>NC_133540.1:78597500-81097500 GCF_048773025.1 Camelus bactrianus
CTCTATAGCACAGAGAGCTATATTCAGTATCTTGTAGTAACCTATAATGAAAAAGAATATGAAAAGGAATATATGTATGTACATGTATAACAAACATTATGCTGTACACCAAAAATTAATACAACACTGTAAACTGTCTATATTTTGATTTAAAAAAATGACTTAAAGACTTAAATATTAAACAAGACACTTGAATCTCCTAGAAGAAAACACAGGCAAAACATTTTCTGATATAAATCTTAGCAATGTTCTCCTAGGGCCATCTATCCAGGCAATAGAAATAAAAGCAAAAATAAACAAATGGGACCTAATTAAACTTATAAGCTTTTGCACAGCAAAGGAAGCCAAAAACAAAACAAAAAAGACAACCTGTAGGATGGGAGAAAATATCTGCAAATGACATGGGCTTAATTTCCAGAATATATAAACAGCTCATACAACTAACTTAATAAGAAAAATCTCAAACAATCCAATTCAAAAATGAGCAGAAAACCTAAACAAGCAATTCTCCAGTGAAGATATACAAATGGCCAAAAGGCACATGAAGAAATGCTCAATATTACTAATTGTCAGAGAAATGCAAATCAAAACTACAATGATTTATCACCTCACACCAGTTAGAATGGCCATTATTCAAAGTCCACAAACAAATGCTGGGGAGACTGTGGAGAAAAGGGAACCATCCTGTGGGAATGTTTGGTGCAGCCATTATGAAAAACAGTATGGAGATTCCTCAAAAAAACTGAAAATAGACTTACCACATGATTTAGCAATCCTACTCCTGGGCATGTATTGAGAAGGAACTCAAATTCAAACAGGTACATGTACCCCAATGTTCACAGAAGCACTATGTACAATAGCCAAGACATGGAAACCTAAATGTCCATTGATAGATGACTAGATAAAGAAGCTATGGTATATATATATACCAAGGAATACTACTCACCCATAAAAAAGAAAAATGCCATTTCCAGTAACATGGATAGACCTGGAATTCATCATTCTAAGTGAAGTAAGCCAGAAGAGAAATAAAAATACCATATGATATCATTCTTATGTGGAATCTAAAAAAAAAAAAAAAGAGAGATAGAGAGAGAGACCTGATTGAACTCATTCACAAAACAGAGACAGACTTACAGACATAGAAAACAACCTTATGGTTACCAGGGGGGAAAGAGGGTGGGAAGGGATAAATTAAGAGTTTGAGATTTGCAGATACTAACAACTACATATAAAATAAACAAGTTTATATTGTACAGCACAGAGAATTTATATTCAATATCTTATAGTAACCTATAGTGAAAAATAATATGAAAAGGAATATATGTATGTATATGTATGACTGAAACATTATGCTGTACACCAGAAATTCACACATCATAAACTGACTTTACTTCAATTAAAAAAATATTAAAAATTTTTAAAAGAATTTGATTTTAAACAGTTGTGCCAGATGGTTAAACACTGTCTATTCCTTCTTCATCTGGCTATGACTGAATTCAGAAAGACAGGCAATTGGAAAGGAAACATGGACATGAAGTGAGAGGGAACAAGGAAGAGTTGAAACCTCTAAGTAAAAGTTGGAACCTGTGTTGGTCTCCCATGCCTCTAAGCTGCCAACATTGGTGATAAAGGTCACATATGCAGGGGAAGCTGTACACTTTTATCATGGACTGAATATACACCTGGTCCAGGAGCTAGAAGAGTTGATGGAGGAGATGGGGGCTCCTGGAGTAGCTATAGACCCAGATGCTGTTGCAAATCAACAGGGAGAGATAGTAACTCATCAAAAAGTTTCTGAGCAACAACAGGATCTGGTGACTATACCCACCTTCCTAACATGGTTGCTGCTTCACTTCTGCCTTCCAAAGCTCATGCAGGTTCACTTAGCTCATGATAACCCACCCAGAACAATATATGAAAGGTAATTCTTTGAGAAGAAACATCTACTTATGCAACCCAAAATTTTCTCAGAATACAAGTGGCTGTCAGATGAGTTTGTCTATTGATAACATTCTGACAAGGAGGACAGAGGAAAGGAAGCAGTATTAAAAATCCCCATGTGTGACATGGCTAATGAGGACAGTATGACCAGAAGTCAGCTGCCAGATTACTTTTATCCTTAGGCTTTTGACCCTATCCACTAATCACAAATGAGTTGTCCTGATATCCACTGGTATACCTCTCCCATCCACAGCTTCCAGAATCAATTTTAATCTAATGCAGGTGATTCTTAATTCTATCCAGGTCAGCTATCTTTGAGAAGTCCTGTACTAAATCTCCTTCTAAATAATGATGACTGTGATTCATGGAATCAAATGGATTTTCTTCTCTTGGGTGGAAGAACAGATATAGGTTAGTCATTACTTAATGTTTAGTGAAAAAAGAAGCTAAAAGTAACAAAACAGAATATAATGAGGAAGCAACAGAAGCCATGTAAAAGTGAAATTCATGAATAACAAAATGAGAAAGCTGAAGATTTTAAATAGGAAGAATACCCCTGGTCAATAACTGCTAAGTCATAGATTATCTGCAAAGCAATTACTGCTTTTATCTACTTGCATGTCTAGGGGAGAATGTACATGTGCTATGGGTAGGCACTCTGAATGAGTGGCCAACTTAAGGCTTTGTGAATATTTGGGACCTCATGTGTTTTATATTGCTTCATGTGTTTTATGTTTGCTTTATACTTGGTTCTTTTATTCATTCAGCACATATATGAACTACTTACTTTACCTGTTTCTGAAATATTTTAAAAGTTACTTGATTCTATTCATAGTGTCTTAATTTCTATAGTAGAACTGAATAATCTTAAATAATATAGCAAAATATGTTACAAACATTGGATTTTTTTTATGTGAGACAAATTATGTATTAAAGGACATTTTTCTACTAGGGAAGAAAATATTTAACAGAACACAAATATATTTAGAACTCAGACATACTAAACATAGTGATTAAGACACTGTATTATTTTAAAGATCATATTAAATAATGAGGAGGTAGAGAAGCATTTCTAGAATGGTAGAGTAAGGGTCTCTATAAAGCCACCCTTCCATAAAAACAACAGCGAAAAACATTGGAAAGTGGTCAAAATCAGTATTTTCAGAACTCAGAAAATTAATCCAAAGCTTTAAGCAATCTGAGAAGTGTTTCTTCAAAAAAGTAGCTGTCTCCCAAGAGGAGAAGAAAACTTGATTGCATTCTAACTTGCCTCATTACAGTCCCCTCGGTCCAGATCTGTGTTCACCTTGACAGACAGCAGCCCTACGTCCATGGCAACTGGGAAAACGAGCAGCCTAACAACTGCTGGAGGTGAAAGAACGGCTTTGTAGCTCCCCCAAAGGCCTACCCCCAGATAACTATTTGATGTGTCCAGTATAACTGTAAATAAAACCCCAATCACAGAGATTGTCTTTATTTGACCTGACTCAAAGCTCCTTCAATGAGAAATTTTATTCCCAAAGCATTTGCTAAAAATAATTGGCCTGAAATTATTTAACATTGCAACCATACTAGGTGACAATATTATTTTTGCTAAACACAAGCCTGGCTGAAATGCTTAAAAGAAAAATCTAGAGAATGAGATGTCAACAGGGGGTTTTGGAGAGCTCTGAAATAATCTCTGGGATGTAGAAAGATATAGCTTGCTCATGCCCAGCAAACACCTGAGAAAGCCCTAATCTCTAATCTCTGACCTACCCTGAGGCTCTTGACAGTCATGATGTGGAGGTGGAGACAGTGCTGCAGACTGCTGAAGTACTGAAGGAGTGCTACACCACATACAGGCAGGGCCCTTTGGCAAAGGTGGAGATGTATCAGTCAAAGGCATTTATTCAGTAGCTGATGAATAACGTAACTGAGCAGAGACTTCAGAAGCTGCACATGACAATGCAGACTTTACAGAATGAGTAAATAAAAAATACATAATGACAGCTAAACACTTAACAATAAATTTAAGCCTTGTCTGGATGCAGTTTGTCTGTTTTTCTTAAGTGAAAGAAAGGATGATAATATCTTTAATGACTCCAAAAAAATTTCATTGTAAAATTGTCAAACACCCAATAATTCATGCAAGAAATTATTTCAATTTCTTAATTTAAGGATATTTGGAAGATTAGTATGCTAATCTTTATTAATATTATTTGCTGTATTTAGACTAAGGTAAAAATAAAGAGGCATGGCTTAGTTAATTAGGGTTTTTTAGAGACATGTTTAAATCTTGTATAAGATCCTCACAGACTATATTATACAGAATATATTAATATACTATATTTTGTTTTTTGTTTTCCTGGATGCCTTATAACTACAAAACAATAAAGCAGACTCTACAATAGATACACCATTTATATGTGGGCTGATACCTTGGGAGAAAGAAAATCTTTAAGCTTGTTATTGTATCACCAACCCCTGCATTTTAGTATTACAAAGATCACACCAGAATAATGGTTTGTCTACTTTGCCAATTTGAGTAAAGATGTTGTAATAAAAGTGAGAGCAAAATAATCTCACGTGTGTCTTAAATGTTCTTATTGGAGTAGAGAAAGACAGCACTTTTATTGCTCTTAAATTCCTTCTTTATTTTATCTGAGCATTCCTCTGTGCACATTCAAGCCCAGCAGGGAGTTTTAAAAAGAGGCAATAGAGAAGAGACTTGATAAACCAATATCTGAATAATTTAGGTGGCACTAAGGAGAACTGGGAATCATTAAGAGAGGCAATATCTAAGATCAACAACTTCAAGTTTTGAGTACTGTTAGTAAGAGATCCAATATAAAGCAATCAGGAATTCCCTTATAGTCCTGCAGACTGAAACTGTGGAGCACAGCTATTGTATGAAACGCTCCAGTTGGTTTTGCTGAGAGCAAAACCTGCCTTTGCAAATGCATCCAAATTTATTCACAGGCACCTGTAAGCTGTTTAATCTTGTTTGTTTTTGTTGTTTTAATGAGAGAATCTATATTAGGACTGTCTTTCATGAAGTTTAATTGGCTGTGGTACTGGATTTATCATCATGATGTTGTTATCATTCTCCTCCTCCTCTTCATCATCATGATGCAGGTCCTGAAGATTGAATTGACTTTTACCTGCCAAAGCCTTCCTTGCTGACTTTCACCATCCCTCACTTTACAAAAAAGAGCCAAGTTTTTACATGCACAGGATTTTGAAACATGTGGGAAGTGGTACAATGTATTATGACAAATGGGTATGAGAAGCTGAGAGAAAATTATGCGGCAACCATGGAAGGACAAATGGTTTTACACCTCTCTCCTTAGGATAGTGATAACTAAAGATGCTAATGTATTTGGGCCATTGCTACCACTATTGTGCTTCACTGATTCAAAATCCCCTAAGGAAATCACATTTAAATTAGTATCTATCTGCATTAACAGCAAGGTGTGAAAAGTTAGTGACTAACAGCAAAATTAACATTTAACTTAAACTTTTTTTTTTTTTTAGTCATCAAGAAAATACTCGGAAGAAATACTTCCTTTTGGTACTGAGATAAATGTAAGCAACGGTATGGAAAATCACACTTAGATTCACCGCTAGATCAAGAGAGAAGGGATGACTGTTCATTTCTATTCCCTAGAAAAATGGTCTTAAATGCTTTCTTATATATTTGTTACGATTCCTCTGTATTTTTGACTAAGTTTCCTGGGCACTGTTTTCTTTGTGAGAAGGTATTTTACTACAGATTCAATATTTTTAATAAAGTAGTGCTCAGTTTCCCATTCTGTTGTTCTGTCAATTTGGCCAAGTCATATTTGGTTTATTTCTTGGGGTATTTGCCCAACTTATTTAAGTTGCCAACTTCATTGTCAACTTACTATTAGCTTTCAAAATGACTTGAGAGGCCATAGTGACCTTCACCCTTACCTCACTCCCCTTTTTTTTATTGCTAATATTGACAATTGCTGGTTTCATTTTTTTCTTTCTCTGTATTATTCTAGAGTGTTATCAATTTAATCTTTGGAAAAAGCTTTTGGCTGAACTGATTGTATTTATTGAACATTTATTCTCTATTTCACTGAAAAAATTATTACTGTTTCCTTTCTCTACTTTCTATGATTTACTAAAGTTTTTCTACTTTATAGAGATGATACCTTATTTCATTTAAGGTGTTACCTTTTATTTTATATATAATTGCAATTATACATATTTATATAATTATATATGATATATAATATATCATTACATTTTATACAAAATTATTATAAATTGATATAATTACACTAACAAATTTTCCTTTATCCTTGTTTTAGCTATGCCAAACATATACTGACATACACTGTCATCAATATTCAGTTTAAAATATTATCTACTTGATCTACTATTTTTCACTGTGATTTCTTCAAGTCATAAATAATTCATTTGTGTTATTTCCATCTAGTTGGCTATTTTCTAGTTGTCAATTCCACTGTGATCAGAAAATGCATCTCATGTGGCATTCTAGTTATTTGGAAGTATGTCAGTCCTTTGAAATATTTTGATGATTTCTCTATGGCATAGCATTTATTCATTTTTGTTAAATAGTCCACTTTTACATGAAATGAGGTATATTGTATCACGTTGGTTAAATATTCCAAAAATGTATCTATATAGAGAAAGGTATTAATTTTGTTCATAACTCCTTATGATTACTTAATTGCTTTTTCTAGATATTTGGAAGTGTGTTAAAATTTCTCTCCATGATTGTGGGTGTTTTTATTTCTTGTTTTATTTCTGTTATATTTTTCTTCATTGATAAATTATGAAGATATAATGTGTTATATATATACAGGTAGAGTTATTTCATTGATAAATTGACTACTTTATCTTTATGAAATATACTTTTTTTTTTACTGTAGTAAAACTTCTGCTTAAAGTTGTCTATGTGTGTGATATTAGTATGGTTCAACTAGCTTTCTTTTAGTGTTTTCACATGAAATGGATATTAATTTAACACATTACATCATAATTACAGAAAAGGTCAAATAAAATGGAGAAATTATTATGATTATTTTCCTGTAGTTTACCTCTTTAATGAAAAAAATAGGCTAAGCTACTGTTCAAATGTCCATGTCTTTTTGTGGCTTGATAGCTTATTTCTTTTTAACATTGAATAACATTCCATTATAAGGATGTACCACAGTTTATTTATCCATTCATCTATTGAAAGTATAGATGCTTTTAAGTTTAGATAAATTTGAATAGTTACTGTAAATATTCACGTGCAGGTTTCGTGTAGATGTAAATTTTCACCTCATTTGGGTAAGTACTAGGGAAAGTGATTGCTAGATCATATGGTAACAGTATATTTAGCTTTGTAAGGAATTGCTAGATTATCTTCCAAAGTGGCTGTAAATGTAATTTTTTCAAAATAACATTTAGAAGGCGTTTTAGAAACAAGTTTTTTATAGACAAAGATGATCAATGCCAGAAATTTGGGCTAAACTTATTATGAGGAGCAGTTAGCAGTGAGGGTAGGAAACTGCACAAAATCAATTCAGAACTTCCATTTCTGAACAAGAAACTTAAGAATATATGAGACCTCAGAGATGGATGAAAGACCTCTTATTTGAAGACATGGTAACCAATAAACTAAACAAATACATTAAGAAGGGGATGAGTTGTTAATAAAGACTATGAACTATTCTCCAAGTAGTGAAAATTTTATCAAGAATTGAGGCAAAATATGGCTTTTTTAATAAGCAGTTCCATCTTTGTTAGTCCTACCCTCACCCACCATGTTATCTCAAAAGAAACTTTTCCTGTGATTACCAAGAACTGCAGCCCCACTAGTATTGCAGAACAGGAAGAACATAAAATAAATACACTCTTCTAAAAAGCTGACCACGGGTTGATGTAATAATGTTAAAAGGGATCTTTTGTCATCATCACAAGTTCAAATTGGAGATGAATGGAACATTTGTCCAAATTTACTTGTTACTTTAGTAAATTTTCTAGAATACACACTTATTGTTATTTATAGTTGTTTTTTAGAAAAAAATATCAAAGTAGTTTTAAGAAATTTTAAAACTACTCTTCTCCAGTTAAAGAAATTGAGGACTATACTCAGCCCTTATTTGTAATATAGTAAATGAGATACAGGTAAAACTATAATAATTATTTACATAGAGAAATCAAGAAGATGGCGAAATGGCTTAGACCCTGAAAGTATATTCCTTCTTTGTAAACAGAGTGCATTCCAAGTGCTATAAAATTAATGTCAAAGGGGAAGCAATTCACTGACCTATTTACTGACTAAGGAAAAAAATCATTAGGCACTTGTTAAAATCAATAAAGAGGGAGGGGTTAGTTTAACTGTTCAAGTTAATTTAAATATTGGTTGTGAAAAATTCAAAAGGATATAATCTAAACTTTTGGTTGAAGAACTAGAGAATAGATGGGATTTAATATGGAGAAATGACTAAATATGCACACCAAGGGAAATAGAATTACCTGCACACAAATATAAATTAATCAGTACCACTCTAGAAGTAAACCAGAGGAACATTTAAAGATGATTGAATGGAAATGTTTGTTGAGGGACTCCAAGAGTGAAAATGATACCCTGAGGTTCACACATAACAGTAAGTATTTCACTACTTTCAATTTAAAAATGACAACCTCTGTATTGAAGTATTTAAAGTATTTTCAAAGATAGATATGAATCCAAAGTAATTCACTAACTAACAAATAATTACTTATTCTTAAACAAATTGGCTTCTAATTAGTGAAATAATATGATTTACAAAATATCTAAAAAGAAATCAAATACATCAAAAGAAAATGTTTTAAGATTCTTGGATGAACACTAACATTTATACCCTTGCACTAATTTTATCTGTTCTAGATATTATTATTTACTAATATTAAAAATATTATAGTAATGTCATTTCACAACTTAAATATTTAGTGTTTAATTTTGTTCATTTTTTTAATTAATTGAACTTACTTTTAGAAAAGTGTTAAATTTGCCAAAAAATGGAGGCAATAATACAGAGAGTTACTATATATCCTTCACACAATTTTTCCTATTATTAACGTTTTACATTAGTATGTTATATTTGTCACCATTAGTGGACTAATATTGATTCATTATTATTATTAACTGAAATCTGTAACTTATTTAGATTTTCTTTGTTTTTACCTAATGTCCCTTTTCTGTTTCAAGAACTCATTCAGGAAGTTATATTACATTAATTTATGTCTTCTTAGGCTCCTTTTGGTTGTGACACTTTCTCAGAGTTTCTTGTTTTTAATGTCCCTGGCACTGTTGAGAATGATTAATTATCAAGTTGTATGATGCCACTCTATTGAAATTTGTCTGATGTTTTTCTCATGATTATGCTAAAATTATGGGTTTTAGAGAGGAAGATCACAGAGGTAAAGTGCCGATTCCATCACATCATGTCAAAGGTACCTTCTACCAGCGTGATTTGTGATTGTTGATACTGACTTTGATCATTTATCAGGTTTCTCCACTATAAAATTACTCTTCACCTGCCCATTTTCATATTATCTGCTTTGGAAAAAGTCACTATGAACACCTACACTTAAGGAATGATGAATTACAGTTAAGTACCTACATAATTTATTTGGAGTTCAAAACACAAGATCCATTGATTGACAAATAGATTTTCAAGCTATAATAATAGCTATTTTGTCAGTATGTATTTTCAGTACCCTGATTTTATAGCTATCTAGGAGCTCCTAGGGTTAACCTGCTACTTCCATTTTGAAATTTAAAATTCAGAAACCTGATATGGGTCAAATGATAACCCTGGATCTTAAAAGCATGCCCTGTAAATTCAGAAGATTACATGAGATCATCTTTAAGGTCTGGTGTCTATAATTTTATGATGTTTATAAATCTATAAGTCCTTCAAAAGCAGCATTCACTGAGAAGTTCTGGACTTTGATTAGAATATTTTAATAATTACTGATGGTTTCAACTATACCCTGAACTATCTTATAGTTTATTCTGTACATTGTTACCTGTAATTTTTCTAAAGCATATGTTTGACTATTTCACTGATTTGATTAAAAAAATCTAGTGATTTAACACCAAACATCTAACTAATATCTAAGCAATATTTCATATAACAATATTACAATGATCCCGTATAATGTTAACATACAAAGTTAATTTGTACCATTAGTATATATCCAATCACATCACGATATATTTCTTAATCTTATCTCCCCACCAAATGGTAAGTTTCTGGAGAATAGGGTCCATGTGCTGTGCAATTTTAAAAACAGGACACCCCTCAGAATGGTTACTTAGACATATATTAAGTAAACACTCAATAAGTTATTTTTCCATTATTTCCTGTATATCAGTTTCAGAAAACTTGAAGAAAGTGGGGCCTACATTCAAAGAATATATAGTCTATTATAGTCTACTGATGCAATCAGAAAATACATTCCTAATATAGTGTAATGATTCATATGAAAAAGGGATACAAATATATGATATAATGGACCTAGAGATTATCATAATAAGTGAAGTAAGTCAGAAGAAGTCAAATATTATATATCACTTACATATAGAATCTAAAAAACAATACAACTGAACTTACTTACAAAACATGAAGACTCACAGAGACACACAGAAAACAAACTTATGGTTACCAAAAGGGAAGAGTGGGGAGAGATAAATCAGGAGTACATGCCACCATATATAAAATAGATAAACAATAAGGATTTCCTGCCTAGAACAGAGAACTATTCAGTATCTTGTAATAACCTATAATAGAAAAGAATATATATATATATACACACACATAAGCATATATATGTTTATATATACATATAACTAAATCATTTTCTGTACACATGAAACACAGTGTTGTAAATCAACTATACTTCAATAAATAAATATATATATATATATATATACATATGTAATTATCAAAGGAAGTCTAATCAATCTAGATTAGAAAGAGGAATATAAAGTCTTCCTAGGTTGGGAAAAGCATAACATTCATGTTAAAATAAAAGACACAATTACTTAATATAAAATATAGATAGGAGGAGAGTAGGGTAGAGTGAACATTATGAAAATGGTAAGTTATTTAGGTCAGGAGGAGGACAAAATAGAGAGGTAAACAGGATCAGATACTTAAAAGCTCTTATACATAATGCTATGTAGCACATTATTATGGCAACTTACTGATTTGTAAGTTGGATAGTAATTTAGATAGCTCTCTGTTTTAAAGTATTATCTTTTGGTAGCAGGTTGGAAGTGATAGGTGATTTGTTAAGAAACTACTGGGGTAATTCTGTTGAGGAAATACTAGAGCCTTTCTAATGATTGTGTTACTAGAATTATACAGCCATGTCCTGGCCATGTGACTCTGAAGTGCCTGGCACTAGATCAGTGAAGTAAATTTCACTCTGGTCCATTGATACTGAGTTTGGCCATATGACTTGCTTTGGCCAACAAAGTGTAGGCAAAGGAACAGTGTGGTAGTTCATGGCCAATAACACAAGAGAAGTCACAGGTTTCCACTTGCTTTCAGGTATTTTGGTTATCCACCATGAGAAAACAGTGTGCTAGGAAGCTTCTGTATGCATGCTGAAGAATTTACAAGGAACAGATCTGAATCCAAATTGCAATGGAACCACGTCTAACAGATCTTAGCCAAATATAAAATCATGTGCAGATCCTTGAGCAAGAAATAAATGCTTTTTGTTTTAAAACACTGTATTTTTATTTTGCATTCTTTTTTGTTTGTTTTTATTGTTTTTGTCTTATATTTTGCAGTAATACAAAGGTAGAGATGGGAACACTTCATAGATATTTTGTTATGGTGTTATATTTGACAAGACATGTATTTAATTGGAAGTGGGTTATGTGGGAGGAAACAAGGACGAGTTTGGTTCTTAGATTTCTGTCTTGGAAATTTAATATAGAAAATGAGTGTTAGTAAGTGATATATACTAATAGTTATTATACTTATCCCTTCCCCTAATATCCACACTTATTCCTCATCTCTATACTCATAACGTTTATTGCCTATTTAACTCTTTATTTCAAACTTCATTTAACCCTAAGATTTTAATATTCTTCTTGCCATCCTCCCCAAAATAAACTGGGAGTCCTTTCCACAATATGGTATCATTGTGGATATCTATCTAAATAATAATGGTCATAAGGTAAATGTGGGCAAGGATTATGTCTATATTGTAACTAGTTAATGCTCAATGCCTACTAGAGAGTGGACACTAAGAACATTTGATATATACATAAATAAATGAAGGAAGTATGTGCGAAAGGGAGTGAGGGAAGACAAGATGAAAAGAAGTAGGAGGCTTGAGATTAGATATTATACAACAAGAAAATCATTATGTGTATTCATAACACCAATTTGGGATTTTCTGAAATAATAAATGTGTACTCGTGCAAATATATATATCTACATCAATTTTCAATCACAAGTATGTTACATATACTATATAACATAAATTTTAATGATATGAAGATGAGATTTTAACTGAAATATTTATGTTAAGCACATTACATGGAAAATAAACATATTACAGAATTAAATTATAAATATGATATTATGATAAATAAAATTATCTTTAACCTGCTATTTCACTATCGAATGGCCATAAAGGAAAACTCTCAACAAGTTACTTTTGGAAAATACATTCCTCAAAATTAATTGCAGTTCATAAACAAATCTTCAAATAACCCCCAAATCATAAACCGTCTGAAGTTTTAAAGTAAACTCTGATCTTCTGCTTTAGTGTGTGTGAATACATGAGTCATATAGTCAAGATACTTATAAAGAAGCATGATTTAAAGCTCCAAAGAACTAAAATTCATAAACTACTAAGGTTGGTTATTTATTTATTTATTATTTATTATATATGGATTAAGCATCAATTATCACACTAGAAAAGATTAAAAATGCTGGGGGTATAGAGGTATCCTATGCTCAAATAACTTACATTTAGTTCACTGGGTAGAGAGTAGGAGGCAAAATTAAAATTAATAATATGTAGTCAATTAAGTGCTAAAGTAAGTGTAAGATAATAAATCTTTCAGAGACTAGATGAGTGCTAGTTCAGCTAACCAAGGTATGGTAAAGGCAATTTTCTATAGTGGGTATTATCCTTAACAGAAGTATAAAACAGAAAGACATGAGCATGAATTAAGTCATTAGAAATCGGATTGTGAAAATATCTAAAAGCCACGGATTTCTGGGAGTAAAAATAAACAAAATATATGGGAGGCAAAGATCAATATAAGGGTTACTACTTGGTAATAAAAAAATTAAAGTACCGATAAAAGCTATAATACGAATAACCTTCAAAAGCATCATGTTCAGTGAAAGAAGGCATACAGATTGTATGATCCCATTTATAAACATACAGAAAACAGCAAACAATTTGAAACTAGAGACAACAGAAACTACATTAGTTGTTGCTCAAGCCTGGGGATGGGAAAGGGGAATGACAGTATAAGGTTTCTATTTAGGATGATGGCAATGTTATAAAATCAGATTTTGGTGTTAGTTGTATAACTCGGTAAATATATTAAATTCATTAAATTGTATATTTAAAACAGAATAAATAAATAAATTAGACTGAAAATTTACACAAAATTTAAATATAGAGACATTACTGGATAGATAAATGCAAATTACATACTCTGTTTATTCTGTAATATACATATCTTGATCCTCACCACCATGTTGGTAAACAACTGACCTGAAACAAACTACACTGGAATATAAAGCCTTTAAATTTTTTTCTTAGTCATTTTGAAAAACACACAGATATTTATATCCAAATCATAAGCAATCTGTTTCTGAGGGACTACTGGCTATTTATAACAAATCATAAGTAATCAGTTAGAACTGATTATAAATAATAAATAGCTATGACTATACCCCATGTATTAAGTGGGAAAAATTGTAATGTGATTGTGATTAATTTGTGTGTCTGTGTGTGCATGTGTGTTTAACTATGTATATAACTATTATGAGAATCAATGTGGAAAGCATTCCTTTTTAATAACTGATCAAATCAAAGAGAAATTTTCAGATAGTGTATTATAATTAAACAGTGAAATGTGTATATAATTATGACATATTTTATATTGTAAAGTTATTTCAAATCTAAGCTTGTAATTAAATTTATATAATTTGGATTAATATTATATAATATACTTTGTTGTAAATATACAGATATTTGTCAACATAGGATGGGGTTATGTCCTGATAAAACCATCATAAGTTGAAAATATTTTAAGTCAAAATGCATTTAATACACCTAATCTACTGAACATCACAGCTTAGCTTAGCCTACTTTAAACGTGCTCAGAAGACTTAGACTAGCCTATAATAGGGCAAAATCATCTAACACAAAGTCCATTTTATAGTAATAAAATGTTGAACATCTCATGTAATTACTGAATACTGTACTGAAAGTGAAAAACAGAATGGCTGTATGGGTGGCGGGTGGTTGTGAGTGTATCACTTGTTTAACCTCAAGATTACATGGCTGACGTGGATCTGTGGCCCCTGCCACTGCCCAGCATCACTCGAATGTATGCACTGCCTATTGCTAGCCCAGGGAAAGATCTAAATTCAAAATTTGAAGAACAGTTTCTATTGAATGAATATTGCTTTCATACCATCCTTAGGTTGAAAAATTGTTAGTAAGCCATCATAAATTGGGGCCCATCTGTATTATGGACTGTCATGTTTATGTAAAATCTGTCATTATATTTTCTAATTTTCTAGTGTAAAAAGACTTCTACAAATAGAAATAGGAAAAAACATTATACAACTATGAATATGCATTTTAAAATCTTTCACTGTGATTCATTTCAAAACCCATTCACCCAAATCAACTATATAGCTTAAAGTTGGAAAGATGAAGTTAGGATTTGAATTACCAAATGACAACTCAACTAAATCAATTAATAGCTTACATACCACCAACATACAAGAAATGTATTTAGCAATTTACTCATTAGTCATAAAATTTTTACCAGCTCACTCATTAAAAAAAAAAAAAGACCAGTATTTCTTAAAATATTCAGAGTATGAGTTCATTACACTGCTAATCTCTTTTGGTAATATGTTAATGCATTTATTGAATAAATATTATATGAGCACTGTTAGGCACACCTATATCTTAGTAAGCTTGTTTGTCATTACAGTTTGTTCAGATTTTGCCAAAAGGTGATGTAATTAGCCATATAGTTCTATGAGTTTGTACAGAGTTGCATAACTACCTCCAAAATTAAGATACAGAACATTTCATCACCCTAAACAATGCCTTCATGCTTCTTAGCATTCAATCAATTCCATCTGTCCCCAGTCCTATTCTGATTTCATTCACTCTTTCTGTAAGTCTGGTTGTTAGAACTAAAGTTGAAAGTATCATTAGAATCAAATATTTCTTCTCTGGGCTTAGGAATGACAACTGAGACTCAAAGAGGTACCTTATCCAAATAAAAGAAAAATAATTGCCACTTGTAAAATAAGTCCTTATAATAGCCTCACAATCAACTGTTAAACATTATTCAACTATATCTACCTATTGATCATAAAAGACTTACAATTCAGAACAGGTCAACTAAAAATATAAAAATTTCTTTTTGAAGTGTGACTTGAGATGGAATAGTAGATCTTTATGATGCCCCTTCTCCTTTATTTGAGCTGGATTTTTTGGGTTTCTGTTCTTTGCACAAGCTAATAATACTTTCCTGACTTCATCTTCCCTCTCTAGAAATATTTTAGTTGGATTTTTCTCTACAGTCTGGCTATTAAAATTGGTATTTCTTAGGTATATATTTCAGAACGTTTTTTCTTTGGACTTGATATCCACTCCTTCTTGGCTTCATTTGATATCCATGCATCATGACAATATAAATAACATAATTCTAAGATATAAATACCCAATCAAAGAACTTTTTTGTGTATTTAAAACATATATGAAACAATTTACTAAAATATATAGTTATATTGAGCAGGAATCTCAAATACAACATGTCCAAAAATAAACTCACTTTCTCCCTTCCACTTACTTCCTCATGTGTTCCCAGCCTCAGTGAGTGAGGCTGAACTATGCTCAGCTTCTTTATCCAGACACCTGGAGTTTGTATTTGATTATTTTTTTGTCCTTTAAACCAACTTCACTCAGTTACCATGCCATGGTTTGTTAACTTTTTCTCCTACATGTCTCTACTTCCTCAGTTTTCCTCTTTCCTACCATAACTGTCTTTAGTCTATGACACTCTATACTTTGCTCTTACATCAGCGTCATCCTAAATGGCTTCCTGCATATCCCATTCCATCTATTACCACATTAGAATATTAGTGATTTCTCAGAAATGACATTTTATTCATGCCACTCATCCACTGATTATCCACTGCCCTAGGAAAATCCAGGCTGTCATATCTAGAGTTTGTGTTCCATCACCAGTCATTTCTGTAGCTTCAGAAATTAACTTTCAGTAATTACCCTTCGCCTTCTATATTTAAACTTTACCAAGAACCTCACCTGTTTGCCTTCACTTACATTGTCTTTTCTGCCGGGGGCAATAATTTCTCATGTGCCAAGCTAATTTCTATTCTCTTTTTTAAAAAGAAGCTTTAATATCATCTTCTTAATGAAACTTTGCCTTGTCCCCCTATACAGGAGACAAAGTTTTCTTCTTTTTCTTTCACCCAGTATCTTCTTGTCTTAGTTTTCTATTCCTGTTATAACACACTAGCAAAAATTCAGTGGCTTAAAACCTCACATATTATTACCATGTAGTTCTGTAGAAGTCCAACACGAGTCTCATAAGGTTCCTTTTCTGGAGGCTCTAGGGTTGGATTCACTTTCTTGCCTTTTCTAACTTCCAGAGGCTGCCTCCTTCCTTGCCTCATGAAGCTCTTTACCCATATTCAAATCAGCAACATCACATCTCTCTGACTCTTCTTCCACAGTTAATGTCTCTTTTTGCCCATAGCTAGGAAAGAATTTCTGATTTTAAGAACTGATGTGTTAGACTGGTCCTACCTACATAACTTAGAATGTTCTACCTACCACAATATAGTTAATCACATCTACACACAAGGTAAGGTATTTGAAAGTTTCAGGGATTAAGACATCAGAGCTAAGTCATTATGACAAAGACATCTTTGGAGAGTCATTATCCTACCCACCACAGTTCCCATTTTATCTTTTCTTCCACTTTCTATGTATGTAACAGCACTGCAATTTTTACTGAATGCTTGTTTTCTTGGATTAATCTACGAAGTATAATGTTTCAACTTTATTTCCTACTCTCTAGACAATTGAGAGTTCCTCTTAAATATCTGTTAATCCAAGCAGTGGCTACCTAGTACCTGGATCAAACTGAAACTGAAACTATAAAAAATATTGTGGAATGTAATAAAAGTTATTCTATAATATTTGTAGTTATGAAACACATCTCTTCTATTTTTTGCCAAGGAACTCCCATTCTTTCTTTAGAACAGAATCCGTAGGGAAAGAACAATCATTGCAGGCAGCTGGTATTATTTGAGTTATTCCCCTACATGAGTTAGTGACTAGCAGGTTTATGGAGTTTCTTCTTCCCAACAAGCAATATCCAATTTCTATTTAATATAAATTAATTCCATATCCTTCCAAAATATTTTTAAAAATTTTTCAGATATTATGATTGCATTTTCAAAAAAATGTTTCATATATCATCATGGATAATTTCATGGAAAATGAGAAACAAGACAATCATCAATGGCTTCTTGCATAGTTCTTCCTCTAACCTGAAATAAATTCTGCTTTCTTTTATTCTTATGAGGCATGTTGGTTACTATTTTCATTTTTTAAAATAAAATACATATCAAGTATTGTATAGATTTGCTCATCTTTGATCTGTTTGTCCTAAGATACATTACTCATCTTTCTTCTGTTAGGCTCTGTCTCATAGAGTATACTGTTGGCCTCAGCCTTCCCCGTCCACCCACACGTGTAGTCACAGGTTGAATCTGAACAACGAGCAATAACTGGAATAAAACTGGACAGCAAGGCCTGAAGAAGCGAAAAGCCAAGATACATTTCTTACACTTTCTGCTTTGAACAGTATCTATCTCCAGCAATGGATATATCTCTTCCACGATTCTAGATTCCATCATGTACTTGCCTCCTATTTTATTTTTCTTTTTTTGCCCTGAGATTTATGCTTTATTCAGAAACTCTTGTTTGATTTTTCATCATTTTAACTAAATTCATGAATTTTCTTTCTTTGAACAAGTCATACTTTTTTTGTTGTTTTCTATTTCAAACTGTAACTTATACACTTGTTTCACGTGCACATATTTAAAACATAAGGTAGTTTCTTTGGCACACATTTAAAACAGTTCTGACTAATACAAAGCAACCTATTCTAACAATAAAATATTTTAAAATATATTTTTCTTGGAGGGGATTTTGGACAACATAAAATGTTAGACACATAGATGAAAATAATCAAGTATGTACTTAAAACATCAAGCATACTAATTTATGTGTACATGCTCTAAATACACTGTAAAATATATATTTACTCTGAGACATTTTTATTTATTCTCTCATTCACATAATGTTTTTAGTTAAAATTCCTAATATGCATCTCTGACATCTGTGATTTTGTCATCATTAGAGATTTGGAGTTGAGAAATATGATGATTTTCTACAGTACATCATATTCATGTCGGGGTAATTATTTAAGATAGATTTTTTTTTGGAAAATAAGAATTTAATCCCACAAGCAGACATCTGCATAAAATTTTGGCAGATACCTTTCCACTTGTTCTGGTGGTATTTAACTATACTTTAAGCATATTTGTATTGCTTTCAGTAATGATTGGTAATAAAACTCAATTCCTGCAATTTCATGTTCATATTATTTTGGATAACTACTGAATTTGTTATAAATGAGCACCTTTTAAAATAAAATCAATTCTGAGTGTTTTGCATAATCAATGCTAGAAATGACTGAGATCTAAAATGTCTATTGAACCTCCCTCGAATAGAACTTTACTGTTTTCAATGCATTAATTTTGAGAGCACTTTATATTATGAGAAACTTTATAAGGACTCTTGTCTGAGGAATATTTTTTGAGATAGCATCATATTAGTATTCAGGCATATGTCAGGAGTAGACCTACCCATTGTCTATGTACTTACTATCTTAATAGGCAACACATATGTGTTAAAAACTTGCCCATTTAGCAGTAAGAAAGAAGCAAGTATTGCTTGATATTCACAAAAAATAAGTTACTTATTAAAATAAAGCTTGCTTATTTTAAAGTATTTGTCAGGGAGAAAGAATGGGAAAAATATATGATAACAAAATACATGATGGCTGTTACGTAAGGAAGATAATATTGTAATATATGCTAGGTTTGCAACAGATGCCATTCCATTGCTTTATTTCTCCTGAGAGAATTTACTTATCACTGAAGAGGATAGTTCTATGTATCATGTGATCAACCTTACTCTCCTAGTCATAATAATTGAATAAGCAGATTCAATCTTCAATCAGATTGTATCTTCTAAGTATTTGAAACTGGAACACTGAGAGACTCAGCCAGTTTATTGATGAACAGAAAACAAACTGCCCTATGAAATGTATCTAATTACTAATAAGAATGATGATAGATGTAGTTAAGATTCTATGGATGGGAATTCTGGAAGGGTCTTGGTTTCCTCACTTGATTACTAGGTCAGTGTTTCCTTGGATCTGTGAAGTATATCTTCTTATAATAAACTCAAGGTAGCTTTAATGACTTTCCAATCACAGGCATTAATTTTTCTTTAAAAAATTCAGAGAGCTGAAATAATTAATTGGATAAAAATCCATGATCTGGCCACCTCTGCTTTATAAGATCTACTGTTTCATTTTTCTGCTGTGAATATAAATATATCCACCACCAAAAATTTTATATATACTTTTATTTAAAAAGATAAAAGTCATCTATAAGCCAGCTGCATATTAAACACTGTGCTATAAAAAGTGAAATATTATATTATTGAATAATTTTGTTCTCACTTCTTAAATTTTATTCATTTGCTTTCATGTCTCTTTACTTATCTATTCTGTATATCTAGCTATAGAATCATGTTGTTTCTTTTCCTAATACAATTTCCTTTTATGGCCATTAATTTGAGTGCATTTGTTTACTGTATCATTGTACCATGTTTTCTAACATCTTATTTTATTTCATATATATGTGTATACACACACATAACCATGCACAAATATCCATCAATTTAACAAGCATCTGCCATGTTCAAATATCATCCTGATCTATACTGTCCAATTTGGTGTCTACCAGGCATAGGCATATAAGGCAATTCAAGCACTTTGAATGTGGCCAGTGGAATTGACATATTTTGTATGAGTAAAATAAACAACAGATTTAATTCTTAGATTACAGTTAGGAAACATTTTAAAATATTTTGTTGATATTTTATGTTGATTACATGTTGAAACTATAATATTTTGGATGAAGTTAAGCAAAATACATTATTAAAATTAAGTCAACTTTTTTTGGACCTTACTTAATGTGATTCCTTTAAAAGTGTAAAATTATATATTTGGCTTACATTTGCAATTCATGTTTTATTTCTGTTGGCCAACACTTCTAGCTAATAGAGTTGAAAGACACGTTCACTTTCAAAGAATATACAGACTAGTATGCAATAATAATCCACATAAAAATAATTTAATGTAAGCATTATATATTATATATAATATAATGTATTTTACATATTTCACAGTAAAAATTGAATTTGTGTTGAAATCTGAAGACTAGATAGGAGTTTAAAAGCTAAAAAAAAATTTATGCCACACATGATAGCAAACTGATATTTTAAAAGATGTGTACAGAACGATATGAATAAAAGCAGGTTAGAGGCATGTAACTAGGTAAGTGAAACACTGCATGTATATCTAGGGAATGGTCAGCCTTTTAGATATGTTCGGTGATAGTCCTAGCTGACTATCTCCATAAAGATCTGAAAAATATTCTTAGTCAGTATCTCTAAACAGAATTATATTTTATTTTAAAATTTACTCTAGTGAATAAATCAAATTTGTTTAAATATTTGGAAAAAGTACGCAATCTATTTTTTATTTATAAATTTACTTGTTATTTGTTATTTCTCAATGTTACTATATTTCTTGAGAGGATAAAAACTTGGGTATTAACTGTATATGTACGACACATACATTAATCATAGTTACTTGGGAATTCTGTAATTTTCATCTACCTTTGATTTTTAAGAGCATTAAATTTTGAACCTGAATGGCTAAAGAAAAAGAAAATAACACTGCTAGAAATTTCATGATCCTATTTTACCTCATTATCTCTTGTAGAGTCTCCTACTGTTTATAAAATTGAAAAATCATGCTGAGCTGAATGTCCAATGACCTGAATAAAATCGATTTTAACGTTGTGTATCCCTCATCTTAACTTAGTCATTGACAGTAACCAAAAAGAAAGTTAGGGCAGTCAATATCTCTTTATGTACTACATGTGTAACTACTGTTTGTTTATGCTGTGAATTTACTTTGACACAAGGAACAAAACTGATAGAATTAGAGATCAGGACCATCATTCCCAAAACAAAGATTAAGTCAATTCTAAATCCTCTCATTAAAACAGTGATCAAAATGACAGCTAAAATTTCAGAATAGAGTAAGTTTTAGATTAACTATGTATTTTAGATTACAGAATTTTATTATTTAAATTTGAAGGAGATGGTAAAATACAGATGTATTATACAAAGTTCATACAAATGTATTATTAAATATTCACATGTTATTTCAAAAATACTTCAGTAAGAATGAGAGATATCAGAGATGGCATAACATATTAAGCTAGAGAAAGTAATTTTAGCTCTTACCTGTTCACTTCAAATATATATTGAAAATATAGAAAAAATTTATTCTACAAAGTAAATATAATAACATGAGGTCAAGTTAAAAACAGGAACAGGAAAAAAAATTTTGCTTTATTTTATATATCAGTCACAATTTGAATGGAATTATAATTGCTATAACGTTTACTACTATATTAATGTATCTTGTCTTGAATAATTTGATATGAATTTATGAAAATATTCTGACTTCCATTTGCAGAATCTAAGGGCAGGATTTTATTTTTAAACCAAAGTTCAAAAAGCCTGTTCTCTTGATGCTATTATAATGATACTTGTTTTCTTGACTCAGTTTTTTAATTAAACCCTCCTGCTGTTTGGAAACCATTGTTCGGGAATTCTGTTTTGTACCAGGAAGAGAAAAAGTACTGCAACATTTTCAGTCCTTCAGAAGATGGTCTACTGGGAAGTTAGATCCCAGTGTCCCAGAAGGTATTAAATATAAAAGTAGCTTGGCACTGATTCACCTTAGCATAACTGCTAGAAAATTAGTTCACATTAAGCTGCATTTAAGTCATTTAGTGTAGTAATACGCTTCTCTTAAAACATCTCTAAAAATACGCTGAATATAAACATAATATCCACATATCCAACTGTCCCAAGGAGATTTTGATTAATTTCTTATCCCATGAGTATAATCAAACTAGAAATGACCATTTGAAAAGCACTAACTGCAAAACATTTTGAAGCTTGTTTTTGATATTATTGCTTGTTTTAACAATATTTACAGGGGAATTAACAAAAGTATAAGCTTAGGAAATCATTATTAATCTCAAAGCATGTTTGTTTTTACAGGTGTCTCAAAGCATGTTTGTTTTTACTTACCAAAAGGACAGAATTACTTTTTAGAATAGCCTCATTGACCTTCATAATAGATACAAGAATAATTAGTGTGGGTATCTGATTAGCAGTTAAGTGGAAAATACTTGAAAAATTCGAAAATGTGGCACAAAATGTAGTTATTATTCAACTACATGAGCAAACTGTTACATGGCCATTGCTTATTCATGCATGCTATGAACCAGTCCAAGCCCACTGATTATTAGTGGAATAAAAGATTGCTTTTCTCACTTTATCAGAGATAAATATTATTACATTTTGAAAAATTAAAATAATACTATTTAAAGCTAAAAAAAATTTCCAGGGATTGATTTCAAGTGTAATCCTTTCAC
This sequence comes from Camelus bactrianus, assembly GCF_048773025.1. Taxonomy (NCBI): domain Eukaryota; kingdom Metazoa; phylum Chordata; class Mammalia; order Artiodactyla; family Camelidae; genus Camelus; species Camelus bactrianus. The sequence goes on from NC_133540.1 coordinate 78,620,603, forward strand.
TTCAAACTGAGACAAATAGAATTTGTCCAAAGTAGAATGTATTCGTAGAAGCAGAGAGACATTTACTACTCTTATAAATGATATTAAACAACATTAAGTAATAAATGTCTACCAGTCCAGGTGTCCAATTTATTTTTGTTTAATTTTTAATTTTAACTTCTTTTGTGGGGGGTAATAACTAGGTTTGTTTATTTATTTACTTATTTATTTAGTGAAGTTACTGGGGACTGAACACAGGATCTATGCATGCTAAGGATTTGCTCTACCACTGAGCTATACCATCTCCCACCATTTTCTTAATATCCCTCAGTAGCCTACCTTTGCTGGGGTGAGGGGTGGAAGTTATATTATAGATAGTGTTTTAAATAATAGATCCCTGTTTTGTTATTTATTCTAGTAAAGTGACATATGCAAATGATATAAAGAACTAATAGTGTCACAGATATTATGAACTCAGTGGGATGATTTTTCTGTGCCAGGATCTGAATTTATAATCTATCACTGAGTGCTGATATACAGAGGCCAATGCTGTTTAAAGAATGTATTATTTGCATTTTCCTACAGAAGGAAGCATGCCATGCCACATTTGGCCACATGGGAAACACCAGGTTTCAGTGAGGAGGCAGAAGTCAGAAGTGAGGCGAATGTGTGAGCTAGGGCCTTGACTGGGGTTTCTGCAGGAAAAGGCAACAGGCAGAGTATACAGTGTAGGACTGGCTAGTTGGAATAATTCCAGCCAGCACTGGGCTACAGGGGCGGTCTCTAGGACCTGACCCTGGAATGATTTAGGGCAGGGGAAACACTGACTGTGTGTGTAAAAATGAGATAAGAAGGTGGATGGGGCATTGCCTAGAATCAGCAGGTCCTCACAGGAAACGCCAGTTCCAGGCAAGCTGTCTTGCAGCAGAGAGGTAAACACTTTGACTGATAGTTTGGTCCTGTGATTAATGGAGACCAAAAGACACACACAGATTCTAAGAAAACACAATTAGAAAAACAATAAATGTGACAATATTAAGTACGGAAATGGCATATTTTTGTGCACAAAATTCTCTGTATGCTCTAGTCTAGCTATTACTTAAAACAACCAGTTGCCTAGCCATTTCTTAAAACATCCAGCCAGCTAGCTACACAATATGACAAACTAAACGATTAAACAGTGTGCTTACCCATAGGATTTTCCAGTTCAATTTAGAGTGGCCTAAGGAGGGGACTGAATAAAACTATTTGCTGGAGACACTTTTACTTGGAAAAAATCTGACTGAATTTCAAATCTAAGCTCTGGCAAAAGCTAGCCACATGTCAGGGCAATTTAGGGAATCTGTCTTCCTCCTCTCTAAAACTGGTAATGTTAATAATAGTAATAGTAATAGTTAAACATAGTTATTGAAAGAATTAAATGTGATGAATTTTAAACAATGCTTAGATTTACGCTTTGCTTAAAGTAGGCAGAACTCCCTTCCTAAACAGAACTCCCACAGCATGTGGTGAGAGAAGGTACTGCTGTTCCTCACATCCTACCTTTAGGCAGGTGTTTTATTGACAGGGCGGTTTTATTTGTTTTGAGCTAGAACTTGGAAATTATTAAGAGAACTTTCTATTACCTGAAAGTATGTAAATTTAACCTCACCAGAGAAAGAAGTATAAATTCTATTGAATATAAAGCTTGACAAGTTAAAATAAATCAATTTAACTTAAAAGACAGCTTTATAAAATTATGATATCAATATTTCCAAATTGTTAAAACCAAAAGAAGACATTACCCAATCTATTTATCTATAGATATGTATCATTCAAAAGTGTCAATCAGGGCATGAAATATATCCAGTTACAAAAGATGATATAGTATTGTGAAAAAATAAAGCTTATTATTTTCTTGCATTATTGTTTAAAATAAGAAATTAAAATTTGCCTCTTTTAACTGTAAAAAGAACATCATAATGAATTTGTAATTTATTAAATGATACCTAATATTTCAGTCCTTGGTATTAAGAACCTAACTACTGAAGCTCAAGAGAACTATAAATTTGCCTCAAAAGACAGTACAAAATTTAAAGTTACTTGTTAATTTGAATTTCTCATTTTACTAAATAATGTAAGGGAAAGTGAGCCATTGTAACTAGGACAACATCTGAATTACATTAAGTGCTGGTACAATATATGGCCATGGAAGGCACTCAGAAATGATTTGAGACTATTTCAAATTCATATATATATATGTTAAATGATACTATGTCCAAGACACTGTATTAGACAGTACGGAGTACATGAAGAGGAAGAGATAAATTGCTTGTTATCAAGGAGTATATCCAAGGAGGGCATAAGCATTGTCTGTTCTTCTTTAACCTTTCAATCAATAAATAGACGTTCTTAGAGAACAAATACAGTAAGTTTCAACTGATAGAAGATGTACTAAAGAAGTCCTGAGATTCTTGAGATATTTAGGGAAAAATTCTTCCTTCAATGTAAGTGATGAATGGAGAAGGAAAAGAGACTGAATAAAACATGCTTTAAACCTAAATTTAAAATGCATTACTTAAACAACAATAAACCTGATCATTGTTGAAACTTTCCATTTAGGTCATGCATCTTGTTCTCTTTTAAGCAAGCATTCTATTATTTTTTTCCCCTTCATCAAATATAGTTAATAATAGTCTGTAACATATGGATAGTTAATTGGGCCAAATGGTGGTGGCAGTGATAAGCTTAACAGAATACGGTGTGATTATAAAACAGTTTTAGACTTGATTTAGCATTTTGTTTCCTGACTTGTGAGTAGGGTAAAAAAAGGTGCATTTAATATTTTTTAACAAATAAAAGCTAGAGCAGATTATTTTCATCTTCCTAAGTTTTAATTTTTTTTCATAAAGTTATTCAATTTTTGGTGGTTTCTGACTTCAAGACTCTAAGAATAAAGATTTAGAATCAATGGAAATGTCAGGACTCATGACAATGCAATTAACTATAAGATTGTTAACTCACCTTTGGTTTCAAAACAATGCTTTAATATGAGATTTTATCCTTGTTCTTTATGTAGTAAATACTATTGTTTTACCTACTACTATCACTTAGTGAACTTTTTCATTAATATCAGAATGTCATATTGTATTGCCAATACAAATATATTTGCTATGTTTTTGAATTTCCTCAGCAAAATGTGATAAAGAACAGAAACTCAGTTTCCAATTATTGATACCAAGAATGCTAAAATGTATCTAGTGTTTGAATGCAGTTCCCAGGAAGGTATAATCACAACACTTGTGCATTCTGAAATGCTTTGCACTCAAGCTTTGATAATAATCTCTAAGGCATAAAACAGTCACTCTCACTTAGGATATCATTGGAATTAAACGAAACTTTCACTCAACTAGCAGCACATTTTGCAAAATCTCTATTGCTCATAAAACATGATATAAATTTATATTACAAAGCAATGCTGAATTTGAAATTATTTATTCAGATCTACTTTTTATTAAAAAAATTATATGTAAATAACATAGAAAACTTTAAAATGTGTTTGTAAATATTGACATAATTTCTCAATATTTTCAAGTGTTTATTGGCCTTATCAATGGTTAAGGTTTTGACAGGCTTGATTACAAGCATGTATTTTACCACTTGCAAATTGAGGTATTAATATTTTTTGGGTTTGAAGGTTTTAAATTTTTAATTATTATTTTGCCATGTATACCTATATTTTAAAATGCTGAAATATTTTTAACTGTCAGTTGTTACTTATGTCAAGATGATTAAATGTCTTCATTATTTGACAAGTTAAGTATTTCAATAATCTTCCAACATGCTATCAAAAATCTTCATTTACTATATAAAATGTATCCAAATCCAAAATAAATAAATCCAAATTGTGGCTTTTAAAAAATGACTTAATTGTTAAAGGCTTTTTCAATGTGAATTAACTGAGACTATCAATATGAACTAGACATTTAAAGATATTCAGCTAATTTTAATCTTTTTTTCCAAATAATTTGTTTTTAAATAAAAACTTCAGCTTTTAACTTTTATCAAAGACAAGAGCATAAAAGAAAACACTTGGTCATTTAGAGTGTAGAGTAAGAATTGAAACTCGTAAAAATAGCTTTATGATATTTCTCTTGACATCTTAAATGTTATTTTAATTTGGTCATCACAATTAATGTAAAATAAATTTAAATTAATAATAATAATACTGGAGAGAAAATTTTCAGTTTGATTTTTAAATTTATTTAGGGCCCTGGATGGAAAACTGGGTAATAATTATTGAGTGCCTTCCAAACCCTCAGATCTAGTTGTAAATATGTTGATATAAATACATAGCTTCAGAATTGACCACTCACATAAGTTTCAGAATGCCTGATTGATATATCTCCTCATTTTATTTATAGGGTTCTAAAATTAGTATTTCCAAATCTGAATTCTTTATTCAGTGCTGCTAAACCTATTTTCCTCCTAGTTGTCAATACCTCTAAAAATGACCATGATTTACTCAACATTTAATCAATACTTGATTATACCCATTCCCTTTTTCCACATGAATAAGGCATCCGTAAATCTTGTCTTCTTTTCAAATTATAAAGCACTTAACTCTATTGATTTATTTTTTTAATAACCTAGTCAAAGACACAATCATGTTTCACCTAACAATGGCAATAGTTACTGATTCCTTTCCACATTTGCTCATCCAAAAATCATTCCCTCCAGAGTAGTCTCTCTATAACTTTAGAGATCATAGGGTTCATATGAGTCCTCACTATCTAAATAAAATTTAAAACCCTAATTTGGCTTAGGATGACCCTCATTATACCACTTCTTTAAAAATCTATTCTTATTTATTATCAGTGCTTAGTGAGAATAAAATGTGGGAGGTAAAGGGTAGAATTATGAGACAACTAGGAAAGGGATTATAATAATCATTGTGAGAGATGATAGTGAACTGAACTAAGATGATAGCAGTGAAGGTGGTGAAAAATGGTCATATTCTTATACTGTGAAAGAAGTGCCAACAGGTTTCCCTAGTTGATTGGAATTAAGGTAAGAAATAATAAAAGACATCAAGAATGACTTACAAATTTCATCCAGAAAAAAATGGGTTTGCAATTTGCTGACATGGGCAAAATTATAGCAGAACCTAAACTGAAGGTAGTGTTGCAAAGATTAGGCGTTTCTTTTAACACATAATTTTGAGAAGCCTATCCAACATCCAAACGTAGATGTCAAAGAACCATTTGAATAAATGAACTTCTAGTTCAAAGAAGAGATGTATAATGTAAAGATGAGAGTTGTCTACATAGAAATGGTATTGAAAATGGGATAGATCACCAAAAGTCAGTTGTTATGGACTGAATGTGTCTCCTCAAAATTCACCTGATGAAATCTTAACCCTCCAAAGTAACAGTATTAGCAAGTGGGGCTGGTGGGAGGTTCTTAGATCATGAGGATGGAGCCTCCATAAATGGGACTAATGCTCTTATGAAAAGGGACCCAGAAAGTTCTCGCCCCCCTTCCCCCACCTCATGTGACAACACAACAAGAAGTCAGCAGTCTGCAACCTGGAAGAGGGCTCTCACCAGAACCTGACCATGCTTGGGCTATAAGAAATCTTCATTCAAAACACAGCTCTACTAAATATTACCTTCATAAAATTGATCAAATCCTGATTTCTCCCTTTTTTAGTGTCCTGAAGCATAACAACTATATAATATTCATCTTATAGACTGAAACAAACATAATATCACTTTTCAATCAACAGTATGGATTACTAAAACTGAAATGTGTCAGCATATCAAAGATAAAATTTAATGAATACATTTTAGGGGAATATATAAAAAAAATTATTCATCATTACAAACTACTGCCTACTTAGAAACACACTATTTACCCAACTTTAGAAACTATTATAAATAATATGTATGTGTTATATGCATATATATGTATTATATGTATATAACCATGTTATAAAACTATTTTAACTTTACCACCTGAGTATAGAGTTGATGGTCACCATTTTTTTTTAAGTCAATAAGTTGGTGAGTAATGGAATAATTGAATACAAATAAGCTTGACTAGTTCCATGATGGCAATTTCAAATTATGGGAAAAAAGAGAACTTCATTTGCCTATTAATATATTTTCTCTCCCTGGATTCATATGACATGTTCCAATACGTTTTGGAACTTCATTTAGAAATGGAAAATTACCCTGTACCATCCAGCAGCTTCTGTAAATCACACATATCAGAAATATGAATGGGTATATACAGTTTATAAAACTGAAAATGTGACCTGGCTTCTACCCCATCTCAAAGCGAGACTAATACTAATAGCAACTTCATGTTCAAAAAGTCATAGTTAGGTTTCTATGGGCATATATTATATTGTATCATGTCATACTGTATCATACCATCACATAATGAGCCCTCAATAACTGTTAACTACTACTACTATTTCTTTTTATTATTGTGGCTCTAGTTCCTTTGTGGCTTACAGAAACAAATAGGATCTGGGTGGGTAGGTGGTTATTTCACTGCAACTGTGGAAAGCTAGTAGTCTTTAAAAATACATGTATCATCATCGTGATGTAAATGATAATTTTACAAGCCTGTATCACTTAAGCACAACATATTATACTGTTATTCTTGATGTTCATACACACTCCTGCCTTTCCCTAGTTTACTACCTTCCCTCTACCTACCCTTCAACTATCTTTTTTCTTCCTGTCACTTCTCTGAAGACAGCGCGGTTTTCATCAAAGGACTGACTAGAATCTTCTCAAGGATAAAATTAGATTCTAATTTCCTAATAGAGGATTTAAAGCCTCAGAAAATATTTGTTTAATAAGTGAATTTAGCTCCATATTTTAAGGGCATATTGCATACATTTCATTCAAATGAGCTGAGGAGAAGACAAGGATCTATTTGGGAACTAGTTCTTGATGATGTAAGGATATGAATGGTATTTATTACATACTGTAGGTGGAATAAGGGTGTGGAGAAGCACAGCTAGGGAGGAAAAATAAAATAATTTAAAAAAAGACAAACAGTGGACCCATAACATCTTAATGAAAACACATGTAAGAGCAACAGGCTGCAAAATTCTAGGCTTTCTGATTCAAGAAGGTGGCACTGATATGCAATTTACAGAAGAGCAACAATGAAAGTCTTTCTTTCTCTTTCTCTCTCTCTCTCTCTTCCTTCCTTCCTTCCTTTCTTTTTTTTCTTTTCTTTTTTCTTAAATTGGGAATGTCAGTTCTCTGTGAGGTAAGGTAATTAACAAGTACGCTTGAGAAACAAGGATCACAATCATGCATCAAGAAAGCAGATTTAGTTAGTCTGGTTTATCCAGAGGTCCCTGGGTCCAGAATGTGGGCTCAATGTGAACCAAACTCAATGTGAAACAGAGCTGGATTGAAATGACAAATATCAGACAAGACACAGGCATTGGCAAGGAGGCAAAAGTTAATCCCTGGCAAATCTGTCCTTAGAAGTTTGAATTCCATCCACTGACAAGGTCTTTTCTTTGGTCCCCAATACTGTAGTAGCACAATACTATATTGAAATTCCTCCTTAGTATCAAGAATTGTGAATAGTGTAGGATTTCATCTACTTGTAAGTTTACAACCTAGCTAGTTACTGCTTCATGGATACCAGCAGAAGTCACAAGACTCCTGAGTCAGAGACAAAGGACTTTACTACTCATGGTAAAAGCAACAGTCAGAGCTTCATATTTGTTTGTGTCAGTTCCCTTTTCCCCCAACCCCCACAGGGCTCAATCAAAGGGCCTGTGAAGAATGCCTCCACAGGCAGCGGGTTACACTATAGGAAAGGACCACTGCACTGAGGGATTCCCGATTTTACACTGAGGTAGAACCAAGCTTGCTGTCTGTGGAGGGGAAGACATGACCCCATCCCTAAAGGTTGCTTATTACAAACATAACACTGAAAAATGGTCCAGTTAATGAGCAGTAAAGGCTCTGCATTCTTGGCAGAGTCAGCAAAAACTTGCAGGAAATTTGAGTCTATGGGGAACTGCCTCTACAGACACTGAACAGCTATTGATATAGCCTGTCAGGCGCAGTGCCAACTCAAGCCAAGACAAAGAAAGCTAAGATTGACTGAAAGAAGTGCAGACTGACAAAGATTAGGTTTGAATCTCCTTGAATTACCACTGAGAGGGAGAAAAGTGATTGTACTCTCAAGCTATTTCACTATATAAATAATGAGGGAGACAGTAGGTATGGCATCTTATTCATATATGTCATTTGCTATTAACATACTTGGGAAACCAAGAAAAATACACTATATTCAAAATTCTTAGTCTCTGTATAGAGATATAAACATTTAAAAAATATTATAAATCTTCCTCAGATGCTTTTTTAACTTTGTTTCAAAAGCACTTTTGGAAAACCTGGGAATTAACTTCCACATAGCAGATCAAAACATAAAGCATTTCAAAATGACTAATAGCTTTTTCATACTATAACAGAATATCTGAAAGCATTTAGTCCAACATATTTTTGTAATACTATTCACTAGTAAAAAATGCCAGTAAGTTCTTTTTAGAGAAATACTGAAATTTTACGCAAATAAATTAGCATTCCATGCTCTGTACTTAATTGTCAGGATCAACTTTTAAACAAGTTTCTAAACTGGTCAATCTAACTTCTCTAATTTAAAGTTAATTTAAATTTAAAACATAAACTGTTCCACAAATAAGAACTGAGAAGTAGTAAGCTTTTCCTTACTATTCTCACATAAAAAGTAGCAGAAAATGTAAGAAACTGAATACGACAGATACTGTTTAAACAGAACCATTACATTGTTAAATTTTTATGTTGAACAAAATATTTATAATAAGCATTATGAAGAAATGTTTAAATTTTAATTTTAGATTTAATTTTTTAAAATATTTATCTTTTTTGGATGAAACCCAGCAGATAAGCTAAATGTTTATTATTAGCCATATGATGTGCAAGTATTCTAAAGAAAGTTTCAGGCAAAAAGGAAAGAAAATGTTCTTAATATAGTTTTTCTATTACTTTTCATTAATCAATAATAGAAAAGGAAATGACACTTAGATTTTACAACTTAGATGAACATAATAACTACCTAGACTTTTTTTTAAACAAAGTTTTAAAGAAAGTGAAGTAAAATTTTTTACTTTGGCAAAATCAATAGGTAAGAGAAAAAAGAATGTATAAATGCATTATTTATTAACTTTATGCTATAAAAATTAATAATATCAATTAAATAATTTGGGGTTTGATGTTTCACATGATGCAAATACTCTTGTCAACATTATATTATTTTAAAATTATAACACTTATAGAACATATTTGCCTGACCATCACTTCCTCCTCTTATTTTAGTAAAGAATTTGTCCATCCATTGTGGGAATCTTTTGTCTGTGAATCTACTGGAAATTTTGTCTAATAATTGGATACAAATATAGTCATGTAGCCAGGGTAAAGTGTAGTCATTTTTAGTTGCTTGTTTAAGCCACAAACTTAAGGGCTTACAACAACACAAATTTGTTATCTTAACTGTTCTGTAAGTCAGTAGTCAACAATAACGCTCACTGGGTTGAAATCAAAGTGTTGGCAAGGTGGGTCTAGGTCTCTGGTGGCCCTAGTGGAGAATCTGTTCCCTTGTCTTTCGTACCCATTAAAGACTATTCACCGTTCTTTACTCATGGCCCCTTCCTCCACCTTCAAAGTCAGGAAGAGTAGGTTGGAATTTTTTAACTGCTTTTTTGAAATATAATCTATATACCATAAAACTCATCCATTTAAAGTGTACAATTCAATGATTTTTAGAACATTCACAGATACCTGTATCATCATCATGATCAATTTTAGAACATTTTCATCAACCCAAAAAGAAATCCTACATCCTTTATTACTTCTCTTATCCCCCCCACCCCCATCCCTAAGCAATTGCAGTGATTTTGCTATTTTATATTGAGACATATACTCTTTCTTAAGTCATTCAATTACAAATGATTTCTTTCACATATTTGAGGTAGATTGCACAAACAAGTTTGGATGCAAAGCTGCTGGTAATCAAAGGAAAAATAATCTGTGCTCTTTGTTCAAATATTCATTTAAGATTTATAGATTATGAAATCACCACCCATTCTATACAGGGTAAAAAATGATTAGCAAGACAAAACTATTTTAAAATAACTCATCTAGTTTCAAATACAATTTGCAGAGGAAGCAAGAGACTTTTTAGTGGGAAGTCAGAGCTGCTCATTAGTTTACAAAAGGCTTCAATGACTGAAAACTCTATGCTCAATGTAAAGTACTTCAGAAGCACAGAAATACCTCATTTCTTCGTAACTACACCTAGCTTATTTGATAAAGCAGTTAAGGGAGTCCAACACCTACATAAGGCACTCTTTAAAATTTTTATTTTAGATTTCTGAAAACTATGAAATAAAATTATTTGAGCGTGAAAGAACAACATTTTTATACTGTATGTTAAATTTTGATACAGTATTTAACAAATAAAAATATGTGTTATATAAAATAATTCCACATTGTTCCCAGTTTGGAACTGGGAGGAAACGTAGTCAGCTTGACAGGGCTCTGCTTATTGTTTGTTGATAGCTCAGGCACTGAATTCTGCTTATTTCTGAAGACTGGACTTAAAAATTCTTAGGACTGTATGCAGCAATTAGCCAATATGCCGATATTCATTAAGAAATATGACTCATACTCAGAAGTACATGACTTGAAGGTCTTTCTGTGTACTTCTTTGTATGAATTTGTAGGAGACATGACTGGGCTTTAGTAGAGTGACACAGCATTGACTTGAATAAGCTGCTCTATGTCAGTCACCTCATGATTTAATTAAATTTTAAAAACTAAGCTAATGATATATATGTGTGCTACTGGGTAAGGCACTAAACAAAAATCTAATAAAAACCCTGTTCTCTGAAGCTTATCATATAATTTTAAAAAATGAAGAAATCATTGTCAATACTTGGCCAAATATAAATCTTATTAAAAAGAAAAACCTAAACATATGCTTGACAACATGTAAGTTTTTTTCAGCCATTGAAAAACTGGCTTAGCATTTCTCTGGTTTAACATTGTTAAGGGTTTGATGATCAGCAACTACTTCTAAAGCACAAACACTAAAGCCTCAGATAACATCTAAATCCTGTAGTCAAAAAAGACCAGTCTTCATGACGAATCTCTTCTTTCCCTTAATTGATAAACTGTATTCTTTCTTGAGGTCTCTACATACCAGACTGTTTGGTGTTTCCCCAGTAACCTGTTTCCCTCCTAAAACATACCCGAATACTTTCCTACTTAGGTCTTGCTGACTTTTACTCAGCAATCACTTCACATGAAACTTCTCTTTAGGAAGACTGGTTAAATGACTTTATTAATGTGTTTCCACATGTTCTACTCAGTATTTCATCACAAACTTGGGATTCAATATAGCATTTACCTGCAACTATTACATTCTTCCCTATGCTTCTGGAAATCAAGAATATACTTTTTCAACATTGTATACCCCAGGTCTTGCAAAATTCCCAGAAAAAGTAGTTGCCTAATAAATATTTTTGAAAAATATTCACAATTAAATGAATGATGGAGAAATGAATTCCAAATTAACACTATAATTTAGAGTTTCATTACTGGGACCTACAAAATCATACATCTTGGAGGATGGCGGAAACAAAAAGTGCCCACTGAACTGAGAAAGTATATTGAGACTGGAAAACAAGTCAGGCAGCTCTACATAATTGATGGATCCATTTACGATAGGGTAATATACTCACAGGGCAGGATGGGGGTGGGGGTGGACAACAATCGAGAAGCATCCACAGCTGCATTCTGCACCACTGAGGGGCTACCGGGACAATTTTATAGTTAACCTAGGGTGTGGGGGGGTACATGCTTACAAACAGGAAATGCATTCCTAAGTCAATATTTATAAATGGGTAATTCAACTCATGGGAGCCAGGAATACATCAGAGAAGGTCTCACCATTGTTTGGAGACTAACAGAGCAAAGAGGCCATCTGGAACTAACTATCATCAAATAATATTAACTACAAAGCCCTTGACGACAGAGAAGAGATTTACTACACAGCACAACCCTAGGTAGGGTCAGTGAAAGGACAGTAGGAACTGAATGGGCCTAAGATGGTGTCAGTTGTGCTAACAGCCTACACATATGTCTCATTATTACAGTTTTATTATTTTATTTCCAATTTATCCCAATTAAACATGTAAAAATCCTAAAATGATAGATTAGTAAATTTCCTTGTGTATTTAGGCAATAAATTTTAAATTTCCATATTTCTTCTATTTTTAGGTATAAGAAATGGACAATTTATGTCCGTAATTTTATCTCATACCCAGGCATTTCTTCTGGCTGTTTGTTATCTAAACCCTTTTATTCTCTTAAAATTAACTCACAAACTGTACTGAAAAATTTGATGTCAAGATCAAACAAATTACTCCCCCAACTGAAGTGGAATTATCTAGTATTTAGTCTCAGACATTATTGTAAAAGACAAACCACTCAGGTAGAAATAATTAATTAACACATGACTTTTATACAACTTGTCAGCTAACATTTGATAAATGACAAAAGCTTTAAATATAAAAGTAGCTAGAATAATTTTTAGTTTTACAACTTAGTTTTACAATATATTTGTAGATATATGTGCAACTGCCACAAGATATTTTAATGCACTACATTTAATAATAAATTAGAAAAGAATGTACAAAACTTTTTTATACTTACTTAAATAGGTGTTTTGTTTTTAGAGTTGATTAATTATTTTCCCTTTGAGTCATTAGTTACCAGTGAACTTGTACTGTATGAAACTTGTACTGCATCTTTTCATTAAAAGCATCAATTGTATTTCTTTGTGTTCTATATATTCTGTCTTTATAAATTTTGGTCTTCAGACTAGTAGTTCTCTGTAATTCTATTTTCTTTGTTTCCAAAGATGTTGTCTCCTTTGATATCACCTGTCTTAGCCACTGTTTTAATTTTTTACTAGATGTATTGTTGTCTAAGGTGAAATTTTACTTTTGATCCATATTCATTTACATGTAATTCTAGATCTTACAAAAACATTGATAATCTCAAAGGAAAAATAACCAGAAAATCTACCAAGTAAATGGACTACTATTTAGAGAAGATTTTTATATAGTATAACTGTTCTCCCATGACTAATATTGTTGTGTTAAATATTTGAAAACTTCATTCAGATTTTACAAAGAATTTCTCAGATAATCAGAAAGTTAATTAAACAGTTGTTCTATTAATATAAAATGGATTTCTAAAAAGCATTTTCCAAATAAACTTTTCATATTTATGGTTTACATTTAATCTGTACTTGTTATCATTTATAGCTTCCAATATTTCCTTTTGGTATTTTTTTCCTCTAAATGACTTGAATCAATTAAAAAGTATATCTGGGTTAAATAACATTTCCTTGCTTCTAGTGATTGACATGTTATTAACATCAAGTTTAAGATACAGGTGAAAGTCCTCTTCTCAATGTAGTCTCTAAAGTTTAAGATTATAACATATTTTATGTATATATGTATAAGCAAATATAATTATAAATTAATTATAACAACACATCTAGAATATGGGTTTAAAATAGGGTTTACATATTTTGATAAAATTGTTATGTTGTTTGATGCCAGAGTGACAATGTAACAGAAGTAGATTGTCAAAAATAGCTTCATGAAGATGCAAATATCTTGGAATAGGTTTAAAAATAAAGTTTGCTTTAGAAGAGAAGTGACTGATAGACAAAGAAAAGAAGAATGAGGCTGATGAAAATAAAAGGCTTGACATTCAATCTTTTCACACACATTTGAGTACACTCTTCTGGACACTATGAAAAACATTATTAAATCAAACACAAGGTCAATGCCCAAGGAATATAATAGTAAATAGAATGTAGAATGGAAGTAAGATCATGAAGTTGACATTCAGCTGGTTCACATGTACATATACCTCAACACTCAATAAAAAAAAAAAAAAAAAAAGACTCTCACACCAGAAAAGCTTTCTTCAACCTCCTAAAGTTAATGTAATGCCCCTCATAAGATTTCCCACAAAATCTTGTGTAGAGTATCAGGCCCTCAAGCCCCATCCAGATCCACTCCAGCTGTGTGTGCCATCCCACCCCCACCTAAGAAGCATCTGCAACCTTCAGAGTTTTGTCCTTTGGCGTGGCACCATTTTGCTGCTCCAGAGAAGGCTGCAAGTGTCTGGTTCTCTGTCCTTGCACTGTTGCATTATCTTCCCCACATTCCGGGTGACCAGTGGTCTATGACTGTTGTGGGAGTACGAAAGCCCAGCTCTTGACTTTAGTTGAGACATAAACTTCAGCACTCCTCCTGAGATTAGGTTGCTTCTGGGACTTTAACTTGAACCCAACCCTTGCTAAATTTCTTCCCCACACTCTTTCTGGCTCCTCCTGCAAGTTCTTCCTAAATAAATCACATGCACCTGGATGTCCAGCTTATAGTGTGCTTATCAGAGAACCTCACCTAAGACCCACATGCTTCATTTTACCTATCAAACATCATTGTATAAGCTGTTTACTGATTATTTGGGGACCATGTACTCTTCATCTTTGTGCTTCCTAAGTATGACACAAAATAGTAAATTTAACTCTATCGGTTTGCCTATGCTGCCATAACAGAATGCTACAAACTCAGTGGCTTTGGGTAACAGAAATTCATTATCTCACAGTCTGGAGGCCAGAAGTTAAAAACTAAGGTCTCAGTGGGATTATGCTCCCTCAGAAGGTAGCAGAGAAAGATCTATTCCAGGACTCTCTCCTAGCTACTGGCAGTATAACTTCAACCTTCACGTGGTGTTCTCTTGAATATGTCTGTATCTTCACACGGCATTCTTTTTACTAGAACACCAAAAAAGTTGGACTATGAGCCCACATCACTCTAGTATGAATTCATCTTAACTAACTACATTAACAATGACTTGATTTCCAAATAAGATCACATTCTGAGGTACTGGGGGTTAGAATTTCAGCATATGAATTTTTCAGGGCCCAATTCAACCAATAACACTATTTAATACCATTTGACTAAATACAATAGAATTCAAAATTTGTTGAACATAATACAAAATACTTTAAAAGAAATTTTAAAAATTATATCTCATTTATATATGCTTGTTCTATGTCAGACACTAATCTCAGCCAACCATATGAATTACTTTATTTAATCTTTATAAAAGATGAAAAACCAAGGGAACAGAGAGATTAAATGACCTTTATTTAATCTGTGTTCTTAATCTGCAATGTTCACCACTGACCCATGAAGAAGACAATCTCACAATATTATAATGACTGTGGAAGCAACAGAATTTAATAAATACTAATATGCTTCAGGTGCTTTATATACCTGAGTTGGAAAAACTCAGTTTTCCACCTGTGTATGTCCTTTACTACTTACATAGAACATATCACTTTTGATACTTTCGGTAACCAAATGTGTGGAGAATTTCCTCACACCAAACAATTCTCTGAGACACCAGCTGGGTGCCTTATGATACAGGTCAATTCTAGCCTTTTCTACCTAGAGATAGTGTCAGATCCCACGGGTTAAGGGCCCAGCTGACTGCTCCTACTTCAAATGCCAACTGAAAACTGTAGGTCCTCAGGCCACCCACAAATTCTGTCCTACCTGGCTTCAAATCAATGGTTCCTAGGACCTGCTCCTCGGATTTGATTAATTTGCTAAAGTGGCCTATAGAACTCAGGGAAGCACTTAAGTTACCAGTTTATTAAAGGATATAACAAAGAATACAGATGGACAGGCAGATTAAGAGATACATAGGGTGAGGTCTGGGAGGATCCTAAACACAGGAGCTTCTGCTCCCATGGAATTGGGGTACATCACCCACCCCTCAAGTACGTGGATGTGTTTACCCACCTGGAAGCTCACCAAATTCCATACTATTGGTATTTTATGGAGGCTTTCTCATATAGGCATGATCAATCATTATCTTCATTTCTAGCCCCTCTACCCTCTCTGGAAAACGAGATTGGGGGCTAAAAATTCTGAGCTTCTAATCATGGCTTGGTCTTTCTAGTGACCAGCCCCCACTCAGGAGACATCAAGAAGTCCTCCCAGAGTCACTTTATTAGAACAAAAAACCATTCTATCACCCGGGAAATTACAAGGTTTCATGAGCCCTGTGTCAGGAATGCTGTAAGAGACCAAAATTTAGAACAAAAAAAGTTTCTAGTGCTCTTATCACTTAGGCAATTACAAGGGTTTTAGGAGCTATGTGCCAGGAACTGGAGGCAGAGACCAATATATATTTTCTATTATCTTACTATATCTTACATCTGTTATATTCCATATTCATTACCTGATTTAGGTAATTTCATTGTGGTGTTAAAAAAAAAACAACAAAATAATGTAGCAAAAACATACCAAATTTCAATCAGTTATCTTTTAATAGTGGATCTGTCTAATTACAAACTTACAGTCATTGCACTACACTGAATTTGAGTCACCTGCAGATCCTCTGTAAAGGTAAAGTTCTCATGAACTCCCATGTTGAATATTTATTTTAATACAAATGAATATACTGTCTATTAAAATAATCCAGGTTTAAATTCCACTTACAAAATTTAATTCCAAATTAAAAATCACAATTATAAACAGAAGTATTAGTAAAATTAAAAGATTAACTTACTGTGAAATATTACATCATATTGAAAAAAGTGAATCAGTCATTATTTTTATGCTCTAATTACTTTTACTGTTTACCTCCAAATATAGTGTTGTGAAATTTAATCTACATTTATAAAAAACTTCATAGCATATTTACCACTATGTCAGCAGACAGAATATTAAACATTAGCATCACTATAATACATCTACTACAATGTGATTTTGGTCTTGACCAGAGGTCCTTGGTTCTCTTGAGTCTGAACTATCTTTCAGACAACACGTAGTGTAATGATTCACCTCTCCCAACACATTTCTCCTTTTAAACTACTTTAAAGAGATTTTCTCATACAGTTCATTTGATGCAAATGAATTGTTTTTATGTTATATCACTATTTAGTAACATGTGGGCACAATTAAATATGAATTGCTGTACTACTTTATAATGACAAATGACACATTTTAATATTTAAATGAATTATTTAAAAAAGAAACACAAGTTTTATTGTATAAAAATGTATTTAAATTGCAATTTATTATTATAAAATAAAAACCTTGATAGAGAAGAATGATCATTGATGATTATTCAAAAGTAACATATTGGATGTCTCATAAATGCCAGGTACTATTCAAGATGTTTTAGATATATCTGACAGAAAAAAAACTACAAAAATCTCTGTACTTACAGAGTTTACATAAAATGAGATTACATGAAATGATGTCACTGTACATTAAGCTATGCCAAAGTAGGAGAGTCATATACACTTAGTGAATGTTTACTTGTTATTATAGATTTATACTTAGCAGCAAAGACATCCTAAACTTTAACAAAGACATTAAAACTGAGTGCTAGTCTTGTCTACAAAGTTACAATTGGGAGAACTACCTGTTAAGGTTACTAGCCTATCACTATTTTAGTAACATTTACTAATTTTTAAAAAATTTATCATGGAAATAAAAATTTAAATTTCAAGTATGTTACATAAAACTTGCTGATCATAACCCAAGTTTACATTTGTGGAGCTACAAGAGTTCAGAAAACCCCAGTCGAAAGATAATGATTCTAATATGGTCATATTGAGTTTGAATTGTCTGTGATACTGACTGTATATATATTTTTCTCATTATTCTCAAGATATAAAACTCAGGTCCAAATTTCTATAGAAAAAGAGAATTGATTTACAAACACTTGCAAAAATGTTCAGTTCACATATAATTTGAAACATACACATTGAAATAAAATTATTTTTTATAAAATTCTCAAATTTATGGAGTCTCTTCTTCTCTCTATATATATCTCTTCATCTGTTTATCTCCTTTACATCTTAAATTTGGTGAACATATGAGACTATGGGCCAGTACCAGCAATGTAAATTAATTCTATTTTATGGAAGAAAAATCTGCTAATAATCATCTTTTTGCTATTTTACCTCTGATTCTCTCAAGTTAATACCAATTCATCTTAGATAAGTAGGAATATTCAAAGTATCTGAGTAAAAAAACATGCTTAAAGAATAAATATCACAAAGTTATCAATATAAATATATTATTTTAAAACTATATAGCAGTAGTTAAATAAGTTACAATAGAGAATATGATTCAGACAGTAAAATAATTCTGCAGAAATATATATATAATGATGCCTTTTTATTGATTTATTTATATAACTTATGATTGCATATCTTTTTTGTGCCCAAGACTATACTACCTATTGGGCATCTAGCACTGAACAGCATACATACGGTAACTTCTTAATAAATCTTACGTATCAGGAGAAAAACTAATTAATAAACATCAGTTAAACTGTAAAATTAAAAGAAACTAAGAATGGGTATGTTTTATAAATAACAATCAAGTTTTGAAGCTTATGAAAAGTATAATCAAAATATTTCAAAAAGTCCATATTGATATATTTCTAGAAAAAAGATGGTAAGGCAAGATGGTATAGATGTGATTAGAGGGAATAATGAGCATTTTCTTCTCGCATAACACTTGAGTTTCAGCAGTGAATTCATATTCCTTTCAGTAAATATAACAAAATGAACTAATTTGTAAAGTCTTTATAATAATTGGACAAAAATGAAACAGCTTTGTCATTGTGTATATGCACATATATATACATAAAACACATATACAGTCTATGGATCCATGCTGCCCCATCAAAATGTAATGTGATTCACAATGTGAGCCTCATATATAATTTATAATTTTAAGTAGTCATTAAAAATAGGTAAAATTAATTATGATAATATCTCATTTAAACCAATCTATCAATATATAATTAATATGAAGGTTATTAATGAGTATTTGATATTCTTTTTTTTGCTGTACATATCAAAGTACTTTATACTTATAGCACCTCTCAATTTGAACTAGTCATATTTCACACGCTTAATAGACTAGTTGCTACCATTTTGGGCAATGTAGATTACAGATAAACAAATATAACTTTAAAATGCTAAGGATGCACAATATATAGGAGAGAGAGTTGAATTAAGTCAGATCTTAGCTGGCCCTTTTGTATAGTATGTCTAAAAGGAATAATTTTAATTTTTACCTTATCTGATAATCCTCTTACCTCCATTGTAGACAACATAAAAAACTGAAAGCATTATAAAATTACAAACTAAATTTGTAATTACATTTCATGTATATCCAGAGTAACATTAACATCTGGAATTTGTTCTATTTAGTTTAGAAAGCACTTACAATTATAAAATATGAAAACAAGCCCACACCTGTTTCAAGAATATAAATGGCAAATGGACAGACTGAGGAACTGTATCTATGCAAAACTCTGTTTGAAAAATAATCTTATATTAAAATGAGAGTATATATTTATTTTAATTAATTTTCTCCTAAAATTGATTAGCTATTTTAACCAAAAACAGTTCCCAATTGAAATATTTCAAATCCTCAAGGACTTATAAAAACATAGTTATTTCATTTCTGCTTTAGTCTCTACAAAAAGTAAAACATTATTATTTCACTCCTTACCACCAAGATTATGTGACAGATATATTAACTTCAATAGCAATAGTAAAGCTTACATTCATTGGACAACCTATATGCCAGACATTGTTAAATACTTTATATATTGTCTCATATAATTTTCATTATCCTCTTATGAGATAGGTGAATTTATAAACATGGAAAATATCAAACAGGCCAAATTGTTTTTGTAGTTTTTTTTTGTGTGTGTATAAGTAGAAACATCAAAAACACAACTGTGATAAATACTATCGTTCTAGTTATGATATACTTCCTATTTTTGAAGCCTAACTTTGGGGTGTATGCCTAAAAGTGTCTGTGATATGAATTCAAATTCAATTCTAATTATAGAAGTCTGTAGTTACTATTTTAGCATAGCCTGAAGCTAGAATGCTTGTCAGGAAATAATTGGGTTTAACACTAATTATAATATTAAAAGACATGGATTTAATTTTTATGTATCAAAGAAACAGCAATTTACATTTTTAAATTTAGAAATATTAACACAATTTTATTTTATTTATTCAGATGCATAGAGATGATCATTACTTTAAATCTAACTTGGGTTCTTGAATCACATTATGTTAATTTGCTCCTGTAGTTAACCGAACAAAGAGGCAAAATAGTAGAGGTGTTAAGGCTAAATGGGGTTCAAAATGACAGATCTGTGCTAGACTTCTGGTTCATCTCTTTCTAGACATGTGACTGTAAACAGATCAACTGACCTTTCTATGCCTGTACTATACCTGCCTAAAATGTGGACAACAGTCCTGACCTAAGGCATATGGGAAGAGTAAGTAAGACACCATATGTAAAGTCCTTAGTACATTATGAGCAAGGCATATAGCACTTATCTGGTGGATGTAATGACTTCTTGGAAATTACCACTGTAGGATTAGGGAATAGATTTTCATGGTAAGTAAATGAATATAGTGCTTATAACAGCATTAAGAGGAATCCTTTTCTAATGATATAACAATGGTTCTAATTGACCCTGCTTTGCTATTCATTAGGTGTAAATTAGTGAAGTTTCTCTCAAATGGGTTAACCTATATAATCATTATTTTAGCCTGAGTTCATTTTTAGTTAATGTAGCCTGAAATGTGAATCTGGTGAGTAAAGCATTTTAGTTTCACTGCCAAGAATTCTGAGAATATTCCCAAATTTGCTTGGCAAATGGAGTGTGTCTCCATAAGGTCACAAAGTTAACACTTTGCGATAGGGGAGCAAAAAAGTATATAATCATAAAATTTTAAATCATTTAAAAAATTATAGATGCCATATGGTAATATTTCTTTTGGTTAATTACAAATGTAATTATTTAACATTTATTTTCTATAGCATATCTTTATGTCATTTGAAAAAAGTAAAATCAGTCTCTGCATTTGCAAAACATAATTATTTATGCTTTCTATTTTTGTTTGGAGTAATGTTAATGCATGTTAAAGCATTATTAATATATTTTTACAAAAAAAGTTAGTTTGAACACTTCCTCTTTCCTTTAACAGTATGTCCTGAGAACTTCCTGCATTGGTACATATAATTATATTTTATTATTTTGAATAGTTTATAAAATCAATATGTTTGCACTAGAACATAATTCATATGGCTGTAATATAATTATGAGTTAGAAGTGACAGACTTATTGCAATAGTTTTACTCAGTTTTGCAAAAATTGTGGATGAGCCCAGTGATATTTGAGTTTAAGTACTTTGTGCTTTAAGCTTCAGTATATTTCTTAGGGTAAGTGCTTTATTTATACACTACCAAATTTTATTGACCTGGAGTGATTTTGAAACACTTGAAATGACAAAAATTTTATGTCAGAAAAAGAAAAAAATCAAATCTATTTTTGTTTTTTGTTTCAAATGTCCTTAAATTGTTGATAAAGAGGTGAAACCAGAATTGAATGTTTAATGTATTTCCAATAACAACAAATTGCTGACACTTTTTTTCTTTTCACTGCAAACCATTTTTGGCTCTTTTGTAAAAAGGGCCTGAGAGGTAGAGGTGAAAGCATCTTTTAAGTTACCAATAACAGACACACAAAAAGATAAATCTTCAAAGGTTTTTTGCTGGACCATGTTCTAAAATGATAACGCCTTTTAAGTCCAGCTTTAAAATATACTTTTCAACGGATATTTCCGCTTTTGTAATGCAACATGAGTGGCATATAACCTTACATGCTGCAATGTAGAACAGTACTTTAGCTGAAACATCTGAAAATAACCGTTCTCAAAAATCAAAGTGAAAATTGAGAATTAAAAAACCAACACTTTCTGAATAGCTCATACTTATTTATAAAGCCTGTAATTTGCAAAAGTTTTGAGATGGTTCTGTTTCCACAAATGTACCTTCAGGGAAATGTCCAAATAAAGGCATTCTGCATTTTTAAATAAATTGATAAATTAATATCAATTTAGTGATTTCTTTTTCTCTTGCTATCTTCAGGAGACAGGGAGGATGTTTAGGAGTATGTATTGCTGGGATAAAATAACTCATTTTGTTTTATTTTTTTCCTCAAGGATATTTATTTCTGTTAGAAAATGGTCTAGTGTTCCTAGACTGAAGTATACCTTATGACCTAATTAGGAGTGTAATTGGTCACATGCAATAATTATGATCAGAGGTAATGAAATAGCACAGGAGCCACATGGTGATAGGACAAATACCGTGACACTCAGATCTAGGAAAAGGGGTACTATGGAGAGTTTCACATATACTAATACTGAAATAAAAATATAAATAAATGTTCATATATTATATAAAAATAAATATATATCTTTAAATATATATATAGTATGTGTATATATATGTGATTATTTTTCTTTTCATTAAGGAAGTTTTTGAAAATTTGCAACTAAAATAGAAAAATGAGAGATACTAGAGCAGACCCTCTGAGGAGAACTTTGCTTGCCAAGACAGAAGATGCAATGAGACTAAAAACATGTGAGCAAGTGAATAGGAGGAAAAACTCAAGTTCCTAGACAGTGTGTCTAAGCCACCCAGTTCTGTCCTGATTCCCTGAGGCCTTTAACACTGTCAGTCTCTAATCTGGGTTCAAAATGGTCTAGTTATATCCCAGGAGTCCTGGGCCCAGGCCATCTTTTATGCTGCTCTGTCTCAGCATGTCCTTACTACCGGTCTGGCCTACAGGCAGGGGGTTTGACCAGGGAAAGAAAGAAGACAGCTCCTTTGTTTTTCTGTCAAGAAGAAAATCCTTGAGAATGGCCCATATGGGTCCAATTACAGAGAAGCAAGCCAGGATGTAAGTAAAACTGTACATGTAACTTCTAAATACTTAGATGTATGCACTTGGGTTCCATTTTTATTCTTGCTCTGAATCCCATAAATGTCATGGGTGAAATTCTTTATACTAAGATGGTTGTGGCAAAATTGATGAGAAGGCCCAGATTCAAAGACCTGCCAACAGAGATTACTGATTGATTACACACAGCACGTCAGGGAATTGTCATCAAGGATGGCCATTTATCAAAATGGAGAATACTGCAAAATCAGCAGGCTTTGAAGAAAATGAAGTTTTTTCTAAACATGTTAATTTTGATATATATTATACATCAAAGAGAAGATATTAATTAGATTAAGTTTAACGAAGTTCAGAGGCGAGTCAGAATATAGATGACACTAAAATCTGTGGGACTACATATGCTCACCTAAGGACTGATTTTAGAAAGCAAAGTCCTAGAGAGTGTCAACATTTAGAAATTAAAGAGAAACAAAGGAAATTGAAAATAAGTAGCCAATGAGAGAAAAGAAAAATTAAAATTTTTATTAGGAATGAGATGAGATAAATAATGTTAAGTACTATTGAATGGTGAAATAAAGTGAGAACTGAGAAATGACCATTGAGTTGGTGAAAAGGAGGTTACTGATGACAATGTCAGATAATTTCAGTGCAGTTGTGAGGATGAACTCCTATTCATAATTGGTTGAGGAGAAAAATGGGTGGGTATGAAGCAGGAAAAAGAATTTAATTATCAAAATTTCAATGCTGAATGCTGCGACCTGACCATCTCATTCAAATAAGACTAGCAGTAAACAAGCATGACTTAATTCCAGTACTTTTCTCACATTACTTTTAGTGGTGATATTTGTCTTCTCTCTCATGTTAATTTCTCTCCTGAAACTGTGCATTTATTTATAGACAGCACTTGCAGTAATGCTAGCCTTGAAGACAATGGATGCATAAGTGAGAACCTGGCTCTATTTCTCAACTCTGGACTCCTATTAAAAAAAATTGCACTGCTCTGCTTGTAATATTTTTGAAAATTTTAATATGGTTTTAATTTCTAAAAGTGTCCTATGAAGCAATTCTATTACTTTTTTTTGCCATTAGTCCTTTTTTTTTTTTTCTTTACTGTCAAAATCTAGATTCTAAATTATAATTGCAGCAGGACATTAGGGATGATATATGTTGCTCAAAATGAGTTTTAAGAACAACTGGGACTTGATGAGGTACAGGCATAGACTAAGTCACCAAAATCAAAGATTGGTTAATGGGTGTGGGCAAATATGAAGATCGGAAAACTGAGTAAAACAAAGATGGAAATAAAAACAGTGCCTTATAAATATTATTTTTAAAGTTACAACCATTTTCTGGAAGTCTCTGAAGCCTAAGGACAATATTTTGAACTTGAATCAGTAGGGTCATTCAAGGACACTTACAGTCCCACAGCTAGAAATATTTAAAAGGGAATTGAACAGCAGAAAACAAGGCAAGAAAAGATGGATTAAAACAAGGTTAAAAAGACCCAGATACAGACATTGAGAATAAAAAATTGGGATGTTTTAAAATTTGTTCAGTTGTGAAAAAAGAAACATAATAAAATGAACAGTAAAGAATTTATGGTAAGATTTTAAATGTTTGGTTTGTTGTTTTGTTTTTTGTTTTGTTTCCTTCATTTGTACTATAGTGCGGAATAAAAAAGAGAGGACAAAGTAAAATAAATCATAAAGACTTATATTTGGTTTTTTAATATGCATTTACTATATAGAGCCTTTGTATGATCAGAAAATTCAGGGATATGTAGATCCCTGATGCAAGATAAGGACTAGGGTATTTTCTTCAGCTGCAAGGCAGAATAGCATAGTGGTGAAGAGATGATATTTGTACTGCTTCATAGAATCCTTATGCTGCATAATCTAAAAGAAATGTAATGCAACGGACTTAGGACAATACCTAACCTATAACCAGCTATTATAGTGAAGGCTTAATATAATAGTTAGCCTCATCATCAGTATCATCATCATTATCATTCTTATCATCATCATGATAATCATCAATGAGATTAGGGAAAGAGAGAGCTAAGGGATGAGTTTTCAAAGAAAAAACATATATGTAGAATACAAGATTGTGTAGAAATAGCCAGAGAAATCAGATAAGTAAATGATGACATTTAAAAGGAGGAAAGCAGAAGTTTATAAAATGAAGGTAAGTATCTAGATTTATTACACATAAATTTGAAGGATAACTTAGGGAGGGTTAATTCTATGTGCATATGGAAATTTTTACACTTTATATTTTAAATCCAGTATCCTTAATCATAAACTTTAAAGTTGCCCTATGGAAAACTTTTAGAAACACTAAAGAAAATGAAACTTTTTTTAGTAACAGGAAAAGAATTTCAATAAATTTAATAACGTATATATCGCCTCTGTCACATTTTTAAACATAAATTATTGATTCTCTAAATTATCATCTTAAAATTTCACAAGTAAATGAGACTTTTTTTTCTATTTGTGCCCTAAGAAGTTATTGATTAACTAATAACACACCTGTATATTTCCTCTTTTGGGATCTAAAAAATTAGAAACATCAAAAATAACATTTTGAAATATTTGAGAGGCAATATTTTTAAAATAATGGAGGTAAATATATCTCCAGAAGTCAAATTCAGAACAAAGATTTGTAGAATTAGTAAATTATTAAAGAGATATTATCTGAAAGGACTGTAAGTTTGCCCTTGACAACTTACAATCATAAATGGTATACACATTTAATAGAATACTTCAATGAATAAGATTATTTATCTCAAAAACAAGATGGGCCCAAAGTGGAGTCACTTATGCTAAGCCCCAGGTCACAAAACCAAGACTTTAAGGTACAGTTTTCTCTCTCTCCAAAATGGAATCTTAAACCAGTCAATCAGGAATCACCTGATCAGCAACAGTTGGGTAATCTGCTTGATAGACTTCTGCTATCTCTTAAAGGAAAGTAACCTCGCAATAACGATTCTGCTTTTTTTGTCTAGAAGAACTTGCTTGTTCCTGCTCCCTTCTGCCTATATAAAAATCTTCCATTTTATACGGCTCCTTGGAGCTTCTTTTTGTCTTCTGGATTAGATGATGCCTGATTCATGAATTGTTGAGTAAAACTAGTAAAATCTTTAAAATTTACTCAGTTGAATTTTAACACTTAGTTTTTTGGAGAGAATAAAAGTGGAAATTTTTTAAAGCTCTGACAAATATCAATAATATCACTGTATTTTATATTTTATAGTCTACTTTATCCTGCCCACATATCCATATGGTATTTATTGCCACTACCTTTTTAAAAATAAGGAAATAGGGTTAGATAATTTGATGCATGTAATATTATAGAGATACCAAGTATGAGAACAGATTTTGGAATCCAGGTCTGAAAGGCTTCAAAGGCTCTTTATCTTTAATAATGCCATCTGCTTCTTAATTATGGTGATCACATTTTTGGATGGGGATTGATCTTGGACATTCACTAACTAGCAGTAGACTCTGAACAAAGAAACTCAGTTTTCCTTCCTCAGTAATCTTCAACTTCCTGATTTTTGTGAGAATTAAAGAGTTACAACGTTTACTGATAATACACTGCATGGCACAATACCATGCATGCTTAAGTGTTCAACTAATATATCTGTTCTGATTCATTAACTGGATGTTCTTGAGTGAAGCTATTTTAAAGAATATTTTATTAACATATTTCTTGGTTTCAGAGGAAACTTATCCTGAATACTTTTGTAGGTTGCAAGTCTTTATTCCTTGACAATATGTTTGAGTTTTTCTAAATGAAAAGTCATTTAAGCCTACATTTGCTTAATAGAGTGGAAGTTAAAACCTGCATACCAAACTTTGGTATTAAAGATATGATTACAAAAAGATGAGATACTCACTTGTATGTTTAGTAATCTTGCTCTGAAGACAATCATAAAGAAGTTCAAAAATTTCAAGGAGTCATAGCATCATTCAAATATATTTATATGTATACACAGAACATGGAAGAACCTTACCCACTATAAGGTATATTATCTGTTACTTTTTTGATAATCTGATCAAAGTTAAAGTCACTATGTATGTGTTTGTCTGTAAGTATTCCTTAATTATACCTTGAGAGCCACAAGAATTATCCTACACAATACCAAATTTATTAATTTATTGGAATTAACAAATAACATCTTACATGCTGTTGTTTCTTGATGACAGAATTCTTTAATTAAATCAGCAGATTAGGAGACAGACACTAGAACTAGCAGAGAAACAGTCTATTTTTTTGCCAAGCATTGATAGAAAATATGGTACACCTTTTCTTGTCTCAGTTAAGCTTACCAAATTTTTGTCCCCTCTGTCCATATGCAGTGTCAGATAGGGGTGGGCTGCCTAAACTGATGTGCAAATGGAGTGATAACTGATATGTGTTACTTCCCACACAATCCTGTTTACCAACCACACCAACAGTTGACTGCAACTTCCCTATATATAAGCGTGCATTTCTCTATACAAAAACACTTGGGCAAAACACATTGTGGACTTTTTCAGATATTTAGAAAGTTTATACATATGTGAGATATTAGGCAACAAAGTCATCATGGTCTAGGCAGTATCTCATGATTAATCAATATTTCTATAGATAAATATAAAAATATTCACACCAAATGAATAAAGATATAAACTGCTTCAGGTCAGACTAGGTCAGATTCACCTTCAAACGAATTATAAAAATATCTTCTATTTCCACACTTCTTAGATTTTGGATTAAAAATAAATGTATTATGGATTTGCAACATTATTGAGTTCAGAAGTCTACCTGTAGACACAATTATAAAACTTTTCTAACTACAACACTTTTATTTACTCATGAGGACACATTTAATGACAATATGTATAATATAACATACGTACATAGTATAACTCAAAACTCTAGTTAATTCTATGACTATGTAATCAATACCAGGCACTTTTTCTAATTTGCATATTACAAAACCTTTCATTTGCAAAATGGTTGGGTGTGATTAGTGATATAGCTACTATTTCTTACCTCTTCCTCTGTGGCAAGCCACTGATTGTGTGAAGATGAGAATCAGATAAATCTCCTGAAATCCCCAATTTCAAATAACCTTATACTTCAGAAACCAGTCTCAAATTTCTGGTGATGTATTTCTTTTTTCAATCTCAGTTTAATACAAAACGATTTTATTAAATCTTCCCTATGTTTTCAATCAATTTCCCATTCATTCTTTTTCCCCATTGGACTTGTCAAAGTTCAAGATTTGTTCTTTATATATAACATAATATAATATTTTACCAACATTCTGTACCAGTTTATTTTAGCATAAACTTTCAATAGCTTACAGTATTCTCAATCTCTTCCAATCAATTTAATGAAGCTTGACCACATGTATAATAGCAGAGCACTTGCTCCAGAATTCTTACCTGGAACCCAGTCCTTGCGATGCCACTTACTATTGGGTGACAAAGTAAATTAAATATTTCCATGCCTCATCAGTCTCACCTGCAAAATAAAGATATGACTGCTGGAGTAATTAAATCACCTAATACATATAAGACACTCAGAAACATTGCCTAGTATAAAATAGGCCCTATGTTAAATTTTAAATCTTATTATTACTTTATTATTTTATCATTAATAGCATAAATGCCACTACTATCATTCTTTATTTGCTCTCAAACTCGTCTCTTTCTTATATAAATCTTCCATATGCCAATATTATTATCTTTAAAAAGCCACTCCTGGTCATTATCTTCTAATTTCCTAGGGGATCAGCTTTATAGTTTTGTCTCAGATATTTTTTCCAATTTCAACCTTCTCTATTTTAACTGGAGAGTATTAGATATTGCTGATGTGGTGTGATTTATATTCAGTGAAAAGTGGAAGGAAAAAAAGAAAAGGACACAAAAGTCAGGGACAAATGTTAACCTTCAGGGAATTCCTTACAGGAATGATACACATTTCCCAATGAGGTGGAGTTAACACTGATATGGACACAAACATATAATTGGAAGTGAAAGACATTAGGGAATTCTGTAAATGAAACATGACATAAATGTTACTAAGAATGCCCTTTCAACATTCCATTAGGATTCATATAAAACCATCCTACTGTACTTCAGAGAAAACATGTTAAGACACCTCTCTCTCTGAGACAACAGGACTGGCCAAAGTCTCTCATGTAATAGCAGAATGAAAAAACAATTTTCAATTATTCATATAAAGAGAAAGGAAAAATTAATACAACATAGAACCACCAAACTAATGGAACCAGAAGAAAATTGATATTTTAATACAAGACAAATCTTTAACACAAGGAAGTAATTTTGCAGATTGAAAGATCATACTATACTCTGAGAAAATCTGATACAGAGCACTTCAAGGAAAGTAAGAAAGCAGGTCATTCATTTACAGTGAGAAAGAAAAGGTTACCATGAGGGAATGTCTGAGTAGCATGTAGTGCCAGAGGACAATTCAAAAAAGCAGAAAACATTATGAAGTAAAGACATTTGAAAAAAGGATACTATTTCATACTAATTTGCTATTCGATAATTAATGTAAGAACAAAAGGCAGCCTTTTCAGTCAGGAAAGAACCAAAGAAAAAGAGCTCTATAAAAACAAAACAAAAATCATTGACAATGAAATCCAAGTAATAAAGAGAAGAATCAGCATAAATATTTCTGTAACAGATAATTCATGGCAAAAGGACTGATAATGAGTACTGAATACATTGGAATAAATAATTAAAGTTTATTATAGTGAGGAATCATTGAAAAACAAAGTGCAAATGGTACAAATATTTGTAGTATAATGTGAAAAAAATATTAACAAGGAGTAGCAGATGGATGGAGCACTGTAAAGAAAATTATGGAAGTGCTAATATAGAGATCTTTCATAGCGAAAAGTTAACTAGTATTATATATAACTGAAACTTGTTTTGAAAAACAAACCACAATGACCACAAATTAAATATTGTTTTCATTTAATATGACCACAGATGTTTTAGTTCACTATATTTGTATTGGTGAAGGAATAGTTTTTGAAATATGGTAGCTCATTATTTTTATTGTCTTCTGTTGATTTCAACTTATATTCTATTTTATAACGTATATAAGATTGTTCAACTATTTTATAAAAAATATTTCTAAGTATCAGTCTACTCATCTTTACCTATAAATATTCAGAAAAAATATCTGGAATAATAATGCTAAAAATAATAATTCATTTTTTCTCATAGGTTTTGGGGTTCTAGAATTTTTCTATATGTTCTATACATTTTTATTCTTCCATATTGCTTAAATTTCTTATAATAGCTATGTATCATAAGTGCAACAGCATGAATTTTCGTATAATAAAATAAAGTTTCTGCTCATCAGAAAGAGTCCCATAATTATAATTTTTTTTATATAGCTCTCATTTAAAACTCAATAGGATTAGTCTGTAAAATAATGGACAAAATTTTATCTTTCAGGTTCTCTGATATTTCTTGAAATTTATATATTTTCTAAGTCATATTTTATAATGAAAATAGGACCTTAAAACTCAAGGACTTGAAGGTACACAAAAAATTATTCAATATTGTAGGAGCCTGGGAAGCAAGGTACTCAACTATGGTCCCAGGTTTCCTGAAATTTGTCAGAGAAAAGTTGATGACTATGATTCTTAGAGAAAAAAGGATTCTATATAATGAAACTACATAGTAGGTAAAAGCCATTTGAATCTTTACTGTATAAATAAAAGTATATAAATTAAAGTATTTGATTTATTTGTCCTATATTGATATAACACCATGGCAGTGATATTCATCATATCCCCCGTAGAATTATAATGACACTCAGAAAAAATAATGAATTTGAACATTTTTTACACGTTACAAGACTCTACACAGTTGTTACAACTAACAGTTTAAGTTATAAAACTTAAATCTGTATGAGTACTAAGACAGATATTAATTGCTTTTCATTGTCGTTCATTCATCAAGTTTTCTTGTGAGCCTATTGGTACATAAATATGTCAATTACAAATGAGTGCAATAAAGTAAGGTAAGGATATAGAGAATACCTGAAGGGAATGGGTTTACTTTTTTTTTTTTTTTTTTTTAACTTTAGTCAGGGATGACTGACCAATAAGGAGAAATTTTATTTGAAATTTGAAAGAAATGAGCAAATGATGCAAGAATTGGGAGAAAGGGAGATTTAAGAAAAGAACAAATGTGAAGGTTTTGAGAGAGGATAAAATATTCTGGAGGCTTTCAAGGAATATCAAACTGGCTGGTTTGTCTAGAAAAAAGTAAAAAAGTGACAGAGTTCATGGAAGTAATATTAGAGAAAGCAATGGGCTAGATCATACAGGTCCTACTAGGGCATGAAAAAGAGTCTGGATTTAGTCTGACCAGGATGAGAGAACACTGGAGGTACTGACGTCAAGGAGTGACGTATTTTAAATGGGTAAGGCTATCTTCTGTGTTGGGGAATGACTGAGGTGTGGAGGTGCAAAGGGGGAAGACGTAAGATCTGTGAGAAGAATAGTAATTCAGGTGACAGAATTTAATGACTTGAACCTGGTAGAGCTAGTTCAGATTCAAGATATAATTTAAAGATACACCCCACAGGAATTACTGATGAATAATGGCATGAGGGTGGTGAAAGAAATAGAAGAGTTGAGGGTAAGTCCA
The DNA here is from genome assembly GCF_048773025.1 of Camelus bactrianus. Classification (NCBI taxonomy): domain Eukaryota; kingdom Metazoa; phylum Chordata; class Mammalia; order Artiodactyla; family Camelidae; genus Camelus; species Camelus bactrianus. The sequence goes on from NC_133540.1 coordinate 78,652,236, forward strand.
GTGACTTTTTCCAATGAAAAACTAGAGGGAAGGACTTAATGTTTAGTTATTTGAGAAAGAGTGTGGGAGAAGCAGTTTTGGTAGTAAAAAATGAATAAATAATGACTAGACATAAATATATTAAACTTGGGAGGTCCATTCACATTCCAGTAGACATGGCAGTGAAATATATGTCAAGATTTCAGAGGTCTGGATCAGAGTTATGGCAGCTGTCAGCATACAGCTGCATGTAAAGCCGTGAAAAGGAATGAAATCATCTAGGAAGTGAGTATAAATTGAGAAGGAAAAATGGTCCTAGGACTGGTACTTCAATGTCTACACTTCAGTGACAGAGATGAAGAGCAATTCTTAAAGTAGGAGAAAAACCAAGAGGTTTACCATGCTGTAAATCAAGTGCAAAAACTGTACCAAAAAGAAAAGTATCAAATTAGCCAAATGATAAGATCACATAAGAAAACAACTTTGATTAGTCAGATTAAGTGACTGATAATGTTTGTGACACTCTTTTCTTGCTTTTCCTTTCTCTTTTTCAATAATTAAGATATATTTAGAAAGGAATACTTAATTTTTAGGGCATTTCCAAATGAAGAGAAAGATGTTTTAAAATATGTCTGGGTAAGCCTTATGATGTATTATTTACATTCTGTATTTGCAATAGTCTCTGGGAGAATTTTCAGGCAAAGTATGTCCAAAGGAAATGTACTTTTGCAATGTAAGTGCATATTGAAATTTTCTGCTAAATGTAATATCCACCTTAGAAATTAAGGTTAATAGCCCATCATTTTCTGTTAAAATTTTTTAAAAATCTCTTAAAAGCAGAGAAATAATAAAATTCAAGTGTTCTAAACCATGTATGACTGTGTTAGAAAAAAATGAGTCATTTTAATTCATATTGTGCTTTGAAAAGGCAGATTTTAAAATATTTTATATACAGAATATTTAGGAGAGATTTATTAGGCTTTTCTGTTAGAACCAGAACTATGCTACTTTTCAAGTCTGGGTTCAAAGTCATAAGACACTGGTTTCAACAAATTGAATAAATATTACAACATCCACTTTCATTTTTATTTCTATGATATATGACTTTGTGTTAACTATGATATTTACATTTCCTCAGTAACTCCTTTATTTCTTTAGAGGAATATATTTTATTCCTTTATTACATTCCTTTGGTAGCATTAGAAGCTAGAGGCTTCAGGGAAGACATTACTTATAAATACTGTAGTGACATGAATCGTAATATTTTAAATACTCATCTAAGATTAGAAAAATCTTTATTTAAGGGCAGATGTATATGAGTTATTGGACTTAAAATCTGTAATATCTGAAATTTTCTGTTTCTCATGCCACTTTCATTGTTATTGTCCTTAAAAAGAATGAAAACAATCAAATCACAAAAAAACCCTCTGATCTTTTAAATCTATTCATTCATGTTTTTATAATTTTCTTAGCATATTTCCCTAAATATAGATATATTTTAAAGTTTTGTATTTATATTACAATCTCACATAAATAAATGTTTTATTAGAAATTAGTATTTAAATTTAATTACATTGGGTCTCAGGATGTCTCAGAATGTTAAATAAGAAAATTTAGTTCTCATTCTGGAAAATATACCACAAGGCTCTTCTGAGTATCTGGGAAACAGTTTCCGTTTAGAACAATATTTAATATGCACAATACACACAGAAGACCTAGATATTTCCCTTTTGCCATCTTTAATGGTCTAGGATCATTGTGGAGAAGGTTTAGATCACTCACTATATAAATTAAGACCATATTGAAGGGTTCTTCATTGAGACCCAGCTTTCCCTTCATTCAGAAGATGGTTCTAGAACTGGGGAAGAGTCTTGCATCTTTATGATAGTAACTCAAGTTAGATTTCTGTCCACTTGGCCTAAATCTCTATATTTATGTGTTAAAGAGATCTTCAATACATGAACAATTTTTCACGTGTTTTAATTCTTAGAGGGAAGGGTATAGCTCAATTGGTAGACTGCATGCTTAGCATGCATGAGGTCCTGGGTATCAATCCCCAGTACCTCCATTAAGTAAGTAAGTAAATAAACCTCATTCCCTCCCCCTTCAAAAAATGTATGCAATGTTTTAATTCTTAGGGACCCTGAAATCAATTCAAACCACTTTAATAGCATTGCATCCCTAGCTTATTGTGACTGTATTCTCATTTTCTGTGTAGCTCCACCAATTCAATATCTTTTTTTTTCAATTTTTTAAAATTGAATTATAGTCAGTTTACAATGTTGTGTCAACTTCTGGTGTACAGAACAATTTTTCAGTCATACATGAATATACATATATTCATTTTCATATTCTTTTTCACCATGAGCTACTATAAGATCTTGATATATTTCCCTGTGCTATACAGTATAAACTTGTTTATCTATTCTATATATACCTGTCAGTATCTAAAATCTCGAACTCCCAGTCTATCCCTTCCCATCCTCCTCCCCGCTGGCAACCACAAGTTTGTATTCGATGTCTATGAGTCTGTTTCTGTTTTATATTTAAGTTTATTTGTAATGTCCATCGACAGATGACTGGGTAAAGAAGTTGTGGTATATTTATACAATGGAATACAATTCAGCCATAAAAATGGCAACATAATGCCATTTGCAGCAACATGGATGTCCCTGGAGAATGTCATTCTAAGTGAAGTAAGCCAGAAAGAGAAAGAAAAATACCATATAATATCACTCATATATGCAATCAATATCTCCTTTTATATTCACCCTCATCCCCATCCTACAGGTATTCAAACACAAGGTTCCCTTCTCACCAAGGCAGTTTTAATGCCCTGGAGGTAATGTCCTACCACTCTTCTGAGGATTATGATTCACATATAGCTGAGTAGGCTGCACATAACAGAACTACTTCAACAGTTTCATTTTCTCTTATTCATACCCTTTTACACACCAACAAAGTTCTGGCATTGTAACATATGTATCACACAAAATGGTGATAGATAGTCTCCATTTAGCCAAATAAGCAGACAATAAACATCACTCCTGTGGGAACAGTGAAAATCACTGAATTTTTAAAAACCCTGTTCATAGCTTGTGAAAGAGAAAGTGATAGTTCCTACTTGGTTCCTGAGACCTTGTCCAGGAGGATAGATCATAACAGAAATTCTTTAACATCTGTCCTCAGAGTTCCAGTGACTGTACTGCTAAGTCCTGCTTCTGACAAGGGCTGTTTCCTATACTTTGAAGTAACTATTTAGTTGCCTCTTCTAACTTCTAGAGGTTGCCCAAATTCCTCGATTCATGATCTCTTCCTTCATCTTCAAAGTATATCATTCCAACCTCTGGTTACGTAGTTGCATCTTTTTCTGACTTTGACTCTATGGACTCCTTCTTAACAGGCACCTTTGTGATTACATTGTGTCTACCTAGATAATCCAGGATAATCTCCCCATCTCAAGATCCTTGATGTATCACATCTTCAAATTCCTTTCTGCCATATAAGGTAACATATACATTGTTACCTTATCAATGTTTAAAGGTGTGAACATTTCTGATGGGTCATCACCTAGCCTACCAGTCATCCTTTGTAGTCATGTTAGACCTTAAATATGTTCCTGATTGTCCTTGGCCCAAAGATAGCTTAAAGTTGGAAGACATAACCCTAAAAGTTCTTGAATGATCAGGCTATGGCCTTACCAAAAGTGTCCTAGGAGGGGAAGGGAGAGACTTAGCAAGATTGAGGCCCACTGCAATTGCATACTTCCAGGAAGGAATCAATCCTTTTACTAGCCACTGTAATATTTCTGTTTTGCTGATCAAAAAGAATGGTTGAGGCTACTATTTTGAATAATATATGAGATGTGAAAGTACTTCACAAGTTTAGACACTGAAATGACTCAGAGGAATCACAGAACACATTCTTATAAAGCTTTTATTTAAAGGCAATATATATAGTGCAGCAACGAGACAGTACAGGTAATACTGGGGGAGTCTGAGAGACTTTCAGAAGTAAGCTCTGCAGAGGCTTTATGTGCACATGCATATGTTTTGTCTCCAATGTGAATCCCTATCTGTGTTTTGAATCTTAACTCTGGGAGAGCTCAAGGCAGATGTTTCCAGACAGATTTTTGGTTATGTAGTCTAGTCAGGTTGTCTAATCTGTTATGCCTTTTGAAAACCATCAGTGAACAAATTGACCCTGGGGCAGCCAAGTGAATTTTGCACTTTAAATAGCATGTCATAAATAAATTCTACTCTTTATCTTGGCTAAGAGTCAAAACCATTCATACTGGCATTCCCAAAGATAAGGATGGAGTTTACCAGTTCAGCTGTAAATTAACACTCTCATACAAAGTCAACCCCTGACACCTGAATAAGTCTTCTTAATTATTAATTGCTATAATTATCTTCCCATGCATTTTTTGCAATATTTATAGAACAAAAAAGCAAAAGGACAACTGTTTTTGCATCATCAAATGAGGTGTAGGTAAATCAGTTAAATTATTCTAATTATAATCAGTATCACACTAAATAGCAATTGCATTGCTCGCTAATCTAAAATTATTACAAAAGAAGTCATTTAGAATTATAATAGGATTTTTAGGGTTTCCTAACAAAAGCAATCCTACCATGTATTATCAAATTTTGTTATAGATTGTGATATGTCAGGAGTCAAATTGTTACTTCTGGATTCCAAGTATCTTATGGGGCATAGCCATATGACCTATTTCAAACTACAAGATTATACTGACTAGGTTTCATGATGAACCTTATATTTAAGTAATCCCTCAACCATCCCCTAGTTCCATTTCCCAAAACATACACAAGTAAATTATTGGTTACACTGAATAGGTTTCAACTACTCTATTAGGTATGCCTGGTGTTTGTTTATACAGGGGGTCTTGGCAGCTGGGGAGCACCTATGCAAATTACATTCTCCATTTAGGAATTCCCATAGACTAAGTGGATCTTAAACCTTCTATAAAGTTCATTGCTTTTACTTCCATTGCCAAGATCCAGACCATTGTCCTCGACTTACCTCTGTTTTCATCTCAAGGTGCATTCTTAACAGACCCTCTTAGTTCAGTGTCCATGTTCTTTTCCATCGTTACTCCTATCATGCTTTTTATCCTTTAAGGTTACTTTATCCATTTTTCAAAGAAGCGTAATCTGTCTAGGCTATCTGCATCCTTTCCCTTTCTCCTGAAATAAATCCCCATTTTAAGCGGCCAATAAAGGCCAGTTAGACTTTTTCCTCAGTGTGTCTCTCTTTAGTGAAGGCAATTTTGGCTTGCCCAAGGACTCCTAGACCTGTGACAGTTTCTCCCAGAGCCCTTTTAGGTTGGCTATTTCGGTAAATGTTAGTTTATTTACCAAATATGTTATTGCTTTAGAATGTATGGTTAATAATTACAAATTGACTACATATTTTGGATTCAAAATGTTGAATTTCCCAGGGCAATTATCATATGGGCTGAAGTTATCAAAATATAATTTAGTTTGAGTATGTCAAAAGGTTTCTCACAGGCATCCTTGGCAGCCATGGGAGCTATGAGAAACAAGAAATGTGTGCCACCAAATTACCCCTAAACTAATATTGGTTTCTGTTTTGCACATATTCTTTACCTTAGCAATTTCCCTCTATCTATAAAAAAAAATGCTCTATTGTAGTAAGACACATAATGTTGATAAGTCAGGAATTGAACAGGTGTTTTGACACAATGGGTATCTTGAGTCTCAAGATAATATTTATCCCTTTGTAACAGAAGCAGTTGCAACTAAATCCCAATAACAAGCTAGCAACTGCTTTTAAATAGTGTATAAGAAGTTACAAGAACTTCTTAAAGTTATATACTATTTTTAAAGTTAAAACTGCAGCAGTAAATTTGTCCAAAATCCCAATGATCCCTCCTGGGTGGTAGTTACAGGCTTTCGTCTGATATCTGATCATTGCAGCCATAAGTTTCAGGCACTTCCAAGATCATTTGAGCGTGGGGTCTGCACATGTTGGATTGCACCATGTTATTTTAAGCCCCAAGAAAGCTTGCTCTTGGAAAATAAAGTAAGATTTAACTTTTTCTGGTAACTTGGAATAGCTACTAATAAAGTCCTAAGTGTGTCATAAGGTATCTTTAGAAACTAAACAACCCCAAAATCTGCATTCCTCTTGATTGATTTTGGAACTAACAGAGATAATAAATTATTTTTGATTGTCTGAGCAATGTCTCCATTGCTCTCTATTTAAGTGATACCAAGAAATTTTACACTGTTCTGAGCTCTGTATTTTATTTGGGTTAATTATCCATCCTCTGCTGGGTATATGATTAATAAGTATTCTTAATTATTTCTTGGCTTAGTCTTCAGATTGAGACATCAACATTGTATAATTAATACAATGAATAACAGTACTTTCTGACTAAATCCAATATATAGCTCTTCTCACCATGTTGTGGCAATCAGCAAGAGAAATTAGATATTCTTGTGGTTAAACAGTGAATGCATATTAGAGCCAATCCAGATGAATGTAAATCAGTTTTAACTTTGTTTTAAATAGGAAAAGAAGGTAAAACAGTGAATGCATATTAGAGCCAATCCAGATGAATGTAAATCAGTTTTAACTTTGTTTTAAATAGGAAAAGAAGGTAAGCAAGCTACGTCTTTTAGTTTGTGGCATATTTTGAATTGTTGATACCATATCGGTACAGCTGATGCTTTTGAAGGCACCACTTTATGCTATCCTCTATGACATAGTTATCTTTCAAAATTCATCAGCTTTTTAGGGGCCATGCTGGACTATTAAACAAGGAGTTCTGTGATACTAATATATTTGCATCTAATAGTTCCTTTATTAAACCAGAATATTTATAGCCCCAGGTATCTTAGATTGTTTTAAATGAAGCACCTGAGTACATTTAGATTATTAGAAGTGTTCCCATGTAGAGTGTCCAATCAGAACAATCTGAAAAGCAGAATTGCCCCTATCATTCCTTTTTCCTATATATTGGATAAGGAAGAACTCCTCCATTTAGATATCACATTATAAATAAAACATTCTGGCAATGTTGAACCAATACTATACTCTAACTTTTCATTAGCAAGTTTATAAAGGACAGTACACTAACACCAGTTTCCAGCAACTGTAATACATTTTTTTTTCATCAGCCCCAGGCCATTGTACCCATCTCAATGTAAATGACCTTGGATCCCCTACTAAGGATTGTGCCAAGACCCTGGCCCTCTTGCCTTCAGAATCTTGATTCCCTCCCATTTTAACTGGCATTGACTCTGAAAGAATGGTAGACTCAGTTTTCTATAATCATCAGATTTTTAAAAACGAATCAAGGCCAAGATAAAGTAAGTGAATTTTTCATGGTCCTTTAACAAACTGAGTAGTTGGCTGGGCTTGATGATTTAGTCTCTAATAGTCATCCATTAAAAGTTTAGTAGCCACTCCATCTATTTCTTCCCTTTTTTTTTTAATGTCATTTTCAACTCCTGAGTAATAGTTTAATTATCTCAGGGTTTTTCACACTTTTCCTTTCTCATTGCTCCCTTTCCTTTGCATAATCCTGAAAAAGTTCCCATTACTTAGCTCCATTTGGGGGCTTAAAATCCCTAACAAATTCCCACACATCATCTTTTCTCCTCAACAATAAAATCAATATGGGGCACAAATAATTAGAGTCCCTTTTATCAGTCCCTCCCCCCTTTTGGTGAGGGGAACAGAAATAGTGAAAATCTTAATATCATACAGAAAGTACACGTCATAGTGTTGTAGCTCTAGCTAGCTGCTGCTCTGTTACCATCACTTTCACTAGAACACATTAAAAAAATACAGCACATTCTTGGCTGAGTTCCCTTTCTTAAAAATTTGTTTTGTGATACATTTAACTATTCACCCTGCCTGGATATGAACTTAATGTCTCATTTACAGTTTTCCTCTTGTCGATGGATGTAGTGTGTGCACAGCCTAAACCCAGCAATGGCCAGAAAGTCAACCTGGAAACAATGATCCCTCCCCCTTGACTTTATTTCTCCCAAACCTTGTCTTATCCATCATTATTTAAATTATTTTGGCAGGGATGGCTTCAAATATCCCACTTTCATTGCCAACTGCAAAGATTCCAGAAAATTTTGATCTTTAAAAATGTCTCAAAAGTTGTACACAACATCTTCACATAAGGCTTATTTTAAAAGCAACAAAAAGAATACAGGAAAGCAATGGGATTCAAAAGACAAGCAGGTGCAAGCTCTCAGAATCCTTATTCACACACAGATGTTCTTTGTCCCCAAATTGAACCACCAATAATTGTACAATGAATCTTGATTTCAGAAAAATTCAACACAGAATGGATTTGCCTGTTGGGTTTTTATGGTCCTCTGATCACATATTCAAGCCAGGCTGCCTAACCAGTTATACCAGCTGAAAACCATCAATGAAAAAACTGGTCCTGAAGTTCCTGATGTTGGTAGATAATGCCTAACAGAAGAGCACAACTGTGGTCCATCAGTATCTGGGGGAGAGCCTGGCCTCAAGGAGGGGACCTGGGAAGCCACTTCAGTATTCACTACAAACAATTAGCATTTCTAGGGTATGTCTTGGTATCAACATACACTTCATCTTATTACAAAGTGAGAATAAAGAAGTTATTTGTTCAGTGCTTCCTATGTAGCAGATGCTATTATACTACGGGCTTTACACGCATTATCTCTGATCATAGCAAAATATTTATTAGTTTCATTTTCATATGAGGACACTAGGGCTCATAAACTCAGACTGGTAACTACTTGTCCCAGTCCACCCAGCTAGTTAAGTGGTGGAGCCAGCTGTGTCATCATCGTCAGTCCATTTAACCCCCAGTTCACCACAGAGCAAGTGGAACACACAATCAGGATGCTTAGAAGAGAATTAATGTTCTCTTCATTAATCAAACATCAATTTGATATTGCAAGACTCTTAGTCCTCAAAGAGGGATAAGATTATGTTCAGTAAACTGAGCTTCTTACATAAGGAAAGATGCCCAAGAACAATTAATGAAATATTTAACAAGGATTGAGATGAAATAGAACCTCTGGTGGCCCAGAAGTGGCTGAGTAAATGAAGATTTTCACTGTGCATTACAAATCAAAGACAATTAAATTGTTACCCTATCTTTAAAAACAAACAAACAAACAAATAAAACAAAAGACTAGCCCTGGGAAATTGCAAACTCATCAGGGAGGTTTGGACTTCAAATGGCACATCATAAAGTACCCTGCCTTTGCAACAGCCAAGAGTTAACAGCTGGATATTCAGGCTTCTCAGGATATAGTTTCCCTAGTCCAGCTGTGAATTCAATCTCTCTTAAAGAGAAAGACTAAAAAGTGTCTATATTAAAACCAAAGGTATTCTGTTTATCTAAGTATAGCATAAAGGAAATGAACAGACGACCTAAAATAGACAGAATATCAGACATAAAACTAAAAAAGTAATAGCTTCCATTATATAACTAGGATGCCTACAAATACAAAATCAATTTATGTAAAATATTTAAAAAAACTTAGATTATTCATTCAAGAGAAAACTTGAATAGCCATCGGGCATATAAAAAAGATGCTTACCATCATTAGAAGTAAACAAACTAAAAATCAAAGTAACTGGTAGAATTTTTCCCTATCTCTGTTTGATAAAACTTTTTAAAGCCTGAGAGTATCAATCATTGCCAAGCATTTAAAACAGTCAGAAATTTACATCCGAGGCATAAATGTAAACTTATATTGAGTGGTGTAAATAATTTGTGCCAATATTTTAGATGACAATGTGGTCTTTTTTAGTAAATTTAACAATACTTCTATTACTCAGCAATTCCACTTCTGGGCATATGAACTAGAGCAGTTTTTTTTTTTAACTTAGTGATGACTTATAGTAAGAAATGCATTTAATATTATAACATTGTAAACCCATACATGCTTACAATTATTTGTGTCCATTACAAATAATTCTGTGTGTAACAAAAGGATAATAATATACTTCCACAATACTTATATGTGTATAAACAAAAGTTCAATGAAATAATATATGCCCTAACAATTTGAGATGAACAATGAAACTATTGCATGGTTTACTTTTTTCTGTTTATTTTTAATCCACCCCATTCCATTCACCAATGTAGGACATAACCTTCTACATTACCTTGGTGATCCTCTGAATTGTGGTGAGTCGGACTGGAAAACACTACTCTATACAAGTGTATAGAATATGGTACTCCTATACATGTGTATGTAAGTGACATAGATAAGAATTTGAAATGAGCAATGCTTATTACAATGAAAATGGAAAAGAATCTTTCAAAACATAAATTATTATGCATACTAGTATACTATGTAGTAATGAAAATAAAATACCTGGAACTAAAATATATATAATAATAAATACAAATTTCACATATATAATATCAAGCATAAAATAAAGTTGCTACAGTATGTAGAAAATATGATTCTATTTATAATTTTAAAATATGCAAAACTAATCAGTTTGTGTGTATATGTGAGATAGAGAGAGATCAATAAAAAACAAAGTAGTGATAAGCAGTGTATTTGATACACTGATTGTTCTCTGGTAAGAGCACACAGGTGGTTTCAAAGCATACTAGTCTGCTCCTAAATTTTGATATATATATATGTAACTGTTAAACTGACGTTCATTTTAACCTTACTATTAACATATGATTTACATTTATCATCCTTGGTAGTCAATATTTAATAAAATAATTTTTGAAGATATAATTTAAATATACATATATGAGTTTAAAGTAAATTTAAATGTATAAGCAATGACTGATCTAAAAGTCTACTACAAAGACTATCATTGGTCAGATACAAACGTGTTCTCCTCATTTACACAATTAAAAGCATTCTGGCCTCAACATTAGTCTATTTTAGCTTCCTTTTTTTTTTTAATCAAAAGACACTATACTCCTTTATATATTCCTGAAAGAATGGAAATTGTTTTCAAATATATATTCTAGTACTATGGTAAAATGTTTGGAGACAAATAAGGCTAGTAGAAAATATTTTTTTCTTTTCCTTATATGTATGCAACAGCAATAACAATAACATTTATCATTTGCCATATGTCTTTGGTATCTTAACTCATTTGATCCTTAAGAACTTTGTGAGAGAGAATTTATCTCCATTATGCAGAGAAGACAACTGAGGCACAGAACAGTTAAGTAAAGTAACCAAGCACACACCACAAGAAAATTGTGGAACAATGGCTTGATTGACTTCAAATTTCAGTTTATGGAAAGAAAAAAAAACATAGGACACAAGTCCCAGGACTTCGTACGGTGCTAATAAAAAGTTAGAAACAACTGTAATTAAATTGTTTGATTGGTATTCATGACCAAATTATATATTTGCAGTATTTAAATACTCTGTATTATTAAATATTCTAATGTGATATCCTTTAAACTGCCCCCATGCAAATATTTCTAATTTGACACTAACCATGTATATGTGCATGTCAATTTCATTATAGTATCATGTATATATATTTATCATATATATGTATATTTGTTGGTTTTCCTAATGAATGCAATGATATTCTTTCATGTTATTATATCCACTTTTGTGCACTTTTCTGATGTATTTCAAATAGTTAATATATGCTTTTAAAAAAATCTTTATTTTTTAATGCCATATGTCCAACCTTATAAATAAATGTGTTCCACAACAAAGATTTCTCAATGGCTCAGCCCATAGCATAGGAAGATCATGCATACATTTAAGTCATATTTTATAATACAAAGTTATCACAAAACTATATATTTGAAGTCAGACTGTGGAACATATAAGGTTAAAATCATGGATTTCAGTAGGCAAGAGGAAAAAACTGCCCTGTGAAAACAAAAGAAATATCCTGTTGCTTCCTGAATATTTGCATGTGAAAATGAAACCACAGATTTCTCCTCAAGAATTTCCTGTCATCTCAAGTTAAATGAAGGTGAAATATACATGAAGGTGAAATGCAGGTGCATGTGTATGTGTATTTGTGATTCAAATTAGCATCGATATTAGTTTTTGTCAATTGCATTTTGTGTTTGTATGAATGGCTATCTGTGGCATCTGTTGTGGGACCAATGAGAATAGGAACCTGGCGAGTCAAGCTTTTTGACTTTTGTTGTTCTGGATGTGTGTGCTTATGTTCTGTCATTCCACAGAATGAGAAGTTTCTTTTAAGCAGAACAGACTCTGCTGCTTTGGGAGTTTTACTGTCTTGTATAACTTTTAAAGTCATTTCATGAAAAGATTCTTCTGGAAAGAAAAATTTTAATAGATACTATGCCGAGTAAAAGAAGTGGTTCTTACTATAACTCAGCTTTTGAACAATATTGAACAAATCAAATTTCTACCACGTAAAATATTTTAATTGTAAAATGAGAGACATCTCTATCTTTTTCTCTCTCTACCATTCACTACACCATGAATATATTGGAAAATGCAATACATGTCCATCACCTACCCCCTTGTTGAGCTATCCTTCTTCTTAATTAGAGTACATTATCTAAAAGAAACTCTAGAATTCAAAACAAAAATCTGTAAGATATTACTTGTAAGTTTAATAAAAGAGTTCATGGAGTCCATAGACTGAATGTTCTACTCTTTATTCCAACATTTAGTTTGTCAGATTCTGGGAGTATTTTCTTATGACCATTGTCCCCAGATCCAGAGATATTCAAGTTTCCTGATTGCTGGAGCTACCAGATTCTGCTAGGTACAGCCTCATTAACTAACCTCTCATTTCTAATTTATTCTTGGGTGGATTTACCTATGTCTGTTCCACAACTACCGTGCCTCCTGAGATACCTAAACCCTCTAATTCTCGATCTTCTCTGAACCTGTTCAGGATAAATTGCCTTGAGTCATAAGATATCTACTGTGGCCAGCATTTAGGTTTCATCTTTTTCTACTCTTCTACGTTGAGTTACTGATTCTTCCTTTTAATTTTACCCTTTAAAAACTGTATTGATATCTCTCATCACCTATTGTCCCTTTCATTCTCTTTGTCCCTTAGAGTGAAATTCAGAAGGAAGAGGAGGTACAAGCATGTATTAATTTTCCATGTTTAATTAGAAGTCTGAGCATGTTATTCCATGTTACTGGTATCCATTAGCCCTAGATTTAAAACCTACAGAAAGGTTGTTAAAATTTCTACTACTATGTAGAACAATGCAACATAAATTTTAGCCTTTCTATGTTGGTGCAAGAGTTATAACAGAATGAAGATTATAGCAGTGTTCATTTCTTTAAACATTTGATATACTGAATGAGCAACGTGTGGTCCTCGTTGACTGAAATTCTGATAGACCCATATTGCTGGAACCAAAGCTTCTGTAATAGCATTTATTGTTTGCGGACTTCGTAATGATGGCCATTCTGACTGGTGTAAGGTGTTATTCCAATAAGCATACTATACGCTTCCTGCTATTTCATAACCCATATTATTGGCAGAATGATACTTTCTATAATACGTCAATGTCCTGAATAAAATATTTCCTTTGCTTCCCATTCAAAAAGATAAGCGGAATTCAAATTCCTTCAGGTAGAGGGAAGAAGCTTGCACAATTTGGCTATTTGCCTTCACCAAACGTTTCAAATTCATTTGCTTTTACTGCAACCCCCACTCTGTGTGCTCAAGGCACAATGTTACAACTACTTCGCTCATGTAATATCCCAAGCACTTTCCTAACTGAAAATCTCAATTCTTATTGTTTTCTCAGTCTAGAACACTCCTCCAATCCTCTTGCTATTTTTCATACTGTTTATACTTTAGGATTCTATAATAATACTTCTTCAGAGAACCGTAACTGTTGCTTTCCCACTAAATCAGCCCTCATTGCCATATGTCTTTATCATACTTTTTTCTTTTTCTTCATGGTACTCAGAGTCTGTAATGATATAATTATTAGTGTGATTATTTATTTATGGTTATTTCTCCCACTGGACTGTGAATTTTCAGGGGGAAGTGATCTTTGCTCATCCTTGTACTTCCTGTAATCTCTCAGTGCCTGGCACTTAATAGGTACTTGACTATATATGAAATAATAATAATAAACATATAAATATAACATCACTTGGATGATACACATACCTCTGGGTAGTTACTGTGTGCCAGGCCCACATACTAGATTCTGCTGGTACAAATATATAAAGTAGAGTTGCTCTTCTGCTAGAACATACAGTCTGACAATTAGGACAAGCATATAATCAAACAAATGTACAAACCTGTATTTTAAAGAATGAAAAATTGAGTGACTACACTGTTTGATGGTACCATGGCATTTATAGGCACATGAGCTCCCTTTGGAAGAATGGGTCAGTCAGTGTTTGTTAATTTAAGATGAGGGAAGTAGCAAAGAGCTTATAACTGCCACCGTGAGAAGCTCCACAGAAAAAGGAGTGAGGAAGATGTGTGCAATTGAATTTTACCCTGTAATTATAGGAACCCAATTAAAAAATTAAGGCAAAGACTTGATGAGTTTGTTTGTGTGTGTGTGTGTGTGTGTGTGTTAGAAAGACCATTTGAAAACAGGATGAAGTCTTCCTAATTAAAGGTTGGTCCACAGTCAGCGACACAAGCATCTCTTGGGAGTTGGACAGGAGACTCTCAGGCCTGTCCAGAATTACTGTATTGGAATCCACATTTTAGGTGACTTTTATACACTTCTAAAGCTGGAGAAGCACTGCTATATAGGATGGGCTAGAGGGAAGAGAAGATTGGAATTGAGGACAGTTGGAAGAGGGGTTATTTCAAAAGCCCAGAGTCTTGCTGATGATAACCAAGAGTAAAACAGGAGCATTCCTAGTCCAAAGAAAGGTCTAAATTTAAGTATACGTGAAATGCAATCTTTCCAAATTAGTCCATGTCCAAGGATCCCATGTTATTCCACTCTGGTGGATTAGAATATTGTTCAGCAAGTTTCACTCTCTATTCTCTTCTCCCACCTCCATGGAAGAAAATGCTGAAGAAAAGACTTACCTTACCAATATTGATGCTTCTGTTTTATTGCTGGTTATCACCCTCATGTTTGTCCCTTGACTTTTGTCTTGATCATGCTATGTTTTGGGCAATGGGATATTAGCCAACACGGAACAAGCAGATAATTTCAATATATTTGCATGTTGAGCATTTTCCTTCTTTTCCTTCTGCCACTTTCAAGAGAAAAACATGCACTGGGTGACCAGCTAGGATGAGAGTCACATAAAGGTGACCTGACTGAATAATGCTTTTCAAACATACTACAGCTATTCTTAGATGTTTCTTATTTCATATATACTTTCAGATCATCTACCTCAGTAACAACAGCAGCAACAACAAAAAACTGTTGAACTACTGAATGAATAACATGAATTGCATTAATTTGGGAATACTGGAATTTTTATATTAAGTTTTCCCATCTAAGAACATCTGATTTTATGCCCTTGGAAGATTTTATATTTTGAATATGTGCCACGTAACATTTTTATAAAGCTTACTACAAAGATTTTACAATTTTATTGATACCATATATGAGATACTTTGCTTTCCTAGGTATTTTATTTTAGTACAAATAGAGAAAAGCAGTTGATTTAAAAATATTCCTGTATTCACTTTGCTGAATTGGTCTTGTTTCCATTTGTGGTGCTTACAGAGCAGTCAGACAATTCACATGAAGACGCAGGGCTACAGTACAAGGAATCCAGAGAGACAGGCTGAAGTGGCACAGGATCTACATCTAGAAGGCAGCTGTATCACTTCCACTATACACAGCTGTCAATAGCCATTAAGGTTGGCACAGTTGCAAAAGGACTAGAAATGGGATCAATATAATTTACATATATATAATCACTGGAGTTTTAAATCTGCTGTTGGAGAAAGAGTCATCATGTATTCATTTGCACACAAGTTAGTTAAAATGTGTTAGGCACATACATTGTTTTATCATTATGGTTTACAAGTTTGACAGAGAGAGAACAGAATTTACAGATACCAATAAAGAGGTACACTGTATAATATTTTTTTCAACTGTTAAATTCTCCTTTTTATAATCTTTCCTGTAGAGCAAGATAGAGCATTAGTCTCTAGGATGTTTTCTGAGCAGAGTTAAAATTATGATTCTGCCAATGAGAGATATTTGCAGAAGATTTGGAAGACAGAATAGAAATTAAAATTATTCTTAGATCAGAGCTGAAGACAATTTCAGGGGAACTTGGCAAAGTGTGAGTTTGCAGTGGCTTCTGGCAAACAATACCAAATCACTTCTGTGTTACAGTGTGGGGAGAATCATCGCTCTGGATTTCCCAAGATAATTCAGGACCTTTACTCTTCAGTCTACCAACCATTACAAAAGCCTCTGATGCCCTGTATTAAACCCCTTATTACTGGGAATATTTAAAATAATTTTCAATTTTTCTGATAAAACTTCCTCTAATTAAACACAGAAACAACATACTTCAGAAAATGGTAGCAGCATTTACCATTTATGAAGATTATCAGTGATATTTTCCATTGACTTCTTTGCAGGTCTACTTGAAAGGCCAGGGAGCACATATTTAGCCCATAATAAAGTAACGATAGAAAAAAATACACATATAAGATAAACTCATCTAAATCTCAACATTTTTGTCTATCTATGTATAATCTATCTATCTACCTATCAACACAACTTCCCTTACCTGTAGTCCTTTTAGTCTTTTTCCCACATGCCTCTCTTTGTCTAAATGAATATATATGTGAATTCTTAGTTAAGTAAATTTTAATCTAGCTTTATATAATTAAGGCATATTTATTTCTCATATTAGTCTTGAAATATTTACATTTAGTATTCTTAATATGAAAGATAGACACACAAAAACTTTTTTCTGAAAGGACAAACTATGTGCCTTCTATAGATTCAAAGTATATAATGGAGTATTAAAGGTTGTGAGAATCTTTTATCAAATATTCCATAACTATATTTAAGCGGATATCCCTAATTCTTCTTGATAAAAGAAATTCTGCTAAACTCTTCATCCTAGAAAAGGCTGACACAGATGTTTGATCAGAGCTGTCAAGCATTCTAAGTTATTAGCAGAACAGATTAATTTATTTTCAGTTTTTTTTAACAACTTACACTGATATCAATACTACCCAAAGTCATCACATAATCACTGTGCTGGAAAATAAAGTCAAACACATCATTAAATATGTTGATCAGACACCCTTAGTGTGAAAGGGGAGAAGTATTATAGAGAGACCAGCTGTTTTCTCAGGAAGAGAGAGATGAACAAAAGAAGGAGCAAGAAGAGAGAGAGAGAGCATGAGGGAGCACCAGAGTGAGAGAGCAAGAGAGAGAGAAAAGCAGGTCTATTTATGGAACACGTGGCATTCCCAGGAGGAAATGAAAACATATCCCAATATGTAAGTATTCTAATATGTGTATGCATCCTAATAAAATCAGCATTTACGTTGCATGTATACAATGTTACTTTTATATCAAAGAAAATTCCTGAGAACCAAATGAAGTCATTAAAGTATACAATTTCATAACATATTCAGAGTCTCATATTTTTATAGACTTGCTTCTTTAACTGCCCAAGATTCATTAGTTTATAATTCTGCTACTCATTTTCATCAACGTTTGAATTCTCAATTGAGATGTGATATTTCAGTCCTGCTACTATGTCAATCTGGAACCTTTTCCAAAATATATTAAATTTAAATTAAAAAGCCTTACTGAATAAAATAATTTATAGCATATTAATTAGTTTCAAATTAACATTAAATGGTCTTTGTCTTTTTCAGATAATAATAACTGAGACTTCTTTGCTCAGGTTTTTAAAAATCAAAATTATCCCTGTACTTCAAAACCAGGACAGGAAGGAGGAATGTTAATGAAGTGTTACTATATGGAATAAAATCTTCTCTATGGGAGAAAAATTATGTTAGTGTCCTTTGCTAATTTGATGTACCCAACATTAAAGAGCAGTTCCTTGAGGATATCTGACAGATCAGATGCTTTTCAGTTGAAACTGCTGGCACCCATTCTCTGGGCCTTCAGGATTCTGGAGGCTAGACATCCAAGACCAAGATGTCAGCAAGTTTAGTTTCCCCTGAAGCCCGTCTTTTCTTGGCTTGCAGACAGTGCTTTCTTGGTATAGCCTCATATAGTTGTTCCTCTATGCACACTTTTGTTGTTGTTGTTCTGTTTTGTTATTTTTCTATTTTATTAATTAAAAAGGAAAGTTTCTAGCCAAAATCCATAAATCAATGACAGAAAAATAAAAAGGGAGAAATCTCCGAACTCTATGATAAAAACCTGGGAGTGCAGACAAGGTATGTGTATATTGCTGGGGAGCAGGGACAGATGGATGACCTGCCATCAGGGATAAGGTGAAGGCGTGGGAGATGCTGAAGTTGTCCTTAGTAGTGAAAGAATACCACAACTCTCATTGTTTCATACTTTCTATAAACATTCTTAAATGCTCTAAGAATGTAAAAGTTTTTGTGAGGCTTCCAAAATTTTTAGAGTTTGGAGTAGTAATGAACTTACAAAATGGTAATTAAAAATGAACAACACATTTTCTTCTAAATCATCATTAAAATATTCTTCTTGCTCAAATGCTTTTGAATTAAAGGAATAAATAAAAATAATACCATGTGAAGAAATCTAAACCATGGAGAACTAGTGTAACAGGGAAAAACAAATCTGACTTCATATTGGTTCTTTTTTTTTTTTTAAACCTTTGTATTTCATTGCTTTTGCTACAAGTTAATCACTAAAGAGATGTTGCCTGTAGTTTAAAGTATACATAATGGCCCATTTCTGGAAATCTGCATCCCACACTTGAACTTAAGCTAAAATGTCTTTGTCTAGGTAACAGGAAACACCCTGACCAGGCCTACTTGTAAATGACTGCATCCCCTCCAGAGTCTGGCTGGGACCAGGAAGTACTTGCAACAACTTATCAACTTTCTTACTTTACCTCCTCACCTCCCTTCTTTGCTCTGTAAAGAAACTAGCATCCAAACCCAGGCAAGATGGTTCTTTGGGACACTAGTCCATCATCCTCTCATCTGGCTTTCTGAATAAAGTCACTATTCTTTGCCCCAAAAACTCATCCCTTGACTTATTAGCCTGTCATGTGGGGAGCACCTGGACTTGGTTACACTAAAATCAGAAGACTCAAAGACTGTGTATTCCATTTACATGTTTCCTGGCTTTCTACAAGAAACCTGTAATTTATTGAGTCATACCAAAAAATGAAATCAAAGTAATATACAGATTTTAGTATCAATTATTTAAAATAAAGATCACATTCAACTTCTCTTTGAATAAGGAATTACTAGGCTGGGGGTGTTGAATTTTACCTACAGGTAAAGAAAAACCTGGAGTACTTGGAATCTCCTTATTTCAACATTAAGTCAAGAAGGATCAAATTGATTTTTCTTTCTTTTTTTTATGAAGTTTGTACAGAATTGATATATGTTCTATAATTATGCCAAAATAATTAAAGTCAGTTTATTAGCCTGAAACAAGCTATATATTTTGAAGGAAGGTTCTGAGAGATTATCACAATTAATATATTTTTCTTAATAGTAAAATTATCTTTTTGCCAGAGTGATATTATGAGTATTAATTAATACATTACTAACTACACAAAAAACTGTTCAAGCAATAGTTTAAAAGGGAAAGAATAATTACCAGGTGACAAACATTTTCTGAAATGTAACACTATAAAAACCTAAAAAAAATATGTTATCAGATTTCTTCATTTGGCATTTCCTTGCTTTGTTGTGAATTTAATAATTGGAAGAGTTCTTATTTTTATTACTTTTGAGATGATCTTCTGTACTTGGACCCTATGGAAACTCCTGTTTTACCACATAATATTTTGAACTAAATTTCAGGTAGTCCCAATGTCTCTAGTATGTGGTAGATGAAATTATTTTACAACATTAAAAATAATATCCAAAGGATAGACTAGGTAAATAAATTATTTAAAACATGCCCATACTAGTTTAATTTAGCATGTTTTTATAACATATCCATACAAATAAAATAAAATATTTTTGTTCATTATGTATATTTTGGTCTAAAAGTTGTAAATAAAATATACAAGGAATTAATTACCATCATATTTGGTTTTGTCTCATTCTCCAATAAAGATTAAAATGGTTAATAAAGCTATGACAAAAAAATGAGTAATGATAATAAAATGTAATAAACAAGCTATACGTCAATGTGATGAATATTAAACATTATCTAGGAAGATTAATTCTAATGATAAATTATATATTCTAAGTTATGATCAAGAATCTGCTAAATGACTTAGAAATAAATAGCAAGCACCACCTCTGGGAAACAGAAAAATGTATTTAAAAAAAAAAAAACCTTGCTGTACTCACAAGCTTTATAATGGATTAAAGATGAACTAGGCAATGAAGAAAAGGTGCTCTCAGTATAAAATTAAATTTTCCAATCTAATCTGGTGTGCTTCTGTAAGAAAAGTTACAATATGCCAAACACATCATTGAAATTTAAAATTACACTTATTGATACTGTCCAAATCATAAGAACATAACTTCCACAAAAAGCAGCATGTGTCATTTCAAACATTAGAAAAGAAAACTTTCTATATTCCTGATTACAGATGTTTTCTAAGTAAGCAAAGGCCAATTAAATAAATCAATTAATACACAATAATTTTGACTTGATGGAATTTAAGTTTAATTTCATAGTTAATAATATTCCTGTGGCATAATTAAATAAAATTTCAGACATTTAAATGGTCAGTAAATGACACTTAGTGCAACTGTTAATAACAATTTTACATTCTCTCTGGCTAAGTATCCTAATCAAAAAAAGATTGCATTGTACCAGCTTTCAATGTTCTTCAAAAGTTTGGAAACCATGCAGGCATGCATGACCACCAGAAATTTGATGAAGTAATATAGATTATCAAATTATTTATTCTCCAAATTAACAAAGTTTATTATATTAAAAATATATTTAATATATTATATTACATTATATAAATAAAGAAAAAGACAAAAAAGGAGTTATATAAAATGAAGTTGAAGACTTCACTTGCATTGAATAAAAAAGCATTAACAATAAGAAGAACTAAAAAATGACAAGGGATGAGATCAAGACAGCAAGGCAGAAAGATCCTGAGCTCACCTCCTCCCACAACACACCAAAAGTAAAACTATATATAGATCAACTGTCTCTGAGAACAACCTGAGGCTAGTAGAACAGCTCTTCTATAATTAAAGAAATATAGAAAAATAAAACACATTGAGATGGGTAGGAAGAGTAGAGATTCAGTCTACTTGGGATTCACATTCCTGGCATGTAACCTAAATGCAGGAGGAGATATCACAAACATGGCAGTCTTCCCTGAGGAGCAAGAGGTTTGAGCTTTACATTGGGTGACTTAGCTCTGGGGACCCACACACCAAGAAGTTGAGCCCCCAAAACATCTGGCTTTGAAAACCAGCAGGGCTATGTGTTGCTTATGTCTAGGAGAACCAGAAGGCTGTAGGAAATCAAGACTCTACTCTTAAAGGTGCATACATAATCTCAATCAGTCTGAGCAAGTCCCAGCACAGAGGTAGCAGTTTGAAAGCACCTGGCACTCCAGCCAGCCTGCCAAGGTCACTCCAGCCAGCCTGCCAAGGTCACCCCAGTTACCCCCAGCCATGTCTACTCCAGTTCCAGACACCCCACCAAGGCAACTCCATCCTGGCTCAGTACAACCCAGGAAACACCTAGCCCTCACCAATTCCAGATCCAGTGATCTAGTCAAGGCAGCGCCAGTTCAGTGCCCTGAAGGACCCTCCAGCCTATGTTTGCTCCAGCCCCAGCCCAACTGCCAAAGCCAACCAGCACATGCAGTCTTCTACATAGGGGACACTCATACACAAGGTCATGCATTCAAGACTAGGAGAGGTAACTGTTTTGCCTAATTCATAGAAAACAAACACAGAAAGTGAAACAAAATGAGAAAACAAAGAAATACACTCCAAATGAAATAACAAGATAAAACATCAGAAAAGAACGATAATGAAACAAAAGTAATTTGTCTGATAAAGAGTTCAATGTAATGGTCACAAAATGCTCACTGAACTCTGAAGAATGAAGGAGCACAGCGAGAATTTCAACAAGGAGTTAAATCAGATCTCAAGAATACAAAACTAAAACAGAATCATATCCAAAGAATACAAAATTAAAACAGAATTACACTTGAGAGAATAAAGAGACAATTAGATGATACAAAAGAATGTATAAGTGATCTGGAAGACAGAATTGTGGAAATCACAACATAACAGCAAAACAAACAAAAAACTAAAAAAAAGGATAGTTTAATGGACCTCTAGGATAACATCAAGCATAGTAACATTTGCATTTTAGGGGTCCCAGAAGGAGAACAGAGAGAGAAAAGAGGGGAGAAAACTTATTTGAAGAAATAATGGCTAAAAACTTCCTTAATAATGGCTGAAAAAAGATATACAGGTTCAGAAAGCACAGAGAGTCTTAAGAATTCAAAGAGATCCACACCAAGACATTTCATAATTAAAATAATAAAAGTTAAAATTAAGAGTGAATTTTAAAGGCAGCAAGATATATATATATATACATATATATATATACACACACACATATATAAATACACACACACATACACACACACACACACACACACTAGTCACTAGCAGGGAACCCATATATGTCTATCAGCTAATGTTGCAGGAGAAACTTTGCAGGCAAGAAGGGAGTGATGCAACATATTTAAAGTACTGAAAGAAAAAAAATACAACCAAAAAAATCAATTAGGAAACAGTGGTCTTAAATGGCACCTTAGACCAACAGACTTACATATACATAAAACATTCCATCCCCAAACTGGAGAGTACACATTCTTTTCAAGTGCAAACAAAACATTCTCCTGGATAGATCATATGTTAGCCTACAAAACAAGTCTTAAAATTTTAAGAAAATTGAAACCACATCAAGCATCTCTTCCAGCTGCAACAATACGAAATCAGAATTAATTACACAAAGAAAACTGGAAAAAAAACACTACTATGTTGAGACTACACAACATGCTAAACAACCAATTAGTTAGTGAAGAATTCAAAGAAAAAATTTAAAAACATTGAGACAAATAAAAATGGGAACACAACTTTCCAAAATATATGGGACACAGTAAAAGCAGTTGTAGGAGGGAAGTTCATAGCAATACAGATCTAGCTCAAGAAACAAGAAAAGTCTCTATGCAATATAGCTTTATATATAAAGCAACTAGAAAAAGAAGAAAAAAACAAAGTCCAAATTTAATAGAAGGAAGGAAATAATACAGATCAGAATGGAAACAATGAAACAGAGATCTGTAGATATAATATTAAAATGCTGATAAAAGATTAATGAAACTAAGAGTCGGTTCTTTGAAAGGTAAACCAAAACTGACAAACCTTTAGCTGGATTTATCAAGATAAAAATAGATGGCCCAAGTAAATAAAATCAAAAATAAAAAAGGTGTACCACCATACATCAGAAATACAATCATAAGAGATTATTACAAACAATTGGACCACCTAGAAGAAATGAATACATTCCTAAAAACATACAAACTTCCAAGACTGAATCAGGAAGAAACAGAAAATCTTAACAGACTGATAAGTAGTAATGAGATTAAATCATTAATTTAAAAACTTCCAGCAAACAAAAGTCAAAGACCAGATGGCTTCACAGGGGATTTCTACCAACTATTTAAAGGAGAGTTAATATTCATCCTTCTCAAATTACTCCAAAAATAGAAGAGGAACGAACACTACCAAACTCATTCTATGAGACCAGCATTACCCTGACACCAAAAATAGACAAAGATACTACGAAAAATTACAGTCCAATATCCCTGATGAACATAAGATGAAGAAATCTTCAACAAAATATTAACAAAGGAAGTTCAAAAATACATTAAAAGGATCATACAGCATGTTAACTAGGGACTTATTCCAGGGATGCAAGAATGGCTCAACAGTCACAAATCAGTGTGATACATTATATTAACAAAACAAAGGATAAAAATCACATGATCATTTCAATGAATGCAGAAAAACCAGTTGACAAAATTTAACATTTGTTTATGATAAAAACTCTCAACACAGTGCGTAGAGAGGGAACATACCTCACCATAATAAAGGCCATATATGACAAATCCACAGATATCGTCATACTCACTGGTGAACAGCTGAAAGCTTTTCCTCTAAGATCAGGAAAAAAGACAACAATGTCCACTCTTCCCACTTTCATTCAACATAGTATTGGATGTTCTAGCCACAGAAATCAGATAAGAAAAGAAACAGAAGGCATCCAAATTAGAAGGGAAGAAGAAAAACTGTCATTATTTGAAAATAACATGATACAATGTATCAAAAACCCTAGAGACTTCACCAAGAAACTATTAGAACTCATAAATACAGTCAGTAAAGTTGCATGATATAAGATGTATATATAGAAATATGTTGCATTTCTATACACTAATAATGAACTATCAGAAAAAGAAATTAAGAAAACAATTCCGTTAACAACTACATAAAAAAAAAAAACCTGAAATACCTAGGAATAAATCTAACCAAGGAGGTGAAAAACCTATACACCAAAAACTATGAGATGTTAATGAAAAAAAATGAAGATGACATAAATAAATGGAAAGATATACCATGCTTATGAATTGGAAGATTTAATTTTGTTAAAATGTCCATATTACCCAAAACAGCCTATGGATTCAGTGCAATTCTTATCAAAGTACCCATGGCATTTTTCACAAAACTAGAACAAACAATCCTAAAAGTTGTATGGAATCACAAATGATCAAAGCAATTTTGAGCAAGAAGAACAGAGCAGGAGGAATTGTGCTTCTTGATTTCAAACTATCCTGCAAAGCTACAGTAATCAAAATGGTATGGTACTGGCACAAAACTAGACATGTAGATCAATGGAACAGAATAGAGAGCCCAGAAAAAAACTCACACTTTTATGGTCAATTAATGTATGACAAAGGAAGCACAAATATACAATGGAGAAAAGACTGTCTCTACAATAACTCATATTGGAAAAGCTGGACATCTATCCATGAAAGAATGAAACTAGATAATACACTTACACCATGTACAAAATAAACTCAAATGGACTATAGACTTATATGTAAGATTTAAATCTATAAAACCCCTAGAATAAAACAGACCATATGCTCTTTGACATTGGTCTTAGTAACATTTTTTTGGATCTGTCTCCTCAGGCAAGGGCAACAAAAGCAACAACAAACAAATGAAACCTAATCAGACAAGAAAGCTTTTGCACAGGAAAAGAAACCATCAACCAAATGCAAGGCAACCTATTGAATGGAAGAAGATATTTGCAAATTATATATCTGATAAGGGCATAATATCCAAAATACATTTTTTAAAAACACATACAACTCATTATCAAAGGAACAATCTGATTTTAGAAACAGCAGAGGATCTGAAAAGACAGTTTTCCAAAGAAGATATACAGATGGCTAACAGGCACATGAAAAGATACTCAATATCACTAGTCAACAGGGAAATGCAAATCAAAATCACAAATGAGATTTCACCTCACCCCTGTCAGAATGACTATCATCAAAAAGACTTAAAATAACAAGTGCTGAAGAGGATATAAAGAAAAGGTAACCTTTCACTGTTGGTGGGAATTCATACAGCCACTATGGAAAACAGTATAGGGATTCCTCAAAAAAATGAAAAACAGAACTAACATACAATTCAGCAATTCAACTTTTGGGTATTTATCCAAAGAAAATAAAAACACTAATTCAAAAAAATATATACACCCCTCTGTTAACTGCAGTATTATTTACAATAGTTTAGGTATGGAAGCAACCTTTATCCTTTGATATATAAATGGATAAAGAAGATATGGTATACACACATGATAAAATATTACACAGCCATATAGAAGAATGAAATCTTCTCATTAGCAACAATATAGATGGACATAGAGGGTATTATGCTATGTGCAGTAAGACTGAGAAAAACAAATACCATTTGATTTCACTTCGATGTGGAATCTAAAAAACAAAACACATGAACAAAACAGTAACAGACTCACAGATACAGAGAACAAAGTGGTGGTTAGAAGAGGGGAAAGAAGTGGGAGGACTGGCAAGATAAGTGAAGAGGACTAAGAGATCAAACTTCCAGGTATAAAATAAGTAAGTCATTGGCTATAATGCGAGCACAGAAAATGAGTTGATGATATTATTACAACATTGTATGGTGACAGATGGTAACTAGATTTGTTGTGGTGTGATCATTCCTTAAAGTATAAAAATACTGAATCACTATACTGTACATCTGAGACTAATATAATATTGCAAGTCAATTATTCTTCCATAAAAAGAAACTAGATATGATTTTACTTCCTTATTTTTATTTAATGTAAATTAAAAGCCAGCAAAAATACATAACACGGATGAGAGGAAATAAAAAAGTATCATGCAAAGAAGTATAACATTAATCATTAACCCATGTTATTTTAAAATTCATCAATGTGCATACATTTAGACTTAACAGAAATGGTTAATGTCAGTTTAAGTGCTATCACTAAGTGATACTGGGAAATGGTATTACTGTGATAAAAAGGATCATAAAACAAAGTGTATGTTATGAAATTTAACTTCGCAAATTAGATAAAACTATAATGTTGGAAATAGTAATTATATTTTATTACTATTTTGTATGAAAAATATGAACATCAGAGTTATTGCTATGTTTGGGAAAATATAAGTCTTTCTAGGGCTAGAACATAATATAACTCAAAGGACACTGGAAAATTATATTTTTGAGAGTTAAACTTCAGTCAGATAATAAAAGGCTTTGGAAATTATGTGAAAAAGTTTTTACTTCCTTTTGAAGGCAATAAGGAAACAGAATCATTTCAAAGATTACTTGAAATACTCATTTTAAAATACAAAAAAAATTTATGCATATGGGTGATTAATACACTAAAGCAGTAAAGGAAGTCTTTTAAAAGCATAGGACAATAATGTCAATCTGACTTGGGTGAGGTTAACAAATTCAGGATAACTGAATACTAATAATAAATAGTGCACATATTTCTGCCACATGTGCCATTTATTAATTTATCAAATATTTGAATGGCTACCAGAACATGTACTATGAGTTGGAGATAAAATGAGAGAGCATTCCCCTTGCCCCAAATTTGCTTATAGAAAAGGGGGAAAATAATATCCTGATTGCCACCATGCTGACAATCACAGGAAGTGATTTGGTAAAGCAGCTATGTCTAAGCACTATACTTGAGTAGCTTTCTTGTGTGATTAGACTATGATAACTAATTAGGTTAAAGATACAGAATTTTCCATGAATTACAGGGGCTATTTGTAATGTAGGTTCTCCTAAAAATGCAAAGGATTTGGAAACTCTAGTTACCATATATCTTATAATAGGACGTATTCATACATCTAAGAAAAAATGCTAGCTCTCCAATAGTGCAAGAGTGGGGAGAAGATACTTCAAATGATAACAATAGCCAATATTAATAATTTAGTCACTAAGGATGCTATAAAATGGTGGTACTCAAACTTTGCTCTTGGAAATTCTACAATTTCAGATAGTATTGAGAATCCAAAGAATTTTATTCATATATTAAAGCTATTAAAATTTACAATATTAGAAATTAAATCTGAAAAAAATTAATTCACTTGAATAATAATAAACACATTGCCTAAATAGTATATTCTATTAAAAATAATTACACTTTCCAAAAAAAGAGAGTGACATTGTTTTACATTTCAGCAAATTTCCCTATTAACTGGTGTAATGAAGGAAGCAAGATTTATGCCTTCTTGCATTCAGTCTGTGGCAATATCACTCATCCTGAAGCCTTTTGATAAATCCACTATACACTCATGAGGGAATGTGAGTGAAAGAGAAATGTCATGACAATAATTTAGACCTCTGGAATCCCTGGAAGGCACTTGGGAGTTCAATCTGAGAGACATTACTATAAAATATACTAAAATAATATTATGAAAAGGAACATGAATCTCAGGAGATTGGTTAACTCTTTGGTAGTCTAGAAAGAGACAGAAAAAGTGACTATATTTACAAGCAGTTAATGCTATTTGGTATCTTGCACTACCTCATGCTACTTATCACTATAGTCTCAGAATGCCGTGTTTAATATTGACATCTTTCCTCTATTGTCCAAATTGAAGGCGTGATTTACTACCTTATCCAGGAATCCTCTTCAAGAACCTTCCCTACATTGATGGACATGGTTAAATATATTTGATGACCACACTGTAGCCTATCTTTTTTTTCATAGAAGTAATTAAGCTTATAGTGGCAGGATTTGAGGCTTGACAAAATGACCAGATGAACTATATAACCTGCACCAAGTTTCTTACAGTTTTGGATATATAGTGAGTAAAGATTCTGTAAAAAGCATTCTCCATAGTATACTACCCCAAAACATTTTGTAGTCAATCCCCCAAAGCACCATTTTCTTTTTAAAGATGACGTGAATTATTCTTGAAACTCTTGCCCCTCATTTTCATTGAATTATCAGTAAAATTATGCAAATATAGTATGTAATATAATTTTTTGTCATTCAGTTATCTTTCAACCATGCTAATTAATGATGAATTATCTTAGTAAGTTGAGTAGATAGTTTCAACATTGTATGTTTTTGTTTTTATTTTTATTTTTGTATATTCTCACTAATTCCACTAGCATAAGGTAACTTTATTAAGTATATTATTTAACTAGGAAAAGATCAATCTCTTGACAAAGACTAAAAATATCAAGAATAAAGCAGGATTTGGTACTATTCCAACTGTAATTAAAATATTTCGCTAACCAAGTACAATTGCTGTTAACATTTTTGTAAAAGTATTTTGCAATCATGTGAATCAGAAGGATGTTTAAAATATCTGAACTGGAAGAAGTTGAATATTTGAAACAAATTATTCTTAGAAACAATAATATGAATAAAAACTTCTTAGTGATATATGGGGACAATTAAGCCTATTTTAAATAATTTCATTAATATAATAAAATGACTTCTGTTCATTCCTTTCCTACTACATCATTAAATATTATTGAGTTAGGTCCTGACATTTTATTCAGAATTATGTTTCTGGCATTTCAGTATTCAGCTCTAAATGTTAAGGATGCCAATTATATAAGCATCCATCTTTTTCACTATGGTCTCCCATCAAACATTAATGGTAGAATTCCTAATTCATTTCAAGTAGTCTCAAATATCTGCCCTGAAGAAGGCTGATACTCTACAAGTGTTCTGACAACCTCTGCTAAGTAATTACTCTTAAAAATATCTCAGTAAATTCAACTCACTCCCAGAGGCATTTTAAATTATATGTCGTTAAAATGTAATGCTTTCTGAAATGACAAGGTCATGCCAAAATGCAAAACTACACTCTATTTTTATCTGAGACATATCTACTCCAATAAAAATGTTACAGCTTACACTTCAAACCCGGAAGGATGAGTTGTGCTACACTGAGAGATATGTAGTAATCAAGGCAAATTGTGATATACACTAACAATAAATCAATACTCTGGTCCCATTCTATGTGAGAAAACGATCCATTTGTGTGATGAGTGGATACTGCACATTTTGATACAATTTGCGACAAAAATGTACTCACAAAGCTCGATGTAAAACTGCCTCTACCTAACATTCCCTCCTGACACTTCAACATTTTCCTTCTTCTTTTGGACAGATATTTTCTAAGTATGAAAATTAAACTTACATGAAATGTTAACTTCATGTTTAAATGAATATATAAATGAAAGAATGCCTCACAAAGCAAACTGATCATAATATATATTTTGTGCCTCATAGTACAACAATAAACATATAATAATTTAGAAAAAAATGTAAATATAAAATCCAAAAGGAGTTATGGGAAAAAGTAACCTAATTCTATTCTTACTCTACCGAATAGAAATATTTTTCTTAGTAAAACTGTTATGATAATCTGGGAGTAATTGTGGACTAGACGTGTTTTCTAAATTGAGACAGTCAGGATACTGACTAAATAGAATCTATTTTATCATCTCCCTCAATTAAATCCACTAGAAAAACTAAATGATATAATGTCTATGGAAGCTATAACTTATAACACTGATTGAAACATACTGAGAGTCAGCTGCAAATATATATATATATATACACACACACACGTATATACAGGCATATGAAAATATATATACACCTGTATGTTTGTGTAATGTGTACATATACATATGTAAATACACAAATATGAATATATTTTCAAGTTTGTACCACACACTAAAATACTACATGTGTATGAATTTTTTGAGTGTTCTAAATTTTGAGCTGTTTTGTCATTTGGCTTTGAGTATCTGCTCAAAAGAGTATAAACAAGAAAAACAGAATGATCAGTAAATCAAGATATAGACCCTAAAAACTCAATATTGAGAGTATTATCAGAGTATTTTATAGAATATATATTGTATTAAAATTCACAAACTATATTTTTTGCTTGAAAAACTAACCATGGAACTTCTGCCATGGGAATCAATACTATTTTTTATCCACATATATTTTCAGGATTTTCCTTTCCTTATGTGAAGCAATTATCTTAGTTAAAATATGTTAAAATATGACTGAAACAGATACAAATAATTGTCATAAACTCACTTTTGCTGCCATGTATCTTTAGAACTGAATAATTGATGAAAATATGCTTACTGAAAAAGCACTAAGTATGTGCTTTGTACAGACACTGAAGTCACTCTGACTTCTCATTCATCAGCATTGCTAAGCAAGATGATTTATGCAGAATGTTTTGAATTATAATAATGCAGACCTGAGAAATCTAGATAATGGTATATCTTCTAATTATAACATCACTTCGACTATCCAAGGCAAATGTCTTCCTCCTTTAATTGGGAGTGAGTTTATACAGTTAAGGAATCATCTCGATAAAGTTAATGTAACATCTGAATAATATAATATCATCAAAAGATGGTGCTAGAAACAAGGCTCTCCTAAGTTAATTTTGGCCTAAAAGATTTTGACACAGTACTATAATACATGGACTGGATTTTTATCATATATAATTTTAACAAACAATAGTCTAGAAAAATAATATACCATATTTAAAAATAGATGCCAAAGTCTTTAAAGGCATACCAATTCATTAAAATGTATGGTGACTTTAGAGAAAAATTCTTACATTTTAAATAATTATAATTGCTTAATTAATAACTTTTCTTACCTACTACATAACCATCCTTAATTTAATTTTAATGTTACTTAATACATCTGATAATAGTTCCCTCAAAACCAACAACGATTTTTATAGAATTTAATAATATGTTAAACACCCAGTTCTCATAACAGATTTTTGAATCAGAAAGACATGGTTTCAAATGCCTTCTGAATAAATTACGTGCTACTCAACTTAAAAGCGGTAATTTTATGTCTTTGAGCTTTATGTTCTTCATCTTAAAAATCAGAATAAAATCAAATAATAATCAAATAATACAATCAAATTAACATGGTTGATAAATGAATTTGTTGGGAAACAGCTTGGTGGTTGGCAAGGGCAATAGCACTGAAAAATGATTTATTACCGTTATTAAGGATGATTATTAGTAATGTACTCAAACTTAGATGGACTATTCTGGAGACAAAAACTTTTTTCAATAAAATTATTTCCTAGTCTAATTATTTGGCTGAATTTTCAGAAAGTGTACTCAAAGCCTTATACTATGTAGCTCTGAGCAATCTTTTATTATTCATTTATTTTCTAAAAATGAACTAACACTGTGTTAGCTATTAAATTTTAATAATTTTAAGCAAGGTCACATGACTAAGTTAATTCTTATTACTTCTTTTGTAAATTATATTATATTATAGAAATGATAGTGTTAAATATATTAAAATATCTTATTTAAGAAATATGCAAAAAAATAAGACAATTGATACATAATCCAAAGTGTCGATTATTGCCATTCTATTTTCTCCTTGTCTTTTCCTTTTTTTGCACATATTCATTTACAGATTTATGCAATGACACTAGACATGGACTTTATGAGGTACATGAAATCAAGATTGAAGATGGATTAAATTCCTCAAAGCCAGATAGAAAAAGCTAATGACAACAAAAGGTGGGACACTGAGTGTTTTTGTGGCATCACACATATAGCAAGTAAGCATTGCGTATCTAGAAAGAAAAATTAGTCTTTTTTAGTCATTATGTAATACTCAGAGCTATGCAAATTAAACAAAAAATTGAGAAATAAGGAAGTCAGATGATACAGAAATGCAAATGTCTTGGGATGAAAATAGAGACCGAAAATCAAATGCATACTGTTAGAATTGAAGGAAGAAGCAGTTGGAGAAAAACAAACAAAAAAAACCCCAAAATAACTACAAATGTTAAATTGTACATGACTTGGAAACAAAAAGGATGTAGGAAAAGAGTGAGAGAGATTAACTGAGTTGGATTTTGTCTATGTGGTAATATCATAAGGCTAAACTACACAGAAGAAAATGAAGTAACTGGTAGAAAATTAAGTATTTTGAAAAACTATTAAGAATAAATCATTAAAGAAATACAATTTTTTTCAATATATGGTAATAATTAGATCTAATAACAAAATGAAATTACATTATTAAACTCTCCATTTCATTATCTATCTCAAAGATAAATACATGTATGTATCACATTTAACAGTTTTTACAGATTCAGATTAAATTTTTTATTGTATTTTATCTTCTAAATGACAGTTTTAATAGAGGTGATGCTACCCAAGAAAGTTCCTGCAAATTAAAGGTAGACATAGGTCAGCACTATGTTTCTTCTTATATTTTCACTAAAAAAGAAAACAAACAAACTTTATTTTCCATGGTCTATCTTTTGATGTATGAATCAATATCAGTGTTTTTCAAAAATAATTTATCTACACGTAAAGCATTAGTAGTTTATGTAGGGATCCTCTTAGAGCATGAATATTATTTTTAGTAGTTATTTCAGAAACATGGTAAGAAATTCAAGCTAAAACAATGTTAACAACAAAAAATAAAGTGCTCAATGTATTTCCCATGCTCAGCCCAACCGCCTCCCCTCCATTACTGACCCCATCAGAAACACAAGTTAACAAGAATCTGAGATCTTCAACCTGAGTGGAGACTGAGAGGAACAAATATACCATATTTAATGTTTTATCAATTTACTTTACCACTCATGCTGTTATGTTAGTTATTGATTTGTTGTTGTGATATTTTTCTTGTAAATTTAACTCCATCCTTGCTGATATGCCTTTATTTGTTTAAGAAACATCACTTTGCTCCAATTCCTATTTTTCCTACACTTCATTTAAAAAAAAAAGGTTACTTATACTACCTTTGTATAAATACCCTTATTAGAAAATTACAATAAGAATAATTTTTAGTTTTTTAAACATATTTTCGTATCATTAAATTATAATTTTATATCTTATATTTACATTCTCCTTATTTCTATCTTGTTAATAACTACTGCAAAGAGAGTCCAGTAAGTAAACCTCCTGTATATTCTTATCTCACCAAAACAATAATGATAATGATAATAATAAAAGCAGTAAATAACACTTGGAAATATAAATCAAATAAAACTTAAATGTTCCATATTTTTAGGGTTAAATCAATTAAAAAAATGTAGAAAGGATATGGAAGGGCACTATGATTAACAGAGTGTTAGAAAACATGCTTCTCCAGACCAGAGAAATTACCTAGATCCACATCCATGTATGTCATCAACATGTCACTAGCTATAGGTCCTTTAAAAATCATGTCATCTTTTTGAATCTTGTTTATGTCCACTACAAAATTAAAGTAATAATAAAAAATAAAGAATATTCCAGGGAAGAATTCAATAAGGTAATACAGATAAACCATTTGCACAGTGAAATGTATCTATATATGTGAGTGTGCATATATATAAAACTTACTAAATACCTAAAATAATGAGAATTTTCTAAGAGTCCTATGCATTGTATTACATGATGTTTAGTTTGATAATATTTAGTTTGATAATAGTGTGTAATAGTTCATGTTTTGTTTATTTATTCATCCACTTCTTCGACTCCTTGATTTGAATATAAACTTCTTTAGACATGGACCAACCTTATTAATTATTCATTTCTATCATCTGGGACAATGTCTTGCATCAATGAAGTATGAAGAAATGACAGGATAGGAACATGGTTATTGGTTTAAAACAGCGAAATGATGGAAACTAAATAACAGTTGTAGCACTGGGACTGAAAATAAGTTGAAAGACATTACTAATGTTTTGAGGTAAGATAACTAAATAAAAATAAAACTGATTTGATATTAATACTAAAGTGGAGGAATGAGACAAAAAAAAAATGGCTTCAATGACATGAAAAATAGTTGAAATACTGACAGAAAACATAACCAGTAAAGGGAAGAAAACTGGAATGATACAAAATAGAGTGTTTAGTTTATATTAATTTAGGAGATAGTTAAAAGAAAAGTTACGTAGGAATTTACTAAAGAATTGAGCTCAGATCAAGATTCAAAACTGAAAGTGCCAAAAAAAAATTAATAAATAATAAAAATGCAAGACTGGTAGGTATGACTGTAAAGGTAAGCAAAATCCTGTAGGGTTGTTTAAGAATTCTGAAGTATCTTCTATGAGCAACATGGAGTCCCTATAGGATTTTAAGCAAAGAGGTTGAAAGAAAAGTTCTGTATTTTTTGAGAGATTATACTCATTGCAATGATAAAGATATGGAAGAATTGATGTGGGCAGACTGGCAATTTTTTTTTTTTTTGACAAAGAAAAGATGCAATCTTGGTATGGTGGTAATAGTTAGCAAGGGAAAAAAGTGAATGATTCAAGAGTAATTTAAGGAGAAGCTCAATTTGTGAACTGTTAATTTATACGATGTAAAGTTTATGAAAAAGAAAGTTGTTTGGAGCAAATCTTTTGATTTCTAGTCTGAGCAAAAATACTGTGTGGTAACGACATTGATTTACACTGGGAGGACTAGAAGAACAATAGTTCTAGATTACAAGTTCTCTCCTTTGGGGACATTTGAGGTATCAAAAAGACATTCAACTGGAGAATTCAGTTATGTAGTAGTTATACAGATTTGAAGTTCAAAAGTGTGGTCTGGCTTGGAAATAAGTATGTGTGGAAATTTCAGTATTAAATGATAATTGAAGAAATGAAAAAGGTGAAGAGATTAAAGTTTAACTTTTATGTGTATGTGATTAGACAACCCAGTGATTTTATATTTAAATTTTAAAGGTAACTTCAGATATGGACAGATTCAATATATTATTATCTTCATGAGTAAAACAAGGAGTGATATTTTTAGTCTTGCTAATGTCTCTGCTTTTCTTGAGATTTTCATGTTATGAAAGATAAAAAAATCAGATTTTTAACGCTGCTCACTTTTTGGGAAAGCATTTCAAGTGTTATATAAGAGCAAATAATATAAGTTTAAGATGTATGTCCCGCATTAAAAAATAGTTCCACTGTGCATAATTGGACACTTTGTAGAGCACTGACTTTGCACATTACTAATGCTAAGATGGTGACAACTTTTGAATATGAAGATAAAGAACCTCAACTCTGAGGACATTAATATGTATCAAACATTCTAATAATACATCTTGCTGAAACATGATTAATCTTACACATACTGATGATGTTTAAAGTAGAAGCAGTATTGAAATTTTTTCTGGCGGGAGAGTTCCATGAATGGTGCTATGTTTATAATTTCAATTTCTGTATAACATACTGAAGCTTTAGCACTTGTAATTCCACATATTATGCTAGGTTAGACACTTCTCCATACTAATGATTATTCTATCTTTATAAAATTTTATAAAGATTCATTCTGAAATGAGGAAAATACACTGCATTCAGAAATAGGATACCACCTTATACTAAATGATGACAATTTAATAGGTTTCCTTTCATGATAAAGAAATTTTGGTAATTGGGGAAGCCACCTTATTGATGTGGAACTTCAATAACCTGCAGTACTAAAATGTCTCTCCTCTCATTAAACTGCCTGATGAGAAATAGTTTTTCTCTATTTATTTTCTGTAATAGTTAATCATATTGTAAAATTATTCTATGCACATAGTGAAAAAGCAAACCCATGAAAGGTATAAAAACTGCATCAAAAAGTCCAAGTTTTAAGAGTTAAACTATACATTTTATAGAAGCATATGTACAGTCGTTCTTTTGTTTTTAGAAAACCATGTTTTTAAATATATATTACCCCGATACATGAATTACTGACATACTACACTTTGGATAAATTTATTCATCACTAAATATAAATCTATATTTCTGTTGTTTTCATAGCTGTTCAATATTCTAATTAATAACAGAAGGCTAATTTGACAGTAATGAAATTAGTGTGGCAACTTTCAGCTTAAATAAAATCGGACAAACATACAAATCCAGATTAAGAGGATTTTTAAGGCTTGATAAGACATTTTCATTGAACACACAAAACATGAGATATATAATTCTGGAACTCAAGAACACCAAAAAGAAGACAATCATTTGGGTGATTTATAATGAATACTTTGGAAGTATTTTATTTTTAAGAATGTAGATATTATTTGACAATAAGAATAGTAAAAAATGAAGTAGAGAAAAGCATAAGGATTGTGAGGGACTGAGTTTTAATAATACTTAGGGAAGGCTTTGTTTGGAATATACAATTTGTGTACAGTGGAGGAATGAAGAAGCTAGACAAGTGGAAGCCTGGTAGAATAGCAGAACAGAGTGTTCAGCAAACACAAAGACCATAAAGCATACTGGGGTTCATGTGTTTGAAGAAAAGAGAGGAAGTCAAGGTGCCTGAACCAAGGAGAAGAAGGAAAAGGCAGTAAGAAACCAAATAAAGGTTGGAATAATGCTAATAGATCATGTACAACCTTGCAGACCATGGCAAGGATTTGGGGTTTTATTTAGGGTGATATTTAGTGCTTTGCAAATAAGGCTAAATGACTGGATAGCACACACAGGCAGCTTAAACAAAGTATATTGGGTTAAATGACGTGCTGCTAAAAAAATTAATATGAAAGTACAAATGGATAAGAATAACAAAACATTCTGAAAGGTTGAAAATTGAAAGGCTTAACTTATTAGATAGCAAGCATTTTAAAAGTACAGTAATTTCAGCAGTATGATTTTGGCATGATGCTAGACAAACTCATAATGTAATGAAATAGGGAGAAAAAAACGTTCCCCGCACCGAATTCCCCCATTACTAGCACCTGGCATTATAGTGGTATACCTGCTGCAAGTGATGAGCCACTATTCATACATTATTATTAATTAAGGTTAATAGTTTACTTTAGAGTTCATTCCTTGTGTTGTGCAGTCCTTGATTTGAACAAATGGATAATGATATTATCCACCACTAGCGTATCACCACAATCATTTCACTGTATTAAAATTTACAGTGTTCCACTTATTCATCCTACTCTCTGCTTGAACTCCTTGCACTACATACAGATCTTATAAGTAGCTCCATACTTTTGCCTTTTCAGGAATGTCACATAGTGGGAATCTCACAATATGTAGCCTTTTCAGATTGGCTTTTTTCACTTAGCAATATGCATTTAAGTTTCCCCCATGTTTATTCATATTTTTATAATCCACATATTTTAGCACTGAATAATATTCCATTGGATGGATAAACCACAATGTGTGTATTCATTAACCTACTGAAGAACATGTTGGCTAGTTGCAAGTTTTGGTAATTATGAGTAAAACTGCTACAAACATTCATGTGTGGGATTTTGTGAAAATATAAGTTTTCTACTCATTTGGGTAAATATGTAGGAGCATAATTGCTGGATCACATGGTAAGCGTATGTTTAGCTTTGGAAGAAACCACTAAACTGTCTTCCAAAGTGATTGTACCATTTTGTATCCCCACCAGCAGCCGATGAGCATTCCTGTTTTTCCATGTCCTCATTCGTAGTTGGATTTTACCTATTCTAATATGTGTGTAGTCGTATCTCATTGTTTCAGGTTTCATTTTGCTGGTAACATACGATGTGGAACATCTCTTTATATGTTTGTTTGTCATCTTGAAATTTTCTGCTGTTAGATGCCTATTGAGATATATTAACCTTTCATAAATTAGGTGTTTGTTTTCTTACTGTTTTAATAGTTCTTCATATGTTTCACAACAGTCCTTTGTCAAATATGTCTCTTGAAAATATCAGGACAGAATATTTTAATTTTAACAAAGCACAAATTAACAATTGTAATTTCACATATCATGTTTTTGGTATTGTATCTAAGAACTCATAATTAAATCCACTGACATCTAGATTTTCTTCTATGTTGTCTTCTAGGAATTTTATAGTTTTGCATTTTATATTTAGGTCTATAATCCATTTGAGTTAATTTTTGTGAAGAGTGTAAAGTCTGTGTCTAGATCCATTTAAAAAAAGTTTTTTGCATGTGAATGTCCAGGTTTTCATTTGATGAAATGATCATCCTTTCTCCACTGTATTGCCTTTGCTTCTTTATCAAAGATCACTTGATTCTCTTCATGCAGGTCTATTTAGGGCTCTCTATTCTGTTTCACTGACCTATTAGTATTTTGTTTCATTAATACCAGTGTCTTGATTACTATCGTTTTATACTAAGTCTTGAAGGCAGGGAGTGTAAGTCCTCCAATTTTGCTCTACTCCTTGAATACTATTTTGTCTATTCTGCCTCTTGATAAAGTTGGAAAGAACTTACTTTGTGATAATATTGAGTCTCTCTATCCATATACACAAAATATCTCTCCAATTATTTAGATCCTTTTAAAATTTCATCATTAGAGTTTTACATTCTTTTCTCATGTAGATCATATAAAGATGTTATAAGATTTAGATCTATAATTTCTTATTTGGGGTGCTTATATAATGTTATTGTATTTTATTTTCCAATTGCTGGACTATGAGAAAGCAATTGACTTTTGTTGACTAACATTTTATCCTACAACTTTGCTACAACTGCAGTTTTAAAAGGTAGGTTTTGTCATTGTTTAGGTATGGTGAGATCAACAGATCAAGAAATAACTGCCATTGAAAAAAATATTTTGTTACAGCAATATCAAACCTATCTTAAAAGAAACATTGAAAGGTCTTCTCTAAATAGAAAAGACACAAGAATCTATAGAAAAGAGAAAATCACAACTGGAAATGTGATAACTACAAAATTACAAAAAACAGCAAAAGAATAAACATGAAGATGTAAAAGAGGACATCAAAATCACAAAATGTAGGGGGGAGGAATAAGAAAATGAGATTTTTTTTCTTTTTTTTTTTAGAATATGTTTGAGCCTATATGATTACCAGCCTAAAGCAAGTAGATATAGTAATGGGTTAACATACTTGAAAAACAGGGTAACCACAAGTCAAAAACAGAGTCACAAAAACCAAAAAGAACTTGAGCATAATGCAAAAGAAAATCATCAAACCGCAAAATGAAAAACAAAAAGAAAAAGAAAGTGACAAATAAGAAACACAAAACCAAAAGAAAAATGAAGTTTAAAATGGCAATGAACAAATATCTATCAATAATTACCTTAAATGACAATGGACTAAATGCTTCATTCAAAAGACATAGAGTGGCAGGTTGGATAATAAAACAAGAGCCTATAATATGCTGCCTACAAGAGACCCACTTTAGGGCAAAGGGCGCATGCAGATTGAAAGTGAGGAGATGGAAAAAGATATTCCATGCAAATGGAAATAACAAGAAAGTAGGGGTAGCAATACTCATATCAGACAAAATAGACTTTTAAAACAAAGGCCATAAAGAAAGATAAAGTAGGACATTATATAATGATAAAAGGATCAATACAAGAAGAGGATATCATACTTACCAACATATATGCACCCAATATAGGAGTATCAAAATACATAAAACAAATACTAACAGACATAAAGGGAGAAATTGATGGAAAAACAGTAAGGGTAGGGGACTTTAACACCCCACTCACATCAATGGACAGATTTCCAGACAGAAAAATCTATAAGGCAACAGAGATCCTAAAAAACACAATAGAATAGTTAGACTTACTTGATATTTTCAGGACATTACATCCAAGGAAAAAAAAAAAAGAATATACATTCTTTTCAAGTACACATGGAACATTCTGTAGGATAGACTACATATTCAGATTATACCAAATTCAGCAAATTTTTTATATCAAAATAAATCATTAAGAGAGAGAAAATGCAAGTTATATTATGGGATATACAGTTTTAACATACTTATTTGGCAGTAGACACAGGCAAAATATAGAAATAACTGACACATTACATAACAATAAGCAGACAACCCCCCATCGGTAAACAATTTAAAATTACACTTCACAAGAGAAGGCAAAAAAATTACCAAAAGCCTATGAAAATGCTCTCAAAATCATCTGTCATCAAGGAGATGCAAACTAAAACCACATTAAAAACTAAACTTTTTTTTTTTTTTTTTGCTGGAGGAAGGTACTTATTAGGTTTATTTATTTATTATTTTTAGAGGAGGTACTAGGGATTGAATTCACGACTTCATGCATGCTAAGCATGCACTCTACCACTTAAATTATACCCTCTCTGGTAGAGTGCCTACCTAGCATGCACAAGATCCTGGTTCAATCCCCAGTACCTCCATTAAAAATAAATTAATAAATAAACCTAATTACACACACCTCAAAACACTAAATTTTTAACAAATCTTAAAATAATTCAACAATAACACACAAAAAATGGCAATACCGTGTGATGCTAAGATGTCCAGCAGGAAAATGTTCATATTCTGCTATTCTGAGTATAACAGAGTCCATGACTCAACCTTCTGCTCCTAAGCATATCCCAAATAGAACTGCTGATGTTTGAACACCAAAACACCTTCAATCAGTAGAGAACATATTCTATGACGGCCTAGATATAATATTCAAAAACAGGAAAAGTTAGAAGGCTGTTAATGTCCCTCAAAGATTTGCTCTTCCCTAACTGCATCAGGAATGTGTCACCGTTATTTGCTTTTCCTACCCCTCTTGCTCTTTTTTGTTTTTCCCCTTCTATTTTGCTATCTTTACTACAAATTTCCAATGCAGCATTAGCATACAATATTTGTTTAATGTTTTGTTTGAGAACAAGGAGTAATAAAGAACAGTGTTAATATCAACATTATGTGAAATATGACCAAGTATTAACTTTGTTTAGTAATATAATTAACATTATTATTTTTATTTAAATTTAACACACTTAAAAGTAATCAAAGTACCATTCAAGAATAAAAATTTAGGTCATTTTTT
Organism: Camelus bactrianus; assembly: GCF_048773025.1. Classification (NCBI taxonomy): domain Eukaryota; kingdom Metazoa; phylum Chordata; class Mammalia; order Artiodactyla; family Camelidae; genus Camelus; species Camelus bactrianus. The sequence goes on from NC_133540.1 coordinate 78,693,651, forward strand.
CTTTCCAATAAAGATAACATCTTCTAAAATATCTCTAAAAAGTTGTAAAAGAAAAATCATGAAAAAAGCATTAAGGTTTCAGATTCACAATAAAATAAAAAATAAAGGAATTAATTTTTCTAAATTTATTCTATACCTTATCTCCTAATTAGACTTTGGAAATGTTATTTCTAAAATAGAGTTGGATATAGTTGCTATGGAGGTGATAATAATAATAAGTAATTTGAATACAGATTAATTTTTCATAATCTATGAAATAGGTCAAAGGTTTTTCTATTTCTCTATAATTTTACTTTGTGTAACCAATCATATTACATTTTTCTATTCTCCATGTATAACATTTGCACATCAACCACCTGTAAGAATTATGACCTACTCAATTTAGTTTCCACCCTGTCATGTAATAATCCAGCACTCCACCAACATTATTTCACCATTTCTTATCATCCTCGTTTGAATGGTCAGAGCTTACATAACATTTCTTTCATTCACACTTGCAGACATCATTCTTACTTTATGCCAATTTGTGTGTTGTGTTTGTGTGAATCTTAGATTATTTTATTTATGTTATGTTAGCAGGTGCTCATATATCTGATTATGTATTTGTTGACTTTAAGAAAAAGTTATGAACTATCAGAAAGAACTGCATCTTGTTTCCAGAGCTAACAAACCACTTCATTAGAAGCAAAGTTGCACTTTTACAAGTGAACTTTCTGTTCCTGCCAGTTGAGACAGGGACATTAATATAACATAATGATATGAAAAATGCCAAAGTTTCTGAAAAAAAAAATGAATGTCAGAATATTTTGTCAACTCAAACCATCACACCAGAAAAGCACTACTGCTTCTACAAAATATTATTTTTGAAATCCGATATAAATTGAAGCAGTATAGTTACCAATGTAAATCAGATAAAAAGTGTGAGGCAGTATTTAGCCAAACTCATTAGATTTTATTGTATATAGCTCTTTCTAGATTAGCTGCTTTAATACTTGAAATGTTCTATTTAAAATAAATAAAGATCCTGGAATATACATGTGCTGCAATTTTTCTGACAAGAAAATGTAACAGTTTCTTACTTTATCAAATTCAGTGATAATAAATTACCAGCATTTGCCAAACTAGACTTTCTGAATTCTTGTAGAGAATGACAATCTGCCCTCTCAAGCACAAGTGAGGTGAGACAATTAAGTTTCCATCTATTTCTTGTAATAGGTACATTTTTTTCCGAAAAATGACAAATTATAGTTCAACATGCCCTCACTCTAAAGGTTCATTGCTCAAAGTTGAAGCTTGGTCTAACCTTTGGGAGTCAGTGATGAAATAGGCCTTCAGAATTTTTCGCAAGTTGAGTTAAATGAATAGTCTTAGAGCTGACAGTTTATTGAAACATGTTCAAGATTTAAAGACACATTTCATAATCTCTGCATGTCAAAGATAACTTAGAAAAAAAGAGCTTTTTACTACAGAAAAAATTACGCTAAATGAGGTCAACATTTTTGTCAAAGGGTAGATGTATTCATTTTTTGACAAATATCTGTAAGGTAATGATTTAAGCAGATCTGCAGACCTAAAATCAGGTTATTAGACAAATGACCATTGTAACATATGGGCCTCAAGTTTCTCACCTGTAATGTAACTGTATTAGATATTTCTAATTTCCCTTCTCCCTCTATGATTTTACCATTCCTACAATTCAATCAAAAGGTATAAAACACTGGTAAACAATTGCCATTTAAAAAATAATCTGCATTTAAAAAAATCATAGATATTTTCTTGTCACAGATTTTCCATGATAAAATTGTTAGTAAATAGAGTCTTGAAATGTCTTAATTTTCTGTGTCTGCCCTTATTATCAAACTTGTGTTTAAATCTGAAATAACTAAAACTTGAAAATTATCAAGTATGTTACAGACAGAGAGGGAGAGAGAAGGGGGTGAGAGCTTTATTAATGGAGGGGTGAAAATCAGTAACAAACAAAAGGAATAAGAATCAGCCACTGGACATTTCTATCTCCGATTTATACAGAAAACAAATAACAGTAGTTTCAATATTCTGAGTGAAAATGATTTGAAGATAAAAGTACACTCTCTCAATTGAATGAGAATAAAACCTTGTTAATGGTTTTCCTTTACCCTAATTGTTTTGATTGTAAAACCACTTTTAATTCAGGCGTTTCAAAGCAATTCTTCCAAAAATGCAACTGTGATTACGTCACTCTCAACTTAAAACCATTCAATGCCTTTTCCTTTCTTTTACAATACAAAACAATTCCTTCCTAAAGACTACTTACTATGCTATTAATGGCATAATTCCTACTTAGTTCTCTTTTCAAGTATTGTTCCATCTAGTGTTAATATTTTTTTAGTTTTATCAAGAGGCTTTCCTTTGGTCTTAGCTTCTTCTAACCTATTAGAATATAAAACTCAACAATATAAATAAACTCTTTTAAAATATAGGCTAATGACATTAACAGGTAGATACCTTACCAAAGAAGATATACAGATGACAAATAATCATATGAAAAGATGCTTCACATCATATGTCATGAGGGAAAGCAAATCAAAACAACAATTAGAAATCACTACAAATCTATTACAAAGGCCAAAGTCAAGAATACTGACAACACTAAATGCTATCAAATGCTACGCAGAGCACAGGAATGTTCACACATTGCTGTGAATACAACATGACACAGCCACTCTGGAACACAGTTTGGTGGTTTCTTACAAAATCAAACATAGTCTTATCATACAATCCAGAAACCACATTCCTTTGTATTTAATCAAATGAGGTGAAAACATGTCCACACAAAAACCTTCACATGGATATTTATAACAATTTTATTCATAACTGTCAAAACTTTGACAGAATCAAGATGTTCTTCATAAGTTAACAGATAAGTAAACTTTAGTACATCCAAATAGTGGAATGTTACACAGTGTTAAAAGCAGTGAGCTATCAAACTATGGAAACAGAAAGAGGAAACTTAAATGTATTTTACTAAGTGAAATAGGCTAATCTGTAAAGACTATACACTTCATAATTTCAACCTTATGTCATTCCAGGAAAGACAAAACTATGAAGTCAGTAAAAAGATCAGTGGTATCCAGAGATTCGAGGGGAAGAAGGAATGAACAGGCAGAGCACAGAGGATTTTTATGACAGTGAAGATTTTCTATATATTAAAATGGTGGACACATCATTATACATTTGTCCAAACTTATAGATGAATAACGTCAAGAACAAAGTCTAATGTAAACTATGGGCTCTGGGTGATAACAATGTGTCACTGTAGCTTCATTGATTATAACAAATATACCACTCTGGTGGGAGATGTTGATTAAGGGGGTGGCTATTTACGTGTATGGGTAGGTGGTACTGTGGAATTTCTATACTTTACTCTCAAATTTGCTGAGAACATAAAAATGTCTAAAAATATTTAATATATACTAGATTTTATATAATATATATATTATACACTGCCATACACCCACTAGAACAGCCAACATTAAAAAAAAAAAACATATAAAAAACAAGGCTATGCTGCTTCCAGAACTCTCAACATAGTGCTGGAGAGAGTAAGTTGGTAAAACCACCCTAGGAAAATGTTTAGCACTATCTACTAAGTTGAACATATACAAACTCTATGAATCAGAATTTCCATTCCTAGTAATAGAGCCTGCAGAACAGGTATATATGTTCTCAAATGACAGGGATATGTTTATATCAGCACAACAGGATGAAAAATATGGGTAAATAAATTGCAATATAATCACTTGCTGACATATTGTAAAATAATGAGAATGAATGATCTAGAACAACATGCAACAATATGTATCTTGCAAACATAATCGTGAGTTAAAGATGCCAGATACAAAAGAGTATACTTTATGTGAGTCTTTCAATGTAGAGTATAAACCAATCAAAGTTAATATGTTCTATAGGAAGTTGAAATACTGGTTCTCTAGGAGGAGGTGGCAGCTGTAACATGAAGGATATTAAAAGGCTACTTGTGTGCTGGCAACATCTCTTTCTTAATCTGGTTCCTGGTTTCACACTATTGTTCAGTTTGTAGAAATTCACTGAATTGCCATTTAGGCTCAGTTTCCTATAAAATTTTTAAAAGTCTTCTTAGGAATTAAATACTAGAATTAATAATATGATATCCTTTAATATACATATATAACATATATACTTTTTATTTATATATAAATTTAAATGTCCATAAGGATATATCCAAATACTGTGGTTTCCTCTGTGATGTATTAGAGAAAACCTTCTCTTTTTTTTTTTTTTTACTTTTATAAAATGTGAATTCTCCTGTAATATAAAAATAATTTTTAAAATTTACTATATTGCATTATAATTTAATACAATATGTTGATAGAAATACATAAGATAATATTTTATTCAAGGCTCATCATCTGATCTGCTGCACCTACAAACTGAATTTCTTTCCTTAACAGTTTCTCCCTATACTGCTTCTCTCATAAACTCTATCCATATTACTGCCATTACTATTTTTCCCACATTAAATAGATGGCAAAATATAACTTAAATCTAAAACACTCAGAATACCACCACCTAGCATAATATAATTTTCAATATAGTACATTGACTTTTATTTGTACTCTCATCACTCTAAAGTTCCAGTTATAATACACATGCCTATTAGTAGTCTTCTACTTTACTTGAATTCATTTTCTATGTTTGTTCATGAAGTATAAAAATTTCATCTTAATGACTTCATACTATTTGAATGAGCAGATCTGTTGGAGCATATGCAAATATTTCACTGTATTAGTCATCGTGGTCTGTTCGTTTAGTTGCTTCTTCCTTCCTCTTTCTCTGTTCCTTTCTTCTTTCCTCCTTTCATTTCTTGTCCTTTCTTTTTATATTTTCTTTACTTTTTCCACTGTTTCTTTTATAAATATTAAATGCTTATCTCTTTTTAAATACACATTTCTATAATCATTTACTTCATAAGAATAAAACATTAGTAGTAGTAGCTTAAGAGTAATCCATCAAAACATATGCACATCTGTAGATACCTTATATATTTTGCTTTTTTTTTTGTTTCCTTCTAGTATTCTTTGTTAGATACCATTCTATAACACAAAATTTCATACTCCTCTGTTCTATTTTTGTTTTTAGTTTTTCCACTGCGGTGGGAAAATTAATGGTCAAATGTTCTTTACAATTTGAGCTTAATCAGTCCTCAGCTTTATTATTTATCATTATTATTACCATATCCTCTTTTCTCGTACCACCTTTACAACATTGTACTCCAACCTCCAGTCATATCTTTGTTGACCAAGTTTTCATAATAGTCCATTCATTTTCAAATTTCCCCATTTTTGCTCAAAATACTCCCTCTTTCAGTAATACTTTTCCTCAGCTGGGTGAAGTCCTCTCCATCCTCAATACCTAGTTTTAGTTTTTATCTAATGTATGAAACATTCCTATTTCCCACCAGCCAGAAGAATTATCACCATCTTCTATGCTACTATATGTTTATATAGCTTTATGATAAATTTTAATGGAATTTAAAGGGTCCTTTGTACAGTCTTTCATAAAAAATAAATTTCCAGTGAAGGTTAACTACTAGAAACAATATTTCCTTATGACATTATTAACATAACAAATAAATACAACACAACACAACACAGTTTAAATTATAATATAGTATTTCCCTTTCACTAGCTGTTGAGCTTATTTGGAAGGACAAATAATGCTTTATGTATTATTACAATATAATCTATATATTTATATATAAAGACACACATAGTCATACACATGCATATTTTTCAGATAGTCTAGCATATAAAAGATAATACAATTTTATTACATCAGAATGAAATGCAAGAACGACCTTACTTCCCCTTTCCATTCTGTTGGAAACTTATTTATCCTAAAGGCTAAGTTTTAAGAAAAAATATCTCTGTCAAGTATTTATTGAACAACATCATTATATTGTATCTCTTTTGCTAATTATTAGCAATCTCAAATCTCAAATCTCAAGGAGCTCATCTATATTATCCCTGATGTCCTCATTCAAGCACAAAGCCAGCAGACCTGAGTCTTAGTAAACATAAACTGTCATAAGAAAGGTAAAGTGACAAGTCTTACGCATTTGAAAAAGCAGACTTTTTAGGTTTTAACTTTCTTTATTATATGTACAATTTTATAAGTATGTTACACAGTGTGCATATATATGTATGTGTATATTTATGTATGCTGTATGTTTAATTTCTAGTTTGAAAATGTGCTAAGGAAGCCACATGCTTATGAAATTATCTCAAATATACGTTAAACCTAGAAATGTAAACAGCATAAATGCCTATTTTATATCTTATAATTTACTTAACTGTTGCACACTTTCTAATAATGAGAACAGAGTTATCCCTTCCTTCTTGGATAATTTTTTTTAATGCAGCTCTTTTTGTGAGTTAAATACTAAAACCAATCTATTTTGTACCCAATACAGTTTTTCTAAATATGTACAATTTTGTCTAAGATTATAATTCATCAAAGCATTACACCGTACATGTTTATTTTTCCCCATGAAGATTTTAAGAACAGCAAAACTTCTTTACTGATAGGTAATTTTAATAATTTACTGAATCTATTATTTGTAATCTTTTATATACAAATGATTAAGTTTCTAAGCATCCTTTTATCAAATATATTCCAATGCCTATATACCCAACATAAATAATGACTAACTCTTGGTTAAGTGAGGATGTAGCTACTGAAAGACCCCAGCTAGTAAAAACAATAAAATAGTGATAATAACACTAACCATAGTGAACAATCAATCCGGAGCTAGAAACTATGGAATCTCATACTAACATGCAATTGCATGCTCCATTACCAGTAATAATTCCAGGAGATTTCTTTCCCTGTTAGCTAAGAAGAAGATTCAAGAAGAGTAAGAGTCAAAGGAAAAATATTTATCTATCTTTTTTCTCTTAAAAACATTTTAGTAATTTTTCAATGTCATTAAAGTTTTCCAAAATTTAGGGGGAAAATTGAAAATATTATAAGTTGTACTTGACTGGCATTAATTTAAGTAATGTGTTCAAAGTGTTTGGCACAGGATTTCATACATAAATTAGACACACACATAAATCAACATGTTAAGTAACAGCAAGCATTACTTTTGAAAGTGAGTATTTTGGTCTGAGAATTTGAAAAAATAATTTAAATAATTAAACCTAACTAAATATAAACACACTAACTAAGCAAATCATCAAGACTAGAACACTTCTATGCTTACCAGAGAACCATTTGCCTCATTAATATACGAGATGTGCAAGATTCTAATCTTCCAATTAACCTCATTTAATTCTTACCTTTGTAGTAAGTGCACTTTCTGTGCCTCAGTTTAGCACAGAATATTAGTTTATCCTTGAATATTTGTAGTCTTGAGTGTAAAATATGTTGGGCAGGCTAGCAGGCTGGAAACTAAGGTAGGGTTTCTATGTTAGACTCTTGAGACAGAATTCTTCAACTATGAAAAATCTCAGGTTTTCCCCTTATTTCTTTTAACTGGATGAGGCCCCATATATGGGGGATAATCTCCTTTACCTAAAATCAACTGATTTTAAATGTTGCACAACATTCACTTCAGGCCTAGAGAACATTTCAATCATTATTTCGTGTATTGTTTCTGTTGTAATGGGATATATGAATTGTAGCAAAAATTCAGATTCTGCAAAATCATGCATTAAATATAAGGTGATGATCAGAGAACTTGAATCATATGGAATGTTATAATCAGAGAATCAAAACTAACAATAATAACCCTAATAATTATATTAGTGCATATAAAAATAAGTTACATTCTTAATAAGTAACAAAATACCAGCATCAATATAGTATTTCACAATCAAGTTACTAAAATGGGGGAGAGACTTGATATAAAGAGAGAAGTCTTGTCACTATTTAGATATGAAAGTATGAGAAAAGTGTGCACATATGATGGAATTATGAAATAGGCATATCTAGGAAAGAGTGCGGTGTCAAACCGAGCAACAAAGAAAAGCATGAGATGACTGGGCATCAGGTACAATACTGTATTTTATGCTATGACTGCTGTTTCCCGTTGTGTATTTCACTTTGAGTACAATTGCTTTTATCTGAAAGAACAAGAAGTAAATTTTAAAAGGTTGGGAAAAATTTAATATGGGCCAATAGAAATTATTTGTTATATTAACATCATATCCTATTTACCAATTGCATATAAGCTACTTTACATTACAGAAACCCATTAAAGTGCTACGTTTCATGAGTTTTTTGTTTTTTAAGCCTATGTTCTTAAGAACTAGTTTTTATTATCATTTTATAAACAAATGCCTAGGGGACAATGTTTCATATGTGTCTGTGGAACACAACTAGTGAAACTGGAACCAGGGTTCCACTCTAGATCATTGGAGTACATAATCCTCACTCTCATCTACGAAGGTATGTTTGCATTTTTGAATAGCTGCCTTTCTATTGAAGTTGTAAATACTGATGTTGATCTTTTAAAATTCCACAATTTGTAGCCCTGGAAATATCAAAAAATTGCTACTTTATGTCCTCTGCTACATACAGAACACAAGAACATATGAAATTCAACATGTCAATTCCATCTCTGTTCCTCAAGTCACCTTTTTTGAATTATAGCATTTTAATCTCAAAGTGTTAAAAGTGGTTTGTAATTTAATAATAGTTATATGACACTCCAACCTCATTTATCAAATCCCTATTCTCTGACATACGTCCTCAGATCTATGGAGATAAGCCCTTGACATACACGTGTAAATTTTATAAACTTTTCTTCCCTGCCTTGAGCCAACTGGGCCAAAGCTGGACACATTATTCAAGTGGAATAATCGTAATCTCTTTCTCTGAAATTCAGAATTTTGATCTACAGGTTTTTTACTCACTCTTTGATATGACTAACAGTATATTAAAAAGCAGAAAAATCAATCTGCAATATTTAAGAAGAATGAGGCATATATTCACAATGATGAGAGACATGAGACAATGCAAGTGTATTTTCTCATTTACTGATGATTTCCTTCTTCCTGGTGCCAACTGACATTTAATTAATCTTCTGCTCTTAATTTATAAGAATTACTGTATATTATCAGAAAAATATATTTTTATGTACAAAAATGTTTATATTTTATAAAATATAAAAAATTATTTATAAAGGAAGTACAGAAACATTTAAAATAATACTTTAAATGTACATGTTATTACTTTGGTAATGGTAATTTTTAAATGATAAAATATTATTTTACAGTACTTCAGTTAGTAAACATTAAATATCAGTGCCATAAAAGATTATTTTGTTCGAAGAAAAATTACTTTATATGAATTTAGTACCTCTTGTTTGACACATTAAAAAAAAACTCAGAAATATTCCCAGTATTTTTTATTTAATTTTTACAGAAATTCATAATAATTGGTAATAAAAACCAACTTCCCCTTTGAAAAAGGTACTTACTAAATATTTTTATTTAAAAAAGGGCTTTAGAGCCTATCAAGACTAAACATTTTAAACAGATCAAAAATAAAGACATATCTTGAGAGAAATCTGGCACTGCTAGTTTTTCCAGTGGGGAAAATATTTTCCATTAGGATTTGTTTTGTGTCTCAAATAATATCATGATTTTCATTGAGAACTTGCACTAAAAAATAAAATTCTTAAACTGACTATAACTCAATAATAAAGAAAGAAAGAAAGAAAGAAAGAAAAAGAAAGAAAGAAAAAAAGAAAATAAAATTCTTAAATGTTATTTGAAATTCTATTTTATCCTCTCAAAAATTATACACTCTGTTAGGTTTCACAGCCTAACAGATATCAATCACGCATTGATTTTTTTAACTTATTTATATTTATGCAAAGTAATACTATATAATACAATCAAGATTTAAATGTAATTTTCTTCTGATATCAAGTTCAAATCTGTGGATTTCTGTCTCACTGTAAGATAAAAAAAAAAAGACAAAGGGAAAGAAGTGAGAATGCATGGTTTATCCAATGCAAAAAATAGAACATAAACTTTACAAAGTTGATGAGAACATTTTTCAACAGCGGTAGACAGTAGGTGTCCATCAGAGGCAAAGTTCGAGCAGTCCTAATGCCTGCTTCAAAACACTGTTTTCAGAAAAAAATGAATCAATGAATTCAACCAAATAGGTTATTTTTCCCCTCTGTTTTAAGTTGTTTTTCTATTAGCACTGTGATTCTCCTCATTAAATAGTTCTATAAGGTAATAAGAGCTTTAAGCAATTCAGAGCCAAGCTTCTATTAGGATACCCTGAACTTCTATTCTTGCTTTTAAATAATAAAACTATTTTGGTAAGTCTACTTTATCTTAAAGTCTTATCTTACTTGTATATTTGCTGTATAGAAAGCTTGTCTGTTGCATACAAGTGCAAGTATTCTATCTTCTCATAAACCTTAGGAAATTATCCAAACTTGTGGTTAGGTGTAGCATAGTTTTCTTCCTCAAATTTTCTGGCCTTATAATCAGTAGCCTTTTATTCTATTTAATGATGTAGGGCTAAATTAAACATCAACATTTCAATAGCTGGTCATGGTATTTATTTGAAAGCTTCTATTATGGAAATTATTCATAAATTAATTTGAATATAAACCTGCTGTTAATTTTATAGCTAAAAAATAATGTAATTGCCACAGTTCTGCCAAAAGGGATATTTTTAATGGTTTAAAAACTCCAGATACTAACACTGTGAGAGAATTCTGAGTGAGTGAATCTATGAATTACACTGGAGGCTCTCTAGGATTTTTCACATGATCTAAGCTGATGGAATGCTTTGTAAGGCATCAATATACTGTATAATTATGTATTTTTAATATAATGTTAAAAAATCAATACAAATTCCATAAGTACTGATAAACTTCTAGTGTGGTAATATGATATTATTACTATATTAACTGTATTAACAGTTCTTAATTTTATATATTATTGTCAAATAGGAAGTATATTTTAATTCCATTGAGTCAAGATTTCTTAATGTATTTCATTAATTTATTCTTTGATGAATATTCATTTAACATATTTTGTGCCAGACATTCTTCTAGCCCCGAGGGATTCAGCATTGAACAAAAGAAACATCATCAATGGAGCTTATATTCTAGTGGGAGAGATAACACAGACAAAGTAAAATATATGTAATGTTAGGTAGTGATAAGTGCAATGGAGAAAACTGATGTGGGAAGTTTGATAAGTCTGGTAAGGTGTAACAGGGATGGGAAGTATTTATTATTAAATATGGAGAATAAATAAGTTTTCAGTGAAAAAAGTCAATTTTGAATAAAGACTGCATAGAGGTGAGAGAGTAAAATTTTAAATAAAGTATTCTAAGGGCAGAAGCCCCAAGGAAATCAAGTATCTAGTATGCCTAAAGAACAGCAAAGACACCAAGAAAGCTCAAGAGAGTGGTGGTGGTGGTCAAGTAACCTGAAATGAGGTCAAATAGGAAACAAGATGGTGGGGAAGATGGGGAAGATTGTATTTGAACTTACACAGAGTTTGGCTATTTTCTCAGTGAAATGTGAAGAAGGTTTACTGGGTCTAGTACAAAAGAGTGCCATCCACTTTGACAGGATCACTAAAGTTGTGTTGAGGTTAGAATGAAATTAGGCAATGCTGTAGTAAGAAGACCAGTTAGGAGGCTATTAGCATAAAGTAGGTAAGAGATGATGGTGACTTGGAGCAGAACTATGCGGTGCCAATAACAGCAGTCAATTATAAATGTATTATGAAGCTGGAATCAACCAAATTTGCTGACAAATTGAATGGGAATTGTTTAGAAAATAAAAAGTCAAAATATTTCAGGATTTTGGACAAAACCATTGTACAAAGTAATTGCTAAGAATAACAAAAGCTAAAACTGTGGAAGTAACATATTTCACAAAAGCACTGGGGAGGTGGGATGAAAAGAGTTTTAAATTTAAAATGCTTGTTTGACATCCATATGATGATGTGAGTTAGAAGGGGAACCTTTTAGTCTGAAACAATCAGGCTTACATTCTATTTAACAGCATTAATCATGCTACTTTGTTAAGAATAGATGAGAGTGGAAGGCGCATAAAATTGGAAATAACACCAAACAATATATCAGATATGGGAATTTCCTATGTCATTTTTAATCTCCACAAGTTTTCATTTTACTGTATATTTATACAACTGATGCAGTTGGGTAAGTGACTTACATCAGTCTAGTAATAAATTGGGTCAAGTCAGCCAAGACTTCTATATTGATTTGCTATTGCTCACTCAAAAACAATTTGTTTCAAAGTACATCCTGTTAAAGCCAAGAGTACAGACCTGAAAGGCAGTTTATATATTTAGTGTATTTAGAAATCATCCTGGATAGACCCATCTCCCAGGCTACTTCATTTCTACTGATTTACTCCCAGTCTTGGTAAGCAGACTTAATGTCAGACAACCAAAAGTTTCTCCACTGCAGAGTACAAGAATTTACACTCTTCTTTTATTATGGTCTTGCCAGAAGTTTGGCAAAAGATTTACAATGGATTACTTCAAAGGGAACCAAAATAAAATGCTTCAAGTAAATAAAGTGTATTAACGTATACCGGTCTATTGTGGCAAATAAGGAAGAACTGAGAGGCATGTATGTAGGAACGACCATGATACTGATATGAGGGAAGCCATATTAGATAATGCTCTCACTGAGCTGTTGGCCAAGATCCATTTTCCATACTTCTTAGGCACACTAATTATACAACTTATCTTGCTCCCATTTTAGCCATTCCTCAGCATTATAAGTTGGTAAGTTTTCTCCTGCTTTGCCTTCATTTCGAAGGACTGCAATCTCCCTAAACGGACTGATACTTGACATAGGAATTCTAGGGAAAAAAAATTGTCAAAACCTAAAGTCCCACATATCTCCCTACCCTTGGCCATTAATCCAAAATTATCCATGTATAGCAAACTTCTAGCTAAGGCTCACAAAAAATAATTATGAAATACTGCTCTCAAAAACATTTGTATCATTAAGCAGTTTCTAAGTACTTAATCATTCCCAGTTCTCCACTCCTTTTCAGCGAAGGGAGTTGTAAAGAAAGTGCACATGTGGAACAGAGGTATTCAAGAGTACTCAGTCAGTCAGATGTAAAACAGAACCTGTATGATTATTTGGGCAAATACTTTTCCTTAAATTAAATTAAATGGTAACATTATTTTCTGTAAAAAATATACCACATTAAATGTAATAGATAAATATGTATAAATATATATATAATATATTTGTGTATTGTAAACTACTCTTTTAATAATCCTTACATTAACTGATTGTTTAATTTATCAAGGTGTAACACAAACATTTTTAATAAAAATAAATTTGGCATACAGTTCAGCATCAAGAAAAAACCTAATCAAAAAATGGGCAGAAGATCTAAATAGACATTTTGCCAAAGAAGACAACCAGATGGCCAACAGGCACATGAAAAGATGTTTCACATTGCTAATTATTCAAAAAATGCAAATCAAAACTACAATGAGGTATCACTTCATACCAGTCAAAATGGCCATTATCAAAAAGTCCACAAATGAATGCTGAAGAGGGTGTGGAGAAAAGGGAAACATTCTGTACTGTGGGTAGGAATGTAATCTGGTGCGGCCACTATGGAGAGTAGAAATATGGAGGTTCCTTTAAAACACTAACAATTAACTACCATGTGATCCACCAATCCCACTCCTGGGCATATATCCAGAAAAGCTGAAAACTCTAATTTGAAAACATACATGCATCCCAATGTTCACAGCAGCACTATTTACAATAGCCAAGACATGGAAACAACCTAAATGTCAATCAACAGATGAATGGATAAAGATGTGGTATATTTATACAATGGAATATTACTCAGCCATAAAAAGAATGAAATAATGTCATTTTCAGCAACATGGATGGACCTAGATATTATCATACTAAGTAAAGTTATACAGAGAAAGACAAATATCATATGATATCACTTACATGTGGAATCCAAAAAAATGATAAAAATAAACTTATTTATAAAACAACAGACACACAGATATAGGAAACAAACTAATAGTTATGAAAAGGTAAAGGAGGGAGGGATTAATTAGGAATTTGAGATTAACAGATACACACCACTATATATAAAATAAACTACAAGGACCTACTGTATAGCACAGAGAACTATATTCAATATCTTGTAATAACCTATTATAGAAAAGAGTCTGAAAGAGAATATATATATATATATATATATATATACCTGAATCACTTTGCTATACACCTGAAATGTTAGAAATCAACTGTACTTTTAATTGCTAATCTAACATCTCTAGGTATTGTGACAGAGAATCAGAAAGTCATGGAGAAGTCAGCAGGGCAATTTTGTCTGACTATAACAACCTCCAAAAATAATAGTTTGCCATCCTATCCACCTTCCAAATATCTTGTGAGCTCCTCTTATTGGCAAATTCTAACACAAAACACACACGTAAAGAGATTATGGGAAACCTATGCCAGGCTTCTCCTCCATATTAGACATAATTGGGATGAGCTGAGCTGACCACATAACACAACACAGTCTACCTCCTCACAAACTCGGGAGATACATGAATATCCTACAAATATATCAGATATGTAATGATGTATTATACATGTAATATATAGATACATAAGATATGCATGATAAAAGGGATATATATATATATATATATATATATATATATATAATCGTTGCTTTCTTAATATAGACAGTAACAACATACTTCCACTTAACATGATGTAATTTTCATACCACCAAAGTCATGCTTAACTCTCCCATAAAGGTAGACACACAATCCTTTTTGTTTTAGTTGTCTGTTGCCTTTAATTAACATCTAAATAGATACCATATTCTATAATTATATTATGGAAATGCCTATCAACAAAATAGATAAAATTTTTGTTGGATGCCTAAGAAAGAATGGTTATCAGTCAGATTCATCCAAGATTTAGAAGCAGCATCTATACAACCAGGGTGTGGTCAGTGTTTGGGGACGGAGGTAAATATCCACAATCCATGCATGCCTTTGATTTCTTCTTTTAGTGCCTGATTTACCACCTGGTGCTGCTGCACAGTTCTCTTCTCCTTACATTCTTCTGATTCTACTTGAATTTCATACATTGCCCCACAGCCTCCTGAAATGTCGGTGGCTTTGATAGCTATAGCTCAAGGAAACTTTTCTTTGAGAATCTGGGTCACCTTGAGCTCCCCCTCAGTCTGCGAGGCAAACCTCTTCTAGGCACAGTGCAGAAGGGGAAGCTGTGCACTGGCTCTTTCACCAACCAGTCTTCAGAGGCCAAGACTGAGTCTGTCCTGTTACTGCAGTCTTCCAGAGCTGCGCCAGGGCAGGCACTCAGGAGCACTCGGGTGATGGATGGATGGATGGATGAATGAATGAATGAGCAGGGAAAGAACCACACGATACAGGGCATACCTACTGGGAACCCGCAAAGAAGCCCCAATTTCTGGGGCAGACTGCACCCATGGAGTAGAGGTGCTGCTGCGGCCGGGCTCCACACCACCATGCCCAGCCGACACACAATCTTTTATGCCCAATTTATTACTTGATATTTCTCTTCTAGATCTTTTACAATTTCAATGAGCTATCCTCCTCAATAAATATGGAATGAAATAATGAGATATATGGTCAATCATTATTGGAACTCTTACACAAGAGTAACAGAATCAGAGAAAAAAGAAAAAAACAATTGGTCTCATATTTCTCATCTATTAATATACATACACATGCTGACATTCATACACACACACACATATAATACAGATGATAAATTTGTGTAGCAACTTCTAGTGAATGATTTGTGGTAAATGAGTCACATCTAAATACATCATTTGGCTTTCGCACCTGTATATACTGACTGTGGGAAGAACAGTTCCATATCTTTGTTGCTAGTTCAGATACACTACTGCTTGGGACTAAAACTAAGCATTCAAAACATTCGGATTGTTCTTTCAAGCCATCTGCTCTATACAGCACATAGTAATAAGCCCAGTGAATTATTAGACATAGACACTATTGCCTTGAATCATAAGTTACATTTAGCAACATGCTTATTTAGAAGCAATGATGTATGGAAAGACATGATGGAAAGTAGCATTCTGTAAATATATAGATTAGGTCAAGGCAAAAGCACTATGGGTGGGGCAGAAAAAAAATCAAAGTATCTTAAAATGTGCTTTCTGAAAAGGTAGAGTACAGATCTCAGTAGAACCTTACTCCAGCAAGACAACAATTTAACTGCTAAATATTGTAAATTTTATAACACTGAAAGTCTTTGGAAATTGTCCTAAAAACGTATGGTAACTAAAATGTTCATACATGAAAATCTACTAAATCTTGACAAGAACAGTGAAACTCTATGGCTTTTGAGGTATGATCTGCTGTCTTACCATACATCCCTCCAGTCTCATTTCCATGGTATGGAAACTTCTATCCTGGGCATGAGAAGCCACAAATACAGGACTCCTCTGTTCTCCAAGCTCCCCTGCTGGGTCTACAGTTTCACCCCAGAGGTTCAAACTATTGTTTCTTGCCTTCTGTGTTGCAGAGGCCCTGTTCCCAGAGGCATGTCTGAAAGGAACATGTCTCCTTTGTCCCAGCCAAGCCCATACTTGTAGAGCAGAAACCCTACTCCAGGCACAATAGACAGAGACTACCAGGACTCCATATTTTCCCACCTCAGCTTGCTTCCCTGTAGGCAGAGGTTGAAAAGCCAAGTTTTGCTAGTTCCCAAACCCCAGGGCACAATCATAGATCAAAGGTGTCACTCCAGAAGAAGCAGGTTCCTGATATCCCCTCTGGTCCAGTGATGTAGTAAAAGGCAATGTAAAGGCAGGCCATAAGGATGAGGCATTTCACATCTTTGCCTGAGAAGATTCATTTTGTCTGGACCAACCAGAGCGTGGTGAATACCACTTAAGGATGACGTCAAAAATTATGAAAATCTTGGTGGAGAACAATTCCGAAGATCTGTTAGCTCCGTAACACAAGCAAAATAACAGAGCAACCATAAATTTAATAAAAAGAACCACAGAAGAGGTAACCAAGAAGAGTCTCTCTATGATCATAGTCAACACTAGGGCTCAGAAAAGCTTTGCATGTATGTTAGGCTGCATCCACTCAGGAGAGGTTGGATATCAGGCAAACTTGAAACCATTCCCCAAAATATACCCAAATTCAACAATAAGGAGATGACACTTCAGTGTCCCAAAGGGCTGAAACAAATTCTGATCAAACATTGAACAAAATGCTATTTGAACCTGAGGTGACTCCAAGGATGCCAGATTTTGAAATAGAATTATAGTCATTCGTGACTCTCTAAAAGATTATGTGCATACTAAAAGATGTACCTTCTAAGGATTTATCACAGAGGAAACCCCAGGCTACAGGTTAATGGCTGAATTTCATGGGGAAAAAAAATTCATAAACACCCTGACCTGTGAGAGCAGCCTCCAACCCATATCTACATCCAGTGATACAGGGTAAACTCGAATTGGCTAAGGGGAAATAAGCACAAAATTAGACCAATTAGTGGTTTATGCCAACTCGGGCAAACCGTAGACAGACAGACTAAAAGATAAAAATGGGGAAAAATTTGAGCAGAGATAGAAAAGGCTATATACTGCAGGGGAAACAGCCTTTGTAGAATTAGTTCAGGCAAATTAATTCTATTAAAAATAAATCATCTAAAATGTTGAGAGATTAAAAAAATTGGAAACATACCATGTTAATGATTCAGAGGACAATATTTTTAAGATTGCAATATTCCCTAAATTGATTTACAGATTCAATTGCTATAAAAATGAGCCTGGCTAGCCTTTTTTTTCTTCAGATATTTACAACTTGATCCTAAAATTCACATGGAAATGAAAAAAACCTAGATAGCCAAAAACATTTTGAAAGACAAAGTCAGAAGACTTACACTTTCTGAATTCAAAACTTACTACCAACCTACAACAATCCAGACTTTGTGATACTGGCTTAAGGACAGATATATAAATTAATGGAATAGAAACCAGAGTTCAGAAATAAGCACATGTATCTATCATCAGCTCATTTTTCACAAGCATTGTAATAGAAAAGAAAAATCTGACTCCATATTACAACTGTTCCTTTGGCTTTAACCCTATGCTCTTTTTTCCTAGGCTTAGTTTTGCTAGTTCTGCACCTTTTGTAAAATAATGTTGCGTACAGCCTAAAATATACAGGATAGCCTATTCTCAAGGCTTTAACCTTTAAGGATACTAACACTTTCTCCATTCATATAAAGACAACAAGTTGCAGAATAGAAAATTAGGTTTGTTTTGTTAGAGGTTTACAGGGACACTATGATGTGACCCTTATGGACAGCTGCAAGAACAAAAGATTCCAAGAACAAAGAATTCCTACATGTAGAAGTTTGCAACAACCAAGCATACTCCCTCTCTTTTTTAGTATAAAAGGAGCCTGAATTCTGACTTGGGGAAGATGGTTCTCCAGGACATTAGTCTGCCATATTCTCAGTCTGCCAAATTTCCAAATAAAGTCGTTATTCCTTGCCCCAATACCTCATCTCCCGATTTATTGGTCTGTCGTGCAGTGAGCATAAGGAGTTTGGACTCAGTAACAGCATGGCAAGATAATTAAATGGGGGGAAAGACTAGTCTTTTCAATAAATGGTGTTGACAAAACTGGATAGCCACATGCAAAAAAATAAAGTTGGACCCTAGCTTTATACCATTAAATCAAAATGGATCAAAGAATTAAATGTAAGAGTTAAAAATAAAAAATCTTAAAATAAATCAGTTCAAATAAAGCTGACTTAGGATCTGGCACTGTTTTCTTTGGTATAACTAGAGCACAGCAAACAAAAGAAAAAATATAATTTTGAATTTAAGCCTTTTTAGAAAAACTTTCAAAGTTCAAAAATTAGAACCATCAAACATTGATGGCAGGAATGTGAAATACTCTAAAATTAGATTGTGATCATGGTTGCACAACCAGGTGACTACACTAAAATCACTTAATGGTATGCTTTAAATAGGTGAATTATATGGTATGTTAATTATATCTCAAAAATGATGTTAAATATTAATTATAAAAAAGAAAAAAGGTAAGCATTTTCCAACAAAGGAAAAAATGTCATGATGGAAATGATTCAGTGTAATCAACCTGCCTTCTTCATATGATTTGTTGAACTTGCTTTCATATGACTTGCTGTTTCCCCTAGGGAATGATGCCGTATCAGGAACTCATTATAGTTTTTGCTGTTAGCTATGACCATATCAGCCTTGCTGAATGCAAATTATTGTTCTTGAACTCATGTATAACCTCCTCCCAATTGCTATCAACACATAATGAGTCTATTAAACAAAGACAAGAACAGCTGAGGAAGATTACTGGCTCCCACAAAATAGGTTATCTTGATCACCTAATAATTAAGAACTCGTTTTCTATGATTTATTTTGATGTAGAGCTTTTTTTTTTTTTTTTTTGGAAACAAACATCCTCAATTTGCCAAATTGAGGGGTTCCTTCACATAATTCTTCTCCAGACTTCTCTGTCATCAAATCTCCAATCTGGCTCCTGCCAAGTCCTTGACCATTTGTCAAACTATTAGACACAATTCATGAATTAATGTAGTTTTAAACTTTTGTTCAGCTCTCTCTCCAGATAAAGTCAGCCACCAGCATGCAGTTTAAAGTTCATCCTACTTAGATGATTCCCTTGCAGTTGTCCACTTTCAGGTGGTATCAGCATGCTTATTAGCACTGTCTGTAAAATAAATATGATACTGGTTTCTTCTTAGGTCATGCAATCATAGAAAATGTTCCATGAAGCATTATGGGTTGATGTTCCATGAGCATCTGAGACACTTTGTTATACAACTTAGTTATGCCTCCAATACCTGTTACCTTGTGCATTCTTTTGTTTTTGACTTAATGATGGAGTGAGTGATGCTAATTCACTCAAATTTATGGTTCAGATATTGAGTCCAAGGTGGACAGATTACTCGGTAATTTGGAGTCCACAATAAAGCACTCAGTCTCTACCAGGTTTTCTCCAAAACAGAACAAATTCCTGCATCAGCTGGCTTATATTTACTTAAAAAACCTTAGAGTATGCTTTTCAGTTTACCTATAGGGGCTTTCCTTCAGCATTCCTATTTGTCACAGGCACTTTGCCTAACATCAGATCTGCTGTATCATTTGCCCCTATGTCAGAGCACCTTCCCAGATAATCTGAATCTGTTGTAAAGTTTTCTCCCCTGCTGAACTCAAAACACAGGCATATGGGTTACATTGTAAATGGACTTGATAAAACATGCCAAAAAATAGTAAAATCTGCTGCTGAAACCTAGAGAAGATGTTGGAGAGAGGGAGTTGCATAAGTTTGAGGTATTTTTTCTCCTAATTCCTTGCAGGTAGGCTTGCCCTATTTTCTGTGTCATGTGTACTTTGATCAAAAGGCACAGCTTCAGGTGGCCCACTTTACCTACAAATTCTTAACACACTCTCATCTTTCTACTATATACACATCCGTAAACGTCCAGTGGGAGGATGTAGTTCAGTGGTAGAACACATGCCTAGCATGCACGAGGTCCTAGGTTCAGTCCCTAGTACCTCCATTAAATAAATAAATAAACCTAATTACTCCCCAAAAAGAAACAAAGGTTAAAGTCATAAATGCCCAGTCAGACAAGCCCTCTTTCATCCTTCATATTACCTCTTCAAAACTGTGAGCGGCAACAGCCTCCTGCTACTATTCTCTTCAGGACTCTTCACTCACCCCTGTGCTTTTCCTAAATATTCCCCTCACGTTGTAAACATCATGGAAAACAACCATATTCCGTGTGTCTTCTCCTTCATAACAGAACCCTGAGGGATGCAACTAAGTATTATCACTGAGTTTCAACAGTCTACAACATTACTAATAAAAATGCTACTTTTAATCTTGTTTAATTTGCACTTACTTGACTACTAGCCTTGCTGGTTTTCACTTTATTGATGCTATAATCTTACTTTCTGGATTATTCTCTTGCTTTGATCTTTTTGTCTCAGAGAGAATTAAAGTGTTGCTTTAAGATATATGGGTAAGAGTAATTCAGATTATGTATATTAGTACTTTTTTGTCATTTATGTTTCAAATAATTTTCCCCCTCAAGTTTGCCTTTTCAGCTCAGATATGTTATCTCTAATAAAAATGTCGATTTTTACTTTCCCACTATTTGTTCAAGATTTGCTAATGTTTACTTGAGAATTAGGTTTCTATTTTGTATGTACATTTCACTTATCACCACTGATAATTTTGACTACTTTTGTCATTTTCTATAAACTGTCAGAAATATTTCATATTTGTCCTTTGAAATACAGACTGCATTTCTTCTAGTCTCAAGTTTCCTTTCTGTTGGTTTTTAACATTGAATTCAGTTCTGCTACTAAAATTTTAGAGTCTGCCAGCTTTTCTTATTATTGTTTGTTCTCATTTCTTCTCAAGATTTTCTTTCATCTTTTCAATGTTTTATATTATAATAAATTCTTATTTATAGAGATACCATGGACTATAATTTTTTTAAGTAAAGTAGTAAAAAGTAAATAAAAAGTAAAGAATAAAAAGCAGAGAACTTTCTACTGCTTTTTTGCTTTCTCTAGTAAAAAAAATTAAGAGAAATATTTTCTTTAAAAGTCCTAAAATTAGCAGTCCCTTCCTATTTTTAAAATGTTTTGTTGACACAAAAATGGTCCCTGGCTTTTTTCTTTTTTCACTTGCTTATCTATGAAAAAAGATAAATTTACCTAGCATCATGGATAGCCTTTAGTCCCCTTCTGACCATGCAATTTCTCTGAGGGAATTCTCCTTTCCAAAACTGGATCCCATATTTTTGTGTGCAGTCCATAACAGGAATCCAAGAGGGGTTAATTCATCATGGTTACAAACTTGAATGATGTGGGACCGTCAGCTAATCCATTAACTTGTTCTCAGATTTTGAGAAGCACTTGTAATTACTCTTCACAGACCAGATATATGGCAGCAGAACCCAGGGTATATAGCTTTCAGGGATTTTTTACTATTGTTTCTTGTTATAATGCACAATCATATTTCCTTTTAGCCACTGACATAGTAGAAATTAGCATTTGAATTTTCTAAATAAATGCTCCAAAAGCAGAGCTTAGGTTACCAGAAATTATTCTGGTAACTCAGAAATCTATTCTTATAAACTAAGTGGACTGGATTCAAGTAAATGTAGACTTCAGATTTCTAAAGCTAGGGTTATAGAATGAGATGCGGAGTGTCTTCTTTTTGTTTATGATGTTTTTTTTTTTAATAATAGATGCAAATATGTGTCTTTCTGTTTTATTGCTTTGCCTACTCTAGTAACATTGTATTATGTGGCAATTATTCCCATACTGTAGCATAATTCAGGCTCTTTTTTTCTATTGCAATGGAAAACCTTTTATTTGTTTTTTGTTTTGTCAAGTTTTCAAGGATGTTTTAACGGCAAGAGTTATTAGATTGCAAAATCTTTAGTCCCGAAGTCTTAGTTTTTGAAAGCTAACATTTGTGCTTGTGACAGCTGTCGAGAATTTCAGCGTAAGTCCATCTGTCTGTTGCCACAAAAGTTGTCGCACAGGACATCAGTTTAAAAAGCAGACAAATAAAAGTAACTTTATTCAAGAGTATTACAAACACTAGGAGCCATATGCTCCCTAGAATAAATAGCACAAACTCTCCCAAGAGCATTTCCATTTTTACAAAGTGAGCCTAATGTTACTGAGTGAATGCTATTGTCGTTTTTTGTATGTTTGTTTGTTTTAATGGAGGTACTGGGGATTGAACTCAGGACCTTGTGCATGCTCTACCACTCAGTTACTGAGTTGCAGCCCTCCCTTCAAATGCTAATTGTTACTCCTACAATTAGGAAGTTAGGTATTTGTGGGATGCGGCTTCCTACAACGTCTATTTTCTCTGCTTAAATATAAGATTGCCACTGAATTTTATCATCTCTTAGGAAAGCAAATCTTTTGACCATGATAATGAAAAGTTTACTGTACTTTTTAATAGTGTAGCAAGATGAACTGTCCAGAGAGTGGAGCACTTCAGACTGATGTAAGTCTTGGCTATTCTTTTCTTTTGGTATGCAACTGAGAAAAATAACTTTATCATTGCATTTTATCATTTTCAAAATGAGAATTTCCATGTGTGAATGTGTTTTCCAAACTAAAATAAATCATAGACAACATTGAAAAACATTTTATATGTCAAAATGTAGTCTTTAAACGTATAGCAATTCAGTGGTAGAAAAAAATGTTTGTGCCAGTATTAAGTACAGCAGTCATAAAATTAAAATTGACAATTATATTAATTGCTAATTATGTTACCTATTTTCTCAAAATATAATCTTATAGATCTGCATTCTTACTCTAAACATTGTAGGCCAAGATCTCTATCATTAAATGTGGTTCCTAACATAATTACAAGCCTTTAAATAAAATTACATGATTTGGAAATTTTCTTTTTCTTTTTGGTTTTAAAATGCTTTGTTATATACTCAGTTATGTACTTTTTTAATTAAAGTATAGTCAATTTACAATGTTGCATTAATTTCTGGGGTACAGCATAGTGATTCATTTATACATACATATTCCTATTTTTATTATTTTTCTGATTTGGAGATTTTCTGAATATTATATTTTCCCACTTCTAAAACATAAAAGGAAGTTGTAAAGAGTAGAGTCCCTCTGACAAATAATTTGAAAAATAACAGATATTAGATAAGAATATTTTCTATAAACTTAGATTGCTATGCCTTTACTAAGTAAATATTTGAAAATGTGTCATAAATTTTTAAACTATAATTCATGTTCGAAGTACTAGTTACCCAAAAAGTGAAACTTTTCAATGAGAAAAGATAACAGATACAGACAAGAAAAAAAGAAGTCTCTTAGAAAGGTAAGACAAAACAGAAAATACTTTCTGTAAGTACAGGTATTAGAAGGTGTGCTAGTGAGCATTTCTTTACCTAGTACCTGAGAAATCATTTAGGTTCTAAAACAAAATGAAATACTGAAAGGCAGATAACTCATTATGTTGCTGTCACAAATGCAAATTATAATTACTGTTAATAAGTCATGTGGCACTAAAGAAAGTGGAATAAAACACATTCAAGATTATTTTGATTCCTAGAAAACTATTACACATGTAAGATAAATTCAGTTTGACTTTTGTTCTAGCCAAATTATTTTACAATTTGTATAACAAAAATATCCATTAATATTTTTATATACAGAATATATATTACCTCAATTATTTAGCAAAGGGATAAGCACACTACAGCTCATAGACTAGATCCAGCGCTCCACTGATTTTGTAGTTTTATTGGAACACAGGAACATCTACTCATTTAAGTACTTTTTACGGCTGCTTTCCTGTTCCAATGGCAGAGTAGAGTATATGTCAGAAACTGCATGTCTCATAAAGTCTAAAATATTTACTACATGGCCTTTTAAAACAAAAGTTTGCCAAAATCTGATTTGGGATATTTTCTAGAACATAGTAGAAATGCAAAATCATTTACTGTTGCTAAAAGTATTTAATGAAGTAAATTATCGGTATGTAAAGGTTGAGAATCAGACGCAATAAAAAAAGCCTTCATAAAACAATGTAGTATGGAAACCCATTTTTCAGAAAGGCAATATTATACTATATATAAACAGCAGTAGAAATACTTAAAAATATTGTCCCAATGGTTATTCTTTTGAAAATCTACTGTGAAAAAATTTGAAATGTGAAAAAGGCACTAAGGTGTTCATAACAGTATTTTTTATATTTATAAAAATGTCTTAAATAAAATTTATATTATACTTTATTCCCTAAATGGAATAGTATATAGCCATTATGAATTATACTCATTAATAATACATAATAATATTTAAATGTATTATTAATCTAAACAACTATAATACTCAATTTTACATATACTATGATTTTTATACAATCAATACTTTTATGTAATTAAATGATTATAACTATAAAAACAAATACAATAGAATGATTATGGTATTTCTGAGGCTAGTGATTTTATGGACTTTTTTTCCCTCTATTTTCCAAAAGTTCTGTTATATACTTAAGATTATTCTTAAAATGACCGAGACATATCATCATCCCCTCAGTTTTAATATTTTTATATGTATTTTATATTTTTAAATATATTGACATTTTAGCTATATCACATTTAATATCACAGAATCTTGGTGTTAGAAATAAATTTAGATTAACTGATCTAATCTTCCAATCCAATATGATACTTTTTCTAGAAAGTTATTTATTTGTAAAGGAGTTTTTCATCCTCCCATTCATCATTTCAGTGGCAAGAGTTTCAGTGGCCAATATCTTAACCTAGAAAATAAACCTCTCTTCAATTATCTACTTAAATCTTACGCTGCTTATTTTCCAAAGTGATGACATTTTACATTATGAAATGAAATAGTTTATATATCCTCAAGTTTTTTGGTTTACTATCTATGACATCAATGTATTTCAAAACAAGCTCCATTCTTTTCTTTGATGTTTATAAGTTGGTAATACTTGATGAGAGTCCACAGGCTATAGTCACGTCCCCAAAAAATGCAGGTGATAGATGGCACAGAGGTCACTACTATCAATCTTTTCTTCAAACTTATTACTGTCCATAAATCCTATTCATTGTTTTTGTATGCTTGGGATATGGTTTTTGCCTTCAGAAAGGCTGCATTCATGTCCCATATGTATCCATATTTGTTGTGTGGTTCTGTAAATCAGAATATAATTTCTTTTTTTGGTTCTTTTTCTTCTTGTGATACATGAGGTCATCTTAAAACACTTAATATGTGAGAGGAACTTTTGGATTCTTACGAATTACAGAAATAGGTGTGTGGCTGCAAATATCAAATATATTTACTTGTTTCAGATATCTACCCTTAAGTTCTCAAAGGTGTTTCTTTAAATCAGAGATTTTTGTAAGGGGAAGAGTATGAATTGAGAAGCTCAAGACCTAGTATAAAATAAAACTTACTTCAAATTACCATCAGTTTGCACTATAGACACAGAACATAAGATTAAAAACAATTTAAGTATTATCACTGATCTGTTATTTATTTCCATTGCTTAGTTGCTAAGATATTGAAAAAAAAAAAAAACAACAGAAAAAAAAACCTTGTGGGCCTCTGAATTTGCTTGTCTTGTTACTGTCCTTTTTAAAAAAAAAACCATTAGTATATGCTTTCAGCTTTTGCAATGATATAGCCTGTTGTCTTTTTGATATCAGACCTCTTAAGAAATTGTGAAGTGTTCTTATTCTTCTGTTCAAAAGCACTCAGTGTTGAGCCTTTAAGTGTGCTTATTTTGCCTTAATTTGAAAAACTCAACTGCAACTCTATCTTTGTAGTGATTGCAATGCTAGTCATTGGTGTAACTGCAGACATCCAAATAAAACAGAACCAATGAAGATGTAAGATTATTTTGCATATGTACCAACTCTTTGTTTTGCTTTTGATTGAGAAAATATTTTTATTGACTTGTGGAGAGGGTGAGGACAATTACCTGCACTAAAATAGTCCTACACAATTTAAGCTGAATGAACTTTAAAAAAGAATCTTAATTTACTAGTTGGTTATATTTTAACAAAGCAGAGTTACATATATTGACTATGTACATATTTATTATATGTGATGCATTTTATTTTATCAACACTGACACCAAAGACATATCAATTTTCCCAAAGACACTAAATAAGCGGTATATATCATCTATAACATGTTCCTCCTTACCTAGATATTTAAACTGAATCTGGTTATACAATATAGTTTTTCCAGATCTCAGTGCTAAAATTATTTATACATTGTAGAAATAAAACATCATCCTAGCCTTTGAAAAATAAATATGAATGAACTAAGCTGCAAGGCAAAATTTTGTAATTATTTTTTAAGACTTGGTTTTATAAAATCTGACTACTCTATATTTTATTAATGTGTAGAATATATGCCAAATAATTTTGTAAATTAAGGAAAACACAGAACTATATATTTATGTGGTTCTATTTTTGCAGATATGTGCAGACAAGATTATGCTGAGTAAATCTAAAATCATTCAGCTACAGTTAAAATCTGTTCAGTTAGGGCAGTGTAAGTCAATGAATTTGCAAAATGAATTAGAAACAGACACAATCATTTTAGTATTAGAGATGTGCTGAACAAACAAACAGCCAAAGAAGCAAAATAGCAAAAGGTTAGTGTTCCTAATTGGATTAGTTTAGAGGGAGGCCTACAGATAGTCTAACTCATTGACATTGGATTTAATTTGATAAATACTATATCCTCCTATTGCCAACCTAGCATTGTAGTCAAACTTACAAACACTATAGAAAACATTACAGAAAAGTATAAAATTCTACAATGGAGATTTTCTTTTCTATATACCTCATTCCTAAGCATTTAATGTACTGAACGTTTTGTTTGTGTGTGGGTATATGAGGTTGGAGGCAGTGAATTTTTTTTTTAAATCAGACATAGATTCCTTAAGTTGCTAATATGTGGCTACTTTCTACCCTAAAAATATTTTTTTGGATGAAAGTTCTATAAATTTTATTGAAAATAGACACTTATTCTTTCCAAAATCTCTTTAAAATTATCTTCATTGTGCACGCTTATACATATCAGTAAAAACAGTAACCTCTTAGATGGGAATAATATATAAATCTATTCAACTTCTTTCCTTCATCACAGAAAACTGATTATTTTATTTTCATTATTTCTTTCCGTTTAATCTTTTTTTATATACTATATGTAAATTTATGTCTTTAAAAGGCTATATATTTAATTCCTAGAATGTAACATAATGATAGATAATATTTATTGAATGCTAACTATATATTCAGGCTCTTGGTTTCATAAATATTCTATAAGTTCATTTAATAATGAATAACTCATAAATATTCCATGTAGGAGCCAATAACAGCATAAGGATTACTCAGATGATGAAACTAAGAATTTAAATAAAATAGTTACTTTACTATGATTACATAGTTTGTAACTCATGGTGCTCAATTTCAAACCCAGACAAATAAACTAGTGAATATACTCTCAAACACCATGAAATTTTCTCTCCCACAGAAGTTTTGATGGCAGTTGAAGACTAGGAAGTACATGAAAACGGCATTTCACTGCTCTAGCACCTTGACAAAAGGAAAACAATGACACGGTGTAATGATATAGTAATGTCTCAAATTCTTTAGAGAGACCTTTTCTCAATTCCTTCCTTCAACTTTTAACTATAAAAGTTATGTATGTTTTTCCTTGAATTGTAGGAATAAAAGCATATTTCACAGCATAAGTGACAAGAAGATTCATCAGATAATTAAACACAAATATTTTATGCTATTGGAAACCACATAATGATTGAAATTATTATTATTATTATTACTATATTATTAGCTTTGATTCTTCTTTATGTCCCCATAGGGTCAAGTGCACATTTCTAAATGTTTTTACCTAGTTATAAGAGTATTTATGGTATATAATCATGGATTAACTTATTTTTCTCCTCACCTGGTATATTACCTAGTTATAGTGACTGATACTATTTTAATAAACTTATAATGAGACGTCCATAGCAGAGTTCCAGAAGTATAATATGTTGAACACCTAACGTTTGCAAAGTGAACTCGCATACAGAATTTCTTGATAATAATAATAATATTTATGCTACTGCCATATAATAAATATTTACATACACATCTATTATCTTATTTCCTAATAAGCATATTTTTACTTGAAAAATCAAAAGCTTTCTGGAATATATCATTGAAAAATTGAGAGCACTTACATGTATTTATCTAGCACCTTCTTGGGCAAACTATACCTATATTCTGAATTAGTGGCATATTTATCTATAAAGTAAAACAAAGAGTTGAAATAAAAATTTTAAATCAGTATTTTAGGAAAACATATACTACTCTAATGTAACTTAGCCATGTTTTAAGTGAAGCGACACTAAAATAAGGCTCTAATTTTCTTAATGATCACTAACAAAATTAACTCTATCATTTATAGCATATAGTGAGTAATTTAAATGGTATTATATAGCATTTTGAGTAATAGTTAATTTAAGTAAATAACTGTCTCAATAAAATTATGATTCAGGAGACAATATGATTTTAATCACATAACATCAAGTATAAAATGAAAATATATAGTTATTAAAAATATCAAAATGGGATGCATCATAACAATATTTATGATTTCATAAAAGATTTTCTGAGGACAAAAATCCCTTTAGTAAGGTTGAAAGTAAATGGGAACTCTCTGAAAGTCATGGTATATTTATTACAGTAGCAATGGAAATGAACAGATGCAGTAGCTTTAAAAAAAAAAAAAAGCCTCCAAAAAAAAAAATAATAAGATCAAGTGAGTAAATTCTCAGATGTGGAACAGAAATAAATTTGAGTGTACCATCCAAAAAGATCAAAGAAAAAGAACTCTCTAAAGTAAACAGAATGATTTTTTTTTTTTTTTGGTTGCCATAACTTTCCTGGTAACTTGTCAGTCTTAATAAGAAAGTGTAAAAATCTCTCTGTATGACACAGAAACATTGCTCCCAAACCTGAAGGAAAGTCATATTGGGCAGAAAACAGTTTTAAAAAGAACTGAAGGAAAAATCAGTAGCTGTGGTCATATCGACTCTAGATCTAATTAAAAACTTGCCTATAATAAAGTGTTCAAACCCTAAGAAACAAGCAAACATATTTTCAAAGTTCAGAGATATTACATTTTTCAGAGTATTTATTAATTTGGTCAAGTGAAAGTTTCCATAAACTATGAGTTGGGTAAACTGCTCCTAGGAATATCTCAGTGCAAACAAACAAAATTCTACTCCAATAATTCAGAAATGAAACCTATGCCTTGTACTAAATTGTAAGAACAACAACAACAAAAATTTATTATAGTACCAATGGAACTAAAAATGAGTATAAATTTAGAAACTAAAGTCCTGATTACATATTTTATGTTATGTTTTACAGAAAACTGATGTGGGGATAGTAAGTATTTTGAAAAACCAGTTATACTTCATTACTCCAACGTATGTGGGAATAATATCTGACTCAAAAATATTCTGAAGTCAGGTTGTTATTAATTATAATTGTACCTAGTTTCTCAAAGATTCTAAATGGAATAAGTTCTCCTGAATTATTATTTTTACCTTCCTCTGGTCAAAATACTGATTCTAGCATTATTTACTAATAATTTTCAAAAGCATAATATTAAAACTAAACATGCTTTCTCTTTTAGACTGATATATGCATATTACACTTTTTTAAATATTT
Organism: Camelus bactrianus; assembly: GCF_048773025.1. NCBI lineage: Eukaryota > Metazoa > Chordata > Mammalia > Artiodactyla > Camelidae > Camelus > Camelus bactrianus. The sequence continues at coordinate 78,724,077 of NC_133540.1, forward strand.
CAGAAAATCTTCATGAAATTGAGTAGGAACCGGCCTTTACCATAAAATTATGTATTAGTTGAGTCCAATATGATATAAATAAATTCTGGCTATGTGAAATCCATTCTCAACCATTGCACTGACAAAAATAAAAAAAGAAAAGAAAACAAATAAAAACATGTGCTAAGAGTAATGCAGTAACAAGGGCACTATTACATAATGCTAGTGGCAATATGAACTGTTACCCATTCTTTAAGTGCAATCTGTCAGTACATATGTAAGCAGTGTAAATTATGACAGGACATAATAGCTTGTGACATTCCAATACTACTGCTAGGAACAATAAGAAAGTTGGATAAAACATGAAAATCCTCTTGTTAAAGATATAAGAGAACTACGGAAGTAGGAAGAACGAGAAGGGCAAAGAGTTTGCATAGTGAAGAATCAAGGAAAAGTACGCTAAACTTCTGCAAACTTTTCTTTCATGGAAATTTGCCAAATCCAGGAAATGCAAGAGGTTAAAAGAAAATGTGCTCTTTGCATGGTACAGAGCTGCTATTGAAGGACAGTAAAACTGACAGTACTTTTGCTGGTGTAGTGGTGTCAGAGTAAAGAAACTGATCACTAGATAGGTACTGAACCCATGGCTATTTCCTCCAAAAGAATCAACCAAATTGTGAAAATATGAGGGTTAGAAGCAAATAGCTAAGGCAAAAGCCTCTATAAATAGACTAAATGTTTTACAGAGCAGCTTGTGGGAGCAAGACAGAAAATGGAGACTAGAACCTGACTGAAAAAAGCACCCCAGAAAATCATATTTCAGTTTAAATATATAATCCTAGACACAAGATAATGGCATGTAAACTAGAAGAGAGCATTACTCAAAGTATAATCTAAATGACATATCTGTATTCCTGATTAGTTTAAGATGATAGCTACTCAATAAATACAAGGGTAAATCCACTCTGAAAGAAAATACTGTCACTTAATCTCTGCAAAATTTGTATACACAAAGTCTGTCACTCAAGAAAAAAGGATAAGCAATGCAAACAAGATTAAAAAGTAAGAAAAAAACTCTTAAAAATGACTACAGACTAGACTGAAAAGGCATCATGTAAACTTTTCTTACAATGCTTATAAAAATGGTATGTATATCAAGCAGAAAGCCTGCAATCCCACCCTCAAGATGTGAAATTTGAGCTACAAATATAAAGTCATATCGTAATGCTATTATAATTACTCAGTGTGCTATTTGCCAGTAGACTGAAAGTTTTTCCAGTGGAAGACATCAAATTACAACAACAGATCCATCCAGTAATGACCACACCTGGTGTATGGTAAGTGTGAAACCTCAGTAGAGTCAGCAATTGTTTTTCACTTATTATTCAATTATTTGTTAAATTTTATTTTCAGGAAATAGTCAAATGGATATTTGTATATAAACAATGAATATGCTCACTTGCTATATAAAAATAATTTCTGACTGATTAAATATCAAAGTATGAATGATGATAATTTGCTTCTAGAAGTATACACAGAAAATATTCTTATACTCTTAGGATGGCTATATATTCTTTTAGAAGGTCCAAGTAGTGCTAACCAAAGCAGCAAATAATAACTAGGGCAAAATTAATATTATGATTTTCTACTTTTTAAGAGATACCACTAAATAAATGAAAAATCAGAGTGAATAATATTTGCAATACCAACATTTGAAAAAATACTCAAATTCTAAACAACTTCTACAAATTTCTAAGAAAATAACACAATAAATGAGCAAAATACTTCCACACACACTTCAAAAAGAAGATAAACAATCATTTATTTCATGTGAGACATTACTATGTAGTTTTTAGAAGGGCTAAAAGGAAAGCAAATGAACAATCATAAATATTATTAAGGATCTGCAGAAATTAGAACTTTCCTATAGACTTTTGAGAGAGTAAATTTAATCAATCTGTTTTGAAAACTGACCATATCTACAAAAAACTGACCATAGCCAAATACACAGCCCAGGAATTTCCCTTCTTGTTATATGCTAAATTTAAAGTGTTCATACATTAACCAAAAGACAAGAAAAACAAAGTTCATGGTAGCACTATTATAATAGCAAAACCCCAGGTGCCCATGTACGTCTTATGGATAAATCAATTTTGCAATAATGATATACTAGAATAATATAAATTAGTGACAATGAACATGATACCACTATACAAGAAATATGGGTGAATGTCTCTAATACACACAACTCACAAACAATAAGCAGACACAGATGCACATTTACTATGAGTCCACTTACATAATGTTCATAAAACATGCATAACTACACTGCAATGCTAAATGTCTGAAAACTGGTTAACTTTGTGGGGTTTAATGCGTGGTAGAGCCATGAGAAATCATCAGAATTGCTTATAATGTTCTTTCTCTTGATTTGTGTGATGATACCTAAAGTGTTTATTTTATGGAAATTTATTAAGCTATATGATTATATTTTATTTCCATTTATCAGCAAATGCTACATGTCAATAAAATTTTACTAAAATAACGCGTGTCTTTCAAATCAACAATCCAATTTCTAGAAGTCATTTCTAATTACTTCCCTAAAAATCACCTGTGCTTTATTTCCAACAGACCCACTCAACAAGAAATACTAAAGGTAATTATGAAGGCAGAAGGGAAGTGATAACAGATGTTAATATGTATCAGCACAAGGAAATAAAAAACACTGGAAATAGTAAGTGCATAGACAACTACACAGATTTCCCTTCTGATAATTTAAATTTCTTCAAAATACAGCTGATTGTTTAAACAGGAATCAGTAATAATTGTTAAAACAATAATATTACAGTGTAGTTCACTGCATATGTGTAAGTAAAATGTATGATACCAATAGCACAAAGAAGGGGGAAATGAAAGCATACTATTGTAAGGTTCTTATCTGTATGTGAAGTAGTATAAGATAATTTACTAGTAGACTGAGAGACAAGCTAAAGATGTATATTTCCAACTGTAAACCAACAACTAATACAACAAATAGTTATAATAAGTCTGTGGATGTGTTAGAAAGGAATAAAAGATGTTCAATTCATTCATAGAAGAAACAAAGGAAAAATGCAAAAATTAACAGATAATAAAAATATAAAATAGTTTTAATCATAACCAAAACAATAATCTATTAAATGTAAATGACTGAAACACCCCAATTAGAAGTTAGACATTATTAGACTAGATGAAAAACAATATTCCAACTATATGTCTACTAAAACACTGTAAGTATGAAAACACAAATATAGTAAAAATAAAAGCTTGGTAAAAAGATTTACCATGCTAAAATTAACAAAACAAAGCTGAAATGGCTAGATTAATATCAGATGCATTATATTTTAGAGAGAAAATATTACCAGGGATAAAGAAGTTTGCTGTATAATGATAAAGGGTTCAATTTATTAACAGGATATAATAATTCTAAACATATGCCTGTAACAAGAAAGCCTTAAAATAGATGAAGTGAATGAAAAAATTATGGGTTATTCATACAATAAAATACTACCCAGTAATAAAAAGGAATACACTACTGATACCTTCAACAACATGTATTCATCTCAAAGTAAGCTTGTAAGAAACTAATTCTTTAAAAAGTCTATTCTGTTTACAGGAAATTCTAGAAAAAGCAAACTAATCTTTCAAGACAGAAAACACATTATGTGTTGTCATTGGAAAGTGAGAGCGGCATGGGAAAATTCTGAAATTTGAATGATATGTTTACTATCTTAATTGTAATGATAATTTGATGGGTAAATATGTCAATACTATTAAGCTATACACTTGAAATTAGTATAGTTTATTGTTTGTCAATTATACCTCCTCAAACTGTTTTAAAAAGTCAGCCACCTGCACTTTAAAGTACAAGAACATTCATTACTACATTGTTACTAGCAACAAAAATAAATCAGTAAATAAAACTACCCGAGTGACCATCAACTGCGAAATATTTGAGTAAACTCTTGTTTCAAGCAAATCATTATGTATTATGTAGCATCTGAGTGAATGAGCTAGATATTTTCTCTTTTAAGCAAGAAAAATCAATATGTAGATATAGCATAAAGTGTGACCTATTTTCTTAAATGTCAAAAATCAATTTATGTGTTAATATATTCTGTTTATGATTATAAGAATACATAGAAAGCTATGGAAGTATATACATCAGGCTATTAACAACTGCTGCCTTGTGGCTGATGAGCAAATGACAATCCAACAAAAAATCAAAGAAAAAGAATTACCTGGAAAGAAAATTGAACTGTTTATTGGTTCTGTCTCCTACTGCTTCTAACATCAATAGGAGTTTAAAAGTTAATTTTTCATATTAACTTATTTGTTGTTCCAAGTGTACTTCAGGGATTCTCCAAAGAAGCTATATCTGTCCTATATTTAGGTTTTACCTAGAACATATAAGTCTTAGAAATTTTCAGTCCACACACTTGTGCCAAGTCTCACACTGATAGTCTCATCACATTTATAATCTAGTACCTTTTGATTTGGAAAGAAAATCTACTTGTTAAAAATAGCTCCATGCTTTGCCTACTGTAGAATGTCAATGTTTTCCCATCACCACTTTCACTCTCTTCCCTTTTCACTCACCCACATGTTCACACAAACGTATATTACACACGCAGACTTCAGAAAATGTCTCTTCAGTCTAGTGATGTTTTTACTCTGTAAATGAACACTTTTGATTTTTAGTATTTTCAAAAGAAGAATTTTTTCTTTCAAACTAAAATTGTTAAGGACATAATGAGAGACAGAAAATTTTGGAATTTAAACACAAACTTATCTGACACTCATATTTCAAATAACACTTATAAAATGTTCAATAAACAGAAGCTAAAATCCCTGACATTTCCTTCTATTTTTTCTGCCTGCCACTTGTAGTAGAGAATTGTTATGTCCATAATAGAAAATGGAGGAAACTATTTTATTTTTGGCAACAAAATGTACTGTTCAAATTAAAATTTCTTGCCCAACATGTCTTTTTCAATGATAGATATGATGAATTAATGGCATTAAAGGAACTTACATTTATAACACCATTAAACTTAAATACATGTATAAGTAAATAAAAATACACTTTAATATGTTTAATCTATATTTTTATACAATGTACATATTATTATACATATATTTATGGTGCTTACTCATTCTTTCACTTCCCCAGCAAATTTATCTCTTCTATTAAAACTTTTTTCTCCTTTTCTTCTCTGATAATCCTTCTACAAATTCTGTACTCTGAAGAAGATTTCAGTGTATTTCCCAACATCTTCAAACACGAAGGAAAAATATTTTATGTATTCAAATAAAGTTGTTATAAATTTGACATGTCAAGTATTTTTGGAAATTTTGCAGTAATCATGAGTGATTTAACTTATGCATTAGTCACAATTTCCATGGAGACTTTTTAAATCCCTCAGTGTATGCCACTAGTGGCAATGCTTATATAAGATCAGACATGAGTCAGGCAAAGCTATGAAGAGCATTGAGAGATTTTTAAACTAAAGTATCTTTAAGTATATAGTTTCTGTCATAAAAGTGGTGTTTATACCACATCACCTTTATTCAATTTAAGGTTTATAAGGTGGCACAAAACTACTAGTCACCACAATATTATTACTAGCACAAATTAATTCCAAATCAAAAATTTTAACTGATCTCAAAATTTCCTCATATTGAAAAAAATAGGGAACATAATTTAAGAATCTCACTTGCATCTGCATTTCTGAAAATTAGGTGTCTTAAAGTGTTGCTATGTAATTTTCTAAAAATATTTTAGTATTCTCCCTAATAATTGGTGCAATTCATTGTGCACATTAATTTTCAAAGAAATGTAAACAAAAGCTATCATCATTATGATTGTTCTAATGACATTAATTTTCTATTTGTTTAAAAAATACAGAAGTTTAATTTCACATGCTATTTTAAATTCTGACAAAATGCACATAATTTTCATTAAGGAAAGAAAACACAGGATATCGCTCGTATGCCTGCCTTATGGATAAACGCAAGTAACTTCTGCAGATGAGAGAGGAAGTTTGCAAGTACGTCTTATAACTTTCTCAATATGAAGAGTTGCTAGTCTGCTGGAAAATGTTCTCCAGCCTACCCTACAATGATAAATGGCAAAGTGATGGTGCATACAATGGCAGGATGATCAGTAGCCTGAAGAAGCATAGGAATGTAGTAGGTCATCATTTCCATTTTTATTAGAATTATTTTTTTCCTCAGAGCATCATTCCTTTCAGTATTAACCAACTGCTTTTGATCTCTATGTCCTTGAGCAGATATAAGTTCCATACCACCCAGTGCTTCTTTGTGAACTTTTACAAAATTTCACCCAGTAATATTTTAAAGTGCTACCACACTTTTTTCCCTAAAATGACATTTACAAAGACCATAATCTCTCTTTAAAATGCATAATGCATTATGGGTCATATTCAAATAGACATATTTGAATATTATGAAATAAAAACATACCAGAGAATGTCATCTCATAATTCCTAGTCTATCCTATATATCTTATTGATATATTTATTGTTTACTCATTAATTCATCTATTCATTAATTCATTGGATGTAAGGCATCTAACATGAAGTAATTACTTTGGAAAAAATAATTCATAATCCGACACATAATGAATGGCAATATGGCAAATAGGAATTATGTTTCCCTCTGTTTACTATATTCTTTAACTCCTGGAAACCATTTATTTATTTATCTACGATCATAGAGTTAATACATACACCTAATTAAAACTAGGTCGTGTAGATAAATAACATTTGACAAATTTCTGACATTGTATTTTCTGAACCATAAAATGTGTATTATAATACTTAATGACATGAATGTTGAAAAGATTAAATGAGCTTATGTATTTAAAGTGCCTAGCATTTTTTGAATTTCCAGGGAATCCACTGACCACTGGTCACATCCACAACCACCCAAATTGCCTCATCTGTAAAGCTACAAAAACATTAATTCAAAAAGATAATGTAATCCAATGTTCAGAGTAGCATTATTTATAATTGACAAGACATGTAAGCAGCCTAACTGTCCATCAACAGATGAATGGATAAAAAAGATGTGATATATATATATACACACACATATACATACAATGGAATAGTACTTAGCCATAAAAAATGAAATTTTGCCATTTGCAGAAACATGGAAAGACTTGGAGGGTATTATACTAAGTGAAATAAGTCAGACAGAGAAAGAATACTGTATGATATCACTTACATGTGAAATCTAAAAAAGACAACCAACTGGTGAATATAACAAAAAGCAAACAGATTCATAGATACAGAGAACAAACTAGTGGTTACCAATGGAAAGAGTGAAGTGGAAGGGACAAGATAGGAGTAGGGGATTAAGAGGTACAATCTACTATGGATAAAATAAGTATGTTAAAAGGATATACTATGCAACACACAAAATACAGCCAATATCTAATAATAACTATAAATGAAGTATATAACCATTAAAAATTGTGACTCATTATGTTGTACACCTGTAACTTATATAATATTGTACATCAACTACATTTCAATTTAAAAAAAGCTGTACTAAAACTGCCTTACAGGGATAAAAACTGAATATGATTGTATATGGGTAGATGATATTCAGACTAAAAACTGCTAAATGAATGCTGGTAATTGTTATTCCAAGAAATGGCCTAAATGGTAAATATCGTTAACTTCATTTTCACTTTCATTTATAGAATTCTTCAAACTTCAAGTAGGACAATTGCCTACTGCTGGTAGCTTTCTATATTAATTAGAACCAAAAGATCAATAATATTGTAAATACGTGCCATGAATTTGTTGCTTTTTAATTGTCATTTAACCTAATTTTAAGCTTAGTATTAGATTCCAATAGCATTAGATTCTAATAATTCTTAAATCATATTTGATTGTTTTAGGGTAATTGCTTACAGTATATAAATGAACTGTCCTACCATTTGTTCAATTTTTCAACCTCCTTTGCGACAGTAAGTTCTTTTATAATGATATATTTAGCCGAGATCTTTTGATAGTAAATTTCTTTATTAACCATATACTTTCTTAATACCTTTATCTACCCAAGGTATTACTGTTCCCGAATATGTCTATAATAAAGGAAAGACAATACCATCTCTTGACAAAAGAATATTCTCAGAATGCCTGGCATAGCCTCATCAGTAAGGTCAACAAAAAACAAGGTTATTTCAGTAATTATGTACCTTATATTTTTTCTCAGAGGATCTGGGATGCACTTGCCTTACACTGTTTTCCACTTTATATTAATATATGGTTAGGTTCTAATGTGCTTTCTATTTTTCATAACATATTAGACTTAATTTTAAAGTGTGCTCTGATTTGTTCACATATTACAATATTTTAAATAAAGTTTTGAGCTAAAGACTTTCCTTGATTTCCCTTTTTGGTTTTTTCAACATGCTGTTGGTGAGATAAATAGAAATAAACAGCAAATTAAAAATGTAAGAATTTATATGATATATAACATATATATATATATATATATATATATATATATATATACATACACATACATACATACACTGTCCTAAGACATCAAACATGGAAAGAGTTCAAACATGAAAGTTTCTATAACATATAAGAAAAATATTTTACAATATGGAATAAAGTATACTGAATACTGTCTAAAGATGAATTATGCATGATCATACTTGAAATAGCTATGTCACCCTCTGGTTAAGATATAATACTTTCTGATTCAGATGCACTGACTCTATCTAACCTATATCATTTATTAAACTCAATGCACCACATATTGAAATAGCTGTATCTCCAATAAATAAGACATGTAATCTATTCAATCAGTGGTACTTTGTCTCTAATGTATCATGAAAAACATACTCTCTTTGACAACATTCAAGGGTAAAATACACATCTTGGAGCTCATAATAACCCAAAATTAAAAAATACTGTCCATGATTTGAAATCTAAAGATATCATATTTAATTGATTGCTATGCTTCTGACTAAACATACAGACCAATTTTCAAAATCTGGTATATTAATATGTAGAAAAAATAAGTTATGAAGTTTGTGTTTTTCACATATTTATCTAAAAATGTATAAATATATACAATAGCACAAACCTAAAATTTTATATAATATTTTATCAGTCAAGTTTCTCCAGAAACACAGAACCAATAGAATATTTATAATGAGATTTATTTGAAGGCACTGACACAATTTTGAGACCTAGCAAGTCTGAAACTACAGGCTAGGACAGCATGCTAGAAAATTCTCTAGTAGGAGCTGATGCTGCAGTTTTTTCTTCTTCCATTTTTTTACTTTGGAAAAATATACCATATACATTTTCATACTTACAAGGTGTTTGTTCTCTCACACCTTGGTCCCCTTACAGAGCCTGGTACCTTCAGACCCTCATCTCCTAACAGGGTGTCCTAGCAGGTTTTAAGTGTGTATTTCAGCAGCATGACATACATGCTCACTATATAGATTTTAATTTCGTATATCAGAATTTCTTAAAATGGAATTCTCAAAAGTATCTGCTAAGTATCAAAATAATTTGTTTTTCCATTAAAAAATAATAGTGCATTACTCAAGATTAAGAATCATGATTCTTGGCAATAAATTAATTTGACAATATATAATTTTTCTCTCAAAATAAATTAATATTTCTTTCATATAATGAGAATGATATATAGTCTTCTCTTTCCCCTCTTTTATCTGGAAATGCAGACCAAAATTCAATGTTTAACTGTGATAACCATTTTCCCTCTTCATGATGTAATTAATCGCCCATATATGTCTTTACCTTCACTTAATCCTTAACTGTCCTATTTTACATGCTTTATATTGTACCTTGCTTCAAACACTTTTCACATAGTACTATGTAGGTTTTGAATGAGTGCTAAAAATTTTGGCTCAAAGTAGTAAATTGCTAACCAAATAAATTATAGCTGAGTTGAACGGAAATTACAGGAACTCCTTCCTTCAGTAATAGCAACTTTTTAAAGTACTTACAATGTGCCAGGGCGTTGCGCTGATCAATTTACTGTAAATTTTTGTAAAACTCTACAGCATAGGTAGTATTATTACCCCTCAACTTACAGAAATTCAAAGAAACAAAGAATCTTCCACAGTGCCATGAAAAGGTCCTGAGGACTCAAATCTGGCTAAATTCAAGCTCAAATTCCCAACCATAATGCATATGGCATCCCAAGCTTCACATTCTACTTTGCATTATTGGCAGTTTTTCTGAGATTCTTTGTGGGAAAATGTTCACTGTTGCATCCAAAGAAGCAGAAACAGAACTCTGTCTTCTAATAAACTTTTGACTCTTCCATTGAGTCTCCTTTCTCATTCACCCTCTTAGTGGAGTCCTAGCCCATCCTCTAACCCTGGCTCCCCTCGGACCCTGGTTGCTCAACACAGCCCCTCCCTTTCCCTCATACCCGGGTAACCACAGCAGCTGGTTCCCCCATAGGTAATCTTCTAGCAGGGCTCTAACTCCTCAGACTAGAGATCTCTGCAGAGCCCCACTCCCTCAGGCACTCATCCCCCAGCAGAACCCTCAGACTCCACTTTCCCAGCAAAGTTGTGATTTTTGTACCCCAGCAAACAGCAATATCCCTGAGCAAACTTCCACAGAGACTTTTCCTTACAAAGGTCCAATCCCAGCTGCTAAGTAGGGGGACCTCTACCTTTCCCCTTCCCAACTTTCTCCCAGAATCCTGTTCTCCCCCGACCCCCACTATTCTCCTTTCTGCTTCTTATCCACTCTCTTCAACATCCCCCACCATCTTATGGCATAGTTTCAGTTCCCTGACTCCTCTCAAAACTCACCCAACATCCACAGAGTTGCCAAATGCTCTTTGCTTTACTTCTCCCTTTCTGCTGAGGCAGTCTTGAGGAAGAATTTTTTCTTCCTCAGGGAAGTCTCAATTTTGCTCCTAAAACCTTTCACCTGATGAGGCCCACCCACATTTCCTTTACTTAGCGTCAACTGATTGTAGATGTTAACAACGTGGACTTTAACACATCAACCATGTGTATTATAAACCATACCTTCACAGCAACACCTAGATTACTGTTTAACTGAACTGGTTACTATAGCCTAGCCAAGGTGACACATAAACCTAATCATCAAAAATACTGAGTAAATGTTACTGAATAGTTATTGGTTCATTTTGCATTTAAAATAATATAAGAACTAGAATTTAAATAAAGTATTTTTTAAAAACCATTCTAAAATTACACAAGAATTTAAGGAGTTTTATATGGCTTACCCAGACAGGACAAAGTATTAAAAAACATAACTCTCCTAGGATACTATTCTTTAATGGGTGGTATAATCCATTATTTCTGAATATCCCAACTACCAGTTTGCCTTCTTGTATATATTAATTTATCAAACCTAAAGAAATGCCTTACATTAGAGTCTTATAAAGAAAACACAGTTTGGTCAGTAACAATAATCAAAATCACCTGTTTGGGTTTTGCTATTACAACATATATAGACTGCTAATTTCCTCCCAACACTCTCACTCTTACCCTGCAGTAGTAAGAACCTTCTCACTGGGACAATAATGGGGGCCTACTGAGGAATCTGGGCTTATACCTTCCCATTTGCTAATAACAGGCTAGAGTTCCCCTTTCTCCTGCTAGAGCAGTAGCAGGGAAAAAAATTTTTTTAAAGACATTTTAAATAAAAATAAAATCTCATAACATAATATGAAAATGTCAAGGTTACAATAGAAAATTACTTGTCAGACCAAGAACCAGGAAGATCTCAAACTGAATTGAAAAAGAGACAATCAATGTGAACACTGAGATGACAGAGATGTTAGAAAAATCTAATCAGGATTTTAAAGCAGCCATGACAAAAATGCTTCAGTGAACAATTAGAAACATACTTAAAACAAGTGAAAAAATAAAAAGCCTCGAGAAAGAAAGTCAGAGAAAATAAAAAGAAGGTATAATGAAGAACTAAAATGGAAATTTTGGAGCTGAATAACACACATAACTGAAATAAAGCGACTAATGGGATCAAAAGCAGAATGAAAAGGACAGAGGTAAGAATCAGTGAACCAGAAAATAGAACACTACAAACTACCCAGAATAAACAATGGATTGAAAAAAGACTGAAAAAAAAAATAAAGAACAAAGCCACAAGACTTTTGGGACAACAACAGAAGATCTAACATTCTAAATTTTGCTCTGTGAAAGATGCTGATAAAAGAATGAAAAGACAAACTACAAAATAGGAAAAAATGTTGCAAGCCACATATCTGACAAATGACTAGTGTCTAGAGTATATTAAAAAAAAAAAAAAAGACTCTCAAAACTCAACAGCAAAAAAAAAAGAAAAATTGAAATTAAAAAATTCCAATTAGGCCAAACGGGAAATGTGCAAAAGTTATAGAAACATTTCATTGATACAGAGATGGCAAATAAGTACAGGAAAAAATGTTTAACATTGTTAGCCATTAGGGAGATCCTAATTAAAAACCTATCAGAGTTGCTAAAGTAAAAAAATAGTGTCAACACCAAATGCTATCAAGGATGCAGAGAAATCAGATCACTAATACTGAGTGGGAATGTAAAAATGGTGCAGCCACTTTAGAAAATTTTTGCCAATTTTTTTTTGAAGAAAAAAAATTAAACATGCAACTCAACTACCATACAATCCAGCAACTGCAGTTCTGGGCATTTATTCCAGGGAAATTAAGACTTTTGTTCTCACCGAAACCTGTATATCAGTTTTTACAGCAGCTTCATTTGAAACAGCTAAAAGCTAGAAACCACCTAGTTGTTTCAACAGGCGAATGGTTAATCAAACGGTAGTACTTCCATAGCCTGGAATACTGCCCAGCAATAAAAACAATCAAACTGTTGATAAACACATTAGCCAGGATAAATTTCTAGAGTATTGCACAAAGTGAAAAAAGCCAACACTGAAAGATTATGTTAGGCAGTTAGAAATGAGCACCAGGCAAGGGGAGAAGAAGGGGGAGGGAGCAACCTAGAAAATAACAGTAGGCCTGAAATCAGGATAAGGGGCCTCAACTTTTACTTTAAATATGGGCCAACAAAGAAGCCAGCTAGGATCAAACGCTGCAGCTTTGCAGCATAGAGAGAAGCACCCAGCTTAACTTGACCCAATGCTCATTATAATGTAATTAACATTGCAGTTGGAGCCCCCTCCGGTAGGTTTCTCTGTGTGCATCATGGGTAAGAGCATGAGTGAAAGAGATGGGCATGCCAGAGCACAAGGAACACAAGCTGTCCTCCAACCAGCCTGAGCACAAGGAATGTAATTTGTCAATCAGCCTGAGCACTCAAAAAACCTGAGGCAGGAATCAATCACGAAAATGCCCCTAAGCCAGGATATAAGAACAGGAAAAACAAGGGAGCAGTGCCAGCTATTTTTCCTCTCTTGGATTGGCCTGCTTCCAGTTGGGGGGGGGGGGGGGCAGGGAGGTACTGTATGTTACTACCTTTTTACTTCACTAATAAAATCTTCTGTATATATCACATTCTCTGTCTCCCATTAGAAATTCATTTTTTTTCAGGTGACTAAGAAGCAGGGTAACTTATTTCCTTCCTCCTAGTAAGTTACATGCTATATGGTTCTAATTATGTAACATTCTTGAAATGACAAAATTATAGACAGTGGAGAACATATAAGTGACTACCTGGGGTTAAGGGAGTTAAGGGCACAGTGTGGTCAAATGGCTGTGACTTATAGGACATGGTGAGGGACCTGTGGTGATGGAAACATTCTGTATTTGACCATATCAATTTCAATACTCTGATACTGTACTACATTTTTATAAGATGTTACCATTTGGAAACTAGGTAAAGAAACACAAGACGTCTTTGTATCATTTCTCACAACTGCATAAGGATCTATAATTATCCCACAATAAGAAGTTTGATTCAAACATGCACACAAACACAGTTTTTCAAATCTTAACTCAGATACCTGTTTTTCATTTATTTCAGAATATACAGAATGAAAACGTGTTTTCTCCCTTTTTTTGCTCCTTTTCTCCAGTAGAAGTACTTTTTTTTTTTTTTTTTTTTTTTTAGTTTCTGGAATTTACCTTAAGAGAAATATCTGCTCAAGAGCTGCTTATTTGTTCAACAGCCACCAAATATAGACTCAATCCATGCCTTCAGATTTAGTAAAGACAGATGAGTATCATTATTTGAACTCAGGAGTCTTAAACTAAATCTCAAACTCTTAACAAAAATGCACATTCCTTCACTCAATCCTTCATATTTGGATGAACTTCCAAAATATGTATCTATTCTAGAACTGCCTATTCAGTTTTAGATGCACAAAAACAGCTGTATAATGAATATAAAAGTACTATCAAACTTTTACTCTGTTAAAACCAGATTTATTAGACTACCAGAGTATAAACTCTGAAATCACTATGGGTTTAAACCCTTGCTCCACTAGTTACTAGTCTTATAGCTTTACACATGATTAACCTCATTGTATTTCAGTTTCTTCATCTGTAAAAGAAGGAAAGCCTTACTGCTATGTTGGCTGCCACATAACACTCAATCACTGTGAAGTAGCAGTAGCTACTATTACTAGCAGCAGGACAACTGTTGCATTCCCAAAGCCTCCTCGTCAGGTACCTGATTTCCAGACGCTGAGTCAGGAAACACGGGCATGCGCACTTCGTTCTGGTGCCCCTGGTCTGGTTAGCAGGCCTGACGCTCTGGGCCAGTGGGGAAGCGGCCTGTCCTCGTCCACTAGGCCGTCTTCCTGGGGCCAGCAGTTCCCCGAAAAGTGCTACTGATGAAGAAGCTGCGAAGGTGATTATAGTCGCTCATAGCTTTGCTGTCTTTAAAGGACCTGGGGCCTGTATGGAAGTCATAGTTCCGTGGCGGCTTTCATCCCTCGTTGCCCCGTCAGACCTGTAATGGCTTCCGAGATCCCGCGAGATCTGGCTTCAGGGGAACAGGTGTCTGGGTTTCAGAGTCAGCAGGTACTTAAAGGCACAGTGTGTCCCCCAGCAGTCTTTGCCTGTGGCTCAGCCTATTCCTAAAGGGCTCAGACGCAGGAAACAATTCCTGGGAGTGTGGATGTCAAGTGCACAGCAAGCACATGCGTGATTTGCTCCCAGACATCTGCTATCAGGCCTCCAAGCCCTCTAGGCCCGTGTAGATAGAACCGGAGCCTGCCAAAGGCCTAGGGTTAGCGATTCCCCCGACCAGCACTCCTGATGCAGAGCCTGGAAAGGTCCTTACTGTCAGAACTTTTATAACTGCCGGGGTGTAGCCAAAAAAAAAAAAGAATTATTCCTAATTTCAGTGAATGACATGATGGTCCATCGATTAGCCAGGTAAAAGTTGAACATTGATCTTTATCATCCTTCTCCATTGAGACATGTAGTCAATTTGTCAAATAGTGTTGATATTTTTGTCTTAATGTTGCCGATAGATGCAACCGGTGTTCCAGGTTCTTGTCTCGTCCCAGAAAGAATTCAGAGACAAGACTTAGAGGTTAAAAAAGGTAAAGTGAGGATTTATTAAAGGATGGATAGTACACTCTCAGGGGAGAGTGGGCAGGCTCAGGTGAGCAGCTGCCTTGAGTTTCTTTAGCAAGTTAGCTACATAGGGTGTAAAAATGAATGGGTAGAATATTCATTGAGGAGGAAAGGGTTTGGTGTCGTGTTCCCTGATTATCATCCCACCTCCACCTTCCCAAAGGGAGGAGGGATTTTTGTCCTTATTTAGTCTGGATCAGAAGTATCATGGCATTGGTGCGTGATGGGTACTTCTGATCTGCAAGGCTAATTTTATTGAAATGAGGGCATAATGAGCAAAGGTTACATTTGGACACTAGAAATTCCTGCCTTTTCTCACCTTTCTTTGTTCTTCTCCAGGCCACTTGTTATCCCAAAAAGCATGATCCCTTATCAGCCTCAAGGTTCCTGCTTTTCTTTCTCTGCCCAAGGATCCCTGCTGCTTACATGATGTGTGGTTTCCTGCATTTGGGCTGTGCCCCTCCTTTCTGCCCAATTCCTGCCATTTGGTCTGTGTCCCCCTTTCTCTGCTCATATCTAGCTATCTGCCTGCTCTAACATTAATACGTGTGGGATGTATTGTTTTCTCTTTATCAAAATTGTGTGATATTAGTGGTATTTTGTTGTAACAGTTATTAATTCTTATTTATCTGGAAAGGCGATTTATTTGAAGAATATTGCATATTGGCCACAGAGTCTGAAAACAAAGTTGGAAATGGGAAGGAATTAAGGCACTTCCAGGGAGTTGAGTAGTAAGAACTTTTCAACAGCCTCCAGGGAACTGCCTCTAGATTGAATAAACTCCTCCATTAAGCACTGATTCTATTGTAGATGACATGCCTCTAGGCAATTGGCTGATTTCTCTGAGATATGCTATTGGAGCTTTAATGTAATTATATTTAAGGGCAAATTACTCAGCCACCTTGATAAGGAGAAAGTCCATTTTGTTGATGCCATCATAATCTCCATCTCTACCTCTGTAGACACTGTTTATGATCCCATACTGCAAACTGCAGTGTTGCTAAGGAAGGTGTTCTGCTGGCATCCAGTGAATGGACCGTTGACTTCCAGATAATAAAGACCTTCTCCCTAACATTTAAGCTGACCAGAAGTCTCTATTATTCTGGGCATGTTTTAGAACAGTTGAGCTACTATAATGGAATACCATAGACTGTGTACTTTATAAACAACAGAAATTTATAGCTCATAGTTCTAAAGGCTAGGAAGTCCATGATCAAAGTACTGGCAGAGATGATGTCTTGTGAGAGCCCACGTTTTGGTTCATAGCAGGCCACCCTCTGGCTTTGTCCTTAGATGGAAGAAGGGTCAAGGAAGTTCCCTAGAATCTCTTTTATAGAGGCACTAATCACCTCCCAAAAGCCCCACCTCCAAACACTACCACATTGGGAATAATGTTTTAACGTGAATTTTACAGACAC
Source organism: Camelus bactrianus (assembly GCF_048773025.1). Lineage (NCBI taxonomy): Eukaryota > Metazoa > Chordata > Mammalia > Artiodactyla > Camelidae > Camelus > Camelus bactrianus. Next base: position 78,741,089 of record NC_133540.1, read on the forward strand.
AAGCATTTAGTTTACAGCAGAGCCCTTTCTTAGAGGTTATTTCACTTACTACTTCTCACAAAAATCCTTGTCACCCATATACCAAATATATTTCTAGTCCTTGTCCAGTGCCTATAAGTCTGAATAGACACTAAACTTAGAAAAACTGGACCCTTTCAAATGTACTCATCAACAGGGTTTCACTTTTCCACTGCCCTTTAGGGCTACATTTACTTAAGACCATAAAGCAAGCAGAGAAGGATTTGACTTTCATCTACCATAAATTAGAAGAAATTTGTATATATGAAGATGGGTTGGGAAGACAATGGCTATTCATGAAAGGAATTTGCATACTATACATGCATACACACCACTCACGGAACTTAATTATGCTTTCAGAACCAACTTTGACCTTATTTCAAATACACTATTTTATTCTAAGTTAGAAGTGCTATTTTAAACTCGGTAGAGCTAGTTGGGAATCCAGTTCACAATGAGAAGTTAATATCAGAGAATTTCTTATGTTCCACAACACTGTATCAGACCCTAGCAGCAAGAAAGAAATTGTTCTGAAATTAGGAAGAAAAGAGGAGAAATTATTTTCCAAACTAAGGGTAGTTTATTTCAATAACTTAAGAACCTTATGATTCTCAATAAGTGGACTAACATGGTACAAATGTCTTTCCCTAGTCTTTACAGATCATTCTTGCATTATTGCATCTCCTGTATCCTAAAGAAGAAAAGCTGTTAACAATGCAGTTAGACAAGTTAGATAGCTATCTTTTCTTGGTTCCCATTAAATGGACAATTAAGTCAACTAGATCATTCAGGAAATGGTTCAAATAACCAAATAAGCAACAATCTTATCTGCAAAATCAAAAGTAACTGACCAACATTGCCTTAATATTTCTTCTGGCTTAACTAAACTTCAGACAGGCTCTTTTCTGACTCTAGACCTCATTTTTCTTAGAGAATTTACTTTAGAATACTTGTAACTGTAAATTAATTCTCTGTGGTTTTGACATTTAAATATTTTTAAAAGATCTTCTCTGTTTTACAACTCAGGGATGTCTTTCTCAAGGACCTGGGAGCCATCCCTTTGAAATAGGTACAAATTTCTGTGGTAGGAATGGAGCCTAACTCCAGAGGGGGCCAATTCACAAACACAGATGGCCTATTCCAGAGAAAAACGTCTGCAATCTCAGGAATAACTCAATGTGCTCAATACATCCTATTGACCATCCTCCACCCTATATCCTCTGTACTTTTCCTCTAGCTCATCTCAGCTCTTAAAACCCTCCTGCTTTTCGTTTCAGCAGAGTTGAGATGAGGCTGAATTCCAGCCTATTTTATTGGAATAGCCTTGAGTAAAGTCTTCGTTGCCAGTTTATCAGTTTAACTTTATCCAGCGCACTTTTTGCTTCGGCATAAGCCACCAATAATGGTACTTCTTTCTATACTTTTATTACTCTATCAACATATGTCCCAGTGGAACACCAGAAATTTAAACAAGGGACATACTGATCATAATAACCTCCCATTCTTCATTGTTTGTCTCTTTGCAAGCTATTTAAGGCAAATGCATGTTTTATCAAAAGGATATCATCAATACAGTGAATTAGCATGCTGTCCTGTGAGACTGTTAACTTCTCAAAGTTTATGTAATTAAATTGGGGCACTGAGTAAAAGGATTCATGTTGATATGATATTAATGTTGATAGCTTCATATGAGTGCAATATTATGCTTTCTATGTTAGCACCATTTAAAAAGTATTTTAACTTAAAGCAATGGAGCAAAAAAGCCTTCCTTGATGCAGCATCCATACTGATTTATTCCAACGAGGCGCACATCTGGAACATCAGCTGCATTTTGAAATATGACTTGATTAAACTCTTTAAAATTCATTATCATCCTTCCCATTTCATCTCTTTCCTGATGTAGATAAATTTTAAAAATAAATGAAGATACGATAAGAATCACAAATGTACATTTTAAGTATTTGATGACGGCACCATTCCTTGGGCACTGAAGCCCAAGGATACGTGATACTGAAAGAATTTGATAATCCTTAATTAGCATTCTCTAAAAGGAAGTGAGGTAGCATGGGAGCCAGGAAATATTGTTGTAGAATCCTAACTTCAGAAACACAGAGCAGAGAATAGAAAACCATATAGAGCTGAATATTTATAGGAAGAGAATGGGCACAGAGGAAATGAGAGATACTGGTGAACCTTAATCAGAGAAGGGAAGGTAATACCAGATGTAATTTGGCTGCCACATAGTACTAAACGTGATGCTGGTAGATTACAGAATTTGCAGCACCTGTAGACTATGTTAATGCGGTTTATTTTCGTAATAAGAGTAGTAAGTAGCAAAGGAAAAGTATTATGCATGAAAAGGTTTTAGTACTAATGTTGCTGATAGATGCAACCGGTGTTCCAGGTTCTTGTCTCGTCCCAGAAAGAATTCAGAGACAAGACATAGTGGTTGAAAAAGGTAAGGTGAGGATTTATTAAAGGATGGATAGTACACTCTCAGGGGAGAGTGGGCAGGCTCAGGTGAGCAGCTGCCTTGAGTTTCTTTAGCAAGTTAGCTACATAGGGTGTAAAAATGAATGGGCAGAATATTCATTGGGGAGGGAAGGGTTTGGGGTCGTATTCCCTGATTATCATCCCACCTCCACCTTCCCAAAGGGAGGAGGGATTTTTGTCCTTATTTAGTCTGTATCGGAAGTGTCATGGTGTTGGTGCGTGATGGGTACTTCTGATCTGCAAGGCTAATTTTATTGAAATGAGGGCATAATGAGCAAAGGTTACATTTGGACACTAGAAATTCCTGCCTTTTCTCACCTTTCTTTGTTCTTCTCCAGGCCACTTGTCACCCCAAAAAGCATGATCCCTTATCAGCCCCAAAGTTCCTGCTTTTCTTTCTCTGCCCAGGGAGCCCTGCTGCTTACATGATGTGTGGTTTCCTGCATTTGGGCTGTGCCCATCCTTTCTGCCCAATTCCTGCCATTTGGTCTGTGTCCCCCTTTCTTTGCTCATATCTAGCTATCTGCCTGCTCTAACACTAATTTGATTAGTTTGCATTTTAACATAATTATACATGTTATTTATATTTCAGTTTAGATGCCGCCTCCTCTAAGAACTTTCTAAGGCCTGTGTTACATGTATACTCAACATGGTTATGAGCCTCAACCACTTAAGTACAAAGCACATTGATTAGTCTTTCATAGTATTTACTGAAGGTATTTTATATACATATATATATAAAATGTTCACTGTTTGGTCTCTTCTAGATCATAGTTTTCTTGAAAATATGGACTATGTCTTTCACATATATGTTTCATAGTGGGAATTCAATACATTCTTGTCAAATAAATGTTAAAACCTTAAGTATGAGATTCATTATAATGATATATTCTATACCATTACTCTAACTTCTTATCAGCTATTATCTCCTGTTAGGGACTTTCCTGTGTCACAGGATATGTTCTGATATCTCCTATTTCCTATAGCAATCTTCTGCAAATTTATCAAATCCCAAGCATTTCATCTGTAAGTAAAAACAAAAGAAGAAAAATTAGCTCAAATATAATTTTCAATTATCTGTGTCATGATGGAAAAAAGGAATTAATCAAAATCAAATACCATCATATGATCCTCTCTATAACACAATTTATCTTCATTGTAATCTAGTCAGAATGTTATTTCCAAGTTTACAAGTGTGTTGTATAAAGTTCTTATTTTACCTTGTCACCAAAGTTAAAAGAGAAAACAAGCCATTGCAAAGTGAGGTCAAGGATTTTATTATAGATGAAAATTTATTAGAACTAAGAAGATAGTCTCGTGCTGTGATTTTGCTGTGTTGTCACTAACTTGTTTTCTGAAATGGGGCATATTTTCTCTTAAGCTGTTTGTAAAATAACCACAATTATTTTCTCCCTTTGTTCTAAAGCAACCATCAAATTAGGCAAATTAACAATTTTCATTATTGCTTATTCTGAGTGATTTATCAATCCATCTTATTTTAACTGGTACATTCCGTTTACAAAAGAACCAATATTATATAATTTAAGATAAGAGGCATATCGATTTTAATTTTTTTATTTTTATGTTTACTACTATTGCTCGATGATATCCAAACACTACATCTAGATACTATTTACCAAGAGTTGAATAAAGCATGCTTCATTTCCATTTGTGAATAACAAGGACTTGTGATTATATAACTTAAAAATAACGAAGAGTGTAAAGTAAACTAGACCAAAGGTAAAATCAATAAGCAAACAATTGACTCTCAGCTCCTGGTCAAAGTCAGACTGCTTATGCTATTTTAATTTCAAATAAATGCTCTGGTTTGCCCTAGCTCTTGCCCATTTCATGTCCAGCTTTCCTTCCTTACTGCCAGTTAGTCTGATCTAGAGTCACTGGTTTAATACTAGTTGCAGATGAAACAACCTTACAAGGATTTCTCTACCAGCTCCTGCAATTGCATAAGGTATAAACTTTACAATAAATCATTTATTCTATATCCATATCTATATGAATAAATTTCTTATTCAATCATTCATGCTCTTTTCATTTCTCTAATCAAGCACTAACTGATACATAGTTGAAGTAATAAGATATAATTTCCCAACCAATATATTTTCATTTCTTTTTGTATAAGATACAAGTATGGGCATTTGAGCAATATGTAAGATATGATAATTACATGGCATCTGATGCTTGGAAAATTAACGCTTCAGGAGAAAGACAAAGACTAAAGATAATAAGCCATCCTTTAATAGTCAAGTTTTTAAGCCAGAAAAAATTATTGGTAAAATATAGAAAGACTCTAGTTTTCTGCATCAGAAGGCAAAAAAAGATTAGAAGACAAATGATTAAATTATAAGAGAAGCAACCTAAAGGATGCAAGTTTGGTGGGACCCTGTTATATCCCCTGCTTAATTCACCGTTCCCGCCCAAAACCTGATAGATCCAGAGGATATCAGTAGATTATCACAAAAACAATCAAATTGTTTTCCATTGCAGCTGCTGTATTAGATGTTCTGTCTTTGCTACATCGCATTACTACAGCCTCAGGTATGTAGGATGCATTCATTAGTCTGCCAAATGTAGCAGTATCCATCCTTATCAGGAAAATAAATCATATACAGTTTGCAGTGGACACACTGGACACCCAAGTAGTATACTTACAGTCTTATTCTGGTGTATGTTAACTTGCCATTGGTTCTGCTATGAAAGTGAACTGATATCTGGGTGCTCTGTGGAACATAACCCTGTTGCAATTATATCAATGTCTTCATGTTAATCAAACTAGATAGTCAAAAAGTGACAATACAATGGAGACCTTGTGATGTAAATGCCTTTGAGAGTTTGGAATATATTATTATAAAATTTCAGGAGCCTAACACACCAGTGGCCTTAGGGGTCCAGTATTCTGAGGTTACAGAGATACTACTAAAAATGTATAAAATGAATTATTTCATTTGATTTATTCTGTCACTAAGGTGTAATCACAATGCCTATCACACTTCTTTGGGTTCTGGAGGCAGCATGTTCTACAGTTATGGATACAAACTTAATTCATATACCAGATGAATCAAACCACTAGTGGGGCAGACATGAGCTTCCAGGAGGCCTAGAACCCTGTCCCATTTCACCCACAGATATTGTACTGTCTCTCAACTATCTCAGACCTAGGATAACATAGGTATCCCTATGAACCTATAGAAAAGGGGAAAATAGAAGCTTTGTAATAGATGGGTTCACTAAGAATGTGGAAAAAAAAAAAAAAACACCCTGCAGTGGCACTACAGCCCTACAGCCCTACAGCCCACTTAGAGCTGGCCCTGTGAGATAGCGCGGAAGGAAAACCCTCCCAGCCAGGCAGAACCTTGGGTGGTGCGCCTCATCATCCACTTGTGCAAGAACATACAACCCAAAGTAAGGATCTATGCAATTCGTCTAAAATGTAAAAGGACTGTCAGATTTCTTTTTCCCATCTTAGGGCAATTTTTGGAAGTTATACTTATGTAAAATAAAATGTCTGCAGTTTTGATATGGTGGAAATTGAAAATACAATGAAATAGGATGAAACCAAATCAAATCCCAAGACCCTCAGAATTCATAATTTCACATATCAAATCCCTGTGATCTCAGCATCAGTACTTTATTCCCTTCTCTTTAGAAGTCACTCATGCATAGATGCCCTACCTTGACTTCAACATATATAAAATAAAATGTTTTTGCTTTCCAAATTTGTCATAGATTAATTTTTCCCCAAAGGTGTTAATATTTTCCAGACTACAAAGATCCAAATCTCTCACAAAGTAGTTCCTTGTAATATCTCTCAATTTTTAGTATTTATTATATACAGCTATTATTTACATCAATGGTCCCTAAACCTCACTTATCATCAAAAAACATTTATTGAAGTACATAAGTTTTGTATAGGGCAACAGAGATTTAAGTAAAAATCTTTTTATCTCTGAAAATTGGCACTTTTTTCTGCTAGAATTTTCATGCAGGGATTTGTACCAAAGCATACCTCTTTTATTAAGAGTTGAAGTTTCTCTTTGTGCCATTCTGCATAGAGTGTATCTTGGCAAGCTCTTGTTCCTCTCCTGCCCACCCCCAGCACTTGCCACCTAAAGCTTATTAGCTTAGCTGACGGGCTTGGTGAGATCCAGAGGTCAGGCTGGGATTCACTCTACTGGGGTTCTGGTTAAGTCTCAGCCTTAGGCTAGGACCAATTCCACATTCTAGGCAGTGTAGCCTTTCTTTTCCTGTCCCTCTCCTGCCTGCAGTACTGATCTCCATACTTAATTTTGCACTTCCTAAAGTGGGTTCAGACTCCCCTTTCTTGCTTTCCCTAGCTGTAATGAGTATTCACCAATATCTTAAAACCAGCAGTGTTGCCATTTTCCCCACGGTTAAGGTTTTTACTCCTTTGTGGAGAGAAAGGAAATTTAGTTCACTGCAGGAATTTCCATTGAACAGGAAGGGTGTAGAGTTTCTCACCCCCAGTTTCTTTCTCACACCGCTGCTATCCTGCCCACATCGGCACCAACATGGACACTTGCTGGGGCTCTTTCTGATCTTTGTGTCTGTCCACCCTGTGGATTCATGGCCAAGATCCTGTAAAGGGCTGAAGATGCCCCAGTCTGGCCTCTCCGGGGATTTCACACTACCTTGCCACCCCACGCAGTCTTTCCCAATTTGTCCGAGCTTCCAGTTGAACTCTTCTTACTGCTGTCCTACCCCAGATGGGCCTGGGTTCCAGTCTCCTCTCCTCCTTAAGGTACTGTTTCTCCTCAGATTTGGGGCCAGCAGTTTCTTCTCCTACCTCAACTCTATGATGACTTTTGTGGGGGAAAAAGCCAGCAATTTGATATTAACTCTGAATTTTCTTGTTGAAAGGAGAGAAAAGAGCTTCTTTCAGTCCTCTGCATCCCGGGGCACAAAGCGGAAACTGACTTCATTTTTGAAGGATTTTTGTTACATGCAGAACTTGAAGAAAGGCTTTGCTTCTTTCAGCACTTTAAATATGTCATTCCTTTGTTGGCTTTAAATTTTTTATATACTATGAACAAGTATATGCTTCTACATAGTCACAATAAAATTATCACACTCAGAAACACTTAAGAAATTTAATAATGATAAAGTGTTGTTACCTAATATAGAGTCTATATTCTGATTTCTCCTATTGTTTAGATAATGTACGCTTTATAATATCCTTTTTAACAATTTTATTTTTAATTGAGAATTCAATCAAGGATCCAATAATTGATAATTTATAATTCTAGAATCTTTTTTTTCTTACTTTCATGACATTAACATTTTAGAAGAGTCCTTGAAAGATAGGAGGTGAAAAATAACACGACTACGAAATAGCATTTGTGAAACTGGGGTTATCAAAGGGATACATTTCTCAGCAATTGCAAAGTTTAGAACTCAGCTGTACAATATGGTAGCTACTAGCCACATGTGGCTAATTACATTTAAATTAATTTAATTAAAATAAAATAACAATTCATTTCTCCAATTCCACTAGCCACATTTTAAATGTTCAATAGACACATGAGGCTAGTGGATGTCATACTGTACAATCCAAATACAGAACATTTTCTTTAATCCAGAAATTTCTGTTAAACAGCTCTGGTACAGAATGTGGGAGCACAAACTTGGGTTAACAAATTTTGATACTGTAATGATAGCTTTTACCAAATAATATCCTCAACTTTATGTATTCTCACCTTTATGTAAGCACATTAGAAATGTATAGTCAAATGTATAAACAAAACCAATGCTTTCTATATTTGTCTTTATACTGCTACTTCAAAGCAAAATGTCTAAAAGACTAAACTCTCAATACCAGTCACCATCTTATCTATGAAACAGCTTAGTTGCCTTGAAGCTGCTTTGCTAGCAGGAATCTGCTACAATCTGTCTCCTTGCCGTAAAAAGCAGAGACATGCTTTGCTTGCTTTGCTTAGTTCGAGGTCATAGATTCAGGGCTGCTTGTGCTTATGAAAAACCATAACTCGTCCCTTGCCCAAACTGGCAGGACATGCTTCGCTTATCAGGCGTAGGAGGATAGTCTAGGCTACTCCTGCTCACAGAAGACTGTGACTTAGCCCTTAGCTGGGAACAGCTGGGCTGCTTCTCATGCTTAGATGATTTCTGATCATTGTATGGAGACTCTGTGGTGGTCTGGTTTTTCATTATCAATTGTTCAGAACACTGTAACCTTGCTCATGACTGAGGTTTAAAATAACCATTTGTACTATCAATATTGTAACATTCTAAGTATAAATTAAGATGATAATGTTTCTGTTTTTCACAAACTGAAACTGCTGACCTGCATCCCTGCACGTACACCATGCCTCTTACTCATTCCTATGATGTATTTTATTTTGATTCTTTGTTTGACTATTCTCAACAAATATGAGAGATTTGGAAGAGCTCGGGGAGTCGGTCTTCGGCTCCCTCTCACTCTCTTGACCTGAAAAAGTCTTGAGTAATCTCGTTCTTCTGCGGTGGGACTTTTTCTGGACAACACCCACAACGAACAGAACCCACGATAGAATATAACAGCCACATGGGTGGCTGAAGTGCTACGAGTACATGTGCAGTTCGTTAAGCTATAGGCTGTGGCTTGTAACAGAAGGACTTACAAAAGCTGACATGTATTTATCTTGACTTACTAATCTGAGTATAAGAAGACTGACAAAGCACCTTTAAATGTTAGAAGCTTAATGTCTTTTTATCTTGTTTCTCTTTCATAATCAGCACCTATCTTCATCATCCATTTGGGTACAAGATGGCTACTCCATTTTCCATCATCATATTTGCACCCAAAGCCAGGTTTAAAAGTGACAGAAAATAAGGGTTCTCCCCTTTCCTTTAAAGTTGAGATGTAAAAGTAACATATGGCTTCCACTTTTATTCCATTGGCAAAAAATCTGGTCGTATTAACACATTTCTCCAAGGTATGCTGAGAAATATTATTTTTAGTTAGGTAGTATGTGCTTACCCAAAACTCAAGAGATTCTAAACCTCAAGGAGAAAAATATGGTGGTAGAGGACAACCATCAGTGTCTGCCAAAGTATTGGATTGAGAAAAAATATTACTCATCTCTTTTTATATTCCATCACTATAGTGCTGAATTTATTCATTATTCATTATTAAATTTATATTCTCAGGAATTTATTATATAAGTCATAATATTAAATGAACTAATAGTCCTTGAAGGTATGACAAGGTAATTGTTTAGTGCTTTGTACTTTTTTCCTAAACTTTCCCACATTTATTTCACGTGTTCTTTGTCAATGAAAATTAAGGATTTAGTATGTTCTGCAAATAGTTCAAAGTCCTCAGGGTACAACAGTGAACAAAGTAGCCAGTGATTTTGTCACTACAATCATATAAACATAAATTCCTAGGTAAAGTATTTACATATAATTAGTCACAGTGATAAAAATAAAATAGGAAAATAGGTCTGGGCAGTCCTTTAGCTAAGATAATCAGGTTAGACTTCTCTGACTCAAGTTGGATATAGATGCACAAAAGTTGTTTGACCTATTTCAGATATCATGGTGGATTCATTGGAGAAAATTCACAGGCAAAGAAATAATATAATGCATTTAGTTCTTTTAATTTTCATTTTTCATAGTATAGCACCGATGTTCTGTATATTCCTTGCCACATTTCTAGCAGAAATGTCCTTCCCAGGGTTGGCAGGCTGCGCAAAGGACAGAGAATACTTCAAAAGAATGAACGTACCCCACAGCTATGCTGTATTGTGTATTTATAGGTTAACATAATAGGGAATAGAAAGTGCCTAGTTTCTCTGGGATGCAGAAGTACGTCCAGACCCAGAAGAAAAAGCAAAGAACATGTATTCCAAGGGTCAAGAACTATAGTTCTAGGGTCCTCCGAACACATTGCGTACCAAGAACGCTAACCTCAGGCAAAGGCCTTTTTCCAATAAAGACTGGTTCAATCCACCTGGGCCAGCTATGATCAACTACCCAAAGGGAAAAGGAAAAGGAAATAAAGCCCTAAGGACAACTAGATTCATCTCCCATCTCTATAGAGATTACATTAGAACAATTTCAGTGATGAGTTGTAGGTAGTCATATGCAAATTCCAACGGAAACTGCTCTTAGAGAAAACTAGTAAATTAAAGGAGATTTTGAAATTGATCTTGTTAATGAGCAGACTGTCAGAATTGTGAATAACACTGTAAAGTAAAACTTTAACTCATGACATATTTTAATCAATAATGTTTACCATAATTTATTTAATTATAATTCAGGAAAAATAAAGCTCTAGGAATGGATTATTTACTAAATATTAAAATCTGCTAATTTATCCTGGAAAAATTGTCGTGAGATACTTAACACCATCTATATTCACAGATAAAGATAGAGAAGCTTAGTGTGATTTTTTAACTTCCTCAAGGTAACATAATTATGAAGGATCAAACTATCAAACTATCACTAGAAAAATCTGTCTGATTCCAAACTCCTACACAGCACTGTTTTCTCCTAATAACAACATCCTTAATTTCCAGGATACATAGGAGAGTCTTCTAGCATTACATATCTTGACACCATTTTTTCAACATAGATTTTTTACTTGAAAGTGAATTTAACATATTACCATAAGAAACTAGTTTAATAAATTGGTGTTCTGCTTCTGCAACCACAGTGTACTAGCACCTTAGTTCATAAGCTTTCAAAGGACAGGAACTTTGTCCATAAAGCTCATTTACAAGAGTAAATATAATGTCCTCAGCAAGTTATGAATCTCAAGTTTCTAATAAAAGAGAGTGATCAAAGAATAACTTAGAAATAATTTTTTGCTGATTTATAAGTTGAGGTCCTTCATGATAGAAATTGTAAAAAAAAACTCCGCATATTAGATGAATAAGCAAATTTTCACTTCAAGAATACAAAATATTTTCTTTATTGAAATTTTTGATTTAATATATTGTTCTTTAACGTGGTCTTTTCCTTTTTATTTTCTTTTTATTTCCTAACTTTCTAAAAGTTATGTTAGAATTTTTCACATATCCAAATGACTCTAGCATTCAGTGGCTGTCGAGTTTGTTTCTTATAAATCAGATTTCATCACTAAGACAAAACTGAATGACCCCAGAAATACTAAAAAAAAAAAAAAAAAAAAATCCTCCATGCCTGAAATAAGAATCTCTAAGGTTCTATGAAGGTTATTCATAATTTTAATGAATGTTTCATTAACTGTCTCAACTATTATTTAGTTTATCCATTCTTTTTTAATTTATTAGTAAACTTATTTGTCAAATATTTATTCTTTCAATCTTTAAACACAAATGGTGACTATGGCTTACATCCTGCCTTCATCTGTTTTAAACTGAATCAATGTAGCATCATGAAAAGAGTCTGGTTTTAGAGTGAGGGTGTCTGGAAATTGGATCCTGGCTCTTCTACTTTGTGAACTTGACCAAGCCACTGAAACTCTCTAAGATTCAGCATACTAGTCTATAAAATAAGAATATAATTATATCTCTCCATAAGAGTGGTTGAAATCTTAAACATATTTTATTTCACAAATTCTAAACAAACTATATGATAGGCATTATCTATTTTAGAACACCTTGATCCATATTTAAGTATTTTAATTAGTGCTTACTTTGAAGTGAACACCTATGCGATTAATTTCCTGAAAAACTATATATACAGTCTCATTAAATTATGTCTATATATTGATTACAATGTTTCCTCTCTATCATATAATTAAGTCAATGAAAGTAAATCATCTAAAGCTGGTCATAAAAAAGACTGGACTTTTAAGATTATTATCCATTTATATTGTAAATATAGATGATAATAAAGATATGTTTTAGATTTTTCTATATTACAGCAGCCAACAAAATTTACACAGCACAATGTATGTGCATATCTCTGTAAATACTTTAGTTTATTTTTCTTTTTAAACTATTTTTAACTTAGGTAAGCTGTAAGTGCATTTCACTGTATGTACCAAGATTATGATTTACTACCAGAGAAATTTATGTTAAATTTGAAAAGTGATATAAAACAACAGACATAATGCTGTGAAGGCTGGTGTAGAGCACTAGACTCTAAATTGCTTTGTTAGCAAGGAGCAACAGCTGGATCTGAGCTCCTCCAGATCCTATTAGATCTCTTCCTTCAATTTCTCTTTGTTCTGGGATGTGTCTATGCCACTTAATGAAAAAGAGAGCCAGAGTTTTCTGTAAGTTGTCCATGTCATGGAGGTTGGAGGCCAGTTTGAACTCATTGGTTCAAATTTTTCTTATTGGAGCTAGTTGATCCTCACAATTTCCCACATCACATCTAGTTTTCCTTTCTGATTACTATTGCTCTAGACCCTCATCTGCTTCAGGCTCATCATCTGACAAAAGAGGCAAGAACCTCCCATAGATGTCTTCATGTAATCCTCAAATACTTCAGAACCAATTTCTATAGTATATCCTTTATTTTATATCAGTCACAGTAGTTCTACCTTCCTTGATTGAACTACAGAACACAAATCCCAGGCATATCTGGTATATATGAGATATATATAAAGTAAAGTAATATAAAACTAAATGAAATTGCCAAACCAATATTGAAGAAAAAGAACAAAGCTAGAGTCATAACCCTGCCAGACTTTAGACAATACTACAGAGCTACAGTAATCAAAACATCATGGTATTGGTAGAAAAATAGACTTATGGATCAATGGAACAGAATAGAGAGCCCAGAAATAAACCCACACATCTACAGTGAATTAATCTTCAATAAATGAGGCAAGAATATGCAATGGAGAAAATAGTCTCTTTTGCAAGTAGTGTCAGGAAAGCTAGACAGCTGCATGTTAATCAATGAAGTTAGAACACTCCCTCACACTATACATAAAAGTAAACTCAAAATGGCTTAAAGAGTTAAACATGAGACAATACACCATAAACCTCCTAAAAGAGAACACGGGCAAAACATTCTCTGTCATAACTCTCAGTGATATTCTCCTAGGGCAGTCTACTGAGGCAATAGAAATAAAAGCAAAAATAAACAAATGGGATATAATTAAACTTACAAGCTTTTGCATAGCAAAGGAAACCATAAACAAAATGAAAAGACATACTATGAAATGGGAGAAAATATTCTCAAATGATGTGATTGACAAGGGCTTATTTTCCAGAATAAACAAACAGCTCATGTAATTCAATAACAAAAAAACCAAACAACCCAAGTCAATAATGGGCAGAACCTAAGCAAACATTACCCCAGGAATACATACAAATGGCCAACAGGCACATTAAAAAATGCTCAATATTGCTAATTACCAGAGAAATGCAAATCAAAACTACAATGAGGTATCACCTCACACCAGTCAGAATGGCCATCATTCAAAAATCCACAAATGACAAATGCTGGAGAGGCTGTGGAGAAAGGGGAACCCTCCTACACTGCTGGTGGGAATGCAGTTTGGTGCAGCCACTGTGGAAAACAGTATGGAGATTCCTCAAAAGATTAGGAATAGACTTACCGTATGACCCAGGAATCCCACTCCTGGGCATATATCCAGAAGGAACCCTACTTCAGGATGACACCTGCACCCCAATGTTCATAGCAGCACTATTTACAATAGCCAAGACATGGAAACAGCCTAAATGTCCATCAACAGATGACTGGATAAAGAAGAAGTGGTATATTTATACAATGGAATACTATTCAGCCATAAAAACCAACAACATAACGCCATTTGCAGCAACATGGATGCTCCTGGAGAATGTCATTCTAAGTGAAGTAAGCCAGAAAGAGAAAGAAAAATACCATATGAGATTGCTCATATGTGGAATCTAAAACAAAAACAACAACAACAACAAAAGCATAAGTACAAAACAGAAATAGACTCATAGACATAGAATACAAACTTGTGGTTGCCAAGGGGGCAGAGGGTGGGAAGGGATAGACGGGATTTCAAAATTGTAGAACAGATAAACAAGATTATACTGTATAGCGCAGGGAAATATACACAAAATCTTATGGAAGCTCACAGAGAAAAAAATGTCTCAATGAATATATATATGTTCATGTATAACTGAAAAATTGTGCTCTACACTGGAATTTGACACAACATTGTAAAATGATTAAAAATCAATAAAAAATGTTTAAAAAAAAGCCATGATAATGAAAATTCTACACACAAAAATCTAAAAAAAAGATGTCTTTAAAGAATTAGAAAAAAGAAAAAGGAATAGAATAATAAAAAGCATAAGTTAATAAGTTATAAAATAGAAAAATGAAACTGATCAATTTTTTTAACTATGAAAGGAGCACAAATATGCAAAATAAATGTCAAAGAGGAATAACTATCAAAACAAAGAAAAATTTAAAAACAGAGATTGACTTGCTCAAAATTAGTCAAAAAAATTTGTTAACATAGGTCAGAGGTCAGAAACCTTTTTCAATGTAGGTCCAGATAGTAAACATTTTCAGCTATGTGAGTCAAAACTGTCTCAACAATTCAACTCTGCCATTTTAGTGTGAAAACAGCCATAGACAAAGCCCAAATGAATGAGCATGGCCATATTTTGCCCTGGGTTATAATGTGCTGATGCTCTCTTAGATGATATGGAAAATTTCCGAAGAAAACATAATTGATCAAAAAATGAATGCTGTAAAGAAAGGGAGTTTAATTAAATAAATTTCACATTAAAGATATAGAGCATATTATTTCATCTACCCTTACAACAATGAACCAAATCTAAATGGTGTTACAGATAAATTCTATCAAAATGTGAAAAGCCGTATCATCATGGTACTCTGCCAGGTACTTTTAACTGTCTGCATCATATATGAAGAAATACGATTAAATATTATTTTAATAAAATAAGATGAACATTGGTTTAGTGATTCAAATATTGAAATATTAACAAAAGAACCCCAAAATACATTAAAATTATACATTATAATTAAATGGTATTTAATCCAAAACTGCAAGAATAACTCAATAACATGATTCACCACTAAATATATCTGAAAAGTCATGTGGTTATCTTTAGTATCCTGAATAGTGAGTCAACAAATTTAACAACCATTCCTGGTTTTGTCACACCTATCATCTATATAGTTACTTATCATCTATTTATGTATCTATCTGTCATCCAACATATTATGTTGCTATCTTACTTGCAACACTAACGTCATTCCTGCTAAAGTCAAAAATAAGAGAAAAAATGCTCTCTCTATTCATTACCATTTAAAAATAGTAATGATACGTCAGCCAATGCAATTAGAAAACAAAAAGAGCCATAAGAAACAGAAGAGAAGAAATAACGATCTATTTACAAATAATATACCTAGAATATGAAGAAAATTAATGCTAAAGCTGAAACAGAGAAAAAAGAATTTAACAATCTAACAAGGTATAAAATTGGCCCCAAAATAGCCTTTAATATATACTTAAAATAATAATTTAAAAGGCATAATTGAAGAAAAAAATCTATTCACATTAGCAACAAAAAAGATAAAGCATTTAGAAATAAACGGCAAAAAGAATGAAAACATCTATGAGGAAAACACCTCAAAATTATGGAAGTTATTGATATAGGTTTGCATAAATTAAAGACATCTTCTCTAGTATATGACCACCACTTGGTGGGGATAGTTGAACAAGTAAGAATATGATCTTCTCATTACAGAGAAAAAACTTGGATTTTATTGGGAGATGGAGCAGCATTAGGCAATGCTAACTAGAATCTGTGATTTTATAGGTGGTGACTGAGATGGGGTGAAATTAATCATGAGAAATAAACCATTTAAATAGTCATGATAAGAGGACTAGGGAAGTGTCATCATTATGAACACTGAAGTTCCTCAGAATGATGTCAGAAATATGAATGAAGAGAAATACAGTGAACCAAGTGTGCAAACCATCAGTGCATGAAGGGGAGTATCTCAGACCAAGGAAATCTCTAGATGAGTGTGACATTAAGAAGGTGGCACGCATTGCAATTTGTAATCAGATTAGTTGCTCTTTCCTCAGTGTTTCCAAACTACTTTAATTATGGCTTTATTAAAACATATATTTTAATTACCATTACCTACGTTTGCTCTTGAATTCTTGTCTACGGCAGTATGCTGAAATTTGTAGGCACTGATTTTTTTTATAGGTTGATATTCTCTGAAGAGTGAAATTATGTATTTAATCTAAGAGAATAATTTCCATAAGGATAGGAAGGGAGTCTTGTATACAATTTAAAAATGCAAATAAGAGAATGAAGATTTGAATGTTATATACTTACCTTTCTATGTAAAAAATAAAGGAGAGTCGTTTGTTTGGCTTTATTTTTTAAAGAAGTATTGTGATTTTAGGCTGCAGGAATATATGGGCCATCAAATCACAGCATGATTTGTCTTTAAGTTATGAATCTCAAACTTTAATAGGAACTTTGACATCATAATGTTCTTCATTAAAAGAACAATAAAAACTGCATGATGAAAAAAATTAATAAATGGACAAGTACACTTTACAAAAGAAAATCAAGAGGACTCCGGATATTTAGCATGTTGCTGTCTAAAAGAAGACATCATGATACCAAATCATTCAGAATAAACAGATAGAGATTATAAAATGTTTAAACCTGAAGAACAACTCTTCAGGTCGTGTATTTGAGAATAATCTTCCCTAGGAAAGAATGAGCTTCTCTTAACCTGACTGATGTAAGTGAAGACTTTAAGTTCCACCTCTTTAGGAACAATATAGAATGTTCCCCTCTTGAGGAATACAATGGTATTAGATGGTTTCTAAGACTCCTTATAAGCCTTATAGTTAATAATTCTGCATAATATTTGATAGAGTAAATAGTGTGTTAATAACTTACTTGATTAATAACTCATTTTCATATACCAACCCTTATTTAGAGTAGAATTTAAGTATAATTGCATGAGTATATTTTATCTCAGTGGATAAGCAATAATTCCATTAATTTTTTAGATAACATGAAAAGAAAAAATGTACTTTCAGTTCACTACTACAAAAGTAATTTCAGATAATCCTATAAAACTAAAAAAATAAAGCATTATGCCTTGATGTCAAGGCTGGAAGTAAATTTTTGGTGTTTAAAAAATGAATTTCTTTGTCCTCTTAATTTATGAGAGAAATAAGTTGGTCTTACTTTAGAAGCTAACATTTATAAATAGTGAATTTGAATTTACATGAAGTTAATAGGACTTTTATAAGTAATAACTCTTAAAATAGGATAGAGGGAGAGGAAAATATTACTTGCAGTACATATTTTAAAATCCATAAAATTATATGATACTACAAGCAGGATAATAATTATGTAATAACCAGCCATCAAATTCAAGGTCACAATTTCCTGGGAGGGATGAATATTTATTAATATTCATATTTCTATTGTAGTTTCTGAAGTACATTATATATAGTAAATTCACTGCTAAAAAATAGTTTCAGCAAAAATATAGAATATAAAATCTGTCCTGAATGATTTAGGAGATCATCTACATTTAGACAGACATATAGGATACATCTTTAAACAAACCATTAGCATAGTTACTTCTAAGCATTATTCTACATGTTCTATATACTTTGGAAGAACTTCCAGATGAAGCATCAATTTATATTTTCTGAAAATAAAAGGTATGTATAAATTATTTTACAAATAATTTTAAAACAACAAATAAAGTTACTTACATTGATGTTTTTCAAGTGTTTGGTACATTGTAGTATTTCTTTCCAAAATTAATTCATATTTATTTATGCATCATAGTAGAATGAGGAAATCTAAGATCACTCTCAAGAAAAAAAGTTGAAACTTGAGATGGAATAGCCTTGATCTTTAAAAATGAAAAATGAAGCATATGGATTAGCTATTTATACTGAAAGCAGTTTTACAATGAAAATACTACGTGTACAAGCTGCAGTTTGATCAGTCCTAAGCAACTTGTGGATTGAGTGAAAGTTTGTAAGCTGTAAATCAGTACCATCTTTTTTTTTTAATAAAGTAACTAGAATTATATAGTTAGGCTTCATCAAAGTTTTGTTATGGTTTTGCTGTTCGTTTTATTTTAAATTATTTCTGAGATAGGCTGTTTGATACAACATAAGAGATTTTTTGTGTCATGTTTTTCATAGTGGTATTTGTTAATCTTATGTAAAGAATATTACAATGGTAAAGTTGACATCCACACATTTTAGAAATGATTCTTTTAACTAATAATGAAGCACAGCAGAAATGATGTGGGAACTGATCTCACAAATGAGTGAAAATTACTTTTGTATTATTGTGCATACAGAAGATATTTTTTATACAAATTGTGCTCCCTGCCATTTTAATTCAAGATTTAGAGTATATATGTTATTACAACTTTTAAATTAGACTCTGTGTTTTCAAAGAGTATCTATATAAAAATGTATGAGCTTTTTTTTTGATGCAAAGGGAAGGGAAAATCAATTAATGTTAATTATTATTTCAACTTAAATTTTGTTAAACTTAAATGTTAAATTTTGTGTACACCAAAATGTTTAGCTAAGATTGATTTCTTTCATATATTCTGAATATAACCAATGAGTGGTTATTTCTGTTTTCTAAATGTTATTTCTGTTATATATAAAGCAGGGGCTATATCTATTTATAAATCTATTCTAAGTATCTTATAGAATCTTATGTAGCTGTAAGATATGTAAGTATCTTAGAGTATTATATATAATACATATATTTCTATGAGATACTGAAAATAGATATATAATTTTATAGAATAGCAGAAGGTGAATGGGAATCAGTCAGTTGTTTATTTTTTAAATTTCACTCTATTTACTGCTTTAAAATGAACAAAAACATGTAAACAAACCAATCAGCCAAAGAAAAAAATGAACATAACCAAATATCACAAAGAATCTACTTTAAAAATCAAAGGGCTATCCATCGTTTTCTTTTACAGTATTATATTTTAAGCTGTTATTTTGAAAGACTATGTTGTGACCTTACTGCAATTCAAAACCTTTTCTTCTCATTTAAGATTATTTCTGTACATATATAGAAAATAATTTAGCTGAGAATGCTCGTTGGACTTGGTCTTAATGTGTATTTTTTTCTGAGCATTTCTAGTGTATTGCCTAAAAAAGATATAAGGTGATATAACTGATGGCATACACTTTAAATTTTAAATAGAAGAACACACTATCATAGTAATAAAAGAAAGACTATATCAGAGAGTCATATCAGCAAAAAGGTAGCATAGGAATTTCTATTGGCTACTCCCCCTGCAGACACATCAATTCAATCAACTATCTGTGGACAAAATTACCTTCACAAGAGCCAAGGATTCCAGCCCCCATTTCACCCAGACACCTGCTGGCTCCAGCGGCTTCAGGCAGCTCCCATGACACCAGACTCCAAATGAACTCTCAGAAACCCAAGTCTCCATTACCCCTACCCAAGACCAGGTAGCCCAGGCCTGAGAGACACCCTCCTGATGGGAAAAGGGAAAAGGGCAGTAAAGTGAGGGACTCACTTTACTGTGAACCCCAGAGTCAGCCTGCCTCAGCATCAGACCAGTTCTCACAGTTCCAGGTGGCTCCCTATGGGCTTTTTCTGCCAAGCCAAGGTCCCCCTCCCGACTCAGCCCAGTGTCTACCAGCTCCAGTGGCCCGAGCAGTTGCCCCAGCTGGCTCTAGTAGCTTCAAACCACATCCTTGGAACCAAGTTCCTAGTAGGCTTCCATGAACCCAGAACCTGGCTCACCCCTGTGCTTGCCTAGTGCAGCTGCTCCAGGCTCTGTGCTGGATCCCAGGAACCAAAAACCCTGTCTCTCCCTGGTGCCCATGGACTCCAGCAGTCCCAGCGACCTCCGCAGAACCAGGCTGTCAGCCGAGGGAGGCTGAAGAGGGATTCCAGGAGGTGGGCTGCCCAGTTGGAAGAAGGTGCAAGGAGCCGATATAATGTGCGAGGAGCCGACACAGAGCAAACAGCACTTTATTACAGTACAAGTGGGTGGTGAGCGCAGGTGTGCGCACTTGTCCTTTTATGATGCCAGCACATACATATTGTTCATAATGCTGACTCATGCTATTGACTCTTGCGTATTGTTCATAATGCTAACTCCTGCTACTAGCACATGCGTACACTTATTTTTTACCTCATACACATGCAAGTTATTGTGACCTTTGACCTGGGTCCCAGGGCCTACTCACTTAAGACTGCTGACTTTCCACCCCCTAAGTCATGGGGACCCTGGCCCATAGAGCGGAAACCTGTGCCCAAAGACCACAGCAACAATATAGAGAACAACATCCTGTCACTAAGCAGGTAGCTACAATGGCCAGGACAGTTAGGCCCCATCTCCAGGAGGAGGTTTGGATGACCACCATTCCTTAAGAAGGTCTCAGTTACATGATCTATGTGATTTAGCTCTTGATCTATTTGTTATAGTGCCTCAGCTACTTCCTTCTGGTGGTCTGGTATATAGATACAGCATTCGATATGTAACAGAGCACACGTGCCGCCTTGGCTTGCAGTGAGAACATCTAATGCCATCCTGTTTTGTAAGACCACCTTTCACATTTGGGTGGTTTCATCTAATAATTCCTCTATGACTTTTCTAGTGACTTCAATGCAGCTGATATGTGCTGAACTAAAGCTTCTACCTGCAACTCTACAATGATGGTCCTGGCACCAGGCAGGAACAGGGCCATGGGATAAAACCACCAAGCTGCACACTTTTCACGGTGCCACTGGGTGTGCTGCGGGTCCCAGTTTGCAGGGCGCTCTGTTAAAGTGGGCCGGATATGCCCAGGCAAGTACGCTTTACCCCAAGTACAGCGCCCTGTCCATTTACCCAGGAGATATGACCATCCATGGGTGCCACATAACCATAGATATCCTGGCGGCAGGAAATTGGTGGATTTTGTGCCAATCAAACACTGTCTATCCCACCAAGTGGAGGCATTTACATTGCGAGTGATGTTAGCACATAGCCCTTTGGCGAACCACCCCACTGTGTGGTTTGGGGCCTCGCTCAATACAGAAGGGGCTTAGACGTGTCAACTTTACATGAACAAGTACTGCCACAGAGCAGGTTCCCCTGCCCTCCAAGTACTACTTCTTGCTTCCCCGTCAGGGACTCAGTGGCTATCAAAGATGCATACGTTGCTGACAATTGTTTCTCAATTAAAGAATAAAGATATTCGGCCTCTTGCCACAGCTGAGACCAGAACCCTATGGGCACCTTCCGTTGCCCATGCTTTTGCCATAATCCCCAACCATATCCATCATCGTCCACACGGACTGTTAGCCAGAAAGGGAGGCCAGGATCTATAGTGTGCAGTGCCTGCGCTTGGGCCACTGCCCTCTTAGTTTCTACAAATGCACGTTTGGCTTCATCTGTCCAATCCCAGACTTCTCCTTTCTTAATCAATTTATAAAGGGGTTTAGCTATTCAGGTCAGATGAGGGATAAACACCCGCCAGTATCCAAGAAGACCCAAGTAAGTGTGTAACTGTTTAACTGTCTCGGGGCAGGAATATGCCTGAATCTTGTCTATCACCGCCTCAGGTAACACTTTTGTCCTCGTTCACGGCACACCCCCAGCCCACCAGGGCTTCTCTCAGTGCTGTGGCACTAGATTCCAAGTCTGAAAGAGAATCAGAGGTTAGCATTATGTCATCTATATAATGGAGCAATTGGACAGTGTCTGGTTTGCTCCATATGGCCAGGTCCTGGGCCACCAGGCCATGACACAGTGTGGGGCTGTGCAAATATCCCTGTGGTAACACAACAAACGTCCATTGTCTACCTTTCCAGGTAAATGCAAACTGTTCCTGGCTCTCAGGGGCTATGTCTATAGAGAAGAATGCATTGGCCAGGTCAACCACGTAGTGGCAAGTACCCAGTTCATGGGACAGCCAGTCCATCAAGTCTGTTATATTTGGCACAGCTGCATGCATGTGGGGTGACTTTGTTTAGTTCTTGATAGTCCACTGTCATCCTCCAAGAACCATATGGCTTCCACACTGGCTACACTGGAGGGTTATATGGGCGATGCATTGGCCAAATAATACCAGCTTCCTCAAGTTTCAAAATAGTCTGTCCTATCTCCTTGTGGCCTCCGGGCAACTGATTGCCTGACATTCACCACTGGAGTGGCCTGTGGCAGAATCAGAGGTGCATAATGGGGATGCCCATGTGTAACTGTTTTCACCACGTGAACTCTCAGGCGAAATTCCCCTTGGGTCGTCTGTATTTGCAATCCTTGTAAAATGGCCATTCCCAGGATATACTCAGCTATTGGGGATATATGTACTTTATATGCAGCAGGGGTCAAGCAGCCAATACCCAAAGTCAAAATCACTTGTTTAACTCACATTTGCTTGCTTCCATATTCCTCTATATCAAACCATGGTCCCCAAAAGTGATCTAGATTTCCATACAATAATGTAATTCCAGCTCCTATATCTACTAATGCATATATCCGCTATTCGTTTGTGGGGGACCAGTGGATAGTCAATTCAACACATGGCCTCTGATCACCTGGTTTCCCCATGTGGCCTCCAGTTGTGTGGGTTCCCCATGTCTCGGATGCCTTGGCATTCCCCCTAGTCTGGAAGGAAATCAGTTAAGGGCCACCTCTCGGCTTGTAGAGAGGTCAGCAACAGGGTATATTGTTGCTCAGGCCATAATTTTTTCCACAGGTCCATCAGAATCTCCAAAGGTTGGCCGTCCAATTTTGCACAGTCCAAGCCAGCAGCCAGTAAGTTGCACCATATTTGTCGGCGACTTACCTTCTGGGGCCCTCCCAAAATTGAGGCATTCCTCTTTCTTTGCCCTCACGTGGACTTTCCTTTCTGAGTCACTGCATGGGAGGAGGTCGTGGACTTACCTTGAGTCTTGGCAGCACACACCCCCTTTCGGCACACCTCCACATCTCCTAGACAAGCCAGAGCCTCAGTTACCTCATGTACATGGCAGTCTACATACGGCGCTGGTAGTGCTGCCATGGTCCCAATGTACCCGCTGGGCCATTAGCCAAAATCAAGTCCTTCATCTGAGCTGTAAGAACTTTGTCATCTGAGCTGCTGAACTTCAAAGCAAACATCATTTGGCGTATTTCCATTTCTGAGGCGACTTGT
Organism: Camelus bactrianus; assembly: GCF_048773025.1. Lineage (NCBI taxonomy): Eukaryota > Metazoa > Chordata > Mammalia > Artiodactyla > Camelidae > Camelus > Camelus bactrianus. The sequence continues at coordinate 78,764,742 of NC_133540.1, forward strand.
CCTAGATCCAAATACGTGGTCCACTTACTCACGTGTTCAGGTAAATCCCCTGTATTATCCCATACAGTGCGCTCAGCAGCTATCAACCAGTTTATCAACGTATGGTTGCCAGCATTAGCATTAGACTGGGGAATGTTTTGCAGCCATTGCCACAATAAAGGGACGGTTGTTACACTGGCCAGCTGGCCTGTCTCCTTCGGAGATAGCTCAGTCTGGTCAGTCCCATCATCCCAAAGGCGTAGTAGACTCACCCATGTGCTGTTTACACCGCTTTGCCAGGTCCCACAGTTCCATCAATGTATAAGACGTGTAGGTGGTTTGTCGAGTCGCTTGCCATGATCCCGCAGGAGCTCCCCCCAGGGCCATGGGTTCCTCCAGTTCCACCAGCTGCCGCACCACGGGTCGTAGATGCAGTGGAATGGGGGGGGGGGCTGTGCTGGGTTTACCGCTCTTGAAGAGGCAGTGGAACTGGAGCCATGCAGGCATCTTTCTGCCACACAGAGTCTCTGCTCAAGTTCTTCTTCCTTGCACTGTAAACTGCTCCACTTGTATCTGTAATTCTATTTTCTCGGCTGGCATGGCATAAGACCGATAAAAACATCCAGGCTCCCGGCCACCTCCCGGTGGGCCTGTGGAACGTTGTTTTCCCACAGCTCCAGAGTTTTCCAGACGTCATCTGGCTGGGGCACCACTGTATCCCAATCTTCGGGTGGGGCCCATGCCAGCAAGTAAGCCACTATCGAGTACCATAAAGAGGTGGGGGCCGCGCTGTTTCCATCCAAGCTTCCCCAACAGTGGAAGAGGGAACAGAAGGCGGATTCACTTCATCCTGCTGACTGCACCAAGTGTCAGCCAAGGGAGGCTGAAGAGGGACTCGAGGAGGTGAGCTGCCCAACTGGAATAAGGTGAGAGAAGCCGACATAATGCGCGAGGAGCCGACGTGGAGCAAAACAGCACTTTATTGCAGTACAAGTGGGTGGCGCGCACAGGTGTATGCACTTGTCCTTTTATAATGCCCACACAAGAATATTGTTCATAATGCTGACTCATGCTGTTGGCGCATGCGTATTGTTCATAATGCTAACTCCTGCTACTAGCACATGAGTATATTTATTTCTTACCTCATACTCATGCAAGTTACTGTGATCTTTGACCTGGGTTCCAGGGCCTATTCACTTAAGACTGCTGACACAGGCCTTTGACAAACTTGTGTTAACCCAGGTTCCAGGCTCAACTTCAGGCTCAGGGAAACCAAGCTCCAGTGGCACCAGACAGCTCCCATGGCTGGAAGTGGCTTTATTAGTTCCAGCCACTCAGAACCTTCTGACTCACCTGGGTGCTGTCCAATCCCAGGAGTGCCATATAGCTCAGTAGCCACCAGTGGCCCCTATAGCTCGGATAAGCTTCCTCTGCTTCAGGCTCCTTAGAAGTTCATTCTAGCACCAGCCAGCCCCTAAGGCTCCAGGTGGCTCCCAAGACACCACCCCAGAATCAGCCATCTCCCAAGGAACTCATGAACCTGTGTTCCTGACTCTCAATACTGGCTGGTTCCTGTTGGCCCAGATGGCTCCAAGCAAGTTTCAGCTATCTCAGGCTTCCAGTACATCCCAACACCTATTGGTCCCTGCAGCCCTGGATTACTCCTCAGGCCCCCAATCAATGCCTTTGAATGCAGGCTTTTAGGGGCACCTCTGAACCCAGGTCATAGCTGGGCCCAGCACCAGGGCTCACTACCACTGTCCCAGACTTTTGACCCACCTCAGCATTAGGGTACCCAAGGACTCCAACAGCAAGCCCACCTGCGGACACAATCAGACTGCCCACCCAGAATCTCTAGAGAGGCTGACTGGTGAAGGGCTTTTTCTGCTGAAGTCAGTCTGTGAAGACTAGAAGAGGTACCATAGTCCTCATATGTGTAGACACCAAAGAAAGGTACAGTATTATATTTAACCAAGGAAAAATTACACCACCAAAGAAAACTAATAAAATCTCAATGACTAACCCTAAATAAATGGAGATCTATGGACTGCTTGACAAAGAATTAAAAATAATTCTCTGAAAAAAATTCAATGGAATATAAGAAATCACACATAGACAACTAAATGAAACTAGGGAAAACATGAATAAACAAAATGAAGTAAAAACAAAGAAAAAGAAACAATTTTGAAAAATCAAGCAGAAATCCTAGAGATGAATACTATAATGACAGAATTGAAGAAATCAGTAGAGAACCTCAACAGCGCACTCAAAGAAAACAAAAATAGTGAACTCAAAGATGGGCCATTTGAAATCATATAGTCAGAGGATGAAAAAAAAAAAAAAAGAGTGAAGAGAGCCTACTAGAATCATGGGATACCATTAAAAGAATCTATTCATTACTGGAGTGCTAAAAGAAGGGAGAGAGAAAGGAGCAGTAGTTTATTTAAAGAAATATTGACTGAGAATTTCCAAAATCTGGAGACAGATTTTGATATCCAAATTCATGAAACTAATAGGTCACCCCAGATGTTCAAGCCAAAACAATCTCCTTCAACACACATGATAAAGCTGTCTAAAAAAAAAAAATTTTTTTTTAAAGCACCAAGAGAAAACAAGTATCTTCACATATAAGGAAACACTATCAGGTTATAAGTGGATTTCTCAGCTGTAACTTTGCAAGCCAGGAGACATTGGGGTGATATTAATCAAAGTGCTGAAAAAACAAATTTTCAAAAACCAAAAATCAAAAGTTGAGGGAGTTTATCATCATGAGACTTACTTTTCAAGAAACACTGAAAGGAGTTCTTCAAGCTGAAATGAAAGTATACATATGAAAATTAAAAATACACTCGTAAAGGTAAGTATATGGTTAAATTCAGAATATTCTAATACTCTAATATGATGCTGTGTTAATCACTTAACTCTAGTTTCACAGAGAAGGATCAGAAGAGACTACTATGAGAAATTATCCAATCCACCAATGTGAATAACCTAGAAGTAATGGGTAAATTCCTAGAAACATACAACCTACCAAGACTGAATCAGGAAGAAATAGAAAATCTGAACAGACCAATTGCTGGTAAGAATATTGAAATCAGTAATCAAAAATATTCCAACAAAAACAAAATCCCAGGACCAGATGGTTTCACTGGTAAATTCTACCAAATATTTAATGAAGAATTAGTACCAAACTTTCTCAATCTCTTCCAAAAATAGAGGTGGAGGAAATTCTCCCAAACTCATTCTAGGAGGCCAGCATTACTTTGATACCAATAGCAGGTAAGGACACTAGCAGAAAACTACAGGCCAATATCCATGATGAATACAGATGTAAAAATTCTCTTCAAAATACCAGCAAACTGAATTCAACAGTACATTAAAGAAATCATATACCTTAACCAAGTAGGATTTATCCCTGTGATACACAGATGGTTCAACACATGCAAATCAATAAATGTGCTACACTACATTAAAACAGACAAAACTCATAGAATCTCAACAGCTGCAGAAAAATCATTTGACAAAATTCAACATTTTTTTCATAATAAAAAGCCTTCAACAAATTGGGTATAGAAGAAACCTATCTCAACATAATAAAAGATATATATGACAAACCCCTGGCACACATCATACTCAATGGTGAATGGTTGAAATTTTCTGCTAAAATAATGAGCAAAACAAGGGCACCCACTCTCACCACTCCTTTTCAACATAGTACTGGAAGTTCTAGCAAAAACAACTAGGTAACAAAAATAAATTAAAGGTACCCAAATTGAAAAGAAAAAAGTAATCTGTCACTGTTTGCAGATTTGATCATACATGTAGAAAATTCTAAAGACTACACCAGAAAACTTGGGACTAACTAACTAATTCAGTAAAATTGCAGGGTACAAAATCAACATACAAAACTTAGTCTCACTTCTATACACTAAAAACAAGCTATATGAAAAAGAAATTTTAAAAAGCCTCAATCTACAATAGCATAATGGGTGGGGGAGCTGTTATAGCTCAAGTGGTGGAGTGCATGCTTAGGATGTATGAGGTCCTGGGTTCAATCCCCAGTACCTCCTCTAAAAATAAAATAAATCTAATTACCTCACCATTTCCCAGACAAAATAAAATAATTAAATAATACAATAAATAAATAAAAATATTTACAATAGCATAATAAAAATAAAATACTTAGGAATATATTTAGTCAAGAAGGTGACAGATCTGAAAATTATAGGACATTGATGAAAGAAATAAAAAAGACACAAATAAATAGAAAGATAGTCTATGTTCATGGATTAGAAGAGTTAATGTTGTTAATGTGTTCATACTACTCAAAGACATCTATGGATTCAATGCAATCCCTATCAAAATTGTAATGATTTTGTGTAGACATGGAAAGAATAATCCTAAAATTTGTATGGAACCAGAAAAGACCCCAAATAGCAAAGCATTTTCAGAAAGAAAAAGCTGGAGTCAATGATACCTAAGTAAAGCTAAAAAATCCCAGAAAGACTATGTTAAACTTAAAAGAAAACCTAGTCTAATGTATTTTAATATTCTTTAATGGAATACTGTTTTTGGTGTATATGTGTGCCTATGTATCATATAACAGTAACTTTAAATAGCTGCAATTCTTCCTTCCACTTTTGTGTAAAAGCACATAATAAAGAAGATTATGAAAAGCTATAATTTATTATGTGATTTTAGTAGGCAATATTATAAGGGCTTTACATATATCTATTTATTATTACAATCCTATTATTGGATACTATTATTATTCACATTTTATAGACGAGGAAACTGAGGCACACAAAGAATACATAACTTTCTTGTCACATAACTAGTCAGTGGCAGGGACAATACTTAAGGCTAGGCATTGTGGCTCCAAATCATAAACTCTTAACCCCTGGAGTAGTGTTTCTTTTCTCATTACTATTTATGGTAATACAGTGATCTGTTTTATTTTTTAATTTAAAGCATTTTTCTTTCTTATATTTTCCAAAACTGAAGTAGAATCTGCAACAATTGAATATTAAAAATTTAGTGCATTACATTAAAGAACAAAATTCACCTCAAATAACTAATATATAATGTTATTAGTATCACCCTGATACTAAGAAGAAAGAAATTTGATTTCACAATATCACAGTATTTTGCAAAGTTCCTTTTTATTTTAATAAAAAGTGAAAGAACTCAAAGTCTTATGGTATTTATCATATTATATTTTAAATATCTGTCAAGATATATTAGAGATAATAATAAAATGCATTCTGAGGGTTTGTTTGTCAAGAATATATTAACAGAATTCTACATATAAATTATTGCAGTGGTAGACTTAAAGCAGATATGAGTTATTTAGAATTATAAATTAAAGATATAACACAGAGGGTGAAGCATAAATAGACAGTGAGTTAAATAAGAGCAGGAAACACACTGAATGTTATGACAAATTAAAAAAACTCTGAATGTTATGACAAAGAAGAAGGAGGAAGAAAGTAGCAAATACATGATATGATTTACAAAAGCAAAATAAATTTTAAAATTAGGTTATCAGGAACTTGATAATCAAAAAATTACAGATCTTCAGAGTTGTATAAGTTGTTAGAGAAAATTGAGCTTATTTATATTTTGAATTATATAATTCCCAGAGATCTATGGCATCCAGAATTTTCACAGCATTTTTCTCAAGTGGTGATTTCAAAAAAGCTTTTACCAGCTGTATTTATGAGAAACTTAGTGTATTTCAATGCAGCCTATTTCATCTTTGTTATTTCTTACTTACAGACATTTTCCCTTAAATTGATACCTAAATTGCTTTCTTTAGTGATCCTATTTTCACCCTAGGGATAAAAAGTATCCAGGGCAAATGCTTCTTTTAAATGACAGTCTTACACTGTCATAAGATATGTAGTCAAGAACAACATTGGGTGCATTATAAATGATGTCTCCAAATATCTTTGCCAGCTAACATAAAAGAACATGAAGGAAAAAATAATAATTTCAACACGAAGCTGCACAATTAGCATAACTTAAAGATAGATAATGCCAAATTGCAAAATAGCATTGAAAAAAGCAAAATATCATCAAACTGCTGTGTGTAGCATCTTGGGCTGCCATCCCACCTCAGCCCAGCTGCATGGCTTTGTGAAAAGCAAATGCAGACAGAAAATTTGCAGGGAAGACAGAAGAGAGAGACTAGTGAAGGGTCATGAGCATGATTTTGAATAGCCACCAAGATGAAATCCACTTTAAACCAAAACCACTGGGAAAGTGTCTAGATAGATTAAGCCAGGGTCTACAGGGAAAGGATTGAATGTATCAGTTACTTGATTAAGCACAATTTAAAGCTACACATGCTATTTAAAAAAGCCAGTCAAATTTTAAAGGATTGCCCAATTTAAAGATCAGTTCTTACAACACACAGATTCTGTGGGAGAAAAAAAAAAAGGCAAAAAAGGAAGGGAAAAGCATAACCTTTAGCAACTGGTGAGAAGAAAAGTGGGAATCTTAAGGATCTGGAAAAGCAAATGTAAACCATCAATTTGAAATTTTCACAAAACCTCCCACATCCCCATAGAAAACTTTTTTTTTTTTTTAATGTGTTACAGTAACTGGACTTTGCTATCCTAACAGAAGAGGGCACCATTAAACTAATAATTTTATGACACACTTCATTATCATAAAAATAAATAAGAGGAAATTAAAGTTCTTACACAGCTATAGCAGAAAACCTAAAAACAAAATTGCCAACATATCAAGTGAAGAAAACGTCATTAAAAACAGTTATGATTCAAAAGAAAAAGTAAGTCAACATTCCCAAACAGAGGTAAATATACTCATAAAGCCACTGAGTATATACAAAAAAATATTTTAACCCAAAAACTAAACACAAAAAAGGACAAAAAATGGGCTAATGAAGAGAACTTACTGAAATCAGAAAGCTGTGGAAAAAAAGAACAAAATATCAGAGATGAAGAATAAATTTTAAAAGTTCCCAAAAGGATTAGACTCATCAAAATTTAATAAAGGACATTGAAGAAAGTAAGAGAAGTAAACAAAAGAAGGAATATTACAGAAAGAAAAAATTGAGTAGAAATGGAAAGAATTAGCAAGAATCAAACATGTTTAAATCATCAGAGTGCCTAAAGATAAAAATTAAATAATGTTAAAAAACAAAACAAACTACAATCCAAAGCTTTCCAGAAACAGAAGGAAAAAAAGCAAAAACAAATATGGAAAAACTTACAAAGAAAGGTCAACTTCAAGTCATATCCTAATACAAGTATTAGATTTCAAACAAAAAAAAAATTATCAAGGCTTCAACGAGGAAAAAAAGATCAAACAACTTTAAAAAGTGAAAGTAGCAGACTCTCATCAGACTTTGCAAAACCGGAAAGCAAAAGAAAGTTAACAATGGAGCACATTAAAAATAAATAAATGAAAAAAGCTGTGAACCACAGATGTTATATCTAATCTACCTTTTAAATACCAAGGCTTTAGAAAAAAATTGTTTTCAGCAAACAGGAACTCAGAGAATTCTTCACCTTCAGCCCTTCTTAGGGAATCTACCACAGTGAATATAATTCAAATGTATAACTGGTGAGAATTTTAAAACATATATAAGGGATGCCAGTGGAAATAGAAAATGGAAAAGCTCATTTATATATAGGCAAAAGGTCTATATTAAGGGATGTAACAATAAACGGATAAACTAAGTTGTTAAATGTCTGAGGTCATTGAAAAACATAAGCAAAATGTAAGAACTAGAAAAAATACAAACCCTCCTGAACAAAAAACAAGTACCAAGCAAATAGACTAATTAAGGGAAAAAAACAATATACATCTTTTAGAGAAATAAATGTAGCAAATAAAAAAATACAAAATTATAATAAATATTACTACAGGGTTAGAAAAATCTTATCATTCATAACAATAAGAGAGAATGAACTTCACTTACAGTTCAAAGAAGATTTTCAAAATGGCTCCCAAAGAAGACCTAACTATACACGAGACACATCTAAATCTAAAGATCCTACTAGAAGACAAATAGGAATCTGAGTGTTACAACCTTAAACATGAAAAAAACACTTTTGAATGCTTAAAGTCACAAGTCCCAATAAAGATATAAAATGTATCAATATGTAAGCATAAAAATAGCACATAAATCAACTTAATGATGCACATACAATGAGCAATGTGATAGATAAATATATCAGGTAGAAACATGATAATAATAGTAAGTTTTAATATATCATGCTCAGTGTAAGATAGATCAAGTGGACAAAAAATAGGTAAGGGAAGAAGGCCTGAACAACATAATAGGGTAAAATTTATGGATGTATATTGAATACAACACCCTACACATTATTCTCAAGTGCCTTTAACACATTCACAAAAATAAATCATATACTAGATTAATTATATAAATGAGTCACTTTAATAAAATAGAATATAACAATTATACTCTCTGGTTATAATGCATTAAAATTAAAAAATACTTCAAAAACAAAACAGGAAGGCCACTTCTGTTTTTAGCTCTAGCATGTGAAGAGCTTGAAGGGCATTACTCCTGTTCTTACACTAAGAAAAAAGCCAAGTAAACCGAAAATCAATGATTTTTATTAGACTTACTGGAGAGGTGAGGTAATAGAAATCTGAAGATACAGGAAAATATACAGAATCACACCTTGAAATCTGAAGAAACAGGCAAATACAGAGTCAAAACCAAGATCTGATTACATGGGACAGAGTGCTTTAGAGCTATATACTGGTAAATGCACTTAAATAATAATTTTGACAAATTACAGGAGGCTTAGTAAGGATTAGTGAGACAGTGAGAAAATCTAGGGACTGCACTTTTACAAGTGCCCCTATCTCGCAACTTTCATTGATCTTTGCCTCCAAAAGCCTCATAAAGTTCTCTTGGGGAAGAGCCAAGAAAGACCCCCTTTGACTCTGGCAGCAGGAAGGGGTAAAGTAATCATTTTGGAATATATTCAGAATATTCTCTACAATTAGGGCCTACTCACCAGGGGAAAAGACTTAAAAAGAAATAACAGTAAAAATAAATAGATGAGACCTAATTAAACTTAAAAGTTTTTGTATAGCAAAGGAAACAATCAACAAAAGGCAAAAACAACCTATAAAATGGGAGAAAATGTTTGCAAATGATGCCACAGACAAGAGTTTTACATCCAAACTACGCAAACAGCTCATACAATTCAATATCAAAACAAACAAACAAACAACCTAATCAAAAAATGGGCTGAAGACCTAAATAGACATTTTTCCAAAGAAGGCATATGGATGGCCAATAGACACTGGAAAAAATGGTCAATATCAATAATTATTAGAAAAATGTAAATCAAAACAAAAATGAGGTATGATCTCACAGTGGTCAGAATGACTATCATCAAAAAGTCCACAGATAATAAATGTTAGAGAGGGTATGTAGAAAAGGGAACCATTGTGCACTATTGGTAAGAATGTAAATTGGTGAGGCGACTATAGAAAACAGTATGGAGTTTCCTTAAAAAGCTAAAAATAGAGCTGCCATATTATCCAGCAATTCCACTCCTGGGTATATATCCAAAAAAATGAAAATTCTAATTTGAAAAGATACATGCACCACAATGTTCATTAGCAGCACTATATACAATAGCCAAGACATGGAAACAATGTATGTATCCATTAACAGATGATTGACTTAAGAAGATGTGGTATCAATATACAATGGAATATTACTCAGCCATAAAATTGAATAAAATATTGCCATTTGCAGCAATGTGGATGGACTTAGAGGATTTTATGCTTAGTGAAATAAGTCAGAGGAAGACAAATACCATATAGCACTTATATGTGGAATCTAAAACGTAATAGAAATTAATCTATATACAAAACAGTAACAGACTCACAGACATAGAAAACAAACAGTACCAAAGGGGAAGGGGCAGAGGGACAAATTAGGAGTATGGGATTGACAGATACAAATTACTATACATAAAATAGTTAAGCAATGAGGATTTACTGTATAGCACAGGTAATTACACCTAGTATCTTGTAATAACCTGTAATGGAATATAATCTGCAAAAATGCTGTATACCTGAAGCTAACACAATATTGAAAATTAACTATACTTCAAATAATAATTTTTGTCACAGAGTTAAGGATTAGGAATTCTAAAAATGCTTTATACACACACAAAGCTTTATTCAATAATTGAATATTTTGGAGATAATGAAACCCAGATTTCTCATTATTGGAGAAATAAGTCAAAGAAAGAAAAGGAGGCTAAAATAATCTTGTACTGTTGAATCAGAATCAGAGCTATCATCATGAACTCACCGTGTTTAAGAGTAAGATAGATAAGTGATAGGTAATAGATAAAAATGTAGATTTGTCTGTAGGCTCACATATACATATATTTTCTAGCTCTGTTCCCTATGATTGCCTAGAAGCCATGACACCCCAGTAGCCCAATCTACGTTTCTAAAGGCTATTCTCAAAGGAAAAAAAAAAAAAAAAAGGAATCATGGATGCTTGGAGTTGTAGCAATTTAGCTGCCCACACTGAGATGGGGGTTGAAGAGAAAATATGAGATAAGCCTAGAATATCTTACAGTTCCAGAAATAAGATAATTCTAACAAGAAAGAAAGAAAGAAAGAAAGAAAGAAAGAAAGAAAGAAAGAAAGAAAGAAAGAAAGAAAGAAAGAAAGAAAGAAAGAAAGAAAGAAAGAAAGAAAGAAAGAAAGAAAGAGAGAAAGAGAGAAAGAAAGGAAGGAAGGAAGGAAGGAAGGAAGGAAGGAAGGAAGGAAGGAAGGAAGGAAGGAAGAGGCTATGGAGGAGAAGGCTCAGCTCTTCCTTAGATAAGAATTCCAAAAATTAAATGGAGAAGAGAAGAGGGAAATAAAAATCACCTTTAGTCAAGCATCACAGTAATAATAACTGCAGACAAAAGTCTTCCATGGATGCTGAAGTGAGCATGTGAAAGTATGCAATATTGTATATGCATAGATTCAAGGTGTTTATCCTGAGGATACTAATTATTATAAAGAGAGAAAGAAGGTAACATGACAGTGGAGAAATCCCATAGACAGTACCGTTACAAAGTCGTCACAGTTAACATTATGTCTAATAAATAGTAAGACAAGTTGACCTCATGATGTGATGCCCTCACTGAGAGGGCACAGCACTTCTGAGTAGTCTAGTCAAAAACATGTATCTTGATTCTAATCATGAGAAAGACATCAGGCAACCCTAAATTGAGGGACCATATATGAAATAACTGACCAATGCCCATCAAAAGTGTCAAGATTATGAAAGACAACAAAAGATCGGGAACTGCCACACATGTAATGGGAAATCTTTGAATCCTGGATCAGGAAAGAAAAAAATAGTCATTATTGTGGGGAAGAAAAAAAACTAATTAAGGCCTACATTTTAGGTAATCATATTGGGCCAATGTTAATTTCCAGGTTTTGGTAAGTGTATTATGGTTATGTTAGATGGTAACAATAGAGGAAGCTAGGTAAAGGGTAGATTGAAACTCTAATATTTTTGCAGCTTTTTCTAAGCCTAACGTTAGTTCAAAATTAAAACTGAAAAATATGATAGCTATGTCTCTACTGATTTTCATTTTCACTAGGCTAAATATCATGTCTCCACAAAATTCCCGTATTACATGGATTTATTGTCCTTTCTTCTCTTGTCCAATATCATTTTAAAGTCTCCCATTTTGTTTCTGTTTCTCTCAAACTGTGTTAAGAGTAATATTTAAAAGACCACTTTACAACAGAGAAACATTCAAAAGACCAGCTAAAAGCAAGGTAATATTGTGTTAAAAACATCTCCCAGGTTCCTATGCTATAGAAATTAAAATGTCATATAAACTAGCTTATAAATCAACTACTATAAACTGAACAATAAAAACTAGGTAACAAGGTATCCTCATAAGCCACAATCTAGCAGTTGTCACCAAAAGCAACAATGTCTACATAATAATAATAAAAAAATCTGTTTAAAAGGAAGCAAGGGAATAATAAAGAAACGTGAAGTGGTCTTGAGAACCACAGAAAACAGCTCTAACAAATCTTCATTACATAAACGAATCTTCACTTGGAATGGAAATTTGCCAGGCTTATCTGAGAAACATAGTAAAAGTCAAATGAGGTTTTGAGTTCCAATTTGTGCGGAGAAAAATATGTCTGGGTTCCAGCAAGTTCCTGAGTATTGATATACACTGGGCCCTAAACATACTAGCTAGCTGGCCAAAACATCCTGCCAGGACAAAACTCTAAAATGAGTAAACATTTTAGGAATATCAATCCATTTGAGTAGGGCATGGTCAGTAGGGTAAAGGCAAGAAAAATTTCATATAGGAGGAGGAGAAACGTACAGAGTGGGAAAAAAAAAAATGAAGGCTTGCTCTAAAGATATGCCCATAATCAGATGAAGTGTGTAACCCAGTATTTCAAAGCCAACTGAAAATGAAATTTTGAAAAAAAAATGATAGCAATGAAGGAGAAACATAAATCAGATTTAGCTTAAATCCAAAAAATGATGATTGAACAAAGAAAAAAATTAAAAATAATATTCTGAACTCAGAAAAATAGAAATAAAAGGAAAAATCACTTCATACATACAGATTATAATTAAAATTGACACCAATGTACAAATATGTAAATGGGCATCACAGAAAGTGTTCTAAAGAAAACATAGATTTAAAGTAGAAAATAAGAAAGGAAACTCAACAGAAATGAGGGAAGCAAAAATCATGGCATGATGAATTGAGAAGTTCAGCAAATCGCATGCTGAAAAGCAACTACAGAACTGGACAAAACTGTGAATAACAGCCATTTTAGGACTCTGGACTTGAACAATGAAATGCAACAAATTTGAAGCTTCTTTTCTTGAAAAAATATTAAACTTTGAGTGAGAAGACTGCAAGTCTGTGGCAATGTTGAGGTATTCTCATACTCTCTCCTTAGCTTAGTTGTGTGGAAATTCTGTCAGGGTAGATCAGGTCATGATCACTGCAGGTTTCCCTGCCACAGAAGGCTTTCATCTGGAGCAGAAAGTGAAAAAAAAAAAAAAAAAAAAAAAAAAAAAAGAAAAAAATGCTATCCTGGTTGGGAAAGCAATGGACTGATAAAATAGTTATAGATTTAACATGTGTAATGATACTTGATAAATGTGATTGTGTTACTCTGCATCAAGACAGGAAATAAAATAGACTTACCATATAATCCAGCGATCCCACTCCTGGGCATATATCTGGAGGGAACTCTAATTCAAAAAGACACATGCACCCCAATATTCATAGCAATAGCCAAGAAACGGAAACAACCTAAATGTTCATTGACAGATGACTGGATAAACAAGTTTTGGTGTACTTATACAATGGAACACTAGACTCAGCCATAAAAAAAATAAAATAATGCCATTTGCAGAAACATGGATGAACCTGGAGTCTGTCATTCTAAGTGAAGTAATAAGCCCGAAAGAAAAAAGAAAAATATCATATGATAGCACTCATATGTGGAAGCTAAAAAAAAAAAAAAAGACACAAATGAACTTATTTACAAAACAGAAACAGACTCACAGACATAGAAAACAAAATTATGGTTAACAGTGGGGAAAAGGGGTTGAAAGGGATAAATTGGGGTTTGAGATGTGCAGATACTAACTACTACATATAAAATAGATATACAACATGTTTCTTCTGTATAGCACATGGAACTATATTTAATATCTTGTAGCAACCTATAATGAAAAAGAATATGAAAATGAATATATGTATGTATATATGTGACTGAAACATAATGCTGTACACCAGAAATTGACACATTGTAAACTGACTAGACTTTAATTTTTTAAAAAGCCACCCAGAAAAATATATATACTGTGCATTACATTTTAAATGTAGACCCAGAAGTCTTAATGACACTCTCAAAGCTCAATAGTTAAAACCCAGCCACATAGCTATCCCTGACTGTCCTGAATTCTGAAGTGTATAGTACAGCAAGGAGAAAAAGAAAAAAGTAAGGTCATCATTTAGCAATTTCTGACACATTTAGATTATGATAAAATTGAATCCAATTTTGGTATTTGACTGCATACAACTTTCAAGTCCCACCACTGCCACTTCCCCTCTGTCCTACGTCTGGGCAAACTAATAAGGAAGCCCAGGAGCTCCCTGCTTTTGAATTGGTAGAGAAGTTAAATCGTACAAGCCTTCAGCACTGTAAGAACGCTCACCCCCAGCTCTACTTTTTAACCACCATAAAATTCAAGCCAGTTTCCTTTCCCTCTCTTGCAAGCCAACCTTGGAGCAGGTTGAGAGTATGACCTGTTATCTCCCAAAAGCCTCATTACGTGAGCAATAGACTTTTTCATACCCTCCTGGTGCTTGTATGTCACTATCACTCTCAAAAAAAAAGAAAAAAAGAAAACCAAATTTGGGCTTAAGGGAGTATATACCACCTCTGAGGGGTTGTCACAAAAATGTGAAAGTGTTTCTAACCACCTATAGTAGAGAACATAATGGGAAGTTGAAAACACCTGAAAAAGAGGTAATGAGGGTGATTTTGAAACTTAGAAAATGGTTCTTTTTCCATTTAATAATGACTATGTGTTTGGAAATATTTTCATAGATTCAAATGTACTTTGCCTTGAGGGAAACTTTTATTAACACAGAGTACACTGATTAAAAAAGTTTAATCTCTTTCAGGGCTATCAGACTTGCCTGGCAAATAGTAGGTTATCTGTAATTAATGTGGATAGAACATCCTCATGACAGCATTTCACATTTTGGTTTTAAGCATATTCCTATTACATTTGGGTTTGAAGGAATTTAGCCTAAATTCTCAGAATTTGTATGAAATTTGAATGCAAAATTTTAAGAAAGAAGGCAGGAAAGCACTGATACCACCAAAGTGAAACACTAATAAACTCTGCAGCTGATTAAATTCTCGGAGGAATCAATTTCATTCTCCTTCAGTTGTTTAAATTTGTTAGCTTATGTAGAAAAACAGCCTATGTTACTATGCATATTGGAGTAATTGCTTCTCTTGAATTAAAAGCTTCTTAAACAATTTTCCTAATCTTCTTAAATCACTCTTCAGGAATGTGTGTTGCTTAGTTTTCACAGCTTCTGAGCACATAATATAATCAATTCAAATAAGCCTCTAAGCCAACAAGACTTTTTTTTATTAATATGAGATTAAAGTGTGGAAATGATGGATGCTGTGTGAATTATTGAACCCCACTTATTTTATTAAATCAGTACGTAGACTTTAAGGCATGTAAGAAAGTCTTTTCCTTTCTCTCTTTTTTTTATACCTTGCCATATTTTTTCTCCATAATTTATTTATTCTCTGAATGTGACTCAATATTTACCTTGTACTTTAAAATATGCACATTATGACCGATTTTTGTCACACTCTTCAAACATTGGTTCAAGACACAAATTTCTTTAATCATGTAGTTCTGCCATTGTCAATATAGAGTTTTAAACTGTTATGAGGCAGGAAAGAGGAGAGATTGAGGCAGTAAATGTGTATACATTGAGATACTATATTACACCGAAGCAATGGAATACAAAGAGCTGTTAGGCAGCAAGTTAGGCAGATCTCTGTAGCAAAGTAAATTTTTCAGATACAGTGTTAAGTGAGAAAGGCAAGGACTCTGAACATTTAGTATGCCAACATGTACAAAAGTGCAACTTTATACCAAAACCATGTATGTATACATACCCTACAACAAAAAGGATGTATTATCTGTGTGAACTTTATATAAATTATATCTTTTTTTGTGTATTCTTTTAAAACATTTTTATTTGGTCAAAATTATATTGGTGACATTTATCAATGTAGATGTTGGAATGTCAGTGCATTGATTTTTATTGCAGGATAGTATTCCATTTGCACAAGTATATCATGATTTTTTAATCCATGCTCTTATCAGTAAAATTTTTTACTTTGTTGTTTCTTGTTTTTTTTGTTCAATGTTGCAGTGAACATTCCTTACATAGTTCCTCATGCATTATTATGAGTTTATCATATAGAAATAATATGAAACTGCTGACTATGTGCATCTTAAACTTTGTAAGATATATTCAAATTACTCTCCATCATAGTTACATGAATGTTCATGTAGAAGAGCTCACATGATTAACATTGTATCTCATTGAAATTTTATTTTTAATTTTTTTAAATGCTGGTCAGAGGGAGTATCATTTCATATGTTTGTGGTATACTAAGATTTCCTGTTCTGTTAACTAACACATGGTTATACACACATAAAATATTCTTGTAAGAATACACAAAAGATGGACAATTGCAAGCACCACTGGACTTGAAAAAAGGAGAGTTGAGAGAGTGGGTAAGAAGAATGCTTATTTTTCACTCATACTATTGTTTCTTTTGATTTTTCCTTGTAACTATATTACCCATTAAAAATAAATAAAATAGAATTTAAAAAATCAATCTATAAAGCTGTAATCTAATATGTTTTAAATATCCTTGGAGGATAGTAGATGTCAAGATTTAACAAAATATTCAGAGCAAAGAAAGAAAAAAGGAAGTAATGCATAGTATCTATATTTAATGAGTTATAAATTCCTGTATATTAAGAATGCAGGGAGGTAGTAATTTGAACTGTCATAAAAATATCCATATTTTTGCAATAGGTTTACAAAAGACCTCTTATATTTCCTGGAGAATGTACTTTATATATTTGTTGCATTGATGATAATGTCTTAAGGAAACAGCCCATTCATTAACTTTGAAATCCTATTTTACAGGTTATAAAGTTTGAGGTCATTCATCTTTCTTAACATAGACTCTCCACTTATCATTTTATAGAACATGGTGACATTGGCAATTGAGGAGTTACTACCAGTATTTTTATGTGTATTTTACATTTCATATTCATATCAGGAAAATCTAATTGTAGGATTTCATCTCATTTCTTTCTTCCCTCTGTCACCCTATGATTTCCAGCCCTTCCTCAAATTTGCATATATTGACATTTCCAACATTTCAAAAATTAGACCGTTTTATTTTGTTAAGCTGAAGTATGAAAGCGTCTAGCAATTATGTCTCATTGATATTCAGTCCTAGTTAAGTGTACTTCTCAAACAAGGGCTAGAATTTATTATTTTCAGAACTGTCTCCTGGTGTGCTTTGTTGTGGTACAGCCTTAATTTCCATATCTATATCTAATATCTGTATCTTTTACAAAGTTGTAAAGTATTATGATACTGTAGGAACCATTTTTATGGCTTCCACACAATAGATGTAGACATTAAATTACCAGATTTTTCTGACTTTTATCTTGAATTCATTTAAGAAGGCAGGCAAGGATGAGACATTTCTGAAATGCTGTTTAATAATAAACTAGGTGTATTTGTAAGATATTTAATAGTGCTTTATTAATCACTGATTGCTGCTTTAAAATTATCCAAATTCAGCACTATCAAACAACAGTTATTATCTCACAGTTCCTGTAGATCAGAACTCTAGGGACAGTCTAATGTCTCATATGGCTGAAATCAGGTTGTCTGCCAGGCTACCACCTCATCTGGAAGCTTCACTAGGGAAGAATATGTTTCAAGGCTAGTTCAAGGTCTTGGAGAATTTAATTTCCTTGAAGTTGTATGAGTGAAGTCCCCATTTTCTTGCTGTCAGCTGAAGATCTTTCATAGCTCAATGATCCGTCAATCTCTCATATTATTTAACTTGTTTTAAAAATCATTTTTTTGTATTTCACTTCTTTTGAAAAATGAAACATTTCCACACATACATGTTCCTCAATAACATCCTTCTTATATTTTCTTTATTTAGTAATCTAATAATATTGAAAGAACTATTTGGAAAATGTTCTTATATATCTGTTTTCTTATAAAATGTATGGTCCCATAAAATCCCTAACACTTCACTCTTGAATTATAGGTACCTACCCATCCAATTACAGATACAGGTGGCCAGATAAACATGAGCCTGTCTCATCAGGAGTCTCTCGGCTTCCCCAAGCATGACAGAAAACAGAACTGAACACATAACTTTTCCCAGAAGGATGATCCCAAAGACAGAAACTTCCTGATTCTATTTCCCATCACACATGTTTTACAATGTAAACTTACCTCGTACGTAAGTTTATCTCACCAAGCGGTGGCCATCTATGACACCTCCCCTTGAATATGGACATATTTATGACTACAGCATGGTCAAAATAACACTTTATGGATTTTGACACTAGGAGGTAAAAGGCTATGCAGCTTCTATGTGCTTATCTTTGAACATTCATTCTGGGAATATCCACATATACTGAGACTGCCATGCTAAAGAGGCTATGTATTATTGCACCGAGCAACAGCACTAGCTGAATTTCCAGCCAACAGAAAGTATCATCAGCAAGCCATGTAAGCGAGCCATTATGAATACCCAGCTTACTCAAGTCTTTAGATTATTGTAGGATTATTGTAGCCTCAGCTGACATCTAACTGAAATGATATGAGACTTTCAAGTGAGAGCTATCTAGCAGTGCCCTGGACAAAGTCCTGAGCCACAGAGTCCAAGAGCATAAGAGGGTGGTCACTGCTTTACACCACTAAATTACGATGGTATGGTACCCAGGCACAGCAATTTGGGAAAATATTTTAATACTCATAGTATTTATAATGATACTATTCTTAATAAGATACATTAAGTTCTTTAATTCAAGGAAAATCACAAATTTGCACACATGATGAAAATATATGTGGGTGTGTGGCAACCCATTTTTATTTTTATGCATCAAAGGTTTCAGTGTAATTCATTTTATAAGACTTATTTTTTTTAAAATTGCTAACATTTATCAAAGTACCGAATTACCCCAGTACTTACATAATCACTTTCATTCATTTCCTTACTTGATATTTGCCAGAAACATGAATTGTTATTTCACTGATGCAGAAATGAACATTTAAGAGGATAAATATCTTTTCAAAGATAACACACATGGCAAGTGACAGATCTAGCAAGTCTTAAAACTTTTTAGTTTTGAAACTACAGTGTATTAAGAAAGTCATCATAATGGCTTAATGTTTCACTGTATATACTATATTAGATGTTTACAAAATTACACAGATTTCCCCTCCAGTACATTCTTTCATTTACTGCTCCTACTTTTGATTAGAGTATATATTTTATCTTTTCTGCAAAGAGTATGCTGACTTTATGTGCTTGTCTATTGTATACAAATGAATGGCTTTTGAAATTTGTGCTGAACAAGTGGCATTAGCCAATCAGCTATGGTTTGGGATATTAAAGAGGCCCAGTTGTCATACATAGGAGAACTATGAAAATGTTGCCTGTGGTAAGATTAATTATTTATTGTTGCTGCATATTTAGAAACCAGGGTCTTCAAATAATTTGTGTTTTGTGACCCTTGACAAATGAGGCAATATAGTGTGGCTCACATACTCAATGATATATTTAAGTCATTTGCAAAATGAAATTTATATCTTATTTTGAATACAATTTTCTTAGTATACATAGCTTTGAAAAAATAATAGGTATTTTGATGGCATGAACACAAAAAAATTTCAGACTTAGACTGTGTATTGTGAAAGGACATTAACTGTGCTATAAACATCTTAAAATAACATTTTCATAAGGATAATATTCTATTTGTAGATCCATTTGTGTAGTTGCAATCCACATTGATGTTATTTTTGCTTAGATAAAAACAAAATAAACTCCTTAGGAAGTTAGTTGATTGTTTTGAAATGCGCCATAGAATTAATATTGCTTTGAGGTAGACTATAATTTAAAAAACTTTCCTTGTACTTGGTTTCTAGACAGTGCAACAAAAAACTCACAATGTTATTTACAATAGCACCACAAAAGTGAAATTTCTAGATATAAATCTAACTAGATATATACAAACTATAAAACTTTGGCAACAAGAATCCCGAGAAAATGTAAAATATGGATAATTATTCATGATCATTGAATGGGAAACAATATTTTGATGATATAAATTATTTCCACTTTCCACTTGATTCATAGATTAAACACAATCCCAGTGAAAATCCCACAAAATTATTTTGTGGATATTGTACAAATTGATTTTAAGTGCGTGGTCAAAGGAAAAACAGCCAGAGGATCCAACACAATGCTAAAGAAGAATAAAGTTAGAGGACTGACACAGCTGAAATTCAACACTTAACAATTAAAAATCAGCAAAATGGCTTAACAGGTTTCTCACCAAAGAATATAGGCAGATGGTAATAAACATGAATGATGCTCACCATCACTTATCATCATAGAATTGCAAATTTAAGCAACAATGAGACATCACTACACACTAATTAGAATGGCTAACATGCCAAATGCTGGTGAGAATGTAGAGCTGCAGGAACTCTTATTCATTGCTTGAGGGAATGCAAAATGATACATGCACTTTGAAAGACAGTTTGTCAGTCCCTTATAAGCAAAATATAGTTTTTACCATATAATCCATCAATTGTGCTTCTAAATATGTTCCCAATTGATTGAAAGTCTGTATTCACATAGAAACCTGTATGGTAATATATACTTATAATCACCAAAGCTAGAACCCACCAAGACATTACTCAAAAAGTGAATGGATAAACAGATGTTAGTACATCTGTACAAAGAAATATTATTCAGCAATGAAATAAATGAGCCATGCAGCAATAAAAAGACATGAAGGAAACTTAGAATGCATATTGATAAGTGAAAGAAGTCATTTTGAAAGTCTACATACTGCATGATTACAGCTTTATAATACTTTGGAAAAGGCAAAATTATTGAGATGCTGAAATACTTAGTGGTTGATAGGATTTGGGGTGAGGGATGAATAAGTGAAATGCAGGGGCTTCTTAGGACAGTGCATTTACTTTGAAGGATACTGTAATAGTAGATAAAAGACATTATGTGCTTGTCAAGACCCATGCCTCTTTATAACACAAGGAATGAATCTTAATTTGTGCAAATATACAAGAAAGTCATGTACGGTCAGGGATCCCAGAAACCCTGCAGCCTGAGACGAGAATCTAACTGTATTACAAATGTATGAAAAAAATCTCACTGAAGGTCATGGGGAGGGCGTTGATGACCAAAGAAATTTGGGGGATGAGTGAAATCTGTAAGGAACTGCACACAAGCCCTATACACCAGTTTATAAAGTAGTTAAGAGAATATGAATTAATTTTTATAGTGCTATATATTTATATGGGGATGGAACAAAAATGTAAAAGGATAAGAGACAGTGGAAGCCGGGTTTGTCACTGTGGGATTGGGAGTGTGAAGATACGCAAGGTGAGAAAACTGGTATAATCCAAGTGGTGATGAATTAGAATTGGAGACATCGGTATGAACTCATGTTGGCTCAAAAAAGATACAGACATTTAGGCATACATATATTTATAGATATATGCAAATACTTGGATTAGTACACACACACACACACACACACGTGTGTATATACATACACACACACACATATATTGCTTTGTCAGCTGAGAGGACCTAAAAGAAATGGTACCACAGAAGCAATGAGCACCCAGATCTTGGTTCCTGATATATTATCTGATGAAAGGAAACAGAGTTTCTTAGAGAAATACCTGATTTGAGGATTAGACCAAGAAATATGCAAAATGAGCCTGGATCACTTTGTAGTGTAAAAAAATAAAGAAGTGTGCAAAAAAAAAAAATGGCTAGAACTGCTTTAAAAGAGCACAGAAGCTAACTGAAAGAGCTTCCTTCCAGTGGCCACAACTGGAAAAATTTGGACAACAAAACAAGGTAGTATTTGTTTCTAACAAAACACAAAATAGACATCCATGAGTCTATATGGATATAAATAAATAGTATGAATAAAATAATATATGTGAATAAAATAATAAAATAAAATAATGTGAATATAATAATATATTATATAATATATAATGATAAAATATAAATTCCATGCAGAAGAATTTCAACTAATTTATGTAGATATTCCACCCTCGAGAAGGGTGAACATAACTTGTGAACTGTGCATAGTGATTTCCTTTCAACGTGCATACTTTCAACTTCAAAGTATAGAAAGGGGGAAAAATGAGAACCTTTACTGTGAGGTAACCTGACAAATATTACCTCAATCAGATGATCAAGATCAGAATTGCCAGTTATAAATCATGTTGACAGTACGTACCTTTGATACGATGTGATGAAAATAGCTCTTACCTCTGTGGTCTTTCTCTCCCAAAACCCATAACCCCAATCTTACCATGAGAAAAACATGAGACAAATTCCAATATCAGGGCATCTTAAAAAATACAATAACTTGTACTCCTCAAACTCCCAAGGCTGTCAGAAACCAGGAAAATTTGAGAAACTAACAAAGACGAGAAGGCTAAAGAGACATAACAACTAAATGTAATGCTGTGTTTTATATGTAAAGCTGAATATAGAAGAAATCCAATAAATAAAAACTTAGGGAATCTAATAAACTGTAGATGACTTAACAATAGTGCATTAATATTTGTTCATTAATTGTATCAAATAATCATACTAATGTAAGAAGTTAAAAATAGGGGAAACTGAGTTGAGATGTATGAGAACTCTCTGTACTACTGTCTCAATTTTTCCATAAATCTGAAACTGTTCTAAAAAATGAAGTGCATTAAAAAGTAATTAATTACCCAAAGTAAAATATACTAGGATAATTCAAAATGATTTCTTTTACAACATGATTGCAAATATGCCAGTGAATTTTCCATATAGATCAAATTCTCTATGCATAATTTTTATATAGTAAGATTTAATAATGTCCTATAAATTAAACCATTGAGAAAAAACTCTGTGGATGATTTCCTTCAAGTTATTTACTGAATAATTTTCTTTATGAATAATTTGTGAATTAATTTTCTTTATGCAGTCCCAGACCTGCCCACAACAAACTTCTATAAATATGAGTGGAAATATTCAGCAGTATAATTTGAACATTGTTAAGGGAAAATTGCCTCCCGATTGTTAAAAATAATTTAAAAAGTAGTAATGCTGACTTATAGCCTGAAGGAATTAAATCACTGAGTAGAATACACACACACACACACACACACACACACACACATACACACACATATATTTGTAACAATAACTTCTTTAGGGTAGTGAAATGGATAGTGGCATGAGAAGTGAGCTTATAATTTGTGTACCTACGATTTTAACTAAACATACTCTGTGAATTCAAAGACAATAGTAACTAGTGTATATTTCCATGAATCATAAAAAAGACAACAGTCAACCATATCCACCTAATCATTATCATTGTACAGTCGAATGTTTGGTATGATTATGACTTTGGAGAGAAAAGAAAGATGTAAAGAAAGAAAGAGAGACAAAGAGAGAGAGAGAGAAAGAAAAACTAACAAACAAACGAACCAGCTTTGTGCTGTGTCCAAGTTAATATACTCCCTATCCTTGGTCTCAGGCTGGAAATGTCACCTGGCCTGGCATACATTCTCCATATATGTTTTTAGTTGGGGAAATTTTAAATATATATTAGACATAGCCACTTACAGTCAATTGAAGGAGAATACAAACATTCTTAGACGGCCACAACAAGAATGAGGAAATAGATGTTTTATAGCTGTATCACCCAAAACAAATGATCACACTAATAGGAATAGTTTTGCTTTATAAAACCTTAACTCCATTCTTGGATTATGGTAGATATCATATTTCCAGTAAAACTATATCAATTAAACTTGGCAGTGAGTTAAACAGACAGACACAACAAATATATTGAATTTCAGTGTATCTTATTTGAAGTCTTAAAAATATTCCTCAGCATTTGTTTACATTATTTAGAGCAAAACGGACCAATAAATTGATATCTAAAGTAGCTTTTATTTGTTAATCAAATATTAGAGACTCTATGAAGCTGGTTCTGTTGGATAAAGTAACTTTATTTAAAATTCCTCTTTACTGAAGAGGAAAATTTTTTGGACAGTTTTTAAAAGTATAGACCAATGAACAGAAATAACTGTTAAATATCCTAAATTATCATGTTAACAAAGATAGAAAATAACAGAAATGATTATAATGGGTAAATAACTTTGCACATGGTATGCTGTGATGAGAAAACAGCCATTCTGAGTTGCTGCCTAGGCATTTTATGGTGTAACAACCCTCCTCACACCCAGAGTCTGGACCTTTAGGTAAGGACCTGAGTTTAAGATTTCTACCACAAGTTCCTCCTGCTTTGCTTTTCCCTAGGAAAACTTTTAAAACAACCACTTAGAACTGAGCTTATGAAAAGTTAGTGAATGCTGCCCCAACCATGTTGAAAGTAATAGGTGCTTGCTCTATCCCGGCTTGCCTGTGCCCTGGGAGAGAGCACTGCCCTTTCTCCAGGCTCACTGCATGCCCCCTTTTCTGGGATCTGTAAGTAATAAGTCTTTTTTACTTCCTTTGTGTGAGTGTGTTGAAACTGTGACTTCAGTGAAAACAACCCCAGAAGCTCTGGGTTTTCATTTCCTGAAAGTGGGAGCTCAGATGCCGAACGCGCTACCAGCTGACACCACGTGGGTGGGTTGTACCTCCTCTTTCAGCAGGTCATAAGCCACATGTTCTTAATTTAATACATCAGATAACACCCCCCAACCACATAATTGATACCCATGGTATGTGATACAACAAAAATCTTATTATCCTATTTAATTCCATTTCAAATCAACTAACTGTTAACTATTATAGGAAAATTAACTGTTTCTTTGAGCAGATTGTGATAAGCAACTTAAATTTCAAAATCAAGATAGGATAACTCACTTTGTGGATACCAGCCCAGCTTCTGTCCCCAGCCACTCCTGTCATTGACCAATGGGTTCATGAACAAAGTGGCCTCTGTGGCAGGGATGGAGGTTATGCATGGGCTCAGCAACATGGACTTCCACTCACCAAGGATGATCTGGCACTGCTGAGTGCCCAGTCTTCCAGCAGCAGAGACCAATGTTGAGTGCCTGATAGGGCACCATTCCCCAGGATGATCCTCAAGCGGGCAGGCTGATTACATCGGACAGATTCCATCATGGAAGACTCAGTATTTTGTTCCTTTTGGATTAGACACATAGGATATGGATTTGCCTTCTCTGTACACAGTGCTTCTGCCAAAACTACTGTCAGTAGATTTACAGAATGACTTATCCTCTGTCATGGTATTACATACAGCATTATTTTTGATCAGAGAACTCACTTCACAGCAAAGAAATGCATCAGTGGCCCCATGCTCATGAAATTCACTTGTTTTATCATGTTTCCCATCATCCTGAAGTAGCTGGTTTGGTAGAATGGTGGAATGACCTTTTGGAGACTGCGTTACAGTGCCAGCTAGGTGGCAATACCCTGCAGGACTTGGGCAAGTTTCTTCAGAAGGCTGTATATTATAAAGCAATGTCCAAGGTATGGTGCTATTCCTCCAATACCCAGGATTCACAGGTCCAGTGATCAAGGGGTAGAAATAGAATTATTATTATTACCCTGAATGTCCTACCAAAATATTTTTTGCTTCCTGTTCCTGCAAATTTAAGTTTTTCCGGCCTAGAAGTCTTAGTGCTAGAGGGAGGAATGCTTCCACCAGGAGACACAACCATGATTCCATTCAACTGGAAGACAGCTGCCTTTTCACTTTGGGCTCTTCCTATCTCTGAATCAACAGGCAAAGAAGAGAATTACTGTGTTGGCTGTGGTGACTGATACTGACTACCAAGAGGAATTGGACTACTACTCTACAGTGAAGGTAAGGAAGAGGATGTCTGGGATACAGGAGATCCCTTAGGGTGTGTCTTAATATTACCATACTCTGTTATTAAAGTCAATGGAAAACTGCAATAACCCAATCAAGGCAGGGCCACTAATGGCTCAGACTCTTCAGGGATGTATGTTTGGGTCATTCTGCTAGGTAAAAAACCACAACCAACCGAGGTGCTTGCTGAAGGCACAAGGAATCCTCAATGGATAGTGGATGGAGGCAATTATGAATACCGACTACAATCACATGACTAGTCACAGAAATGAGTACTGTGATTGTCACGAGTGTTAGCTTACTATAAATTCATATATATGATATCTTTTTCCTTTTCTTATAACATATGATGTATTGACTTTATATTATAGAATTTAAGTTACAGAATATCAAGGAGAACAGTAAACATCTCTCAAGGAATTTACTTCCTCTTCTGGGGAAAAGGTTAGTGAATTTACAGTTACACACAGGATAGCTGTATCATTTTAGGCAGAATTATGACCTTGATATTGTCCTTATTTAGAAATTAAGTCTGGTTTAAGGAGATGCACATGGATGCCAAAATGATAAGGGGTGGAGTTGTCATGCTACTTCTATGTAACAACTTGATGGGGTCACGAGGTTCAGGTGTTTGGGTCAGATTAGCATTTGGATAGGCAGACTAAGCAGATGGCTCTCCCAGGTACGAGTAAGCATTGTCCTCTCTGTGAGGGCCTGATTAGAACAAAAAGGTAGAGAAGGGGAGAATCTGCTCTCATTGTCTGACTGAGCTGGATACTGGTCTTCTCCTGTCCTCACACTGGACTTACACCTTCAGTTCTCTTAGTTCTCAGGCCTTTGGACTTAGACTAGAACCATACCATCAGCTCTCTCAATTTCTTATAATAAATCCATTGTTTCTGTTCTCTGGAGAATCCTGACTAATACAATTGTCACAAAAAATATTATAACTTCTTGCAAAATCGTATATACTTAGATATTATGTTCAGATCAAAGAGAAAAGCAGAGTTACTATCTTGTAAATCACATATTTTCATTTATTTTCCTTTTTTCATGAGACATTCCTAAAGGCTTCATAAGGAGTTAGAATGTATTTTTAAGTTCCCTCTAGTGAAGTTTTGTTCATCTGCTTCTTTTAAATTTTTATTTATTTACTATCATAGCTTAGATACGAAGAAATATTCCATGATGCAAAAGAATTCAGTCATAGATTTAGAAATACAGTTTCCTTGTATTTGTTCTTCAAAAAGATGGACATCAATCTCCATGTTTAGGAGAACAGATATCATATGGAATGTAATTGAGAGTGAGAATCTGGAATTTTTATTGAAAAAATGCAATCTCTTTGTGTCAGTAAAATAATTTACATATTTAAAATTTTTCATAACCTCTTCCTATAAAAATCTAAGTGAAATGTACTATAAAAATAAGAGTTATAATATTGTTCCGTTTGGCAGTGCGGAGCTTATACCATTTAATTCAGATCAGGAGATTTACTACTAGCCTGAGAGGCTTTGAAATTGGCTTATTCATCAGCTTTATTTTCTGTCAAATTGCAATCATTATCTTTTTTTGAATGGTAGTTCCAAAAGAGTACTGACTATCTTAGCTATTAAGTATACAAAAAGTTTCCTACTGTCCTACTGACTGGAAGGTTTTTAAAGAATATAGGTTCCTTGGGAAACATTGCATTACACACAAGCCTTTATAAAATTTCTTTATACCCTCTCTGTCATCGAGATCTTCACAGTTTGTCATTTTATGGGTAGGTGAGGACTTTTTCATTGTTCTCACTTATATAGTGCTATATACCACATTTTCTGTCATGGTAGCTTAACTTAAAAGCAAAAGGGACTGGTAATTACATTTCTATAAAAGGCTCTAATACTGTCATATCAGGACTCTAACTAACTTACAAGGGAATTTTTGGAAATCATCAATGATATAAACTTGAGAAGCCCGCCTAGACAAGAAGCAAAAAATGAAGACTGCATCCAAAATTTTGACGCAAATGGATGGTCTGGCTAGAATATGGTAGTTGTTGATATGACTACTGAACATGACCCTTTCCCTGGCACTGAGTCTTAGATAGTGATTGTAGCACTTCCACACTCTGTCCCTCCAGAATGCTCACACACATTATCCTGTAACTGAGTCAATTTGACAATACTTAATGTTACAATTATTGAAAAAAAAAAAAGCTCCACTGGACAAAAAAAGGCAATAAGGATAATCCTTGATCTGGGTCCTATTCAAAGCCTAACAGGATTTGGAATCACTCAGAAAATGTGTAAAAGCAAAATATCTCATTGTTGCTCATAGTGCTTCCAGAATTCAGAAAGGTGTGATAAAGAGACATTGAAGACTTGATGTATTGAACTGTGGAGGACTTCCTTTCATATTTATTCAGCTTCTAACATTTAACTCAAAACACTAACAGTACTATATGATTATAATATTGAACCAGTGGATATGGAAAAGGTATTGTATTAAATTAACTATTTTATTCCCCTTTGTTTAGGACACTTTATTCTATGTAAGAATTTATCTACACATTACATTATAAAATCATTGATAATAGAAGACAGTTAATTTACACACACTGATCAGCAGTATTGTAACAAAGTTTTTTAAAAGATCTGCAACAAAGTGTCAAGGTGAGATTTATATGTCTAATACACTACAGTATGCAATTATTTAGTGAACCACTAATTTAGGTATTGTTGGGAAGGTATTGTGTAGATGTGGTAAATGCCTACAATCAATGGACTTTAAGTAAAGAGAATTACCTTCAACAATGTGAATGGACCTTGTCCAATTAGAGAGTGGAGAGGCCTTAAGAGCAAAACCTTAAGTTTATGAAAATCCCTAACTGAACTCTAATTGATAAACAAAAGTAATTTGACCTTTTGTTTTATGTTTTTCTCTGCTTCTTTTGTACATCTTTGAAAATTTGTTTATAATATAAAAATAAAGAATGTAAAATTATTCAATTCAGAGATATTATTCGTCTCAATAAATTTTTAGTATCTTAAGTGTCTATTACTGTAGATTACAGTGTACACTTCTGTAAAATCTCTTCTAGGTTTTTTGACTTCTCGTAAGTGTTACATTAAACCTAATTGAGATTTCTGCATTGTCGTTTATAACTACAAAAATTTTCCAGAATGTATTCAGTAAACAGTAACATGTTCTTTGTAGACCTCTTCTGTTCATCTTTATCTTTGTGTACTTATAATTTATTTTTTTAGCAATGTACAATAATTACTCCCCAGATATGTATGGATATTTCTGAGAATTTGTAAAATAATCTTAATGACCCTGATGTCTCTAGAAAGAAATGTTTTATAAATAAAATATACTTATTGTCTTGGAAATTTTCCCTTATAATAGAGTTGTCATAAATGTAACTCACATCTACAAATTGGCATTTTTGGCTAGTAATTAATTAAGAATCTCTTCTCTTTATTTGATAAAAATATATTAACTCTTTGCATGTAATGGTGGAAGTCCTATCTTCCTCAGTCATGATGATTAATTTAAAAACTGTTCCTTCTGGGTCTCCACTTAAAATTTCCATTTTTCTTTTAATCTACTATCTCTAGCAAAGCCTTTATGAATGCACCAGTTCTTGAAAAAAGGGGCATATCTTTCTACCCTTTAAGATACATTACTTTACACAAATAAGGGCAGTATACTGTAGTGATTTTGAACAAATATTCCAGAGTTAGAAAAACTCAGGGTTCAGATTATTACCCACTCACTTGAACTTTTTCAGAAATTTAATTAAACTCTAAGGCTTGGTTAACTCAAATTAAAAAAAAATTCTATTGAAGTATAGATAGTTTATAGTTTAAATGTAAACTCTAAGGCTTGGTTACCTCAAATTTAACAGTGATAATAAGAGTATTTACTAACCAGGCTAAACAGGTACCCTAAGAACTGGCCAGGATGAACTTCCTGCCAGGTTGATGTCACCAAAATTTCAGATCAGTTCACACAATACATTAGTTGGAGGCATCTAAAATAAATCTAAATAAATACTTTCAGAAAATCTTTCCATGCCATCTTATGACTCATTTATCTCCCAAATGTGAGAACTGATGAAGCTGAGGACTTGGGGGTGCTGAGGCACATCTACTGAAGAGCATGGCTGTTTGCTGGCCATTTCTGAAAAGCCCATCTAGCTGTACTTTCTTTGGATAGTCTGCAAGCCAAGCTTAACTTCATGGTAAGAGATAAGTACAGGTGAACCTGTTCATACTTAGTATTCATATATCGAGCTTTGCGTGTTTCCTGTGCATATTAGTCATATCAGTATGTTTTCACTATATTTGCCATTCTTCAAAGACCTCACAGTCTCAGTTTTCAACATCAATGTGATTCCTGCATTTCTGGGGCAAAATTGAAGATCACGATTTTCAATGGCTAGATAGAATAAGCAAGTATGAAACTGCCCCAATTATAATCTGCATAAAATAAAATGATTATAGATATTCTCGCCTTTTCTGTTCCCTACACTTAAAAATTAAAATTATGAAAACACAGAGGGACAAAATTTTTTTCCAAGCATTTTAAATTAGATATGCTAGGTTTTAAATAAAAATCAAATTTATTTTTTTTGTTATACTAAACAACAGAAGATGAACATAAGAATTTGAATAAGAGTCAATTCTGCTTACCTAGGCTAGTTGCTTAGGGAAGAGTGGACATTATCCTGTGTTAGATCTTTTATTTCAGTGTCTATATATGAAACTCCTCCCTCAATAACAGCTTTAGGTTATCTGGTGACCACACGTAGCTTTTCTACTTGTCTGTTTTCTATCACAAGATGAACTTCTCAGTTTTCTAGTTGATTGCTAGAAAGCATATGGCAGAGACCTCTATTTTTTAATGGAAATTCAGGACCTAGAACACCTAGAATACCCAGAATTCTTTTGAAAAGAGATACTAAAAAAAAAAAAATTAGTCACATTATCTAATTTCCAGATCTATTATAAAGTTACTGTAACTATAGTAACTAAAGTTACTGTAACTAAGTGTGGCACTGGTCCACGGATACAACACTAAATTGGTAGTTCACATTCAGCATCTAAGATATCTTAATATTTTAGCTGTTTCTGTCTGCTTTTATGGTGACTCTCTTTTCCTTCAATGACCTTAGAAAGGCAAAGGAAATAGTTCATGTCCCGTCTCACCTCATAGGGGATTATCCCACTTGGATATTCAGTTGACTGGTTTACTTTGCAAATTCACTACTGAAGTACAAAGGAAAGTCATCCTTTCGTGGAGTATGGAGCTTTCTCTCCTTGTTAGTTGGAGTGACATTCCCTTGTAACTTTCTACATTATAATCAGAGCTGATTCTGATAATATTTTGAGACTATTTTTTTGTAATGCATTGCTTAGTTTCACTAAATAGCATTTTAACAATTTGTGGTATAATATATATTATCCAGTGAAGGTTTTTTGATAACAAAGTTCAGTAAGTTTTAAAAATATACAAAGTTTCACAATCACCAACATGAACAAAATATAGAACAATTTAATCACCCCCTCAAAATTTGCCTCATTCCCACTTGTAACAAATTCTTCCACTTACTCTCAACTCCTAGCAACTATTTATCTGATTTCTGTCTCTAGATTTTTGCATTTTACAAAATGCCCTATCAGTGACATTATATAGAATGTGGCCTTTTGAGTCTATTTTCACTTACCACAATGCTTTGAAAATTCATCCATTATCTTTTCAGGTGCTTCTTAATCATTCAGCTTAACCCATTTGTCTTCCTGTTAATGAAAAATAAGCATTCTTTTATATGGTCTGAGATAAGCCCTTAAACAGTATCACTTGAAAATATTTTTTCTCAGTCTGTGCCTTGTCATCTTACTACTTTATAACATTTTAAAAAATTTTATTTTTGTATTGTTATCACAAATGCAATTGTTTCCTTACTTTCAAGTTCTAATTGTTTGTTGCTAGTGTATAAAAATATAATTGATATTTGTATATTGAATTTACATATTGCAACTCTGCTAAATATGTTCATTATCGTGATTTTTGTATATTCCTTGTGATTTCTTACATACAGGATCACATCTTCTGTGAGAAATCCAGGAACACAGACTCACATTGCAGGAAATATAATTTTACTTCTTTCTTTCCAAAGTGTATGCATTTAAATTATTTAGTTGTTCTTGTTCTTGTTGTTGTCTTACTGTACTACCTAGAATGATACACAGTAAAATGTTGAAGAAAAATGGCAAAAGAAAAATCCTTGCTTTGTTCATCATATCTGGAGAAGTCCTTCACTGTTATGCATGATGCTAGTAGCAGGTTTGCACAGATGCACTTTATCAAGGGAGGAAAATCCCTTTTATTCCTAGTTCATTCAGTGTTTTTACAGTAAAGAAGTGTATTATTTACAAGTGATTGTTCTATAGTTTCAAATCTTTTTATACGATCATGTAGGAGTCTGTTAATTTAGTACTTTATACTAACTATCTTCAGATATTAAACCTACTGATCACCCCAGGGATCAATCTTAGCTGATTGTAGCATATAATACCATTGTCATAGATGTCGTTTGCTATAAATCATATTGTTGGCATCAAGTAACTCATTTAGCTCAAGGCCTCAGGTATACAGAGACATTCTTTCAGCCAGGGCATCCCATGGGTTCAGAGGTCATCACTCAAGGGCTGCTCAAAGAACATTCCTGAAAAACTGTAGAATGTGCAGGGTTTGGGCAACCCAGAACTGCTGAGCTAAACCTTTACTGCACAAAGTCCAAGCAGTTCAGTGATAAAGTATTTTTAAATGAAAAGAAATTACAACTCATGAGATTTAACTTCTGGGAGGTATTAAGTCAACTTTTATGGAGTCAGTTTCCTGCAAAATGTCAACTGTTATTGCACTGCGATGCAATAAAAAGCTTACTCATAAATACGTACAGTAAAGGAGAGAATAGTCTATGAATAGTTTGATGACAACTTTAATATTTGACATACATAAACTTTTTTTGTATTTATCTATGGGAGCAGTTTCTACATTCTTCTAAACAATTTTGAGAATGTGAAGTGTATATTTAATGCATTATCAGAAAGCTTTTATCATTACATTATTTTCATCAAAAAAAAGCAGTAGCAAAAAGCAAAATTATATGCCTTCAAATTCACTTGCAATATACTGAATTTATTGGCATATTATAATCAAGAAAGGGATCAAATATATGTGTATAAACTGGTAAAAGTATAATCATCCTTATAAATAATTTTAGTGACATTTATAATTTATATTAAACCTAGTCATAATAGTGATAATATATTAAAGATGCATAATTTTTCATCACATATTTCTGATCATCTATACATTTGTATCTCTTATAAGAGTAACAGAAACATTGATATTTTTCCTATATTAGATAATTACTCAAAAAAGGCTCACATTTACATCATACAATAAATATTTTGTTAAATTTCTCACTTTTACAGTTTGATGAAATTCATTTTTTTGAAAAAAAATGTTTTCAATTTAATATGTTCGAAGTAATACTCATAATGAAATGACCGTGGCCTACTCAATAGTATAGAATCAAATACTATGACAAAATTATTTCTCGTATACATTCATATGTTTTAGGCTTTGCTCAAAATAAAATTATATATACTTACCATGTAGCTATCCATGCTACATTCAATAGCTCTGAAGCATAATAATTTATTTGCAATCTAAATGTCGTCTACTTCAAAGTTAGATTTAAGTTGATAATATGTAATTATTTAGTGAATTCTGTTGAAGTACTCATAGTATGTTTTAAAGATTTCTGAGTGTAAGAAAAAATTCTCCTGTTTTACTATGCCAATTTCCATAGGCTTCTTTAAGGCTTATTATTCCCAGGATGAGAAAAAGGGGAAAATATCCAAATTTTTAGGTTACTCTTACTCATGGGACACTATATGGACTCTCTCAAATGGATTTGATGGTGGGTATTTTATTAATTTTATTATCTAAACTGCAAGAAAGTCAAAGGTGCCCAATATGGTCGGAGCACAGAATGTGACATGGTGATGGTGAAGGGGAAAAGGAATAAGGCAGGAGGGACAAGAACTGGTGCATTTATGGGAGTCCTTGTAAATTATGTGATCTACTATGCTCTTTTTCCCCTGACAGCATTGACAATTCATAGAATATTATGATTGGCAGGTAATATTATTTAAGCATTGGTGCAAAGTGCTAACTTACTTCAAATTTTAAGGGAACTTATTTGAGTTTGTTTGATGAAAATAGTGAAAATATAGGAATTGTTAAATACAGATCTATAAATAGTAATTGGTAATTGGAACATGATTTAATACTTTTAACTATAGTACCATGGAAAGAAAATCCACTTGATTGGTCAAATACAATGTAAGCTCCATGAACACTGATATTTCATTTTCTATTGTTAAAATAATTAAACAAGAAGGCCATTAGACTGAGGTGCTTCATTTTCTATTGTTAAAATAATTAAACAAGAAGGCCATTAGACTGAGGTGCCATTAACCTGGCAGCCTTTTTAAGCAAACTAAAAACCAAACCAGGGCAAATTCCTATGAATGCCTCAAATTTAAGAAATTGAAACCTAAGACCAATCAATTCCAAACAGCCAACTAGCCTTTCCCAAATTAGGCAACTACTTAAGTTACGGCCAATCAAATGAGTCCCTTGCTTTGCTTCTGTGTCTGCTCTGTAAGTCTTTCTCCAAGATCCTGTCAGTTGAGTACTCCAAGTCATTTTGGTTTAACACTGCCAGATTCAAGTTGATGTTCTCTCAAATAATTTTTTCAAAATTTTAATGTACAGTTTATCTTTTAACACTATTTTCTTCATTTCTGATCTCTAATATCTAGATCCATAGCATGGGACACATAGGTGCCCAGTGAAATTTTGAATTAGTTAATGAAAAAGTTATGTTCAAACTTGCATGTTACTTACTGTAACATCCAAGATTTTCATTTTAAGTTCTTCTATAATATGAGCATTATATTGGGTTTTCAAAAAGATAGTTCTTATTTGTTTTTTCATCAATTATTATTGCTGATTCAGTAAAGGTAACATTTGTAGAAATTTTAAGTGATTAGAAAGAACTGAATATTTTGCTCTGACCAAGAATGAGACTCACATTTATGTTCCCTAACTTTTATTTCAGACCCTGAACAAATTATGTTACTGTATACAAAATGTTATTTGCTTAATTTTTTCTATAAAAATACCTAAAATATGACTATTTAATAATAGGATAGTAATAGAAATTATATTTAAGGATATTAAAGTCCCAGGATTAATACAGACTATGTTTTTTATACAATTTGGCTATTTGAATTGGTATGATCATCAAAATTTATTGTGTCTTTGACAATAAAATTTTTCTCATTTGCTCTCATTGGCAGTTTTTCTTCAGAATCAAATATTGTGGTCATGTCTATGTAAAACTCACAATGACAGTTAACTTTCAATTTCCCAGGTATCTTAACTGAAGATACCATGTGCCAGTTTATCTAGGGTAGTCCAGGCTTATGCCTGTCATGCAAGATTAGCAATTAGTATTGCCCCACTTTCATTTTCAAATCTTTCAGTTTCAGTTTAACTCTATAAAACATATTGTCACCTTATCTTGAATATAACACAAATATGTTTCCTGACATGGTGTAATTCTAAGAGAAAGAGATACATACACACACAGGCACATATATACACACACAATGTATACATGAGGAAATTAATTTAAAATGGAGTAAGTCTGCAAACGAAGTAAATGCTTTACTATGATTACTGAATCAAATCATACTACATCACTGAGTTGTAAGTTAAAAGATTGAGAAAATATTCATTATTGTGGGCCAATCAGGGTAATTCTAGACAGTAATTTGCTAAAATTATTGAATTGATTGAATTAGATAAAAAAATAAGATATATGATGGTGAGTCCAATATTCCGTCCACAGTCTCAGTGAAGAATCTAAATTCCACTGCAATGCAGATATTAAAGAGTCAATATAACATTTTAATTTTATGTTTCTTCATTTATAAATGAGTTCTTGAACCGCATGATTCCTAGGTAACTTTAAGTACCTTCTAATAAGAAAAAGACACACGTATACAGGGAGTTATAGTATGTGCAGTTCATTCTCTTTAATTATTTAGTAAGCTGTTTCTTCAATTCTTTCTCTGTATCTTACTTATTGGCCTTATTTATTACATTGTTTAAACAAAATCTAAAAGATGATCATTAATATTATTATATGCTTCATTGGACAATTCTTTAAAACTGTGTGATAGTATGCCTGTGTATTATGTATGTTTTTGTATCCCCAACTTGATTATAAGCTTTTGGAATTTAAGGCAACATGTGTTATTCATGTTTCTATCCCCTGGTATTTAAAAGCACATACATTATTTATCAAGAATTCAAAATTTTCTATCATCCTAGTAGCTGTATTTACAGAAAAACAAGTATTTGACAAGGTAAACTACATGAACTTTTTTTTTTCTTTAAAGATTCTCTTTGTTCTTTGTGAATTAACTATTTAGGATTTTTCTAGTATCCTTATTTACTTTATTTGCAGGTGTTTCTCACACTTTTCATGCTTATTTTTTCATTTTCTGTAAAAAACAAAAACAATCTGTATGAAGAACCCTACTATTTTGTGTTTAAGGAAAACTGTCTTATTTTGGATCTATTAAAATTCAATCACACACAAATATTTTAACACATCATGTTTTTATTTGTGGTGTGAATATTTAAAAACCTGCTACAAAGTAACATCTAACATTTACAAGTTGACTGTTATAGATTTAAGCTCTTTCATCTGTTAGATTTTTTATTCTTGTTAATCCTTGCAGAGCTAAAGCAAAATTAATAGGTTTATAACTGAGCCAAATACATAGAATCTAATGAACCATATTTTATAATCAATAGGTTCATAAAAGTAAGTAATTCACCCAAATTCATATATTATATGAAAGAAATGGTTTACGGTTAATCAATTGAGTTCAAAATGAATTCTTTTACATGCATATTCTGATTACCTAGTAAGATTTAGTATTGCTTCTTAGTTATTTCTCATCCTAATGTAAAATATTATTAGTTACGCTCAAAGTCATTCACATTTCCCCACTGAATTGGGAAGAAGCTGGGGAAAAAGAAAAGAAAAGAAAAACTAAATGGGATATTAAAAAAATCTTAAAATTGGTGAGAGAAGTAGTTGTTATTGAACTAAAAAAGTTCATACAAGGGGAAGAAAAGTTACTAGCCTTTTTTAGCCTGTGACACAATGACTGAGGATGAGTAAAGATGACTTAATAAAGCTGGTGTGTTCCATATGCTAGCACATTCTGAGTCCCTCAAAGTCAGGGGCAGGGCATTCATTTATTATGATGATTATATTATGTATAGCTTCAATATCTAATATAGTTCCTGATACTCATAAGCTATTTGTTATTGAATGATCATCTTATTTAATTCCAAAAACAATCTTGTGAAATTGTAGTTGCTATTACTATATTAAAGATGAGGAAACTGGGCCTTAAAGAAAAAACTAACCTGTGTGATGTCCAAAACTGAAAAAAATAAAGAGCCAGACTATTTGGCTTTAAAACATTGCACTTCTTTTGCTGTTCCTTTCACTACACTGCACTCCTTCTTTGAGGCAGAAGGCCTGGTGTGGTACAGAATTAAAACTCACTAGAGTTCTTCCAGCGCTTCCTGTATGTGTGATTGGACCCATCTGAAGGGGCAAGACGTTGTTCATGAGGATGTTTCTCAAGGAACAGTCATCAATAAGTGTAGATGTTTCAGGTCAGCTCTTTTTAAGCTATCCCGAAGAGGAGCTAACCGTGGAAAAACTTTTCCCTTTAACCAAGATATGTCTTAGTTATAATGCAAAGGTTTTTCTCATGCATTAGGATGATCTGAGGTTACCTATAAAAATTCAGATTACTCTAGTGCTATGAGTGAAAATTAATTTTTCTAGGGATGTTTGAGCAACTCCATCTATCACACCTTCATAGTAGATAGTTGCCCAGAGCAACCTATGACTTTCCCTTAAAAGGGCTCTGAAGTCAACAGTTTGTCCATTTGTTTTAAAAGTCATTCTGTATTTATGTGCTTGTGCTTAAACATTGCTATTTAGTCCAGTTTTAGATCAATTATTTGCAATTTACTTCCTGACTCTACTGCTCTGACAGCAATTTCTACTATTTACCTAACTCTTCAGGGAATTAGATTAAATATAAATGAGGTATTTTAACCTCAATTTTTCATACTTTATAATAAAATATAAATTAATTTGTAATCTATTGTAATATTTAAGTAATAGTTACTGGTAATCTAGAAGATGAGGAAATACAGATATTTATAATGGCAAAATAATAATAATCTATAACCCCATCAACCATAGATATGCCCTTGGTAACATTTTGGCATAATACTTCATAATATTCCCTTGACAGACAGGCGATAGATTTATTTACATGTATGTGTACACGTTTTACTATTCAGATTTTTTTTTTATTTTTAGTTTGGGTACTACTGTTTTTGCATATTTCTGCATTTATGTTTTTTTCCTTAAGAGCAATGCCAGGACAAG
This sequence comes from Camelus bactrianus, assembly GCF_048773025.1. NCBI lineage: Eukaryota > Metazoa > Chordata > Mammalia > Artiodactyla > Camelidae > Camelus > Camelus bactrianus. The sequence goes on from NC_133540.1 coordinate 78,803,141, forward strand.
AACTTTTTTACATTTATTTTAAAAGCTTGAATTCTAAAATCATGACCTGAACTCAGAGGACCTGATCTACTGCAGAGTATGAGCATATGAATGGTCAATTCAAAACCTATTTATCGACATTTATATAAATTTTAACTTGTTACAATTTGGTAATTTAGTGAAATTTAGCATTTTATTTTAACTTTGAATCATATCTCTGAGTAACTGTTTTGAAGGGTATAGCTTCTTCATCAAACTTTCCTGCTAATTACTTGGCTTCTTTATTACTGAAACTATTTCTATTCTTATTCAGTCAGTTTTTCATTATTTTTCCACTGATAATATTATTCCATGATTTTTTATTCTAACACAAATGTGAAAAATAAAACACTCTTAAGAAATATAGTTACAACTTTAAAAACAGAACCTTAAGTTTCAGTTTTATAACATAGGGATATTTAGAAATATCAAATAGATGTTTAGAATTTCAATACTCAAAAAAACCTTCTGGACAGAAAAGGCAGCAACATTGAGAGTCCCATGTAAAACTGACATTTCATGAACAATATTTTTGAATGCAAAGCACCAGGGAAATTTGGCTAAAAAAGATACTGTAATTATTCAAAAATATATGAAATAGAAAATGAGAAATGGAATAATAAAAATTGTATCCTCAGTATATTTTAATTCAGTGAATAAACTTTATTATTTTTCATTTTATCTTTTGTCTCAGAGAGAACTAAAGAATCAAGAAAATGTAGCTGGAAGAAATTATTTAGAATATTCTTGAACTCAAGTGAAACATGCAGTGGTCTGTTCATGGTTCTGATCTGCTTAAATTTTGATCATAAAATATTGAAACAACTTTTAAAAGTACAATTTGATTCTTAAAGAATGTCACGTTAAGAGAGAAAATAAACATGAAATTATGACATTTTATTAAAGTATATATTTTACTTCGTGTTTCCTTCCTGAAATTAGCTGTTTCTTTAAAAGAACTTCTTGTTTAATTCAGTGATAAAGGGACAATGGCTCAATTACTGAAGAGTACCTGGTCATTTTCTATTGGTTCTCATTAGGGACTAAGCACCTATACAGCAAAGAATTCAATATTCTCCTTATCTGTCAGTGCAACATTATATAGTAACTTTGTTCCCTTTTGAATTAATTGTCATGTGCCTAACCTTGGTTTCCACTTACTAGGTTTTATCAGATTCTTTTCCATTTAGTACCCCTGAAAGTAAATTTGAAAATACCTTTATATTTTTAATCCAACACCTCAGTGTATAAACACACAATCATTTACAATACAGTTTCTAAATTATTCTCTAAGTTGTATGATGCCATCTATTTTTGGAGGAATAGTTGAGATTCAACAATGTTTCAAAGATACAGTGTATTTAACTAAAACCTTATATCTCTAGTCTTAAACAATTTGAAGAATTTAGTCCAAATCAAATAATTATGAAAATATGTTTCCTCCATTGTCTTTTAATATGTGAATTTAATTTTTGTTGGGTGAGCCATAATCACAAATTACATGTACATAATATACATATTATATATACATACAGCTACTGTAACTCCTGCAAAAAGGTGTATTCTACTTTAAATAATCTAGAAGTATATTGTATATTTAATATATCTATCATAATTAATATTTAACATTTTCTTGGAGTATTTGAAGTAGAATACAAACACATTTTTGTTGTAGTTTCCCAAGTAACTATTAAATCCTGATTTAAACACCTACAACCTACATTATTTCTTCTTTAAAAATATCTACATTTAAAAAATCACACCAGGACTTACTACAGTTTTTGTTATTTTATAATTGTTCTTCTGCTTTACAGTTAAGAAGCATATTTTTTCTAGAAATAAAGTATTTGCATTTCATTACCTTTTCACATAATTTATTAATATTAGAATGATAAAAAGGACATCAAACCACATCTGATAAATAACACTATTACATCTGTTTTGGTAAAAGTAGAATACAAAAACAATTTCTAAGTAAGTAGTTGAATCATGCCTCTATTTTGCTTTAAGACTGTGCTTATAAAAATGTGTTTTGTGGAACCGCTCTCTGAAAATGCTGTAAGAGGATGAGAGAGAGAGACTAGGACAGGTAAAGAAGGAGGGATACAGGGAATGAGTTTTCAAATCCACAATAGGCTTTTGAATTTTAATGGCTCTAAATAATATAAAACAACTGTAGTATTCTACAATATCCCTCTGGTGTAGATTATTATAGTTGTTTTATATTGTTTAGCCATATTATTCCAAATTTATTTGGCTGTTGAGCTGAGCCAGAACAAAAAGGGATAAAACAATTTAAAGACTGACCAAGAATATTGACTTGGTTTAGACTTAGAGTTGTTTTCACTTCTGTTCATCCAAAGCCAGGAATAGTCATGAAAAACCTGATTTATGAGGGAAACTGAAATGGGAAGGCTGCTAACTGAGATATTTAACATTGATTTTGAGACTGGGTGGTGGATGATGAAGAGACTGGTATGGAAGCTAGACAGTGGTGACTCACTATATGGAGTGGGGGAAACATTAACTCAACTATCTTCTGCAGTAATATAGGAAGCAGAAAATGTGCTTAAATGATTTGTGAGTTTGGGTGAAATGATTTCAAAGCAAATGTTAATTGATGAAATTTATTGTTTCTAGAAAAAAAGAGGAGCACACAAAAGAACTGGTTAGATTGCAAGAAAATTAAGAAAAAATATAGATAACCCAGAAATTCCAGGATAAGTAGATTTGGAAAATGAAATGTTTTGTCAACGATCCACAGATGTAGTCAATCAGACCCAGCTTTAGGCCAAAGATAAATCAATAGTTTAAGATTTAAGAAAGAATTGGGTGACTACCATTAATTTCTTTCAGCTGTAGGAAATGCACCCAGAAAAGAGGTGTGGTCACATGGCTACCTGATAAGATCCAGGTGCCTGTAATGAAGTCAAACTAGAGGGGCATGGGTAGTAATCTTCCATCATAAATTTGAAAATTAAAAAAAAAAAAACACCACTGTATTGTACACAGTATTATTGAGTAGTAGGTGGATGTCAATCTAACTGTTCCTTTGTAGGTTGTCTTATATTCTGATGCACTTCAGTCATTTCTCTCCTAAGACAAACTGAAAGTTCATTAACAGATTCAGATGTGAAACTTCTTTTATTGTTATATTCTCCCTCCCCACTTTTTTTGAAAATCATGCTTTGCACTTCTCTCTTTTTAACTGAGGAAACTCTATTTCCTCAGTTGAAAATATTCAGCCTTTATTTTTTCAAGTGTTTTTTGCTTTGTTCCCTTTTTCCCCTACTATGTTTTCCTTGATACTCCAATTAGAAAGGATTTGGGAAATTCTGGATCCATATTCACTGTAAATTTTCTTTCTTTCTTTCCATCTCCTTGCTTATTCTATGTTCTCTGAGAATTCTTTAACTGGACCTTCCATCTCACAAATATTGCCTCAGCTCTGCGCAGACTATTATTAGACTTTGTTGTATCTATTTTATTTTAATAACTATATTTGATTTCATTTTCCAAGGCTTTATTTTGTAATATAAATGTGTGAAAACTTTCTTTATAATAAATCACATGTGAGCAATAAAATAAGGATTTAAAACTTGAGAAAATCATTTAACATATTAATGCTTTATTTTATTTTGCACACATTGATTCATAAATCATTGGCAACTTTAATTCTAAGCTAATAATTTGATATTAATAATATTTGCTTCTGATAATTTTAATGACTAACACATTTAAATAGGTCATTTATCTTAATGTTTTATTCAAATAAATAGCAATTACGTTTTTCTATTTTGGCAGATTTCAACAATTTAAATATCAGATTCATGTTAACTGTTAAACCCGACTGGACTTTTAGATCATTTCTTTCTATGACATTGACTATTATTTATAGTAAAATGAAAACACCACCACCACACACACAGACACACATACACACATATAGCCACAAACACTTTAAGGGATTCAGGAAACTATTGGTCAAGACTTGGCAGAACTCATGGCTCTCAATTTCCATAATGCTGAAATGGGACAGTAAATAATAGAGTTTTGTTATAGACAGCATCTAGGAATGTGTTAGAAATGGGTAATTTTAGGCCTTACCTCATATTTAGTGATTCAGAATCTTTTAAATGTGAATCATATGTTCAAAAAGTTTGAGATGCCTGGTGCTACAGAACTTCTACAAGATTTTTCACCTTTGATCAAAGTGATCCTCAGATGGAGACATGTGGTATATAGCTTTATTTCTTTTTTGGAAATATGTCAGTTTTCTAATGTTGCATAGCAAACTACACCAAAATTCAATAACTTAAAACATTTATCATCTATAAGTTTATATAGATGAATGTATTTATATAAACCAATGTATATTTGTATAGATTTTATCATTTATAGAGCAAAAATTCATAATGATATATTTGATAACTATTATCTCATGAACCTGCAGGTCACCTGGGCTGGGCTGGTCAGCCCGGCCTCGGTCAGTGCAGGTTGACTGGACTTGGCTGCTTTGTGATGGCCTTTTTATGTGGCAAGGATGACTAGGGCTTTCTCCACAGAGCGTCTAGGCACCAGCATACTACCCAGGCTTCCTCACGTCATGATATTTACAGTGTTCCCAAGTGCAGCAGGAGATCACAAGCCTCAGTGTGCAAAAGCTATTTAAGTCCCTACTTGAATCATGTATACTCATTCCATTTGTCCGGCTCAGATTCAGTGTGGGAGAGGATACACAGAAGTATGGATGCAGGGAGGCATGAAATAATTGTGAACCGATCCTATAGTGATCTACCAGAATAATATTAAGATATAGAAATAGAATTCAAATAAGTAAATGGTGGGAAGCAAATATCTTGTAACCAATCCTTCCTTGTAAACTCTGAAAAATATCTCTCTGTTGCTTAGAAAATTAAGTGAAAGCTAAGTTACCTCATTACATTCACAACACCTGAAGCTGCTGTTTCTCACCTTTACGCTGTGGGATGCATGGATGACATGGTCCTAAGGGTAGAATCCAGTACAAGTGTAAGTGTAGATGTTGTCTTTCCCATTACCTTCACACCTATTTACAGACTGTCAGCAGCAACCTGACCTGCTCTCTGAATAGAGATTCAGTCATTCACACAGAGTCCTATCACAGGCCAGCTGTGCTTCCTTACAGCTGCTTGTTATCAACTGCCATGTGTGAAAAAGTTATGAAAATGATGAACATCATGGCTTTTTATTTCATAAGTTAACCACATAGCTGGTGGTCAATGTAGCCTGTGTCAGAGTAAGAAAGAATGTGATAAAACACACAAATTCAAAATCTATAAGCACAAAATGATCCATTGTTACTTACAAATGGGCAAATTCTATTTTACTCTGGTTGCTATTTAATCCACTAAAGGCTTAAAACACACACACACACACCCATATACACATACACCCATACACACACAAGGCTTTGTTGTTCTCTGATGGCCATATCAGCAGCCACACCAATGGGAAACAAGAGGATAATGTAGAAAAACACAAATCCATTTAGTTCCAGCTCTAAGGTGCATCGTATGGTTCCCCGAGGCCCACCGGGTTGTAATTATGAGCTGGCACAATGCCTGCCCGTGCCATCTGCTGTTTACTAAGGCTGCTGCCTTGTCTATCGCAGAGTATCCCATAAGCGAACTCGACTCTGCACTGTCTCCTCTGCACACAGAAGACTTCCCAGCCTAGGAACAGGTCAAGGAGACACCCGCTAACATTCTGCTGAAAGCCACCTGCTGTAGAGGCAGCTGAGACACATAATCAACAGAACAAAAAAGAAGATAATGACTAGTTTCGTGTTCCTCGTGTATTTCAAGGTCTTTTATGACATGTGAGGGCATAGTAGTCATTTTGTCATACTGCTGGTCTTTCCCTCTCTCTCTCTTTAAATGAAGTCATTAAGATTTGGATCAGCAGTTGTCAAGCTCTTTATCTTTCTCCATTAAAAAAGAATAAAACTACATTTGGTAAGATTTTATAAGGTTATTTAATAATACAACTAAACATACTGAAACAAGACTGAAGAAGAAAAACATCTTAATTTTATATAATTCTCTGTGCTTTTTTTCTGTAGTCTTTCTAAACTGCACTAATAGATCTCTAAAATAGAAAATTTCCTTTATTCAATTTTTGACCTTTGTGTATGTGAGTCTGTACATATGTGTTTTTACTTTACCTTAACCTAGTGGGATTAAAAGGCATATAATTTTGCTTTTATTACATTATAATCTACTGTGTGTTGGGGTGTGTGTGTGTGTGTGTGTTGTAATTAATTTGCATCATTCTTTTTTAAGTTTTGCCATAAAATATAAGGGCTGGAATCCTAGAATCCTGGAAGCCTGACATGGGAACTTTATTTCCCAGAGACCCTTGTCAGAAGGGTCCTGGTTTAATGAGTATTCCTTTAAGCCAGGAGTAAGAATTTGGATTTTATTCTCAGTTATATGGCAACACTCTGAACAGTTTTAATCAAAGATATGATATAACTGAATTTACATTTGAAAAGATGTTTCTGTTTGTAAAGAAAAAATGATTTTGAATGGTGGGTACAGAAGCAGTGAGAGCTATTAAAAAGCTTGTAGTAGTCAAGGTAAGATATAATGTTGACTTGGACTAGGGTAATAGAAATACAGAAAGAAATAAGGGGCTTTTGTATATATTTTGAGCTAACACAACTCACTTGCTGAATCACAGTTCCATAATATCACTGGCTTAACACAAGAAACGTTTATTTTTCACAGCATAGTCCAATAGACATCAGTGTAAGCTTGGAGGTCCTGTTCCACATAGTCACTGAAGGACTGAACTTGTGTATTAAATGGGACACCACGGGCTTCCCAGATCTTGTCCTCTCCTTAATTAAATAGAGCAAGAGAAAAGAAAATATAAAAAATATCATTGCAAGATTTTTTTTAAGGGACCTTTCTGGGAAGTAGTTTATTTTCATTTATGCTCACTTTTCATTGCTCATAACTTATTCAGTTATATCTACTTGTAAAAGAAGGCTGGAAAATATAGTTAATTTGAATTCCCAAAAGGAAGTGGAAATGATTTTGTGAACAACTATATAATCTGTTATAAGAAGAAAATAAAATACATTCAAATATTTTGAATCATTTATGTTAAGAAATTCAGTAGTCAATGGATATATGGCTAGAAAGTCATTTTTAGTCCATAGAGAGAGTTGGATTAGATTTAGAGTTTGGGAAAGTTTAGAAAAGAGTTAATGAAGGAGACAGAAGTCAAAATAGATTTATTTAAAGCTAGGAAGACATTAAAGACATATTTTTGAAGGTCAAGATATACCACATTACATAAACATTACCAAGAGCAAATATAAAATGTCAGGAGAATGCACATTGCATGTAAGGAATAATGACTTTTATAATTTGGTTAAACAATAAAATATGAGTTGAGTTGAGGTCAGACTTTAAAAATAGGTGCATCGTATTACAGAGTTCCCTGAATGCCAAAATGAGGAGTGTGAACTTTATCTCTTTAACAACTGGAATATATCAAAAGCTTTAGTGGAGCAATATGACAAGATGACAGTAATGTTTTGAGTAGGTTACTATGGAAACATAGGGCAAAAGTTATTAAAGTTAAAAGTCTACTTTCAGGGAGCCATTTAAATATAATGGAAATTAGTGACAATGTGAATCTAAAGAACACTTGTAAGAAACATGAAAGAAATACGAAGGAAAAAACTGGTAGAAAGAAATGACCCAAAGAACAGAGATAAGAAAACAGAAAAGATGACTAATCATCTAAATAACTGATACCAATGTCAGAAATGGGAAGTTATGAGATTAAGCCATGTAAGCTTATCAAAGTTAAAGTAACAATAGATTCAAAAAATATTTTATCTTCAATACTGTGAAGGAGTTAGGCAGAAAATGCATGTAGAAATACAATATCCAAATTTATCTCTCAGACACTAAATAGATTAACAAAAATATCATATGTCTTTTGATCATAACAAATCACAACTGATTATGGAAAATTATCTTCAAGTCTTTGTGAAGTATCTGTATAACTTCTTAATTTCAGTGTAGGATGCGATGCACACTTTTCTTCATAATCAGATCTTTCCCTCACTGCCCCCCATGTGGTGGAGATTTTCCATATTCCATGCAATAGTGAATGGGGTTATTTGGCTAAAAAATGAGAAAGTAGTCTCTCTTGTTTTCACTGTGAACTCTTTTACCACATGGGAGCTGCATATTTTTCCTTGCTTTCCTCTGTGATACTATATGCTCACTGGGATGCGACTTACATTCTGTTTTGTGGAAAAAGACTACTTTTCTCCAGCTCCTTCTTCTAAAACTGCATACTTACATTCCATTCACAGAGGGGAGAGAAGGAATCCTCACTTTAGATTTTGGTTGAACTTCTTATCTCAAACCTCGTTTTATCAAGTAAATAATGATGCTTGATTTTCATTTGTCTCCTTGTGCCTAGAATAAATTTGTCTCAGAACATGCATGAGTGATGAGTGGTTAACTGGCAACTTTTTTTACCCGGCCAATCCATACACACTACACAGAGACACAGTGTCCTCAGCACATGAAAAAAAGGCTTGAAAGCTTTGAAAGTTAGAAATAAAAAGTTACATTTTGGGACACATGGACTTTTTATCTATGCAGTTTAAGTGACCACTGTCTCCAGATATACTTCTAGATTTAACCACTGTGGGTATTTCTAACTATGGGGCTTGGATTTAAGCATAACTGTTCTTTTAATCATTAGGCTAAGACTGGGTTGAGCAAGATGAGAGCTGAAACTTAGTAGTTAAGAAATGATTGATTAGGACATCAAAGTAAAGAAGCTAAAATATGTTTTACTTAGAGTTACTTAAAATCTGTCTCCAAAGAGAAATGACTTTACATATTAAGGAAATTCAGTCACATATGGAGAGACTGAAGTCCTTTCAAAGACCAATAAAAAAACTCTCTATATAAAAACAGGGAAGGTGTCAATACACTGATGGGGTTCGTGACACATTACCTTGTCATATTAAGTTTCTTAAGCTGAAGGAATTTTTAAAAAAATAGCAAAGCAGAAGGGTTGCTCTGACCTTCCCCTATCACCCTTCCTCTCTGAAATAAAACTCCCATGTGAAAAGTTCCTTCCCCGTACCAGGAGGAAAGAAGACACTCTTATCACTAGAGATGGGGAATTTGAAGCCAGGAAATCTGTACAATCCCCTGCTAAACTAATCCTTACCTTCCTAGCTATCCTTAGCCCTCACGTCTCTGTTTCCCCAATTCTTCACAAATTTATTCTGTATTTATTTAAAATATATAAAAGCTTTCTATTCTGGTCACTTCCGTGGGTCTTCATTATCTTGTGAAGGCTCCTGTGTACATGTAAAAATTCAGTAAAATGTGTACACTTTTCGGCTGTTTATCTGATCTGTGACAATGATCAATTTAGTTATCAGACCCATCCAGGGGCCCTAAAAGGGTCCAGGAAAACTTTTTCCTCCCCTAAAATACAAGTTTTGTAAACACAGGTAAGTGGATCTGTATTCCCTTAGTGTATATAGCACAAGGGTGAGAGCGGAAACTTTAAAGGTCAATTATCAAATAAAGAAGGAAAAAAAAAAAAAACCCTAAATGGGATCATTCCAAAAACAAATGCTTGAAGAGCCAAGTTTGCAAAGAGATGCTAGGTAGGAAAGGATGAAAACAAAACAAAGTTGTTCTTTCTTTACTCTAAATATAAGGAGTGAAATAAAGGGGAAAATTAATAAATACAGCAAATTGAATTAGTTGCAGAGAGGGACATCTTTAAGGGAAGGTCTAAGACATTGCATGACTTATCTGACTGCTCCTGTAGGAATTAATTTGAAAAGAGGGTGGAATTTTTGTTGTTCTTTGAATAGAAAAGGTAATTGTAATCTATAGAGTTTTAAGAAGCTATGAGAAAGAAGATAAAATGAATGTTGTGGATGGAACTTAGATCCAAGAAACTATCGAAAAAATACTTTAAAAATGAGGAGATAAGTAATCCAAAATTAGAGCAACAGTGGATAGATCTCTTGAAAACTGGAGTATTACTGACAAGAATTGACAGTACCCTTGGCCAGGTGAATCTATACACTTTCTTGATATTTGATATTGGGCAAATTGATTAAACTCTCTGTTTCTCATTTTTCTTATTTTTAACTTGGAAATAATAAAGTTATATCATAGGGTTTTTGTCTGTGTGTGTGTGTGAGATCCAAATAAATTAACGTATGTAAAGATTTTAGAAAAATACTTGGCACTTAGAAGGCACACTGTAAACATTCCATAAGGGATACAATTAGGTAATATTGTTATCATCTTTTAAATGGGTTTTAGAAGGAAATACTGTAGGAATCAGCATAAATATTCTATGTATTTTAGGTGCATTTCAAGAAGTTGTTGAAGGTTGAGGAAGTAGAATTGTCAAAAGGAAAGTCCTCAAACACTGCAAATTTCCCCCCACCATAGTTTTTTGGCTGGAGTGAAAGCAGTTATTTTCTAAAACGATTCTTGCTTTTTGGGGTTGCCTCTTACTGTGTACTTTAGCTAGAGAAAGCAGTCTTTTCTTGATGTGCTTTTTTTTCTTTGTTGTTGTGTTTTTTTTGGTCTGAGCCTGTTTTCATTTCTTGGTTGCTGGCTTTTCCAGTACCTACTCTGGGATAATCAGATATAATCAAAGACATTCAATTTTGTGTCAATCCTTAGCCTTCTTTTCTTCACCTTTTAGTCTTGTTGCGTTAGTTTTATACGTAAGTCCAGGGTTTTTAGCTGTATTTATGGGAGGAATAGGGAAAAGCAACTCTCCTCCAAATACCCAGAAGTACAAATTCTCTGTTAAATTGTGTACATTAAAAAAAAACAACCGGAAATTTTAAAAACATTTAAGGTTTCATTTCTTGAGGCACAAAAATAGAACAATAAAATAAACCCAAATGAGGTAGAACATAAAGTTTTATAAAAATGACAGCAGTTAATGGACTATAAATAAGAAACAGTAGAGATGAAGTCATTATTTAAATTCTTGGCTCTTAAGATCAAAGTAAAAAAGAGAACTTAAAAATAAAAAAGAAAGGTCATAATTACAAATACAAAAAGATGAACAATTATAAGAGAAAATTATATACTCTTTGTATACTTCTATATTTGAATATCTAAGTAAAATATTAAATTTTGTAGAAAATTAAACTATCAAATTGTTCTAAAAATTAAAAAAAGTGAATAAACTATTGAAAATTGAAAAAAAAAAATAGTCAGGGATCTAACCATTATCCATTTCCCACTGAAAAGAAAATCACAAGGATCAAATGGTCATTAGTCAAATCCACTAATTACTTGTGTGGAATATGATTTTTGCCTTATAAAAAACTGCATTAGATAATATAAAAATATGTTAAATTATACAACTAATTTTTTAAGCTAATCCAACTCTGAATTGTTCATCAAGAGAACAGAAAAATAAATTATTACCTTTTGGCCAAGTATAACAAATATTAATTGAATCATTAGTACATTGATTTCTTTTTTTTTTTTTTAACCTTGCTCCCTGATCCAGTAGTATATAATGCAGATATATCACTAATTTTTAAGATAGGTAAACTAGTAATTGTATTTTGATAAATTAACAGAGGAATTTAGTGTGATCATTTCAATAGCTGCTCCAAAATAACTGGAATAAATTCAACAACCTTTTATAAAAAATGGAACAGTCTTACCAAATTATTCAAAAAACATATTTCTTTAAGTCAACAATTTACATCTTACCAAATCACTGGACAACCATTAAACATAACTATTGTAATTAAATTCAGAAATAATGACACCATAAATTTCTCTTCCACAAAGTCTTTTGCATGTGTGGAGGCAATCATGCAGAATACCAGTGAGAAACACAAGAAAGAGGAAGATAAACTAACATCTTTGAAAAATGGATCTAAATGTATCTAACCAAAAAATGCAATAAAGAGTTCATACTAGACAGCTATAAAACAGGACACAGTAAAGATTGGAACAGAAGATTGTTTGCAGACTTCTCGCATAAATGCCCAACTTATTTTTAAGAGTTTTATCTATTTAATTGATAGTGTGGCTGCCAAGATAGCAAAAACTTGAGTATGTCTGATTTGTATCATTCTGTTGCTATCACAAATGAAGAAAAATTTAAAATCTGGAAGGACAAAAACCCCAAAAGTAGACAAAACTATTCAAGAAAAACACAGTCTAATACAAAACAAAATAAAATGGCAAATGAATTTTGGCATAAGAGCAAATATCCTAATTCACCTGAATGCTGAGAACATAATCCACCAAGTGAACTTTGCATTTTATCACTGGGATTGTAGGAAAGAAAAATTATTCAAGAAATAGTCATTAGTCCTTCAGTGAAAAATAATTATGCAGTTTTAATATTATAAATGTTACTTATTGCTTTCAAATTTTTGAATCAAATGATGGATAAAATGAGAAGTTTAAGGTTAAGAAAAACTGTGTAAATACATATTTATATTTTATAGGTGGTAGAAGTAAAGAACAGCAAAGAGAAAGGAATAAATAATAATGTTCTGCTCTTAAAGGAACATTTAGCTATTATGCAAACTTGACTAAAATAGATCTATAAACATTTAAAATAAACTGATAGAAAAATTGAAATTAATATTGAAACTACCAAATATTTTCAGAAAGTAAAGGACAATTAGAGCTAGCAGTGTTGGCTAAATTCTAATTTGTCATGGGAAATAATCAATAGGCATAGTGAAAAATTGATAAATCAAGAAAGAAACAAGAGTATATTATTTCATATAAAGGGACTAAATATTAAAACCAAAGAATAGAAAAAGTCAGAAGAGTCTGCCTTTGGGCATATAATTAAGGCTGTGTTTCACTTTTTTAAAATCCCATACTTGTATTTCATTTACTAAATTATCAAATAAGTATATAATAAAATGAAATAAAATAAAACATTAAAGTGTGTATTGTCAGGCTGCAAAACACAAAAAAAGACATTGTAATCCATCTCATAAACATGCAGATACATGAAAATTGTTCATTTCTTCCCACTGGAACTTAATAAGCAAAGCCAACATAGAATACTGTGTTCATTTACTAATAACATTTTGACACGCTAGTATAGGGGGAAAAAATTTTTCCCTTTGCTCACTGGTTTATAAGCATGATATGAACATATTCATTCTCTTTCTCTTTCTCATACAGATGCATGCACTTCCATACACACACACACACACACACACACACATACACACAATAGCCCTTTTTGTCTACAAGATAAACTCCATGTTACTTACACTATTATCAAGATTATCTATTGTCTGCCCTAAAAGTCTACTAGTGTTTTTAAATTTTATCTGAGATAATATATGCCTGATAATTTTCCACTAGAGTATGTTAGTAATGGTCACCCCGCTGACAGCACTGCCATTACTGTCATCTCATATATCAACATTTTACATATTCTTTAAGATGTCCTAGCACAGATGCCACCTCACTCATGAAAATTCCCAGATCATCTAACTAAATATTCTTCCTCTAACTTTCCATTATCTTTAGAGGTTTGGTGAAGTTCACTTCCTTCTATCTGTATTTTATTTAATGGAGAATATAAAATTTGTTCAATAACTCAATAAACCAGTGAATTCTCTGTGTCTTGCACACAATGCTATTCTTCCCATAATAGTAGTTGTTGATCTATATTTGTTCAAATCTTATTAATTGCTTTATATATATAAATATAAGAAGTCCATGAAATTACAATGAAAAAGCACCTACTGACATATTTCAATAATACACTGGCATTTAATTTAGAATAGAAATATTCATTTTATTTATTAAAAAAAAATCTTTAAGTCACTGGTACAAGGAAATTGCAATGATTTTTAAAAAAATGTTTTTGCTTTACTTATGCACAAAATACGTTTATCTTCTCTTTAAAAAGTTTACATTAGACTAACATGTCTCAACTAGATTATTATTAGGAGGAGCTAAAAGATACCTAAAATTACATAATGTTTTCATTGGCATTGCATTTTAAGGATCTTCTTAGATCAAATATCTTGATGCAAATAGCCAGAATCTGATTTTCAGAATGTTCCATTTTATTTACACAGAAAACTTATCTGTAGTATGTTTTATGTTTGACAGTCATGAGTGCATTCTTTCTGAAAAAATTTGTAATTTGACTTACATTTTTCTAGATAGAACAGGTAAAATTATCCTCTGTTATGAACTAACTATGTGTGTCCCCTCAAAATTCATATGTTGAAGTCCTAACCCTTACGCGATGACATTCAGAGCTGGGGCCTTTGGGAGGTAATTCTGTTTAGATGAGATCATGAGAGTGGAGCTCCCCTAATGGGATTAGTGCCCTTATAAGAAGGCAAAGATACACCAGAGCTTGCTCTCTCCGCCGTGTGAGGGTGCGTCCAGAAGGCAATGTTTTCTGAGCCAGCAAGAGGGCTCCCACAGGAACCGAATTAGCTGGCACTTCGATCTTGGGCTTCCCAGCGACCAGTAATGTTAGAAATAAAGGGAGCTGGGGAACTGGCAGAATTCTGGAACTTGATTTTCCACAACTGTCAAAGTACATTTCAAGAATTTAGATGACCTATATTAGTTACTTTGTAAAATTTCATCATTGAGAACCTGCTGCATGCTCAAAATCTTCAGAAATTTACAACTATAAGAAAATATTTTTGTTATGTTTTTGTTTGTGTTTGTTTGGGGGGGGTGTGTGTTATACTAAAAGTTTTTTAAAAGGCATTGTGTAGCTACTTTATTCCATGTGATAAGGATAAGTGGTGCTATATGTAGGACATCAAAATATTAAAGAGAAATAAAAATCATTAGCTAGGGGGGGTCTAAGAAAATCACAAGTCATCACCTGCCATTCTTTTCTTACTATCTTCAAAAAAATTGGCATTCAGGAGCAATTTCCAGGCTATATGCCAGGAGTAGACACACATTCTTAGGAATCTCAAAGGACAGAGTGCATCTGACTTACATATGCTATTACACTATCTTAAATTTTTAAAAGGCAGTCTATAATAAAACACATATATTAATATTTTTTTAATTTCCTTGAATCAGCAAAGTAAATTGAAAACTAGGAGTGTCACAAAGTAATGCTGGTTGGTGGGTTTCAACTCCATGTTCTGGTTCATATATTTAAAAGAGTGAAAGTGAGTGCTATTGATAATTATTCTAGAACAACAGTGTTTCCTGGGATTTTCACAAGCAACCCAGGACACATGAAAATTCTACCATTATAGGACAAATCAAAATACCCATCCCTGTTTCTATATTGCATTTGACACAGGGCTGACTCCCTAACTTGAGTTAGCCTTCAAGGCTCTTGAAAAATTACCAAGACACCTTCTAAGCAAAAATTTTCCCACTATTATAGGCAAATGGGAGCTGACATGACATAATAAAATGTTTTCTAATAGAAAGGTGCTAGCATGCTTATTTTGCAATCTATATTGCAATTTTGCAAAATTGTGTCAATAACATCTTTGTATCTTAAAAAATGATTACAAATTGATTTTATCTGTCTTAAATATTTTGTTGCTTGTAATATATACAAATTTATAAATTATACCTCAAATTATGTGCTAATTTAAGATATAAGTTTTGTTTTGCTTGACATTTAGATAATTCATTTCAACCTCTAATCCTTAGATAGCTAAACCATTTGCCACTTATTCAAAAGACAAAATTTTATTGCTACAAAAATCTGTGATAGTTAAAGAATTGTTTTTGTTACCGTTTAAATCTTTTAAACTGTACTTATGTTAGGAACATTTGGATTTTATAAAGGAATGCCTTCTTAATTTTTTCTAAGAAATTGCCAATTACAATGTGATTATAAGATGTTAAAAAGAAATCACCACAAAGGGACATCCAGATGGCCATGAGAAGTAACTACTAATAGATGAGCTTAAAATGTATGGTTCTTCATCTGTTCTTGATAGAAATGTGACTCCAAATTATTTTGGTGATGTAATTTTCTAATGTTCATCCCAAAAGTGTGCTGTGGGTACAAATGGTTTACACATTTTGTTATACATGAAATGTGACTTCTTTTCTATAATGACAGAATTTTTAAAATTTAAATTACAAATTTTCTGGGTGACTGAAAATGAGTAACAGACACTGAGGATTGCTTCTGGTAGTAGAAACTGTTATCTGTGCCACACTAGCCCTTCTCTTCTTGTACAATAACATAAACTACACAGTTGTACAGAACAAAGATTACATTTTCTTTGTGCCTCTTTTACAGTGAGGTGTGGCCACATGACTTAACTCTGCCAAGTGTATGTAAGAAAAGTGGTATGAGCAGAGTTCGAGAAGGCTTTCATATTTCTACAGAGGAGGAAAAAACCTCCATTTTTTTAATCTCAAAATGTTATTCTACTACAAATATAATGAGTATTCTGTAAATGTGTGTGCTGTTGGGTTTCTGTGTTTGTGTTCATTTCTCTCTCTAAGCACGTTTGATCCTCTCCTTCCCTAAAAATTAGTTACAGGGATTTTACTTTCTAAGAAATCTATTTTTACTCTAGTTTCAAAGACATCTTAAGGATTATTAGAAAACATACTCCCACAGCATTCAGATGTTAAGTCTAATGAGTAATAGTTTCATTGATTTTAAAAATAGTAGAATATTGTAGAATGTACATATTTTGTTGTGTAAAAAAAGGTGTTCCAACTTGGCATGCAGTACTAAATAGTCAATTTAGCTTCTATGTACACTGGAATCTTATAAAGAAAATGGCTTTTGGACTTTGGAAAACAATTTTAAATTTTAAATTGTAGATTTACCACTTATTACTAGTATAACCTTGGCAAGACTATTTAGCTTACTGGCACCATGTTTTACTCATGTATATAATAGGGACATTTAATATCAGGTGATTATTTGTGAATAAGATAAAATACTTTATAAATAGAAATTCCTTCATAAATTGAGCTTACAATAAATGTTATATTTTTTCCCTTTTCACTTTTATTATAAGCCCAATATACCATTATATGGATAAGCTTGAGAACAATTTACTCAAGATTGATTATTGCTAAGTTGAAGATTAAAGGAAAGTACATATGTAAATGGGGTTGGTCTGGATGGAGGGAGGGGGGCATATTTCAATATGGCCTGTTAATTTTATAATTTATGGGGAACTAAGTGGAAAATTAAGTGAAAGAAAAATGCACGATCTAATACAAGAGTAGATTTAAGTTATGACGTCTGGCTTTCTGACATAGATTGTAGATAGGCAATACATTTCCATGAGGAAAAATAGAGTGTGATGGGGTATTTGGTAGAGTCAAGCACAACAGGACTTACTTAGAACTTGCTATTACAACACAAATAAGATAAATAAAACATGATATTGACACAACATTGTAAAATGATTATAAATCAATAAAAATATTAAAAAGTAAAACATGATATTGCTATTAAGAAAATAATGATCTAATAGGAAATATGGATATGTAAATAATGATTTAATAAGACATGAAAAGTGTAATAACTTATGTATGTAATATATATGTCATACAAAGCAAAAAGATTATGACTGGCTTTGATTTATCAAAAGGGATGGTATAATTTCTAATTTAAAAAGATAGATTCATCAGGATAATGCATGGAGTTTAAGACTTACTAGCCAAACACTGTATTTAAAAGTGCTAAGAAAGGAAACAAAATGTGAAGTTCACAGAACTAGTATTTCAATACTATTACAGAAAAAATTCAAGAGTGAGGTGATTAGCAAATAGGAATTATCAGATACACTTTAATAGAGAGTTGTATGATATGAATTGTCTCTTAGGTTTATTCCACTAGCTAAAGAGAACACTTCAGAACAAATTGTAAGAAAAAAAAATAGTTGAATATGAGCTTTGTTATACTGCTTCTTTAAAACAGGTGATTTGAATGTCAAATTTAAAAGAGCATTAATTTGAAAATAAAAACAGAAACTGCAATATTCATCTTCTTTGTTGATTTTCTATGCTTCCCACTGTGGCTAGGAATTATCAGATTGCTCATTTGCTGTTTTTCTTTTAAGAGCCATTATTGTAATACTAATAATAATATCTGTATAATAGCTAAGATGTGCTTCTCTTTGCCAAGACCTCTGATAGGGAGAGGCTGGACACTTGGGACCTAGACTCTCCAGTGATATTTGAGTGGAGAAGCTTAAGAATATCGAACACACACATTTCTCCTAATCCTTTGGGCAAGTGAGAACACCTCATTTATCCTCCATGGAGGAAACACTGAAAAGTTCTCAGCCAGAGTGAGTAGGTGCCTCACATTATGCTGTAATCGATTTTGAATCAGTTGGGCCAGGTAGAGTAAAATGTAGAGCTTGATAGGGGAATAATTTATTGAAATGAAGGTGTTTACTTATTAATCATGTTTAATATCTTGAGAAGGAAACCTAAGACAAATTTTAAAATGCTTCTAGGAATAGCTCCATGAAACTTGGAAACAAAGATGGCTTCATGGAGGTAGAAATGCCTGGACTTTGTCTTAGCAGAGTATGGAATCGGATAGTTCTGGACTAAGGTTAGAATGCACTTACTAGGGAGACAACAGAATTTACCACTTGACTATGTTTCCCAGAAGGACCTAGAGGACACACTTCAATAAAGCAAGAAGAACAAATATGGAAAAAAAAATTTTTTTTCTTCAGTAAGGAATAAAAGATGAAGTGTATTGGCATGTTTGAAAAGCTCAGTGGTGGTTGAATTGGAAATCAAAGTTAACAGTAAGAGATGTGACCATGGAAATGTGCTCCTTAGTTTCATTGGAATTAATAGGATTCTGAAATTTTAGAATCCTGGGAGTTCCAATTAACAAACAAAGAAGGGTGGATATAGTTACCTTAATGGGCATCAAGGTTAGAGTGGCAACCTTGATGACTTGACCTACAGGGATAACTCACAATGCTAAAAGACCATTGTATTACTAGGGTCAAGATACTTCTGGAGCTAACCAGCTTGGTTCTTGACTTATTCATGTGCTGGGAAATAAGCTGCTGGAAAACAAGCCGCGCCTAAATTTCCATGAGCTTAAAATATTATATTCACACTTGCTTGCTTAAAATGCACATGCTTGCTTAGTTTTAAAGTTTTACGCAGTAGATGACCTATAGCACGTATTATGCTAAAGAAAATTTGAGGTGGGCAATCATGAGATTGATCATAAGGGCACGAAGGAGGGCAGATATTTCCTTAGGGTAAAACAATGCATGGTCCTGGAAAGCCAGATCGCCCATTAAGAGAACTTTGTTCTGGCATGAAAGCATGCGGTTAAGCCCAGGGGAAATATTTGCTATCTCGAGGTGTCCTGGAGGCAATAACAGGATAGATTTAGAAATTTTGCATACCCTGAGGAAGGTGATTGTTCCTGGAAGGGATAGGCCTGAAATTAATCAGTTAAATAGCAAGCAGAAGTTAGTGTTTATCACATGGAATATCTAAAGCCTCTCCTCTTCGATTGCATTTTTTTTCTGAGCTGTATCCTCCTAATAAATATGATGTCGACCAGGCTTTTGGGACTCTGGATCCACAAGATCTTGAGTCCCCTGTCCCATCTTTGCTCTTTACTTGGTCTCTGTTTCTTAAGTCTTGCATCACACTGGACGCAGCATTCATGGAGACATAAAAAATTGAAAGCTGAGAGCAAAGTGCTGACATCAGCTGCTACAATCACATTCTCTTAGTAGTTTCCAGATCTAAGCCAAATCTTAGATCCAGAGTAAAGGAGAAGACACATACTTCTAAGCAAAAACTCTGAAATGCTACACTAAATATATAAGACAAATATATAAGACAAGAATTTTCCCAGTCCTTTATCACCTTTAATCAAAGGATTAGGGAAAAATGAATACCTTGATTATGCAGAGATATTACTAGTAGGTAGGCTCTGAGCTCAAAATTGCATCAGGGGATTCCATACACCATAATTTAGTCCTCCATGTAGAGGAGAAATGTATAGAATTCACGTCATAAATAGAATTATGGTCCATGTGCATCTCAGCTGGTTTCAATGGGTCTACTGACCCACTCTGTTAATTTCCCTGTCCCATAATGCATAATTAGAATGGATATAATTAGCTGATGACACTAGAAGATATTTGGTAAGAAGAACCAAGTGTAATGCCCTACACACAATCTAAGACAGACAACAGTATCGATACTAATTTTTTTATCAAAATTTAACAGAGATTAGCATAGCACTAACACCAAATACACAAGCATTACAGGATAGCGATCACTATGATATGCACTATGATGGTCCCTAAAGTAAGCAAATGGACATTGGAAGGTATTGGAGAACTACTCTATGCTTATCCATGTATTTCCATCGCCAGCCATTCCACAAGATGGAAATAAAATAGTTTCTGGAATTGGGTATGTAGCTATTGATCTGGAAAAATGCAATTTTTCCTTAATATCTGTCAGTGGAGAAAAAAATCAAAAGTGTTTTTTGTTTGGAAGACTGCAGTGTATAGTAACTGTCTTTTCCCAGAGCTTTCTGTTGCACTGCTTTATGGATATTATATTTCTAAAGGAACTTGATATTCTTGATATTTCACAGACTTCATCCTGGTTCACTGTATTAATTATGTTCTACTAAATGTACCTGGTAAGGAGGAAGCAGCAGGTACCCTTCCTGTAAGACACATGCATGTAAGACTCATGAATTTTAAAAGTATAAGATGAACCCCACCAAAATATTGGTTATGCCACATAAATAAACTATTTAGGAGTCCATTGACTTAGAGCATGTTGGGCATATTCTCTAAGATTAAGGCAGATTGTTGCAATTTGTAACTTTTAGAATGAAAGAGAGGCATGACATTTGACGGACCTCTTTGTATTCCGAAGTTAGAACATACCACACTTGAAAACTGTGCTCATTTTTATTAATCAGATGACTTAAATGGTAGCCAGTTGTGAATGGGGCTCAAAGCAAAGGAGAACTCTGCAACGGATCTTGGGTGTGATCTTAGAATAAATTTCTAGCAATTATCAAGTAATTAGAGGTAACCAGGTTGGAAAAGATTGGCATGCACAGTCTACGACAGGACCAAAAAACTGATCCTAATTTACTGACAGGATCTTTCATCAACACAAAACAAGGAATTAATTTTACAGTGAAATATGCATAAAATTGGTATATGACCTGAGGATATACCAGAAGTAGCAAGCCTAACAGAATGAGAGAACTGCCTCATTAATTCTCAGATAAAGAGTTAGCTGAGGCACAAGATGATGCAGATTGAGGATCTGTCACCCAAGATGTGGCAAATGTAATGAACCTAATTTGTGGTGAGGAATAACTAGAATAGGTGAGTCTGAAACTAAGGGCATACAATAAAATTGTACCTTCTTTTTTTACCAACAATCCCAGCAGCTAGTTTGTGGAAGTTATATTTCCCATTCACATTGCCTTAGGTTCAAGACAGGAATCCCTGAATCTCAAGGCAAGAGGAGGCAATAATGCTTCTATCAAGGGACATAATTAATATTATACTTGATCTGAAGCTATAACTACCCCTGATTTTTTGATATTCTTATGAGATTGGAACAACGCGTTTTAAGAAAGGATTTACTATATTTGTAGGAGGCATTGACCTTCATGAGGAGTACATTGGTTTGCTGTTACACAATGGAAAGAACTCATAAATGAAAGAAAAGAGATTGAATGAGGTGTTTCTTGGTGCTTCCATGTCCAGTAATTACCATGAATGATAACTTCAATAGCCCCAGACTTACAACAATAAAGTAACTAAGGGTTATAATGTTTTAAGATAAGAAACTAGTTATGTGGCCAAGAGGATAAGGAATCTAAAATGGATAGGAGAGAAGGGAGAAGATAAAATTATCAATTACAGCCTTAGGACCAGATGCTACAGTATGAAATGTAGGTGGAGACATTAATCTTCCTATGCTAATTTTTTTCCTATAAAAGAACACCATGGAGATTATGTGACTTATTGTATTTAGTGCAAATTACAGGCTGATCACCCTGTGTGAGGGGTGTATCTCACACCTCTTCTACCTCTCACTTCCTCTGGGCTCATCTTTTCACTCTAAGTGGTGCGATGACAACTAGATGGATGCAGTTTTAAACCAACAACACCTCACCTCAATTACAATATATTGAACACATTTCTCATTTTCTGCCCTGAGTCTTCTCTGTGGTCACTGAATGATTTTCCAGCAGGAAGCAGCTACGCTATTCTGATGAATATCCAAACATGGAAGTTATAGTTGTTAGCTATACTGTATTAACAGAATACTATGCAAGTCCAACATCAGTGAGGCAGGGGAAAATTCTCTACTCACTGTGGAAATTACATGACAAACTGCATGGATATATTTCTCTATTACAGAGTAGTGAGTAATTGAGACCCTATTCCATTTCTATCAGAACATTGTTATTCTTTTAAAACTCTTACTTGTTTTTCAAATCAGAAATTGTGATTAAAAGTAAATGCTTTTTTATTAAGAGTTTACCCTGAGCATTGAATACCATGCTAAAAGTATTTTTATAAGATGAAATTCCTTAATTTAACTATGATGGATAAAATTATTTTAATTTATACAGTTTGATGTTTTTTCATTATAGTCTCTTCCATCTTACTATTATTCAAGTTAAAATCATACAGTATATTAATGTTTTCTAAAAAGGTAAATATTTATAAAGGAATACATTAAAATAGTATTCACTGATACATTCACTT
This sequence comes from Camelus bactrianus, assembly GCF_048773025.1. Classification (NCBI taxonomy): domain Eukaryota; kingdom Metazoa; phylum Chordata; class Mammalia; order Artiodactyla; family Camelidae; genus Camelus; species Camelus bactrianus. The sequence continues at coordinate 78,825,969 of NC_133540.1, forward strand.
AGAATATATAAATGGCATGGATGCACGAACCAAGCTACAGTGAAGTGATATAAGATTTGAGAATATAAGATAAGAATGTATGGTTACAGGAAGCTTTCTGTGCTTCAAGTACAAATATTAAGAGTAGTGCAGTAAAATACTGTGTGATCCTTTTAACTGCTTGAGTGGGCAGAGTTGAGTTCCTGAGAGGTGCCCTTGGGTGGAGTTATAGATTTTAAGTCTTCATTATGAGCTCTAGATTTCAACCTGTGGTGCACTGTATTAATTATCTGTCTAGGGTCCCTTAAACAAATGATATAATAGTGTTTGGAGCTGTTACTCTAACTTACCATGTCACTTTAAAGAGAGTAGATGAGGCAATTAGCCATAAACAGAGAGCAGAGTGCTACCAGCCACAGATGGGTCAATAAGTGTTAGTCTAAGCACACGTTAGCCAATGATGTACTAAAAACGATTTGGAAGACAACGCTGGGTGAGTTCATATTGCCAACATATGAACTGACTCCTATCCTAAAACTTTACTTGGTATTTAAAACATTTTATTTTTCTTCGTAGTAAAACTTATGATGAGAATTACTAATTATTTTTAGTTTTCCTTTAAAACAAAAAAAAAAACTTAAAAACACATTCTTTTAGGACAAAAATAATAGACTGACTCCATTTTAAAGATAAAGTAAATCTAAAATGATTAAGTTACTCCACAACCATTATGTTGTGTTAAGCATATTCCCAATAAGTCTGATGGTAAGACAAAATGCAATAATTGTAAATTGATGCTTGATATTGTGCACCTTGTTAGGGTAGAATCATTGAACTCAGGTCCTTTGATTTTGAATCCAGTGGTCTGTCCACTAAGCCACACTACCTTTTATGGGGGATAGAAAATTGAAAAAATACCACAAATGAAATAGTCTACCAACAGGTATCAGTCTCTTCTTTTCTATTTTCTTATTTTTTGTATTGAGTAAACATATTTTGCTTATGTTTTATGTTCCACTCCTTAGAATAAGTTGGCAGGATGTTGACAGTGTCACAAAGAATGGAGAGATCCTTATAAGATGAAGGAGAAGAAAGGCTTCAAGATGGCAGAATAGGAGGATGTGGAGCTCACCCTCTCAAACAAATACATTAAAAATACAGCTACATGTGGGACAATTCTCCCAGAATATCTACTGAATTCTGGCAGAAGATCTTGTACAAGTGAAGCTACAAGAAATTCATTACAAAACCGGGTGGGAGGAAAAAAGAAGGAAATCAGGATAAAACCTGCCCCTCAGGGAGGGAGTGGCGAAAAAGGAAAAACATCCTCACTCTGGGAAACCCTCTCTCCATTGAGGAGTTTAGCTGGGACAGAAGGCAAGCTTCAGAGCCTCATAGGAGAGCACAGAAGCTGCTTTGTGGCAGAAAGAATGGAGAGAGGTTAGCACAGAGAGCTGACAGGGACTGAGCGCTGAAGCTTGGGCTTCAGAGGTGAAACATTCTCTGATACAAACTGTACCAATGTTCTGGGGCAGTATACTGAGGAAATAGAAATAAAAGCAAAAATAAACAAATGAGACCTAATTAAGCTTATAAAGTTTTGCACAGCAAACGAAACCATAAATAAAATGAAATGGCAGAAAATATTTGCAAGTGATGTGACAGATAAGGGCTTAATTTCCAGAATATATAAACATCTCATACAACTCAATAACCAAAACAAACAAACAAACAAAAAAAAACCAAAACCAACCAACCAACAAACAAACCAAACAACCCAATCAAAAACTGGGTAGAAGACATAAACAAACATTTCTCCAATGACAAAATACTAATGAACTGAAATGGCTAATGAACAAGTGGAAAAATGCTCACTATCACTAGTTATCAGAGAAATCCAGATTAAAACTACAAATACAATAAAAACTACCTCACACCAGTCAGAATGGCCATCATTCAAAAGTCCACAAATGATAAATGCCAGAGAGGGTGTGGAGAAAAGGGAACTTTCCTACACTATTGGTTGGGATATAGTTTGGTGCAGCCAAAAAAAAAAAAAAAAAAAAAACCTAAAAATACACCTACCCTATGATCCAGCAACCCCTGCTCCTAGGGGAAACTTTAACTTAAAAAGATACATGCACCCCAATGTTCATAGCAGCACTATTTAATAGCCAAGACATGGAAACAACCTAAATGTCCTACAACAGATGACTGGATAAAGAAGCTGTGGAAATACTACTCAGCCATAAAAAAGAACAGAATAATGCCATTTGCAGCAACATGGATGGACCTGGAGATCACCATTCTAAGTGAATTAAGTCAGAAAGAGAAAGAAAAATACCAGATGACATCACTCATTTATGGAATCTAAAAAAAAAAAAAAAAGAATGAACTTATATACAAAACAGACACTCACAGACATAGGAAAGAAACTTATGGTTACCAGTAGGGGATGGAGGTGGGAAGGGATAAATTCGGAGTTCGAGATCTGCAGATACTAACTACTATATACAAAATAGATAAACAACAAATTTCTGCTGTATAGGACCTGGGAACTATATTCAATACCTTGTAGTAACCGCTAATGAAAAAGAATATAAAAATGAATATACGTATGTATATATATGACTGAACTATTATGCTATACATCAAAAACTGACACAATGTTTTAAACTGACTATACTTCAATTAAAAAAAGAATTTAGGCACAGATTTACACTCTTCATAAAAATTAGCTCTTATACTTAGAATATATATATACATATGTAGATAGATATATAGATATCTCCTATAAAGTAATATAGGAGAAAATCTAGGTGACCTTGGGTATAGTGATGATTTAAAAAAAATTCAATTCATGATCCATGAAAGAAATAATAAATAAGCTGGCCTCCATTAAAGTTTAAGACTTCTACTGTACAAAAGACATTGTCAAGAGAATAAGAAGGCAAGACACAGACTGAGAGAAAATATTTGCAAAGATGTGATAAAGGGCTGTTATCCAAAATATACAAAGAACTCTTAAAACTTGACAATAAGAAAGTGAAGAGCCTAATTAAAAGATAGGTCAAGAGCCTGAACAGATACCTTACCAAAAGAAGATATACATATGGCAAATAAACATGTAAAAATATACTACATATGTCAATCGCAAATCAAAACGAGACACTACTATACACTTTTTCAAATGGACAAGATCTGAAACAGTGACAACATCAAATGATGGGCAAGAATGTGGAACAGCAGAAACTCTTACTGCTGGTGGAAATGCAAAATGGTACTTTAGAATTCTACCAGTTGCTTATAAAACTAAACCCATTCTTACCATAAAATCCAGAAATTGCACTCTTTAATATTTACCTAAATGAGTTGAAAACTCACGTCTGTAAAAAACCTGCATGCAAATGTTTTTAGTAACTCTATTCATATTTGCCAAAACTTTGAGGCAACCAAGATGTTCTTCAGTAGGTGACTGGATAAATAAACAGTGGTATAGTCAGATGGTGAAACACTATTAAGTGCTAAAAATAAAGGCACTATCAAGGCATGAAAAAACATAGAGGAAACTTAAATGCATATTACTAAGGGAAAAAAAGTCATTATGAAAAAGTTACTTACTATATGATTTCAGCTATATACCATGATAGAAAAGGCAAACCTATAGAATTGTGCTGTCTCTGTAAGATCTGGTTGCCAGGGGTTAGGGAAAAGGTTAGGAATGAAAAGAGAGAACACAAGAGATTTTTAGGGCAGTGAAACTCTTCTCTATGATACTATCATGGTGATAACATGTCATTAAAATTTTGTTGAAAGTCATAGAATATACAATACCAAGAATGAACCCTAATGTAAACTATGGACTTTGGGTGACAATGACGTGTCAATGTAGATTCATCAGTTATAACAAATATACCACCCTAGTGTGAGATGTTGACAGTGGGGAGGCTATGAGTGTGTTGGGGTAAAAGGTATAAGGGAACTGTGTACTTTCTCCTCAATTTTACTGTAACCTAAAACTGCTCTTAAAAAATAAAGTCTATTTAGAAAAAAAAAGGTTAAAAAAGATACCAAGAGTGAAGTTGCAAAATTTTTGTAAGAAACAAAATTTAAAGATAGCTAACATTCTTTTTGAGTGGCTACCTTAAAACATGCTTTGCAAAAGGCTGAAAAGATTATAGCACAGAGTATTTAAACTTACCCAGTATCCTCCCTATCCATTTCTACAAACATGTGAGTGGATCCAATATTTGCTTTCAATTTTGAATGACAATATTTGGTATCTGTCTCAGTAACTTGTTTTTGTCGAAGTAGTGTAGAGCACAATAATGGTAATATGGCATTTTTCATCTTTCAAGTTCTGTCATTCTATATTCTGGCACCGCAAACCCACTTATACTATGGGGTATAATGGAAATAATTGAAAAACTATCCCCCCTTCTTTTATTCCATTTCCATCATAGGAAAAAAATAGCACACTTCAGCATCTTGAGCATCTATACTGAATACAGATAACACTTATCCTTTCCAACTGCCACTTCATGGAGGAACTGACAGTGTCTACAAAATTTTCTAAGATATGTATTACAATGGATGATATATTGCAGAGGAATACTCCAATTCTTCAAAAATCTTTACATTCTATTAAAAACTTTGAACCATTTTCTCCTTTTATCAAGCCATCCTCCTGAAGATTCCTCCTTTCATCTCAATTATTATTAACTATAATTTAAAAGTTTTCTCTGAGTTGGATTTAGCTGTCTTCTAAAATACTGGATCATATATTACTTAGAATATAAATCACTGGTCCTGGAATCATAATACCCATTTCTCTATATTCAGCAGGTTAGGTAAATATTTGGCACTTTATTTAATCAAGTAATTAAACTTCTTTACACCTCTGTTCCTTCATAGAACAATATAATCTGCCCAAATTTGAAATGTCTAAGATATTAAAAATGGATATATTGTTTATTTAGCTTCTGCAAATTATTCCAAGATATTAAACCAAATGAATGAAAGACATTTTCATACCATCAATCATTATTAAAATCCTTTTGAAATTCACCTAAAAATCCCTTTGCTTTATTGGTGACACACAGTGAAAATCTCCAAGGTTAAGATATTTGCTATGGCTCATTTTGGTGACTGTGATGTGTGAACTTGCCCAAGTTAAACTATATTTTCCAGAATCCCCATTTGTGTCTTGTGTATCTCTGATTTGAATGGGTCCTGAGATTGTCTCCTGTGAGAGATTTCAAGGGTGGAAGTGAAGCTGCAGCCATTTAGTAGCTCATACTCATTGTCATTGATCTGGGGACTCACCTGGTGGGCATGAGGCAGAGGCTGTGCCTCTACTTCTCTGGCTTCCATTGGACTCTCCTTCAACTTCTCTGACTCCTGGCAAGGTCTGTGTATATTTAGCTCTAAGACTAATGACCCTAACTTCTGAAGGATAACACACCATCAAGGCCAAAAGTAACAAACACATGGATTGCCTTCTGTCTCGTGGAGTTTGTATTTATGAGTTCCATTTGTTCTTGCTCTTTCTCATCTCTCTGCCTACCTGACCTATGGACATGTAATTCTCACATTAGGCGTGAAGACTACAACCTTACAGATCCTGCTCAACCACTCCTGTGTAAGGTCAAATTCTTGTAACAAATAACCTTATCATCTGTAGAAAAGAACATAATTAATGGCCCTAAATTTATTGAAAACTAGGAAACCATTCCTGAAATTTAACACATTTTATAACTAATAAGATTTCTGAAAATATATAATTAATCTGAAAATTAATTAAGTGAGATGCATGAGGATATCTATTTCATAATGAAATGATAATAAATTGTGATCTAAGGAGAACCTCCATAAGTAATTCATACACGCAGTAAGGGGAACAAACTTGCTACTCAGTCCCCATTATATGATTGCAGGAAAAGGGAATGCTGAATCATATGGTAGTGTATTTTTAGTTTTTTAAGGAACTTCCATACTGTCCTCCATAGCAGCTTAGCGAATTTACATTCTCACCAACAATGTAGGAAGGTTCCTTTTCCCACACTGTCTCCAGCATTTATTATTTGTAGACTTTTTTGATGATGGCCACTCTGAGTGGTGTGAGGTGATACCTCATTATACTTTTGATCTGCATTTCTCTAATAATTAGCAATATTGAGCATCTTTTCATGAGCCTGTTGGTCATTTGGATGTCTTCTTTGATGAAATGTCTATTTAGATCTTCTGTCCATTTTTTGATTTTTTTTTATATTAAGCTATATGAGCTGTTTGTATATTTTGGAAACTAAGGGGCACATTTTAGAAAAGCAAGAAAGGAAAAAAGTATAAGAGAAAAGGAAGACAAAAGGAAAGCATATTTTTAAAAAACTGCAAATTTTAAATTATAATATAATTACTGTACTTCAAAACATACCTTGTTTAAATAATCCAGTGCTGTTAATTTGTGGTACCCAGCTTCTATTTACATGTCAATGAGAATTAGGTCATTTAATAATTAGGAACATAATAAAGTGGAGTTTATCTGATTAATGTCCAGTCTCTTATTATTATTGACAAGTATTATGCCATAAGAATATGAGGAAACAACACCAATGACACTCTTCTTTAAAGTTGGGTTTTCATTTCAATTAACTGGGTATGCACTTTTATGCACTTACATTGTATTACATTTTGCTATATCAATGATCTTGTGTCCATATTTTATTCTTTAAAAGCTTAGATTTTTTATATCTAAATATACTATAAGAATACTTGGTTAACTAAGTAAAGTCTACACTTCTTCTACAGAAAGCATCTTTATCCTGAAGTCAGTTGCTATGCATATTACAGACATTGGTTGAAGTATTAGAACTCTCCTGAATATAATGCATTTTAAAAATTATAATAATTTTCAAGAATGTTATAAGTGAGCCTTGTATACATATTTTCTCTCAAATGACTTGAAATTATTGATTTTATATATTTTTATCAGTGTGTGAATTATTTCATGAAATTGAATATAAAGTATAGCATTCAAGCTGGGGTGCTCAATAAAAAAGGGGAATAAAAATTAAAGAGTAGAAGGAGGAAGCTATAAATAGTAACCAAGGCTTCATGACCAGTAAGAGATACAAGGAAAAACTAGGCATATTTTCTTTCTTACTTTTATGCACATATTTGCATATATTAGCCAGTTTTCCCCTTTCCTCTTCCTGGATATGTAAAACCTATAATTCAAGATTTATGTTATAGTATCAAAACATAATAGGAATTAAGCTAGAATAACATTTATTATCACCCACAAATAGATGCAGAAATTTATGAGATATATATACTCTGCTTTAGGAGAGAGCATAAGTATCTTTTCTGTTGTGTTAAGAGATGGTTTGTACTGTGTACAGAAGCATTGGTGCTGAGAGGTTTAGATGCAGCCAAGGGTGTGTAGTGATTCTGCACCTACTAGGTTGCACAGCATGACATACATCACAGATGGGAAACTGGAGATTTGCTCAGAATCCATTTCTCCATATGGCTTGCATTAAAATCTACTATGAGAAGTTCTCAGTAGAATTGTAAGAAAGAAAGGTAGGAGAAACCCTTTTCTATGAAAGAAGTTGTAAGAAAAACTTCAGCAGAGGCAAATCTTCGGAAATCAACAGCATTGGTACAGTAGGCAGCTAAAATCGGCAATGGTTCACAATTCAATTGCTGAGATTTACTGATGCTTTCAAGAAAGCGGCTGAAAAATCTCCGGGGTGGCAACATATAATAAGGTTGCTGAGATTCATTGTGGCTTCCAGGCTTTCTCCCGTGAATCATCCATTTCTAACATCTTTTTGTGATTTAAGCTTCACTTGATTTACCAAAAGTTTTGTTATTTTTAATTCCTTATGATAAATTTCTTTCTACATTCTACCTAGGGCATCTTTTGCTTTTCTGATTGTATCATCACTGATTAAATGACTCATTCTTATTATATTTTAAAATATTAATTAAAAATAAATTTAGTTCATTATTTTTGGAATATAATCAAGTTAAATCACAAGATGCCATTACAAATTATTTGATATTACTAAGTGTTGGTTGGGGAGTATTCTAAGCAAAGAAACTTTCATATATAGACAATTGGAGCATAAACAATAAAAATAAGTTGGAAAACAACAAAGTATATAGAAAATTTGGAAAGATACATAATTTTGACTCAGTAACTTTATTCCTGATTAAATACCCAAGAAAAATGCCTGCACCTATTCACATCAGACATGTACAAAAATGTTCAGAGTAGCATTTTTTTCATTTACAATTGTATGTATTTAAAAACTACACACAATCTAAATATTTACCAGGAAAAGGATGGATGAGCAAATAATTGTGGTATATTAACACAAACCATACAATAATAAAAATATTAAACTGTAGATACCAGTAATGAGAAAGGTGGATCACAAAAACCTAATAATAAGCAAAAAGATGCAGGACACAAAGAAACACAGACATCATGAATCCATTTATATAAATTCTTAAAACAGAAAACAAAATGTTTTGATTCTTAGATATACTTATATAGGGGGCAAAAGTATAAAGAAAAGAAACAAAATGCTAATCACAGAATGTTGGATAATTGTTGCACCAAGGATGGAGGGAGAAGTTTCTGATCAGTGAAGATAAACATGTGGCCTTTGGGGTCATGTAAATATGCTATCCTTTGGCATATGTATGATTACAGTGGTTTGTGATTCATGATTTTCTTTAAACTGTGTGTGTGTGTGTGTGTGTATGTTTCTGGCAGTTTTCTGTCCATATATCACAGTTTGAAGAAAAATTTCCTATTAAAAAATAAACCAGAACAAACAAAAATAAAAGCATAGACACACCAAAACAACCAAAGGAAAAAAAAAAGTGCTGAATGAACTAAGAAACAAAGCAGCAGCATCCAGGATTAGTAAGCTTGCTCAGCCAGCTGGAGGTTACTTTCTGTAACCTCAAAGCCGTAATAAGGTTTCCCTGATTATGATTCCATGGGTCAAGTCTCAGAACATGATTATAAACAAATTTAACAACAGAATGACTCAATCAGACATGCAAACAATTATATTATTTACTCACTTTGGAAATTATAATTTTTAAAGCATTGTACACACTTGGATTTTTCTCATTTTAATAATATTTACATGTCGAGGGTGTAAAATTAGTCATGTCAGATCTAAATTTATTACGAAAATCTGCATTCTCAACCTTCATTCTAGTGAGCTAAGCTTGCTAGGTTATGTGTAGACAGGTAGTTACAGGTTTTAATTGTAGTGAGAAATATATTTTCTTAACCATAGCAGGTATCATACTCATATTAGGCAAAGTGAACTCTAGTCTTGTTGTCATCAAAGTGTATTTATTTTGTGACTTGCGCTAATATAAAAATTACGTTGTCTCTAGTTAGAATGAGATTTTAATTACAGAATTATTCTCTCTCCCTCTTTTGATCTTTCTCACTCTTCCCAATTATGGTTGGAATATTGACTAATAAAAGTAACAGACAGCCTCACAAAGAAAAGAAAAAACACAGGAACATACCACTGTCATGTCTATACTCTCTTTTATAGTGGAACTTGAATTGCTTTAAATGTTGAGCTTAATCACTGCACTTTAACCTTTTTATTTTAAGGCTTAAATATATTCATTTATATCTTATTAGAATTACCTACAAAATAATATTTAATAATATTCTGGATTAAAATAATGACTTAGCTTAAATATCATTGATTTAAACTTGGTCCAAATAAAATCAGAAGCCATTGAGGACTTTTGATAAGAGTAGTGACAAAATCTAACTTATGTATCGTTACGTGTTGAAACTGGAACACATAAAATTCATATATATTGATCTAATTATTCTTAATTCAACAAAAAATGTACTTTCAATGTGAGCAAAGGCTTTAAAAACATTTAACTTCCTGAATTCTGTAAGAAAGTTAGAATTTATTTATTTTGAGTTTCATCTCAATATAAAAGAATACATTGTTTTTTTTCTCTAATTAGGTAACAGCTTGCTAACTCACAGGAGTTAAGTATGATATAACTTGTCAAGCGTTTTCCAAAGGGCAAGAAGCTATGTTATGTCAGAATCTCTTGCAAATGAAATACAGATTCTTAAATTCTGAGTGTATTGATTCATTGTGACATATTATATGTTAGATAAAAATTGTACTTAGATAATTAAAACAATAGAATCAAATGTTTTTCAAAAATATATTTGACAACTAAGCTTAAGTTTTATTGAGTAAGTTATCTAAAAAGTTTTTCCTTTGTTTGTGTCTTGAAAACATAAAAATAATCTACTTCGGAAGGTTATACAGTAGGCATATAAATCTATGAAATCTAAGTTTAATAGCTATAATAGGTTATTATTAGCATTAAAGTTATTTGAACTGGATCTGAGCAAATTTTCTAAACTTTTATTGATTTATTCAATAAATGTAAATTTTGTAAAATCTGAGCATCTGTATGAGAATTGAAAAATTAGGAAGAACTACACTTAGCAACCATATTTTTTAGAATAGTTGATGATTTATAGTCTAAGCTTATAATGAGCTATAGATGAATCAGCTTATAGTCTGATTTCAGACTGAAAAAGAAACCAGGCAACTTGTGTTTTACTTGGTAATTTGTTTTTCAGAAACTCTTTCAAAAATCTTCAAAGATAAAGTAGGCATTATGCTCTCTGAGTTGTTACACAGTATAGAAAATTAGGAAGCTTCCCATTTCATCTTAATAAGGCCTTAAAACTGGTAATTAAAGACTTCACAAATCAATACTGAAGATCATTCACATTTCTCTAAACAAATACAAAATTATCACCTCAAATATTAGGTAATCAAGCTGGTAGTTTTAATCAGTTACAATAGACAAAGTTGCCAACCTTACGTTTAAACAATCAACAGAACAACGACTCAAAAGTTCAGTGGTAATATTCCTCAATTTCCATTATATAAATACTCTCATCATTGTCCATTCCATGATATATATGCAAATGTTTCTAACTTATAAAAGATTAATTGGTTGAGATTCTATATTGCTTTAGGTAATTCTGTAAAAATAAACTTCAGGGGAAAAGTTCATTGCTGAGACGGTAAAGAGTTTTACTTTCAAATGGAAAAAAAGTGCATTTTCTCACCACCCTTAACAAATAAAGGATTACATTTCTCATGCCAGTTACATGAAGATATTTTAAAGTATGAACAATTAAATCAATTAAAAAACTACTTCCTTCCCAGTTTGACCACCAACCGCTTCCTTCTTCTGTTTTGTTGTTAAGTCAGTTTCTGACTGTTGAAAAGCAACAGAGGAAGAGAGTTCACTTGTATTTATTTTAGGAGAATGTGCCTCCTGGACTAAGGGCTATGTACCAATGTATCTTTGGTAGAAGGATATGACTTCAGGGCCACACAGTTTACATCAATGAAACAAGTATGACAGATAAAAGATTTTTTTTTTTACCATTAGAATAAGAGTGTTTTAACAGAGAACATATGGACTACTATGTGATTTACTATCATAGAAAATATCCAGGGGGAATTGAGAAACTGAACTGTGTCCTTTATCATATCTATAAGAGAAATTAACTAACTTATTTAATTAAAAATAAGCTGAACATGCTTAGAATATGATGGTAGTCCAAAGTGTTTCTTAGACATTTGATTAGTCAAATTATGATTATAGTTGGAATAAGATTACTAAAATGAAGTTATTGTTTGTGTTAAACTAGGGGTTTGAAATTAGAAAGCCAGTTAAATAATTCTTAGAATTTCAGCAAGTCTTGTAAGTTACATTGCTGTTTAATCTCTTATCTATCAAATAAAAAAGCCACTTGAAAAAAATATAGAATGTCTACGCAATGGAATACACGTGTCCTTCAAAGAGCACTCACAGTCACAAAATACAGAACAAACTTCTCAGAATGACAAATAAAATATGAGGCCTATGATCTAGACATATCAAAGCCTCCCCCCCCCACACACACTCACACACACACACCTGTCACACAGAACCACTGAAAGAATGTTTTATTCTAATTCATCACTTCATTTGTAAACATTGTTCCCATAATTTGAAAAACTGTTATTCTTCTAAATTTACCTTCTTGACTCCCATCTGTACTCCAAGAGAGTTTTAAATTCTACATATTCAAGGAAAATGCCCTTATCTTTCCAATAACTTAATCTTTGACTCACCTTTCCAAAAGAAATTTTCTAGTTATTATTTACAAGTTTCAGCTCCATTGTTTTGAGTCACTTAAACACAATTTAATGCAAACAACATGGAGCCGAAATAAATTGTTGTTGATTATATTTCCATCTTTTTTGACAAGGTGGTTTTCTTTTCCACATTAGAAATTTTATAAGTTTTATATACTTTCACTGACATAACAATTTTTGCCCCTATTTGAGAATATGTAGTGATAATAATTAGATATGTACCTAAATATCAAGTCTTTGCCTGGAGACACTATTGTCTTGCTTCTTTGACAGTTTGAGAGAACACATTTACATACACATTCCAAGCTCTTTGGAAGAAGACATATCATTTTGTTTGAGAGTTAGTTATAATCCTCCAGCCCTTTAGTTTTGTGGGATTAATCAACAACTAGGATCATATATATATATATATATATATATATATATATATATATATATATATATATATATATGTATATATATATATATATATATATATATATATATATATGTATATATATATATATATATATGATGACATTATCTGTTCTTCAGACACTTTTTTCTGTATATGTGTCATTTTGTTTCTTATGACATGAGGAAAGGAACAACCTATTCAACTGCCAAGCACAAACCCCATTTCTAGCAAAGTGCTTTATATACAGTAGGCAATTAGTACTTATTTGATGAATGAAGAAGTGAATGAACAAACACATGCTGAGTCTTTCCTGTTTAGTATCTCTGACTTAACCTTTATATTAAATAACAAATAGAGTATTATGTATTAAATACGTGCACAGCATATACAATTCCACTGACTTACATGATTGCACCTGAATAGTCTTCTTATTTAGAAAAGTACCAATTAAGGTATAATTAATTTTGCAGCAAAATGTCTGAAAGAAATATCAAAAGTATACATATACACTACTTGATATATATATATAAAGATACAATATTACATATTCACCTTTTTAAGCTATTATTATTAAATTTAATGATGGCATCAAAGTGTTAATGCACTTTGAAAGTCTTCAGAAAATGCAAAATTATTTCAAATGACAAGCTTCGTAGGTTAGAGTGTAAAGTAAAATTTTCCCCCAAATTTCACATAAATAAAACCAAAAACAAAAAGCCCTGAAGACTTTAATATCCCATTAAGAGTGACAAGTATTTCAGAATCGAAGTCTGATTAAAATGTAAAAGCCAGAGATATTTTTTACGAGAAACAATGCATCACTTTGAAAGTGCTAGGTAAATTAATAAGATTTTAAAAGTTTGTGCAAAAATGCAATTCCTTCCAGCATGTCTTAGCCAGCAAAAAACAGTAATAAAATAAAATAAAATATTTAAAAGTAGAATGGTTTTTCACATGAATGCAAAACTATAATTTTCATAAATCGAGATCATACAGATAGTTTGGTATAAACTTCAGGAACTCATAGGCATGTCAAATGGTTAAAATTATTTTTATTATTATTCTGTCACTTTAATCTGTGGAACAGATGCTTTATATAATTATTATATTCATGTCTCAAAAATATCTTGCTCCAATCAAGATCTTAATTTATTTTACCCAAAGAATTTCTGAAAACAATATCTTATTTGAAACATACCACATTTTGAGGAGCTTAACAAACTTGTATACTAGCTATGATCTAGGTCTTTTGCTAGCATCAGTGATAAATGAGTTAAAAATCGTGTTTTATGATCCATGTTGTTGCAGGTCAATGGGGAATAAAGAGAGCAAAATGTGTTCTAGCATATGCAGTGACAATGTTGTACACAGGTACATAAAAATTGGCTCAAACAACTTGACCATCATTTCCTTTGTCTCATATAATAAGATACCCTTTTTTCTTTCAATTTTTATATCAAATATATTGATATCTGAAATAGCACAATATAGTAAATGAAGTAGAATTTCATATTATATTCTATTAGAATTTTAATTAGCACATGACTTGGTCCTAAAAATTTGATAATCTAACGCCCCAAAAATACAATTACATATTGCATTCTGTCACTTTGCATAAACAAATCAACATGAATAAGGAAAAGCTATATATAGTAGATCATCTCTGACTTGGGTCTCTAGTAATAATTCAGGGGAAAAGCAAGCGGTGTGTGAGGAATTGCAAAGTTCACACACTGGATGATAAAATGTGAGCCTTCAATTGCCTTAAGTGGAGAATGAGAACATAGGCAAAGGCCAGTTAGTAGATATATCACATAAACCATGCTTAGACAGTGAGGTTTATTCTTTAGGTAATAGATATCACTGAATGCATAGAAAGTTAAATAATTTGTTAAATTTTAGAATTAGATCAACCTGCTGGAAGAGAGAAGAATGAAATTGAGTGGGCAGGAAAAGAGAGAAGGCATTGAAATCATTTGGGGATTATTTTAATTCCTATAAGCTATGGTAAAAGTCTACCTGTGGTTGATCAAAACAGGCATGCAGAGGAGAGACATATTAAGGTGTAACTGACATAATTATATTTTCAACAAATGTTTGCACTCCCCCTTTTTATAATGTTAATATGTTGTTCACTTATAATGGTTAGCTATGGGCTATATTTCTTGGATCCCCTTAGATACAGGGAGAGTTCTGGGACAGTGCAATGTAAATGAAAGTTATTTTAGTACATTTGCTGGCTGCTAGATGTGTATAGAATTAAGGACCCAACAGTTTCATGGAAAATCAAGTCAGAAAGTGCCTGAAGATCTGAATCAGCATATATGGGGGTCTTTGGTCAAGCAGGTGTTTTTATTGTACAGTTTCCTTTTCCTTTTCTCTTTCTTTTTTTCTTTTCTACATAAAATACCTTATCCTAAATAATAATGGAGAACACACTAGAATGAACCTTGTGCTATTATACTAATTTGGGTTTGTCATTGTGTACTTAAGAGTTTTAGTACATACAGAGAAAAGTAGAAAAATATAGAAGTGAAAATCTGTTTATATTTTTGCAACCCACAGTCCTGACCACAAACAAAATCCGAAAGCACCAAACCCCAGTAAGAATGAGCATACTTAAAATTTGAATCTTGATTTCCAAATGTCATTATTAGATTCAAGTTAAATATTTTTGGCAGGAATATCACAGAAGAATGTTCTGGTTTTCTCATTGCATCTCATGAGGCAGTACCCAGTGCAAATTCGTTTAACTACTTCTGATATTAATTCTGATCACTTGAATAAGATGCTGCTTGGAGAAGTACTCCAAAGGCTCCTTGGAACAATGGCTGATTTCAGG
The DNA here is from genome assembly GCF_048773025.1 of Camelus bactrianus. Classification (NCBI taxonomy): domain Eukaryota; kingdom Metazoa; phylum Chordata; class Mammalia; order Artiodactyla; family Camelidae; genus Camelus; species Camelus bactrianus. The sequence continues at coordinate 78,841,435 of NC_133540.1, forward strand.
GGTGGTGAAAGAATATCTTTTTGCTAAATATTCTGTTGTTAGAAAGTGCTGAAAGAGTAATGGGAACATGTCAAAAAGACAAAAAAAAAAAAAAAAAAAAGGGATCCTGTTGGTTAAAACTGGGATAATGTGAATGTCAATGTAGATTTTAGTAGTAAAAGATTATAACCTATTTAATAAAACCGATTCATGTGTCCCTATTGATATAAATAAACTGAAAGAAGACATGAATAAATGGGCAGGCTAGAGAGGGATTTTCCATGGAAAAATGACAACTAACAATTTTCAAGTAATGAAGAATTAGAAAATTATTTTGCCACCATTATATTTATATTAATTCAGGCAAGAAATATCATAGCTACTGATAATATAATATTTGGATGAGGAATGATAGTTACATTGCCTCGAAGCATCCTCTCATAAAGTGTTATTAGTGATGAAAGAAAAAAAAGGATATCTCTGCAGGTCGGCAGGGGAGAAACAGCACCTTTTTCAAGTGATCAAAGTTAATCTTACATGTAGTGGGACAAATCTGCACCAGCTACTATTTCATGAGGTGCAATGAGAAGAGCAGAATGTTTTCCTGTGATATTTTTGCCAGGACTATACAACTTGAAAGCATAGGAAATATCAAATACACTCAAATGGAAAAATAAATCATAAAATACCTGGACTGTAAATGTTAAAGATGTCATGGACACAGAAGTCAAAGACTAAGAATATGTACCAGATTGAAAGAGATTAAACTCAATGAAATGGGTGTTCCTGGATTGGACCCCTTTGCTATAAAGGACATTATTGAGATAACTGTCAAAACTTCAGCACAGGCTGAGAATTATATGGTATTAATGTACCAGTGAGAATTTTCTGGTTTTTATGGTTGCACTACGGCAATATGGCAATGTGTCATTGTTTATAGGCAATACATACTATCATATTTAGGGACAATGGGGAATCACGTCGACAAGAATCTCTCAAAAAAGATTATGGCATGACTCTTGCAATAGATCTGTATATTTACTTTTTTCAACTTGAAATAAAATGTTTAGTTGTATCTGCAGCAGAGAATGACATTTAGCATATACACACACATATATACACATTCTATTATATAAAGATAACTATTTATGAAAAATATTTTTCTTTTTATGATTACAGGACATATTTTCAGGGTTTTGTTGGCTTTAGGCAATCTTATTTGGAAACTTCATCATATTAATCATATTAAAGTATCACCCAACCATATTAAATCAGATTTAAATCTGACTGTATCATAGGAAGTTGAGTTATATTGGGTTGCACTGATGGTAGGCATGGTAATAGATATCCTGTGGAAAATAAGTTAGTTACTAAGAACTTTTATTATTTTACAGCTATCATTCATAATTTGGAAGACAATTATAATTATAATCCATTGAACGTATCTAGTCTCTAGGCATTGTATATTTGCTGATTTAGAATATTTTATTATGTGAGACAACACAATATAGCTAATGAAGCAAATAGTAAAGATGTACCTTATTAAAAGGATTAACCTATATCAGATTGTTAGGTATCCATTGAACTAAATAATCTAGAATATTTTCAAAATGTTATTATTAAGTTTCACAGTTAGCATTTCACTATTTTACATAATGATTTCAAAAATTTTAACATACTGGATAGTTTGTAAATTAATATTTATCTTATCATTTTTATTATTTTGAAATTTTACAGTTAAGGCTGAGACAGTTTGCTTTACTGGACCATTACAATATTTTTAATACAATGATATTATGTATCAATGTACAATTTAGTCAGCTAGAGAAAAATTGCTTTTAAGCAGTTTAAGGAGGGTATAATTTGTCTTATATGCCTGCATTTTCAAAAACTACTGTATAAAACAAAGACGCTTTTATGTATCATTATTTCTGAGTTCCCATTGAGCAAAGGAGTCACAAAAAGCAAGTGCCTAAAGTTGATCTTGTTGATTGAACAACTTTGGTTCATTTCCTGGATTTTCTGAAAATATGTTTCATCTGTAGATTTTACAGATTAGGCCATTTAAAAGCAATAAATTAGTTTCTTTTTATATTTGGAATCAATTCTGTTAAGCTTCAGTGTTCTATCTCTATCTACCTCCTGCACTCCATTTCCTAAATAACCTCCCTGTTCATTAGCAATGCTTTGCAAATACTGAAGCCAATGAAGTGCACTCATATAATTTGTGTTCAAATGGTAAAAATGACCTCAAAGGTACAGAGTTATTTTGTGGTTCTTCCACCTTTGAAGTCATTATTGCTTAATTTTTCATTCTGCCTGAATGCCACAGAAACATTAGTAGTGGATTCATGAATTACTAATGTGGTGCTTAGAGGTGAAATGTAAAGACCTCATCTAACTCTGAACATCTGCATATACATCGCAGATAATTAAGTGGCTGAGAGGCAATATTCCCCCTCTCCCTGCCGTTGGGATCTTGAAAAACGACAGGATATTTAACACAATATATTTCTCAGCATTAACTCCACGTTAAGAATGTCCAGGTATGCATATTTCATGGTGCATGAAACTTCATTGGTGATATTGCTGTTTTGTTGTTTACCTTAAGGCAAGATAAATTAGTCACATTTTAGATAAGACCTACAAGCAGTAGGCGTAAATGGAATTCTTTGTTTTGCTTTGCTCTAGTAAGTTTAACAGTCTCTTTTGATCAATATGAGTTGGTAACATTTGTGTAAGAACTAACTAGAGAACCCACCTGTCCATAATATTTATTTTATAAAATAATTAGCAATCTGTGAAACTTAAAAGCACTAAGCAGGCTGGAACACTGTTTTGTTTTAAAACTGGCATGTGTCTTTTCTTAATTAGATATTGTTTGCTTACTCTAGGTCATTTGCTTGAATCTTTGAAAACAGTAACACTGAATATTTATTTTAATGTTTCAAAGTTTATAATGTATTTACAAATGCATTATCTCATTTAATACAAGTCTGTAAGCTTAATAACTGATCTCTAGATTTTCAGCTATAAAACACTGTAATTTAGAACCAAATGAGACAAGCAGAATTTGTCTTTTTTTCTCATTTACTTATGCATGTTTTATACAATTCCAACTCAAACAGAAATTAAATCATGTATGGAATCTGAAATAGAAGATAATAATTATTTTCCTGTACTTGATCCTACTTTGTCAATTGCATGCCTATAGATGGGAAAAATTCTTTCTTTCATGCTAAATAAAAGGATGATAACGTAGACTTGCTTTATAGTTTTGTCACTTCATAATAATCCCAGTTTGTGTTTGTTTTAAGTCTTCTCTGAAATGTCAGATTTCACTCGACAGACGTTTACTGAGCTGTTATCTTAAGTCAGTTCAAGGGAATCAAAAGCTGAGTCGGAGAGTATATTCTTTTTCTTTTCTATTACAGGGTACTTTTTGAAACATGGTAACTTAATGATAAATGAGAATCAGGGCTCCAGGATCTTATAGTAAGCTTGACATTTTTAAGAATTGTTGATGGATAGAATTATATGTGTTCTTCATAATTTTGAAGAAATGGACTCTACAGCATACCATGAAACTCATGCTCTCGAAATGTTGGCGGGGATTTTAGGAAAAATACTGGTTTTGAAGTTTAATAGCTAGGGTTGGATAAAACTTCATGTTGAATAAGATATGAGGTAAAACTTGGACAAAGATAGCATACTTGTCATGCTGCAAGTGGCTCCACTTCTAGCAAAAGTAGGATGGAAGCTATTGCCATAGTACTCAGTAGAATAGCTTCTCAACACGTATACTGATAGCTTGATATTTCCCTAATAATAAATCTGAATTCCTCATGTTGTAATTTAAACCTGTGCCTTGCTTCAGCAGATTGAAAACAAAATAGATGAAAGCAAAACCAGTTAAATACATACATGCCATCATCCCCACCACCACCAATATCAACACCAACCACAAAACAAAAAGAAAGGTATGCTTCTTTTAAAAGATACTTTATTTAAGACAGGAAGTTTTATTTTCTTTTTTCTCATTAGATTTGAAGACTTTAAGTTTTGGAAGAATTTTCTTATTAGTCTGTGAAAATGTTCCCTATCTCTGATACACTTATTTTCCTACCTTCCCTGTGGCTAGTGAATAAGTAACTGGCTTTGGATATTCCAATCAGAAGAATCCAGGCCATGGTTTGACTCAGAAGCTGGTGAACAAAAGAGAAGAAAAAAGGGTGGGGAGCAAGTGGAGTTAGAAAAAGTTCCATAAGTTCTGTCAGTCTGTAAGTCTTGGACTGATAATGGTTGCTATGAAAGCAAGAAACATAGGTCAATACCTGACAGGGAAGTGGCAGCGGTGCAGGAGGAAATAGTGCTTGAAGCAAATTCAAGTTCTTGGCACAGAAAAGCCAATAATGCAAACTGTGGAGTACAGTGCACAGTGGCTGTGGGAGACGTTTTCCCCCTTTTTGGCAAGATTTTGGACATTAAGTCTAGCAGGCTAGCCTTTAGTGTAGTTCATCAGCTTTGCCTATAACACTCTCAGTTGCCCAAAGTTATTTCAAAACAAAAACAAAAGCATATTCATATAATCTTTGACCATAGAATCAAATTATAAAGCTTGCTACTGATTCATTTTTTCTCCTGCTAACTTTGTCAATTTTCTCTATAGTTTATGTAATACATAAGGTTCAAATCACCCCTAACAGTACACAGAAAATAGTAGCTCCTTATGTTAATTTGGTAGTTTCTATATAATCACAGTGCAGTATCATCTAAACTCTCAACTTCTAAAATTGAATGTAGGAAAAAGTAGAATTAAAAAAAAAAAGATCATATTAAGACTATTTGAAATCATGTGAAGTTTCCTCAGGCTATCTTTCTATTACTATAATTCTTTATGGTTGAAACTTTATTTTAAGATAATTAAAGATTTAACAAGCTCAAAGTAAATTTTTTGTACATTTTGCTGCACAGAAGGCAGTAACGTATATTTTTTGTTGTTGTTTTCTGAACTTAAAAAAGGGAGAATTATCTTGAGTGCCCTTTTTCCTTTCACACTTTAATGCTTTCCACTTGGTCAAAAGGTCATGATCCCCTTTTCATTGTGTGACGGTCATATACTTTCAAAGTTGTAAGAACCAAAAAGAGAGTGATTGTTTCACACTGCCAGCAACCTTGGATGCCATGTGTTCTATAGCCGTTAAATACCAATTCAGAAAAAAATGCTATGACAAAGATATTCTGACAGTCCTTGATAGCCATTCAGTACTAAATTCATGGATTTTAGGTGCCTTCCCTACTGCTGCAAAACCTAACAGGAGGTATAGTAGCTGAATGAGGTTGTATTCTTATAAGAATATGAAGGGTTATAACTGGAATATCCGTTAATAATGAGCTAGAGCTTGATGCCATGTCACTAGGAGCTCATACATATACTGTTTTATGTATAGGAAAACACTACATTAATTTTTATTTGACATCTATCTAATCGCCTATCTACCTATTACCTACCTACTTCATCAATGCTTTGTAGTTTTGACTGGGAAAATTACTGCTTGATAAGGTAGTTTCAAGTTATGATATTCTCTTAAATCCATTCAGACCAACTATATTAATATTCTATTATGGGGATCATTCTTTCTGAATATCGGCTATTTCCTCATAGGGAAGGAGAAATATGGAGTCATGAATTCTTCAATTTGGAAGGAATAGTTCCAAGAAGAGTAAGGAACTAATAATAAAGCCCTTCCACTACATAAGGTAAAATATGTTATAACATTATTATCTCCATACCCCATCTCCATTCAGTTATAATAGGTCACCACTTTCTGTTACTCTCACTTTTTCATCTGCAAGAGAACACTTAGGAGATATTGAAATCCTTACACCAGCCTCTCCACCACCCAAAGACAGGCTCTTCAATAATTATCTTCAATAATAACCCAGAAAACTAATCATGTCTTTCTGCCATACCTACCATACTAAGAACCAGATAGCAGGCTAACATAGACTTCTTCACCAGTTCTCAAGATAGAGTTAAGTCTAATTCTAATAAGTCTATGATATCACCAGTAGAGATGTGCTTCTCTGAATAAACTTTAATGAACAAAAATGGCTCTAGCAATAATTTCAAGGAACAAAACCTTAAGAATTGGCTCTCTAAATTGGCTCTGAGTTAGACTTAGGTTTTAATGCCCTTATAAAAGTACTTTTCTTGCCCTCAGTATTTCAGCAAAAATCACAAACTGTAGACTTACAGCAATGTCATACACAGTGTTATGAGATTCCACACAGAGTATTGCTTCTGAACAAAGAACTCATTTTACAAAAAGTGGATGTGCAGCTATTGACTCATGTTCATGGAAGTGACTAGTTGTTAAAAATTGCCCATCACTCTAAAGCAGCCTGATAGAAGTACAAAGTGACTTTTAAAATACTTATTTATAGCAGCAGCTAAATTACTCTAAATCATCCAAAGAATTAGCATCAAAATCCCACCACTGATATGAAGATTATAATATTTACATGGAAATACAAATGACCAAATTAGCTAAAATGATTGTGATGAGAAGGAAGTAAGCTAAAGGATTAATACAGCAACTTACCAAGACTTTACAGTTACAACAATTAAAACCGTAGGACATTGGTTAGACTATCAGAACAGAAGCAAAAACCAGATTGACATACATATATACACATAGAAATTCTGATTTATGGCAAAGGAAGCTCCATATTATAATGAAAACTATTACTAGGTAAATTGGATTTTTATTAAAAGATAAACTTGGTTATAAATAATAAGCAAATACAAGTGGATCAAGGGTCTAGCTATGAAAATTAAAACAATAAGTATTCTAGAGTTCAAGATTCATCTTTATCATGTACCAAGTTAGAAGGTATCAATTTCATCCTTACAACAAAAAAAAATTGAACAAACTTAAAATTAGCCATTTCTTGGACTCATCAGAGAACTGAGGTTTCAAGGCAAAAATGACACCCCAAATCTGAAGAGGCAGAAGAATCCAGACAATCACATCTCTGGTCTGCTTACCAAAGCAGAATTTACCAGAGCCATAAATTGGTGAGAACACTCAAATGGTAATTTTGACAAATTATAGAGGCTGAATGTAGACTAGAATAAGAGTGAGGATTTGCAGATTCAGTGGGACCCCACATTTTGTGTTTCATTTTGGGTTTTCCTCTCAGGACCCTCACCAGGTTCTCATGGTGAAGAGTGAGAAAGCCCTCCTTATGGTTCTGGCAGACATAGGAGAACTGTAACCATTATGACATGCTTGGAGAATTCTCCACAAAAAGGCCTATTCTACAGTGGAAGAAACTTTACCAGCAGTTTACCCCACCTCAGGGAAAGGCATTTCTCTCACTCTAGCCCCCTCTAACATTCTTTTCTCTCCTAGCAAATTAAAAACAAAAACAAAAACTTTTACACTAACAGCTTATTTAATTCAGTGTTTATTACCCAATACATCAAGTCTGGGTTTTGATAAAGTGACAAAACATGCTCAAAAGCAAGCAAAAATTCTAAAGAGAAAAAGTAAGCACACAAATGAGGCTCAGATATGGCATAAGTGTCAGAATTTGCAGACAGAGAAGATAAAATAATATGTTAAAAGATATAATAAAATAGATAACTTGGCACAATAAATTGGTAATATAAGAAGAGGGATTGAAACTCAAAATCATCAAAGAGGAATGTTAGAAAAAATTATAACAGAAATGAAGAATATCTTTGATGGGCTCATCAACAGACTAGACACAGCTATAAAAAAAAATCAGTGATTTTGAAATTGGTCAATAGAAACTTTCTAAACTGAAATTCAAAGAGAAAAAAAATGACAAAAACATAATACCAATATCTTGAGAACTGAGTGATAAATACTAAAGTGTAATATATACATAATTGAAATAACAGAAGGAGAAAGAGTGGAACAAAAGAAATATTTGAAATAATAATTACCTAAAAATTTCCAAAATTAATGACAGCCATCAAACCCAGATATGGGTAGCTCAGAGAACACTAAGAAGGATCAACATCAGAAAATGTGCATCTAGTTATATCATAACCAAACTGCACAGTAAGAAAAAGTAAATCTTGAAAGAAGCTGGGGAAGGTAGAGTATCCTACCTATAGAGGAATAACATTAGAAATTACAGCAGACATCATCAGAAACCAGACAAGTAAAAGGAGAGTGAAGTGAAGTATTAAAATGGAAAAGAAATTAAAACCACCAATTAAAATTCTATATCCAGTGAAATTCTTCAAAAGTGAAAAGGAAAGAAACACTTTTGCAGAAAAAAATCTGAGTGAATTCATTACTAGCAGACATTTCTTACAAGAAATGTTAAAAGAAGCCCTTCAAAGAGAAAGAAAATTATGTAGTTCAGAAACACAGATCTACAAAAAGAAAAGAACACCCACAAAAGTATAACTGAAGGTAAAGTAAAATCTTTTGCATTATCTCTTCTCAATTGACCTAAAAGATAGCTTTTTAAAAATTATAGTATCAATATGGGGTGATTATAGCACAAGAATAAGTGAAATTAATAAAGCAAGTACATAATGGGCAAGGGAGAGGAATTGGGCATTCTCAGTTATAAGGTGTAACACTTAAAGTGTTATAGGGTTATTTGAAGTTCAACTTGGATTAGTTACAAACATGTGTTGCAAACTGTAGGGCAACCACTAAAACAATTTAATAAGGAGCAGATTAGAGGTGAGGAAGAAAGAAACAAAGAAAAAGTACATCAAATAGAATACATAGTAGATATTAATTTAATGATGTATATAACATTTTAAAGGTAAACGGTCTAAACTGACTATAAGACGTAGATTAACAGATTGTATTAAAACTTTTTGTTTTCTATAAGAAACTCACATTAAATGTAAAAACTCAGAAAGATTATAATAAAAGGAAGGGGACAGATACCTTAATAAACAATAGAAAAAGAAAGCTGTAGTACTAACATTAATTTCAAAGAAAGCAGGCTTCAGAACAAGAAAAATTATCAGAGATAATGAGGGGTATTACATAATGATAAAATAGTCAATAATCAAGAAGACAAAATGATTCTAAACATGTATGCACCTAACAATAGTGTACCAGATGAGGCAAAACTGATAGAATTGCAAAAGTAAACAAACAAATCTACTTACAGTTGAAAACTTCAATATTTTCTTTCAGTAACTGATGGATCAAGCAGACAGAACATCAGTAAGAATATAGTTGACTTGAACAGGATTATTTATCAGCTTGATTTGACATTTATAGAATACTCCATCAACAAAACTAGCAAATACATTCTCTCAAGGTGACGTGAAACATTTCACCAAGTTAGACCACATCCTTCACCTTAAAACATAAATTTAAAATAGCAGAAATCACACAAAGTATATCCTCAGACGACAATGAAATTATAGAAGTCAATAAAAAATATAAAAATCCCAAATATGTGTTGATCAAGAAATTCATTTCTGAATAATACATAGGTCAAAGAAGTTCAGTAGAAACTCAAAAAAATAAAAATAAAAACATTTTGAAGTAAATGAAAATTAAAATACAACTCACCAAAATTTGTGGGATATACTGAAATCAGGACTTAGAGGGAAATTCACAGAATTCATTGTGTATTTCAGAAATCAAAATTTCTAAAATCAATAAAAGCTTCTGCATTAAGAAACTAGGAAAAGAAAAGCAAGTTAAGCTTAAAGTAAATGGAAGAAAATAAATAGCAGAAAAATTAAAGCAGAAATCAGTGAAACTGATAGCAGGAAAACAACAGAAAAAAATTTTAAAACCCCAAACTGGTACTTTGGAAAGGTATGTATAAAAAAGAATGATAAATCTCTACAAGAAGAAAAGGAAGGGAAAAGTCACCATTTACTAAGTTTCAAGCAGGAAAGAAAATAATTTTTCTTTTTAAAAAAATTTCACACTGACCACAGTGGAGAGAATGGATTGGAGATGGGCAAGAACAAAAGTAGGAAGAGAGATGAAAAACTATTGGAATGCCCCAGTGAGAAATAACAATTGTTTGCACCAGAATCTTAGAAGTGATGGAAGGGCCAGATAAATTTAGTATATAACTTGGGTACTGTAGAATAGACAACCACTTGATGATTACTTGGACACAGACGGTGAAAGAAAAATTCAAGCCAAAAATGACTTCTAGGCTTTGGCTGAGAACTGGGTAGATCCTGGAGGTGCTGTTAACTGGGGTATGACAACCTGGTGAAAAGTAGAAACTGTAGTCTGGATCTGTTCTGTACCTAGATCTCTCTCTAGGTACAGTTAGCAACTAGTCAGGTGGTTAAGTGTTATAAGTTTATTGGTGAAATGAGGCTGTAGGTATAAATTTAATATAGAGATGACATTTAAAGCCATGCTACAAGATGTATTCAGAGAAATACAAAGAGAAAGAGAATAAGAAACAAAACGAGAGGCTTCCAAGACCAAACCTTCAGTGTTCCAAAATATGTAGCATGAGCAAAGGGGCATGAGTCAGTACAGAGCCTCACTTCTGAGAATTCTAGAATCCAGTAATAATGAATTCCTCAGGGCACTCAGAATATATGCTAAAATTTCAGAATTTTACAAATTTACCATTAAAATTCCTACCTAGAATAACTTTCCCACCCCTCAGCCCAATTAAAAAATATTCATTATTCAATGCTCATGAGGTCTATTCCTTTATAACTAAAATTTTTCCTGAATTCTCTCTCCTCATTAAAGAATATTTGACTATACTTTTTTTATTGTTTTTAAATCTTTTTCAAATTTATTTTCAGTTTTTACTGGAACCCTTTGAAAACTTTTTTATTCTTCTCCTAGTACTAGGTACGAGGCACAATCAGTGCTATATAGCACATACTTTATATATATATATATTGCTGATTAAATTAATGCTTATCCCCTTTTTCCCCTTGAAGAAAAAGCACACACATTGATAATAAAATCTTATCTCTATCTAAGACAGAATTAAATAGATACAGAATAGTTCAAAAGTATTTCCATAAAATGATTATTTTTCTTGGAAACAAAGCATATGGGTTTGGTTTTGAATATGGCCTGTGCAAGTTAAATTAGCATGCCTTGAAATCATTTTCTTGTTGCTATTTCTCTTATTGTATAAACCATCAGAGTTCTCAGAAAAGAAAGCACATTCTTTGATCAACACATTACTTTGACAGCTTTCTTTATAGTAATTTTAATTTGTGTTATTATGACATTTATCTATAGTTTCACTTTTGGAGGGAAGGGATTATTGCATATTTGTTATTTTATATATAAAAGGAGGAAGATTATGGTCTAAGAGGAGCAGGGCAAAAATTCAAATGTATTGATCTAATTACATTTAATCCTGGATTTGCTATCAAGAATGAGGTCTGTTATTCATTGTGATCAAGTCAATTAACTCTTTCCAGAAATAAAGTCCTGTTTATCAGAAGTTGAAGCCTCTACAGAAGCTAATCCTATGACCTAAGAAAGGTTATTGATCCAAACCTGAATAATACACTCTGTTTTAAACCACAGGTTACAGATCTTTGGCCTTAAATAACTTCTCAACTGACCTCTATTTTGTGCTGTTTTACTGAGTTCAGACTTCAGACTTCCCATCGAATCTCTGTATATATCACAGAGAAAACAAAATGAACTATGAACAGTGTGATTCTGTCATGTTGTTTTTAATCTTGTTAACAAGTTTGTAGATCAAATCTCTTAAACTTCTTAACTTGAGAAAATCAAGCCTGCTGGGGTATTACTGTACAACGACCAGGTGTATTTAACAAGGTACAAAAGTAAAGGTCTCTTTGGAAAGAAGAAAAATTAAGGAAAGAACAAGCTCAAAAATGCCAAATGATAGTCTAGCGAGTAGTTGTGAATGTGAGAGAAGCAAGTTCAAAAGAAACTAAAATTTTGAGAATTATGCCTAAAAGACTTAGATGGGTTTAAAACATTGGTTTGGGAAATTAATTATATAAATGTATGAGTAAAAATCTCCTATAACACTTCTGTAATGGTTCTCCCAACTGTACTTAAAGTTTAAGATTTAGTTTTAGACATATTAGGTTATTTATGTTGTATGGACCATTTGAAGGGACAACGCGAAGTGCAAATTAGAGTTGCCTTTCTCTGAACATAAATTTTTCAATAATATCATCTCCCCACACTATCCAGCATATATAGATAGAATGAATATTACTTGCTAGATTTTTTTGCTAGCTATCATGATTCTGTATAATCTGTTAATATATCCTTAGGGCTTATAAACATAATCATTAGAATTTTTACAGTAGAATATCAACATAGAATCAAAGGAGAATGAGTTAATATATTACCATGAGGGTTGTTATTTATTTTCTAAACAAAGAATCTTCTTTTAAGGTGGCTTTTTATACAAAGACTTCCTATCTGTCAATCATATCTACCCCTACTGAATACCTTGCTGTCCTCTTATTTTATTTTATTCTAGAGATTTGGGGGTAAATTTAGTAGAGAAGGAAAACACACATTTGCCTAAAACTATACAGTATTGTTGGACTGCAAATATCTTACACAAAAGTAATCAACATTTTAGTGGCACTATTCATATCTACTAATAATGTTTTACAAAGCCATAGCTACAAATGTTTACATTATTTTACAATAAATAGTATTTTGACAAATGATCCTTTGGTTACTGCTGTGCACTTTTGTTAATTTGGAGCCCATATCATTACTGCTTTATTGCAATTATATATTATTTAAACTCATCCTATTTTTAAATATGTTGTTAAATCTTATTAGCAATTCACCTTATCATTTATTAAATTATTAAAAATAAATAAAACTAAGAGGTGATTTTGCTTCTCCTTGAGTATCCAATGTTCTCACTCTATTCAGCCTTTAAGTATGACTGAGTTATTATGCTGTACACCAGAAATTGACACAACCTTGTAAACTGACTATACTTCAATAAGAAAAATTATTTAAAAAGATTAAGCTTTTAAAGCATCTTCAGAATATATATAATATGTATATACTATATATAATATATATTGATATTTATATATTACATATATATGTAACAGCAAAATGAAATGACTCCTCTAATAAAGATTTCCAGGGAAACAGAGAAGAAAATTCACATTATGGACAACACAAAAGCTTAATGCAAACTCTTATTCAAGGGTTCATATTTCTAACAATGCATCTTGCCCTTTCTCTTAAGAAGATACAGACTACTTTTTTATTAATCAAAGTTTTAAGTTCAACTCACCCTTTCTTCAAAGCAAAAGCCTCATATTGGCTAAGCATACCATTTAAATACCAATTTTATTGGTATTGAAGCATACATACCTCATACATGAACATTTTCCTCCCTGCCCACAACCAACTCCCTAATTATCTGGTAGGTTAGAACTTGGAAGGAATGTTAACACAAAGAGAATGAGATTTCTATTATTCTACATGCTATATAAATTCAGCATATATTTACTGAATACTTACTATGTGACTCAAACAATTCTAAATATTGAATATCCAGTGGCAAAAATGACAAAGTATTATTCAAAGTCTAAAAGAATAAAAGTAACCTAGTGGAAACATATTTGTGCCATAAAACTATATTGATATTAATAATTCACAGAATGTTGCTTTCTGGGCTACCAAGGAAAAATTAACCACGGTAAATTATATTTCATATTAGCTTATACAAAGAAATGTTTAATACCCTACCCTTTACAGAAGAGAAAGTTGCCTTTGCAAAAATTAATTTTAATAAATTTAGTGAAAGAAATATATTTTAAGGGATGTGAAAGTATACTTTTCCCTAGTTGGTAAATATGCTATGACAGAAGGATGCTGAGCTGCTATTACTATAGCAGAAATAAGAAATCATTAGAAAAAAAAGGTATCTGAGAATGCCGCAGTAAACTTTCTATTCTATTATAATGGAAATAACTAATTATCAGAAATGTATTTTGATGAAGCCTTTCTTCTTTTCCTCCCTGAAAACAATTCAACAATGTAGGAAGTTGTCATAGTAAGAGGTTAACAAAAATCTGCGTGAAACAGAGAACTTGACACTTAGATACCATTTTTAACTTTATACAGATTTCTTTTTCTTAAATAACTCAATTAATTTGTTGGTCACTGAATAAGCAGATCCTGAACAAGATAACTTATTAAATTTTTCTAGACTTTCTCTGTTGCTAGAGTGCTTCTAATGGTCTAAATAATTCATGCTGTCCAGTGTATTTCTTCTATTTCTCTTCCTAGTCCATTTCTTATTTTAATCTATTAATATTTAAATGCAGAAGCAGACTCATTTGAGATCAATGACTAATTTAAATTCTATGAATTACAAATATTTTATTTAACAAAGGAAAAAATATAGAATTAGTTATAGAAAACTACAAATGTAAGAACTACTCTGAGATGAATGGATTTTTTATGCATCTAAATGCCATCTGTCAAGAAATATGGTTCTGTATTAATACTTTATGTTGGTCATTGCAACTTATATAATAAAATTACTAAAAGGAAGAACATATATGTAAAATGAACAAAGCAAAAAGTTTTATTAGGTACTCTAAATATTAAAAAATACCTTTAAGTTTATACATTAAAATCTATAAATGCAAAATAAAAAGTTGTAGCTTTGGGAATTTTTCAGGAATTGTAATAAATAAGCAAGGCGATATTTCTTATGTTGACAATACTATGGATTAAAAATAATTTACAAACAGATTTTTCTTACAGTTCCAAAAATACTGAATGCATTTTAAGAATATATTCCAAGGCAATCAAGAGTATTTACTCATTTTGCATAGTATTTCTTTTTGAAAGATCATAGATCTTTTAAATCAACTTTAAAATTTTATAATAGTTTCAGATTTAGAGAATAAGTTGCAAGTATGATACAGTGTTCCATATAACCCACATCTCGTTTCCCCTAATGTGAGCATGTTACATTTGTATACTTGTCACAATTAATGAACAAATATTGATACATTATTATTGACTAAATCCATACTGTATTTAGATTTCCATAATTTTTACTTGATGTCCTTGTGTCTATCCCAGGATCACATTCAGGACATGGCATTACATTTAGTCATCATTTCTTTTTGGATTCCTCTTAGCTATGACAGAGAGCTTTCTTAATTATAGTAACTGACTTCAGTTTCTAAAATAATTGGTTTTATACATTTAAACTAGAAATTAAAAAAGATTGCTTTGGTAAGTAATGTGAACTGATTGCCTGAATAACAGTAGTGACAAAAACAAAACAAAAATCTTTTCTCTTGTTTTTATTTGTCACCTAGAACTTATAAACCAACCTATTTTGTTTGTGTTTAATCTAAATACAACATAAATACAAATAGTAGTGCCAGAAAATTTTAGCTATTTACTGAAAATCTTTGTCCACATCTTTCTGGCACAACCAAACAAAATTTCTATCATCTCTTAGAGTTGGGGTAAAAGAAAACCTCCGAAAGTATCTCCAGTGTAGGAGAGGAGTTATCTATCCCCATGAAGTGGGAGTGCATTCCTGGGAGGTTTTCTCCACCCTGCAGTTTAGGGATTTTTATGGAGGCTTCATTACGGACACATGATTGATTACTGACTTAATTTCCAGCCCCTGTTAGAGGATAAAGTATGGGGCTGAAAATTCTAGTTTCCAATCATGGCTTGGTCTTTCTAGTGACCAGTCCCCATCCTGAAGCCAACCAGGTGCCCACCAAGATACACTTTAACATAACAAATGACACTACTATCACCAAAGGGATTTAGGAGCTCTGTGTCAGGAACCAGGGGCAAAGACCAAATAAACACTTATTTTTATGTCACATTCTACCACTGGTTTCTGGTCACGGACTAGTTACAGCAAAACTATCATAAAAGTAAAAAGATACTGGCACATTACTAAAATCCAGTTCAGTCATTAATAATTAGTCTAGTCTATCATATCATATAAAAGGCATCTCCTAGGGCAAGACCACTCAATTTTACAGGCTTCTATTTGATCTTGTCAGATTCTAAAAGTAGGATGGTCTCAGCAACATATGGCTTCACCTTTTCAGGAATCTGGTATAATTAAGCTCTAAGATGAAAGCTCTTGCTGAAGCCTCTTTTGAGGTGCTAACATTAGATTTCGCTTATTAAACAACCCATTTATTCATTCCTTTGTCCCCAGCTACTCTTTCTTCTTCCCTCCATTAACAGTTAAACTTTTCCACCTTTAGGAAAAACATTCAGTTAGGCCACTGTGTTGGTCTAGATTTCAGGCAGCCATAATGATCCAGCAAGTATCCCCGCTTGAGTCCACTCCCGTTCACACAGGGTAGGTTACATAGGTGTACAACTGGTGGGATATCTTTACTGCCAGGCAATAATACTAAATTCACTGTTAACTCTAATTTTGTCAAATGTGGCAAAGGCACAATTTGCCCCATCAGGTCCTTAGGAATTCTGACATAAAATTTAAAAATACAGTCACAGTTTCTTGTTTAGAAATCATCCCTGCTTCCAGTACTATTGTTGCAGCCCTGATTCTGACTTCTGCATCAAGCAGTGAAAAAAAAGTTAAGGTGATGTGAGGAAGGAAGAAAAAGTATAGTCTTTATACCAGCATCCCCCCAACTCTTGGCAAGACCTGCATAGTTATACCAGCATCCTCCCCCAGATTCACTAGAAAAACAGAGAAATCTATCCATTGTGGACCCTCCCTTACTCTCTTCCATGTTGAATGGGAGCACACCCTTATGAAGGCATATACGCCAGTCCTTCATGGCCATCTCCCCCTGTTTTACATAGTCAATGTTTTAATTACCCATTTTAATTCTCTATCAAACTATTTATCTAAGGAGGGTATCTCTCTGCCCACTGATGGGCATTATGAGCTGTAAAATATGTTCCTTGGTCTGAATCAATGATGGCTGGCCAACCAAATTAGCACAGAAAATTCCATTCTAGTTCTCTTGCAGTACTCTGAGCACCACTCCTTAAGCAAAGCTCAGCCCCAAGTTAGTGTCTATTCTTGTCAAGAACTGTTTATAGTCCCCTATGGCTACCAGCATCAGTCCCACTTGCCAGCTATGTTCAGGGTCTTTCCCACAGGAAATCTGTCACATAGCCATCTGCAATCTCTGTCTCTTTTGCTGAGAGACAAACAGTTTTTACTGGTATTTTTGTGCCTCAGAAGGTGTGGCACAAGAAGAATGTGTCTATTCAGCCCATCTCTGCATTGCTGCAGTACCTGTATGCTCAGTCATTTCATGGAACTAAGTGGCCACATTTAAGTGAGCCCATGGTGATATCTGCTGGTCAATGCCAATCACTCTCCGAGCCTGGAAGGGACTTATTCCAATGAGTATCAGCGTGTCTTATATTACTGCACCCCTTACATTTCCATAGGGCTATGCCCCACACGGGCATTCCATTAACAGACCGGCTTCCCATTGCTTTTCTATTTGACCATGTGGCCAGGCAATTTGCCACTGCCAAAAAGTGAGTAAAAACCCAAACAAGGGGGCTTTTACCATTTTCAAATTCCTTCATCACTGCTAGGGTCACAGCATGCATTTCAGCCCACCAAGCTGATTTCTTTCCTTCTTTGTTCAGAATGGCATCCTTCATAACAGAATGTTGTCCATTTGCCTTGGAACTGCCATCCACAAACCAAGCAGCTATTTGTCAGTCAGTAGAGAACTGTTTACAGGGCACTATCCAACTGATGATATAATCCTGCAGCTACTCATTCAGTTCCAATGTTAGTCCTTAGGGAAAAATAGACTCCCCACTCCTGAGTGCCTCCTTCTTGCATTTCTCAAGTGGTGTGATTCTGTATAAACCATTTCCATTTCATTATGTATCTTTACCAAGGACTGCCCTCCCCATTAGAGTGTTATTCTAAATCACCCAAAATATTATGGTATTTCAGGTTTCAATATTATTTTTAGTCTTTCAGTTATGAGAGTAGTTTCAATTAATGTCCAATAGCAAGCTATTAATTGACCCTCAAATGGAAATGCTCTAGTCCAAATTCCCAGAAGTTATTACTAACAGGTGCTCACAGAATTTTGCCATAAGCTCCATTCTGTGTTCCATACAAGACTATTATACAGAGAATTTGTCTGGACTGCATTCCAACTTCTATTCTACACTGTGTGGGTTTGGGCAATCTTATTTGTTTTCATTTAGCAGATCCAATTAATATTATTGAAGGACCAATCTACATACCTTATGTTTTATATTACCAGGTAGAAGAAATATTCCCCAGTCACATACAATGTCCATCTTCATAACATACTCAGGTAAAGGAGATACAATCATTTGATACAAAGCCTGTTCAATTGTACCAATTCTCTTCCAAACTCTCACCTTAATCCCATCAACATTTATGTTCCTAACTACAGCCTCCATTAGGACTTCATCAATAGGTTTTAATTTTATAATACTAGGTAGGGGGAGTGGTCACGAGTGGAATGTTTAAATATTCCAATTTTTAACATATTCCTAACAATCCTTACATTTTTATATACTTCCAATTTAGTTGTATCCCCCATTAAAGCTTTACAACAGGGTTTTGGTCACACAGAGCTTGGGGACTCTCACTTTATAGGATATGAGGATCACCTTTCCTCCAGTTTCCAATGATATTTCACATTTCCACCTGAGACCTCACTGGAAACACCTTTAACATTCATATTTCTCTCAATATTCTGTTCTTGACAATATATGTATTCCCAAAGATGATAGAAACTTTCTTTACAGCTCTCTTTTCTTTCTGATTTCTCACCAGAATCTCCTTTAACATCTACCTTTCTACCAACAGTCTCTTCAAGGCAATCTGGGTTTTTTTCTATCATGCACCTCAAAACTCTTCCAGCCTCTTTCCCTACCTAATTCCAAAGCCACTTCCTTCAGCAGCACCAGAATTTCCAATATTGAAATTTATGTTATTTAGGAACTGTTTCAGGCCTCTCTCCTTGGCTTATAGATCACAATATTCTTCCTGTGTTTCCTCACATTATATTTCCTCTATTTATATCTTTATCTCTGTCCAAATTCCCCCTTTTTTATAAGAATAACAGTATTTTTGGATTAGGGCCAACTGTAATGACCTCATTTTAACTAATTACTCTATAAAGATCCACTTTCCAAATAAGGTGACATTTGGAAGTACTGGGCATTAGGACCTCAACATTATTGGGGGGTGGGTAACAAAGAATTTAACCTACTAACTATAGCTTATTGAAAAAATAGTTCATCATATTTAGTGACAATTTTATGAAAACAATACAAATTTACTTCTTTCCCTAAATCATAATTAAAATGGATGATTGTTGCATATTTACCATCAATATACTTCCTAAATTACCAGATATTTCTATTCAGATATTTCACAACCATGAATTCTAACTCACATGTAGTACTATAAAGTTTTAAAGTATTGAGACATTTTCTACCCAATTAGAATAGTCAAAATCCTGCACAGCCACTTTGGATCTTGCCACATGGCTAGAATGGCCACAACAAACAACAGAATCTTAGTCTGTGTTTCACAGTGATGTTATTCCTCTAGTCTTATTCCTTCCTCATACAGTTCACTCTCATCATATGGGAGCAGAAATATGAGGTTAATTGTGAGACTACATATGTGCAAGACACAGTTGATCTCTGAGGCTAAAGGTCAGCCAGGCTCATATTTTACTTGAGTGGAAAAAACAGTTACTTTATATGGGTATTTCTCTAGGTGTTCTGACATCACAAATACCATCACACATGACCAGTTTTTGTCTAAGAACCCACACTTACAGATCTTTAAGAACACACTGCAGACCTATGATAGTTTGGGAGGCTTTTTGTACAACAGTGACCATTAGCATTCCTTCAGCCTTTTGTGTCTGGGTTACAGGCAGACTTGCAGTAGCACCTAAACCCCTGGAGAAGTTATATTGATAAATGTGATGGCAAGAACATTAGGAAAATGAATTACTGTGAAACTCTGAAATTTACTCTGAAACAAGCTCTGACATTTTCTAAATCCAACCAAGAATATGATCCCATCTACAACCACATGATGAGGATTCAGAGAATAGTGTATTAGCCAAATCTCCAGCTGTAGTTTCTCTGTAGTGCCTTATTTTTGTAGTGACATTACAGACTTCTGATAAATCTATGGGAGCAAAAGTATAACCTCCTTCCCATATTCATGTGTAGTTACTTCCTTCAGATGCTAATATGATGCTGTATTTTGGACAACTGCTTTTCTCCTTTCAAATACCTCCCATGTTAGTTTCTTTTAAGGTCTGTAAAATTCTAAGTTTTCCCTAAGCTAAAGTCCCAGGCAGCTTTTGAACCAATTGGTCCACCTTACATGCTTTCTGCATGGCATAGTTTGAGGAAGCCTGAGGACAAAAGTATGCTGCCTAAAATCCTCCTTCAGTTTATTGGTATATTGTCATTTGAGATGGGAATGATGAGTCCAAAGATCAGTAACTTGTAATTTTACTGTACTGTAGTATTAGTTGCTACCAGAATCTGATATGGTCCCTTTCATCTACGGTAAGTTGTTTTATTTTCTTCCTGGTGATGCTTCCACTAAATGAAATATCCAGGATCCAGGCTAAAACCCATGAAGATGTTCAGGAGGCTCTTTTTTTGAATCTCAGATTTAACCTATTGATTATAAAGCTGAGTACTGTATAAGTCCTCTATCCTCTACAATATCTGACCATATCTTTTTGGAAGATGCTAGATTCAAGAATTATAAAACTGGCTCTTAATCCCATGAGTGTCTCAGTAACATACAGGAAGTATAGGGGATCAACAGCCATCAGAGTTAAAAGTAACACTTTAGTCCTTGAACTCAAATATAAATTTCCACCTGAGATAATAAGCCTACAATCACTGGAACATATCTGAATCTCTAGGATAGCAAAATTAAATAAATCCAAATGCAAAATCTCAAAAGGCTTTTGAGGCTTAGGTTCTTGTCTCCAAGTAAAGTAGCAACCTTTCCAGATATCCTTCAGGATTATATATATATATTCTTCATCTCTAGGAAATGTACTCAAAATATCCTCAGATATTCATGTGATATTTCCCCACCATTGATGTTTTAGGTTACTTTTCAAGTAATCTTTGCTATAATGGCATGTAATATTTTGCCAAATTCTACTTCAGGTAATTTGGTCTCTTCAGAGATGATCAACTTCTGGAGGTTCTGGTGTCTTAAGGGATAATCATAATTCTCAGAACATTCTGAATGTTACTATTAAAATTATTCCAACTCAAGATCGTTATTAGATGTCCATAAAAGCCTGGACAAAATCAATGGGGCAAATGGGTTTGGATTTCTTTGGGTAGCATTGAAGGATTTTGATTACTGTTCCCTGTTTAGCATAGTAGTCAGTCAAAAGTATTTCCTCTGGCTTCCAATGGTTGTTTCTTGGTATGTACGTTTATTGTAATCACAACTTTTCCAGTAGTAAGGGCTATATTATGAATCAATTCCTAAATCCAAATGCCATCCTTAAGGGATGAGGGACTTCCATTAGTAGTTAAAAACCTTCTCTGCTTCTATAACTCAAAATCATGTACCACTCCAAAGGCATGTCTTTTCTCACTGTAGATGTTGACCCTTTGGAGAGTTAACATATTCCAGTAAGAGCTATTAGCACAGCCATTTATGCTGATTTAATGTCTGGGAGACCACTGGATCTTTTAATCTATTGAAATCAGTAATACTGCATTTAGCCTGATATTATTCCTCCTTGTTTAATATAAAAATCATCTACAAAGAAAATCAAAATGAATTGTCAAACATCTTTTAAAATATCAGTTTAAGGTAAGTGAGCTCATGAATAGACAACTGACAGTCATCAGGCATTATTTCATCAGGAATGTCCATTAATGTGGCGAGATTTAAACTGTTGCATTAGAGCAGAATTATGTAAGAAAGGGATAGTCTTCTAAATCATATGAGGTTAACAAATTGGCAGAAAAGAGGTTGTATATTATCAGAAGTAAAGTTTGGAGAGGGTAAGGCAATAATAAATTTAAATCATTTCCCAGAATAAAATTGGCAGACTAAAATTCTACTATGTAGAAATGGCAACTGCCCAAAGAGAGTAGGCAAGACATGGATATAGCATCCCAAATTACACTTTAATATGCTAAAGTCTATGATGTCACTTTGTTAGTGAATGGACAATAATAAAGCATATTCAAAATTTGTATGTACAAAGGACAGGATTTATAATGAGCAGGAAGCCACAGAATGGCAAATAACGAAAAACTTTGTTTTTCCAGTGTCTCACATTTGGAAAGGCTATTTCAGAAAAATTGGTACCAGTTGATCACTATATTGTAGAAGAGGGAAAAAACCTTTTTCCTCCAGCTTCCTAGGTTTTCTGGTGGAGGCTTTGTCAGTTAGACTGACAAAAGGCAGATTAACAAGAGGAAAACAAATGGAAGTTTATTAACATATGCATCATATATACACATGGGAGCATTTAGGAGTGAGTAACTCAAGAGAGTTGGTTAAAATTTGGGCTTATGTAGCATTTTAGCAAAATAACAATAAAATTTTAGAGTAAAGACAAGAAAAAAGACGGAGTTCTGAGTGTAGCAAATTGTGGGAAGAGAAAACTACATGGGGGAAACTGATAGAAAACGAAGGCTGGTCAGTAAGATTTGTTACATAGATTTTTCTGGTGCCCTCTCTGAGACAATAAGGATCTAGAGATGTCTCTGGTGATTAATTTCTGTCCTTCCTGGTAGTGAGGGGAGGAAGCATACCTTTACAAATGTATGTCCTGCTTTTACACAAATAGGAGGAGGGCAGAGAGCTTTTCTTGTATCTGCTTTTTCTCAGTTGGCTTTAGCTCTGAATATTCAATCTGCCAAAGTGGCCTGTGTGGAGGCGGCATATTCTGCTGCTCTTCACTGTCCTATCATTTTCCAGACTCCCCAAATTCTCTCTTGGTGGTTGGCTAAGAGAATTTCTTAGTGACCTATAGACAGTTCACTGTTTCTTGCCTTGCAGACATCATACAGCAGACAATGGACTGGAGATAAGTAAATTTGTAATTAATCTTTGGAGACACAGTGACCCTTTTCAGCAAGTTTTAAGATAAAGAGATACTTCTACTAAAATGTCCTCAGCAGATGAACAAAGAATTAAATCATCCACTTTTTAAGAAAGTTGGTGCCTATCCCGAATGAAAGATAGTTCAAATACTTATACAGACACTGAGAAAATAATGAAGGTGCTTTAGTACACCCCTGTGACACATCTATCCAAGTATATTGTTGATTTTTTTCAACCGAAAGCAAACAAATAAATACTGACTTTTTTAATATATGGCTACAGTAAATAAAGATGAATAGAGTTCTAGAACAGTAAAATAAATAGTATCTGAAAAACATGGGCAAGAGTAATATTTAGATTGGTGACCAACAGAAAATTAGATATAATGATCATATTTATGGCCCCAAGATCTTCAACAAAATTATTGCCTTGCCCATGAGATTTCTTAACTAGAAAAAAAAGGCCTATATAAATTATGATCAAACTTCTCTGTACAGAGTTCTTTCTCTTACTGTTTTAGAGCGTATTAAGGGAGTTTAGACAACTGCTTTCTACTAATTGTTAAAGGTTTAGCACTGAGAATAGAAAATATGTCCTTACTCCAAGATCAAGAATTGTTCTGATACCTCAGCTAAAATTAGTTAAGGCAATCTAGAGTTTAGGAGATTAAATCCAAAAAGCATTCAGTATTAAATCAGCCTCAGCTCCTCAAGATAGGAAGATGCAAGGAATCTCTGGTGTGCTCTAACCTCACTGAGGAACATGATCCAGGCATGGAGATAGTCTTCATCTCAGTCCAAGTCTTGGCACCAAGTTCTATAAAGGAACATTTGTTATGAGACTGCAACATGTGTTTGAACTTTATTCCCAAAGGACTGAAACTCAAGATGCAGCTTGGGAAGGGAACTATTCTACTGGCTGCTGGAATGAAGGGCTTATATTGGATCATAAAGGACTTGGGGAGGTGAGAACTTAAGTGCAGTCTTATATGTTCAAGGTCAGAGGGTATGTGTGGGTATGCATGTCCAGATGAGGGAGAATTCTCATACTGAATAGTAGCAGGAAGCAGTCTCCAGGCTGAAGATCAGTTTCTCTCATGTTTAATTGCGTTACAATACATGAGGAATTCTCCAGGGGCTTGGACAGCAAACATCAAAATTAAACATCTTAATTTAAAAAATTATTCAGATAAAGATTTATTCATGAGGAATAGAATTTACCTGGAAATATGAGGTCTATAGTTTGATTTTTTTCAATTATCTAGAAACTGTCATCTCCCTCTTTGGACGATACATTTAAAAATTCAATGAATTTCATAAAGTATGGTGAAGTTCATACTGAAGAGGACTGAGGCATAGTTTTGCCTTTCAGATGTAATAAATTCAACTTACAACGAATGAATCAATTTGAGTATTGCTGTAAGCAGTTTACTAGCAATTCTGAAAATAATCTACCACCTGTTATGTAGTATGTCAGATTAAAATATTCTTTCTGAAATTTGATGCAGCATACTATCAATATTATAAATGATGTGCTATAACTTTGAACACTTCTAAACCCACACATTAATGTGCAATAGTGCACATAATATAACAATAAAACTTAGGCGATCACTGCATCACAATTTATTTTTATTTTTAATAAAGTAAATACCTTGTACTTATGTTTCTATAGCAATCTTATTTTAATTGTAAAATGTATGAAGTATCCTAAATAATTACAATTAACATTTAGATTTTGCATTGTTTATGTACTTAATACCAAATTTCTCTCAAGACCTAATCACTCCTTACAGTGCCATTTCAAATGGTTTGTTGGATAATCAAATGATGTTTGCATCTCATTACTCCAGAGTCAACATTTTTAGAAATTAAGTCTTCTAAAATTAAAAAAAAAACCTTGGACTTTGAGAGAACCCTATTCAAGATAAGGAAATGTCTTCCAAATTGTCTTTCAAATCTCCAATATATTTCCTTATAGTATTGGGGGTTTCACAATTCATCTTAACTAAATTTGAATAGCCTATGAACCTTATGTTTTATACTACTTTATGGTTTGCTTTATTATTCACAAAAATCAGTTACAATATCTGATTGAATATTTTTGTTCACCCACAGTCCATTCTGAACAAAAAGTAAATGACATTATAGGGAAAAAAAGGTATGAATGTTCAAAGACAAAGAAAATAGAAAAGACATCAGAAAAAAAGATCCCTGAATGACGAGTAGCAGTAAAAAGTATTAGACATAAGCTGAAAGATTGTGGTCTGCACATCTAGTTACCAAGAAGCAACTTAATTTACCCTAGAAAGTTAGGGAATTACAATGTTAGGTCTGATGAACATGACAATTTGGGTGGGGCTTTGTTAAAAGTCATAAAAAACAGTTTAAACATAGATCCACTTTCACATCCTGTACTGAGACAGTTGATTACGTTTCATGATCTCAAAAGACAGTAAATATATTGTCTGGAAAATGTGTGCATGAGAGTACATAGATCTAGGCACTGCCTGACTAGCTGTAGATTAGGATGCTGTAAGAAAATAGGAATTATATAAAAGCATGGATTCCCAAAAGGGAGTCCTCCGACTCCACCTAGCACTAAGAATGCTGCCTAGAATGCTGATAGCTTCTACTTCTCCACACTCCCCAGGGAGCAGGTTCAAAACTTCTTTCCTGAGGTATCTGAATAGCTCAAAATAAAGACCTATAAGCAGCAATATTGTAGAGTTTCCCAGTGAAATGACTGGACCTGGTCAAATCTCAGTAATCCTAACATACCACCTAGTACCTTCCATGAGCACAGAATTTATGATCAGCTTTTAAGTGTTTTACTCTTAAATATGAAGAGGCAGCCAAGAATTACCATATATTTGTGGAAAGGGTCTATAGTGATGATTTATGAGGGAAAATCATTAGCCAATTTAGGGCAAGAAAGGATATCTGAAGAACTGGATGAGACATTAAATTCCTTGGTTAGCGTACAGATGCATTTACTAGAAGAATTTACTAACATTCCAAGCCTTGTTAACAGTCATTTTAGATTGCTGATCAAGAATTCATGGTAAGATTCAAGCTGAGTGATTTTCCTCTAGCCAAATCCGACTACTCGGCAGCAGGTCCCACCAGTTTACACATGGTTGGCAGTGAGATATTTTAAATATGATTAATGGATAAGTCTCCCAGTTCATTACAGTTTAATTAAACTATACTCTCTGAATGTAGATTATATCGTAATATCTGTCTCATATTCACTATGGCTGTAGGTCTTTACGTACTCAGTATTTTCAGTTATGCCTATTTATTTGCTCCTCATTAATGCAAAACTTATTTTCTCACACCTGCCTACCGTGTATTAGAGAGAAGAGTAGGAGCTATAGGTTGATTTACATCTCCCCAAAAGATATGTTTGAAGTCCTAACATCTGGTATCTGTGAATGTTCCCTTATTTGGAAATAGGGTCATCTTAAGGTGAAGTCATACTGGATTAGGGTGGGCACTTGAATTTAATGACTGGTGTCCTTATGAGAAACAAATGTAGAGATTCAAAGACAGGGAGAACATCATGTGTCCTTGGAAGCAGAGATTAGAATGATGTGTCTGCAAAACAAAGAATGTCAAGGATTGCATGAAACCATCAGGAACTAGGAAGAAGCAAAGAAATAGACTCCCTAGAGCCTTCATGAAGAGCCTGGACTTGTCACTTTGATTTTGGACTTCTAACCTCCAGAACTGTGAGAAAACAAATTTCTGTCATTTTAAACTGCCCTTTTTGTGGTACTTTGTTGTAGCAGTCCTAAGAAACTAATAGGCTTGAGTAATCTAGTTTGCAGCAGTCAGTTTATTATGAATTCCATCTCAGTGTCAGTAGTTGCCAGAGTACGAATGTGGGCCCAAGATATATATTTTAGGCCCACCCTGTCTAAATTAGCCTTATTGACTTATTAGCTTTATTGTTTTGCTGTCCTGTCTCCTAACCACATACTTTAAGTTTTCTTTCTTTCCCTGATTTTTTCATCAAAGTGCAGGATTACAGAGATTTTTGCTTGTGCTGGTATTTCATCATCCCTTCTAAGGATATTTGTTTTCAATAATTTAAAGAGGTTTGAAAAACACTGTCTTTAAAACCACGGATTCTGGAATGATAATATCTTTGTGTATATTATAGCCCTGACAAATACTACTTGAGCAATTTACCTAGCTCTACTAGCCCCAGTTTCATCACCTGTAAAATGAGATAAGAATAGCAACTAATTCATAGAATTGTAAGAATAAATGGGTTAATAATCCAAGTAAATAGCTTCAAACAACTCCAGGATACAAAATAAGTCAACAAAAATTAGCTGTTATTTTCTAAAGGGAGGCAATTACATTTCCTCAGGATGTCTTTCTTTTGCAGAGTGACATACAACCATCTCTGCCTTATAATTTATTAGCCTCCTTTGATGTAATGTTTGATTTATGGAGGACAGTTTAACAGTAAAAACTTTTTAAGGTTTTGCTATAATGTAAGTTTAATGAGGTTTCTAGAGTTAGGATTGCATTTTAACACATCTCATTTTAGCACCTGGAAATAATGTTTTAAAAGATCACATTTTTTTCAAATAAAGTTCTTAATATATCTGCTATAGTGACTAATTCATTGCTAATTTAGAAAATATTTAATGACTTGTGGTAGATTAAACCATCAAGTTGAAGAGGAGCACTGTTTCAATAGCAAACTTAACCCAGTTATCTCACAAAATGTTTTATGTGTCATCAGAAGAACAACAAAAAAACTGAAATATTTGAGAAAATTCATTTCTGTTGTTCACCAGGTGCTCATACAAAGAATAAAAATATAAATCTTATTCTATATTTTACTAATTTTGTACTTTTTTCACTGAACTACAAAGTTTCTGAAAAACTAATGGTTATAAATTATATACTAAATTCCTCAAATGGCCTATTTCAAATATGACTGGGCACCTTGATAGCAATTACAAGTTTAAATTTACAAGATTAAATCCATAATTTCTCCAAGTAGGAGAAATTGGAGTATAATATATTAATAGGAATTTTTAGAGGCAAGAATATTACAAGTGAATTAAATTTAATTTAGATGAATGGACTCAGTCTGGTAGAAGTACTCCCAAGAAGGAAAGTAAGTTAAGTGTTTTCAGTAGCAAAGATACTAGTATTACTATGAATTATATAAATTATATTTCCTAGTATTATTAAGAATTATAATTATTATTTGATATTATATGCATAATTAATAGAAAAAAATTCAATTTAAAGAGTTCAAGTCTTTTTAACTGGAAGGATAATTGACTAAGCCACAAGTTTCCATTTCCCAAGCCTTTATCCCACTGTACATTTGTTGGACTATTTTGATATAATTTGTACTAATAGTTTCCATTTTACTTAAATCATTACTATAATCATTCAATATACATTCTGAATATCTATTTTTGCCTGATAGAAATAATCAAGTATAATATCTTCACAACTGAGTCTTTTCATAAATATTTAAAAATTTTAGAACTCTGAAAGATACATTATACTTGTTAACTGTAACAATAGAAGATTAATAATACAAAACTGTGTATTTGACTGTAATAAATCTGATTTAATAGCAAGTTATAAGTAAGAAAATTCATTCCTTCATATATAAATTACACATATTTTTAATGAGAAAATAATTTGGCTAAAACAGCAGTTATTCAGTATTTGCTCTTTGAATAAGAGAAAATGGCCTTAGCCTAGAGCATCTTATGACATGAGAAAAAGATAACGGTAGTCAATCTAAAATCTTTTATTAAAAAAGTTTTATAGTAATAGTAACAAAAACTTAAATTTAAGTGTAATATAGATGTTAGAGAGGGCTTTAGTTTTCAAAATGTACCTCATTTAATGTAAAACAATGAAGACAGGAAAACCGAGATTCAGAAGTACTGGTTCAAATTTTCAAAGCAATTGAAGCTCAATACAAACCTTTGATTTCTGTCTTTATAAAGTTCGATGTTCTTTCCAAAATGCCAATTTTCAGAAAAGTAAGAAAGGACAGTCAGAGGATATTATTTGATTACTACAAGATCTGATATCAGTAATCAAAACTATCTACATTAAAAAAAATGCATAAAATCACAGAAAATGCTAACTATATTTTGTTTTACACATTGTATCATTTACTAAATTATCAGTGAAATGATAATTTTCTTTCTTTTTCTTTTTCCTTTGAGTTTATAAATAATGATACAACAGTAAAGTGCTTTCTTCATTTGGGAATTATCTACCCATTCATTATTTAACAAACACATATTGAGTCCATAAATATTAATGAAAATCTTAGGTCCTTTCAATGTTACCAGAGAATTTTAAAAGCATTTGGTAATTTCTTTCTGTCATACCTATGTTTTTGAGACATCATGATATAATTAGCTGTTGGCAATTGTAATAACACCATTTTCAGTAAACATGTTTAAAAAAACAATTATACTGTAATAGTTTAACTTCCAAAATGTCATGTTATTCAACATATTTTGAAAAATGTGGCCACACACATATATATACACTCACAATATAATCATTTATAATTCCACAACCAGAAAATGTGTTAACATTTTAGTGCATACTAATCCCAGGCCTATTTCTATTCATTTAACAAGTGCATTTTATTTTTAAGATGAATTGATTCACAATGAGAAGTAGCAGAATAGAGTGATTAGAATCAAGAGCTCTTGAGCTAGAGAGTGCTAAATCAGCTCTGCTACTTTCTTCCTTAGCAACCTGGGGATTTACAATTATTTAATGTCATTGTGCCTTAATATTCTCATCTGGAAAATGTAGAAAAATAATATAATTAATCACATAAAATTTTGTAAAGATTCAATTAATTAAAAAATGGAACACTCTTAAAACAGTGCCTGACAAACAGTAATCTATATTAGCCATTATTACCACTAGTGTATTATTTGTCTGGTAACCTAGTTTTCACCTAACAGTTATAGAGAACAGCAAGTACATTGAAATTATTCTCCACTTCATTTTGATGACTGAAAACAGTATAATACTGCATGTAATGGTTATGTCATTATATGTTTAAATCCTCAGCTGTGTGGATCCTAGACACTACTCTCCTCCTTTCCTATTTTTGCCTATACTTGTAAATTACTTTTGTTTGTAAATGCAAAACAAAACAATACAAAACCTCAATTCAAATTAAATTAAACTGTACTGGAGCTTCACTGACTAAATCACCAAACCCCAAGAAAAGTAGAGATGGGGGCTTTGAGACAAGTATAGACATGACAAGACCTTAAATGCTATCTCTCTTTCTTTTCCTTTATCTCTCTGTGTTTTCTTCTTCTTCCTTTCTTTTTTGTTCATTTTCTTTAACTAGCATCTTTCTTTCTCTGGCTGTAACAGAGTTTGAGATCATGATTACAGAGGAAACGAAATTAGAATTATCTGTTTTCCAGAGTTGTACACCACATCCTGAAATATGAAGATAATGTAAAAATGCTGCCAAACTGGTTTGTTCTGCTTTGTATTTAAACTTAAGGGCCATAAACTTCATCCAATTTCTCTGCCTTACTCCAGTCAGGGAAGTAAGCATAACCTGCCATCTGGTGGAAGTGAGGTAAATGATTTCTGGAGGAAGCAAGGTATGTTTACATGAGGGTAGAGAACGAGAATATTTACTAGAAACATTTAGGGAAATAAGTAAAATGCACCAATAGATCCTGAAATGAGACAAATTAGGGACCACATATGTTATCAGAGGACATGCTTCAATTGTTGCCTTGTGAATTACTTTTTCAAGAGAAACCTGAAATCTGAAATGAAGTGAGATATCTTCTGATTTTAAAATTTGATAACTATTAACAACAGCAATACAACAACAAAAACTATTTTAAATGATTTGAATATCAAATTCAGTCCAGGGGCCATGATTTTTGCTTCCTAGTTTTAAAGAGGAGACTGGCAAATCCCTTTTATTTCAGTAATAACAATTCTAAATATTTTAATATGCATTTATTGAGATGCTTGGGGTAACCAGAGTTAGATTTGGATCTTTACTTTTTTTCCTTCTACATAGCATAAACATAGTTAAGATTTTGAAGCTCATGCAAACTAAGAGTATGAAATCTATTTTACTGATATAAGGAAACATTGAAATGATATATTTTAAGCATCTGAATAATAGGAGAATCTTAACATACCAGTTTGCTTCAGTTGCCTCATATATTTTTTCTAAAAATTATGTTACAAAAGTAAGAAGTTTAAGGGGAAAAAAAATCCAACAAACAAAAACAGAAGAAGCATAACTGAGAAAAATATCTGCTCTTAAAATATGTATTCGCATGCTAAAATTGGAAGTATTATAACGTCAAAGAGTAATGACTACCTATTGAAAATTATGAAACCGTAGGTTAACATTATTTGTAAAGGCTATGAAGAGATACAGTCTAACTATAATTAACCAACAGAGCAATCTGCATGAACAGTGTAGTAAAGAACTTAAAAGGTATAAAAGATCAAAACAAAACAAAATGAGACTACAATGTTTTACTTGATGGTTTCTGATAATTTTTCTTGAGTAGTGTCATCTACTCTAGTTTTTGGTGCAAATTTATCTTATATACATGATTATATATTTCTAGTTTAATAAAACCAACCCTGTTTGATTCCAAATACCAGGCAAATTTTAAGAAAAGCTTTGCAGAGCAAAGTAGTATCATAAGTAGGATGGCAACCACAATATTTGTTAAATTGGGTTCAGGGGAGCTATTTATTCCATCTGTTATTTCAACTAAACTGCATTTCTGCCTTGAAAGTGTTTCATGAGACTCTAGTGAATGAGGAGCATTTGTGATTCATTTTAGTACCAGAATATTCCAGAATAATTGGCTTTTAGTGGAGAGCTGCCATCATGAGCCAAGTTTTAAAATATGCTATTTTTCTGAGTTTTGTGGCCATGGAGGGATACTTTAAAAGGATATTATACTGGCATGTGCTGCTACTAAAATGTGATTTTACAGTTATTAGCCAGGAAAGGATCTTTTCAGCATTTAATATAGATAATAGCACAACCCTAGACTGAAAGATTTCTGCTATATTCTTGTCCACTACAGAACTAATAAACTGTGGCTTTGTACATATGTGACATTTCTAAAAATGGCATAATTATGCTTTTAAAATGATTAATCTAAAATTAATTTAATGTTTTTAATTATGGGTACAAAATAAACGATAAAGGAATTCCATGACAAAAGTCATGACCGTCATATTTACATGCTCAAAATAATTAAATGTACTATATATTGGGAAACAAAATGCAAGCGAAAATAGAGCTCTTAGTTAACACAGAACAAACTATCAATGTGTATTCCTAATCAGGGGAGTACATTAGAAAAAGGATTAGGTACATAAGTATTGTGTACTGATTTATGTCCAAAAATGTAGAGATAAAATTTTTAAAGAATGTAAAGTGATTATATGAAATTAATCAATACACAAGTTTAAAAATGCATTTACACTATTTGCTTGTTTGTTTGTTTTTACAGGTAATGTTTGATTGTCTCAAGCTCCTTATTATTTAACTAGCTCAAGAGTTAGACCTGGATGGGGAAATAGATTAAGTTTTCATAATTTATTCAAACTAAATAGGAAACAAACAATAAAAATCACAATACACTATAACAAGTACTATGGTAAAGATTTTCCCAGGATGTGTGGGAGAACAGAGAAACAATTAGAACAAACAAGTTTGTATAGGGAAGTAGCGAAAATAATTTTTTTCTGGAGGATTTAATAACTAAGCTAAAATTTGAACATTAGTAGATATTTTATTGGAACAAAAAGGAGTTATAAAGGCTTTTCAGTTTTCATTCAAATGTACAACATCTAACAATTTCTGACTAATGCATAGAAAAATGAATGATAAAAAAGTTATTGGTATAGAAACATAAAAAAGGCTATGGACAAGACACTATAGCCTACATAAGTAACTGGAAGTAGCTCTGCAATTCTGATAAAATTTAGAGGAGAACATCAGGACAAATGATAAACCTGACAGTGAACTTTTTAAGGAAGGGGCTTGGATGTTCCATCAAAACATTACTGAAATAATTAAATGTTTAAATGTGTTTAAATGTTTATAAATATTATACATTAGCAGTACTGAGGACTGTCATAGGAAGACAGGTCTGGGGAGTGATATCAGATTAAAGACTATTATAGTAATACTGGAAGAATTTTGTGAAACTTTAATTGTAGCAAGAATAAAGAAACAGATTCCACAATAGTAAAAAAACAAAACAAAACAAACAAAAAATAACTCAATGATCAGTTGGATATGGACGGTGAGAGAAAAGGAGACTAAAATGTCTTTGAGATTTAAGTATGTATAACTGGAAGAATGGAGCTTTCACCATAGAAGAAAATTCCATATCTGGAGCAGATTTGAGGGTAATTCTAAAAATCTTAAATTTGAGATACCTTTATGAAACTCAGGAGCATGCCTGGATAATGTATTTAATTATAATCATAGGAGAGGAGCTATTCTAGTTGTTAAGAGTCTTCAAGCCTTTTTAACGGTAGGTAGTGCCAATTAAAGCAAACATTTGCATACTGAATTTTACATGCTGAACACATAATATGAGAGAGAAGAATCCTCTCTCAGCATTCCCAACAGTAATGTGAAGAATGGCAGAAAACAACCTGAAAAAAAAAAAAAAAGAAACTGAGACTGAGAATGAGAAGAGTGAAAAATAGATGAAAAATTGTATCTAACTTTTGGAATGTTAATAGATGAAAAAATGTAATTTTTGGAATTGATTTAAACTTTTCAATAGTTTTTTTTTTTTGCATTTCTTCCTAAATTTTTATATTGCCTAATTTTAAAAAATAATTTTGTTTTGTTTTAAACTAAAGTCACTATTTTAAAGTATAAAATTGAAATATTATTTTGGAAATATTTTTTACACCCTAATACAAAGAGGTTAAATTTCACCAATATGTGCTTCAGGTTTTTAAATGCACAAAAATATAGTTATAATTCATTCTTGACAATTCTTTTCATTTACATATGACCAAGGAAGTTAATAGCTGTGTAATGCATGATTTTTTCCTGTTTACCAGAGTAAATGTCCATGAAAAAGCCCTACATAAGTTGTCTATTATTTAAGCGAACTGTTTATATTTCCTATTATTTTTATTGATTCTTGACTATTAAAATTAATAGATAAAACACTAATTTCTTTTGGAAGATGTTAGTGTGCATGTACATTGAAGTAGTAAGTTAAATAGTGGTTTAGATCATTATTTAAAAGGAAAATGATAATCATATAATCATAAGCTCATATACTTTATATCATTCTTTTTCTATTGTTGCTATAACAAATTACTACACATTTAAGAGCTTAACTTCAAACTCTCATCTAAATCTCTGCAGCTCAAAAGTCCCAAATCTTACCATCTAAATTATCTAAAGACGATGTAGATGAGGTCCTGTGTGTAGTCAGTCTTGGGGGCGAAATCCTTTACATTGCTGAACCTGTGAAAATCAGCCAAAAGTAATCTGCTCCCAAAATACAGTGGTGGGATAATCATAGGAGATCAGTTATAGACATTCTCATTTGAAAAAGGAGATGGTAGAAGGAAAAATGAACCACTAGCCCAAAACAATTTCAAAATTCAGGTAGAATAAACAACACTATGTTTCAAGACTTGAGATTTACCCTTGTCCCCTGGGGTCCCATCTCTACCCAAACCCAAGAAGTCACCCTTCTTTATGAAGGTTGTATTCCATATGTTTGTAATTAAGTAGGTTTATCAGCCTGTTTCCTGCCTTTGGAATATTTGGAGTACAGCAGTCTTTCATTTCATGTTCTTTCTGAGCTTTTCAGTCTATGTTGGCTGTTTTTCTGCTATTTTAACTTACTAAGGACATTGTGGGTCTTCCATGGATGTCGTGTATGTTCTGGAGATGCATTCATTCATTTATACAAGAAGGTATTCCACAGGACTTTCTCAGATATACCTAACTCTTTTTTTTTTTGGCAACAAATGAAATGGCTATAGATATCCATGATTCAGATACCTAATCTCTTCAAAAAGCCCTTTGTGTGACTGAATGCTATAAACTTTTATTTATTCTAAGGCACTAGCAAATGGTTATCTAGTAACATCTTCTGCTTTCTCCCAAGATAATGCTTTTCTGATAGTGTATTTCTTACTTTAACTGACTTTTCCATTCTGATTAGACTGAGAATTTTCCAAATCATCATGTCCACTCCCTTTTGCTAAACAATCCTCTCAGAATGAGTTCTTTCCTCTCACATTTTGCTATAAGCAGTGCGAAGAAGAGAGTAGGTCACTTCACTTGAAGATCTCATAATCTAAATATCCAAGTTCATTACTTACAATTCTGTTTTCCATATAATTGTAGGAAAAACTTCTACATAGCTTTCTGAAAATACATAACAAATATACTCTTTCCTCCAGTTTTCATTGACATGTTCCTCATTATTTTCTGAGTCTTCACCACCAGCCTTTTTAACAACCATATATGTACCAACAATCTGCTTATGATGATTTAGATATTCTCTAAGATTACATATCTCTGCTATCATCCTTATTTTCTTTTGGTTCCTCACTAGCAGAGTTGATAATATCCATATTTCTACTAACAGTTAAGGGCAACCTAAGCTGCTTCTATCAGATTTCTCAAAATTCTTCTAGTCTCTTCCTATTGACCAACCCCAAAGTTACTTCCACATTTTCAGGATCCATCTTACAATACTAAACTTGTATTAGGTTTTTGTTTGTTTGTTTTACTGCTGCTGTAGTGTATTACCACAAAATTGTTAGCACAAAGTTGATTAACTTACATTTCTGATGGCAGACATCCTAAAATCAAGATGCTGCCAGGGCTCCAGTCCTATTGAATGCTCTGGGGAGAATATATTTCCTTGCCTTTTTTGCATTCCTTGCCTTTGTGGCCTCTCCTTCATCTTCAAAGCTACCAGCATAGCACCTTCAAATCTCCATTTGTCTTTAACCTCTGTTCCATCATTATAATCTATCACTCTGATCATCTTCTCTTTCCTTTATAAGGACTATTGTGATTAAACTGGGTTTACCTAGATAATCCAGTATAATCTTTCTATCTCAAGATCCATAACTTAATCTCATCTGCAAAGTTCCTTTCCCTGCATAAAGTAACACAGTCATAGGATTAGGATGGGGACATTGGGTGGGTGGGCATTATTCTGTCTATTACAATCAATGAGTATAAAAGATTTTATATCTAAATTTATGGGGACTGAATAGAATGTGAAATCACCTTACAAATCAATCTTTATCTAAATTGTTTCCCATCAGGCTTTTAAATATGGCAAGCTTCTATGTATTTACTTTTTGCACCAGTTTGTACAATTATATGATTCTTGTCTCAGATATTTCTATTCAGATTAAGATATGAGATGAATTAATAATAGAACTGAGCTACTTTAGTATGACTGGTATAAGAAGACTGTGAACAAGTTAAATGTTCTTCATGGATCAATAAACAATTTGAATCTTCATGATTTAACTCAACTTCATTAAACACAATGTGTTAGACATAAAAAATAGTTAAATTACTATGAATTAATTGGCAAAAAATCTTAATTTAATAGCTTGTAATTTGGGAATTTAGCAAAATTTAGCTTATGTAACACTATCTCTAACTTTCTTCCTTTAATTTAACATAATAGTTAGAATATAATGTAAATACAAACTGAACTGACAGTGAAAGGGATAGTAACACTGAATGAGCACAGACTTAGAGCCCAATTTTTATTACTGGTGGCACTATTGTTAATTTAACATGTAATAATAAGTCAGCAAATCACTAAGATCTTAGTAAAAATTGATTTATCTTCATTAATTTTTAGGAAAGATACGTATGAACTAATCATTTGGCCAAGTCATGAGTTATACTAATAAGAGCAATTATTTTGTTTCATTAAGCAATTCTGGAATTAAAGTTTTTCCAAAGAGCTTTTAAAATTTTAACTTCATGTTCCCCAGGGTTGTGTATTTCCCTTATAGAATGTAGATTCCTCAGAAAATACATATTTTTCTATACTCAGATGCTATCCCTTAAGGAAATAATCTTTAAAAATAAATCAAAAGAAAAAAAAAGATGCCCTTATTTTTTACATAGACTCTAGCTGCTAATATTTTGACAAAGTTCTATTTTTAAATGTGTCAACCAGATAATTTATCCATTATGCTGGACTTTCACTAGTCTGATGACAGTCTCCTTAATATATGAATTGAAATTATATCAACTTCTCTGACTAAGTTATTTTAATATACTCAATATCATCAGCAAAAAGCTTCCTATCAATTTAATTTTGCATTTGAAGATGTCTTTCAAGAGAAACTAAATTTTTAAAAAAACATATAATTTTTTAATATTTCTGATACGATTTTTGCAATTTTATTAAGTTAAATCATGTTTCAGTTTTTAAACAAATGATATTTAATAAGTTCACTCAATTTCAGTTTTGTGTAATTAGGACTTTTAAATTTTGATGAGTTAAGACTTACTAGGACTTTTGTTGCAGCCAGACTAAAGTAACAAGAACTGTATTTAATTCATGCCACATGAAAATCAGAACATTGAACAAAATATGTAAAACAATGTTTCTCAGTTATCAGGTAATAGTCAGCACAGAACAGTGCTGAGAGAAAGGGGACCAACAAGAAGCCCTGCCACTGACTCAACTTAATGACTAAAAATGTTTTGGGGCAGCAGCACAGGGAGGGAGAACACATATAAAGCTTAACTGAACATATTAAGTTCATAGTGCAGTGAAGCCTAGGCTGGAATTTGCAGGGTGCAATACTGGAAAGAGAAAGAGAAGGAGAGAGAGAAATTGTGCATTCCAGAGGTCTGCAGAAGTACCTTCTTGAAGTTTTGGCTGTTACTAATCTGCACATGTAGGAAAGAAATTACCTGAAGCCAAGGAGAGAATCACTAGAAAGGAGTACACAGAAATATCTCTGGTGTTCACACAGAGAATAATATTTTTGTACCGAGGTAGAGTGGAAAGATCTCCCAATACATAAGCATAATGAGGAATCCTGAGAAGGACATTGCCTCTCAATAGCGGAATCAAATATGCCCTACAAAGATCCAACTCCACTTCTAAATATCTGTGCAAAATAAATGAAAACACATTTTCCTACAAAAGCTCATTAAACCAAGAATAGCTCTAAGCCAGAAGAGCCCAATGTTCATCAAGTGATGAATGGATGAATAAAAAGTAGTATATACTTACAATTGGAAACTTCAAAAGAGTAACAGTGAATAAAGTATATTAAACACAAAAATGCAGATGAATCTCAAAAATAGTGCGCTAGGAAATATAATAAAGACACAAAAAACTACCTACAGTATGATGCCATGTATATATTAAATTCTATTTTGTAGATCATTAGTTGCTTGGGCTGAGAATGAGTGATGCAAAGGAATATAAGAAAACTTTCAGTGATGATGAGATGTTGCAAAATGATTATAGAGGTATCCTAAGACCCTATGAATTCTGCATTTACCAAAATTCATCTAACTGTACATATAATAAGAATTATTTATAGTACGTGAAGATTACCTCACAAAAGCTTTATGAAAATAGTACAATTTCTATAATGTTCATATATTCTAATGATGGTGCCATTGCTCAAAAGAAACCTCAGATTGTGTGACTGTTAAGTCAGGTAATTTTTCACTATTGCAGAAAGCATAAAGTCAGCATCATAATAATAATGATGATGATTATAAACATAAAACACAGTTACATATTTACTTACTATAAGATGGGGACATTTAATTCTTACAAGAGTTATGAAAAATGTACTATCATTATAATCATTTTGCAGATGAAACTGAAGCACCAAATGATTAATTTATTCATCCAAAGTTGCACAGCAAAAAGTCATAGAGCTGGCATACGGTCCCAGTGATCCTGTCTCCAGGGACTATGCTCTAGTCTACACCAGTAAGTTATTTTGTCCATTATCTAACAAAGGTCTACCAATCATAAGGTAGAAGAGAATTAAAATGGCACAATACTTAGAGAGATATAAAAATTACCAATAAAGGAATTTTTAATAATTCAGGATCAAATAAACAAAATAAGAAAGGTCAGACATGTAATTCCAGCAGAAAACCCTGTTTCCTTGCATTCTCCTCTACAGTATTCAAGGCATTACTTGTCTTTTTACCTAGCAGGTGTGAGTATAATAAGCATTATCAGGGAAGTAGGAAGCCTTGTTAAGACACTTTACCTTATTATCAAGAGTGAGACCTGTTGCTCATAAAATAATCCAATGTCACTTTTATCATTCATATTTAATGAAATATAACTTTTCTGTAAGTAAAGTTTCACTTTGTAATGCCCTTCTATGCCAGTTGAGAACTCATTTCCTAAATAAATCCATATAAATGTTACTTTGAAATAAATCCATAGCAAAGAGAATTCACAATATGTTGAGTGCCTATTCTTCTATTCAAGACGATAACATAGTCAAACATAAGAGATAATTTCTATTGATGGAGATGATTATCATAGTTCTTGCATGCCTCCATACATGATGAAAACAGCTGTAGGTTAAAGAGCTTTTAAAATGCATATTTTAACAAACAAGTTAACTCTTGTTCTTAGAACTTCTGGCAAAAATCTTCACAAAGATTTTGATGAAAAATTTCATAAGGGATGAGACAAAGTTAAATCATTAAAAAGCTACTTCAATATTGATTTCTGTTTTACTAAATTGCATTTGTATCACAATATTCTAAGGCAAGTAGATCTGATGATGTGAAAGCAAGAACATATGCATTCAACAAATTAATAGTTCTCTTTGTAGTTCACAAATACTCAATAAAAGCTTTATTTTAAAATGTTTTTACTCCTTTATTCAATCATGTGAACATACATTGAGCTAAAACAATCTAAGTGTTTGATAACAATATACTAGCTTTTGAGAGAATACCTTTCAGAAACAAACACAAATAAAAAAAATTGTTATTCGAAGAAACAGATACTCTAGAGAATTAAGATGATTTACACTATTTAAGCAAAATAACAATATGAGTTTTGAAAAGTAAATGACTACATCCAGAATATAAATTTTCTTTTTTAAAATGTTTGTTCAGAAAAACATTTGACTTTTTTTATCAATTTATGGGCCTTCAGTTGAGAGTTTTCAAAATAACATTGCATCCAAGGAAACATTAAATAGGAAGATATATCAGAAATGTTGCACAGTCATAAATTTATTTCAGAATTGGTATTTTTTATCATACTCACCAGGCAGAAAGAATGCTTTAAAGTTTTATTTTGACACTATCACTATTAAAGGCCAAACTATAAATTCTAAATAATTGTCTTCCAAGTTCCAAGCTCACAACCATTTTCCAAGCTTCATATATCAAAATGTTTTGCATGTCAGTGTCATACTGTGCGATATTTGCATTATCTTATTCACTTTTGCATTCTCCACTCCATAGTTTTTAGCTATCTCTCTACTTCCTTTTTTATTAGAGCATTTAGTTCAGTATATTGAAAAAATTTAACTTCTAATCCTTTTAAAAATGTTATATCAAATATGTTCATCCAGGTACTCCAGTATCTATATTGAAAACTTAATTTCTCACATTCTTTCGGCAAAACATTTTATAGTAGAATTTCTAAAACAGATAAAGATTTAATGTTTTTGTAAAACGCTGATGTGGTAGGCTCAGGACCCTGTGTTATACAACTACAGCAGACTTCTCACGGAGGAGTGTATATAACTAGTGGTCTCCGAGCACTGTGGTCCAGAGATTTCTTAGCCCTTAGCTTGTTACATAATTTTCTTCTGCTTTCCTGAACTCTTTCCAGAAAAAAATTAATAATCAAAGTATTACATGAACACATTTTCACCTAATCATATTAATCTTCCAAGTAAAGAAAAGAGGACAATTAATACTTAAATTATAGTCTCTAATAGTTCAAGAACACAAAAAGGAATTAATTCTCATAGAAACATAAAAAAAAGCACTCCAAATTACAGACACACCAATTTAATAAGTTTGACATGGTCCTCTATTTGCTTCAGCTGCAATAAAAATTTAGAATATAGTATAAGGGAGAAAAAAATTGCCTCAAGTACATAAAATATGTTCAATACATAATAAATTAATTGTTTGCTCTCTGATATATCACTTATCTTCCTCTTTGGGCTTTAAGTGTTCTTTACACAGCTCAATATGTAATCTTCTAGTGATTATGAGACGTGTTCCCTAATTTTTACATGGGGGCTAAAAAGACAACAGTGTATCTTAAAAGAAGATTCTAAAGGGCCAAGTCTGAATAGAGTCAATGAAATTATAGGTTATTGAATCTTTGACCTAGAGCTGAGTTCTTAAACATACTTAGGTAATAAATGTACATGTTTTACTCACATTTTTGCTGTTCAAATTATGTATAAATTCACACATACACACTTTCTTTCTTTGAATTTTGTTAATGTGGTTCTATTTTGTGTTGTAACAAAATCAAATTTCTATGTTTATAAAGCTCAAGACAAACCTTAGATTATAACAATTACATTCAAATAAATAAAATATGAAAATATTTTGATAATCTTCCAGTCATTTCCAGTACTATTCAACAACATAGAATTTTTTTCTTTAAATTGTTTGCATTTTTTCTGAATTCATTAATTCTTGACTAAATGTTATTGGTTTGATTAAGTCTTTTACCTTCTTATATAGGATGTAAAATAAATCTAACATTTTTGACATAAGTATAGTGAGACTGTAAACAGAATATATTATTCATCCATTCAATAGTTGTTTATTAGGAGCCTAGTCTGTGACAGACACATTGAACACTACTACCAAAGAAATTTATTTTTATTAATAGTATGATTTCAAATTATACTATATATGTACATATATATGTGTCTGTGTACGTAATTGTTTTGTTTTTCTAAGTAGAGAAAAAGTTAAAAATGACTTAAAGTGCAAAAAATCCAAAAAAATGTTAACAAATAGAGTTAAAAATCAACGCTCAGTATAAATGAAATCAAGTGAAATATAATTGAGGCATTTTGGCCCAGCCTTATTTTCCAGCCCCCAGTTTTCATCTCATTCACAAATGAGCAGCAGTCCTCTAAGCAACAAAAACAGATTAAGAGGAAAAAAAAAAACAAAACAAAACCTCAGGACTTTGATGCTTACGTTCCTAACAATGCTCACACTGTTTGAGGGTAAACTCTAAAATCATCCCCCATAAACATTTGACTCATTGTTAACCTTTGGTAACCAGAAATATTTCTATGATTTTGTTTATGAAATCTGGGGTGTCCTCAGTAGTTCCATCCTCAAATATAATTTAAGCTCTAGAAAGCCAAAGTAAAATAATTTTTCCTGCTAGTCAGGAAATTCCTTAGAATTCAGGTTTTCACCTGACACAAGATAATATTTTGTATCTTCCATGGCTGGCTCATCCTGGGATAATTAAAGCTCCAAACTCAGGGCACTGAGCACTGGAATCTACTTAGATGAACTAAGTGATAGAAAAAGTGATAGAAAAAGAGTAGATTGGTTCTTCTTTTTAGAATGCCATTTGCTGTGTCCGTGAATTCCTTCAGTAACAGGCAATTCACTTTCCTGTTGATAGTAACTTCTATAGTTAAACATCAACCATAATTTCAAACATTTGCTAATTTTGAACTGAATCACCCTGAAGTTTTCATCCATAAGTAATAGTCTTTTAAGTTGACAGAGAAGTTGAATATCTTAGCCAAGCTAAAGATATCTATTTGAAAACAACTCTCTTATCCCTTCTTTTCTGAAGCATAGTGAGGTCTTTCAATTTTATTATATGAGCATATTCTGAATTTTCATCAGGGTGGATCAATTATAAATTTTGTTTTATGTCCCTATTAAAGTATGA
The DNA here is from genome assembly GCF_048773025.1 of Camelus bactrianus. Classification (NCBI taxonomy): domain Eukaryota; kingdom Metazoa; phylum Chordata; class Mammalia; order Artiodactyla; family Camelidae; genus Camelus; species Camelus bactrianus. Next base: position 78,884,498 of record NC_133540.1, read on the forward strand.
TTCCCAGAACTCTTCATATCAGATAAAATTATACTGGAAAACCAAACTGAAGTTAGCATTTCCAAAATTTTGCCTAATTAACTTGGATATTTTTCAACATTCTGATTATATTTTCCTTATTTAAGCATAATAGAGTTTCCAAAAGCCTATGCAAATTGGCATGTGGATCAGAACAGTAATTTACAAGCCAAAGTGTGAACTTTCATTGAATCATATTTACTTCGATATGAAGATGTTGTGCTTTCAGTCCTTCTTTAAGAGAGGGAAAATATTACAAATGTGCATATGAATCTGCTTATTTTGAATGCTGCCTTCCATTAAATGTGACAGGCACATTACTTCACTGAATTTTTAATCATCACATGGAGAATTGCTCCGTACATTCTACATCTGTTAGTTTCAGACACTCCAAATCACTAAGCCTGCTAATATGATTTGCCTTTATCAGTGTCTGCATCAATAAAACAGCAAATACAGTTTAAACCTGTTCTGAGGGAATATAAGTAAACTTCATCTGTCTTGTATTTCCTGTCACATATCACATTCTAATATTAATTCCCTAAACTATACAATTAAAAATATATTTTTCATGCATGTGTCTGAAACATGTCTTGTAACCTACTTGTTAAATAAAAAATTTTTTTCTAGTGTAATCATGTACCAATCTTAAAATCTGGGTTTAAAAGTGTCATCAACTTGAAATCTTACAAATTTATCTTCAAGTGTTATGAATTTATGATCTTACAAATATAAAACTTTAATATCACCATAACTAAAAATTGTTCTTTAGTAAATTGATGGGGGAAATGCCTATTGTTTTCCTCAGTTGCAATCAGGCAGACATGGAAGCTCAATACTCATTGTTATCTTAGCCTCTTACCATCTCTCACTCAGACCCAGCCAGGAGCTTTCTAAATGGTTTCCCAACTTTAAGTGTTGCTTTAAATGCATTCATCTTTCTAAAGCACAAAACTTAGCATGTCATGTCCTCACTTAAATGAATCAATAAATTTCTGTCTACTAGAAGACAATATCCTGGTATAACAATATGGAACAAGCTACCTTTGACCCATTCCTTTTACTCCCTGCTGTTAACCTGGAATACGAAGGCCATTTTCCATGAGCATAATGCATCCTCTGCTTACTTGTCTTTTAATATTTAATTTCAATATTCTCATTTACTTATTGATCTATGCATATATATGTGTACATATACATATATACACACACACATATTATATATATGTTGACCTTTGAACAATGCAGGTTTTAAGGGAGCTGACCCCTCATGAAGTTAATAATCTGAGTATAACTTTATAGTTGGCCCTCTCTGTTTGTAGTCCTTATGGGTGGATTCAACAACAGTGGATCATGTGGTACTATAGTACTATTTAGTGAATAAACCTGCATGTAAATGGACCTATGAAATTCAAGTCCATGTTGTTCAAGGATCAACTGGTATTCATATGTATGTGAATATGTAAAAACACACACACACAAAAGAGAGACAGAGAGAATTTTCCAACAGGCCCTTGACTACTACATAGCATCTACTTTGGCCTTGATCCAATCACTTCCATTACTAGAAACCAAAGTCTGTATTTTCAAAAATAAATATATTCATGTCACTGGAATCCTTCAGTGGTTTCCCAACATAGTCATAAAAATAACAAATGCACTGAAAGTTTTTTCACAGTGTTCTCATTATCTACTATTCTTCTAGTTCTCTTATCTTTTGTTCCCCATAACTCTTGAGCCACATATGATGTATTTTATTTCCAAAATGCCTGGGGTGACCATTTGTGCTATTTGCCAATTAAATTCTCACGTTACACCTATTTTGTAATGTTATGTGGTATAGCATTTGACTTAAATGCATTATTTTAATATTGTGTAATATTTTATAATATTTAAATACAATGTTAAATTTTAACTAAAAATGCCATGAAAATTAAAGAATAAGAAAAATACGATATGGATAAATTCTAAGTTTTCTTAGAAACACACTACAGAGACAATGTTCAGAGGTAATAGTTAAATAATTTAGCTATCCACTAAAGTAATTCATAATTTCAGAAAAGGTCACAGTGCCTGCATCATTATCATCTGACATCAAAATGTCACCCAGCAATATTTTGTCCTTTGGCAGATGTCATAAAATGTAGGTACCACCTTGATTTAATTTCAGAGAGTCAATTTAAAGTGCCAAAAGACAGTGAGAAAAATGGGGGAAATGTACAGTCTTAATTTAAACACCACAGCAAATGATAGACAAACATGATGTTCTTTAATCATATTATTTAAGTATGTATTATTAAAAAACAAAATCTAAGATCCAAGTAAGAGACATGGTGCTTCTTTGTGCAGCTCATATCACAATCAAACATATAAAAACACCAAGAAGGAGAGAATTGCAAAAGAATACACTTTAAAACAAAGATTATCTTTCTCTGACAAAGATCCAGAGACTGGTGTTGACAGTGTCATCATTCTGCTGTATCCTGTCAGGGATGAAAAAAGCCAATCAAAGTTTTCTTAGATAATTTTACAAGTTGACCATCCAGTTATCTGAGGCCATATTTCCATGATGTCAAAGCAAATGAACGAAAATTTCACTACTTAATCATATAAAACACTTTATGTTCTTTATTCATATAAAGGAAACTACTATGAATAAATATAGATTTGGAAAAACATTTTACTGTATTTAAATCAAGTAACCTCAATATCCTTGTTTTGCCACTGTCTAGTTTTTCAACCTTTAGCAGGTCAAACTGACTTCCACTTATGAACTAGAAATCTATTGTGTTCATATTTAATTAATTACATCCTTTGACAAATTTTAAATCTCAGTTCACCCACAATCATTATATAAATTTCAAGTAATGGTAAAACTCATTCATTCTAATCACTATTGAATCCTCTCATTCAAATATAAGCTGATGTGTCATAACTGACATTCAATATAATGCCACTTAAAGACGAGTATTTCTGATGAAGTCTCTAGTTTATGTTAACTGAGGCATACACAGCTGAGAAACTCCAAATTTAGAAAAGCCCCTGTCTATGAAAGATCTGCTAACATACCTGCCAAGCCTCTGTCCCTCAAAAAAACATTGTTTTCATCATCTGTGTAAGGAAACTAATCTGCCATCTGGCCTGGAATGAGACACTATTTACCAAGGCTATTTACCAAGGCTGTTTATATATCTTTAAATTTGAAAAGATAATCTCAGACAAAAACTCACAAAATGCTTAGAAATGCCATTGAGAATCCCTCCATCACAACATGTTTAAATTTTAAAAATTAAGAGCTACCTTAAGGTCAATAAATAAGTTACTTGCTTTCTTTTATAACATCCTATAATAAAATCAATAATTATTCAAGTGACCACATGTGGCAAACACTGTCAAGGCAGCATTTACCAAAAAAACAAAAAACAAAAAACAAAAAACTGTGATTTTAGTCATATAAGATATAATGAAAACAAATTTTGAAAATAATTCTAGAACCTATAGCATTTGAAAAAGACTATTCATGAAGAGTATTTTTGAAAATTGGTAATGGTTATATTATAATTATAATGTTAAGAACAATTTTTCCTTAGAACATTTAGCCTATACATTTAAGTCTAGCAAAGCACAATAATTAATTTTAAGAAAGATTTGGAGAAAATATTGGTTATTATTTTGACTGTCAAATATTTCTATATTCTAAATATTTGGAGGTTATAAAAGATACATGGCCATTTGAGAAAATTACTTAATATCTCAATACCTTGTTACTATCTCATCATCAAATTCTGAAATGTCAAACCAAATTCAAGGGAATCATATGTCTTACCTAACACCAAGTTTTACTAATAATTTTAAGAACAAAACAAAATACATGCACGAATATGGCATTTCTTTCTAAATGAGTCTAATTCTTCAGGTGAAATATCTTAATTGTCCCATTCTCCATAACTAGGAACTGCTTTATTTTCAAAGTGACACACTAACATTTACCTATGTATAAGGAATATGGTTTTCAGAAGAAGTTTCTAAATACTATTCTCTGCTAAAACGTATCAGGGCTCTTTGGAGAGATGAATAATTCTAGCGCTGGGGAAGAAATTTTCCAAGATGAATTTGGAACATACTGCATCTGAATATAAAGAAATTCTCAAAGCCCATATCAAATGGACACAGATATTAGTTTGAAAGGTTTCCACTGGACAAATCTAGAACAATTTGATCACCAGAGTAATAGTTATACAAGGTAATTTATTGAATAAAATAGGATTGCATGAGTCCACAGTGATAGAAATCAGCAAATAAAGAAATTAAGAGATACATGAGAGAGAAAGATAGGCTCCTCCTCCCAGGCAGATAACAGTAAATAAATGGAGAAAGTATGATGGAAATAGAAAGTCACCCTATCTGTCACAGGGATGATTGATTTCTGGAGTCATTAATAGGTTATACTAAAGTTGATATGTAGAGGCTTGGTGAGTAAAAGATATAGGTATAATTTCAAAATATCTTTTAGTCAAACACCTATTACATACAAGGGGAAAGTGGGACTTAATGGTAGAGATGCCTAGTAGAAACTACATCATCACTCTAGGGATATGTCAACATTTTTGTACTGTAATGTAGTGTGCTCAGAAGAACACATTATCATTGATGTTGCATTCCTGCCAAGAATGCTGAGTCTGGAAGAGAGTAAATGTCATCTTACAAAGAAGATTATTTCAAAATAAGTTATGAATGAAGGACATTCACTACCCCTGGAGGTCACTCTTTTCTAACAATATTGTCCTTCACAAGCTATTCACTTAAATTAGGTGCAAGAAACTTTGGAATGTACTCTTTCAGCAGTGCCAATAAATAACCTAGGTGAAATGAAGATGAGAAATACGTTCTGATTCACTAGGTAAAAGACATTAAATTAATTTGCATACAAAGTAAATAAGTAGCAGCTCATAAAATCAGCTAATTTTGTAGGATAAGAAAAAATATTTGATTATAAGCCTATTAGGCTCTTCAAGATAAGACATTTTATATCCTTAATAGTTTTTATTGATGCAATACACTGAGAACTATAAAATAATAATTGTTATGAATTTGTTATATAATATTGTTATAAAATTTTAAAAGAGAAAAAAATAGCCCCAATAGCTGTCAACATACTAAATTCCATTTGGGTAGAGGAAATGAACTACAATTGTTGTATTCCTCACTGTATCACAAGCTTTGTTTATTTGTATTCAAATTTTTTTTAACTTTTTTTATTGAGTTATAGTCATTTTACAATGTTATGTCAAATTCCAGTGTAGAGCACAATTTTTCAGTTATACATGAACATACATATATTCTTTGTCACATTTTTTTTCGCTGTGAGCTACCACAAGATCTTGTATATACTTCCCTGTTCTATACAGTATAATCTTGTTTATCTATTCTACATTTTAAAATCCCAGTCTGTCCCTTCCCATCCCCTGCCCCCTTGGCAACCACAAGTTTGTATTCTATGTCTATGAGTATGTTTCTGTTTTGTATTTATGTTTGTTTATTTTTTTTAGATTCCACATATGAGTGATCCCATGTGGTATTTTTCTTTCTCTTTCTGGCTTACTTCACTGGACATTCTCCAGGAATATCCATGTTGCTGCAAATGGCGTTATGTTATCGGTTTTTGTGGCTGAATAGTATTCCATTGTATAAATATACTACTTCTTCTTCATCCAGTCATCTGTTGATGGACATTTAGGCTGTTTCCATGTCTTGGCTATTGTAAACAGTGCTGCTATGAACATTAGGGTGCAGGTGTCATTTTGAAGTAGGGTCCCTTCTGGATATATGCCCAGGAGCGGGATTCCTGGGTCATATGGTAAGTCTATTCCTAGTCTTTTGAGGAATCTCCATACTGTTTTCCACAGTGGCTTTCCTTGCTTCCCTCTCCCATTTTTAATAATTTAGATGTCTTCTTTTATAATGTTGTGTTTGTTTTTTTTTGTAATTCATGGCAGTTATCACCTTTCCAGTTATGAACTTCTCATTTTTGTACCATCCTGCTTCTTTTCTATTTAGAGTAGACCTGTCAATATTTCCTTTAGCATGGGTTTAGTGTTGCTAAACTCTTAGTTTTTGCAGGTCTGTGAAGCTCTTTATCTTACCTTCTATTCTAAAGGATAGCCTTGCTGGATAGAGTATCCTAGGCTGCATCTTTTTTTCATTCAGGACTTTTGACTATATCTTGCCACTCCCTTCTGGCCTGTAGTGTTTGTGTAGAGAAATCAGCTGAGAGCCTTATGGGGGTTCCCTTATAACTCACTCTTTGCTTTTCTCTTGCTGCCTTTAGGATTATTTATTTATCCTTGACTCTGGCCATCTTGATTATGCTATGTCTTGGTGTGGGTCTGTTTGGGTTCTTCCTGTTTGGGACCCTCTGAGCCTCCTATACTTGTATATCTAATTCCTTCTTTAGGTTTGGGAAGTTTTCAGTCATGATTTCTTCAAATACCTTTTCAATCTCCTTTGTTCTTTCTTCCCCTTCTGGAACCCCTATTATGCATAGATTGGCATGCTTTATATTATCCCATAGGTCTCTTGTATTGTTTCCATTCTTTTTTATTTGTTTTTCTCTCAGCTGTTCCGATTGGGTGCTTTCTGTTGTCCTGTCTTCTAGGTTACTTATTCGTTCCTCTGCATTATCTAGCCTGCTTTGTACAGCCTTTAGGTCAGCTCTCATCTCAGCAAATGAGTTTCCTAATTCTACTTGGTTCTTTATAGCTCCTATTTCATTTTTGACATATTTTATATCTCTAAACACTATTTCTTTTTGTTCCTTCAGTACTTTGGTCACTCCTTTTTTGAAATCTTGATCTAGTAGGCCAGCAATGTCTATTTCCTTGATCGTGCTTTCAGGGGATTTCTCTTGATCTTTTAATTGGGAGTGGTCCCTCTGCTTCTTCATATTGCTCATATCTCTCTGGCACAGTGGCTTAAGGAGTATCAGTTATCTATTGTGGTCCTTAAGGAGTTTTTTTATTTATCCATCTGAAGCCTATGCAGGAATAAAACTGGTGGGCGGACAGGTAACTTCCCCTCCTGATGCCGCAGTCAGATGCTGCACTAGGGCAAGGCAGGTGGGCAGATTGTGTCCCCTCCCAGCACCATGGTCAGGTGCTGCGTTCCTGCCAGGAAGGTGGGTTGCTGCCCACCCTCTCCCAGCACCGATTGCTCCGCTGCTCTGTGCAGCTGCCTGCTCCACCTCAGATCGGCGCTCCAAAGGCAGGCTCAGGGAAGACCACAGAACAGCCCCGCCCCTGCTCTGTGCCAAATCTCAGCTCCTTATTTGTCTTGGTAGCGCAAGTTCTCTGAGATCCCAGGGCAGAAAAATCCTACCTGCCTTGGGCTGTAAACAAGTCTCAGTCTGCGTAGGAGGTTGCAGAGCCCCAGGTGCAGATTCAGGGCTCAGCCTGGCCCCTGCCTGGGCGCTTTGCACAGGACGATATGGCAGCTGTGGCTGCACCTCACCTCTCTTCTCGTGAGAAGTGCCAGTAATGGCGGTGCAGGTCTGAGGAGACAAAGGCTATGGCACCCAGGGCACACTAGCCATGTTGTTTTGCTTTTTTTGCAATTTATGGGGGACCGAGGTTGTTCTGCTCCATATCCCCTCCCAGCCACGGCACGCAGCACCCTGTAGTCCCCTGGGGCTGCCTCAGTGCAGCTGCCCCAGTCCTCCGCCTGGCTCGGGCAGCTTGTTCCAGCCCCCGGCTGCCAGCTAACGTATTGGGCTGGGTGTTGCAGGGACCCTCTATGCCCATTTAACTTAGTTCTGTTGGTCAAGGGGTGCTCGGGGCAGATCTGAGCCTCAGAGGCTCCCCCTCCGTTCTGTTGGCCTCTCTGTTGGAGGGGGGAGACCCAGCTAACGAGCACTATTCCTCCTTTGCTGCTCCCTTCCCACGGGACAGGTCCCATACTGTTTTGCTTTTTCTTCTACCAGATTTTTGGCCTCTGTCTTTCAAAGAGGGTGATGTTCTGTCAGAGTTCGGCAGGTGCTCTGGTTGGCTGAGTGGGTCCGTAGATGTGAGTTTTGGTGTATTTGTGGGAGATGGTGAGCTATGAGCGTCCTTCTACACTGCCATCTTGCTTCTCTGGCTGTATTCAAAATTTTTAAAGTCAAATAATTAATCAACCAGATCTCTTTTCCCCCTTACAATCAGGTTTTGATCTTGGTGATAAATAAAAAAATATTTAGAGATGCACAGCAGTTGATCCTAAAAAGGTACCATATACGCTAATGTGACACAGACTTTCTCAGTTTATTTTAGCCCACTAAAATTAGGATGACGTAAAAGAAAAAGCAGAGAAACAAGAAGTGGTAGAAGAAAACAAGAAAGAGGACATGGAAGAGGAAGATAAAGAGATGCAGAAAGAAAAAAATAAAAGAGGACCAAAAAAAGAAAGTGGAAAATGAAAAGGAGGGGAAAGTACAAAAAGAGTAGATAGTATAAAAAGGAATACAAGAAAGTTAAGCAGGAGAAAAAACAAAAGAAAGAAGAGTGGGGAGTGGAGGAAGGGAAAATGAAGGAGAAAAAGGAAGAGGAAGGCAAATAAAAACAGAAAAAGATAGGTGTTGAAGGAGGGAAAAAAGCAGTAAACAAGAAAGAAAAGTAGAAAATAATAGAGAAAAAGGAATTAGTGAAAGAAGTTTCACAAAATAAAATAAACAAAAAGTGTGTTGTAATGTGTACTAATATTTCCATAAGGATAAGAAAGCTAAAAAAAATCATCTTTATTGAATAGAATAGAATCACAATCCTGAAAAATTACTTGGAGATATTTAGTCCTTGTCTTGTTACCTAATCTTTTTCTCTTTATTCTTAACTTATTAACATTAATTCATTGATAAATAAATCAAAATCAATTTGTACATAGAAGTACTGTATGGTTTAAAATTATCCCAAACCTTTGTATTTATGGATTTTCTCTTATGCCTAATACAGTATCCTTTAATTTTATTCACTGAACATGCCAAATTATGTTTTGTCCTTTTGAAAGAATAGGATTTTGCTTTAGTAATCTATTCTACTTTTCTTTACAACTTTTCTAGAAATACATTTAGACTTCAAGAGAGTTGTAAAGATAGCACATGCCTGGGTGTGCATCCTCACCCAGCTGTCCCTAAGGTTATCATTTTACATAAGCCTTGTGTAATTACCAACTGTAATTACAATTAAATAAATTAACTATTTTATTCAGATTTCCCCAGTTTACTTTTTTTTAAACAAATTTCCTTTTTCTGTTTCATAATCCAATCCAGGCTATTACACTGCATTAAAATTTTAAGTCTTCATCTTCTCCAAACTCTGACAGTTCTGCCTTCTTTCCTTTTTTGTATTCATAACTTGACACTTGTTACATGTACCAAATAAGTAAACATAAAACAAATTCATTTGAGGATAGAGAGTCATTGAGATGGATCTGTCTTGTGTTAACTTATGATTAAACTGCAGTCATGTAATTTGGGAAGACCACCACAGAGGTGATGTGCTTTCATCATATCATGGTAGAGGGTACATATTATCATAAATATGTTTATTACTGGTGATTCACTAAGTCCAACATGAAATAAAGTCATTCAGCTATATCTGCCTGAGGGAAGAGTATCAAACAACTTGTTGAAATGTGTTAAAACCACCAGCAGAATTAATATATTTGGAGGAAGAAAGGATATGCTGAGGTTTTACAAATATCTATTTTTCTTCAAGGTTTTGCTATTTTTTTTCATTTATAGTTGGATCTTAGTAGAAGCATTAATGTGGGTTTCTAATGGTGATTTCTCCCTTATTTCCTTTATTCTTTCTCCAGTTATTAATTGGAATTCTTCTGTAAGGAAGATTTATCAATTAATTTCCATTCATTTATTCACTTATTAATACCCATATGGAGTCATGGATGCTTATTTTATTTTTTGGTTTATAATGTAATACTATTGTACTGTATTGTACTGGGAGCTGAGATCTTTTTCCATTTAGCTGCTACGTTCTTTGGAAATTCCAATCTCCATTCTCTTCCTTCTTCTTTTTTCCTCTTTCTCCTTCTTCTTTTAGCATTTTTTTACTTTCTGACACGCTGAAATGCTCTAGACTCATCTTGTATTTTCCATGTTTTGGCCCTAGAATAAATCAGTTACCCAGAGAACCTGGTTCCTTTGATTGGAGAATGGTATTTTGAAATCTAAGTCTGGGCACTAGGTTTGATAATTACTACTTTTAAGCCTTCCCAGATGACAGAACTAGTCAGTGCATGCATGGATACCAAATAATGTGTATATACATATCTATATACATACCTCAGCATTTATATATATACATCTATCCATGTATTTATTTAAATGCCTATGACTTCAAATCATTATCTGACTTCAACCTAGCACCACAGAATTTGTCACAGAGTTCATTCTAGTATTGCATCCCTCCACTTGCTTATTTGTTATTTTTTTCCCTGACAGTGATAAACCTAGTTCTGATTATCTACAATGTATTCATTCAAATGCAGTATAAGGAAAGTAGTTACAGGATTGATAAACTACACTACTGTTAGGAAAACATTTATCACCTAGAATAGAGGATGCCTTCATCTTTATTCTGGTAAATATGAGGAAGAATGTAAATAAATATTAAGCATATATTAAAAATTCTCATGAAGTCTAAAAATGATTATACAAAAGTAATATATGATAACATTTTACATGTAAGTAGAAAAGTGAGAAATTTACTTAAAATGCTCTAGAGTCATTTTCCTGTTCAGAAGGAAAATGCAGCTAATAATGTCAAACCTAAGTAATTAATATATTACATTTATCAGATGAATTAATAAAAGAATAATAAGAATATATAACTTCCAAACTGATAGCAAAAAAGAAAAAAAAATAGTGAAAAGTGACCCACCACTCTCCAAAATAGAGCAAAAACAACAAAAACAAAGACAGTAGTTAAAAATATGACTATGTGAGCAATGACATCGTAAATAGCTTGAAAGATTCCTTGGAAAAATAAAGATTGTCAGACAAAATTAAAAGAGCTCAAATATGTCATTTACAAAAAACATATCTAACATATAAGAATAAAGAGTTTTTTATAGTGTATAAATTAAACACAGAAAAATAGTTTTGTCTCCATATAAGTTGTAATAGCATCTAAAGTTTTTAAGTTTGTTTAAATATAAGAAACTGTGTTCAAACTGAAGTACTTTAAAGCTCTCTGAAGACTAATTTATTTAAATACTCTGCTTTCCTTGGTTTTTTGCTAAATGCAAATAGAGCATTAGTAATTATTTATATAAAACATTAAAGGCATTAGTGATTTGTTTTACATTCCATGTGGCTCTAATTTCTTTTTTTAATATAGAAATAGTTAAAATAAATAGTTAGATTGCCTTAGTATATTGAATCTGAGAATGTCTTTTACATAGATTTGAGTCAACCTAATCTAAATTTTGAGGAACGAAAATCACTTAAATTAAAGGCTCTGTATTTACCCATCTAAAAATAGAGTTCACTGCCTCAGTACCTTCAAAAACACTAGATAATTTCTACTAGCATATAAACAAGTTTGAGGTATATAGAGACAACTGATTATTGTTATTACAACCATAGAATCAAGCACCAATAATTAATGCTGTCATTGTTAACTATCATTAAGAACATTGTAAAAGTAAAAGAAATTACTTAACTCAATATTTTAATATATATCAGATAAAAATAATTATTTTCTTTCTGATTCCTCACAGAGTTTTTCTTAAAGTGCAACAGCGAGTTAAAACATTTCTAAAATCCAGAGAAAACAGGTGCTAAAATAATGTAAGCTCCTGAATCATTTATTGGTGACTATGACAGCAGGAGGCCAATCTGAATATTTTTAAATGTTTATATTATAAAAAATTTATTTAGAAGCATTGTATTACTCCAATTTTTATACTTATACTTATGCAAGAATGTACATTGTACTTTATTGAACAAAATCTCAGAATATATTCAACAAATTCCTTTATTTCACATATCTAAAATATGCTAAGTACAAGCAGAAAAATAAATATTATATACTTAGTTTAACACAGTCATCTCACTGATTTTTGAAGCTTAATCTAATCAGCATAAGAAACTTATGTGTCGAAGATAAACATAAAGAAAACAATATAAACATTAAAAAATTTGATGATTAGCCTTATAGAAGTGTTTTGCTGTATGATAAAATAAACGTGGCAGTGATTCTAGGTTTGAATAGTTGTAATTGGTAATTTTGTACACTGTTTACTCAGTCTCTTAAGAGAAACTTCATTAATTGGATTCTTAGAAATGTGTGGTATCTTATTATGGCTGAACATAAAAATATTAACTATATTCCTTAGATGACCGAGAACCTAGAATAAATTATTTTCTTAAAGTATTAAAAGTCTTAAACTTCAAACATAGTCCTTAAATTTTGTGAAAAATAAAACACCATGAGAATTCTTAGTGTTTTCTTTGCCTATAAAGATGAAACATTAACCCTTGGAGATAATATATTTTTACTGGATTAACAACCTACTCTTTCTGGTAGAAAAGATATGAGAGAAACACAATTTTTCATTAAATATATATTTTAGTTCTTAAGAAACAGATATATTCATATTACATTGGTTTATTCAAATGTGTATTGCCTCCCTATAAACATTTGTTTTCTTAAAAATGTACACTGTCAAGTTAGGATTTTGAATTACTCAGAAAACCCTTACTTATCTGCATAACACAAGATAAAATATGATAAAATAGTTAATAAACAAAACAAAAATAACTCTCATGCTTAGAATAATAGAAGTGTATCAGTTTCAATCTCCCTCCTGAAAAACATGTCTAAATTTATTCAACTTTTGCTTTCAAGAATTTAGTGTACAAAACACCCTCTCCTTCAATTACAGCAATACAAATACATTAGCTGTGATAAATATTTCAAATGAAATTAGAATTCCAAAGTTGGAATGAATGACAGGCAGAAAAAATCCAAATACTAACCAATATGAAATGCTGAAGAAAACTGTCCGTGGAGAGTTTTGGCAAATTGTTATGAAGGAGTTAAAGAGTGACCATTCAAAATGTGGTGGTTAAGGGAAAGTGGGGTTTTGTAATTCTTAATTAAACGATGGAAATTTAGATTAAATTTTAAAATCAAGTTATGTATGTAAAATCACAATAAAAACGCTAGTGTTAAAAATCATAGTGCTGAAAGTGATTGTGTATGAAAGTTACTTTTCTTTGTATTGAATTTATACTTTGTGCCTACTATATTTCAAGCACCGCTAGGTACTAGAGAGCAAACAGGAGAAGATCCCTGCAGTTAAGCACACTACAGGCTAATGAGTGAAGCAGACACAGACACAGGATGCCTTGTGTTTTAATGAAATAGGTCCTGACGTTAGAGAAGCAGACTAGTAGGACCCTTAACATTTTTGAACCTACAAGGGACATTTTTAAGGAAATGGCTTAATACAAATTAACCAGGAGCAGAGGGAATACGAGAGTTTATCAAGTTGAGAGTTTATTCCATATAGAACAACATATAAATGAAGAAGTTTGAAATACAAAATTCAAGACAGCTGATGGTGAAAAATGAGTCTTAAAAAAGAAACAGAAGCCAATCATTAAGAGCCTTAGATTCTGTATTTGGATTTGGAATTTTGGCATGAAAATACTGGGTAGCAGATCATTTGTATTTTTTCATGGCATTAACCTAACCACTCTGATATTATGTGGGAAGTAATGTAGAGTTAGGTAAAATAAGAAGAACGGAGAAAAGTCAAATGGTTTTTGGTCAATTTACTGGAAAGATGGAAGCTGCTAAAATACAAAGTTAGATGTGACCTATTCAGTTAGAAAAAGTAGTATAAAACTTTGAAGAGATATCTTGGCAGAAGGCATCTATTTTAAGGAATTTGGTAGAAGTATGCCTAACCAATAGTGTGTTTAAGACAACCAGCTTTGTTTGCTTGTTTATTTCTTTATTTTCCATGCACAAAAGCATTTCAGGAAAAACAAAATCTTTATCTCTATACAGAGCTGTTGCCTCTCCATCATTCTGGGTTGAGTCAGCCACATAAAACCACTATGGGTGTTTCAAGAGGAAAACAATTGGATACTGAAAATTAGAGGCTTACAAACTTTCAGAAGGACTGTTAAAGTCAAAGTCAGTGAAACCTTTTACTGGTTTTAAAAACTCTGAAGGGCAGAAATCTCAGCTGCTTATAGTTCCAAAATGGATAAGACACAGGAGGTCTCCCAGAAGCCATCACACATCTAAGGTCTACCCTACACCCATGGGTTTGCCTGCCACCAGAGAACAATCCTTTTCTTCTACCATTCATTTACTTCTTATTGGTGGTCAATCTAACCTTGTTGCCCATGAACAAGAGACTCTGGATAAATAAGATCCTAGATTCCAGATAATTAAGTACCTGATTTGAGGGGCAGTGTGTGGTATAATGCTTCCCTGTCAATCAGCAGTCAAGCACAGCTCTATAATTATTTTCTAGTTTTCAGTACTGGTGAGCTGTGGAATCTGTCTTATGCTAACACAAGAAGGTGGCCTATAAAGCTTGATTTTTTTTCTTTCTAAAAGATGAAAACAACTGAGTCAAATTCCATATTCAAGAACATTCAGAGGATTTAAGGTAAATCTAAGGTAGTAACAATTCAGCAGTTAAAATTTTATAGCATCATTTTTCTATGTCAAAATTGATAACACGTTTATATATTGTTAAATAATGTCATATCTAAATATATCATTAATTTGAAAAATAAAAATCAATTTGCATTCAGTTATTTCAGTTATATTGTATTCTATTCAGTAAGCTCAGCTTAACAAATTTAAGTTTCCTTTGCCACAGTCACTGTGCCTGGCAATGGCTTTTTTTAACTTAATAGGTGTCCTGATAATAGTCTCTAGCAGTAAAACCGAAGATTTGGAGAAGGAAGGAAAGCCATCTCATTTATCTCAAAGTAAAGAGAATAATACAACCTATATTTTCAAGTATGTTTGCATGGATACTTCACAGATATTAAAATTCCTGCCCAGAAATTTATATAAAAATATTTCTTCTGATTTTTTGATTATATAAATAAACTTGTACACCAAATGGAATGTTCCAGTAATTTTTCAATTCAGTCTTAATTGAACCTTTTATTTTAGCAACAAGAGGAAAAATATGTAACCCAGAAGTTCACTTATAAGAGTTGTCAACAGAATCATGAATCAGCCATTTCATCTTTAAGGTGGAATCCCAATGCAAAATACCCTAGTAAACAATCTTCTCTCATGTGAAAAAAGAAATTCAGTAATTCACTTATGTTTAGAAATTTGGGAGGTTTTATCCAGATTGAGTGACTGGACAAAGAAATGTGCCATAGATGGAGATGGGAGCCTGAAATTATGTGCATTTATTTTCCCCAGAGAACTTGATCATGAATAAGTGAGCCAGGCATTTCCCTTTGACTTTCATTCTGTTCTTACACACTATGCCAGCCCATCTTCTGAACACATCATTTCACCGTGCAGCCAAGTTGTAAGACCATCTGGTGCCCTTAGTATTCCAGAAAACTGAGATTCTGGGAAGCACTGGTCTTTAATAAAACGTTCTCACCTAAGCTAATGACTTGACAATTGGATGTACATCCAAATGTAGAGCCCTATATTTAAATTTTGACCTCAATATATGTGTGTATGTATGTGTGCATACACGTGTCTGTGTATCTCTATGTCTGTGTCTTTATGAGAGTTGAGACTTATAAACCAACTTATATAACTTGTTAAAAGATTTGACTCTTAACTGTCTAGTCCACAAAAATATACAATAATATTATTTCCAGGAAACTCACTTCACCTTTTAAAACGGCTCATAATTAAGAAAGTGAAAAATGGAAGTCTTAATTTCCCACCTCAATTTCATTACATCACAATGTATTCTGGTCTAGCTGTTTGGCCAAAACTTTGGAGTTTTCCTTATTTCTTCTCTTTCTCACATATCCTACAACCAATAGTCAGCAAAGCCTTTCATTTCAATTTTAAAATATAACTACTTTCTGACCCATTATTTCTCTGATCCTAGCCATCATGATCTCTTGTTTGGAATACTGCAATCACCTTCCAACTGGTCTTCATGACCTTACCCTTGTTCCTCTAGAGCCTATTCATGACTCAGTAGCCAGAGAGATCCCTTTAGAATGTCAGATCAAGCCACTCTTCAACTCAAAGATTAGTAAATTGCCCATAAATTACTAAATAACTCTATCCCACTAATTCTCTGACCTCTTCTCTTATAATATTCTCTGCAATTACTCTCTTCAAAGCTTCATTTCTCTGCATCCAGCAGACCATTCACAATCCTGTTCCAAAAGCTTTTGATCAGTCTTCTTGAAATAATTCTTTCTTACACACCTCAAGTCACTGCTCAAAAACCATAGTATCAGAGAAGTTTTTTCACATCACTCTGTATAAAGTAGTAATTCCTATTTTCTGCTCATCTATCTGCCTTGCCTAATTGTATTTTTTTCTTTCTAGCACTTATCATTATCTGACATATCTTGGAATTAATTTTATTAAATTTAAGACATCATTAATTATAAGAAAGTCTATTAGTCTATGTAGTACTAAGAAAAAAATCTTACAGTTAAACTATGACATACTGCTTTCTCATCACTTAAGCAGCATTTTATATTATACTTTAAAAAAGAGGTCTTACATACTTAGATATGTTTAATCATTTATTTACTCTTGTGCATATATTCATAGGCAAATAAACAAGACATTCCTAAAACTTTTTCATATTCAGAGCTGTATTCCTCAGAAACTCTTTCTGGTTCAGCATTTTTAATGTCCAATTTTTTTTCCATTCAATGACATACTTTGTGACATCAAGAAATTTGGAGATACAGCATTTCTTCAAAAAGTGTCCTTCTTAGTCCCTGGTATCAATACAGTTGATACCCAGTGTTTATACTGCTACTCATTTTTATCTCATTCTAGGATGATGTGTCTAGGCCCAAATCTCACAGAACACTTTGTATCAGTTATTGTCGCACGCATGGTAAACAAATGAAATAGTAGCCTACATCACTTAAGTTCCTTGGCAAATTCAGCATCAGTAGAGGGTGGGTAGGAGAAGTGGGCTTCTCCCATAGAGACCAGGAATGGTGATGGTAGTATGGCTTCTAGTGATAAGGGGATTATTTGTTGAACAAAATTGTAATTATACCTACATATCATAATGGTAGTATTTTTAAGATCTTTCTCTTGAGTTGGTCATATTCTCCAGTGAATGTTCTTATGATCTTCTCAGTAATGGGCAAAGGCCTGACTGACAGAGTTTGAGAGAGAAATGCATAAAATTGCTCCAAGTCTTTTCATTAATCACCTTTCTCTGAATAATCATATGTTAGTATTGTCCCTATTATCTTTGATTGTTCCTGTGAGACAGGAGGGAACAGGGCAGGGCATAATCACCAAAGGAATGACACAGCAATTGAGGACAGGACAAACTGGTTAAAACCAAGATGGCAGAAGATCCGACTTCCAGTAGACCCTGAGCCTCATGGTGTACCCACAGGTGCCATGACAGTTCCTAGGCTAACTATGAAAAGTCCAAAAGTGGGAAGGGAACCCAATTCCTGAAAATTCCCATCCCTTTCCCAAAATAGTTGGAATAATCTTCCTACTCATTAGCATACGAAATTATCAAGCTCATAAAAGCTAACCACCCCACAACTTGTGTCTCTCTTGCCTTCTGAGGTGGCCTGCACTCTGTCTATGGAGTGTATATCTACTTTTACTTTAAGCTAAACACCCCACACCTCTTGGTCTCTCTCCCTCTAGCTTTTTGAAATGGTCCACATTCTGCTTATGGGGTGTGTATCTTCTAAGCTGCTCTCCCTTCTGAGTGAGATGGCCCATACCTTGTCTTTGGAGTGTGTCTCTCTCTAAATAAATTTACTTTCACTTTACTATGTCTTGCTCTTGAATTATTTCCTGGGTGAAGCAAGAACCTATTCTTTGTCAACACCTCGTGTCCACAGATCAAAGAGCCTCCTCACTCTAGAGAATAAAACCCTAGATTTCTGTTCCACCATGTGAAGTAGGTTAGATCTGCGCATCCACTGTCTATTACATAAACTTTCAATCTTCCTGCTTTTACCTTTTGTTTCTTCTTTACTAATAGTGAAAGCTTACTGAATCAATTAGCTTTTTACTCTGTCACAAAGCACCCCAAAATGTAGTGACTTAAAATGTCGAGCATTTATTTGCTCATAATTCTGAGCCAATAGTTTGGGTGG
The DNA here is from genome assembly GCF_048773025.1 of Camelus bactrianus. Lineage (NCBI taxonomy): Eukaryota > Metazoa > Chordata > Mammalia > Artiodactyla > Camelidae > Camelus > Camelus bactrianus. Next base: position 78,902,850 of record NC_133540.1, read on the forward strand.
AGCTCCATTGCAATGGCTTGTTTCTGATTCATGTGTTATTATTGGTTGGCCTTCCTTTGTATTTGTGCCTCAGCTGGACAAGCTTTCCATGTGGTCTGTCATTCTCTAACACAAGTTTGTTTATCTGTCAATAGCATTTCAAGAGGACATGAGTAGTAGCTGCATGGCCTCTTGTGCCTATACTCAGGCCTCAAATAATGCCACTTCTGCCACACTGGGGTCAAAGTAAGCCACAGGGCTCACCTACATTCAAGGAGTGGGAAAAGAAATCCCACTACAGCTATAGCATATGAATGGCCATTAGCAGTCTATCATACTGGTACATCAAATCCTGAACATAAGGAGGCTTATGTGAAAGAAATAAGGTGTTTCTCATACTTCCTCGCCAAAAAGCTGTTTCTTAGGCCTCTTAATATAGTTCCCACTTCTCCATCGGAGTTTTCCCACTTCTCTCGGTTTGTTTCCGTTGTCTTCTCTGCTATTGTGTTAGTCCTTCTGATTTTATGCCACCCTCTTTGCCCCAAATTAACAAGGAACAAAAATCTTTCAGTGTCTCATTTATTTTAATAGACTCCAGAGATGAAGCAGATTTTAAGCTTGTGTTGAATTCAATATCCTTAACCTGCAGAGAGTAAACCACTCCTCTGTCTGGAAAATTCCAGCTTAGCTTTCAAAATTCTACCTTGTGGTCCCCACCTCAGTGAAATCTTTCTTAACTACCTCACAGATGGATATGATCACTTTTCTTTTTCTGATTTATACCTTTATTTATGAGTCTATTATTTATTTACCACACTACATTAGAATCGTATTAACAAAAAGGCACACTGGTTAAAAGTGCAGGCTTTGGAGCCATATTGCCTGAATTCAAATATTAACTATACTTCTTATTAGCTCTGTGACCTTGGCACATTTCTAAACTCTTAGTACCTGCTTCCATTCCTCATAAGGTTGTTTTCAGGATTAAAGGAATTAATCCATATAAATTACTTAGAACAATGCCTGGCACATATTGAGGGGTCAATAAATGCTATTGATTATTACTATACATTTGCCTCTGAGACCAAAATATGAGCTGATTGTGTGTAAGAATCATATATCCCTCACCTTTTCAACCCTAGTGGGGTGCAGTGTCATCCTTCAGTGTTTACTGTAAGAATAAGGAACCATCTCAGTAGCCATGCATCTCACAAAGCCTCCTGTGGTGACCCCAGCACAGTCTTTCCTCTCATCTTCTAACTGCCCTGGGATTCTTTTGCCTGGGAGAACAAATGTGCAGCCAACTAGACTCTGCTTTTCATATTTCATTGTTCTATCAATATCCTAAATGTTTCATTTTCAAAAAGTTTTGTATACTTGACTTCTGGTAGGCCTGATAAAGGTACAGGGAGTAAATGTAGGCATGAATGAGACACCAGGCCCTCTCCTGCATTTGAAAGTAATTTTGTGTATAGTAACTAAAGTTTATGCTGTCTCTATACCAGGCTCTGAGCATACAAAATGTTTTGCTTTGTTCTTTCCTATCACATAATTATCAACATTTCAAACTCAAAGATGCAGAGAGGTTCCTTGTGATATCCTCTATTAAACCTTTTATTCAAGAGAACACAGACATAATTGATTCTCAAACTGACTGGCAATTTACTCAAATCATTTCACTGGTCAATAGGATTAAGATCAGATGTCCTGAGAATGTTCATCATTTAGGGTAACATTCCTAAATGTCTGAACATAACTTGGGCATATAATATTTTATTTAATCCTGACTATCATCTCATGAGGTAGAAGTATCTCCCCCAATTTACAGAGGAAGGGACAGAGGCTCAAAGAGACAAGTGACCTACCAAAACTGACAAGGAAAGTTTGTTGTTAGCTAACATCCCAGAGAGGAAATGCTGATTTTACCCCTTAGTTTTCTTTGAGCATGTGGGAAGTATTTTAAATGGAGTACTAAGGGAATTGCAGGTCCTTCAGGAGAAGGAAACTGCATGCCCATGCAATGTTTCATTAAAATGTTCAATCATGTGGGCTTAGTGTCTGGGTATCTTTTTCATTGTGTTTAGAAAAGTATTCACACAGCAAATCATTTGGTAAGTATTTGTTGAAAACTGAATGAATGGATAATATGAAGAGTACTGAAGATAATTACTAATTCTATTCCTCTGCTTAAATCAAAATGCTTGGTCAAAATCTTTTCCTCATGGACCCTGTTATGGGTTGAACTGTCTTCTCACAAAATTCATATGTTAATGTTCTGATCCTCAGTATCAGAATGTGACCTTATTTGGAGATAGGGTCTTGATTATGGAGGTAATCAAGTTAAAATGAGGTCTTTAGGGTGAGCCTTAATCCAATGCCACTGTTATCCTAATAAAAAGGGAAAATTTGGAGTCAGACATACAAACATAAAATGAGGACAATGTGAATAGACATAGGGAGAAGATGTCCATAAGAAACTCATGGAAAGGGGCCTGGAACAGATTCTTCCTTCACTGCCCTTATGAGACAGGATGGAAGAGGGCAGAGCACAGCCATTCAAGGAATGCTACAGCAATTAACATCAAAATGGTGAAAGATTCAACCCCCAGTAGACCTTGAGGCTCAGGATGATGAGAGATTTAACTTCTAGTAGATCTTGAGCTTCATTATCTGTTCATCCTAATATATTAACATGGTGAATAACATGCCCACAGTCACCATGGCAGTCCCAAGGATAGCCACAAAAGATCAATGAGTGGGAAATGGCCAACTTCCTGGGAATCCCAGCCCCTTCCCCAGGCTACTTAGACTGGTCCTTCCACTTATTAGCATTTGAAGCCACCAAGCCCATGAAAACTAGCAACAGGGTGCCTCGCAGCTGCCCCCCTCCCTCTTTGGAGACTGCCCGCATTCTGTCTATGGAATGTGTACTTACTGTTAATCTGAGCACCCAACCCCCAAACCTTGTGGCCTTTCTCTTGCCTTTCAATGTATCTCTCTAAATAAATCTACATTTACTCAACTGTGGCTCGCTCTTGAATTCTTTTCTGCGTGAAGCCAAGGGCCCACGCTTGATGAGGCATATCCCAGGGGCTCAACCGAATCCTGGGATGCTGCCCTTCTCATGCCCCAACCCTGCTAACATCTTAATTTTGGACTTTAGCCTCTAGAAGTGTTAGAAGATAAATTCACCAGTCTGTGGTACTTTACAACTACAACAAATCTAGCCACTTCTCACTATTCTGCCTCTCCTACCCTGTTGCAAGCCACCATCATCTCTTGTCAAGATTATTCAATTGTCTCCTAACTGATCTCCAGGTTTCTGTTCTTTCTCTTCTAAATCTATTTTTCACAAAATAGTCATATTGTTCCTTTGAATGTATGTAGAATTCATGCTATGCCTCACAACTTTTAGAAGTCCCCCATCTTTACCATGATAAAAAACAAAGTCTTTATTATGGTGGATAAGACCACACACATTCATGAGCCCTCTGCTTTTCTTGGACCTCATTTTTTCTTCTCCATTCCTTCACCCATTTCTAGGCTTTGCTCCACCTCTACTGGCCTCCTTGCTCTTCCTTGAACGTGCTAATCATGTGTTTGGTGCTGGGGTTTGTACTTACTGTTCCCTCTCTCTGGAATGCTCACCCCTGAGATACCTGACATGCCTCTTCCTTTCACTTTCTTCAAGTTTCTTTTCAAACATCACTTTGTCAGTCAAGTTTCCATTGACCATACTCCATAAAATAGCACCTCAGTTTCTTATAATTCACCATTTCACTCACCTCAATTTATTTCTCTCCATAGCACTTATCCTTTTCTGACACAGTATATATTTAAACAATTCATACAGTAATAAAGCAATAATTTACGATTATCTGTGGTATTTTATCACATGTGAACTGAAGACATTGAATTTAAAGGAAAAAGAAATAAAAGGAAAAATGAATATTTATATATCATTTTTTTGAAATAAGCACTAAAGTTTCTTAATTCCAGAAATAGGAAATAAAATTCAGCTACTGCCATTTGGTTGCTTACAGTCTAGTTGGAGAAGTGGTCATAAAGATCTGATGGCATCTCTATGTCTTAGGAGAAACGTGGAGGATTTCATAGGGAAGGTGATATCTAACTAGGTCTTGAAGAATATGTAAAACACCAGGATGGATAAAAGAGGAAAGACATTCCAATCAGAGGACCAACACAGAACTATGAAATAGTGATGGCAAGCTCAGTAGTTGACTGGCTAAGACAAAAAGAAGCCAAGATGTTTTCTAATTATTTTGGTTTTTTTCACCTCTTTGGATTTAAAATCTAGAAAAAAAGTTTGAAAATACATTTTATCTTTCTGAATAATTACTGCAGAATAGTATAACTATGTAAAAATATCTGTTACCACACAATCTGTTTTAAATAGTTTTTATTTTAGAACACTGATTGGAGTAGGTATGTAAAATTTCTTCACTTTCTCATCTTCATCTGAGTGTGTGCTTTAGTTTGAGTTTTATTCTCCAAAGGACATTAATTTTTAATGAATGTATGCCAATTCATGTAAAAAATAAAAAATCTTATTACTATGTGGAAATAATTTGTTTTACTACTTTACTTCATTTTTGTCAAGTGCATATGAATAAGCAAGTCCAAATAAACTTTTGCTTTATTTTTTTGCTAAAAAATTCATATTTTGAGTTCTCTGAATCATGTGGTTTCTTCTTTTACTCCTATTCCCTGTTATGTTAAAATAACTGCATTTTTATTATGCAATTTCAGTATATACATACTTGTCTCCTGGCAATGCTGCATAAAAAATTAAGAATGTAATGCATTTATGTTGAAATTAAATAACCTAGAAAATATCAACATTTCCTTGAAAGAAAAGCTTGCCAAAAATTACTATTTAAAACAATACACTCAAAAATTTTTAATTGCAATGACTTCTTAAATATAAAACTGTTTACTGAAAATTAAATTCATTCACTTTCTTTCTGCATTTTAAAATAAAAATACATGACTAAATTGATCTAACACAGATCTGTTCACTGAAACATGCCAACCAAGTGTAAATTAAATTTTGTTTTTGTTAGGTTTAAAGGATTGGCTTCCATTTAACAATCCATAATATTTATGTCTCAACGTTTATCTAATTTTGTCTAACTACTGCAGATTCTACATGTTTGATTCTGACAAACCTATCCAGGATGTTAACTGGCCTGATCTTATTATATGAGAAAAACAAATGTATAAAAATTCAATTTGTAGTGATACAGAATTGGAACAACTGTATTTGCTACAATGGTATGATATTCTACCTATTGTGTGACACACTGTAAGAAACAGTCCTTCTACTATCTTACTCCATCACATGAAACTTTAAAAAGAATTGATGTAATTCACATTGGTCTCATATAACAGTGCTATTTTGTAGCTGGTTAGTGCTCCTCATTGCTTTGAAAATGGTTTCAAGGGATATAAAAAATTCCAAGAGCAAGAGCAATGGCAGTTGTAGTTGAATAGCTATCAATGCTTAAATGAAAACATCCAATAGACAATACTTCTAAAAGTCAAAGGATATTCAACCTCTTTTGTTGTTTACTTAGCCAAACACCGCTGTGGTGATGTCTTTAAAAATTCCTATTTCAGGTTACTTCATTTAGGCTGTGTTGCCATTTTATGTTTCTATTTTTATATTGCAGACAAGATTTTTGGCATATATTTGAAATAAAAATAAAAATATTTTAATTACACATAAAGATCCTTTAAAAACATCTTCCAGTATCTCAGGAAATAAAATTTAGTCTCTCCCAATGAAAATACATCATTCAAGATGGCCATTATGCAACTCGAAATATAAGATTGTAGTGGTTTTCTAGGTAATTCAGTTTCTCCTAGGAAAAAATCAAATTTCCTGCCCAATGTTGAAACAAATATCTAGGTCCAAGATGGAGCTCCTTCTGCCCAGTGTGCCACATGAGCAAACTGAAACTTAGAGAACTTCTATGTCCCTGCAAATGATCTGTTTGACCAGAAACACAGTATATCCAGCCAGCCAATCCCCAAACGTCAAGCCAGCTCTGGGCCTTCTTACCCCAAACACAGCTGACTATGTGACCCCAGTCAATCAGATATTTTCTATTTTTTCTTCCTTGTTTTTTATTCTTTGTCCTATAAAAGCTTCCTGTCTGCTGTTCTCCAGCATGCAGCTCTCAAATTCAAACAAAACTTGGCCAAGTTAGTGACCTTACAATTGCAATAGCTTCAAGGCCAGAAACTTAAAGTATACAGGCCTTTCCCTTTGCACCCTCCTAGAGGTCCAACATCAAAACAGTAGTCCATAAATTAATATCTCATTTGCAATTAACCAGGACACTAGAGGAAATACAGTCCTTGAAGCTTCTGTCAAATCCTTCCACACCAACTCACACACACACACTCAGACACACACATACACACCACACACACACACATTACCTTGTACTACCTCTTAACTATTAGGTAAGAGATAAATAAGCTTCTGTTTTACTTGAGCCACTTTATTTTTTGATCTCATTATTAAATAAGTATAACATATATTTTAATTAATACATTAATTGGTACCTGGGATTAGGGTATAGCAACAAGAAAAACTAACAATATGGCATGACTTAGTACTTGAGCTATAGCTAGCAAAGACACAAACATTCTAGGCTGGGAAGCATGTGCTCCTTTTTATGCTATGACAAACCATAATATTCTATGTCAACTTGCAAGGTATATCATATATCTCATAAGTCTATAGTTTTAAGGGAGATAGTAGATTCATATCATTAGTATTTATTTGCGTGTTCCGGTGTTTTATTTTTTCACCAAGGGACTACTGAAATAGAGAGATTAGGAAAGAATCAACCTAAACACAAGAAGTGATTGAAGAGAACAGAGTTCTGCCAAGAGCAAATGCTAGACCCGCAACTAAATAAATAGAGTGAGACAGACAATGAGGCGGTTTCCAAATCAAGAAAACATTTTCACTAAGAATCTTCCTAAACAGGCTTAAATTAGGCATTCTTGGCCAGACATTGGGGACCTGCCAATGATAAAGTTTTTATTAGAGACTGATGCTTTTGCTTCCAAGCTAATAGTTTTAATGTCCTTCAGTTTGCCATAATGCAAATGAGAGATAAATGGATGGATCAGATATGGAAAACAGCAAATAAAGAAGAGTCAGCAGACTGAAAATCTATGTTCAGAAGGGATCTGTGAGTGTGGTTATTTGCACTTGGAAGTGAAAGGAAAAAAAACAGATTAGAAACTTACTATTTCACTGAGGAAATCTTACTATCAAAGGAAACACAAACATGTTCTATAAAAAAGCCTTTGTCCAGTCCCTGAAGTAACATTTGCTTTCAAGCATGTATCAGCAAGAAGCAGTCTTCGGAAGTTGTTTGGCTAGTGAGGAAGCAAACACTCCAACAAATTCAGGTATTGCTATTGAGGATGCTAAACAATGAGGAATCTCCCAGAGATCAAAGCCAGGAACCACAGAGGCCAAGATGTCAGGGAGTTACCAGACAAGAATCAAAGGCATCCTGATAAGATAAAAAAGAAACTGTCTCTACATTTAATATCTATATTATCTAAGTTTAAACTTATATGTTTTAACAATAATAAAAACAATAAATTGTAAATGTTTATGAGTGTTTAACTATGAAACACTGAAAGCAATATTACAATTTTATTCAGTTTTATTCTATTAAGCCCTAAATTATTCTTTAACATCACATTATTTTTCTTGAAATTTACATATAGAAATTGTAAGAATATTCCTATAGTGGTGGCCTTCATATACAGATTTTAATATTTGTGGAATACAAATTCACTTAAATGTCTAGGACAGAGATTCTCAAATTTTCTTATTATGGTCATTTTTGGACTGAATCATTCTTTGCTGCAGGATGCTGTCCTGTGCACTGTAGGATGTCTAGAAACATCCTGGCTTCTGTACACTAAATACCAGTATCACTGCCCTCAGCTGTGACATCCAAACATGCCTCTAGACATTGTCAAATGTCTGACTGCATCATCATCTCTGCTGCTTTAGAACATTTAACACCATTCTCCTGAGTTCTTCCAGAGAACTTCAGTTCTTGCAGACAGACTTCAAGAACTAGAACATAGATCATATTCTTGTTTCGACTGCAGGGCTACCTAACTATACTCTAGACACTTCATTTTATTCACCTGCCTAAACAGAAAAATGAAATATATGTTTTTAAAATTTTATGACATTGTTTTATTTTCTTCATGATGTTTGAAATAGATACCTCTGAAACACAGGAGCCAATTTCTAAACAATTTCTATGTTAGTCTACTTCAGTGTCTATCCAAATTAATGAGAAAGCATAAAAAAGGAAGAAAGAATGAGAGAAAAAAAGAAGGAAAGAAAAATGTCAGATTTGTATGTGTGAGTTCTGCCATTTTCTGTAATTGTACCAATTATATAGTGCCATTTTAGATGTATCTCTGTACTGGCTTTGGTTTTATTTTTCTGCATCAATAATACAAAAGTAGCAATTTCACTTGAAAAACAAATTAAAATTAGCACAAATAGTCCACATTCACTCTGATATTAGAGTACTGAAGAAGAGCTTTCACACTTCACATTTCACATTTTTATGTATAAAAAGATATAAAATTCATGACCCACAAGTTGGTATTCATATAAATTAAAATAAATAGGATTTGTATAAATAGGCCTCCAAACTCTGATTTAAAAAAGAAATAAAAATATATGTATTTAAAATAATCATGCAAATATGTCAGTTTTTCAAATATCTTGCAGGTGGAAATGCAGTCCCAGAGAGTGAGGCTCAGGTACATTTTATTATTCATGGGTCTAAAAATGAATCTTGAAACCACTGGTTGCCCTCATTTGTTATTTGCTCCATAGGTAAAGAAAGAGACTGTAATTTTTGTTTTGTTGTTTTTACACATGTATAGAGAACTTAAAATATTGAATTAGTTATTTCTGTAGTATTGGTTACTAAGTAATGAAGGCTAAAAGAAAACAAAGACTTAGAGCAACTCTTTTAATGAATTGTAATGAACAATATCCAGGCAACGTTTTAAGCTTTAAAAAGACAACTTCAAATTATTCTGCTTCCCTGAATTGATGTGGGATAGTCTCCAGAAATCAATCAATGACACTTCTGACTTTTAACTCTGTTCTTAGATAGTGTCTTACTCAATTTTTTATATCATCAGTAAAGTACCAAAGACTATAAAACAAGTAGTAGCTCTTCCTCATTTGATTTCCTTTATTCTCTCTGGTTCTTACCAGCAGTTAATCTTTCAGCCTTTGACAATAAAAATGAATTCTGTGTAAGGATTTATTAGCAACTGTTAGGTAGTCACTGGAGAACGCTATTCTCCCTGGTTTAAAAAATCTAAAAATCTGTCAGAGTCACATGCTGCCCACTAAACTACTCAGGTGATAGTTTTAAAAGTTATTTTGAAGAGGAGGTTTTACAAGGATTGATAGTTCATCTCGATTTGAAAGTGTCATAGAAATTTGGAAAATCCCGCCTGTTTCTTCATTAAATGTATTTATTTAGCATCTAATATGTGCCAGGCACTGTTCCACTCTGATAAGTTCTATGAAGAAAACAGAGGGATGAGATAGAGCATGGCCTGAGAAAGTGTGATTTATATAAGGTAGTCAGAGAACGCATAACAAATGAGATGATATTTTTACTGAGACTTAGTTTACAAGGAGGCAGCAGGCATAAGCCATCCAGACAAAAATTAAACAATGAAAATAAAACCTTAGGGAGGACTGAGCTTTGACCTTCAGAAATAAAAGAAGGGCCATGACTGTGGTATGTATTAGGCAGTGAGAAAACAATAAGAAAAATAAAACACTTGAGAATTATATAATATGCCAAATAATGAAGGAAAATTACAAATACTATTCAAAAAATAAGGCATTGTTAAAAGATGAATCTATGTATTGAGAAGACACAATATGTTTTTTCATTTTAATTATGTTTTAATTAATTAATTCTACTTAACATAAGGAATGAGGCAGAGATGTTTGCTCCAACCTCTTCTGGTCAACAGTTGATTGCAATAGGTTAAGAAAACGAGATGTAAATTATATGGACTGGAGAGGAGGAAGTGAAGCTCAATTTACAGATGACACTATTGCCTACATAGAATATCCTAAGGAACCTACCAAAAAGCAACTCAAATTAATAAACTTAGCAAGATTGCAGTATGGAAGGTTAATATATAAAAAAAAATTATTTTTTTATTCTAGCAATGAACAGTTGGAAACTGAAATGGAACAAATAACAGCATTTGCATCAAAAATATGAAATACTTAGTAAATTTAACAATGCGCATGCAAGTCTTGCATACCAAAACCCATATAACATTGCTGAGAAAAATTATAAAAACTTAACTAAATGGAAGGTTATGCCATGTTCATACATTGGAAGATCTTATGTTCTTAAAAAGCCAATTTTCCCCAAATTGACCTATAGATTTAATGTAATCCCAGTTAAATCTTAGCAGGCTTTTTAAAAATAGCAGCAATAGTTTCTTTGTTCATTTTAATATATTTTAGGAAACAATATACAAAACTGAGCTTTCCCACCATCTCCAAATAACAGCAGGAAGCTCCAGTTACACATATTTAGCGTTTTGTGATGGCTAAAAACAGCAGTCAGCACCAGACTTGAATAGTTAGCTACAACACAAACATCCTTCAAAATGAAATGTCATCATAGCAAGACAGGTAAACCAGGGTTTAACAAATGACAACCATTTGGGAAGTGATCTAATCATTCTTGTTGAATTTCGTATTTCATTAAATATTCTTATACACAGTTTCCTGCTTACAGGTTTTAAACAAAACCTCCCTTAAGGAATTATTTCAATTAAGAATAAAAATTCAATAAGAACAGTTCTGACAAAATCCCCAGCTAGTTCAAGTTCTAATGTGCACTGACCAAAGGAAAAGAAAAACAATAATTTTTAAAACAAAGTTTTAACATGTTTATTAAGACACACTATTTTTAAGCAAGGTAATTTGTTTAATGTAATTCTTAGCACTAGCCAAAGTGGCTTCTTCTAAAATATGATAAATTGCTTCTAGAGATTATCAAAAAATATCAATAAGTGGACATTTTAGGGACTAAATAACAATGATTTTATTCTATAGAATTAAATATTTAAATTTCACCTCAATTTTTTGTTTCTTTGATCCTTTCTTTAATTTTTGCTTCCTCACTATCATTTTAAGCTAGAAACTGAGCATCAATTTGAAGGGATCATTTGAACTTCACGTAGAACCTGAGAAAGAGATGTTCCTGCACAAGATAATACTGGATCCAAAAACTCTGTGGGAAAGTCTATTTGACCACAAATAAGAGCTAGCAAGGTGGAATTCTGAGTTAAGGATCAGAAAATAAAAGGAATTACATTGCAGATGAGAGGGAAAATTTTCTATGTTAAGGAATTTATGATGCGCATCTTTTCTCTATCTCTCTTGTAGAACTTCAATAAAATGTACATTGATGGTTACAGTTGCTGATATTTTGATGGAATAGATAAGCTTAAATTCTTCTGCCACAATACATAAAGATTCTGGTTCAATATGTATTTCAGTCATGAAAAGATTTCTGACTAAATTATAAGATTGGAAAGAAAATAATCAAGAGATCAAGAAAGAAGCAAGTGTAAATATTTAGGAAGAAATGTTAATTCCATGTTATTCTAAAGCTTTTACCCAAATGACCACATAAGGAGCTACAAACAAAGCTTATGCAAATGGTGAATTGATTGAGATGGGCATACCCAAAAGGAAACTCATGAACTAAGCATCAACGTAAGAAAGACTGAGCAAGCTAGAAGACAAAAACCACAATAAAAATATTCAATGTTAGAGTAGGCAATAAGGATAATTGTTTGGATCCAATTAGATCTGGGTAAAGTAGAGAAAAACATCTCCCCTGTGAGGTGTTTGGCTATCAGGTTAGACATCAAATCTCTGTATGGTCTGCATGGTCTACAAGGCCACAAAGAAACAAAAAATTTAAACTATTTCTTTATTTTATCTGTTCCAGGCGTACGGCAAAGGCAAAAGCAAAACTCCCCTGGGAGAAAATACTCTACATTCAGATCTTAAATAATGACAATTTCTACTAAATATATGATCAAGTATCAGATATCACAAAATATAAAATCATACAAAGTTTCTTGAGTGAGAGTAGACAAAACATTCATACAATAATATCAGACTTAAGAAGACTTCACATACAAATATCATGCATCGTAGATAGTTATTATCACTTCAGCTGGTATTTTAAAGAATGAAAATTTAGTTAAGAATCACAAGACCATTAAAAATGATCAGACATGTCAGAAAATGACCAAAAACCCTCCCAGATTCAGATAATTTTTCAATAATGATCATATTTAAAATTAAAATTAACAGATTTAAGTAACAGATTTTACACAGCTGAAGAAGGGAACTAGTGAAGCAGAAAATAGTCCTAAAGAAATTAAACAAGATGCAACATTGAGAAACAAAGAATTGGAAAATATGAAGAAGTGAAGATACATGGAAGGTATAGAAAGATGGACTAGCACTAAGTATAATAAAACTTCCAGGAGGAAGATAGAGACAGAATGCTGATATAAAAACATTATTTTAAAAATAAGATAAACACATTCTTGTACACTTAGAGCATAATAAATCCTAATATGGATAGATAAATATAAATCCATGCCTATTTTTACTTGTAAAATTAGATATTAAAGTTATAGATGTTATTGTCAAAGTTGCAAGTATAAAAGACTGATTATCTTCAAAGATAATTTTAACAGTAATAAAAGAAACCAGAGCCAATGGGAAATATTTTCAAAGGGAAACATAATAGTCTACCTAGAATTCCATAAACAAGGTGTGAAATTATATTTTAGAAATATGAAATAATTACATTTTCACAAAAACTGTTATTCACTAAACAAGTTTTAAGATGAAGGAAATTATCATAAGAAATAGTTACGAAAGCATAAAGAAATAGAGACTAAAGAAATACTATACACATGTACAAGTTCATTTAAGCAAAAAGATGGGCTAAAAATACAGAGTTCAAAACTTAGCCAATAAGAGCATGTAAACTGAAGGTTAGAAATTTGAGTGAAAGTATTTGTCTTTTAATCTTTAAAAAAAAATCAACGTAGTGTTTAAAATACAAAGACATGAATGCTGCTTACACTAAGCTACATAATTCTCCTTATCTATATTGTTAGTTTTACCTACTTAAAAAAATAATAAGCATTCTGTGTCCTTAGTACAGTCTCAGCTTGTGATTCACTGCTAAGTTCTCTTGATACACTGAAATGCATGAGACATTTGGATAGTTTCAACCTTAATAGAAATTTCTACCTTGAGCCTTTTTGATCAGTTTCAATCTGATCTTTGTATCTTTTGCCTATCATTTCCCCCCAAAACCTCTATTGATTCTTCTCATCCTGGAGAGTCTTTTTATCTCTCTTTCAGACTCAATTTCCTGAACCCTCTTTTTTCAACTCCTTCTTTTTCACTCATCTGTTTTATTTTTTAAATTTACATTCTCCTGTCAGTTTTGGAGAAAAGGTATCTCTTACTTTGAGTTCCCTAAAAAAGTCTAAGAGGAGTTTTTTTGTTGTTGTTGTTGTTTTTGTTTTTGGATGAGTGCAGTAGAAGAGAAATGAGAGAAGCAGAATAAACCAGTGGAAAACAGTTAAGCAAGTGTGGCATTTCAGCTAGAGGCTAGCTTCATTCTATACCTTGGAGAGCTCTGGAAGTTGAATTGATCACTGAGTTGATCTTACTTTCTGGAATGGGAACTAACATTTTGTCATTCTATACCAGTGTGCCAAAGACTGCAGACAGTACCTCTGGAGTAGTAACATTTTCTCCTAGGGGAGCTCTTTAGACCCAGAACAATTCTCAGAGAAGAGGGCAGCAACAGAAAACGATCCATTAGAATGAAACACTCACAGCTCCTGGAGGGTGGATGCATCTGGCAGTAAAAGAATCAAGACAAATTGCTGATTGCAACTGCTCAATTGCACTTGATCCTCACATTCTAAATTGATCCAGCTGCAAATTCCCCAATGTTCAGGTTGGTCAGACTTCTGGGAAAACTTACAAGAGATGGGATAGTAGGATACATTAAATACCTCATTGGTTCAGTTGGTCCATAGGCCATAACTGACACTTTTCTGCCCAAAATTCTAAATCCCTCACTATCTTAGCACTTCTGCTGGCCTAGTTGGCTGGCCTGATGGAGTGAACCAGATTTGCATTACTGAGGGTTCTAAGCATTATATTCCATGCCCTCATCAGTCTGTGATTGCTATACTTGCCATTTCTAGTTGGAAACGGACATAAGAGTACCAAGAATAATTTTATTTGATCCCTTAATTCATAAACACGTTCCCTCTTGCCCCTATTATATATGCATTAACAACCTTGCTTTCTTATTACAACCAGGGTCATTTTCCCTAACAGTATAATTCTTTTTTGTTTGTTTGTTTGTTTGCCTCTTAGAGGAAGCACCTTTCCCTGCCTACAAGCTCATACTGAGAAACAAGACCTTAAGTCTTACAGAACTTATGAAGACATGGGAAATACAATATCTCCAAGTAGCTACTCAAGTGTTGATGACAAGATATGCTTCTATTTCTATCCTTTGTTCCCAGAACATCTGCTCTAACAACTGGAAACATAGCACCACATAATGGCTGTTTAAAGGTAGTCAATCTCAACCTTTATCATTCACCAGAATCATCTGGAGACTTTGTTAGAAAACTGTTTACTAAGCCCCATCAGCAGAGTTTCTGCTTCAGTAGATCTAGGATAAGGTTTGAGAGTTTGCATTTCCTATAAATTCCCAGATAATACTGATACCACTGGTCCAGGAATAAAATGTTGATACCTACTGATATAAGTACATTGTATACTCTAACCAATAATGTCTCATCATGCAGGATGTGATCTCCAAGATCTCAGTTGTACCTTCAAGAGTCTATTCGTTCAAACTTTCAGGACGTGTAATATGTTGTAATTACAGAGGATCTGCTGTTTAAGCCACGCAGTCTATGGTAACTTTTTACAGCAACCTAAATTGACTATATGACAGTGGCCTGGCCTGTCTTTGATACGTAAAGCAAATTATTTTGCTCAGCACTTCACTCCTTTGGCACAAATCTTTGACAAACTACTTCACATATTTTCTCTGAATATGGGTCAAATTAGACTAAGTGAGGCTAATTACTACTTACTCTAATTATTGTTTACTACACCTGCATATGTATTTTTCTCATTATAATGTCATTACCATCAGATAGATGTCCCCCTTGTTAGGGCCAGCAACTGGTGCATGTATATTTTCTGAACTGTATAGCTCCACGTAGTAAAATTCAGCAGTGTTCTTACTTTTGCCTTTTTTGGGGGGGGAGGGTTGTTCCAAGAATGTGAAAATACCAGAATTTTCATCTTATTTTCCCTTGATTTACTTCTTCATCTCTCCTCCCTCTCTCTCACTCTTTCTGTCTCTCCCCACCTCTAGCTCTTGCTCTTGCTCTCCCAGTGTCTCCTCATACTTCTCCACCCTTGACAGATTATTTTTGGTTTCTCATGAATGCAATTACTTAATACCTTGTATTTTCTACAAACAAATCTTGATACACCTCTCTTTGCTATAAAAGGAGGGAAACTGTTAGCTAACACACTTAGGATGCTATCTAAGGTTTGACAGTGGGAGGGAACAATGTAGAGTTTTCGTCTTATTTTGTGTCTTTAAATTCTAATATAATTTTTAAATTTTCTGTAAAGGTTCTTACCCATAACTTACACTACCTGATACTTAGGATATGGAAAATGAAATTTAATTTTAGAGATGATAGAGTAGAATACTATAGAGATAGAGCAATGAAACTAGAAACTTTTCATGAAGAATACTAAAATATTTATATAGGTATCAATTCTAATTTCAAATAATATGCACACTTCATTTTGCCTCTTCAGTTTCTAATGATACTTCTGATCTTGCAGAATGCATTGCAGAGCTGCTTTTCCTAATTTGGTGATGTTCTTATAGTTTCAAAAGTATGTATGTTAAACTTGATCTACTAAAAGCCATGAGAGTAGCTGGCTAGTAAATATGGTATAAAACTATATTTTACTAGGGGAGACAAAAGGCAGATGTTTTGATATCCTTTGAAGGATGGCCAAAGAGATAATCGGAATACAATGGGAAATAATTGTAGAAATAACAGCAGTTTAAGGAAAATATACACAAAAATGCCCTTCTGAACCTTAGGCTCTTTCAGGTGTTCCTCTGAAGAAATATATTGGTTTCTTTTAGGAATATTCTAAAATATTCCCAAGGTCTTTCTTTTTCAATCCATATTATAGTGTTTATGGCTGCTTTCTTTTAAGTTATTCTGGATTTTTGAGAATTGCTTTTTTTAGAAGATTATTTTAATTCTGTGGGACCATTGACCTTTCAAAGATTTTAAAATTCATGAAGGCTATAACATAGAAAAGTCATTGTAATAATGTCAGTACTCTATATATCTCTAGTAACATTTGAAATGAACCTGAAACACATTATTCTTAAAGCCCTCTTTGTAAAACCTTAATCTCTTATACTGATATGTGTATGAAATTTGGTGTATTTCAGGAAGCTTTTCAAATTTGTTAGAATTCCTAGGCTTGGATTTCTCAGGGGGAAAAAAAAAAAAAGACTTTCCTGAGGGTTTTTGGTACATAGAACATATAGAATAAACTTTGTTTAGGCTCTTCAACTAACATATATGCTAGTGTTATCAGGCAGGATTAAAAACATTACAAAATCTAATCTATAAAAATGTTATTTTATCTCATAGAATTTTGGATTGCAGAAAGACAATACTTGTGATAGTAAATTGTGGATATTCCAAAATACTTAAGAAAATGCCATTGAGAAATATTTATTCCTTATATTTTATTGAATCATATCAGTAATAACGATTCATGTATTGACTCTACGATAAGCTAAAACTGACTTACGCTCACTTTAAAAAATTACATAATAATCATTAAAAGGAAACATAGGTTTCTTTAAGAAGTAAATGTAATATTTAAGGGCTAGAAATGACAAAGTTCCGGATATGCTTCATTCCAAAGTCTGTATCTTAACCATTCCAGTATACTGTAATCTATGCTAAGCAGTATCTCAAACATTCTTATGTTTCTACTTACTGTTTTAATGTAAGTAATTTTAATATGAATTTAATATTGATTTAATGTTAATATATAGTATTAATTTAATATTTTAATACTAATTACTTAGTTGATACTCTTCCTGAGATCTATTCCTTGAGCTATATCCACATATATAACTCATTTCATTAATATATGTAATGAAATTGTTCATTTTAAGATAGTCATGTGGTTCAATGTGATTTTATAGATGTACTCACAGAATTCACTAATTGTTAATGTGATAGATTTGACTCTGATTGATTTTTTACATCTTCATCATTTTTCTTTTCCAGATGATTAAAGTATTTCAACTTTCTGTAGGTCTATTTCAGAATCATTAAAAAAATGTGATATTTACTTTATATTTAAAAAATCTCTTTGTAGTTATAAACTTCTATTAGGCATACAGTATAAATTGTGCCATTTCCATACTTTTTAGTCTGTCCTCTATGCTAGGTTTTCAAATATTTTAAAACTCATAAACTAAGCAAAATTTTACCCAAAGTTTTCATTTTGTTCACTCATTATTATAATATGTTTCTTAATAAAATATTTAAAATGTAATATTGTAACAGAAGTTACAGAAAATATTAAGCTTTACTTTAATAAGAAGAACGAGCTCTTTTTATTGGCTTTCTTGCTTGTCTAATTGCATATCTCTTACTTTTAACACCATCTAAATAAATGCAGAACAGATGCCAGGATTAGAAATATTAAAGATTTATTGGATGTAAGTGTTGTTTAAAGTGAATTTTTTAAAATTCTTTCATTTGAATATACAGTTATAAGACAACTTCAGAATGATTTTAACTACTTAAAAAAACACATATTTATTTCATTAGTCTAATGTATTTATTTCATTAGTCCAATGTCATCTGTTAGACATATAAAGAAGTTTGCCAAGAAAATTGGTTCAATTTTCTAACTCCATAAATGCTGCACCAACACATGTAGCTATTTGTTAAGTATGGTGGCTAGTTATTGTGAGTCTCATTAAATAATGACACTATTTTGTATAAAGTTTCAAAGTATTAAGTTTTAACTTCAGGAAATGCAGTCATGGACAGCCTCTATGACTTAAGCAGATAAGCCTTATTCAAACCTTGGTGAAGGATGTTTACATCATGTAACTTCAGAGGTACTGAATAGACCTCTGCCTAAAAAATAAAGTCACATATTTTGCAATTTAAAGGGTTTTTTCCCCCTTATTTTAAGGTTTCAATCTTTTGCTAGGTTGCAAGTGCCTCTGATAATACAATATTTTGGGCTTCACATTTTAAAAATTTATTCTTTAATTTGAATTGATTTTTGTTTCAGATTTTTCATGAAATGAGAAAGAGCTATTGTGCTCTCTCATGTCTGAGATAGAGGTGCAAAATCACCATAATACTTGAAGAGTTTAGAAAGCGAAAGATGGAGACAATAGAACTAAAATGAACTTCTTCAACATGTTGTGCTTCAGAGAAATGCTGCTATTACATGATGAATCAGAATTACAGGCAATATGAGATCCTCAGATAAAAGTTCCTCTGTTAGACACAATAAAAATATTTATCTAAGAACTAAAAATATATTATTAAGAGTAGTATGTTTTATTTATAGTCCATTCTCCTGAAATGTTGAATATAGAGGTAGACTGAGATGTCAACAGGAAATAGTGGTCATTAGTGAGGCTGCAAATTCAAGTATGTACATTAGCCTAGTCATTAATGCATAGGAAAGATGATCTAGTGGGGTCTGTGGTGAAGGGGAATAGGAAAGAACAGGTGTCTTCTATTTATTCTCATCAGCAGATCTTATGAAAATTACCCTCATTTATGTAATCTATAAGAAGTTAAATACTGGAAAATGATTCATTTAATTAAAAATACTAAAAACTACATGAAAATTAAAATAATACTTATTATCACTCATTTATTTAACAAATATTTACTAAATCCCTACTATACACCATATATCATAGCATTTAATCAACCATAACATCCCCAAGAGCCATATCTTCCATAAAATAACAGATAATATGGTCAAAATGACTATTTTTTTCCAAAGTGTTACACTGTGAGTGTTTCCTAAAGTTTAATACTCACATACATATTAGGTAATATATGAGGTAGTTTAATTTTAGGAGTACTCTAAAGAGGCAAATACACCAGGGAATATACAACCCCTTCTTAGGGCAGGAGAGTGTAAAAAGAGGGAATCTAAGGAAGAGGTTAAGCTAAGAAGAAGGTGATAAGCAAATCTCAGGCTACATTTTTCAGGTTCTGTGACATTGCTATAATCATAGGGTGCACTTCCACACACAGACACATGCATGCACATACCAACAGCTCCCAAATATACCCAGCACAAAATATGAAATTATAGAAAACTGCTACACTAGCAAGAGTATTGCTATACTAGCAAGAGATGATCACATGAGTAAAGTAGGTGGGATTCGGGCATCCTTAGGCTGAGATAACCGTGGAGAGCCCACTGGGGAAGTCTAGTTCATGGAGTCAAGGACCGAGTGCTTTGAGAAGATTAAGGTATAGTTTGGATTTTGACTGAGAATTAGTTCCATTTGATGGGTTGGAAAATTTAAGGCTGTTTATAGAGTACCCTTGAAGCTAGTATCCTTGATGCATGTAAGATTCTATTAATGATACATAATCAGTCAATACTGAGTAGATGGAAATAGAAAAGAGGCTATCTTTTTTTTTTTTTTAAACCCAGTAACTGCTGGCAAAAAAAATTAGGAAATACTTGAGTATCTATTGATGCCAGACTCTGTGTTCCAGTGTTTAGTCACCAGCAATTTGGTTGGGAGAGCCAGTTTTCAAGGCAGCAATAATGGTAGTAACAGTCCAAGATTCCTTGTCTGGTTTGCAGCTACATTAGAGTGACTTCCTCCTAACTCCACTCCTTCAGTTCTTCTAATAATTTTTTTATGCACTAATGCCAGGAATTAAATAGTTTATCCCTGAAATACTCAGAGTAGCGTCTGTTTTCTTCACTGAACACTAACTGATTTTGATGAGGACTGAGCAATATCTTAGGGTACAGACATGATTAAGATTTATGGATTATATGATGAATGTTTTAATGAGAGCTCCTCATCTGACATCATTGGAAGAGATACACTGAAGGTTTTTACCCTGGAAATATTTCTCTTGTTTAGCTTTAGATGATCTTCATGTATCCACTCTGGTTCAAGAAATACAGAGTCTGGGATCTGAATGGGGTGTATCTCTGATTCCTGACCCCACTCCTCCAGTTCTGATTTTTCTATTCTCAGTATCCTTCAACATATTTTTTCACTAATTCCTTCTTCCCCAATTTGTTCATGTAATCTCTTGGAAAAATCAGGGTTTTTTTTTTTTTAATCCACTCTTCATAATTTGTTGTTAAAGGCACAAACTTGAAGCTCTGATAATCAAAAGCAGATAATTCAGAATTGTTCTTTTGGAATTATAAGCTCTAGTGGGTAATGAATAATTCCTGAAGGAAGTTCAAGGACAACTGAATGAGCTAAACAGACCTCTTTACTCAAGACTGCAGGAACAAATTGGAAAGAGTGTAGCATTTTGCAAGATAAATTATCTGAATCTTTTATAAGATACTAAGAAGAGTGACTAATGGAAGAACAGCAACAACAGCATTATTTAGTATTAAACACTTTGTTAGGACCACTGTGATGTACTCATCGCCTATCATATTTCTACTATGGTTTAAAAAACAAAACAAAACAACTTTTGACTAGCCTGGCAGTTAAGGATTAATATTGGAATTGATGGTTTAAATTTATTTATGTTTATTGCTTGTGTTGTCATCATTCTTCCCAGTAGCAGGATTCTGAAGAATTTTGTCCCAACCTAGACAATTTCCTGTTTCTAATTCCCAATAATGAAAAAAGATGAGAAAGATAAAAATTAAAATTTTCTATATTTATATGTCCAATTTGATCAAGTACTGATTTTGAGGGTTACTTTATTTTGGTTTGAGACTTCTTTAGCTGTATTTGGCAGACAGGCATATTGATTGAATAGACCCATCTGTTGTCCCAGCAATTAGTTGGCTTGCACCTAGACAAATCAGGCGTATATCCAATGTGAGAAGAGTCTTCTGTGGGAGGCCTTGATTATGAAAATAAGATTTAGCTTCCAAGTGAAATGCCAAGTGAATCTAGGCCATAAGCCTGTGAATTCATTTATGGCATTTTGGAGCTTTCCTAAGGCACACACCATTTATTCAAAGTATTAATTGAAAAAAGTTCATTTGTCAGAATGAAATTGGCTTCAGCTTCACTTTGGGTAATTCTTTGGTTTTTTAAAACACTCAAATCACAATTGATACAGTGGGTATCATTCATTGTTAGATTTACTTGAGTTCTACTAAAGCTGAACATATTAATATTTGCATATTTGTACAAGTATTTTAGCAGAATATTTTCATACAATTCAGCTTATAAAAACCTTTCTGTTGAAACCTAAGGTCAAATTGAAAACCAATGTAGTTCAAGTGCTCATCATCTGTCTACTGTAAAGTAAGGAACAGCAAGAAAAATCCACTTTTTCACAAAATGTCTCCCCTGTTAATTAATCAGTTTATTGACTGATTTTAGTTTTTATGCTCAAAGTATAAGTACAAATGCCACTTTTCCTTATTGGAAAGCATCTTAACTTATATAACTTGATATATCACAATAAATTCACCCACTTATTCATATAATAAATACATATGGGAAACTAACTTTAACTAGCATCCTAGATCCAGATTATACAGTAACATAAAGAAAACATTAAAATTTAATGAATAAACAAACACTGTCCTTTTTGAATTTAGGGTCTAGTATAGATAAAGAGGTGTAGTAAATAGAATTAATTAATTATATAGTAGTTTATTATATATATGTGTTCTGGAGAAAATAAAACAGAGAATAAAAATAAGAGTGTTAGAGTGTGTCTACCAGTTTTGAATGGAGTGGACAGAGTTGTAACTGAGAAGGTGATAATTGAGTGAATAGCAGAATGACATGACAGAATGAACCCTGCCAATTAGGGAGTAGAGAGAACTAGGCAGAGAGATTAGCACATGTCCTGAGGCAGGAGTGTGCCTAGTGAGCTAAGGAATAGCCAGGAGTCAGTCTGCTTGAAGCAGTGATTAGAGAGAGAGCAACTGGAAATGAGAAAAGAGGTAATGGACCTTTATCATGACTCTAATTTTTTCACAGGGTGGTATAGGGATCATTGGAAGATTTTGAGCATAAGAAAAGAGGTAATCTGGATTTAAAAAATAAAAATAGAGTTTATCTGGAGAGAAGTAAGTAGAGAGGTACAGTAGTAGAAGCAGGGAGGCCAGTTAGTAAGCAACAGCAATCCAGTTGATAGATGATGGTGATTTTGCCCACAGTGGTAACAGTGGAAGTATAATGATTATTAGAGTCCAGATTTTTTGTAGGTAGTACCCAAAGAATTTGCTGAAGATTGCTGAAGATCAACATATCTGAACAAAATATTTGGGTTAAAATTAATTTCCATGTGTGCTTCTTAACTATTTTGATAACAGAAGTGCAGGCCTCTTCTTCCAACACAAAACGCTCAACTTTAAGTATTGCACCTTTGTGCAATTCCATGATATACCCTATGTTAGAAACATGTTACATTCAGTCCTGTTAACTAACAATCATCTCACTATTCAGACTGCACTCTTTTTCCTCCAGATCCTTTATTCAAATATCTCATTGTGCAAATTCTTCAACCTTAGTAATACTCCAATCTATAGACCTACACAACTATCTTCACTTCCTCTTGCTCAACTTAAATTACACGATTCATTGTTTCAGCTATTTCTTTTCAAACAGCCTTAATATCAATACATTTCTCTCATCTCACCTTATTTAGCTAATAAATCATAATAACATTTCAACTCAAATATCATTTTTTTCACTTTATACCTAATAAATTACAGGTTTCTTGAAAAAAAAAAAACACAACCAAGTGAGATTGATTTATTTAAAAATCGTATCAAATACACTCAATACCACTATGAAGCCTATAATGATTCAATCAAATTTTTTTGCTTCCTACCCAAGAAGAATTATTATTAGATGCACTTATACTTCTATACTCTTATTCTCTCAAATGATTCCCTAGATACACCCTTATTTCTCTACATGAACTTTCCCTTTAAATGATTCATTCATTTCCAAAGTTTAAATATCATTTACACACTGGTTATTTCCAGATTTTCTTCTCTAATCAAGACCTCTCCCTTAGCTCTAATTAACATATCCATTTGCTTACTTGACTCCACCGGGATGTTTCATATGCAGGTCAAACTTAATTCCAAAACAGAACTTAATAGAAAATCTATTTTTCTTTTAATTTTTTTATGAAGTATATGGTTAGTTACAATGTGTCAGTTTCTGTTATACAGCACAATGCCCCAGTTCATACAATGGTATACTACTCAGTCATAAAAAAGAAGAATAAAATAATGTCATTTGCAGCAACATGGATGGACCTAGAGGAAATCTATTTTTCTTCTCCCAGAGAAACATTATTTGTTCAGATAACCAGGTCAGATATTTAAGATTTATCTCTGATTTTTCCACTTTCCTCATCACCTAACTCCTGGTTTATATAACTTAATCAAATTTATGACTTCTATAGTACTTGTAGCTTTAGAAAGAAAATATGACTATAACAACTGTATACTATATACAATGAATGCATTAAGTTGACACATATGTCCATCAAATGTCTCTTTGATGTCCTCTATAATTGTTCCTTAGGTATTTCACTATTGTTCTATCATTTAGACATCCAGCTGTTTCTTTACCATTGATACTATTTTAATCATTATTGACATAATATACTAGTAATTTAAGTTCCTTTATGCCATTGAATGGTAAAGATTCAATGCTTCAAATTAGCATGATTACTTAAATTACTATATTCAGAACCACAGTTATCAAATATAGACGTTATTAATATAATTGTTCAAATTACATAAATGTAAGATATAATCTAATACTGCTCATCAAAACTTTTCATACCAGTTTCTGAGATGCTTTGAACTTTAGGGGCCATAATCAAATTATCTTAACCAGATTATCTTTCAGAAAACATATCAATGTAAACGAATGCAAATTTTCATGGAAATAGTTAACTAATTTTTTTTTCATAATTAAACACATTTCAGTGAAATGTAGTTAGTTTTAATATTCTGCCATTGAGTTTATAAGCTTGTGAAAAGACTGGAACAATCAACTTATATTGTACTTAGTGTAGTTTTGATTATTTAAAAAATAAATCATTCTTACTATCTAATAGTCAATCTAAAGCTACAATTTATATGTATACTGTGTACAACTAGTTTCTATCATCTGTAAAGGTTAAGTTTATGTGTCATTTTGTTAGGCTGTAATAACCAGTTATTCAATTAAACACTAAAAAAGGGTTTGCGGTGAAGGTATATTATAGATGTAATAAATATCTACAATCAGATGACTTTAAAAGATATCTTTGATAATCTAGGTGAGCGTTATATACAAAGTTGAGAGGCCCTAAGAATAAAACTGAGGCTTCTTTGAGGAAGAAGAAATTCGGCCTCATGACCAGAGCAGCATCAACCCCTATTAGAGAGCCTCTAGCCTGCTGGCCTGTCCCTACATATTTCAGACTTGCCAGTCCTAAAAATCATGTAAGTTGATGCCTTGAAATAAGTGTCTTCATATGTATATATAATATATTATATATATATATGTATGAATATATAATATATTTTATATACATATATATACACATATATACGTGTGTGTGTGTGTGTGTGTGTGTATATATATATATATATATATTCCTCTGTCCCAAAACTATAGCTCTTTGCTTTTGCGCATGCATACATTTAACTTTAAAAGTTGTGAAATAATTTTTAATCTAATTTTAAACTGTAAATGTGTGTATGTGTGTGTGTGTGTTGAGATGTAAATTTAAGGGGTAGCAATGTGGAGAAATTTTCTTTATTCTTAGTATTCAATTTTGAGCTCTGGATTTAAGGAGTAAAGAGCATTAAAAAAATTTTTTAAGTATACTTTTCATAATATTAGCTATTAAATTCTCAGTGAACTTTTCTCCAAAATTATCTATAAAGGATAAGATTTATGAAAGATTATATGCCTTTAAAATGATATGCCTTATCAGTTTGTCACATGTGCTTTATATACTTCTTTTAATACAAATTATAACAATGCTATTTAGCAACTGAGGTTCTGGAATCATATGAGTTTACAGATTATCTTGATTGAATATATCTAGGTCACAAAGTATATAACAATGGTTTTACCTGTATATTGGTAACATCATGAATGAAAAATAAAAATATTAAAATAATAAAATATAGCAAAAGAAAAGAGGGCCTTATGCTAAGCAATGGAGCATAGTGTTATAAACCGAAGAATTAAACTAATTTAAGTATGTGTACCTAAAGACACCGACAAAGAAGAAAACAGAATATATTTAGAGCAGTACTGTGACCTGAACCATAGTCTAATCAAAGGTTCTTATGAAAAGAAAATCTACCTATTATCACCTTGTGAAATACATTTGCCTAGTTCTCCCTTTTAAAAAAAGACACTCTTTTCCATTTTAAAAATATATAAATGATAACCAGATTCACTAAAATTAAGAATCTATGAAAAAATTTAAATAATTAAATAAATAAATGAATAAATATAACAAAACAAAAACAGATTCATAGATACAGAGAACAAACTAGTGGTTACCAGTAGGGAGGATGAAGGAGGAGGGGAAAGACAGGGGGCAGGGAATTAAGAGACACAAAATATTACGCATAAAATAAATAAGCTGCAAGGCTTTAGGGTATAGCACAAGAAATATAGCCAATATTTTATAACTTTAAATGGAGTAAAATCTATAAAAATGTTGAATCACTATGTTATACACCTGAAACTAATATTGTAAGTCAACTATATTTCAATAAAAAAAGAAAGTATGAAAAGTATCAAAATCAAAACAGATGTTCTACAAATGCCACTTATAGAGGTTTCACTAGATGACAGAAAAATGAGAAGCATTTACATAATGTCTAGGACTTAATAACATACATGGAAAAGTTTTTTCCTCTTCTAATGTAAAGAGAAAAGAGAACATATATCTATGCACAAATAAAAATGTCCTGAAATGTGTGTATATAATAAGGGCATTGAACTAACAATAGTCATATGAGAAAATAAAAACTACTCTTGTTACTGGATATAAATACATTCAGTGATTAAAATTAATTTACAAAATCTACTCATAAATTCAATAACAAATAGTACATTCCCTTGGGCTATGTCTAGAATAATATAACCTATATTTCTGATATAATCAAAATAAAATAGATTAAGAAATAAACACCCACCACAATAGTATATTTTGACCCAAATTCTATCATTCAAATGCCAACCTGAAATTAAGTGATTTTTTTACTTTTACCCATCTTCTTGTTGCTCCTGGCAAGGATAAACCTTTGGCATAATCATCATCTAATGAACATTTTAATAAAACTTTTTCTTACTAATAATACAGTGTTTTCAACCTCTTCAGTATTCCAAATGTTATAATATGAACTATATGAACATTAGAATCCCAATTCTAAGCTTTCTATTTCTTTTTTGCCATAATTACAATTAATTCATTCCACAAATAAACTCAGGCTTATTAAAAACAAATACAATGCAGACACAAACACACTTTGAGAGAAATCCCTTAAAATGTTTAATATCTTAATATGTTTAAACTGTGGAATAAATTGGTAATTTTCTTTATGCTTGTATTATTTGTCTACATTTGTTGCTGTAATCACGTATGGTTTCACAGTAAAGAAAAACATATTAGAATAGCTGATATTTCATTTTTCTTTAACTCTTTCAAGTGAAAAAAGAACACTGAATTGGTAATATTTAACAAAGACTTTATTGGTTAAAGCATCAACTTTTTTGCATCATGGCACACATAAAAAGAGATATTTTTAGGGAACACTACGTTAAATAAAGATGCTTGAGGCTCACAGTTGTCAGCCTAATTAATTGATGTCCTGAAACTGAGGCCATCAGTATCTTGGCATTTTGGTAATTCAAAACCTGCACACCAGGTTTACTGCACTTTGAGGGGAGGTCTGGATTATATTAAGACATATTATCATACAAACATTTCAATTACTCCTCAGAGCAATGCAACTAAATTTTTGATAGTACCATTTTCATTACTGATTTTCTTGTTTGTTTGATGATTAGGCTTTCAGAATCAACTAAAAATGTTAAATAACAGTCAAGCATGTGTTATTTAAGTTCTTTATAGAAGGTGAATATAATATTTTCCTGTAGTGTTTTCTTTTAAATTTTCTTCCTTTTTATGTAAATAAAGTTTTTCACAAACTAAACCAAGGTTTAAAACTACGGATAATGATAAAGGAAATCTATGCTCTCAGGAGCTGCTAAAGTGTGAAGTTTCAAACCTTATTCTTTTCAATGAATAAATTTATTTTATAATGTGCTTGTTTATAAATATCTGCATAAAATTCTGGACAGTCTCATAAATATAGTATTATAAGCCATTATTATATATTAGGTGTGGCTAAACATGAGTACTTAAAATTTTATCATCACTAACATTAAATTATTCTAAATGAGTAAGCAATAAATGTATGAGTTGTTTGTTAAATTTATATAATGAATTAATGCATAATTCAAATTGTATTAAATTAGCCTATTTAATAAAAGAAATAAATCACATTGGACTAAACTGGGATGAAATAGTGTATTAATTTTATAATACTGCTTCATAAAGTTATATTTAAAATAACTCTTTTCTCATCTTTACCCCTCTTTTCAAGGTAACATTCTATTTATCCTTATTCTGACAAATATCTTTAAACAAGTTTTTAACCTTTGTGACTGCAAATTCACTCTTTAACCTTTCCAATCATAATTTCTCCTTACCCGTCTGAAGAAACCACTGTGTCAAGGATATCAGTGACTACTTAATCTGTGACCCTCTAGCACTTCACTATTTTTCTCTTTGAATTTAATGGCACATAACCCAGCTGGCTTCTCATTAAATCTTGGAAGTCTGTTTTCTTCGTTTCCATCAAAATACTCACCTTGGGTTTTCTTCTGCTTCTTACTGATTTATCTTTCTGTTTGTATCCCTGGAGACATGAAAACTATGTCTCCAAACTCTATACCAGCATTCTGTAATTCTTGAATGTTAAATTTATTTCAAATATAATGGTTCTAAAAATTCATTATTTATCATTCATCAGCATCCCAATTACCTTGTTAGTCATTTTCAGAATCTATAAGGTATCTCTGGCTCATTTCTCTCCCATATCTCTCACATTTAATAAGTTACTAAACTCCTCAAATTCTACCTTGAAAATAACTATTCATCAATTCTTTGTTTTTCATTCTCTACAACCCCACCACCATTTTGCTTGTTAAGACACTTATCTATTTTCAGGAATATTATGTATCACCTGAATTCACAATCAAGAGACTCTCAGAGCTACAGTATTATCATCCACATTATTACTAAAATTATTTCTCAGATGCAATCATGACAATTATTCTGCTTAAGATACAGTTATGAATTCATATTGCCTGCAAGCAGAAGTCTAGGCTTTGTGTAATGGTGTAAAGCTTTCTAATCAATTTTATGTCAGTTATTATTTGAAAGTCAGCCTTACTCTTTCTCCCCAGAGTGGACATTTTCTTTGTATTCATTACCTGTCTCACACTCGGCACCCAATGGAGGCCAGACATTTCTTTTTTTCATCCTTATATTTTTGTGTCCTACAATTTGTCAAAAAAAAAAAAAAAAAAAAGTGCTACTACCAAGAATCCGAACCTTAAGGAATTCATGAAAATTCACAGAAAAGTTGAGAAATGGTGACAGTGATGGCAACAGGAGCCCAGCTGCACTGGCAGCATGATGTACCCAGTTATATAAGGAAATATTACAACTAGTTTTTCCCCTGGGGTTCATACTCCCTTGTTTCTGGCTTGCTCTGTGAAATTGATTCTCGAGTCTTGCATTGAATCTGTGGTATATCAAAAATCAACCAAGTTAATTTATTTTTCTTTAAGTTAACCAAAAATCTGTTTCTATTATTTTCAGCTAAGAACTGCAAATAAAACTCCATTACATATAACCACAAAGTATATGAAGGTACATCATGAAATATGCCAAACTCTTACACTGTTTTGAATACTAGGAATTATTTTTCTGTTCCTGTTTTAACTTAAAATATTTCTGTTCTTTATCCAAGAAATATATGTGTGGGATCCCATGATTGGGTTAACAAATTGTAACAGATCCCAGCCAATTATCTCATTAAAGATGTGCTTAGTAACTGCCTTGAGGTTTTGGAACGACCCAGGCCCCCCGGCTATAAACGCTGAGAGTGCCTGCTGTTAGTCCTCTATCCCCAAAACAGCCTTGGCCTGGAATGGTAAACAACTTATAAAAAGCTGCAGACTCAGAGGGGAGAAGGCTGGTTAGCCAATGAAGGGTAAGATCCCCTGAGGGGGCAACCTAAGACAGGCACAACCGCCTAAGTCCAAGTTGTTAAGCAGCTGATTCTCATATGTTCCGCCCTGATAAGCTGAAAGGCTCAACAGGAACATGATTCACCAAAAAGGGTCTTCTGACCTTGAGCCAAACACCAACAATAAATAAAGCCTTTGTACTCATTGTGATCCCACCAGTCCTTCCCTAAATTCCTGCATTCCTCCTTTGACTGTACTCAATAAATATGAGAGATTTGAGAGGCTCGTGAAGTTGGCTCCCAACCCCCTCTCGCTCTCTTGACTTTTCCCCAGAGTCTTGAGTAATTCATTCCATCTCGGTGGGACTGAATTAGTCACTTACTTATTGTTATCCCTAACCTATGTTTTACACTTTTTTTTTTTTTAACCTTTCTTCATAATTTCTTTTTTTTTTAACATTTTTTATTGATTTATAATCATTTTACAATGTTGTGTCAAATTCCAGTGTTCAGCACAATTTTTCAGTTATTCACGGACATATACACACTCATTGTCACATTTTTTTCTCTGTGAGTTATCATAACATTTTGTGTATATTTCCCTGTGCTATACAGTGTAGTCTATTCTACAATTTTGAAATCCCAGTCTATCCCTTCCCACCCTCCGCCCCCCTGGTAACCATAAGTCTGTATTCTCTGTCTGTGAGTCTATTTCTGTCCTTTTTTTTATGCTTTGTTTTTGTTTGTTTGTTTGTTTTTGTTTTTGTTTTTTAGATTCCACATATGAGCGATCTCATATGGTATTTTTCTTTCTCTTTCTGGCTTACTTCACTTAGAATGACATTCTCCAGGAGCATCCATGTTGCTGCAAATGGCATTATGTTGTCGGGTTTTATGGCTGAGTAGTATTCCATTGTATAAATATACCACTTCTTCTTTATCCAGTCACCTGTTGATGGACATTTAGGCTGTTTCCATGTCTTGGCTATTGTAAATAGTGCTGCTATGAACACTGGGGTGCAGGTGTCATCCTGAAGTAGGGTTCCTTCTGGATATATGCCCAGGAGTGGGATTCCTGGGTCATACGGTAAGTCTATTCCTAATCTTTTGAGGAATCTCCATACTGTTTTCCACAGTGGCTGCACCAAACTGCATTCCCACCAGCAGTGTAGGAGGGTTCCCCTTTCTCCACAGCCTCTCCGCATTTGTCATTTGTGGATTTTTGAATGACGGCCATTCTGACTGGTGTGAGGTGATACCTCATTGTAGTTTTGATTTGCATTTCTCTGATAATTAGTGATATTGAGCATTTTTTCATGTGCTTTTTGATCATTTGTATGTCTTCCTTGGAGAATTGCTTGTTTAGGTCTTCTGCCCATTTTTGGATTGGGTTGTTTATTTTTTTCTTATTGAGTTGTATGAGCTGCTTATATATTCTGGAGATCAAGCCTTTGTCGGTTTCACTTGCAAAAATTTTCTCCCATTCCGTAGGTTTTCTTCTTGTTTTATTTCTGGTTTCCTTTGCTGTGCAGAAGCTTGTAAGTTTCATTAGGTCCCATTTGTTTATTCTTGCTTTTATTTCTTCTAGGAGAAAATTTTTTAAATGTATGTCAGACAATGTTTTGCCTATGTTTTCCTCTAGGAGGTTTATTGTATCTTGTCTTATGTTTAAGTCTTTAATCCATTTTGAGTTGATTTTTGTATATGGTGTAAGGGAGTGTTCTAGCTTCATTGTTTTACATGCTGCTGCCCAGTTTTCCCAACACCATTTGCTGAAGAGACTGTCTTTATTCCAATGTATATTCTTGCCTCCTTTGTCAAAGATGAGTTGACCAAAAGTTTGTGCGTTCATTTCTGGGCTCTCTATTCTGTTCCATTGGTCTATATGTCTGTTTTGGTACCAATACCATGCTGTCTTGATGACTGTAGCTCTATAGTATTGTCTGAAGTCTGGGAGAGTTATTCCTCCAGCCTCTTTCTTTCTCTTCAGCAATGCTTTGGCAATTCTAGGTCTTTGATGGTTCCATATGAATTTTATTATGATTTTTTCTAGTTCTGTGAAATATGTCCTGGGCAATTGGATAGGGATTGCATTAAATCTATAGATTGCCTTGGACAGTGTGACCATTTTAACAATATTGATTCTTCCAATCGAAGAGCATGGAATATCTTTCCATTTTTTAAAGTCTTCTTTAATTTCCTTCATCAATGGTTTATAGTTTTCTGTGTATAATTCTTTCACCTCCTTGGTTAGATTTATTCCCAGATATTTTATTACTTTGGGTGCTATTTTAAAGGGGATTGTTTCTTTACTTTCTTCTTCTGTTGATTTATCTACACTTCTATAAAATCTATATACACCATACATTTTATCATACTTGTTTGTGACTTTAATTTTCCCTCCCTTTTAAACTATACACTTCGGTGGGCAAGAGCTATGCATCATTGATATGTGTATGTGTCTGAAGATATACTAGGGCACCTATTTGAATTTAGGGACTTGGTTGAATTGCATAATGAAGAATTTCATACATGTTCACTATCCAATAAATAACATCAGATGACTTAACATATATTTTTTCAGAAATCTATGAGTTTATATTATTTGAAAATTCCTATAATAATATTATTAAATATTTCCTATCATGATGTAAGGCAAAAGTAGTGAAAAAAGGCAATACATGAAGTGAATGTTATAATTTCTAATTTCCTAAGTGTTACCGTAAAACCACTACCATGATTAAATTTAAAAATATTGGATTTGGGAGTTTAAGATTTGCAAATGCTAGCCACTATATATAAAAATAGATTAAAACAACAAATTTCTTCTGTATAGCACAGGGAACTATATCCAATATCTTATAATAACCTTTACTGAAAAAGAATATGAAAACAAATATGACTGGGATGTTTTTCTGTACACCAGAAATTGGCACATTGTAACTGACTATACTGCCATTTAAAAAAAAAGAAAATTGGACAATGGAATTTGAAAATTAAAGTTTTACTTATAGATACATTTAGTATACACTCAGCATAAAATAATGTGGAACTAATCATAATTATCATATCAGAATCCCCTTGCTTTCTATTTCACATCTAGCCTATTAGCCAAATTATGATGTCTCACTCTAATATTACTAAAAGTTGATCTTTTGCTTAAAAAATATTGCAAAAACTGTGCATATACATCATTATGCAGATATACCAATGTATACTTGGGATTAATGTATGAAACTGATATTAACCAGTTGATTGACATAGTTGTTTCACAAAATGAATACTCATCTGTCTTTGCACATTTTTATCTTTTCAATTTTCTTCAGACCAAATTCACTTCCTACAGAGCCTTCCTAATTTTATATTCTACAAATTGGTTTATAAAAACAGGAAATAAAAATAAATGCATTAGAGACTAAACAATGTCTATATAAATGTATAGCCTACATCTGAACTGATTCAAGACAAATTTATGTGTTTGCTATGCAGCCAATTGTATTCATTACTTAGAGAACATCAACCAACTCAAACACTTTCTCTTCTATTTTCTAATATTTATATCTGATTTTTAACAATTAAAAAATAACATCAGTGAGTCACAGAATTTCAAATTGATCTTCCTCTTTCCCTTGTAGTAAGAAAGTGATAAAGGTGACCAATATTCAAAAGAAACACTTTCAGACACACCTGAGTTTATGTTAATGAGGTGACATCTGTAAAGTACCTAAGGATGAGGCTAGTAGTCATGGGAACCAACCACGTGATTGGAGGGATGGAACTTTCAATCTGATCCCCCTGAATTATTATGGTAAGAATATCAATTTGAAATTCTGTATCCCATTGATGTTATTCTCTTAATATTAAAAATTAAATATAAATATCAGGAAATAGAAGGAAGTGATTGGGTTGAATACGCGTCTTGATAACAAAGTATCCATAACCTGTCAATGTATAAAACACCATAGAATCTTGACTTTACAGAGTTTTTTACTTCCAATAGTGATAAACACAAGTTATGTTATACTCAACTGAATATTATAGAGCTATTGAAAACCTACTGTGAAAGATAATATAGCAACTTGTAATGTATATGCAATCAATTAACTATGGAAAAAATCAGGACTCAAAACTATAACAAACTTTAAATATATAAACATGCAAATGATGAAGACTACAAGAGAAAAATGCAATATGCTATTATAACTTACCTATTAAAATGGTGTGGTAATGGGTAAAGGTGTTTTCTTTTTTTTTTTTTTTTCTTGTGTTGAGATTTACTCCTTTAGCAACTTTCAAATATACAATACAGTATTATTAAAAAGTCACTGTGCTGTATATTACATCTACATGATTTATTTATTTATAACTGTAAGTTTTTATGTTTTGACCACGTTACCCATTTTGCCTACCCCACCCCACCCCCTGCCTCTTTTGTATGACTTTCTAGTTTTCCCAACACCACTTACTGGAGAGACTGTCTTTTCCCATTGTACATTCAGTGACTTCTTTGTTGTAAATTAATTGATCTTGTATGTATGAATTTATTTCTAGGATCTCTATTCTATTTCATCAATCTATGTGTCTGCTTTTGCCAATTCCATACTGTTTTGATTGCAACAGTTTTATAATATAGTTTGAAGTCTGAAAGCATGACACCTATAGCTTTTTTTTTCCCCCTCAAGATTACTTTGACTGTTCTGGGTCTTTGTGGTTCCAAATAAATTTTAGATTTGTTTATTCTATTTCGGTGAAAAATGTTATTGGAATTTTGAAGGAATTGGATTGAATATGTAGATTGCTTTGGGTGGCATGGATTTTTTGAAGTTTACTTGATTTATAATATTATACTAGTTTCAGGCACACTGCATAGTGATTCAGTATTTTTACAGATTATACTCCATTAAAATTTATTACAAGATAATGGCTGTAGTTTGGTTTGGATGTTTTGAAATCCAACTTATCAATTCTTCCAATCCGTGAGCATGGAATATCTTCCCATTTATTTGTGTCTTCAATTTATTTCATCAGCATCTTAAAGTTTTCAGTGTACAAGACTTTTGCCTCTTTGGTAAATTTATTCCTAGGTATTTTATTCTTTCTGATACAATTATTAATGAGGTTGTCTTCTTAATTTCCCTCTGTGATAGTTTCTTATTAGTGTATAGAAACACAACAGATTTTTGCATATTGATTTTGTATTCTGCAACTTTACTGAATTTGTTGCTTAGTATTTGGTGGAGTCTTTAGGTTTTTCTACATATAATACATCATGTGCAAATAGTGACTATTTCACTTTCTTTCAATTTGGATTGATGACTTTTACTTATTTTTCTTACCTAATTACTCTAGCTAGGATTTCCAATACTATGTTGAATAAAAGTGATGAGAGTAGGCATCCTTTTCTTGTTTCTGATCATAAAAGAAAAACATTCAGCTTTTCACTATTGAGTACGATGTTGGCTGTTGGTTTGCCATATATGGCTTTTATTAGGTTGAGGTATGTTCCCTCTCTACCTACTTTGTTGAGAGTTTTTATCATAAATGGATGTTGAATGGGCTGAAGTTTTATTTTTTAAATTTATCTCTATTTTCTTCCACATCCTTTGTTTTAATAACTTTTCATCATCTAGATAAGAGTCTCTTTTTTAAAAATTACTTTGTGTTCATTGCTTTTTATTAC
Organism: Camelus bactrianus; assembly: GCF_048773025.1. Taxonomy (NCBI): domain Eukaryota; kingdom Metazoa; phylum Chordata; class Mammalia; order Artiodactyla; family Camelidae; genus Camelus; species Camelus bactrianus. The sequence continues at coordinate 78,938,318 of NC_133540.1, forward strand.
TTAGAAATTGAGGGTAAACATAAAAAAGGTAAGTTTAAAAGTTCTTGTGTTTACTTTATAATAGGAAATTCTAACCCATCCCCATCTTCTTAGGCAATTATATCTGAAAGAATACTGGTGTGCTCTGCATTCAGTAGGTAGCATAGGGTTAAAGACACTAAGTCATTTACTGGGTCAGGACCCTCTTTCTGCGAAGCTTTGGTAGATAAGAGTTCTTGACAGACAGCTGGTTTTGATCCCTACTGCATAGCTGAAACTGCACAAATCTTACCCGAGGAATATACTGACATTTCCTACAGATACAGACACTTTAGATTTCTTGGGGCAAGTGAATTTCTAGTGAAATTATTAGAAATTGACTCCTTTACCTGTAAAGAGATGGGCTCTTCTGAGGAAAATCAATGTGTTTAGGTAGTGCTTTTCAATGAGAGCAGGAGTCTTACTCTGAAGATCTGAGAAACTCAATCCATTCAAACAGGAACTGTTGGAACTACACATAGTTCCTAAAAAACAGCTAATTACAGGTATCATCTTCTAAACAACTATACAATTCACTTATTATTGTATGTCTGTCTTTTACAAATACTAAAATTTAAGTTCCAGAAAATCAGAAAAATATTCACTAATGCATTCCAAGTACCAAGGACAATTTCTGGAACGTAAGATGTGATCAGCAAACATTTGTTGAATGTATTAAATCTGTCTTCTTTCATGTTTTACAAGAAGTAATCATTGTTTATCACCTTTATTGCTGACTGTATATTACGCTTCTGTTCTATGGTGTAGTCAATGACAGAGTCCAGGCAGTGTCCTTGAGAGTGGGTATGTGACAGAAGTTTATGACAGTGTTTATTATAATTAAAGAACTTTACACTGACATATGTAGTTTGTCAGTCCAACATCCAATTTTCCTTAATCTGGTAATAGAACCTCTAAGTTTTTCATGAAGAAATACTTTTTTCATCTGTGCCAGTTCTAGATATATATATGGGGTCAAGATATAGTCCCAATTAGCTAGGAGTGGGCATGTGTTCAGGGCCTGAATAATCAGATTAACATGAATAGGTCATGAAGAAGCAAGTGACCCAATTCATGCCAAAGTCATTGAGGCTTAAAAGGAATTATTGAAAAATGTGCAATCTCTTTTACGCTACTTTCAGCAACTCTGGAATTTCTAATTCAAACTTTTCAGACTCTAATCATATATTCATATCTCTCCAGATCTCTGTTCTTTCTACTGCACATGTTTATGACTTCATAAGTATTTCCATTTTGTGAATCTTTAATTTATTCCACATAAAGGAATCCTATCCCTTCTCTTCTCTCTCTAAACCAGCACTCATGTTTTTGTCAATACTCTCAACATAGTCCCATTATTGTCTTATTATCATTCTATACAGCATACTATAACATCTAGCTTCTGGATCAATTAAATTGCTTCCATTCACTGCAACTATGCAATTATTTATTAATGCACAGACTGGTGTCTTTAGTATATTTTGTCTCGATTCTGAAATATGTCTTTAAAACTGTCCCCAGGTCTTTCATTTACCTAGTCAACATTCTTTCCCATTAACAAACTAGAATTTTCCAATATGTTCCCCTCTATTTGAATCACCTCCCAATTATAGCTACAATCACTGTCAAAAGACTCCTTAGTATTTTGCTTCAGGGAGAAAAGATGGAACTCTTAATTTCTTACATACTATCCATAAATATCAACATCTGTCTTCCCTTTTTATTTCCTGTCATAATGGCACAGGTGTTCTTGTATAAAGCTAAAATGGCAATTTGAGGTCTGGACCTCATACCTAACTTCTTCAACAGAAATATCACTTCATTAAATATCTCCTAGTTTTCTAAATCTCTCAAACAACATTCACCAAAAATTACTGAATTTCTACCTTTAGCCTGGCAGTGGGCTAAGAAGTAGAATAGTGAGACCAAGCAAAATCAATCTTGACTTGTGAAACATATTCCCTGGTTTGATGAGTTAAACAATATTCAAATAATCACACATGAACAATTTCAAAATGTAAATTTCTATGAAATTTCAGATTTAGGAGCTCATTTGATAAATATTTTAATTAAGTAGGACCTCAGGGAGGCTTCCTTAAAGAAGCAATTTTTCAGCTCTGGTAACAAAAGAGAACAGGCAATTTTGAAAAGATGTTGAGAGGAAGTGGATTTCCAAAGCAAGAAATAAACGAATAGTTGGAGGGGACATGGCATTCTAATAGAAAAATATAGTCATAAAGAGTCCAAGATGACTGAAATGCAGAAAATTAAGAGATCTGTGGATGCTAGAGCTGGGGAAGTAGATCCAAATCAACTAAATGCCAGGTTATTGTATCATCAAGTTTCAGTGCTTGGAACAGAAATCATTCTGTATATTTCAAAAATGGAGAGCTAACACAGGAAATTAGGAGCTTTAAAGGCTCTTGGAGTTGCTGGAGAAATATCAGTCAGACCTGTTGCCATACGACAATACAGCTCATCTTTCATGGCAGCTTTCCAAAGACCAGAAAGTATGGGTCTCTGACACTGGTACTATTGCCTCAATTAAACATGTATCTAGACATGAAATGCCACACTGGTCATCACAATCACGAAATTCTCTCAAAACTTTTCTGTCAACATCACAGCATCAGGCTGTGTTAAAGCATTTTATTTTGAAATTCCCTTCCTGTTTCATGGAAGCATATTTCAGTGACAGAACATGATTCCTTTCTTAAGCCCACACTGCTAATTAACCTAGGAAATGTAAATGTTTAGATTCATTCATTGAAGTTCAGGAAGGTGTTTGGAACTAGTTGAGAATGGATTCTGAATGACAATATACCATAAACCAAACACTACCTAAAATATCTTGACTTTTAATCCTAAAGCCATAAAATCCATTATGGAGTTTTAATATATTATCAGGTTTTCTTTGGGGAAATACGAGGGTTTATCATGGAGAATGGCTTAAAGAGATCCAGAATGGTTTCTGAAAAGTAGTTTGGAAGTTTTTATAATGTTGGTCAAAGCTGAGAAATGATAGCAAACTATATTTATGGTATTATGGTATGGCCATGTAAATAAAAGAAACCACAATTTTTTTAAAACAGTAAGGGAATAAAACTGGTAAGACTTGGCATTTATTAGTTTGGTTTTCTCAAAGTAGATCCTTAGACAAAGGCTTAAGTGCAAGAGCTTCTTTGGATGTGATTCAGAGAATTACTGAAGTAGGGGATGAGATGAGAGAGAAATGGAAACCCTTTCAGGTGTGTTATTAAAAAATACTCCCATGTATTTTTGTAATGTAATGTAACCCATTGCTGCTGGGTTCTCTAGGAGACAGTGTAGAGAATTCTTCATCATTGTCCTATGCAAGTGTAAAGGATACTGGAGAATTAATCTTCCAAATTCCATCCATCATTATCTGAAAGCTTCTTCTAAATTATTCACTTTCTAGCACTTCTAGCCTGCCCCACATGTGGTCTGAGTGTGCCAGAGAAAGACTTCAGGTGATGAGTCACAGGCACTTGCAATAGGCAAGAGCATAAATGAGAATGATAATAGCTGTGAGAAAATGGACAGGGAAGTAACAGCATCTGCTACCAAAATAAATTGGATACAGATTTATAGAAGAAGAAAGTATCAAAGATGGCTTCAAAGTTTATATTTTGTACAACAGAAAAGACACAGGTGACTTTTACTAACAACAGAAAACCATGTATAAAGAGAGATTAAAAGCACACTATTGGAAATAGTGGGTTTGAAGTGCTACTGACAGATCTGTAAAGAGATGTCAAGTAGGAACCTGAATGTATGAATTATGATCTCAGCTATGAGATATGAGATGGAAATTTACATTCTTTAGATATTAAAGCCATAAATGCGTACAAGGGTCATTATGGCTGATGTCCCTGTCTTGATCACATTCCCTTAGCCAGGACTGTGCACCCATTCCCCAGTTAGTTAGTTAGTTAGTTGTTTGTTTGTTTAAGCTAAGAGCTCACAGATGTGACCCATCCATAGAATTTTCCTAAACTAGAATCAGCTTGCTCACCACAGAATTGATGCAGCACCACAAGGATGGCCCATAACATACCCACTTACACCATGTTCCACGCTCTGGCCATGGTTAAATTTCATTTGGAACAATATTCTTACTCATTTTTTCCTTCTTCACATTTCTACATTACTACCCAATCATGTACATGATTGTCTTATGAACAATCTGTAAATAAATCATGTGCACCTTAATTGCTGTCTCACATAAGTAAAATGCATAAGCAGGTGGCACAGAGGCCTGTATCACCTACCATTATAGTTCTGTTCTTCAAACTCAGCTCACACCTCTGGTCTCCTGGATGGTTTATTGTGAATTTCTGACAGAAGAGAAAATATCTCAGGTTTAGTTTATTCATGTGTTGCCTGGGGATGTAGGTGGAAAGGTGAGAATGACCAGTTTCTGAAACACAACTCCACTCAGAGACTGCCATGGAAGGCAGTTACGAAAGAAAATCCTTTGTGTTATCAGTCTTAGAAATTCACCTGGTCCTTTACACTCTGTGAAGAGGAAAATGACATTACTTAAAACTATATACAGAGGCACAGGCAGTGGCAAATGACTAAGCTGATCTGAAGTTTGAAAGGGTAAAGATTGGAAGATTGAGGACAGAGATAAATGGATCATCCTACTGGAGGTGACACAAGGTTTGAAGATCTTTCTATGGAAACTTACCCCTCACCAGAGATCAGACAGCACAGAAGAAATAAACAAAATGGACATGATCACTCACCTATATGATACCTGTTACTTTTTGCATTGGCTACATCAGTGCTCTCAAAAGGGCACGAAGCCTTGGCAGCAGAGATGGGTGTTACCGATGAAAAACTGGAGAAAGTGAGTTCTTACACATTCTGGATTTTGACCCTGCCTCATTAGAATTGGTCACAAAAGTCATCAGTGACATTCTAGTCATAAAATCCAATAATAATTCTATTTCTGTTCCTATGAACTTCCAATAGATTTGAGAATATTTAGCACTCTACCTTTGTTGAGTTCTTTATTTTTGACATTTAATGAACTGTACAAGTTTTCTTTCTTCATCTCTAGAATTAGTTATTCTTTTTGAAGATGGATGTTTTCAGAGTCCTTTCTAGGCATTTCTTACTCCCAATAATTTGGAGGTTATTATGGCCAAGATTTTAATCAGATTTTAAAAGATAAAATCAGATTGAATAAGATTCTAATAAGCTCTATTATTCATTATTGAGAGAATTTTATGAGATATGAGAAACAGATATAGTAATTGCCATGCAGAGATAGAAGAGAGGGACTTTATTTGTAATGTCTGGGGTGCCGTGGTTGAGGGTAGTGGAGCAGAGAGGTGGGTTAGGGGTTTGGGGGATATTCTCACAGGATACTTCTAATTTTTTTTTTACATGGTCATATGTCGTATTACTAATAAAATTTTAAAAGATAAACATTTAGATGGCATCCTCTCAGACCCTTCTTAATCACTGTTTTCTCCCTCCTTCCAAAAATAACTAATATCTAAAATATAGTAATCCATTTCTTTCTTTCTTTTACATGTTGGTGTCTAAAGCATGCATACTAGGTACTGTTTTGTAATGTTTTACAAATATAATCATATAATATTAGTTTTCTGTCTGGTTTATCTTCCACAGCATTATTTGAGATTCATTCTTGTCATTGCATGTGACTGTAGTTTATCCACCTCCATTACAGCATAATACTCCATTTTATGAATTACCAGCCTTTATCTACCCAAGAAAAATGGATAACTGTGTTTTTTTTTCTAATTTTTACCATTACAAATAATACTACTTTTAACATTCTTACACGTTTCACTATACACATGTACCAATATTTTTCATAAATATATAATGAAAGCAAAAATACAGGTTACAAGGTATGCACATTTTGAACTGTTAAAAGTAATACCAACTCTTTCCAAAATGGTATATAATTTGTGCTTCTACCAGCATTGTATGATAAATCTCATTGTTCCACATGCTTTACCAAAACTACATATTGTATTTGTGTATAATCTTTGCTATCCCCTTACAATTAATAAGGAAGGCTTCTTTTCAAGTGCTTTTTGGTTATTTCCACATCTACATGTTTGGAATGCTTATTAATATGTTTTTCAATCTTTGTACTGTATTTTTATTTTCATATTGAATTTTCCCCTTTAGTCATTGAATTAAGGTCTTTTTCTTTGTTCTGGATACAATTTCTCCATCAGTTATATTTGTTAACAATGCTACCTAACATTCTGTAACTTTCATGCTTGCTTTAATGATGATATCGCATGAAAAACACAAATTATTCATTTTCATGTTGTAAAATGTATTCTGTTATGTTTATTATATTTATATTATATTTAAGATTTTTTAATTCCATTTCACAAATCATTAAAATATTCTACAATATTTACTGAGAACCATATAATCTTGCTTTCTGAATTTTAGCCTAAAATCTACAGAAATTGATTTTTTATTTATAGTATGTTATAGAAGGTAAATAACTATTTTTTTATCTATCAAATTACTTTACCATAATTTGTTGAAAAGACTATCCTTCCCACATTTTTCTCTAGTGCAATTTATAATCTGTCTTAATTTACAGCGCTGCATATATTTATATAAATATATATAAATGTTTGTGTACATATACACACAAATACATGTTTGTATGCATGTGTGTATGTATATATAATAACTAGCACATTATTTACAAGTTAACTGTGAAGAAAATATTCTAATATATTAATATTACAACAAAAAATTTCATTTCTAAACCTAGTTGGACTTTAAAATTTTGATGCCTCAAAACTACTTTCCTTCCTAATATGTATGAAATTAAAAGTTTCTTAACTTTGTCGATGAAGCACAGCTCTACTTGAGCAGACAGCTGAATGAATTATTTTTGTTGACTGTGTAGCCTGAGTGACAATTCTCACAAATCTATAGGATTTGTGGCATTTTCTGACATGTCCTACTTATTGCTGAATTTACTAGGCCACTCTGGGAGACTGTTTACTAAATTACTAAAAGTATCTCTCATAATTCCTGAGGGTTTACAAAAATTTATTTGCTTCATATGTAGAGTCAGAATAGTAAGTGATATTCCTAAACACTTCCCAACTTAACATTTAATGACTCTTAAAACATGAATAAAAGAGGTTTCTACACTATTTATTATTCCATAGTTCTACTTTGTTTTCAATGGTAATTTTACCATTAATTAAAGTAAGTATTGGTAGTAGGTGTAAAGTAAATAAATTCATCACTGCTTTTCAAATGGAAAAACATGCCATCAAGGAATTTTTTTTTTTCAGTTTTTGGCATGGGGGTGGGTGGCTTAAGATACTGCATTTGCTTAGCATTTATTGGTTATTAAAACAAAGTTTGGATTTCACAGATATTAGATGATCTTTGACTGTAAGTATAAGAAAGCCTCAAGATTGAGTATTAAGTGAAATCATAGCAAAATAACCATGTAAAACAAAGAAAAAAAATTTCCTGTAATAGTATATCCTGTCAAATTCATAAATCTGTATGTGTGAATACATGTGTATATATATATTTTTTCAGGAGACTACAGAATTAAGAATCCAAAATTTCAATGTAGCACTCAAAGCCTTGAAATTTACTGAAGATGAAAAAGAAATGTTTATGATAATTTGTAGGCCTTTAGTTGACTCTTATGTTACCTTGCGGGGTTCTTAAGCTATAAACATATTTAGAAAATGCTTTAAAATATCACATTTGTAACTAATAAGATTGATGTTTGATGACTGAGTCCATGTTCTATTTAATTTTATTTTCTGTAGAATGATGTTACAGAACATGTACATAAGAAGTGCAAATTACTTGGCCTCTTTAAAATTTGTTATATCTTTGTCTATGCAGTGTTACTTAATTGAAGTAGACATTTAATTTTGACTTGATTTGAAATTCTAATATGCAACATGTTAGTTCATTTGCAGTGTGTTTCTATTGGTGCTCTCTGCTTTGTAATAGAAAGATAATAGAAAAGGGATAATTTATGTACAAAAATCTTTATGTGCCTATTGGACACATATTTTTTGTGAGTGTTCAAAACTTTTCCCATTTCTTTTTTTTTTCTTTTAATTAAGAGTTATGCATTTCTTATGTAGCCTAGACACAAGTCACTTTTCACAGATACACACTGTGAACATGTTTGCTAAAACTGTGGCTTGTCTTGATTTTTTAAAAAGTGTTTTCATAAAATAGGAATTTTTAATTTTGATGAAGTCCAATTTACCATCATTTTCTTTTATGGTTTGTGCTTATTTTGAAGCATAAAATAGATTTTTGTATACTCAAAGTCACAGATACATTCTACTGTTTCTTTTGGAAGATCAATAATTTTAGCTTTTTCTATGTCTAAGTTTCATTTTGAAGTAATTTTTGTGTATGGTGTGAGAAAAGCATTGTTTATTTATTTCTTTCTAAAAAGACATCTAGACTTTCCAGCACTATTTGCCTCATACATTTAATTACATTGAGACATATCAAAAATAATTTTCTTTATATATGAGAGTATATTCTATATTCTCCTTTCCGTTCTTTAGGCCAATAAAACACTACCATGATTATACCATTCACAGAGAGTCTTGAAATCATAAGTATAAATGTCCCAACTTTGTTCATTTTCAATATCATTTTCAATATCATGGAGTCATAAATTTTGGACTCATCTTTTCAATATCTATAAAAGAAATGGTGGGATTATTCTGAATCTACATGATAATTTTGGGAGAATTGGAATCTTAACATCAAATCTTCTAATCCAAAAATGTAATATACTTAGCCTTTTACTTCCCCTGTTAGGACTTGATTATTTCTCTCTAGAGATTAGCCCATTTTTGTTAACTTTATTTCTATTTCATGTTTTAATGCTATTAAATGGTATTTTAAATATGCATACTTTCTAATTATTTATTTCTGATATACAGACATACAACTGAATAGTCCACTGACCTTGAACCCTTAAAAGTTTCTAAATTCACTTATTATTTGTAGTAGCTATTTTGTAATTTCCTTAGACATTTCTGGAAAAATCAGGAAACATGTCATCTATGAACATAGAGAACTTTGCTTTCCTGTTCTAAAAAGCATGCTTTTAATTCCTTATCCTTGTTTCACTTTGCCTCCAATCCAATGCCTGGCATTTCCAGTAAAAGTTAAATAGAAATGGTGAAAGTAGTCATCTTTGCCACTTTAGAGACTGAAGATTTATGAGATTCAATATTTAACCATTAAGTTTTATTTAACTGTATATTTTTTGTAAAGGGACATCATAACATTGAAAAATTACCTACTATTTCTGATATGTGGAAAACTTTTTATCTTGCGTAGATTTTTTTTTTTGTAAATGCTTTTTATGCATCCATTGTGATGATGGTATGGTTTTCTCATTCATACTGCTAATATGGTAAATTATGTAATTTATTTATTTTTAAGAGGACTTTAGTAGAAAAATTTTATATTCACATCAAAATTGAGCAGAAGGTACAGAGATTTTCCATATACTCCCTGATCTCACACATATACAGACTTCCTCAGTCTCAACATCCCACACAAGAAGAGTGTTACAGTTCTGTTACAACAGATGAACCTACACCAAGGAACCTACATTTGATGAACCTACATTGATATATCATTATCATAATCAATTCCACAATTTACTTTAAGATTCACACCTGGTATTGTACATTCTATGGGTCTTTACAAATTTATAATCACATGTATCCACCATTATAGGATCACACAGAACAGTTTCAATATTCTAAAACTCCTCTCTCCCTTTCCCAACCACTGGAAATCAATGATCTTTCTATTGTATTCATGCTTTTGACTATTCCAGAATATCATATAGCAGAAATAATACAGCACGTAGCCTTTTTGGTTTGGCTTCTTTCACTTAGTATGTGCATTTAAGGTTCTTCCATGCCTTTTCATGGCTTGATAGAATATTTCTTTTTAGCACTTAATAAAATTGTATTGTCTGGGTGTACCATGATTTATCTATTCATTCACCTACTGAAGGACATCATGGTTGCTTCAATATCTAAGTGTTACCATACTCAGAAACATCAGGGGAAAGGGGGGTGCTGGCTAAGCCAACCTGACAGGATTCTTGCCAGAGACAGGTCAAAGTGAACAGATATCACAATGTGCGTGTGAGGAATGGGGAATTTGGTCAGATATCTATTGAGGGTGATCAAACATCTATAGCTCTCTCTAAACTGATTTAGCAAGATTCTTGCTACAACTGGGCATTTTAGGCTCAACAAAGACAAATAAAGGTAGCTAGAAATAAAGTTCTGTTGCATTAAGCCACTAGCATCTGAAAACTGGTTGCTAGAGTTAACATAGCCTGTAATATTCTGACTGATATACTAATATATCAGAATATTTATTGATTTACTTTATTTGCATTCTAACTATACAAATATATACTTCATGAAGTTATAGATTTTTTTCTGTAGATTCATCTTATATTTACAGTATTAACAAATCTGACATAGTATGCACTCCATAAATATTTGCCAAATGAATGAATAAATTAAGACATGGTCAGACATTTCCTTAATTACAGGAACAAAGCCAAATATTTAATTTTAGGGAAGTTTTAAATTTGGAAGAGATTACATTACATTGCTTCTGTTTCCTCAATGAAAGAAAGAGAAAGATCTTTACTAAATAAGGAGTTAAATAAATGGTTGTTAATTGTATGAATAATATGATAAACATAGTAATATATATTTATTCATACTTCTAATATTGAAAAATATCTAGAATTTAGTAAAAAACAGGTAAGGGTCTAAAACTACTTGATAAAGTGATATAATGAAAAGCAATGAAAGCATACAATTTATACTTTAAATAAATTACCCAACTTCATTTTATGTGAATGTGTGATGAAGCATAAGCTATCAAAGTTTGCACTTCCTACAGTTATCTCTCCATATAATATATATATATATATATATATATATATAGCGAACAGTGATTTAGTAACATAGATGTATTCACCTAATCCATTTCTTAAGGCTTATAAACATCATTCATTCTCTCTGAAGAGACAGGGTAGTTTTCATTAATGGAGCAACATCTGTTCTTTCAGAAGTAAATGAGTTCCCTGAAGGACAATTAATAAAAAATATTGCCACTAAACACAGCTGGTAAATTGTTAATAAAAATATGACAAATTAAAGGGAAAATAACTGCAGATTCAATAAATATGAACATAATAAAGTATATAAATATCTTTTTTCTTATAAAGTCAATTGAACTAGAGTTTTTAATTTTTAACATAGATGTATCATAACTTTCAATAATAGCATTTTGATGATTGGAACAAGAAGTACTCAGTATCATTTTATAATTGCAAAATGTAAGGTGTTAGATTTTATAACTACAAAATGTAAATTAACAAATTAAATATTGATGGAGTAAAAAGCAGTTTAACTGAATTGAGGGTTTATGTATTAGAAAAAAAATATCAACTGAGATCCTCTTAGGTACATTGTGGTAAGTGGCAGCAAAAAGTATGATTAATTGAACAAATACAAGCCACTTATCTCTATGTTTACTTCTTTGCTATCTTTCTACTAATGTAAACAGAAATAGAAAATGAATTTTAAAAAAAGAAAATGAACTTGACCGGGTCCTGTGTGAAAGGCTTTGACTATTAATCTAAAATATTATAATTAATTTGTTAATCTACTTTGGTCACTGAAGATTTTGAACAAGAATTTAAAGTAATTAACAAAGTGCTGGAGGAAAATCATTTGCAGAACTATGTAGGAAGAACTGCACAGAATAGAAGGGTGAAAAGAACTGGGCCAGCTATTTTAATAAACTTAAAATTTCACTTTCAGCCTCATTAACTAAATTTAAGGCAGTGTTTTTTAACCTCAGTGTCCTCAACATCTGTACCAGAGAATCCTTTGTCGGGAAAGAAGGTGATTTCCTCTTAATTGCCAAATGTCCCCATGGGTTCTCTGTCCAGGTGGGGCTTGGGAAAGCAAAGTTGCCTACAGCTGGAACCACCACTATTTTACAGTGAAGAATTGTTCGATATATGTTCTTCCACAATTTCAAAATTCCAATTGTTAAGGATATATAACTAAGAAGGAAATGCCACCTTTTAACTTATCTTTTTCATTTACAGGATATCTTAAATGCTACTTCTTTGGAAGTCTTCTGAAAATTGTCACATTGGAGTAAATTGTTAAATTGCCTTCTGTAACTATTTTACTCTTACATTCTGTTGTAAGAGTTACAACTCATGGCAGCTTTTAAAGGATAAGATCATATTGTATTCATCTGCCTTACAAATATATTTATCACAGTGTCTGAATACAGTGGTGACAACAACATACATTTGTTGAACTGAACAATAATGAAAATTTAGAAAAACAGAGAATAATATTTATAATTTTTCCCCATTATCTGTGTTTCTGAGAAGTTCACTAATGGTCAAAGATGTTAAATATTGTTCTGGCTGTACAAATCTGGTGACTGAGACAACAATATATAAGGCAATGTCCATACTGTTTCTGTGTTCTCAAGACAGACACAAATCCCTTGTTTTATTCTTTTATCATTTTTCATCTTCCACATTCAAGAAGGAATCGTATATATATTTTCTAAGTATATATGAAATTTATCCATCTATGTCTCTTAATTGTCAAGAACAGTGTTTAATCCTGGGCATTGCATACTCCCACCCAGATTAGTGCAAGTATATCCTAATGGGTACCCTTGCCTCCAGGCTTTCCATGCTTCTTGTTGCATCCAAGTGAGCATTACATGCATGAAAACATTCTCTAGCTTTCCAAAAACTTTGGGATAAAATATAAACACCTTTGTATGACTTAAAATGAGCCAATTTACTTGTATATTTCTACAATTCACATCTGCCATTCCCCATCTGACATTCTGTGTTCCATTTTTTTATACAATCATATTTTATCATGTCACATAATTATTTCTTTTTTGTGGTGGGAATAATTAAGATCTAGTCTTTTAATATGAAAATGAATATATGTATGTATATGCATGACTGGGACATTGTGCTGTAAACCAGAAATTGACACATTGTAACTGACTGTACTTGAATTTTAAAAAAAATCTAGTCTTTTAGCAAGTTTCATATAACATTATTGTCTTATATTTACTATACCATGCATTAGATCTGCAGGACTTATTTATCTAATAGTTGCAAGTCTGTACCCTTAAACAACATCTCTCCTATTGCCCCACCCCAGCTTCAAGCAACCAGCATTTTACTCTGTTTTTATGAGTTCAGCTTTTTTAGATTTCATATATAAGTGATACCATAAACAGTATCTGTCTTCTCTCTGATTTATTTCACTTAGCATAATGTCCTAATGGCCCATCCATGTTGTTACAAATGACAGGATCTCCACCCTTCTCACAGCTGAATAATATTCCATTGGATGCATACACCAGATCTTCCTTATCTATTCATTCACTAATGGGCACTTAGGTTGTTTCCATATCTTGGGGTTTTTTTGCATTATGCTGCAATAGACATGGGATTACATATATATCTTTGGAATCCTGTTTTTATTTCTTTTGAGTATACAAGTGGAATTGCTGGATCATATGATAGTTCTATTTTTAATTTTTTGAGGAAACTCCATACAGTTTTCCATTGTGGCTGAACCAATTTACATTCCCACTAACAGTTTATAAGAGTTCCTTTTTTACACATCCTCACAACACTTGTTACGTCTTGTGTTCTTGTTGATAGCCATTCTAAAAAGTGTGAGATGATATCTCTTTGTGTTTTTCATTTGCAATTCCTTAATGATTAGTGATGCTGAGCATCTTTCCACATGCCTATTGGCTATTTGTATTTCTTCTTTGGATAAAAGGGCTTGTTCTCCTGCCCTTTTTTCCTTCCAGTTTTATTGAGGTATGAGCACTGTATAAGTGTAAGATGTGGAGCATAATGATTTAACTTACATACATCATAAAAGGATCATCACAGTCAGTTTCGTGCATATCCATCATCTTGTATAGGTATAAAACTAAAGAAATAGAAAATATTTTTTTCCTGTGATGAGAACTCATGATTTACTCTCTTAACCATTTTCATATATAACAATACAGCAGTGTTTGTTATATTTATCATGTTGTACGTTATATCCCTAGTGCTTACTCATCTTGTAACTGGAAGTTTGTATCTTTTGATTGCCTTCATCAAAGTCCCTTTCTCCCACATTCCTCCTTTGATAACCACAAATCTGATCTCTCTTTCTATGAGTTTATTTTTTTTGTTTGTTTTTGAAGAATAATTAGCCTATAACACTATGTCAGTTCCTGTTAAACAACATAGTGATTCAATACTTCTATACATTTTGAAGTGATCACCACAATAAGTCTAGATACAATATATCACCATACAAACTTTGTTATATGTTTGTTATTTTTATTTATTTTTTAAATTGCACATATAAGAAAAACCATACACCATTTATATTTCTCTGTCTGACTTATTCCTCTATCTGTAGCTTTGTAGTAAAGTTTGAAATCAGGGAGAGTGACACCTCCAGCTTTTTCTTCTTTCTCAAGGTTGTTTTGGCTATTCAGGGTCTTTTATGTTTCCATACAAATTTAAAAATTATTTGTTCTAGTTCTGTGAAAAATGCCTTTGGTATTTTGATAGAGATTGTGCTGAATCTTGGGCAGTGTGGTCATTTTGACAATATCAATTGTGAGTCTGTCTCTGTTTTGTAAATAAGTTCATTTATGGGTTTTTTTTCCTTTTTTTAGATTCCATATATAAGTGATAGCATATGGTATTTTTCTTTCTCTTTCTGGCTACTTAGTGTGACAACCTCCAGGTCCATCCATGTTACTGCAAATGGCATTATTTTATTATTTTTTAAGGCTGAATAGTATTCCATTGTGTGTGTGTATATGTATGTATGTGTGTGTGTGTGTGTGTGTGTGTGTGTGTGTATACATATATATATACCACAACTCCTTTATCCAGTCATTTGTCAAAGAACATTTAGGTTGCTTCCATGTCTTGGCAATTGTAAATAGTGTTGCTATGAACATTGGGGTGCATGTGTCTTTTCAAATTAGAGTTTCCTCTGGATATATGCCCAGGAGTGGGATTGCTAGATCATAGGGTAAGTCTATTTTCAGTTTTTTAAGGAATCTGCATACTATTTCCATAATGGTTGCACCAAACTACATTCCCACCAACAGTGTAGGTGGGTTCCCTTTTCTCCACACCTGCTCCAGCATTTATCGTTTGTGAACTTTTTAATGGTGGCCATTCTGACTGGTGTGAGGTGATAGTTTTGATTTGCAATTCTCTGCTAATTAGCAATATTGAGCATTTTCACCAGTCTTACAGTTTTCATAGTGCAGGTCTTTTACCTTTTTAGTTAGATTTATTTCTAGGTATTTTATTCTTTTTGATGTGATTATAAATGGAATTATTTTCTTAATTTCTCTTTTTGATAGCTCACTGTTAGTATACAGAAATACAGTAGACTTCTGTATATTAATTTTGCATCCTGCAGCCTTACGAAATTCACTGACAAACTCTAGTAGTTTTCTGGTGGCATCTTAAGATTTTCTATGTATAGTATCATGTCATCAGCAAACAGTGGCAATTTCACTTCTTCCTTTCCAGTTTGGATTACTTTTGTTTATTTTTCCTGACTGATTGCTGTGACTAGGACAACAAATAGTATGTTGATTAAAAGTGGCAAGAGTGGGCATCCTTGTCTTTTCCTGATCTTAGAGGAAATGCTTTTAAACTTTTCACCATTGATTATGATGTTAGCTATAGGCTTGTCATATATGGTCTTTATTATGTTGAAGTATGTTCTCTTGTATGTTCTCTCTTTACCCAATTTGTTGAGTTTTTATTAGAAATGGATGTTGAATTTTGTCAAAAGGTATCTCTGCATCTATTGAGATAACAATATTATTTTTATTCTTTGATTTGTTAATGTAGTGTATCACATTGACTGATTTATAGATATTATAAAATTTTTGCACTCCTGGGATAAAACCCACTTAATCATGGTGTATGATTCTTTTAATGCATTGCTTGATTCAGTCTGCTAGTATTTTTGAGGCTTTCTGCATCTATGTTCATCAGTGATACTAGTTTGTAATTTTTCTTTTGTGATATCTTTGGTATCAGAATGGCTCATAGCATGCATACAGAAGCATTCCTTCCTCTGCAACTTTTGAAATGGTTTGAGAAGGATAGGCATTAACTCTCCTCTAAATGTTTGGCAGAAATCACCTGTAAAACCATCTGATCCTGGACTTTTGTGTTTTGGAAGTTTTTAAAATTATTATTACTGATTCAATTTCATAACTGGTTAATATTTTCTGTTTATTTCTGGTTCAACCTTGGGAGTTTGTATGTTGCTAGGAATTTGTCCATTTCTTCTAGGTTGTCCATTTTTTGGTACATAATTGTTGATAGTAATCTCTTAAGATACCTTGCCCATTTTAAACCAAATTGTTTGGCTTTTTTGTTTGTTTTTGGTGTGTATGGTTCTTTATATAGTTTGGATATCAACCCCTTATCCAATATATGGTTTGCAAATATTTTCTCCCATTCTGTAGGTTGCTTCTTCATTTTATTGTTTCTTTTTATGTGCAGAAGTTCTCTGATGTATTCTTGCTAGTTGATTTTTGCCTTTGCTGTTTAATATAATTTTTGGGATCTTCAGCCTTATATATAATATATACCTTCTGTCTGAAA
Organism: Camelus bactrianus; assembly: GCF_048773025.1. Taxonomy (NCBI): domain Eukaryota; kingdom Metazoa; phylum Chordata; class Mammalia; order Artiodactyla; family Camelidae; genus Camelus; species Camelus bactrianus. Next base: position 78,955,146 of record NC_133540.1, read on the forward strand.
CATTACCCTCTCTCTGACCACTGTTTCTTCTAGATAACTCCTATCTACTTCATGTCCTCAACTTAAATATTAGTTTTTGAGGTAAGCTCTCCTTGACCATTATTACCAGGTCAGCTGCCAATGCTTAGTATTTCACATATCATAAATTTGACACAGTGGTACAATTTATTGTTTAATTGTCAGTCTCTTTACACTATAAATTCAGAGGGCAGAGCCTCTTATTTCCTTTTTTTGTAATCTAGTCTCCTGGCACCTGCTCAATTCTCTTTGACTCATAAATAATAGCATTTACTGATAACAATAAAAAATCACTTGTCATTTGTCACACACTAGGCTAAATGCTGTGTATTCACTTTTCCAGGAAGAAACTATTTAAAAAGAGTAAGTAAAATTTCCAAGTTCCAGATTCATTAAGTGGAAAGGATAAGGGTAAACACAAGATCACTTGTCCAATGTTGATACTCTACCACTGCAACAGTTCTGAAATAATTCAGAGTAAGTCCTAGGAAGGGATTTATTTTGGTGTTGAATTAAGTGCTTTCAAATTTGCTTTTTCCCATGAGGAACATTCATTATTTCTAAATGATATTTTTAGAAACCTTCCATTCTCTTCATTGTACATTTTTGTTTAAAAGATACAATCAAATGATACTGATGTTTCTGTCTTCTATCTTTTGACATGCCGTTTTTATCAAATAGTGAACTCCATCTTTCTCTTTATTCTGACCATAGCATTAAAAACATTTTGTTCTGCTTATTATATTCCATGAATCAATACATGTTTGAATCGTCTAACAATACCCTTCCTTGTTCAAACCACAGATTATTTTTAATGCAAATTAAATTATCTTACTTCCTACTGTTCTCTGTGTCTAGTCTAAGTGACATCATAAATTCTCTAAATGCTGATGAAATTTTATCTCAGAAACATTACTGTTTTGTGTTATCACAGTTTTGTTTTTAGGCTCCATCATTTTTTGATATGTATATATATTTCTAATTACTATTTTGTTATTTACTATTTTTGATTAATTATGTTCTTGAGGTTATCTCCATTGTATCTATCTAATAGAAATACAATATATTGGTGTGCTACTGCACATCTCTTCACAACTTCATATTTGGCAACATTATGTTGGTAACCTAAGGTCAGCTATGGTGGGAATGTTACACCAGGGAAACCAGCAGAAAACACAATTATTGCTTGATTTACAGTTTGTTACTTGTATGGGCTTAAGAAAGTGAGGGACAAAATGTTAATAATCCCTATGAACTTAAAAGTGTATCTTATTTGCAGCCATTAAGTTGTAAATAGCACAAAAACTGAGGAAATATTCTAGTATTTGAAAACTGTTACCTATTTTAGCAAAAATGTTGCTCATGTCACTGATTAGTGAAATAAGTTTGATTAGTAAGATAAATGAAAACATACATTTTCATTGTTAACAGCCTTTTCATCTTTTTCATTAAACTAGATAACAGCCACATTACAACGGAACTCATTTGTGAGGTGTTAATACATTTTATTGTGTTATTTATTCAGTTAATTACCTATAAGAAAAAAAAAGTACCTATACATATAAACAGAAAATGTTACACACTGAGATAATTGACATCCCTGTTGAAACACATCTATTTATCCCTGGACACCAATTTAACACTAATTTTCCACAGAAGCAATGACATATTTTGTATTATTTCAGAATGCAATAGGTCATATCATTCTGTTGACTATGTTTACATGCAATAAGTGCACAGTATTGGCATTTATCTTAACCTATACTTCTGGCTACCTTTTTACAATAACTTTCTACTGTATCTGTGCTTGATTCTTCTACTGGTAGTCTGCATCCCTTTTCACTGCCTTCTATAGTTCAACTCTCTTCTCCCAAATCACATGAGCTTGAAAATTAAAGATTTCATTTTACAGACACCCTTGGTACTAAGAAGTAAATGTTGCTTAGGTTCTTCTAATGAAATGTATTTGTACTACTGTTGGAATGCAGAAATGGAGGCAATGGTGTCAAGTTAAAGTGCTGATGAATGTGTCTGAAATAAGTTAACCTCATATCACACGGTCCTGCTACAGCTTCAAAGGGAGTTGTGGCATAAGCACCGGGATAGTGGGTGGAAGCAGCCAGTTTCTTATTTCTATATCACAAGACTGATGATGTTATTTTAAAGTAAAATATCCAGGAAGTCTTCTCACAACTCTGATTTCTCCTCATCCAAACATTTTTATTATTTGGCATTTATTTTATTATATTAAATCCTTTCTCTTTGAACATCTAGAAAATTTTCTATTTCCTGATCTGAGCCTTGACTGTCACATTAAGAATCTATCATTTTTAATAATAAATAATAGAGTTTTAGAGAATATTCTGTGAATAACTGTCTCTAATTCTTAATGTATTAATATACAAAATCAAATATATTTGATGTTTGAAGATTTTTATTACAAATAATTTTGCTACCTCCTCTAGCAATTATAAGCTTACATCAGATGTCAGAAATAAAACATGATGAAAAGAGTTTTCCAGAAAAATGTTAATAAAGGAACATCTGATGAGAATTCCTTTAGGGAAAAATAAACAAGGTATTTGGAAAAGGATAAGTTAAAGAGAAGTAGCTTGTAATTAAATATTAGGGAGCCATAGAGAATCTAGACTGGAAGAAGGCACAAAAGGATTAAAAAAGGAAGAGAAATGAAATGTTCAGATATTTAGATCTGAAAGTATTCAAGCTCCACATATCTGGACTATAGTTAAAATGTTTTGAGATCAACAGAGTTAGGACAAAAAGCATTTAAATTATCAGAAAATCCTAAAAATATTACTGAACCTCAGTCTGACTAATGAAGATAATTACAAATTCAGTGTAAAGACACCTGTTATATTTGCTATAAGCATCCATTCCTCCTTCTTCTGTTAACTGCATCCACGTTTCTTTTGTGAAAACCACCTGCTTCCCTCCTCAGTGTATGTGAATAGGATAGGACTGAACTCACACACTGGGTACAGGACCAGACATATGATCTGATCTTTCTAAAGAAATTACTGAAGACCTTTGGCCATACATAAACAGCTGGGGATTGTCCTGTGACACAGAGAAGTGAAAGCCCAGATATCTCTCTAATGTTTTTGTTAACTTACATGTGGCGTAAGCTTGGGATTGCAGGTTTTAACATGTGGATAACTCCAGACTGGAATAAACAACGATTCAGGAAGAAATAAATCAAATGCTTGGTTCTGTCACAGTATGAAGTCATTTAAGGTACTACATATCCTTGGATGTACTGATTCTTTTTTGCTTAGATTCATTTGACCAGACTGTTTATTCCTTACAACAAAAAATCCTGACTAATCCATTTACTATTAAATAATTATAGACAACAGAGAAAACAATAGAGTCTGATGTTTCAAATACATTGAAACAAAGGATGAGAAAGGGAAAAAAAATCTTTCTGAACAACAAATTCATGCCAGACACTAAAATCAAAAACACAGTTTTCACAACATTCCCATGAGAAAGATGACATTAGTAACTTTTTTTCTGAATGTAGTTATTAGGAATCAGAAATATATGTGGAGACAGAATTCAAACTTAGGTCTTTCGGATTTCAAATGCCTTATGGTTTAACATTGAGATTTACTGTGACTAAATCTCTAGTAATTCTACACAAAGACTGATAATATTTGACTGCTTTAAAGTTGATTGGCATAAAGTTTCTTTTTGCTTGACGACTTCCATTGAGAATAAATAGCAACCTTCATTAGTATTCAGTATCAATTTTTATCAATAATAACAGATTCCCCATAATAGAGCACATGGAATTTCAATAGCAGTTCACAAGATATTTGAAATAATGATCATACTAATTATAATTTGTGTCATGATTAAACAAAACAGTATAGGTCCTCAAATACTATTTCATTTGAACTACATCCAAGGAAGATAGTCATCATTCATACTAAAAAAAAAAGGAAGCTATAAGTCCATTTCCTCTATAGTGAGCCCATTTTCTTTCTCACTTGTTTTGTTACATAGTAGGTGGAAAATGATTTAGTTACTGACAAGGAATAATTTCAGCTTGTACAGAAACACTCTAAATTAGCCAACAGAAGGGAATGATACCTACAAGCCAACAGTAGGGAAATATTTCTGTGCTATTTCAACTGACTGTTCTTCAATTAAAAATATTTTTTTAAAAGAAGAAAATAATAATAAAAAAAATCAAACCATTGAGCCACCTCAAAAAAGAAAAAAACAGAAAAGTTCTTGATCTGGAGTACTATATATTCTAAATGTAAAATGTATATAAAAAATGCTTTAGAGAATGAAATATTATTGATCAAAATAAGAACACCTTCTATAAAATAAAACACATAAGCCTAAAGAAATGCATTTAGGAAATGCTTTTCAAATGTTCTGAAGAGAAAGAAAAAAATAGTTCTTACTTAAATGGAATTGAAGAGATCAGAATAAATCCCATTCCTAAATCATCTCTCAAACTACAGATTAAGTGACTGTGTAGAATTATTTGAGGCATTTAAAAATATGGGATAAGTAGAAATGCCAGATAATAGTCTGTTGACAGGTAATGCCAGGAAGATACTCAGATACTCAAGAAAGGAACCATTGGAAGTATATTTTAAACCTAATATTCTTCTTTGACAGAAGCAAATAAATAAATCATTTTTGCATTAATTAAGATAACTGCAGTATATAATACAAAATGACACACTAAGCTACATAACAGCTCTCATCTTATTTAGAGCCAAAATCATTCAAAGCTCTCTGCAGGATGTATGATAATTCGCAGGACATGGAATAACCAAAAAAAAAAAATTTTTTTTAAGTACAAAGTTTAAAGACTTACACTATCTGACTTCAAGTCTTATTATAAAACTACAGACATTAATACCTTGTGGTTTTGGGGCAAAATGGAAAAATAGATCAATATAACATAATAGAGAGTCTAAGAATAAACCAATTGATGAAATGATTTTCAAAAACTTACCCAAGTAATTCAATGTGGAAAGAAAGACTATTTAAGTAAGGATTATATACTAACTGAAAAAAATGTGGCAATAGTGAACCTCAAATTTAATCTCATAATTCACATATAAATTTTTTTCAAGGTGTCAATACAGAAATGCTAAATCTATAAGTTTCTAAAAGAAATCTAGAAGGATATTTTTGCAACTTAGAGGTAGGGAATTTTTTTTGATAGGATGTATAAAGCAAATAACATATATATATATATTTGAATTCACTACAAGTAAAGGCTTTTCTCTAACTGTTAAGAAAATAGTCCATACACTGAGAGAATATTCTGTCAAATACATATCTGACAGAAGATCTTTTTAAAACCATACAAAGGACTCCTATACTTAGTTAAAAGACAAAGTTTCCCCTTGAAAGAAAGCCAACAACAACAAAAGTAAATAAACACTTTCCAAAGGAATAGGTACATACAAATGGTTAGTAAGGACATTTTAAAATGCTAAACATTAGTAGACATTAAGGAAATACAAATTAAAAAGATGATGATATACTATTATTTATACAGCTGCTAGAATGGCTAAAATTTTAAAAACAGTCAACAATAAAATATTGGTAAGGATATGAATCACTTGAAAATCTCATACATTGCTGGTAGGGAAACACATAGTAGTCTGTCCATGAATTGTTACAAGAAATTGAAAACAGATTGTCATTTATACACCAATACTTAAAGATCTGTATTTCTATATAAATAAAGACTATATGTCAAAACACCATAAATATCCAGAAAGCTTATGAGTATAATTATTTAATATTAATTTGATGTGTTTGTAATCAGTTTTCTTTACATTTTATTATTTTTTTAATGATTAAACTAAAACGGCTGGAAATTATGCATTAAAATCTAGAAATAAAGATTGTTTCATCTTTTAAAAATTGTGAGGGATATCATAATTTTTGTATTTATTTGTGATTTTAAATTTATTATTATAAATGCATGAATATGTTGTACTGAATGCAGTTTATTTTTATGTGTGTAAATACACAGACACATACACATTGTCTTTCTGGTTTTTCCGTATTTTTTTTTATCCTATATCTTTTAATTTTTAGTTTCACAATACTAACTGCTGTCACATATCATGCATAGTTTAGTGTGAGAACCCATTTTTTCAACTGTATTGTTTAAATGCTTATTTTAACCGTATGTCTTTTTTCCTCTATTTTTTGCTTTGATTTGATGGTTATATACTAATATTTATATGTCAAGTGGTTTAAATATGCTTAAGAAAATTATTAGATATTGCTAATTATTCAATAGTTTTTTTAATGTCATATTTAGAATCCTAGGTGCTCATCTCGTTAGAATGAAGTTATATGATTTTTTTCAGATTACCATTATAATTTCCAGAAAAAATGATTAGTATTTTAAAATGAGTTTAGTTTCTACATTTAAAGTTATATGGAAAGACTTGTAATAATTTGCTATTTTATTAAAAAAGGAATGTTATTGCTAATCATTATTCTTGTTCTTATAGATATGATTACTTTTTAAAAATTTTTATAATAAAAGTATAATTAACATTATTTATAACATTATTCTCTTAAAATAGGAAATAACTCAAGGAATAACCATTATGAAAATTGTTTAAACAAAATACTACATATTTTTATGGTTCTAAAATACATGTTCCATTAGGGCAAGTGCCTTACCTTCTTGTTTATCACAACAGGGCTTATGTGATTTCCTGGCTCAAAATAAGAAATCAGTTTGTATTTCTTGAATGAATGATCCTTTCTTCCTTTATATTTCAATAGGTATATTAATGGAAAGATAAGTGTTTAACATTCTGACAAGCCATGTTAAACTTATACCATATTTTCTTTATTTCAAAAAATTTTACAATAATGTGTTTGCATTGTTTGATTTGATAACTTCTAAATGTAATAATTTATAGGACTCCAAGGAATACTACTAAGTCCAAATAAATATTTATCATTTAGTTTGTCCTTCACTTAAAATAACAAATTGTGCATGAAAAATATTTAAAATAATGTAAATTGAGTTAATAAGAAGGTATTAACTAATTAAATATAATTTTTCCACTTTTGTGGATGAATACCATTATTATTTAAACTATGTTTATATTTTATTTATATGTAATACTGTTTTACCACTTCAATTTTATTGGTCCAAATGTTTATCCTCTGATTTTTTTAATTGAAATACATTTGACATACAACATTTACGTAAATTTAAGTATACAATATGTTGTTATGATACATCTATATATTGTAATATGATTGCCATTGTAGGGATAGCACCTCTATCATGTCACATAGTAATATACATTGCTGTGATCTATTACAACTTCTTGCTGTTCACATTTTCAAAAAGTTCTGGAGGAAAACATTACATCAGAAAATGGTAAATGAGGACAACTTGTTTAAATAATTTTAGAGAAGGCAACATACATGTAAAAATACCAGAAAATAAGGACAAACAACACAGCTATTATTTATTAACTGCTTATTCCTATGCATTGTGTTTAATCTTTTATATGTACTAACTCCTTTGCCAAATAAATATTGAATATTTTATAATGAATGGGAAGTATTATAAAAACATTTGAATCCATGAAGCCCATTATTATCATTAATATTATTTTAATTAGCATAAGACTAAAATTTTGCCATTTTTCCACAGGTATTATTTTCATTCAGGTGTACACCATTACTATTTAACCTTATATGTTAAAAATTAATATTTAGAGAATTTAAGTGTCTTAGACAATATCCACCAAACATTTTTCTTCAAAATTGTATATAAACTGCTTCTCTTCTATATTTGTTTAGACTACAGAAATAAATACTTTTTTATTATTTACTGAAAATGAATATAGTTTATCTCATAAGGTTGAGGTTATCTCCCCTTTCCTAATATGGAAATTACTTACTGAGATTTGACAAACAAATCTTACATTATGGCTTGTGCGCAAGTTGCTTTCAACAGCAGGCTAGAAGCAGTTAATTAAATGCAGTTTAAACTAGACAGGTGTGAACATGTTGATAATAGAAAGCATGCTATGAATAGTAGCAAGAGAAAAACAAGAGGCTGATAGCAAAGAAGAAAATGCTAAAAAAAAAAGCCTTATATGTTAAAAAGCAAATGATATAAGAACTAGAAAGGTGTTATGAACAGAGGCATGTAGTGCTCCCCTACATAGTTTGTAACTGGTAAAATATATATAAAAACCAAGAGTAAAATGCATCAAATAATGAAGCTATTACAGAGCCAAGGTTTCTATTATTATTCATTTAGTTATCTCTTTCTATATGAGTTTTATTGTTTGTCTGTATCAAAAGTGAAGACAAATTTAATAACAAAATTAAATGTTTGTTTCAGAAACCTTTAAAAATAACATTCATTTTGAAGCTTTCTTAGAAGTAGACAGTACCATCTAGCTCATGTTATTTCTGAATATTCAGAGCCTGATATTGTGCAAATTGTATTTTTTTCACTAAAAATAAATTGTCAAAGTAATAGTTTATTATCCTGAATACTGTTTTAGTGCTGTGTTATCAAAAGCTATGCATATCCAAACGTATTTTAAAATATGAAAATAAAGTAGAAACAGCAGACACTGTATTTATGAGAACACTCTATATTTCTAAAAGAGTTATCTCAAGGTATTTTTTAAGTGATCACAAGATACTGTAGTTTTACAGATGAGTAATGTTCAATAGCAAATTCACCCAAGAGTAATTCAACAAGTCATTGAAGGAAACATGAATTGTTATTGTGTCTCCTATTATTCTGATCCAGAGCTGGTCCATTATAAAAAGCAGAGTTACTGATTTCTTTATTCTCTAAATGCTTGAGTATCTGCTGGGTTAAAATGTGAATAAAACCTATATGGTTATTATTGTTCTAAGAAGACAGATAATAAAATGTCTACCTTCATGGTATGATTTTAAGGCCCCAGTAAAGTGTTTGAAAGAGGCGGCATGTCACACAAATAGCTACATTAGTTGCATACTATTTAACTGGAGCTCAGCAAAGTTGGGATTAAATGATGGGTATTATAGTAACATTACCTAATATGGTACTTAACAAAATTGTATTTAAATCATGGTTATACTACTGATACCTGATACTACAATATACCTAATACTATATGGGCTTGCAAAAGGCTCTGAGCCTCATTTATGTGATAAAATTAAGTCGATTTAATAATTATTACTTTGCCATTTTTAAACCAAAAGTAATATGGAAAACACACATGTACCTCATACACAGTGAGGAAAGCATTGACTCAGGTGTACTCTTTAGCTATGTGATCCTGAAATATTTTATTTTCTTCCATAAACTTTCTGTATCTTTACATTTTCTAAAATGTCTACTCTGGGGACTATTTCCTTTAAAAAGATTGAATAAAACCATTATTTATAGAAGTAATCAATCTGACTACATTAAAATGAAGAATTTCTGTTTGACAAAGTTATCATTGAAAGAAGAAAATACAATCCACAAAATGAAAAAAACAGTAAAATACGCATTAAACTAAAAAAAGATTCATATCTAGAATTTATAAATAAATCATTTATATCACTAATAAAATATATAAAGTGTAATTACAGAAGGGGCAACGGACTTCCATATTTATCTCATGAAAGACAAAAAATAAAAGATCAATAAATCATTGAAACGTACAAAAATGCCAATCCCATTAGTAATCAGGAAAGGCAAAAAATAGCAATAAGGGATTATTAGACAATAATTAGAAAAAACTGAAATGATAATATGAAATATATCATAAAAATGTTAATTCTCATTCACTTTTGGGTAGAAATATAAACTATCAAAAACATTCATTTATAGTAAAAGGGAATAAATTTATAATCTATTACCCCAGAAAGCACTCTTTCTTATATATCCCCAAATAATTTGTACACATGTGTAGATGGATACACATACAAGAATATTCAGAGCAACATTATAATATATAGCTGAAAACCAACTCTCCATCAGCAGTAGACTGGCTAAATCATGGTATATTCAAACAATAAAATGTTATACAGCAAAGAAAGTGAGCAAAATAGAGCTGGTTACAAAGGAAGGACAAATCTAGCAGACAAAATTTTCTACTGAGAAAGAGAGACAAAACATATGGTGCAATTTCATTTACATAAAATTCTAAAACCAGCATAAACTATTCTATTTAAGAATATACACTTAGGTGATGAAATTAAAAAGAAAGACAATAACAAAAAATCAAGACACTGGTTTTCTCTAAATGAGGGAGAGAATATCATGACTTCCAAAGAACACGCTGTGGCTTCTGGCAATATTCTGTTTCTTAACCTGGGCAGTGGACACATGCAAGCCTTTTATTTGGTGTATTATATACATTTTAATATCATACATCTTCATGCATATATGTTGTATTTCAAGATAAATAAAAATGTTTAAAATTTGATGCAGTATATAAACTTTCCAGTAACTTTCTTAACAATCTTAAATCCTTCCAATTTGAGAGAGCAATCGATTTCTTTTTTTTCTCTCTCACAACATAACCAAACTCAAACTTCTCAGCCTCTTGTTTCACAGCTCTTACTCACACTTGTCAGGAACTGCCCAGACTACATCTTGAGGTATTGAACAAGCTAAAGCTTTGCTTTGGAGCATCCTTCATCCTCTTTACTAAATCTTACTCTTTTCTCAAGTCTAACTTAACAATCATGAAACTTATAAAGCACATCTCTAATTTTAAATATGCTCATGTATCCGTTGTAGTATTCACAAAAGTAAGTTGTTACTTTACCTATTTATGTTTATTCAATCCATTCAATTATAAAAACTGCTAACAAAACCCATTTTCTTATCTCCCTTATGCCTACTTTGCAGCTGGCTTTTATGGCTATGGGTCAAGAAATTCCATTTTCAATTGTGAAATTGCTTGCCTAGCAGAGTTAGTACTTTTAAATCAAGAAAACAATATACATTTAAGATAATAGATAAGTATCATTGTCCAACTTTGTACAAGACAGCTGCATATCTGTCACACATGAGACTGAGGCTTGGCTATAAGTCTATGATCCAAACCAGACTTGCTTACTCTCCATATGATCAAGTAAGCAACATTAATTCTGTGGTTCAAGTGTGTCAGACTATTGACAATTTCCAACTTAAGGCAAAGGATTCAAAGAACTGAGAATATGTAGGTATTAACTTGGGTTTAGAGTTTAACAGGAAATACAGACATGTGAATTTTGTTGCCAGTGTCACTCAGTAACAAGATACAGATGCTGCCTTGGCCAGAAAGTAAAGGGATTTCTAAGTCTAGAAGAATTTAAAACACCAGCCATGGTCATCTAAACTATCTTAAACACTTAAAAGAATGAATATTTGTATACACAAATAAAGAAAGGAAAAAGGGAATTTCAATGGATATTCAGAAGCTTTAAAGAAAAATGTCAGCATCTAGTTCTGAAAATGTGTTTCTTAATATTAAAAAGCCAAGATCAGAAAACTAATGGTAACAAAAATTAGATAGAAGAAGGGAGAGTGTTTGTGAGCATAATGCAATCTTTTAATTTAGGCTGAGGGTGAATGAGATACTTCTATATATGCAGGCACAGAGCACATAGTTATGAGTAACATCTCATAGAGAACCGGGAAAGCCTACAGCAAAATTTCACCAACAGATGCCTTTTCTAAACAAATCTGGATTTTTTTTAGGTATTACTTTTAAACAAAATGAATAAAAAATGAAACAGAACAAAACAAAATATTTTAGGTAAAGTTTATACATAATGGTTATTTTTTGAGGTTGAGAAAAGGGTATTTTGTAATATAAAATAATTATTAAAATGTCTGATATAGAACTGTATCTAGTTTTATTTGCTTATAAATTTCAAAGTTAATAAATAAATTTAGTGTTCATAACTTATATCTAATATCTTCCTGAATATAGAAAGAATGTGCCTTGAAGCTTAGCCAACACAATTTTATGCTAAAATATTCCAATATGAATTTAAAAGTTGAATAATAATGTTTGATTCCAAACACATTTATGTAAAACTACGTAAAGTGTATATTAAGGCATCTTACAGTGAGATACATCTTGACAAACCATATCACACTGGGTCACTTAATTTCTCTAATGTATCTTCATCTTGCAACTTATTTAAAAATCCATATTTCATGCCAGTTCCATTGTCTAGTTTTATTAAGATCTGCTATTTTAAAGAAACTATTTAAATGTTTTCATTTATGAAAATCTATTGCAAAAAATAGTTTCTATGACTGAGCAGACTTCAAATTTTCATATTTAGATAGAAAAATAATAATCTTTATTATTTCAGAGAAAAATGTATAAAATCTGTAAAAAGTGAACATACAAAGATCCAAAATAAATTACTTGTATGTTTATACATGTTCTCTCCAACACTGCTTTTTCCTATTGGACCATTTGTATTACCATAAATTGATGTAATTTCTTTCAAGTTAAAAAAAAAAATCTTCTTTGACCCCACACTTGCCTCAGGCACCTTCTTTCTTCATCCCCCTTATATTGATTCAGTCATTTAAAATTATGTTATATGTGCTCTCTACTTGCATCTTGCCATTCCCTCTGAAATCACTTCAAAAGTATTTGTTTCATTAAACTCACTGACATTAAATATCGATGCCACATTTGACCTCAACAAAAGAAAAATCTTTCTTCCTTCTTTCCTTCCTTCCTTTGTTACTTCTGTCACCCCCCCTTCCCTCTTTTTTATTATGGAAATGCCTGAGATCTACCCTCCAAGCCAACGTCAAGTAAACAGTACAGTATTGTTAACTATCATCACATTGTTTTATATTGGATCTCCAAAACTCACTTATCTTGCATAACTTAAACTTTCTAACTCTTGGCCAAAATCTTCCTATTTCCCCCTTCCATCAGCCCCAGCTGGACACTTATTTCACACCATATACAGAATCAACTCAAAATATATTAAAAATTTAAACATAAGATCTGGATCCATAAAATTCCTAGAAAAAAATTTAGGATTAAAGCTTCTTGACATTGCTTTGGGCAATGATTCTTTGGCTATGACATCAAAAGCACAGGCAACAAAATTAAAAATGGGCAAGTGGGTTTTTGCATCCAACTATAAAGCTTCCATCCCCTAGACTGTTGAGTCATGCTATCTAGCTATCTAATCTTCAGATATATTTATCTATTAGGCATCTCAAACTAAATGTGTCTAAAATTAACTCCTGTTTCCACAAACCTCTACATTCTACTGATCTCACATACTTCGTTTTAACAAATCTTTCACTTCTTACAGAGCAACACAAAAATAATCAGAGTTATCATTTACTTCTATTTACACACACCACTTTAACCCACATTCAACATATCAGCAAAGTCTATTGGCCTCACCTTTAAAATGTGTCCAAAATGTAAGCTTCTTAAATTTTCCCATTGCTAAATACTTGCATTATCAATATTGGACAACTTGACTCTATTTTCTCTAGGAAATTTTCCAACTGCATATACTGTATCTTACAACTAGTGGTGACACAAACCTCCTGTACCTTAGTTTTAGCTGCTTTTGGAAGATGAGTGCCTACCTTTTGTGGTATCTTCTAGGTTTTCCAAAGGCAATTTTATATGTGTTGCCTTGATTGTCTCATATCAGACTATTTCAAATATGAATGCTACTCTCCAAATCTACCAAAATTAAGCCATTTTCATATGAAACTATTAAGAAAAATAAACACAGAAAATATGATTTTTTTTTTTTTTTGCCTTAGAATGGTAGTGTATTTTTTGGTGTTTGTCAATCAAGAAGTAACCTGAAATTTAATAGTAACAAATGGGCAAAGCTTCATCCCTGTGTTTGCTCTTTTTTTTTTTTCTTTTTCTTTTGATTCCTCTCTTTTTGGACACTCTTACTTTGGTGCTTTGTTTCTCTAATTTGCATATATATTCTACTTTATTTCACTCCTGAATTTCAATTCACCCAGAGGGAACACACTAATATTTATTTGAATGTTTAATATCTATCTTGCCATTTAAAATACATTTTTAAGAGTGAGTCTGACCTAAATTTGAATTGTAGTCTGAAGATATGCTTCATTTTTACTGTTTAATTTCTATACCTCCTTAATTAGCCACATAATCCAGAGAACTTGTAGAGCCCTTAAAATTAGTTACATTTTAATTTGAAATTTGGGTTTAAGATCTGATGAAGTCGATAGATTTTATTTTGTTTGAAATCAAGTTACTACACTTCAGTTACAAAATATTAATACTTAAATTTTAATAAAATTCATTTTTAATATGTTGAACATAGAAATAAAGTTATTTTTGAGATAGGAAGCGCATGAATAAAAGAAGCCTAGTGTTTATTCCATAGCCCAAACAAATTTCATCAGATCAGAATTTTTAGAGCAAATGGAAATACCAGGAGTGGAAACTACATTAAAAAAGAATTCTGTGAGGCACGGATGTGTGAATAGCAGAAAATGCTGTTTTGTTGTCCAGATGGCTTAATATATTAGTTTTGGAGAAACAGAGTTCCTAAATTTCTGTGGACAACAGACTGAGGTTCTGACATACTTAATATTTAACTTAACCTAATGTTAAATTGTCATATTTACGATTCGGAAGTTTTTTATAACAAGGAAGTGTCAACAAGGGCAATGCTTCAGACTTTTCATAGAGAACACCAGAATTGGTGAGGCAGCCTCTTTATGTACCTTTAAGTGTTGTGTTAGTTTACAAGGGCTGCCCTAACAAAGTACCACAAACTGAGTGGCTTAAAATGCAAAAGTGTGTCGTCTCTCAGTTATGGAGGCTAGAAGTCTGAGGTCAAGATGTCTGCAAGGTTGCTTATTCCTGAGGGCTGTGAGGGAGAATATGTACTATGACTCTCTCCTAGCTTCTGGTTTTCTGGCAATCTTCCATGGTCCTTGACTTGTTGCATCACCCCATCTCTTCTTTCATGTCTGAATGGTGTTCTCCCTGTACTTAAACGCCTAAATTTTCTCTTTTTTAAAGATGCCAGTAATACTGTGTTTTGGGCCCACCTTCATCCAGCATACCCTAATCTTAACCAATTACATCTGCAACAACCCTACTTCCAAGTAAGCACCGAAGTTCAGAACCTCAACATATGAATTTTAAAATTATACAATTTGCAATGGTTAGCTTTATACATCAACTTGATTGGGTCACAAAGCGCCCAGATATTTGGTTAAACAGTATACTGGGTATGTCTATAAGGGTTTTGCTAGATAAAATTAGCATTTAATTGGTAGACAGTAAAGCAGATTGCTCTTCCCAATGGGTGGGTTTTACCCAATACACTGAAAGCCAAAATAGAACTAAAGGTTGAGTACAGAAGAACTGTCTCTATCTGCCTGCCTATCTTCACTGGGGCATCAGTCTTTTCCTGCCTGTAGACTCACACTAGGACTGGAACTTACACCATGGATTCTCCTGGTTCTCAGGCCACTGGACTTGGACTAGAATTATACCGTTGGCTCTCCTGGGCATCCAACATGCTGACTGTAGATATTGGGACTTCTCAGACTCTATAACCATATGAGCCACTTCCTTTTAGTAAGTAAGTATGTGTGTGTCAATTATTATTTGATTTGTGCACAAGTATGAGTGTGTGTGTGTTTGTGTGTGTAAATATACATATGTATATACTATCGATTGTCTTTCTTAGGAAAATACAGACTAAAACACAATTCAACCTATAGTATGTGTCATGTACATGACATTTTGCCTCACAGTTAACATTTTCCGATTAAAATTAGTATAATTTCACAGACTCTGTACCAGCAAAATAAATAAATATGGGTAAGAACTCATGTAGGTATTTAGAATAAAGGCAAATTAAATATGAAGTTATGCTTTGAATTTCTCTTAGAGTGCAGTTTATTTTGCATGAAGAAACAGGCGAGCCTCATAGTTTGAGACAATTTATGCTCCTAATTCTGGAAGTACATGTCAAACATAAAAGAAATTACACAACAAAAAATGCTGAATGAGTAAGTTTGAAATAAATAACAGTTTTAAGTAAAATAATAGTTTGGTAAACTATTCCTAATTAGAAAGTCCAAAATTATTGTGCTTGTAAGAAGACATCAGAATAATGATTAGTCCTTTTGGAAAAGGCTGTGGAAGAAATAAGACACAACTACATCATCTTTTAAACATCTGTGAAAAAAACTGTAAGTATTTTTACATAATAAAATCTATAAAAACCTAAGGTATGTGAGGGCTTACTTCAAACAAATATCATTTGTCTTCTTATACTGAAGCAACGATTTAGTTATACCCACAAACAAAAAAAGAATTATTTCTATATCACATCAAAATGATAAGTAGTTGTATTTTTTTAAATGCTTGCACAATGCACCATTACCCACATTACTTTTCAGCTATTTTTTATTTTGTGTACATAGACTTCATATGATTGTTTACCACTAATAGTCTTCCAGAATTCATTTTTCACTGTGTATTGCTACAGTACAGTTGAACCATCTTTAATATACTCAATAAACAACAAGATAATTTTTATTGTTTTCTTAGAAGATATTTTGTGAATGCTGACAGAAACTTTCTGATTGATACTTTTAGAGAGGCATAAAATAGCACTTGTTCTAATAAAGGTCCAAATTCATCAGAGAGGAATTATTTTATCCATGTTAGTTGTGGAACCTTCTTATATTCATGTAGTTTATTAAATTTCAAATTTTTAAAATATATTACCTCAACGGCAACTAAATCAAAACTAATAAAAGTTACATACAATGACTCTTCCATGCATCATTTTTCTAAAATTGTGTAAAAGTTAGGTAAACATAACTTTTAAAAATCAACCTAGAATAAAGAGGCTTATTTTGTACCCAATTACTTATATGAAAAGGCTTTCTTGAAGATGGTGAAAAACAAGTGGATTAAAAAATGCCTTTTACCAAATGTTTCTCTTTACTGTTTCTAATGGGAGCTATATTTTTGTCTTTTCATACCTTTGGTGTTTTTTAATTGGCTGTCAGTGACATTTGCATGCATCTCAAGAATGCATGGAACTGTCAAGCTCTCCTCCTTGAACTTAGGAAGAAATGGTTTCATATAGAAGAAAAATTTAATAGATTAAGAATACAATAGTGCCTTCCTATAATTCTTCAGCAAAATTTTACATTGCTGCAGCCCCATTACAGAAGTACACAGAGGGCAGGAGCACACTGGTTGCTTTGTAAAGCAACCAGTGAAAGCCATTATGAATGTTTTACCATCTTATTTAGTATTGTTTCCTTATTCTCCTCTTTCTGTTGAAGTTAATTATGATGTCTTTAGCTTTTCTTTGGCTATCCCCTCTACAGTTCCATATACACCTATTGCACATAATGTGAGCTAATACACTCAACTCTCATTTCAACACTCTTCTGAATTTAATTTTATATAAAACTCATGCAGCCTTTGCATAAATGTTCATACAGCTCTATTCAAAACAGCCCCAAACTGGAAACCACTCAGATGCCCTTCAACAGGTGAATGGTAAAACAGACTTCTGTACATCAGTATCATGAAATAGTACTCACTAATGTAAAGGAACAAGCTATTGACACATGCAACAAATCAGATGAATCACAAGGGTATTACACTAAGTGAAAAAGTGCCAATTCCAAAAGGTTACATACTGTAAGATTTTTAAATGACACACTTTTAGAAATGGAGAATAAATTAGTGGGTGCCAAGAGTTATGAGCATGGTGAGTGGGTGGAGGTGGCTGTGGCTATAAAAGGGGATCACAAGGAAATTTTATGGTGATGGAAATGCTTTTTATCATTGTATCAATGTTAATATACTGGTTGTCTTATTGTATAGTTTTGCAGAATGCTATTGTGATACTCTGTAAAGGGTACACACAAATTTTTTACATTATTTTTTACTACTGCATGTGAAAATTTCTGCAGATCAATTCCAAAGCGTGGGTAGGAGACTTTCCCTCTAACCACTGAAACCGAGCAGGACCCTGTGGAGCGCTCCTGAATACAAAAATCTTTCCTTGTCCCCCATTTCTTATTTGTAGGAAAATGCTTCAGCCTCCTAAACCTTCCTTGAGTACCAGGGTAGATTCAAACGGTTGCTAATCAGGGAAGTATAGAAATGCAGAAACAGATGAACTTGCCTTTAGAAACAGCTCCTTTATGTAATATTATACATTAAAATATTCAGAAATAAGAATTTGAGGAGATAACATAGTTTTGATAGTGGTTTGAAGATGTTCAATTAGTATTAAAGTTATTTAGTTAAAGAAAAACTAAAAGGAGAAAATGTTAAAAGTATGAGAATTAAGTCCATAATGTGATTATAATAATGATAATAAGAGTATAGCAACAACAATAACGTATATTACCATATTTTAATGATTATGATGCATCACATACTGTACTGGAGCTTCAAACATATTATCCTATTTACTCAGTAATAATCCAGTGATATAGGCACTATTGTCACCATATTTCAAAGGACAAAACATAGACTAAAAGAGATACTAAAGTATCTTACCACAGCAGGTTATCATAGAGCAAGTGTTTATTATAAAGCTCATGTGGCTTCAATTGTAATATTGAGAAGGTCAAATTTAGTGGTCAAAATAATAAGATTTTTAGTTTTAAACACTATAACATATATATCAATGGCTGAGAAAATTTTTTTTGCTCATGCATTTTAGTATAGGTCTGGTATAGTATAGGTCTGATGCTAACAGCACCAAAATTTTGATATGCATATCCCAACAATGGAAAAAAAAGAAACTTATGAATGAATAACTTAAAAAATTCACGTTTATTGAGGTCCAATTTACATCAGATATAATTTAGCATTTTTAGGTGTACAATTCTATGAGTTTTGGTAAATATATCCAATCAAATAACTACCACTACAATTGAGATAGAGAAGTTTCATTAGCCCCCAAAAGTTCCCTCATTCTGTTTTTTTAATATATTCCTTACTTCTAATCCCAGCCCCTAATAAGCACTATTAGGATTTCTATTCCAGTAGTTTTTTATTTAACTATTTTTA
Source organism: Camelus bactrianus (assembly GCF_048773025.1). Lineage (NCBI taxonomy): Eukaryota > Metazoa > Chordata > Mammalia > Artiodactyla > Camelidae > Camelus > Camelus bactrianus. Next base: position 78,974,255 of record NC_133540.1, read on the forward strand.
TTATGTCATATAAATTGAATCATACAGTAAATAGCTATTAATGTCTTTGTTTTTTCACTTAGCATAATATTTTGAGATTCAACCATGTTGTTGCATGCATTTCATTTATTTACATTTTTGAGTAGTATTTCATTATATGGATATCATTATACGGACTCACCAGAATTTCATTATCTGTTCACCCCTCATTGGACATCAATATTATTTCCAAGTTTTGGTGATTATGAATAAAGCCACTGTAAATAAACATCCACACACAGAATTGTGTGGATATATAATCATCAAAATATCTATTATTAGTCATCCATGGCCCCTTTCTTTGTTTATGTGTCCATTCAACTTTATGACATTTTCACTTGGTGGTTTGTCTTATTATTGAGTTATAAGAGTTCTTTATATATTCTAAATACAAGCCCATTATCAAATAAGTGTTTAGAATTATTTTTCTCTGAGTCTGTGGTTTGCCTTTTTGATTTTCTTAATAATAGCTTTTGACTATTAAAATTTTTTATAAAATCCACCTATCCTTTTAGAAAATTTTCTGATTCATGCATTTTGTGTCCTATTGAAAGATTATTTCTTAGCTGAGGAAAGAATGTCTAATTTACTATTTAATCCAATTATTAAGTTTTATTTAAACAATTAATATTTTACTTCCATTACTTCGAATCTTTAAAGAAAAAATAACTGGCACTTCCTAATCAGTATTTTTAGAAATTTTTATTCTACATTATATAGCTAATAACTCCAAAAATTAATGTCATTTGTACATCTAAATTCATTTTTATTTCTACATTTTTTCAATTATGTTGTTTTGCTTTCTAATGCCTTCTCTTGATTCTTCCTTTATTTAGTGTTCTCTATGACAATTTTGCAAAGTAGGGAAGCCATCCTCAAAATAAGATTTTCTGATACTTATGCAGGATACAACCCTATCTCAGAATCACTTTGTACTTCCTTTAGAATTTATGTTCTGAACCTAAAATGTAGATTAAGTTTCCTCATCTGACTTCTATTTCAAGATCGGACATTCACAAAGATATGTGTCTACAGGAATTCATCTATATCCTTATCAATATGATACGTTGTAAGATAACTACTAGTGCATTTCCCCTTAATTATATAAGTTTACCAGTATTTACATGGAGGAATTTATTCGAAATTATAACTCAAGGTAGGAGATGTCCAATGAAACAATCTGAGTAAACATAATCAAAAGTGATGATCAAAAATCTGATGAAATATATGTCATAAATTTATATATATAACAAATATATATCCTAGTTTATTCTAGTACTCTTAAATATCTACTTAAAATTAAAAAAATATTTTATCCAAAATCTCTAGGGTTCATAATAAGATTTTATGATGGCCAACCATCTTGTTGAAAATAGGAAGTGTCAGAGGAGAGTTAAGTAACTATTAAAAACATCATGAGTTTGTCTCCATGGTGCTCTTCTGCAAAAGATTAAATAGTCTAAAAGACAGAATTATCTATGCTATTCTGCTATATCTGAGACCAAGACTATGTTAATAGAAAGTTGAGACTGTCAATTTCATGTTTCACTATAACAGGCTATAGCATTCAGAGTCCACTAAGGTAAAATAAAACACAACAAATATTTGATTGGAGAAATTGTAATATAAAGAATTGTAAACTAGTTTTAAATTTCTTAAATAAGAAATTTAAAGTGTAAAAAGAGTACTTTAAAGTCTATCACTAGAGTAATATCTGCAGGAAGCGGCTACTACCCCTACTACTGAAGGAACAAAAAGAAGAGGCTATAATTATTAAAATGTAGAGAGTTAGAAGAGAGGCCCTGTGGAACCTAAAGGCAGATCTCTGAAGAAGGAGCACAGCTCAACTGGCACTAACATCTCTGACTTCTGAAAAGGAGCCCTGTAGCAGGTCACTGGTTGGATGATAAGGTGTTTAGAGGTGAAGGAAAGCAGAGTGAAACTAACTTTTCAAATGTTGTGTAAACTGCAAACCGGATTCAAATACTACAACGTGAAGGGACTTCTGATGGTAGAGTGAAGAAGTGCTGCTGGGGTGATGCTCACCCACAAACAAATAGGAAACCCACAGGAAACAGACTGAAAGAAGGAAGTACTTTTAGTCTCTGCCACAGTCTGTCGACCAAGCCCAACACAGATTGGCTGGCAAAGTTGAAATGTGGTTTCTAGCACCAATGTTCACTTAAAAGCTTAGTATAGAAGGGTTAGTTTAAAGCTTAAAGGCATGACTAGCACCCTTTGGCTGTTACCTAACCAAACTTGGGTCTGCTTGCCCAAGTGCAGTAAAACCAATTTATTGTCACCAGGTTGTATTATGGAAAAGTACAGTGTTTACTGCAAAGTGTTTAATGTAAGGCCAAGTAAGGAGAAGGGACAGTTCATGTTCAAAAACCTGAACTCCATGATGGCTTTCAGGGAACAGTTTTTAAAGGCAAGATTAAGGAGAGGGTTGCAGGGTGCTTAATCAGCTTGTGTACGTCCTTCTGATTTGTTGGTGAGGTAATATTGTGGTGTTTCAGGAGTTGACATCATCAACCTTCTCCAACCAGTCTGGAGTCTATGTGCTTGTGGTCAGCACGTGGTTAACTTTTTCCACTGGTGGGGGTTTCAGTATCTGCAAATCAACTCAAGGATATGGCTCAGAATATTATCTATAACCCTTGAGGAGGAAGTAAAGTCCTGGACTTTAATTTCTGACTAAACTATTATTATTTTGTCTTATTGACTGTTTTTTGTTTGTTTCTGTATTTTTTCACTTTGATTAAATTTTTCTCTTTGGAACTTGGGGAAGATGGTGGGGCAGGGGGTAGCAGAGGGTTGGGTCTGTTCTTGGGAAGACCTTGCAGGGTCCTGCTCAGTTCCATGGTTAAAAAATATATAAACACACTCTTCCATGTTTAAATTTCCAAGAAACAACAAAGAAGTTTCATTTCCAACTTACTTTGCAATTGCCTTTCTACAAATGAAGATACTCTTTCCCTCTCCCTAAAATGAGGAGATGCAAAATCTCAATATGGATGAATGGATAGATAGATAATGAGATATCAATATAAATTTGAATTGAAACATATATATATATATATATATATATACAAGCACATAAAAATCAAGGAAGACAATACACATACTGCTACTGTCCTCACTACTATAGATGATCACAAGGTTACTATCACATAACTAGTATCCCTAACTTTCTTCTTTTTTGTTCCATTCCTCATTTCCTTTACCTCTGACCATAATCTGGCATGATCTCATCAGGTTAAGGAGTTTTGTTTTGCTTAGGTATTTATGTATGCATTCATGCATACATGCATGTATGTATGTATTAGATTTCTGAGTGGCCCAAAATTTCATACCTGAAGTTCTGACATTTCTTGATTTGGTTGCTGTTAACTTTGCTACTAGATACGGGAATAGTAAAAGGCACTTCTCAAACCCTTGGATTGTAGACATTGTCCCAGTCACTATTTTTGTATGCAATCTAATTTCATCTTGTTAATCAAAATCTATCATCCCATTCAATAGAAAACAACGTTCTTTGCCTCTTGGTTCAGTGGCATGAAGAGCCTAAAATGTCCAAGTGTAAATGTCATTTACAATTCAATATGATCACTGTTGTGAAAACACTATTCTCTTGGTCAACAAGACCTCCAGCAAGGAGAACTCAAAGTAGCAGACATGGAAAGCAAAAATTTTACAAATGAGTAAACCTGCACAGGTAAGATAGTGAGAGGAGCCATTCCCAGCTCCATCCCATGATTCTCAAACTCATGTATTCTGTCTATAGAAAAAAACAACACTATTTATTGGTCTCTGATTCAGTACTGCAACTGGTGAACTGATATTTTGTTCTTTCATAGTTTGCTTCCAAACATGTGTTTTGAGTTATCTGTAGGCTATTTCATAAATTCAGCTACTTCTGAGTAATAGAGTTTACAGTAAGAACAACAGCTTACCACTGAGTGGCTGGTTGGTCTCTCTAGGGAATGGTGATATATCAGGGCTCAATGTTTGCCTCTTCTGTTAGTAAGTTAGGAACTCAGTAATATCTGTAGTCAAGTAACTAGCCATGTTATTAAGAGCCAAATAAAATTTTTAATAGCTGTACTTTGATTTCACAATTTATTTTGCATGATTTAACCAGCTGTTGCTTACTCAACATTTTTTTTTTCCATTTTTGCCTCTAACTTCAAAAGCTGGAAATATTCATGATAGAATTACCTGAAGTTCTATGTATTTTTAATAACAAATATCTGTTAAAAATGCAAGCGTCACTTCAGGAAACAAGGGAAGATAATGATGAAAAGGAGGAGTCTATCCTATACCCTGTGCTCTTCCTTTTAATTGCTCTACTAACTTTAGCTCATTTATTTTTCAAAGTAATTATACAACCAAATACAGGCTAAAAAAATGAATAAAAGTAAAACTCCCACCACACCCTATCCTATTATGCCACCATTATTCATCTGGAAAATTCCTCATCATTAGACATTTTTTCATTATTATACTCATATGGTCCTGCACATACTTTTGTTTTTAAATGCATGTTTTATATGTTTGTCTACCAAACTAGACAAAAAAATGTTTGTTTTTGGAGCCCCTTATCCTGAGCACAGGCATACTGTTATTTTCTGGGTTGCTTCTTTCTCCTTCCCCTCCCCTTGCCTGGTACTCATTTCCATCTAACTGTGGCAGTGGTAGATTCTCCTTCTCCTCCTCCTTCTTCCTTTTCCTTTGTTTTGGTTGTTGCTCTTTTCCATGCTTATGATTGTTACTCAATTGACTTCATTTCTTTGTATATCTATATCAGTAGTGTTTTACAATGACAAAGATACTACCTGGTGCTCTAATCATCATTTACTTACCTCTGTAGGAACCAGTTTAGTTCCACACTGCCTTTCCAGGAAGTAACTTTTTATTAAAGATGACAATGTCTAAAATAAATAACTTTTTAAGAGGTACTATCAGTTGCCCCAGTGAACGAACACATGTTAAGTAGCAACTCACACAAATACTTGAGTTCAGGTATGATTTCAGATAGCTACAGTGGACTGTGATTTACTGCAAACTGATCCCAACACAAAGTAAACCTCTTTAGCTATTCTTTTATAATCAGTGCTTTCTCGGAAGGTTTGATATTATGTGAATCAAACGTAGTTAGTCAATACTATAGCTTGTACATCCACTCTCTAATAACTTATGTTAAAGTTAATTTCCTGAACAGTTCAATAACTCAAATTTCTCTTCTTTGCTAGTTATGTTTCATGCTTCTCATGGATACCATGGCATATTTCTAATAGTGATGCATCAGAAAAGCAGGGGTAACTTGATATGTCATTCGATATGACTTTTACATTTTATCAGAAGATACTAAAATATATTTAATGCTTCTGGTTCCAATAAAGACACATTTTAGAAGTGTTATGTACCTTGCCTTTGGTTAAGTTGCCTCTTCTTAGCTGTTTATTTTCTTGTGACCATATGGTATTGAATCAATGATGCTGGTTTGTTTGTTTTTTTTTCATTTAAATGACATGTTCTGCAGTACAACACACCCATGATCTAAAGAAACAAACAGAGCTCATTTTCTAATAAACAGACTTTCAAAAGGATACAACCTGGCCACTGGTGGTATGATCTGAAATATTGCAGACTTTACCCAATATCTTGAAATGAATAATACATTACAATGTAAAAAAAACACCCACAACACCCAACTTTGTAGTGCAACTTTTGGTAATTCTATTCTAGATCTAGCTCTGCAGGGAAATATCCAGTTGTCCTTGGACAAGTGAAACAAGCTCTCAGTGGTTCACTTTCTTTAAATGCACATTAAGAAAATTGTCTCAGGTGATAGTTAATATAGCCTATGGAGAGCCACCTCTCCTGAATTTGAAATAACTCATTTTAAAGCATAATTTGTTAGGCTGAGTCTTTAAATTAATAATTGGCATATCAATTTTCTTTTATTTTAAGAAATGGAGCATGATGACAATGATTAAAAATAGTTCTTCTTTCAGGTCATGTCGAACCTCCATATAAATAGTTAACCACATTACAGAACATTATACAAACTTTTCTTTCTCAGTCATCAAACTTCTGAAACAGTATATGACTTCAAACTGAAATCTTGGAACATGAAAAATATGTTGAAGTATGTGATCTCAAGCTGAACTCCTGGCATAGCTCTATCCACTCAAGCCCCTGCAAGTTTATGTAGAGGTATAAAAGAAAATGCTTCCCTCTACAAAAAAAAAAAAAAAAAATTAGAGGAGATCTAGCAATGAAAATGAGGTTGCATCAAGTTTCAGGAACACAGTAAATAGATGGAATACAGAGATTCTGAAAAGGCAAGGGAAGAAAAGGAAGAGGAAGTCACAAGAGGAGAGGCTGGTGATTCTCTCTATTCACAGATAGGAGCTAGAAAGCTGGAATATCAATCAGAGGTTGCAGTGGTCACCTGGCAAATGAGACCCATGTTCATAAAAGAGAAAGACCAAGATAGTCTCAGTCTCTTCTCTCTCTGTTTCTCTCTCCACCCCCCCCCCCCCAGATCTTGCTGTGTGGCCCTAGGTGTGCTATGTAATTTCCAGGTCCTGTTGGTAATAGATTTTTATTTTTTCAAAGTTCCATAATGGTTACTGCTAAAGGGTGTCTTGCAATCATAACAAGGCCCACAAGGGCCAGTCCACACACAACACTGGCTATGGATATGTTGAGACCAGCACAAAACAAAGGCACAGACATTAATCTTTCGATTAAAACGATTATATGTCATTCCTTCAGGCAAATACATCATTTCACATGTGACTGCCCCTCTTATGCAAACTCCAGTTCATTGATCTCATTCTTCACCAAGCAACTTACTTAGTGCCCTCTTTTCTTTCATTACTAGATGTCTCTGACGAAGAGCCTGTTCACTAGTTCCTAACACAGCCTGCCTCTCTAACCCCTTAACTATCAGTCATCTTCCTTTTAGTTCCATTATTCAACTGAATCTTCCTTCTCAAATGTCACCAACCAAAAATTATACCTCAGTTTCACTATCTCCAGTCCTAAAGTTCTATAAGTATGTCTTCATGGATACATAAGAGGAGAATAATTTAAATAGCTCGTTGAAAATTAAACTATTAAATATTTTGCTAATATTGACATTCTGAAAAAAAATCAAACCTGATGTTAAAAAGGGGATCTAAAATGTTATTAGAACATTTTGTTAGGAAAAACAGTATACCAAATAAGATCAGTTGGTAACCATTTATTTTTCCTAAGAATGAATTTATGGTAACAATTGTGTTGAGATGTCTCTAAATTTATAAATGAGATTCTCCTGTGTGTTCTCACTTTAAGAAATTTTATTGGCAAACCTTGAACTTTCATCTTTGTGTATGAGCTCCTGAATCAAGCTGAACAGGGACATAACCCTGTTTAACTCTTCTTTGACTCTGTGTTACTCTTATATTAAAAGTAAAATCATTTACATGCTCTACAAAGTTGCTGCAATTTTCCACCTCCCTACTTTATCTTACATCAGCATATCCCTTAATCTTTGTACACCAGGACAATTGTTTTTCTAGTTTTTCAAAAATACTATCTCCTTCCTGTCAATGATTTGTCACAGTGCCTTTTTCTTCTGCCCTTTCCCATGGCTAAGTAAATTCTGCTCAACTTTCAGAATTCAGTTTATATTTTATTTCCTCGGGAATGTCTAGTCTGACTTCTCCAGATCAGCTCTTTCTTACTTATATTCTAAACACTAAACATATTAGTGTGGCTCATTTTTAAATTAATGAAATAATATTTATACATTATTAGCTAAAGCCCGTACTTTATTCAGGTTTGCTCAATTTTTCTTTTTTTCACCTGTCTTTTTCTGTTCCAGGATTTCATCATGGATATCACACTGCATTTAATTACTGTTTCCTCAGGCTTCTCTTGGCAATGACAGTTTCTAAGACTTTCCTTGTTTTTGTTAACCTTGTCAATTTTGATGCTCTTGACTGGTATTTGGAGAATGTATTGGAGAATGGCCCTCTATTGAAATTTGTCTAGTATTTCTCATGATTAGACTGAGGCTGTAAATTTTTCAAAGTGAAACCACAAAGGCCAAGTGTCATTCTCATCACATTATATCAAGGGTACATACTACAAACATGACTAGTCATTATGGACATTGACTTTGATCGCTTGACTGAGACAGTGTTTATCAGGTTTCTCCACTATGAAGTTAATCTACCCCAGTCCACATGTAAGGAGTAGGGATTAATGATTCCCTTTTGTGATGGTGGAGTATCTACACAAATTATTTGAAATTCTCCTGCAAGGGAGATTTGTTTCTTCTCCCTCAATTATTCATTTATTAAATCATTAATATATATCAACATGGACTCCTGGATATTTCTTTTACACTTTGGGTCATAATCCAATACTATTCCTTTAATTTTGTCTCTAACATTGTTCAGCTTTGGCCATTGGGAATGCCTTAATTTACTCTTCTGTCTCTTTGACATATGCCCTCAGTGTAGGTTTTGTACATTTGGTTTTTGACCACTTCCTTATTTTCTGGCCTACAAAATGCTCCGGACTCATATTGTATATTTCCTGCCACAATCCTAAAATCATCAACTTCAAAATAAAAAGTTGTTTCCTTTTATTGGGAAATTATATTAGAAATGAAGGCTTAGGAGTTAGTGTGCTCATTTCATCACTGACATTAGTAATGTGTGACTTCTGTCTTTTATTTCTGTTATCCTAGCTAGAGATTCCTCTATTTTAGTAATCTTTTCAAAGAACTAGTTTTGGATTTACTGATTTTCTGTTTTTAATTTCCTTGATTTCCTCTCTGGTTTTTGTTATTTCCTTTTTCTTCTGCTTGCTTTAGTCTTAAATTGTACTTCTTTTTCTAGTTTCCTAAGGTAGATGGCTAGATTGTTGATTTTAGATTTTTCTTCTTTTCTAATATATGCATTAATTCTACAAATTTCTCTCTAAACACTTTTTAAGTGGTATTTTCATTTTCACTTAGTTTAAAATATATATTTTTTAAATTTCTCTTGAGCCTTCTTCTTTGGCCTATGTGTTATATAGAGGTGTGTTGTTTAATCTTTAAATATTTGGGATTTTCCAGATACCCTTCTGTCCTTAATTTCCAGTTTAATTCAATTGTACCCTGAGAACTTTTTTGCATAACCTCTATTTCTTTACAAATTTGTTAATGTGTATTTTATGGTTCAGAATTTGGTTTATTTTTGTGACTGTCATGTTATCTTGAGAGGAATGTGTATTTTGCTGTTTCTGAAGAGTATTCTATATGCCGATAAAATCAAATTGATTCGTAATGCTTTTCAAATAAACTATATATTTACAGATTTTCTGCCTTTTTGACCTATTATTTACTAAAGAGAAGTTTGTGTGTAATAATAGTAGATTTGTATATATCTCCTTTGTTTTTGATGCATGTATTTTGATACTTTTTTGTTAGTGGGACACACGTTAAAGATTGTTAAGTCTTATTGTAGTCTCCATAAAAATCTGTTACGTGAAGATCTTCACATAATGCTCATCTTTATCTCTGGCAAGGTTTCTTGTTCTGAATTTTGCTATCTCTGAAATTAATACAGCTACTCCAGATTTCTTTTGATTAGCATGGTATAACTGTCTGCCGCTTTACTATTAACCATTCGGTGTCTTTATAAAGAGGGTTTCTTGTAGACAAAATATAGTTGGGTTTTGTATTTTCAAACATTTAAAAAAAACTCTTGTCTTTTAATTAATGTATTTAGATCATTCATATTCAAAGTGATTATTGATACGGTTGTATTATTATCTATGATTTTGTACCATTTTCTATTGACTGCACTTCTTTTCTCTTCTTTTATTTTCTTCGTATCTTTGGCTTTTTGGGGGTCTAACTGTGCAATTTATATGATTGATTTGTATCTCTTCTATGTATATTGATTATATTCTATCTAATTTTTAAAATCTTTGCCCTAGAGTTTGCAGTATACATTTATAGCTAATCTAAGTCTATTTTCAAATAACACTATACCACTTCAAGTGTAGTACAGGTAGTTAGTACCTATTCTTCTCTTTTGGACCTTAAAAAAATGCTTTCATTTATTTCAGTTATCTATATGCTATATTCATGCAACACATTGTTACCAATTTTACTGTGAACAAACCTTTACCTATTAGACAAATTAAGAACAAGAAAATCAATTTGTATTTTCTGTATTTATTCTTATGCAACTTTCCCATTTTTTATATAGATCAAATTTTCTGAATTTTACTATTACTTCTTCTCATTGAAGAAAATCCTTTAACATTTCCTGCATGACAGGTGATGAATTTCCTCAGATTTTTTTTTGTCTAAAAAAGTATATATTTCTCCTTACTTTTGAAGGATAATTTCCCTGGATATAGAATTCTGAGTTGTTTTTCTTTAAATATTCTCTTAATTATTTCATTTCACTCTCTTTTGCATGGCTGGATTCTGACAAGTATTTCATTATAATTTTTATTATTTTACCACTATAGACAAAGTTTCATTCCACTCACTCCCCATTTGCTTCAAGTTTTCTCTTTGTTTTAGCTTGCTGAAGCTTAAATAGAATATATTTAAATGTAGGTTTTTAAAAATATGTATTTATTATGCTTGGTGTTCCTTAGACTTCCAGATCTGTGCTTTGGGGTTGGAGATTAATTTTCAGTTTTTTGTATATTATTGCTTCATCTATTTCTTCTTCTTCATCATCATTTTCTTCTCCTTGCAGTATTTCAATTATGCCCACCGAACATTTGTAAAAATTGTACCATAGTTCTAGTTCCTAGTTGTTATTTTTGTTCTTTCTCTCTTAATATTTCAGTTTGTAATTTTCTATTGACATATTTTCAAGCTCATTGCTTCTTTCCTTGAGTATATCCTATTTATTGAAGAGCCCACCAAAAGAATTCTTTATATTACAGTATATTTAATTTCCAAAATTTCCTTTTGATTCTTTCTTATATCCATTTTTCTGCTTAAATTTCTCATTTGTCCTTACATGTTTTTCTAACTTTTGCATTAGAGTCCTTAAATTATCAGTCATAGTTATTGGAATCCTCTCTCCAATAATTCGAAAATGTGTGTCACATCTGACTTTGATTCTGATGCTTGCTTTGTCTCTTCAGGCTTTTCCTTGACTCTCAACATGACTTTTTTTTTTTTTTTTAAATTATTGAAAGCCAGACATGATATGAAACGTAATAGGAGCTGAGGTAAACTTGTATTTAATGTGAGGTTTTATGTTAATCCCGTAGGAGTTGGGCTGTGTTTCATGTTTACTATAGCTGTAGATAACCAGGGCCTCAAATTCCTCTGGTGTCCTTATTTTTGTCTTCTCTATTAGCTCCGGCTTTCCTGAAAGGCTCCTTAAACAGAGCCTGAGCTTATAGCTCTTTCAGTTGATCCTCTGCTGTTGTACTGGTGCCCTGTTGATATAGTGGTAAGGAGTGGAGAAGGGGAAACATTCTATAATCTTACGATTAAGTGTCAGTCTTTTAGTGGGCCTGTGTTTCTGGGCTTTCACAAGTATTTCTGATCTTGTAGCATTCCCATAAGAGCATTCCTGTCTGAACTGCTCTTGCCCCCTTGCATGAGACAGGAAAGCTAGAAATTTAGAATTGTGTAATTGCCCACTAACTATGTAAGACAAAGCTGTAGTAAAGTCTTTTTCACTGCAGAGTAGGCCTTCGTTACATAAAATGCAATGGACATGTTTCAGATTAAGTTACTTTCCCTTCTCCCTGCCAAAGACTTGAGATAACTCTTTCTGCCTTTTCATCATGGGAACCTAATTGGATTCCTAAGAGTAAAGCCCAAGAAAATGTAGACAATTCTGTATGACTGCAGTACCTAAGAATTTCTCTCTCATGATAGTCGACTTTAAACCTCCAGTATTACCATTTGCATATTCCTACCAGTTTATGGCTCTAGCATTTTCTGTTTCTTGTAAACTGATCTCATTTGTATTTCTTGCATTCATCTGTTTCTCCTAACTTGCCCTAAAACCTCAATTCTCTGGTGGGTACAAAAAGAAATGTTGATTCTCAATTTTTTCCAGCTTTTTTTTTCTTGTTATAAGAAAGGGAGTATCTTTTTATGTTGAGGAGGGCACCTAAAATTCATTGCCACTTCACCACTTCACTTTTCTGCACTATCTGTACTAGTGTGGATTCTTCAGAGAAACAGAACCAAGAGGATGTATATAGAGAGAGACAGACAGACAGACAGACGTAGAGAGAGATGGGCTGATTTACTATGAATTAGCCCTGCAATTATGGAGGCTAAGAATTCCAAAACATGTAGTCAACAAGCTGTAGACCCAGGAGAGCCAATGGTAAGCTCTAGTCTAATTCCAAATACAAAGCAGGAGAAAACTGATGTCTCAGCGCAAAGACAGCCAGGCAGAAAGGAAGAGTGTTTTTTCTTTCTTTCTTTCGTTTGTTCATTCGTTCTCTCTTTCTCTTTCTTTCTCCTTCCTTCTTTCCTTCCTTCCTCTTTCTTTTTTAAAGACAATTTTTATAGCAGTTTTAGGGTTACAACAAAATTGAAAGAGAGGTAAAAGAGTTCCTAAACACCATCTGCCATTACACATGCATAGCCTCCCCCATTGTCAGCATCACTCACCAAAATGGTACATAATATTTTTACCAAGGATGAACCTACGTTGACTCATCATAATCACCCAAAGTCCTTAGTTTATTTTAGGATCACACTTGGCGTTGCACATTTTATGTGTTTGGAAAAACTTATATTCATTATAATATCATAACAATATTTTTACTACCTTAAAAATCCTCTGTGCTCTGCCTATTCATCCCATTCCCTGTCTCACTCCCCTGACAACCATTGATCTTTACGTTGTCTCCATAGTTTTGCCTTTTACAGAATGGTATTAGTTGCAATCATATAGTATGTGCCTTTTCAGACGGGTTTCTTTCACCGAGTAAATGAATATTTCATTTAACATTCAGACATGTGCATAATGTGTGTCCTCCACCTTGAAAAATAACTTGGACACAATATCAGAGCACTCTGTTATGAAATAATGCATCACTGATACACAATGATACAGAGGATGATATGATATCTTTGGAAAAACAAATACATTGTAAACTATATGTGAGAAATTATTCAGAAGAGTTGAACTCATTGAAATTTGAGGAATATCTTAAGCAATTTATTTAGCCTAATTTTTTAATCATTGCACAAGAATGATATATGCAAAAAGTTTCATGTGTTAAGCTAACACAACTCTCACAGTAATTATAAATACAATTTTAAATTAGAAAATAATGTACTTATATTTTGACTGGCAGCATTTTGATGGTAATAAATGAAACAAGAAATACCTAACAGATGATGAAGTCATAAAGTAATAAAAATTGAGTGGATTGGGATTTTCTTAATAAAATTAAATGAATGAGTTTTATGTAGACTATATTTACTTTTAAGTCATTTTTTTGTGACAGAAGAGGAACTGTTTTAATTATGCTGCTTTAAATCTACAGAAATATTTTCTAATAGCATATATCGTAAGTAATAAGAAATATCTAAATACGAAATAGTCTCCCCATTTCCCTAACTTAAAAGCAGACTATAAATGAGATTTACCCCATAACAAAAACAAGTATACACTAAGTAGAATTCATTATATAAACACTGTGAACACTAAAAAAGGGAAAACAAAATATTGTGGTGTTCATAAAGGTGGATGTTAGTAAAATAATAAAAAAAAAATCAAGAGTCAAAATGACTGGGTTTAATTAGCTGTGTGATCTTGACTAAGTCACTACTATCTCAATACACTATTTTAGATGAAATGTTTTAAAAATAAATAAATAAAGCACAAAATACTAATAGCAGAAAGAGATTAAAAAAGTAAGGAAGTGTGAAAGGAAAGAGAGAAAGAAGAAAGGAAACAAGAAAGGAAAAAAGAAAAAGGAAGGATATATACTATAATGGAATAAATACACATGTCCTCCCAAATTCACATGTTGTGCCTTAACCTCCAATGTGACTATATTTGGAGTTAGGAAATAATTAAGGATAAATGAAGACATAAAGGTAGGCCCCTGATCCAATAGGATTATGTCCTTATAAGAAGATATACCAGAGAACTTGCTCATTCTCTCTCTGCTGTGTGGGGACACAGCTTGAAGGCAGCTGTCTACAACCAAGGAAGAGAGTCCTCATCAGAAACCAAATAGGCTATAACCTAGATCTTGGACTTTACAGCCTCCAGAACTGTGAGAAAATATATTTCTGTTGTTTAAGACATACAGTTATAGCATCCTGAAGTAAGATACATACTGAAAACAAGTAGCTTACAAGGTTGTTGGAAGGATTAAACAAGATAAAAAATAACAGTAAAAAAAAAATGCCTATACTATAATAGGCATATAAATAGTAACTATTATTTTATAATTATCTACAGATATATTTATGAAGTATTATGTCTATAAATATCAAAGGATTAAAACATTACTGACATTTTTAATATCTACTTACATTTCTAAGAATCCTATCACAGAAGACTGAAAATGCCCATATTCTTAGCTACATGCATTAAAATCAACCATCTTTACTTGTAACCCTAAACACAAATTTAATTTATAGCAAACTTAAAATCAAGATACACTGAGCCACATCTAATTCAGACAGAAAGCACTGAGACTAAACAAAAATCTGAAAATCACAGTGACAACACAAGAAAAGTTGACTTATCTCTCATACATATGCCTTTTTTGAGTTTGGAAGGGAGGTCTGTTCATCTTAATGACTAAGGGGTTCCAAACGACCATGACAACTATCACATATTTTCCCACCACCACCTGAACAAAGGGAAGAGAACATGGCAAACCATGTTCTTAAATATCCTTCCAGAAAGGATAGGAATCATTTCCACTCATAACACAGGCCCAAAGAGAGTCACATGGCTATGCTTACTTTCAAAGGAGGAAAGAAATTTCAATCCCATCACATGCCAGAAAGAAAAAGACTACTACCACTGTGACTAAATCTATGAATACCACTGACATTGTATTTGTTGGACACAAGTTGCACCTACTTGAGCATTTAATAAAATGAACATGTTAATTGATATTTTTTCTTTCTTAAATTATACTTCAAAAAATATATTAAGACATTTCAAAATTTCACTATGTACCAGATATTAACTGCTAAGAAACTACATATGCATCAGTCATTTAAAGAAAAACACAGCTAGTTTTAATCTGTCACTGATAATAGCACGAGACTATTGTTTGATGAAAGATGTAATACAGCAATGTCTCATCCTGTTTAAAATTCATGAAGCCATATTCAGACAGACAAATGCTTATTAATTTCTAAACTGCTTGACTTTAATGACAAAAATGCAGGCTTTGTAGGCTGCAATACAATTACAATTGAACTGAATTTTCTATTTCCTATTTAGTTGGACAGATAGTTTTGAGTAGTTTTACATCCTGTACATTTTTAAAAATATTACCTTGGATTATTGAAGAAGGTAAGTGTTTCTCAGATAAGCACATTTTTCAAGAAAAATGCGTTCAGTTTACTACAATACCACACTATATCAGATAGATGGGCCTCTGTGTATTCTATTGGATAGCTGATGTTCTGAGTTACTTGGGAAAAATACAGAATTATAAAACCACCCCACTTTCCATATATACTTATATATATGGGAAGAATACATGCACACCCTTTGCTATGTGACTTTGAGCTCCTCAAATCTCAGGAGTCTATTATCTCCACTTCTTAAATCTGGGTTGAACTTGTGTCTTGCATTGGCTAACTGAATGCACCACAATTGAAACAGTGTCATGGGAATTTGAAAAGACTAAGAAGCCTTGTGTGCCTCAATCCTTCCTCTTTTAGTAATACCTGCTCTAGTATGGAAACAAACCCAGGTAATCTGCTAGTGAATGAAAGGCCAGACAGAGGAAAGCTGAGTCAATTCCTTCAAAATCCTTAAACCAGAAGCCTATATAATTCCAGGCTACATCCAACCCTCCAGCTGACCACGAACATATGAGTAAGCCAAGCTGAAATCAGCTGATTCTGGCTTGCTTCAGAAAAATCATCCAGCTAATGCATAAACTCCTGGGTGAAGAAATATAAATATTTGTTGTGAAATGCCACTGAGGTTTTGTGATTGTTTGAGGAGCAGCATTAAATTGTGGCCATAAATAATTCAAACAACTTTACATGCTTATGAGAACTTGGCTTCTGGAATTCTTAGTGTTACTTAATGCACACACACAAGAACATTTCAGCTATATGCACTTTCCTTCCAGTGAATTTATTTTTATTAAAATATGTGCTAAAATAGACCAAGCTTCATGACCTTGAAATACAGAAAGCTTTATGGACAAAATAGATATAGTAAGGAGTAGTGATTTTATTATATTTCAACTATATAGTTTTGTTCTTATTATCTGAATCTTTATTTTTTGGTTTTGTTTTCCAGAATCATTTTTGTGCATTATTTAAAGACAATACTTTTGATTTACATTAAACAATTGATTTTATTAAATTGGAAATAAATGACTTAATTCTATGGTATTCTTATTTGCTCCTGCAACAGTTATTTAGAACATTTGACATTTTTATTGAGTTTATTTCTGTTTGTAAAGGAATGAACAGAGTCATAGAAAAATATAAACGGGAAAATGAGAGGAAGAACTCTTTGCTTTCCTGGCTCAATATATTTTAAGAGTAGTGCACATTTTTAATCCTAAAATTTATGTGAGTTCCTAACTCTATTAATGGCTCAAGTGATATCTGTTGAATGACTGACTTAATGAATAAAGAATAAATGAGTCTCAGGGATGTTCATATCTTATAGCTGAGCTCATACAGCTTTGGAATGATTTTTAACCCCCTTGTTATTGCTTAGCTTCAATTCTCTTCATTACAGTGATTATGCCTGATATTAAGTAGATACTTAGTATATGAGAGCACATTATAAATGCTTTCTAGGAATATATTTGTTAGGACTTGCCTATTTATAATGAAAAAGGATAAAACAAAATCTGATAAAGTAATGTAGAAGGCTTTTTTGGCTCCTGGAATTAAAAGATCAGAAATGAAAAAGTGACATTGAGAAAAAGTGGGTCTCAGAGTAATTTGAGTGCTCAAATTGAGTAAACTGGTCCCAATCCTGGTGGAAGAGTTACTGTCACCTATTGATAACCCAGTACAATTACATAAAGAGGAAAAAAGGAGCTTCTAAATGTAAAATATTCTAGAAAGAAAAAAAAATTATATATATATTTACTACAATGCATTTCTTATTTAATCATTTTGGTAACCTTATGCATCAAGTACTTTTTGTCTTGTTCAACTTACAGATTAGGAGACTGAGTGAGCCAGGATTAGAATACTGATTTTCTGACTCCAGAGACAGTCCTAAAGATTACACTCAATGAATTTTTACACTGTTATAAACTAGTTTTGTATTACTTTTATTTCATTGAATAATACAGAGAGATTAGAAATAAATTTATTAACAGAATTTGGCATCTATTTTAATTAATTTTGATATAAATATTTCTATATAAAATATCTTTGGGCATATAAATATTTTAAAATTTTCTTCATACTTAAAAAATGCAGTTTTGTTTTTTTTAAAACTTTCTTCCCTTTGCTAGCCTTTCAATCATTTTCTCTTCCTCTTTCCTACAATATCCCCTTCAGGTAATATAGAGTATATTTATAACCTTGAAAAGAGAAAAAGAAGCTTAAACAAGACCAGAAGAGGCACTCACCAAAAAGAAAAGTAAAATGGATAAATTAAAATATGCAAAATTAAGAATTTTCAATCATCAGTGGTACCATAAAAAGAGTCATAAAGAAGTCCAAATATCTTTGCAGTACATAAAATTGACAACTTACTTATTTCAACAGTCACATCACGTCACAGAAGAACTAAGAAGGAGATGAACAACATGTTCTTTTTTTCCTTCCTCTCTCTAGCACACCAACCTGTGAAGATTGATTCAGGTGGCTGAAGTCATGCAGTAGTATTACTCTAAGTACCTCCACATTGAAACATGAGAGTAAAAGACAGCAGTTTCACCTATTAGATTCAATATATGTGTGTGTGTGTGTGTGTGTGTGTTGTGTGTGTGTGTGTATATATATATGGTGTACATGCACTTACATTAATAAAATAGGAAGTGGATTATTGTGAACAAGGCTGTCAGATGATGAGCTTTAAGAAACACCACATATGGAAGTTCTGGATTTTGAAATTGATTTCTTCTGAAGAATCTTTGTGTATAGCAACAAAGTACATTTACCATAGCTTTGGAGACAGAGTTACTCTGGAGCATAGAACTAATCAAGAGCATGGATTCTGTGGACAATGTTTCATGGTTAAATTAGTAATTAGTAGTTCTCAACCATACCTGTGAAGCAAAATCATCTAGAAACCTTAACCAAAACAAAAGTACAACAAACAATCAAATAACAACAGCCTGGGGCCCAGACCTAGGGATATTGATGAATTACTCTGGGATGGGACAGAGGCATATTCTCATATTTCCAGTGGACTTTGATGTATTCTCTGAAGTAGTCTGTAATTTGAAAAGTGTTAGTGAGTCTTCACTATATATATTAAATATATATACATATATATTTAAATAAAGTATTTGTAAATCAATTATTTTGTGTTTACTCAGATTTATTTTACAATGCATTACATTATTACCCAAGAGTCTATTCAGGAAGCTTTATTTGGAACCCCAATCATCTTTAAAAGCATGAAGAATTCCTAAGACAAAGGAGTTTGAGAGCTACTGCCATAGATAACAATTGGGTAATCTCAAAGGAAAAATACAGTACTTCTAGGCTTCCTAGTAAATATAACCCACTATATAACTTTGTGAAATCATGTGTTATAATAATACCATTCTTACTTAAAATGAGCAAAGTAAAATATGATGAGTGAGAAGACTGAGAACTACCTCAAGTTATAAAGTAAACAGGTCATTTAACTAGGTAAATGTTACACATTTCTAAAATACAAATGTACCCAAATAAGAATGTAGGAAAAATCAATAGAAATATTTTTTAAAAATTATCAGCTTTAAAGAGTGTAAACCATATTACAATTCCATAGAAAGTATGGTGAACTTATTGGTATTTTGAAAAGTGAATCACAGTTATAGCCAATTAATTAACTAAATACTTAACATTAAATAAATTAATATGATTGTTAAATATTTGTATGTTTTAACAGATGATGTTGATACAAGAAGCTAAATGCATTTTGAAAAATTATTAGCCCTTGGAGTCAAATAAATTTATTACTCCATTTATGTGAGGAAATATGTTTGAGTTCTTCTCGGAAACTTAATTACTCTTATTGAGCAACCTGGAAAAGAGAGCAAATTATATCCAAGTTTTCGCCCAAATGCACTGTACATTTTTGAGGTAAGATATATGCCAAAATAACTGTCACTCAAATGAAAACAAGTGCAAAAATTTTGTCATCCCTTCCTTTACAGACTTGATTCTTTGGAAGAAAAGAAAAGGATGTGACATTAACACAACTGGCATGTATTTTTCCTATATTAGCTTGGTAGCTTGAAATCCTTCCTTCCATTCTTCTCTTCTTTACTTCCCTTCCTTTCTGCCCTCTTTCTTCTTTCACAAATGCCCACTATGTGCTAGCCATTGTGGTTATGTAACAGAAGAAAGACAGACACGCTATCATGTATCTTAGCATCTTGTATTGAACACACACATTTAAAATATATGAATTCATTCAGCTTTACAAAAATTTAGTTTTATAAAACTGAGAGAACACAAGCACTGCAGGTAAACACTGGTAAAACAGGTAACACTCAGAGTATTCCTTGAGAATGCAGTGCCTATTTGTCATCTAAAATTATAGTGGGAATTTACTAGGTGAAGCAGGGGGTAGGCTGAGGAAGGACAATGCAGGGGAACCAGGTAGGCAGAGGGTACAAACAAAAAAAACTTAAACAAGACACTTGTAATGGTTAATTTTATGCGTCAGCTTCACTGGGCTAAGGGATACTCAGATAGCAGTTAAAACATTATATCTGGGTGTGTCAGTGAGGTTGTTTCTGGAGGATATTAGCATTTGATTCAGCAGACTGAATGAAGAGATCCACCCTCTCCAATGAGGGCAGGCATCATCAAATCCACTGAGGGCTCCAGTGGCAGGAAAAAAAAAAAAAAGGCAAAGGAAGGGTGAATTTGCTTTCTTTATGCTTTAGCTGGGATGTCAATCTTTTTTTGTCCTTAGATATTAGGGCCTTTGACTTTGGATTGAGTTACACTACTGGCTCCTGTGGCTTTCAGGAATTCGGACTTAGACTGACTTACACTACACTTTCCTGATTTGCAGCTTAAGGGTGGCAGACCAAGGGATTTCTTAGCCTGCACTTGATCCAGAGTGTGTGTGCGTATATGTGTGTGTGTATGTGTGTGTGTGTGTGTGTGTGTGTGTGTGTGTGTGTGTGTGTATACACTGTTGGTTCAGTTTCTCTGGAGAAACTCTGGAATCTCAAAGTGACAAGGCCTGACTGAGAAATGCAAGGATGGTTAGTGTAAGTAGAGAATGAGGAGAACTGTAACTATGATTAAAATTAGAAAAGTGATGAGTGGCCAAACCATATGGATTCTTAAAATAATGCTAATTTTAAAATTTTGTATTGTAACAAGGGATGTAATTCAAAGATTCTAAGCAAGGGTATAACATTGTCATATCTCAAATTTAGAAAAATCTTACTCTGTATGTAGAATGAGGCATTATTTGGAGTGTACAAGCAAAGACTAAGAGGGGAATCTGTGTATGGGATACTTGGAATCCTTCTGCACGATCTTCTCAACTTTTCTGTAAATCTAAACCAATTTTTTTTTAGTTTTATTTAAAACATGACCACAAAAAATGTTAGCATTGCAAAATTACTCTAGCCCCAAATACATTTCAAATAGATTATTTTGCCTCTGTCTTTCCTCTCCCTATGATAATACAAGTATCCTTTAATTCATCTACTCATTGCTCATCCCTGTTGGTCTCTCATACTCAAAAGAATTCTTTAAGACTGAGCCAGTTTGGAATGCCAAAGAAGCAGGCACCAAGTTGGGATAAGACATGTAAGAGACTTATTAATGGAACACCTGGGAGGAAAATGGGGCAAGACATAAAGGAGATGAGGAGAGCTTGCAGACCATAGAGCCCAGATATTAGCCAAAAGAAGCATCATCTCAGTGTCAACAACTCAGTGCCATCATCTCAATACTTCTCCATGCTTTTGAAACTACACATGGTTATAGTGAAAACAACTCTACCTCCAAATGACTCTACCAGAGCTCTACAACTGGGGTTAACTTACTCATAAATCTTCTTTGTAAGCCTGGGATAACCCAGGGGAGAGGCTAGCTGAACTCAGCTCATTCCTAGGTTACTCAGTGCTTCCCTGTCATGCACGCTCTCAGGTGGGCATTGACTTAAGAAAAATGGATCCATAAATGCTGTGTTCACTCTCAGTTCTATCAACATGATGTTTCCCAGACTTGTAAGTTGTCTCAATACAGAGAATTTTCCCTCAACACTGACTTTCACGGCTGCCCCAAGGAGGTGGCTGTGGAGTGGCCTCTGCCCATTTCAGCTCACAATAATACACCAAGCCAACCCATCTCTGAACAAAACCAAGCCATTTTTTTTTCTGACAACAGTTAATTGTAGAAAAAGCACAACAGATGTGATTTTATGGAGAGGCATTGGAAAATTAGACATAGGAGACATATGTCTGTATCACTTACTCTGTAACTTACTGTGCTCTCTGAGTTTGCATCAATGCTCAATGATCCAAAAACACTCGTGTTCCCCCAGTTCCTATTGGTATATATCAGCTAGGCCCTGTTGATCTTTTGGTGACTAATTCTGAATGTGCCATTGCCATCATATGGTGGACTGCTGCTGTGACTGTCTGAAATTATGATCTATGGATTGACAATAACCTAGCACCAGTTGATGTACAGCTAACTCGTTGGACCAAAGTCAGGAAATCGATCTTCACTAGTTGCAAGAGCATAAAAGAACTGAATTTTGAACCATGAGCAGCTCTCTAATGTAGCCAAATGACCTTGTTAGAAAACCCTGGGTGTCTGAACCATGACTCTTCTACTGGAATTTTCCAGAAACTCTACATTATCCTTTTCTGCAACCATTATTTCTATAATCCTATGACCTGCAAGACCAATTGGCTCAAGTGGTAAAGCCACTTACTAGACAGTCTTTTTTCACTCTGGACCTACTCAAAACTGATACCTTTCTAAGTCACCTGACAAGTGTCAAAGCAATGTTTGCTATATGTAAAATCCAAAAAGGCCTACCATATGTTCCACTTGTTTCTTGGTGGTAGAAAGGACAAGGTGTAATAATATATCCTTTAACTTGGGAATTTTTTGATGTGCCCAAGAGCAGCAGACCTTTAAATATTTACTACTGTGAAATTCGCTTAAATCTTTTTATTTACAATATCACACCTGTGGCATTCATAAGTCTAACCAGGGCAACCAAAGGACCTGCTATTATTGTTCCCATGTCTAATTTACATGGTTTATGCATTTTTTCAAATAAATAACAAACTGAGTGCAGACACAGAATTAATGTGTTTAGTAAAAACACCACATCTGGAAAAGCTGCAATAATTGGTAGCACATTGTTTAAGTTCACCATAGTCCTTTGGCAGCCACTATAATCCATAAGATTATTGTGCAGTCAGACTAGTGAATTATAAAGGGTTATGATGGAGAATATCATTCCTGAATTGTTTATGCTTTCAAGAGTGGCATTAATCTCTGTTATGTCACCAAAGTTGTAACATTGCTTCTAACTTTGGAGTTTCAGGAGATTCCATTTGATGTCTTCTCCTCATTCCATCTATCACCTGGCTTTTCTATATGTCCCTATACTTACTGTAGTACTATGATAGTGCTTCTGTTTTCTTTTTGCTTTGTCAGTTTTGTACTTTATGTAAAAATCCTTAAAAATGCCGGGCCTTATTTTTCCCCAGTGAATATTTACTCTACTATAATGATTGTGGATGCCTTTAGAGAATAACTGGGGAAACACTTTACATACAGTTGCTGTGATGTTTGGTGATCTTTCTCAATGTGACTTAGCCTTCTGTTCAACTCATGTTCTCCAGTCCTGAGACCTGGAAACTGAATTAAGAGCTCATAATTTTCTTTTGAGGCAGCCGAAAGTAGACTTTGGTTCATTAGCTCTTGAACAGTTTTTGTTTACAGATCAAGCAATATCCTCCCTGGCAGCTTGTATACCTAATCCTTAGGAACCCCATGGTCTATTACTCATCCCCCATAGATTGCTGAAAGTCATTTCAGCTTTCCTGCTTGTTTTAGTAATTGTATACATCTTGTCTCTGACTGTTAAATGCTGTCATTAGGCTTCTGCTTTCTGAAATCTTATTATCGCTATTGATACTTAGGAGCCCAGTTGCATAACAACTTCTTCTTTTATCAATTTTGGTCTACAAAGGACAGAAAATACTATTGTTTTTTAAGATTCCAGGAGCTCTCTCATTAGCACATTGCTTATTGCTTAGATAAAGAAATATCCTCTGTGCCCACCAAAGGAACAGAGTTAACCAATGAGTTCTCTAGTCTTATAAACTAAATCTCTGCTGGCATGAGACCAAATAGAGATTTGACCTCATTCTTTACTGTGCCAAGATATATTTTGCATTTCCAACTCATTTACTGCAGATCATTGTTTTTTTTTGTTTGCTTTTTGACTTTTTCCTCAAGATTCAAGAAATCATTCAAGCATCATCTTAAGAGCAGCTCAAGAATGTTATATCTTACATCACAAGAGGATAATTCTTATTAGTAATTTTCTTGTATTTTGACATATCTGCTGCATCACTTTACTTGAATAACCCAAGATATATTTCCAATCATATTTTCCCTATCTTTTATGCATATGTTAGCCTGAACTTGTGTAGGTCTTCTGGTGGCTAATACCTTTACTCCTGAAACATGTAATTATTGCTGAGTCAGGCCATTATGAGATTTGATTCTAGCTATTGACCTAGATACCCTACAGAATATGAGGGCAAAAGTTAAGAGGAAAAATATCATTATTTGAAGTATCCACTTAAAAGCCAGTTGAGGCAACTCCATATTGTCAAGGCATGAGCAAGCTTCTATCCTAACGTAAGAAGGTTAAGAAATCAAGGTTAAGCACATCCGACTAGATGCTCCCATATCAGGTATCAGGGTCTAACAGGTCTATCAGAGCTATGTCTTTAGTGAAGAAGAATCTTCAAAAAATTGTTCTCTGAAATCAGGCCCTGTGCCTTATTTCATTCAATGCGATATGGGTATCTTTAAATCTTCTCATAGAAGACTTGCAGATTTCACAGAATTTTGGATTTTCACATAATTTACTAATTTGATGGCTGGCTGGCTTATGGCTGTCATTCTTGTCATTTTCTTGCTTGAATGCATCAATGGCATTTAAAAACCAACCACCTACGCTAGTATCTTCACAACCACCATCTTCATCATTTTCTCAAAAGCAAGAAAGGTTACATATGTCAGCACAACTCTTCACTTGTATCCCATCCTGATTTCACACATGTAGGAACTTTAATGATTGTAATGCTACAAAGTGCCAAAACATAACCACGCCACTTACCACCAAAATATGGTTTTGCTGTTATCTTGCTGGTAAGTAATTTAACAATCTCTACATGAGTATCTAATTCTTTGTCCCAAGTCTGGTACCAAATTAGTATGGCTACTCCCAGAAGCAGATTCTAAGTCAAATATTCAAGTCTAGATTCTTTACCCAGGAGGTACAGAAAAAAAATTAGCAGAAGAGGAGAGAAGTGATACAGAGAAAGGAAGAGAGTGAAAGCAGATGAGTTACTAAATCAACTACCACAGTTGCTGATGAACTTAATCCAAAGGAGGCAAGAATATACAATGGAATAAAGACAGTCTCTTCAGCAAATGGTGCTGGGAAAACTGGACAGCAGCATGTAAAACAATGAAGCTAGAACACTCCCTTACACCATATACAAAAATCAACTCAAAATAGATCAAAGACTTAAACATAAGACAAGATACAATAAACCTCCTAGAGGAAAACATAGGCAAAACATTATCTGACATACATTTCAAAAATTTTCTCCTAGTAGAAATAAAAGCAAGAATAAACAAATGGGACCTAATGAAACTTACAAGCTTCTGTACAGCAAAGGAAACCAGAAGTAAAACAAGAAGACAACCTACGGAATGGGAGAAAATTTTTGTAAATGAAACCGACAAAGGCTTGATCTCCAGAATATATGAGCAGCTCATACGACTCAATAAGAAAAAAATAAACAACCCAATCCAAAAATGGGCAGAAGACCTAAACAAGCAGTTCTCCAAGGAAGACATACAAGTGATCAAAAGGCACATGAAAAAATGCTCAATATCACTAATTATCAGAGAAATGCAAATCAAAACTACAATGAGGTATCACCTCACACCAGTCAGAATGGCTGTCATTCAAAAATCCACAAATGACAAATGCTGGAGAGGCTGTGGAGAAAGGGGAACCCTCCTACACTGCTGGTGGGAATGCAGTTTGCTGCAGCCACTATGGAAAACAGTCTGGAGATTCCTCAAAAGACTAGGAATAGACTTACCGTATGACCCAGGAATCCCACTCCCGGGCTTGTATCCAGAAGGAACCCTACTTCAGGATGACACCTGCACCCCAGTGTTCATAGCAGCACTATTTACAATAGCCAAGACATGGAAACAGCCTAAATGTCCATCAACAGGTGACTGGATAAAGAAGAAGTGGTATATTTATACAATGGAATACTACTCAGCCATAAAACCCGACAACATAATGCCATTTGCAGCAACATGGATGCTCCTGGAGAATGTCATTCTAAGCGAAGTAAGCCAGAAAGAGAAAGAAAAATACCATATGAGATCGCTCATATGTGGAATCTAAAAAACAAACAAACAAACAAACAAAAACAAAGCATAAATACAGGACAGAAATAGACTTATAGACAGAGAATACAGACTTGTGGTTGCCAGGGGGGCGGAGGCTGGGAAGGGATAGACTGGGATTTCAAAATTGTAGAATAGATAAACAAGATTATACTGTATAGCACAGGGAAATTTACACAAAACGTTATGGTAACTAACAGAGAAAAAAATGTGACAATGAGTGTGTATATGTCCATGTATGACTGAAAAATTGTGCTGAACACTGGAATTCGACACAACATTGTAAAATGATTATAAATCAATAAAAAATGTTGAAAAAAAAGGTGGGGGCTGACAACTATTATTATTAAAATTAAATAAAATAAAACATAAAAATAATCATTAGCATATCTAGCAAGATAGACCTGAAAAATTTTAAATATCTTTATTAGTATATTTAGAATTAAACAAAAGCCCTGATGATACCGATTGAATTATTATTATCTTTTGTTTCATGAAGGCTGTTACATGCCTAATTGTGCTTTATAAAGTGCACTGTCAGCTGAATATGAAATTCATTTTAAGGCTTACTTGTTCTGAAAGGTAACAGCCTGTGTTAAAAAGTATCTATGTATCCTCAGGTCTAGCACCTTTTTAAATCAGAAGAAGGAGTTTAACTTTGTCTTTTAGGTAGAAAGATGTTGGTAGGAGACAATCATTTTTGCTAGTTTAATCATATCTAGCTTTGTTTTAGAAAATGTTAAATTATTCAGTTTATGTTTGTGCATTTGCATTTGTTAATATGTTTTAATATAAATAACTCTGAATAACATTTTATTGTAAACCTTGTTTACTTTGCTAAAAAGAGTAATACTTATGCAACAGTATATTGAGTATATTACGATTGTTATATTTTGATAAATGTCCCAAGTGCTCTAATATTGAAATTCATTTCCTATTTGACTTCTGTGCAGCCTCCAGTCCTATACTTTCTGTTTCACTTTTTCCCTTTTGCTCTTTCTCTTAGTCCCTCAACTCTAGTTCAGTTTGTTTGCTCTTCCATATGTACACAAACATTACAATTCTGAATTACAGAATTAAAACTATGGTTCTCCCAGCAAATAATATACAGACTGGAGCAGAAGTTCAAATAATTATTTGTATATGCTTCTTATATCGTGTGTATTTTTAAAAGAATATATTTCCCCTCCTAAAAAAATGACTATTACCTTTACTTATACAGATTATTTGGAACTTGCATTTTAAAATTCTTAAGCAACTTTAGCACAATGAT
The DNA here is from genome assembly GCF_048773025.1 of Camelus bactrianus. Classification (NCBI taxonomy): domain Eukaryota; kingdom Metazoa; phylum Chordata; class Mammalia; order Artiodactyla; family Camelidae; genus Camelus; species Camelus bactrianus. Next base: position 79,001,617 of record NC_133540.1, read on the forward strand.
AGAACTTAGAGTTGTTTTTTATATACTGTTAAAGAAAGTATCACATTTATATCATAATTTATTATTATAATTTCTTCCATCAATCAAATCTTAAGGGCAATATATACATTTGGTAAATTAAGTAAATTAAGTAAAAGTAAGTTATATTTAGTCATAAGAAGTTACTTGTGCCATTTTTTGGCATACTTAATATGTAGCAAATGCATTTTTATATTGTGTTAGAAAATAAGTACAAAAATGATAATCCAACTCCATAGCTTTAAAACTGTTAGTGCTCCCCAGTGTTCTAAGAATGTTTTAAAATCCTAACATGGCCTGCACTACCTGGTGTACCGCGGCACCAGCTTACTGCAGCCTCTACTCCTACCACTTATTATGACCCTATTTCACTGCATCCTGAGTGGTCTTTTAAAAAGCAAAATGAATTTAGTTTGGAAGCCTTTAAAGGCTTTCCAACACACAGAAGAGAAAACTGAAACTTTTCACTGTGAACTTAAATGTCTTATGCAACCTGGCTTCTGTCTAATTCCTCATTTGTTTCTGCTCCACATTCTTTCCCATTCATTCTGTGACAGCCATACTTAACTGCTTCCTGTTTCTCAAACCAGTTGAGTTCTTTTCATCACAGGCCTTCATTTTCTATCCTAACCCCTCAAAGCTCTTGGCATAGATTCTTTTCATAGGTCTAGCTGAAACTAAAAGTCACTCCTTCACAGAAAACATCACTGATCACTCTGCTTAAAGTAGAACCCTCTTAAGCCACTTTCATTTCCTTCACAGAAAATAATATCATAAATAGCATTTATATTGTCCATGTATGTGTGTGCATGTGCATGTATCTGTGAGTATATGTGTACACACATATACATACATACACAGTCTGTCTCCTTCCTTTAGCAAGTAAGCTCTGTGAGGGCATAAGAGTAGGCATTTTGTCTGTATTATTCACTACTCTATATCACCTGTTTTTCTGTTTGATTTTTCATTCACTTTACCAACTTTGAGTTGATATCTATGTCTCCTTCCTAATAAGAAAATTACATCCCTAGAAATAATTTGAATTCCACTGTTTTAGCTATAGCATAGTAGATCTATATCTTGATTAAGTTTGATAATGTGGCATGTATGCTATTTTATGATATAATTTATCTACTAATAAAAAATGAAATTAGAATTATATTGTGTAATGTGAAATATTTGCTTTTCTGATTAATACTCTCCTTTCCAATAGGCTTACTTTTTCATTGTTTAACTGGTAGCTTGCCCATTGTTTAACTATTGTCTAACCTTCATTTTAATACTATCTGCATCTCTTAGTTATTAACAAGACTACTTTCAGATTTGAAGCAAATATCATCTACTCTATGCGTTTAAAATATCTCCATAGTTATTCAGTAAAATTTTCAACCTGGAAAACACTGAAAAATTTTTTAAAAATCTTTGACAGAATATGCTGTGAAAGCATTTCAATATTACCAGTTGTTTATTACTTATAATGTCATATAGGTTTTCATTTTGAACACCTGTACTTTAATATAATTAATTCTGCTTATGTCTTCCTCACTTTCATTTAATAACAGTAAGTAAAACATTCTCATTTTCTTAGATTTGACACTTAGACTTCTTAAGCCAAAGAGTAACATTTTACATTAGTTTATTTATGACTTCTAAAGGGACAATAATACTGCTTGGAACAATTAGTGCTTTCTACAATATTGTAATAAGCAAAACCAAAATAAATATCAAATATACTTGGTTTATAGTTCATTTTAGTTCACAGATTTTGGAATCTACTGTTGATTATTGGTTTTTCACCTATTTAATAAAACTTGTTTCTTCAAAAAAATAAAGATACTATTATTGTACACTGAAGAATGTCAGTAAATATCTCATAATATTTTGTTTTTCATTATGGTATTTTAACCTATACATGGATATTTGAGACCTAAAGTGTTTAATTTTTAGACCAATGATCCTTTTGACAACTGATTCAGTAGTCTCTATTCAGTCATCTTTATTTTTGTACTTATGAAATAACATGATTTAAGAGATTCGACTTTCCCTCTAAGAGAGGCTGTGATTTTGCCAAGCTAATGGATAAGAACTGCATCTTTTTTTTCTGTTCTGTACAAAGCAAACAAAGGAAAGAAAAGCTGACAGAATTTCAAAAGTGTCAATCAAACAGCAACTGCAAAGTCGAAAAGCACAAGGCAGTGGCACTCCTGACAAGCTGACAATACTTACAGCTCCTGATAGAAATCACTTTGAGTCTGGGTGACTAGCATAGGGTGATGTCTGACAGCTGATTTGTACAAGTAACTAAAGAAGGCAGCAAGAGGAACGTGAACATATTAAAGACTGAGGAAGGAATAAACTATAAGGCAAGGTGATGGACATCTATTTTTTCCTTGCAACTACCATGTTAACACCAATCCTTTTGTATTTAAATTATTTCTTAAATTAACTAAAACAAATAATCCTAAGATAAATAAGGCTAACTGTATAGTAGTTTATTTAATTGCTTATTATTTAATATTTCTATCCACTAGAATGTAGTGTCCAAAAGTCAAGGATTTTTGTCTGGCTCATCAAGCACCATAACCTCCGGCAATAGATTAGGCCCTTGAACTGAATAGAAAATCAATAAACTTATTTGATCAGATGAATGATATAAACCAATGATGCAAATATGCTCAACTATCAGATCAAAATCTATTCCAGTGGTTTCATTTGAATTTTGAAGACAATGTAAAAACAGTGAATGAAAATTTAGTTTCTATCAGTAGTACTGACAATATACAGTTAAGCTGTTAGGGTAAACCACATATCATTATCATCCTACAGAAATGTCCTGTTCAATGTGTTAATTATCTTATTTTGGAGATATAGGTTTCTTTACATATAAAATTCATCACTCTTGAAAGTATCATGAACAACAACATCCATGTCCTTCTTCCTTCTTGGACTGATGGAAGACTAAAATTACCAGACCTGTAAAATCAAGCAGGATCATGTGAAAATACTAACATACTATAAGCAGTGTGATACTGTTTTCATTAAACATCATAAAAAAGTGACATTTATGCACCACAAACCTAATGAAAAAGAACATTGTCATTTTCTCTGAGGATACTTCCTGGGCATAATTCTCACTAACATTATTTATACAAACAAACATAAAGAAAAACATTTTTATTTATTATTTTTCCTTATGTTTCCATCCATAAATAATTATTCTTTGCATGTTTTAAAATGTATGGATACAGCTATACTGTATCTTTTCTTCAGAGACTTTTTTCTCTTACTCAGCATCTATTTCCTGGGGTCTGCCACACTTGATGCTTATAGATTTAATCAATTCATGTTCACAGCCATATGGTCTTCCATTGCTTGAATACACAACAATTTGTTATCTACTTTTCTCTGGTTGTTATTTGTGTGGTTTCAGTGTCTTTATTAATACAAACTGAATTATGAACACTCTTGTAAAATTCTCCTGATTTACAATGCAGAAGTTTACACAGGGAAGATTGTTCTCGAAGTCTGTGAAATGATTCAATTGCAGAAAAGAAGAATAGGAAAGGTCATTTAATTGGGAACACAGCATAAGGAAAACTATTCAGAAGATAGTAACTAATGTTGTCAATGACAGTTGCCCAATTAAAACTTATAACCATTTTTATAACCAGCCAAACAGGTTATAAACTCAGTGAGGAGGGTTTTTCAATGAGAAGTTAACACCTGGATGTTTTATCCAGGAAGTTTCAAATCAGTGGTATCACAATCAGTTGAAATATCTTTATTAAGCAATTTGGTACTAAAAAAAGTAGTGAATTTTGTGACTTACATATAAAAAATGTTATAACCAGTGTGCCTGAATTGCAACTCATGTACCTATTTGGTTTAACTTTGGTAAGAATAAGAAACTGTGGTGCAATTGGAGCCAGCATGTTCTTTATTGCATCTAAAGTTGGAAGATACTGGCAAAGGAATGTGTGGTACATATGGATGAAATTTGTTCCATTTGTCAAAACAGTGAAAAGAAACAGTGAGAGAATTGAAAGAGCAGATTTAGAGTGATTTTCTGTGAATACATAAAAAGAATGGATGCAAATAGCCATGCGAAGGGAAAAAAAAATGTATTTGCTTAGATGTAGGGAAAAGGAAAATGGTTACAAAAAATAGTGGAGGTTTCCAAATTGTATGGTGTATGTGTCTTTATATGTACGTTCCTGTGTGAAAACAGATGTTTTTAGAAAGATATAGTTTAGAGATATTATTGAGGATGTTAAATGCTTGTTGTGGACATTTTGAATGTACATATTTTCTACAAAAGGCAGAGAATATTGCTGTAGAATATTTTTAGAATGCCCATAGAATGGCAACACAAGGAAGAAAAATAACAATAAAAAAACCTGCTTTTATTCCCCTCTCAGGCCTTTTTATGGTTAAAGTTTTTATAGAGATGAGATTTAAATACTACTTTTTAAAATGTAAGCTCTTTTAGCTCCAAAAACCTTAACTTCAAAAAGCAGTTACCGTATAAAAATGTTGACCAATCAATATGTAATAAAACTTATCTTTTTAGTTAAAATTCTTGATGAAATTTCAAACGTAGCTCTTTACTTTCATTGATGCAGCCAGTAACTGTGACTATGTTAGGGTTTTCCAGAGAAACAGAACTGATAAGATTTTATATGTATGTATATGTGTGTGTGTGTGTGTGTGTGTGTACACACATATATATGTGTGGGTATATATATATATATATATATATATATATATATATATATATATATATATGAAAGTGATTTATTTCAAGTATTTGGTTCATATGATTCTGGGAGCAGGTGGGTTTGAATCTGTAGAGCAGACCAGCATGCTGGAAATTGTAAGAGTTGATTGAGCCTGAATTCCACAGAGAAGCATGTTGAAAATGCAGACATGTATTCTATATTACAGTCTTGAGGAGAATTCCTCCTATCTGAAGGAATTTGTCTTTGCTCTTTAAGGCCTTTAACTGATTAGATGAAGTCCATCCACATTATGAAGGTTAATCTGCTTTACTCATAGTTTACTGATTTAAATACTAATCACATCTAAAAATGCCTTTGCAGTAACGTCTACAATGGTGTTTGATCAATAAACTGGGCACCTTATTCAAGCCAAGTTGACATAAAATTAACCATCACACTCCAATTGATATCTGTTATCAACTGGATCACACTGTTATCAATACAGCACCCACACACTCCTCACTAAATTATTCTTGATCTGCAAATAAAGATAGTAACAAAGTCATACTTCTGACTAGCATGATGCAACTACCCTGCATACAACTTAATCCTTTCTCTAGCAGAGGACAGAAAGTCCTGGGTGACGCCATCCTTCTCCCTGCTGTCCTATAACTCAAATACTGTGATATAAAGTTAATATTTGTTATATAAGGGGATAAGAAAGGCAAGGAAACAGTATGATTTCATACACACAGAAACAAACATATTCACAAAAACAAAGAAATACTAAGAACAATTACAGTTCTTGTTTCTGCAACTAGTCACACAAGTATAGCTGCTATTTAAAACCACCTTTTTTATTGCCCATTCTATTTTCCCTTTGCACTTGGCAACCACTTTAGCTGGCTTTTTTAGATTTCTGCTTCTGTAGCATTTTTATTGTGGTAAGAATATTTAGTATGAAATCTACCCTCTAAACAAAATTTTAAGTATATATTACAATATTGTTAACTATAGGCATTATGTTGTATAGCAAATATCTAGAACTTATTTATCTGGCATAATTGAAAATTTACACATGTCGAACAACAACATCACATGTCCCCAACCCAGAACCCTGGTGACCACTATTCTATTCTCTGGTTCTAGGATTTTGACTACTATAGATGCCTTGTATTAGTGGAATTATACAGTATTTGTCCTTATGTCACTCACTTATTTCACTTAATAAGATGTCCTCCAGGTTCATACATGTTGTGTATGGCAGAGTATCTTTTTTAGGGCTGAATAATATTCCATTGTTTGTATATACCACGTATTTGTTCAATCCTCAGTGGACATTTAGATTGTTTACGTATCTTGGCTATCATGAAATAATGCTACAACGAAAATGGAAGTGCAGATATCTCTTTGAGAACCCAATTTCAATTCTTTTGGATATATATACCCAGAAGTAGAATTGCTAGATTATATAAGAGCTGAGATATAGACCAATGGAGCAGAACAGAGAATATATAAACAAACCCACACATATACAGTCAAATGATCTTCAACAAGGGTGCTAAGAATATATAATGGGGGAAGGGTAGTCCCTTCAACAAATAGTGGGAAAATAAATATCCACAGGAAAAGGAATATAATTGGACTCTTATTTCACATCATACACAAAAATCAAGACAAAATGGACTACAGACTTAAATGAAAGACCTTAATGTGCAAAACCCCTGGAAGAAAACCTAGGGCAAAAGCTTCTTGACGTTGATCTTGGCACTGACTTATTGGATATGTTACCAAAAGCACAAGTAACAAAAGCAAAAATAAACTGGTAGAAGTATATCAAACTTAAAAGCTTTTGCATGGCAAAGAAAACAATCAATAAAATGTAAATAAAGACAACCTATGGAATCAGAAAAAAAAATTTACAAACTATATCCGACAGAGGTTAATATTCAAAATGTTTTAAGAACTCTAACAACTCCATATCAAAAAATATGTAAATAAATTAAAAAACAAGCAAAAAACTTGAATAAAAATTACTCCAACGAAGACATACAGTCACTAGATATATGAAAAGGGGCTTGACATCACTAATCATCTGGGATATGCATATCAAACCCACAATGAGATGCCACCTCACACTGGTAAGAATGGCTATTTTTAAAAAAGGAGGTAAGTGTTGGCAAGGATATGTAGTAATCAAAACCCTGTATGCTGTTGTCTGGAATGCAAAATAGTTTAGCTGCTATATGAAACAGTATGGAGATTCCTCAAAAAAGTAAAAATAGAACTACCACATGAGCATGCTATTTACCTGGGATGTGACCCAAATTTTCGTTCCTAATGGATCTATTAGCAGTCCTGCCAGAATTAGGTTGTTGTGATTTTCCATTAACTTTAATCACAGAGTATGATAATATTAACAGATTCCCCAAGGAATCTCTCATATTACAGACATATTCTTGCACATTCATTGGGTAGTAGCAGGCCAATTTTCCCTTGGTAATAAAGATTAATCACACAGCCAGTACATTTTGTCTATTCTAATTATGAACTCTAGAAGTGAAAAAATAACAACAGAGTATGTTTGTGGACCCATGAACTGATCTGATCTGAGTTAAAATTTTATTCATCATCTGCTCTCCATAAGCTCCTAATTTGACTGGTGAACCACAGTGACAATTTCAGGCTCCTAGAATTACTGTTAGACCAAATAAATGTCCAGTATTCCTGACATTTTGTCATTTTCTTTCCCCAATGCATACTCTGTAAAAGTCTGTAGGTCCCTATGGAGAAAGCTGGAAGAAAGATTAAAAATATAAATTTTGGCAGAGTAGTGGATTCCCTTCTGTAAGGACACACATTTTCCTCCAGAGGTTGTAGGTCTGTGAACTGGCTTAACACTGGGAATTCAGTGAGAGGCTGTGACTCTTCTTATAATTCAAATTAGACTTGAGAATTCTGCTTATGCAGAGGAAGTAAGAATTTAGTAGCCTATCCATCTATTTCACTTTTAGAAACACTATGTCCAAACTAGCCAGCACCAGAAATCTCTGCAAGTCAGAATATTCTGATTACTGATTTGCTCTGTCATCCATTTCCATAACCATGCACACCTGCCTTTGGCAGTTAAGTGCAGCCACTTGGCTCCTGAAACCCTGGGATCTAATTATCCCCACTGCATTTAGATTTCCCAATTCAAGGACATCAGTGCAATTCTGATCTACAGAGGAGAGTGAGTAACAAAGTTATACAACTAAGAGCTCCTTTTAGTAAAAGATAATTTGAAAATTTAACAAGTATTCATTATGTTGTATTTTAAGGTTTTAAACAGAACACATCAAAATGAAATTATATTTTATATGATATTCTGTATGATAATCAAAAATGTCTATAATAATAACACTTAATATTTAAGTATTCTGTGTTTTTTTTCTCTTTGAAATTTTGGAATTTAAAGTTGGTTAGAACTGAATGCAACAATTTGGTGTCATTTACAATAATATTGCTATTTTAATGCAGAAGCCTAAAGTGACATTAAAGATGTGGAATTCATGTAAGCAGAAAACTAAAATTAGAATTTATTCTATTAATGAAATCTCTCTGTGTGATTCCATATTAATGTGGAAGAACTTACAAATATCAATAGCAATTTAAAAATAGCAAAATGTTTTAAAGTAACAAAATCATTTAAAATTTTTCCTTAAAGATACTTTCGTGGTTTTGAAAGTTTAAGAATATTTTATTATTAAAGATTTAAATAATCAATATATAGCATATTGGTACCTATGTAAAATGTTCATAAATATGTATGCATGTACATATATAATATGTATGTTATAGTTTTATATATTTTATATATATATATATATATTATATAAAATTATATATAAATTGCAGAATCCAGGAAGAAATCCTTTTTAATCTGGTTTCTTGGGATTTATGAATGTTCTTCAGGAATTCTGATAAAATCTTTATACTTGTATACATATACTTCTGTGCAATGTTTTCCTTTGGAGAGAATAGTCTATTTCCTCAGTTTGCTATATATCCATTACCAAATAAGGCTCAAAACCATTATTTGTAATAATAGAAATTCTAACTTTTCATACCTCATACTGGAAAACTGGAAAAATGAAATCAGTTTGGATTTGTCTTTATAACCTACTGCCATTAGGCACTTTTCTTTATTCTAATTTGTTTTTTGCCAAAAGAGCTTTGGGCTTGTTTGGGGTGTCATATTTAGTGTATGTATTTATCTGTACAGCTTTAAGCTGTGAAAACAAACAAAAGATCTGGAGTGTTAAAAGCCAGAGTCAGAAAGAATTTGGCACATCAAATGACTGTGGAACGTAGGACCCTGTCTCCTCCGAGTCTCTACATTTTTATAGCCTATAATTATTTCATATGGTTAGTAGGAACAGTTATATTTTGCTATAATATCATTTTTTACAGCTGGAAAAAATAAAAACAATAAAAAATTATAGTATATTTAAAGTAGATATGTTTAATACTTGCAAACAAGTTGTAGTATTGATTAAAATCAAACAAAGTGTTTCTGCTTAAAATCATTATTTGAAACCATCTTAATTCTCATGCTATTGGCAGTAGAGCATGTTATTATCCTTACATGGGGCAGAGACCTTTTCAGTACTTATAAATTTAAGAGTGGTAATGCCAGAGTGATACTTCACAAAATGTGCTGCCTCAGGGGAGTCTGATCATATTTCATATTCAGTAACATTGACTATTCTAATCACCAACACTTCCAAACCACTATCAAGATATTCTGTCATCCATTTCACTAGCAGTTTGTGCTTTTACTCCCTGTTCTTCACACTTTCATCTACTCTTTCTCTGTCTCATTACAAATGGTAACAAATTTTAGCTTACTTACAAGTTTTATAAAAACCCACCTTCAGTATCAATAATCTAAACAATTTTAGCTGAGATGGAGATCATTGGGATTTGAGCAACTTACCTTTATAGATGAGTTATAACATCACAATAATTTTCTTAAATATTTGCTTTTTTCACAACTAGGACTATGTAGGTGCCTGTTCTGCTTTGCCTGATAAAATGGTGAATTTTACTACATGCCATATTAGATGCACGGTACAATGAAATGATAGAAATGATAAACGTATCTGATAATAATGTTATAGAGAATGCTGCTCTAGGTTTGCTTTTCCCAAATATATGATAACCACAAACAAGATTTAGTTATAAATAATAATGTATTAGTACTCTCTTCTTCTGAGGATGATAAAATGTATGCAAATACTATCTCTTTTTCTATTTAATGTGAAGTAATTAAATCATTCTTATGTGTGAAAAGTATAAATATATAAGGAGAAACTTTCCTTTAGATATCCCTTTTGCCATGTACCCAGAGTTTATACATGTAAGATTGTCACTCTCGTTAGGTTTGGACATGTTGTAATTACTATTATTCTAGTTTGACTCTGGATATTTAGAATTTAGATATATAGAATGTGTTTTTTTTAACTTGATGAGATTTACTATATAAAATTTAGGTCACCTTTCGTAAATAATCCATACGTATATAATTAAAAAAAATTGTACTTTGCAGTTGTTAGGTACAATGATACACAAGCATCAGTTGTAAGCTGTTTACTATGTGGTTAAAATCTCTTATTATTTGCCAATTTGTAAGGGGAAGTATGTTGTATATGCATTTTATCTTTCAGTTCTTGTTAGTTTATTTAATATGTGACTTTAATAAAATGTATTAGAGTAAGTAAAGATGGAAGCTAACTGTATTATATTGAGAAGGAAAGTAAGAAGAATTGAGGAAATTTAGATATTTAAGAAGAAAAAACAGTAAAGTAGCCTCCACTTATTTCTTTTTTCAGTTACAAATTTTGATTTTTTTACCCTAAATTTTTAATGAAATTGCAAATATTCAACATATATTAGCTCTGTTACAATTTTGTGTACCTCAAACGTGTGAACAAAAAATACTGCAAACCATATCAGTAAACAAAGAATGCTGAAACCAAGTCATCACCGGCTGCTGCCCCCCCCACCACCGCCCACCACGCCCCGTGAAGACAAGCCTGCAGCCCAGCCTCTGCAGCCACTCACAATGGTGCACTCTGAGCGGACTCAGAACAATAAAGGACAAGATAATGGCCCTGGGTAGATAGATGGCTGTCAAAGGAATGAATTCAATGAGCCCAAATGTTTGCTTCCTCCCATACAAAGAAAAGCACTAAATTCTTTAACTTGAGATGCCTGATTTTCTTTAGATAACAAGTAATCTTTTATTGTTCCAACTACCTTGACTTTGTTGTAAAGCTCTTGTATATCCTAGCCCCTCCCTACCTCTTCGGAGCAGTCCCTCAGAGCAATCTGAGAGGCTGTCACCCTGGCTGGAATCTTCCTGCCAAATAAAACATAACTCTCAACTTTTAGGCTGCACATTTATTTCAGTTGGCAAATGTAAACTCAAATGTACTGAAACAGAAATAGCTATATTTTGTATTGTTTCTCTGAATACACCCAATGATAACAATTAGCTAATGATATTAATTAATGGACTGCAAGTAATATATGAAGAAATTTTACAAAAGGATCACGCTCTTTACTTAAAGAAACTCAACCATGATTTAACTTTAAAACAGGCAACACTCTCATTCTTGAGCTTTTTTTTTTTTTTTTTACAATTACACATATAAATATTTATATGGTATTCTCCACAATAGGTGTAATCTTAGAGAACATATATTTATCAGAATATAACTGTTAGGTGAGTAAAGGTCATATAGTTATTGAAAGTGAAAAATCCATATGCTCCCAGAGGTGTTTGTGTTGCTGTGACCATTGTGTTTGAAACAATGAGTTTTTTTGGTTTGTATTATTACCACTTTTGGTAATATTTGTAAGTTATTTTTTAATTAAATATTTTTTCTTAGAATCAAATTAATCATTGGGCCACAGGAACATTTGATGATGTTAGTCTAAATAATAAAATACACACTTGACAATAAATATGAAAAGTAACAATTACACATATTCCTAGAATGGTTATTTGAAATGTTAGAGCTTTTGCTTTAATATTATAGATGAAGGATTAACAAAAATACAATCTCATACTGTTTTTCTCCTTTTTTGTTATGCTGCCACTCTATTATCAATGTATATATGATACTTGTTTTATATAAGTTATCTCCTATCCTTACTCAAAATATTATTTGCCTCTTTAATTTTAAATTTTAGCATATTGATCATTGCACAATATTGCAATATGATGACTTTTTCTAGCCCAAGAATAAAACTCAAATTTATCTGCAGATTAAAAAACAAGTAAGCAAACAAAACTTGGGCATTTTTTAATTGAAAATTAATGGTTAAATATCTCTAAAAATTGTCAAACTGATTTGAAAGATTTTTTTTTTTTTCAGTTAAGTTTTACAAAGTCAATGTTCTCAAGTTTTACAGTCTCCATAACAACTTTGAAAGAAATATGCTGTAAGTATGGTCCATCTTTTAGGACACATTTAGAAACCTGAATTAATTGACTGAAACAATAACTCAATATTTCCTTAAGTATCACAAATTTAATTGTATATGTTAGTTTCTGTTTTATATTTTGGGTTAGAGTGCCTTTTAAAAATATTATATATATGGAATTGTAATAAAAGGCTTTAATATAATTACCTCAATCCCTTATTAAGTCTGCATAATGTCTTTATTAAGAACATATATTTTTGAGTCCAATGGTCTGTTTCAAGCTGCAGCTTAGGTACTTACTAAGTGTGTGATATTAAGCACATTATCTTACCTCTCATGTGTGAGCTTTTGATCTGCAAAATAAGGTTATTCAGAATGTGAATGTGAACCGAAATATTTAACTCTTAGGGATTTGTGAGGCAATCCCTTGTAAATCACTTAGAACTAGTTTAGAGGTAACTTGTAAATCATCAGCACTTTATGTGCTATCCCTAATCATACACTAGTTTTACTGTAAGTCCAGGGGCTTGGGCCTTCCTTTAGAGATATGCTGGGCATTAATTATCTACTTTCAAAATAAAATAATAAAAATAAAAGAGACAAAATACAAAACTGGTACTTTAATGTAATATGTGAAATGAGACTCAGGAAATCTTTTTGCTTCTTTTTCTGAATTGCAACAGTTTGAAATTGGCATTGTCACTAAAATTGTTATCTATCTGACTTGCTAAGGTATTCAAATGTAATTTCATTATAATTAGCATATTTCTAGACTATTAGGAAGAAAAAGATCAATGTCTAGTTTCATTACTTCATGAACTTAATTAACAAACACTTAATATGAGCTTCCCATTTGCTAGGTAGTATGTTAAGTGCTAAAGATACTATGAGCCAGGATGGAAGGGGGCAGGGCAAAGCCATTCAAGGAAAGCCACAGCAATTAACATCAAAATGGTGAAAGATTCAACCCCCAGTAGGCCTTGAGGATCAGGATGATGAGAGATCTAACTTCTAGTAGATCTTGAGCTTCATTATATGTTCATTGTAATATATTAACATGGTGAATAACATGCCCACAGGCACCACGGCAATCCTAAAGCTAGCCACAAAAGGTCAAAGAGTGGGAAATGGCCAACTTCCTGGGAATCCCAGCCCCTTCCCCAGGCTGCTTAACTGGTCCTTCCACTTATTAGCATATGAAGTCACCAAGCCCATAAAAACTAGCAACATGGCGCCTCAAGGTGGCCTCTCTCTCCCTCTTTAGAGATGGCCTGCACTCTGTCTATGGAGTGTGTACCTACTTTTAATCTGAGCACCCAACCCTCAAACCGCGTGGCCTTTCTCTTGCCTTTCAATGTATCTCTCTGAATAAATCTACCTTCACTCAACCGTGGCTCGCTCTTGAATTCTTTCCTGCGTGAAGCCAAGGACCCACCCTTGGCGGGGCACGTCCCAGGGGCTCAACCGAGACCTGGGACACAGCTCTCCTCATGCCCCACATCTGTTTTCCTGCATCAACTTGACCCAAAGTGCAAAGAAATCTTTAAGAATAATAAAGGAAAAAAAGTAGTACTTTTATGTATAACTACAGGTCTACTTATTTCTTTTGCCAAAATTGTGAATGATTTGGAAGTTTGGATGTTATTTCTCAGGCATGATAGGAATAACTTTTCCACTAAAGTCTCACTCAACTTTCACCATTTGATATCTTTCTCTGAATACTCCTGAACATGTCTTCACATCCTCAGCAAAAACCAGAATCTACTTCTCTCTGCTTCACTGTGTTCCTATTTCTTACTTTTATCAGTGTGTATCACATTCTATCATTTTTTCATCACTTTTCATAGGTTATGAGCTCCTTGGCCCTAAAAAGTTTGCCTTTTAGTCTTTTAGATTCATTTCCACAGTATATCTGGATCATTGTGGGTAATCTGATGTGTATGTATGTGTGTGTAAGATCAATAGTTACCATATCCAACCATAAAGTAATGCAGGAGACTGTTTTACCAAATATTGCTCTACTGCTTAAAATGTGATTTGATTTTCAATGTCCAACAGAGTTCTATGACACCACTCTCTAGGACAACACATATTTTGGTGTTTCATAAGATCTGCACCTAATTTCTTGAACTCACTTTTATGTCAATCAGCTTAGACTAAATCATAATACTCTAGGTTCCCAAAATATGAATGGTTTATAACAACACAGATTTATACCTCACATGTTTTTTTCTAATATCTTATTGAACACAGCTATTAATAAGCAAAAATACAATGAAAATTCTTGCCCAAATTCTTCTCCAGAGGTATAGACTCAGTATGTTTGTGGTAACAATTACACTTAGAATCAATCTGTGTACCAATTAATTTTTTTGCCACCCTATCACATAATTCTCTAGTTTTCTAGCTTTCAATATCACATTCCTTGCTGCTCACAATATCTGCTAAGTAACTGCCTAATGTTTTAGGATATTTTACATGGCAGAACACAAATTTTGGCACCAATGTTTGTTTAAAGTAGTGATAGCTTCTGTATAAAAAAAGCTCCAAAATATTTATTGATGTAACAAATCAGAAATATATGTCTCTCACACATGTGGCATGGTGGGCACACTTCCACATTTGATTTGGTAATAAGTCTCTTTCCATCTTGTTGCTCCACCATATTTGATCCATGGCTTCTAAAACTGCCAGGGAAGGGAAAAGTACTCCCACTTTTAAATTATGATATCCAATAAATGACACCAATTTACTAACATTCCATTGCTGAGATTTAATCACATGCCCCACCTATTGCAAAGGTGACAGACCAATTTTTTTTTTTTTTTTTTTTTTTTTGCTGTTTGATGATAAATCTATATTAAGGGAAAAAATATGTTTTTCTGAATCTATGATGAGTGGACAGTATCTATCTCTGACATACAAAAGAAAAAGTACGATTAATCTACTGGTATTTATATTTATATTTATATTACTGACTGATTCAATTCCATTTCAAGGTAATACAAATTCATTTAGAGTTTCCTACATCCAGGAATTTTTTTTTTTAATGGAAGATAATTAAGCCCATTTAAATGAGAAGAAAATTTTCCCTGAGATCAAAACTTCTTTAAACAATTGCAAAAAGTTCAAAACTAATCTCCATCAAAAATGCTAGACAATAGTAGTTAATGTTCACTTTACTGTCTATCTGAAATAACATTCAGTAATAGGTTAAACATCAAGATAATTTAAAATTTGATATTTACCCATTAGCTCAGTGAAGTTTATTTATTTAAAAAGGTTTTAGAGCTTCCTCCATTATTGAGCACTTTAGCACCAATTATTCACAGACAGCTTTTGATAATAATTGTTTTCTGCCCCATATGGAAATTAGGAAATTCTGGCTTAGAGATTAAAGCAAGTTCACAGAATAATTCAGCTACTAAGTAGCAGAGCCTAAATTTTAATAAAAGTTTTTGTAACATTAATGCATTATTTTCTTCACTATACCATGTTTCAGTATAAAATATACTTAACTAAATTACAATTGCATCAGACAGTATAATTTGGAAGTACAATAAATGTCCTCTATTAATAAATTCTATGTTAAAAGAGATAGTTACTCTTATAAAAATTTTTGAAAAATTGATTTTCATGCAACATTACTGTATACTTAATACTCTTTAAAAAGCAGTAAATTGTTCAGATATTTCTGTCATATACATTAGCAATAATCAGGTACTTCTTATCACAAGGAATTATAAAGAAATACTAAAATAGCTCAAAGTCCTCTAAATTTCATGAGACTTATCATTCTCCAATCTCTTATTGGTCATATATTTAAAATAGAACAATGAGAGTGAAGTAAGATTCATTAGCTTCAGGAAGGTAGAGAATTATTATGTTCTATCTGAGTTCTTTGTTGCACTACACATACTTACTGACATAAGATGGACAGAATTACTTTATTAAATATGAACAGAGCAAGTGAAGCAAATTAAGTATTGCATGCAGAAACAAAAGTCTTGATTCACAATATAAATGGGGTTTTAACTAGACAAGTGAAACTTGGAAATGTGAAACTGCATGTGACTAAAATTTTCTATAAAAGGTCTTTCATGTTTTATTCCTTCCCTAAATTGAAAATAGACTTTTGCTCTGGAGCATCATTAAAAAGAAACTAAAATCTTTTAAACCAGTACTTACACTCCTCCAAAGGTTTTTATGGTTTGGTGATTGTAAAATATGCATTAAACCATTAAATCAGGTTAGAAGCTAACATGCATACTCATCTTGACAATTTAACACACATTTACTTGAGAACACTTATCTTTAAATCATAAGGATATCACTATTGCTCATTCTAAGTCTTATATTTGCATTGTCCTGCCCTTCTAAAATTTCCAACTCTTATTATTATCTCTATTTTCATAATTTTTATTCACTCTTTCATGGTTAAATTAATCTACATTCATGCCGTCAACTGGGATGATTTTATGCATATGAATTACATATTTCTTCAACCTAGAGTTTGTTCATGTCCTCAGATTTATATCTCCAACAGCTTCCGATACAATTTCTGTTCTGATATTCTATAAGCTCCACAGACTCAATGTGTCAAAAATTTAACTCAACTTTCTCCCTCAAATCCCCTCTTTCCCCAGAATCCCTACTGTCTGTGAATGGAGTACTTCAAATCTGAAATTAGTATTATTTCTCAATTTATTTTTAGCACCCCTTTTATTCAACCTGAATTCAGGTTTTATTGAATATTACTGTTGAATTTTTTGTCTTAATATTTTAATCCTTTTTTTTTTCTGGTTCTCAGAACCAAATGGCATTTATCATAGACCTCTGCACTCCTCAAATATGTACAAGATCAATCAAATCCAAGAATCTCATCTTGAAAGTTTGTTTCCTGGGACCATTTCCAGTACCAATTACTCAATCAATTAGAGGACTGCAATGAAACACACTGCATATTCAAAGTGAGTGATTTTACAAGATTTTAATAATGAGACCATTCACAAAAGTGTAGATGTACAAAGACAAACAAAAAAATAAATAGCAGAGTCACCCCAAAGCCAGAAATAGCAGATGCTACTACTCCTTCCGTGCCTGAGAAGAAGAGTGGAGTAAGAGAAAATCAGAACCTAAACAATGAGAGAATTTTGTGTTAAAGTTTTCCTGACAAGAGCTGTGACTTATAATTGAAGGATGTAGCCAAGTCATTGAGCCTCCCCAGAAAGAAAATGTAAGGAATAGACACTTCTGCTTTGGCTTCCATTGGCTGAAGGAGAAACTATCGAATAAAGAAACCCATTGATTCAAGTCAGATTCCCAGGCCACACAAAAGGATAAAGCGGGATGAAAAGTTATCTGAAGGAAGTCACAGATGAGTGACAATACAATTTTTTTATTCCCACCGGAGAGAGACTTCTTCATGCTTTCCAGTAGGATTTCAATTATTGGCATACCAGACTTTATTTCTTCCCTTATAAAAAAGGGAAACTCGTTGTTTTCCCATTATTTGCTGCTTTACCATTGTATAATATCTGTTACTAAAGGTGGGGACAAATAACCTGTTTTAATTCTTAGTTTGTCAAAGTACAAAAAGCCAATTGT
The DNA here is from genome assembly GCF_048773025.1 of Camelus bactrianus. Classification (NCBI taxonomy): domain Eukaryota; kingdom Metazoa; phylum Chordata; class Mammalia; order Artiodactyla; family Camelidae; genus Camelus; species Camelus bactrianus. The sequence continues at coordinate 79,019,433 of NC_133540.1, forward strand.
AGAGTAATGGAAAAGACAGACTACCACTAAGAATTCTTGGATGCTGACTGACTTTGGGTTATCTCCTTTGGGAATAGAATAACAGGATTATATCTTTGAAAATAAGACTGATATGGTTTCACTTTGCTTTAATTTTTATTACTAATAATGATATTGATATATTAATTTATGTTTTAAAGAGTTTCTGAGATCAGGCTTCTAATTTAAACTAGCAATTCTTAAAATTAGTTCTTAATATGTTATAAAGTAAGTGACTTCAAATAAGAGAAGAAACATAATTTAGTGAGTGGTTTGAGGAGAACTGCAAGGCTATTTGAAAAAACAAAAAATAATCTACACTTGACCATACAATAAAACACATGTACAGAAAGATTTAAAAGCTAAATATTTAAATAAATTTATAGAAAGCTAGAAGAAAATGGGTATTATATCTGTGTGGAGGTAATAGGTATTATACAAGTATATATTTTTTCTATAAAAATTGAAAGCAAAAAATCTATTTATAAAATAATTGGCTAAAATATGAACCACATAGATATAATTATCTTTTAAAAGAATGTGTTTAGATGTATCTAATAGATAAACTGCAAAACAATATGACAAAATTTTAACATAGGTGGGAATGCAAATTTTAAACTAATTCATGACAACTGATGTTTTGGCTTACAAAGGCAAACAAAAAGAGTATATATATGAGAATTTCCTAAAACCAACAAATCTTTTTTTCATAACCCTCACTGTTGATAAGATTATGGAAATTTGACAATTCATATACTCCTAGCAGCAATGTAAATCACTACTTTACTCCTTTGATCAATCAGTGTGTCAAATGACTCAAAAGTCACGAAAATGCTCATATTTTTCCAACCTACAATTCAAAGAGGTAAGAATTCATTCTAGCAAAACAATTTACCAGAGGGAAAGATATTCACAAGACAGTTCATCATATGATAACATAATATTGAGAATAATCTAAATGCTGGACAAGAAAATGATGGTTTTTACTATCACTACAATGAAACATCTTTTTATTCAAAATATAATTATAAAGATGATATATGTAACATGGAATATGCTATAATATGCTAATTATAATTGTTTATATCATATTGATTAATTAAGTTATAAAACTGAATAATCTATTTTGAGCTAAATGGAACAGAAGCATTCAGAGTTGACAGAAAAAATTGATCATTTTTTCTTTTATTGAGATATTTTACAAGAAGAAAATGTTTCTTAGTTCTCTTTTCTGTACTAGTTCCCTATTCCAACAATCCATGGGATTTGACAGGAGCAGAGCAATATGAAAACTACACAAAGAATAATACATTAGAGAAGGAGAAAAAATATTGCATATTGAAGTTATGTGAGTAAATGCACCGTATTTCTCTAGTACTTTCCTTCTTTTGTGTATTTATCTGTAATGTTCTATATACAGATTCTTATTGAAATCCTACCTTCCAAAATGTAGCCATATTCTCCATGTAATTCTCAGCTCCTTGCAGAAAAGAGGTCTGCAAACAATAAAGACTGTAAAATAAACAGAGTAGAAATAAATCAATTTTAGCTATATTTTCAAAAGCAGCAGGTACAATCTTTTATAAATTACTATGACCCCAGACAGTAAACCATGTAATAATAGAAACAGCTAGCAATTTTGGTCAGGGAATATCTTTTAAAATATACAGCTGTGTGAACTCAGTATTTTTATTTGATAGCTGATGAAAGTTCTATTTCTTCCACTTATGTCTTGTTTCTTCATTATTGATTGTTTCAGAAGTGTCATGCCAGTTAATGTTCTATTTTTTGAGGGGTTATTCTTTCATAAATGTATCTTTAAGAAACTTGGCATATACTGTAACAGCTATGTGTTACTCATTTCAACAAACATGTTATTTTGAACTTTGGTGGTAGTATTAGTGAAAATATACTTTATGCTGCTTAATGCTATTAGATAAACATTAAAATGCTCTTTTCATAATTGATGAAATACAGACATGCCTGACATCTACAAAAGAACCATGGTTAATGTTTCTTTTTCCTACTTAAGTTGAAAACCAGGCTCAGCTGTGGTCCCATAATGCCACTATTAAAAGGGAGAGATTTCTTAATATTTCTATTTCACTGACCCTATTTTTCAGGACACTCAATACTCTTGTCATTAAGGAAAAATGTCATATTCATTTAATTATTAGGAGGGGTCATATTATATGGTAATTTCTGCCAATATCTTTAGTGTTTGATTTAATTCAGAGTCTTATGAAGCAGTCATGGCAACAGCCACATCAGCCTTCCTGGAAATAGATTAAATAGTTTACTTCTTTCTATCAGTTGGACAATTAGTACAGTCCATATGTTCACAGATATTGTAATAGAAAAGAATAAATCTGAGTCCTATTAGATCTGTTCCTTTGACTTTGTGCTTTGTTTCCCAGGCTAGGTCTTCCTGGTTCTGTAACTTTTGTAAAAGAATGTTGCCTATAGTCTGAAATATACAGGATAGCTTATTTTCAAGGCTCTAATCTTTAAAGATATTAACACTTTTCCATTCATATAAAGATAATATTGCAGAAAAAATAACAATTGTTTTGTTGGAGTTTTACAGGGACACCATGACCTGACCCATGTGGACAGCTGCAAGAACAAAGGATTTCAAGAACAAAGAATTCCTACACTGAGAAGTTTGCAACAACCAACATACCCCTTTTTAGTATAAAAGGAGCCTGAATTCTGACTTGAGAAAGATGGTTCTTCAGGACATTAGTTTGCCATCTTCTCGGTCTGCCAGCTTTCCGAATAAAGTCTCTATTCCTTGCCCCAACACCTCATCTCCTGATTTATTGGTCTGTTGTGTGGTGAGCAGAACAAGTTTGGACTCGGTAACAGTATCTTCCAATAGACATGATGCATTTTCTAACATGCTCCCACTGGAGAAAAAGTTATTTATGTTAGGGCTTTTTTTTGATACAAATACTTCATGAAGTTGTGATCAGCCCTGGCCATTTTGTTACACATTCATTTGTTAATACCCATTTGCAATTTCCTGTGAATAGATAACTGGGAACAGAGCACTGAGAAATTAATAGTAATTATACTTCAAATTTATGCAATATTTTACAATTTTCAAAGCACTTGAACAAATCTATGCCATTAGAAAATTACATCACATGTGTTAAGCCCATTTCTCAGATAATTAAGCTGCATTTGCCTAATCCAACATATTATTCCTAAGGATAAGCAGAGCCATAGATGTGATGCTACTCTCCTTTTCCAAGATGGGTAATGTTTCTGAGATACATAGAACCTGCCAGAGATGCTGGAACAGAGGAAATGGTGAGATAATTTTTAATAGCTTCAATAAAGCAACTATGGTTAAAAGCAATATTTAAACAAGCTTTACAACAGTTAGTGAAAATGAGAGCACCAAGTGCATGAGATTAAATAAGATAAGTACTTTCTCACTAAAAGTTCTGTTGCTTACTGTCAGGCCTAAATTTATGAACAGATCATCCTTTCCTTCATTCACACCCATAACTACCTGTATTTGCCTCATTACAGTTGTCCTTTTTAAAATCTTTATTTGAATAGGTATTTGATTAAAATTTTACTAACCAAACAGATTTTAAGCTTGAGGGCAAAGATAATGACTGTTCCACTGACGATTTATTCCTAGCACATGGTATAATTTATGCATGTTAGATGAACATCAAAACTTATGTTGAATGAATTAATCAATTGGTAACAAATAAATGTCATGAGACTGCCATTGTCATCTTAACTTTTTTATTTCTACTAATACAAATATACTCTAATTTATAAGAATAATCAAAGAACCTGAAGTTTTCCTAGAATATACATATTTATGCCATCAGAGACCAGCATAACCATGAGATTACCTAAGTGACTCTATAAATTCTAGAGCTAACAATAACTTTGATTTTAGGCCCAAATTCTATTTCAAACTTACTTAGCTGGAGATAACTTAACTGGAGACTTTATCTCCTGCTTACCTATGTTTTCTTTCTGTAATCCTGTCCTCTCCTCAACTATTACTTCTAAGCATTTTGTACATTTTTAACTTTATTTACTTAAAGGATTAATATTAAGTACCTGATAAAATGAGCTAGTTACTGTGCTACAAGTTGGATGTACAATTTTTTTTGGATTTTGTATTTCAGAGTGAACCCATATCTGACAATCTGTGTTACTATTATTATATTTATTGTTATTAATGCTGCTATAACTAATTATACAATTTTCATGGACTAAAACAACAAATTTATTGTCTTACATTTCTTTAGATCAAAAGTCCGACATGAATATCACTGGGCTAAAAATCAAGATTTCATTAGGGTTCCATTTCTTTCTGAAAGTTCTAGGAGATAAATCATGTCCTTGTTTTTTCTAGCTTCTAAAACCTATCATAATTCTGTTAGTCCACCTTCAAAGACAGCAAAAGAAGGACAAATCTTTCTCATGTTACATCTCTCTGATCTACACTTCTGCCATTTCCTTTTCCTTTTAAGGACACATGAGATTAGACTGAGTTCATTCTAATAATCTAGGAAAATACCCCATTTTAATATCCTCAACTTTAATCACAACCGCATAGTATCGTTTGCCAGGTAGGGTAATATATTCACAGTTCCAGGGATTGGGAAGTGGCATCTTTGAGGGGGAATTATTCTGCACACAACCCACCATGATTAGAGTTATCATGGGTAATCTGCCAGGCATTAAATATCTGAGGGATTTTTTTTCCTTTCAAAGGCAATCACATCTGTATCACATAACTTGATACCAGAATCAATTATTTTTCTTAAAAATTCCAACTACGTGTATCCTAATCCTGTATATTGAATTAGTTTCTGAAGGTTGTGCTCAAAGAATAGAAAATTTACCAGATTCATTAAGTCTAATAACTAAAAGTTCTTGAAATATGAGTTCTGAAATCAAATCTGTTATCTTCTATGTGTTCACCGGCACCCTTATTTAACTCTTTAGCATAGGAAAACTTCAGTCATTCCTCACCTTCAGTAAGGCCTTGCCTTTAACTTTTGTTCTTCTCACTGTACCTTTTTTAAACTCTTTGTGGATGATTTTATCTTTGTTGAGATATGTTACTTCTATATCTAATTTAAGAGTTTTATCATGAATGCATGTTGAATTTTGTCAGTTTATTTTTGTGTGTATTGAGATGATCACATTATTCTTTCCTTTTTTTCTATTAATATGATGTATCACACTGATATGCATATGAATTTATATGATATGAATCTCTGAAATAAATTCCACTGGGCCATAATGAATAATCCTTCTAATGTGCTGTTGAATTAGGCTTGGTACTATTTTATTGCGAACTTTTGTATTTATATGCATCAGGGATACTGGCCAGTGATTTTCTTTTCTAGAAGTGTTTTTTTCTGGTTTTGGTATCAGGATAATGCTGACCTCATAAGATGAGCTTGGAAGTATTCTTTCCCATTTAATTTTTTGGAAGATTTCAGAAGAATTGGTGTTAATTCTTTAAAAGTTTGGTAAAATTCACTAGGGAGCCATCTATCTGATCTTGGAATTTTCTTACTTGGGAGATTTTTGATTATTAGTTCAAAATCCTTACTTGTAATTGGTCTATACAAATTTTCTATTTCTTCCTGATTTGGTCTTGGTAAATGTTATGTTTCTAAGAATTTCTCCATTCTTTCTAGGTTTTCCTAGAATAGTTGTTCAGAGTAGTCTCTTATAATTCTTTGAATTTCTGTGATATAAATTATAATGTCTCTTTTTTTATTTATAATTTTGTTCATTTGGGTCCTCCTTTCTTCCTCAGTCTAGCTAAGGGTTTGTCAATTTTGCTTATATTTTCAAAGAACCACCTCTTAGTTTGGTTAATCATTTATATTAATTTTTTGTTCTCTATTTTAGTTATTTCTGCTCTAATCTTTATTATTCCCTTTCTTCTGCTAACTTTCGGATCCGTTTGCTCTTTTTTTTCTCCTAGCTCCTTATGGTACAGAGTTATACTGTTTGTTTGGTATCTATCTTGCCTTTCAATGCAGGTGTTTATTGCTATGACCTTCCCTCTTAGAACTGCATTTGCTATCTCCTGTAAGTTCTGGTATGTTATGTTTCCGTTTTCATTTGTTTCAAGAAACTTTTTAAAAATTTCCCCTTAATTTCTTTGTTCCATTGGTTATTCAGGGAAGTATTGCTTAATTTCCATGTTCTCATGAATTTTCCAGTTTCCCTCTTATTGTTGATTTCTAGTTCCATGCCATTGTAGTTAGAGAAGATATTTGATATGATTTCAATTTTCTTGAATTTGCTAAGACTTGTTTGTAGCCTAATATATGCACTATCCAAAAAAATGTTCCATGCGCACTTGTAAAGAATGTTTATTCTGTTGTTGTACAAAATGTTCTGTATATGTCCGTATTTGATCTAGAGTGTTATTCAGACCCTCTGCTCCCCTATTGATTCTCTGTCTGGATGATCTGTCCATTGTTCACAGGGGGGTATTAAGGTCCCCAACTGTTATTGCATTACTGTTTATTTCTCCTTTAAGCTTTGTTAGTTTTTGCTTTATAAAGTTACATACTCCTATGTTGGTTACACAAATATTTATAAGTGTTATATCCTCTTGATGTATTGAAGTCTTTATCATTATATAATGACCTTATCTCCTTTTAAAATTTTTAGTTTGAAGTCTATTTTATCTTATATAAGTATAGCTAATATGCTTTGATTAGTCAATGTGTGTTTTTAAAACTGAAGTGAGTCTCTTACAGACACCATGCTGTCGGATCCTGTTTTTTTAGCTCATTCAGACATTCTGTCTTTCAACTGGAGAATTTAAACTTTTTATATTTCAAGTAATTACTGATAGGTAAGAACGTAATATTTTCATTTGATTAATCATTTTCTGGTTGTTTTGTAGATCTGTGGATCTTTATTTCTTCTCCTGCTATCCTCATTTTTGCATTTTGATGTACTTTGGTATCAGTATGCTTTGACTTCTTTATTGTGTTCTTTCATGTAATTACTGCAGGGTTTTCCCTTGTGGTGATCATGAGACTTTTCATAAAATATTTTAAACTTGTAATGCCTATTTTTAAACAGATAACAACTTAATCTCAATAGAATCTGTAAACTTTATACTTTTACTTCTCCTCCCTCTCATATTTTAGGTTATTGCTAACCTAACACTTGTATATTTTTTATTGTGTAACTAGTAATAGATTATTGTAGTTAAGGCTATTTTTGCTACTTTTTTTTACCTTTTAATAGAGTTGTAAATTAATTCTGCACCACAATTACCTTCCATATTACCATTGCAGAATCTAACTATGCCTATATTTACCATTACCAGCAAAATTTATGCTACCTTTTAATAATGTTTGATGTTAATTAGCATCCTTTTATTTCACTCACAGAATTCTCTTTAGCATTTCCTATCAGATAGGTCTGGTGTTAATCTCCTTCATCTTTTGTTTGTTCAGGAAAGTCTTTGTCTGCTTGTTTATGTAGGATAGCTTTGACATTATAATTCTTAACTGAAAGTTATTTTCTTTCAATATTTTAAATGTGTCAACTCATTCTTACCTGCCCTGAAAAGTTGCTACTGCAAAGTCCACCAAATTTCTTATGGGGGTTACCTTGTATGTAACCTGTCTCTTTTCGCTTGCAGGTCTTAAAATGCTTTGTCTTTGATTTTTAACAAATTAATTATAATGTGTCTCAATCTACGTTTTTTCAGGTTCAAGCTATCTGAGGTCCTTTAGGAAATGAGATTATTTTATTTCTCTCTCATAGGGAAAATAGGTGCTTACTTTAATTATGCATTAATTAAATGAGTTTTAAAACTCATAATTCATATTGTAAAAAAACCAAAAAGTAGTATAAGACTGATGGCATTTTGTTGAGAATCTTACCTAGTGCTTAACAGTTCTTAAAGTAATAGCCACTAAACAACATGACAGTCTCCATGGAAGCCAAACAGCAATCTATGAATGTGGTAACATAGGTTAATGTACTGTATTTTAATAATGTAGGAGTTCCCCAAAGCACCAAAGCATTAGCTTTTTGAAATAGGTATGGTGTTAAATCAATGTAACAATTAAACAGGAAAATCAAATTTAATTTATTACTGTCAAATCTGAAATAATTCAAATCATTATTTTGAGCAACTCTCACCTACCATTACAAAAAAATTTATTTCAAAAGGTAAGACTATACAAACTACCTATAGTCTGTGAGTTCAAGAAAACTCAAGAGGGAGTGACAAACACAAATCTGCCAAGGATGTTTCATACAAAAACTATATGCCATACTAGATCAGTAGAGAGATATGACTATTTTATGAATGAGGAAATTAGACTGTAGAGAAGTAAAATTAAATTTTTTAAATGTAGGAACTAAAAGATTCGGCTCTTAAGGTATTTCAAAGTCTCTTTTATACTGTGAATTAGATATAGTGATGTGGTAGCTACCTTTAGTGAATATTTCCTATCATGAATTTAATATATAATAACTGATCAAATGTTAATTTCATTATATTCATCAACAAGAAAAAGTACTTATTGGGAAAAAAGACCATAATCTAATCAAGGTTGGAGAATTGCTGTCTAATATTCATTCAGCCCCACAGAACAGTCATTTCACAATTAAATATGGTCTTTTCCAGTACTTTCAGCCACATGATTCTTGACTTAAGCTCCATTATTCTCCTACTAAGGGAAATATATTTACTATTCCATCTTCATGTATAACAATTTTTTTTATTGCTCTTAATTCTGGTTACTTATCTAGACAGCTTGAGTTCTGTTGTTCTCTGTTTTACTGGTTTCTCAGTGCTCTTTCATATCTTATATTGTCTTAAATATTACTTCTGAACTCCTATATGCAGCAATTATTCATGTTTACTTTTGTAAGAGTACTGCTTATATTTCACAATATCATCTTAATAGGTATAATTCAATAACTCAGTTTGAAGCCCAGATCTGCTCCTTAAGAGGTAAGTCCTTAAGAGTTGGTTAACTTAAATATATAAAATATATTTGTATATATATTTGTATATTTGTATAAAACATATAATAAACTTAAAACATACCATGTATTTTATATACATATAAACCTAAATTCTGGTCGATGATTTTTTTTTAATATTTAAAAATCATTATTTTCTTTTTCTTTTTTTTTAAATGCAGGTACTAGGGATTGAACCCAGGACCTCATGCAGGCCTACCACTGAGCTATTTCCCTCCCTCCTGGTAGATAATTCTTATCTTAGAGTTTTACTGTGTATATATGTTTTAAATAAGATAATATGCATAAAATTACCAGGGAAATTTTAGACAGTTGTTTTAAAAGTTGCTTATAAATCAGTAAATGCAGGGTAGCAATAGAATATAAACAACTCAATTTTACTTAATATTCAGAATGTTAAAGCCCTATGACTGCGACAAACACATTCTTGATAAGTAGTTAACAATGAAATTAGAAATGAAGAAAGCAAAAAAAAATAAAATATTTTGAAAAAAGTAAAGTCCACAGTGACTATAAAATTTATAATATATTCAAAAACAATTGATAAATTTTCTTTATCATGTCATCTGTAAAATCTTAGAGAACTTTTTTATCAGTAAACATACAGAATTCTTCAGAGATATTTTCTCAAATCTTCTATTAGGAGAAATTTAATAAACAGAAAAGTTCAAAGAATTGCAGAGTAAACAACCATATCTTTACCACAGTAATTGTGCCATGTCTCCTTTATTGCATAGCAATATATCTATCAATAGTTTTATCTAACTCATAATATATCTTAAATATTAATGCATTTCAAAGTTGTAGATGTTAGTATCCTTTACTCCAAAACAGTTTAGGGTTATTATTAACTAAAGGTAAATTATTATTAACTAGCATTCAATACTGTTTTTGAGTTCAGTACATGTTTACAATTTTTTGAGGTAAAATGCACATGCTATTCTTAAATGTATCATTCAATGAGTCTTCAAAATGCATACATCTGAGTAGCCCAGATCGCTATTAAGCTACAGAACTCCCATCAGGGGGTTGGGCCAAGATGGTGAAGTAGTAGGATGCCTAGCTAACCTTCTCCCATGAATACAGCAAGATCTACACCTACATACAGATCATATCACTAGACTACTACTGAACTTTGGCAGAGTATCTCTTATATTGGAAATACAAGGAAAACCTCACAAACCCAGTAGGGGGGAAGAAAGAAGAAAAAGGACATTGGTGTAGGACCTGTTCACCAAGGAGGGAGTGGCAAAGGAGAAAAAGCACTCAAACTCTAGGAAGCCCCTGCTCCAGCAGGGAGCAGGGACAGAAAAGAAGCTTCAAAGTCTTGAAGGAAAAAAATAGCAGCTGTTTGGGAGACAGAACTGAGAGAAATAAGCACAGAAGGCCCCTGAGATCCCCAGCTCAAGACACAAGCAAGTGGGGGCAGGCTGAGCAGGAGTGCTGGATCTCTGGCTTCCGTGGATGAACTTGGGAGAGGACTGGGGTTGACTGCACAGAGGTGTTCTCAGGGGACTGGGCTGTGGTACCGGATAAGGCTGAAGGTGTGCAGAACAGAACAGTCTGGGACCCCTATAAAAAGAACAACTGCTGGTGCACCTCAGCAGGGAGAGGCATAAGGCAGCCCAGCCATAGCAACCATCTCTTCCAGCCCAGAGGGCATTGCTCAGCCCCATCGCTGGTGCACATTTTCATGAGAAGAGAGGTGGGGTTCAGACAGAGCCATCTTCTCAGCTTGCTCTGGAGGGGCACAATCTCTGGTACACACAATCTCCCCCACACAGGTGGGGCTGAAACCTGAATCCATACCCAGGGGTCCAGAGACCTTGCAGGCGGGACTGAGATTTGATTCTAGCCCCAGGCGGCTGTGGCAGATTTGCTCTGCTCATGCCTTTGTGGATCCACACCTCTGAGGCAAAGGAGTGCAGTTCAGGTGCACAAAGAGGGTGAATTTGTTGTATACAGCAGGCCTGCATACCATACATGGATGTGGGGCTGGGGGTCTGGGCTGACCCTGTGGCACATGGTGGATCCAAGTGTATGACTGCATGCTCAATACAGTGGGTCCTAGTGACTGATGTCAGCAGATCTGCACTGGTGGCTCTGCAGGTGCAGAACCTGGGGGACACCAGAGCAGAATGCTGACATTTCTGTGGCTGAGGCAGGTGACAAGGGCAGCACCAACAAACTGTACTTTGTAAGCCCACATAACAAGTGACAGACAACACCACAGAGGCCACTTCCTAGCGGACATCTCCTCTGGAGGAATACTCAGGAGCTCCTATTCCACTGTCTTCTCTTCCAGCAGAAGCACTCCAATCTTGCCTACCACACATCACAGCCCAGAAACAGTTTGGAAGCCTCTACTCCAAAAACAGGGGAGCAGACCCAGCCCCTGTTAGTGCTGTGACAACCACAGAGCAAAGAAGAGGCCCCACTCAACAACCAGTGCAGGCTCTGGTCACCACAACACTAACCAAACTCCCCATCAAGGCGATAACATCCAGCATACACAGAGGAAAGACATAGCAACCATTCATATTAAAAACAGCCATCATGACAAAATTATTAAATGCATACAGCCTGCACAGGGATGCTCCCACTTAAAAAAAAAAAAAAACAGTACTTTGAGACTACAGTGATAACTTTTACTTCTAAATTCATAGCATCAGAGAAATATTAGTAAAACAAAGCAGAGGAACCACTCCTAATTAAAAGAACAAGACAAGTCCCCTGAAAGAACAAACAATTAAATAGACCTCAACAGTCTACTAGATCATGACTTCAAAAAGGAGGCAATATTAGCACTGAAGGAAATAAGAGAGACTATCAATAGAAATGCAGAATACTATAAAAACGAAATAGAAACTATAAAGAGAAGCCAATTAAAATCAGGAAATTCAATGGCTGAATTAAAAGCCAACATAAAGGCAGTCAAAAGCAGACTAAATAACACAGATGAATGAATAAGTGATTTAGAAGAGAGGATAAGACAAATCACCCAGTAAGAAAAGCAGACAGAAAAACAAATGAACACCAAAGAAAGCAACATAAGGGATCTATGGGATAATATAAAACATGCCCATCTACACATAATAGGGATCCCAGAAGGAGGAGAAAGAGAAAAGGGGATAGTAAAAGTATTTGAAGAAATCATGACTGAAAATTTCCCAAACCTAAAGAAGAAAACAGATACCCAAGTACAGGAACCACAGAGGGTCCCAAACAAAATGAACTCAAACAGACCTACACCAAGACATATTATAATTAAGATGGCCAAGTTTAAAGAAAAAATTCTAAAGGCAGAAAGAGAAAAACAAAGAATTAGTTACAAGGGAACCCCATTAGGCTTTCAGCTGATTTCTCTACATAAATACTGCTGGCCAGAAAAGAGTGGCAAGATATATTTAAAGTCCTGAATGAAAAAAATCTACAATCTTCCGAGGTATACTCTACCCAGCAAGGCTATTTTTAGAATAGAAGGAGAGATAAACAGTTTCACAGACAAGCAAAAACTAAAAGAATTCAGCAACACTAAAGCTATACTAAAAGAAATACTGAAAGGGCCTTCCCTAAATAGAAAAGCAGGAAGCTATAGAAAAGAAAAAACTGTAATCGGATATGTGACAGCTACAATGAGCTATAACAGAATAAACATGAAGACATAAAAGAGGACAACAAAATCATAAAATGTGGGAGAGGGGAGCAAGAAAATGTAGATTTTTTTTCATTCTTCTTAGGATGTGTGAGAGGATAGAAAAAGATATTTCATGCACATAGAAATGACAAGAAAGTGAGAATAGCAATACTCAAACAAAATAGACTTTAAAACAAAGGCTACAGAGAAAGGTAAATAAGGATTATATAATAATGATCAAAGGAGCAATACAAGAAGGGGATATTACACTAATTAACATATGTGCACCCAATATAGGAACACCTAAATATATAAAACAAACACTAACACACATAAAGGGAGAAATTGATGGGACCACAATAATCCTGGCATACTTTAACACTCCACTAATATCATTGGACAGATCTTCCAGACAGAAAATCAATAAGGCAATACTAAATGACACAACAGGACAATTGGACTTAGTTGATATTTTTAGGAATAACATCCCCCTAAAACAGAATATACATTTTTTTCAAGTGCACATGGAACCTTCTCTAAGATTGATCACATACTCAAACACAAAAGAAGCCTCAACAAATTTAAGCGGATAGAAATTATTTCAAGTAACTATTCTGACCATAATGGCATGAAGCTAGAAGTCAAACAGAGGGGGGAAAAATGAGAAGAAAAAGCCAGTATGGAGACTAAACAATATGCTACCAATGGGTCAACGATGAAATCAAAGAAGAAATTTGAAAATACCTTGAGACAAATGACAGTGAAAACACAACCAAACAAAATCTATGGACTGCAGCAAAAGCAGTCCTAAAAGGGAAGTTCATAGCCATACAGGCCTTCCTCAAAAAACAAGAACAATCTCAAGTAAACAGTCTAACTTATCACCTAAAAGAATTGGAAAAAGAACAAACAAAACCTAAAGTCAGCAGAAGGAAGGAAATAATAAAGATCAGGGAGGAAATAAATAAGAGATTAAAAAAACAAAAGAAAAAAATAAATCAAGACAAGAGCTGTTTTTTTGGAAAGAGTAAACAAAATCAACAAACCTCTGGCCAGGGTCACCAAAAAGAAACAACAGAGCATACAAATAAACAAAAAACAAAACAAAACAAACAGAGAAAAAAAAAGGAAAGAAAGAAAGAAAGAAAGAAAAAAGGAAAAAGGAAAATGGAGAAATGCAACCAACACCACAGAAATACAAAAAAAAAAAAAAAAAAAACCTGTAAGAGAATACTATTAACAAATATATGGCAAAAAACTAAACAACCTAGAAGAAATAGACAAGTTTCTAGAAATATATAGTCCACCAAAACTGAATAAAAAAGAAAGAGATCATTTGAACAGACTGGTCACAAGAAGTGAAATACAATCAGCAATAAAAAACCTCCCTGCAAACAAAAGTCCAGGATCCAATGGTTCACTGGGGAAGTCTACCAAACAAAGATCTCATACCAATCCATCTCAAATTCTTCCAAAGATTGAAAAGGAGAGAATACTCTCAAACTTATTTTATGAAGCCACCATCACTCTGATACCAAAACCACATAAAGATATTGCCATAAAAGAAAATTGCAGGCCAATATCATTGATGAACATAAATGCAAAAATTTGCAACAAAATATTAGCAAACACAATCCAACAACACATAAAAAAGATCGTACACTCTGATCTGTGGGAGTGCAAACTTGGGTTAACAAACTTTGATATTGTAATAATTGCTTTTACCAAATAATATTCTCACCTTTATGTATTCTCACCTTCATGTAAACACATAAGCAATGTATAATCAAAACCAATGCTTTCTATATTTGTGATTATACTTCTACTTCAAAGCAAAATGTCCAAAAGCACAAAAGACTAAACTCTCAATACCAGTCACCACCTTATCTATGGAACTTAGCTTAGTTGCCTGGAAGCTGCTTTGCTAGCAGGAATCTGCGATAATCTATCTCCTCGCCATAAAAAGCAGAGACATGCTTGGTTTGCTTTACTTATTAGTTCAAGGTCATAGATTCAGGGCTGCTTGTGCTTATGGAAAACCATAACTCGCCCCTTGCCCTAACCTGCAGGACGTGCTTCGCTCCTCAGGCACAGGTGGATAGTGTAGGCTGCTCTTGCTCACAGAAGACTGTGGGTTAGCACTTAGCTGGGAACGGCTGGGCTGCTTTGCATGCTTAGATGATTTCTGATCATTGTATGGAGACTCTGTGGTGGTCTGGTTTTTCATTAACAATTGTTCAGAACACTGTAACCTTGCTCATGATTGAGGCTTAAGATAACCGTTTGTACTATCAATATTGTAACCTTCTCTAAGTATAAATTAAGATTATAATATTTCTGTTTTTCACAAACTGAAACTATTGACCTACAACCCTGCACGTATACCATGCTCCTTACTCATCTCTATGACGTATTTTACTTTGACTCTGATTATTCTCAACAAATACAACAGCTTTGGAGGAGCTCAGGGAGTTGGTCTCTGGCTCCCTCTCACTCCCTTGTCTTAATAAAGTCTTGAGTAATTTCATTCTTCTGCAGTGGGACTTTCGCTGGACAAAACCCACAATGAACAGAACCCACAATGATCAAGTTGGATTCATCCTAGAGACACAAGGATGGTTCAACATATGCAAATCAATCAACCTGATACACTACATAAACAAACAAACAAAAAAGGACAAAAGTCACATGATCACCTCAATAGATGTAGAAAAAGGATTTAATAAAATTCAACAGCCATTTTTGATAAACATTGTAACCAAAGAGGGTATAGAGGGAACATATCTCAACATAATAAGAGTTATTTATGACAAACCCACAGCCAGCATAATACTCAATGGCAAAAAGCTGACAGTCTTTCTGTTAAAATCTGGAACGAGACAAGGATGCCCACTCTCACCACTTTTATTCAACATAGTATTGGAAGCCCTAGCCACAGCAATCAGATAAGAAAAAGGAATAAAAAACACCCAAGTAGGAAGAGAAGTAAAATTGTCACTATATGGGTTTGACATTATACTATATATAGAAAACCCTAAAGGCTCCACATAAAAACTACTGAAGCTGATAAAGGAAATTGACAAGGTAGTAGGATACAAAATTAACATACAAAATTGATTTGCATTTCTTTACACTAACAATGAAATATTAGAAAAGAAAAATAAACAAGCCTTTTTAAAATTACATCCAAAAACATAAAGTACTTATAAAGAAATCTGACCAAGGAGTTTAAAGACTTACATGCTGAGAATTACAAAAAAAATTAAAGAAATTAAAGACAACTTAAAGAAATGGAAAGACATCCCATGCTCTTGGATTGGAAGAATGAATATTGTTAAAATGGCCATACTACCTAAAGCAAGCTACAGATTCAATGTAATCCCTATCAAATTACCCATGACACTTTCAGAAACTAGAACAAAGAATCCTAAAATCTATAGGAATCACAAAAGTTCCAAAATTGCTAAAGCAATACTAAAGAAAAGAATGGTGCTGGAGGAATAACCTTCCCAGACTTCAGGCAATACTACAGAGCTACAGTAATCAAAATAGTGTGATATTGGCACAAAAACAGACATATGGGTCAAGGGAACAGAATACAGAGCCCAAAAGTAAACCCACAGACTTATGGTCAATAAATCTTCAACAAAGGAGGCAATAATATACAATGGAGAAAAGATACTGTCTTCATCATGTGGTATTGGGAAAACTGTACAGCTGCATGCAAATCAATGAAGTTAGAACATTATCTCACATAATACACAAAAATATACTCAAAATGGCTTAAAGCCTTAAATATGAGACAATATATACCTCCTAGAAGAAAACATTCTCTGACATAGATCTTAGCAATGTTCTTCTAGGGCAGTCTACCCAGGCAATAGAAGTAAAAGCAAAATAAACAAATTAAACATATAAGCTTTTGCAAAGCAAAGGAAACCATAAGCAAAACAAAATGTCAGCCTATGGAATGGGAGAAAATAAGCACTGCAGATACTAACTACTATATATAAAATAGGTATACAACAAGTTTATTCTGAATAGCATAGGGAACTATATTCAATATCTTGTAGTAACCTATAATGAAAAGGAATATGAAAACGAATATATGTATGTGTATGTATGACTGAAACATTACAATGTACACAAGAAATTGACACAACATTGTAAACTGACTATACTTTAATAAGAAAGATTTAAATAAAAAAGAATTCCTTATCACCCCAGAAAGTTCCTTCATGTCTTTCCTTCACCCCTAAAAGACAATTTTTTCAATCTTTTTAAAAAATAGATTAATCCTTCCTATTTTACACATTTTAATAAATGTGATTATAAAGCATGCACTTTTTTTGTATGAGACTCTTATTCAGCATAATTATTTTGAATTATCTCCATGTAATTGTGTATCTTTTTTTTTATTTCTGAGTAATAATCCATTGATGAATATGCCATTTTTTTAAAGAAAAGTTCAATGTCTTGTGAATGGAGACCTGAGACATTTCCAAGTTTTACCAATTATAAATAAGTTGTTGTGAGCATTCCTGTGCAAACTTTTTGGATATGTGCTTTCATTTCTCTTGATTCCACAATTAAGTGTATATTACATTTTATGAAAAACTTCCAGACTTTTCCCATAGTGATTGTACTATTTTTTCTTCCACAACAATGTACAAGAGTTTCTATTCTCTGCTCACCTTTTTGGTGGATGTGTAGTTTAGTTTAATGCGTTTTTTTTTTTTTTTTCTCCCTGCTCCTTTTTCACTTTTTCCAGTGCTTTCCTGCTCCTCACTCTTCTTGCCATATATCTCAGCAAATACTGTGATAGGGTTGATGGCAATGTGTGTGAGATTTGCATATCCTTAAAGGATAATGATGTTCAACATTTTCTTACGTGCTTGTTGATCTTTTGTATACCATCCTCCTGTTGTCTCCAAAGTCTTCCCACATTTTTATAGGGCTGTTTATTATCTTCATATGAAGTTGTTGGCATATTTTATATATTCAGAATACAAGCCCTTTGTCTGATATATGTTTTGCAATTTGTTCTCCCAGTCTGTGGTGTCTTTATTAATTTTCTTACTGACAACAAATGGGACATATTTTTCCTTTATTTTCATAAAGAAGTTTTTAATTATGAAATCTAATACATCTTTTTAAAAAATTTTATAGTCATTGTATTCTGGTCTCAGTTTTGGAACTTACGTCTATACACCAGTTGCAACTATACCTTGCTATGCTATCTTCTAGGAACATAATTTTGATTTTCACATTTATGTTCACCTTTAATTAATTTTTGTTTATGATGTCTGCTCTTCTTATGGCACATGCTTTTCTGTTCTTTTACTATCAACTTACCTAAATTTTAATATTTAAAGCACAACTCTGTAGTTGTGCCTTGTTTTTTCACCAAGTCTGATGATCTCTGACTTTTAATGGATCCATTTATATACATATAAAATCATATTTAATATAATTATCAATATGAGTAGGTTTAGGTGTGTCATTTTACTGTTTTCAGTTCCTTCAGTTTTATTTTGACCTTCTTTATCGATTTTTCTAACTTCTTTTTCATTATTTAATATTTTTGCTAGACTCAGATTCCCAGTTATACACTGGCTTTTTAAACATCTTAAGACATAGCTGACATGCAATAATCTGTACACATTAAAAGTGTATAAGTTGATAAGTTTTGACATAAGAATAGGCCCATATAACCATCACCACAATCAAGATAATGAACATATAAATCATTCCCCACATTTTTCTCTTTGTAAACCTTTTCTCTTATCCCCAGGCAGCTGTGGATTTGCTTTTTTGTTACTACAGGTAGAGATTGTTTGACATTTTGTGCTGGATAATGGTGCATTGTAGATTATTCTGCAGTACTTCTGGTCTCTACCTAGTATATGACCTTACTTGGCCAGGACTGACCTTCTCAAGTCCACTCACAATATGGCTACCTGCACATTTCTTAACCAAAACAATCAATTCACTTGAAAACTTCAATCATGAACAACAGATCAACACAGAAGGCAACTTGGGTAAGTCACAAGTGAAGGAATGAGTACAGTCAAATGGATGTACATTCTGGAAACAATATCAATTATCAATATCCCTTTTCTATGTGTGAGCAATCCCTTACATGGATATCAAGACAATGATCAGCAATGATGTGAGCTGATACACATTTCAATTCAGATAGCACAGACTAAGGTTGAGAAATATTAGGCAAATAGTTTTGTGATACACACTTATTAAAAAGACTGCATTCAAGATCCAATTTCCACAACAGTGAACACAGAAGATTTTATGAATAAATCCAGCTCTTTGCATGCATTTTATTTCACATTTTACATTTAAATAAAACAAATTACAACTTTTCAAAAAAGAGTATTTTCCAAAGGACAAGATGGGTTATGCTTTATTAAGTATCATGAATGTACTACTGAATAAACTTTAACAAACCACCCCATATTTAGGCACATAAAAACAACATTCCCTTATTTTTATCATGTATTACAGTTCTCAGGATCAACTAGGCTCAACTAATCAGTCATTGGTCAATTTCTCATTCAGAGAGTGGCTGGGTGGAGTCACCTATAAAATTCCTTACTCACATACCTCAGTCAGGAAGACTCAAACAGTTGGGATTAGCTGAATCTCCTAGGGCAATTTACTCCACATGGGCTCCTTAGTCTATTCCAAGACAAACCAGCAGAAACTGCGTGTTCTCTTCTAGCCTAGTCTCAGAACTCATGTAGCACCACTTTGACCACATTCTAATCATTGAGGCACACTCACCAAGGTATGGTAAGGTTCAGAAGAAGACCACATCTACTCTAACTCTTTATGAGAGGAGTATGAGTATTTACAGATATGGTTAACTCAAAGAGCACACAACGGGCTATGTTTTTTTTTTTTTTTTTAATTTAAACCATACATTTAAAAATTCATTTCTTTATGTAAAATGAAAATCTAAACTATTTCAATCTTGGCCTCAGGAATTCACCATGACAACTGTGCTCTTCTAATTCTCCAGTATATTTGATTGTCTATCTAGAGGTTACTTAACAGGTTTTCCATCCCTAAGATACTAAAGCTGCATGAAGACGGTCCCTTTGTATTCTGGTGTGTAATCATGGAAACTTAGTTTACAGAATTGTTTCCACCATTTGTAAACAATCATCTGCATACACAAGTAGATAAGCCTAATCTATTTCCACCACTTTCATTCCTGTACCATACATTCACCAGATAATGAAATTCACCATGATTTTGCACAAATTGAAGACACTTTCAGGAAAACACTACTTCAAAATTATAATATTCTGTGTTTTATTTTTCACACAATGGAAAATAATAATTATAAAGGCATTATCTCTTTCCAGAACAATAGTTTGGAGGAACAGGTGAATGTCATCTCAATCTCAGTCTGGAGCTCATTTCAATAAACTCAAACGGGCTGCATTTTTTAAGACAGCACTATTAGTTGTCTCCTTTGTTACAATCATTTATTGCAGTTCTCACATCTGTCCAAGTCCATACACATAGTCCCCAAGAGGAAACAGATGTTACAAAGTTATAATTTAGATGTCTGTTTTGACTTTTAGACAAAATCTGGACAGCAAACATCCTGCTCTGTTAAGCAGCATTATCAAATGCAAATTGCTGATGATTTTATTTTCATTAGTTTGTCACTTCTTTTGAAATGATTGTCTCAGTAATTAGTGCTGGGAAAAACAATATCCTTGGAATGCTTAGCCCTTAAATAGGTAGAAAGGGAGGGAAGAAGAGGAATGGAGGAAGGGAGATAGTAGGGGACGGAGAAGTAGAGGAAAATGATAGATAGATATTAATAGATGAGATAAATTTAGACATTTATATACCTCAAAGTCAAGTGTGATTTTGTAGTAATACTTGAAATTTTATGATAAGTGTTAAATTGACTTAACAATATCCAAAAATATTTGATTTTCCCAGAAAAATCTAACTCCATGTATAACACTACTCAAAAATAAAAATATCAGATACTGACTAATGAAAAAAGAAAATACAGGCAGACTTTTGTGGATGTTAATTAGGTTTTGATACTGATTTTAGTTTGAATTTTATTTTGTTTGTACATCTTGTGTAATCCTACACATATTATTTCTGAAGAATTAATGGCAGGTTTAAAACTCTATTAATTTTCATACTGTAGCATTTTTATTTCATTGCTTATCTATTTAATTTACAAAATAAACACACAAAATAAGTGAATCGAATGTAATTTTCAGTTTAGTATCCTAGTAGATGCATTTTCTACTTAATTTTTAGCAGATATTCTGTGATGATGATTATGATAATGATGATGATGATAACAAAACCAAGAAAATACAAAACACAATAAAGTTGAGGACCTACTCTTCAGTACATAGAATTTTTTTCTAAAGCAATTCTGACATATCAATATTCAAAGGCAATTTTCCTGCTTTGAAATTCCAAAGTATACATCTATGCTGCTTACATAATTTTAGCCTATTATGAATTTAATGAAAATATAAAAGCTATGCCAAATCACTTGTATATTCTTCCTGTCCTGAGTATAAAAAGAATACTTAATTTTTTCACTACATTTATAGAAGACAGCATGATTTTTTCCTACAGTAAATGAAATCCTCACTTGATACTATTTAATTATTTCAAACTAGGTTAAATACTTTTTTACCACATAAAAATGAGACAATCGCACCCATTTTGTCTGTAATAAGTGAATATAAAACATTATACAAATATTTGCAATTATGTAAGTTATCCAAAAAATAAAATTATAAAGTATTTCATATTTCTATGATACAAGCTTAAACTAGATATTCATTCACATGTATGTTATGCCCAACAACACCCAATTACTTTGGAAGTTTGCTTTAAAACAAGAGTGATAATATAGGGACACAAAATTGCAGGATGCTGTCAATAATTGTCCATGCTTTTCTTTGTTTCCCTCAAATAATTATGATACATAAAATAGTGACTTAGAGTAATTGAAAATAAGATTTGAAAAAACTTTTATATGAGAGAATATCCACAGAATTATATTAAACTCACAATAAGAATACAAGGCTGTAGTAAGGTTTAACAGTCTTCTGACTTTTGTTTAAATATATAGTGCCCAACATTTACAAGGTTGTAACTTTTTGGGGTATTTGATAGAACTGGATTTAAAATCCTGAAAGTGTAAGACTTAAACTGCTTAGTTTATTTCTCTATTGAGTATACAATTGTTGAATATTTTGACTTCATTTGAGTTAGTTTTGGTAAGTTATTTCTCTAAGAATATTTTCAATTCTTCTATATTTTTAAAGCTAGTGCCATAACATTGTTTGTAATAGTCTCCTATTACCTACACCTCATCTCTAAAACTTCTTTATATGATTCATTTTCCATTCCTAGTTCATTTAACATTCTCTCCTTCTTTAAAATAATTATCTCATGTCATAACTTTTCTGTGTGTGCATGTAAGATTTATCAAAAAAGAACGTACAAGGATTATTCAAGGAATAATAGAGATGGAATTTTTCCATGGCATGTATTGTAAAGTAAAAGTTACAAAGTTTGGAACAGCATGCTACTAATCTATTTACACAATAAAATGTAAGTGGTGAAAATGAAACAACATCAAACAGAATACAAAAGAATATAATATTTAAGAAATACCACACAAACATTTTGAATAAATTACATCATAAATGATGATTCACTTATATTTTAATTATTAGGAAGTAAAATAAATTTAACTTAACATATATAACAAAATCTTTCAAAGTATGATGATTGTCTAAGAGAATTTTTAAAAACAACAGAATGGCACTGTAACAAATGTATTTCTATCATCCTAGGATAAAAATGACACCCCAAATTAAATATTACTAACAAATCACAAATACAAATACTGATATGACAAAGAACATGAATAATTTAAATTTTTTATAATCAACTTCAATAATAAAATGCAAAAATAATGTAATTTTGAATATTTATTATGTCAAGTAAAGTACTAATATTTATGGTATTAACACAGACTTTAAAAATAGATAAAACAAATGTGAATTCCATAGAATAATACTGGCAAAATATAACGAGGATTTTTAAAAAATTAGAATTTCAGGTGTTCATAAATTCTCAAAAATGTGGTACACAAACAATAATCATACCTCATACTTTATCAAATCAGTGAAGATTTTTAAAATTAGCATTAGCAAATAACTGCTAAAATTTTTATAAAGTATTTTTAGAAACAGAAATTGAATAATATGTATGATGACAATTTTTCAGTATGAATGTAGTGTCTTAACCTTTCTGATTTAATTAAGTGCTATACATTTAATTACAGGTAGTCAAAGAAATAAATCAGAGATGTGAATAATAAATTTTAAAATATCTACTAGGATTATGATTGTCATATCATTTATAATATTAATGATTATTAAGTCATTATAATTATTGCATAATAAATTATGTAAGCATTAAAATATTTAGAGATGTCTAATAATTATGATAAATACCATCAGAATCTATTCTTTTTATGACAAAAATAATTTATATTCATTATAAAAATATACACTATTTTAAAAATAAATATTAATATGTAATGCATGCACATACATATTTACATATACTACAGGTACTATATATATGAATATAATTGTTGATAAATTAAAAATGTTTTTTAACTTTTTTTATCGAGTTATAGTCATTTTACAACATTGTGTCAAATTCCAGTGTAGAGCACAATTTTGCAGTTATACATGAACATACATATATTCATTGTCACTTTTTTTTTTTGCTATGAGCTACCAGAAGATCTTGTATATATTTCCCTGTGCTATACAGTTCAATCTTGTTTATCTATTCTGCATATGCCTGTCAGTATCTACAGATTTTGAAATCCCAGTCTGTCCCTTCCCACCCCCCACCCTCTTGGCAACCACAAGTTTGTATTCTATGTTTATGAGTCTGTTTCTGTTTTGTATTTATGTTGGTTTTTTTTTTCTTTTTTCTTTTCTTTAATAAATTTAAATAAAGGGGAAGGGTACAGCTCAGTTGTAGAGTGCATGCATAGCATGCAAGAGATCCTGGACAGTCCCCAGAACCCCCATTAAAAATAAATAAATAAACAAACCTAATTACACCCCCCAATAAACAAACAAAAAAATTAATAAATAAAATAAAAATTAAATAAAAGCATGTATATAATCTCCTATTACAGACTGAATATTTGTGTCCCCCCAGTTCATGTGTTGAAACCCTAATCCTCAATATGAGGGTATTTGGATGTGGGCCCTCTCGGAGGTAATTAGGATTAGATGACATCCTGTGGATAGAGCCCACAGGTTGGACTGGTGTCTTTATAAGGATATGAAGAAAACAGGGCTCTCTTTTCCATGTGAGGATACAACAAGAAATGTCCCTTCTATAAACTAGTAAGAGAGCCCTTACCAAGAACCTAGCCATGTTGGCACCTCATCTTGGACTTCTCAGCCTCCAGAATTATGACAAACAAATTTCTGTTGTTTAAGCCACCCAGGCTATGGTATGTTGCTAATACAGGCTGAACTGACAAAGACATATTCCATATCCTATGTCAATGAAAGTAAAGAAAACTAGGGCAGGCAGATTTAAATACACTGTAATATGCCCTTACTTATATTATAGAACTTGCATATGTGGGAGTCAAAATAAACACTTTTTAACATTGATTATACAATTTATTTTCTTTCATTATAAACTTTATATATATATAAATATTTATATATATAAATATATATAAATAATATATATATATTTAATTTATATATAATATAATAAATTAGCTGTAAAATTATTAAATTACTAGGGAAAATATGTAGGAATAAAATATAATATACAGAAAATGGCAAAAAATTAAATATTAAGCCAAAATACAAAGAAAATGCCAGTAATAGATATAATATAATGTGTATATATACATATCCACCTGTAAAGATGAACTAGATCTGTATAAACAGGTGAATTGCAAAATAAAATTTTTAAAACCTAGATACATATTCTAGTTTATCTTTCAAGAGGCATAAGCATGTGACTGATGAAGACATTTGAAAATGTTAAAAATATATAAGAAAAATTCCTTAAAAAGCAGGTGCAGCAGTACTAGCACAGGTATAGCAGTAGTACTTTATAAAGAGAGCACATGATTGTATAATACACTAAAGGACCCTTTTATATCAGTAATATACATGCCACATCAAACATTTATTTTTATTAGACAAAAATATAACATTGAAATACATTAAAATAAACAGATTGCCAATAATTTCTGGGTTTTTTTCTGTTTTCTTAAGTGAAACTTACTACAGCTTACTGAAGTTAACCATGTGTACTGCTAGATTTGTCAGAGTTTGTTGGATGAAGCATAAGTGCCTGACCTAAAAGTCAGACTATGAGTATTTTGATGAAAACAATCTCCTTATGTTCTATGACAAATGACTAAACCAATCACTTTCTTTCCAGAGACACGTGGACATGCCAACTACAGGTAAATATTATAATTCTGCATTTGTAGCCAGTGAGAGAGGACGGACAACTTTTTGAGAAAAATAAAACACAGAGTAGCCTACATTTGTTTCTGTGTCTGAATAAGTCACTAGGCTCCAGGTGACTTGGTATTGTCACATTTCTCATGTGGTAATAAGAAAGCTGAATAAATAATGGATAATCATGTAGCACTTAAAGAGGACAGACCGCAAAGTTTATATAAAATTAGGTATAGAATGTCTGCATTTTTTCCTCATTATATTTCATAATAAAATACTTGGTAACTATATGCTTTAGGGAATTATTGTATTCTATTCTAAAATACATTTATATCAATAAACAAATGAAAAAAATAAAATAAAAATTTCAAAGAAACCCAAGTGATGATTTGTTTATATAAACAAGTATACAGACTGAATATTACTATGTTGCATTAGGTTAAACAATTACGTTATAATAAATACATGTGACATATATATTACATTTTCATATATTGATTAATAGCAATCTGGAGGAGAAGCCAATGAGAAAAGATGAATATTTTAGGTAATTTGAAAATACAAAGACTGCATCCAATTTTTTATATTATTTTTAAGTAAGAAAACAGAAAAATGAAAGCAAATCTTGTAGGTATAAAATACGAAAATGTCAACCCCACTCAGAATTTCTGAGTAAAGGATACAACAGAATAACCTTGAAAGTACCTCAGCAGGATGTCTGACACATAATAGACACACACTACATGTTATATCTCTCTTTAGAATTCAAGTTTTAATTTTCCTTGTTTTAGACATTCTAGGAGTCACAAACTGAAACTCCTTCAGACGGCAGGCAGGCCATGTAAGTAAGAAAAGTCAGATGGTTGCCAGAAAATATGGAGTGGTGAGGACTGTGACAGGTGGAATGCTTACATCATGACTGCTGCATTACACTTATCCTTGTGCATGTATAATAACCTCATGAAAATTAGCAAGTCTGTATTTTTATTTAAGCTCTTCAAAATTTCAATTTTATTCCAACAAATTAATCTTACTTTCAACACTGTGAGGGACAAATAAATCTTACTTGTGGAACAAAACCGGTTTGCAGCAACTGATTTTGGTAATGTCATAAGGTGATCATCGTAATTGCCATGTTTGATAATCTGCTTATATTGCAAGTAATAGAAGGGAGGTTCCTGGTTATTATGCTAACTTAAGCACTGGCAGATTAAGAAAAATGCTTGTTGACAACAAAGGATGCAGGAAGAGTCAATACGACATAACGGAAATACAGGATAATAGCTATTATAAATACCTGCTAAAATAGTGATAATTGATTTCTTTAGTGTTCACTTTCCATACCTCACAGTGAAGGAGTTTAACAAGAAGTTATATAAGACCAATTTCAATTCTCAAGTTCTATGGTGAAAAACAAAGCATTGAAACTGCTTCTCAAAGCTCAAAGCTTTATATAAATAAACCAATTAGAATCAATTGACATGGTTTCTACTAGGGATAGCTAAGAAACAATCTCCCTAAAGACAATCGCTAGTTAATATTTATCTTTGTATTTTTGAAATCAAATCATCACTTCTTGAAAAGATGAAGCCCTCCATCCTGTTAAAAAAAATTTAACCCAATAAGTTTTAAAATGAAATTTTGCATTGCCATGAAAAAATCAATATACAAACTTGAGAGATTATATCTCTCTGTATGCATCATTCTGAGTAAAGATATGAGTAAACAATGTAGGAAGATAAGAATATTCTGCAGATGACATTAATTTTCCACTGAAATATTATCCATATTCATCTAGCTGATAGCATTGTATCATGCAAGGTATTTAATTATGAGTGAAAAACCAGAATTTAAAAAGTCCTGCCTAATTTTTTCCAAGTATTTTTTAAATATTAACTCCCAAAGCAAATAAAACATATCTCTCGCTCTTTGGTAAGTATCTTACAGTAAAGGAAAAATGTACTTTTTATTAAAATGTAGTGGTCTTACATGTCAGTGGGAAATCTTCTGTCCCTGAGCACGTATCCTACCAAAGACAACATAATGATTAATAATAGAAAATGCTATATGAATGGGTATCATAAAAGCTGCCAAAACTTTATCTTACATAGTCCCTTGAAGTAGTTAATGCAGAAAACTGTTATTTCATTCATGAGTAATTTAGGAAACACAAAATGGAAGATGGGAGGTTGAGAAAGAAAAGATGCCATTTTCTCTAATCTAAGTTGTTCACAATACAAAAAAAAAAGTTATTCTCAACAATGTACTCACTAGTTTGCTTTGTAGATTCTGATGCTACTCTGTGATCAAGCAAACTGGGGAAAGCTCAGGCTTCATTGCCTAGAAAAGTTTACATCTTGTGTTTCGCCTCTGAATTTTCTCGTCAGGTAAATTAACATCTGTGAAAGAGTGAAAACATGCAACTCTGTAGTAGGAATGTTTCCTGTGGACAAAGTTATTTATATTCATCAGTATCATAACTTATTATATATTACCAAAGAGCTTCCTTAATTTTCCAGCTGTGTTTTGGTAATGTATGCTGCAAGAAGATGGTATATGTGAGAAATAGCTGTTGACATTTTTTGTTAGTATATGCCTAAGTCTAATGTATTTAGTGTAGGGCTAAGTCATAGATGGTTAAGTTTAATGTGTGACTCAAAAAAAATATGAACATGAAAAATAATAATGCTTTCCTTTTTTTATGTATCCTATTAAAAAGACAATCTGACTTACATAACAAAAAGGAATTTTATATTAATTTACTATTTAATTAGTATAATTTTAATGATACATTTTATAATAACATCAAAATACACGAAATTTTAAAACTGATTCTGCTAATAGTAGGCTAATACTTAAGGCTAACCTCTCTACTAAGGATACCAAAAATGTGAATAAAATTAAACATCCTATTAATTCTAAGATATACATGAAATGCTAACAACATACTGAGGGGTTACTGGGCCAAATTCTAGGAGAAGAGAAAGAGATGTATGTCTATACATCTAGTATAAAGCAATTTTTATACTGAGGGTATATTTCAATTCTGAAAAAGTCCATCTAGAAGATTGAGCTTCAGATTGAGCAGGAGTGAAAAGCAAGGGAACAACATCAGTGTGCAGGGCCTGCTTACCTAAAGGGAGAGTCTAAGGTATTCTGGGATCCCTTATGACTACATCTTCGACTGAAAATGAAACAGAAGTAAAATTGTACTCTTGGGGACTTTGTGCCTAGCTTAATGCCATCTGGACAATGCAGGTTATTTTAAGCCTAGAACTTGGACTAAGATTGTCCTTGTCTCCTAGTGCCTCCATGCCATTTTGGTGTCTGGCACAGAAGTAAATAAAGTATATCTGCAGGAAGTTAATATCATCCTAGGTCTAAAATTGTTTGTATGAATGAAGTTTTAAATTTTATATCTAGTACACACTCAATGAAAACCAGGCACACAGGATATAAAATGCCATACCTGAGAGGCACAGAAACAATACACAATAGAAGCCAATACAGAAAGATGTGAGATTTTGGAATGATCAGGTACTAATCCATTACACATTGGGAAAAAAATAAGACAAGCTTGAAAATATCTCTGGGAAAAAGAGATTAAAAAGTCACATACTAGATTTGAAAAAGAACCAGAGAATTTCTAGTACTAAAAAAATCCAGTAACAAATACCAAATTCTATACTCAACTAAGTTTGATAACAGACTAGGCACAATGGAATAGAGAAAGTGAGCTACTTTGAGGTCAGAATCTTACCAAAGTATACAAATTTTCTAGAATCTTACCTGGAGTAATAAAAAAGAAAATACAGAGGAGGGAGTAAAATACATGAAATAGGAACGTCTAATATTTGTTTAATCTGAGACCCAACAGGAAAAGAGAGAGAATAGAAGAATAGCAGTATTTGAAGAGTTAATGGATGAGTTTTTTTTCAAAAGAATGAAAAATACCATAAATTCTACAATCCCAAAGAATCCTGAGCAGAATAAATAAAAAGAAATTCCAATTAGATACTACTTTGTGAAACTTCAGAAACCAAAAATTCAGGAAATATTAAAGACTGAGAGATAAAATGGAAGATGTCCTTTAAAGGAGTGAAAGACTTTAATTTCCAAAACCCAAAATTGTCTGCCCAAGATAATGGAATCACTAATGCACCACAGATAATTGACTGTATTCCATTATTCTATAATTCACATTCAGAAAGTAAAAGACACAGAGAAAACCGTGGTCATTTCTGTGCAAATAAATCTGATAATTGTGATGAACTTGGGAAATTTCTAGGAAAAAATATAAATTACTAAACCTAAACCAATGCAATTACCAACATATTTACTCTTTTCCTTCTTTCCTTCCCTTTCTTTTCCTTTTCTTCTTAGGCCTTCCTATACCTCTACCCTTTCATCTGGGATCATTTTCCCACTGAGAAATAGGCTATAATACTATTTTTTAGTAGCCCTTTTAGTACAAGAATTTCCAGTGACCAATTATTTTAAGTTTTTTGTAAAACTTTCTACATTTAGCCTACATTTTGAAGGATAATTTCATCGAATATAGCATTCCAGATTGGCAATTTTATTACTGCAGCTTCTTCATTTAAAGATGTGATAATAATATTTCCTCATCCCATTTTTTGTTGATGTTGAAAATATCATCAGTTTTATTGTTGCTCTTTTGCACTAAATGTATATTTTAACCAGATACTCTTTTTTGATAATTACTCATTTTTAGTGTAAATATTTGCTGTGGTATAACAGGGTGGTAGATTTGATTATTATTTACACTTACATCCCTTTGGTAAAATCAAATATCCATGCCCTGCAGCACTTTTAGGCTTTTCAATGCCTCCCAGTATATGATTAGAAGGAACTTTTCCACCCAGGACTTTTGGAAGCTACCGAAGATACTCTAACTTTCAAAATTAGCTTTTATGTGTTCTTAAATGGCCCTTAATTTTCCATTATCCCTCTGCAGTGTATCAATTTCAATTAGAAATAACTAGTCAACTTTGCTGTCATTGTAAGGATTCCTTGCTCAACCCCATCTTTTCCGAATCATCATGCCTCCAAGGGTGTTCCTCCTTTCAGTGTGCTTTCTAATGAGGTCAGCAGTGGGCTGTGTTCACCATATCACTGACCATATCATTTTTATGGCAGTGGGTGAGCCAGTCTCAGTGCTCCATCACACCACCTGACTTCTTAGACCACACATGGTGCCACATTTTTAGATCCTCTGAGAAACAGACAACCAGATAGATTTAGTTATGCACAAGATTTACCTGTCAAATTCCTATCAAAGAAAAATGGAGAAAAGGGTGGAGCCAAACTATGTATTGGGGACATTCAGAACACACACAGGTCTGCCATTAGTAAAAGTAAATGTGGAAGAAAGGTGAATTGTGTCCTAAGAGGCTCAGATTGAGGTGCAGAAGCTCAGTTTGTTTTGGCCAGGCTGATGAGGAGTTCTTAATGAAAGATACCTCTTGGAGGAGTTCTACCTTTCACAGGTTGGGGCCTCCATTACTATCCCCACCATGCTCAAACACTGGCTGGGCGTAGCTTAGAGAGAAAACGGCAGCTGTGTAATGCAGTAGTGAATTTAGTCGAATGGCAGCAGGGGCTATCAGTGAACATTTTCTTCACAGCAGTAGACCTGAAAGGTACATTTTCATGGCCACCACAACTGGACAATGCAGTAAATGCTAAAATAATGTAGCGATTCTATTCTGTTATGTCCTTTTCTCTATTGCTGATTTTATGTCTACTAGGTAATTAATATTTCTTAAACTCATACTGCAAACTCTGCCTTTCATACAGGGTGCATTAGTTGATGTATCTCCTCAACTCTTTTGGCTTCTGGAGGTTGATATTTTGGCCTGGGTTTCCTTGGGGTTCTTGTTGTGCCTGTTTAGTTTAACAGTCAGCCAAGGATTGGGGCTGAGTTTATTTTCATATTTTAAAACTCAGTACTTCTGCAGTTATCTTGCTTCTGATGTTCAGTTCTCCCCTAAATCTCCAGCTGACCTGTCATCTCAGAGCTCTGTGTTTAGACATCTTAAGCTACAAAAGTCTCAATTTGATGCTGCCTAAGATGCATTCAGGTTGGAAAACTGAATTCACTATAAAAGCAAAAATTCAAAAACCTCATCTGGTGCACTTTTGTCTTTCAGATGTAGAGTCCTTGCTTTCTGGTTGATTGTTTGCAAAACTCCCAGGTGTTTCCTCTAGGCATTCATATTTGGTAGTCAGCAGAGATTTGGGCAAAGTTAATGCTCAGCATTGGAGTTTTACCCTTTCTACAGTTCTCTTACCATCAAAGTCACACTCTCCACCCCAACTCATGCTAATTATCCAGCTTTTCTGATAGCACTGAAAACTGATAACTGCAATTTGAGCCAATAAATTTGACCTAAAAAATAAACTACCTGACTCAATTCCCTGTCTTGAGTTTATTTTGGATAGTACCAAAACTAAAACACCACTCTGTGGTTTAGTTACTAGTTTCTGGACTCCCTTCTTCCAAGAATTAATTGTAGGATAATCTCTTTCAGACTCTAACTTCAGGCCACATAAAATGATCAGTGTTCTTATACAAGAAAGTTCCAGCACTCGTTGCTTCACTGTGAATCTCCTACTTTTAGTTCTGATGATTTGGTTTACTGATCTCATTTGAGTCTGTCAAATTGTTTTGACTTCACGGTTTTGACAAAATTACCCTATATTTTGACTTATTTATTCATGTTTCTCAATGATTCTCTCTTTTTCATTAAGAAATCTCTATGAATAAATCTATCCATACAAACCTGCTTTCATAGTAAATCCTAGGATTTATTTCAACTCAATAGTTCAACTGAACCAATCAGCCCAATCTAGTTAAAAAGCAACAAAAAAACATTGTGGGATATCACCCTCTTCTTCATGGCTCTAGAAGAAGCTCTCTCTTCTCTCAGCCTGGTGTAGATACTTCACTCTAATGCTAAGTCATCGGAAATTTAGTTTTAATTTTTAACAATTAAGAGCACAACTCTTGTGAAAATAATTGTTAATGATTTTGAAATAACACTTGAACCACTTCCACAATATGAAAATTAATTGAAAAAAAATTACTTGTTTAACATCATGCTTTTACTTTCATGTATTCCAAATTAAGTCTTTTCTCCGAATATTTCAATGATAAAATATTAAGATCCCTTATTGCTGCTAATCTGTTTAGGAGCATTCCTGTGCAACTGCATTTAAAACCAAAAATGTCATAGTGATTAGGAGGAAAAAGAAGTAATATGTAATATATTTGGTAATTTTCAAGTAAACCTTAAACATTAAAAGAGATTAAATAGTTTATGATAAATTGGCAATGTTAAAACAGGGTGCTGCATAAAAATGAAATGAATGGTTATCTTACAAAAAGGAAGAGAATGTAGAGATTTAGAGAAATAGAAGTATTATTGCATCTTTCTTTAGTCATGTACAGTCTAATCTCTGTGGTAAAAAGTGACATGTTATGTGATATATAATTCTTTTTCTGGAAAATACTTGTAATATTTGTAATCTTTTATTCTGATATAACTTAAAACTTACAGAAATATATGAATATAATTTAAAAATTGCCTGTCTGCCCTTTAACTATACTCAACAATAAATTCCATTTCCCCAGCTATTTGTCTTACTAACATGTCTCTATATGTCTAAGGATTTGAGTTTTCCTAACGATTTTAATGTTTAGCAGTTTTTCATGTGTTTATCAGCAATACATATAGCTTATTTGTAAAGTGTTTGTTCAAATATTTTACCCAGTATTTATTGTATTGTTTGTTTTCTTATTATTGAGTTTTGAGATATCTTTATATACCATTGATACAAGTCCTTTAACAAATAAGTGTTTTGCAAATATTTTCTTCCAGTCTCTTTCTTGTCTTTTCATTTTTCCATCAGTGTCTTTGGAGGAACATAATTTTTTTTATTCTAATGATATATGGTGTTTGGGGTATAATATCTTAGAAATCTGCCTAACTTAAAAACATGAAGATTTTTTTCCTATGTTTTCTTGTATAAGTTTCACAAATAATTCATTTGAATGCTTTATTTTTTATAATGAATTTGCTGCATATCATGAAAAAATAAAGGCAAAATTTCTCCAATATACAATATGACTAACAGTGTTCTAATGACAGTGACATTTATTTCAAAAATTGTATACCATGAATTTAAAGAAGTTAATATATGTAAAACTTTTAGAGTGGAGCTTGATTCATAATTGACATAAAGTAGCATGCTATGCAATTAAATGTGTTAATATAGCTAAACTGTTTTAATAAAAGTGTGATACACAGTAAGCTTATAATAAAAAAGATACTAATAAAACTGTAAACACATACCAACATGTAATAGTCATTATAAAGAATTTTTAAATATTATTATTCTTTCATATTTGTGGTATCAGGGTGATAATTGCATTTATAAATCTTTTAACAAATGAAAAGCTTAGAGAAGAAAATTATTGATCGACTTATTAATATAAACAGTAAAATCATTGGTATTATAGAAAATTGGCAAATTTCTGATTAAAAATTATTTTTAAAAATCTATGTAAAGAGCACTCTAACATTCTGTCTTGTATATTTTCAGTTGATTAAAATACATTTTCTATACTTCCCATCTTGCTTTTATTTAATAGTTGATTACACTTTGCTAAAAAAATGCACTCATAAGGATGAGTCACCTGAGACTTTGAATAATGGAATAACTACTGTATTAAAGTGATGCTGAAATTGTCTTAAGCTAGAAAGCAATTGACAGCTTTATAGACTTTATATCTAAATTGCCAGTGTTTTTTGTTACACATTCATTACATTCATATTGAAGCAACAATATTAAAAATAAGAAATGTACTTAGCAGATAAATTTTTGAGATGATTTCCAAAAGTAACTTTTTAAATTAGGTGTTTTAAACTCCGGAAGCCTAGTGTAGCTTTCTGCTTATGTGGCCAAATGATCAATTCATTCATTCACTGTAACACTTTCAAAGTGAATGTGGGCATGTCATATTAAAAACATAGATTTTGAAGTATTCCCTAGTAGGTGTGAATGCAAAATCTACCACCACTGACACAAATTTGGAATAAGTATTTTCATTATATATTTGATTTTCAATTATATTCTGTTATATTTCTCAATTTTACCTCTTAAAAATTACTTACTATTAAAGAATTCTCATGATGAATCATAAATACCCATATACAGGAGTCACATAATCAGTACTTAACTAGGAAATGGTGTACAATCAAAATGTCTTTCTGTTTTATATGCACACACACACGTAAACACACACACATAAGCTTAATGACTGATCCCTCTTCATGTAGCTCTATAGAAAACTGTCTTGTAGGCCAAGGATTTTTTTTAACGTATGTCTTTTTTTAACAAAAAATGTGACATATTATTTTGGATCTTAGATCAGAAAAAAAAAATTAGTGAGAAAAATGTGAAAAGTCTCCTTTTTTAAAATTGTAGTATAGTTAGTTTACAATGTGTCAGTTTCTGGTGTATGGCATAATTTTTCAGTTATACATACACATATATATATATTCATTTTCATATTCTTTTTCATTACTGGTTACTATAAGATACTGAATATATTTCCCTGTGCTATGGAGATGAAACTTATTGTTTTATCTATTTTATATACAGTATCTAAGTCTCCTGTCTCCTGTTTTTAAAATATACTCACTGCAGTACTTACAGTATAGTGTGTGTTATATATATAAATATATATATATACATATGCTAATATTGATGAGAAAGAAGGAGGGAGAAAGAAAAGAGGAAGAAATAAATTATAAATTAAGTAAACATGATACAATATTTGGGAAATCTATGTGTAACGGTTATTCAGGAAGTACTTTTGTAACTTTTTAAAAATATGAATTTTTCACAATAAAATATTTGGTAATTGGTACAACTTCAGTGCTGTATTTTTAAAGAATAATATAAATATTTCACAAAATTGTTCATGTTTCTATAAATTAAATGATAATGATCATATATAATTTCTCATGAAATTCTACAGCAATGAAGGAACCAAATCAATATACTTGCAAATAAAAAGTGACATGTATTATCCATATTCAATGAAAATTTCAAGCAATTAAATTGCCTTTTTATAACGTTCATATGCTCAGTCCCCTATCATTTTATCTATCTCTAGTGTTAGCTGATTTTAGATTTATGTATTTTTTGATGTGCTTACCCTATACCAAATGTTCTCTGACAAATTATTTACAAATGTCAATGCTGTGTTAAATCAGGTGATGTTTTAATTTGTCATACTTACTTCTCATTTATTTTCCCTTGTGTCTCTTCATAGTTACTGCAGAGATCAGTTTAAAGTTTTAAATTAAAAAAAAAAAGAGAGAGCAAACTATGAGATATTGATTAAACTAGTGAAGTGGTCTGTTGATAGCACATCATCCATAATTAGCTACATTAATTTAATTCACTCAGAATTTTCCTATTTATGTTTTTCTATGCTTGTTTACATAGGAAAATTTAGTAAAATAATAAAAAGTCTTATATAGTCATGCATAGAAGAATCTTGGAATCTAAAGTTAACTGAGACTTAATACTTGATTTGTACCTCAATCCATGACAACATTTGATATAGGGAAAAGGGATGATTTTGTTGTAAAAGAAGGGAAACTATTAGTATAAATTTTACTGTTTTATTATGTAAGAGATTAATATAATCTGCTGCATTTTCCCTGGTAGATTCACCTATCCTTCAAAAGCCTAACATAAGACCAATAAATACTCTATGGAGAAATCAGCCATTGATACCATAACACTCAGGAAGAACTTCTTTCTCTGGAATCTTACTTTATTGTTCTGTCCATAGCTCTCAAATGTAGTTAAAATTATTATTTTTGTAATTTACCTGTATTTCTGTGTGGCAACAGGATCACTGTCTTGCTTCTGCTTATTATATTTTTTTCCAGGGATACAATCCAATTACATTTAATGTTTGAGGTTAAATCTATCAATTATGTTTCTCCCCCATTTGACCTCCTTGTTATTTAGTTATTAATCATCCTATTCTGTTCTTTGGTTGAATTTTATCCAATCCCACTATTTAGTATTTATGAGGGGTTTTTTAATCATTATTTTAGTGTTTGAACAACAACAACAACAACAAAAAAACCACTTGCTACATTTTGATGGAAGGCAAATATACATTTCCCAGAAAACACAAAGACCTTGGAACATTTCACATACAACACCGCTTTGACTTACATGCCATTTTATGTATGTTTTAATTGTTTCTACATGTTAACTGCTACTTTACAATATTCATTTACATTTATGCAAACATGTGGCTCATTTTGCTCCTGAAGAATTATCTTTTTCTGTACTCTCCTCCTATTTCATCACACTTTACACCAAACTATCTTGCCCTTATTAATATCACACATGATCATGGACTCATTGGACAGATTGCTTGTACCCAGCTTCTAATTATTCATTAGCCACTTGACCTTTCATAATATACTTAGAGTAACTATACCATAATTTTCTCATCTGTGTAGTGAGTCTTTATAATAATGCTATGTACTTCTTATCTCATTCTAAGAATTAAATTTGTTAATTATATTTAATGCACTTTAAAAAGCATCATATTAAGTCTTACACTTGTGTTATCTATTTTTATCACCTCCTAAAGAAGCAGTATCTGCTAAGGACAATAGTATTTAACAAGACACCATTTATCAATCTTCATCTTCTTGGCAGCACTTATCATTATGGCTGCTGCATCATTTTTAATACACGTGTTTTTAAAGTTTTTCTGACCCACTTTCTCTTCCTCTTTGGTTGCTACTGCCATATTTCCTTTATAGAATCATTGTTTTCTTCCCCAACATTGATTAAATTCCTAAAGTTTCTGTCTTTGTCTCTCTTCTCAAATATTGACTAAGAAATATATTTGCCTAAGGAATTACATTTATTCACACGTTTAATTACCACCTGCATATAAATAATTAACTAGTTTATTTATATTTCCCAGATACTTCACTCTATTCCAAACACACATATATCAAATGCCTACGTATCTTCTTTGAAATCTCAAAAACAAATCAAGCATCAGTGTCCTCTTCCCACACAAATAAACTTTCCTTCCAGATATCTGAGCAACGGCATGATTAACAATTCACTTACATGATACTAACAATTTTATGACATTTTAACTTACCATCACTTTCCATATCTAACTTATCACCACATCCTCTCAATAGAAACTTCTGAATATGTGTCAGATAATACAGGTTTCTCTGTATCCTGAACACTTCTGTATCCAACAGAAATTTATATTCCCCACACCAAAATACAGCAATAGCCTCTATATTAATTATTGTCCTTCTGAACCACATCAGTCTAATGTCCACACAGAAGTCAAAGTTATTAATTTAAATATACACATAACTGCTATATTTTAACATTTTAAATTATTTACTATTGTTTCGTAGAGAATAAAGGAACTTTAACATGCCTTTATATTCTGTTACCTACCTCTACCCATCTTCACCATGCAACAAACACACCTCTTTGTTCTCATCATTTCAACTTAATATTAAACACATAAATCCTATAGGGCACCACGCTCATCCTATCCCAGAGTCGTTACACGTCTTACTCTTCTCTGTGTGGAAATTTCTTCTTTTTGCCAGGATTGAGCCCACGGATATTTAAGATTCAAATTATTTTATTTCATTAGGTAAATCTTTCCATACACACTTGACTAGGTCAAATTATCTTACTGTAAAATTTTTTCTTACCATGTATCTATATGCAGCACTTATCAGAGTTTGAAGTATGAATTGATTTGCATGGCTATGTATTTTCATATCTTTCTGTGTACTTCATGCAGGCAAGAAAGACATCTGTTTTGCTCATCTTTGGTTCTTCACTGCCTTCTATTAAAAAAGGCTGATGATGTTTATTAGACACTGAATATGTATTCTGAGGCGAATTTAGTGGTTTAGATTGGGATTCATCTAGCTATGAGTGAAAGAAAAGACAAGGGTTGAATATATCACCACAGAGAAGAAGAAAGAACATACTGGCTTTTAATAAACTACTGGAAAATGATGGCCCCACAAAGGATATCTGATAAGGAATGACAAAGAAAGAAAATGTGAAAAGATACAGTGATTACATCAATAAAGTAGGACATTTTTAATAATAAATAAGATATGCAGTGGTCCTAAGAAATCAATAGAAGTACATAACACTTTCAACAGAATTAGCAATAAAAAATTGACTATCTTAATTAGAGTGTTATGCAATGTTACTGTATAGATAACATTATATGAATTTTATTTAGTAGGAGATAATAAGGGAAATGTAGGCTCCTATTTAAGAATGTGATCTGTGAGGAGACATCATACAAAAGCTAAATGAAGATAAGAATTTTACTAGTGCTATCTGAGATGTTCTGTTTTTATATTAAATAAAACAAAGATAACTACAGATGAGATTGAAGTTAAAGAAGAAGAGTGATTCAAGAAGCCAAGATCTTGAAAACTAAACACAATTAAGGAACCCATGTGAAAACAAAAACAGGTACTTTTTAAACAAAAACAAAAACAATAAAAATTATATGACAATAGAAGGGGGTCACTGAAAATTAAGATGGATAAATATATTAAGAAACAGAATTTTTAAAATTTTGCTTAATGCTATTGGTTTGCAAATTAGTGAGCAATTTTCTCTGCTGATAATGAAAACAGAATGAGATGAGAATGAAGTTGAAATTTTAAGATTAAGTAAAAAATTTGGATTAGCAAATGAGGGAGAATTTTAGCAGAAGTTAAACAGTCATGCAAAATTTTAACTGAGTACTGAGAACTCGAAGTAAAAAGATAACAATTTGCAGCATCAATTATCTATCTATCTATACACACACACACACACATATATGTATATATAAACATTTTCCAGTTTTATGTATTTATGAGTGTATTATTTTATTTATATATTGGTTTATTGTTGATTTGTACTTTTTTGTAGTTATACTGAGAATGGTGTTTATAAGAAATGGAAAGGGTCATATTTCAATTGACCCAAAGCCAGTGTTTTACAGCAGGGAAAGTAAGTCTTCAGTGGTAAAATGGAGAAAGAACAATACAACATGAGTGGAATAAAAGGTAAAGAAAGTGGTTGTATGGTTAATTTGTTAGGTGTGCAGGCCATGGCCTCCATTACCTCTTTTCCAGCTCAGATTCATCTTTTTATTCAGTATCTTCATTAATTCCCCCTGTCTCATTTCTCTTTATTGTTCACTATACCACCCCCACTAAAAGAGAAGAGAACAAGATAAAGAGAGAGAGAAACAAAGAGAGTGAAAGAGAGTAGACAGAGAGGAAGAGATAGAGACAGGGAGAGAGAAAGAAAAAGAGATGGATAATTTTGAGAAAATGTAAAGCATTAAATACCAGAAATTTTCATATGCTGAATGTTTAACATGTTAAGTAATTAAAAGCTAAGTCTTGACTTCAAGTGCAACTGTGATCATAAAGCCCAGTATTGAGAAAATATGGGGACAATAACCAGGAATGCACACGTTAAAATAATGCAGCTATAAAGTTGGTCAAGATGGTATAAAACAGTTACAGTAAACTAATAGAAGTGAGATTTTACAATCATCTAAAATTATAAAGTATTTTAAGTATCATAGCATATTCTGGGGCTACCTCTGTGAAAAAGACAAAAATTTCTTCAGTTACTGGCTTTTATTTCCTCTTTAGAATTGTATACAATCTGTAAAAGGAATTAGACAAGAATATGCATATTGAAATACTTGGAAGCATTTCTATGATGCACTTTTCTATGGAAAAGAAGAGATTACTGAGAATGATAGTCTCTGAAAATTATTACTCAAAATAAATCTTAGTAGGTAAACAGGAAAGAAAAAAATGAATGATAAAAGAAGGAAATAGGGAAAGAAAGGAAGAGAAAAGAGAGAGAATTTTACAATCTCAGAAAAATAATAGAGGAAGACAATAGAGAGGACACATAATTACAATTGACATATGTAAAACACCCATTTTGCATTCAGTTATTTATAAATGAGAAGAAGTGGTATGTATATAGTATATGCCACCTCTTAACAAATTTTTAATGTTCAATGTGAGCTAGCTGGGGATTGGTAGTGGAGGTGTCTGACTAAACCTGAAACTGAGAAAGACCCTGTAGGGCCTTTCAGGAGACAGACACTGTCCCCCTGCTCCCACAGTCCCCTGACTCTTGTTTATGGAAAAGCTTTAGCCTCCTAAGCCTTCCCTGAGTTCCAAAGAACAAATTTAAGCAGAGTAGTGAGAAAATGCAGAAACAAAGGAAAACAGTCAAGTAAGACAAGATAATAATAGTTTAGCCATAAAACAAAGTCAAAGACTTTTCAGTTTTTTGGGATTCTGGTCTATCCCACCATATTGATATCCTCCACACTACTTTTTAAGTGTTAGCTACTCTGCAGTAGAAGTTAACTCTATGGGTTGATCACTGGAGAAAATTAATAATCAAAAGCTTGCCTTTTATCATTATGATAAGGGGTTACTCAGCATTGATTTTTCTAAAAAAATTATACTGTTGATTAACCTTCTTCCATTTAAAATCTCAACTGTTGGTTGTTTGGTGTTTTGTTTGTTTTGTTTTAAGTTGATTTTCTTATTGTTTATATTAGTGAAGGTTGGTTAGTTGGTCAGTTTGGATTATACAGATGAAAATTAAACAAAAGTTAAAAAAATTTAATATTTTGACATTTAAAAAATATAAAAATGAGTGCAGAGTGGAGTGAATGTTCTACAAATCTCAATAAGAAAGCTTCAAAAGTAAATACTATTCATTTCATTAAATTAATTCTGTCACACCAATCTGATTATATATATTATTACTATGGAGCATCTATGAGTTGTCCAAATCTATCTTTTTGTTATGTCATATTTCTTTATATAGAGAATAGCTGATGTCATGATTGTATGGGGAACTTTTTCAGGAACAAGCTTTGTTGCATCAGATAACTAGACTTAATACTCAAGAGAGATAAGAATAAGAAAAGAACTATGAAGTAGAAAATGAAATAGCTAATCATTGCCCAAAGATGACAAATAGCTAATCATTGCCCAAAGATGACAAAAACAGACAGGAGAATTATTGTTAAAATAAATAAAAAATTTGATGCTGCTCATTAACTGCATGGCAACCTGTTAATCAGAGGCAGCATAAATGTATTGGTTAAGAAAGAGACACTAAGTAATATACCAGTAATGCTTGTAAAGTAGTATGCAATATGTGTGTAGTTTTCTGGATAGATACAAAGCAAGTGATGGACATGACCATTTAATTATAATGTTTTCTTTACAGCAGTTGAGATACCAAGTAATACCACTCCTACTTAATGTGAAGTAATTGGCTTATTTCAGTGTCATTGCAGAGTATTTTACTGGATTCATGTTATGGTGCCTTAATGACTGAAATACTGATAATCAGGAAAATTGAATGCTACTTTTTTCAAGTTGGCAATAATGAATGCATAACCAACAAGAATAAAACTAGTCACATTTTTACAGTAATTAAAAATAGTCTATATTGACATGAGAGGTAATTTCTATACGAGTTATATGCATTATACACACATGCGCAATTTTCTTCTGTAACTCTTTAATAAAATAAGGAACAAATATAAACGGAATATTTTCCCTGATCTAGAGAAATCAATAGGCATAAAACAGTCATACTTTCAAGGGCATTTCCATCTAATTGTATAAGCAAGATATAAGCCAATATTATTTTTAGTTAAAAGGAATATATGACTCTAGGAAATGGTGTAAGAAATACCACAGCACAGTAAGCATATAGTTTGTCACTGATGAATTATAATGATTTTTTTGTATGCAATCTTTAAATGACAGGTTTGGCCACTGGTGGAGATGTATTTGGAAGATTTAATGGAACAAGTGGGATTTGTCTGCAAAAAG
Organism: Camelus bactrianus; assembly: GCF_048773025.1. Taxonomy (NCBI): domain Eukaryota; kingdom Metazoa; phylum Chordata; class Mammalia; order Artiodactyla; family Camelidae; genus Camelus; species Camelus bactrianus. The sequence goes on from NC_133540.1 coordinate 79,061,693, forward strand.
CTCAAAGACAGGAAAGTTCACATTGTGTTTCAAGTTTTTAAATAAATCAACTGTTTAGTGTTTAAGGAAGTAGTGAGCAATGAAATCAGACATTCGGTTTATGGTTTTCCTGTGTGTAGCACGTTAATCACTTTATAGACTTTATAACATATCTTCCCAGATACTTTTTTTGGATCCTACACTGTTTCAACACTCAGCTATGGCAGCATTATATTCTTTTTCCCTAAAATATCCTGCTCAATATAGTACGCTGTAAAAGAAAATCAAAGTCAACTATTGATTAATTTATTCATTAATTTGATATTTATGAGTTCTCATTTTGATAGATACTGTAAGTATACCAATAGTATGACTTCATAAACTGGAAGTGTGCACGTTAGAGTGGGAACATAAGGGATTAGTGTATCAACTCTGAATCAGTGAAGGTTTCAGAGATGTGCTGCCCCATGATTTGAGCCTTGAAAGATAAGTATATATTTACCAAGCAAGAGAAATCATAGGGATATATTGAAGCATTAGTCAGTGACTAAAAATGGAAAGAGAAATAGAAGGTGTCCAAAGATAACTGCATTATTTTGAGACTAGGAGAACACAGTGTCACTGAGCAAAAGTAAAAAATTGAAAATATATGTTAATGAAATACAATATTAAAATTCAACTTTCACAACTTAGTATAATTTACAGATAACTAAAAATATATTTTTATGTCAAAACTGGTCTTTGAAATATTGCCAACCACATATAACAAAGAAAAAAAATGACCTTTGCATGAAGAAACATATGTGATCTCAGATACAATGCTCAGTAAAAGTAAGATATAAAAAGGACATCTGCTACTTGATTTTATTTATATGAAATTCAAAAAAGAAGGAAACCTGATCTATGGTGTTACTGATAAAAACAAAGATTACCATGTAGGTAATGGCTGGAAGGGGACTTGAGATCTTCTGTGATACTAAAAATTAATTTCTCTTAGGTTACATATATATTACAAATTCAACAAGCTGTACACCTAAAATTTGGGTACATTGTGCTTGTAATTTATAATGCAATTAACTTAATTGTCAAGAATGAAAAATTAACTTGGATAAACCTATATGTTTCCACATTGAACTTTTCAATTTCCAAAAGAGCATCAAATTTTAATTCATACTATATTGAATCCGAGGATCGTATTTACACAGAATTGACATATTTTACAATATTGGGAGAATCAACATTTAAAAATATATAATAAAGTATAATGAGTTTTCTAATCAATGCATGATATATTCATCTATTTATTTATATTTTCTTTTACTATGCTAAATAACCATCTGATACTTTCTGTTAGAAATCTTGCACATTTTTATTATTATTTATAAGTATTTTTATGTTTCTTGATGATATCATAAATGGCACTTTTTCTCAAAGGCTTACATTCTAATTGCCTATTGTTGTTGGATATCAGTAAAATTCAGTTTTATATTTATCTTGTGAGTTATAAATTTAATTATTTTATTATTGAATATTATACATATAAAATCACACCATTTATAAACACAAATTATTTATTTATGTTACTTAAACTTTTTATTTTACTTTACTTTATTGGCAATGTACTTCATCCCAGCGTTACACTGAGGTGGCAATATTGTAGATGCTTTTCTTGTTTCCATTTTCAGTGGAAAATTGAAGCATTTGACCATTAATCATTACATATGTTGTAGAGTTTTCTAAATGTACTTTATTAGATTAAGAAACTTCTTTTCATTTTATAGTTTGCTAAGAGTTTTATGTCATTTTTTTTCTGAATCTATTTAATAATTAGAAGACAGGTATTGACTGCATTGTTTTTTCAAAAGTCAAAGTAATCTACACTTCTGGATAAATTCAGTTGGTCACGCAGACTAATATATATATGTATATATTAGACTATTGTTAGGTAAAAATAAATTTAGAATGGTTAAGTTTTCCACATGGAGTGATCCTTTTATCATTATGAAACATCCATCTTTACATTTCATGATTTTTGCTTTACAGTCTACTTTTCTCTGTTGTAAAACAAAGTTACAACAGCTTTCTTTACCTAGTGTTTATATGGTATATATTTTGTTCTTTCACTTGTAAAATTTTGTATCATTATTTTTAATTCATGTCTTTTTTTTGAGGAGTATGAAGTTTTTCTTTTCCCCTCCTTTTCTCAAGTACTGATATCTTACTAGAATTATTTGGTCTCTTTTACAATACAATGTAATTGCTGATGTATTTGGATTTATAAATCATCTTGTCATTTATGTTGTATTAGTTCTACTGTTTTCTATTTCTATAACTCTCCTTTTTTCAGTCATCTATTAAATTAATCATGTTTGTATTATTTTACACATACTTCATAAACTTGTTAATTCTACATTACTTTGCTATTATTTTAGTGATTACCCTCAGGATTTCTACATGCATTCTTGTCATATTCTGATTAAAATTATTATGTTCCCACCTACTGGTCAATGCAAGAAATTGAAAGGTTACCTCTTATTTACTTCTTTCTCTGATATTGCTGCTTCATATTTTATTCCTATGTATATTTAAATTCTTCAAGATATTATGACTATTGGTTTAGACTCTCTATATAAATTTAATCCTATATTTTATCTTTGTATTTCTATTTATTTCTTCTTGTATCAACATGGAGCAATTTTCATTTGACCTAAAGCAACTGCTTTTATTATTTCCATTGTAAAGTTATGCTAGTGACACATTTTCTTACTTTTTTTCTGAAAATATGTTTATGTCCCCCTTTTATTTGAAGGCAAATTTTGCTGGATTTAGAGTTTTATGTTGGAAATTTTTAGCATTTTGATGACATAATTTGATAGGTTTCTATTATTTCTGGCTTTTGTTTTTACTAGTAGATAAACTACAACCTTTACATTGCTTTTTGGTTTCTAGCTAATTTTAACAATTTTGCTTATTCTGATATTTCATCAATTTTCATAAAAAATATCAGAGATATTTCCTTTAAACTTGGCTCACTTGGTAAGGCTTCAAGAATCTAGTTAAAATGTCTTTTGTCAATTTTGGAAAATTCTTACCATTAGTTTTGAAAATATTGTCTCCCTATTTTCCTGTCTCCTTTGCAGCTTCCAGTTACATTTGTAAAACATTTCAACAAATCATATATGTCTGGTATCCTCCTTGCTATAAACTGAATTGGGTCCCCTCAAGTCATATGTTGAAACCCTAACCTTCAATGTGATGATCTTTTGAGGTTGAGCCATCGAGAGGTAACTGAAGTTAGATAAGGCCATGATGGTGGGGCCGTCATGAAATAATTAGTGTCATTCTAAGAAGACACCAGAGAGCTTGCTCCTCTCTCTCTCTCTCTCTCTCCTATTTGTAAGGGCCAGAAGGCCAGGAAGTGTCCATTTGCAAGTCAAGAAGAGAGCTCACCGGGGAACCAAATCATTCAGCACCTTAATCTCAGACTTTTCATCCTCCACAACTATGAAAAATAAAGTCTTGTTGTTTAAGAGTCCCTGTTTATGGTATTTTGTTATGGCAGCCTCAGCTGAAAAACTGATTTTTAAAAAATTGTTATTGTCTTTCTTCCTCAATGCTATTGTGTGACTATTCTCTTCTGGCTTATTTTCTATTTTATGAATTATTTCTTATAATTTGATATAAGTACCATTAAACATATTTTGACTTTTTAATTTTGTTTATTGATTTTTCATTTTCACAATGCACTTTAACTCATTTTTAAGGTTTCAAGTTCTCATGTGAACCTTTCTACTATTATTTAAATTCCTGAAAACAGTAATCCTTTACATTAAAGCACAAATCTTATTCATAATCTCCTCTGTATCACATTCTACTGCCTTATTTTCTTGAATTGTTATCAATGTTTTATCTTTCTGAAAATCTCATTATTTATTGAATTCTGGATATACTATTTTCTAAGAAAAACTGTAGGCATAACTTATGTCTCTGCCAAGGTTATCTTCTTCCAGAAAGAAGTTAACATTGTCTTTGGAAGGTAGTTATATTATGACTAGATCATCTTAAACCAGTTTGGATTGAGTTCTCATTTGAGTTTGGTATTTTGGTAGGTGAAGACTTATCTACTTTTGGTTCATGCTGACTGCTATTACATATGCTTTAGAAGCACCCCAAAGAAGAGACTGGGATGCTTAACCAGGCCCCTCCTAATTGATTGAATTTGTCCTGTCAAATTTCACTGCTGCCCATGTGGCTCAGGATAACTCATCTTTAATTTATAAGATTCTCATTAATAGCTTTCTTCCCGGATTCCTATGATTTCAGTTTTAGCTTTTTGGATTGGTCATTGTCTCAAGAGCAACACCAATACCAAAAATGAAGCTCATCTCCCTGGGTTTTTATCCCTCTGGGATCTTGATTAAGACTCCAATTCTTTGGTAACTTTGAAGAACATTTTGTTTCATACAATCTAGTCCACAAAAGCCAGAAGTGGAATTCTTCTCTATCATGATAATGGAAAAAGTATTACTCTTTCTGAAATTGTCCTAATATAGCAAAGATGGATATTTAAATATATGAAAAAATAAAATGAACATCACATATGATTTTTTTTCTCATTTGCAGATCAAAAAAAAGGTCTAATATTAGATTGCTATGTATGATGTAAAAAACATAACACAGGAGTAATAATAATAAAACATGCAATGGAATATTAATTGCCAGGTGTCTAGGTTTTTACACTTTTGTTATTGCCTGGATCTGGAATATGTGTCTCTTTAAACATTCTGTACTGTGGATATCTCCATATTTCCAAGATTATCTTAAATGTCATCATGTTCTCTGTTTCCTACAATATCCACTTATGGAAAGTTAACTCTTCCACATGTGTTCCCAAAGAAATTTTTGGCGCATGCCTCTATTATTGCTTTCATCACATTGGATCAGAGCTATCTCACTGTAGTCACCCTTTTCTGCTAGATTATGATTCCTCTAGAATAAGAATGGTATCTTATCCATCAAAATAGCACAGATATCTATCATAGTGAAAACAAAATCAAGTGCTACCTATAATCACTGATTCTTAATGCAAGATACTCAGACAACAGTCAAAAAGTCCATAGGTAGAGAACAGTGAGCCCATAATCTTTGATGGAAAAATAATTACATTTTATTTTACTAAAGTCTAAGTAAAATATAGTATTTTATTTGGCTATAAATTTAGGTAACAAACCATAGTTGTATGAGCAGTATCTATGACTTCTATTTCCAAAGAAATCCAAGATAGTTTCATAGCAAATTATAATTTTTCTGGATATCTTGAACTATGATTTAAGGTCACTGATTTGCAATAATGGTAATTATTAATAAATCACTAGATATTTTATTTGCTATAGTACTAGAAAAGGTATAGATGATAGATTGATCAATCAATAGAGAGATACACAGAGAGACAGAGGACTATTTCAATATAATGTTTGTAATTCTATCTAATTCATTGTAGGTTTTTAAAAACATTATTCTGAGAAAATGGCCCACAGACTTCACATGAATGACAAGAGTCCATGGCAAAAAATATTTCAGCACTCCTCAGAAACATACTTGTTTGAAAAAGACTATCAGAAATACATCATTAGTGTTAGAAAATAATTTGCTTTCTTTTATACTAAAAGTTAAATTTTGCCAACAGCTTTTAAAATTCTATTTTAGTATATCTAGCTTATTTTAGAAAAATTAAAATTAACTTTGGAATCCCAATGTTAGAGCAGGCAGATAGCTAGATATGAGCAGAGAAAGGAGGACATGGGCCAAATGGCAGGAATTGGGCAAAAAAGGAGAGGGGCACAGGGCCAAATGCAGGAAACTGTATACCATGTATACAACAGGGGTCCCTGGGCAGGCAAAGAAAACAGGAACCTCTACACTGATATGTAATCACACATTTTAGGGTAACAAGTGGCCTGGAGGTTGACAAAGAAAAGTGGGGAAAGGTAGGAATCTCCAGTGTCCAAATGTAATATTTGCTCATTATGCCTTCATTACAATAAAATTGGCCTTGCAGATTAGAAGTATCCATCATGCACCAATGCCATGACACCTCCAATCCAGACTAAATAAGGACAAAAATCCCTTCTTCCCTTGGGAAGGTGGAGCTGGGATGGAAATCAGGGAATACGACCCCAAACCCTTCCCTCCCTAATGAATATTCCACCTATTCATTTTTACATTCTATGTAACCAACTTGCCAAAGAAACTCAGCGCAGCTGCTCACCTGAGCCTGCTCACCCTCCCCTTGAGAGTGTCCTATCTATTCCTCAATAAATCTCTACTTTACTTTCTTAACCTCCTTGTCTCATCTCTGAATTCTTTCTGTGACAAGAGACAAGAACCTAATCACCAGCAACACCAAATAATTGGTGCTTTGAAAAAAGAGAATTTAGGCAATGGCATTCATTTTTTAAAGCATGATATAATTATCAAAATGACAACTTTAAGCAGAGAAAGTCCTAGAAAATTTCATGTGTGTATTAATTTATTTTTGTTTGCCTAATTTCCAAGAAAGCTTTTCTCTCTTATACTATATACTACTTTTGAAAATAGTAGAAAAGTGTAAGTCACATACCAGACAGCCCTCATGCGCTCTCTCTCTCTTTCCCTCTGAGATGTAAAAAGCTTGGTCAAACATTTGACTATTCCTCAGATTTTAAGGCCATAATTCAAGAAAATATTTAACTATACTAACAATTATAAGAAATTATATTCAATTAAACTGTGAACTGAAAAAAACAGATGATTTACTTAGAACATAATGATGAACCTATTTTCTTAATCTATTTGTGTTTTCCGATTAGATAACAACGCAAATGTAAAAACCTGCATAAAAATAGCATTATTTACATGTAGAGTTAAAATCCTTACTCATTATTTATTTGATAAAAGCATAAATACATTCTCATTTCAATAACAATAATTACAGAAATTTCAAGGTTTCACTTAAAATATAAATAAAATTGTGACTTAAAAATAAAACACTGAATTACACATATTTTAACCAGACCACAATCCAGTGCATTTTAAAATTAAGTTACACAGAAAGTGTAATCTGAAAATGATCAATAAAAAAGCTTACTTCAAAATGCAATTTTTTTTCAACTTTAATATACCAATTTTTTTTAAAAAAAAGAAAAGAAAGAGGGAGGGGGGAAAGAAGGAAGGGAGGTAGGAAAGGAAGCAAAAGCAAAAATCAGGAGTAGAATAGAAAAAACATAACTACTTTTTAAATTATTTACAGTATATAATAATTTTACAATCTTGAATTTCAGTGCTCAAAAGTCTGTATCTGTCCTTTACTATAAGATACCTTTACTGCAGAACAGAGCCATTTTCCAGAATCAATTTTCATTTATAGGTGGGTTAATAAAGGAGCTTTTTAGCATTTTCTGTACCTTGGAGGTATTCCTAAGAACTGAGACATAGTGCATGCCTTAAAATGATGATGAAAAACTTTACTAAGTCAAAGAAGACAAGAAATCAGATTTACATGTAAAAAATATTTCCCAAAGAAATTAGGGTTTCAATGCATGCTATGCTCATATGTAAAGCCAAAGGCTGAATTTTTGCATGTGAAGTACTTCTTTTCTATTATAGTACCTTATCTACAAATTGGATATGGTCATGTGTCACATAAATTTTGAATAAGAAGTTAGGATGTCAATTTTATCAAAGTTCCATCTGATTATAATGCAGAATAGTTTTAAGCAGAGGCCTCTGTGGGCCTGCTTCCACTATTAGAGATATGGATAAATTACAAACTTATTGGCTGCCGAACCCATAAGTTATACAGTAGTCACTTCTATAACAGAAGCACCAGAATAAAAATCAGATTTCACAACTTGAGCTTTTATTTTTTTGGTATATCAAGTTTATTACATTGTGTGATGAAATTCATGAAGAATTAAGTCTAATCTATTCGGTAATTAATTGTTAAAGGATAAAAAAAAAATCACCAATCTCCTGACAGATAAGTTTGCCTACGCAACATATTCATAACTACTCCCTTACAAGCTCACCCAAATCCATTGCTGTCTTCCGCCAGTAAGTGGAAATCCTTGGGGCTGAGCTGGGGGCCTGAGGAGGGTTTATCTTCCCAAAGAATAAAAAGAAAAGATTAAGAATAAAGACAATTTCATTCTTTCAAATCTATTCTGGCCAGAATTGTGCATATAAGACCAAGAGATACTGAAGGCTCCAACAATATGAGAATAAAGCTGTATGCTAATGACTGAAGGACCTAGTTCCCTGGCAGCAAGCAATGTTAAGCTGCAATACCTACCACATCCAAACTCTCTTATATCTTAATTTCTTGTAATGTAATATAAATAAATCAGTGATCTGCCTTTGGTTATGCTAAGTGGAGTGTATTTTTAAAACATGCCTTAGAAACCCATTTATTATACTATCACATAATAGATCTTCATATCATCCTTCATGGAAAGCTTTTGAATTATAATTTCTGGAAGACTGAAAAATTATATTTACTATAATCAAGCTATTTTTAAATCCAAATCATATAACAACAATGCTAATAATAAATACTTCCAATGAAAATTCATATAAAATTTTAACATTACTTCTTGCCATTTTAAATGTTAACAGTATCCATTAATATACTGGCAACTTTTAAAAATAAAAATATTTCCAATTCATATACATTGTCATTTATTCCTTTGATTATACCATTACCTCATTATCATTATACACAATTCATTATTTTATAACAAGCATTATAAATATTAGAAATTCAAGTATCTAAGACGTATATGCTTTTTAAAGTATCTATTTAAGAAAAAAATCTTTTTTTAACAGTCTCAAAATATAAAAATGCATTCAATTAAATGCATGGTATTTCATGAAATTTTCAGTTAATTTAAAGACTGACCAGTAGTTACAGATGACTACTATTCTTCATTTTGCTCCTAGACACTTTAATCAACCTGCAGGCATGTTAGGATCAATCAATTGCAGCAGTTGTGTTCATTCATCTTTGTCCTGCCATTCATCCCATGGCAGCAAGGAGCACACTGTGTAATTGAATTTGGTTGAAATCTAATATAAGGGCAAACTGTGACACAACAGCTATAGTCAGTTTGATTCAAAAATCTGAGCACAGATATCCGTTTGCTGCTTTCAGCCGGAGGAGTAGGATACACCATTCTACAATAGCACCACAAATGAGAGCTCTGGGGAAAAGGTACACAGTATGCTTCAGGACACATCAAGTGTTCATGGATACTCAGCTGAAAAATTACATATGGCTAGAGGAAGGAGAGTACCATGTACAATATGATTTTTATAGAAAATAAGGCTATATAGCTTAAGGCTTAGAATCTTTTTCAGGACACATAAGCTAATGTCTTAAAGTTTTCGGAGAGTATTGTCACATATTTAGGAAAAGTTATGTGACACAGTAAAATTCTCTGTTTTAGAGATTTGGAGAATCTGAAATTTACGTCTATACCTGTATACCTAAAAATCTATTGGCACATCCATATTTATATATAATTGTGTTTGAAGCAGAGTTCTGTCTTTGGTTGTGTTTTTGAAGTTGGAAATGTAATCAAAGCTAGCCTTATATGAATGAGAATAATCATATGGATTTGTTTTTTATATTTAAAGAAAGCAACAAGTTTTCTCCATTCCACTTCCAATCCAGTAAATCCTTGGAGAGTTTTGAGCCTGTATAATCCACACTTTACTCAACAAATTGTTTGACTGTATTTTCTGGGTTACATTTAATTCTTCATTTTCAATTTTGAATATCAATTCTTATATCACTATAGTTTACTTCATCACATATAACTGCAAATGTTCTGATCTCAAAATGTTAAAGATTACATTTAGAGATAAAAGATACTCAGACAACAAGTTTTTCTTATGAGATAAATTCAACGGAAAACGGTCATTTTTAACTGGATTCTTCTCCCACTACTACCTTTATAAAATGAAATTTAAAGATAAATTTTTGAACAGTAACCACTGTAATTATCCATTCAACTTTCTGTCCTTTATCATGAGAATCAAAATAATTTGCTTATAAAAGGTAAAAAAAAAGTTATATCATATTAATCATCAAAACTTACGGAGAGTATAGTAAAAGTGCCTTAATCTGTGCCACAAAATAATTTTAAAAGTCTCTCCCAATTCTAACATTCTCTGAGTCTGCGAATATATAACTATGTAAATTAGGCCACTTACTGTTCAGTGATTTCCTCTACCCAAAATTTTGTTTGATTTTTAAAATTTCATGATATATTCAACTGACTAAATCATCTTTATCTATATCAAATAGCAATTTTATTCCAGTCATTTGGTTTTCTGTGGAGTACAAGTAAAAAGTACGTTTTATAGGAGTATAATTATATTTTTCTTCCTTCTATGAAAACCTATTAAATATTAGTTGTGTCTTCTTTTTTTCCTTTATCTCTTGTTGGATAAGGGAAAAAGGATTTGATTGGGAGTAAAAATGTGAAAGGAATAATATACTTAAATAATTGTACCAAGTTGTCATCTTTTATAACCCTACAATGAAAGAATTGCTTACATTAAGAAGGTTTGTTTTTATTGTGTGGTTAGATTTTTTTGTTCAATTTATTATGTTTTGTTTTGTTTTTTTGACTTTGATTTAACTAGGATGTCCCCCTTTTATAAAATCAACCAACAAAAAAGGGATTTTTTAGAATCACTTCACAAGAACTGTTTATTTTCAATAGGAAATATATATCAAGTTTAAAGAGATTTCGAGTCAAATTAGTGTGCAAAATATTTTGCTATGACAAAGTGTATAAAAGTAGAAAATATGAAATATCATTGTTCCCTCCAAATATATGTAAATGTAACTTTCTATTCATAATGAGTTTATTTGTAACATAATTTACTAAATTTTTCCATTAGTTGTGAAAATGTTACAGTAGGAATTAGTTGATTTTTGTAATTTGGCTAGTAATATAAAAGAGATCAGTATTGCTTAATTTTAATCAAGTTGTTAGTGGATTACTCTGATTTAAAGACTGTATGGTTAAGCTGTTCTGAATTTAACATAGATCTCTCTGCAGTAGTTGAGCATGTATCAAATGCATTTTATTGAAAAGTTAACAAAAATTTACTAATAAAATAATCTTATTTATTCCTCTTTTCACTAGTTAAATGAACTGAATAAAATACATTGTATAGAATCATCCAAGGAAAGACAAGAATATAACGTGTAGACAGTAAGGTTAGTTATGAACCATAAAAGGGAAAACATTGTGTTACAGGAAAACTTATTGAATTGTCTCAGCTGATAGGTTTAAAATAAAAAGTAGAATGATATAGATAAATTTCAAGAAGTTATAAATGCAAGAGTTTGGAACTACAAAAATCTTTGATATAAAATATAAAAGATTCATTCAACTTTATTTGTGGTAAGTACTACATGGTGCTCCATAACAAGTGGAAGGAACAAAGCTTCATGTATTTACCTTTATTAGAAATTGGTAAGTTGGTGAAAGCAAAGGACAGCAAATGATAACTATTAATTCTAAAGCATATAAAACTAAGAATGGCACTGAAGGCTTTTTGAAATTTATTTACCATGAGAAGATTCAGAAAATGTGTTTTCTTATTCTTTATTTAAAAAAAAAAACTACTTTTGTGATCTGCAACTTTATATTGCTAATAAACAGCTGGATCAACTGGAAGTCAGTCAGTTTAAATTCAAATGATTCTACGGTTTCAGAAAATTAAACCTAGGAATGAGTATAGATTAGCTTTTTCCAAATGATCCATTTTCTGCCTCTTTGCATAGAAATAGGCAGCATCAACGCAGTACTTTTTAGTGCCTTATAAAGGGGAATCCTTAAAGAGTTTAGTTGGTATTAGACTGTACATATGGCTTTCTGCATAAAAATAAAGATGTTTGCTAAACTAATCAAATGGGAGCAAGTTCAGTATGCTGAGAGTCTGTAAAATTACATTTTAAGCAGTCAATCACTGAAATATTTATTTTCAGTCCTTGCTCTTTCCTCAAGGTTTACAAGTTGATATTTGCCTTTTACAATTGATATTTGTTTTTCATTTATTAATAGCACACATATCTTACTGTAATGAAAAGAAGATTTTGCGACATTTTGGAAAATTATCAGAAATAGCACTAGCTTAATATAAGGTTAATTTAAGAAAGACGATGCTAGGTATTGGTCCCTTCATGCTATTTGTCATTATTTTGTCACCACTTTCCGTCTCTTGCCCCATTGTAGTCTAGTGTCCTCATGCAACTCAAATGACACTTTACCTGCTCTGTATCTTCCTCAGTAAATTGTATTGCTCTTTTGTTTTAAATAATAGGGGAATCTATCAATCTGATAAACATGTACTAAGATATGGTTAGTTAATATTTAATAAAGTAACCTTCAATGTATAGAAGTTTGCATGGTTAAGAAGTTTTCCAGAACCAGAGCAACTACAAGACAATAATGATCGCACATCACTGTGATAACTAAAGAGTGAAATGTTTCCAACCTGATATGATCCCAAATTCCATTCTAAAGAGAAAATGAAATTCAAAGTAAGCAGAAGAAATGAAACAATGACGATCAGAGTAGAAATCAATAATTTAAAGCACAAAAGCAAGAGAATAAAAGTCAATTTTAAAGATCAATAACATAAATGAGCCAGGCCGATTAGCCAGGCAGATCAAGAAAAGAGGAAATGTTTCCAATATCAGAAACAAAGAGGTAACATGAATATAGATATTAAGAATTAAAAGACAATAAAAGAATATTACTAGCAATACTATACCAACATATTGATAACTTAAAGGAAGTAGAAAAACTGCTCAAAAGATACAAAATGCCAAAGCACAATTAAAAAGAAACAGATAACTAAACTATTAGTACACACATTAAAGAAATTTAATTTGTAGTTAGAAACATTCCCTTAATTGAAGCTTTAGGCCAGATGGCTTCACTAGTGAATTCTACTATACTTTTTATACCAATTCTACTATACTTTGATACCAAGTGTACATAATTTCTTCTAGAAATAAGACAAAAGAGAATCCTCTTAACTTGCTCTGTAAGTCATAACAAAATTAGCAGAAACAATATAAGAAAACAAAGCCACAGATTAACACCTCTTGTGAACACACAGGAAAAATTCTTAACAAAATTATAGCAAATTGAATATAGGAAAATACAAATTTTTAGGAAATCAAATGTAGGAAAGCATAAAAAAGATAATTATGACAATATAGATTTCATCTCAAAGAAATATAAGGTTGTTTTAACATATGAAAATCAACCAATTCAATTCACCATATTACCAGACTAAGAAAGTAGAACCATATGATCATCTCAACAGATGCAAAAACAAGAGACAAAATTTAGCACTGATTCATGACTTAAAAAAAGACTTTGTAAACTCATAACAAAATGGAAACAGATAAACGGCATCTCTAAAATTCTGACTGATAAATACTTAATGGTAAAAACAATATTTTCCCCTTAAGATCAAGAACAAGTCAGAGTTAAGCATTCTCACCATTTCTATTCCTCATTGTACTGGATGTAATAATTTTTACAGAGAAAGAAAAAGAAAGAAAAAAAATACTAAATAGAAAAAAATAAGTAAAATAGCTTTCACCAGTAGACAACTGAAGACCTACAGGAAAATCTAAGGATACTACAAAAGAGTTACTGGAATTACGAGTGAGTTTAGCAAGGTCAAAAGATACAAGGTAAATCTAAATTATCAATTATATTTCTACATACTACATCAAATATTAGAAATTGAAATAAACATTTAAAATAGCATCAAAAACTGATATATTTAGACATAAACTTTACAAAGTGTCAATATGTACACTGAATGCTGCAGAGCACTTCTAAAATAAAGACATAAATACATGAAAAAATATACTATGCTTATTGAACAGAAAAGTCATGGTGGTTAAAAAATAAATTCGTCCCATACTGATCTACAGATTCAATTAAATCCTGACAAAATGAAGACTTTGTTTGGTATAAATTCACAATCTAATTATAAAATATATATGCACCTGGAAATGGCTAAAGTAATTACAAAAACAAACACACAAACAAATTTGGAGCATTTGCTCTATCTGATTTCAAGATTTACTATGAAGTCATAGTTACCAAGACTTATTTTCTGGTATCATGATAGAAATATAAAAATTGGAACATAACAAAGTCCAAAAAGACTTTCGGCAAGGGACATTATGTAAGTGACAGACTGATTTTCAGCAAAATACCAAGTAATTAAAATTGAAAGAGAGATTTTCAACCAAGTCACTGAAACAATTGGATATCCATATACAAAACAAAAAACAAAAAAAATTACACTTACACCACAAAAAGTACCTCAAAATGTTTCACAGAGCTATATAAGAATACAAATTCTTTAGGAATAAAAACAGGATAAAATTGTGTGACTTTACCTTTCATCAAGATTTCTGAAACAACACATAAAAAAATAACTAGTTAAAAATTGATCTTCATCAAATGAACTTCATAAAAATTAAAATCCCTTTCTCTCCAAGGGTAATGTTAAGAAAATAAAAAGACAAGCTACATTTGAAGAAGATATTTGCATATCATGTAACTGATAAAGGACTTGTATCCAGAATAAATAAAGAGCCTCTAAAATTTAATAATAAGAAAAATTACCCAATTAAAAATGGGCATAAGTTTAAAGACATTTAACCAAAAAATATATCCCAACGCAAGTAAATACATGTAAAAAGGTTTAATATCAATAATCAATATTAAATGCAAATTGAAACCATACTGTGGTGCCACTATGTACACAGAATGGGTACAAGTTTAAATGTTGAAAATAGCAACTATTTGCAAGGATCCAGAATATAAAGTTCACACATTGCTGACAAGAATGAAAAAATATATAAATATACAGCCTCTTTGGTAAATAGTTTGGCAGTTTCTTAGAAGGTTAAACCTACATGTATCAGATGACCCAGCTCTCCCACTCCTAGCTATTTATCTAAGAGTTCATAAAAAATATTCAACACAAAGATTTGTATTCAACTGTATCTGTTCTGAGAAAATTTATTCATGATAGCCATAGTTAGAAATAACAAAAGGATACAGCAACTGGAATTTTGATTGATGATCTAATTTTGCATAATCATAACATAAAATATTGCTCAAAATTAAAAAGAATAAATGTTATCACAGCAACATAGATAAATCTCAATAGCACTACTTACAGTGAAAAATGTCTGATACAGAAGACTACATACTATATTATTCCATTTACAATGAAGTCTATGAAAAGCAAAAATTATGTTGCCAGAAAGCAACTGACTGGTTTCTAGAAGCTTGGTCAGGGGAGAGTAGTGGCAATATTCTATATCATGATTATAGTAGTGTTTATGCAACTGTATATATCTATCAAAACTCTTGGAACTGATCACTTAATAAATATTTTGTGTACAATAATGTTATTTGAAAACAAAAGAAAAATATTCATAAATTAGACTTCATAATTCAAATACAGTTTGTCAAAACTGATGAAAAAAGCAAAACTCAACTGCATGATATTTGCCAAAGAATAAGTTTTAAATTTAAAGAAAAAACAGATGCTGTGTAAATCATATGAATAATAATAAGAAGAAGAAAGGCATGATTATATAAATATCAGATTAAATAGTCTTCAAGACATCAGATATTAAAGAGATTGAGAGTAACATTTAATAACAACAAAAGGTAATTCACTGGGAAGATATATACTTCATATATAGATTAATATTAGAGCTCAAAAATATATGGCAAGACATAAAAGATAAAAAGGGAGAAAAAGCCAATTACAAAACTAGAGTTGGAGATTTTATCATGCCCTCTCAGCAGTCAACAGAACAATTAGGTAAACATGTGCAAACATCTATTTAATTTGAATAGTATTACAATCCCTTTGAACTGATATTTATAAGACCCTAAACATACTTTTCAGATGTACACAATATGTTCTCCAAGATAAACCATATTCTGGACCATAAAAACTAGTTTTAATAAATTTGAAAGGACCAAAATCATATGGAGTAAACTGACTACAGTAGAATTAAATTAAATAACAGTAAAATATATGGGAAAAAATCCACATATTTGAAAATTTTAAATACAATTCTAAACAATCAAAGGCTAAATAAGATTCCATTTCTTAGTCTGAGTGACTTTATAATGTTTAAATTATGCAATGTTTAAATATACTTAGTTGTCATGTATTTTATAATAAAATATTTTTAAAAGATAGAGTGAATTAGATTACTGACTTTCTTATTCACATACTTCCAAAAATTGAAATAAAATCCAGACACATTTTATCACTATCAATGTAAGTGGAACAACCTGGTGATATAATGTTCAAAATATTTTGGCCAAAGTATGAAATAAATTTTCTGACATAGTACAGCAAAATGCTTAAACCTATTCCTGAAAGCAATATCGAGAAATAAGTTTACATAGATCAAAGATCATTTCAAGGAAATCAAACTGGAAATCTAGGAAAAAAAGAAACTGAGACTATAATTGAATAGTTTAAGTAAAAATCCTCAAATATACTCCAGTTCATAAGATCATATATATATTACTGCAGCATCTCAATAACATATTGAATAGTCACCAAGTATTATCATATTCTGGAGTAATTTCCATCTAGGATAATAGTGTACAATACTAGAGCAGAGGATTGATATCATGGAGAAAGAAAGGAAAGGAGAGAGGAAAGAGGAGGGGAGGAGAGAGAAAGATACATGGTCTATGTGTCTGGTTTCTCCAGACAACAGAATCAATAGGATATGTGTATATGTGTGTCTGTACCTATGTATACACATATATATATAAACACATATAATATGTATATGTATATGTGTGTGTGTATGTGTGTATACATGCATATATCTATATCTCTCTCTCTGAGATTATTTTAAGGAACTAGTTTATGTGACAACGGGGAATGGCAAGTCTGAAATCTGCAGGGCACTTGGTAGGCTAGAGATTCAGGGAAGAGTTGATGTTGAAATTTAGACTCCAAAGGCAATCTGGAGGCAGAATTTCTTCTTCTTTGGGGAACCTCATTCTTTTCTCTGAAGGCTTTCAACTAATTGGATGAGATCCATTCATACCAGGGAAGATAATCTGCTTTACTCAAAGTTAGCTGATCTAAATGCTAATCATCTAAAAAATTCCTTAACAGCAACATCTAGACTGGTTTTTGACCAAACACCAGGCATCATACATAGCATCAACAAGCTGACATAAATCAACGATCATATACGGGAAAGATGAATTTGGTTAAAAGAAAAATATAATCTAATTAAAGAATAGAAGAAAATATTCTTTAATTGCTTTGTATGGTAGAATAACTTAATAAAATGTGCATATATTAAAAATGTTAAATAATGATGCGTTATATTAAATGATACATTAAAATGGAAAGATTTCTTATAGCTAAAAAATGGACTTAGAAAAAACAGCATTACTTACTTAACAATATCAATAACAAGGGAGAGTAAGTCTCATGTTGAAAACCAAATTACAGGCAGGGAGGACTTGAAATAGTTATAGACAATACAGAAAAAATATAACTAAAATTTAAATAACAAGAAACGAAACCAAATCTATGGAAGAACCCACAAAGACAAATCAACAATACATACATTTCTCTCAGGAGTCAAGAAACTAAATGAATAGAAACTAAACAGAAAATATATACTAGGCTAAAGTGGAGAAACATTTCCCCCCATTGGAAACTCCTATAAGAGAACTAATTTCAGATCAAAGGGTGTATCTCATTATAAGAAAAAAAGTGAAAAAAAAAAAGATTAAAATATATTCACGTTATACTACTGTTGGTCAAAGATAAAGACTTTTTCTTTTTCTAGCTTCCACAGAAGTGGGGGGAAAAAAAGATAAAACACTTAAAGCGAAGAAAATCCGACTTGTATTTTGCTGTTCTACAACCATTTTTAAAGCCAGATAAAGTTAGAGAAATATCCATAGTCTTGAGAGCATCAAACTTCCAGTCATATGCTATTTCTATGTTCAACAGCCACTCATCATCAAAAAACTAGAGCTCCTGGTAACTTGAATATGCATTAACCTTCTTTAGAGGGAAAAATTTAGTTTTAAACATAGCCAAGAAAGTAATCAAACAAATACACCAAAATAATAATAAATGAGGATGAATATCAGTTTCTATTTCAGTATATTAATGAGATTTAACATTAATGAGATTAACTTTGTTTATAATTATAGAAAAAAGAATAAAAGATAAAATACCTTTAAATAGTGATACAGTACCAGATTTGAAAATCAGGAAAGCAAGTATTGGCAAGGATATGGAGAAATAGAAACATTTGTAAACTGTTAAAGAAATATAAGATCATGCAGCCACTGTGGAAAATGGTTCAACAGTTTTTCAAAAAGTTAAATATAGAATTACTACAAGACTCAGCAATTCTACTCCTAGGTACATATCCAAGAAAAATGAAAATATATGTCCAAACATAATCTTGTAATGTTTATAACAATATTATTCATAAAAGCCAAAAGTTAGAAATAGCCCAAATGTCCATTAATGGACAAATTAACAAATGTTGTGTTTACATATGACTACCATTCAACCATAAAAAGCAATGAAGTCCTGATGCATGTTACAACATGGATGAAACTTGTAAACATTATGCTAAGTGAAAGAAACCAAATACAAAACATTACATATTATAGTTTCCTTTTATATGAAACACCCAAATAGGCTAATTCATTTAGACAGAACGCAGATTAGTGGTTTCAGTGGATAGGGTTGGGGAAAAGGAAAATTTTTCAAAACTGGAGAGAGGTGGCATTTACATAATATTGTGAATTCACTAAATGTCACTGAATTGTGTATCTTAAAAAGGCTAACTAATGTTTACGTTCATTTTACCTCAATAAATTAAAGCAGACTTTTTACAACACACACACACACACACACACACACTCACATGTAAATAATCAATGAAATACCAAATATCCATCAGCCATTTTATGGGTGAAAACAATCTGTCAAAAATCATTTGGCTTCCTTGAAAATATTAAGGAATATATAAATCAGAGCAAGAACCTATGTCCAGCATTGTACCACTTCAGCCATGAAAGCTAAAATGTACATTACATGGGTGTAGCCTATAATACAACAGACAATCACTAAAAAAAAAGAAAAGAGAAGAGAAAATTCTTAGTAATACAATGAAACTTCTACAAAGTGGGAGGGAGAGAAAGGGGCAGGGGGAGAGGGAGAGAGAGACAGAGCCAGAGATTTAATTTATTGGTGAATATTAAAAGAAAATCAGATGTTTTGAACACAGAAAGTGTGTTCACTGTTATTAAATTAAGTGGTTAATGTTCAATTTTGCTTTTCTTTATTAAATATATATAGAGCACCTATTCTGAGCTAGGCATAGGGTAAGTTCCAGAGTTAGAGTGCTAAGCAAAAAGAGCAGGTATCTTGAAGAGATGATGGTCGTGAGAAAGCAAACAATGATGAGTAAATAAATACTTTTCTGAGAATGTTAAGCTCTATGAAGGAACAAAATAGGGTAATGTGCAAATGATAGAGTGGTGAGAAAAAATCATACTGATAAAATGATGTTTGGTGAATCATGATTGACAAGGAGCCTGCAATGAGAATGTAGAGGACAAGAGAATTTCAGACAAGAGGATGTCAGACAACTTTACAGTATTTAAGCAACTGGAGGAAAAACAACTTTTTAATTAAAGCACGCTAAACAAGAAGAATGCTACATGATGAGAGCCAAGGGATAAAAGGACCAAACTTATAATACCTTAATATTGACAGTGTTATAAATTACCTGAGCCTGTGACAGTGGAAAAGCTTCCTACCTGTTTTGTGTTCAAAGAACCTGCTTTCAGCAAACACTCTTCCCCATGTGATTCAGATAAAACAAGACAGGCCAGACACAGACTTCCAAATTCCCATTCTTACCCTCATAAATAACTGAACTATTTGTATGCACTGATCAATCAGAACAATATGCCTGTTAATCTGACTTAAGGAAACTACATTAAGGTTCTCTCCTCCCAAGACTTCAACTTCGACATACCTTCAGCCTCAATCCCTCTTGAGAACTGACTATCTTCAGGGTAAAACATACTCTAATCTGTGGCCCCAGCACCCCACTTCCAACCATTCATTGGCTTTCCTACACTGTTCTTAGTCTTCAATCCTCCTTATGAAAGAAAAAGCTTTTTATATTTGACCTCTGAGACATTTGCAGATCTTTTAAGACACCCATTAAATTCACGTCTAGAAGAAGAGATGTAAAATTTAAGGTGCTTCAGCCTAAGTCCCTACATAGTCTGTGTTCATTAATGCAGTTTTTTAAAAAAGAGTCTGAGGGTGATGACTAAGGACAGAAACAACACTTTCAAATTCACTTTGAGAGAAATGGAAGGTGTTTAAGTTGCTGAAAGTTAAACTGCTTGAACTAGAAGAGATGAAGCTCTTCAGAACTGATCACTTGATATGTGCTGCTACTTGCTCTATAAGTTCATTAATATAATTTCATGGGTGGATAATAAAAAATCAAAATCTAACAGTTAAATATCTAAGACTTGATACATATTCTCCATATACATTCAGAGTTCTGACTTTTCAATTTACAATAGAACATGAAATCTATTTGTGCTCCTTGGAGCTATAGGAAGTGCTTGAAATCAATATAGTTATAATACATCTCTTTTTAAATTCTGTACATGGTATTTTAAAATTATTTTCGAAAGTTATATTAATATCAAATTAACTTACTATTGTACTTCTTCAGTTCAAATAGATTTAGAATGATTCTTTACAAAGTGAGGTAATAATTATCACAAATGTAATTTAAGAGCATATCAAATGGTTTCCATTTATATGTTTTAATACATATAAAATCAAATCAGTTTATATTCATTATGAATATATTATTTAAGTGACTACATATTAATATATGTGAGTATATATACTATATACACATATATAATTATAACTATATAAATATAATTACATACAAAACTCTAGAAATATGATTTGAAGTGTTTTTTTTTTTTAATATCAGCTAGGTTAAAGATGTAAAGTGAACAAACAATCAAATCAAGTTTACTAATCCTTTGTTTTTTGTTACATCAGTGACTGTGATGCGATACTAATACTAAATTGCCTTCATATTTGCCACTCAAAAAGAAGTAACTTTATCTTTGGCCAAAAATCCAAGTCTGATTTTATGTTGCTGCTGTTGCTCTCAATATTATGGTCATTTGAAAAAACAAATGGAAATGAGCTACATGTAGATTTATTACAATTTAAAAATCCCTATCAGATCATTAAAGTATATATACATATAGGATATGTATATTTGTATGTACACACTTTTCAATGACTTAAGCCTGGTAGAACAAAAGAAGTCACACAAAAATCAGAGACATTTCCATAAAATCATGCTCTCTAGAAATGACTGAGTTTGTTTCTGACTCAAAACAAAACCAAAAAAAGAAGTGATGCCTTCTAAAAATGGTGTGATTCACTGCAGACCTAATGACAAATTTTGAATGTTTCAAGGCATATCATGTAGGATTTGGCAACATGAAACTCAATAGAAATAATGGTTTTCCTGGCAGCCAACTTCTGTTTTCTTTGTTGTGTACCTGCAGACACAATCAAAAAAAAATTACTCTACTGTATGACTCAATTAGGAAAAACTAAATAAAACAAAACAACCATTCAAGTCTTTAAAAGGTTTGAAGTTTCTCTGTCATGCAAAAATAACACCAGAAAACAACTTTGACTGGCTCTGAACAAAGCATCTGTAATATTTGGTAATGTAAGTAGTTTAATTACTTATTTTAAAAGAAATACCATTGTGCTCCATTTCAACATGCACTGACATCAAATATAATCATTATTTCTGGATGAAACTGCCAAGAAAGCTAAGCCTTCTGTCAGAGTAATTTCTCCATTTTTTGAAAATAATTTGTTTTAAAGAAAGTGAGAAAACTATGCATTTATATATTCAAGAATTTGTAGCATTGTAGCAGAGGGTAAATTTTAAAACACAAAATGATCTTCTGGTAGAAGTCTGATTTTCTGAAAAAAAGAAAAGATCATTCTCAGATATTTTGACAGAAATGTTGTTTGTTTGGGGATATATTTGTTGAAACAAATATATGTATCAACAAACGTTGGTACAAAATGTTGACACAAATATATGGCAATGAAGACATTATTATGAATTCAGCCCAAGAACTGCTGGCTTTATAACCAAAGAGCTATTCTGAGAGAAAATAATGGAGAACATGAAATTGCCAACCTTTGGACACATGTTTCTGGTGCTATGATAAAAGTCTTTTGTCATTTAAAAAAATCATTTTTTAATGAAGAACCACGCCTAAATCCTTGAGAATCTAAAATATCTATAAGAACTCTTTTAAAGTAAATATCAACCCATATAATAATTATAATGTATATCTGTATTATTTATAAACTCATATAGATTAATTCTTTATAAAGATATTACCAATGATATGGTTACTGACTGAGATACAAATCTAAATTGTAAGCTATTAAATAATTTTTGTTCTATTTGACACAAATTGGTTTTGCCTAATGAAATAAGCCACAAATTTTTAAATTCTATTTACTGTTCATTATCTTCAATCAGGTTGGTTTGTAGCCCATACCAGAAAAGAATCTTATGCATTCTTATGCTGCTTATTTTATATGACATAGTTTTAGCTCTTATTAAAGTAATTGTTGTCATTTATAGTTGTTTGAGAGAGAATTTACTCCTAATTAAAAAAAATAATCCTTTAATTGAATGAAATGTGTAGAAAAATAGTAATAAATCATTCATCATGAAGAAATAATTAATACAAATGGAGGTAGAAAAAGTTAAATTTTGATTTGATGCAGGGAAATTTTCTCAGGTCGTTATTGTGGTATAATAAAAGCTATTGATTTCAAGAGAGTATCACTCAAGCAGTTCAATTTTAACCTTTCATTATTTACACTCATATCATTTTACAACTTTGGTAAGGTTTTCTTTTTTCTTTTTTTTAAAAAACCTTTCACTAAACTGGTTTGTGAACCTTAATAATTTATCCACAAAACTCTTATTAGTGCAGATGCTGTGCCTAAAAGGCAAAGTCTAACTGAATAACAATTTGCTAATATGTCTAAATTGTTCAAACAAAACAGAAAAAAAAGTTATTTCTGTAATCAAAATACAATTTTAGACCACTGAACCCTATTTGTTAAACAAGTTTACCCTTTGGTCTAATTTATTTTTAGAATTCATTCAATGCTCCTGTTGAGCTGGTATGGCATTAGAGGTTTTAAAACATGAATTCTCCACTTTACAATGTGGAAAATAAATCAATGATCTCCTTATTAAGTGTTAAGAATATAAAGTATTGACCTATTTAAATCAAGTATTATAGAATAAATTTGCACAGCTTTAATACTGGATTAATTTTGCAAAATATAATTATTTCGCAGTGCAGTTAAAAAGATTTTTTTTACTGCAGTTAAAAAGATTAATTTAAGAAGTTAAAATCGTTTAATCTTTTTAACTGTCAATCTTTTCTGGTTGACAGATTAATCAGTCTGACAAAAGATAATTTACTTGTTTTAGAAAATGACTAATTCTTTTTTTGGCTTTCAGTCAATTCTACTTTCTATTATCTGCCCTAACTAATTAAAACATAAGATGGTTAAAATGTTTCTGATAACAATGCCAGATTAGATAGATAGATAGATCTTAAATTCTCTCTTGTCAATAAAACCATTTAAATACATTGGCAGCTATTTGGAAGAAGCTAAATCAGTGATTGATCTGTCAAATATGAATAATTTCCAAATGTCTTATACCTTTGGTACTTTTATCAACATAGTAGTCCTATTTTTTCTTTTGAGAGAAGTGATTTGTTTTACATTCACTTACACAATCACACAGAGAAGAGAGGGGTTGAGCTATCTGGAAATCTTAAAGCATTTGTTCACAGTGTATTTGATCACTTAGGAAAAAAACTGTTAGTTGTTCTGAAGCATTCCATATCTCTTCAAAACACTAGAATGCAATTTGATCTATTTTACAATTGTTTTTTGGAAAAACTGCAAGCACTCCAGGTGTTCCTTGGCCTGTGGCTGCACAATTCCAATCTCTTCCTCTGTCTTTATGAGGTCTTCTTGTCTTTGTCTCCATTCTCTGGACCTCATAGGAACACTTGTCCTTCAATTTAGGACCCACCTATATATAGAGGTGGCATCCTGGCATTCTTAGCAAAATACATCTGCAATGAGACTATTTTTTTATATAAAGTTACATTCATAGATTCTGGAACACAGTCAAATCCTTAGTGGGGCCACTATTCAACCCACTGCAATATATCCATTGATTCCTTCAAATCCATGTCCTACATACAAAATACATTTACTCCATCTATTAACATCAAAGTTTCAATCTATTGCAATACCAACTTAAGTCCAAGCTATCATCTAAATAGAATCAGCTTTTAAAAGTCCCACATTTCATCATCTAAATCAGGTATGAGTGAGACTCTGAGTATGATTTATTCTGGGACTAAATGAGTCTCCATCTATGGACTTTCGAGATTAGGAAAAAACAAACAAACGAACAAAATAATCTGCTTCTAAAATACAATGGTGGGATAGGCATAGGTTAGACATCCTCATTCCAAAAGAGAAAAATTGGAAGGAATAAGATACTTACTGGTTCCAAGGAAATTTGAAATCCACCAAGAAAAAGTCCTTTGGATTTCAAGTTCTGAGAACAATCCTCTGTAGCTTGATGTTCTGACTTCTTGGCCTGCAGCAGCTCTGCTTTCTGCTCTGCCTATGGTAGCTCCACCCACCTCTGTGCTATATACGAAAGCTCTGCCTCTACAGTTAGTCTTTCTTTTTGGAAGGGTAGAACATGGTTGTAGCCATGTAGCTCTCTGAATCTATTCCTGCCTTTAGAATTTTGGAAGTCCAACAGCCTTCTCTCAGTTTGCCTTTTGTCTGTATAGAATTCTCCAAAACCTGCTGATACTCCTGTGGGTAATGGGGGTTCATGCCATTACATAAGAAGGACCTCTACAGGTCTTTCCTTATTAAACCTATCTCTTTTCCTGGCTTCTGTTGAGGTGGTTAAATAGATTGATGAGTCACACACCCAATCTCTTCAGCAAAAGATTTGGTAGCCATACTTTTGGTCCTTCCCCAGAGCATGCTTTTCCAACAGTGAGTTTTCTAATTTTAGTATTCTCTGTAGTCTGGATAGGCCAAGAACTTCTCAAATATCAAGTGCTGCATCCTTTTTGCTTAATAGTTTCTTCTTCAATTTATCTCTTTCCTCTCACATTTTACTATGAGCAGCAAAGAGAAACCAGGTCACACTTTCAAAACTTTGCTTGGAAATCTCAACTAAAGATATAAATTAATTTCTTACAAGTTCTGCTTTCAACACAACCACAGAACAAATTTCAGCCATTTTCTGCCATAGTAACAAAGGTTGCCTTTCCTTCAGTGTCTAGTAACATGTTCCTTGTTTCTTTCAGAGTCCTTTCTAGAAGTGTCTTTAACATTCATATTTCTACCACATTCTGTTCAAGACACTCTACGCTTTTGCTCTCATGAGTCTCAAAATTATTGCAGCCTCTACTCATCTAATTTCTAAGCCACTTCCATATTTTTAGTTACCTGTCACAGTAGCACCCCATTTCTAGTCACCAAAAACTGTTTTAGTTTCCTAAGGCTTCCTTAACAAATTACTACAGATTTGGTAGCTTAAAATAATAGAAATTAATTCCTTCACAGTTCTGGATGCCAGAAGTTTGTAATTATTGTATCATCAGGTTTGTGCTCCTTCCAGAGGCTCTAAGAGAGAATCCTTCCTTGCTTCTTCTAGTTTCTGGTGGCTCCAGGTGTTCCTTGTGTGCCTTTATAACTCCAATTTCTTCTTCCACCTCCATATGGCCTTCTTCTCTTCTTCATGTATATCTCTATTCTGTTTCTCTTATAAGGACAGTTTAGGGCTCACTGGAACAATCCAGGATGATCTATCTCAAGATCTTTAACTTAATGCAATCTACAAATACTTTTTTCCTCCCAGTAATATCACATTTACAGGCTCTGGAATGTGAACATATATTTTGGGGAGCTACCATTCAACCTCATTCAGGGAAAGTAACAGAGCCCACACTCTACCTCTTATTAGGCATATGGTAGTAGGAAAGTTCCTTTACTTCCCAATGCCTCAATTTTCTCATCTGAAAATATGAAAAAATACCACAATCTATACTTAAGGACACTACTTAAAAGGAAAAAAAAAAGATCAGGTTTCCCTGGAGAAGCATGAGAGCATTTTGAAAAAAAATGCAAACACCAAAAGAATGAAAAACACATTGAAAATTAACGAAACTACAGCAAGTAGACTGAAAAATGGAGCAGTGTGATATCAAAAACATTCATGTACATGCAAAACGTAATTCTAATATTAAAAATTAAGGTTGTTGAAGAAAGCATATGAGTATGTAACAGAAATTTAGTAAAACAGAAAATAAAAATATAAATTATACCTAAAAATATGGAGACAAAATTTTGAGATATATGAAGACAAAGAATTATAGAAATGGAGGTTATAAATTTGGATTTGAAGAATATGAAATATTGTTTATGAGAACAGCAAGATCCTAAGATGTATGTGTACACATTTTAATTTACTTATTGCAATGCCAGCAATTTATTTTTAATCAAAATTTTATAATAAACTGTATAATCAATCATTTTCAAAAGAATTAAAGTTTTAGGCAATGCATGGACCTACTAGCATTTAACCCTTCAGTTATTCAGCAATGTAAAATAGAAATTGAAACTAAAGAATTTAATATCCTTCACAGAAACTTTTTAAACTTTATAAATGGCTGGTGATGCAGTTAAAAGGTCATGATTGATTCAAAAATTAAAAAAAAAAAAAGTAACAGAACTCAGATTACCTAATGATGTCATATTTCACTTATGAATATTGAGTTGAAAGATGATTAACTTAAACATAAAGACAATAGTATGCTCTTTAAGACCTATTCAACCACAATGTTCTTTATTTTTCTGTAATTATATTGTTAAAATCTGTAATTATATTGTTAAAATCACCTTGTACTTAAAGTAAAATGATGTGAATTTGATTCCCTCATCTGTCACTAACTTTGAGAATTGGGCAAGCTGAGTTTACCCTTGAGATTCATGTTTCTCTATCAAAATAGAAAGATAAATTTTACAAACTACCTTAAGGAGTATTGTGCAAAATTAGAGAATGTGTCTATAATTGATACTATAAAGATTATTTACTGTAAGTATTAGACACACTATTTACAACTCAGAGAAGTGACATAATTTCTAAAGCATCCTTTTTTACCCTTGATGATAAAACTCATGTTTTAATTTAACTAATTTATTATGAGGTCAATAACACATTTTCCTGATTCAATAGGTATTCAGGAGTTCATATAAATAAGGACATAAGAGTAATTAAAATAATTCAGTATACTTCCAAGGAATTCAAGTAGCCAGATTATCTTTTAGCAGTATTCTTCTAAGTTTTCTTTGAAATTCTTCACTTTCTTCCAGGCATTAAAGGGGAAGAACATTTGTGAGAAATTTTGTATATTTGCATTAAAGATCTATTGTTCTCTTTATTTTATAATATTAAACGTATAAGATAATTGGAAGACATTGGAAAAAACGAAGCAAATGGTAATTTAGCTGTGCAAATGGAATTTTCTATGCCAATGATATTTTTAAATGTTTTGAAATGCTCATTTAAATGAAAGCTGGACATGGTAAAACTAAGATGTCACATTTTTTTTCAGTTAAAGAATAATGTACATGATTTTAGGTTATAAACAATCCGGAAATCAGTTTCTTATGTAATTTAATTTTATGTTGAGTAGATGTGTACACCTTCTATAAATACACTCACACATACATAGATGTAAGTGTGGTTTGTGCACTTCTTAGGGTGGTTGTTGATTTTGAAACATGTTCAGTTCATTTTAATCATGTGTAGATTTTATGTGGAAATTTTATTGCTTCCATTGTTACTTTTCTCATTAGTTTTTAGCAGTTTCAGTTATCACAGTACAAATATTCAAGTGTCCTAAGCAGTGAGAACAGTTTTGCTTCAATACCATCACTACATGACATCTATGACTGATGACACTGCTAAAACCAATTCTTTAAATCTGTCACTTTAGGATTCTCCAGATGATTAGGAATTACTCTTCTGTGGCTATTGTCTGCAAAGTGCAGCTCACCAAAGCATACAGTACATAGTAGAGCAGAGAAGAATGATCAGAGAATGAGAATTCAGACACTGACACACATAGAGTCTTTCTGACTTTGAAAACTGGTTTTACTCATTTTTTACAAACTTAGTTTTAGGAATCTTATGTAAATTAGTGAATGTACATTTGGTTCAAAACTAATATTTCTCCCTGACAAAAAATATGCATCTTTTCTGAGATTCACAAACCAATTAAACATGTATGACTTCTTATTTACATACAAAGCTGAGACTTGGTTCTTGTTCATAGTAATGACTATAATATAAAGTGAGAAGTAGATTAACTAGGTAAGATAGACAAACAGGTAGCCAAATCATGAAGTCAGTATTGGAAGCTCAATTAGATCTAGAAAGGAGTAATTGTGCAAACAGGTATTGGTGAGCAAGTGAAAGGAGAAATGGATAAAAGTAGTCTAAAGTGAAAAGTAGGTTAGCTCTGAGGGACTCCTGGTAATAAATTCAATGTGTTTGTAAAATTGTGTGTTTTTTAATGCTTAATCAGAGAAGAGATGATTAATGTGCCACTATATTACAAGCTGTGGTAAAATACCAGAAAGTTTAAGAAAATAGACAATGGGAAAAGTTAATTGTTAGTTTTGTACTTCATTTATTTTATTTTGTCAAAAATATCCCGTAAAGTAAAGAATAGTAGAAATAGAAATAATGCATTCACAGAATATAAAAGCTTTGGTGAAAAATACATTTCTACCCAAAGGATTAGCAGCAACAACAAGAAAACTCCTGGAACAGGATTATAGCAAGTTTACAAGATAAAATGTATAAACTGATATAAAAATGTTAATTGGGTTTCAACATATCATCTATGAACAACTGGATTTTTAAATTAAAAACACAAAACCATTTACATTAGCACAAAAAAATGAAGTGCTTAAGTATAAATCTAACAAAATATGTACAGAGTCTACATGAAGAAATCTTTCAAAAAATAAAAAACAGTGATGCAAGAAATCTAAGATCTAAATAAGTGGTAAGATATTCCATGTTCCTGGATAAGAGGAATCAATATTGTTAAGGTGTCAGTTCTTCCTACCCTGATCTATAGATTCACCATAATCCCCAAATTCCATCAAGTTTTTTTGATATCAACAAACTCATTCTAAAATTTATACACAAAAGCAGAAGACCCAGAATATCAACACAGTACTGAAGAAAAACAAATTTGGAGAACTGACCCTGACTGACTTGAAGATTTACAGTGATCAAGACAATGTGATACTGAAAAAAAAAATAGTCAAATAGATCAATGGAATCTAATGAAAGCCCAGACATAGATATACAAATATAGTCAACTGATCTTTGACAAAGGAGCAAAGGCAGTTCAGTGGAGAAGGGGCAGTATTTTCAACAAATATGCTGAACAACTGGAAATTCACATGTAAAATTTGAAAAAAAGAATATAGACCTTACACTTTTCACAAAAAGTAATTCAAAGTGTATCATTTACCTAAATTTAAAACACAAAACTATAAAACTTATAGAAGATAATAAAGGAGAAAATCTAGGTGACCTTTGGTTTGGTCATCTTTAGATATAACACCAAAAGCATAATCCATTAAAGAAAGATCAGTTGTATTTAATTAAAATTAGGAACTTCTATTCTGCAAAAAACAGTTAAGAGAAAAAAAGACAAGCCACAGACTGGGAGAAAATATTCACAAAACACATGTTATATAAAGAACTGGTATCAAAACATACAAAGAGCTCTTAAAACACAACAATCTAATTTTAAAATGGATAAAAATTTGAATAACTGCCTCACCAAAGAAGATATACAAATATCAAATAACCTTATGAAAAGATATCCAATATCATGTCATTAGGAAATTGCAAATTAAAACAGCAATGAGATATCATACACACCTATTAGAATGGCTAAAACCTCAAATCCTGACAACACCAAATGCTGATTAAGACGTGGATCAACAAGAACACTCATTCACTGCTGGCTGGAATGCAAAATGGTACAGCCACTAAGAAGACAGTTTGACATGTTTGAATAATGCTATTTATAGGAAAGCAATATGATTGAGCAATCAACGCATCTAGGTATTGACCCAAACGAGATGAAAAGTTACATTTGCACATAAACCTGCATATGAATGTTCATAGAAGCTTTACTCTTAAGACAGAACTTGGAATCACTCAAGACACTCTTCAATAGGAATATAAATAAGTAAAATACAATACATCCATACAATAGAATATTACTCTGCAATAAAAAAGTAATGAATTAACAAAACACAAAAGAAACATGGAGAAAGCTTACGTGTATATTGCTAAGTGAGAGAAACTAATCTGAAAAGGCTACATACTGTATGATTCTAAATATAAAACATTCTGGAGAAGGAAAAACTATGAAAACATTACAAAATTCAGTGATTGTCAGGAATTCAGGATTGTGAGACAATGAATAATAGAAGGAACACATAGCAATCTAGGTCTGTGAAACTTTTCCGTATATTTTAATGGTTAATATATGACTTTATGCATTTGCCCAAATCCTTAGAACCATACAACACAAAGAGCAAACTCTAACGTAAACTATGCACTTAAATTAATAATAATGTATCAATATTGGTTTATCAATTATAACAAAGGTATCATGTTAATGCAAGATGTTAACAGGGGCAACTCTTACAGAATGACAGGGAATATATGGGATATCTCTATATTTCTGTATAATTTTTATGCAAACTTAAAAAGCTCTCTAAAATTAAATTCTATTATAATGTCTTTTGGGACTTTTTAACACACCCACATACAATTTTCTCTCTGTGTCTTATTATTTTATCCTAAGATTTTGTAGCAAGTTTATGTTAAGGAAAAAATGCGCATCTCTGTTGGCTATGACTTCTAAGTCATTTTACTTTTCTATTCAGGTGAACAAGACAGATTCAGAATAATGAATATTTGTGACCTCCAGTATGCAAAGTGTTGTTCTTAGCTTTAACCAGACAACCAGGGAACAGCCATTTCATAGAGGTACAAGGGGAATCAATCAGAGATGCAGTGGTCTTCTGAGAAAGTGAGACACAAACTGTTACTTGTGAACAATACATAAAACAAAATGAACACTGAAACAGCCCTAAACTTACATCAAAAACTTATGAATAAATTCTGGAAGAGTTAACACAATTTAAATGTTTAGTACAGTCATTGCTTTTCCAGACATACATTTCTTTTGAAGACTGCTTCATCTCTTTAGCATGGTAATTTGAAATAATATATTGCTCTGAATTAATTACCTTGCTTTTAACATATGTAAGGTATAGTTCAGAAATTGATATGCATTAGAGATGATTCATTTTAGCATGACATTACTCAAAGAAATTATAAAAATGATACTTAATATAACTTAAAATTTTATGTTTACAGGTATAACGTAAATGTA
Source organism: Camelus bactrianus (assembly GCF_048773025.1). Taxonomy (NCBI): domain Eukaryota; kingdom Metazoa; phylum Chordata; class Mammalia; order Artiodactyla; family Camelidae; genus Camelus; species Camelus bactrianus. The sequence continues at coordinate 79,093,528 of NC_133540.1, forward strand.
TCAATTTTTTTGCAGATGACAACAAAGATTATACACAATATGTGTATTTTTTCCTAACTTGGACAAGACAAATGTTTTCTTTCGGGAATGGGAAACAGAAATTATAAAGTAATTAGCTGATCTTAATCTTATTTTCTTCCATTCTATCTGCCTATCAGCATAATGTAAATATTCACAGCTGAAATATGGATTAAGTTGGTATGAAAAAATCTGTAATACATATTAGAAGTCCTTCTTAAATTCCTTATGTGTATCAAAGTCTGTCTTCACCCTTTCTTCTTTTATTCTATCTCATTTTGTTTAAATACTATTCAGAAACCATTTTCAAACAATGGTAGTTAATAAATAAATTCTGAGTTTAATGCAATTTATCTATTCCCAATCCACTTACGTTCATTAAATCTAGTGGTTTCATTTTCTTTAAAAAGGAGGAAAATTTCAGAAATACGAAGTCTTGCTAGCTTTTTCATGTAAGTATATGTTGAAACTCACTGAAAGGAAGGATGTCTAAGCCTCTACATCCTAGCCTCACATGTTTTGCAAAAAAAAAAAAATCTTGTTGGAAGAATATAGGCTGAAGTTGTGACAAAGTACTTTTAGTAAAATTATAAATTTGTCTTTAAAAATTATCTGAAAATAAGAAGAAGCCAGTAAGTTTGAGTCAATCATGTAGAGAATCATGCTTTTGCTCAAGAAGAATAATGTATCCACTCTGAAAATTCTCACATGGAAAATATTTTTCCCATTAAAATTTATTTTAAAATTAAGCCTTTATTTTTTTAAATAATATTTGAGGAAAAACATAAATTAGTTCTATCATTATGAAATGTATTAGTTCCTTGTTTAACAAAGATCCTATCTTGACTTATATTTGCAAAGAGAAATACATATGGTGGAGATACTAGGAAAATACATTTTTAATATTTCCATCTGAAATATGGCAGAAGAAAATGACAGAATAATATACTTCTTCCCTTCCTTCAGTCATTTATATTAATTTCATTATTCTCTTCACACACGAGATAGACCAGAGTCTACATTTAGATTTCTTCCTTTTCTAAATTTTTAAAAATATCTTCTTGATTAATGTCTTCTCTATGCTTTTGTATGTACTGATTTAATTTTAGTAACCACTTGTTTTTAGAACCATTTAATTCTGGAAGGTTCTGTATAAATATGTTCATGCAACGTGGCAATGAGATTATATTTGATTTGTATTACATCTTTTAATTTTATTATATATTTACTCAGACTGCAAGATAGAATTTGCAAGACATCTGATTCTTCACAACCATATTAGATGGGAACTGGGGTTTGATGACTTCATAGCTTACTGAAGTCTGAAAAAAAAATACCTTCAGAAATCTCAGATGAACCATTTTGTTAGATACATAGTTTGTAAAGCTGCATGCCTAAGCCAACAGTAGAAAACTTTAAATACTGCCTATCAACTTCAAATGTCAATGGAATATTATTAGAAATAAATATCATGGGGAGCTCTAATTACCTCCTGCTGCTCTGCTGCCTGGGGGAGATGTTTTAACCATTCAGGTCATGCTGTGTGACATATTCATCAAATATTTTCTGTGCTAATGAGAATTTATACAGTAAAACTAACAAGAAAACAATGCTTTATCAAAAACAATAGCAAAAATAGAGCATTTACAAACGCGAAGAATTGTTACCTTTGGAAAAAAATCTTTGATTTACAGCAACCATACTGACTGGTGTTATACATTTTTTAATATTCTGTCTGGAAACAAATAGATAAAGAGGAATTTATGCCACACTAAGGTCATTTTATTTGTCCTCCATCTTTTTAGAATGAGATGTTACATTTTTGCAGACTTGAAGAGAAAAATCATTTTAACTAAATGAAAATGCACCTCTAGTGCCACAGGTTTCTTTTCCACTGCCATCATATGATTGCTTTAAATATTTAGTGTATGCAAACTGTTATTTATTCATGAACATATTTTCACTTTCATAAAGTGAAAAACTCAAATGCACTAATTCTTTTAAATATAAGATTCTGTTTCCCTAAAAGACCAATTGCTAGAAAAACAAATAGCATTTAGATTTTTTTGACTGCAAATTAGCTTAAGAATTTTTAAATCTCAAGGGTCTATTTTAATGTTCTTTACATTTTAACAAAAGAGAGCAAAACCAAAGTAATCATAAGTTATATTTAAAATCTTCTAGCATTATATATTTGTTAACAATATGAGAACAAATATGTTTTTTGCCACTGGAAGAACTTAATCAGTAAATTAGGGAAGCACCTCATGTTTGGAACATTGTCTATAACTAAAACTTAGAGTTTTTTACCAACTGAATATTCTGCTAATTGTTTGGATTTCAGTTGGCTATTTTCTTATTGGTTCCGTGTCTACTGTTTCCTCTTATACTAGGTCCTTTGAAAACCTTTTTTTTTTTTAATTCCATGACTTTTCTACTGCAGAATCCACAAATTCTTTAAATTCCCATTTAAAAATGGCAATATGGAAGGTGTGTGATTTCTACTAACAAGGTTATCTTAATTATTCTCTTTTTTTCCATTTAGACTTCCTGATCCACCTCACTTGTTTACTATATGAAAATATACTATGTTTGAATAACTCTCCTGCTAGATTAAAAACAGCATATAGGCAGGATGACTTACCAAAGTTTAACAGTGTTCTAAGACACAGTAAGCATGAAAATGGATTGAGTCACTATTAAGGAATTTCAACTTTGCACTAGCTTATTTGACAATCTATGGACAGCAGATCTAACTCAAATCTCCAGATCACTTTTTCAAATAAATTACAATATTATTCCTTAATGCTAAAATATTCATGTAAAATATATATATATATATATTTGTGCTCAATTCAGCCACTTAAGACATTTCTCCATTAAACATATTAGCTTTCCAACTACTTTTGAGCCACTTGGGAATTTAATCACTAACATTTACCTATCTGAAATAGATGTATACCTAGTGAATGCTCAGCTTGGAATGAATATTCTAGATTGCTTGAAGCACCAACACCATAATCTCTTCATTCAAACATGCTGGTTTCCAGGGTTCCTATTTGGGCATATAAGTGACTCTCAGCAATAGGCAATTTATGCTAATAGGGCAGCAAAATTACTCTCATAGAGTTCAAGAGTCTTTGTGGCTCTCCTAGCCACTAGGCTGTGCTAGACAGCTTTTAGGCTGAAGACTCACTGTCTGATCAGTCTCATGAACTAGGTGTAACCTACCACATAACTCTTTGACTTTCCTTTTAATCCTCAACACACACACACACACACACACACACACACACACACACACACAGAGGCCTCTGTATGCACAACTATCCTTTTGTTTTTCTTCCAATAATACTGCATTAGCCTTCCACAGTATCAGAAAGCATATTTACCCATCCATTAAATCGGATCCCAAGTCACTAGTAACAGAAAATTATATTCTCTATTCTTTGAAGATAAGAGGACAATATTTTGGGGAAAATGTTACATGTTCCAATATAGTTATAACAAAATGGGAATAGAAATAAATAACTTTAAAAGTACCACACATAAAATGAAGTGATTACAGAAGCTTTAATAAATGTAATGAAGGTTTAATGAATTATAGGTATTTGATTGATTTTAATACCATGACATTTTGCAAAAGATTTATATGCAATGTGTAGGCAAAGGCTAATGTGTAAGAATTTAACTAAAACTCACAAGAAGATCAGTATGTAATCTTTGAAGACTTTGGGATAAATAAAAAATGGATCGATTTTGTATGTATAAATGAGTATATACAAAATGTTTCTGCAAAGAGTACACATTGGACATGAAAAGCAGTTACCTTCAGGGAAAATCACTGGTGACCTTTAGGGTAAGGGGATTCAAAAATTTTACTGCTTAATTTTCTACTTGTGGTAGGTTGAATAGTGCCCCCCCGAAGATGTGTTCCCTGGAAGCTATGAGTGTGTCCTTATTTGAGAAAAAAAAAAAAGTATCTGCAACTGTAGTCAAGTTAAAGATCTCAAGATGAGATCATCATGAATTAAGATGGACCCTAAATACAAGGCAAAGTGAAGTATCCTTACAAGACCTAGAGGGAGAAAAACATGTGAAGATGGAGGCAGAGGTTAGGGTAATGCATCCATAAACCAAGGGATGCCAAGGATTGCTGACAGCCATCAGAAGCCAGGAGAGAGGCATGGAATGGTTTATTCTCCCTCAGAGCCTCAAAAAGTAACACTTTGATCACAGACTTCTGGCTACTAGAAATTTGAGAGAACAAATTTCTGTTGTGTTTAAGTCACCAGGTTCATGGTGATCTATTACAGCAACCTTAGAAATATTAATACACTACCTTTAATTCCTGTTGAGCAATTTTAACTCATAGACATGTAAGACTTTTATTTTCAGTTTTATATATTTAGCTATTTTTACTTTTTAATCTGTATTGAACAAATAAAATCTAAAACAGGACAATTAAAATGTATGAGGAATGGACCACCAGGTGGGCTTGAAATTTAATTTTTAATCCTTTAATTATACTTATTAATGCTTCTGGTAGTAGTATTTGTATATTTTTCTCTTATTAAAAGAAAAATTTGCTTATTCATATCCTGTTATATATTTTTACCAAGTGAAAATAAAACTTATTGAGTCTGGCAGAGGCAATTAAAGTTTACTTGGAAAACTAACTAAAAAACTTTTTCCATGTTAATGTACATTTCTTGAGTACGGTCATTTGGGAAAACAAAGCCACATAACTAGACTATTTTTTAATGCTCATTTCTCTAAAAAATTCTGTAGTATAGTGTTAAGAGAAAAAAAGTAGACTCCCTGGGATCAATGACCAGTTCTACTTTTTGTTAACTGGGTGAACTAGAATAAGTCAGTTGAGTAAAGTTTTCTCATCTAAAGTTAGAAATGATAAAATGATGTATGCCATATAGTTTTTTATGAGAATCAAAAGAATACATAGACATATATATGCATACACTCCTATGTATCTATACAGTCGTCCCTTGGTATCCCTGAGGTATTTGTTCTAGGACCTGCTGCAGATACAAAAATCCATGGACGCTCAAGTTCCCCAGATGCTCTCCATATCCATAGTTTCACATCCTCAAATCATGTAGTACATACACAATTTCACTGAGAAAAGTCTGTATATAAGTGGTCCCGCACAATTCAAGCCCAAGGTGTTCAAGGGTCAATGGTATATATATTAGACAACTTCCTGGTATCTGGTCAGCACTATGGATTTGTTTAATAAATACATTTTTCTAATTTATGAAAGAATTTTTTACACAAATATCTTTGTGAAATTCTAATGTACACAACCTAAAATTTATTAATGGAATGGGATTAAAATTATACAGATCACTCTGTATAGAACATTTGTGGTGAGATAACACACAGAAAAGTTTAAGTTTTAGAATTTAATTTCCTTATTCCCCAAACACAAACCATTATTTTAAGAACTTTTATATTTTCCCAAATTAATCTTTTCTCTCTATAAACAGCACATGCACTTACAAATTCATCTCATCTCATTTTGGATAAAAATACTATTCATCCTGGCAGCCAGAATACTAAATTAACCCTTATTAATTATCTGCATAGCATATTGTTTAAGAATACTGACTCTGGATTAAACAAGATCCTGGATCTTTTGCCACAATTCTTTTTGTTGACTGTATTTTTGTCAAGTTACATACTCTTCGGAGGTTCAGTTTCTTCCATTGTGAAATGAGGAAATATAGTTCCATACCAATGAGTGTGGTTATATGGATTCAGTGAGATGATATATAAGTCAAAATACCTAGAATTTACTAAAGCCACAATAAATGCTACATGGATTTTATTTATTAGTAGGTTCCAAAGCAGTCAACTTTAGAACATAGGCTGAGAGGGACACAGTTTTAAGTCAACTGGAGATGGCATGATTCCAAAGGAGGTAAACATAGAAAACAAATTCTACAAAAAACTTACCATTTTGTGCCATAAATTCTAAATATATGTATGTACATAATGAGTTTAAAAATCTCTTTGAAATATTTGGGTTAAATTCATCCTCTATGTGAATAATTCATGGTAGTAAATATGTATAAAGAGTCCCTAATTTATACCAAAATGATATTCATATTTACTTTTTAAATATGCAAAGTGTTACTCCAAGTTTGGATACTTAGTTTGGGTTTTTTCCCCATGTCTTCTTTCTTTGGAAATATTTCTTCTCCAGTTTATAAAGTGGATTCGAAAGAAGGCAATTTTTCCACTATTTTTAAAAAATCTAAAATGCTATTCACCGCTTAAATGAAGAGAATATGAAGTTATATATACTCTAAAATGAAGTTTAAATAACTGCATAGTATTTTCATTATTACTTGAAAGTGTAACTGAGAACAAATAAAAAAAAAGCAGTGACTATTTTTAAATTAAAGCTTAATGTTTTCTTTTATTAACTGATATTTGAATTAGTGGATATTCTTTATTTAGTTAATTAAAAAATATGTACCAATTGTGTTTATGTTCTACAATCAAGAAAAGTAAACAATAAAAGTCCAGTTCACCAGCCATTTAAATTAATCGAGTATTCTCATGAGTATATCATGTCTCTGATCAAAGTAGCGATGAAATGAGACAGACTTAGTTTACAAAGCAACACTGTAAGTCTGTCTATACACATATATATTCATGATGTATGTATATGTATACATGTTATACCTAAGTTTCTGTTTTTTTAATAAGAATTTAGAATGAACAAGCAAAAATGAGTCAACAAGCAGTAAGTGACCATAACATTATATGGTTTTGATTCTCTTAATAAGAAAATACATTCAACATTCATAGAGGCCAACTTTTGAAGGTGAGTATACTGGAAAGTCTCTATTTTATGCATGACATCACTTTTTAAAGACAATTGCAAACCAACTTAATACCTAATCTATTGCTTTTCCTATTGTGATTTTTACATACTCTGAATGGGAAATGATTTTTTTATCTATACACAGACTACTTAATTATTAAACCAGCTTTTTTTTCAGTTAATTAGATGGAAACACAAATGTGAATAAATGTATAAAACATGACAGAATGGAGCGTATCTATCTACAAGTACATGGAGATACACACATGTGCATACACACATACAGATACATATTTACCTGCATACAGACGTATAGATTTACATATGCACATAAGCATATAAACACTCACACAGATTCTCATAGATATGTAATTATATCTATTTGTATGCTCTCTATATGCAGAGAAATGCATGATCATATATAATGAACATTAATATTTTATCATATATTCAAATCACACACTTAACAATAGGTAGCTAGCCACTCCCAAATTGAGGACACTTTATAAGAAGGGGATTCTAGTTCTTTTTAACTTTTCTTTTAGTGAATAGCACTGAAGCTCTGTTGCTTCATCTGTATAAATTGGAAATTTAAAACAACATGTAACTCATTGAGAGTTTGTGAAAATTAAGTACAATAATGCATGATGTAAGCCTTTAAATGAATAATATTACTATATGTTAACTAACATAATAATCATGACTGTAATTGTTAGTATACTCTAAACTAAGAAGAATATACTATCTCATGAAACATTGGTTCCCAATGCCTATAAACAATTTTTTATTCTGTTAATCATATTGATAACTCTTTTTGCACATATTTGACACAATCCAAAATTTTAGAGCAAAAGCATCAGTGGCAGCAAATTCCTTTATTAATTTTGAAGATAAATATTTCAGAAAATCACTATTAAAATAAATCAAAGTCCCTCAGTAATTTCTATGGGACATTGTAAATAACATTGTTTTCTTTTTCAAACACATATATTTGAGTTTATAATATAAGAAACACACATGCATGAGTGCTCTTTTTCAAAGTTTAATAATTATTTTCCTAGTGTGATGAAATATTATAATTATTATTGAATAGCTCAAAATATGTCTATAATAATCTACAGGTAATAAAATATACATGTATACACATATTTATGCCATGTCTACAGCCTAAAACTAAAAAGTAAATTACTACATTCTAAACAAATTTATTTATTTAGAAACAAAAGTGTATTCAGGAAATTCATATTTAAAATAAAATCTTCATTATTTTACCCATGTAGGATCTCTCATAACATAATTTCTAACCTATTTTATGCTGAAGGAGGTGCCTTAAATGGCAAATGACCCTGGGATCCACTGTTTTCCCCATAGGGCACATTATCCAGAAGTACCTGACCTGACAGAACACTGGAATGGCCCACAAAAGGCTCAGCTTTAACCCCTACAGGGTCCAGGTGCAATTTTCTAAGATGCACCATATACAGTGAAGCAAAGAATGACATACTATGTGGAGGCAGGACTGACCCTCTCACCTCAAAGTTGTTTTTCATTCCCACGGGTGGCTATATAAATTAGAATGGTGTTCACTAAGCATTAGCTTTCTCCACACCTGCCACCCACCCACACAAACTCCAGGAAAGAGTGTAATTTTCTGGTCTATTGATGCTGGACTTTGCAATGTAATGTGCTTGGCTCTTTGGAGCATATCTACCCAGACTTTGACTTTGGGCTCAGACAACTGACTAGCTTTAGGCAGTGGTATGCTAGCAGAGATGACATAACCAAAGGCTTGATATGTGCTAGCACAGTTGGCCTTGCTTTTCTGTTTCTGCCATTATCATGAGAAGAATATGCCCAGGTAGACTACTAATCCCAGGATAACAAGAGACACATGGAGCAGAATGAATCCAGCCAACCAGCAGATCCTTAGCCTAAAGCACAGCTTTCCCAATAGATCTGTGGGCATGATAATAAATATTTATTGTTGGAGATTTAAAATAAATAAATAAAATAACCTCATCAGGTTATTAGGTTGTCTATAGCCTCTATCTTAGTTGATGTGAGATCAATTTAGTTTCAAAAATTGAAAAAAAAAAAAAGGAAATTTCTGGAGAACAAAGCTATTTCTTGTTATTTTTCTACTTTATTTTCCACTATACTCTTGGGAATATTAGGTACCTGAAAAACTGTATAATTATAGATTTCCTATCTTTAGCAAAAATATGTGAGAACCCAGCTAAACATATTAGAACTAAATGTAAAAGGAGACATTATGGTGACATTTTTTCCCTTGATTTTAAAGTATATTCATTGTTGCTGTAAAACACCAGTAGACTTTAAAAGTGCTACAACAGCTGAACCCTCAAAATGCCAAATATTCATATTCATGAAAGTACTAAAGAATTCATGAGTGGCTAACAACCTACTATGAAGTTTATTTTTTGTTTCTTTCTTTTTTGTTTTTCTCCTAGGAAGAAAACAAATAATCAATTTAATTATGTGTGCCTGTAGTTCTTCTTTTGTTATCCAGAGGAAGAACATTATTATTTGTGACTTATTCAACCTACTACAAAGTATGCAAGTGAATTTCAGACTTTATTTTGTAATATGAAGTAGTGAAGATTTAAGCTGTCAGGGCTCATGACAGATATTTAAAACTTTTTTTGCTAGTTCTAACTCTGTTCTAAACATATTCAGAAAGCTGACATTTCTGAACAGATTATTTCTTGATTCTGACTGGCAAGAATATTTACTAGAATAATTTATTCTTTATTGAATAAAAAATGTAGGCTAAAATTGAAATGACTAGAAAAAGTAACTTCTGCAATTAATTTGGCATACTTTCATTTATACACCAAAATTTTTAAAATGCTACTTACCAAATATAATTTCCCCAAACCTAATTCTGATGTTAATAATTTATAACATCAGTCAATCAGCCTTTCTCCCTACTTCCAAGGAATTGACCTATCATTAAACCTAATATAATATTATTTCATGTAGAGTAAACATCAATATCTTTTCCTTCTGTTTCACCTACATGGAAAAAAAAATAACAACTTTGCACACAATGTCATTTGGCCAATAAGCTGAATTTAAATTATATGGTGATTAGGAAACTAAATTCTACAAGGAATGTTTTGTTACAATATCTGCAGAAGTGTCTTCTTGTATTAAAATTCTTAAGAGGTGAAATTCTCAGAAATAAAATAAAAAATCCAATGATTTTTAACTCAATTAATACAGCAAATATTTGTTAAAAGTCATGGACTAATTATTTACCCCAAGTATTTTATTTTGAATTGCATAAAAAGCATTATATATAGTATGATATACGTATGATAATTATATATATACATAATTATGTAAAGTATGTAACAAGCAATATTAAAATAATGAAATAAAATACAATAATAAAATCTTTGCTTTTAAAAGTTTTAATATTAAAATATTTTATCTAAGTTCACTTTTTTATCTATCTGTAAACATAAATTTTCATGTTTATATTTACTTGTATATCTGAAACAAGAGTGGTCTAATTCAGTACCTTTGAATAATGGCAATGATTCAATGCCATTTCATATGTTTGCCAAATCGGTTGTTACTGGCTCTGAAGGAATTAAGAAACAGTACAAATTCTTAAAAAAAGTTTTCTTATTCTGAAAAAATTTATAATCACCTGTTCTGTGAAAATACGTCAGAGAATTAAGACTAGTGCAAGAATATACAGAATAATAAAGGCAGATGAAGAAAAAAATTGGGACAATAAACTTCTAAAAATAGCAAGTATAACAGGCATCTAATATGTACGTTGAGCACTTATAAAAGAAATAGTGATTATTCTTGAATACGATACTAACCGATAGATCAAAGTCGGGGGTAGAGCTTTGTGGAGAGGAGAACACAGTAACATCTAAGATAGCATTTTGAGGGAGACCTCTAAAGTACACTCAAGTCAAATCAACACTTCTCCAGAAAGGCAGCTCCGTAAAAGCAAACATTTTACTGGGTTGTTCGCAATCACATTCCCAGTACCTAAAACCCTAGTTAGCATATGGTTAGCACTTGATAAATATCAAATTAATGGATGGATAAATGAACTACTTGAATAGAAGCTATTTATAAATTAGACATAGAGGTGAAAATAAAAATTTCAAAAGGCAGGAGTGGTGTCATTAATGTGTATCATTAAAGGAATAAATGGTATAAAATTGTATAAGTCAAAATGATATATTTAAAGTGCACAAATCCAAAGGAATCTCTAGCATTCCTTGGAGAAACAACTGATTCCAGGTCTAATAGAAAAGATACAAGCTGTGCCTGGGATATTGTACAAAAAACAATGCAAATGAAATAATAAATTGATCATTTTAGTGGTATCAAAAAACATCAGGGGTCAAATTAAAGACACTGGTAGGATGCGAGTGTAAAGTTACCAGTGGCCATCATGTCCAGCAATTAGCAAGAATCTGTCTCAGAGATGAAGAGATGGATTGGGATTAGAAGACTCTTGAATATTTGGATTCAGCCATACCTAAATACCTCTGTAAAGTCTTTCATTATTTTTTTTTTAGTTGTTTTAAGTTAGAACTCTCTCATTTTCAACCTAGAATATATTATCCAAAGTAGGGCCAATAATGCCTGAACACAGAATCCATTGATAATTAAATTATTTTAAATAGTTCTTATAAATCAACTAGTATCCATACTACATGTACAAGGAATTAGACAAATAGTCCCTATTGAATCAGACACAGGACAGTGGAAAAAAAATTAAGCTAAAACAGAGGATCAGGCACACAATGACTAGCTTAATGGATTGATAAGACTATTGCCAGTGAATGCATTAGCTACCTTAGGGTACAAGATCAAGAAGGATGGTTAGGAATACATTTAGTGCAATTTATATACAAATACCTTAGATATATTAAACTTGAAAATACTGAGCAAGTAAAGACTAAAAAGAAGAGTCCTGAAACACATGAAAGAAATAAGGCAGAAAAATTAAAACAATAAGTAAAAACTAGAAAGAAGACATGTAACTAAAATAAATACAATTATTAACCAAACTAACAAAAACTTCTCCCCAATTCTGTGGTGAGGAGGTGAGGGTTTAATATCAGAATCATAATTTAATGTATTTTAATTTCTCTGTAGTTTGAGGGTATATTAGAGTTAAATATAAAAAACAATGTATGCCATTGGTTTTATTGGGCATAGTCACTTTTTGGCTCTTCGCCTTTTTGATATCCAGTTTAAAAACAAAACTAAAAGAACTTCCAGCTAATTATATACATCAAAATTTCTGGATTTTCAGTGTTTTTTTTTTTTTCATAAAAAGTCAGAATTATGGTGCTATAATGAGGTAAACCCATGCAAACATCACATATTAAGGGATGGTACCTCAGTTATGCTATGAAGTATAGTAAATACAGAGTCTACTCCCAATTATACTAGAAGGCAAGGAATGATTTATTTGAATTAAGGAACATGTCAAAAGATAACTAATTTTATTCAGGTTCTCTGTGAATATTTGTTTGTTTTATTCCAATGGTATTCAATATTTGCTCAGAAAAAAAGGAAAATAAATGTCCCTAAAAGAAATGTTGAAAGCATAAAGATGTCAACAGAAATGCATTTCTACTCCAAAAAAAAGTATTTGTATTTTACTTAGTTTTATATTTATGGAAATTCTCATTTCCATTTGTAGAGATAAGCAAACCTAAATTTCATTCAATTTTTTACATTTCCCACCTATTTTAATCAAAAGCTAAAGTGTTTTCATTGTTCCTTCAAAGCTGCTCAAAGTTACCATACCAAGTTTTTAAACTTACTTTCTAATAGCCCCATTTTAATTGATTATTGTAGTACCTCTCTCTACTAATTTGCAAGAAGATGAACATTTCTCCCTATGTAGCTATTGTCTAATTTTTTAAAAACCATTCAAACTGAATACTTAGCATTTCTTTAAAAATTTTAAAATAGATTCTCAGGTTGTAATTAAATCAGTAAACTAATTAGTTAACATATAAAGATAAATGACACAGGAGACATTCTCTTAAGTGTTCTTATCTTTCTTTTACTCGTTTGACAAACATTTATAAAAATCGATTATGTGCCCAGCTATTTACTGTTCTACGTTTCATGTATACAATTGTGAGAGCAACAGATATAATCTCTTCCCTCATAACATGGGGTGGAAAAGGAGGCAAAGTTCTGAAAAATAAATAAATGACAAATGTGCAAAAAACCACTAGATGGAGAATGCAGGTAGAAGAAAGTTACTGAAAGCTGTTGCAGAGAATAATGGGAAGGGGGCTTTATTCAAAGTTTTCATAGAGGCTTAATCGAGAAAATGAAGCTTCTAGGATTATTTAGAACCACATAAGTGCACTCCATCAGGAATAAATAGCCTGTCTAAAGGCCTTAGGACTGGAAAGGGCTTGGTATATTTTTTGGATGAGAAAAAGGTCAGGGTGACACTGGCTGTTAGAGAACAAGTGGTCTCTAGTTGACCTTATTGACAGCCCCAGACCAAAGAGAGCTCTTTGTGCCAGAGTAGGGAGAACAGATTTTATTCTGAATGGAAAACCCCTGAACATGAAGCAAGTGGCTGGCTTAGGGTAGGGAAGTGTTTGCTCATGGTGCTGTGGCATAATGTGATTTACACTGTAAAAATATCACTTGGTTATTGATGGAGAGGATACTGGAGTTTAGAATCCCAGTGATTATTCCGTGTGTATTTTATTTATAAAAAACAAATATAGGAACTTCTTAAAAAATTAAGGTGACCCTTTCTCGATATAAATATAATTACATAGATATACTTCTTTCAAGTGGCATTAGATTAATATTCTGCTATTCAAGTATTCCATTTCCCTGACAACACATAGTGAACTACAGATAAAAACACAACCTTTAAAAAAAGCCTTCTAATCTCTCCTATTTATGTATTTAGTATTTTGAATATTGTGAAGACATTTCTGAGTATCTTCCTTAAAATTGTCACAACAGCAGGGAGTATGCTACTGGAATCACGTGGGTGCTAAACACCATACGATGCATACACTACTGCCCACAACACGGAATATTCTATCCCCAACAGCAGAAGTGTTAAATCTGACAGATAAAGGTCTACTAGGGCCATGCAAGTAATGCAAAATGAACTGAGGCCAGAAACACATAATCCCCGTTCCCCTACAAATCTGCTATAAAAATAGAACATGCATTCATAACAATAAATGGCAACTGAGGTTAACTTTAGCAAGATTGTGGAATAAGAGGTCCTCCGCTCTAGTCCTTCTCATAGAAACACCAATATCCATAAAGAATACCTTTGTGAGAATTCTGGAACACCAGAGAAAGTTCACAGTTCACCCATGGAGCAAAAAGCAAACCCAAGCAAATTAAAACCTGAGAAGAACTGCAGTAAAGGGACAAGAATAGTTGCGTTTTGTCCACATCACCCCTCCCCCAAGCTGCCAGAGCCAGCGCTGGGAAGGGGGGCGGGGAGCACGTCTGATTTGTCCCCTAAGGGAGAGACCGAGTTGGAAGTCCAACTTCTTAAGCCCTTTGGACGCTGCCGAAGAGAACCACTTCTGTCTCAACTCACACAGAAGACTGGGTGAAACTGTCACGGTGAGACCACATGGGGACAGCTAGGAATAGGGACAGGTCTTCAGCGGCCAGGGCAGGAAAATCCCGGTGATGGCCTCTCGCCCCCGCACGCCCACCCTCTACAGCAGCCTGGCCAACCCAGACCCACTGAGGGGCCCGTCAGGAGCTTCGCCCCACCACATAGCTCTGAGGACCAGCCACATCCAACTGAGGAGCTGACCACAACTTCCCTCTGGCACAGGGCTCCCCAGGCCCCCCCCCCCCCCACAGTTAGACGTCGAAGCTGGTCAGGAGCCTCTCTGGAGACTTTTTGAGCCCTGCCTGAGGTCAGGCAGTCGGGGACCCCACCTACCGGTGCCAACTGCAGAGCCTTATAGGAGGCTTATCCCTTCGGAAGCCTCACCAGCAGCTCCGCCCTCCCTGGAGCCAGTCAGGAGCCCTCTCCACGGTGAAGGCCTGTCAGGGGCTGCGCGACCACAGAGCCCGGCCAGCCTCACCACGGGCCAGCCCTGCCTGCTGGCCACGCCCAAACCGGAAGCCCCCTCAGGCACCGCCCATCACTGAGCAGCCCCTGGCCTTGTGGGACTGCAGAGTTCTGTCAGCCCGCTTCGTCTGAGCACGGTGAAGCCCCAGTGGCCCGGGCAGAATGCAGAGCCCTGCTAGACAGACACGACATACTGCAGGGCCCCAACAGCGGAACCTGCCCCACCTTGGACCCTGGCAACAGGTCTCCCAAAAAGGCAGAGACCTCTCAGCGGGCCCTGCCCAATCTCCCAGTTCTGTCAGGCAGACCCTCAGGGGCAGAGCCCCGGCAAGGGGAACCACCTTACTACAGACACCGCAAACTCACCTGACCAGAACTGTGGATTGGCTTGAGCTTGGCTCACACGCTCCGGAACTTTCCAGGTGAAATCAAACTGGTCCCGTCGTGGAGGGCAGGGAGAGATGAAAGAAAGAGACTGAGCACTCCAGATTGGTAGGTGGCAAATTTAATAAATAAGAAATTTAAATACAAGACATCTCTTGGGTAATGGCAAGACAAGTAAATCTCTACACCCACAGGCCAGAATCTTAAAAGTTTACACAGAGGCCTGGACTGGATTCAGTTACCTGTGCTGTCTAGGTAGTCTCAGTAGCACCTTACTATCTCCAGGCTGTGACTTTGAAGCAGCTTCTGGTGCAGAGGAGGAAAGGGGAATAGCCATTTCAAGGACAGGAGAGAGGGGATGGGAAGCTTCCAGTTTCCCAGGTCTAGTTTGCGGGTCAGTAGGCAGTCATATCCTGTCGATAACCTCCTCCAGCACTCCATCCCTCGGGACCAGCTCTTACAATCCTACATGTTCCCTATTGAGCAATGTGCCCTGAGTGGTCAGCAAGGTTTTCATTAGTATAGAGGTGGCTTATTTGGTGGCTGTTTGGCTGCAGCGAAGGCAGATACAACAGCAGCTGTATAGGCATGTGCATAGAAAAGGCAGATTAAGATAATGATTCACAAAATAAATAACATTTTTTTTCCACCAAGAGCCCTATGATCTGAAGCACTGATTTATTAAATCCCCCAAGCTGGGAGTACGATCACTTAGGGTGTTCCCTTGTGTCCTCATGTGGTTTAATAAAGATCGTACATTAGCAGACTCATCAGGTATGAACACACAACATTTGATTTGAGTAATTACACAGGTGCCTTCTTGCAAAGCAATGATAATGTCCAAGGCCATCCTATTTTGGAGGACAGCTTTTTTCATTAGAGAAATTTTAGTGTTCAGTAAAGACAGACTTTGTTACTATCACTTAAGTCTTCCTGGGTGGTTATAGTCAGGGCTTCTATGTGTGCTATAAAATCCTCCAGGCCAATAAAGGGAACAAAGATAGTGACCAAATGATTATACCAAGGAAAACAGAATATGCCCATCTGGCCTTGAGGAGAGGGAGGTTGGCAATTGTTGTTACCACGTGGCGGATTCTCCTCTGTGCCAGGGAAAACCTAAGGTGCAGAAGCCCAACCACCTGGGTGGAAGCCAAGGCCAAAGTTTTGTGCCACACAATCACTGGGTCCCCTTCAGGGCTACTCAGTAAGTATGGGCAGCATGACCAGTCAGTGCCAAACTAGTAAATATCTTTTAATATGACAGAATGAATGCACAGTTCTGGTCATATTCATCTCATATTCTTGATATAATGGGGTTGGTTCTGTTTAGAGTGATTTTTTTTGTTGCCACAGTAGAGGTGCATGAGTACTAAAATGTCCATAACCCAGAATAAGGCACATGGAAACCATCCCAAACCTGAGTATAGCCCCTACCAATGGCTCTGATGGTGGTATTTTTAGGACCCTTCAGGTTGGGCTGCCTGTATAGTTTGCTTGACAGGTAAAGAATGCCCATGTCCTGGGTTATTGATGGTGTGTGCCACAGGCCAGGTTTCTGGATCAGTGTTGGTAATATAGGATGACTTAAGAGTACTGGTTCTAGCTGTTCTTCCTTAATATACTGCTTTAGGGCCTTCCAGTCCCTTGCCTGGAGGGGCAATACCCACCATGGCAATCCTGACAAGCTAGAGAGGGACAGCTGCCCACATACCCAGCAGTTGGATTGATTTCTTTGCTGAGGATACACTGTAAAAGGTATTTTCATCAGGTGCCTATCTCCTAACCTATCTCCTGACCAGACACTGCTGGAGCAGAAGAAGTTTAAGATCAAAAAAACAGATATTTAGTAAGAACTTGTATGAGTTCTTCCCCTTCTATAAGAATTACACTTGTGGCCTGATCCTTAGATGTTAATGTGGCTGCACCTTTAGGAATTTGACCTGGTTGTGCATACCATGCATGTTGGCCAGGTGAGGCAGCAGTGTCAGGCATGAGGAGATGGACTGGAGGCAGGATATGCCAGACCAGGACCCATACCTTCTTTCCACTCTCAATGTTCCATTCCAATTATGGTACTTTTTAACAAGACTGGCTTGTAGCAGAACAATGGGATCCCAGTGGAGATTAAGAAGTTCCCCCTCATGCAGGAGTGTGAAGTAACTCACCCATCTTCGTGGGATGTACCCTGCAAATTCCAGTAGTTAACCCCTTTCCAGGCATAATAGGACATGGTATTCTCAGCAGCAGAGCAGGTTGATCCAAGGTGAGCATTAGGGCAGTGGTTGTTTCCTGTGACTTCCATACCTTTATGGTGTTGGGTATTTCAGCAGGGGTCCCAGTCTGGCATATGGGGCAACAGGCCATATTTGTTCATCATTTAAATGTATTAAAGCCTGGGGTAGTACTCTAGTCCACTCACCAAGGTGGTTTGATCTGTTAGTAATGTAATCTGCTACTTTAGTGTTCCATGGATGACTGACCCCTGCGGCTGGCTTGCAGGTATATAGGGGAGATGGAACCTCCATTCAATGTAATGCTCTTCTGCCCAGTTTTGCACATCATGACCTTTGAAATGTGTCCCCTGATCACTGTCTATTTGATGAGGGTATCCATACATGGTATTCAGCAACCCTAATCCCCTAATGGCTGCACCTTGGTTTGCAAGGCCACTGTGAAAAGTGGGTTAGGCCAGATGTAATGCCTATACAAACCAGGGCATATCTGGAACACTCATGCAGAGGGAAGAGGCCAATATAATCAATTTGCCAATATCTCACTGGTTGGGAAATTCATTGGATGACCCTAGACTCCTTCAGAAGTTGCCTTGGGTATGGTTTAGAACACAGAGGACATGCTGTTACTGCATTAACCAAGTAGTATTTCAGGAACAATTCAGCATCCTTGGCAATATGTCATTCCACCCAGAGGGTGGCCTCTTTTTATGGATCTGTTCTTCTGTGTCTACTGAAGGGTCAGTTGCCAGGGCTTGTTACCTGAGCTAAGGCATCAGCTTCCTGATTGCAAAGGGGTTTCAGCTCTCTATGAGCCAGTTTGTGGAAGACAGTAAGGACAGCCTCAGGCTCTTGCAAGTGAACTCAAATGTCTGTGCACATATCCTGACCCAACAAGGACTTATTCATGATCATCTACTCCTTGTCTTCCCCCTGTCCAAGACATAGAATTAATCCCTTTAGAATAGCCCAACTGTCTGCAGAGGGAGAGATAATGGCCAGAGTGTATGAGTCATCCTA
Organism: Camelus bactrianus; assembly: GCF_048773025.1. Taxonomy (NCBI): domain Eukaryota; kingdom Metazoa; phylum Chordata; class Mammalia; order Artiodactyla; family Camelidae; genus Camelus; species Camelus bactrianus. The sequence continues at coordinate 79,112,135 of NC_133540.1, forward strand.
ACCGCTCTGAGTTGACCCACCGGCTGCTGTAGTTTGTTCTTGTTCTCATCCAGGCGGTGTCAGTGTTGGGCTGAATAGTGACTGCAGTCCATGTGGATGGAATGCTGGACTAGATACATCAGTTTACCAGCATCAGCAGGAATTTCCCCCAGTCCCTCTCTACAGGCCACAAGGTCACCACAGAATAGGGGCAGGGGCTTTTGTAAGATGTACATATTCTATAGAGCATAATAGCATGTGCAGTTTTAGAGACAGAGGACAAGGTACTACTTTGCTGCGAACAGGCCTGCCACTTAGTCAAAGTGGGAGTCTGAGCCATAGACTGTGCCATAGAGGTGGGTCCATGGAACATATTCCCAAACCACCCCTTGATAAGAAGAGAAGTTCTTACCTCAATATGTTCTTCTTTTATGAGAGGTTTTTCCTGGAGGAACACTGTGTACATTGCTAGGAGCCGTTGCTCTAAGGAGGTATACAGATTTCTGTCCTCTTCCAGAGCTGGGAACAAAATTCTAGAGGTACTCTCTTATGATGTCTCTGCACACGCCATACCTTCCAGAGTCACAGATACATCTAAATCAAATGATAGCCCTTCTTGGGTGATGCCCGGGGCTTTAATCTGCTTCACTAGTATTTTTGACTTCTTAAAGGCAGCTTGCTGCTCTTATCCTCAGCCCCACCCCTTACAAGGCAGTGTAAGGGATGGCAGCACTATGCCAGGGGAATAAATATCTTCCAGAAACTCTAAATCCCTACAAAGGCTTATATCATTCTCAATCTTAAGGGTTGGATAGGCTTGCACTGTATCAATCACAGTTTCTGGAAGAGTGCACATCTTACTTAACAACTCCCCAGAACTTTATAGCTGTGCTTGGGCCTTTAATTTTCTGCGGATTCATTTCCCATCCTCTTTCTCACAAATGTTCCAGCAAAGTCTGCAGAGACAGGTCTTCACGTGTTAACATTATGTCATCGATGTAATAGGCCCCTTTTACTAATGTGAGGAAGGAGAACAGGGACAGGTCTCAGGTTACCATCCCATGATATATTATGGGGCTGCACTTGAGTAAGCACTGAAAGGTACCTTGTTGACTTTCCAATGTGTAGGCAGATTGACCTGTGACTTGTCAGCTTGGGTTTATTGAGAAAAGCATTTGCTAAGTTCGGTGTAGCATGGTACACTTCTAGGACCATGGCCGAAGTATCTAAATTGGTGGCAGTGTTGTGTACAGCTGCATGGTTGGACAGCACTACCTGGTTCAGTTCTCAGTAGTCTTCTGTCATCTACCATGAGCCATCTGACTTCTCTACTGGCCATTCCAAACTGTTGAAAGCACTATGGGCAGGGTTTACAATACCCACTTGCTGCAGTTCTTGGGTGCCTTCTCCTGTTTCCTTATGCCTCCCCCTACCCCAGCTGTTTGACAATATTTATATTGTTTGACAATAACCACTCTTCCTGGGGGTAGCAGGCTTATCAGTTCCCAGTGGGTGTTTGCTTCAGCACTGCTTTGATTACTCTAACCTGGAGGAATTCACCAATAGAGGTTTGCAGAGTTTGACCTTGTCAATATCAATACCCAATATGTTCTCTGGTATTGGAGAGATAAAAACTCATTTTCTCATGAGAGAGAACATACAATTTGCAGTGTCGCAGGAACATTCCTAACCATTTGTATTTCATGTATAGATGGCACTGAGGGGGCCAGAAAACGTCTGATGGTTACCATGTACTAGAGTAAATTTGGCTCTGCTGTCAACCAGAGCTATCACCTTTTGTTTATTTCTAGGGGAGTACTAGAGAATAGAAAGATGGGGGTTCTGATCACCCTCAACGGCCCTCACCTGGAGGTAGTCTTGGCTTTTATCCTTTACCTGAGGTGTGGGAGGCACCCACCCTGAGTAGGTCTCTCAGGAAACAGAAGGGGCAACAGGAAGTGGACAGATCTGAAGTGTTATTCAGATTTTAGAGATAACAAAAATGTATTTGTGATGTCTTAATATTTAAATGTTGCCAGCAAAAGCACACTTTTTTTTAAACAAGATATGGAATAACAAAGTATGGTACAAATAAATTACGTGTAGGCTTAATTCAGCAGAACTTAGTAATGTGGAGGTTGTTGGTGACTATCAAAAACAGTCTCAGTGTTGTATTGGGACCAAAACCTACTTCAAGTTGTTTGGGAAATATAGGGAGGTGAGGATGCAGATTAACTTACTATAGATATGCTTTTGAAAAATTGTGATATGAGAAGGAAATGAATAATGAATTTATAGCTGTAAAAGTATATGGATTCAATTTGAATCAAATAAATATATATATGAGGTGAAATTTTAGATCTTATTTGTATGCTAATAAGAATGATTTAGTAGAGAGAAATAGGAGCTGATCATATATCAGACAAAAGCACTGATTGCAATAATGAGATCTCAGAATGAAAAATATAGAATCCAGAGCAAAAACAGAGGCCTTGATTTTATAGAGAAATTTAAAATTTACACTAAAAGTTAAGAAAATAGAGAAAAAGGTAGTAGGTACAGGGAGGATTGTACATTTGGAAGTGAGATGAAAAATATCTGTTTCTTTTTAGGTCAGAGTACAATGTATTGGCTAAATATTACTTAAATACATATACATTAAATTCCATGTGTCCAGGTATTCTGATAATCACACTATATGCTTGAAGACATAAGTATTCTATGTACACTGAATTACTTTGCATTATATGGACGTTACTGATACTATCAGTGTGATGTCTATAAGTTTTTTTTATATTTAAAAATATATGTAGTAGTTTCTTGGACAAGTATATCTATATTTATGATATAGAGTATCATCTATGCCAAATCCAATCATTAATTTTAAATGTGTAGTTGTGCTTTGTTATGGATGACTGTAAAATTGTTCACATGTATAAAAATCTCCCTATGGATAAAAGTACATAATGTAAGAGATGAGAGAGAGAAAGATTGAGAGAGATAGAAACAACTGATACTATGTGGATATATTTGCATACTTATATATAAATATAATGATGTTATAAATCAATTATTTGAGAAAAATAGAGAAAAAATTAAGTAAACTTGAAATGAATAGATTAATATTGGATTATGCATATTGAATAATTGCTGAACAAGTATTGTTGCAGACAACAGCATACAGTTTAATTTTTGAATTATTATTTCAACAAAAAAACTTGAATTTCTTGCTATTTTCCTAAGCAGTTTATTTTGCACAGCTACATGCCATTAGTGCTTTAATCTGCTAATCAACCAAAATAACTTGACCCAGAAAAACTTGCTTTCAATTATCAGCAATAATAGAAATGTTATTGATTCCAGTATGTGACAAATTCATAGCTACAAATATTTCTAAAACCTATAAAACCATTTAACTTCCAATAAAAGAATTTTCCTAACTGTTCAGAATCATACTCATGACTATCAAAATGTTAATAGTTCTTTTTCAAAATGCTTCCATTGCCCAGTAAAATTTAACAGTCAAATTTTTACCTTTTTTTGACATTGTCAGTTCAAATTAGTATATTAAAAATATGATAAACCCTGCAGTAAATCTTTGTTTCAAAATATGTTTGGAGGCAGCAGCTTTATTTATCCTCAAAGGTAACCTATAGATACGCCTTGAGAAGTGAGATATTACTCTTCAGACATCAGGAAGGAAAATGCTATTGTAGGATATTCACTATGCCTTCATGTTTAAGGGGAAGAAAAACAGGGTTTATAAATATACCTGTTAAAAATAGCAAAGTTTTGTTTGTGTTTGTGTGTATATATTTTGTTTAATGACATTCTCTCCTTCTCTGGAGAGCCAACATCTTAATTAGGAATAAAGTAAAAGCCATCTGACTTAAACCTTAATGTGAGATGTCTTTTTTCCAAAACAATTCTATCACTCTACCATAAATTACTCTCTTCCTGGTCTCCCAGGATCAGAAGTTTTTCCTCCCTTCCAATTCTGGCAATTGGATTTGGTAAAGAACAAGCAGAATTTTGGCAAACTCCAATAGCCAGGACATAAAGGAGTTACAAAAACTAGTATAAGAGAAAGTTTTAAAAGGATTTTGTTTTCTGGACACTATTCATTTAACTTGATTGAAAAGAAATAGGAAAGTTAGTCATAACAACCATATAAAAAGAGATTTTTGTGGTCATCTAGTTGGTTGTACATTGTTCTATGTACTAAGTACATAATTGCATTAAATTGCTGATATCTTAATTTCAAGTGCATTTTAACAACCATCTGAGGCTTCACCTTCTTTAAGGGCTTACCTGCATAGGTCAGGCCCTCCCAGGATAATCTTCCTTTTGATTTACTCAAGGCAACTGACTAACAAAAACTCTTGGGAGTGATAACCCATCATATTCATAGGTCTTACCCACACTCATGTGGAGTGTTTTATAGAAGGGAGGGCAATAAATGTATAGATCATTTGGTAATCAGTTTAAGGTTCTATCTACCATGATCCTCATTTAACCTCTTCCCTCCCAGTGATTAAAACTTTAAAAAATATTGTCCATAAAACTTTGGAAGATATTAAATTTTTCAAATGAGCCATAGAGTACAAATGGAGTGAGAGTGCTCAATCACTTTTTATAGGTGAAATTGAACTGTGCTGGTGAGTTTCTCTGACAAAGACAAGAAGTAATGGAGGGATGGAGTGAGGAAGTAAAGCAGGGAGGGAGGGAGGAAGGAAAGAGGAAAGAAAAAAATTGTTAGGCTAAATATATTTTGTAATGCTATCTCAAAATCTATTATGATTGGAAGATTGCTTGAAAAATAAATTAAAAATCTGTCTACATTTAAGTTTTAAGAAGCAATATGTAATATACTATAATTGGTTATTCTTTCCTGTCTCACAGTTAATCTTGCAAAGTAGAAACCAGGTGAAGTGAACTTGGAAAATTTACCTTCTATCTCTACCCCTATTAGTCATTCCTTAACATAGGAGAAGGAATAATTTGGCAAGCAAATGAGTTTTGCATAACCAGTGTGCATGTTCTACTCATTTCTTCTGGGCAATTCCTTCTGTATTTACCGGTAGATAGGACATCACACTGCTCTGATTTCCAACCCATGGAGCTTCATATCCATATTTCCAACCCATGGAGCTTCAAAACCTGTGGTTTTTTACTTCTCTCTGATTCTGCATTTGAGCAGTAGAGACAGAAATACTAATCATCGACTCCCTAATACATCAAAAAGTACTTAATGCCTGTAATTATAGAGTGATAAAAGTCAAGTAGAATACCTCTAGAAGAACAAGTTCACATGCTTTATAATTTTGAGAAGGTTTAATGGTTTTAATATGTTGTGCTCCTATTTCTGAATTATGTTCTTTGGTTAAAGATAGGCATTTTAATCTTTTAACAGATTTTTTTCAACTTTATTAGTTATGCATGCTTTGCACCTGTTTCTGCAGCTGTTAACCACTGTGTCCTCCAGAATTTTTTTGGACCACATATTAAAAATTTTTATTATTCTATGCTTCCCGTTAGTACTCTAATTTGGTGTCATGAAGTGGATTTCCACTTCTGAACTGATGATATGCCAATTTGCCAGGAACATAATTTCTGAAACCCTGAGGATATCTGCTCAATGCCGTATTTACTATAGGGCATCAGAGTTTGAACATCAGGTAATTGGTTAGCTCTTAATATCAGATAAGCCTGATTGCGTTCAGGAGGATTTTGGCATAGATTACACATCTACATCCTAGTTCTGTCACATTCATAGAGAGGAAAACATTGACACTCCACTGTGTTAACCAAGTTATTAATTATAGATTTCTACTATTTCTACATCAGATACAATGGTCAGGGTGACATGCCTCTAAGTATGTTTACAGAGTGAATATATGGTTATAACAAAATCTCATTTTAAAGTTATTTCATATTATTTTTGAATGCTTCCAAAGTCTTATTCATTACATGGGTTTTAGCATTCCGTATCACACAATCACACTTTTTCAGAAACTTAAATTTTAAAGAATAATCCTTATTCTCCTCAAGGCTTAGAAAATAAGCCTAATGTGGTTACATGCATTTTCTATGTGTTGTCTCATCTGGCAGAACTGATTATTGATCAAAACAACTTGATAGTCTTTGATCTCTTACGACCTCAATTTATTTATACTATTTGGAGTAATTACCTTAATTGCTGAAAGATATGTGATAGGCTTGCATACTTGTAATACATATATGTATATATATATAATTTGAAATTATAATGTGATATTTATGAACAGTAAGAAATTTCTTAAATGTTAACATGTTTTATGGCATATGAATTGTTTACACTTTAAAATGTCCATTTATATGTATCTAATAAATTTAATGAAGATTAGGGATTTCCTATCTTAATAATTATTCATTCAATAAGTTTATTTTAGGCACATGTATGATGCTAAAACTGAGGTAAATTACAATACTGTATTTCAGGTGTTTTTATATCAAGTGATATATTTATCATCTTTATAAGATAAAGATGGTCTAATGCACTTTGGTTATTCATTCTAGGCTAAATATTCATAAAAGCTTCACTTCATTTAAAATTTACAGTTTACATGTATCTCGTAAGTCTGGAATCTATAGTGAACTGCTTCATTAATTCTCCTCAAACCCTATTTATCTATTAATGCATGTATTCATCAAATAAATATGGAGAGTTTAGCTCTATGCAAGGTATCCTTCTAAACCTAAAGATTCAACAGTGAACTATATAGCTGTGGTACCCAAGTTCATGGAGCTTAAATTTGATAGTGAAAAAAATTATAAATGTAGGATCTTGGGTCTATAACTCTGTTAAAACCACTCTGTCAATCTCCAAACCTAAATCATCCCTACTTACATTTCAATAGCACTCCTAGTACTGTTGAGCAGACTGGACCAATGAGTATGTAAGGCAGTCACTAAAACTGCTATTTATTTATTTTGTCCCTGGGTCCACTCCCCTCTAAAAATCTTCAGAAAATTTTCTCCCTTATAATACATCATATCCACTCCCTCCCCTAATTTCTACTAACAGCTATAGCCTTGCTTATAAATTTCCCAGAATTTTTGGATAAATGTGTACCTGGGAAACCTCCCTTTTCCCGCATCAACACTCTAGCTAACTCTGTTCTAGAACACACAGTTCTCCACTCCCCTGTCATCACATGAATAGACGTTTTTCTTTCTATGTAAGTCAAATTGACTTATACCTACATTTTTTACTTTTTGTGAAGACTTTCTTCACCTTTTTTTAGTTTCTGCCTCCAAGAGATGTTCTGTGGTGTATCTGACAAGAAATCAGGCTTTTAGGTAAAAAAGCAAATGTAATTATGGTTTTAGAAGTCATTGAACCTGAAAATTATTGCTAATTCTTCAATGACAGATATGTGTGCCTGTACACAGTTGCACAGACCTGTGTCTGGGACTGTTTTGGTTCAAAAACTTTCTTGAAGTAAATTAAGAGCAGTTAACTGAAGTGCAATAGGACAGAGGTGGATATATATAAATGTATATACCTCATGTTGGTAGAGGAAAAACAAAAACTAAAACAAAAAACTTGTTCTTTGATTTCCAAACTTCAGTGTGGAATCTATTCAAGTTCTCAAATACGGTGTTTGGTGACTCAACTCAGCACACAGTTGTATTATTCATAGCTAAGACTGCAATTACATTGCAAAGATACTTGACAGGATTAGAAAGGAAAAAAGACACAGACAGAGTCTGTAGAAATCCATGAACACATGCACAGGTTTTCTTATGTTCCCTCCCTCTAGTGAGTAGAGATACCAATTATGTTCATTTCTCCAGTAATAAAAGGATATAATATGTGTACAATGTTTTTACTCAAGGAGGCTCATTAGTGACTCAACACCCAGAATTTTTTGTGAAGGGTCTGGTTATGTGGACAACGCTTCACTTAGCACTTACGAAAGCCAGACTTACATCAAGAAATGCAATGCTAAGAATAAATCACTTCTATTGTACACACAGTCTAGGCACAGTGAACCACCTTTATCAGTTAGGGAATGGTTTGCCTGCCAGGTTCCCAACTTTACAAGAAGTTCCTTTGAAATATACAGCATCAGCTGCTATGCTAACTTTTTTTTCTGTATAATTTAATAGTATAATTTTAATGGGTTTGTTTGGGGTCCTTAAGTCAAAGGTCATCCCCTGTGTAGGACTAGGATTTCCATCTAAAGGAAAATGGTGTCTCTACTCTGAAACATCCTGAGAATGAGGACATAGAATATAAATGTAAGCAAGGGATTGGACTCCTAAACTTCAGAATTCTCTTTGTGTCTGAAAACAAGGTGAATTTCTATCACATTGAAGAAATTAAAAAATTGTGTAGATATTATGTTGGATTCCAATGGGAAGAATTGGGAATGTAGATTATGAGATCAAACATATCTTGTATGCAATTTAATTTTCTCTCTGTTGACATTTCTTCCTTTCATTCTGCATTAGTTTCCTACTGCAGCTATAACAAATTACTACAATGCTAATGGTTTAAAACAACATACATTAATTATTCTACAGTTCCGTAGGTAGAAGTCTGATGGGTTTTATTGGGCTGAACTCAATGAGTTGGCAGGGCTGGATTCTTTTCCAGACACTTTAGGAGAAACTTTCTCATATTTCCCAGCTTGTAGATGTGACCTTCTTCCTCTGTCTTCAAAGCCAGAAACATATCATCTCCTTGACACTTATTCTTTGGTCACATCTCTCAACTCTCCTCTTCTCCCTCCCTCTTCCACTTTTGAGAACCCTTGTGATTATGTTGGGCCCACTCATATAATCCAGGGAAGATCTCCCTATTTCCCCTATTTTATGGTCATTTGATTGCATCTGTAACCTTAATTCCTTTTGTTTATGGAACCTAACATATTCACTGTCTCAAGTTTGTGGACATCTTTGTGTGGCCTTTCTTCCCACCACACCTTGTAAAACAGCTTTTAGTAATAATAATAATAATAAATAATAATAAGCTCTAATACTAAATACTATTATATATAAAACACTCTTTTAAACATTTACTATAAATTAACTGATTTAATCTCTCTCTTGTATCTTTGAAGCAGATACTGTTCTCACATTTTATCAGGAATGAAGCTAAAGCATGCCATGTTTAAGTCACTTGTCCAGGGCCACACAACTATCATGCACACAATGTATTTCTGAATCCAACAAATGTGGTCCAAGGAACATACTCTTATCCACCATTCTTTCCTTCTTCTGTTGACTTTATAGTTGTCTCTTAGCTGTGTATGGGGAAATTAAAAAATGGGCTTTGTTGATATTATGAACAGAGTGGGAAAAAGGGTATAACTTTCTTCCAAGACAAAATGATCTTTGTAGGAATGGTCCATGAAGAATTTAAACATTATCAAAGAAAATGTTGACATATAAGAACAAACTGTGATTTCATACTTCAGAAACTGTGTTAAAGGATGTAATGCTGATTGATAAATAAGCTGATGATACAAGATTTTCCCTTATAAATATTCTAGAAAAGAATGAGGAGGTCTCAGATTTTCTATCCTATGTGTAAAAAACTATCTGAACACATATATTAGATTTATCGGAAGATTCTTCCCTTCATGAGATAAAAGTATAAGAAATTAAAAAATTACTGAATGTTGATATATATTTTAAATATAATAAATGATATTTAAAGTGGCATCAGCTATCTATTGCCAACAACTATTAACTCTGTGACAAAAACAATAAATATTTATTTAGCTCATGAGTCTGTAGGATTCAGCTCATTTGGACTGGGCTCATCTTTCAACCAAACTCATTCATGTGCCTTCATCTTTTGTATAACCAGCTTTTGGTTTTGTTGATTTTTTTCTATTTTTTTCTATACTCTCTATTTTATTTATTTCCATGTGTATCTTTATAACTTTTTTTTCCTCTGCTTACATAGAGTTTACTCATTGTTTTTCTAGTTCTTAAGATTAAAGATTAGGTTTTGGATTTGAAGTCTTATTTAAAATATAAATGTTTATTGCTATAAAAATTTTCTTACCACCACTTTAGCTGTGTACTGTAAGCTTTGGTACATTGGGTTTTTTTTTTTTTGATTCATCCTGAAGTATTTAAAAATTTTGCATATGATTTCTTTTTTGATCCAGTGTTTGTTTAATTGGGTGTTCTGTAATTTCCACATATTTTTGAATTTCCCGAATTTCCATCTGTTATTGATTTCTAATTTCATTGCACTGTGATCCCAGAATGTACTTTGTATGATTTTAACTGTCAAAAATTTTAATTTAATAGGATCTTTTAAATTACCTAACATATAATCTACGAAAAAGGCTTCTTGTGACCTTAAAAGAATGCACATTCTTCTGTTGTTGATTGAAATGTTCTAGTATGTCAGTTAGATTACATTAATTTATATTGTTTTTCAAACGTTCTATTTCCTTTTGATCTTCTGCTTAGAATGTTATTTCTATTTCCAAACGTAGATTACTGAAGTCTAAATATCATTGTTAAATTGTTTATTTCTCCCACCAATTCTGTCACTGTTTGTTTCATGTATTTTGGGCCTCTGTTGTTAAGCTCATAACGTTTGTAATTTTATATCTCCCTGATGGATTGACACTTTTATTATTTAAAAATTTTCTTCTCAGTTTCTAGAACAGCATTTGTTTTAAAATCCACTTTGTCTGATATTAGCATTGCTACTGTAGCTTCTTTTTACTACTATTTGCATGGTGTGTCTTTTAAAAATTGTTTGCTTTCAACTTATTTGTGCTCTTTTTTTGTGGGGTTTTTTTTTTATTGAAACATAGTTGGTATACAATATAATGTTAATTTCAGGTGTACTACATTGTGATTTGACATTTGCATACACTATGAAATAATCACCATTATAAGTCTAGTAACCGTCTGTCCCCAAAGTCATTACAAAATCATTGATCATATTTCTTAAGCTGTGTATTACCTCCCTGTGGCTTATGTATTTTTCAGCTGAAGGTTTGTACCTCTTAATCCCCTTAACCTTTTTTGCCCTTTTTGCAATCTTATCTTCTTCCCCTCTGGCACCCACCTCTTTTTTCCTTTGTATCTATGAATCTATTTTTGTTATGTTTATTTGTTTTGTTTTTTAGATTCCACGTATAAGTGAGATCGTATGGTATTTGTCTTTCTCTGTCTACTTTATTGCACTTGGCATAATAACTTCTAGATCCATCCATGTAGTCTCAAATGGTGATATTTCTTATTTATTGGTGACTAATATTCTTTTACATTTATATACCACATCTTTTTTATCTATTTATCTATTGATGGACACTTAGGTTGCTTCCATATCTTGGCTACTGTAAACAATGCTGCAATGAACATTGGTTTGCATATATCTTTCTGAATTAGTGTTTTTGTTTTCTTTGGGCAAATACCCAGAAGTGAAAATGTTGGAGCTGTGGCAATACTATTTTTAATTTTGTTAAGACCTTTCGTATTCTTTTTCATAGTTGCTGTACCAATTTACAATCCCACCAACAGTGCGTGAGGGTTCCCTTTTCTCCACATCCTTGCCAATTTTTTTTTCTTTCTCATCTTTTTTGATAATAGCTGTTCTAATAGGTGTGAAGTGATATCTCATTGTGGTGTTGATTCGCATTTCCCTAATGATGAGTAAGGATCTTTTCATGTGTCAAACTAGTTGTGCCTTTCATTGTAATGTGTCTCTTGCACAAAGCATTTACTGGGTCATGTTTTGCCCTTTAATTGAAAAGTTTAGTCCCTTTACACTTAATGTAGTTATTTATAAGGAAAAGTTATGCCTGTCATTTTGCTGTTTGTTTTCTGTATGTCTGATGTCTTTTTGGTTCTTCTTTCCTCCATTACATGTCTTTTGTGTCAAATAGATATTTTCTAATATACCATTTTAATTCCCTTTAGATTTTTTCATGTTTTTTTCATGATATTTCATGGTATTTTTCATAATATTTTAAAATTTTCAGTTTTTTATTGCTAGTTTTACTGAGAGTTATAATTAACAACTTAATTTACTCCAATTTGGAATAAAACCAAATCAATTTCAGTAGTGTACAAAAACTTGGCTGTAATTTAACTCCATTTCCCATCCTTTGTACTATTATTTTCATATAGCTTGTATATTTATGCATATATACAATATATAATAAATAATATATGTATAATATATAATAAATCCTTGAATCCAGTTTTATAGTCATTGCTTTTTTAATTGTATTTCAATACAGGAGAAGTGAGTTGCAAACAAAAATACATTCATACAATATTTTATGTTTAGTTATATAGTTACATTTGCCAATGCTTTTTATTTTTCACATAGATTTGAGTTACTGTTATTGACCATTCATGTCAGTCTAAAGGACTATTTTATTTTATTTTTAATTGAAGTACAGTCAGTTATAATATGTCCATTTCTGGTGTCCCAGCCATGCAAATGCATACATATCTTCACTTTCATATTCTTTTTCATTAAAGGTAATTACAAGATTATAAGTATAGTTCCCTGTGCTATACAGGAGAAATTTGGGTTTTTTTAAATCTATTTTTATATATAGTGGCTAACATTTACAAATCTCAAACTCCCAAATTTATCCCTTCCTACCCTCCTCCCCCCAGTAACCACAAGATTGTTTATTATGGCTGCGAGTCTGTTTCTGTTTTGTAGATGAGTTCAGTAGTGTTTTCTTTTCTTCTTTTTTCAGATTCCACATATGAGAGATATCATATGATATTTTTCTTTCTCTTTCTGGCTTACTTCACTTAGAATGACGATCTCTAGGTCTACCCATGTTGCTGCAAGTGGCATTATTTTATTCTTTTTTTATGATTGAGTAGTATTCCATTGTATAAATATAATGCAACTTCTTCATCCAGTCCTCTGTCAATGGACATTTACAGTGTTTCCATGTCTTGGCTATTGTATATATTGTATGAACACTGGGGTGCATGTATGTTTTCGAATTAGAATTCCCTCTTGATACATGTCCAGGAGTGGGGTTGCTGGATCATATGATTAAGTCTGTTTTTAGTTTTTTGAGGAATTTCCATACTGTTTTCCATAATGACTACGCCAAACTACATTTCCGCCAACAGTTTAGGAGGGTTCCCTTTACTCCACATCCTCTCTAGCATTTATCATTTGTGGAGTTTTGAATGATAGCCATCTGACTGGTGTGAGGTGATACCTCATTGTAGTTTTGACTTGCATTTCTCTTATAATTAGTGATATTGAGCATTTTCCCATGTGCCTATTGGCCATTTGTATGTCTTCACTGAAGGACTCTTTTAATATTTCTTATAGGATGTGCCTTACCATGACAGACTATCTCAGTTTTTGTTTATTTAGGAACATTTTATTTTCTTTCTTTTGAAGGAGAGTTTTGTTGGGTATAAAATTTTTGGTTAAGAGTCTTTCAGCATATGGAATATGTTACCTCATGCATTCTGACCTCTATGGTTTCTAAAGAAAAACCTTCTGTTCATGTTATTGAGAATTCCTTTCATGTGTGATGAGAAAACAGCTGTTTTTTGAGTTGCTTCCTAGGCATTTTACAATGTGGTGACCCTGCTCACACCCAGAGTTGGCTCATTTCAGTAAGAACCTGAGATTAGGATTCTCACCACAAGTTCCTGCTCATTTTTCTTAGGGCACCTGTTAAAATAGCCACTTAGAGCTAGAGTTGAGCGCATGAAAAGTTAGTAACTGCTGCCCCAACCACGTTATAAGTAATAGGTGTCTGCTACCTGCTATATCTGTTTACTTACTTATGACCTGGGACAGAGGACTATCCTTACCCTGCACAATTCCCCATTTCTGGGATTTGTAAGTAATAAATATTGTAGCTTTACTTTCTTTGTGTGGGTGTACTGAAGCTGTGCCTTCAATCAAAATTCTTCCAGAGTTTTCACTTTCCACTGGTAGATCAAATGCTGAAGAAGCTACCTGCCAACCCCATGTGGGTGGCTTGTTCATCCTCAATCAGCAGGTCTTAATCTTTACATTCTTAATTTACTGTACCAGCTACAGAATACCCAGCAAAATATGATGAATTATTTTTTATCTTACTGTGTTCAAGTTCCTTTCTTTGACTCAGTTTTTGACAGTTTGACTATTGTCTGTCTACATGTAGGCCTCTTTCTGTTGATCTTGGAGTTTCTTGAGTTTCTTGGATGTGCAGATTAAAATTCTACATCAAATTTGTAAAGATTTAACATTTAAAAAAATGTTCTTTCCTCCTTTTTTTGTCCTCTCCTTATGGAATTTTCATAATGCCAATGGTGAAACTTTTGATAAAATCCAAAAGATACCAAGATTGTGGTATTTTTTCCTTACTCTATTTTTCTTTCTGTCCTGCAGACTAAATAACCTCAGTGGCACTTTCTTTAAGTATATTAATTCTCTCTTCTGCCAGTTCAAATCTACTGTGGAGTCTTCTACAGAATTTTTTTTAGTCATTGGACTTATCAGCTCCAATATTTCTATTTATTTAATTTTTATAACTTCTGTTACTTTATTGTTATTGTCTATTTGGTGAGACATTATTCTAGTCTTTCTTTCATGATTTCCTTTAGTTAAAAATATTTGTAATAACTGATTTAAAGAATTTCTCTAGTAATTCCTATATCTGGCTTTCCTCAGAGATAGTTTTTATTGACTGTTTACTTTTTCTCATGTGTATTGGCCATAATTTCCTGTTAATTTTTATGTCATAATTTTTTGTTACAATTTGTTTTATTTTAAGTAATATATTGTGGCAATTCTGGAAAAAATATATTTTTCCCTACTCCCTACTTTAAGATATTTTCTTAAATTCTTGCAACCAAAAAATCTTAGCCTTTGCCAATAACCATGTTTGTACACCTGTGTGTGTGAATGTGTGTGTGTGTTGAGTTACACTCTTATTTACCTAGCAAACTGTTTACAGCTCTGCCTTAGTCTCTATTTGCTGCTTGTACTGAGCTTTAAGGTCAGCAAGAAGTTAAAGTTTCAGGTCTTCTGAGGCCTTTCCTGGGCATGCACATAGGTCCTGGAAATATGCTGTAGTTTTAAAATTCCCCTATGGATATCCTATTCTGCAGTTGTACCTTTATTATTTTTTGACTATCCTCTTCTTACTCCCAACTATTATCACATCAGGCAGCTGGAATGTTAAACAGACACCACTTACTGTTTTTGACAAATACCTGGGGAATAGGGTTTTTCATTTAGCTTGAGCTCTGAATCAGGACAAATAATCATAGTCCCTATGAATTGAGCTTTTCACTGAGATATCGGAGAAATACTGATAATTCTCTTGGGATGGTTGTCTTTAGGTGCTAAAACCCCATTCTGCTGGCTCCAGTGACTGCTATGTTACATGGTTTTGTAGCTATCATGGTATTGAGGTTGTTGGTTTTCAAAGTTACTGTAGATGTAAGGAGAAGAAAAGGGATTAGGGCAATTAAAATGGCTAGAACTCTCTCTTTTTAAAGCAAGATTCAAAATTTTAATCAAATAAACACTTCTCATATTTTGCAAGCCATTAATTAATTTCTGGAGTTCTAAAAATGATTTTGAAAAAGTTTTTTTTAGCATTGTCATTGATATTACGGAGTGTATTTTGCTTATTTCACTATTACTAAAATTCTTCTAGCCTCCACTAACTTTGAGAATTTACTTAATACATATTACATAGAGAGTGGGAAAGTGCTCAAATGTTCCATGTGTCATGATGAATTCCTCTGGGAGGGATTCACAGGAGTAATGTATTACTGAGATAATGCTTTGTACTCTTTGAGAGAAAGTGATAGTAGGCTCATTTTGTACAGCAAATATTTAGTACAATTCCTATATAGAGCCCGGTCCTAAATAATTTAGATTATTCTATGAATCTAAGTATCCTCAGTAACTCCCAATGTCTTAGTAAGTCACCAAAATTTTTCTCAAAGACTTATAAAACTGCCATTGTAATGATGATGGCAGCTAGTAAAACAAAGACTTTCCTTAAAGTCTTTAAGGAACAACTTATTCAAAAAGAGGCAACATAATTCATAAATGATTCATCATTTCCCTGGATTTGATACAACAAAATTTTTAAGACAGTAGAACAAAACCACAACAAAACCCAAAATATTTTAAAATCCAGTATGATGAAGAATGCTATGTCAGAGAGCAAAATATTCATTTAACAGAAGTTACTTCACAAAAACAGGAGATTTCTTGTGACTGAAAATTATTCATAGCACATAAATAATTTCACCTTTTTATTCAGAAAACAGTTTTGAGCTTCTACCTTTTATAAATCACTTATCCACATATCTTACTCTGGAGGATTGTTCATTCTGCACAAAAGCAAATTGTTAAGGTAAAAAACAATTGAAGTTGAGTAACAGGGTAAATAATCCAATTAGTGTATGAGGAAGTCCATAAAGGATGAATAGTATTCTCAGCAAATTAGTGGCAGAAGATTAAGAAACAGCACACTACAATCAAAGGCACAGAGGTGTAGAAGAGCATGGCATGCTGTGGACACATAAAAGATGGCAAATGTGAGCTTAACTGAAGATTGTGCTAAAGGGGATAAAATGACGGCAGGTATTGTCTAAAACACAGAGTTACAACCAAAAATCAAAGACTTCCATCTACTTCCTCAATAATGTTTATAATGTATTTGCAATGTAAAATTGCACCTAGAGGTTTGTTCTTATATAATGAAAATTTCAAAATTAGCATACCACATTTACATTTAGAAATTTCAAGAAAGGGACCTGGAGGGGATTTTTTAGGGCACAAGCTATAGATGTCAGTCTAAGGTATGTTACACTTTCTGTAATATGTTTGTATTAATTTTACATGGAAATCTATTCTGAGACGTTTATAAAATCTTATAAAGACAGTTAGTTAATTGCTAAAGCTTTCTATCTTGGGCATTAACAAAATATTTTTACCAAAATACTGACTACAATTTAACATGATTTCTTCAATTTTATTTATATTTATTGTTACCATATACATAAATCTATAATACAGAGTTAGTATGAAAAATTCAAATTATAAGAGCATGGATTTAAAAGTTAAAGTCTGCCCAATCTTTCTTATATTAGTTCTTTAATCTGTGTAACAAATTACTAGAAATTTAGTAGATTAAAACAACAAAAAATTATTATATCACAGTTTCTATGGGTCAGGCCTCTGGGATATTAAAACTGAGTCTGCTCAGGGTCTCATAGGCTGAAATCAAGGTATCAGTTGATTGAGTTTAACCTGGAGGCTTAACTAGGGAAAGATCCACCCTAAACTCCCTCAGGTTGTTGAGAGAATGTATTTTCTTCACGTAGGCCTGATACCTTCCTTCTCTTGCTAAATGTCAACAGGGACTACTGTTCCTAGAGGCCACTCTTAGGTTTCTTTCATGTGGCCTCTTCCAGAGGCCCTCACAACTCCACAACTTACTTCTTCAGGACCAGCAGCAGAATTTCTCTTATGCTTCAATTCTTCCTTCAGGAAATACTTTGTCCCTTTTAAAGAATCACTTGATTAAACTAGATCAATTCTTTTTGACTGACTCAAATCAATTGATTGGGGCGTAACCTTGGAAGTGATATCCCATCATATTTATAAGTTCTCCCACTCTCAAGAAGAGGGGATTATATAGGGCATATGTACAAGGGACAAGAACATTGAGGACCATTAGGATTTTGCCTCCCAGATGCTTCTTTTATCTAGACATAACTATTGTTAGGTAAATATCTATACATCTAAATAAATCTGTCTAGTAATCTAAGTATCTAATGTATATATTTATCTTACTGTACCTATGTGTATATATGTAAATATATATACATATATATCATGCAAATATATGAACATAAATGGTATTGCATCTCGGATTTTTTTTTGAAATTGATGCTGACAAGGAGTTTGAGGTAAAAGATATTTGTTAGAGATCAACACACATAAAAAGTGAGAAAGCAGGATTGCATAGGGCCAAAAGTTGAAATGATGCAGGCCCAACCTCATGCTTTAGTCATGCCAGTGGGGAATTCTGAAGCCAATATTCTCTGGAAAAGGCTGTCTTTTTACTCAAGGCCTTTGCCTTTAGACACCAATTTTAATGACTGCTTTGTAGCCACATCTGTCATTAGCTGTCTTTCCTGGTGGAAACACAGCTTTATAGGAACATGAAGTGTCAGTAGCATTTAATATCAACATTAAAAAATAATGAAAGTGTTTAATGAATCAGATAGCTTTGAAATGTGACTTGATGCAGTAGGTCAATTTGTGGATAGATGCTTCATATATTCTGGTGCATCTAGGTGGTTTCAATGACAAACTGAAAATTTTTGACCTAAATAGAAAAAATTCCTAGAAATCTGAGGAAAAATAAACAGGCAAACAAAAACTTGGTATTTTAGACCAAATTATTTGATTTAAGTAAACTAAATCTCATCATAAAATTTAAATATTTGATTGATCTAAACTCAAAATAAGAGAAAATATCTAATTTTTTTCAGATTCAGAAAAGTTATCACATTTTTTAAAATGCTCTTTTAATAAAAACACACAATTTTATATACTGAAGGTTCAGGGTCGATACCAAGTACTGGAAGTCTTATACTGTCAAATTGTCTAGAGTATCCAATAGAAAAATTAATGGATTCATTTTTTAGTATAAATTATAGCTTGTCTAATAGAATAATTACTCTATTTGGTGACATAAGTTTGGAAAGATATAATTAGAAAGATAATTAGAAAGAACTTTGTGGTATATCTTGTGAATGGGTAAGCATTCCAAAATTGACTTTTTGCAAATGTTAAGTGGATGTGGCGTTGTGCTTCCCACATCTCCTCTAGAGTGTTGGCTTCTGTGAACTCAAACCTACTTCTTACACTGGAGATTGCCCTTCATGAAAGAAAGCAGCCTCACTCAAGCATACCTCTTTGGGTGTGGACCACAGTCTAGAGTCTGGCTTATATGAAGTTATAAACATTTGAGCCCCTGGGCTCAATTGGGACAATTCTGAATGGCCTACCAGCTGCTAGTTTCCCATTGGGTGTTGGCTGAACCTGATTTGTAATTACTTCAGAGTTCAATGTGTCTCTGTTCCACTCTGCTTCCTTTACTACCTCATAAATATGGTTGCTAAGAGTATTCTAATAAACTTTGTTCATGCAAATCTCTTTCTCTGATTCTGTTTCCAGGGAACTTGGACTTGGACAGAGTGTGTAGCATTAACCTGACAAAAAGAAAACAGGGAACCCTGCCAGTAATAACCAGCATAACGTGCTTTCTGGAACACTTAGTTTAATTTGTTTGGTTTTTGCAGCTCACCAGGCCAAGAAAGCTTACTTTCATATTTTAATTCACTTTGGTGTAGTGGTTGAGGACGCTGACTCTAAAGATAAACAGATTTGGGTGTGAATGCCAGCTACATGCGTCTTCATAAGAATTTGACGGCAACTTAAATGTGTACAAAGCTCTCAGCATTAACACCTGACACATAAAAATAACAAAATCAGTGTTAGCTGTGACTACTATTATTAGTAATTAATATATGAATGCAACAAATTATGTGTAATTTTTAAAAATTGGTATCTGTAGACACAGAATCTCTGCAGTTAGATGACCTCTTTTTCATAGTATGCCGGATATCTGCCTAAGTTAACATTTTTATCCAGAGTTCAAATTTCCAAGATTTTGAAATTTGCTGTTTTAATAGAGTTTTAACTTTAAAACATCCCTCTTACTATTGGGAATAGAAGACAAGAATTAAAAGTATGCATGATAGGATTCTGCAAGTCTTGACCACTCCTGAAGATATATATATATATATATATCTAATAATTAGAAGCTATAACTTAATAAAAATCTATTACTGTTAGGTTTTAATCTCAAAGTGTAATAAATGTGTTATAATTGTCTGGTTTGCTTGAAGAACTTCTTTCGCTTGGATTATAACATTAAGGCATAGAATCTTTGGTGCAATGTCATTTTCCCTTTAGTCTAAATGTTGTACCATGGATAGCAAAGAAAGTGTAAGATCATGAGAAACAGAACAACAGAAAAGGAAACTGTTTAAGAAAATGATTTGGTCTTAAGAAGACCCTCAAAGCCTTTTTAAAGTTGTTCTGTTGGTGCCACTAGGAATCTGTGAAAAAAGTAATAACCATTACTTCAATTAAATTTTCACTTAGTTGAAGAAGTACAGTCTTACTATATTTCTTATGCCAAATTACAAAATAGTACATAAAACAACAGTACCCTTCTCTCAGAAAACAAACTCAATCATTTCTTGGGATCATTTCCCTTTATTCTAGATCCCTAGTTTTGAAACTGTATTTGTAATATTATCAGAAGGTCCTTGAAAGAGAGTTTACCTTGTGCTTGCCTGGGCAACACAATTCAAACATTTTAAACACATTTCAAACTCACTCTTCTCAAATCAATTATCTTCCCTTCCCATTGAAAAGAATCAAGAGAAACATGTCAAAATATAAAAGTTCTCATAACTGCATGCATGTTTTTCAGTTTATTTAAATCTTATGTTTAAATTGCAATTATGTTTACTTGATGCCAGAAATGGACATTTAATTTGTTAATCAGTAAAAATAATCAATTTTCCAATTTGGTATTATTCTGGTTATGCATGAAATTAACAAAATATTTTCTTTACTTCTGTTGAAATGATTCTGCACTATGAAATAATGAACAATGCAACCACTTTTTGTAAGTTTAATCACAATATGACTGTACATTCAGTTGTACTAAAGGCATATTTGAGTAAAAATAAGTTATGTTTTATACCGACTGAATATTTTGTGTTTTTCAGTATTCTCAGTTTTTCAGAATTTCGTATCTTACTCTTTAAATTTTAATCATTTACAACTTCAGAGTCTAAACTTTTTAGTTCACCCCTTGGTTTCAACCAGTATTTCTGAAACTGCTCTATTTTTACACATATTTTTCAATAAATAAGGAGATAAACGTATGTAAAATGGTGAATGAAATATTCTTATTTCTTCTGAATTGAATGCCTGAACTATAATTCATTAATATATCAGTTTTCATTATAACAATCAGATAAATAACAGCATGAGGATTAGATGCAAATAAAAATCTAGATAATTCAAATAAATGTGACATTTTAATATTGTCATCTTTAGTAGAAGTAACTATGATTTAGTCAATTATCATTCAAATATTATTACATGATTTTTGTAATTCTGATGATATATTATTTAAATGAGAGATCTAATTAGAGCTATAATGAATGAATGCACTGGCTTAAAGAATTGTCAAAATCCTTATACAGGAAGAGAAGAAAACAATATTGCACAGCCTGGATTGAAAACAGGAAAAAGTCAGAGCTGCATGGTATTTTTCCTTTTAGTATATACCTGAAAAAATTCCTGTTACCTGAAGAAAAATAACAGTTTGACAGAGTTCTTAGCAATACATGACCCTTGATTTACATTGGCTCTTCCCCAGTATATATCTGGGTTGTGTTAAACAGTGAAATAAAGAACATTTCTGGTTTTGTTTCATAATCCTTATGCTGGAAGGAGCAGCAATTTATTGCTCCTTTAATTTCTGGAATATGAGGAGGTGTAAAAGGTCCAGGAAGAAGGGGTGAGCATACTATGATGGGGATGCAGGAGCTCCAGGGATCATATGTCAACAAAGCGAAAGCCCACAGGAGACTACTTCTTGCCATACCAAGTGATGCCAGAATTATTAGTTCTGCAACTGCTTTTTCTTTCCTCCCAGCTTTCATGGGTTACTCGAGCCATGTTTTTATGTTCTGGATTCTTCATGTGAAAATCATGAATCTGTTTTTCTGTCTCTCTATTCTAAGGCACACACATCAAGCTCTTCTAAAAACTTTCTTTCATCTGCTACCTCACTGCATTTGGGTATGCCTGTTGGCTTCTCTAGCTTTCTAGTAATCCAAGAGGGAAAAGCGATAGCAAATGCCTGTTCATCTAGACAAGAAAATTCTCTAAGAGCAGATAGCATTGAGCCATCCTCATCTGAACCAATGAAGGGAAGCAAAAACTCAGGCCAACAAAATATAGAATTTCCCTTTGAATTTCCAGATTTTTCTTTATATGGGCTGGTTCTGGTAGTGAAGTGAGAGTTAAAGATTTTCAATTTGGTCACTTTATGATAAGCATTGGAGCTCTGAACTGCAGTTTCTTAGCACTCTCTTTGGGCTAAAGAGGAGCTAATTGCCTATATTCCCTAATTGTGTGGCTTTATCTAAAATTCTGAGATAAGAAAAAAAATGTTTATCTCCGTGTTGAATACACTTGATCTCTCACAGGACTGGAAATTAAGTCTACAAGTACTTTCTGAATCAGGTATTTCCTCTGAGGTTCTACTTGCATGGTATATCTGGGGTTCTGTTTTGTTTTGTTTTGTTTTCTTACTTGATTGTATGTTTTGTTTTCCTTTAGGTGTAAAAGCCATGAAAGACATATCTGGTTGATTTGTTTGTTTGCTCTCCAAATTAACAATGGCTGAGTTATTTAATCCTCTGCCTTCTCATTTGCAATATAAAGATGGCATTTATGCTAAAGTGTTAGTATGAGAGGAATAGAAATAATCTAGGTGTAGTTTCTGCTAATAGTAAAAATTTCCACAAGACAAGGCTGCTTAATGGGATTTACTTTGTCATAGTCACACACACACACACACACACACACACACACACACCCATCATCTGGCATAGTACCTTCTACAGGCTAGGTAATCAAAGTCTGGCAAAGACATGAATGAATAAGTGATTATGTTATGTTTTACTAGAGAAATAACATTATCATATTATCACCCATTACATATTTAGGAATTCAGTGTAATAGCCTGCATTAGAGTACATTTACAAAACAATATTAAAGAGAAAAAAGGAGTTTCATTGGAAGAAAGTATCTGAATCAGTTATTGCCAAAACATAAAATAGGTATACTTCTGGTAATTCTGTGTACCCCAGACTACATAGTGGAGTGTCTTGAACACACAAGAGCATGAGGTGAAACAGAATTAAAAGTTTAGAATAAATTAAGAGTGAATAAAAAGTGCAAACTTAACAACATTCCTTTTGATTTGTTTTTCCTTTGTATAAACAAGCAATTGGCAGATATTGTTATTGATATATATTCTACCACTGAGGAGGGGAAAGCACTAGAAAATCAAATGCTTTTCCGTTATAAAATGATAAAAGGGGACATTTTAAGACAGAATACAGCACTCTTGTGACTCAGCCCTTTGTAATTTGGTGCTTTATCCAGCACAGCTTTTATCTGAGGTTCTTAAAATTCACCAGTCTTTCAGCTAACACTGAAGTCATTCAAATCTATTAAGAACACACGTATATCAAAAGCAGCAACAATTTCTGTGCTACATCCAGCATTCCAATGATTATTTAATTTAATATTAAAGTTGCTCAGAAGACTGAATTGTTTAAGAAGGTTGGAGATAGAAGAATTAGCGATAGCTTTACTTTCATGGCATTTTCTTTTCAATTCAATTCGACCAAACCAGAAAATGAATGTGTGTTAAGGCAAATTCATCAGATTATCTAACCTACAAAAACTAACAGGCAGTAACTACTACTTCTGGAGTAATGTGTTGATACCAGTATGGGATAACTCTCTTTTTTCCTATCTCTAGGTTTTATTTAAATTGAATTTTGTTCTTGTGGATCAATAAAAATTTAAGTACAAAAGCATTTTTAAAATTATGGTGCTTGCAGTTTTGACTGAGATGTTTTTATTCTACTGTCTGGTTACCTAGGAAACAACCATGTGATGGTGTTGGACTCCTATTATCTAAGTCCTACTTGATTGTCTTATAGTTGTTTTATATTATTTGTAATACAGTTAGCTATTTCTAGTTTGCTCCAACATTCATATCAAAAATGATTTAATTTTGTGATGCATGCATGCTGGCTATTCATAAGTATCTTACAGTTTCCATGTATTTAGTTTCTTTTTATACAGCCCTACTGCCTATTGATTTGCATCAAAGTAAGGTTTATTATGCAGAGGTATGGTTTATTATGTTGCTGATGCATCATATTTAAACAGCTAGGAAAATTAACTGCAGTGCCTGCTCAGCAGCTAATTTTCAAACTCAGAGCTTTTGGGTATATGCTGGTCACCCATATATTTAAAAGGCAAGAAGATTTAGCCAGTTTATAGCTGACCTTTTCATGCTATTTTGTGAATGTTTTTATGATGCCATTAAACTAGTTTGTAAATAGTAGATTTAATACTGAAACTCTGTTGACTGTTCCTTTAGGGAAGAGAAAATACATTACTGAGTGGGGACCTGAGATTAACAAAATGCTACACAGGTATGGCCAACTTGCATACATCCACAGAATAAGGAGAAAGTAGACAGCTTAAACATATGTGACTATTTAAAAATACATACACTCTTTGATTTGATATACATGTCTCTGAAATTTAGAAATATATAATTCTTCAAGCATAATATATAAATCTCTCTCTAAAATCTCTCTCAAATTTTCCTGTCTTTCCAGTGCTGTTCAGTATCTTTACCACACCTATTTTTAAAATGAGATTAGTTAATTAACTAACAAAGGAGAGAACACAGGCCCAGCCTGATGAAAAGAGCAACTGCATGTCACACTTACTGACTTTTATAATCCATGTAACAAGTTGGTTATTTCTATGTTATGGTAAGATTTACTTATGCAGCTGCATCTACAAGAAAATGCTAGCTGACAGTGAATTACAAAATGCCCTGCAAAATATTGAATCAATATTAATTGCCTAAGTATCCCTGATGTGTAAGCTGCCACCTCTTCATTTTCCTTAATGGTAATACCAGTTAATATTCTCATTAAGATACGTAAGTGCTCCATTTTCGCCACATCCTTGCCAGCATTTGTTATCTCTTGTCTTTTTGATAATAACCATTCTGGCAGGTGTGAGGTGATACCTCATTATGGTTTTCATTTGCATTTCCCTGGTGACTTGTGATGTTGAGAATCTTTTCATTAACTGTTGAACATCTGTACATCTTCTTTAGAAAAATATCTATTCAGGTACTTTGTCTATTTTTCAGTTGGGTTATTTGTTTGTTACTTTGTTTTTGCTATTGAATTGTATGTGTACCTTGTATATTTTTTATATTAACCCCTTGTGAGGCAGATAGCTTGCAAAAATGTTTGCCCATTCTATAGGTTGCATTTTCATTTTGTTGATGATTTCCTTTGCTGTAAAGAAGCTTTTTAGTTTGATATATCCCACTTTTTAATCTTTGCTTTTGTTGCCTTTGCTTTTAGTGCCAAATCCAAAAAGATCATTGCCAAGTCTGATGTCAAGGAGCTTATCTCTATGTTTTCCTCTAGGAGTTTTATGTTTTCATGTCTTACATTTAAGAATTTAATCCACTTTTGAGTTGATTTGGGGGTATAGTGTAAGATAGGGATCCAGTTCTTTTTTCTTTTTCTTTTTTTGCTTGTGGCTGTCCAATTTTTCCAACACCATTTATTGAAAAGTTTATCCTTTTCCCAATGTATATTCCTGGTTGTTTTGTCATAAATTGACCATATATATTCAGATTTATTTCTGGGCTTTCTATTCTGTTCCATTGATCTGTGTGTCTGTATTTAGTCCAAATCCATACTGTTTTGACTACTATAGCTCTGTAATATATTTTGAAGTCAGGAAGTGAGGTACCCCTGGCTTTGTTTTTCTTTCTCAAGAATTTTTTTGCCTACTGAGTCTTTCGTGTTCCATGCAAAATTTAAAATTTCTTTTCTATTTCTGTGAAAATGCCCTTGGAATTTTAATAGGAGTTACATTGAATCTATAGATGACTTTGGGCTGGTATGGGTATGTTAACAATATCAATTCTTCCAATCCATGAACACAAGATATCTTTCCACTTATTTTTGTCTTCTTCAGTTTCTTTTATAAATGTTTTATAATTTTCAGTGTGCTGATCTTTCACTTTTTTGGTTAAATGTGCTCCTAAGTATATTATTCTTTTTGATTATATTATAAATGGGATTATTTTCTTAATTTCTCTTTCCAGTAGTTTGTTGTTAGCATATAGAATTGTAACACACTTTGTATATTGATTTTGTATCTTGCAATTTTACTGGATTCATTGATCAACAGTTTTTTTAGTTGAGTCTTCAGGATTTTCTGTGCATAAGATTATATCATCTACAGCAGAGACAGTTTTACTTCTCCTTTCCAATTTGGATATCTTTGATTTTTTGACTTCTTTTTCTTGCCTTATTACTCTGACTAGGACTCCAGTACTATGTTGAATGAATTTGTTATAAGGTGTTTGTAAATAAACTTTAATAGCAATAGTTTGCCTATGAAAATTTAAAATGTAATTCTCTTTCATTCATTAAAATGATAAAATATTTTGGACTTTTGATATTCACTTAATAAGAGATTATAAAAGATTCTTTTCTTTACCCATTAAGCAGTCTACCTAGAAAGCAAGGATTTTGTGTCTTATCCAAATTAATTTCCTGTTTTTGTTTTGTTTTTATCATGTCTTTGATTACTTGAGAGAACTGAGTCTTCACTATTGACAGAACTAAGGGTTTAAACCATACAGGAACTAACATGTTTTACAACTGTGAAACTTTGTGTTTGCATTTGATATCTTAGTCAGTTTGGTTGAATATATAACCAAGATCATATTTAATCAAATATTTAAACTTTTGGTTATATATTTTTACATACTTTCCATAATCCAATTCTAAATGAAAACTTTTTGACTTCAAACTGATTTGGGGATTTTCAAGAGGAACCCTGGGGCATGTCAAAAGATATCTTCTCTCTCTTTATAAAACAGAGGCATTAAACTGATTAGGCTTATTTGATATATATTAGGTTAAATGGAAAACTTTAAAATAAGAAAGGATGCTGAACTTTCTTTAGGTTATAGTTGAATGTATTTATATTATTAATGTAAGTATTTCAGAAATTATTAAAAAAGTCTAGGAATCTGATGTGTCCTGGCATAATGTTACCACTCATAATTCTAGTTATGTCTTAAAATCTATGTCACAGAAATAATGCCATTTCCTTGTCAATTGTGTTGTAATGAACTCTCATTAGACCTTCAATCATGGCAGCTTTTAAGTCTCTTGATATTTATAGAAAGTTATTGTTTTATCTGATACTTTTCCAAAAGTGCTTTCTCTTCAAAGAGATTCATGAAAACAGCTGACAAGTACAGGTTTCTGGTAAGTTTAAGATTATAGCAATGAACTAGGTAATAATTTTCTGAACTCTAATGGAGAAACTTTGGATTCATCAAACTGCTAACCCAAGAGCAAGTATTAATGAATAATTAATTACACGGGACTGAATGAACTAATGAGGTTGATTATAATTTTTATGACATTGTTTAAAGCATTGCTAGTTCTTCAGTGTTTTATTTTCCAGATTTAAAGAAGCCTTTTTCTCCTTTTATCTATAGTTTATAGCAATTTGGCAAAATAAACTTTTGTACACAAAAATAGAATATTTATTTGTTTCTCTTTACCTCATCCCTCTATAACTCAGAAACTGTTATTGAGTATTTTTATTTTTCATAACAATACAGGCATTTGCAGAAGTTCAAAAAAAATCTATTTTCCCTGTAACAGGATGCAGTTGGGCAAGTCCTTGACTTGGCTTCTTCACCTAAAGAGGCTTTTAAAAATCTGAGATTCCTTATTACCAGTGTTAAAAATTAGGGTGAATTTTATGGAGCTAATAAAACCCCATATATGTCACCAAAGTTTTAACTAGAATAGCACATCTGAGAATATACATAAAATCACTGTTCTTGCTGCCATTATGTAAATAATCAAACCAAGTTTAATGAGACTACACTTATTTTGCAAACAAATTACTCTTACTGTGATTATCTTTTCTAGAATTTGTGGTAATTGCACAGAGAAAAAAATATGTTTCAGTAGAAAGCTGTAACACACCCTTGTGGAGATTTCTCCTCTTGTTCATTGTGTTTTAGGGTCTGAATTCTCCCATTTTCCTCCAGTATCTGGCTACAACTCTCCAAAGTAATGTTTCTAATTTTCTTCAAAACTTCTAGCTCAGAATCACTAAGAACAAAAACTGTCTTTTTCCTGAATCCCTGCAAACTGAAACTGGAAAACTTGATGTAAACTTCAGAGAAATCACCAGAATGGCACATGTATGGACAATATTTGTGTCTGTTGCTGTGTTGGTAATTCAGAAAGTTTACCAGCACACCCAGTGACATAACCACAGACATTCAAACTGCAAAAAAACTGTTGATGCCCAATATCAGGAGCTCAAAGTAAAAGTCTTCTCAGTTAGCTATCATGTAGACTCAGAGAGCAACTTGGATATAAATTTGGAGGTAAACTTGGTTTGTCTCAGAGATTTGTAGTCTGCCTCAACTCTTAACATTTATTTATTTGTTTATTTCCATAGAATGCCTCTTATTAAATAAGATTAAGTTAAAATCTAATTTCTTGTACCAAATTGACCTAGTTTTGGGATCTCACCTTAATACCACCTCCTGAAATGAGACATAACTGAACTGAACTGACCTACTCTCAGGACTAAGAGAATGGATCAATGAGATGGAGCAATATAACAACTCAACTTGTAAACTAAGAAACTTCTTCGGGAAATTTCAAAGAAGAGTGAAAGATAACAAAACACACCACTCCAAAAAGGGCCCTTTGGCATAGGATTATATTGAGATAGTAAGATGATTTTAAACAATAGATTTGCATTAGATTACTTATTGTCTGAACAAAGAAGACTCTATGACATAGCAATTACCTACTGGATCAACACCTCTGGTATTATAGAAACTCAAACAAGTAAGTCAATTGTTTTAAACAAGTTGATGCCTCTTCAAATATACTAATTTGGTACCAACTGGTTTGGTTCATGGGGACCCTGGCTATGGAGCATACTTCAGTCTGTTGGTATTATCCTCCTGATAGTCATTATTGTAGTCTCTGTGGTACATTATCTTCTCTCAAGGGTCTTAAATATGTATTCACAACTATGAGCAGTTCATCAGATGATCTCATTGCACTTGGAGAAACAAACAATGAGATGAAAAGCAGAAAGTATCCTTCCATAGATCTGTCATCATAACCTATGAATTGTGTGAGAAGATAAGAACAACCTAACCTTGACAGTAACTGAGTATGGTGCTATTGATCAGTCTTGTATGTATGAGAGGATGACCAAAAGGGGAGAACTAACGTATTTAAACAAGGAAGCTCATAGAATGAGGTGGTTTTAATGCCTTGTTAGACTATGTAAGCAAGCCAAAACTTACCTAGTCGATGCACTTGTATCTGAGAAAGTGAAACTTAAAAGCAACCAATCACAAACAGCCAACTAGGCTTTCCAAATATAGCAATTGCTTATACTGCAATCAATTAAATAATTTCTTTGCTTTACTTCCATGTCTTTTTTATTTTAAAAATCTTGCCCTTACCTCCTGTTGGTGGAGCACTCCTAATCACTTTTGTTTTGGCGCTGCCCAATTCAGCTCAATATTTGCTCAATTAAACTTTTTTAAATTGTAGTGTGCCTGTTTACCTTTTAACTTTACTAAAATATATACTCAGATTGTTCTTTTTATTCTAGAATAACAAAGTAGAAAGGGTACTAAATATAGAATAAGTTCCCTTTTTAGTTTTGCCTCTAAGTAATATCAGTGTTATTTAATATTTGGTAAATCTTTGAATGTGGTCATGGTTTTAAATAGTGTTAACTTTACTGCATCCTTTAACCAATGGATTTATTTATAAGTTGAAACACTCCTTATTGTGAAGCCTATATTTGTCTCAGTCTACACAGTGCTCCATTCAGTCACCACCAACTAATTAGAAATGTCTTGGGCAATGAACCTATTTGTAAGTTAGGATATTATCCCTAAATTCTCTACCATCTGTTATATTCCAGGATTCCTTAGTCTCTTTTGATACATTAGAAGCTCTTCCTTTCTTATATGGATTGCAGCTTTGAAGGGTGAAACATTAACCTTTGGCATGGATTTAGATATTTTAGGTTGAAACACTGTATGGAAACTTATCACTGTTATAACCTGTTCTGATCAGATCTCAATTCTTGGCAACATGCATGCATTTTAAAGTACTGGAGCAAAGCAATCTTGTAATTCAACAGAAACTAATTATTTGAGGTTCATATATATATATTTTTTTCTCCTTTTCAGTATAACCGGTCTCATCCAAGTTGTATTCTGATGACTGGATTATTCAAAGAGACCATCCAATACAATAGCAGCACACTAAGCTCACCCTTCACCTTTTAGGAGATGTTTCTATCAGAGATTCTTCCTAAGAGACTAGTCATTTCACTGTGTAAATGTATTTAAAATTATGAAAAACTTCTCTTTTTTAGAATTTTTTATTTTGAAGTAATTTTCTCATAGAGGATCAGACTTAAATGAATTATTATAGTTAGTTAAAAAAATGCAACTGAGATAATACAGGAAGGACTGGAACAAAAATATGAACCATGAAGTTAATTAGAATTTTCCCAGCACTCCAACAAGGCACTAAACCCTAATTAGATTACACTGCTTTAGAAATATTTATAAAGTTTTCTAAATATATAACTTCTTTCAATGGTTTTAATCTTTGTTTTAGTATATTATATGCAGATTATAGGTTAGGGAGAAACTTTGACCCACTTTTAAACTGATCTAGAGATAATTTTAAAATATGTATACCATAATAGACTTACTGGCATATATTAAAAGTATTAAATTCTCTTAAGCAGTAAAGTATAATCCCTCTGGCAGTGTATATTCCTATTGAGTAGTAAGTAATCTTAATTTAAACAGAAGATATGATCTTTGCTCAATTTTCTAATTTAAAGTGAAAGCAATTTTGGTTCCTTGCTTGGCTATCTCAATTCATTGTTTTGTTAAAAAACTAGAAATAAAATATTGACTATCAGTTTTACAGCTAATAAATTGCCATTGCTAAAAAAAAAAATCTATCATTATTTTAGCATTGTTTTTGAGGGGTTTCTATGGTTAAAATGACTCTACTACAGACTTACAAGAGATGGAAGTCAAACCAAAAATCTAGGGAGCATTTCCCAAGTGGAAGTTGCAGGAAGTGAATTTTGTCTCAGTGCATACAAATACCAGACAGGAAAACAGATAATATAGTGAAACAGATGTGACTGAATATTACTAAATATTTCTTTTTTATAAATGGCATTTTATATATAAAGTGCGTATATCTCTTGTATTATGTTTAAAATCGTCTTTCCAAAATGAGTGTCACTTTATTTGGGAATGACTCAGCTGTCACTTGCATAAATTCTTTTCAGAATGGTTTATAATATTTTCTCTTTATATTCTAAAGTAGATATATTTTTATGAAAATTTAAACATAACTGTTATGGATGTAATTTCATAGGTTTTACAGGTACACTCTGGTCTGGAAGGGTATAGCTCAGTGGTAGAGTGCGGACTTAGCATGCACAAGGTCCTGGGTTCAATCCCCAGTACCTCCACTAAAAAATAAATGAATAAGTAAACCTAATTACCTACCCTCCCGAAACAAACAAACAAACAAAAAAGTGCAATGCAGGTACACTCTAGTCATATTCTAAACAATGATTATTTCATTACTGAAATTTCATTGCTGAAAATGTGTGAATATACATAATCTTATATGATGTTTTAAAAATCATAGACTGCATATATTTTGAAAACATGACTTGAGTTAATAATTTTCATTCACTTTTTATAGAAAATGTGGTTCCAGCTCCATCTTGTGGTTTGCAATTTGGTTTCCAAAATGGTATATTATTATGGCAATACTCAATTTTTATTGCTTTATCTTTTAATTCATTGAATAAATATTTAATGGGTACCTGTAAATCTGTATACTAAAGAAAATTCTATACTTTTCTCTGTAAGATATTAAATATATCTTCACTTTTTTAACATCCTCACAAGATATTTACTGTTTTCACTTTCATTGTTTATACACACAGAAAAGAAAAAACAAGTACTGATCAAGTACTTACACTAATCAATATAATAAGCCTCCATGAAGTATAATCCAAAAGCCTAATTAAAATTCCACTTAAATTTATTAAGGAATGTAAGAAGTACAAAGTCAGCAATATATTAGTTTCTTCAACAGAGTTCTGTTTTGCTTTCAAAAATCTCAATACCTGTATCTTGATGTTCATGTCTAAGCAAATTAAACAGTATTACATTACAAAAAAAAAGCACTGTTTTTTTGTCTACTGCAGTGAAATGAGTTTAACCTAGGCCTACTTATTTGATGGTAAAGTTAGTTATTTCCTGCCAGATTAATCTTCCAAGAATTTTCACATCAGCCAGTATTTATAAGATGCCCATTTTATTACAAAATATAATGTAGAAATATAAATAAAACACCTTTTTATACTAATTTAATTAACACTTAAACTGATTTTAGGTCCAAAGACAAATCATAGTTTTATGACACAGGTTAGTATTCCTTATTTGAATTTTAATCTGTTTATTTGACTAATTGTACGTGATTTTCAGCATGCAAAAAATGGCTAATCAGAATCCAAGATAAATCATGCAGAGGAGAGAATTTATTATTTATACGATACTTTTGTATAGTTTAACAGTTTATTTAGATTGCCATGTAGTCATTCTGGCTATACCAATCAGAACCATTAATAAAAGATGTCAGAATAAATCCATAAACTGTGTGGTCTAGTTTGTTCCTGGAATAGCTGACAAATGGGATAAATATAAAAACAATCTAAATCTATTATCTCTAGTTTGTTCCATATACTTTGTGATATTTCTTGTGTATTGAGAATTTATCACTTACAAGTTTAAGTATGAATGAAAAGGGAAGAGCAGTTTATATCCTATCAAATAGTTGTTTTTAGATAAAGTCAGTTAACCATCTCTAAAAGTACAAGGCTTTACAGTTTAACAGAAATACATACATACAGATGCAAAAGTAAGGAAAAAATTTAATATATCAAACAGTTATCGACTTCTGGAATATTTTTCACAATATATAATGTATTAGGAAATGCCATTTAGTCCTTGATACAGAAATTGAAATCATTTCTAGATATGATCAGAGGAAAGGCATTATGGGTCATAAAACATTTTGATTGAATCAAATTTACATAGATTATTGATTCTCAAAATTTATAATACAATCAAGTATAATAACATAATAAACTGCATATAGGTTGTTATGATAAATAGCATTTTCTTGGCATACAGTTGTTTTCAAACCTAAGTTCCTGTGCCCGACACACAGTGAGGCCAAAAGAACCAAAATGTCAGAATTTGGAGTGGAGAAAGGTTTATTAGTCAAGGAGGCACCAACCCAGAAGATGGGAAAGTAGGCTTGTCTCAAATCCATCTAGCTGATTGGCTGGGGTGTGAGGTTTTTAAAGGCTAAAAGGCTAAAAGGTTTTTAAAGGCTAAGGTCTTTCTGGTAAGACCTTAGTTGCAGACTTCCCAGTGTCATCTTGTGACTTGATGTGTCACTGTTGATTGTGATTAATCTGTGTATTCCTGCAAAGCAAACTAGTAAATCATGGTCTTGTGATCTCTTAACTTCTTTCTAGAAGAGAATAAAAGCAGTGGTTTTGAGGCATTTTATTATTCATTTAGATCTTTTATGATGGGTCAGGAGTTTCAGTTCTTAATGGACCCTCTTGGTGTCATCAGTCTTAAGTGCACTTGAGGTCAACTGATTGAAGCCACTGGACATTATCTCCACAGTTTGGGGTCATAAGCCAAGGAATTGGTTTAAGCTAACAATCATGGAAAACATTATATTGGGCTTATTTTCCCTTTGTTTCTGCGTTCCTTCAGTCACCCATTTAGTAACTGTTTGAATCTGCTCTTTGAAAGTGGGGGAAGATCTAGGAGACTGATCCCTTTTTACAAACAAGATGCAGGCAGAGGAAATGGGTTGGGGGGTGTGCTGTCCTGGGAAGGCCCTCTAGAGTCCTGTTTGGTTACATCGTTTTCTGAAAACTGGCCTTTTCATCCACATCCAATTCCTTCTTCTCATGGGTCTCAGCAAGAAGATTTTAGTACATAAATTATTTCGAGGCCAGAGATTTTGACCTGGCATTGAATACCCTTAAAAAAAAAACTGATAAATTAATCCTGTGTCTATTATTATGGACTAAAGGAGAGTATGGCCAGGATTTTTGTCCTGGCTGAAAGAGAATGATGCAAATTTAGAGTTGCTGGAATTCATGTTTCCTGTGTTGTGTATCACAGTAGCATAGGAAGAGCATATATATACAAAAGTAAAGAAGCACATATACAAAGGGAAACTGAAGAAATGGAGAAGTCCTTGGGGCATGCAAGTTCCCATTTCTAGCTGCTAAGGAGATCCAGCCACATACCTGCACTTTGTTTGGTATGAAACTTCTGCATCTTCAGAATAGTAGTTCCTTTTTGTTTCTGTTAATTTAAGTTTCATTTCAATCATTCAAATGCAGAGACACCTAGTTTGAAAGAAAGCTAAGTTGTATCCAGTGCAGTATTTTTGAAGGCATTTCAGGGCTGCAGAATTTTGAGCCATCATCAACTATGCTTCTGAAATACAATGTACCCATAATATTCAGGTACTAGAATTTATTAAGGAAATTTGTTTTTTCATGAATTTATTTTTACGTTTTACCATTTTATATTACACTTCTTTCTCAGTATTGACTTATAGTGTTCTCTGAAGCACTGTGCACTCTCTTTCTGAACTTTCTGTATGTTTACACTGTGAGAACTTTGTTAAGTACAAGCACACACATGCACCATACATACACCTGTATATGTATATTTACAGATTGTATTCCGAAGCACACCCAGTAGCTTAGAAAGGATAGGAATGATGTAATTGGTACCCTATCAATGTTCTTAGTCTTCAAATTGATACAGTATATTTCTTACATAGAAAATATTCTTGTGAAAATGTATTCAATATGAAGGGCTTAGAAACATTAAAAGTGATAAGATGTTTGTCAAAATACAAGACACAGCTTCTGTCTATTTGTGATCAAAATCCAGATGTTGATATTAGGCCAGCCCATTCTATGTCAGAATATGTATTGACTGCTGGTAATTTTTATTCTTTCTCGATCCATGCCTTCACTTGTCTATGAATTTCACCACTAGTCTGTGAGCAACGTAAGAGAAAAACCAATTCTTCATATATCAATTTCCACCGTTGATCACAATATGATACACCAGATTACACAAACACCAGCGTTTTGGGTTTTGAAGTAAAATACATACAGGATAAAATCTTGGATAGACCATTTACCTGATCTTTGCATTTGCTTATCTCTAAATCTATTTTCTCATCTGTAAATCTCTCTTTATATATATATATATATATATATATATATATATATATATATATATATATATAATATACTCTCATGCAGGTTAAGAAATTGAATATAAAGCTGAAATTCAACTAGTAGTTTATAGTAGATGCTTAATTTAAAGGACTAGCTTCTAGTCTCCTTTTTATTGTTAAAATTTATGTTCAATTAACATTTTTCTAAAGGAAGTTGTGAAGTACTAGAAATACAAAAAAAAATGAGAAAAGTATATAAGACTTTTTCCCACTGTATTTAATTAAACTAAATACATGTAAACAGTTTTAAAAGGAAGATTGAAAAGTGATTATTCAAATTATAAAAGAGAACATTGCAATAATTTTAATTAACCCCATAATTGGTTGATTAACAGGTTTTTGTACTGATAAATATAATTTGAAATATTTCTCTGGGGATACCCATAGTGAAACTAATTTTCTAAGATATTTACTGTATCTTATATAATATGTATATATCCACTTAATTTCAGAAAATGACAATGAAAAAAATCATTTCCTGACTTTTATGGTCCTGCTTACTTCACTTTTATTCTACATCTTCTACTCCATATGATGGCAAAAGAGCCCATTAAGATTTCCTTTGAACCTGATAATGTATCATTTTCTTTCTGGCTGATCTTCATGTAGGTCAAATCTTAAATATTACCTTCTGGAGGGAACTCTGAAAACTCAATCAGACACCCAGGCTTATATTGTATTATGTTGCAAATCGCCTATTAAACTATACTCTTTCTTAATTATCTGCATTACAGTTGCTGGTACATGATATTTTTATTTATTTATTCAACTATAAAGCAGGGTCTTTTTACTAATCAAATTTTTAAGGCATGGCACATTAATGAATTCAATTCTTCATTTTACTTATTCCATTCAACCAGAACTAGGCTTGACAAAGAAAACAATGCAAACAACTTAACAAATATTTAATGAATTAAAACGAATTTTCTAATGTTTCCACTTGCCAAAGAAACAATTTTTTCCATAGATAACATGAAGGAAAAGGATTTATGCTTAGGTAACATGTATTTAATGACAACTACCTGTTAGTGCTAGCTCAGTTACTTATGCATTTGCCTTGATTAAAACTTAAAAATATGAGGAGGAAGGTATAGCTCAAAGTGTTAGAGCAGATGTTTAGCATGCAGGAGGTCCTGGGTTCAATTCCCAGTACCTCTTCTAAAAATAAATAAGTAAATCTAGTTACCACCCCTACAAAAGAAAAATAAAAAATAAAAAAATTTGAAGAGTATAATAACACTTTTGAAAAGAATAACACATTTAAAATGAAAGAAAAAACATGAATAACTCAATAAAGTCATCTGCAAAATCAAAACTTTATAAAGGAGATTTTAAGTACTTATATATAAACCTAATTTGAAAATAAATATACATTTGATCATATATCTATAAATATATGTACATATGCCTATATGTAAATGCATATTGATATGTTTGTGTATGTATGTTTTATACACATATGTGAAAATATGTTCCTACACTAGTAAGTTTTCTGCGCATGTATCTTATATTCTGTCATTTAGTTAGAAAAAGAGTATTTTAAGATTCAACTCCAAACAAGTATAAAAATAAATGTTTTCAAGTTTTAAAATCTATTTTTCTTACTAAATGTAGAATAAAGCTATTATAGCTTTTGATATTTATTACAATTTTAATTTATATGTAGTTATAAAAATATTTAGAACTAAATTTAAAGAGGGAAATTTGCTAACATTCTGTGGAAAACATATATTAAAATATTTCAGAAAGGATATTTCATAAGCAATTTTCCACCAATGATATTAAATAAGGAATTATATTTTAATGATTTTAAGGTTTTAGATACCATAATGTAAGCAGCATAATTTGAGGAATCAAATTACAATGAAGAAACTAAAATGTGTGTTTATTAAATGTGATGATTGGATATGCCAAGAATTTTATATAGTTTGGCTCTGAAATCCCAAGTTAGAAAATACTGTACAAGCATAAAATGCCATGACTTGCTGATGGTCTTAATGAGACAAATTATGGTTAATATAATGAAAGTATTTTGATCTTCCTTTAGGGATAGCTAAACTTTAGTTTGATTTTCATATATTCAGTAACCAATTAGAAGTAAATGTCTGTGGACACTATTACATTACATATACAGAATCTCTATGCTTTACAATGAGCCCCAGAAGGGTGCCTGACAATCCGTAGAAACCAATTTATGAGGATTGCAGAAATATTAGTTTTGAATATGACAGAAGGTAGAACATTTCAATAGTACAGCATATTTGGTGCTGGTGTCCTAGTGTTTAAGCAGTTAAATATGTGGAATTTGATTGTGTGGAATTTGATTTAAACTCTGCCTTGAATATGAAGAAAAATACTGAAAACAAATTTTAAAGAAAGAACATGAACAACTGGAAAAATATGAACTAATCCTATGAATGGATTATGTTTGTGTAGAAACCATTAAAATGCTTTTAATTATATAGTACGTAGGACTGCAAGTTAATCTGGATATCATTATTCAGAAAAGCAATATATATATATGAATACTATTTGTATTATCTTATGTAGATTTGTTTCTGAGTTGAAAGTGTATTTAGTTGACCACAAGTAGAATTTGCCTCGTTACTTTTAAAATGCATTTGGAAAAACTAGTGAAGAAAGCTTTGCCAAAAACATAAATTTATACATTAATTTTAAATACTGTGTATAAAATACATTCTAAAGCATACTGTGAAATGTAACATTTCATAAACAGAAGTTTCTTAAAAGAAATATGTTATATAATAATATAATTCTTAGCAGTTTTTATGTTTTCTC
Organism: Camelus bactrianus; assembly: GCF_048773025.1. Taxonomy (NCBI): domain Eukaryota; kingdom Metazoa; phylum Chordata; class Mammalia; order Artiodactyla; family Camelidae; genus Camelus; species Camelus bactrianus. Next base: position 79,150,376 of record NC_133540.1, read on the forward strand.
TGGATGTCTATTTTATGGGATATTTCATGATATCACATATCCCTTTTTGAGCTCTCTTGGAATTCTTTAAAATATAAAATAACTAGTAGTATAAGTATATGTTAAGAAGTTTGATGGCCAGAAAATTCAATTGTACTTTTATATCAGTTAGAATAAGGACTATTGACTATAGCCTATGAATTACTAGATAACTCAATGAGCAATCTCCATTTGCCTGCCTGGAAATCTTTCAGTGTTCTATTACTGTGTTCATCCTCTTGCATCTATTCAGTAAATGGAACTGTCATTTTCCCCTGATTTCACTTCAGCTCTAAGGATGGGAGTCAGCTGAAACCCAACTGAAACCAAACAAAAACATTTCGTCTTATCCCAGTTGACCATCTTTTTGTCTAGTCCTTACTTTCTTCTATTTCTTTTTAATATTTCTTCCTAACATCTGGGAAGCTACACTGCTGAAAACTCTTTATGTCTTTAATCTAAGCTTCATATGAAGAGGGCGGAGGAGAAGGAGAAAAAGATTTGAAAATCATTCATAGGTATCAACACCAAGGGAAAAAATTACCTTTCCCTAGTTAACACATATTGTTCCTTATCTCTTTTTATTTTCATGGATTGATTTTAGGCGCACTTCTTATTTAATACTAGAAAACCTTGGGGGAGCTTTTAATCAATAAATAAGTATAATAAAACACTAATGATGGGTCTGCACTTGCAGACAGTCTGATACAATTGGTCTGGAATGGACTTTCATTACAAACATTTCTTAAAAGATCCCTGAGTGATTTTAATGAATGACAGTAGTTGAGAACCATTGCTTAATTGGTCATAAAAGACATATTTATTGACATCAACCTGCTCAAACACTACTTTTCCATACTTTTAAGCATAGTTATCTAAAATTTTTTTCTGGTATACCTACTAAGAGATTCTGAAAAAACACATTATTCCTCCCATTTTTTCCTAAAAATTGTAATATATTAATTTTAAAATATTCTAAGGGATTTAATTTTGTTTTACATAGTTTAATACTTAATAGTGCTTATTTTAATAACAAATAAAACTGTCACATCATTATTCAATGCATTCAATGATATCTAAATGCCCTAGTGATTTGATATCCACTATCATCCAATTAAAATAAAATTCATGAACCAGCTTTCCTTTAATTTATTTCAATTAAATATTTTAATGGAACATGTAATACGAGCATATTTAGGTATTAAGTCTTTCAGTGCACATTCTTTCATATTTATATTACTGTGTAAATTTTAAATATATACGTTTAAAACTTAAAACTTCTGCGCTAAAATTTATGTTGGCTTGAGCTTATTATTAGTCAAAATGTAACCAAAACAACACAAAGATAATTTAAAATTTTTGTAAGTACTTTAAAATAACAATATTCAATTAGATACATATATCTTAAGGAGATTACTGTAACAAAATTAGTTTCTGTTTACATGAATCAGTATTGCTTATACTTTCACAAGGAGGCAGAGTTCATTTGTATTTTTTTCTGTTCTTCATTTTTCATAGATGTAACTGCTGAAGAAAATTTTTATACAGAAATTTAGGAATAGATAAAATGTTTAACAGGAATAAAATTCCATTTTAAAAAATTGCTTAAAAATTATGTAACCCAACCTCACATTGCTGTATCATTAGAATTATTATTTTGGAACGTCTATTACCTAAAAAAATTCAGTTTGAGTGTCCTTTAATTTTAAGCTACTTATGTGCAAAAATATCTTTTGAACAATTTTTAAAATCATTCACTTTATAATCAAGGCATCATTATTGCCAGTTGTTCCTGTAGTTTTTATGTCTGTGGGAAGTCAGGTTTGGAATGGGTAAATATTATGCCTTTCTTTTGTAAAATGGAAGAAGCAAGATTGCAAAAATAAAATTAGAAATGGTGTCACAAAGTCAAAACAATATAAGTACAGCTTTAGGAAGATAAATTTTAAGAAATGGTACTAAGGAATTTGAGTTTTCAGAAATTAATTACTTTAAAATTATGCAGTCCTTAGCAACCCTTGGAAACTGCTCTTGTATAATCTATGTTATATGTAATCCAATTGGAAGATTGCTTTGTGATTATTTTTCATTATACTATGGTTTTATAACAGAAAAAAAATCGAGAAAATTTATTAAGGAAAATTACTTTTTCTTCAGGAAAAAATATTTATTTGTGGTATGTAACAGCAACATCCAACTGATTAATAAATCTATGGTTTATTAACTGTTTATAGTTATTTCCTATTGTTACAGAAAATACCTTGACACCATCAGCTTAGTTTTTATTTCAGAAGGAGACGTGTATAATTTACTTCTCATTTTGTTAATCATCTGTGCTTTTGCTTTCTATATTTTTATAATTTTAATATCCTATTCTGACCCACATAGCTCTCTTCTTAATTTGTTCTTCTCTTCTCAGATTGCCACTAATTTAATTATTTCCACTTCTTTCTCAATATTTTCTTTTTATTAATACCATTGTATATTTTTCTTCTATAATATCATACAGAAATCACATAAATCATCTTTTTAAAGAAGAAATTCCTGTTCAAAGTAGAACACATGTAAGAAAAATAAAGAAAAAATCACATTATCATTGCTCCTAACACATGGAGATAACTACTACTATTAATTTGGTATATAGATTTAATGTCCTTTTCCAATGAATATATTATTTTAAGGTTGTTTAATGATAAATCAAAAAATAGGAAATATGCTTTTCTTTTTCTTTGCAGTTTGAACTGAACTTTTTCATTAGTTCTAATAAGTTTTATTTCTCCTGCTAGCTTTTCTAGGGATACAATCATACTATCTTGAAGAATGTTAATACATTTTCTCTTTGTTTCAAAAAGCATACCTCATTTTTTAGCAATCAGTACTAAAGAGATATCTGCCATATTAATGTACACAATGCTTACCCTTCCTTCAAACACCTGTGACCAAATAATCTTTACCATATATCCTCCTTCGTTTCCTCCAGTGAGTTTATTATTTTTTGCCCCTCCTTGACTCTGGCTGGATTTCAGTTAAAGAGTCTCTCTTTATTCCAGTCTCCTATTTCATAGTATCTCATCTACCTAGCCTCTATTTAATTAGTTTCTATGTCCACTATTAGATCCTTGTAATTCTTCTTGTACTGTACTTCCACTTTTACCGTCATACCTTAAGTTACCCTCCATTTGTCCTTCAAAAATCAATGAGTTAAATACATTTTGCAATTAACAATTACAAATATTTATCAAGAAAATGCATGCACATGAATAAAAATTCATATATTATATAGAAAAATTAACAACAAAACAAGTCCTCTGTCCCATCCTGATCGAGACTTTTTCTTGTTTTTCACAGGACAGTTCCTATTAACTGGATATGCTTTACATTATTTGAAAGGAATTATGTCTATTAGAAAATGTAACTAGTTCTATTTATTGATTTTAGACATTCTTTATTTCCTTTCTGAAACAATATAGAGATCTGACTTACTGTGACATTGCCTAACTCCATTTCCACTCTTCCCCTGTTGTCAGTTGACACTAGAATTGTCAAACAACATTCTAAACTTTTCTTGTTTAACAAGGACACATAGTTTCACTTGCCTCAGTACTACGTAAAATAAGTGTTGGGACTCCCACAGTCTAACCACCGTACATCTACTGTCTGTTTTCAGAGGCTCTGTCATCAAAACCTCTTCACTTTACAATAGAAATAAGAGCTTATATGTTTTGCTCTAAAACTAGAGTTACACTGTATTATTAGGGTATAAAACTTTAATGCTAAGAAACAGAACATAGAACTTTCTTAAATATTGTTTACCACAGATCCATGCAGTATTAAACAATTTCAAATACTTGAGTTACCAGATATTTAATGGGTAAATCTGACCAGCTATTTTTTACAAAGTACTCACATAATATAGATCAGGAATTTGGATGGAAATGGCTTGTCCTCCTCTGCCCTGGTGCCACAACTGGGAGACTTAAATTACTGAGCATAACTAAAATGACTGGAGGCTGAAACAATCTGGCCTCTTCTTCACTCATATATGTGGTGCCTGAGTTGTGACAAACCAAAATCTGAGCTCAGCTGAAGTTGTCAACCAGAGTGGCTACACATGGCTTCTTCATGTATCCATGATGCTTGGGCTTCCTCATACCAGGGAAGCTTCAGAGTAGCTGGACTTCTTGTATGGTGGCTCAAGGATTCAAGAGAACAAGACAGAACAGTACAGAGGGGTCAAGGTCTTTTATGACTCAGTCTTAGAAGTCACAAAGTATTACTAGTATTCTATTGGAGAAAGCAGTTATAGATAAGGAGAGGGGACACAGACCCCACTTGATAGGTAGAATGTCAAAGAATTTTTGACATTTAAAATAATGTATTTCAAACAATCTTGCCACATATTTAAAGTGTTATCTAAACACATATGTAAGCAAAAGCATGCTAATTGAACAACATATTTTAGAGTGCAAATTCCATAAAATTCTGCATTTTGTCCTTGGAAAACTGCAATGCCACATGATCCTAAATGTCAAGGAAAATCATAAGACCTGATATGGTAATAAACTGATATTATATGTCATGTTTAACAACTTTACCCATACCTTTTTTTAATATTGGCAAAATTGGCAAAGGTCATGAGATAGTAATAATCACAGAACTTGTAAATGAGTTTCTTCCCAATTTAGGTAAGTATTTCTCAGTAGCTGAACATATTAATAACATTCTGGAGAGTATCAAAACTAAGACAGTCCTATTAGGTTGGACTATAGTAATGAGTATAAATTGATTTCTATTTAAATATTATGAAACTTTCTCTAAGTCTAATTTACATTAAAGGGTTGCCTTGATTTCAGTCTGTTAAACGAGAGATTATTAACAGAATATCAAATGATGAATTCTGAAATAATGTACTCAATTCAGAAATAGTTTTTGGAGCGTGTATATGAAAATCATGGTTCATACCATTATAATGGTAACTGTACATTAGCTTATAAAGAAATATGACAAGCTAACACCATATTTTCCTGTATATTATGGTGTATATGTGTATTTCCTGTATATTATATATATGGAGCCATATATTATGGTGGATTATTTCAATAATAAAACAAAAATTCATGAAATAGCATTATTGTTTTTGTTTTGTTGATTGCAAAATTCTTCCTGCAGGGGATATTGCAAAAATTTATGGCTTCAACCTTTAGTTTAGAATTAATGTTATTGCTGAGCTTTGGGATTACAAATAGCTATCTATTTCCAACATAACAAGAGACAACCTTTACAAAAGCCATTTAATAAATACTGCCTTTGCTAGAAGACAAAAATGTTTATTATGTGATAGGTATTGACAAAGGGCAGAGAATAAAGGAGAACAGTTATAAAATTAAAACAGAGAATAAATACTTTACTTTCTATTGATAAGCTCTATCTACTTGGCAAAATAACACTGTCAAAAATTTCTAGCATAGATAATTTTTAATAGTCCTGAAAATTATTGACTCTTCATGCATTTTCTTCTATAAATTATGAACCATTTTTTAAATTTAAGTAGCAAGATATGCCATTTCCTATGTTAATTCAGGATATTTAAAAATAAACTTCAATATTAGTTTTATATATTATTTTGCATATGAAAACATTGTGATAATTTAAAGAAATTTGTCTTCAATGCTTTTAATGATCTAAGCTGAAGTTTTGAGATTAGGTATGAAATTAGGCTTTGGGATAAAAAGTTGTATTCGGTTGTTAATCATGCTCTGCAATTCTCTGATTAATATATTTTCTTTATTCACAGTTGCATCTCTAATGCCAGCCTAAACTATTTTTTGTTTATTTCTTTGGTTTATTTTAGAAGACTTAAAACACCTAGTAAACTAACTGTTGTCTATATATACATATATATATATATATATGTAAAGATTTTTCTTTGTAGCTGTATACAAATTTGTAAAATTAGTTAGAATATGGAGCTCATTGCATATTAGTTTCTTGAGGCAGTCTTTTGGCTCAATAGTATACAAATAGTAATGCCTGAGTTCAAGGATTAAGTATGTGCTTCTTAGTATAGAAACAATTAGCTCATGATCATGTGATTGCTCAATATATAGTTTATGAAAAGTGACACCAAGGCTCTAAACATGGCTCAGGAGGCAGAGGATGAATGTCCTTTCCTTTGGCTGAGGCGATTATTTAAGGACAGCATAATTATGTGCCCTCTATGAATCATCTACATAAATTTAGGTTTTATTAATTCTAATGGAAGGAGACTTGCAAATAATTCTATTAAATTTATTATTCACAACATAGTGCAAGAATGCGAATGTGGAAAAATATCAGCATTTGTTGCTGTCGTCATACACTTAATAGAAAATTTTATTACTGTGAAAAGTAGCTGTCAGTATTTAAAGATATATTTTAAGACTATAATATACAGTAAATATGATAACAAAATGTGTTTTTTCTCTCTATTCTTTTTGTTAATAATTTTAAACATTTGTTTTCTTCAGTACCATTCGATTAAGTACCATTTACTGAAGGGGTTTAGTAAAGATTATTTCCAATCGTAATAGAACAAGCCATTCAGCACAGAGATATGATGTGGTTTATGTTATATAAATATGCATATAAGATGTAATATATATTTATTTCATATTATATATTTTGTATATATGCAGGTATATGAACATATATTTGCACTGTATTATATTTATATTTTAAATGAAATTATGCAAGGTATATTTTGGATTGTGATTATTATTCAAGGTAAGCTTATTATAAATTACACATAATTTATAAATTTTTATTTTCAAGAATATTATTACTCATTTTGGTTATAAGTGCTTAAATTAGTACTTACAAGGTATTATTCTACTTAGAGAAAATATATAATATTTTTTTTTTTTTTAGTTTAAATTGGCCCAAGTAACAATAAGTGACATTGCTTTGCTTTTGTTGATTCAATTCATGGTTCTGATAAATCTTTAGGAAATAATATAGTTTATGGAAACATATTATTTGTCAGCTTATTGTTGCACTTTTTATCATTTAGTAGCTATTATAATATTACTATAAGAAAAAGCAAACAGTGTAAACATTTAAAAATATAATCCAACCTGAAATTTGTATTTGCTTACCAACCAATGTGATTAAAACCTAAAATTCTTATGATTTTTAGTTAGCAAAATATTTTTGCATAGATCAGGCAGATGACTGTTGAGAGCAAAATTGATAGAAATAATCTTACAAAATAGTTTACATTTAGAGGGCTATTTTATAAGTAACCAACTACCAAATAATTATACAAATACTAAAAACTAAAATTCAAGTTTACTTTTAATTGTGGTCATTTTAGCATGAACATGAACATAATCTGCAATTCTGCTTGCTTCAATGTATTGTAAATTCTATCTAAAATTCTTAATTTTACTCACAAAGACTATAACCAAGAAAGAACATATAGTCTCTGTCCCTCATTTATTTCTATTAATTCAAATCCAACAAATATTTGTATGATTAATATGCTTGGTCCTTTCCCTAATCTAAAGGAATATAAATTGCAAAGAATCTAGAATCTAGGTGTTTAAAGAAAGTGGAAAAAAAAAAAAAAGAAATAGAAGTGCCAAAAACAAGTCTCAAAACAAAAATGGGTGGCACATTATAGTATCTCATTACTTTACAATTGGCAATTACAATCAATAATTGCTTAAATGCACAGAATAAGGAGTGAGCACTATGGCAGTATTTTATTTGAAGACTTTCAAGATGTTCAGACTTGAAATAGTTCTTAAGTAATATAATGGTTATTTCGGAATGTGGAAATGTGTGCTGATGAAACACAAGGCTTAGGCAGGAGACAGAAGTAAATAAAGTTTAAAGGAACAGAGAGTTCTAAAATTGAGAGTAAATATAAAGCATATGCACATTCAACCCTACAAACAACCCCTTAGGGGGGAGGAGGGAAATGAAAGTGAAATTGAAATGAAAATGAGTAAGAAACTCATTTAGGAGAGATTAAAAGATTTGCCAAAAAATTCCATAAATAACAGGGCTGTTACTATATTTCAGAAGATGAGAAATTAAGATAAACTGAAAGTGCAGTTTAGAGCCATGGCATTTATTATAATAGTTCTTAAGATGAATTTGGAGAAATTCTTGATACCCATTTCAAAAAGTAGTTTCTAGAGTATGCCAGTTCAGACTCTCTTATTTTTAAGCAACAGGCAACTCAGTCCAAAGTGACTTAATTTAAAAGGGATATAAAAACAATCTGCAGTTAAACCCACTTTTATGATAATCTGACCAGTAAACTCAAATGACATCACTAGCAATCAGTGTCTCTTCTCTCCTCCACATGGCTTTATTTTCAGTTTCCATGTTATTACAAGGTAGCTTCCAGCAATTCCAGACATAGATCCTCCTACTTTCAAGTCCAATGAAAAGAATATCATGCCCAGGTTGCTCCAACAGAAATCTCTATACTAGCTCTTAATGGCTTCAATAACATCATGTGGCATTGTCTAAATGAAATAACTGGCTAAAGGAACATGACACTTAACACATGCCCATTTACGGAGCCAAGGGCTAATTTAACATTAGCTAAACACATGGTTTAAAATTGAGGTAAAGCTAGTTCTGCCTAACTGGTATCAGGATTCCATTGTTAGAATTAAGGTGAATGTTATATCTGTTTGGAAATTTTTGGATACTATATTTCCTTTGAGGATACAATACATACATTGCCCTATTAAAATCTTTAAGAAGTCTTACAGGAAATAAATAGGTTAAACTTGTTAAATTTAGAGTTTCTGAAGTTTAAATGACCAACACACACAATTTCTTAAATTGTTTTTCTGTATCACTTTTAATGTCTGGTAAAGGTAGTATTCTGATAAAAAATTTTGGAAAACACTGATGCATAATTGGTTTTGAGACTGAGTTTTCATTTTATTCAGTAGGGGAAAAAAAACTATTGAATGAATAGTTTCCCAATTGGTAATATGATTGAAAATATGGTTTTGGGTGATTAGACTAGCAACATTATGAAAGATGGACTGTGGTGAGGACAGACAGGAATTGGAAGGCTATTGTAAGTGTATGCAAATATGTCTCAAGGTTTGTCCACATTGTTGACTGATCCATGGAAGCCACAACTTTATTAGGTGATCTGGAAAAGTCATATAGCCAAATTTTTGTGCTAAATCAGGATTTAAAGCACAAGGTCAAGAATTTGGGTGAGTATGAGGCATTCAGGATAAAAAATTCTTAGGGGAAAATGTCGGGTTTTAGAAACAAAGGTGAGGACATTAAAATTAACACATTTTATTAATGTAAAAGCTGAGAGGAATTTGTAGTATATATAACATAAAATCTAATACTTTGAGCCAATTTTTTTTTTTTGGTGACAACTGGAAGTATTTGTGGAGTGTTTGCTTTGTTTTGGGGGATATGTGTGTGTATGTGTTTGCTTGTGTGTGTGTGTATGTGTGTGTGTGTGTTGATACACTAGATTTAGAAATGTTTCCAGTAATTCAAAAGACAAAGTAAAGATTGCACCAGTGAAATTTTACACTCAGTTCCTATATGGATGTAATACTGATACAAAAAGGCCAGGTAACAATTAAGTGGACTTTAAGGAAGCTTTTGTGGAGAGATGCAAAAAGGGAGAGCAGAGGAATAAACAATGCCAGACAAGGGGAAGGGAGAAGAAAGAAAAGAAAATTGAATAGAAGATAAGTTAGGGGAAGCGAAGAAAAAGGAAGGCAAGGGGAGAGAATTTAAAAAATGGTAAGAAAGAAAATGGTAGTGCCTGATTTCAAAATGTCTAGACTATTTTATTAGTTTTTTAAAGTACACTTTTGCCAAGAATCCAAGAATCATTTAGTGAAATAATTATATGACCAGAAGGCTGCAAAATTACAACTTTAGAGATTTTTTTTTCTAATTTGATGACATTGGCATATTTCTAAAATACAGATATGAATATATCAATTTCATGTTTAGGAATAGATCCAAAAACATGAATGTAGTTATCGTTATTAATATAAACATGTGCAATAATATAGCCTGTTAGTTTCATAAAGTGATTGCTGGTATAAACATATGGTGTATTTTTATGGTTTTGAATTAAATATCTTCTTAAACAAAATCACATCATTTACAAATATTTTCTGTAAAGTGCTTGATAGTAAAAATAAAAAACGAGTAAATATTTGCTCAATTAGCAAAATTGAGGCTATGATGTAGATACTTTTATAACCAGAGAGAAAACATTTCCACAAAGTTTTTGTTATTTTTGAAACAATAACATTAATAAGAAGGTATTTTAAAATACAAGTATAATAATAGAAATAATAGACTTTTGGAGGGATGATATTTTACTTAATTGGGATTCAAAGTGAATGTTCTCTATCATCAAAAGTGATTGTAAATATTCATCTGCTAAAGCTGACATGTAATTAGTTTTACATATTTCATCTTTAAAATGTCTTTCTACACAGACAGGCACTTACAAATACTGTTATCAATCCATAAGCATATAATTTGTTGTGAGACATTTATAGAATGTTATAGATTTTACTTTTCTTAAAATTTCTCTCTTAGCCTGTCTTACGATTGAAGATTAATCATTTCCAAATGAAGGTTTTGTAGAAGCTCCTTAATTGCACAGTGAAATTTTTTTTTGAAATCTGAACATTTCCTTTGGACTTGTATTGAGTTCCAAAAAATGCTGCTAGAACAGTTGTGAGTTCACAAAATACATATGTTTCAAACTTATTGGAAGGTGGGGATCTTGCTTTTTGTTTTAACTTTGAGAACATGGAAATTACATAAAGCAACTTGTCGTTACCTCTAATTCTAGACAAATGAGTAGTCCAGATAACTCTACTACAGTATTAGTTTCACATATAAGTACTTTTTTGTTTTGCACGTTTAGTATAAATTCATTAAGAAATATTATCAGCAAAATCTAGTTTCCAAAGCCACTTAATATACACCATTAGTGGTTGAGGGTCGTTCTCTTCCAAGAAAACTAAAACAACTCTACTCTCAACTAATGCAATCACAATAAAATGTTATGATTTCAAACCATAAGTTTTCTGTATTGTAAATTGACAAAGATTATCTTGCTTCTATTTCTGCAAAAAAAAAAAAAAAATGGAATTAATTAGTTTTAAATCCATGAAAGCAAGTGAAGTTCATCACTGACACTCAGTGAGACAATAGGTTCAAATATTTTTCACAGAGTATCTATCCAAGATTAATGAAGGAATAACCATAAGGTATAAACACCGTGCATTTTCAAAAACCTTGAGAATTTGTTCAAATATACCTTTTTGTACTCCACACATATTTCCCCCACAATCAGCTATAGCACTTCATAGCAGATTCCACTTGAAGTTGTATTGCATTACTGTTTTCTCAATATCTTTGAAAATATTCTCAACTGTAGTCGTTCCATGCAGAATATTTTGTAGAGGCTAATTCTTCTGTCACTTCAAACTGGGCATTGACTCTTCAAATAAACAACAATTTAGCAGTGCAAGTACCACACGTCCACTCAACAAGAGGTGAAGGACAATGCTTGAAGTCACTTGCTTTGTTATATAAGTGAATATTAATGTTGCTCCTAATGTCTTCAGTCCTTCAAAGCAACTGTTTTCACCAAAAGGCTAATAGTCTTAAACAAGTATATATATGTTTGGACATATTTCTCTGGCTACTGCAATCAAATACCATTCAAGGAACTCATCATCAGCAAACATTTTCCCCTGTTAGCAAAAATGACCCTGTCAGAAACTTGCTTTGTTCTAAGCTTTTACTTTCATTTTTAAAATGTTTTGTGAAGAAATTCTGATATGATGAAATATTCTATTTAAAATTTTTTTGTTTCCCAATAATCTGGAGACAATGTGATGAGTGCTATAGTGTCCAGTTTCATTATATGATAAACACAATACTTTGTCATACAATTTTATAACAAAATAATCTATAATTCCCTGTTCTTAAAAGTATGACAGTCAAAGTCCATTTTTATATTCTTATTTTGACATGATGGGTATGCTTTGGTAATAAAAATAAAATAGAAATTCTGTTGAGTTATGACTATATTATTGCAATTTGTTTCTTTCACAAGTACTCAGCTCTACCATTGTGGGACTAAGCCAGTCATATAAAATATGCAAATGAGTGAATGTGACTGTGTTGCAATAAAACATTCTGGAAATTGGAATTTTAATTTCCTGTACTGTTCATTTCTATGATATGTTGTTTTATTACTCTTTTTTTCAACCATTTATTACTTTTTTTAAATTTTAGTTCATTTACCATACAAAAATAGTCAACTATTTTTGGTCCATGAACCACGGTTTGCTTACCCTTCTACTACAATATATATAAAATATGCTGTAACACAAAAAAAGTTAACAAATCATTGATGTTTCCTATGTGATTAAATATATTTTCAATAATATTTATTTATGTATACAAACTGTAATTAAGAGAATGAAAACCAAAATACTGGAAATATCTGTGTAAGTGAAAATCATAAGGACAGAAAGAAAATAAAATTAGAAAGTTTTTTAAAATCAAGTAAAATAATCAGAAGAAAACCTTGAAATAAAGTCTAACAATCTTGAATTTCTGTGGGCAAAAATAGAGCAAGCAAATAAAAAAGGACTGACTGTACATGCACAATTACTATTTCAAATCATAAGATGTTTCTCAGGAAACAGTGGTGAATAATGTTTGATCTGCTGTCACCTAAGGTAATCATTGTTTATATTAACATAGATCATTTTCATTCATGTTACCATCAAAATAGTTTGCTTCTTTAGACATTAATCCAAGTTAGACCTATTTTTCACTTTTTAGTCTCAATTTGTTACTTCTCATATGTAGTTAATTCCACAATATATTGTTAAAGTTCTACAAAATATTATTAATTGTTAATGAAGTGATGAAGAACCTGGATTCATCTTGGCCCATTAATATATGACTGTAGTGAATCACTTAAGTTTTCTGTACTTAGTTTCCTTAGGTCTGGTTTTCCAGGAGAACCAGTGGAGAATTAGAATGTAAGTGATATATTAAGGAAGTGCACCCAGGAGAATATCATGAGAGAATTGGGGAACAGAAACAGAGAACATGAAGCTAAGTAAGAATGTACTTTGAGGCAAGAACCCAACCTCAAAGTGATCACATAGGAAGCTGTGGAGTGTACACTGAACCTCAGTGGTAGTCTCACTTGAAGGAATGGAGCTGGGCTTCCCTACTCTGTCTACCAGTTAGACACTGACTATATCACCATAGAAATGTAGACTCCTAGCACCCTAGCACTTGGCCAGGAGCTCCAGTAGCCCAAGGGTAGTCCTCTGAAGAAGGTCTCAGATACAGGCCATTAGAAGAAAAGCACTCAGAAGGTGGGAGATAAGCACATGAATGGAACTGAGGCCACGTGGGTGAAACACCGACTATTTGTTAAAGCTGGAAAATAGGGGTATAATATTGCCTAAATATTTTTGAGTGCTCACTTTATCCCAAATACTAAGTGAAGCACTTTAGTTTGTTTTTCTTTAAGGTAACATTTATGCATAGCGTTTACTCAATGAATGTTGCCTAATATTGTTATTTTTATAGCTCAGACAAATTCAGCTTTGTTGAACACACATATGTTATGAGATTAAATTGTACATTTTTGATAAGTTGTACCTCTTAATTTAAACATTAGAATGCCTTCAGTTATTATAAATTTATTATTTAATCTTATATCTTGTCCTGAATGAAAGACTACTCCAGGTATTATGATAATTATACTGAGAGGATCTCCATGACAATAGCAATCAAGTTCCTAGTACTTTACATTGGACAAAAATAAACAGGTATCTTGTGTATCCCTTAGAGAATTCTATCCAGGTTAGTCTTGTTTTTCTTTTCTGAGTGTGTTATTTGCCACATATGTGGTGGTATATTTTAAGTGCAGGGAAGAAACAGGGTGAGAATTATAGTTGCTGGAAATTCCTGCTTTCTGGCTTCCTGAAACCTTAAATGACATGTTATAACTCTTTTCCTTTGATTATGTTCACCTTTCCCTTTGACTACTTTAACTTCTGAGAATAGTACATTACTTATCAATTAAAAACATATATGTATTGTGTGTGTGTGTGTGTGTATGTAAAGGATATTTTCTTATTCTTCACATGGTAACATTAAATAATGAGTCTTCAACTCCAATATATTTTATCCAAGATGATTACTATAGCACGGAAGTTTTATCTCAGTTCTCCATTAAATTCATCTTACTATTTATAAATGTAATTATTTCTATTCAACATGGAAAATTTAGTGATTGTGTATATTTTTTGCTAATTATAATTTGACTTACAAATATATAGCTCATATTAATATATCCCTATATTTAAGGATATATGTCAACTCATAAAATTATTAATTTTAGACATCAGTAATAGGGTAGTAGCCAGATCTCTTTCTGTAGAATGTCATATACATACAGTTTTATCATTCGAATGGATTTTAAAACTCTCCTACAAATTGAAAGCTTATACCATTTCCTTCTGTCTTCACATATTGTGAATATGTCAGTGTGAGGCAGAGTTTGAAAGGTAGTAATTCAAAGTAGTGTGAGAATTAACTATACAAACATTTAGAGTAATTTGGGCTTATAAATTGCATAGCCTTCTTATATACTTTAAATGTACTCTTATTTAACTACTTTTATCTTACAGCAGATGTGATGGCATTCTATTATGTCAAGTCATAAGGCAAAGGAAAAGTAAGATTAGAAGAGCCCCGAAGAAAAATTTTAAATGTATTAAACTTGAAATGATATATAAATACAAGCAGAGTGGCCCCTATGAACAAAAGCACACAGAAAGCAGAGGTCAAAAATAGGAAATAGGGACTCAAGTTTTCAGCATGCACACCAGTGACATTGCTACAATATCTCCCATGGATGCAGAGACTTCTGTACACTTCATGAGGTTGGCAGTATGAATGAATATATACTACAAGTGAATTAGAATCCCATCTTCCTTTGAAAACTATAATTTCTCAGAGAATATTTTGAAATACATTTGAAAGGCTCAGTCATTTTGCTTAACTTTCCTGAGTCCCCACATTACTCTTGTATGTAAAAGTGAAATGTGAGACAGAAAATACCTTTCTCACAGTGTTTTTATATTTTTTAAATGCCCATTGATTGATTGATGCAAAGTGTGTTCAAAAATACATTAATTACCTTCTTTAATCTTACATGAATTACTTTAAAACTCAAAAAAAATTTAACCTTTTTGAGAGTGATAATCTTAAAAACAAAACAAAACAAAAAACTGACAATATTAAGCAAGATTGTGTGTGTGTGTGTGTGTGTTTATCTGGTTTCTTACGGATTGTGAAAAATCATTTGACTAAATCTTAGTCTTTTAGTCTTTATATGTAAGGACAGGAATTTTTAAAGCACTTAATTTTCATCAAAGAAGGAAAGCCATAATGTCTTTCTTACACACTTACCTTGAGATTAAGCCTGGATTGAATGAGAGTGATGTAACCTAGGGTGTAGTGAAAAGTAGCATAAAGGAGCAAAGGAGGAGCAGGATTTGTTGGGTAACCTACAAAAGGAAAACAGTGGCCATAAATATGCAGATCACTTAGAGATTTTCTTATGTTTGAGGCATTCCAAAGCTAATTTTCATATATATAATATGTTCTGAGGCAATGACCCTGGGAGATATTATTTAAACTCTATTCAAAGGAAAATATTCCACAGATAATATTACCATTGACCTGTGTGCACCTAAACATACAAATCACTTCAGAATGGACTAGGTTAAGTTTCTCTCTTATCTTTTTTCAGTGCCTTTATCTCTGATTGAGAATAAAGGTATGTCATTAGTCTGTACATCTTTCAAGCATAGAAAAGATATTTGTCTAATAATTCCCAAAACAAACATTCTTCTGTGAAGATCATATCTGAAATGTCTCAATATTATAAAAAGAAAAGACAAAATTAATCCATTTCCCTTTCTGTTACCTCAATCGGAACAATTTATCTTTAGAAGTTTAATTTATCCATAAAAGTATGTACCTGGAAAAACGAGCCATATATATTTATTCTAAGTGCTGGCTTGGTTAATCTTTGACAAAACATAGTGATAATAGGAAAGCAAATATACCCTTAAGAATAACTCTATATAAATATCATTAGTAGCAAATTCATACCGATAGATAAATGTTTATGTATATTTTTTGGTCATGGTAAGAAAAGTTAACATGAGATTTACCCTCTTAATGAATATTTAAGTGTACAATACAATATTGTTAATAATAGGTATGATGTTGTACAGTACATCTCTAGAACTTATACATCTTACATAACCAAAACTTTGTATGCTTTGAACTACTCCTCATTTCCCCATCCCCTCAACAACCATCATTCTACTCTCTGCTTCTGTGAGTCTGACTGTTGTAGATAATTCATAAAGTAAAATCATGCAGCATTTGTCCTTCTGTGATTAGCTCATTTAACATAGCATATTGTCCTCCAGATTTATTCATGCTGTCAAATATGGCAGGATTTCAAGATTTCCTCTCTTTTTAAGGCTGGATAATATTCCATCATATATACAAGTACCTCAGTGAGTTTAATTAGATTTTAGTGACTGATTATTACATCTTCTTTGGGTAGCAACCATTATATTATTGATGTCTCTTAACCCCTGAATTTGCCTGACCTGAAGAAACCAGCAAATTTCTCTATTTAGATGTTCATGAAATTACTCCATATTGCTTTTAGCACAATAGATTTCTGAAATGGCAAAGAAAAATCTGGCTTTTCAACCTTTTTTTTTTAAGCACAGAGTGTCTGTTAAGCATAAATTTATAATTTCACAATTGTGAAACTACATTTCTTTTTTCACAAAGCCGGAGATACTGGGCACAATAAAGTGGATAATATATTCACTAAAACTAGCAGCGTACAGAATTTAAATTGACCATATGACATTATTGTGAAAATATATTCTTTTGTTTCTCTGAAAGGTAATGATAATTTAATAATTCTATACTAGTGGAATGACATGTTGGTATATTTATTAGAGTGATTTCCAATCATCACACTGAAATGCCAGTGTTAAATCATCTATTTGTTAGTATAATAATAGCTTTCATTTGAACAGTGCTTTACAATTTTCAAAGAACACTTTCATACATTATCCCTTCTGTTCTTCAAAATAACTCTGTAAGGAGGCAGATAACTGGCATCCCCTTTTTATATAAATGAAGAAATATTGGCTTAAAGAGTATTTATGGCATGGCTATAGAAAGTTAATAGCAGATTTGATCTTGAATCCCAGTGTTCTTTCCACCAAATTATTTGGAAGTCAAATACTATGAGAATTGCAAAATCAAGTCAGCGAGTATCATAACAAATTAGACTGTATTTAGATGACAACAGTTATCTAGATAAAAATGGGCATATTTCATTAGCATCTATAAATTTACAACTATCCAACATTTCAAATCATATACCTCCAACTTAGGCCAGTCCTTTAGAAAATGATCAGAATGATAAAGACAATCCTCATAATTAGACCCCAAATGCCATTTTCATAAGTTTAGTTTGCAGCGAGTCAAACGTGACACATAATTATCTTTGTTTCAAAAGACCACACTTCTGAATAGAATTCACTAATGATTTAGTCTATCTTCTGGAAAGTCCATATTTTCCCTAATGATCCTTAGAACTATCCACACTTTGCACTAATTTTGCATTTCAGATAACTTTTATGGCAGTGGCAAGGTCTTCAAGGATATGGGACAAGTTTCAGGCGCAGTGAATGTTTAGATGGTGTCAAATGATCCTGCTCCTGCTCAATGCTTCAAGAGAGGAGGAATCTCATGCCATACCTGCCTGATATATTTGCTTTTGGAGAAAAACCAAACTCTTGTCTAGTCTCACTCACCTCTTGCTGCTTTTTGAAGATGCTTAGGAGGCTGCACATTGGGGATACATACTTGGTTTGCTTTCTGAATAAAATGCTCTTCCCCTAGATGTGTTCCCATAGTGTACCTTCTCCCTTCTTTTAGATTCCTGCTCAAATCTCATTTTTCCCATGTACATGTTAGACTCCTCTGTGTAAATTAGGAGCCTCAGTTTCT
The DNA here is from genome assembly GCF_048773025.1 of Camelus bactrianus. Classification (NCBI taxonomy): domain Eukaryota; kingdom Metazoa; phylum Chordata; class Mammalia; order Artiodactyla; family Camelidae; genus Camelus; species Camelus bactrianus. The sequence goes on from NC_133540.1 coordinate 79,168,565, forward strand.
TGTGAAACACTGGAATTTTTTTTTAATCCCTTCTGAGCACTTATTCCTTCTTGAAACTACATCATCTATTTATTTATTGGTTTCATTTTTATCTTGCCCCTGTAATATAAGCATGATGTTGTACTAAAAGGGACTGGGCCTCTTTTTTGTTCACCACTATATCAGCAACACCTAGAACAGCAGGTTGCACATATCAGCTGATTTGAATGATTCCATAGTATTCTCACTTTGCCTGTGGGGACTCAATATTCTGTGCTACTATACCATTGGGATTCATTCTCTGCAATGCCAAAGACTGGGTATTCCCAAATTCACTTGGTCAAATTAAGGCTTCCATCTTGCTGCTGTTGTTTGCTCTGCAGAGTGGTAGATTTATCTTACCCTGCACGATACAAATGAATTTAGTTGGCTATAGTTACTTTGGGAAGCTTGGTGCAGATTTAAAGAACACAAGTGAAACTAAGTTGAATTCAAGGGTTTTAGCCAGTAAAGATTTTAGTGCAATGCTAGTTTTAAACAATGAGATGTCAGTGATTAAATTAGATTTTCAAAATTTTTTGGTCTCCATTGATGATGGCAAATGGCAGTGTCTTGAATTTCCATTTAAATATTTATTTAAACATAAAGTTTCCCTTGTGAACTGAGGTTATTTGATTACTCATAAACAACATTCAGAAAATACCCACTCTCCCTCTAGACTGACAGAATTTATACAATTTGGTCTAATTTTTCAGTCTTGCTTCCCTCTATTTTCCTGTTTTCCTATGTGACTGTTGAATACAAAACTTGTCCAGTGCCCTGGGGCTTCTTTTTGTTGGCATTGAATTTTTCACGTTTGAGTAAATCTGCTCGAGTTAAAATCACTAGGTTACTTTCTCTGATCGCTGTTATTCTTTTCCTCTCCACTGTTCAATATTTTTACTCAAACCTTTTTCCCTTCCCAATTACCATTTGTACTCAATCTCCAACAACAAAAAAAGAATAATTCTAATATATTTTAATGCTTGTTATATTTTATAGTTATATTTGTATAATTTTTAATAAAACAAGTTATCTAAACCATATGTATTATTACAATAAAAATGCAAAGTGTGTGATAGCTTTTTGAATATTTATGTATGTATTTATTCTTGAGTTGTTTTAGAAGAGGAAACAGATTTTGTTTTTAAGTAAACTCCCCAAATAGCAAGTAATATATCTTGCAGTTACTTGGCAGCAAGCATAATCATTGATTGGCGAAATAAAAATATTTTAAAAAATGAATTAGTTAGATCATTCCTTTGATCTTGTACTGAGTTATTGTATAGTAACCTTCAGCAATTAAGATGTAATTGCTGATAACTACATGACAATTTGTGATTGTCATATTAATATCTTCATTTACCAATTGATGAATTGACTAAAGGTTTAGCAGATGTATTCATTGTTTTTTTGTGGTTTGTTGACAATGTTAGTAAATTGAAGAGTTATTTAGATTAATGTGTTATAGGATTTGCTAGAGAATATCTTCTCTATCAAGAGCTTCCAATAAGAAACTAAATTGGGGAAAATATTACCATCATTTGACACTATATTTTTATATTAAAAAGCAATGAAAACACTGTGTTACTAGAATTGGCATTTTCATCAAAATATTTAAAGGTCTTAACCAAATATGTACCTCAGTCAAAATTTGGAAAAGGCTTTTGGTATTTAGCTGAGAACCCAAATATTTACATATATTTAGAGTATTTTGTGGATGTTAAAACAAATTGTTCAGTGTGAGAAAGAACTGCTAATTATTTACATTTTTCAGTTGTTACAGACTTTTCTACCACTAACTTTGTATTAAAAAGTAAAAACATAGCATTTAGTTTATTTACAAACTCTAGATTTTGCTTATGTTACTTAAGCTTAAATTCAACTAATGTAATATTTGAATAAGCTTTAGACTTCTGCTAGCTGAGAGCTCATTAGCATGGCACTTTCCAGCACACAAAAAAAGTCATTTATATTCCAGTCAAAACCAGATATTTAGACACATGTTTTTGAATTGTAATGTGGTGTGATTATAACCAAATAATGTTTTATTGACTCAAAATCAGATTCAAAACTTGCAAACAGAATTACTTTAATAATGTTAATTACTTTTAACTTAATAAGCCAAAATATAGTGTGACTGCTTTATATGTGTGCAGTTTTACAGGAAAATACACTCTCTTGAACAGCCAACTACAGTAAGTGTTCAGAAACACATAGTTCTTTCATATATATATGCTTTACTTTTTCTAAATTAAATTCTTGATTGTGAGAGAAGGTCAAAAATTTTTCATAACTACTCAAAACCTTTCTTAACTACTCAAAACTAAAATCTTTCTAATCAAAATTTTATATGCTGAATAGCATATGGTGATAATAAAATAGATTTTCAGTAGTCTATTTGCAATTGGCTAAAGTCAGGACTAGTTAGTATATAGATGTGTAGAAAGAGGAACTAAAGATTAGATATATTTTTAAAAAATTATTTAAATGACAAAATGTAAAGGGGATTAAATATTAGATACATGTTTAACATATCATTAAAATAGCATGTAAAGTTTGCTGCTGCTGTTTTTTCAAAGACTAGTGGTTGAATATATTTGAAGTCCTAAATCAGCAACTCCAAATGCAATTTGGTGAATTCTAATTAAATTGAACTTTAATGATTGTAGTATAAATATAGGGACTATGACTGATGGGAAATCCAATGATTTAAACCAAAATCAAATAGTAGGAAATGAGAAATATATATTGAATAAATTATAGAACACTTTTTTTTTCAGATTTATAGTGCACAGAAAGATAAACATGTGTCCATAATGTATTAGTGATTCACTTTCTATGTTTACTCAGTGTGCAGTTAAGCTTCCAATGGCACTCATTCTAATAGAAATGGAACGTATTTGTAGAAGTGCTATGCTTTGAGCAGTAAGTTTACATTTCATAAATTTCTAGGGAAAGTAAACAAAAAAAGTTTCTTATTGACTGGGATTAATAGGAGTTTTGCTTCCCATTCTGCTGTTTTTATTCTTTATTCTCAATGATACTCAATTATCAATTAACTCAGTCAAAAACCAAACTAATAACACTGCTTCCTTTTCTGAAAAATCCTTAAGGGAACTTAATAAGAACTTTCCAAGGCAATACAAAGAAGCCAATTAATGCATTCAAAGTCACTTGAGAGCCTCTCTCATGATGCCTTTTCATATAATGTGTTTCTAAGAGTTAAAGTCTATGCTGTTTTTTAGATCCAGTGGCTTTTGGTTATTAAAATGAAAGGCAAGCCAAAAACAATGACAAAGAATAGTGTTAACATGTAAAATTAATTCTAAACCTCGGGCAATAACATAATGCTATACGTGATTTGAGGAATAGTTAAAAATTCAGGTGTGTCAGATATTTTGTATGCAACCTGAAGATCAGCTGTAATATTATATAACCTTAAATGCTTAAATCTACTGGTTCTGGAGATAAAAATATTTTTACATTGCTCTAAAATATGATCAATATGTGTTGGGTTTCTTTGAAAGATTTAGTTAATGACAAAATGAGTAAATAGTAATATCATCTTGACAGACATCCTTGGTTGTTTATGTCTTAGCACTGCAACACTTTAATCATAACTTTCTCTGATCTACTTGAACATAACTGTTCTGAATACCTACTTAATTGGTAGAGTCATTGATAACGATCATCTTAACACTTAGTTCTGTTGTGATCTAGAATTCTAGACTTACTTCTGATTTTGTGTTTTTCCAAAGTTGCTTAGTTCATGTTTTTAAATGTATCTTTCTACATAAAATGACATAAAATACTTAAATTTAAGATCATTTTACAAACACACACACACACACACACACACACAAACTGTTCATATCCAATACTTCCTGATAAGGTCCTTGCAAGTTAAATGGCTTTCCTTGTAACTAAGTCAATTAAATTTTATATTATATGCCTCCCTTAGGTTTTTGCTCAGACTAAATAATATTATCACAAGAAAACTAGAATAATGAATGTCTAAACCTCAAGTTTGGAAGTAAAAAGACAGTTTTGCTGTCTCCTATCCCTATGTCTTTGGGAAAGGTATCCAACCTTCCTTATTAGTATATAAAGAAGGAAAGAGTAACTGTTACCTCGCAGGATCTTTTTATGTATCAACATAGGTAATAATTAAGAAGAACCTTGGCACAAGATCAACTCTGAACAAATATTGTGCCTTTTCCCTAAAGTGTTTTTTAAGTATCTGAGAATAGTTGACAAAAGATAATTATTTATCACATATATCAAATAAAATATTCTAACTGTATTTGCAGCAACTTTTCCCTTTCTTCTTATTACAATGAAAGAATTGTCTGTTTTACTCTCGAGGCCAGTCTCTCCATTTGTATTCCTGTTCTCATCCCTCTGGCTTCACAAGGGCATCACCATTTGGTCACCAACTCTTCTTCAATATTCATATCGTCCATTTTCCTAGATGATTACAAGTGGTATATAAAGACATTTTATTAACTTTCATAATAAAATATGCCCTATCTTTACTGCACATCTTTTTCCAATATCCTTGGTTATTCTGTTGAATTCAAAGCCAAAATTCAGAGCCAAAGCGTCAAGCTCAGATTGTTTTGACTTACTCATTTTCATCAATTTTGTACTCTATTAGAATATGACTTTTGGCAGTCTTCCACTAAAGCTATTCATCTTCTTCATTAGTTTTCCAAATATGACTTACTCTTGCTCTCTCTCCTATCTCATTGGCTATTCTTTTCATTCTATTTTCCCTTTCCATTCCTCTTCCCAAACAAAAATTATAGTGGTTTACATGCCTAATACTAGAACTTCTTTTCAATTTTTTAATACTCTCTCCCTAGGTAAGTTTAAATTTCAGCGTTGAATATAAATGTTATGCTAATGGCTTTAAGTGCCATTAGCATCTCTATCCTAGAGCTTGTTTTTTTATGATTTAGATTCACAAATACATTGAATATATGTCATCTTTCCCTAGATATCAGCAGTTTTCTCAAATTCACCATGTCTTAAATTGAAGTTTAAGCCATCCATACAACCTACCATATCCCATCTTTGCAAATGGCTTCCCAGCGTACTGTGTTAGTAAAGTCAGATCTCTCTGTGTTATTCTTGATTGCTCCCATTCCCTCAATCTCAGTGCATCAAAATCACTGGGCAGTCTCTTAATCCTCCAAAACAAATATCTTAAATCTGCTCCCTTTTCTTTGTCCACATTGCCAAATCATAGTCCAGTTCAAATTTATTTTCCAAGATCATACTAGAGTCTGAAAACTAGTCTCCTAAAAGCTCTTCCATTTGCCACTTTTGTCTGCTCATCTATTCTGCATAGGGATGACAACATTGGTCTTTTAGTCATAATATTCCACTATTTAAAATCTAACTTTAGATTTCTCTCTTAACATCCTCCTCATGAACTGTGAATCTCTGCCTGCTTTGCTCCCCATGTATTTTCTCTAACTGTCCCTTTTCCTACTATGTATCCCTCACTCTGATGTTCTTTTAGTTATCGAGAAAACATTGTTTCTCAAACTGTTTTTTTTTCCATGCTACATTTTCCCTCTCTAACCCATTATCACCATTGATTATCTGTGAAATACACTTACCATTCAGCTTGCTGTTGCTCATGCCAGAAAGCTAAGAGCCATCTTTGAAGTTTCCCTGATATTTGACCTTAGAATCCTTTCCAGCACAAAGCCACATTGATTCACGTCCAACATATATTTCAAATTGCTCCATCTTTTCTTGCCTTCACTGCAATAGTCTTATCCAGAATATCTGCTGTACTACAGGGATATTTATATTTCTATATTCTATTTTATTAATTTCTTCTCTCATCTTTATTTCCTTCCTTCTACTTACTTTAGATTTACTTCGATCTTTTTCCAGTATCTTAAGGAGGAAGATCAGTTTATTGATTTGAGATCTCTCTTCTTTCTTAATACAGGCATTCAGAGCTATAAATTTCCATTTAAGAACTGTTTTAACTGCATTCTATAAGTAATAGATACGTGTCAAAGGTTTTTTACTATCTTTTTGATTTCTTCTTTGAAACATTGATTATTTGGAAATATGTTGTTAATTTCCACATATTTTTGAGTTTCCCATAGTCTTCTGTTATTAATCTCAAATTTCCATTTTGTTCAGAGAACATATTTTGTATTCCATTGTAGGTGAAGAATATAATTTTTATTATTTCTATTATTTACATTTTAAATTTATTGATGATTGTTTTATGATCTAGCATATTCTATATTCTAGAAAATATTTCATATGGACTTGAGAAAAATGTATATTCTGCTGTTATTCTATAGTTGTCTGTTAGTCTATTTGGTTTATATTGTTGTTCAAGTCTTCTATTTCCTTGTTGATCTTCTGTCTAATTGTTATTGAAAGTGGAGTAAAGAAGTTTCCCAACTATGTCTTCCTTCAGTTCTGTCAGTTTTTCCATCATGTATTTGTGTGCAAGAACAATATAGTCCCTTGAGATTGGAGCCACAAGCTAAGAACGGGCAATGCATTGCTTAAGACTTGCAATACACTACATCAGTCCCGGGTTCCCTATATTTGGACTTATTTGACACAAAGGAAAAATAAATAAATAAATCTGGTTTTTTAAACCAAAAGATTTCCAGATAACTGTTGTGGGTATTGGTGCAGTTTCTAAAAGTTACATCTCTTAAAAAGTAGACACAACCTGTACACTTAGAATGAAACTAGCCACTCCATTTTTAAAGTCTGCTTTATTTTTTTTTCTCCTCTCTCCTTTTTTTCACTCTTACATTGAAAATGAAAATTGTGAAAGCTCAGAGGATTTGTTATTTCATGTTCTCCTCCCTTTCCATCTTAAACTTTAACTGTAATCCAGTATTTCAGGGTTATTGATCATTCTTTTTTTAACATTTTTTATTGATTTATAATCATTTTACAATGTTGTGTCAAATTCCAGTGTAGAGCACAATTTTTCAGTTATACATGAACATATATATTCATTGTCACATTTTTTTCTCTGTGAGCTACCATAAGATCTTGTATATATTTCCCTGTGCTATACAGTATAATCTTGTTTATCTATTCTATAATTTTGAAATCCCAGTCTATCTCTTCCCACCCCCTGCTGGTTATTGATCATTCTTTAATTATTCCCATTTAAAAGATGAGATAGAAATGTCTTTTTTTTATTTCAACAATCAACTGAGTTATCAAACATATTGAACTTTTGCTTTCAACAAAGTAAAAATTTCACTGAGAAGAATGGTCTGATCAAAGGGAGTAATTCTTTGATATTATTCAGAGCAAATAAATTCTAATTATACAAGTATCTGCAAAGATTTAGATTATATTTAGCTTATTCTTCATCTTTGTTGTTGTTTTCTTTTTATTCCCATTCTTTTCTATTTCTTGGGTTTTTGTTTTTGTTTTTTCATTTTTTCAATCTCAACCAACTCTTAAAAGAGTTCTAGTCCTGGCTATTAAGAGTGGAAATCTGAAATGTAAGAGTTGACTATGACCTAGTAAAATGCTTCTTCATTCCTTGGTGTCTTTTAACATTTTTCTTATCCCAGTGAGGGTTTCTTTAGCCTGATTCAGAGATTTTTAAGGGCTACATATACTCCATGAAGAGCAGAGATGTCTCAAGCTTGTTAAAATAACTTTCACATTTTACCAGGACTTTGAAAAATTATTTTGGTTAATTTGAATCAAGGTGACTTCTCCCTAGGACTAAAGTAACTTGATCGCTTGAAGTACTTTAACTATAGGAATCAATTCTATTGGAGCAAAGCTGTTAATTATCCAGAACTCAAATGAGTTCAGCCTGTATACCATAAACTACCATAATGCTTCATTAATTCAAGTGGATACCACTGCTAGGCAAGTTTTTCAGAGAAGTTAAAACCAACCAGATATTCTAAAATATCAAATTTTCTTCAAAAGCTGGACTATGTCTTGTCCCCAGGTACAGAAAAAAGGATGTCTAAGATGAGATATAAGTACTCCAGTTAAAGTCACAGAAAGTCAGTCTGTGCTCAAATTAATGAATATATTGTTTTGAATAAATTTAGAACTGCCAAAGTATATAATTATTTCATTAAATGATTACAAGTTATCCACAGCACAGGAAACTTACACACTTTAACCAAATAACAAACATTAAGGAAGCTATTATTTTCAAGGTATGCCCTCCAAGGAATAAAAATTTTATATACATATCCTCAGATATAATTGCAAAGTTTGTGATTTTTACTTTTAATCTGAATAAAACTATCTGTCTCTAAGTTACATGGACACATACACAGTCTTGAATATGGATATTAAAATATGCTTTGAAAAGGTCTGTATTTGGATAGACTAAAAAGCACTAGAATAGACATTTTTTTTTATATTTTAAGTCATTTGTGCATATACACACAATGCATATGCATATACACAAGGCATGCACATCTATACATTCATAAACACGTGCATATGTCTATTCCTGTACCTTGCTTATTTTCATATATGATTTGAGGCACCTGATGATAATAGCAAAATTAAATAGACAAACATAGATAGCATTTAAGTATAATAGATATATGCTATATCAACCTTTCTCTTTTAAAAATATAAAAAAACTAAAATAACCTTGTATCTCTAACTCTGCTACCACTATCCATGCAAAAATAGAGACTCATTGGTACAAACCAGTGCCAGAATATGTAGGAATATCCCAGGAGAGAGAATCTTCAAATTTACCTCAAGAACTCAAACATTGGGTTCTTTAATTAGTATTAGACATAAGATCTATAATTATTTACCTTTAAGTTATGGTTCAGCCTCTCTGAAAAGATCAGCAGAATTTCAGATTATATTTCACCAGTGAGAGGCATTAACAAAAGCTTTGGAGGGGAGAAGAGAAGTAAATGCAATTCTTACTTATGTAGCTATGGCAGGCAAGTGCATGGGCCAAGACACCTGACAGAAGTAAAGCTGTACAGTCACCTTGTGGACACCTTCTATCAAGATGCTCCCATTGTTGCAGGGATCTGAGAGAATTGATGTCTACTTCCTATGATGACTAAACATTTCTGATATCCTGGCAGATTTCATTGACTTTTGCTTCTTCCACTTTTCCAATGATTTGTAAGAGTCCTGTTTCTAAATTTCTTTGTTAAGTTTCTTCTTGCTTGATGTACCTACGGTGCTATTTTCTTGATTATAGCAGAATTCATACAGAAAAGCTGTAAGATACAAATCATCTTTAAATAGCATTTTTGTAAGCAGCAAAGTTATTTTTTAAAAATACTATTTTTTAATTTCGATTGGTCTCAGTATGAGTGCCCTGCTCTATTTTATGCCATTAAGCCATTAAACTGGCTTATAAGTATGCATCTTTACAATAATTTCTACCTGGAACAAAAATAAAGTCATTAGTTCAAGGACATGAATTACTGTCACTTCCAGAGTTTTTGATTTTATTTTAATATCGTTTTGCTTCTCACCATGCATGCAAATGTAATAATTGAGTTCCTGCAAAACTCCAGAAAAATTACAATATTAAAATAAATAATTTCTAAGTATAAGAACACATTTATTTGCTTTAGTTATCACTACCTCTTATAATTTAGACAACATTTAAAAAACTCAAAGGTTAGTCTAGGCAAGGGAATGCAATACAGTAATTATTATTTAAAGACTATAATTTTAACCACAGTAGGCATTTCACCTTGTTTATTCCCAGCTATTTCCTTGTAGTGAATAATCTCATGAGGGAAAGTTTCTAGAGGTGCTGTCATAGATGGTGTCTTATTTTAAACCAAGCTTGCCTTTCACACCTTGCCTTCAAGGTTTCAGTCAATGTTTTTATTTAGATTTGACTTATGAATCCTCAAGGAAGCTCTTGAAAGTGGAAGTTTCTCAGGAGCCTAAGAGTTAATTCTCAAAATTTTGTAAATATGTGGAACAAAATCATTTGTAAGTTTATTGAAACCATAAATATTTCAGTTAAGTCACTTATCAATATTTTAAGGAATACACTAAGAAAAGTATAAGGAAAATTATTAAGAGTAAACATGACGTTTTTAACTAAATTTACTTAAATAAACAAATTTTTACTGAGTACCCACATTGAGTTTGCTTTGTCTAAATCAAGATACCTACTTTGGCTTTTTGAAATTAGTGTTAGCATGTTATAATTATCTCCATCAGTATTGTGTGTTTCCTCTAGCTTTATTGAGGTATAATTGGATATATTACATTATATAAATTTAAGGTGTACAATGTGATGATTTTATACATGTATAAACTGCAAAATGATTGCCAGAATAAGGTTGGTTAACATGTCCATCATCTCATGTAATTACTTATTCTTTTTTTTTTTTTTTTGCAGTGAGAATGTTTAATATCTAATCTCTTTGCAAATTTCAAGTATCTGATACAGTATTGTCAACTAACATTCCCATTATGTACATATTACCTGGAACTTATTAATTTTATAATTGAAAGATTTTACCCTTTGGCCTACACCTTCCCATTTCCCCCACATCTCAGCCCCTGGCAACCACCATTCTACTCTATGTTTTTATGAGTTAGGCTTTATTAGATTTTATATAAGTGGGATCAAATAATATTTGTCTTTGGATTAGCATAATGCTCTCATGGTCTGTTCATGTTGTCACAAATGGAAGGATTTCATTCTTTTTATGGCTGAATAATATACCATATATATATATATTTTCTTTTTTCATTCATCTTTCAGTGGACACTTAGGTTATTTGCACATCTTGGCTATTTTGAATAATCCTGCAATTAACATGGAAATACAGATATAGCTTTGAAATTGTGATTTAAATTCCTTAGGAGAAATAGCCTGAAGTAGGAATGCTAGATTACAAGGAGATGCCATACTTTTTCATAGTTTTTCCAGATTAATAATGTTGAGTTTTTTTCAAATTCCTGTTGGTCATCTGTATATCTTCTTTGGAGAAGTATGTATTCAAGTCTTCTGCCCATTTTTTAATCACATCATTTGCTTTTTGCTATGTAAGTGTTACTGGGAGGAGGGGGAAAAAAAAGATACCTTGGTTCTTTGTCACCTAAAAAAAATGAACTTTTAACAAGAGACAGGAAGTGTGATATAAACAGAGAATTTTATTAGTAAAGTAGAAAGGTAGTAAGATATAGTACCCGGGGGCACTATAGTTGGGGGCGGACCAACCCAAGAGAGGGAAAATGGTGCCGCTCCTTTGTTTTTCCTGTTCTTATATCCTGGCTTAGGGGTGTTTTCATGATTGGTTTATTAATTCACTGCTTAGGGTTCTCTGAGTGCTCAGGCTGACTGGCAGCTCACATTCCTTGTACTGAGGCATGCCCATCTCTTTTGCACATGTTCTTACCCATGATGCACACAGAGAAACCTATGGGAGGGGGCTCAAACTGCAATGTTAATTACATTATAATAAGCATTGGGTCAAGTTAAGCCAAGTCCTTCTCTCTACTCCATAGCCGTAGCATTCGATTTTAGCCGGCTTCTTTGCTGGCCCTCATTTAGAGAAAGTAAAAAATTTTAGAGTCCCTTATTCAGAATGCAGCCTTACTGTTATTTTGTGGGTTGTTCCATCCCATTCTTTCCTTGCCTGGTGGTCATTTCTATCTAACTGCCTAACATTAGGAACTCAGAAAACAATTGTAAAATAACACATAATCCATCCATTTACTTTTAATCTACATATGTCTATTTATTTAACATGGGTTTCTTTTAGACAATATATAGTTCGGTCATGTTTTTTTGATCCATTCTGACAATCTCTGTCTTTTAATTGGTGCATTTAGACCATTGTCATTCAAAGTGACTATTGATATATTTGGATTCTTATCTATCGTATCTACTAGTTTTCTGTTTGTTGCCCTTGTTCTTCATTCCTATTTTTGTCCTCTACTATTTTTATGCCTTTTGTAGTTCTGAGTATTTTATATGACTTTATTTTCTTTCCCCTCCTAGAAAATCATATATATATATATATATATATATATATATATATATATATATATATATAACCTCTTTTTGGTTGGTATATTAGTTTATAATATACATTCACAACTAATCCATGCCCACTTTCAAATAACACTATACCACTTTAAAGTACTGTGAATACCTTATTAAAGCCAAATAGTCCTGTTCCTCCCCTCCATCCCTTGTAGCATGGTTGTCATTTATTTCTGGTTCTGATGCATTGTGTCTTTTCAAATTGTGTTTTTATGGCTGCCGGCAATCTTAAGTGAGTAGGCTGTGGGACCCAGGGCAAAGTTCAGGATAACTTGCATGTGTATGAGGTAAGAGGTAAATGTACGCATGCGCTAATAGTATGAGTCCGCATTATGAACAATACGCATGCGCCCATAGCATGAGTCAGCAGTATGAACAATACGCATGCGCGGGCATTATAAAAGGACAAATGCATACACCTGCCTACACCACCCGCTTGTACTGCAATAAAGTGCTGTTTTGCTCTATGTCAGCTCCTCGCGCATTATGTCGGCGCCTCGCGCCTTCTTCCGGTTTGGCAGCTTACCTCCTCGAATCCCTCTTAAGCCTCCCTCGGCTGACAATGGCCTTTTAGCATGCTTTGTAATTTTTACTTGATAGCTAACATGGTATATTGGGTTAAAAAAACACACCAAAACAACAACAAAACTGCTGTAAACAGGTCTTCACTAATGTAGTGGTGAGGTGTGTGGGGAGGTGAAGTGTTCTGCAGTGCTATGGTTAGGCCCCATTTTTTTTAATAATCTATGCCTGTGGCCTGTGCGCTTCACTAGTGATTTTATTTTTAATGCCTTCTTACACGAGGCAGGTTGGCTAGAGCCAGCTGGAATTGCTTACTTCCCTTCCCAGGTCAATTAGGCTCTGATAATTGCCCCCAGGTTAGGATCTAGTTAACTAGTTTCCCCTGAGGGTAGGCAGGCCTCATTAAGAAGAACAGAGAGCTCTGGTGTAATTCAGAGTGGTTTCTTTTCCTTTCTGCCTGCAGGAAGCTGGAGGAATTTGTCGAGAGATGTTTACTGTGGGAAACTGGTCTAGCTCCCGGAGATAAAATCATAATATTGTGGAGGCTTTCTTACAAGTGGGTCCCCCTGGAGTCTTTAACTCTCAAAGTTGACTTTGAAAAAAATCCTCCAGCAATTCATCAGCTACACTTCAAGTTTTCCTACCCCAGCACTGGTTCACTTCGTGTTTTCTGCTTTTAAGTCTCTACTCAGGTAAGCCAAGACTGTATTCACTTGTCTGTCTCTTTGGTCTTGGGAGGTAGCAGTATACCCTGTGTCCTCCCCTCTCTTATGGATTTAAGAAGTGTTACTGCTTTTTCAGTCTGTTTAGCTTTCTACTTGTTATAAAGGATTGGTGATTTCCAAATTTCTTACATGTGGAACCAGAAGTTCTATACATTTATAGTTAGTTCTGTTAGTTCTCCTCAATTGAATCCTTCAACCCTTTTATTATTTAAAATTTTTCTTATATTTTAAAGCTTTATGGTGTTTTTATGAAATTGCTTTTATTTTGTGTTTGCTCTATTATTATTTCATGAATGTAAAATTCTGTCTGATCTTTTTATGAATGAATACTGTGTTTTTGAAATTTGACTTTTTTATTCTCCCTGAATTGTTTATATCTTGACTTTTAAAGTTTTTTTGAAATTTTTTTTCAATTTTTAATCAAAAGCATTCTTCACATGTGTGGTTACGTGTCTGAGGTCTGAATTTCTTTGAGTTAAGAGAATAAAAAGGTGATTGGAATCTTTATGGGCATAGAATATGGTTATCAAGGTGTGGGCCTCACTATAAGGATGATGTGGATTGCCAGGTATTAGAATCTGGGTGTCTTTTCTCTTGTACCTGTTACTTCATCTGAGAGCAGAGAGGAATCTCTCAAATTCATTTCTAGATGGTAAAAGCCTGGCTACTTCTGTTTTCCAAAGACTACCTAGATTAGTGTTTGGTATATAGTTTCTTTCAATCTCTCTTTTTAAGTAGCATCTCCATCTACATTTGCTTAGAATCCAGAAACTCCGAATAATTCCAGAAAGTTGTGACAAAGTCATGTAAGTCAGGCAGTGTAAGTTTGGGGAGATGACTTGTCAAACCCTCTGGGCAAATGGCTTTCGGAGAGGGGAAGGAGGTGAGACAAACAAATCCTTACTCAGATTTTATGCCAGTCCTTTTTGTCAGCCCAAAGAAACCACCTGGGAGAAGCTCAGTGCCTCCAACTCCTGAGCTTTTGGAGGCTCTGCAGGGAGAATTTGCTGGCTTCATGATTTCTCTCTGCAGAATAAGTTTCAATTTTCTGTGATATGTTAGATAATATCCTTTCCAGATTCCAAAATTTTGTTATTTTATATACTGTTTTCTAATCTTTGACCTTGCGGATATATGCATTTTAATACTCCTTTTTTTAGTGTGTTGTGTTGATGGGGTTCCGATAAGAAGCAGTAAGTGCATTTGTTTAATACATTGAATTAAAGAGAAGCCTTATTAACTCTTTTTTTAAACAAAAAACTGCTTCCTTAAACAGAATACACTGTCTTCAATGTATTTGGCATCATTTCTCTGATATCCAGTTTTCCTTTTGAGATTGATTTGCAACTTTAATTTATGTCTTCTCCATTATCCTAATGTTCTCACCAACTTTGTTTCCACCCTTTAAAAGTCTTCTGAAAAGTAAAGTAGATATATTTAACTTACTGTAAAGATCAATAGAATGCCATCTCATTTGCTTATCAGCATAGCACTGCTGTTAACAACCAGTTATAGAGTTATAAGGCCTGAATTCATGCCTGAAAACCTAACTATTCACAGTGTAACTAAAGATAAGTTTTTTTACCTCAACACACTAAACATTTTTTTTTCCTTCTAATGTAAGGGAAATATTTGCCTACATTAAAGTGACAAAGTGTTGGAAAAGTTATTTAGTAAAGAAACTGACTTTATTTTGTAATATACATTTGGAAAATTTTCAAGCCACTTTTCTATCTTGTTTTGCAATCTGGTTAGCTAGCAAAGCTGGTGAGCAACTTTCTTTGGCACTAGTGGGAATTTCAGACCTACAAACACCCAGTTTGTACAAAGGAGCTTTTCTCCTCTTCACACTGCAGCCACTACAAAGGTCTAGCCTAGTCTCTCTGCCTCCCTCAAACCATTTTCAACCTCCTCTCCTCAGAAAGCTTTATTATGTGAATGATAAGTCCATTTATGCCTTCTTGGTGAAGTTGGCATCATTAGTACCGACATTCAATCTGAATTAACTTTTGAGGTTTGTTCCTTCCTTTCTTGGGGCAACCATAACAGTGGTACGTTGTCAAGTTATTCATTTTTTTCAACTAATATTTATTGAATTTCTGTTCTCAATTTGTGACTAGTGATGCTATAATGTATACAATTATAAACCCTGTGGTTTATACAGGAACCACAATTACCTTTTTATTAATGATTGTCTCATTGTTAACATGCTTAGACTATTTTTATGTAATTCTTAGTACAGTAAGAAAGAAAACCATTAAACATATAGTTGGCCAAATCTCCATAATTTAAACTAATTCTAAATGCTACCTAAAAGGAATATAATAGTCTGTGAGTGTACAGAGTGTACAATAAGTCAGCATGGTGGAAAATATGAGTATTTTGAGCAGAAAATCAACATAAGTATATGTTTAGTTTAAATAAATTTCTTTGGTTGCTGTGGGGACTAATTAAATTGGGACAATGTGGAAACATTGAGACCAATTAGGAAATTTATCTCTTTTTTTCTTCTTCTATTTTTGATAATTATTTACAGGATAAAATTAGATCCTTAAAATAATTTCAGGAGAGGTAGAAAGCTGAGGCATCAACAGTAAAGAAGAAGCACTTCAGTAACAGATGAGCAAGATAAAAACAGTTAAAAGTAGAAAAAGGAAGCAAACAAAAAGAAGCCATCAATGTTAAAAAAAAAAAAAAAAAAAGTTGTCCAATGCTATGCAGACATCCAGGAAATGAAGACAGAGCACAACCTGTTGGTTGTAAAAACAAATGATTATATGGTATTCAACTAGGCCTTAATCTGTTGATTTGTTAGTTTCTATTAAGGAGACAAGAAAAGTATTCTCTTTTGGGTTTCCCACATAATTGATTGATAAGACAAGGACTTGATTCCAAGTGATTTTCATTTGGAAGGCAATTCCGGGAAACCAGGTTGAGAGAATGAGATTAGGGAAATAGTTACGAAGAAAAGGCTAGTGTAAGTTTCCATTTTCAAGATGACTGTGATCCATGGATGCTTGATACCTATAGGACTTCTTGAGAAGCTTATAGCATTGCTCCTCAAGTTGTCTACCTAAAGAGCTTGAGATTCATATGGAATGAGAATGAAGAGAACATAGGGCACCAACAGCATCTGCTCAATTGTAGTACACAAGTATGCTTGGAAAAACAATAAGACATAATCACTAAATTTGAAAATTTAATGAGACAGAACGAAGTTCACAGAGACATATATAAACATGTTTTGTGTGTTTCATCAAGTTGTCATTTAAAAATGCAGAGATGGGATATATTCTTCAGGAAATAGTCACCCCACATTTTATTCTGTGAAGTATTAAAGTTATCCAAAAGCATAATTTCATAGTATGTACACTGCATGAGTTAACAGCATTGAGTGCTACCCTGATGCTCAATATATTACGTAGCTTTACCTATATACTGTTCTGTCCTAAAAAGTAAATATAAAATGGATTTATATTTTAAATATTTCTAATATGAATTCCTTTTATCATTCTTCTTTAATATATTTTTTTCCTAAGTCAAGAGATTATAAATAAAAATGGATAAGATAAATAAACAGTACATTTTTGTGAACATACAAAATTAGGTGTTCAGGGAAAGAAAAGTATTTTGTAGTTTATTTTATACTGTGGACTTGTGGCAGCCTTAAAGTTTAAATATTTTATGCTTTAAGTATTTATGCCTGTAAAGCCAAGAAGAAGTTGAGGATAGAGTATATTTACTCACCAAGTTCATGAATAATAACAACAATAATAAATAATGGATGTTGTAGACTGACTTTAAAAACTGCCCAAGTGCAGAAAACAATGGGTCAAGTATCCCTTAGTGACTTGCTATTGTTTAGAAGCTAATTTAAACCTCAAGATACCATTTTTTATTTACCCTATTAGAATCCAATACTTGATATTTTTAGATAATAAATATTGTGTTCTATATTATGCTTTAATTTAAAAATAATTTCTCCCCTCAGCCATAAAGTAAAATTATCTAAATTCACAATTAGATATTTTATGCTTATATTTCCAAATTCTGTTTTCATAGTTCTTTTTACAATATTCAGTTCATTTATATGTTACTTTTATTAAGTAGAGAAAATAGAAGTATTTTAGAATTACCTAATCATACCATACACTTTGGGTGACTTAAAAATGAACAATGGGCAAATTATGTAGTAACACCAGATTTCTCTAGCTGCTTTTGATACCTCAGTATATTTTTGAAGTTCCATAAATTATTTGTAAAAAAGTATATTCAAATGTGTACTTAGTATTCATAGCTATGTGTTCCATTCATATGTCTAAAATTTAATCATGTATCATCTATGCCTAAGTAATTAGAGTATAAGTCAATTTAAAATGATAGGTGTGAGTCATTAAGTTTTGTAACAATTTCATATTGATAAAGAAGGAAACACTTGTGTGGGATTTTGCTTTAGCTAAGTTGAGTGTAGTTTTGTATGCTTCCATGACTATGTTTTTACACGTCGTTTTTTCCTGATGACGTTACAGATTTGTTAATTAGTTGACCTTTTGTCATCTATATCACATTTTCTTTCAGTTTATTATTTATATAATTATAAATTTAGTTTCAGTATGTCAGATTGAATTCCTTCTTGGCACCTAGAGTATCTTAGCTTCCTTACTCAGAGGTTCAGGTTTTTTTCAAGAAAGAGTTGAGCAACAGCAGACCAAAAAAGTAAGTCTAACCTCAGTCAGATACCATTTTATTTTTCCTTCATAAGAATTTCATTCTGTTTTGCAACTTTTTTCCCTAATCTAAATTAAACAAATTCTTCAAAAGAGTGATTTAAAAAAATAAACAATAATAATAGAAATGTGAGAAGTTGATAGTGACTATGTGTTCATCACTGTTGCTTCAGGTTAATTTCTACTGGTGTGCTCTCTACTTCTGTGGCTGCTGCATGTCATTTAGCCACTTCTTTCCTTGCATTTCCATTACATTGAGTGAAGGAGAAATGGGGATATCATTTTATCTCCCAGTGTGGAGATGTCATCTATTGGCAAGATTGGAAACACGCGTGAATAACAATAAAGGCAGTAATCTGCAGAGACTTCACTGCTGCAACAATTAAGACATCTATTTGCTTAACAAATTGATTTTTTTTTCCATAACATTTATTTAAGAAGAATCTCCACAAATGTTTCTCCAGGCAAGTAGCTAATAATTCAATACAGTGGCAAATGGGCTCTCCTCACAGTTGTTTTCAAATACAGCCTTGCATTTTTTCTTGTTGGGAATTCCTAAACAAGTAAATAAATTTTTTACCCAGTGGTCAAGTTCTGCAATTTGAGTTGCAGCAAATTTTTGGTTGAGTTACTACTTTCAGAAGCAGAGAGATATTTGAATGCTAGTTAATTAACATGAAGCATCCTTTATATATTATTGTTTAGGCTTAGCTTTATCAAGCAATTTGTTAAAGATCCTCCTTTTTAATACAAATAAATCACTTCAAACATGTTAAATTCATTTTCCTGTTTTTCTTTATTCTAACAATGAACATTATTATAACATAAGTAATTACTCTGGTTCCTATAATTTATTTATCACTCCTGTTTTGGTACTACGAAGATAAATTATTTGCCAGTATTTAGAATACATGTGACAAATACCATAGTTATTTGCACACCATTAGTTCATTTTCTATTGCATTCAGTCTTTGTTAATAAAGAAAATTATGATTGATGTTATACCAAATGTTAATAACATGGGAATTTAACGTATTTCAAGATACAAAAAATCATAAGAAAAGATTGATGAAAGGAATGCATTTCAGAACAGTTTTGCTTAGCGGGTAAAAAAAAGAGTAAACACTAAATACTAAAGGTGCATATATTTGTAATAATGAAAATTCTAATAGTCATTATAGTCAATTAAACAAATTATCATGCATAATTTGTGGTATCATTTAGGCCATCAGAAATTCATTCATTTATTCACTTAGTAAATGCTGTATATTCATACACTATATTTAAAATAGGCACCATGGGGAATACAAACTTCTTTACCACAAATTAAATATAATGGAAACATTGAGCTTTAAACTTCACTTCTGCTTATTCTTAGTACTAAAAGGAGACACCTAAGATCACATATTTAAGAAGCTTAGAATGCAGATTACCTGAGATGTGTAAAGAAAGGATTCCAAAGAATTTCCTTGTCTTAAGAATCATTACTGCTCATCTTGTAAACTTTAAAAATTCAAATTTCCTAGTTTTACTTATACTCATTAGTGTGTGTGTATGTATGTGTATATGTGTTCTCCACAATTTTATCACAAGTCCACTTTCAGTTACCACTATCACAGAAAGATATACTGTCATCAGGACAATGGTCTCACCTGTTAAGTCTGTTAGACCCACATTCATCTGCCTTCCCCTGAGACTTCCCTACACCCTGACCACCCTAATATATTCTCCTCTTTAAAAATGTTATCTTTTAAAAATAATGTATAAGTAAAATAATTTAGTATGTAACATTTTGGGATTGGCTTTTTTAAACTCAGTTAAACCCCTCGAAGTTCAAGTCTTTGTTTATATCAATAGTTTTTTTTAATTGCTGAGTAATATTCCATGGTATATAAGTGTACTACCCTTTAATAATTTACCCATTGAAGGGCCTCTGTGTTGGTTCCATCTTGGGGTTGTGAACATTTTTGTACAGGCTTTTTTATGTGAACATAAGTTTACATTTCTATGCAATAAAGTTAAGAGTGCAGTTTCTGGGTCTTATGATAGTTTCACGTTTAGGTTAAAAAAAATGTGCCTGTTTTCCAGAGTGGTAATGCTATTTGATATCCCATTAGCAATGCTTGAATGATCTAGTCTCCTTGCATCCTTACCAAGATTTTGTAGTGTCATTATTCTTTATTTTAACTCTGATAGGAGTGTAGTGGTATCTCATTACAGTTTTAATTTGTATTTCTCTAATGGTGAATGATGTAAATATTTTCATATTATTTGCAAACTATATATCCTCAGTGTAGTATGTTTATGTCTTTCCCATTTTTGAGTTGGGGTGATTGTTTTTAATATTGAGTTATTTGTATAGACTAGATATTACAATTTGTCAGATGTGATTGGCAATCATTTTCTCGCAATCTGTACTTAATCTTTTCATTTTTTCACAGGCTTTTTGGCAGAGTGAAAGTTTCTAGTTTTGATCAGATCAAATTTATCAATCATGTATGGATTTTAATTTTGATGTCACATCTAGGAACTCTTTTCCTAACTTTAGAACAAAGAGATTCTCCCCTATATTCTAAAAGTTTTACTGTTTTGCATTTTTCATTGAACTATATTGAGTTAATTTTTGTATAAGGTATGAGTTTAGCTGATGCTTGTATTTATTAAATGCTACAGAATCATTTGTTTAAAAGGATACCCTTCCATCATTAAATTATTTTGCACCTGTGTCAAATTTCAGTTGGGAATAGCTATGTGAATCCATTTGGAGATTTTTCATTACTGTTCCACTGATACATGTGTCTATCCCTATGTCAACACCACAGTCTTAATTGTTGATTCTTCCCACTTTAGTCTTGTTTTTCAAAATATTTGAGCTATTGTAATACCTTTATATTTCTATACAAATTTTAGAATAATCTTGTCTATATTTATAAAACATATAGCTGGGGTTGATAGGAATTTGATCTAGGTATTAAGCTACAGGTTTAGCCATATATTCTTTTGAGAAGAATCAGATGTTTGTAATGTTGAGTACCCCAATCCATGAACACAAAATGTCTGTTTATATCTTTAGATCTTCTTTGATTTATTTAATCATTGGTTTGTGGTTTGGAGTATACAAGTCACATCACATACATGTTGGATTTACACGTAAGTTCTTATTTATTTGAGTGGTAAAGCATTTTCACCTTCAATGTCCATGTTCCATTGTAGTATCTAAAAATACAATTGCTTTCTGTACTACATGTTATCTTGCATTCTGCAGTCTTTCTGAACTCAGCTTACTACTCCTAAGGACTTTAACGTAGATGCATTGAATTTTGCCAATATAGACAATCATGTCTATTGTAATTAGGAATAGTGTTGTTTAATTATTAAATAAATAAAATCTTATTTTATATAAATACATATATAACATGTATTACACCTATGTATTGTAATATATTAGATAAATATTATATAAAATATAATTAAAATTAAAAAAATCAATACTTAAAAATATTTCTTTCCTTCTGTTTGTTTGGATTTTTTTTCTTGTCTTACTACATTGGCTAGGGCTTTCAGTACTGTATTGAATGAAAGTGGTGGGATCAGAAATTTTTGTGATGTTTTTGAGCAGATAGCATTTGGCTATTCAAGATTTGAGGTAATATTAGCTGTTGCAGCGTTGTGGAAGTTCCTTAACAAGTTGAGGATGTTTACCTCTGCCTATAATTTTCTGAATACTTTTATCATAAAAGTGCCAAATTTTGTCAATTTTTTTTGGCATCAATTAATATGTTTACTTGATGTTTCTCCTTTAGCCTGTTGAAATGATGTATTGCACGTGTACATTTCCAAATGTTGAACTATCCTTGCATATCTGAAATAAATTCTAGTTGGTGATGTATAATTTAATACATTTCTGGTTCAATGCGCTACTATATTTCTTGAGGATTTTTGAGTTTATGTTTATGTGGAATATTAAATTTTAGTTTCTTTTTAAAAAATCTTTACCTGGTTTCAGTATCAGGGTAATGCTGACCTCATATAATGAGTTGGAAGGTATTTCCTCCTTTCCTATTTTCTGAAAGATATAGTACAAAATTTGTGTAAAATCTTCAAAGGTTAGAATTATCCAGTGATTGGATTTTAAATTATAAAATCAAGTTATTTAATGATATTAGGACTTGAGATTATCTATTTTATCCTGGCTCTGATTTACTTAATGTGGAATTTGAGGAATTGATCTGTATCTTCTAAGTTATTAAATTTGAGTGCAAAGTTTTTTGTGGTGTTATATTATTTTTTAATGGCTACAGCATCTTTAGTGATATATTTACTTTCATTTCTGATATTGGTGATTTGTTCTCCCTTTTTATTTTTGACTCTCTTGTTAGAGTTTTATTAATTTTATTGGATTATTTTTTGATGAACTAGCTTTTTGTTTCGTTGATGTTCTCTATTGTTTAACTATTTTCAATTAAATTCTGTTCTTATCTTCTTTCTTACTTGTGTGCTTTGGTTTCATTTTGATTTTGCTTTTCTCATTTCTGGAGTGTAGGAACTTTGGTTATTTATATGAGACTCTTCCTTTGTCCTAATTTAAGTATTTTGTGCTATAAATTTCTTCTCAGTAACACTTCAGAAGCATCCTACGTATTTTAGATATTTTATTTGTTTTCTTTCAATTCTGTATTCTTTCTTTGAAACTCTTTTACCTATATATCATCTAGAAGTGTGTTACTATGATTTCCAAGTGTTTTGAGATTTTCCTTTTGTCTCTCTGATATTTTATGTTTGATCTCTTATGATCAGAGCATACTCTGAATTTCATTCTTTAAAATACGTTTATTTTATGGCTATGATTTAGATCCTGTTGTTGGGTTGGATTTAGAGCTTTATATATTGTTGCTGATTTTTCTTCTGTCTAGTAATTTTATCAGTTGCTGAGAGGAAAGTGATGAAATCCTCAATACTAATTGAGAATCTCATTATTTTTCCTTTCATCTCTAAATTTTGTTAATGAATTTTGAGGATCTGTTGTTGGGAGCATACACATTTAGGATTATTATATTTTTCTAGTAGAATGGTCTTTTTATCACTATGAAATGTCCCTGTTTGTCTCTAGTCATTTTCTTTACTCTGTAGTCTAATCTATGTGGTTTATGTTAATATAAGATTAAGTAATGTTTGCATGGTTAATAATCATTTTTCCATTCTTTTACTTTGAACTTACCTGTGTTAATTGAATTTAAGATAATTTTCTTTTTTTTTAAACATTTTTTATTGCGTTATAGTCATTTTACAATGTTGTGTCAAATTCCAGTGTAGAGCACAATACATGTTCAGTTATACATGAACATACATACATTGATTGTCACATTCTCTTTTGCTTTGAGCCACCACAAGATGCTGTATATATTTCCCTGTGCTACACAGAACAATCTTGTTTATTCTACATTTTGAAATCCCAGTCCCTTCCCACCCCCCATCCCCCTGGCAACCACAAGTTTGTATTCTATTTCTATGAGTCTGTTTCTGTTTTGTATTTCTGTTTTTGTTTGTTTTTAGATTCCGCATATGAGCAATCTCATATGATATTTTTCTTTCTCTTTCTGGCTTACTTCACTTAGAATGACATTCTCCAGTAACATCCATGTTGCTGCAAATGGCGTTATGTTGTCAGTTTTTATGGCTGAATAATATTCCATTGTGTAAATATACCACATCTTCTTTATCCAGTCATCTATCACTAATTATCAGAGAAGTGCAAATCAAAACTATGATGAGGTATCACCTCACACCAGTCAGGATGGCCATCATTCAAAAGTCCACAAATGACAAATGCTGGAGAGGCTGTGGAGAAAAGGGAATCCTCCTACACTGCTGGTGGGAATGCAGTTTGGTGCAGCCTCTGTGGAAAACAGTATGGAGATTCTTCAAAAGACTAGGAATAGACTTACCATATGACCTACGAATAGACTTACCATATGACCTAGGAATAGACTTACCATATGACCTAGGAATAGACTTACCATATGACCTAGGAATCTCACTCCTGGGCATATAGAAGGAACCCTACTTCAAAATGACACCTACATCCCAATGTTCATAGAAGTGCTATTTACAATAGCCAAGACATGGAAACAGCCTAAATGTCCATCATAAGATAAGTTTCTTATAAAGAGTTTCTTGTCACTTAAAAAAGTCCACTCTGCCAGTATTTGTCTTTTGTTGGTGTGTTTTACCATTTACAGTTTTACATTTTGTTTACACAAAAAACACTTACAAATTTACATGCATAGGTTTATAGCAGCTTTATTAACAATCACCAAAAATTAAGCAGTCAAGGCCCACTAAAATATGTGGCTAGTTAAAGAAATGGTAGCACATCCATACAATGGGATACCATTCAACAATTAAAGGGAAAGCACTATCAAGCAATCAAATACTTCAATGAGTCTTTAATGCATATTGCTAAGTAAAAGATATGGTCTTTTTATTTAGCATTGTATAATGTAGTATCGTCTATGATTCCATTTATATGATATTCTGGAAAAGCCAACACTGCAGGAAGCATAAAACAATCAGTGATTGCTAAGGGTTGTGGATGGGGGATTTGAGTAGATGAAACACTGGGAATCTATAATGCATTGAAAGTATTCTGTGTTGTTGTGCATAATAATTCAACATGGATATATGACACTATGCTACGGTAATACCCTTAGAACTTTACAACACAAAGAGTGAATCCTAATAAATATAAATTTTAAAAAAATCATTGAAGAATGCAAAATAGTACAGCCATTTAGCAAGATAGTTTGGCAATTTCTTACAAAAACAACATATTCTTGCCATAAGATCCTGCAGTTGCACTTCTTGATATTTGCTTAAATGAGTTAAACTCATGTCCACACAAAAATCTGAAAACAGTTGTTCATAGCTGCCAAAACTTGGAGGTAATCTAAATGTCTTTCTATAAGTGAATAGACAAACAAATGTGCTGTATCCAAACAACTGAGTATTATTCAGTACTAAAGAAATTAGCTATCAAGGTATGAAAAGACATGGAGAAACCTTAAATATATATGACTAAGTAAAATCTGAAAAGGCTATATACTGTATGATCTCAACTATATGACATTCTGGAAAAGGGAAAACCACGGAGACAATAAAAAAAAAATCAGTGATTTCCCATATTTGGTGGGAAAGGGAGATGAATAGGCAACCACATAGGATTTTTAGGGCAGTGAAACTATTCTGTATGATACTATGATGGATATATGCCATTATGCATTTGTCAAACACATAGATGTGTAAGAACCCTAATGTAAACTATGAACTTTAAGTGATAGTTATCTGTCAGTGTAGGTTTATCCATTGAAACACATGTATAATTCTGGTGCTGATGTTGATAGTGAGGGTGGTTGTGCATGTGTGAGGGCAAAGGGTGTGTGGGAACTCTTTTTCTCAGTTTTTCTGTGAACTTAAGACTGCTGTAATATCTCTTTTAAAAAATCATTGTGAAGTTCAGGGAATGCCAGATGGAAGTCAGCATGTGTCCAAAAAAAAAAGTTTTAACTCTATTACACATGTGTAAAACAACCTCCCTGAAGAGGATGGGAAAAGGTACTTGATCTAAGAAACTTTGGAAATGAGTCAAGTCTGAAAGACTAAATACAAAAAGAATTACACAGAAGCATTGTACTATGGTTAATAAACTTTTTGTCTCTAGGTACAGGTTAGCAATTCTGATGCTGCTATACATGCATACTACAATTAAACAATTAAGTAAAAAGATGGCAGATGGTGAAAGCCAGATTTCTCATTCCTGGAGTGGGAATTTATAAATAAGCAAAGGGAGAAGTCTAGGATTATCTTCCACATGGTAGTAGATTATAGAGTTGGAGACATCAACATGAACTCATGTTTAGCTTAATACAGATACAAATGGTTATATATAGAAGTATTTATAGATATGTAGACATACACAGGTTGATAACAGACACATATTCCCTTCCTCTTTCAGCTGAGAGTGCTTAGAAGCACTGATACCCAGTAGCAAGGAGCATACTTATCATTCAGATCTTGGTTTCTAATACATTCTTTAATGTGAGGAGACAGTTGATAGTATTCACCCTTGATAGGTTGTGATGAAAACCGCACTTTATCTCTGTGGTCTTCCACCAAAACCACACAATCCAATCTAATCAAGAGAAAAAACTTATCAAATATAAGATGTCCATGCTAGTGCAAACTGTGTGAGAGATATATGGGGAATCTGTACTATCTTCAGAAATTTTCTGTAAACATGAAAATGTTCTGAAAATCATTTATTAAAATACTTATTTTGTATTTTAATTATGTGGAGAATGAATTAGAGCACAGATGGAGAAGAGACAAAAGAGGCTGCTGTAATAATCCATGTACCAGATGATAGTGGTCTGTCTTAGGAAAATACCAATAAAGATGGAAAATTGTAAATATATTCCAGAATATTCAGGAATTAGAGTAAAAGTGACTAGTTATTGACTAGGGTAGAGTGTCAGAGTCAAGGATTGCATGCAGATTTTGGTGACTGAGTGAATAGTATGGCATTCATATTTTAAGTGGGGTTTTATGCTTTAAAAAGAAATGCATTCAAATAGTTGCCTTAATATTAAGCAAGTTAAGCCCAACAGCAGATGAATGTTTGGCCAAGGTCTTTGGTTTTATAGTAGGTTTATACCAGGTTTACCTCTGTCATGAACAAAACTCAAATATTAGGTAATTTTTTCAAAACTGCTTTCCCTCATTGAGATGGTAAGTATATTTTAAAATTGTTTTCCCATTTAAATATTCATACATGGTTTGAATCTTTGTGATTCTTAGATAATAATAAATAAAAATTCAAATGGAATACAAAATCATTTTAATGAGCCGTGGAGACTGAGTATTTCTTAGACTTTATGTGAGATGGTATAATAAATGATTGAAATGTTAAGTACAGTCTACTTTCCCTCAAGTGTAAGTTTAGATTAAAATATGAGGAGATAAAACTAACACTATCTGCACTCTATAATGACACATGCCCCTTACTACAGATTTAATACATTAATGCTATTTTTTCAGTATTATGTATATTGATCTATTTTAATGGCACAATGTCTTGACTATTACTCCATTTCATAAACATTAGGTCCATTTTCTGACCCAAACAAAAACATCCAAACCAAATTTGATTTTATTATAAAATAAATGATTTAGTTAATCATTTGAATCTCAACTAATTCCTTCAAATTAGCTTTTGTCAATAGACATCTCTGGCACAGAACTAGTGAAAACATACTACTGTTATGGTGGAAAAAAATGAAACCTCCCTTCAATTTAAAAAAAAAGCTCTACAGCTGATAAGCTATAAAGCTAATAATATCATTAAACACATGGCTCTCATTTCCTGAGTTTTAAGCTATTTTGTTAACATTTTTTAGTGAAATGGATACATCAATACCATATAGATATTTTGTATGTCACAGCTCTTTGACAATAGCTGGACTTGCAGATGTGTTTTTTGATACTACATTTTAAAAAATTTTTTGCTTTAGGGAGTGATGAACTCTCAGTTGTAAAGCTGACGTCAGCAAACTCTACTACTTCGATCTTCATAAGGTTATGCCTTGAAAATTAATGGGACAACTACATATGAAATCAAAATCAATTTACTATTTTCTACAGTGGGGCAAGAATGAATTATCCAATATAAAATGTGGAACACTATAAAGGCTGCAATCTTATCTCACTATTACGTTTTTTTAATAAACTTCATGCTTTTTTCTTGCAGTTTATGACATCAAAGGGACTCTTCTGTAAAATTACAGCAATAAATTTCACCTTATGCTGGACAGATTTTACTTCTTTTCTCTCTATCTGTCATCTTGTGTTGAAAATAATCAGGACACGACAAAATTGATTAAAGATTTATTTTGCCTTCATGAAATACAATAACTGCCTTACTTAGTTTAAAAAAAAGTCAGTGTAAAAGTAGAGCTAAGTTTATATCAAGTTTCTACTATTTATCACCACTCAGAGATAAGTGATATTAAGGTAAACTAAAATAGTTGCCTTTATTATCACTGAATATTTAATTCCTTGTAGTCCAAGATAAAGTGGATTTCTTTATTACTACTGGCATTTGGCAAAAGTTGTTAATCAGTTATAAAAAAAAAATGCATTGTTTACTACCATCTGCTGTCACATCTGTTTCACAAATACATGTCTCCAAAGAGATTATATATAGTTTGAATATAGAACAGATACTTCTAATATATTTTTAAATGCTAAAGAATTCTTTTCAAAATATATACCACCTGAATTTTCAGGATTTTTGTCAGAACACTAAAAAAAATTATTACTATTATTATTATTATTATTTTACAAATTGCTATTTTACCTGTTTCTTCCAAGAACATTGACATCTAATCATTTTTATTACTCATTATCTAATTAAGTTTATTATTTTCCTAAAAATTGACTCCCTATAAAAATTAGTTTCCTCCAATGTGCAGTGTTTGTATTTCTGTTTTCCCATCTCACTTATCATCATTGAGAAGATCATTCCCAAATGTGTATTCTTACACTTGCTTACCTATTTATATAACTTTTTACACCTATCTTTCTTTTTAATACTATCCCTGTCAAATTCTGACATCTCTAGAATAAGGGTATGAATATGAACCTCATCTTTCCTCTAAAATAAGCTTTCTTCTGTGTTTTCCTATGTTACCTTTCATAATTTGTTAACTTCTTACTTGTACTCAGACCAAAATAACAAACCCTTATTTATTCCCCATAACTTTGGTCACTAAATACTATTACTAAGCCTTGGTCACTAATACTAGTAAAAGCTAATATCACGCAATGTTTCTCACCTTCAATAATACTGCTCCCATTCTTGGAGTTTTACCTGCCTCCCACCTGTTCTCTGTGCCTCCTGTTTTTTAGTTCTATAACTCGGTTATTACCACAATCACACGGCTCTTTATAATAGTTTATTTCCCTCTTCTGCTTCAAAACCTCCAGTAAAAAAACTCACTTTTTATTCTATTTAAAGTTCTTCATATTAAGACTCTATTTCTTTCTGATTTCTCACTCTTTTGACTAAAATGACAGAGGAGATACACTCTTTCTCTCTCTATATGTATATAGTTTTGGTTTTTCTCTGCTATAAGGATATTTAATTCTTTATCCTGCAAGCATTCCATTGTCAACCTAACAGTTCACCACATGAAACTGCATATTTCCTTTTCTTCCACACCCAGAATATTTTATATCTGTTACAACCACTCTCTTAAATTCCTGCTTTGTTTTATATACTGTTGAATTCACTCCTACAGAGAGATTTAATAGATATCCACAGAACAGCAGTCCTCTGTAATTCTACCACAAAAAAGCAGGATATTGCAGACCATGGAGTAATGCATATACTAGCCAGACAAGAGCTTATTATGTTAACAAACACTCATTAGGGAGATTTATTTCAAAATAAATCACTGCGTTTTAAAAATTAGATAATTGTCTTCAGGATTTGCGGGATGGCCACCAGTTCTGAGATCTCTGTATGATACAATCTACATCTCCCACATAAGTGACACTTCCATAGTTAATCCATAATGTTGGCCTACAAAATCTTGGATTATAAACCCCCAAATTTCTTCTATTGTGTCCTCACCCAACCCCTTCTCTCAAAAATTTCTGATTAACTTATATCCTTGCTAAATATGACTGCTTTGTCATTCACATTCATCCAAGCATCCCCTCATATCCTCTCTTCTCTACATGATCCCTCTACCCATTTTACCTTTGTCTCTACTATGAGGACACTGCTTTTCCTTTGACATTATCAAATTGGCTATTTTCCTCTGACTCATTACCTACTATATGTCCCAGAGGTTGGGTGTGGACCCTTTTAACTCCTCATGGCTATGTTCACAGCACTTCTCAGAGGTGAAAAGATGGGAACTAATATTGCAGTTAAGTTGTCTAGATTTAGAACATTAACATAATGTAGAAATTAATAATTGTTGTCTCTGTTAGTATTGTACAAGACTCGTTCTGGAATAACTCAATCATATCAAGTGTTACTTTGTCCTTAAAGTCTTAAACATAAAGCTGAACAGAGCTTCAAAAGGCTGTATATTAAGATTTTCTGCAATGTCAATGCCTGTCTACAAAATCTGCTGAATGAGAAATGTCCATGCACTCTATTTGGATCTTTCAGTGTCTTCAAGGATTGTTAATGAAATTAATCATTATGTAATATGGTGGGGGTTTTTTCCATTAGTAATTACAATGTTTGAGTGACCCTGATGCTTCAACAGAAATGCCATGAAATTTAAAACTGTCTTTAAAAAATCTGAATATTCAAAGTACCTCAAATTTAGAACCAATTCAAAATTTGTAG
Source organism: Camelus bactrianus (assembly GCF_048773025.1). Lineage (NCBI taxonomy): Eukaryota > Metazoa > Chordata > Mammalia > Artiodactyla > Camelidae > Camelus > Camelus bactrianus. The sequence goes on from NC_133540.1 coordinate 79,199,024, forward strand.
TTCTTTAGAGCGTTTTAGTAGCAGGCAAGTTTGATAGAGTGTAGAATGTGAATTGAAAAAGCAGATAAGATTTACATGTCTGTAAAGCTTATTACAGAAATAGGCTCATAGTGTTCCATTAAGAAGCAACACTTGCTTTTGTTTAAATTCCAGTTTGCATGAGTAAATTTAATCTATTGAGCAACTAATCCAGTAACATGCATTTGTATGAAATATAACACATGAAAACTAATTATGGAAAATGTTGGCTCTGAAATATGCATGTCTCTGTGAAGTGTTCTTCATCTTGAAACAAATATGTTCTTGGTAAAATGATGTTTCATGATTATATTTTAAAAAGAAATTTTACAGATGTCATCTATTCTCATTTTAATTTTATTCTCATTTTTAGTTTTTGAATTAAATAAGGTGATTTTTCCCAAGAAAATTAACATAATTGTACACCACTGTAAAAGTGGAAATAATTTTTTTCTTAAAATCCAATAAAACAACTTGCATATCTGAATAACAGTATTCATTTCTATCCAAATAAAAATAGGCAGGTATAACTGGTTTTAAACAAAGCCCTACTCTGTACAGGAATCTGAGGCTTTAGAAAATAGAAAAAAATATATATATATATTTATATAACTGATTAAATTTAAGGATTAAATGAACTTACTTGTGTGACTTAGAATATATTTAGTGCAGCATAAAAATCCTCTTTGGCTCCGTTTTTGCCCTTTAGGCCCACTAGGGCTGTGGTTTTACCCCTGTAACTCTGCTGGGTAGGTGTCCTGCTCCCAGGCAGGGGTAGACCTCCCCCAGTGGCTTGAGGCAAGATCGTTTGGTTTACTGAAAGCAAGGCAAATGACTCCCTCTTTTGTAGCAAGGAGCCCAGTCCTGATGATCTCTGAATTGCCTTTAGAGGTCATTCTTCCCTTGTGCACAAGAATAGATCACCTTTACAAGCCAAACAGCTCTATAGTCCTGTCCTGTAAAATCCAAAATGTCTGACAACCTTCCTTCATTCCTTCTGATTTCCTTTCCATTCATTCAAACTGGCAGTTTTCCTGCTGGGATGCTGATTAAAGTTCCTTGTGTACACCCATACTAATTTTTATCAAATAGTTGCTTGCTCATATTCTTAATGTTCTCTTCTGAACGTTCTTTCATGTTTTGCAATATGGACAGGCTGAGGATTTCTGAATTTATGTTCTAGTTCCTTTTTGCTTAACAATTCTGTCTTAAAGTTATGTCTCTTTTCTCATATTTTACTATAAGCAGACAGGAGGAACCATGCCCACTGCTCCTTCAACACTTGGCTTAGAAATCTCTTCAGCTGAATACCCAATTTCATTTCTCACAAGTTCCACCTTCCACAAAACACTAGAACAGGGACATATTTCAGCTAAGTTTATTTATTTATTTATTTATTTTACCACGTTACAGAAAGTATTGCCTGTCTTCTAGTTTTCAATAACATGCTCCTCATTTCTATCTGAGACCTCAGCAAAATCTCTCTTAAAAACCATATTTCTACCACCATTCTGGGTTCAATTATTTATATATTCTCTAGGAAAATGGAAGCATTCTCTAGAGTTCTTCTTTGAGTCTTAACCAGAATTGCCTTTCAAACTCCTTTCACCGCAATATCAGATTTTTCTAGCATACGCTTCAGTAATACTCTTCGAGCCTCTACCCACTTTCCAGTTCCAAAGCTGCTTCCAGATTTGGGGATATTTGTTACAGCAGCACCCCACTTCTTGGTACCAATTTCTGTCTTAGTTCAGGTTGCTATAATAAATTACCGTAGTTGGGCTTAAACAGCAAACATTTCTTTCTCATAGTTCTGGAGTCTGGGAAATCCCATCAAGGTGCTGGCAGATCTGATGTTTGACGAGCCCACTTCCTACCTGCAGACTGCCACTTCTTTTTGTATCCTATAGAGAGAGTAGCTCACTGGCCTCTTCTTTGGTGGGCACTAATTTTTTTCATGAGGGCTCTCCTCTCTTGACCTAATTATATCCCAAATACCCACCTCCATATACCATCACATTGGGGGTTAGATTTTAGCATATGAATTTAAGGAATGACACGTTCAGTCTAACAGTCCTCAAGTCTCACCCACATAGTACATACTTTATGTTCCATCTGTTACTTATTCTGCAACCACATTAAAGGAATAAAATTTCTATCTCATTTGTGAAGCAGAAGAAAAGTGCATTGTAAAACCAAGGAAAAGCTTTTAAAGTTTCTGCTGCAAATAGCATAGCTCACTTTTTTTTTTTTTTTTAACTTTTTTTGGCTAAAGCCAGTAACCAAAGATGGCCATGCCTACCTTAATGAGGTGTGGAAGTATACTTCTTCCTCAGTGTAGCATCAAGTCCCATGGCAATGGGTGGGATGTAGTAGTCTTTTTCCAGAGAGAGCAGAAAATAATTTATAAGTATATACAGTGATATTTGGGAGGATTAACATGTTTTTCTGATAACTGAGTCTTTTATTAAAAAGTTGAGTAATTTTTAAAATTTGTTCACATCTATTTTGTGTATCTTTGGAAGTTTTCTCATTTATGTTTCAAAAGAAATTGTCACAATTTTATGTCCAGATATTTATCCTTTTAGTGTTATGTTAAGTAACACTTGTCTCCCATTATGTTTTTAATTTGAACCATTTTCAACGTATTTTTGTTATTTACTTACTAATGAACAAAGATTTTTAAAAGACTTCAGTTTGGGAGGCAATATAAAGTGTGCAAAATTAATAAGAAAATGTCCTGTTCTTAAACAGCTTATAATAATATAAGAGATAAAACGTATTCAGGTAGTGGCATTTCTAATGAAATTTAATATAGTAGGTGACAAAAATATAAAATAACTTGACTTTGAATGTGATGAATTTAGGCCTATGTTGCTCTATTGAACAATTAATTTAATTGAGCTAAGTAGGTTTACACCATGTGGCTCCCTAATTATTCTCTGAATGTCTCTCTTGAACCAGAAGATCTCATTCAATAATATAAACGTGCATGTGAAAGAAAACTTTTCTCTGTCCAGTGGCATGTTGCTTAATATAGTTCTTCCAAATAAATATAAGAGGTATAGACAAAATATTGCAGAACACAGATAAAAAAAGGTGATTAAATCTAATTGGATAGACACTGAAGTTTAAAGCTAAATGTTTTATTCTCAATTTTAAGATAAGGTAGGATTTCAATTGTATTAGGTCATGAATGCACTAAAGCGGCAATGCTTGAGATTGCCAAAAATGAAACATGGTTTAATTTTTTTGGAGTATAGGTTCTTGAACAAAATGGTTATTATTTAAAAATTAAATATGTTTCATTAAAATGGAAGCCCTTAGAATTTGTTTTTAATACTTGATAGCCAAAAAAACTACAGTCCTGCAGAAATATTGGCACCAATACTACTAAATGAATTTAATATGCCAAACATTTTAATAAGTATTTTTCACATATCATCTTATTTAATATTTAATAAACTCCTATGAAACAGCAGTAATTAATTTATGTTGAAGATTAGAAATCATGGGTTTAAAGAGTTTTCATAATTGACCCAAAGTTGAAAGGCTAGAAGCCAGAGCTTAAACTCTGGTCTGCTTTTTCCCAAGTAAAATACTACTATACCATGGTTCAGGAAAAAGAAACTTTTGTGGGTACCTTATGTGTTTCATCATTTGGAAGATGGTGAGGCTACAAGTTTGGAAACTGGCTACAAAGAAATAATATTTAAGAGATTATGTGATAATAACCTGAATTAGAAATGTTCAGTGAGATATTGGTTAAAGCCTTAAGAGTAAGTAAGTTTCCATATGATAAACAGTGTTAAATTCATATAATAATGTTATTTTAGTACTGCTGTTGCAAACAGATGCCAAACAGAAGATAAACAGACAGCATTGTATTATAAAGTTAGAGAATTTGTTAGAAAATTATAGAAGAAAAAATTGAAGACATCAATATTATGAAATTATAAATATCATTTAACAAGTTTATAAATATCATTATTGTCATTCAGATAATGAACTTAAGAGTATATATTATAGGAAAAATATATTTTGCAATTTTTTGTTGTTGGCAAGTGCCAGTAAGTAAAGCTTTTTAGTGTAGAGTTGATATGCTTATATAATATCAAAGAAATCACACTTATTTTCCAATGATGACTTTTTCATTTTAATTTTAAATCATTTCTAACTGTATACATGTTTCTGATTTTACTGGGTTTATAATTGCAAAATATGTAAATAAAATAAAATCCTAATCCTATATTTGAATTAAAAGTATTTTTGAAAAAAGTAATCAGATTGTTAAAGTAAGGGTTTATTGTGTAATTTTGGCTTTTGAAATAATGGCTAGAATGTTTTTAATTAAAAGACATAAAATGCAAGGTTTTACCTCAATTTAAAGATATTATCCAAGAAACACAAAATATTAAAATTAATATTGTGTGAATATATATAAAATATGGATTAACATATTGAAATATAACCATTTAAAATATTTACAGAATGATTAAATATACAGCAAATTTTATCACTATTAAGAATAACATTACAATAAAAAAGTAGTAGAAATTAAGGAAAAAATTAATGACCATATTGGGCACATATGTGATTTTTTTTTAATTTACATTTTTTCCAGCCAGTTTTATTTCACATGCATTATATGTGAAAATTCTTTCATTCAGCAACAATTCCGATCAACACATTTTTTTACTGATACTCTCTTTCAGACACTATTTTAAATATAGATACTAAGGATATAATATAAATATTAACAATAGAAAAATGACTTCTGGTCACAGGGCTCTTCCATTCTAATACTATCACTATGACTCTTACACATTTAACTTGTATTACACAAATAAAATTTTATCCTAATTCTTCATTAAAAATAATTAAAAATTAAAAATAATAAATTCCTCTCATTTCATTGTGATTTCATTTGATGACCAGTGTACATGATCTTACCATGTGTTTTAAATAAAACATGTTTAATATATGCAAAGAGAAATATAGCAATATTCAGTAAGGGAATTTTTATTCAGAGTGTGACACCTACTTTTACATTTTTCTTATCTTTCAAGATTAAAGAGTAACAGTGAAAAGTTTAAGAAATCCCCTCTAAATCTACTTTGTTTTTAATTTTAAAAAGTCCTGTTTAACAATTGAACAAAGCTTTTTAGCCTACACTGTAGAGAAAAGGCTATTTCATAATATGATGCAAATATTGGGAACTTTATTGCCTTAATATTATACATCAACTGTGTAAAACTGATGCTTTTACCATAAGCTAAAATATGTTGGATTTACATGTTCTCCCATGACATAATTTTAAATTGATGCTAAGTTTGGGTAGTTTTGCCAGTAAGGCTTGGCAATAGTATATACTTACGTTTGCTTTATAAACTCACTGAAATTGTAAGTTTTATGTCATCCTATTGCCTTAAAAATCTAATATCAAAACCTATTTTTGAAAAAAGGCTATGCAATAAAATATATGCTTTTGTAATTTCTATTAATATTTTATTCAAAATGTTTAAGTCATAAAGAATACTAGATGATAAAAAAAGCTGTAAGGATGCATCAGTGAGAAAGAAAAAACACAATAAAAAAAATTCCTTATCTATACATAAATAATGGCCAAGCTGTTGTATCCTACAAGGAGAGGTCTTTTTGTAGATATTTTCTGACAGAATGAGAACATTCATGTTATCCCTGATTAGTTGAATAATGTCCCGTGGCATTTTCTTCATTGATGCAGCTTAGCACTGACAGCCTCATTTACTGTTCATCCTGACCTTCCTTTTCCCTCTAACTACACCCCCTCCTGTAAAAAGCAGACTTAAAGAGATCAGTATGTTCCAAGATCTGAAAATAAAATGCAATTTTTTTCTAGCTTTACAATGTGAAAATGAGATCACTCTCATTAATATTCCCACCTACATTTTGCTGTTTAAACGTATGCTTTTCTAAAACAGCCATTAATTTTTAAACAAATTGACTACCCACCTAGGTAAGATTTTGATTTGGATAAAATTTAATTGAATTTTAAATATACTTTATTTTCATTATATTTTTGTATATACAAACTGGATTTGTGTTCATTTTTTATATTTTAAATATATTTACTCAGTTTAATATATGGATAGCAAATATGGCTTTGAAGTATGCAAGAAAAATATACGAAATTAATATTCACTTATTGATAAGCTAAACAACCTATTCAGAACATATCTTTTAATTTTCTGTTTACATCGTCTAATTATCAGGGGTCAAAATGGCCACTTTGAGAAACTAACATTTACGTATTAAAAGTAATAAGCACATTGTTTTCACCAATATGAAAAATGTTAGTATCTTGAGTTGTGATGAAATATAGCCTGTTTTCTTAATGACATCATCTAATAAACATTGAGAACAAAGGATCTTTCTGTATAGTCTGAATAATTCAAAAAAATAGATAATATGGCCATATCAACAAGGGAAAGATAACCTAGTACATTTTCCAAAATGGGTTTCATGGTTGATTAGCTGTATTGAATGTTTCATGTATGGTATTACAGATTGTTTTTGTTTCTTGGTAAATTTAGAAAATACTGTATGAAACAAGCTTAAATGCATTTACTTTTTCCTGCTTGATTCGGCAGCAGTATTTAATGTGCATTATGATTCTTTCATATTTCTAAAATTTAATGAACATAAAAATATTTTTCCCAGAGAATCTCATGGAACTAAATTTATAAGCAACATATTTTTGGGGAGAGATAATGATTAAGTGTATCTTAGGATGCTTTAAAATTATAAAGAACAACCAAATATACTTAAATGGAAACTCAAGTGAGAGAATAATAGTTAGCATATAACTCAGATAATTAATTTCCAAAATGGAATTTGCATATAACTTAAAATGTTTGAAAACAAATCAAAATTTCTAACAAGTAAATTTTAAATGTTTAAATTAGATCAATTTATAACCTCCTGATGGCTGTTGCAACTATCCCTTGACATCCATGAAGCTAGTGATTGACAGGAAAGGCAAACAGTAAGCAAGCAAAAATAAACAAGCAACAACAAAGCCATCTAGGACTCACTTCCATCTCACAAACTCATGTGAGTGCATCTGCTTGCAAGAATTTAATATACATTTAGAATCCAACCTGCAAGAGGTACTTAAAGCTTTCCAGACTCTGCAGTGAAGGGCACCCAGGAAAAGGGTGGAATGGATGAGGGAGAATATCCACTATATGGAACACACCAATGACCAAGATTGGAAGTTCATTATCAAATGCAAATATAACAAAGGAAACAATTAGGAGTTGAATTGTTACCCTAAAACTCATATATTGAAGTCCTAATTCCCAGAAACTCAGAATGTGGCTTTATTTGGTTTACATAATACCACCACAAAATTGTTTCAATATTTGCCTGATGCACTTATGATCTCAACAATACTGATTGCTAAAATTTAAAATAATGTTAAGAGTCATCTTGATAAATCAGATAAATACTATGACTAGATTGGGAAATAACTCACTAATGGTGAGGCAAAATAGACTTTGAAACTAAACATATAAAATGCAAATCAAAGGTTTAGAAATCCTGAATGTATTTTTGACAGTTTATACCCAAGATTCTCATGAAATCCTCAAAAAAAAAAAAAAAAAAAAGCTCAACAATCTACTGATGTAATGGAACTCATTTTCTGGCATTACTTAGAATCATCAGCTGAAGTTCTTAAGAATACAAACATTGAATCCTCACCAAATTATATTGTGATAAGGTGTATTGAATCACGATACTATTATATCTATCTTTAGCAAACTTCTCAGATGTCTGAATTACATACTAAAAATTGAGAAAATTATATATTTACAAACAATGTCACATGTAAATTCATATGAATAAGTTTCTAATATTTATACATATATAACAACTGGCTATAAATTTATGTTAAAATTTTAAATATTGATTTCACTACTACACTTGAACTTTAAGAGAGACTTTTCTAATACTAAGATGGCTGATAAAGATCAATCAGGAATTTATATCAAAATGTATCAGTAGTTATACTAAATGTAAACAGTCTGCTTCTATCCTTTGAAAGAGATTGTAGAGAATTGGTATAAATTCTTTCTTAAATGTTTGGTGGACTTCACCAGCAAACCCATCTGGGCCCTGTGCTTTTTGTTTTGGAAGATTGTTACTTATTAATTCATTTAATAGATATAGACCTATTTATAGCACTTATTTTTTTCTTGTATGAGTTTTGGCAAATTATGTCTTTCAAAGAATTGGTCCATTTCATCTAGGTTACCAAATTGGGCATTGAGTTATTGATAGCATTTTATTACTCTTTTAATGGCCATGTGGCCTTTAGGGATGTCCTTTGCATTTCTGATGGTAATAATTGTGTACTCACTGTTTTTTCCTTGTCTAACCTGGTGGAGGCTTATTGATTGTATTTGTCTTTCCAAGTTGAACTTTTGGTTTCATTGATAGCCTCTGTTGATTTCCTGTGTTTAATTTCATTGATTTCTGCTCTAATTTTTCATATTTCTTTTCTTATGCTTGCCTTGGATTTAATTTACACTTCCATTTCTAGTCTCTTAAGATGAACACTTAGATTATTGATTTTAGATCTTTCAACTTTTCTAATATAGACATTCAATGCTATAAATTTCCCTCTAAACACTACTTTTCCTGCATCTTATAAATTTTGGTAAGTTGCGTCTTCATTTTCATTTTGTTAAATTTTTTAAAAAATTTATCTTGAGGTTTAGTTTTTGACCCATGCGTTACTTAGAAGTATATTTAATCTCCATGTATTTTGGGTTTTCCCAGTTGTCTTTCTGTTACTGATTTTTATTTTAACATCATTATTGTCTAAGAGTTAACATTGCATGATTTTATATTCTTTTAAATTTGTTGTATGTTTTATGGCCCATAAAACAGTCTATCTTGCTGAATGTTCCATGAGCTTGAGAAGAATGCTTATTCTTTGGTTGTTGGATGAAGTAGTCTATAGATGTCAACTATGTGAAGTTGATTAATATTGTTGGCTATTTAAACTGTCCTTACTGTTTTTCTGCCTGTTCAATCTGTCCATTTCTGAGAGAGAGGTGTTGAAGTGTCCAACTGTGTCCATGGATTTATCTATTTCTCCTTGCAGTTCTGTCAGTTTTCACCCCATGTAGTTTTAAGCTCTGTTAAGTGTACACACATTAAGAATTGGTATTTCTTCTTGGAGAATCCCCCTTTATCATTATGTAATGTCTTTCTCTTTCCCTGATAGCTGGATTCCTTGCTTTTAAGTCTATTTTATTTGAAGCTAATAGAAATAATCCTGTTTTCTTTTGATAAAAGTCTTAGCATGTACCTATTTCTCCATTTACTTTTAATGTGTGTATGTCTTTATATTTAATATGTTTCTTATGCACAACACGTAGGTGGGTATTTTTTTAATCTACTCTGATGATCTTTTCTGTTTTAGGCCATTGACATTCAGAATGATTATCTACACTGTTGGATTAATATCTACTTTATTTGTTACTATTTTCTGTTTGTTTTCCTCGTTCTTTGGTCTTATTTTTGTCTTCTAGATGTTTTTCTGTCTTTTGGGGTTTTATTTACTTATTTTTAATTTAAAAAATTATTTTTATACAATTTTAATGGTTATTTTCCATTTATAGTTATTACAAAATATTGGTGATATCCTCATGTTGTACAATACATCCCTGAGCCTGCCTTTTGTGGTTTTAATTGAACTTTTAATGATTCAATTTTCTCACCTTTCTTAGGATATAAGTCATAGTTCTTTTTTTTTTTTTTTTTCATTTTTAAGTGGTTGCTCTAGTGTTGGCAATATACAATTAATCCAAATCCACTTTAAACTAATATTATACCATTTCACAGACAATGTGAGTGCCTTGGAATAACAAAGTAATCCTATTCCTCCTCCCATCCCTTGGACCTTTGCTTTCATAGTTTCCCTTATATGTAAACATGCATAAGCATGTACATATAACATGAGACATATACAAAAGCAAGCATATTCAAATGCATTGTTGGTTTTATTTTAAATAAACTATTACTTGTTATACAAATTAAGAAAATAAGAAAAATGAAAGTTTTTATTTTATCTTCAGTTCTTCCTTCTTTACTTTATGTAGACCCTTGTTCCTGATATATTATTTTCCTTTTCTCTAAGGATTCACTTTTTTAAATTGAAGTATGGTCAGTTAAAATATGTCAATTTCTGGTGTACAGTAATATTTCAGTCATTTATATACTCATGACAATAAACGCACATCTATCGATAATTACCATAAATGTCAATAGACTAAATGTGCCTATCAAAAGACATAGAGTGGCAGGTTAGATAAAGATTGACTTTTAATATTTCTTGAAAGACAAGTCTACTGGTAACAAATTTCCTTAATTTCTGTTTGCTAGAAAAATCTTAAATTATTCTTAACTTTTGAAGGATAATTTATCAGTGTACAGAAAAATTCTAGGTTGGTGGGTTTTTTGTCTCTAGATTTTAAATATCTCACTCCACTCTGTTCTTGCTTGCATGGTTTCTGAATTGAAGTTGAGTGTCATTCTTATCTTAGTTCCTCTATAGGTAAGATGTGGTTTCCCCTCCTTTTCAGGTGTTTTTCTTTACCTTTGTTTTGAAAATGATATGCCTACATATAATTTTTTTTTTTTGGCATTTATCTTAGTTTTCTCTGAGCTCCCTGGGTCTGTGATTTGGTGTCTGATATTTATTTGCAGGAAATTCTCAGTCATTGATGTTTTATTTCTTCTGTTACTTTTGCTCTTTCTTCTCCTTCTGGTATTCCCATTACATGTATTTTATACCTTTCCTATTTGTTCCACAGTCCTTGGAATTTCTGTTCTGTCTTTTCATTCTCTGTTCTCTGATTTTTTTTAGCTTGGTATATTCTATTGAGATATCCTCAGTCTTAGGCGTTCTTTCCTTAGAAGTGTCCAGTCGATTGATAAGCCCATCAAAGGCATTTTTATTTCTGTTATAGTGATTTTTATTTCCAGTGTTTTTTCCTTACAATTTAAATCCCTCTGCTTACAATGTCAATCTGTTATTGCATGTTATCTACTTTATTCATTAGAGCCCTTAACAAGCTAATTACAGTTGTTTTAAATTCTAGGTTCGATAATTCTGATATCCCTGCTATATCTGATTCTGGTACCTGTTCTGTCTCTTCAAATTGTGTTTTTTGCTTTTAGCATGACCTATAATTTTTTTGATAGACAGACATAATGTAACTTGTAAAAATAACTTACATAAATTGAACTTTAGTAATGTGTTGGTAAGGTGTGAGGGTAAAGGATAAATTCTATAATGCTATGAATAGGTCTCAATCTTTTACTGAGTAACTCCTCTAGACTATGAGCATCATAAGTACTTCTCAGTTTTTTTTTTTTTTTCTCTCCTAGGTTGCTAGAGAAATCTGGAGTTGGGTATTATATTCCCCCCAGGTCAGTTAGGCTCTGACAGTACCTCAGCAGATTAAGTTCTGTTTAGCTAGTTTCTCCTGAAGGCAGGTCTTGGGTTTTATATTCCCCCCAGGTCAGTTAGGCTCTGACAGTACCTAAGCAGATTAGGTTCTGTTTAGCTAGTTTCTCCTGAAGGCAGGTCTTGTTAAAAAAAAAAAAAAAAAAAAATGTGCTGTGGCGTATTTCCAGATGATTCCTCTTCTCCTCTCCCTATTAGAAGGAAGAGGAGATTTTTCTCAGATATTTACTGTGAGATATCTATTGTGCTCCCAGAGGCAAATCTCACAATACTGTGGAAGCTGCCACGACTGGATATCCCTGGAGATTGTAGCTCTCAGATTTGTCTGCTCTGAGCCTTTGATAGTTCAGTTATGTTTCAGGTTCTCTTTCCCTGACGCTGGTTTCCATGGTGGTTTCTACTTGTGAGTCTCTGCTTCAACAAACCATGACTCCCTATATTCAATTCCTAGTCCATTCTTGGGGACAGCTCTTTGTTCTGTGTCCTCACTTCTTTTACAGATACAAGATAAGTGTTATTATCAATTTGATAGGCGTTTTATTTGTTCTTAGGGCATAGCATCAACTTCTAAGCACCTTACATGTAGAACTAGAATATCCTTTTAGGCTATTTTTGTTTTTATAGTTAAAGTGGATCTCTTATAGTCTCCATATAATTGGGTCTTCATTTTTATCTAATCTGGAAATTTCTGCATCTTAATTGGAATTTTTTTTATATCTCATATGATTATGTGTATGGTAAGGTTTAAATCTACTGCTTTGCTATTTTATTTGTCTCATCCATACTTTGTTAAATTGGTAGAAAGGAAGGGCAATTAAAATGGTATGACGAAGCAATAAAAGTATAAGCTAAAGTATAAAAATTTAATTGATCTAAGACTATATGATATGGAGTCAACTCTGAGGCTAATAGGAAACCCTAATAAATATTTAACTAACTTTGATTAATGGAAACTTTGTTAACTTCACAAAATGAAAAATAAATTTTTGATTTCATGTTGTAATATTGATCATAAGTACAAAGTTGTATATAGTTTCATATGGTCTGTTGACCTGTACCAAATGTAATCTAAATAGATTTTTATGCTTATTATTTATATCATGTCATATAAAATATTTTATTTGTTTATTTGTGCAATTAGCTATGCTTCAGATTGTCCTAGAGAAGAAATCATTATTTTTAAATTAATGTTAAATTTTTTAGGGTAATATGATTATATTAACTGTTTATGGTTGGTTTTCTTTTGAGAAAATTTTGGTTTTTTCTTGGGGATAGTAGGAAAATGATCCTATTTTTATTAAATAGTGCTAGGTCCATTGACTAACCTTATGGAATAAATCAGTGAACCTAATCTTTACTTAACATTAGTGTAAAAAATTATGGATGATTGCAGCTCTAAGTGAGGCAGATAAACAATAGAAGATTTAAAACATAAAATAGAAATATGTCTTAATAACTTAAATGAGGAAAATCTACTTTCCACTATAAAAAGCACTAACTATATAAAATAAGAATGATAAATTTGATTACTCAGCACTGTAAACTTTTGTTCATCAAATATACTATGACAGTATAAAAAAAGAAAGCCATTGGTTAGGGAATTATATTTGTAATACATACATTCACAGAAATATTGAAACCAGAATATTTAATGAACTTCCACAAAAGAAAGTGAAAACAATTGAATGCCCTCACCCCTAGCCCATCATGGGCAGAAAACTTTTTAAATGTATTTCACAAAATAAGATATAAGGTTATATATATGTGTATATATATATATATGTATATATATATATATATACACACACACATACACACACAGATAATTGATATGTATAGGATAAATACAATTTAAATGATGTATGTCATGCATAAATTAAATGATATATGACATAGAAAAATAATTAAATAAGAAATCAGCCAGGAGTTAGAAAGGTTGCAGTATAATTGTGCTTGTTAGAGTGAAATGGAGGTGTAAGTTGCTGCAATTACTTTGGATAATGATTGACCCTAGTTAGGAAAGCAGACCTTGTGACCTACAGTACTGAAATAGCCTAAGTGGCCATTAAGAATAGAACAGATAAATTATATACATTTTATACTGCAATTTTATACAAATAAAAATGACTAACTGTTACAACAATAAACAATATGTTTATATCTCTCAGAAAAAATGAGCAAATGACAAAATTTTTTTATGATTCATTCTTTATAAAAAGTTCAAAAACAAGCAAATGTAATACGTAGTGGTAGAAACTTGAACAATTTGAGAGCAGGAAGTGACATGATCCAAGTTTCTGAGGTGCAGGTAGTATTTTATATTTTGATATGTTGAATGGTTATGAGAGTATTTTCACTCTAAAGCATCATGGAATATACACCAATGACTCCTCATTTTTCTTTAGATATGCTATGCTTCAATAGTTTATTTAAAAATAAATTTATAAGATAAAACAAAATCAGAACTTAGATAAAATAACTATATTAACTTAACAGGAATCAAATGAAATAATAAATTAATGAGCTGAGCAGTCAACTCAGAAAATTGTAAAAAGAATATCTCAGGATATTTAAAATAGGAAGATAGCAATGTTAAAGGAAAAGGCAGCAATAAGTGAAACAGAGAAGACAAGAAAATAAAGAAATGTAATGAAACCAAGTCTTCAAAAAGATTAGTAATATAGATATATCCTTGGCATAACTAATTAGAAAAAAACATGGGGTATAAGTATGTGGTATAATTTGTACTACTATTCAATAGGAGAAAAAGAAAGATGTATTAGTATTGATGCTGGGAAGAATGGCTAAAAATAAAGAGGAAAACCAAACAAATAAAAATACTAAATCCTTTCAGAATACTACATACGTAAGTGAAAAACATAGAATTAACTATAGGTCTTAAATCTGAAAATCAATAAAAGAAACAATATTTTTGTGACATAATTTTTCTGTGACATAAATGTGCAAAAGGGCTTCATAAATAATTCTTTATAACTGTCATGGCAAAAAATGAATTTAGCAACAACGACAAACGATTTCTGTTTACTGAAGGACACAATGAAAAGTTAATAAATATATATGACAGATTGGAAGGTAACTGTAATGTATGAAAATGACAAGGGAGCAATGTCTAATATGTATGAAGATAGTCAAGTGACATAAAGACAATGGAATGAAATCAAAAAATAAAGGACTTTAAGGTCTGTAATAAAAAGAAATAAGCTAAAAATAATATGAAACCATGCTTAAACTAATTAGTAATCAGAAAAAAGGTGAAAATGAGACATCATTTGTTCTGTTGAAAAAAAGATTGAAAGACAATTAAAGCCAACTGAGAGCATACAGCACAAATAGAAATTTTCTGAAGCAGCTTTTAAGGATGTATTTCAGAGTGAAGGAAGATAACTCCTGAAAGATACTTTAAAAGGCAAGAAGAAATGAAGAAAGAATTAAATAGCATGCATCTACATTTATTTAAATGATTCACTGCATAAAATAATAATAGTAAGTTTATCTCCATTGGAAGTTTCACAGTTTTTATGTGTAATAATCTTGCAAAATTTCAAATTTAAATCATACAAAAAGAGGAGTAAATTTCAAATCAGAAGAAGAAAAATCTGAATAAAAAGAAATTAAAATAAACCCCCAAACAAAATATAACTAATTATAAAATGAAGAAAATAGGCAAATAGAAAGTACACAGAATAGAAAATTTAAAAAGAATTAAGATGTTGGAAACAATCCCAACTATATTAATAAGTATTTATAGTTTCAAATGAGCTAAATGCTGACTTCAGAAAAGTAAAGATAATTGTTACTGGAAAATAAAATCCAGCTGTGCCTGCCTAGCACACATACATACAAATAAAAATTAGAATCCTGAAAAGTTGAAAATAAAAAGATTTAAATGGATAGTCTAGGCATATATAAACACAAATAAGGCTTATTTTGGCTTTTTTTTAGTGTTATTGATGATGGAGTCACTAGGTAAGGGAAAAAATTCAACAGAAAGAAAGAATAGTCTAAACTTACATGTTCTTAACATGATTATCTGAAATATTTTTAAAACTAAAATTGATGTGGAGAGCAATTCAGTTGTTGGTATGAGTGAATAAATGCCTGATTGGCTGTTCCTCACAGAATAACTCAAAGTCTAGATTAAATACAAAAACAAATAGAACAACCTTAAGATTTTGGAGAGTGAACCAAAGCTGGCAATTTCTGGAAGGCTATCAAAACTTCAAAGAGGTGTGGGTGAAGAAGGAGTGAATGGGTATAGGGGTTCTCTTTGGAATGATGAAAATATTCTAAACTTTGATGGTAGTGATGTTTGCACAACTCTGAATATACTGGAAATCACTGAATTGTATACTTTAAAAAGGTGAGCATTATGGATTATAAATTCCAGTATATCTCAATAAAACTGTTATACATATATTAAAAAATACTTGAAGACAGGGTTGATATAGCGTGAATTTCTACTTTCCTTTGATTTCTACCCTGAAGTTAGATCTCAGCTACAGCACTGTGTGGGGCAGATAAAACTCTGATATTTTGCAGTCCCTTGGCCTTAGAACAGAAGACAGAACTCAGGTAAAGACAACCTCTCAAAAATGAGTGTGTATATTTTGAAAAATAAATGCTGAAGACATTCTTTAGATGAAAGGAAATCTTACCTGAGGGAAAATTGAATTTCCTGGAATGAATGAAGAGCATAAGATACAACATGTATTTGGTAAATACAAAATTTTTTTCCCCTCTTAGTTCCAATAGCATTCATATATCCTCTCAAAGCAAATTTAATTGCATAATACACATATGGATGTAATATGTATGATATAGGTGGCATAAAGGGCAGTGAGATTGGAAAATAGTTCTGTAGAATGGCAGGGTACCTATATCTCATATACAGTAGAAAGATGTAACTATAAATACATTATGGAAAGTTAAGGATGCATATTGAAATCCCTGCAGTGAAAAGGAGAAGAAGGAGAGAAAGAAGAAGGAAGAAGGAGGAGCAAGGACAGAGGGGAAGGGAAGAAGCAGCAAATAGCTATAGCTAAAAAAAAAAAACCAAACTAAAAAGAAACTCTAAAATGTATTAGTAATAATCATAAAAGAGGTAGAAAAGGAGGAACAGAGAAACAGAAAAAAAGGGATAGACAAAGGAAATTTAAAAATGGTAGATGTAAATGTAACTATGTCAATAATTACACTTAATGCTAATGAAATTAAGATTGTCAAAATGGGAATGAAAGCAAGTTTCAACTATATGCTGTATATGATATATACCCTTTAAGTATAAAAAACTCAGATGGTTTGAAAATAAATAGAAGGAAAATGATATATCATATAAGCCAAAAGAATAAGAGGAATGGGGTGGCTATATTAATATCAGATAAATCTTAACCCAAAAAGTATTTCCTGAGATAAAGAGGGGCATGGTTGTAATGATCAAAGAAACAGTACCAAGACAAACTTAGAAGACTTTTATTACCTAACTTCAAATTCTATATTAAAACTTTATTAATCAAGACAGAGTTGTATTGGCATAAACATTGATAAATAGATTAATAAAGAATAGGGAGCTCAGAAACAGATTCTTACTTTTATGACCATCTGATTTTTAACAAAGGCACCAAATCCATCCTATGGAGAAAAATGCCTTTTTAGCAACTGTGCTGGCAAAATTGGATGCCCACAAAGAATAAAACAAAACAAAATAAAACTTTGACCCTGTCTTATACTATATACAAAAACTAATTTGAGATTATTTTAATTATACATTAACCATAAAGCTTTTAAAATAAAACATAAAATCCTGGAGATTTGGATATATATAATATTTTCCTAGAGAGATAAAGGAAGGAAATAATCATGTTATTATTTTGTTTTAAATGATAAATTAGACTTCATAAAAATTAAAACTTTCTGGCTCACCAAACTATACAATTTAATAAATTTTAAACAGCAAGCCACATACTGGAATAAAATTATTTATAGAGAATATATTTGACAAAGAGTTACAGTACATAGTTACACTGATTTACACTATACACTTAGAATACATGTAAGTCAATAATATCAAAAGAAACAACCCAATTAAATAATAAGCAACATTTTAAAAGATACTTCATCAAAGAAGATACAAATGCCTAAAAAGCACATGCAGTATTATTCAACATGATTAGACATCATGCAATGTAAAGTAAGACTGCAATGGAGTACTACCTTACACTCAACAAAATTACGAAAGTGATGAGGATGTGAAGTAACTAGAAATTTAAAACTTGTTTGTGGATGTATAAAAATTAGCATATCTTTAGAAAGAAATTTAACCATTTCTTATAACACTATATATTTAAACACTTTAAACATTTCTTACAAAACTTGCCCTATGACCCAGCAATTCCAATTTCAGATAGTTACACAAGAAAATATAAAATGTATTCGATAATAGCTTTATACAAAAATGTTCGCAGATGCTTTTTTTTAATAAAAAAATGAAAACAACTTTGTCATCCACCTATAGGAGATTGGAAGTGTGCTTACATGGAAAACATACAGCATTACTCATTACTCTCATTATTAATCTTGCTTTACCTATAAGTGTCATTTAACTTTGACATACACTCCTGGTTGATATAATTATTTTTAACTTGGCTTTTGAGAAACTGCATGCTTTCTGTCTTTCTTTTATTTTTCCAAGTCCTTCT
This sequence comes from Camelus bactrianus, assembly GCF_048773025.1. Taxonomy (NCBI): domain Eukaryota; kingdom Metazoa; phylum Chordata; class Mammalia; order Artiodactyla; family Camelidae; genus Camelus; species Camelus bactrianus. Next base: position 79,217,282 of record NC_133540.1, read on the forward strand.
TAATTTTCTTTGTTGAATCATCTCATGTTGTTGACAATCATTGGAGTGTTCCAGAATTAGAAGTTTTCTTTTCTCTTTTCTTTACAAACATTATTTTGGTGAACACATTTGGTCTCTTGCTGTAAAATACAATTCACAGTTGTGTATCATTTGACTGTACCTCTCTTCTTAACTCCAGATTTGTCCCATTCAATATCTTCATTTGGAAGTCTAATTTTCTTACAATATCTAATACTGAGCCACTGGTATTTTCTAAAACATTCTATACTGCAATCCTTCTTACTTAGTTTATTATAGTATCAACCTTCCAGTTGGCCAAATCAGAAAAAGAATTAGATCCTCTTTTATTACTCTTCCTTTTTCTCTCATAATCAGTCATATCTACCAGAATATTCTATGAGCTCTGTTTTCAAAATATGTTCAGAATATGGGCACTTGTCTCAGTCTCTATTTCTAAGACCCTTGTTCTAGTCACCATCATTTCTTCCATGATTTCTGTGCTTGCCTCATAATTGCCTCTTTTCACCACGTCCATTCGCAAAAGAGCAGATAATTCCATTAAAACAGAAAGAAGAGCATGTCATTACTCACCATTTCATATGAGTAAAGGCCAAAGTCTTACTACATGCTCTAGCTCCATGTATCTTCTCTGACTTCATCTGCTATTACTCTCACTCACTTGATTACCTCATTCCAACCACAAGGTCATGTTTGCTATTTCTCAAAATGGACTGGGATACTTCTAGATAAGGGGATTTGTACTGTTTTCTCTGACTAGAAAGAATATTTGTTTAGCTCATTCTTTTATATCTATGACATGGAAATGTTGCTTTTCAGTGAGGCCAACCTTAATTACGTTATAAAGTGTTGCAAATGTTGTACAATGTTAATGATACCCATTACTTCATTTTTTCCCTCATGTAATTTATCATCTCTAATTTCTATTTAGTTAGTTAGTTAGTTAGTATGTTGATAATTTCTTACCTGTATTTATAGAATTCAAGGAATTGGGAGCTGGGATTTTTGTTTGTTTTCTTTATTCACATTTCCCAAGCATAAGACCAAGGCTCAGGATATAGAAGGTACCAGTAAACATTTCTTTAGTGACTAAGTTTAAACAGCATGATTAACATAATTGATCTAATATGTCTATGTTTTAAAAAATAAGAACAACTGAAGAATACATACTCTTTTAGCATACAAAATATCTTTATATAATTTTAAAGCAAACTGGATCATTTAAGAAAGTTTATAAATTTAAATGATTGACATCATTGAATAACATGCACTGATCATAAGAATCTTGGGCAGATATTAATAATAAAGAAAGATAAATTTAAAATATGATTTTGCATTTAGAAACTTATAAACACAATTGTAAATAATGCATGAGTTAAAGAAAATACTGCAAATTTTAAAATACTATAAGCTATGCTATGAAAAAACCACAGTTCTGAATATTTATATTTGTAAATATCTCATGATTCAAAAAAGAAACAATCAAGTTTTAAAATAATTTGAGCTCTTCCATGAGAAAAATATATAATCTTGCGTGCTAGAATCAAAAAATTAGAAACACTAAAAATGTATTTTTAAATTTACTTCTAGGCAGTTACAAAAAGAATGACAAAATTTTAAAATGTGACAGATTTTAGTTTCTAAATCTTGTTGAAGAATATGTGCTCTTCCAGCAATGTGACTGACTCTCCTCCCAACAAAGGTGTGGTCTTCATTTACTCCCTTGAATCTCAGCAGAAATTTGTGACTATTCATTTAAGTAGAATATATCAGAATGATGCTAAGTCAGTTCTGAGGCTTGGTCATCAGAAGCATATAGCTTCCACCTGACTTGGACTGCCTTCTGGAAAGTGCCGTGGGAGACATGAGTGGACGTGTAAAAAGTCCAAATACTCTGAAGCCTCTATGCTAAAGAAACCACATGTAGAGGTCACATAAAATAAACATGCCCAAGGAACTTCAGCTGTACTGGCCCTTAGCTATTTGAGTTTTCCCAGAACCAATTACCACACTTGTAAGTAAATACACTTTGAGATGACTTCATCTCTTGGCCTTCAAGGCAATAGGAGATGCCAAATGGAGCAGAGACAATCTTCCCTGCTGTGCCCTGTCCAAATTTCTGGCTCACAGAATCTGTGAGCATGATAAATAGTTGTCAACTTAGCTAAAACTGGAAATTATATTTTCAATATTCTTCTTTCATATACATTTCTAAGTTAGAGTTGACCAAAACAGGAAAGTAGATAAGAATTCAGAGTTGGAAACAAAGAAGAAGCCATTACTTTCCAAAGATGTCAGGAGCAGGTCAGAGATAGACATAGAGGTGTCCAGAGGGACCACAGTATCTAGGCAGTCTTTCAGACTATTTGCCCCAGTAGCCAATAGTGGACTCAAGTCAACTGCCAAACCCTTCACTTCATTTGCTTCAAAAATAGCAAATTCCACAGATCTCTAGACTAGATTTCCCTTTACAGTTTCACTTTGACAGCTAGACATGCACACCTCCTGCATTTCCCTTAAAGCTCAAATCTACCAAGCTGCTCCAGGGACTCAGGCTGTTTTGACCGTGATTGTACCTTATCTTCCAATTCTCATCTTTCTTATTTCACTAGCCAATTCCATTCACATTTGTGTGATTCCTAATTTCTGTAATGAACTCTTAGCCCCATAACATTTTTAATAGTTCTGTCCTAATTAATTACTGAATAAATACAACTAGGAGTTTATCACTTACTATGTTAAAATGTTTATGGTAAATATCAACCCATTTTTAACTCTCTAGCATATGTAAGAGGCTACTTCATTGGATAAGAGATCTTGAACATAAAAAATATGCAAAGCAAACAATATAACTAAACTTCAAAAATTTTCATATATCTAGAATGAGGTTGGCAAACATTTTTGTGAAGGGTCAGATAAGGAATATTTCAGTGTTTGTAGGCCTTATTGTCGCTGTTGCAACTACTCAACACTTCAGTAACAATACATAGATAAATGATCGCTGCTGTGTTCCAATAAAGCTTTATTTACACAAACAAACAAACAAACCTGTTAAAAGTCTGGAATTAGTCCATGGACCATAGTTTGCCAAACATGGTCTGTGGAATCATGTTGAAACAGGTAAAACTAGAAGAATCTGAGAATTATTCTACTTTGGCGACTACTTAATTAAAACATAGAAAACATTTTATTACACATTCCTGCCTTAACCATTCATGACTTCCTAATTCCTATCCCACATGCATCTTCCTTCCGACACTATCTTAGATATTACACTTTAGCTTTTGAAATGCTCAGCCCATTTCCAATGAAAGTCTAATTCCACATATCAATTGACAAATTATGTAGACGTAGGGTCTCACAATCTCTTGTGAATTAGCTCATTATGTGCTCCAAGTATCCTCCCATATTTGTTATGGAAACCTGATAAATGTGTGGGATCCCTCTGTGGTTAAATGTGAAGGGAAACAGTTGTACATGAAATTCAAATTGATGGTACCCACAGTACTGAACTTCAGCTTGTCAAGCACATGTGAGGATTTATTCCCTTTGCTCCATGCTAATAATAGCACCCTTAAAGAGTAAAAAATAGAAAGAATAAATGCAACAGTGGTTCAAAGAGCCTGAAGAATTTAACATTCACATCTTGAGGACTTTACCTCTTTTAGGCAATGAAATCTCAGATTTATTTGGTTACCCTTCAAAGAAAACAAATTAGTTTGACATTCCTGAAACGTTTGTAATTCTATCCACAGGCAGCTTTGGAGCCTCTCCATTAAGACTCCACATTCTGTAGCTGCTGTTGTCTGTTAAAGTCACAGTAAACACTGCTGATTGCCAGCTGTTCCTTTCTTATACCATAACTGAACTTCTCAAAGTAAATCGTTAGTTGACTTAAATCCACACACATTATTTTGCCAAACAATAAAATATTCGTCTGCAAATATTACTAATGTGAATTTTGAGTAATACGATGTACTTCTCTGAGAGAAGAATTACATTCCAAGTTACAAAATCTATTCTTAATTATACACAGGAGTTCAAATACTATTGAATAGTTATATCACTATGTTTTGACTTTGAACAGTGACTGGTTAATAGGATTTGTTTTTTCCCTCCATTTGACATGGCATTATTAAAAATGTTAAAGCATTATCAGTTAACTTCAGCAGTTGATTGTTCATTTACACTGAACTTAAATTTTAGGCATTTAAATTTAATGTCATCCTTCTTCCTAATAATGATATTTTTAATCTTTGAATTTAATAATTAATTCAGGCAAATATTTTTAACTGAGATAAATGGGTGTATTTTAGCATACTTAAATCCCCAGAAATTGTATGCAACCTTCTGCCTGAGATTTCTTTTTTCTGGTGGAAAAGAAGTCATAGATATTAGTAGGTTAAAAAAATGGAAGCGAAATGATCATTAAGAGGAAAATGATTGCTATAACATTAGGATCAAAAATATAACTCACCCCCCCATTTTCTTCACATAATAACAAAACTACAACATATATTTTAACTTGATTGTGGAAACTTAGAGTCTAAAAATAATTGTGTTTCTGGATTTAAAGCCTTTAAATTAACCTTAAAGATGATTTTCATATCACATTCAAAAAGATATTGCATAAGATTTAAAAGAAATGATAGCAGAATCAGTGCCTTTTGCTGAAATCAATCAATAACTAACATTATATGACAAATTTATTATAAACCAGACTCTTTCACTGTGCTTCTAATAATGACGTGTGGCCCTGTGATACAGGACAGCTATAAGAACTTCTTTTCAGGTCTGTGATGTAATCAAAGTTGGGTCTGTGCCAGGACACCAAATGTTTTCCTGCTGTATGCCATTTGCCATTTGTAAAGTCCCAAACAAGTTTTTGTTTGCTGTTTGATTTTATTGTTTAGATGGGTTTCTCCTTCAGTGTATTTTTAAACTACAAAATCAAGCCTTTGGAGCACATTCATCTAGCAAACTGGTGTGGGCTAGGCTAGAAGAGAGCTAGCACATAGGGCATATTTCTAATTATCCTTATATAACATTCAAGTTGAAAATAAAATAGAATTCAGTTTCAGAAGAGTGAATTAAAATAAAGACATTTAACCTTCCTGTATATTTAGTCTTATCATTTGTAAGATCTTTCAGCTTGAAACTGTTGTGATTTCAGTTTTAAGACAAATCTAGCAAATGAACCATGAAAACAATACTACATTGATCAGGATAATGGATTGAAAGGGATGTAATGAGTATTTGTGATTTCCTCTCAAAGGAATCAAGCTATTAAACACCTAAGGTCAATTTTAGCCATCAGCTACTCAGATATTTTCACTTCAGCTACCAGGTAAATTTAATTGAGCAGAACCTGGACCTGTGTACTTGACTCAATAGTGGTCTGCAATGAACACACTTAGGTACAGTGCTAATGAAGCAGACAATCTATCTATATTCCTCCAGGCTTATTGGATTGACCTAAGAACAACACTTGTTAAATATTATAATTGGTGGGATGATCCACTCTTCATTGCATAGAACAAGAGGAAAATAGGCTCTAGTAGAGGTGTATAGAAGATATGAGTCTTCTTAATTGAAATGTGTGAATGCTTCTAAACTGAGGCAGTGTGCTGAAAAGGAAGAACACAGGCTCTCTTATTTTTTAACTATTGAAATCCTTGACTGCATATTCGATATAGAAATGTGTAGATATTTTAATTATGGAAGTTCATTTTTTTTGCATATATGATTCATACTGAAAGAACTTACCCCTCCTATTTCAGTGAAATGGTGCAGATAATTTTTCATATTCAGCTACAATGCAATGAAAGTAAGTTCAAGGATGCTATTGAAAACGTTACCCCTATCATTGCCATTTGCAGCAACATGGATGGACATGGAGGGCATTATGCTAGGTGAAATAAGTCAGGAAGGCAAATACTGTGTGGTTTCATTTATACGTGGAATCTAAAAAATACAACAAACTAGTGAATATAACAAAAAAGAAGCAGACTCACAGATACAGAGAACAAACTAGTAGTTATCATTGGGAAGTGGGTGAATTGAAGGAAGGTCCCAAGCACTATGAGTTCAATAAATACTTTCCATAACACCAGCTAGGCTGTACATTCTGGCCAGATTTCAAGACCTTAATAAAGTGAATATAAAGCATGAATAAAGATGATGTCCATCATGTGATTTAGAGACAGAATGTGGAGGTTAAGGGAAGAGACTGAAACTTACTGAGCTAAGGCTCTGGAAATTTACACATTGTCAGATTTGAGTGGGGATGAATGGAAAAGTAACTAGTATTATTGCATGCCTGTTGGGTGGCAGGTGTATTATGCATATGTTCTGCAGTATTTCATTTAATCTAACATTTTACCATAAATTTGGTGTCTTAATTCCCATTTTATAAGTAAAAAATTGAAAATAAGTTTAAAAGTTCCATGTGCTGGTAAGGATGAGGGCACTTAAAATCCCACTTAGGCATCAACTTGGAAGGTGTAAATCAAAGCTCTTCTGCAACTGAGCATGTTTGAGGAAGGCAAAAGTTACTGCTAAATTATAATAAGAAAAATTTTAAAGTGAGTTTTCATTCATTCTCAAATTCCTTTCTTCTTGGCAAGCCTACCCTTACTTCTCCAAATAAAAATCAAATTTGAAGGACAAACATCTTTATAAATTAAATATTCAGGTTCCACAAAATGTTGAAAAACCTTGGAAGTCCCAGGTATGTTAAGATATCTTTAGAGGATTTAGAAAATTACCCCAAAAGTGGAAATATATATATAAAAAAATTCTTTTGGTAAAATTATCTTAGAATTAAATAGGACTAGAAACTACTCATAAATGTAAGCTTTGAGCATACAGAATCTCATTTTCAAAGATGTATTATGTGTAACTTTTTTTGTGTTCAGCCAATTTTTTCTAGTGAAACATTTTAATTCCCTTCTCATTTTCCTATACCTAATTTTTTTTGGTTACCATGGAGATTACATTTAGCATCCTAACATTATAACAATCTAATATGAATTCATACCAGTTAATTTCAATAACATACAAAAACTCTACTCATTTACAGCTATGTCCTCACTTCACTTACTGATGTTACAGAATTTCATCTTTGTACATTGTGTGTCCAAAATCATAAAGTAATAATTTTAATGCATTAGTCTCTTGAATTATTTAGAAAACAAAACAAGGAGTTGCAATGCAAAGTTACAATAATACTCTCTTTTAGACTAATAATTTTATTATGTATTAGTCACTCTAATCATGTAGAAAACAAAAAATGGAGTTAAAGACCATTGTAACAATCATGCTAGCTTTTATAATTGCTCATGTATTTACCTTTACTGAAATTTTTATTTCTTCATATGGCTTTCTAGTTACTGTCTGTGTCCTTTTATCACAACTTTGGGAATCCCTTTAGAATTTCAGAACAAGCCTAGTGGTGACAAACTTTCTTAGCTTCTGTTTATCTGGGAATGTTTTAATTTCTCCCTCATTTTTGAAGGACAGTTTTATTAGATATAAGATTCTTTCTTAGAAGTTTTTTCTTGTAGCACTTTAAATTGATCACCCACTGCCTTCTGACTTTCAAAATATCTGGTATGAAATCTACTGATAATATTATTGAGGATCCATTGTATGTGATGATTCACTTCTCGCTTGCTGCTTTCAAGATTCTTTGTCTCTCCACAATTTGATAATATGTTGTGGTATGAGCCTCTCTGAAGTCATCCTACATGGAGCTCATTGAACTTGGATGTTCATATTCAGGTTTTTCATCATATTTTTGAATTACATTTATATTAAATGGTGCTGCCTTTTCAAATACATTTCTTTGATAAGTCATAAGACTAAACACATTCCATTTATCTCTTATAAATGCTCTCTTAATTTTTAAAATAGTCTTCCTTCACTTCAGAGAAACTGTGTGATTCGGTAGAACCAATCTGGGACTATGTATTTTCTAGTGCACACATTTTGCCAATAAAGCAATGTGTAAATTCTAATTTTCTCTTCCAACATCATCCTTTGGGAGAAAAAAATGATCAACTAACACTTCTGTGTCTTCCAAATGGAAGAGTTAAGAATGCTCAGAAAAATACATAATCCAAATCTGCAAAAAATGAAATATATTTTAATCACCAGTAGACTAGAAACAGCCATAGATTCATTTAACCTTTTAATTCTACATCTCTGATTTCTGAAGGTAAATGTTTAGTTGGCAACTCTATTGAACTTTAATTTGTAGTTAATGCTGTCTAGCTTTTTCATTCAATACCACAAACATGTATTAGTATTTTGGCAAGTTATAGCAATCTGCCTAGTGTTTTCCCAGCCTATTATTTTATTTAATCCATCAAAACATCCACAAATGACTGTTCTCCTTTGTCTACTTTCTTTTGGTGCTGTAATTTTTCCCTGTATCATTGTCTATAGATTGTATATGTCAACAAGACATTTGAATGCTCTGACAAATAAAACTATTTACATTTTCAAAATATTTCTGAAAAAGAACATTCTCAGTGCTACTCAGGGGCAAACTTGTTGTCATCATGGTTTATAATGCATTATCCACAAATAATAATGTAGAAGAAATATGATCATCCACTATACTCACTCTAGCAATGTCAAATTTTTAAGACTTTTTTTCCTCACATGCTATATATTATAATTCTCAGAACATCAAACTGCTTGTTTGCTTTGCATTTCGCAGTAGCCTGTTGCATGGGTCCAGATGTAGTGTTCTTACATGGATTGACTTGAAATAGACAAAAGTGACCATTTTCTCTAAATACTTACTAAATTGTACTCCAGTTTGTCAGTCTTTTAAAACTGGACTTTTGCCATGTAGCAGTTGCCAGAAAAAAATAACATCTGAGTTATACCATTGTAGAACAAAAACTGATTTTACATTAACAACTCTAGATTTAATACTTCTAACTAAAAGAGAAGGAAAAGCCCTAAAATTGAGATTCATCTATAGATTAAGCCCCTGTAGAATTCTTGAATCATTACTCATCACTGTAGATACAAGGATGATTAAAGCATGATTCTTGTCTTCAAGAAATGCAAAGAGTGTATTATCTATTAATGCAGGAAGATATGAAGTACATATAATATGATATATGGTATATAGCCTGGTATAATATAGCATATTTGAGTATAATAGAGTATAGTAAGCATATTTGGGGGCCCAAAAGAAACAATAACCAGAACCTTCCAGAAGAGAAGAGGAAAAGAAAGGGCAGATTATGGAAAGTTTTATAAAGAAGTTGTTAATTCAGTTCATCTTTAAAGATGATTTCATAACTTTATGGTTTTGCCTCTTTTGGGGCAAACAGACATGCATGCATGCTTACAAACAGACACGCAGTTAATTGTAATGGAGATGAAAGCTTATTAGAGTCAGATTAGACAAATACCTTCAAGGCACATTTTGAATATTAAAATTTGGTCCCATACAGTTCTGTTCAGTTGGCTTAGAAGCTGGTACTACCAGAAGGCAGAGCATTATTTTCATGTACACTTAAATTAACCTTACATCCACATGTTAATTAAGTTGTAAGTGCTTAATAAATAGTGACAAGTAATTATAATCAGGGCCTTAACATTTAAAAGTATATGTGTACCTATTCTCCTCTAATTAATCACAGGTGTGGAGAATCAGTTAGCAGGAAGAAACAGCTATTTAAAACAAAATATGTTAAATAGTAAAATAACTAAAGGAGTAATTTGCTTTTATGTTTTTTTCTCATAATGAAACTTGGTTAGATAGTAATGAAGTTACTTTATTTAGGGAGTTATATGTATTCAAATGATGAAAGTACACAAATGAATCAAAAACAGAAGATTTTTCTAGACCAACAAAGGATACACTGGTGAAAAATATGGACATGTTCCCACTGATACAAGGGCTTAAATTGTGCAGGAAGACAAGGTAGATTTTAATCCAAGATCATCTGCTGTTGTGGGATGACTTCAGGTACTGGGTTCTCAATCTCCAGCACAGAAATAAATACCAGCTTAGCAGGATAGTCTATAGAAATCAGGCAAGTTGTATGAGAATAACATAGATTATAGGTGTGTAAAATAACTTTTAATTCATTAAACAAAAAGCCAAAGTGAAATTGCACAGTTGCAGTTGTACCAACATAGAATGTCATTGAATACACATGATATGCCTATTGATGGTGCTTATGAATTATGTAGTTTGGACAGTTTTTCTAAATGAAAAATTCACAGATTCTAATATCTTTTTCTTCCTTGAATCCTACACAGAATTTGTGATATGCTTTTTCTTGACTGGTAAATAATGATAAAATAATATTTTTTAAATCTGCAATGATTGCATTCCTTCTTTTTTTCTTATACCCTGTAATTAATTTCAGGACAGTTGGGACCTATTTACTACTTTATAACTTCCAGATTATTATTCTTATAGTATTTAGAATCTAACGTTAGTAAATGCTAAGTACAGTTTTAATATTTAATAATAAACACCAGTATAAATCAGATTTAGTGTTTAAATTTCAAAATCATTTTCCTATAGTATATAATATTTTACAGTAGCTTTATATAAAAACCACAGTCTTTTGAGGTCTGCAAAATAGTTATAAGATAAACTTATTTGAGTAAATGTCTGTATCTTACAGAAAGAGAAACTAAGTTATAAACAGTTATTTTGATCCCAGGAAATTATTTAATCACTTATGTTCTCTAGTTCTTATTTGGACTATATTTACAATGTCTTTGCCAAAGTTATTTAGTCTGTTGTATCTGTCGTCATTTTACTGAGACTTAAAAATCCTGGTCTTATCAAATATCACATATTTAATATATATGAGAACATGATTTGAAGTCTTAACTTTAGTTCCATGAGTTTATCTATAAAGCAGAGAAATAGGTGTGCACATGGTATTAGGGAAAGAGAGAAGGAAAATATAAAACTTACTGGAGGAGGAAAGATTTGGAAAAGAATTTCTGGAGACTATAACCTTGAGCTGGGTCTTGCTTGAGTATTAAAAAAGTTGGGATGAGATTAAGTGTAGAGATGAGTATAAGCGGGACAATGCATGAATGAAAGCAGACATACTAGAGATAGTATATTGTGACTGAGGAAATATAAATGATTGTTCTGGCTGAGCAGGTATTGGATAGGTTATGGCCTGATTATGGAGAGACCTGAATACCAGTGTAACTGGCTTGCTTATGTACTTGAAAATTGCTGAGAGTAGATCTTAAATATCCTCACCACAGCAAACAAAAAAGCAAACAGAAAAATTATACAAGGTGATGGATTTATTAACTAACATTTTAGTGGCAATCATTTTGCAATATATATATATATATATATATATATATTTGACATATATATACATGTGAAATCACCGTGTTGTACATCTTAACCTTACACAATGTTACTTGACAATTATATCTCAATAAAACTGGAGAAAAGAAACCAAAAAGAAAATCAAAGAAAGAAACAAACAAAAACCAACAAAACAACTAGCCAGATCTTAATTCTGGTATTAATGGAGAACCACTTAATATCTTTAAATAAATGTCCAAATTACCATTTGATGTGGCACTCTATCCATTTTGTTACAAAAATGTATATATCAACTAGGAGTGGTTTCAGTAATGTCACATAATGTGAAAGTTAATAAACAAAAAATAATATAAAGAAAAGAACAATTCATGGCATGCTTTTAACAAATACATTTTGAGATACATTTAACTAATATACTTGATGTGAAAAAAGTTGATTTCAGCTCTACTAATTACTGACAGTGTGACTGTGGACAAGTCATCTATCCTATATATTTTTGATTCTTACTGTTAGCACTAATACTATTTTTAAATGGGTGATAGTATTAGGTAGTTAGATAAGTGGGGGCACTGGGCAGATAGGTGGAGGAGAGGGAAGGTAGTCCAGAAGATGGCATTTTGCCTGCCTCTTAAAGCGACTTGATTTCTAAATGAGTGTCAGCAAGAAACTGGTTAAAACTCCACAGCCATGACTGTGCAGTAGCAGAAAGGACTTAACCAGATAGCGCCAATGCTTATTGTATTATAATTAACATTGTGATTTAGGCACCTGCCCCACAGGTTTTTCTGTATACACCTTGGGTAAGGACATACACAGAGGGGCCGAATGTAACTAAGCATTCCAGGGAAAGGAGCCATCAATCAAGAGACCACCTCTAAGCAAGGGTATAAGAGAAAGGGGAGATAAAAACCACCACTTTTCCTCCCTTGGGTCAGCCCACCTCCCATTCTTGGAGGGGGGAGTACTTTTCCTTTCTTTTCAAATAAATCTTTTAAAATTTTCACTACAAATGTACCATCTCCCAACCGTAAACTTATCTTTCGAGTATGACAAGAATCGGAGTCTTTACTTTTTGGGGCAACAATACTTTATTGTATGCTTGTTGGTGGGGTTGTTGTTGGAGCAGGTGTATCCTGTAGGATCTTCAGCAGCACCTCTGGTTTCTACTCTCTACATGCCAGTAGTAACTTCTGACTCCTGTCAATCAAAAATGTCTCAAGTATTGTAAAATACTTCCTGGGGAATAAAAGCACTCATGTTGATAAGCCACTGCAGTATTCTCTCTCAAAATTCGGTGTCTTCAGTAATACTGTGAGGACTTGGGGAATATTAAATGAAAATATGTAGTTCCTGTTTGTCAATAAATGTTAACCCTTCATGTTTCTTTTTTATTTTGCTATAATATTTATTAATATATAGGAGTGCTTTTTCCTTTGTGAAATATAAATCTGTAAATCATAGAGGAATATTTTTCACAAAGGATTACTTCATTATATACAAATTATATACATATGTTTTTCTCTAACTGTTTGAAAAATAAGTTATCAATAAAGAAAGTTATGATCATGTTAGATCTTTGGGGGGAATGGAAGAGTGAGAAGACATAATTTACCCAAGCAGGGAGGTACAACTATGTGTTTTGAGACAATGGAGAAAGCAGAGCCCCAAGAGGAAATAATTGCTCTTGTGAAATTTGAAACCCCTGAATAACTCTATTAAATAAAGAAATGGTAATTAGATAAATAGAAATAAGTAATAAATGTAGGTGTATATTGAATAGATAGATAATCAGGGAGGTAAGAATATAGATGTTGGAGCTAGAAAAGAGGTGCCAAGAAGAGAGAAGGTGCTGTAGTTCTCTATTTAGTATAAACAGTATTCCACATTGTTTTTTTGCATCTAATCTAGACTGCAGGTAATGATTACCTACTCAGACAGGAAGGAAGGGTGCAGGGCAGAGTCATTCAAGAAATAACACAGCAATTAACATCAAACTGGTGGAAAATTCAACTCCCAACAGGCCTTGAGGCCCATGATGGTGGGAGATTTGACTTCCAGTAGGCCTTGAGCTTCATTATATGCTCATTGTAATATACTAACATGCTAACTGGCACCCCCACAGGCACCATGACAGTTCCAAGACTGACCATATAAGGTCAAAAAGTGATGGTGACCCAGTTCCTGGGAATCCCAGCCCCTTCCCCAAAGTAGTTGGAATAATCTTCCCACTTGTTAGCGTAAAAAGTTACCCAGGCCATAAAAACTAACAATCCCCACACTTCATGTCTGCTCTCTCTTCTGAGTGAGATGGTCCACACTCTGTCTATGGAGTGTGTAACTAAATTTACTTTATACTAAGCACCCAACCCCCACACCTCGTGGCCTTTCTCTTGCCTTCGGAGACAGCCTGCCCTCTGTCTATGGAGTATGTATCCCTCTGAGTAAATCTATCTTTACTCAACTGTATGTGGCTCACTCTTGAATTCTTTCCTACATGAAGCCAAGAAGCCACACTTGGCAGGGTGTGTCTCAGGGACTCAACCGAGACCTGTGACACGGCCATCCTTTGGCCCTACGTTCATTTTTCCTGTATCATAGTCATAATTTTTACCTAACCAACCTGTAGTAACTTTTTATATACAAGGTGAATTTTAATATAAAGTAACATTTCAGAAAAAGAATATCTTTAAGGGAGTTCATATTATAATATGAAGAACACATACAGAAACTTAGCCGTATAAAATCATGAAAAATTCAATTCATATTAAGTTGATTAGTAATTATTTGAACATAGGGAGTATGAGAAAATATCTTTGAAGATTACACTAGAGAGAAAATTCAGGAACCAGTCCATAAAGAATCTGTTGCTTTCAATAAAGTTTTAAAGAAAAATTTAGTAGATTATACTTGTTCATGGTAAACAATCTGGAAAACATAGAACAGACAGAAAAAAATTATTTTTAATCCTCTTACCTTATAATTGTGAATTTTTTGATACTTTTCTTTCTTTTATATTATTATTTAATATGTAAATTTGCTTTTATTTTTGGTAGTTTTCTGTTTTGTTTTTTGCTTTAGTGTTGTTAAATATCTACAGGATAAGTGCTTATCACTTTTGCATTCTATTTCATTTAATCTTTCATATTAGGATTTAATTATGCCAATTAAAATTCATAGAATATATATTTTAAAAGCTAAATATAACTCCATTATCTAGCTATAGCATAAATTGACAGTGTCAGCTGAAAGTTCATCCAGTTAGCAAATTCAGAGTCTCACCATCTGCTTCATCCTGCCCCTCATATCACTGTTTACTCTGTCATAGCACACAGATTTTCTTATAGCATGAGCACAGTCTAAAATTACTTTGCCACTCATTTATTAGTTATATTCTCATTTTCTATCTCAAATGAGACTCCAAGAAATAAAAACCTTGTTTACTTTATTCAGGAGAGCTCAGACCTGTTTTTTAGATACCAGATACCAGTAAATATCTTTAATGGATTAACAGAAATTGTATAATATAAAAACTAAATGTTGGTAATGTAATTCAAACATGGATGTTATATAACATTAGAAGCAATAAGAATTGACAATTATTTAAATCTACAACCATTTCCTGTAAGAATTTATAGTGAAAGTATATTACAGGTTGCTTACCTCAAATATTTTATTGATAAGAAAATGACAAGAAAACACATATCTAACAACTTAAGGTAAGCAAACCTAGCCAATATAAGATATTTTACAATAATAATTCCTAAATGACTTACTTTTTATTTTTATAAATTTCTTCTTAATGTTAAACTAATTGATAATGTAAATGTAAATGTAAATATAGGAAAGATTTCTTTATTGGGGTTATTTATTCTATTATATTCTCTGTTGAATTAGCCAATAGATGATTAGACAAAGTATAATAATTCCTTTTACTTAGAGATTCTACCAGGAAGGACAAGAAAACTTGGAAAACAACCTATTTGTTGAATGGATAACAATTAGGAAATCATTGATAGAAGAAGAATGAATTATAAAGAATTTATTGTAGAAATAACATTGATTTCCAGGTCAGTAGAATGATGGGATACACATAAAATTATACTTTGTGATTGTTGTGAACATTTTTTATATTTGACGGAAAAAATAGAATTTTATGGGCACCAATCATTTCTCAAACAGTCCAAAAATATAAACATATGTCTTCTGTAGTCTCAGGAAAATAAATCTGGTATGATTATACATTTGTTTTTTAAAACATACCTGAACTTTTTTTTCTTACATGTTTTAAGCACTGTTATCTAACTACAGTTAAAAATCAAAATCCCGTTTTAAAATGGAACTTCTGCCTCCAAAATGCTTTTTTACATCTTGACGATCAAACCTCCCCTAAAGGAAGGCTAATTATAGGCTTCAGTATGCACCTGGGTGAAAATTAACTTTTAAGCAGCCTTTAGAATAAATGTTTTTTAATTATTATCATTATGCAAAAGCTGCATAAATGCTTTTAATTGTACTTATAAAGTAACATTTGCTATAATCACCTCTAATATCCAAGAGCAACCACAAGGGTTTTTTTTTTCTTTTTTTTTTTTAAATAAAAATAGAAAGAACCCTCATTATTGATTCACAGGTCATTTTACTTTATGAGCACAAATGTTATAACTGAAATATATCAACTGCAAAAGTGTAACATGTGCTCAGTGACAGTTACTTAAAATTGAACTTAAATATCTTGAAAATACATTTAATTACAAGATTAAAGGTCAATATACAAGATATTCAACTATAGTGTTGAATTTTGTGATTTGATTACCCTTTGATATTAAGCATAACATTTTTATAGAGAAGTAAGATTGAACATGCACATTTAAAAATAAGAATATGTTTCATTTATTTGAAAAATATTTGATGCTACCAAATTTTATTGTCTCTTTTAAGAAATATTGCTTAAAATTGCTGCCTGTGTGTATGAGTTAGTGAATAAGTTTTTTTTCATTTTTTTACTATTAATGGAATTATAGTCATTTTCAGTTGTGGTAAATACACATAAAATTGACCACATTAACAATTTTTAAGTGTACAAGTTCAGTGACATTAATTATACTCATATTGTTGTACAACCATCACCACCATCCATCTCCAGAACTTTTTCAGCATCCCAAATCAAAACTCTATATCCATTAAACAACAACTACCCATCCCCTTCTTTCTCCAGCCCCTGGCAACCCCTATTCTACCTTCTGTCTCTAAGAATTTCTGCTCTAGGTCCCTCATATAATTGGAATAATACTAGATTTGTCTTTTTCACACATGTTGTAGGATGTCTCAGAACTCCCTTTTTAAGGATGAATAATATTCCATTGTATAGATACACCATATTTTGTTTACCCATTCATTCATCAGTGGATAATGGGTTGTTATGAATATGCTTGTTTGAGTGTCAGTGTTCAATGATTTTCATTTTCAAAGAGTCACACTAACTACTGTGTTGAGATTAGATAGTAGATGTCAATACTAGAAGCTGGAGACCAGGTAAGGGGCTAGATGAGCGTTGATGGTGAGAGAAAATGGTAGTGGTGGAGGAAGTGAGAAGTTATCAAACTCTGATTGGATCTCAAAGATAATGCTGGCCTCTGGGCTGAAGCAGTGGGCATTTTTCTGTGCATTCTTTCTTTCAAGGCTAGCATCTGATACAGTGAAATTTACTTCTTTCAACTTTCTATGGGAAGTCAGAAAGTGATACTTCTAGAGAAACCTGGTTGTTTATCTATAGAGAGACTGACAAAAGTGCTAAGCAGTCTTCAGTCCTATTTCAACCAGCTAGAGGCCTGAAAAATTTCTCAGGGTGCCAGAAAACTTGAACAAAACACCAAAAAAGTTTAATTTTAACCATTTGAGAATAAGTTTTGTTTCCACAAAACTTTTGCTAAAAGACAAAATGCGCTAAGTGTCGTAAGGGTATATTTTTATTCAAACTTAGCCAGAAATTAAAAACAAAACAAACCAACAAACAAACAAACCACGTGCAAACAAACCAAAAACACCTTTAAAGTGGCAGCTTGAGCTACAATTGATGAAGGGGTGGGGAAGACAGGTAAGAGGCTATAATAATATGGAGTGAGGTAGCAGCTGTTTCAACTTTTGTTCTTTTGTTTTTCTTTCGATTTATTTCCCTCTCCAGCTACTTTTTATAAGAAATGTGCAAAAGACGGAGATGTGGTATTTTAAAAACACTGTCTCCAATTTTTATTTTTGAATAGAAAAAGTAATATTCCAGACAATTATTTAAAATTTATCCATCAATGATTAGATTAACTGTGATGCTTCTTTTTAATATCATATGTAATCACAATTCTAGTATCTGTCAGAAAGTTTTAAAGTTAATTTATTAAATCTTGACTGCTTAATTATGTTCATAAAATTTAAATATGTTATTGACTATATTATGTGCAAAACTGTAGGCTGCCAGGCTCATAACTGTTACACTAAATGATTTGGAGGTAGAAGCTAAGATCTTTGATCTGTGATTATATTTTTCCTCTACTGCTTATGATTATTTCCCATCCCCTGGAATGGGGACTTCATTAGTAAAGATATAGTAAGTTCTGTTTTGATAAGGGGAAGATTTATGTGAAAATTCATTTTCCTTGTGGTCTAGTCTACTTTGAGTAGTTTCATCCTCCTGAAGACTCCTTAAACCAATTCATGTAGAGATATGTAGAAGAGAATTACTAAACACCAAGTAACCCAAAGTAAACTGATAGGTAACCCAATCTTTGAAGATATCATCAGGCATTAATTCACAGATCTATGCATTTCTCAAAAGAAATGTTTATGGTATATTTTATATGCCAGCCATTAATGGTATATTTTCTATTTTTAAACTTTCTGTGGTGTTTTTTTAAATTTATAAGTAGTATGCTCTACAAAAGTGATAGAGTGAAAAAATGGAGAGCAAATGCATTCTAAGATATAATGGAGAAATGGCCTGAGAGGAGACTGATCATTTGAACCAGGATATTGAATACAACCAGGGAAGATAATTTTTAACAGGAAAATACAAGTTGTGGTAATTCCATTCCTTTATATCTCATGTAGCCCAAAGAATAAAAGAACAAAACCAGAAAATGTTAGTATTCTTTTCATACGTGTTTTTAATTAATTTCAATTAATTCTACTAATGATTTTATTGTTATGAATTATGTTGGCTTCTAAATAAGTAAACTATCTAAAAAGCAGAGGCTGCATTATTACATTTTCTTCTCTTATCTACTGTTTGCCCACAGCTGACATTTAGTTCCTTTAACAAATTTATCAATGAATAGAGTAGGAAAATTTGAATGTTAAGTGGCAGTATCTTAGTACTGTTTCCCAGTTACATGGCTGATAATAACATTTAACTTGTTCCTTAAACTACAAAACTGCTTCTTGACCAATCCCATATTACTTTAATGATGATATCATGTATATACATACCTCATTTAAATTAGAAATAAGGCCTATTTGTCTTTCTCTATTGAAAACGTGGATTTGTGAATGCTAATATCATCATAATCTTTAATTTTCATAAAAATCGTAGTTGTTGAAAATACACATACAAGAATTTTAGAATTCGAGGATGTAAGTGCATTTTATTTATAAGATGAGGATACTGGCACTTTGGGAGAATATAGTATAATGAAGCATATTTAGGATGGCATATTATGTTATGACAAATATGATTCCATGCTATTTTACTGAATGGGTATTAGTGAATTAAAGTTTGTTGTCTTCCCATGAGATATTTTAATATTTTACATTTGGGAATGATAATAACGTTTTTAAAGGAGTGCTTTTGTTATTTCTTAAATAGTCGTTCACATAAACTCTCACAGAATGCATATAGACCTACTTTTACCAAGGATATTATGTCATATATGTATATATCTAAGAACTTTAATGAGGATATTTTGATATATGTATATCTATCTATCTATCTAGAGAGAGAGATTTATGTCAGAGAATTGGAAAGTCTCTAGAAATTAACCAATCTAAACAACCCCAATTTAAATATGAAGAGACTAAGAATTTCTTTTAAATATATAATATGTATTTAATTTTTGTCAGTTATATCCTTGTCAAAATATATATGCATATTCACATATACACTCATATACACATGCATACAGCCTTGGAGAAGACATAGGAATTTAAAAGTGTAAAAATAAAGCAAAAATATCTTTACACTTTACATCTCAAAGTTCCAATGCACTCTCTTTTTATCATCACATATAATCCATTGAAAAATATATATTTCAATATATATATTCATATATAAATGTGATTTATTCATTTATGACTGTTAAAATTCCAGAATAATATACAATGTATATATTATGAATAAGTAAGGTACATGGCTAATTACAACTATTTAACTTTTAATATAGGTAGAATTTTCATAAGAAATTGATCTCTTAGCATAAGATACTTGATACTTCTCAGTAACATATTGAACAATAAGAAAAAAGTTTAATTGCTGTCAAAATAATATATAGAATTTGAGTGATTTACAACTTTTAAAAATATTTACCTTAGAATTCAGGTATTTTAAATTGTCCTAAGCAAATTGTATTATGAAATATTTAATGAAGTAAGATTTCATAAAGATCAATCCCTTGCAAACATATTGGATGCTATTTTTCATTAGTCATATTATAATTTCTACTTTTCATTTGTCTGAAGTTTATTACTCTAAATTTAGCTAGGTACTACCATTTTATATTTTTACTCAGAAAAATTTCTGTTATTTGTGAATTTCTGAAACACAATAGGCAACCATCATTCATCAAGTTTGATTTAGTGAGTCCATATACTACTTTTCTGTATATGAGATAAGATCACTTATTTTTTTCTTACAATATAAATGGAATCATTGCCGATTTCCTACGCATGTAAGAATTGAATTTCTTCAGGTAAATCTTATGTTTCTTTTGTGCCCACAAAGACATCTGGATACTCACTAGAAGTGTAAAAATTCCAACTAGAAGAAAAAAGATATAATCATTCATTCTCTTATTTTTATGATGAATACAGCAAGTTATATTAGAAACAACTATCATATATAGCTCTTAAAATATTTATCAAATGCTGCATAGTTCTCTATCAATTTTCTTTACTCACATTTATCTTCTAGTATAATATACATTCAATCAATCAATGGTTAAATAGACATAAAAAGTTCATAGAGATTAAAATAAATCTATATTTTTTATGTCTCACTGCCACAAAATACTCCCAAATAAGGAGTTTAAAAAACTCATTGAATTTTTAAATAATAGTTTTCCATATGCTTATAAAATACCTCTACATATACATACACACATATGACAAACCACATTAATTGTAATCCAGATTTTTGTGCAGTTGAACAAAGAATGGATGAAATGGACAGAACATATATCCCTTCTAATACATGCATTTCATAGCAATTTGACTTTTTCCTCTGTGTTAAAATGACCAGTTTTCAATATTACTCATACTCCCAGCCTTCCCTTCACAGACACATATGAATGCTTGAAGACATAGTATGTACAAGTCTGTGAGCATGTACAAGAGAGTTTCAAGTGAAGTGTATTAATATTACTGCTTCTTTTTAACAAAACTTTGTTTCTCAATAAATATATTTGCATTTTCTAGCTTGGGTTAAGCCACAGCTACACAGAGATGCATATTAAATAAAGTTTCAACATATTTTAATACTGCTAAAAAGTTCAAAATAAAATAAAAGCATAACATCCCCTTACAAATATGACTAATTCTAATACTATAGCAACTTGTCCTCAGAAACCAAGTATCTTAAAGGTGTATTTACTTCAATTAATTATGAGTAAACCTAAGTCTTACCTGGCAGTGTTTGCGTCATGACTGTGAAACTAATCCATGATCCAATCTGTTAGATCGAAACATAACAAATATTTACTTGTTCACTAGTGGCATTAAATAGGCAATTAAAAAAAATTAAAACACAGTAGAAAAATTATAAGTAGAAATACATATCCCAAAGATAATTATTTCATTGTTAAATATGATAAAGCCATTAAATAATCCCATAAAACAGTGTCATATTCATAAGAAATGAAAGATAATGTTCTAAAAATGTTGATTAAAAAATAAAACCCTGAAACTTCTCAGGATATTTTATATGACAATTGTAAAATTTTCTTTAAATATAGATTAATATATGTACAAATATTATTTATTCTGCAGAGAAAATTATGGTTGAATAATTTCAATTTTCTATGCCTATAGCAAATTGAAATCTATATCATCATCTATATTTCTGTCTATTCTATGCCTGTATCTATGGTAAAACCTATATGTATAATGATATCATATATGATAACACTTATAACATATATTAACCTATAATACATGTAAATACATAAACACATGTATTTAGTATATCATCAAATAAAGTTCAGTTACTTGCATATGTAAATAACATACCTCATAGGTGTAGTTAGGACAGGAAACCAGGAAAAACATCCATGTAAAGGGGTTATAATTTGGAGTTGGGAAACAGGCATTATTTCCTTTTAAAAAGGAGTAAAATGTCAATGATGTTCCATATTGCAAATCTGATCACATGTTGTATAGGTCTGAGTTCCCTAGAACAACTATATACCATGTGAAATGTCATCATATATTTATAAAAACTATTTTCACAAATTACTTCAGAAGACACCGATTTTCAAATGGTACGACCTTTTGACTCAAATAGAATACCTATGGTTTTCTGACCATGTCTACAGCTATGTTGCTGTGAAATTAACCACAATAATCAGTTCTTTAAGTTTCTAAATAAAGTTATATATAAACATTACTTCGTATATTTGTATACTTTGTAATAGTTGCAGCAATATTGCATACTGAGATTCATAAATGCATTTTAACAATTGCATGCCTCTTCCTATTCATTAGTGTCAAAGAAGATATTGTTGGTTGAGATTTTTAAATATCTTAAAACCCTCTATTAAATTAGTGAAAATCCAAAGTGAGTTTTATAAGGATGTCATTTAAATCAGAAAAGTGCGAAAATCTCTCATAAGAGGATTACAATGAATATCAGTGTAGTTAATATTCAGAAATACCACATAAATTATTTCTTCTCAGTAATCAGGGTTGTCATTTACAGCTCTCATTATATTTAGCATATTGTATTTTGATTTTTGTTAGTTGCTTTTTGCCTTTCGAATTTTGTTCAAGAAACATTTAGATAACAAATTTCCAATGGTTTCAAGTTGAACTTTGAGCTGTGATATTTTAAAATAAATATGAACTATAAAATTACTATTCTCCATAGCAAGATTTAATCAGATATCACATCAAATAATCTTTCAGTTATAATACTAAAGTCATAATGAAATGTCAGTATGTTGTTTTCAAAATTGTGACTACTGTTGAATTTGTTAAAGTAAAAAATTTATTGGGCACTATGCAGATTTCATGCACTGCTCATTTCAAGATAAAGACATATATGTATGCCATTTAAGTAGTACAGATTCTCTTGGTAACATTTATGTAAACGCCTTTAAGTAACTTCCATTTATTTATCAATAGAAAGGTAATTGAGGAACCTACCCACATTATAGGAACTGAATTTCAGAGGTAGAATTTGCACACAAGATAATCTAGGTTAAAGCCAGTTTATGACTGATAAGCCACTGGAGGTAGTGGAATGATCAGTGTCCACAAATACCAATTTCTTCCAGATGTCATTTGTAGATTAAATAACCAATATGTTTTATGACACAGAAAAACATTATATAGGTATTTTCTAAAGTGTATATAGTTGCTATTAATTATAATAATATATGTTTATAAGTTACTAATTTAATATTTACATTTCTGTGATATGCTTTCTCAACCCATAGTTACTATTTATAATAGAGCTTCAGTTAAGTTGAAGTTAAAGGTTTTTTTTGTTTGTTTGTTTGTTTTTTTAACATTACAATGCTGCACCACCCATATTCTTCTTGAGGCATAAAGGATTTATCCCAAAAAAAATATTCTGGAAAGTGTTTCATATGCTTCACCAGACTGCCAGA
Organism: Camelus bactrianus; assembly: GCF_048773025.1. Taxonomy (NCBI): domain Eukaryota; kingdom Metazoa; phylum Chordata; class Mammalia; order Artiodactyla; family Camelidae; genus Camelus; species Camelus bactrianus. Next base: position 79,240,727 of record NC_133540.1, read on the forward strand.
AATGTGCAAGACAAGAAAATGTGAAGAAATTCAGACAGATGTTAAAACAAACTTGAAGAGACAAACAGACCTTTACTACTTAGTTATCTGTTTTTTCATATTTTTAAATGAGATTTTGTGTGTGTGTGTGTGTGTGTGTGTACATAGATACTTCATTTTAGAGAAACCATTATTAGGGAATATAATTTAGTTCAAATATTTGGAAAATTTAAGCATACAAAGACAAGAAGTAGAGAATAGTATTCTCAAATGTTTCCAACAATTGCTTTAAAAATAGTAATTAATAGAATTCACTCTAGAGAAGATTAAAAAAGAGACTAACCTGTGTGATTGGGATGAGCCAACACAACATTGATGAAATGGTTTCCAGCTTCACAAATCTGCAAAATATTTCAACCTTTTCAGTGTGATATACATGTGCCTTATTAAAAATACATTTTATAGATATACAAATATCCATGTAATATATTAATTCCAAATATCCCCAAATATATATTATTACTCTAATTGTGGGAAGAGGAAATTTTGTATTATAATAATAAAAGAAGCTATTGTGGATAGATATAGAATCATAGGAATGAGTCACCTTGATTTAGAGATTTTGAAGATATTTTTGACCCTTTTAGACAGCTATGATCAAATTCCCATGTTTATCAGATCCTGCTGATTATCTGCTTTGTACTTGTTACAATAAATAAATTTTTATGGTGTGAAGAGGCAAGTTATATCACTGAAGATAGATTTGGCATAGGTTTACATATTCTAAATTTATTAACACAGTAGCAACCCTTCTATTGCAAGGGTAGTATGGTTCCCAGCTGGTTTTAGCTTAGTTTAGAAAATCTGTTGTAAGCAGTACTGCCCCACAAAGACACTTACTGCTTGTCTATCACCTGACCCCTTGGTCATGTTTAGTAGGCATTATGACCCTCTAAGAAGCTCAAGTGTTAACGTTCCCCTGGGCTAATAGGGTTTGAATTTGTAACGTGTATCCTCTGAAGTTAAAACCCTTTCCTTTGTCTGTCATATATGCTTTACCTGATTTAACATAAAATGTATATTCAACATACAAATAACATGTTATTAATAACAAGTTATGTTATCCAAAATATTGTTTAGAATCATTCCACTTTTCACCAAATGATAAACTGTATCCCATAAGTTGAGCACTCTCAACTCAATGGCTTTAGTGCTATAAATCTCTTAAAATATATCTGATTTTGCTCTTTTTCTTTTCAACAATTTCTGAATTCCTTTCTTCGTATATAATTATATTTCTGTAAACTTTTAATTTCTAGGTGGTTCTAACATTGAATAACTGGCATATATTTCTACACCGTAAATTTTAGGAAAGAAATACATTGAAAGAGAAAACAAAACTCCATTTGTCGTCACCTAAAACTGTTATACAAAAAGTCATTTGGAATAATCAACTTCACTAGGTTGATTCTCCCAGAAGATAATATTAGAACATACACCAAATAAATTAAAATAACATTTGAAGTGCCGGAAAATCATATGATTGTTAGCATTCATATTTTTGCACAAATTAATTGTAGAAGAGGCTTCCAATTTCTCAAGTTACCATTAGAAAGAGAAGATTAAATTTTCAGAATTTTCAGATCATTATTTTCAGTTGAAATTATTTGCATGAGTAAATGTGATTAAGAGTAGGTCTTTTGCTGGATGGCCCTGTGTTTGAATCCTGAGTCTTTCACTTAGTCGTTGCTATTGATTAAATGATTTAAATTTTGAAATTTTCCTTCTTCACCTAAGTGCAAATTTTAATTCCTGTTTCATAGAGATTTTATAGTGATTAAATGAAATCAAGTACCTGACATATTAATTGCTCAATTAAATTATTCTGATAATTTTAGTTACCAATGTAATCAATTAAAACTTCTTTAGAGAATTGTTCTGCATTGATCTCACTTCTCTAAGTTTCTGTATTGCATATTGTCAGCACCACAAAACACATAATTTGTTATAATGTTATATTTGTGTAGGTTTCAGTTAGACCACTAGAGTAGTCTTATCATAATTTATCATTAGGTGTTCTTTATCCCACTCCCCCCCCCAAAAAAACATAATGTGTACTAAAATAAGAAATATGAGAGAAGAGGATAAAAAACTGATAAATGAATAAGCCATATTTTTCATTTTGCTACCTACTGATGAAATGCTTACCTATGTATGTTCTAGGGGCAAAAAAGCACTGACTCTGTCTATATGCTTGGAAGTTCTTAGTTTATCATTAACCTAGCAACTTCCTATTGAATTTTAAAGAGAAATTGTGACAATCTGTAATTTTTACCTTAAGCACTGGCTTTCGAATTCTAGGTAATAAGTGAGTTCAATACAGGTTGCAGTACTAGTTGATCTAGATAAAAGTGGTTGATTTAATTTCCTCTTGGGTCAGTGCTTACTAACATTAGAAAATTCTGTCAGTGCTATAAAACTCAATATGTGGTTTTATCACTGATTTAAATTCCAGGGACACATTAAATTTGAAACATTGGAATATTTCTTAGCATGATTACATACTTCTCCTGGGTTGATTCTTACCCAAATTAGATGTCTTCATTTAGTATATTGGATATTAACACAACAATTTCATAAATAGCATTTGGGGAAGTTGCTGACGTTACTTTTGACTTTATATTACTTAAATTATAAATTATCTTAGATAATAAAATGTATCGATACTATCTACTATGAACTATGTATGGCCCCTATGTAACACATATGACAAAAACAATTGTAGATGATAAATATACAGAAACATAAAAAAATAAGGAGACAATGTCCAGATATATTGAGAGAGAAATAATATTCAAACATTATATCCAAAACAAGCATGATTCTCCTCATTATAATAGTGGAACAAGTAAATTTGAAAATATTTCTGTTGGGTTGCTCATATATGAACTGATCATTTGCAACAATCTTACTTTTTTCAAAAAGTTTAATCTAATTAAAAATAAGTTTGTATTTTTTAAAACAACTCACAGAGAGATGCAACCCACAGATATTACCAGAATTGCCTGAGTTGTAAAGAACAAGATGGCATAGATTTTAAAAATCATTGTTGTACAAAAATGTGAGTATACGTAACATTACTGAACTGTACACTAAAAATGGTTAAGATGGTAAATGTCTGCTATTTTTTAACTACAATTAAAAGTAAGAGTAGTCACTAGGTAAAGTATTTAAAGTGAGAAAGAACTTTAGAGTGGTAAATAATAAAAATTCAAATGGACTTAAATCTGGATGCATATGGTGGCTTAAAGCAAGTGAAAAATATTTATGCTTTATTTTATATAAACTTTATTGAGTAATTTGACTACTTGTTACTTCTCAATAGCATTCATTTGAAAAATAGCAGAGTGTTGATTCAATATTCTACTTTCCCTCAGCATTATCGTTATATGGATAAATATGAAATATGAAATTTTTAGCTAATTAAAAATTAGTTTTTTATATGGAAAAATCATCTTTTAAAATGTTTTGATTCAGAACATAATCAAAACATTTTTCCTTTTTCAGCATCTTCTGTACTCTCAGTTCTTTGAGGTTTCAATTTTATCTTTAATCAGTACAACTAAATATTTAATAATGTACAGTGTGGGGAATGTCAAATTTTAATAAACCACAGTGGACTTTGGTTAATATATTAGAAGTTATATATTATACATCACATCATATTCTACAGATTTTTCTGAAAACATGCCCAATTAAATCCTGCTGTATCCAGACTGAAAGACATGATTGGAACAGAAAATAGAAAATTTCAGCAGTAAGATTCTTTTTGTTTACTACTAGGTGCAGTAGTCTCCCCTTATCTTCAGTTTCATTTTTTGCAGTTTCAGTTACCCATTGTCATTTGTGGTCTAAATATATTAAATTGAAAATTCTGGAAATTCACAATTCATAAACTTTAAATTGCCCACCATTCTGAGTAGCATGATGAAATCTTAGGCCATTTCACTGTGTTTGGACATTTTCTTAATATGTTTATAAATTAAACTTTGTTATAGGCATGAAGGTTAAGGAAAAAACATAGCATATGTAACGTTCATACTATCCAAGCTTTCAGGCAATTGCTGAAGGTCTTCGAGTGTATCTCCCACAGAAAAGGGGAGACAATGGTATTGTGCCTCACTCAGTAGCATGTTGGCATTGTAACAAAGATTCCAGTGACCGATGACCAAAACAAAGGATTGAAGGAGACGAACTTGCAGGGATATATAATTTATATATTGTTCTTTCTTAAAAGTTTCATCATATTAAGCATTCTCTACTTTAAATAAGTGAAAATAAGTGTCAAAAAAACCCCAAAACCCTAATACAGAATTTGTAGTCATCAAGTGGTCAGGCTGTCATATTGCAAAGTAAAATCCTCTTCGTTTCCACAGTAAAAACAAGTCATCTTTGTTCAATGATTTTATATTTTTAGAGGAATGAACATAATAGTCATCTTATTTCTGCATATCTATTATTCCCTTCAGTTTTATATAAATTATTATTAATTATTGGCAGCTCTAATACCTAATATTGTTATCATTTAAGCAATGTGATAGTCATTTTACTAATTCATTTGAAATGCAGAAATCTGCCAAAATATGTCTAACACCCATAAGCTTGTTTGAGATTCAGCTATTTTTATTTTCTCTAGTAATAGTGATGGTAATAACAATAATTACAATTTTGTTTTATTTATTTTAACTTAATATTTCAAGAATAAGGAAACTTCAGGTTAAATATATGATTACAGGAAGTTTCACCTGTAATACATATCAACTATTCTGATCTTGGGACGTTAACGTATACCTTAAGGGATAAATCATATCACATAGACTGAAATACTATTTGATATAATAAACCAATATTACACTGTTTCAGCATTCATTGTCTTATAATTTATATTACTATGATCATAAAATTATAGAACTACATACATTTATTAAATGTTCCTAGATATGGTAAAGTTCCTAGATAAGATATGATATATTGTTCCCAGAATCCTCTCCACTAATTACTGTTCTATGCACAAGGTCCTTTTCAGCTAATTGTTACAAGAGAAGGTGTGACTTCTTGATAAGAGCCTAATTTATTACTTCCCCAAGATTTTCCATTTTGATAATAAAAATACAAACTTAACCTAAATGACTGAATAACTAATGGTGGGAATGAAGGTACAGAGGTAAAACCAGGAAGAAAAATTATTTTCAGCACTCTGCAAACCATGTCTTATGAGTTATTATCTATTCCTTCATTTCCTACATTATTAAAGACAGTAAGAAAGGCAAGAAAAAAATTCTTTTTCTCATGAAACTCTCAATGTACAAAAAATTGAAAAATCATAATTGCTTCTGGGGAGCAAAACTAAAGTTGAGAGTCGATGAAGGAAATAGGATTGTTAATTATATAAAATATATAGTGTTTTGCAATGGTGAGTTTGGTGTTCTGTGGATAAAGTTGGGTTCAGAGGATTAAGGGGGTCATAGAACTATGAAGAGGCGGGATTATAGTGTATCTCCACAGTACTTACAGCAGAAAAACCAAGTTACATCCAGATGTTATGGAGAAGGATATTCTGAAGTCTTTATAAATTTGCATATATTTGATTCTACTTGTTTGATTTTTTTCCTTGTAGATTTTGTGATACCAGGATATATTCAAGGAAGGAAAGTTATGTTGAAAGTCAGAAAGAATTTATAAAAAAAAAAAAGAAGTGATAGAATACTTCTTATAATACATTGTAAGCATTGCAAAACCTACCAAAATCAAAGATTTTACACAAAGAATCATTACCTGATTTTAGAAAATACACATTGTAAAGTGTCTTGTTTTATTTGCAATATACTTTGGTTAGTATATTAGGGAACACGATAGTAGTAGAAATAAAACAGAGGGAGCAGAAGAGAGTATTACAATTGTTGATGGTTAGTCCACAAAAGGGATGATTCACACAATAATAATTAAGAATTAGCTGTAATTGTATTCAACAAAGTTCTAACATATTATCTTCTTACCAAATGGTAATCTGGCTCTACATAACAACAGAAATGAAAACAACTTTAAATGAATGTGTTTTTCTTCTGTGTTGAAGCAGTGTGAGATCAGTAAATGAAAACAGAAATTTCTCAAACATAATATTTTATTAGTAAAAAAAAATTAGCACTTGCATATATGATATGCAACTTTCTGGTTGAATTTTATACAAGATTTCTTTTTACACCTTTATTGTGGTATGATTCCTGTATAGTAAACTACACGTTGAAACCACCACCACAATCAAGATAGCTAACATTTCAATCACTCCCCAAGAGGTGCAAACAAGATTAATCCATGAATTTCCCCTTTGTTCCTTCTATATAATAATTGATTCTACATAATGTTATGTATGCTAGGCATCTTCAATTTAAGTGATTATATATAAACTCAGTCAACTCATTATTTGTTATATTCTGTATTAGAATCAATTTCTTAAAATTTATCTTACTATCATATTTTATTTCTAAAAGTTGAATGTCTTGCTTGCATTGATTATTATTGAGAAGCCACAGAACTAGCAGGCCTTCCTTTTTAATTTGTCATCACAATTTGTGATTTTAACAGTCATGGTGGACCTTTAGTCTCATTTCTAAATTTCAATTTGCAGTGGAACAAAATTGCATTCAAAATTTGACTTTCAAATAATATTTTTTCCATATATTTAGTACTATCTATAATTAAAAGCACAGGTTATTTTCTTATCTTAATTTTGGTCTATGATTAAAACATACTGCTTCTTATGTGCTTGGACTTGTGGAATTAAAGTTATCACATTTACTTACTATGTCTGTATTGGACATAGTCTATGCAGAGTACTAACCTATATTTGTGTAATTTGGCATCTTGGCCCCTACAAGACAGCAATTGTGATAAAAGATTCCTATTTGCCTAGTTCTTTTTATTATTGTTTAATAAACATTTTCCAATGGGTGATATATAAAATATCATTGATTAATAAAGACATGTATGAGGAGGAGGCCCTAGTAGCTTGACAAAAAGAGCAGTTTTTAAAAGTCTTCAGAGGAAAGTATATATAGCAAACTACTAGAATTTCAATTATTTCCAGTTAGGACTCTTTTCATTTTTTAAGAAAAATATTATAGCTATGATGGCATATAATGATTTAGAAAGCTACAAATTTTAAGAAAATTATTGTTTTATACTAGAGCCATAGATTTATAACTATATCACATTTGAGAAAAGGAGGAAAGCAAGACTGTTATATAAAATGGAAGTTGTGTAAATATTTTCAAGTGTCATTGTAAATATTATATAATATTATGCAAATATTGTGTTATGTAAATTTCTTTCACTAATGAGTTAATTGAGTTTGCACATAATCACCTAAATGACAGTAAACAAGTTGCAAAAAAAAAAGTAGGATATAATAATAGGAAAGAAGGAAAATGTGAGAAACAATTAGGCATTAATCTAAAAATGTATCTGAATAAGTAGCAAGTATGTGTTTATTATTTTTTAATCCATTATTTCATTCTTCCATTTGCTCAAATTTACTGAACAGTTAATATACAGAAAACATTAGGCTCAGAACAATATAGATTAGCGATGAAGGCATCAAAATAAATAAATTGTACGATTGCTGTCTATAAACAGTATACACACATGGAAAATTAAAAGGTGGTGATATATTTATGACATATTTGCTTAAAAATTCTAAACAAAATAATTTGTGTCATTAAAGCAAGTAGGGAGCTCCTACTTTGTAGGATACTAGGTGTAAAAAAGATAAAAGCATAACCTGCCCCTCTCACAGCCAACACAGTAGTGGATGTTATTAACCAAATTATTGATTATGTATATATGTACATGCATACAGGTTCATATAAGAGTTTTTCATAAAGTGTAGTGTTATAATTTGTGCCTTGTACAAAATGGTGGGGTATAAGTTGTTCAATACAAACTTTACAAAGGATCTGGACATGTGCATGAATCATGAGAGTTTATCAGTGTATCACGGGCAGGAATAGCGCAGTTAATCTTTCAAGGGTAGGAATGAGGAAAAACAAGAATAAGGAATGAAAGCATGCAATTATGTGGTATATGGAGCCAAATATCTATCTAATAAAATAATGCATTTCAGAAATAATAAATAGTCTGTTGTACTCAGATTGATTTATATCAGATTCAAACAATATGTATGTAAAGTTAAATGGAATGAGCTAAAGACCTGAACTGAGAACAATAAGTAAAGAGCCCCATTTCATTAAAAAAAATGAACTTTGTTTTCATCCAGAATTACTCAACAATTACACCAAAGTGGTTTTTGGATGATCATCAGGTAGACTTGTAAAACTTTTTATTCTTAGAAGTCCGTCCGTAAGTTGGTAAATGTGCAGATAATAAGAATTACTGAGTTTAATTTTTTTCAAAATTTACTCTATTTCAAATAATTCTAATCATCATTTATAGATGAATAGAACATTTTGATTAAAAGATTTAGAGAACTAATGACTTGATTATAGGAAGTTATTTGATTTATTTCATTTAATACCATTATGTATATGATATAAAATAAATTAAATTTTCTACATGACAAATCCTCAAATATAATCTGTTTGAATTCTGAATAATGCTACAATTAGAGTATGAATAGCCAATAATATAAATATAATATAAATACATACCAGAAAGTTGATAGCAGATACTATGACTTGCCTGTTTCCAAATGCTACAAAGCAGAAAAAGAAAATGTTAGGTAAACACTCAGTTTTTGGATTGCATACTACAGATATAATTCAGGCAAGGCTTACTGACTATCACTACCCTCTAATCAAAAGTACTATGTGATATATAATTAACCTTTTGGGATGATACTTTTGTAGTCTAAAGAGATGGTAATTTCCACATAATATTTTTCTTCTAGTAAACTAATGATATTTAGGATATAAATGGAATCTATTTTTAATTTGCATTATTAAACTCTTTGATGGCCTATTAATCTATCTCATTGTCACTTTAAAAAGCACATTAGTATGACCTAACATAATGACAATCAATATCTCTTTTAATGTTCAACAGTAAAAAGAAAAATGCTAGTAATAGTAATTTTTATTTTTGCATTGATGTTTTACAACAGGCAATATGTTAGTGTTTTATAATTTTTCTTCATAAAAACAAATATATGAAGTAAGTATCATTGTTCTCACCTTACAGTAAAGAAAAATATAGTTTAGGTAGCTTGCCACATCATATAAATAATAATGGACAAAATGGAATTTGAAACCGGGTTCTAAATTCACCTTGTTCATGGTGGAGAAGTTGGGATATACAAAACTAATGAAAAATAGAATTATCTAACAAGCTCATTATCTGTATTAACAGTTGAATTTCTTCTAGTTTTATGTGTGTGTACATGTAAATTGTATTTATTTATATAAACACATCTACAAATAAAAATTAATGTAATGCCTCACTTTGAATCTTGGATTTTTTTATGTAAGCGCATATTCAAGGACTTTTCATAATTCATTGAACATTTATTGTCAAAGGTATGATAGAATCTGCTTCATAATAATGTACAGTGTGGTTAGCTCTTAAAACATTAACTTATTCAATTGCTGCATAGTTAGGGTCACTTTAATTTTATGTGTAATAGACAATACTGCTTCAAACATCTTTCTGTATAAATCTTTTACTGAAGTCCTATTAACATGAGTTAGAAACTCAAAAGTATAATTTAGTTAAAAGTTATATAAGTATTAATACATGGATATATGTATGAAGTACATATTAAAAACATATACATGTATTAGAAGTTTTGTTTTTATAAAGTGCATGTATATAATTATAAAATAAAATACATTAATGAAGAAATTTGGGAAAGAGATAAAGGTTCAAAGGGAAAATAAACTGCATGAAAAATCCCACCATCCATGAAAAACTAGTTAATATTCAGATTTTCCCCTTTGGAAATACACATATTTGTTATATACTTTTTACAATATTTGATAGAATAATTTTCTAATCACCTATTTCCTTAATGTTATGTTATATATATTTTGCCATATAATTAAACATTTTTCCCCAGCTAAATCATAATAATTAAATGATATCTATCCCTATCTACCATAATTTTTTTTTAATTTGTATCTGCTACTAGACTAAACTTTATTCATTCAACACTAGTTATTAGAAATTTATATGACAGGCTGTGTACTTGTGATAAATTAATTATTAACAGAGCCAAATACAGTCCTTACCTTAATAGAAAGTACTTTCTGATAAGGAAACAAATACTCATCATATGCTAACAAATGGAAGTTTGCAGCTTTAATAAGTGTTACTAGGAAGAATCTATGCAATATTTAATATAAAAGCTAAAAAGAAGGATTTGTTGTAATCAGGGAAATCAAAGAGGACTCTGAGCACATGACTGAGCTTTGACCTAAAAAAAGATTAGATATTAACACAAAGAAGAGAGGGATTCAGAACATTTCATGCATCAGAACTGTGAAGGTATGCCTAGTTCTCATTTTTTAATGAAAAAAATTATGTGGTAAAAGCAGGTACTGGGCCACAGTATAACTTTATAAGATTTTTATATTAATTTCCAGAAAAAAACCCGAAGTAACAGATAATATAATTTGAAACAAACTTTCTAGAAAAAAATTAGCCACCATTAGAATTTGCTATAGTATTTTTATAATTTGTATATTCTACATTTAGATAGGCAAAAAATAGGACATTTTTCCTTGACCATTTTTGATATTAAACATTTGTGTATTAAGTTTTCTGAACACATGCATTCTGGTTTGTGGTTAATGGAACATTTCTGCTATTGGGCAGTTCAATTGTGATAATGTATTTTTCTTAATTACCTTTAAACATTGTTCAAGAAGTATGAAAAATGACCTCCCTAATGGTATATGTGTCAGAAATACATACCACTAAGGTTTTTTCTTTTGTATTTAGATTGTGTGTGTATCTGTGCAAATGTTACTTATTTTATGCAGTCAAATCTTTTGAGAGTAGGGTTATAGAAAATGTGAAGCTGTTAGTACAGAGGATACAGAAGTGGAAAAAAAAAAAAAAGACCAGTTGATGTAAAAGACACAGAGCAACAGTTTAAATTATGACAACATAAAAAAGAACAGAAAATTAGTAACCATAGTTATAATAAAGAAAAATACCCTGAATTAAAGATGAGTATGTAAATCAAAAGAATATATATACATAAAGTGAAAGCACATTAAAAATAATGATGAAAGAATTAAACACACATGAAAAATAAAACCACTGTTTATTTCTTCTGATTGTGAAGGTAAAATGGAGAAAGATTACATTGTAAGCATGCAGGTTTTAAAGATAATTTTCAAGGGAAAAGATGTAAAAGTTGGCTCAACTATTCTGTAGCTCTACGTATCTGAACTTAATGAAACACCCAATTGGAGTACAATGTTTTAATATGAAGGAATTTCTAGCTTGTTTAATTAGTATGTTTGTTTCATTTCCTTAAATATGATTGACTAATAAGATTACAACTACTTAGCTGAAAAAGTTTAATTTGTACTCTTTTGTCACTTTGTCACAGTCTTCTTAATTTTTTTTAAATTTCAGATTCAATAGTTATTTAGGGAATAGGTTTTTAAGTATCTAGTTTCAAAATTTGTGTTTAAAATTTTTGATACTGTGTTTTAAGGTTTATTTCATCTCATCTAAAGATAGTGTAGTTTGTACTATTTCTACTTTGTAGGGACAGCATTGAATTTTTACAATCTAATATATGATCCATTTTTAAAATATTTAATCTATAAATTAAAATCAAAGAGTTATAAAAGGGGGGAAATCAATCTTTAAAAATCTTAGGCAGAGTTAATGCAAGGAAAGATTTTTTTTGTAGTGTTACTACAGGAAAGTAAAATTCGTAAGAAAATATTAAACCTAACGAATGTCATAATCTTCTAATAAATTAGATTTGTTGGATTCGATTATTTTCCTGCAATGTGGGCTAATTAAGTTGGTATGGACTGAATGGTGTCCCCCAACATTCAGATGTTAAAGCCATAACCTTCAGTATGATGATGTTTAGAGATGGGGCTTTTGGGGAGTAATTAAGTTTAGGGATTAGTGCCCATATGAGAAGTGATGCCAGAGAGCTCGCTCGCGCTCTCCATCTCCCTCTCCCTCCTCGATCTGTGTCTCTACCGTATGAACGCACCAGGGAACCCAATCTGCCAGCACCTTGATCTTAGACTCCCCAGCCTCCATAGTTGTGAGAAATAAATTCCTCTTGTTTAAGCCACTCAATCTGTAGTATTTTGTTATACAGCCACGGTTGCCTAAAACAACTACCAATTTAAGATACAGAAGCTTCTCCTGCTTAGATCAAAACTAAAGGTCAAATTGATGTGATGTTTTTCCTCCATAAAGATGTCTATCCAGAATCTACCTGTCTGGCTGATTGGGGGTTGGCTAACCTTTTGTTCAGATTACTGCTTTCTGTGTCCAAACTGCAGGTTCTGTTCCAGTTGTTTGCTGGTTGTGAGTGAACTGAATAACAGATGTGCAGTTACCAACCACCATCAAATGTCACAGACCATGATGTGCATCTGTTATTTATAGAGTGATATGTGGACTGAAGAGCTAGTTGCAAAATTTGTACTTTATGCAGTTGCAATTAACATATATGGTAACTAAATTTACAGCATGGTCTTGGGGGCTGGTATTATTTAACTAAACCATAAAAACTGAAATTCATGCATATCAGAGCCATGCAAAGCACAGAATGCCATTACATGCTATTCACTCTCTACTTGGAATCAGTGTTGTGATGCTCTGTGTATTTTCACAGAATTAAAGTCCTGCTTATATCATATGCATTTAAAAGTCTTGCACAAAGTAAAATTAACCTTTTAGGACCTTATTTTCCTAATACATAGTGGGAAATATTAACACTTACATAATAATGTTTCTCATTACAAAATAAATAGCAATTCTGTTGTCTTTGACAAATAATGTTTTCCAAAAATATTTTGCATATATTAACACAATCAATCTCTATTATTTTGTGTCAGATATATGAACGTAGCATTTTTCAGAGGCTTCTCTTCTTAAACATACTATGGATCAAAAATACCACTTTTTAAAATTTTACTATTAATGTTCTAAAGTGAGTAACTACATCTGATAAAATATTTTAAAAATCAGATGGAGTTTGTGAAATCATGGATATTATCCTCAGTATTCATAGTTAGTTTGTTAGTATATAGAAGAATTAAAGTTTTGAACATTGCTATCATTTACTCTGATTGCTGAACTAGATTTGCTGATCTTGGCAAAGAAAGACCCTGAATAATTTAATACTCTGTATCAGTGCTTCAAGCAAAGATACTAATTTATTTTAATATCTTTAAGGTTTAATTATTTCATAAAATCCAAAATACAACCTGAATACATCCTTTATATCCATTTATTTCAAACTTTATAAACTAGAAATAAACCACAAAAATAACTGCTAATTAAACATGAAATTTCAACATGTAACACTAGGGCTCTACCGTGTGTGGCTTGTGGGCTGCAGTAAAAGCTGAAGAGAGAAAAGTCCACAGTATATAAAAGAAGTGGAAGTTTTTTTATCGGGGCAAATATTTTCCCCCCAAGTTTAGAAACTGAGGATTTAAGTTTGATCTAGTGTCTATTTCACTAAATTACTTCATCTGAGTCAAGGGCCAAGACATTTGATACAGTTATAAATAGGAAACAATATGTCACATAAAAAATGCCTCTATTTTTTTCTTTTTGAGTTATACTTAAAAGAATACATTATTTACTTATTTTTAAATCCCTGATATTTGATTGCACATGATTATGTGATTACATAGAATGTTTCTTTTTCATCTTTACCCCTTCATTTTACTCTCCATCATTTTGGAAGTTTATAATCAACTTGTATTTTTTTTTCTAGAGTTTCTATGGAAGGAAAACAAATCAAAGTATATCAATAAAATTTGTTCTTTTAAACCTACATAAAAATTTAATAGAGTATGTGTGAAAGCAATTTAAAATTGGCATTTTTTCATTTTTTATCATTAAAACAGAATCTCTTGAAACCAGTGTATTAGAACATTTGCAAGCACATGTTAAACCACATACTAAAGCAATAAGTGAAAGTTTTTGAGTTTAAAAGATCTTTTGCATTTTTTCATCACGATAGAGTGGAAATCTTCCTGTCTTCACAGTCCTTAATGTGTGCCATGTTGTTCATCATTTCTATGTAGTTTAGAGCAGAGTTTTAATATTGGCAATTTAGGATGGGGTTAGATAAGAAGAAATTCTACATACATGGTGGTGTATACTGTGGGTGATTAATGTAGTAGGCAATCCAAGAAGTGAATCCCCAATAAAAGGCACAACTCTACAAATAACAAAATAAAAATTAGAGGGTATACACACACACACACACACACACACACACACACACACACACACACTTATTTGATATCACTAAGAAAATACATTTCTTTGCTGGGCTCTTGTTAATATAAGAAGGTATTTAGGAAATAGATAAATATAATGATGTATTTTAGGAAGATTTTTCAAGAATATTTTTTCTATCAAGTAATATATATAAGGGAAGTAATAAAAATAATAAATAATATCTCACAAAAGGTATACCAATAGCCATTTCCAACAGTAAAGAATAAAAGAATGAATTATCTAATCATTAGTAATAATGTTGCCTGATTGATTATAAAGAAGAAATGGCCTGTTTTAATATGATCAATTTTAATAACTTCTGTCAAAAGAGAAGCTAGACTAAATGATTTTGAGGTTTCTAAGAATTCATTACAATTACAATAGAATGTGTGCTTTGTTGAAATTTTTAGAAAACAGATTTTTGCCAAAATCTAGGAAGATTTTAGTAAAGACATAACTCCTTTTGGTACTAAATTTTAAATTGGAAAATAGATAAAAATAAATTTTAATTTGAATTGCAACATGTTATCTAATGTACATTTCCACTTCAATGCTTCAGAAAATTTCCCATCTTCTTGAGAGTTATATGATGGTTAATAACTCTTGCAGTCATCATTTTTTGGAAGAGCAAAAGCAATGTCATTACATTGATGACAATCATAAAGATAGGGTGTAGTACCATCATTTTAATCACACATGCGTATATTTACAGGAGAGTTATATATGAGATTCCTCCTCTTCAAATGGCACTTGGTCTGAATTCAGTGCTAAGTACTTCCAAAATTGAAGGTGTCTAAAAGTATGTAGCTTGTAACATAAAGTCATGGCAAATTTTTTATGTAGGTTTCTTGGTTGAGGGCAACTCCAATAAACTAGATCACCTAGGAAATGGTATTTTAGGGGCAGAATGCTTAAGATATGCCAATAGGGTTGAACAGAAAAATCTAGGCAAGAGAAATAAACATGATTAAATTACTTTGAAGATTATCCAATACATAAATTTCTCAATAATAATTATAATTACAAAACATTAATTCCCACCTTTATCAAATTTTTCAAAGGTGTATGTCCTGCAGAAACCTTGTGAACAAATAAGGTTTCCAAAAGGTATCTGATATAATGTAAACAATGACAGAAGCAGGCCAAGCTAGAAAGAAAATAAAACATAAACACATTAAATTTCCTTCCAAAAAATCTGGCTTGCCTTATGCATTAGGTGTTTATTTTACTATAATAGTCTACTTATCAGAAAATATTATTTCTGATAACTAATACATAGGTATTTGTTTCAATAATTTTATTCTCAAAATTTTCTGAATTTATTTATAAATAAAAAGACTGTTACAATAGCCTCTATAAATTTACTTCTGATGTCACTCAAGATATTTTATAATACCAGTTATAAACTGTATGTTCACACCTGCCCCCTGTGTGTGTGTATATATATATACATATGCACATTCATATATATAATTGCAAATGTGCTTCTATCAAAATGCCTCAAGATTGAAGCAAAAAATTCACAGTTTTTAAAAGTATCCAAAACCTACTTAAAATGCATTTGACATTTTATAATATTCCAAATAACTTTTTCATTGTCTGGTTGTCCTTTAGCAAGTCCCATAAATTGAAAAAGTTTGAGGTTCATTTCCTACAGAGTCAATGCAGGTTTTGTTTAGCTTGTTTTATGTTTGATTTTTGGCTACCTAACATATTGCAATATTTTGTGTGTCTCTTTGCGTATTTGTTTTTGTTGCTGTTGTTCTTATCACCTCTTTCTTGTCATTTATGTAACTATTATTTTAAAAGTAAATGTCAAATGTGATTTATGGAAGTATATTTACCTGTTTATACTAAAGAAAAATGTATTTCCATTAATATGCACCAATTTTGTCATAAAGAAAGTTATAAAATTTACTAGTTAAAATCTGATGTACCCCTTCAAAAAACAAAAATTGAAACACAACTTTCATAGAAAAAGCCATTTCAGAACTCCTATCACCGTCAGATTCCTCTCGTTTCACACTCTTAGAAGTGCCCAATGTAAAATAAATTTGTATGTAATTGGTTGGTGTATCTATTCATTCAAAACATTATTATTGAGTATTTTTTTGAATCAGGTAATGTGATAAGCAGCAAAAATTGACTAAACTTCAAAAGACATCCATTATATAACTTAAGCTCTTCAGAGGAAAAGCACAAATGTCTATGTAAATATATAAATTTAAGGCAGTAAATTGTATAAAAGAAAAACAATTTAGGAGCATATTTCTCATGGAAGGAATAGAAATGGCTGCCCTGAGTAAGAAATATTGAGCTTTATTTTAAACTGAACAAGAGATAAGGAAGAGGAGAGTAATGAGGATGGAGGGAGAGGGATGGCACGTGTAAGTTCCCTTGTGGGAAAGGGGACATAGTAGTTACCAGGATATGAAAAGTAGTCATTCTGGCTGCAGTACAGAACTCATCTACAAAACAGAAACAGACTCGCAGACATAGTAAACAATCTTATGGTTACCAGGGGAAAGGGGGTGGGAAGGGATAAATTTTGGAGTTTGAGATTTGTAAATATTAACCGCTATATATAAAAATAGATAAAAAAATAAATGTCTTCTGTATAACACAGGGAACTATATTCAATATTGTGTAATAACTTTAATGAAAAAGAATATGGAAACGAATACATGTATATATGCATGACTGGGACATTATGATATACACCAGAAACTGACACACTGTAACTGACTATACTTCATTTAAAAAAAAAAAAAGAGTAAAGGGAAGATAATTCGAGATGAGAAATCCGTGAGTCAAATTGTTCTCTATCTTCTAGTATCACTATGACATCAATTTGTCTTAATTCACTTAGAGTTTAGTCATTTGATCATGTTCCTATTTTTTAAACAAATCATGAACTACGTCTCAATGTAGCATCTTGAATAATTATTCTTTCTCTTTAATTTTGTATACAGAAAAGGAGAGACAGATTGACAGACAGATTACTTTCACAATATGCTAAGGACTGTAGTTATATATTCTGCTTTGATAATTGCCCTGGTCTTTTTTTTTTTATGTTTTACTTTAAAATTTGATTTTGGCTTTTGACTAACTAAAGGTAAATTGTAAAATTTTTTCCCCAGGGTATTAGTTTGGTCATTATTTCTTTCCTATGCTCCTATGCAATTTTGCCCATGTTTTTAGAGAAGTATTTATACTCAGAGCCCTATATATTTCCTCTCAATTTTGTAATTTTAAGTTTCTTTTGATACTTCTAAATTTTCAGATTTATCTTGTTAATTGTGATCATTAACTGAAAAGATGTCTACTTTAAGGTATAAAGTATTAAATATTATTAAAATACAGTTCCTTGTTTATCAACTTGTAAGTTGGCATATATACATTATTTATGGTTATCTAAAATATATTTCCCTAAAATTGAATCCACTTTAAGTGGGTTTAAAAACAACCTTTATTAACATAATGTCTGTGTAATAGTTTGTCTCCTCCTTAATCTGTATGTACCATACATATGTATTACTTACTGTACCACTGGGTGACGTAATCTTCTAGAGCTCTCTTTCATGTCATATATATATGGGATCCTCAAATAAAAGAGGAAATATATTAACAGAGGTCCTGTGTATTCAGCCAAAAATACCTGAAAATAAGAAGGTGATTTTGGTTAAACATACATTTTTCTAGACATTATTAAAGTTTACTTAGGGCCATAATAAGCATGTCTACAGACTTAGCTTGCTTCATGAACTGGTGAAATGGACAAGTGAGCATCTAATTTTTTAAAAGAATTAGACTAGGTGCTAATGCAAATAACAAGAAGTCTTCCTTGGAAGAATTAGCCAAGACTTAAGAAGAAGGACAATTACAAACAGTTAATTAAAAATAAAAATAAATATTGAACATAATATAATGATTTCCTCATAAATAGTACAAAGGAATTTTTATTTAACTAACCAAACTATTATAAGTATATTCCTTCATGTCTCTCCAGCCCTGTAAACACTTCATCGTCTTTGATAACTGCCCCTGTCACTGAATGGAATGGCCTATAGTTCCTTTCTTTTTTTTTTTTTAATCTTTTTATGAACATGTCATCTTGAACTCAATTTATTTGACCATGATTCAAATTGAAATAATTTATTTCTCTCTTTTGGAAATTTTAGACTTAATTCTAATGAGTCTGAGTAAGTAGTTTAAATGACTGCCTTCTGAATTCTGTAGTTGAGGGCCAATCAGATATGTGGAGTGAGATATCCAATCTATAGAGAGACAATCATAAGATTTGGAAAGTCTGGAAATGAGACTTTGTGATGGGAGAAAGATTAATTGACTGACTGGTTTTGTGATAACTTTCTGAATCTGCTAACTGTCCATTATTTGGTTTTGTTTTGATGCTAAAATCAGGTGAAAGTCACACTCTGAAATTGTCAGCCAGAGAAGGGAAAATAATTTCCCTATGAGGGTTCAAAGAAAAGGGAAAGAATGCAGACATGGCAATGATGAATCCAACTGCCATTACTACTTTGCTTTGTGTTTGCCAATTTTCATCATTTTCTAAGGAGGGAAACATGAAGCTATACATGTTCTGCTCAGATATGCAGGTGTGCATATTGATTATTAATGCTCTTATCTCTGGTGAGAATTTTGTATAACTATCTGGGTAGAATATATGATATAATGCACATGCATATTTAATTATATATGTGTATATATATATATATATATATATATACACACACACACACATATCAATGGCTATTTACATATGTAAGTTTCTTCAGTTATACTTTTTAAAAACAGTATTATCTCATGAGCCATGAAAGACTTTTATGTGACAGGAAAAACAATGCAACATCTGATAAATTCAGTATTAAGGTAACCTTTTTACTGACAGAATATATTAATCTATGACATACAACATGCCTGATTATTCAGATATAAATAAAAAGATATTTTCCACTTAGGGAGTGTCTGATAGGAGAGTCTAGTTAATGCTCTAGAATAATTAGGAGAGTGATTATTTTATTAAAAAAAGTTTAAAAATATTTAAATGCCTCTGATCTAGTCAAGTCAATTTTCAGCAAATTCTATAGTAATATATCAGAAATGAAAACTATGGCAAACATAGTTAACCTGGACTGAATGTCAGTCTTTGAGTTAATAAAAATGCTATCACAAATATGAGGCTTTTTGTATCAGAGGAAATTAAACTATAATCTTATCTCCATCATCCCCTTAAAAAATTGGGAACACCTGGTAGCTTACAGGAATATGTTCCAGGAGAACCAGCATCTTATCACAAATATTTTTTGTGCTGAAACATGGGGGTTAAAAGAGTACCAAAATATGAAGGAATATCCTGACATAAAAGTACTGAAGGGAAATAAAATACAGCTTTTGGACAGTGCATCTTTCAAGCAACAAATCTATTTGGATGCAAACAGAAGAAAGGAATAGAGACTTTGATTAAACATAGAAAGTAATCTGAAAATAGTTTTAGAATAAAAAGAAAACAAGAGCCAGATAGACAAATATTAGTAAAACAGACTTCTGAAACAGGAACTGATATTCTTTGACTAAAAACATGGAGAGTAAAAATATAATTAAAGCCAAAATAAACTCACAAACATATACTTACAAGTATACAGCCCAAGCAAATCAAACAAAGCTATTAAGACCAGGAACTCCATTATAATCCAGAAGTTTAGTATAGATTCTATATTCAAAATAAGCAAATATGCTCTCTTATTACTTTAAAGATATATTCTACTTTTATATTTCAGTTTATTTCCAATGTCAAATTATTTCCTTGCTTTCCCTTTATTAGTAAGTTCTCTGTATAAACTAATGTGTTGCTTTAAAAATTTTTTGTGTGTGTATATATTTTTTTATTGAAGTATAGTCAGTTTATAATGTGTCAATTTCTGGTATACAGTACAATGCTTCAGTCATGAGTTGCTTTTAAATGTAAAATTCACTATTTCTACTTAAGCAAGCTAGGCAATTAGGATTTTTTTGGAACTTCTGAGGAATATTCAACTTGGTATATGTCTAAATTGAAAAGGAAGAAGGCAATAAGCTATTTTAGAAAATATAAATTGAAACATGCTGCTACAATTGTTGTGAATTGATTAGGACTCTTGTGCTTGGACTGCCCTTAATACATTTCATTCTCCGTTTAAAAACAACTTTTTTTTAGTCCTATCATTATTAAGGTAGTGTTGGCTTTGTATGTTGTCTAAAATTGCAATTGACAGTTAAAAACAAAATAAATTGTATGTCTCACAGTTGCTTGAAATCACTGACAAAAATAAAGTAGTGCCAACCTTAACTTTCTAAAGATAGGAGAGCTATTAAGTAAAATTATGAGAACATCTCCCTATAGTAATTTTACTTTGTACTCAGTGAGTACTATGGGAAGCAATATGATACCAGAAGGCTATTTTAAAAATTTAACCATTATATGAGTAACATATAATGGAGAATTCTATTCAACATTATTCAAACAAACCATCCTGATGGGACCAGCAAGAAAAATTGATTGAAATGTTTTTCAGGAGCCAAAGAATTACTGAGTCATTGAAGAATTAGAAGGTTAGGATGTTTAAAATGGGGCTCCAGTGTAGTGACCTGGTAAATGAAGCCTGGTAACAGATGAAAAGACCACATTTTTTGAGGGTGCCTGAGAATGGAAAGACAAAAATTATTGCTTGGAAACTTTTGAAGATGGAAGTGGCTTTATAAAACCTCCAGGATTTGGATTAGAACCTAGAAGAGTTACAGTCTGGGAGTAAAGATGAGACAGAAGTAGATCTATCATCATAGGTACTGAAACTCAGTCTGAAATCATTTCAATCATAGATTCAGTTGAGTTAACTTGGACTCAATATTGCTATTAGTCCATCTGCAGAATGATAAATTATCTTTGAAAGAAGATACCATCTTCTTAGGCCTTAAGTTATCTTTCAGTTTTTTCACATCAATTTTCCTTCACCACATCAGAAGTATGCAAGTATACAAAGAGTGAAGATATTGTGACCAAAACCAAAAAAACAGTAGACATTGAAAACAGGTGAACTAAAGATTAATGAAACAGAATTGTCAAATAAGTACTTTTAAAAAACAATCTTTTAATGTAAAAAGAAAACTAAAAGTTGAGGAATAAAGCAGATATTTGAAAGCCTGAAAAGAAAAATATGAAAATGTAATATAAATCCCAGAAGGAGAATGTAAAGAGAATAATGGAAAATAAAAAGATGAAGAGATTATGGTAACTAAATTTTTAAATTAAATATATGAACCGTAGACTCAGATAACACTATAAACCCACAGCAGGATAAATAAAACCACAATCATAACTATGCATACCATAATCAAATTCCTGATAAACAGTGGGAATCAAAAAACAGAATAATGCAATTTTGTGAATTAAAGATAAAAAATAACTGCCAACATGAAATTTTTTCTGCAAAATTATTCTTCAAGAATAAAAGTTGAATAAATAGATTTTAAGATAAACAAGAATTTAGTGCAATCACTAAAGACAGAACCAGAATAAAGCACCAAAGATGTTCTTCAGGAAGAAGGATAATGATTACATATGTCAGCTCAGTATCAGAAGGTAAAACTAAACTGCAATAAAAAGGGTGAATCTAAATAAAGATTGGCCATATGAAATTATAGTGGTAGATTTTGGCTTTATATATATATATATATATATACACATATATATACAGAAAATTAAAATATGCCATTATAATAGAAAAGTCAGGAGCCCAAATATCTTAATCATTCAACTATCTGTGAAGTATCTTCACATTAGTAAACTTAAACAATTTTATTGGTGTTCAGTATTTTAAAGCTGCATATTGCAATATCTTGGGTAATCACTAGAGTTGGTGAAAAAGGATTTAGCTACCAAAAGAACAGAAAGTCTACTAGAAAAGAAAGTATGACAATCCAAATGGGGCAAGAAGAAAGGCAGAAAATGGATTATAAGACACATGAGGCAAATTAAAAGAAAATATTGTTTGACAATTAAAAAAATAGATAATTTTTTACAATTAAAAACCTATGATTAAAATTTAAAATAAAAAACTATTAAACTATTAGAAGAAATCAGAAGAAAAACTCCCAGGCCTAGGACTAAGCAAAGATTTCTTACATACGATACTGGGGGCAAAATCCTTAACAGAAGACATTGATAAATTAGGTTTGCATTAAAATTGAAAACTTTTTGCACAGCAGTAAAAATCCTGCTAAAAGGATGAAAAGAAGTTAAAACAGAGAAAATATTTGCAAACCACATATGAGACAAGGGACTTGGATGTAGAATATAAAAGGTGCTCTTTAAACTCAACTGTTGTCCCAGATAAAGAAAAACCTATGTTCACACAAACACCTACACACAGATAGGTAATAGCTTTATTTGTAACAGCACAATACTGAAAACCACTCAGTGTTTGACAATAGGTGAATAATTAAACAAACTGTTACATCCATCCAACTGGATTTTTTTATTGTAAAGTTTTTAATAGTTTTTTATAGTCATAATTTTTATTATAATTATCTATTTTAATTGTCAAACTTTTTCCTCCTATAATTATTTTCTTTTTATTTATTTTGTGTTTATAAGTTACAGTTTTAAGTACTATTAACAAAAAATAAACAAGAGCTTCCTAACAAGTGAAAAAAATAATTTAAATGTTGGAAAAATTGGCCTCATTAACATATTTATAGACTTTTATTTAATACATACTCCACTGGAAATAAATTATATGACATTTATATAATTTATATAATATTAATATTTCCAAATCACTCTGAGTAGAGAGCACTTCAGTTCTTTACTGTCTATACCCAAAGTTGAAAATCACTTAGTTTCTGAAAGACATACTGACAAGCATCAGCAGTGGTCAATCTGAGATGCTATTGACATTGTGTCATTCAAGCATGAGGGGAGAGAACAAAATACTGAAAACCACTCTATGTTTGACAATAGGTGAATAATTAAACGGAGTCTGTTATATCCATCCAGCTGAGTACTACTCACCAATAAAAAGAAGCAACAACCAGGATGGATGGAAAGGGCACTATGCTTAGAGAAAAATGAACATCAATCTCAAAAATTTTTTTGATTCTGTTTATATAGCATTCGCCAAATGACAAAAATATAAAGATGAAAAACAGATTGGTGGTTGCCCCAGGACAAGAAAAAGAGGATGTGAATATAGAAGGGTCACATGAGGGAGTTCCTTTGTGGGAATGAACAATTCTGTATCTGATTTTTGTTGGTAGATATGTTAATATATGCAAGAGCTAAACTGCATAGGACTGTACACATACATGAATGAATGTAAAAGTGGTGAAAACTGAATAAGATCTTTAGTTAAGAGGATTTGTATGATGGGAATTATATTATTCTAGTAAGCCTTTTTTCTAAGTCTTTCAGTAAGCTCCATGAGACAAGAATTTTCTCAGTATTCTGTAACAATGCACTCTTACTTGATGAAAAATATTATTAAAATCTTAATTTTGATTTTGCTAAATTAGAGATTTTTTTCTTAAAAAAAGAAAACATGATAATGGTTTTATTATAGGAGCACATTTTAATATTTTATAAATGTGCAAGAATGTTATGTGTGGTAAAATATTCCTTTTATTGTATAATTTAGTTGATGTAAAGTGGGTGTGATTGCAACACAATGTGTATATTTTGGGCATTAATAGGACTGACTCATTTGGAGCAAAAGAGTGTGTGAACCATAGTGTTGATTTAAAAATATCCAGCCTATTTTTGGAGGTTTCTTTGTCACCTAAATGACTTTCCTTTCAAATAAGCTATAATTTTCTAGTACAATTGTCATAGAATTCCACCTTAGCACTTTTTATCCTTAGTGCTTATCCACATGATACAGCTGGAATTTCTAATGAACTCAGTTAATGCTACTCACTCTGACACAACTTCTGTAGACAGAATTCCCTTTTCATCATAAGTGGACAAAGACTCTGAATATTTTAACCTTTGAAGATCAAAATCTGCTTGTCTCAAACCTCTTTTAGCAGAGGTTGTAGGTATCACATTTAAGTATTAAACCTTTTGGTTACAGGATGCATGCATTAATAGGTTGTTTTATGAACATTATAATTCACCTCACAAGGATTCAGAATATTCTAAACTCAGTTTTTAATGCAACAAATTAGTACTCAAAGCCTCAACAAATCTCGGAAACTAAAGCGACCATTTAACCAAACACACTAAAAGTAATTATCTAAATACAGGAAGATGTTAAAGGAGAGATTGCTAGAAAAGTAAAGGTGTGACATTTTGATTAATGAATGTAAACTTGAACTTTTCTTTTTGAGAATTAAATAAAGACATATAAATTATCCTGTGATTGTAATAATTTTAAAATTGATTGTTGCACTATGAAGGGAAACAAAGCACTATGCTGGCAAAAAGAAAGCCATTTTGAATAGAAAATATTACAAGTATAATCACGTAACAAATATAAAGTAGAATGTAATCAGAAAAAAATCTTTCAAGTCTGAGAAATACCAAGAAGATAGGTTTAATTTAATTGAAGAATGATTGCACTATTTCTGTATATCAGTGTTAAAATTGTTTTTCAGATTAACTCCTTTACTGCCTGTCAGTAAATATCACAAGTATTTCCTCTTGCTACTGAAGCTATTCCATCTATCTATTCCATTATTCATGAATACTTCATTATTTGTGAAGTAGTGTCAAGTATTTTCTCTGTTTCTTAGTCCTCTGTGTCTTATAATGTAGTCTTCATTCTTCTAATGCCATTGGATTCAGTTGCCACCACTCTGAAAGCCCCTCCTTCAAGACGGTGAAAAGAACACTCCACTTCCCACAACTCAAAGTCTTACTACTTAACTCTGTTTTCAAAATGTCCTCCCCACTTCCTTGGAACATTTTTTATTGAATGTTCTATCTCCCCTCTTTCCAATGAGAAAACCATCTTCATTATCCCCAAGCTCTTAAAAGGAAAAGTTAAAGAAAATACCATTTAACTGACAAGGCATAAGGAAAGCAGAAATGAGGCCATCAATCATAAGACAGATTGAAAATTTGAAAGGAACTTATCTTCTTATTTTCAACCATGTATATCCATTGCTCCAATTCTTGAGTGAAATTTTGGCCACTCACCATAGTAAGAATGGAAAATTTAAAATACCATTAGAACAATATTATGTTTCACTATGAATTTATTTGACAGAAAATGTCCTCTCTGTCAGCACATTATTCACATCAAAATATGGGATATGTATATTGCATTTCAAACTGATACTTACTGTAGTCCAACTGACTTGCCGACCTAGGTCTGTAAAATAGAGTGTGACAATGGAGGAAGTTGCAATACTTTGAATGGTTACGTAGTCCTTCAAAAAAGGCCCACCTTAAACAACAAGGAAAGGTTATTTTAATACAATTTCAAGGCATAATGATAAATAATTTTTAATGTGAAACTGGTGACAGCTAAGGATGACTTTTACATAGAAATTGTAATGTACAATAAACATTTAAAGTAAAATAAAATGTGAATAAACTCATTTTATAAAGTATATCTGGCAAATTTTCAAATACACATGGTTTCCCATGCTATCTAAACAAAGTGCAAGTTCCCACTAGCTACTACCCTATTGTGTTCTGAGAAAATGTAATATTAGGTAGTATCATAATCAAATATGATATGAGTTTTTTTAAGTATAATTTTATGTGTCAGTATACATAGATATCAACTGCCCTATAAGTGATTTTATTATAGGATAAGTTAGAGTAGAATGATTTCAATGACCATTGCAAAACACTAGGGGATGGACATGATTCACTTTTTTAAAAGATCACTATGGATGTTGTGTGGTAACTGGGAAGAAAGGAAGCAAGATTGCTTAGGAGGAAGCCAAAATTCATCAAATAGGAGGGATGATGTTTGGATTAAGGTGACACTGGTGGAAATGTTAAAAATTCATCCATGCCAGATTTACTTTGAAAATAGAGCATGTTCAACTTGAGAGGAGAGTATTCAGTGGAATATAGACAATGCTTAGATTTTTGGCCTGAGCACTTAGGTGAATGACAATCTCATTAACTCTCATGAAGAAGATTGGGGAAGGATGGGATTTAAGGTGAAAATGAAGATTTCAGTGAGGGTGTGTTTAGTGTTTGATATCTATTAGACATTCAGGTGGGAGCAGTCAAATACATACTTGGGTAGCTGTGTCTGCAGATATTTAAAAGTCATTAACATTTAAAGCCATGGGGCATGATGAGATTATTTATGCATTCAGTTTGAAAAGAAGGGAATGGAAACTGAGACTGAGCTTTCTAGCACTCCAGGCTTTTAAAGTAAGAGAAATATACAGCAAAGATTACTGAGAAGGAATTTCTCATGAAATAAGAGGAAAATAAACAGAACTGATGTCCAAAGACTTGTAAAGGAAATGTTTCTTTCTTAAATATGAATACTAGACAAGTTTGGCATGTGTATACTGAAAGATATGTACAAAGATGTTCTTTTTAGCATTAGTTGTAACAAAAACATTGTAAAAATCTTAAATGTTCATAAATAAGATATGGACAACTATATTCTGTTTTAATCAAAGGTGTACTGTACAGAAAGAAAAATGAGTAGATTAGAGCAATATGTACCAACATGGATGAATCTCACAAGTATAGTGCTATTATGTTGTTATCATTGTCATTTTTTATTTATATTATACTTTATGCTAACCTATTTGTGATTTATTTTATCTCCAATCATGAAAATGTGTCATTTTATTCTCTATTATGGAAAGAAAGGCTAAGATGTTAATTTATGACTATTACTAGGTGATTTTCAAAATCCAAGACATAGATTTACAATCATAATTATAAGTATTTAAAGTAAGATAAAAATATACAATTGTTATATATTAATTTTGATAAATCCAATATGAATATAATGGGCATCATTTGTTTGATTAGCTTATGATAAATGACTTTAAAAGAGATCATCTAGGTCGGCCTGAGCTAATAACAGCTTCTTTGCATCTGCATGAAGGAGTCATAAAGAGAAATACTGAGATTCTATATATTAGGGAGAGTCACTGTACCATTGCTGGTTTAAAAATGGAAAAGAGCCACATGGCAAATAATGCAGGTGGCCTCTAGGAACTGAAAGCCAACAAGAAAATAGGGAACTCTGTCATATAACCACAAAAGATGGCTTTGCCACCAAGATTGAAGATGGGAGTAGTATTTTCTCAAGTCTTTAGATGAGAATTCAGCTCAGCCAACACCTTGATTCTAGACTTGTGATAGTTTGAGCATAAAATCTAATCTTACTGTATCTTCAAGCTAATAACTGAGTGTTGTTTTAAGCTGATAAATTTGTAGTAATTTGTTGCACAGCAATAGGAAGCAAATGTAACATGGTTCAAGGTAAAGACTTTGATATTCGGATGGTCAGTAATGTCATTGTGACAATCTCATATAACAACAAGAAATGTTACTAAGGACAGACACTTCTGATGGCTTTGTAGCACTTGAAATTGTGATGAAAACATCTTTACAAAATGCATCTATTGACACCTTGGGGGAGGCAACTCCTCTATGACCCTTGCTGATTTCAAAAAACAGAACATTGGCATTATATATTTAAAATATGAACCCATCTATATGATATTTGGATAAAACAATTTAGCAGAATTCAGACATATCATTCATCACACCATTCTTAAACTCAGTAATCAGGGACCCCTTTCCTTGGCATCCCATGCCTGTGTTGTCTTCTAAAGGGAAAAGAATATGTCTAGAGAACATAGAGTCCAAGAAGACGTGTAACGGAAGCCCATGCCATTTTTCTATATCATATTTTGGCCATTTATAGACCCTGAATTTCCTGCCTAAATTAATTCAAATAGAAGAGTAATACATCTTTGGGGTTCATTTTCTCCCAAGAATGGGCGAGACGTAAGGTGCATACCTTTAAACCCGGGGGTTTGCAAGGCTATTATATAAAAAGATATGGATGGTTGGCGTCAGTGAGGTGAAGAGAAAGACCAACTCTACTCATACTTCACACCTTTCTACTGTACAAATCTAAGGAATCTAAGAGTTAGAAATTTACCCCTGTATTTCCAGGACATTATGAAGCATATTAATCACAGTAGGAAGAGAACACATTTTAGTTGCCAGTTTGTATGACATATTTATTGCAGTGATGGCTGCAATTTTTCACCATTACCATATCAACACCGTTTACAATATGGCTTATAGTTCCTTCTGTTGAGTTGGTGTCTATTTCTCCACCCCTTGAATGTAGCTAGCCTAGTGTCTTGCTTTGGCAAACAGAATGTGGGGAAAGGGATCATATGTCATTTCTAAGCCCAGACCTCAAGAATTCTTGAGTGTTTGTGCTCACTTACCTGTACCTCTGATCCCACCATGAGAACAAGTTCAGAACATTCTGCTGAAACATGAGAGACCACATAGGGCAGAAAAGAGTGGCTGCAGTTGTGACCACCTTACACCAGTCAGTCCTCAGCAGTCCACCAGCAACTGTAGCTGTATGAGTGAGCCTAGCCAGGTAAGGCCAAGTCTAGCCCAGCTCAGCAGAACCACTTAGCCAAATGAGTGTTTGCTATTTTTCCCATAAAAATAGGCTTCCTCTTTTATTTATGTTTCAGCAATGTCTTGTGTGACGAAACTTTAAAAGGCTCAAAATTCACATTGATATCATTGCTCATAGTACAATCATTCTGGCAAATACATCCTGGCAGCAAATAGATGTAAATATCTTGCTCTATTTTGCTGCTGTCTTTTTTGCCTTAATGTTAATAGTTACAACTATGATTAATGAAGCATCTACCATGACAAATTATTATAGTGCTTTACAAACATGATCTTACTTAATACTTATAACTCCAAAAAGCCACCATAAGTTAGTCTTTATTAGCTCTACTTTACAAAAGAAGACCCTATGGATAAATAGGTAGAAGAGTCAAATTTAAAATTCTGAGTTACTCCAGATAACCTCTTCTTTGCACCATATCCTGCTTATCTTACTAAATTAATTGGTTCTTCTTTTCAAATATGTCGTCACATTCCTATCCAAGGACACTTAGAGGTCTATACTTTATTCAGACCACTTCCTGGTACACTCAAACCAGATATATAAATATAAGGGGATAGTAAATAGTCACATTCACTGGAAAGGTTAAACTAACAGAAATTCCCCAGTCGCTAATAGTGTCCTTCAAATTGAAATTTCACTTAACATTGATGCCTGTGGCATTGTTTTCTGTATTGTTAAGAGTCAAGTTCAGAAAACAGTACCACTATTTCACTTTATGTTATTTCAACATCCATGTGTTGAAAGGCATTTATGTGCCTGGCACATACTATATGCCCTGCAGAGGCAAAAATAAACAAGACAATGATTCTTCTTCTTTAAACACTAGTAAGATAGGAATTTATCTTGAACACTCGAGCTTGGAAGAATTTGACACCATCAACAAAGTGTGACTTACAAGAATGCCATGGATTCCTGTCTTTTCAGCATAGAGATCTCAGAGAAAGATGGACTGTTTAAGATGGCAATGAAAACAGCACAACATCTTAGATCCAAGAAGATCATCATTTGTCCTTAAGTGAATGTGATATTTGAGAAATAGCCTGAATATTAGCAAAAGCACCAGAAAAATAAAATTCAGTTCACGACTATATGGAAAAATTTAGAGACTGAAATTCCTTCACAGATGCTTCTTATACATTTACAGTTAGGAACACGAACTGAGTAGTCCTCCACAATTTACATTTTACCCACAGCTTTTATTTAACAAGTCCAAATTTAAGGTCAAGTTGATGCAATGTCAATAATAAGATTCTTAGCAGGACTCATTTTTAAGTGTGTCTATTTAAAAATGTTTCTGAATGGAGAATAGAGTTTGACACTTCAAAAATCTTAAGGTTTATTAATGGATATAATACTTCTCCTTATAATTCATTTATTTCTTCTCCTCCTTACCTCCCTTATTCTGCTTTTAAACAGAAAAAAAAAGGAAATGGAGATAGGCTGTATCAATGAGAATAAATTAGGACTCAGTGGAATGAAGGAATGTAGCAGTAAAATCTTTAGACACAGGAAGATGTTAGTTCACATCCTGCCTCCAGTACACACTGACAGTAAATCTGTGAAAATTATCTCTTTGAGACTAAAATTTACCACTCACAAAAGAGGAGCACTAGCTTGTTGGGAAGATCAAATGAGATAATATATTTAAGGCATTTATTACAATGTCTGCCATTTAGGAAGTAATAAGTAAATATTAGCTATTTATGACATAAAAGGGATTCTAAATTTAAAAAAAAGATCAGTGAAGTTGGTTCTTACCACGTTCTAGCTGCAGTCCAATTCGAGAGGGGTACCACTTTGGACCTATTCAAAGACAAATAACATTTGATTGTCCACACAGGTGTAAAAACATTTTAAAAGCTTCCATTGGAAGACAGATTAGATCTTAGGACATGAATAAAACTGATTATCTAGTGTCAGAAATGGAGATAGTGGTTACCTTTGGCAGGGTGCTGACAAGCTCTGATGGATGATTCTGGAAGAAAGCATGACGGGAGCTTTAGGGGTGGTGATTTTCTGCTTTTTGACCTGGGACTGATAACAATTCAGTTTGCGGCATTTATTTAGGTAAAGTGACATATGACTTATGCACCTTTTGCAAATTATTCTTCAATACAAATCTTAAATATCTTAATTTAAAACTAAAGAACTTTGATCTCATTTAAAATTCATTCAATATTGGCATGTGAAAGTGGGTTATTTTCTCTATCAAAATAATACATACTATTGACTTTTTAAATTATGGGCATATTGATCATAGCAGAAACATCACTTTAGTATCTTCTACTTATACTACTATTAGGAATAAATAGATTATTAAAGAATTCTACCTAGATAGGATAATCAAAATATCTTTAATTTGCACTGACATAATAAAAAAGTTAGTTCACAATTATCAGAATATAATTATTTTCTCTTGAAATTAATTCTGTTATTATTTAAAATCTCTATTGAAAATTTAATTCTTAACTTTGAGATACAATTTTAAGCAAATTCCCTTGATAAATAATAAATTAAAAGAAGAGTATTGTCAAAGGAATTGTTATTTTACTTTTAAAACATTACTTTCTAAAATGTCAGTAAGAGTAATGATAATATGATAAACTGGTCTATTGCAATCAATTATTTCTAAATTTACTGCAAAAAGACAACTTACGTATGTAAGTTCTCTTGGACAAATGACCCATAAGTCAAAAATCGTGATCATAAGTTAAAAGCTATTTAGGATTATATCTAAACAAAATTTAGTTATACCATGGCAAATGAGGAAGACACAAACTCTGACATTTGATTTTTTAATTAGAATATATGCAGGTAAAGACAATTTATGTTTTGTTTGTTATTTGCTAATACTTGTTTTTATTTATATAACCATTTGTTATGGAATATATGCTAACATTATTTATTGAAAAGTATTTAAAAATAGCAACTTTATTACTCATTGAAAAGCTGCTGTCAAAATATGATGCAAATGAATACAAAAGAGACTTCTACAGTTTAAATTGAGTTTCCAACTATGGATATTGGAGAAAATACAAACCTTATGAAAAATCATTTATATTTGACAGTAGTCATTGAGTACCTATTGTGAGCGTGTATTAGCTGTCAAATTGTCCATTTTAATAATATTCATGTAAAACATCATTTTCAATAACACATTATGATGCTTTTAATGATAGAAATGCCAATGCAAAGCCAACTCTATTATTCTAAGCAAATAGATCTGTCTGTGAGCTTGATGAGTCAATACTGTCTGAATACACAATGGTCAGTCAGAATTTAGAAGCTCTAAACACTTTCAGGACATAAACCATGTCCTTCTAACATTTTCAATAAAGATAAACTATAAATCTATTTCTGAAGTAAACTTGGAATTTAAAAGTTGAGCTCTTTGAACACTGTGCCATAGTGAAAGAGTGTTATCAACTGCTCTGTAATCTTTTAGATTAGTTTCAGTCATCTTTTCAAAGAGCAAAACATACATTTTCTGAAATGCTCTGTGCTTGTTGAGGGTGAGTTGGAATAGGCTGGAAGAACAGGAGAAAAAAAGACAATTCATAAAGGAAAAAGGACATGTATTTCATAAGGATTTTAGCATGTATGAATAACGCTGAGTATATTGAACTTGGACGGCTGGTTCGTACCTGAATTATGACTATGTAGTAGATCTAATGCATCCGCCAGTATCTTAAGTTACCTAAGATGTTGAACTTGACTTGTGTAACTCCTATCATATTCTAGTCATGACTTAGAGTTCTTTCCTTGATGATTGGAAGTGTTCATATCACTATGTAATAATATCCTAAATAAGTAATGTCTTCATGTAATTAAAATATATTTAT
This sequence comes from Camelus bactrianus, assembly GCF_048773025.1. Taxonomy (NCBI): domain Eukaryota; kingdom Metazoa; phylum Chordata; class Mammalia; order Artiodactyla; family Camelidae; genus Camelus; species Camelus bactrianus. The sequence continues at coordinate 79,273,725 of NC_133540.1, forward strand.
TTTAATAAGATAATGTTTTCTAAATTACTGGTTATTAGTAGTTTAGTCTCATTAGTAAGTTGAAAAATAGAGTAGTGTTATTCTCAGCATAATATGCAGGAACTGAATAGAAAATACACAGAATAGGACAGAATAAAATAGGACAGAATAGAAATGGATTGCCAGGGCACTGGATGCAACATATTAGGATAAATTGTGAACAGATAGAATTTCTATTGTTTCTTGAACTTTTATTTCAATAGTTTAAATTGTATAAATGCATTTGTGTTTTACAAGACTAATATTCATTCCTTATTCTGAATCATAGTAAAAAAATGCTTGAAATCCATGGATCTCTATTATATATATTTTAAAAATTTCCTAAAGCTTTATATTATAGAACTTTTACATGAAAATTGTCATTAGTGATTGCATTAAATCCTAAGATAAAACAGATTTAAAAGGTTTGATTATTTTCTTTCTTCAAAAGGATTTGTTTTTAAATTTCTAAAGATTAAGGAACAGCGTGATGATATAAATTACATTGGATATAAACTATCTAAAATATATGGTAAACCATATTTAATCAAGTGTATATGCCAGGTAACCTGCTCTTATATTCTTTTAACCTAAGAACGTATTGATTGCCATCGTTTTTATTACAGTTAGAATTCCTTCTGTAGGATATTGGCTAACAGTGTAAATTTTAACTTAAATGCACCACTCATGCTTTCAGAGATTGAAGTTTAGAAGTGATATGTCAGCAATAGTCAAGTGAAATGTTTTATTATTGACTTACTGATGGCATGTGTTTTATCTTTGTGTAAATGAAAATATAGAGCCAATTAGTAATTAGAACATACAGACAAAAAGCATACACAGATTAAATTATTTAGTGTGGTATAGTCATAAGATACTAAAAATTATTTTGCTAGCTTTTGATTACATATGGTATTAAATACTTAACTGAAACCTATGTTTCATATTATTACTGAAAGAGGAAAAATTTAGAAGAAAAAATAGTGGAGAAATTTTTCAAAATTTGTCAGTACTCTTCGCATAACCTAGACTTGACTTCCTCACTTAAAACACCAGGTAAAACTTGCCCCCTGACCCCTACCATTTTCTTCACCACCAGTCCTACCAGGAAGGAGAATTTCTAGGAACAGTTAAAGATTAATTAAAGAAATCACTTAATTAATGTGATGGAATATCCATAGTGGACCATGGAGACTTTTGGGGAGAAAGAAAGTGATAGTGAATTTTTGTTGTCTATATCTTGGGTTCTCTGTGGCTGATGTGGTGAGATGAGATGAAGAGTAAATAGACACAGAATATAGTTCTGAAAAGTATGCTATGCAGACCTAGCTCTGTTCAATAGTTCAGTGGAAGAAAGATAAAACAATGGTCTACAAGTTTCTACATGGCTCAGTTCAGTTCCTCAAGATTCCAGAACTGAATATAGGAGAAAATAAGAGTATTTGTTTGAACTGTTCACTGTGTCCTGCCACTAGATACAATTGTTGCAGTCAAGGTCAAGGTTAATCTGGGAGATGACAGTTCTTAGGAAGAAGCAAAGTAGGTTCACATTTTCTAAGTAATTGATATATACAAGATATTAGGAAATACATTTGAAGTGTTCAGAAGATAAATATGGTACTTTTTAACAAAAACTTTAGGTAGCAATGTCTCAAAATAAATGGAGCATAAATTTAAAGTGTACCAATTGTAATTTTCGAAAACTGAAAAGAAAAATGAACTATATATAATGTGTTTATACATAATATATGTGTTTATATTATAAATACATTGTTTACTTTTTTCAGATATATGAAAGGATTATATGTATGTATAACTATGTGGATCCATTTTAAGGTTAAAAGATAAATGGAAAAAAGTTATATGGATGAATGAATAATCAAACATGAATACAAAAAAATTATTTATACTTTAAAATTGCTCCTGGAATAATGAAGTCTGGCATAATGTAAATGTGTACCAAAAGTTAATATAATTCAAAATCTCTTGATAACATTCCCTGCATGAAAATGAATAAAGAAAGGATATCACCAATAGTTGACAAAGAAGTTTTGCCAGTAAATTGAGCACAATGCATTTCATCTTCAGTGAACTTTCTTCTTACCAAATAAAATGTCAAAATAAAATAATGTAAATGCTCAAATAACATAATTAGAAGGTCATTAAAATCCTATACAAAAGAGACATTTTAAAAAATCTCTTCAACTCATGAAATGAACTTAAGTTAATCTAAAATGACTTTCTAAATTGAACCAAAGTGACTATAAATTTAATTGAAAAACAGTTGTGAGCCTAATAGTTGCTAGGTGCATTTCAAATAACATCCCATTTCAGGATAATCTTGTAAGGCAAGCAAAAAAAATAAGAGTGTAATGTGAATAAATTAAAGAAAGTACAAGCATGAAATAAAATAATTTAAAATAATTTAATTTAATTTAATGGTAGTAGTCTCCTGTGCTTGAATTCTATTAAATCAGACCTGAGTTTTGAACATATATCAAGACACAACACTTTGAAGAAAAGATACCAGGCAAGGGGCCGTTCAGAGGAAACAAAGCATGATGATTGATCTTTCATGAGATGAGTCTGAAACATCGTATATATTTCATAAGAAAAAGACACTTAGGGGAAAATGAATTTAATTTTCAAATAGTGAAAACTTAAGTAGGATAAAGACAAGGAGTATTAAAAGAAGTTAATAGAGTTAATTGGAAGAAAGAGTATTTGTGCAGGGTAAGAATGTCATTAAAAGTAGTTAACCAGTGGTTTCCTCTCATAGACATGTGTAATGTGAATATTTCAACTATAGTGTAGAATAAATTCCTCCATTTGGTAGGAAGGTGAACTGAAAAACTTTTAAGATATCCATCTATCACTTTTCAAAAAAGCATTTCATTCTATATTATTTAAAAAAGAATACCTGAAACTACATCAGGCTCTGTCAATCATCCTATTATATGTTTAATCTTTGTCTAAGCTAAATAAAAGAATACCTGAAACTACATCAGGCTGTCAATCATCCTAACTATATATATGTTTAATCTTTGTCTAAGCTAAATTAAATTTTTAAATAATTGACATAATAAGCATGAACTATTACTTATAATATGCATAATGCTAATTATGCATGATAAACAGACACTGTTTTCCCATAGTATATTCATAGTGTAAAAGTCTTTGAAACATACCTACTATTAATCATATATTTGAATAATGGAAAAGATAAGACTGACAATGATGAGATATTTGCCTAAATTAAATCAGTGATTTAATGGCTAAGCCTGGTTTATCACCCAAGGCTCTCAGTTCTCAATTTACTAACCTTTCTAAAGCCTGTGTTGTTTCTGATTGTTTTCAATCAGTAAATAGCATGGCAAAGAGAAGTAAAAAGAAAACAATAAGTGAAGAAAAAGGAAAATGAATATATATTTAGCTACTCTTATTCCTCAATTCCTTGATTTTCTAGGACATAACTGAGATTTTTTTTTTTATTGAAATATAGTCATGCAATATTGTTATAGGTGTACGATACAGTGATTCACAAGTTTTAAAGGTTATACTCCAATTATAGTTATTATAAAATATTAGCTATATTCCCTGTGTTGTACAGCATATCCTTGTAGCTTATTTATACATTATGTTTTGTACCTCCTAATCCTCTACCTCTTTATTGCCCATCCCCACTTCCATCTCCCCACTGGTAACCACTAGTTTGTTCTCTAAGTCCATCCATGTTGTTTAAGATAAGCAGATGCAAAACTTCATTCTTTTTTATGGCCAAGGAGTATTCCATTTTATATATACTACACCTTCTTTATTCATTCATCTGTTGATGAATACTTAAGTTGCTTCTGTACCTTGGCAATTGTAAATAAAGCTGTTATGAACACTGGGGTAATTTCTTATTTCATCTTACCTTATTTTTGTTATGCACATTAATGTCTTTAAAATTTAGATATTTCAGTAGCAAGTTTAAAAGACAAAAAGAATCATGTCATTTATAAATGGTTTAAATGACATCTCACCCTTTGTATTGCTTTAATCTGTGAGGACACTCTGTATGGAAGCTTATTACAAGTTTGCCAGATGTATGATCATGTATCTTTGTCTTCTTGTTTATGTAGGAATTGAAATGCCCTGCTCTATTATAAACTATATTTAATATCTTCTGAGTGCCCACTAATACACTGTTGGGATCTACATGGCATGATTACTATTCTTCAGTGTTTAAAAATTAAAGAAAGAATGATTGACAACTAAGAATGATGCAAATAATAACATATTGTACAGTGTCATTTTTGATAGAATTTGGAATTCAGAGAAGGCTAAGGTAACTGAGTATTAGAAAAGTATGAGAGTATTTTATGAAAATGAGAAACCATGGGCAGAGCCTTCATTAACCCGTAATATATAACTAATTAGAAGAAAATAATTTCAGATAAGAAGCATATGTGGAAAAGTAAAAATATACATTGAATCTTTTGTCTTCCAATATGTGTGTATGTATCTTAAATATACACACTGAAGTAAATGTAACTTTGGAGAAAATAGGTTATTTCCCTAAAAAAAAAAAATTAAAATAGCAGATAGCAAAACTGATGGATTGTATTTATTGATGATCAGTTATATGACTTTTCATAGTCAACAACTGCATTTGGTTGGAAATTATAGCCCCATGATCATGATTCAATTTATTCACACTGATAAGAAACCTCCCAGATATGGTTATGCTATGAAAAGTTAAATTAATATACTCAATTATCAGTACTTTTTAAAAACAGACATTTAAATGCAGCATAGTACAACAAATGTTCAAAGCCTACAATTAAGTCCAGACAGCATCAGATACATAAAGAGTCTCGTAAAATTTATCACCTAAATGTATTAAAAGATGAGTGAAGATGTAAAATAACTAAAAATGTGAGAAAAGAGCTTGGCACTATAAACATTCAGAAGTTTATTTGATAAAATACCAAATAAAATTTATAAAAATCAAACAATTTTATGATAACAAAAATGTAATGGAATGATTGTATAACCTATTAGACCAGGAAGAAGAGAGAATTAGTCAATTAGAAAATGTGCTAGGAGAAATTACTCAGAAAGTAGAAAATTAAAAGGAATAAGAGACTAAAAATAGCAGATTTAAGAGAAATAGAAAAAATTAATGATATCACATATATTAGGCATCTACAGGCATAAGCAAATAATTTCATTAACTGCAATGGCAAACTATGTGTTCCACCCCATACTTCCTATTGAGGACAACTAAGAAAGTATGGCAAAATATTTTTTTATCAAAATCTCCATATAGAGTTAATAAGGAGATGAAGTATTATGAAGCCAATATTTTGGAGGAAGGGAAGCCCAGAAAGCTTTGGTCCAGCAATTTAAGCCACATTTCCCTAGAGATAATCTGCTTATATTAGAAGAGACAGCGGAGCAGGATTTTCCACAGACTCACAAGCCTGAAGAAAAAAAATAAATAAAAAGCACAAAAACAACCTACGGAATGGGAAAAAATTTTTACAAATGAAACCGACAAAGGCTTGATCTCCAGAATATATAAGCAGCTCATACAACCTAATAAGAAAAAAAAAGCAACCCAATCCAAAAATGGGCAGAAGACCTAAACAAGCAATTCTCCAAGGAAGACATACAAATGATCAATAGGCATATGAAAAAATGCTCAATATCACTAATTATCAGAGAAATGCAAATCAAAACTACAATGAGGTATCACCTCACACCAGTCAGAATGGCCATCATTCAAAAATACACAAATGACAAATGCTGGGGAGGCTGTGGAGAAAAGGGAACCCTCCTACACTGCTGGTGGGAATGCAGTTTGGTGCAGCCACTATGGAAAACAGTAGGGAGATTCCTCAAAAGACTAGGAATAGACTTACCATATGACCCAGGAATCCCGCTCCTGGTCATATATCCAGAAGGAACCCTACTTCAGGATGACACCTGCACCCCAATGGTCATAGCAGCACTATTTACAATAGCCAAGACATGGAGACAGCCTAAGTGTCCATCAACAGATGACTGGATACAGAAGATGTGGTATATTTATACAATAGAATACTACTCAGCCATAAAAACCAACAATATAACGCCATTTGCAGCAACATGGATGCTCTTGGAGAATGTCATTCTAAGTGAAGTAAGCCAGAAAGAGAAAGAAAAACACCATATGAGATTGCTCATATGTGGAATCTTAAAAAAAAAAAAAAGCATAAATACAAAACAGAAATAGACTCATAGACATAGAATACAAACTTGTGGTTGCCAAGAGGGTGAGGGGTGGGAAGGGATAGATACAATTTCAAAATTGTAGACTAGATAAACAATATTATACTGTATAGCACAGGGAAATATATACAAGATCTTATGGTAGCTCGCAGAGAAAAAAATGTGATAATGAATATATATATATATATGTTCATGTATAACTGAAAAATTGTGCTCTACACTGGAATTTGACACAACATTGTAAAATGATTATAAGTCAATAAAAATGTTAAAAAAAATAAAAAATAAAATCTGAACTCTTCAAAAAAATTAAAAATAAAAAAAAATAAAAAGCACAAAAAAACACAGACTTTATGCTCAATAAAGAAGGATAATTCCTAGTAAAAGCCCAATCTTTCCATTGCAATTATAAAATAATAGCCAGTCAGAAATAGATCAGTCTTTTTCAGGGAGTGAAGCTGCATTTTGAATACCTGTTTAGATTCAAGTGTTCTGTAATTTCAAAAGTCCAGTCCTACTGCCTGAGGAAGCAAAAATAAATCTGGAGAGATACAACTATATCCAGAGTCTTTAATTACCTCTACATTTTTTCATGTTTTCAAATTTTAATGAATGGCAATTGGACTGAGAACAGATTTCTAAATGACAGCAATAAGAGATGTTGGCCAAATAGTTTCCAAATAGAGTATTTTTTTCATGTAAAATAAGAACATTATTAGTTAGACTGACAAATCTTATGCTCAATAGACCCTTTCTGTCTGTTACTAGATGAATATCTAAAGGATCAACTTTGAGAAAAAGAACTTATCCCAGGAATAAGAGGTGAAATAAACTAAACAATATTGAGCAAATAAATTAACATATAAGTAGATGATTTATATAAAATAGCAGTGTATTTATGTAACTTGATTATATAAAGTAATAATGATAAAAAATAATAATTTATGTTAATATACAAGAATAAATAAAATACTGGAATGCAATAATGTCCAAAATGGAAAGTATTCTCTGGATTTAAAGTATTTGAATTTGTAAAATTTAGGAAGAATGTAGAAATGGTTATTAATCTCAGATTTGAATAAAAGGCTTTTAAATAATTTTTGAAAATTTTTTACTAAAATTTTATATACCTATGAAGCCAAACTTCCTTTATAACATCCATCTGTTTTCCTTGTTCTGGCATCCCAAAATGTACAGAACTTTCTCCTTTCCTGTCTGACAAAAATCCCTGCTCCAATTGGGAAGTTCTCATGCGTACAAAACAATATTAAGGGACAAAGTATTGACCAAGCCATGGAATGCTAAATAGGAAATACTATGGCATTACAGAATGCCATGTGCACATTGCATTACCACTTTGGTTATATTGCTTTATCAGTTAGTACTTTTATGCTCTTTCTAAACAATAAAAGCCTAAAAGCCTCAACAAAAGGACAGGCACATGAATTCTGTTTCTTTTCTCATAAGAAATAAACATCAAATATCATACAGAACTCTTCCTTTCTGATGATTTAATATTGTTGAAGCAGTTGTTTTATTTGTGAGAAATGATTCATTCATTACAGCACTTCACTAGAACTAAATGAACCATTTTATTCCCTGCACACCATTTCTTTGCAGTCTTACAAATGCCACCTACATAATTAAATGATCAGGCTAAAATGGAATCAAAGAAATCAGTAAAAATGTGTGATAGTATTTATGTGTCTAAAAATTGAGAGAACCATTTCCTATCTCATACTGAATAACAACAACAAAAAGTTTTAGCACTCAAACTAGCACCAATGTGTATAATTTTGCTGACCTTGAAAAGAAAATGCATCTGCTAGAGAGTTTGCTATTACAAAGTGCTCAAATGAGAAAGTCAGAGTGTTACAACACTGTATAATCAGCAACCACAAAGCAAGGCTTCTGTAGGAAAACAGACATGGTTCTAAAAATGGAGTATTTAAAAGCTGCATAAACAAATATTCAGTTATAAAATAAAGAGTATGGAAGCAAGAGACAAAAAGTAACAAGCCAATTTCACAGTAAAATACAAGGCACAAAGCAAGAAAATATGGGACAGAAAAAGAGCATACAGAATACAAATGAACTATTTCTTTTTATCTTCTCTGGTTTAAGTTTATAACCAGTTTGTTTACTTAATTACCCACTGTACTTCTAAGGGGCCACCGAGGTTGATCATCATGCCTACATGCCAAGTTACTTTAGAGATCACTAGCTGTCTAAGTCTCCCAGAACATCCATCATCACAGTGGTATTTCTCCTAATTTGTCTTTGTGCAACCACTTGTCAGAACTGTCCACCTCTCTATGTCTTCTTAGACTTATCCAGTGTGCTTTAGGGCATTTATAGTCTGCCATCAGCAAAACCTTTTAAATCAACAACTTCCACTGGGGGGAAAAAAATCCCTCTATCTTAGTTGAATATAAAACTTTTCTGCATCTTCTTCAAGTGGTGTTGGTCTTTATGCCAAACTCACTCAATTGTGGACCTAAAAATATATTAGGAATCCTCCTTGCTATTAAATCCAAAACATTTGTTCTCCATTCTCCTCCTGGGATACCTATCACCAGACTGTACTGTTGCTATCTGTGATGGAATGATCTTTACATCTAAACCACTGAAGACTTTTTAAGTCAAAGCATCCTCTCCACCTCTACTCATTTACCATGGTGACTTTAATATCACTTAAATTCTCTGTCCTTTAGTTCCTTGATCTACTCATCTAAATGTTCTCTATCTACTCTCTCACTCTTTCTCAGTCTTGTGCTCACCAATAAATGTATCACCTCCAAAGCACATATTTCAAACATCCTACGTTCTCATCACCACTACCTTTTCTTTATATTTAATTAAGTTAGTATTTCTAGCTCAAAAAAATTTTGATTCTCCAAGTTCTTCCCAACAATTATGTTACTATTTTCACTATGATAAGTTTCTTATTTCTCCCACTTTTTAATTTTTCTCTAAGCCCAATTCTAGTTTCCATAACTGTAATCACATGCTAATCAATGGTCTTAACTACTTTGCCCAACATTCCCTCTGTCTCACTACCTGGAAAACACTAAAACTTGTTATATTCAACTATTCCATTTTCTGAGTATGAATATGAGTTTTTGAATGTCTTTCCCCCGATACTATCACTTCTCTGATTTACCTAATACTATAAGAGTAAGCAGATCCCAGAATTGCTTCCCAGTTACTTTCCCCCCTTACCCTGTTTTTATCTAAAATTATTTTATGTACATATTAAGATGTGTAGTATACATTTCTTCTTACTGTTGCACAGCATCGAGAAAACAGGTAACTATAATAATTTTTATTACTTTAATATATGCAGTAATTAGAAGACTGCCTGGCACAAAGAAATGTGTGTTTTTTTAAGAAGAATTGGCATGGTTTTAATTAAATGTGACATTAGTTATTTATAATAAATCTTTTCCCTATATAATGAGTAGTGTTTTGTTGCTGCTTAATTGAGAATTCTGTGGACACTGACTGGGTTAAAATTCTGAGACTATAATCTACCAGTTGTCTTTCTTATCTTGGGCGTTTTACCTCTCTGAATCTTATTTTTCTTATCTATTAGGAAAAAATTAAAATAAAAGAAGGATAACATAGTCACCTAACTCTTAATGTTTTGAGATTTAACTGAGATTATGCATGCAAATTACCAAAATTTATTAAGAATTAATTTGAAAATGTGGTATCTGTGAGAAAGATTTGTGTCTGCTGAAATTAACAAAGGTAAGAGGAAAACAGACCATAAATACTTCCAAGAAAGAGCACATGTGCAGATTGAGCTAGGTAAGAAAGAGATGCTGTGATACAGTGTCTAATCATCTACATCTTCATGTGTTCATGTTAGGTACTTTTCATTTAGCTACTGTTCCTCAATGGTGCAAAATGATCATGCTCATTAAAAATGTGTATGAACAATTGTAAATTCCACATTATGCTAATATAATTCTATTTATCAATTAAAAATGAACTAAATAGATTTACAGAAACAAATAGAGCAAATAAATTCTAGAGTATGAATAATTTCACAGTCAAAATACAGTTGCTGTTGAACAAAACCAAAGAAGCATTACCCACCCTATCCCTCAAATTATATATTAAATATATTTATCTTTGACACCAAGGTAAACACACACACCCATACACATAAGAGTATAAGGACATTATGGAGACCTTCTGTGCCATAAGGAGCTTGAACTTGATGCTGGAAGCAGTAAGGTAGTAAGGGTAAGATACCAGAGCAGGTCAATATATGAGCAAACATATCTAGTAGGAAGCTACTGCAGATATCTAGATTAATTACAAAAACTTGAACTGTCATTTTGAGAATTATAGTAATTTATAGATTTCAAATATACCAATAGTATAGAATTGATATTTTTTAGTAGTAGTCATTTATTTAAGTCAGAGGCCTCTTTCAGAAAATTGCATTGTAACACACAGCGTAAGAATTTTAATAAATATACTTATAATATGGCTGTATATACACACATACATGATTAGTTGCTCTTATAATTGAGGTATTTCAATTGTTTTGGGATTGGGAAGTTTACATTAATTTGTAATTCTCCAAACCCTTTAGCTTCAAATATAAACAAAACACCTAGGATGAATATGGCTTCTTATTATCAAACTACTATAAATACTGAGAAATCCAAAAACAGTCTTCAGCTAAGGCAGATAAACAGTTCAGAAGGTGAAAATCTTCCATGTCAATAAATCATAGGGCATTTTAATGACATTTTTGCACTGCAAGATGATTCACTATGAAGTATGTTTTATTATATATTGTCCCAAGGATTACTTCTTTTCAGTTTTCACCTATTGGGACTTGGGAAAAACCTTGAATGTTTCCAGATTGAATCTATTCCCCGAGCTTTGTGTGTCAAAATACTAATGAATTGCTCTGAGATGTCTGCAAGATATAGAAGTTACTGAGATTCCACATTGGCTGTTTAATATACAGTTGAGAGTTCTGAGGAGACAGTTTTGACTTCATTCATCCACTTGTGATATTTTCTAAACCATGGAATTGTTTAGAGCACACAAAAAGAGAAAAATAAATATATAATTCAAAGGGGAAAGCGTTGAAGATAGAACCTGAGTAGTAGTAATATTTAAGAGGCCTCAGAATGATGAGCAGTCCTCAAAAGAGTCTGAGACTGAGAGGTCAGAGAAGATAAAAATCAGGTATAGTATCTTAGAATCAAGTGGGCAGAGAGTTAAATACAAAAGCAAACAACAACAACAACAAACAAACAAAACAAAGGAAGACGATCAAAGAGAAGAGCTGGGTACCATGTCAAAAGCAGTTGAGAGTTCAAGTTACAAATGACTAAAAATGATCCATTGCCTTAGCAAAAAAGAAACGGCAGTGGCCTTAGAAAGATCTTTGGCATGCCGACAATGGAAACTATTTTGAAGTGACTGCTAAGTGATGGATTGGAGGAGTGATCATATTGCTAAAAGTGGTTTGTAAGTTGAGATAGTCTTGATAAAAGAATAAAGAGGAAGCATTTGAAGATATAGGAAAAACGAGGCTTAAAATAATAAATCTTCTAAGGATATGGAGAGAGGACTGCATAGAGGAGCTGAGAACTTGATATGAATCAATCAGTGAGAGAGCAGTTTTGATAAAGTACAAAATAAACTGTTAAGCTAGATGATAAATCAGAAGACAGGTGGTGTTCTAGAGATTATGTATATTTGTGAGTTCCAGAAACTGGAAATCCTGAAGCCAAAGAGTGAGATATTTGGAAGGTAGATGGTCCAGTGATTTATTGTTTCTAATATTAGAATTCACTTCTAACTAATGAAAAATCTCATGGTGTGGACAAGGCAGCAAGTAGCGAAAGCAGAGTGGAAGTGAAAATTCAGAAAATCAAGTAGTTTTAATACTGGCATATATTGGACGGTTATTATTTTAGATGTAATTTTTAATGTAATGCCAAGGCCTAGAATGAAGGCAAAATCTCTTAGCCAGATTCTAGAGCTTTCAAAGAAAATAGAGAAAGGTTGGGTAGGTAAATACAAAACATAAGACGAATGAAAGGTAGTAAACTAGAATAACATGAATCTTATAGTAAGTGAAGTTTTATGTGAAAGAAAACTTAATGATTTAAATTTTAAAAGTTAACTAGATGAGTGGTGTAATGTGGATTATGACAAAATATACAGATTTTACTTGATAACCACTCAGTCAACTTCAAAATTATACTATAGATATGTCTAAGTAAAATATTCTTTCTAGATTAAATCTCACACACATTTAAGGTCTGTATATTAAAATGCACAGAATATACATATAATACCATGTAATACTACCCTATAATCATTTAGGTGATACTATGACTAGAAGCTGTTTCAATGTGGCTTTATTCTACGAATATTTTACTCTAACCCATTTCGAAAGAGAACTAGGACTCATTAAAATAAATGCTGGAAATATAATAGTGCTATACAGGGTCATAAATGGTAAGTATTAAAACTGAAATATAGCTGTATTATATAAATATTAAGATTATAATATTTGCAAAACATTACGTTCCTGAAAATACCTAAATTCAACTTCACGGAGCCCTAAAAATAAATGAAAGTGATGTCAAGAAAATATCTGATCAAAATTATGAGTGAAAGAACAGAGACAATATTATACAATATAAATGATCATGGAAGACATTTTTAGAGTAGAATTGATTCTCTAAAATTTAGATGTTGTTAAAAAAAGAAAATGTATAAGTGTATGTAAATGAGAGAAAATAGCTGTATATATTTATTGTTAATATATGAGAGGAATTTAAAATTATAAAAATGATAAGACAACTGAAAAGGTGAGAATCTTATACTCCATTCTTACACCAGGATATAGTCCAGAGATTAAAACAATTTATGTAAAAAATAAAATCATTACTTACAAGAGTGCAAATAAAACACAAATCAACATTTTTAAAAATTGGAGGATGAATAAATGCTTCTAAATAAGCCACACAAAACAGGAAGTATAAAATAAGTAATTGACAAAGTTAAATTTAAAAGATTTATTTTTCCAGAAGAAAATTTGAAAAAAGGTGTCTGTGGCCTATAGACTAATTCATGAAGGCCTTATATATCATTAAGGCAATAAAAACATCCAAATAAACAAATATGTGGGTGAAGACCACAAACAGGTAATATAAAAAATATAAAAAATCATAAATAAAAGTATGAAAAACTTCACTAGTCATCCAATACATAGAATCTAATACTACATAAAATATTTTTTCCACTCATCAATTATCAAAAATTAATCTCCATAAATATCCAGTATTATTGAGAAAAGGTGAAAAAAAGACATTCAAAAGTAGTTTTCAGTCTGTAAATTAGGAGAAAAAATTTGCAGGACATGTTAGGATTTCAAGTATGACTAATGTTCACAAACATGGATTATCCTAGTGAATATATCAGTGCATGGTACATGGTAAATATTCAGTAAATATTTTTCAACATTCAATAAATATACATAATATTGCTTTATTATGGGAACAATTTAATATATGCGCCAGAGAATTTGTATTGCTTATTCAAGCAAAAGCAAATCTCCAGTAATATTGATGATGTAAACTATTGACATAAAAATGTATCTAGAAAATGTACTGACAGAAAAAGCTGTTACTGAATAATGTATAAAATAGGTGAAATTATGTGTATCGGCATAGAGAAGTATCTGCATAATATTAGTGAAAATGTTAATAATAGATGGATAATGCTTTACTCTAAAGTTTTTATATTTTTGGAAATTTACCTTGTACATTATTCATTTTATTATAGTGAAAGGTGAAGCTATTATTATCTTGCAAAAATAATCTTATTTATTGAATTTGTTGTTTTGCCAACAAAGGTTATACAAATCAAAGAAAAAAATCACGCGTGAAAGAGACATTGACACACTACTATCTTTTCAGATTAGAGAGAATATTGTTCTACAATTTAGCATATACACATTTAAAAATAATAATATTTATATTTTCAAGAGATTTATAACAGGATCTGAGTAAACTATTTGATTATGACCTGTTTTATGAAACATGAAAAATGAAACATGTTTTTAACCAACTAGATAGATGAGAAAACAGATAAGAACAAATAACCCACTTTACGACATTTTCTTGCAATAACAAAGCATTGTTAATAAAACATTTTCCAAGCTCATGTGCTTGTTTTTAGATTGTTTACATAGAATTCCACTGTGATGCATTCCCAGTCTTTTGGAAAATTTCCTTAAGGAAGAAAATCCCAGGAAAGAGAGACTAATGCTTCAAGCTATGTCTTAATAAGCTCCCTTGCTCTTTTATATTACTTATCATACATTATTTCCATAATCCTGCTATTGAATGCCATTTAATCAGAAACAGTAGTTGTCAAAAACAAAACAAAAGTTTCTAAAAAGAAAGAAAAAAAAGTAAAAGGGAAAAGAAACAGAAAATGACATGCTTTTTAAAGTTTGGGAGATGATCTTTGACTTTGTACTAGTGGTTTTAGTTCTTTGTGTGCTTTCTGAATTTGTATTGTTGAGAGCATTCCATTTTAGAGTATGATAGCCGATCTTTCTCACTGTCCAGATATCTATATCCCTTTAAAATTTAAATGTCCTAACACAGTGTCATATTCAAATATAAATTGGAAATCAATCATTTGCTATAGACTATCTCTTCTAATAGTTGATGTGTCTATAACGTAGGTACATGCTCAAGATCAAATATGCTAACCTAATCATTTTGGTACTTGGGGATTATAAAAAAATGTTTCATAATATCAGGCTCTGGAAACATCAGCATGTCATGAAAGATGAATGAAAATAACCCTGTCATTGCACAGCAATACACAGCTTTAAAGGCTGTACCATAAGAGAGACAAAACAATTTATATGAGATCACACCTCACGCACTTTTCATATTGTTATTAGTTATGGCAGTTTTATTACATGAACCTTGACTGGCAAAATGGCCATCCCTTCCTGACAGTTTGATCTCCTTAGATTCTACAATCACATATCACATACATAAATAGAATTCTCAACACTTATGGAAGTATCCAATGACATTAAGTACAGAGCAGTGTAAATTTGACCAGTATTTTAAAGTAGTCACAGTGAGAAGTCCATTTTTAATACCTAGGATATTAATATGTGCCATTGCTTTGTATTGTGGTTTAGATTGAAACCACAAAGAAATCACTGGCTTAAGTAAGACATTTAAGAGATGTACTTATGGCAAGGGCCTTTTAGTTAGTTAAGAAGACTTAGAGACAACAAAATTGTACTAGTCTTTACATCATTAACTGATTTTTAAAATAGAAAACATTTATGAGGTTATCATAAAAAATGTTTTGAACAATGTATCATTACACTTTGTGATTTACAGTACATACTAGAGTAATAGGATAGATTTGAAATGTAGTTTCTTCTCAAAATATTATTTCAGTATGTTTGCAGCTCTTGATATTATGTTGGTGATACATTCTTTAGTTTTCTTTATCATTTTTATATTAATATGCCAATCTTAAGAAAAAATAAATCACAATTTCCCTGAAATTTCAAGGAAATTTATAAGAAATCCTGTATAATCACTTTTTTTTTAGAGATTTGACATTCCTCTTTATTACCATGTATAAGTTGTTGAACTGTTTTGAAATTTACTGAAGAAAAAGAAAGGTAAAAATATCCTATCAGCTACTTTTGAGGCTCAAGAGTGGATCTGTGGCCACACAGAGTAACATGGATTAACTTTAATGTAAAATAAAATTTTCATAATTTATAACTAATAGATTCAATGTTAATCAATTTTATGTGGTCATTCAATTTGTGTGTGTTTGTGTGGGTGGATGGGTAGGTGCTTGCACACATGAATGTTCTGCATGCCAGAAAGTCTTGATGGCTAGACTACAAATACTCCTCTTTTTAGTAACATAGCATAGTTCCTAATTACTTAACTTGAGTAATTATTTTTGCTACTAAAGTACTTTTTCAACTATAGTAGCAAAAAATGTGTTTTTAAGATTAAACTGAAAATACATACAGTTTGTGATGTTTGAGTTATTTATGTGGACACAAATATTTCACATGAAATAAAATTTTGTAAATTACCAAATACTGTTGGCTTCAAAATTATGATTCTTTCTCTAAAACTGAAAAAAAATTAACAGTATTTGGCATAAAATTTAAATGATGCATACAGAATGCTAAATGAAGAAGAGATATTTTAAAAATCCTGCCGAAATTTAAATAGGTGAAATATAGTCCATGAAATTTCACATTTTTCCTGAAATTTTTTCAAAGTCATCAAGGATACAGCTAACTGACAGATCTCTTTTGTTATTTTCAGTTCAGGAGGGCCCATATAATCCAGTTTCTTACTTTCCAGGGGCACATTTCTTAGAATTTCTTCGAAGATCAGAACATCAACACTGACAGGTTTTATTAACTCAATTTTGAAATCTACATGTAATGTAAAAAATTTGGTGATATTGCTGCGTACTTGTAAATGATCCTTTAGAATCTTATTGATTAAATTTCTAGAAGGTGAATAGCCACTTAATTCCCATAACTTTCAGAAAATGTAATTTTGACTTACTGAAGAATAAATAACCTACCAAATTATCTATTTCTCTATGTAAATTATTGACAAAGCTCATAATTCCTTTTGCTGAGGAAGTTATTAGAGAAAGTACGTTAGCTACTTCTTGAGTTAGCAGTAGAGGGCTTTTTTAATGAAAACATTCTGCCACTTCTTTCCTTGGTGACATTTATCATTTTTCTTGCTTCTTTTGTTGAGAGATCAGGGTATTCTACAGCCTTGTCCAGGAGGCTCCTTTCAGATCGCCAAGAGAATACTCATTACTCTATGCTATATGTGATAAATCTTTCCACTGTTACCTTTGTTTTGAGTTACTCTCCTTGAACCTTTCAAACTTTAGCAATGTTTATACCCCCCTGGCTTTTTGGCAAGGATGTATATGCATTGCAACTCTTACAGTAAATTATATATCCTTTCATGCAGATGAAACTAGTTGTTCTACTAATTGCATTGTTCCTTCTTTGCTTTCTTCCCAGGGCTCTTTTTGGGAGCTGCAGAGACAAGTGGTCCAATAGATTATAAACATCACTGAAACTTTTATGGTGTTGTCAACTAATAGATGACATACTAGTCATGGGCAAAATGATTTTGCATTTTCTTTCAGAAACTTCTTTTATGACACAGAATCAGTTCACAAATTACACTTCAGCTGATTGTCATTTTTTTTTACCCCAGTTCATATATTACTAATTCTTAGATTAGTCCAGCAGTAGAAAATTTCATTTGCAATTTCAAGCCACATTAGAATTTTTTCCTTTTATTTGTATTAACAGCTGTTTTTAATTTAATAGTTGGTCTTATGGTGCCATATGGCATTAGACAAGGACTTCAGTTATTGTAACCAATTGTGAAATATTCTATGCGTTATTTATTGCATAATTTCCAAAATAACTTCTAGTTAGTTCCCTGTTTGCAAATGAGACTAGTGATAACCTCTCCCAACAGAGATACATAGGTGCTATTTAGATTTCTTCCTGAAGAAATTAACAAAAAATATGACTCAGTAAAACAAAGGCAATAGAGTTTAGTGATTAGAGTCCAGGGTCCAGAGTCATATTCACTGAGTTTAAATTCCAGCTCTGCCACTTTAACTATGTGACCTTGGGCAAGTTATTTTATCTTTTTTGTTAAAGACTTTCATCTGTAATCTTTTAGTAGTACTAGAAAATAATAATTCTGCTGGATGATTCATAGAGTTGTATTTTGTAAAATTTGCTACATGGAATTATCTTAGGAGATTCATGACACATTGAATATTTGACGAAAGTTAACTATTTATTTTTATTATTATAAATGTTAATAAAAGATGGCTAGAACAGAACATGCAAAGATGTTATAAATCACAGTATTTCATAGCAAGTACTCAACTTTGATGCTTGCTATAACTATAAACAAGATAAATGTCATAAGGAAATAGTTTTCCTTTTCCTTTTCCTTCCTTTTTTCATTTTCCTTCCACTTCATGATTTCCTGCAATTTTCTTAATAATGTTTATCAATTTTGACAAATATGTTACTAGTCCATACAAATTCTGTGAGAAGAAAAAATTCATAGAGTACTATTCTAATTTCGTGATGGTATTATTTCTTGTGTTTTTCTTTATTTAGTTTTTAAGCATGTACTTTGGGTTCTGCACCCAGTTCCAACAAGTGTGTAGTAGGGGAAAGTTTTCCCCCACACCAACAAGCAATTTTCAAGACACCACCGTAATGTCTTACAATTTAACTCAATTCTGACACTACCTGGAGATAGCATCAGATTCTACATGTTAAGTGTTCAGTCCTACAAAACTGCCCTCCCCTCTCCCTTCGGATGTCAATTTCAAGCCCAGATTCTCACCTATGTTTCTGACTAACTGACTTAAGAGATTCCCATGATCCCCTCCTTGGGTTCAATTAAGTTGCTAGTGTAGCTCACAGAACTCAGTGAACCATCTTACTTACTAATCATAAAAGGATATACCTCAGGAATAGCCAGATGGAGGAGATGCAAAGGGCAAGGTTTGGGGAATGTTGTGGAGCTTCCATGTCTGCTCTGAATCTCCGCTAATTCAACAGCAGGGAAGCTCTCTGAACCTTATCCTTTTTGGTTTTTGTGGAAGCTTCATTAAATGGGCATGATTTCTTAAATGATTGGCCACTTGCAATTGATTCACTCTCCAACCCCTCTCCCCTCTGAAAATCCCCACCCTCTAATCATTTGGTTGGTTAACCTGACAACCTAGCCAAATTTCACCTTGTTAACAGAAACACCTTTATTGGTGTTATCACCTAGGAAATTTCAAGGGTTTTAGGCATTCTATGTCAGAAAAAGGGGACAAAGATCAAATATATATGTATTTTATTATAAATCACAGTATTGCAGCATCCTAATTTATTTTGCTAATTTATTTTAATTTAAAAAGAAACACTAAAAAGCATTTATTACTTAAAATTTTAAAATATGTTAAAACTTTTGTCTCAATGTCTCAAATGAGGATCCACAATATTTATGATGAATTACCTAGAAACAATTCATCAAGTGTTTGGTACTTTTGCTCACCTGAATCAAAATCTCACATAGTTAATTTTGTCAAATATATGTAAGCTTTGATATAAACTTTGAAATATGTTTTTATTTAACTTTGAAAACACTTAGTAGATGCCATTTAATCTGTTACATTCAATATTCTTGAAACAGTCACTGGATTTTATATCTCACCCAACTTTAAAATTGTGGTTTTAATTATATATATATATATATATTTAATTATAATTATGATATTTACCTCAACTAAACAATTATAGAAGTGACCATTCATAATAACTTATTGGTGGCTACTTACTTTTTAAATATTATGCATGACATTGGAATGCCTTTCGTGGCACCTTGTTTTATAATTGCAAACCATCTTTAACTACAAAACCTATGGAAGTTTTTCAAAAATTAGAAAAATGGTGTTTCTTTTTAAGAAAAAAAAAGCTATTGAGATGAAATACTATCTCTATACAACTTTGTACAGCAATGGTATTTTCCAATTTCTCTTAGAAATTCCTTGGCTTACCACAAGTAATGGCACAATTTCTAAAAAGTATGTTTACTAGACCTTTGCTTTGAGAATTCTTTAAATTATTTTTTTAATATATCTTTTATTTTATCAGCACATAGTATCACATTTATCCCTCTTCTATGGAAGTCTAGACTATAGGAATTTAAATAATTTTGAACATGATAAATCACAACAAAATAATTTTTAACATTCAGAGAGATTATTTTTACTGGAATTTGTTGTTGAGCAAACATTTTGATTGTTCATTAGTTAAATCCACTAAATAGAATACATCATTACAGATTTAAGTTAGTATATACATGGTTGTGGTTCTTTGTGAATTCGATTATTTTCCAAAACTACTAACAATTATTCCAATAAAGTTAAATTTATGCCAAAAGAGGAATAAATTACCTTCAGAATAAAGAATACATGGAATAGTTGTTGAATTCAGTAACATGAAATAGGGTTATCCAACTTACCTAGAATATGTGGTAGTATGCATATGGGAGGGTTCTTTGGTTTTTTTTAAGCCTCTTGAAATCTTAAAAAAATATTCACAGAATTGTAGGCACAGTGTCACCTGGATTTGTATAATTCTTTATTCTTCATCTCAGTTTTGAAAACAAAGTTTACTTTCTCTGTGACACATTTGTGAGAAGATGAGAGTGAACAGAGTGTGATATATAGAGATATGAGTGTGAAAATCACTGAGGCTCTCCAGGAAAGACTTCAAGATACAAGCAAGAATGATAATTACAAGTCTTAATGAACAGATGGTAGGAGATTAAAAAAAAAGACTAGTGGAGGATTAGCAGCTGAGGACATTTCACCATTTTTGGTACATTGACTAAAAATAAGAGAAATGGGCAAAATTATATTTTTGTGTGTATACATATATACAATTTATAGTATTTCTTTTTCATGAAAACCATTGTTCTTTCCCTTTTTGCCTTAACAGCTAACATTGTCATTATAGTTCCTCCTCTTTCTACATCTTCACCATTCTGATTGCTGTGGTGTCACCAGTGTAATCTAAAAGATGACTCACAACAAAGCAGAACTGAAAAATTATGAGCTTTAGAAGAGCATAAGATAGTCACTCTATAGGACAAGAAAAATCACAGTAAAGAAAGTTCTAAAACAGAGCTAAGAAAAATGTTGAACTGACACAAGCCAGAAAACTAGGAGGAAGACAAGAAATCAAGATGAGTCAGAACACCTAAGAGAACAAAGGACAGAGATAAAAGACATGTAAGAAGAATTTTCCCTCAGGAAACCCAGTCTTCTGATAAGAGTTTCATATATTTTTTTCTTTAAAAAATTAACAGTTTCTATTGTAACTCTAGGGCCTGAAAATAAACAGCATCAGAAATACCATAATAAAAAAAAATGATTTGATGTCAGAAAATAAAGAAGTCAACTGTAAAAAATCTTATAGTTATAAAACTGTGGTTATAAAACAACTGTAGTTATAAAAATATAACTATATATAATACTTATGATATTTGTTTAATTTATCAATTTGAAGAAAATATTCATTGCTGTCCAATTTTAAAATATGCTAAAAAGATAAAATATTAAGGCAATCAATACATAACTCTTTTTTAACCATTATATATACAATATATATTGTTAGATTTATCAATATTTCTTCATTTCCTTTCACCATTTTCAAATATATTAAACATAATGTCCAACTTAGTTGACTTTTAGATACTTCTCTGTAATGTGGTACAGCAAAAAATGTTTGTGTTCCTGTCCTTTGTGAAAGCTAAAAAAACCAATGAGTTTTTGAAATACAGTGTATTAAGTGCAAGATTTCCTGAATATTATTTTTCTTTGAGTGATGGATATACTTTTAAAGTAAAGGTAATTTTGAAAAAGTAGAAAAAGATATAATTTACTTAAAGCTATTAAAGTTTAGAACTGTGCTTAGAAAAGTGACTAAAATAATAGGTGTATAATAGGTATCAAGAAATTGTTATGTCTTGATTAAGGCTAACCATATTACTGTCACATTTTCAATTGTCCAATTCTGAAACTGGATATTTCTAGGATGTTTTGCAAGCTACTTAACCTCATTTTCCCAATTACTAGAAATAGGCTCTGAAACACATACACATAGAACTGGCTCTAAAATTTTAAGTTGCCATGTGGTTGTTCTGTTGGTGTATAGATACAAACTAACATAAAATAGTCATAAAATTACACATCAAGGTGACTGCACATTCTTCTTAACACATACATTAGATTTTGATTAGTTTCCTTGTTTTCAGACAATAATAAATATTTGTTTTATACAGTCATTATTAACTTATATAAAATCATTTTCTTGTATCTTTCTACTTAATAGTAAAAAGGTCTTTTTCAGATGTCTTTGCACTTATTACCACAATCCAAACTTTCTGAAACTACTTTATTAGATAAGATTGTTCTAAGTTTTTGCAAGGATGGCAAGTCAATTGCTAGCTTAACAAAGCATATGCATTTAAAATTTAAATAAACTGGACATACTTGTGGAAATTACCAGGGTAACATCTTTCACATAGAGTATGTCCTAAAATACAAATTTGGTGTTTTCAATAACTTAGAAAATATTGGCATGAATATACAGGGAATTTAATTAACAAGCTAAAAAAAGCTAGAGAATTAATCCATGACAGATCTCTATACTTCTGTTTTATTCTTTTTTTCTCTACTACAATGCATTTCTGGTTTTTTAATGCATATCCAAATCCTACATGTCTTTATAGTGAAATATCAGCACTCACCTTCCTCAGTAATGTTAAACTGGCTAAACATGTTTCAAGTAATTCTATTCCATCCTGTATATGATTTATGTTTCTATTAAAAATTCTAAATAGATTTGTCCCAAATATAAATAAACTTTATATACATTGACTATTTATGTTTTATGTTTATATTCTTTATGTATACATATTGAATCTTCCTAATGAGCAATTATTTGAAGGTTAATGAGGCATCTTTTATCTTTTGTAATTATTCATTAAGCCTAGCATAATGTGATATATACAGAAGGTATCCAGTAAATGTTCTACATTTTTCCTGAAAGAAAATACTGAAAATGATGAAACTACTACCTATTTACTCCCAAGTATTATTAAACAATTTGATGTATTTTAAATTGTGAGCTTTAAATATTCTTAGAAAAGAAATGTTGTTCAACTAAATCCAAAAGTATTTAAAATGGATCTTAGCAAAATCTATAGATGTACAACACTAAAAATGAATTCTAATGTAAACTATAGACTTTGGGTAATAATGATGTGTCAGTGAAGGTTCAGAGATTGTAACAAATGCACCACTCTGTATGTTTATGCTGGAGGACGCTGTTTATGCGTGGGGCAAGGGGAATGGGACCTCTGTGTATATTCTACACAATTTTGCTTTGAATCTAAAGCTGCTCTAAAAAATTAAGTTTATTAAAAATTGTTAACTAGTGATTTTAAACATTATCAGTATGTTTAACAGATGTAGGTAAACTGATTGAAAAGTTGTAAAAATAAAAATTAGACAAACATACAAATATTTCCCCATAAATAATAATAGGAAATCTCTTAGTGAGGTAAATGTAGCCATTAATAAACTTAAAGAACATAATTTAAATACATTATGTAAATAATTCCTATGTGGAAGAGATTTGACCAATATAAATGCATGGAGGAAAAATTTTGTTTTATATTTGCTTTAATATAAAGAAATACCTTGTATTGATTAATGCCTTTCATACATAGGACTTTCTTATTAGAATTTTAAAAGTTCAAATAAAAAATTAAAAGAATGTTGAATATTAAAGCATGAATTAGAAAGTTAGATATGAAAATGTTCATGGTGAAGAGGTGTTTAGCATAATATTACTTCTGAGATCCACATAAAAATGTGGTGTCCACACATTCATCAAAATATTAAACTTATTCTTACAGATAAATTTGAACCAATCTGAGAAAAAAACTATAATATAAACTCAAAATTATATTAAAAACTTACATGCTTTGTGAAATTTTTGTTTAACATCATGAATAGTAGATTTTTGTGTCATCTGAAAAGGAAAATAGTAAAAATTGTAAGAAAAAATGTTAATTTCCTTGAGATATATTTGTTTAAGAAGAAAACATAATTTAATATGTTTAAAATATAAAATTAGTACAAAATAACCAGTCTGTTTTGTTTAGCTCTTTAGTCACTACTGCTTTGACAGTCATGAAACATTGAGTCAATCTTTTTCCGAAAGTTTTAGATTTGTATTTAACAATAATGGTGTAATTTTGAGACCATCAATTAAACGTATGAGTAACTGCATAAGAAAGAGAGAAAGTAAAGGAGTTTACCAGAGGAGTCCAGGGATATAAAACTGATTTATATGGACAAAAGAGGGATGTTTTCCTTCAGAATATCATGAGGAAAAAAATAACCTGTCTAAGCCCCCAAGTTAGTTATGTTTTTAAAACTTCCATCCAAAAATACTAAGTCTATCAAAATTTATATTGAATTGTATTTTTTTGATTCCTTAAGTATATAATGGTTTGACCAATTATTTCATCTTAATCTACTAAAATTAACTCTATTATTAGAAAAATGAATAAAATAAATATTTCTTTATCTAAACATGAGAATTCATAAAGATAAGAATTCTATCCAAATACCTCAAGTTATCACAATATTTTCGACTTTCTGACTTTGTTCACATCAAACTTGCAAACTGAAATTCTCCTTCATCTCTGATTCCTTCCATTGGCTTATGAAAACCCCAACAATTCTTTAAAGTCTACATCAAAGACATTTTCACAATTATTCAATAAAAATTTATTTCCTTTCTTTAAACATGTATAGAATATTATATATATGATTTTTTTTTGCTACTCTAAAATCTTATGGCTGTTTTTAGAAAATGAAATGAAAAAAATATACATAAAGCGATGGCACATAATAATTCTCCAAGAAGTCCTTGCTAACATTATTATATTTAATATTACATATCAAAAGTATAACAATGTATACACTTATTTTACTATATTCCAGTCCCTCCCATAGCCAAGTATATGCTATACCATTCAGAAAATTTTTGTCTGATTTCTTTTTCGTATACAGTTTACTAAATAAGAAAGTTTTTAGATTTAAACGCTGAAGAATAATATTAGTCCCCATTTGTGTTATACTGTAAATAACAAAAGGACCCCAAATAATTATGTTGGTATGAAATTTTAAATATTTCATAGCATTGTTCTTCTCTGGAAGATGTTAGGAAATATTTGAAAAAAGTTTTTAGAGACACTGATATATATGTATGTATGCTTGAATATATTATATTTTAATTATAACTTTGATATTTGAATTATATTTTTAAATGTGATGGTTTGTTTTAACAGTGTTCATTGCTTTATCTCACTGTTACTTATCACAAAGCACTATCATATGTTGCTTCTTCTGACAGGGAATGCCTAAAATTCACTAGAATAACAGATATTTGTCTATCAGTCTTTTCAAGGGCCATCTAATCTCAAAAAAACAGGTGATTTTCATGATTAACAACTCATAGTTAGGGTTTGCTGAATGCTCAACTTCCTCTTTATGAGGGCACATAATCTTGTGTTTACCTGCTGGTGGTTCCAACAATCTTGAACACAATGACCTAGAGTATTATAGTTTGTGTTTAACATGTGATACACCATATAGCATGTAATAAAATTGAAGTCAACAATTAAGTTGTGAGTACAAAGTCACGTGAAAACAGTTCCTTGATCTTACATGAAAATCTTTCACAAGTAGATTATTATGAAAAAGCTGTATGCTTTTCCCCAAACTACAATACATTAAAGACAGTCTTCTAATTGACATATACATATTTTTTCCTGAATTTGCAAACTTTCTAGCCTAAGATTATGCTTTCCTGAAAGAAATCTACATGTGGGAAGTGGGTTATTATTACAAGCTTTTCACAAAGTTTTTAATTCGTTATTTTTTTAAAATTACATTTCACTTTCACATGTTAGAAAAGGGCTGATTTTGAATAAATCTTTTAGAACTGCCCTTTCTGGAATAATTTTAGT
This sequence comes from Camelus bactrianus, assembly GCF_048773025.1. NCBI lineage: Eukaryota > Metazoa > Chordata > Mammalia > Artiodactyla > Camelidae > Camelus > Camelus bactrianus. The sequence continues at coordinate 79,299,737 of NC_133540.1, forward strand.
CAAATACAGCAGAAAAAAATATAATTAACCATTAAATGATTCAGACAGTGTTGCTCAATTAGCCACAAGACTGACTGTGCTTGATCAACTCTTTCAGTACTTTAGTTGTACTCAGAGCACAAAGAGAAGAAAAGATGATAATTAACAGAGCATAAAAGAATTTCTGATTACTAAATTTATGTCTCCGTAGCTTCATCAGTAAGTTTATTCATAATAACTTCTACTTTGTAGCTAGTTTTACAAGCTCTTAAAAAGAAGAAGCTATCATTACAATAATTTATTCACTTTTGTAAATAACAATTAATTGTGCATATGAGAGAAATGAGTATTCTAACATCTGAAATCCTGAAGTTCTCTTCTTAAATGTTTCTTTCTCATCAGAAGAAATTAATCTTAAAATGTTAAGTAGGACAAGGTAAATGATGTTTGTTTGTTGAACCAAAATTTTACCTCTAAATTTCAACTGATCATAGTTGAGTTTTGGGTCATTATTGCTTTATTCAACACTTAAGTTGATGAACTTAGGAAAAGCTTTCCACATTTAAGTGAAACAGGATTTGCCTGAATTTGCCCCATATGAAAATACTGCAGTAAAGAAACCCTTTTTTTTTTTTTTGTACTACTACTACTTTTTAAAACTGTATTCTAGCCACTTCTCAGGAACTCATTGAAATGAACAGATATCTTCAAACTACCTCCAAAACAAAAAATATCCTACTTAAAGAAATAAAAATTAAGTGGTAAGGAAAAACAACTTGAAATTTGTTTGACAGAGTAATTGCAATGTGCAAACCAAAAATTGTTAGTAAACTCTGTAAATAAATGTTTCTACTAAAGACACACTATAGTACATATAAAATATAAAGACACATAAAATAGTTCCATATACTTTACTCAGGATGGACGAGGAGTTTTCTAAGTAAACAAATGTTATTTTACTAGTAAGTAATCTTCAGATTGTAACTAAAATACAAATAAGCAATAAGCAATCTATATGAAAACATTTTTATAAATTCAAAACATGTTTGGTATTTTATAGAATATCAAGTATTTTCACCATGAATAAAATTGACATGATACTACAAATATGCAGAAATATCAGTTTTAATAAAATTTAATTGTTTTAAGTTTAACTATATTTCATTTACTATTTAAGAAATTGGAAAATTATTTTGTATCATACCAATTTTATTTCTTTATAAACTATAATGAATTACTTAAAATGAGTTTTTGTTATGTCAAAATAATATATATGTATCCATATATATATGTCAGTTTTTAATATTATAAATATATTGCAATAACACATTTGGTCAACTTCATTTTAATTCAAAAACAAAATAAACATTAAAACATAAAATAAATTCTTTAAAATCTTCACCATAGAAAGTTTCAAAAATATATTAATCTGAATAATGTATTTTTAAATAAATACTTCACTCCCCAGTAAATTATATGTATATGTAAATTTTATTTAGGCATATAGCCCAGATATTATTTATATTTTTATTACATATACATATATATCATATAAATATTGTAAATATAAAAGAAGAGGGAAAAATATGGTAAAAATATGACTGGATATCTAATTTTATTACATATAATTTTGGTATAGTTATTATATTATAACATTGCAGGCATAAATAAATACAATTTCAATAGCTACTCTAAGACTAATATTTAATTTTTGTAATCCTTCAATAAAACTGAATGTCTCTTATTGACTAGAATATTTATTTGTAGTGTCTATCACTAAGCCATTTTATTTCTATTTAATACAAAAATAGTAGTCTTTATATATTATTTATTGAATAAATGACTTTCTATATACTTGTTTTCTGTCTTATAGCTTGAAATTCTAAAATATTGAAAATAAGGAAGAAATTTTAAAATTGAAATTAGAGCTGGATACCCTAAAAAGTACAAAAAGAAGTAATATTTTATAAGTCGGAAAATAATTCAGATTTTAAGAACACAGAATTTTTCATGGTGAATACTCTTTCTGGAATAGTTTTAGAATATGTTTTGTATCCTAGGTGAGAATATTTTAGAACTAGAGGGAATCGTAAACACCAGAGTTAAAAGCACATTTTTAAGAATAAAATAAAGCTTGGTGAATTAACATTTATGATTACTTCATAGGTAACTTTGACTATGCTTTCCTACTGCAAGTTTATGAAGCCAAGAAAATAATCCTTGCACTCAGGAGAGTTTACATGATATAACTGAAATCAGAAAGCCCAAATCATATTAAATGAAGTAATTTCTGTCTAAATACTGAAGAACTATTTCAAATAAAATAGTATTACCTATGAGCAAACTAATAAGTAATCATTAAGAAAAAATATATGTTAAAAACATTAGTGAACAAATGACAATCATTTTCCTTTTCAAATAGTCACACATATTATTACATGAAAATTAACTGCTATGTGAAGATAGTTAACAAATGAATATTTTATTTTCTATTGATTAATCATTCAACTTCAAAATCAATGTAAATATGCATAATCCAAATTAATTTATATTCACTTCTTTCAAAAAGTGATTTTTCCATAAACACAAAAATTTTACATTAATAAGACAGTTCATTAAAATGTATGCAAATAAAACTAAAGAGAAAAGAAAAAGTCCCTGTGATATATTTTAACTCCAGTTTGACTCTTCTTAATTACAAACTGTAAAATATTTCAGAGTCCATATTAAGTGATACAATTGACTAGTGATGATCAGAATAAAAAGGCTTTCTTGGAATAAGTAAGTTTATAGTCTGTTGAAAATTATTGATTAAAACTTAATTGGTTTCCACTTGGTTTGCAGTGACAGTGACAAGGACATTTACCAAAATCACTTCATCTTTAGTTTTAAAAGGGAAATATGACATTTATGCATACTTCAATTATTATTGCCATGAAATTTATTTTGAAGAGTCTCAAATATAGTGAAAATTACAATGGAAGTGATAAGTAATAATGAACTCAGTATCAATAGTAGATATCCATCTGTTTTGTGTATATGTATGTATGTATATATCCTACTTATTAGTAATAAAAATTATAGTTTATCCTGTACTATTATGGTGATTGTAAAAATAGCCAAAATATTTTGCAGATCCTCCCCTCAAGTAGAGTTTATTTCCCTGGACGTTAAATTTAAGCTAGCCTTGTGATTTGCTTGAACCAAAAGCATGTGTTGAAAGTGAGGCTGTGCCAGTTGCAAATCTAACACCCAAGAGGCCATGTATTTCTAGTCTTTGTGCTAACATCCCTGATCAGCACCATGTAAAGAAGCCTGAGTTAGCTTCCCCAGTGATGACAGAGATGTGGCCCAGTTACACCCTTTCCTAGAGATCATTCATTCCCAGATCAGTGACCAAGCAGCAGCGACCTGGCAGCAGGCTTGAGAGCCCAGCAGATGTCAGCAGATCTGCTGAGCAGCTGTATGCTAAATCACCAAATAACAGAATAATAAGATAAACAATGGTCTTTATTTTAAGCTGATAACTTTTGAGTATTTGCTTTCAAGTGGTAAAGAACTATTAAAAATATTAGTCATTAAGAAGGGACAAGGAAGAGAAATATATAGTTCAGTCATTTCACTGTACAGATTACAAATTCAGAAGAGAGATGTTTACTTTTTAAATACTTACATCAGGTTTGTAGATCACCTGAGATGTTAACTCTATTGTATAATTAACTTTTTACTATTTTCTTAGATCACCTGAGATGTTAACTCTATTGTATAATTAACTTTTTACTATTTTCTACTGATGATATTAAAGATACATGTCGATTAAATTTAACTTTAAAAAAATACACTCAAATTTCAACTTCTATACACAGAAATGAAACTAACATGGTACCACTGTGAAATATGTCACATATTTAGTTTTATAATATATCTGAAACTATTCATCAGTCATATAAATATTTAACCTTAATATTCAAGTTACTTAGTATCTGCTTTTGAAAGATGCACAGTGCAGTTAAACTGAATTTCAGCAAAAAACAAAACAAAAAAGTAACAGAAAACAAAACCAAAATTTTATAATGCATAAGATCTTAAAATGTAAGGTTTATTACCTTGGTGACTCAAGGAAATCCCCATTTTAAGATTCATATTATTTCTTGGGAAATGAGTTATGGGTAGCCAGTTTTCTAAAAAAAAAAAGTAGGGTTTTACCTACCTCTTTAAGCATCAAATATTTAAACCCATCCAATTTGAACACTTTTCTTCCTAAAATACATTTATTGTCCTACCAAGAGAAGGATAATTTAAATGGTTCTTGGAAACTAAAGACAAATTAGTTATTTTAGCAAATATTTGTTCTATTGATCTCCACTTCTCTAAAAAGTGATGCTGGTTGTTAGACTGGGATCTTTGGCTTGCTTTGGACAATGAAATGTGGATAGAAGAGGCAAAGTCCATTTCAAACAATAGGTCTTAAAAGGCACAAAAACATCTGGGAGCTTCTGGCTTATACCTTGATGAGTGTATGTTCTCTCATTTCTTGGACTTGTTCCTGCACTCGCTTGCTACACGTGTCACTTGTCTTTCTTGAGAACACAGGCAGCCTAATTGTTTCATCTAAGCAAATCAATTAATAGAATTTGAGTGAGAAATTGGGGCTCTGCATATGATTAAAGTGAATGAACTTTGAAACAAATTTTGGAGGAAATAACTTCATTGCAAAGAGTTTGCTTACTCAAGTAGATTTATAATTGTTCAAAATATTGGTTGTTCCTCCCTGGGCAGGCCTCCCAGAGGGAATATTTGGTGTCTCTCCCATGTTGAACTCAGGCATGACACTGATTGACCAGTGAAATATGAGAGGAAACAAATGTTTAATATTCAAGCAGAAGCTTTAAGAGCCAGAGTGTGTGTGGTTCAGCAACTGTTAGGGACTGAAAATGTTTTTGTGTCCCACAATCCATGTTGAAATTCTGTTCCATAATGTGATGTTATTAGGAGCTAGAGTCTTTGGGAGGTAATTAAATCATGTGGGTGGAGCTTTCATGAAGGAATTAGTGCCCTTATAAAAGAAACTCCAGAGAATTCTTAGTGCTGTAGATACAATTAGAAAATAGACTGCAGCTTCAAAGGGGATCCTAACCAGAACCTGGCCATGTTGGCACCTTGATCTTAGACTTCCAGCTTCCATAACTGTGAGAAATAAATTTTTGTTGTTTAAAAGGTGACCAGTCTATGTAACTTTATAGCAGTCTATAGTGACTATGATACCCCTACTCTATTCACTCTACTTGGAAGCTGACATGACAACGACAAGAGCTGCTTCATCAACCTGGTTGCAGGAAAGAGAGCTCAGAGCATGGCCACATCTCATCCACATTGGCATGCCATATGGGTGTGAATTAAACCTTTGTTATTGTCCATCATTGATTATTTGGAGTCATTGATTAATTTAGACTGAAGACTACTGTTATGTGTTGTGTATTGTCTATATTCAAAAAGTGGTAGGATTTTTTCTTAGATAACTAGATTTAATCTATGGATGTGAAGAGACCCTCATATCCTATACCCTCGATGGATAGTTTTAAAAGGATTCCCCAAACATCAGAGATCACTTCAAATTCTGAAGTGATGGTAATACATTTCTTTTTATCTACTTCAATATTTCTACTTCAGTATTTATGCTACAGTTTTTAAAATATGGAGACTGTGAAATGAGTTTCAAGCAAAAATAATTAGGGAGAAAAACCAACTTTAGAAAGTTCATATTATTGATTAGTTGTTTGACATCAAACCACAGAGATAGATGCTACAATTACTTCTGCACCACTGGCTCACTGCCCTCATAAATGCAATGACATAGTGCCAGCCACTGAAAGCGATGGCATTGCTTTTCAAATTTCATTGTGTGTATTGCATGTTCACAGATGAATTCATCCTCAACAATTAAACAAACTCTGAGTATTGATCATCTTAGAATAGTGAAAAATTTATTATGTAATGTGCCTGAAAATCTGAAAAATATTTGATGATTAAATGAGCCATGAATCATCAACATCTTCATTGCATCTCTTTACGTTATATCATGCTTTATCTGGAATTCTGATCAATGCATTTCCATGACTTTGAAGGCCATATATTTCCATACCCTCAAATGTATATCTCCAACACTAAGTTGTTTTCATAGCTGCAAACTTACATATACAATTGAATATTTAACACATTGACATGGATGGCTCACAGTGATCACAAATTTAAAAATGCAGAACTGAATGCAATATGGGTTAAGCCAAAAACTGCTTCTACTCCATTAATGAAACCAATATTGAATTTTTCAAGGCAGAGTGTTTATATAAACCGTAAATTTTCAACTTCATTGTCAGGGAAATCTGAGCTTTACTGATTTGATCTCCTATGTTTAAAATCATCCCCCTTCTGCTGTCAAAAATTTTTTCAGTATCACCTACTAGAAACATATTAGGTAATCATTAAACATTCACTGAAGAAATTAATATTCAGTGGAGACATAGAGTACCTAATATATTCAATTTATTTAATTATCTTATATGTATAATAAAATATCTTATTAACTGGCTTTACAGTTTTGTGCATACATTTATTAAATGTTTTATTAATTTTTTTCAGATTTATTTAGGCATAACTGACAGATTAAATGGTTAAGATATTTAAAAGTTACAATGTGGTAAATTGATACACATATACATTGTTAAAGGATTCCCTTGTTGAGTTAATTAACATATTCATCATCTTACCTAATTACCCTTTTTGGTTTTGGTGGGAACATTTAAGTTCTACTCTCTTAACAGATTTCAATTTTACAATACAGTGGTATCAGCTATAGTCATCATGTTATGCAATAGATCCTCTGGTCTTTTTCTTACAGCTGGAAGTTCGTACCCTTTTACCAACTTCTCTTTATTTCCCTCAAACTTCAGCCAGCAACAATCACTTTTCTACTTTCTTATTCTATGAGTTTAACTTTTTTTTCAATTCCACATATACGTAACACCAGGCAGTATTTGTCTTTCTCTGCCTAGCTTATTTCTCTTAGCATAATATGTTGTTGCAATGACAGAATTTCCTTCTTTTTAAAGACTTAATGATAGTTCATTGAATATATATAATGCACATATATATAATATATATACATATTTTCTTTATCCATTCATCTGTAGATGGATACTTAGGTTGTTTCCATACCTTGACTATTGTAAATAGTGCTGCTAATAAACATGACAGCACAGATATCTCTGAGATGGTGATTTTGTTTCTTCTGAATATATACTAAAAAGTTGGATTGTTGGATTATATGGTAATTCTATTTTCAATTTCTTGAGGAACCTCCATACTGTTTCCATAGAGGCTGTGCCAATTTATATTCCTACCAGCAAGTGCACAAGGGTTCCCTTTTCTTTACATTCTGGCCAAAACATGTTATCTCTTGTCTTTTTAATGATACCTGCTATAACCAATAGATAGCCAATGAGGTTATGTCTCATTGTGGTTTTGATTTGCATTTCCCTGATGATTAGTGATTTTTGAGCATCTTTTCATGTACTTAATTGGCCATCTGTATGTCTTTGGAAAAAATGTCTATTTAGGTCTTTTTTCTACTTTCAAATTGGGTTACTTATACCTTTGCTATTGTATGAGTTCCTGGTGTATTTTGGATATTAACCCCTTATTGGATATGTAGTTTGCAAATATTTTCTCCCATTTCATAAGTTGTCTTTTCATTTTGTTGATAGTTTTCTTTACTGTGCAGAAGCTTTTTAATTTGATGTAATCCTGCCTTATTGTCTGTAATCCTACAGTTTTAGATGGAAGAAGAAATATTTTACAACATACATATATATATATGTATTGTATGCATCTGCTCTCCTCTTTCTCTTTGTTATGTTTTTCCAATGATAAAAGGATCTTTAATATTGAAATAACAAAATTACAAATATCATCTTTAATTCAAGTTTCATTGAATGCACCAGTCAGAATAGTCTAGGTTATACAACTCAGTAGTTTGAAACAATATATGCTTATGTTTCAACCTTACATGCATATCACAGATTGACTGGTGGAACCACTCTGCATTTTCCTCACTCTAGGGTCCATATTAACAAAGCAGACATCATATGGAACATTGCTTGTTTCCAAGGGAGAAGTTAGGGGGAAAATGGTGAAATTAGAGTAGGTTCTTAAAACTTCCATCAGGAAATGAATACATGCCTTTCACTCTCATTTCACAGCACACAACAAGTTACTTCAAAGAGTTAGGCAAGTTTAATTCTGCCATGTTCCTGTGTGAGAACTAGGGAAAAAATCTTATTAAAGAATACTAATATTTGCCAAAGTCTACCCTTCTGATCAAATAATTCTTCCTCTATCATTTACTCATGGTATGTGTTTTCAAAATGCACACACCATGTCCTCATGGAAGCAGCACAAAATTCCTTCTAGTCATGGTGTTGACCTCAAAGCCCAAGGTGTCTGAATGATATGAGGTATTATATACCTATTCATTCAGAGACCTATGAACCAAAAGACAAGATATCTGCTCTCCTAAAGCCCATTTCCTGCCTATGGATGCTAAGGAACCAAAAATGACTTTAAGGCTTCTAAACTCAGAGTTTCTAAAATGTTTAAAATTTTATCTAGAATATTCTAGAAGACAATAAAACCAGACACTATTCCCATCTTTTCTCTGTCTGTCATAAGCAAGAAATGCCATGCATATCTCACTCACTCATGATAGAGATAGATATATACATATAAAGTTACATATATATTTCAAACATCATTTATTTATATATATGTGTGTTTATATATGTGTGTATATATATATATGCACACACACATATATACACAGAGAGGGGCTGGAAAATTTAGGGTTTTTCTCAAGGTGGGAGGTAGAATATGAAATATTATTCATGTTCCTTCCGTTACATAAGACATATGCTTTTCATCTTTGACCAAGAAAGACATTAGTTTCCTGGGCACATGAGGGGAAATAAAAATGGTCAACTCATCAGCTGTCAAACAAATATAAGATCAACTATTTTGTTACATGCATTACAAAGTTACCCCCATCACCAGTGTGACCTGCTATGTATAATGTCCATAAAAGTCATGATTGCAAATAATAATCCCCACTGCATATGGCGGGCAGTTTAGTCTCTGCTCCTCTTGGTCCAGAAGTAGTAACTATTAGGCATGATAACATCATCATTCCCCTCATTGTTATGTAGACAGCAATTTTTGGTAACTTTTATCAGTCTCGTTTGATAGTAGAAAAATAGTCTTCAGTAGTTGTGCAGGGGCGTGCACTCATCTCACAGGCTTAAATGTAGAAAAGGCAACCATATAATTAATAGTCCAAGTTTTAAATGTGAAAAAGCATTTTTTTTAAATACACGGTGACACAAGAATAGAAAATATGATACCGGTAGGGAGTTCTACCTCTGGACATAGGTTTTCTGGCTTCTGTAAATTGAATAGACTCTATGTGACAATTAAAATGATAACACAGTAACAGAACCACTTCACCTATAATAACAAAATCCAAATTCTATTTCACCTAGTGATATTGTGGAGCCTGATAAATACATCTGATAGAAACTATAATGTATTTATAGTATATATAGTGTGTTTACTGTGTTTTGCTAAATATACTGTGGGTATTCAGGGAAGAAGACTAACAGGGAGAGATTCTAGAGAGTCAACAGCTTGACAAACTGTGAGGTGAGGCCTTCTCCATCAGTTCATTAAAGAATTGGCTCCATAGGTGAATTCTCTACTGATGGGAACACCTTGGTCATGCTGCAATCACTTGCTGAGTGTCAGCCTTTTCAACCTCCCATATAAGTAACTGTGAGGCAACAGCATGAGCAGATTTGAAAAAAAAGTTAAGTGTTCCATCACATACACATTATGTGTTATAGAACTCCACATAGTGAACTGTCCTTTTGGGACTGATGTGACAGTGAGTGGTATGTGTAATTAGAAGAGACATAATCAGGCAAATGAGAAATGGGTGTCTTTGTGTACAGAAACAAGGTTAAACTTTGATTCCAGATTTTTTTCTTCTGTCGTAACACAGTATAGTGTCAAGTTCAGTTAACTTGAAAATCAGGTGTTTTAGCCAAATTGTACTTCCATACTTAAACTATGACATACAAGGACCATTAATTTAAGTTACAGGGATTCTATGATCAACAAAGGCCTAAGAAGACATTATGTCTCTACAATGCCAGAAATGCTCACTGAAAAGTAAAAGTAAATGTATGGATCTATTTTTTATAATCATAAAATTACCTATTTGATTGATTGCCTCTCACTTCGAAATAAAGCAGATTTTATTTTAGCAATCGACAGCTTAGGGGCTGTTCTTGCTGTTTACTTTCTTATGTCGAGTTAAAAGAATTCTACATAAAAATAGCTCTTTAGATAAAACTAGTTTCTCAGTAATTTTAGAGTGAGAGCTTTTTCAGTTTTTTCTATCTATAAAAACAAAGTAGCATATCATCTGAATTGCTAGAAACCTCAGGTTTCTATGTTAAAGTCCTGATTAAATTAGATTCAGACTATAACAGGATTTTATTAAACGAAGTTTATGAGAAGCAGATAATAAATATATATTCAATGGCACAGAGACCAGTGTTGACAAATAAAGGACTCAATTACACAGGCAGTAATTCATCAAATGTTTTCTGAAAAGAAATTACTAACTACATTACATTTTAATTTTTTTTTAAATCAAATAACCAATAATTACAAAATCAGAAACACCCAAACATGAAGTAATATTGCGTGGTTATTTGGGAGGCAGTAAAAATGTGTAATGAGAAAACCTAAACTGCAATAAGGAAAAAAGGACAAGCAATCATTAATTCACTCTTTTTACAAAATGATGTTAAAGTGATGAATTTGTAAGAAGGCAGAGGTGGAGCATTCCTTGATTTAAGAGTAAGATCAACTCTCAAATAAAAAATCTGTTATCAAGTTGTACTAGGCAGTTCAAAATAAATCTGCCTGAAGGAGAACTAACTTCTGATAGGAAAACAAATGTGTGTGACATTCATAGGCTTTATGTGGTGGCAGACTGGTGGGCTCAGGTTACTTCGTTGAATCCCGGTAGATCAACAGGGATTGAAAATTATTTGAAGACTGTCAGTTTAAAAATCCACTAATAAAATATAATATACTAATGGTATGGAGCCTGAAAAAGGTGCACATTTGAAACTGTTAAGTGGGTAGGGAATTAATCTTTGCCTTCCTTCCTAGATTCTCCAGAGGTATCTTTATAGCAATATGCCTTCAGTTAAAGCCTGAAAGGCCAAGGATGTAAGGCATTTAGAAGAGATAATTTCTACTTTAGGAGATTGCCCTTTTCTGTTAAAGATATCCCCAGGATGATCCTTCAGTGTGCTGGGACTGTTCATAACTGGAAGAGATTTCTAAAGCCACTCTCAATTTTTTCAGTAGAGAAAAAAACTCATTCATTTGGGCTCAGTCAGCACCTTGTTCTTACCTCTATATTACTCTGTGTTGTATTATCTTGTGTTGGACTATTTACATGTGATTATCCATCACAATGTGATGAACATCTTGAAGAGGAGGGAACATTTTGGGTGGTTTATTTAGTTTCCATGCTGGTGTACCTAGCATCTGTCATAGGGTCTACCAGCTGGAAGGCTGGTATTATTCAATGTATAAGAAGAAAAACAAACAAGGAACAAGGACAGTAGGAGGGATGGAAGGAGAGAAGTGGAAGTCAGGCAATGTTCCAGGATTATATCTCTGCAAGATATTCTTGTCAGTACTTGATAATAATCAATGGGTCACATTTTAAGGGTAATATCACCTTCAAACAATGACTGCCTTCAAATCTTTGAGCTCTTATCACGGAGCCATGGAAATACCATAGGTTTTACAACAGAAAGTAAGATGCAATGTAAAATGAGATGAAGCCAAGATACACACGCTCTGATGTATGTATGATTTAGGACTTCATGGAACGTAGATACCGTCATTACACGTTCTAGCAAAAGTATAAATTTCATCATTCATGTGTGTCTAATAATGCAAACTGAAGCTTTCAGGGAGCACCAACATGTGCCCACAAACATGCGTTGTGAGAATATTAAAAGCTTAATGTGATATAAACATCAAATTCCACTTGCTGCAACATTGCCCCTTCAGTCCTCTTTCCTTTAAGCCTTTAGATAATTTTTTTAAATGGATGTTTATTTCTTAATGTTGCCTTAAAATCTTGCTCATTTTAAAAAATACTTTTAAGGAATAGTTATAGGAAAGAAAGTTGTCAGTAGATAATTCTGAGTGCTGAGGTCAGTAAAAGGAACACTAAAAAAATGGTTATATTTTAGTAAAACTAAGATCACAGCAACAAGTAAGGTAATGATTTTGATAGTTGTCAGGCTACCAGAAAGTACAGTAAAATGTTATTCTGTACAAGGTACATGCTTAAAATATGATTACTTTTAATATCTTTAAAAATAAATCAAGTATGAGCATGAAAAGATCACACTAAAAATATTTCCCAGAAATAAATTATGTAAGCAGTCTTCATCTTTTTTTGTTTGAACTGTTAGATTATGAAAGAACTAAGAATTTCTTCATTGTGAACTTTCTGACAAATAGGAGAGCGTGCACATCTTCAGGTTTTGCTGAGTTTAGCTAAATTACTCCCTAGCATTGCTGCCTGACTTTCACATTGTTTGACCAAGGAACCTGCAGGGAGCTTAAACTGACTTGCCCCTCAGGCAAGCCGAAGCCCCCATGCATGCCAAGGCCTCCTCCTTCTGTGCTCCTTAGATAAGACCCTCTTGGGTTTTACCAAAACCCCAGTCTTTTGGTTTGAATTGACCAATCTGGTCTTAGCTGAGAAACCCGAAAGCACTCCATTTATGGACCCTAATGAAGGCATGTGTCCCAGGTCCTGTCTCTCTGTCTGTGTTCTTCAGTGTAGTCCCCTGAGGCCTGCTCGATTCTTCCTCCAGGACTGTGAGTAATAAACTCTATTTCATTTTCTCTCCTGGTCTGTTGTTGAATCTCAGCTTACCATCTGGCACCATGTGCCCCACTTAACAAGTGTTGATTTGACAAATTCATAACAGGTTTACATTTAGAGAGATTGCCGTAATTCATCACAAAAATCCCAGTAAAACTGAATTTAACTGAAATAAAATGGTAATGGAATATTCCTTTAACCTGTAATACCACATTCTATTCTATTGAACCTGGATACAAACATTTGTCTAACCTATGTGGGCTGTAACTACATTTGCTAGAAAATACTATATATTTATTGCATAATTATTCTGTTTTGTTATACTTATGATTTTCAGTAAAGATTAAATCAGAAATATATGTATGTGTGTATGTGTGTATATATATATACACTTAAAGGTTTAAGTGTGTCCTAAAAACATGCTCAATGATTTACATTTAATTTGAATTATTTTATACTTATTCCTCAAACATGGATTATAAACACACATATGAGAAAAAATAATTTAACTTCAATGCATTTATTTCACTGTAAACATTTTACTAAACTTTCCTTCATTTTACAGTTCTTTAGTACATTTAATTGATGTGAGAATTCTCATGGTATTGTTAAATTTGTAAATTTTGTTAGCTGTGTCCTACTTTATTCACAGCTCTCAGCTATAGCCGTTTCCTTAAGGAAATTCCTTATGAAAGGTGATATTTGTTCAGGTGCCTCCAGTGAGATAACTTAGGTCAGTAAAATGTACGGGAAAAGAAAACAAGGCCAGTGCCCAGTGTCACAAGCTGGTTAAGCGAGAGGTGGCTAAGTATCCTCAAAGTCTCCGAAGATCTCATGATGTCACGTTGCCTGTCAAATGTGTCGGTCCTGAACAGACTCACAAAAGATTTGCTTCTCAGTTTTACTGAACTCTCTGTCTTCAGTCTTTCTACTATCATTCTATCTTCCACATGGTTGCCAGATTTAATTTTCTGAATGGCAAATCTGAAAACATTATCCCTCTGACTTGAAAGAAAAGAAAAAGTCCAGGTGGTTTTGCAAGGCACGCAGGCCCCCTACCCTACCCCCACCCATACCATCTATTTTCAGTTCGCTCCATTCTGCAGCGTCACACCATGGACTGACTTACATCAGTCCAGAAACCTTGCTTGTTACTTTTCTACTTCTTTACTTTTGTAATGCTAATTATTGTTCCAAGAGGTTGCTCCTTCTACCCTGCCCATGCTAGTGAATTGTACTACATATTTTTAAAGATCCTTTTGAGTCTTTCTTTCCACTGCATTCATCTTTATTTCTCATCCTCATGCTTAAACCTCTATCAGATGCTTTCCCCAGCCTTCTTTGTATAATTTGTTTTAAACTCTCCTATGCTTGTTGCCATATTATAATTTGTTTTAAAATGTGTAATCTCTCTTTCTGATTTGACTCATGCATATCAGGGTAAGGAAATGTGTTTAATTTTCAACCCCATGTAACCTAACATATAGTAACCACTCATAAAGCAACTAATCTGAATAACAAAGTAAACATAACCCTCTCGCCTGTACATGTCTCTCTGGGATATAGTCACCACTTCACAGCAACATTCTTTACACAGAAAATGTTGTCTAAATCTTATGTTTTTTAAACATGTGATCAGAACTATTAATTTTCTTCATTCAGTCTTGACTTGTGGGTTTCCGTAGTGTAGTGGTTATCATGATCGCCTGACAGTCTTGACCTAACAGGAAACAGGGTCTCTTAATTGCACAGTGTAGCCCTCTTAATTTTCTTCCTGTAATGGTTAGCTTTTCTTTTTTCATCTCATCTTTAAATTTCCTAGGAAAACATGATTTATTCACATTCATTCATCTAAAAATGTGTTATTTTAGCTTTAAGGTTTGTTTCTATATTTAAAACACAAACCTTTGAGAGTTATTATTTTATTACCTTTCAAGAAAGTATAATCTTTAGAATGAAATCCAAGAGGATCCTGGATATGGCATGTTCCAATTTTGCATCCAAGATATATTTATTGTACAATAGCACTTAGGTCATTTGATCTGTTTGAATCATGGCAATGTTGAAAAGGTCATTTTCATGTCATCAGTTTAGTGCTTCCCAAACTATGTAGGATAAGGTATCATTTTTGAAAAAAATTCTACTTTGTTGTGGACTAATACATCTGTCAAATACAAGGAAAATAAATTGCTAGAAATAAATGAAATACTGACCAAATACAGTCTTCATTTAAGAAAAGATTATTTGATTGAACAGGAACAGAGTTACTCTTTAAAATTGTTATGATAGCTTACAAATGTTCATTCCCAACTACTAGGTTGTATAATATACATAATGGAGATTTCAACTAATTATTACTGGGACAAGGAACACATCTGCTTATGGGAGATCATAGCGGCACACGAAGGGGTTGCCATCTCAGCTGGACCATGAAGAATGATTGTTAATTAGACATAAGACTGTGACAGACCAGTCTAGGCAGAGGAATCAAATTTGATCAAAACTAAAAGAATGGAAATTACAAAATTGTTTTGGGACTGGTGAGTAGTGTAGAATGTTGAAACATTGAGTAATAGAGAAAAAGGTGGTAGATAATCCCAAATATGTGAATCAGACTACATAAGAGTCAGTAGAGTTGAAGAATGAAGTGTTTGGGGAAAATATATTTTTCAAGACTACTGCTACGTACAAAAGAAGAGCCTTCCAGAAAACTCACGTTTCTTATTTCCCATTGCTTGTCTCCCCCATTTCAGATTCGATTTCTCTTCAAATCACTGTACCTAAAATAGTCTAATTAAATTCAACAATGACTGCCTCAGCATTTAATGCAAGGGATACTTACAGTGTTTCTCTGTGCTTCTTAGCTGCATTTGACTCTACTGATCTCCTACTTGTCACTAAAATA
Organism: Camelus bactrianus; assembly: GCF_048773025.1. Taxonomy (NCBI): domain Eukaryota; kingdom Metazoa; phylum Chordata; class Mammalia; order Artiodactyla; family Camelidae; genus Camelus; species Camelus bactrianus. The sequence goes on from NC_133540.1 coordinate 79,315,660, forward strand.
TTCTTTATTAGGTTTTGTGATGGAATATTCACCATATTTCTTCTATCTCTCTGACTCCTCCTCTTTATTTTCCTTTTTCATCTCCCCTTTATTTAAAACCTTTACATTTTAGAATTCCTCAGGTTTCTGTAGTTGGTTCTTTTCTCAGCCATCGCACTGTTCTTTCTTAATTTTATCTTCTCTACTCCAGTGGCTGCAAGGATCTCCTCTATGTTTCTAACTCCCAAGACAACATATTTCATCATGACCACCCTCCTGAGTTCTAGATCTTCTCACCCAGATGCCTACTGAGTATCTCACAAAGATCTCCAACTTAAAATGAACAAAACTGAGTTTTGGTTTCCTCCTCACCTCTCTACTTGTTGAATAACAACAATAATAGAAAGCAAACATGCAACAAACAAACATAAAAATCCACAAAAAGATTCAGTAAATTATGCCATCCTCAGGATCTGCAATTCTCAAACAGCAATTTAATATCATACTCACATCACCCATGTTCCTCATTCTTGACAACCAAACAACATGTCCTGTTGTTTCTACCTCCTAAGTATCTGTTATATCTTCCTATTTCTGTTCATCTTATTCACTGTCTGGACCACACATGAATACCATGTCTCTAGGGAGATTTTCCTGTTCCACAGATTAACTCATCACCCTGTGTTTACCACCATAAATCACTTTGTGCTCCCTCTTATGTTGCAGATATCTTTGCACCTAAAATTACTTCTACAGTGTTTGTCTTCCACAGGAGAGAATAAAATCTACAAAATATAGGAATTTTATCTGTTTGTGTTAATGCATTGTCTCTAGAACACTAGACATACATCTTAACAAATATCTTTTGAATTAATACTTACAACACTATAACGACAAAATAGAGAGTTGGAGAAATACTGAATCTGATAATTTCAACTCTTCTTTTTAGAGGCATCCTCTAAAAGTTATTCATCTTTTTTGCCTTTCTAAATGGAGTATCATTGCATATTATATATTAGGAGATAAAAATGGCATCTTATTAGCTCAACTGTAGATAAAAATAGTTTTCTTAGATGTGATATATTTGGAAAATAGAAAAATGTAGACAATTAATTGATTATGTATAATAGTCTATATTTTTTAAACATTATTTATAAATAATTTTCTAGAGTATATTTATTTTTTCTCTACTATTACATTGATATGCAATGCTTTTACATCCATTGGCATCTTTTATGGTATGTCATGGTATTAGTAACCAGTGCATATTATTTAGAGTATGAGAGTTGGATATAGAACTCTAGAAACCAGTGCTACAAAGATGGTCCCTGTGACTGTGCTTTCTAATTCTAATACTTCCTAATCATTTCAGAAAGGGATAGTAATAACTATCATTTTAAAATGCCTACATTTTACAGTCATACTAGAAAAGTATCAATTCAGATATTTTCCCTCTTCAGTGGGTGAATAGTATTTTAAATATATTGCTACTACCTAAACTATGATGTTTATTTACAGAAAAATAACTATGTGACTGACATGGTGCTACATTTTGCATACATATGTAAAATTCTTAGATATCCTGCAAGATAGATATTTACCCTACATGGAAAACCAAGGATCAGAGAGTTAAGTAACATGTAAAGGTAATAAAACATTAACTATTTGCAAAGCTCAAGTGCAGAAACAAATATGTCTGACTTCAGAGCATAAACCATTGCACCACATTGTCCCTCATCACATGTGTATTTGGACATTATGTATCTTTTCTGAGAGAAATGTAAGTCAGGGCAGATAATGTTAAAGTACACTGATTCTTTTGAAATTAGAACTGCATGCTGTATTATAGAATTCCAAAGTATATGAAAAAGAGGGGTGAGCTTTGGGGATGCTCTGGGTTCATAGAAAATGATTATGTTAATTGCCTCTTTGGAGAGGAACCATCCAACTCAATTTCTTAATTTTTAAATGATATAAATATTTTAAGCATATTTTGTTTAATTCATTATTAAAGGGAATTTAAACTATTTTAAATTTCTAGGTTTGAATGTTAACTAGTGCTATTATATATATTATATACATAATATATATAATGCTATAATATATATAATGCTCAAGAGCCTATCTTTGTCTTAAATGGAATGACAAGTGGACATCTTTCTAAAGTAGCACATCTGCCCTGAAGCACATTGTAGTGCAAATCAGATGTCCCAATCATGAAATTAAATAGAACATGAGAATTTTGGCTAATGAAAGTCATTAATATCTTTTACATAATAGTGTATAATAGTTAAGAGCAAGGCACAGAACGTGTGTTGGCCAGGTTCAAACCTTTGTTCTAATACACGCTAAGTTCTTCTCTTCAGCTCTCTGTGCCACCTTTTCTTTTTTACATAAGTGAAGAATAATAATATATAAATCCTTTTAAAGAAAAGGACAATAATGGACAGAGATATTGGACCAGGTCTAAGGAAAAAGAAAAAGCAGTCCAAATTTATATTAAAATTCTAGTCTAAGTGAATCCAGAGGTCATAAACTTTGTTGCATCATGCAACATCATAAAAAAAAATAAGCATAAGGGGATAGAAGAGAGGAGCAAAAAGGGAACCAGAATGGAAGAAGAGTTAAAAAAAAAAAAAAAGAGAGAAGGAAAAGAGGAAGAGAAAAGCAGAAGATAAGGAGAAGAGTGGAAGAAAGATATTGTCATGTGCATATACATGAAATTCTGAAAACTGTCATTAGGCCATTTTAAGGCAGGTATCATTCTCCTTTTACAGATGAGCATATTAAGGCATAAATATGCTAAGTTGTATGCCCAATGAAAAATACTAAAATGATAAATTCAGAAATTAAGAATTATCAAATTTTCTAACTGAAGTATTAAAAGTGCAATTTTTATGAAGTCTTACTACCCTATAATTTTCTCTACTATTTTCTGCTGAAAATTATTATTTTTACCATTAGAAGGACTGGAGAATTATTGAGTACTTTATTTTATTTGTAAGAAGTATTGTAAAAGAAGTTAAGAATTTTGATATAGAGCAAATAAAACTATAGGAGAAAGAGGGGTCTTGAGGTCAAGTTTCTTGGAAAAAAGATTACCGAAAAAAGAAAGCAATGATACTGGAAATGTTTATCAACACTAGTGTTTTAGAGTTCTTTCCTTGCTCTTGAATCATCCACTTGTCACTAGATAAGCTTCTGACATTTTACAATAGAAGTGAAGCAAGAATAGTTAGCAACTTAAATTACCCACTGTTAAATTTTTAAAATGTATTTTTCACATATATTTTTGGTGTTCCAAAAATATTTACTATGGTATTTAACAATATTTTTAATCTGCTCTCTGTTTTATCATCCTTGATTAGTCATATTATTTTAATTATTCGTGGAAAATACTTAAATTAGTCAAATTAACATTCCCATCTGCATTAACTTCTTTATGAAAAGTTTGTTAGCTTATCAGAACATGACTATTTGATAGTAAATTAAACACTAATACAAAGTTAAATTCTGTACAACTTTGTTGGGAGCAAGTCAGGAAGAATTTTGACATTCAGTGGAATTATTTAATTAAATATCTTTTTCTGTGAATGTATCTACATTTATTTGATTGATAATTAGATTCAGAAAAATAGTAAAAAGTATTTTCAAATATACTCTTCTACCCCAAAACTGTCACTGTTAAGCATGAGTTCACTGTCAGATCCACATATCTCTTAAACAGGCATTAATTCATTGAGTAAATATTGGTTAAACACTTTCTTTGTACCAACCACTGTTTTAAATGTAAATACAGGAGTGAAAACAAAACAAATCCCTGATTTTGTGAAGCTAGAAAATAATAAACTAAAAAAGGAAAATAAACAGTATGTTATATAGTAATAAGTACTAGTAAAGAAATAGAACAGGGAGAATTTAGAATATTGGCAGATTTTGCATTTTTAAATAGGTAGTCAGGAAAGGCTCCAAGGAAAAAGTGACAGGTGAGTAAAGACCTAAAGAAAGACACTGACCAGTTTTGAGTAGGAAATGATATTATCTGACATAATTTAATAGGCTAGTTCTGGTTGCTAGGTAGAAAATATATTGAATGTGCTAAGGACAGAGCAGAGGCTAGATTTAAGAGTGCTGGCAGTAGAGATGGTGAAAATTTGTCACTCTGGATATATTTGAAGGTTATCACCTTGAAGATGGATTGTATGTGGGGTGTGAGATTAAGAGATGAGTCATAATGCCTGTAAGTGTTTGACTTGAGCTATTTGAAGGATATAGTTGCTACTTATTGACTTGGAAAACTCTGTGGAAAATTTTTCAAGGAAGACCAAGGGCTCAGTTTTAGATATACTAAGCTTGAGATGCCTAAACAACCAAACAAATGGATAGATAGATGGATTGATACATAGATATATAAAGAGATACATAGGTAAATATGCAGATAGATATATACATAGATACATAAATACATTTGCAGTTCAAGGGAAAAAGATAAGCTGCAGTTACATATTTATGAGTCATCAACAGGCAGATGATACTTAAAGCTATAAGATTCCATAAGGTAAATGACCACAGAAGGAGAGAAGTTCCAAGGACTGATTGGTGACAGTCCACACATAGTCAGATAATAAAGAAGCAGCAAGAGAAAAGGAAGAAACCAATGAAATGAGTTTTCTTTTAAAAAAGTATGTATTATCCTGGAACTTAAATAGCAAAAGTGTTTTAAGGAAGAAGAAGTGCTTAACAGTGGGAAATATTGCTGATTTACTGAGGGAGTAAAGCGTGACAGTTGACCTTTGGAATTAGCAAGGTATTTGTCACTGTGTCACTGGTGACCGCAGCAGGTTCATATAGTGGGAAGTGATGGAGGCAAAGGTCTGAATGCAGTGGATTTAGAATAGAATGAGAAGAGGAAAATGTGGGAAGACAACGTGAACATGATGAAAGGAATGAGAGAAGTGGGATAGAAGCTGTAGAAGATAATGAAGGGAATAGAAAACTTTTTTTTTTTTTGGTTGGGGTGTGTGTGTGCATGTGCATGTGTGTGTAAGTAAGTAAAGAACATGGTTCAGTACATTTTCTTTAATCCCAGAAATTCTCTCAATGTTTTTGTTTTAGGATATCTCGAGTATATACTTTGTCTATTCTGAAATTAAAGTTATAATACTGTGATGCAAACGAAAGTTCTACTAGAGATCAGCATATATAAATAAGATACATACATCCTACTTATTTGAAAATTCGTATATAGCATAAGCATTATAACAAATCATGTCAGTGAGTAATTGTCAAGAAATCTTGACAATGTACAGTCTCTGCCAGTGTAACAAGGTTCATCACTTATTTTTTTCATGGGTTTGTATTCACATTAAATTTCTCTCTCCAAATTGTTATGAAAACTTACAAAAATATTTTTGCACTATTATGTTCAAGGCACTATCCTAAATATATTACATATCTCATTGCTACTCTTCACCATAGGCTTACAAAATAGATTTTATTAATCTGTTCTAAATAAGAGTCCTGGTGATCAGCAATTCAGTGACTTTCCTGAGCCTTGATAGACATGACTGATGGAGCAGGGATTCAGTCCAGATACGCTTAGTTCCAAAGCATATGACCTTTAACTTTTACTGCTTTTTAACACTATACTTCCTGAAAGACAGGGACTAACTTATAAGAAACACTTCTTTTGTATACTGGGTAGAGCTAAGTACAATGAAAGGCAACTAACATGACTTTACTCTTCATAAAGCTGTTAATATGTATAAGAAAAAATAATATATTTGTTACAACAAATAGAATCATTTTTCTCACGTTTACAAATTTAAACTGTTAATAATCATGATGCAAAAAAGTGTAAACTAATTTAATTTTTTTCTTTTAAATGTCTTGCCTTCATTATGAAACAATTTTCCAAATTACAAAACTAAAACAAGACAAAATCCAGTTCTACTGACAAGTTTTAAGATTTGAGTGCAGTAAGTTGCACATCGATGGTGTTGATTGTGCAATAAAAGCCGGTGAGGAATCCAAAATTAATCCTTTATCTAGCCTACTGATTTCTCTAAAGGTTTGCCACTGGAGATGCAATTACCAGGACTCTTACTGTTCAAATATAAGATTCTGAAACAAAATCCTTATCTCTAAAGAATGCTGGCTTTCTGCAAGCTTAATTATTTTTGCAATTTAATTAATACTAAAAATGTAAATCTCCATGTCTTAGTTTCAAATAAAATTTCAATAACAGAAAACTTAAATGTACAGGGAATATAATTAGAATCCCATCAGTTTCCCATTACTTTAAGGTGGATTTTGTGTCAAAATTTAGACACATACCAGAAAAGACAATGTCCAGTCACATTTTAGAATCCTGGTCTTTGGAAATCATTTATCTATTTAATATCCATTCCATTTATTGTTTTATTTCCCTTGATTTCATTCTATTTTCCTTATATGTTTTAAATTTTCAGTAGTGAGACATTGCAACATCAGCAAGTTCTGGATGACAATTTTATTTTTTAGATTTGTCTTATCCTGTGTGATATAAAAAAATCCAAAAACTTAACTGAGATAATTAAATTGTAACATGCATAAAATTTGTAAGTTGAAATCCTATTGTACATAATACATATTCATCATTTATATATGGCTCCAGTGGTACTATAGAAAAAGAATATGATTTAGAGTTGTGAAGAAATGGTTTTGAATCTCATACATCCCACTTATGACCTGCATGAACTTGTAAAAGTTCTTTATCTTTCGTTTCCACCTGTAAATAAAAGTTGATATTGCCCAACTAATGTTACAATTACTAAATAAGAAATCACATAGTATCTTGTTGGCAATTAAAAGCAAGTAAATAATTTCTTCTCTTTCGCTCTTATCTATAAACACAGCTAGAACATAGATAAATGGAATCAGTGATTGAATTTTATTTTTAGGACAATGGCAAAAAACTTACTCAACATGCCTGTAAAGCAAAATAAATATATACTTTTATTAAAAATGTCAATCTTCCTTATAGTGAATTAAACTACTTGTTTTTTCAAACTTTTGAAAAACTGAAAACTTTGTAATATTGTACATACACATGTATATCTACAATGTACATGCATATTTTTGTGTTGATTTTTTAACCTAGGATATAAGTTCTTGTTTCCTTAGTGAAACATCTGTAATATGAATTTAGAGATAGAACGTATTAAGTGAGATATTCTTTATAGAAACTTAAACACTGTGGTTTTGAAATATGTAATCTTTTCATAAAAAGTGAAATATTCATATTTCAAAACAAATCAATTCTAAATTATTTTCAAAGGACTAGATTTTATCACATATGCTAAATATTATTTTTAATAACTTTGGTGCTTTTTGCTTGCTGTTTTCTACAAACACTGTTAAAACCCTATGAAAATTTGTATATGCAAGAAAGTGCATGAAGAGAAAAACCCAGACATTTTGTCATGTAAGCTGAGGTGAGCACTGAAAATTTTACCTCCTGACAATGGTCAATGTTAGGAAGAAACCTAGAAACTACTAATTATTAGCTACCATTTAAATTGAATATGAAAGATGCAGTGTATATTTTCTACTGAAACAAAGTATATAAAATATACTTTAAAGTATATTATAACGTATCCATCCTACTCATCATAAAATTAACATTACAAACCAGGAATATATTTTGATATAGACTTGTTAGCATTTAATCAAGTGATCAATAATCTTTGGGGCAGAAAAGAGAAGTTTAAATAAATAAATAAAACTCACCTTATCCACAATACATATCTGCTTTCTGGTGTGAGCATCGAGAATTTCAATCTCGAAGTGAGTAGTTTTTACATGTTTAACTGCTGCAGCTGATCTTAGAGGGCCTGCTGAGAGTATAAGTTGCGACAAAGAGTGAAAATTTCTCAAGTCATTCTTCAGTATGGACCGTGTAGCTCTTGAGGAAATTAATTCTCTCTTGCGTTCTGAAGCAAGGGACTTGTGCCTTTTGAACATTGTGTGAACTACCAGAATCTGTCATGTCAACAGGAAACACTTGCAAGTGTGTTCCCTTCGAACCAGTTAAATACTGCTGGTGAAACCCAGAAAGGTCAAGTGGCATGCCATTCCAAGAGTTCAGTTTTATTTAGCAGGCTTGAAAACAATGACTGATCTATTTCTATATATAACGCAGTATTGTGGATTGCTGCAATGTAGATTACTTTACCAGCATTCAAATTATTTCTCGCTTTCTTCTTTTATCTCTGCTTTTTAATATGGCCACTAATATCTGAAATTCCAAAGCAAGAAAAGAATAGACAACAGTTTTCATTATCTCTGAATTCTGGAGGCACTAATCTTCAAACACATATATTATTATTCACAACTCACATTTAGACATATTTAAAATTAGCATAGTGCTATCTTATAGTTAAATTTAATAACACTTAGTACATTATTACATAACATACTTTTTTTTGTAAATGCTGCCTATGATATCAAGATTTGTGCCATGTTTTTAATACATACATAAACATCTGATACAAAATGGATGAATTCTTCATGCTAAACAGGGAATAGAAAAATGGCAAATCATCTATGAGACTGGAATATATAGAGAGATATTTTATAATTTAAGAAAAAGGAAGTAAGTCTTATTTTAACATTTCTATACACATTATATCATTGGGAATCATTAAATTTATATACAAAATCAGGACTAAACATCACACTTTTCACAAAACTAAATTATGGTGAATTCAAATAATCTCAGAATGAACAATGAAAAATTATAAACAACCTGGGAAGAGGGGTTTGTGGAAAAGACTTCAAGTACTTTGAGACGTGTATAACTGGTGAAGAAACAACCAGAAAACATCCAAACTATGTCGTCTCTGACTCAAAGGGATATTGTAGGAGAATATTCTGGGATGTTATCTTCAATGAAAACATGAAAAGAAAATGGCTAAAATTATAGAGGGAGAAATCTATATATCTACCTGAGTTAATCTTTACTTTTATAATTAAATAAGATAATGTAATATTTATTTTTAATTGCACTACACCTAATGCACTGAAGATTCACTTACACGTTGTTAGGTTATCATTTTCATATATAGACCACTATGACAGTCAGTATTTAATATTTAAGAAAATAAAAGACAGGGAAATATGTGTATATATATTTGCACACACACCTACACATGTTGTCAGTTTTATCACCCCAGTTGTTCAGAACTTTAAACTTGGCATCATCCTTAACATCTCCCTTTCTCCCACACCTCAGATTTAATCCCTCAGAAATCGAGAAGCCAATCTTGACGCCATACCCAGAGCTACCTTTAAAGTGTTAATCTCACCTGTATTGCTTTTCCAAACTGGTCTTTCTGTGTCAACACTCGCCAATCTGTAGTCTTTTTTTTAACACAGCAGCTGAAGTCATCAGGCTCTATACTAGAACTGGTAATACAATAATCTGCTCGGCATTCCTATTTTATGTAATAGAAAAGCCAGAATTCTCTGAAAAGTCTACACAACTCTGCATCATCAGCATTTTGTTATATCTCCGATTTCATCATCTAATCTATCCACAGTGCCCAGAACAGTGTATGGAATGCAGTGCCCAATAAGCATGTATTAAATAAGTAATCAATTAATAAATAATCAATAAATGTATCATGAAGGTGTAGGCAGAATGCTAATTGCTTGCAGAGGTGAACTATTTCGTTGTATTAAAATAACATTACTGCACAACCCATTTATCTTCAGAGATAGTTTATATTTAAAAAAAAAAAAAAAGAATGATGGAAGGACACGTGTGCCGAACTGAAAGAGCTCCCATCACCAACGCTGGAGTTATTCAAATAAGAAAATAAATACTGAATGACAAGACATTCTAACTTAAAGAATATGCATACCCATGAATCCATACTGTTGTAAATAAATAATTGAACAAATAATAAATAAATGAATGTGGACAAGATACGACATTTTCTTACATAAGAGTCCCAAATAGTATATACAGATATTCTCTCCCTGAGTATGGGTTTTACTTAAGTAACACACTTACGAAAAGGAATGAGTGGAAAGGGAAAATAGAAACTTTTTAGTGGAGAAAACTGGCAGGCAGACAGCATTTTGACCTAGAGGCTGAGTCTAATATCACTGGGAAGAGTCATGTTGATATCATGTACCAACTGGTATCTTGAGATGAGGACAATTCACCTCTGCAGTTTACTTCTAAAAGTTCATTTCCTCCGTCTAACCAGGAGAAAACAACAGACAGACCAAATTGAGGGACATTCTGCAAAAATACCTGATACTCTTCAAAACTGTCAAGAATATGAAAAATGACGAAAAATTGAGATAATGTGACAGATCAAAAGAGACTATATAAAGACATGACTAGAAAATGCAATGTGGTATTCTGAGTGTTTTCTGGAAGAAAAAATAAATTCATGGAAGTTGATGAAATATGAATAACATCTATAGTTTAATTAGTAGTATTATGCCAAGGTTAATTTCTGAATTTTGATAAATACGAAAGATTTTTAAATTAGGGGAAACTGGGTAAAAAAAACATACAAGAAAACTTCTGTACTTTCTTTCAATGTTTTTGTAATTTTATTCCAAAACAAAAAGTATAAAGTAAGCACACACCCACAACGAAAAGGAATGAAGAAGGAAAAAAAAATGGGTAAATGGCACTATTCAAAAGGAGAAAATTGCAGATTTTCATCTGTGCCTATCACCTAAGTTAAATATTTTGGAAAAGAATAAAAATTATTTCAAATATTATGTTATTTATTATTTCACTTTGTATTTTGGAAGTAGTTTAAGAATAAAATGTTTTTTGTTTGCCAAGGTGTTCTTATAAGATGCTAAACAGATCATAATAAAATAACACCCTGAATTACTACTTGTGTAATACTAGACCTGGGAAACCACTTTAAACTAGATTGTAACTTAAAATATATTTAAAATAGAGAACTATTATAAAATGATGCAGTGTCAAGTAGGAATCTTTATTCTAATTGCATTTATTTATAATAAAATGTAAAGGGGATGGTAAGAATATGATTGTTCTTTACCCTCATTTTTTTTTGACAGAAAGCATATCATTTAAATTTATTTTCCATTTAAAGTGCTACTTCTTATTAGATCATTTTACATAATTAATCGACATTTTTAGAGCAGTTTTAGTTTACACAATTGATTGTTTGGAAGTGCAGAATTCCCATGTATGGACTTTCTTCTCACCAAATACACAATTTCTCTCAACATTAATATCTTGCATTAGTGTGAAACATTTGTTACAATTGATGAATTAATGTTGATATATATTTATGAATTAAAGTCCATACTTTACTTTAGGATTTAGTCTTTGTGTTTTATAGTTCTATGAGTTTTGACAATTGGATAAATTCATGTATTTACCATGATGCTATCATACAGAATAGTTTCACTGACCTGAGACTGTCCTGTGCTTCACCTATCCTCCCTCCCTGCACTCCTCCTGAATTCCTGGCAACTGCTGATCTTTTTATTGTCTTAATAATTTTGCCTTTTCCAGAATATCATTAATTGGATTCATACAGTATGTGGTGTTTTCTAAGACTGGATTCTTTCATTTAGCAATATGCATTTAAATTTCCTCCATGCTTTTTCATAGCTTGCAAGCGTTTAAAAAAAAAATCACTGATAATACCCCACTATATGGATGTACCACAGTTTATTCATTCATTTATTGAAAGACATCTTGAATCTTGATGTCTGCTATGAACATTTGTGGGCAGATATAATTTCCAATTTGTTTGCGTAAAAAAACTAGGAGTGTGATTGCTTGATAAAATGGAAAGCCTATGTTTAGCTTTGTAAGAAATTATCAGACTGCCTTCCAAAGTGGTTGTACCATTTGTATTCCCACCAGCAATGAATGAGAGTTCCTGTTGTTCTACATCCTCAACAATGTTTGGTGTTGCCAGTGTTCTGGAATTTGGCCATTCTACTAAATGTGATGTGGTATCTCATTGTTTAAATAAGCAATTCTCTAATGAAAAATGATGTAGAACATCTTTTCTTTATATCTTTGGTGAGGTGTCTGTTTAGATCTCTTACATGTTTTGTAATTACTTTTTTTTCCTCTATGTTGAGTCTTAAGAATTCTTTTTATATTTTGGATATAAGTCCTTTATCAGATATGTTTTTTCCAAATACTTTCTTCCTGTCTGGCTTGTCTTCTAATTCTCTCAAGAGTATCTTTTGCAGAGCGAAAGTTTTTAATTTTAATGAAGTCCAGCTTATTTTTTTTCATTCACGGATTGTGCTACTGGTGTGTTATCTTCTTAAAATTATATGGTTTTACATTTATGTCTTTGATCCATTGTGAATTAATTTATGTGAAAGATACAAGGTATGTGAATAAGTTTTCCTATTGCATGTGGATGTCTACCTATTCCAGTACCATTTGTTTAAAAGACTAATCCTTTCTCCGTTGACCTGCCTATAATTGCTTGATTGTATTTGTGGGGTTCTATTTCTAGGCTATTTATTCTCTTCTATTGATCTGTCTATTGTTTTGCCAACATCATGTGGTCCTTATTATGGTAGCTTCAAAATAAGTCTTGATATCTGATAGTGTCACTCATCTGACTTTGTTCTTCAATATTGTGAGGGATATTCTGGGTCTTCTGCTTCTTAGTTCAGCTGTTATCATAGATACTCCATGTGTTTCCAAAATTACACTGTGGATTTTCTAAATTATATTCTCGCACATTTGAATATCTTCATGTTAACAATGACTATTCTCATAAGATTTAATATTGGGAATTTCCAGAATTGATACACCTTTGTGCTGAGTCAATGGCAAAGGTGCAAAAGTAAAGGACATCATGCCTATCATTGGATAAATTGTTCTTGTCCATTTTTCTAGAGAGTAGTTCAATAGTCTGTATTTACATTTTTTTGCCAGTACTTTAAGCAACTGATGGAAATTGTAATTATCCATACATATTTGTGACATTTAACCAGTGACTGTGTCACCCACCAGAATGTAAGATTCATGAGGAAAAGATCGGATCTAATTTTGTCCATTGATCTACCTTCAAGGCATAGTGTTATTCCTGGCATATAGTAAGTACTCACTATTGTTTGTTAAATGCATAAATAATCATGTGAATAAATTTTCCTCTCTAAGTTGAGATACTCATCAATGATATCACAATAAGGTAATCACTGGCATTTAAGAGCACCTTTGATGATAGAAAGGACCTCATGATAAAAACTATGTTTTTAGTCTGTATTAAATGTCATCTGAGTAAATCCTGGAAGACACTAAACCTGAAATTAGGCAGGTGAAAGAAAAAGAAATAGGAAGCCAAATACAAACTATTTGTCCTGGATATTTTTTGGTCAAAGTTCATAAGAAAATATATATTAGATACAAAGAATCAGAGTTTAGGAAATTAAGGTGTGATCAGAATATTAAAATAAACATCAAAGTACACTATTCTTGTACCTAAGCCAATATATAAGCAAGTATTATGTGTCTAGGAAATAACATTGTTCAGGGGAAGTAGTATCGGTTCAAGAAGTTTCTCGTTATAATTTAATAGTTATGTGATGTCAAGCTTTCCATTATCTCTTACATTTTGCTAACTTTATGAATTTTACAAGACTTTTATGAAATATAATATAATGTATATAAAGTAATAGGGAAGTTTCTGAAAACTGGAGGGTATTCAATATATATAAGCAATGTAATTTCTCAGTTTTGGTCTCCAAAATCATATTTATGCCTCCCCAAAAATCATATATATGCTTTTCTTTACCCCATCACCCTACTCAAGCATTCAGATTATTCCTCTCCTTTACTTTTCTAAATCAAAATGGTTATAGTACTAGTTCACTGGAAAATTAAATTTACTCATAGTAACCACATTGATGCCCAGTTCTAATCTAGTTCAACTGACCCCTTAAAATATCTGCAAGTATATTTATTATTCTCTTCCCCTATAAAGTGTATACAGTCTTATTTTTTCCAATTTTCTCAATTTTAGTAATACCAGTGAACTATGAAATGGTGTCTGAATCAGCAGGCTAAAAGCAGATAGAAAGGACCTGAGTAATATGAAAATAAATTATTTTCTGAGTCTCCAGAGGATATGAGTTTTTCCAGAAGAACATTTGATATCCTGATTGGTTACACAAGCTTCTGAAAATCCTGAAACTACCAAGTGGTTAAAACCACTGATGTTAACATTTCAATTAAAACAAAATAATTAGAGAGTTATATATAATAATTGAATATTTATTATGGATACATGAAATAAGTTCCTTGTAATAGAGGAAAGGATTAGGAGAGAAAAATATGTGTTCTTACAGGGACAAAGTTTCAGTTTTACGTTTTTTACCAACAGACTGGGATAATTGATCTAAAACAATTATCAATAAAAAATAATGATAAATAAATCAGTCAGATTATAGATAAATGATAGTTGCTCTATTTAAAAAGACTGTACCGGAAACATAGGGGGGTAATTCTGGAATTAAATTCAGAGATATAAGTTCCTGGTCTAACTCTGCCAATGTGTGCTGTGTGATACTGGATAAACTGGGTAACTTCTCTTAATATTAGCCGTATCATTCATGAAATGAACACGTTCTCAACATGATATTTAATGAGCCTTCTAAATACAATTTCCAAGGAATATTTGAAAGTTTGTTTCCTATTTAAAAATCAGCCATAAAAACAAAGAAGTAGAAGTAATATCTGCATTATAGTCTTTCTCTCACAAAGTTATTGCGCAAAGTAATATTTGTAAAAATGAACTGTGAAATCCTATGACATTATTATTAATTAATTAATCAGACTGGAATGGAAGTCTCTGTACTTCACTAAAACTATGGTGAAATTAAATGGCTTCCTGAAAAGCACATCAGTTGGACTGAGATTTAATCATTTTTAACTGAGGAAAACATATTCGCATCTTGCATGTATAAGGTTCAAGTTTTATGCAAAATTAAAATATCTATAGAAGAAAAAAAGCAAAAAGGAGGTGGCAGAACTCACTTTAGCAGCCCATGTGCTTGTTTATTTTAGAGGTCTTCTTATTTTTTTTTAATTCTGAGTTGAATATTTACCAAAATGTTTTCTTTGAACCATTTATACAAATTACAAACTCGCCAGAAACCATTCAATCTCAGTCTCTCTAACTCAGCTTTGCCTGCTTCATTTTCCCTTGGTTGCACACTAGGTTTTTATTAGGGCAGTTGGCTATGTCCTCCCTCGTATTCCCTGAATCATCCCTGGAGAGTTTCCAGATAAGCAGGCCTGCCCTTCCTAGAGTCTGCCACACGACTGCATTTGTTCCATGTGTGTTAACAAATGCTGGTCTTTATTTTAGAAGCCGAGGCCATGCCAATTTCTCCTCTTTCTTTCAGGGATTTCTTGCCATGAATGGTGTGGACTATAAAGTTCCTTTCTCCGTATTGAAAGAAAAACTTGAAAAAAAATTCCCTATACTTGGGATCTATATATTTAGAAACAAACTCACACTTCCTATGCAGTTTTATCTCTACTTGGGTAAGCTGTGAGGAAATCACAGTGAAACAAAATGCTAAGTTTCCATCTGAGAAATAAGAATTCAGTATTTTCATTTTTTTTATTACCTTCAGCTTATTTTTTCACTGGGGTTGGAGGATTGAGGCTAGTACATTTCTTTGGTTTCTCAGATTTTTAAGGAAGTTTTAAAACCATCAGAGAGAAGAATGAGACATAACAGGGTGAGAGTATTAACTCTTCATCCTCATAATTTAAAAATCAGTAGCATTATTTTTATTTAGCTTTTTAATGCACATTTCAAATAATTTAAGTTATATGCCCTGAGATGTTTGAGGTACATTTTCACCTTGAAGCAGAGAGATTGACTGTAAGTATTTGAAATACCATCTTGTCTTATGATTATTTGGGATTTTCATGTTTTCATTTTTATACATTTTATGCCTTAAGATTTGCAAAGTTTATCTAGAAAACAACACAAGTTATGTCTACAGTGAAGTATTTGGTGTTGACAGAATAACAGTCAGTGATCATGTGAGGCTTATTATAGTTCTGGTAATGAACTCAGCGCTCATCCACCTCACAACTGTGTAACTATATCAGATGGTTTTCATTATCGATGCAGAAACTGAGGCACAAAAAGTTGAAGTAACTCAACCAAAATGATGAGTCAAAAAGTGGCATAATTCATCACAAACCAGTCTAAGTTCTTAATCACTTTCTAATATCACATATTATGGCCACACACATTCACATCCAGGAATAAATATATATGTAGGGATCTATTATTTATTATTACCTAGTTAAAATCATTCAGCACAGATATATGTATATAGTATCGAAATATAATTGTGATTGCAAAATGATAGACACATTTTTCAGTGGCAAACACACCATATCATCTACGTATGAGTTTATTTGTGCTCACAAGTGTATGTGTGTGTCTGTGTGTGTCTGTGTCTCTGTGTGATGACTTAGAGCAATTTGGGGAGCTTGCCCTTAATAAAATAACAAACATAATGTCCCTTGACAGACATGTAGGCCTATGCTTCTCTGACTTTCATTCACTCTCAGTTTTTCCTTTGAGTCAATTTTCCTGCCATTCCTATATCCTAGCCATTCTGAAATTTACTTGGGCCATGGTGATACCTAGAGTTACACAATTTTCTTAAGAACTGAAGTAGGCCATCACGAGGTCCTTAAGTTTAATATATAAGGAAATTAAACTATACCATACTGAAAGTATTTTATTTTCTCTTTTAATAGGATATATTATTATGCAGATTTTATAAAGGAATTGTATTTCCTTTAAATCTCAGGATTCACCTCAATCTGTTTTTGAAAGAATATAGCACAAGACCTAGTGTGTAGCATGGCAGGTGCTCAATAAAATTTAATGAATGAACAAATAAATGACAATATAAAAATTATGCTTAAGACAGTATAAAAACATTGGGTAAAACATAGTTTTATGTTAATAAGTACAGTAAATATCCATATTGGGTTAGATTGTATGTGAAACCAGAATAGTCCTCTGATTATATTAGCAAGATCCAGTCAAGAATAGTCATATGCAAACTCTGCCATGTCTGTCTCCTGGTAGAATGGACAGCAGACGAATTAAGAAATATCATACATCAGAAACATACGTATTTTAAACAGTGAAGTGAACAGCATTTGCATATGGACTGGCTATGGGTTGTGGGAAAGGAGAAGGGTGAGGTTGATTCATGAATTTTGACCAGAAAAACTAGAAGAATTACCATATACCAAAATAAAAATGACTACAGGGAAAATGTTTGTTAGAGAAAAATTAGGATTTTTTAAAATTGTTTTGTTGTTAGACATATCATCCTTGAGACTCCTTTTAGGTTATTTATCCATGTGAGCTTTAGTGGGTAATTGGATATGGGAACATGATGTTTAAGGTCAGACCAGAATGGAGCTGTAAATTTGAGACTTTTTTCCCATGCATAGGCTACATTTAAAGTTATATGGCTTCCTGAGAATCCATTGTTCACTATTCCACTTTCTTCATGCCTTTGTTTAAAGAACATCTACCGTTCAGGGTCTTCCATGTCACCTCTAGTTTAAATTGTTAAACTTTTCTTAGCACTGGTTTATTTTTCTCCTTAATGTTTACCACTTTCTACTACACTATATAATTTGCTGTATATTACAGGTCTTTCTACCCAATAGCTTGTCCATGCCAGAAGGCAGGCTGCTTGTTTATTTTACTCATTGATATATCTGTACCAGTTGGAAGAGGCCATCAAAAAGACATGACCACCAATTGACCTTCAAGCTGGACCTGGGTAATTAGAGGTTACCACTTCCTCCCCTGTCTTTGGAATGTGTGTTCAGCTTGCTTTCCCTGCTCCTCGAAGTTGCACCAACCATGTAGCGTTGAAATAGAAATGTGGTCTAGAAGCTATCTGGACTAAGTATGTGACTGTGACTGAACATAGTTAAGCCCGCTATATAAACATTTAAGGTTCTGTTGGGCAGATGAAGAAATCTACTTGTCTTGTGACCGCCCAATACAAGCTTAGTGAGTAAATTTCCTTGCTTATTAAAAGTGCCACCTACCAATCTGGAGCAGCCTACCTTTTTCTTAGGTTTCTCCTACCCTCTGCATAAAGGGGCTGGTTTCAGGTCATATCCAGAAAGATCCCAGGAGTTTTTGAAGCAACACTACCACCCCAGCATATTACCATTGAATGAAGGAGAAAGCAAGAATTTGGGGACTAACATAGGGGAAGAGCAGCAGCACTTAGGGATTCTGGAAAAATTCTAAAAAAATCCTCGGGAGATTGTGCAAATTATAAAACAGGGAACCAGGGAAGATGGTTTCTCCAAGGCCAAACATTGAAATGTTTTTAGAGATTGTGACTTTCTAGCTTAAATACTGTAGACTGGTTTGAAAACTGAAGGCTAAAAATTGAAAATTTGATTTGTAAGAAGAGGAAAGGAAATGAATATCCAGATCAAATTTGTAAAAGCTCCTGTAGAGAGAGGAAGACAGAAATAAAGGGTAGCTAGATGGAAGGAAATATGGGGTAAATAGTTTACTTTTTAAATGTAAATGATATTATGACATTTGTAAGCTGATATTAATGATATCATAAAAAGAATCAAAATATGATGATAAAGAAAACGAAGAGGTAATTGCTAGAACAATGTTCTTAACCAGCAAAAGGAAATGGGAGTTTATGTACAATTAGAGGGTCTGACCCTAGGTAGAGGAAGGGTCAGTCTTAGGATTGAGTGCAAAGAAGTAGAAACATATGGGCACAGAGGCAAGTTTATTGACAGATGTGGAACTTCTCTTACCACTGCTTATATTTTCTTATTAATATGTGAAGAAAATTCAACAGTTGAGAGAGAGGAGTGAGGTAAAGGTGTTAGAAGAACAAGAAAAAAGAGAAAGTTGCTTGCCCTTATATGCTCAGCCCATAATGGTTTTATGGTCTATTCTGGTATTATGTAACATAAAATGTTAAAGTTTTATATCAGTAACGACGTATTTCTCACACATGCATGCTGCAGAGACTCATAAATATATATATATATATATATATTCTTTACCAGTTTTCATTTCAACTTCATAGAGTCTGGCTAATTTTTAAAATATGCTCTTCAGATTATTAGAGCAATTAAAATCCTTTTATACTGTTTTTAATAAATTTATAAACTCTGTGTCTGAAGAGATTTCATGAAAGACACTTCAAAGTCATAGGATCTTGCTCTTCTAGTTCAAATTTGATTAAGAATAAACTAAGCTCATTTTAAAGTATAGTTTAATCATATTTGGTTGTATATTTAATTGAATATATTTTTTAAAAACTGAAATATAATTTTGTTTGATTTTCTACTTAATAATTACATATATTAATTGAAGAACCAATGCCAACATGAAACAAATGAATTGACATTTTTAATAAGTTCTCTGGTGCTATCATTAGTTGTAATCTTAAACTGTGGCAGCCCATGTTGGACTTTGAAAGCTTCATTGTATGGAAAAACTCCTAGCACACTGCTTTATTTTGATGATGTCATCATTATTTTAGCAAATGACTAAGTCATATGATACGAGATAATGCTTGCTTTTATTATACTAGGACAAAGAATAACTAACTATGTTCTTGCTTCAGATTATGTTAATGAAATTTAAAGACATACTCCAGAAAAGCATGTAGGTCTGTACACATGTTGCTGGGTTGAGCTTATTCTGGAAAACAAACAGCAAATAAATTACCACACTTTTGTAATGCCATTACTGTACTTTCCAATAATCTTAGTTCCTCCTCAAAACAATCATGCCTAATAGGTTTATCTTCATGAAATAGAATTG
The DNA here is from genome assembly GCF_048773025.1 of Camelus bactrianus. NCBI lineage: Eukaryota > Metazoa > Chordata > Mammalia > Artiodactyla > Camelidae > Camelus > Camelus bactrianus. Next base: position 79,335,540 of record NC_133540.1, read on the forward strand.
GATACGGCAAAACAGGATCATTAAGCAAATTGACAAAATTAGAAAGAGAACACACTGAGTTAGATCCCAAGTCTTCTGAGGAAATTTTAATGGCTGAATTTTAATGGCTGTCTGGTAAAAAACCCAAAACTTTGTTCAGTAGAAAATCAGAAGTGAAGTGAAAATATATATAAGCAAAATGGAGGTTTCCCTATGATGGGAAATGTAGGTTAGAGATTTAACCCTAACAAGCTCCAATCTTTGTTCATGTTTATATAGCTGTAATTGAGTAGTGTGTCTACATAAAGGGAACTATACATATTTAAACATGTGATTGTACATGTGAGTTTCAATCATTTTATTTCTGAAATGTACTGTACAATATACTGCAGATAACATAGCTTTAAGGTTTATTAATAAAACAAAAACTCAAACATCTTGACATAGCATTAAAAAATAATATTTAAAGTTCTCTTTGTGCCCTTTCAGAAAAGTATCTTGGTCTCTCCTTAAGTTAAACCTTTCCCTTAATTTTAGATTATTTATTTCTAAAAACTAAAGTATTGTGAAGGATTTTGGGAACCACTTTTTGATACTTATATAAGCAGTGCTTATTCTTCTATGATTGCATGTTCTCCCAAACATTCTGTTTTTGAGATTTAGATATATTCATGCATGCAGTGAACATGATTTCAAAAGAAGAAAATGGTCACCAGTTATTATACTTGACATGGTCAGATACCATTCCATTTTTTGTCATATAGTAACATTTATTTAACTGTGATTGGACACAATATTTTACTATAAGTTTGTCAGGTTTTGTTGCATTTTTTTCCCTTTACAAACAATTCTGCAACAAAAATATATGTACATGACTCCTAGAACACACATGAAAATATTTTGCTATGTTGTACACCCAGAAGTATAATGGCTGTGCCATAAATGAAGACATGTTCAATTGTACTCGAAAATAAAAACTGTTTTCTAATATTGCTGCATAAATTTAAATGTGCAGTAGAAGTGTATAAAATTTGCAGTAGGAGTGTATAAATTTTTTTCTGCATTTGATATTGTCATATACTTCATTTTTTCCAAATCAATATGTGTAAAACTTTTTTTCACTGTGATCTTAATTTCCATTTTCCAGATTATTCATGAGGTCAAGCATGTTTTCATAGATTTATTTGATGACATGCTTTTCCTTTCTTGATACAATCAGTTTAAGATTTTGTTTGCAACTATATTCATTAGGCCTGTAGTTTTCTTTTCTTGTACTATCCTTATTTGGCTTTGATATCAGGGTAATGCTGGCCTTGTAAAATAAGCTGGGGAATGTTCCTTCCTAATCAATTCTTTGGAACAGTTTAATAAAGACTGACATTAACTATTTATTTTTAAGTTTGGCAGAATTCACCAGTGAAGCTGGACTTTTCTTTGTTGGAAAATTTTTAGTGCTTCTTAAATCTCTTTACTTGTCTGTTCAGATTTTCTATTGGTTATGTTTCTAGGAATTTCATTCTTCTAGGTTAATTTGTGTATAGTTGTTCATAGTAGTATCTTAAGATTCTTTGCACTAAAACTGTATCAGTTGTAATATCTCCTCTTTCATTTCTTATTTTATTTATTTCAGTGTTCGCTCATTTTTTTTTTCTCTTAGCCTGGCTAAAATCTTGTCAATTATGTTTATCCTTTTAAAAAAACAAACTCTATTGATTTTTTTCTATTGCCTTTCTAGTCTCTATTTCATTTGTCTCTGCTCAGCTTTATTATTTTCTTCATTCTACTAACTTTGGGCTTAGATTCTTCTTTTTCTAGTTCTCTGAGGTGTAAATTTAGGTTGTTTATTATAAATCTTTTTTTCTCCTTAGTGTACACATTTATTGCTATAAACTCCACTCTTATAACGGCTGTTCCTGCATCCTATAAGTTTTGGTTTATTGCATTCCACTTTTGTTTGTCTCAAAACACTCTTCAGCATTTCTTTTGATGTCTTCTTTGACCCATTGGTTGTTCAGGACTGAGAGTCTGAGTACTCTCAATTGGCCAAATTTGTCACTGCAGTTACATGCAGTCACCAAAATGTTCTGTTGATTTCTTTTTTCCACCAGTAGCAGCCCTCTGCCTGGACTGAGAAGATAATTTTTATGTTTTAAATCTTTTTACTGATTGTTCTCAGTATAAGTAAGGATTAGTCTGCCATAGGCCGTAGTATCTTATTTTGAACAAGAAATCTCAAATCTGATTTTTAAAATCAACTTTGATAATAGTTTTCTTAAATTGGAGTATAAGGACCATTTATATTTATCACATATTTCTCATATACCAATATGATGAATATGAATTTATTTCTATCATTTTTATATGTTTCCTCCCTAATCTGTCTTTAACCACTTTCTTGACTTATTTTGTATTTTTTATTCTTTGTTTTCCTTTTTGTTGCACTATTTTCTTTTTCTTATTCTTTTTTTGGGGGGAATTTTACACATATTTATATCCATTAGTGGTTTATCTTAAAATTTTAGCACTTACATTCAACTTAAAAATGTGAATACTATTTGATAGATTTTTCTCAGTTCTGCAGCCATATAATGAACTTTATATTATTTTGCATAATTAATTTCTTAACATTTATGCTACTGTTATTCGGTATTCTTATTTCATATTGATTTATTTATCCTACATACTTGATCTTATTATGCAGTTTTGCTGTAGATAATAATTGTCTGGAATTTCCAAATATTTACAGTTTCTTTTGATCACCTTTTTTCTCCAATTTCTTAGATGAGTTTTCTTTCCTTGAATTTATCTGTCAGTTTTCTGCAGAGATGTTGTGCTGGGACTAACCCTGTATAATACCGTATACTTGGAAACATTTTTCCCCTTTTCTTCTTAAGAGAGAGTTTAATTTGGTATGCAATCAATATTCAGTTATTTAAAGGTATTATTTTGTTGTTTATGCTACCATTGTTTCTGCTAAGATATTAGTTGGCAGTCATTTTTCTCTAGGTAATCTGTCTATCTCTTCCCCCTTTTCTTTTTTCCTTTTAAGATGCTCTGAAGATTCTCTATCTTTGGTTCTGAAGTTTCACTGAAATATATTGGCTGTGGATTTATTTTTTTTGTTTATCATCTTTGGAAGTCACTAGGTTTACAGAGTGTGAGAATTGGTGTCATTTCAATTATGTATAAGTCTTGGTCATTTTCTCTTCAAAAATTCACTTTCGGATTAAATTTTTTAAAATAATGTGAATTTTTAATCTACAGTTATAGTTCAGGTTAATTTTAGCAAGTTTGTGGTATATTAAAAGTACAAAAAACACTTTTAAATACAACTTCAAGAAACAATAACTGATAACATCTTAGTATAAACAACTGTTTTGTTTATGCTTTATTAAGCTATAAAAATTATATCATAGACAACATAAATGGATTTCTTAGGCTATTTCTCAAGTTAATAAAAGTTCTTCTACAACAAAAATTCAGTGACACTATGGTATTATATATCAAAACCAATTTAACCAATCATCTATCTTTTAAATATTTAAGTTGTTTCCATCTCTCCTCTCTTATGCTCAATTATTAGGATATGATAGTGAAAAAAGTGGGAAAAATTTTTGCACAGAATTTGCAATCTACTTGGTGAAAGCCAATACTAAATAACACAGATTAGTAAATTTATGGTATTTTTTAATGTGATAAATGTTGAGGGCAAAACCACATGAAGTGGGAAGGATGGGTACAGATTATCAGGGTTTGCTATGTGAAATATTAGCATGGCCAGAAAAACTTTCTCTGAGAAAATGTTTTGATAAAGACATGAATCAGACACAAGTCATATAAATATCTGGAAGGATATGTCAGAAAGAGAGAACAACAAATACAAAGTCCCAAAGTGGCGGCATGCCATGGGTAAGAAGCCGGACTGCTGGATGGGAGAAGGCATTGGAGAGCATGGGATGACATCAGATGGTACCAGAGGGTCAGGTCAGGCTGGATTTTAGGGGTTATAGTGAAGATTTTACTGGGAAATAATTAAGTCTTTGGGGGATTCTGAGCAGAGAAGTGGCATGATCTGAATTAACAGTGTCACTTTGACTACTTTGTTGAGGTTAAGGAGTGGGCAAATACAGAAACAGTGAGACCAGTTAGGAGGTTGCTTTAATGTTCTAGGCCAAAGTTGATGAACTTTTACTGGGGAGGCAGCAGTGGGGCTCCTGTGATCCGCAGATTAAATTTTGGAGCAAGATCAAACACGAATTTCGGGTAGGCTGGTTATAAACAACTAAGACTGCAGAAGCAGATAGGTTAGGAATAGAGCAAGAACCATGTAGAGGTCATATTTATAGGTAAATGTTGTGTCTTTTTCTACGCTGTTATTTATAAGTTCCTGAACATGAAATGTGTATGAAAATGTGTAGATTTAAATATTTTTTCTATCCAATGTCAAGTAACTTTCCAATGTGGATTTTACTAACCTGTGCCTTTGAGTAGTGCATGTAACTATTTTCATTCACACCCCTAAATACTAATATTGCTATTTTTAGTTGCTGTACTCTTTATTAATTAAAGTGCATCTCAATATTGATATAGTGTGTTATTTAATTAGAATAAATCTGATGGGTTCTAAACAAGCTTAATTAAAAATACTTGAGTTAAAATACCATAATTTTTTACTTCTTCCTGCTTCTTCTTTTATTCTTCATTATTACTCTTTATCCATATTTTTAATTTGTGTAATAAATACATCATTTGTCATTTCTTGCCTGCAGAACATTTGAATCTTCTTACACATTTGGGAATTCTCATTATGCCCCTTGGACATGGCAATCTGAAAGGGGAATGTCTTTTCTATTTCCATTTATTGCCAGACAAAATATTACTAGACAAGATACTGAATTCTGTTGCTTGTAAGTAAGAACCCTTACTGGTAATGACTTCCATACCCCATTATGCTCAGAATGGGTCTTGCATATGCTGTTGTTTAGTACTTTAATGGGACAAGGATATTTTTATTCATTAGAATTCCTCTTGATGAGAGTATCACATGTACTGTGAAGAAATATTTTTGTTAAGCCACTTGGAACTGAAACTGAGACCCTCACTAGATGATTAATCATAAGACAAAAATTTGGTTATTCTGTGAAAGCAAATATGAAACAGAGAGACACTGCAGCCAGTGAGGTGATATTATAAGGCTATGGGGCTGGACAACTTGAATTTTTCCTATTAAAAACAAAACAAAAGATAAATTAAATATGAATACTACTGTCAAAATTGGAAATACAAGATAAGTAGGAGTTGATATTTATTATAGCAATATGATTATATAATGACTCAAGATGATTAACCAGAGGTAATATTATAAGCATATTATTAATTAATATACATTTAACCCTAAAAGAAACTAAGACCCCATAATGTGTTATATGTAAATTCAACTTTTCAACATTTTTGTTTCTGTCACTTTGCTATCATAAAAATAATCAAGACATATCAGAATCAAGTCTTTTCTTTGGATAGGTTATTTTGCTTTGATTACTTGCATGCATTCCACTGTTTTCAATTATAATTTTCTCATTTTGAATTATTATTTTGAGATAAATGGCACATGCATATGGAAAGGTAAAAATTGAAATTAGGTGATATAATTCCTGTGGCTCAAAGTATACTATTTTCACAAATTATTTCATCCCAGTAAAAAATATCACATTTTGTATTGATAAGTACCAATTCAACTGCAAATGATTGAAACCAACTTTAACTGTGAAAGACAAAACAAAACCAACAAAGAAACAAAAAAACAAATTAAAAGGGAAAAAAGGAAGATTTATGGTTGGAGACTGGACTATTGCATGAAATGTAAGGGACAGTTGAGCAATTACTGATCCGAATTTAGGGAAAGAGAAATTCTATCTTCAGGAAAAAAAATAATCTCATGGTTGCACCACACCATTTCCTCATTTTTTTCCCTAAGCTTCTCTTCCATCAGGCTATTCCTGAGTTATATGCTTTTATAGTAAGCCAGTGATCTAGTAGAGTAGAGTAGAATATTTTTCTGAGTTCTATGAGTTGCTGAAGCAAGTTAATTGAACCCAAGGAAGGGTCACTGGGACCTCTCATCTATAGACGGTAGGAAAGAAGTACAGGTAACAACCTGGACCTGTGACTATGCTCTGAAGTGTGTGTGTGTGTGTGTGTGTGTGTGTGTGTGTGTGTGTGTGTGTGTGTGTGTCTATGTGTCTGTCTGTCTGTCTGTGTGTTGGGTGGCAGTCTTATTAGGACCTTAAGGTGTGGAATCTTATACTACCTCTGATGCTATCTCAGAATTGAGTTAAATTGTAGGACATCCAGCTGGTGTGGGAGAATTGCTTGGTGTTGTTGGGGGAAATCCCTTGACACATTGTAGTAAGTGATCAAAATTTTAAAGATATATGTTTGAAAAACCCATAAAACCCCACTGGTTGTACTTGCTTTACATTCAGGACTACTGATGTCTCATAAGTTTTAAGTGTTTTCCAACTTGCCTACTACATTTTCTTACTTCACTCTCCTGGGTTCCTAGATGCCTTTTTCCAAATTCTTCATCTTGTCAGGACTCCAGAATCTCTTCTTCCATCCCCAAGTTATCAATAGATAAACATGTTACCATTTCCCAGTGAAAACAGAAGCAATCAAAAGATATTCCACATGTTGCTTCTACCCATAAATAAATAAATTTGCTTCCTTGTAAATTGCTTTAACTACTGTTAGGATGCTAAACTCCTATATTCCTTTCTAAGGCCAACCTCCTTTGTAAACTAGATCTCATCCCTTCTTGCTTAACAAAAACATCGCTCAGGTAGTATATCCTTCCTTATCCACCATTTTTTTTTTCTCTAGTGTATCATTCTGATAAAACAAACAAATGTTATAGATATAATAGCAAAAGATTTTATGACAGCTCTTGTTTACAAAATAAAATCCATTTTTACCTATTTCCCCAGTAACTATCTCATTTTTCCTTCTCTCTTGAAACCAAAACTGCACCCAAGTAAATATTGTCTTACTCACTGGCTCCATTTCTTCACCTCCAATTATTTCCTGAACTCACTTTAATCAGATGTTAATGCCTATTGGTTCAAAGACACCTTTCATTAGGTCCCAAGTGGAGCAATCTTTAACTCCTCTCCTTTTCTTTCACTCCAAATCCAAATCATGTTAATATCCAATAAGTTTTTCCTTTAAAATTTACACACACAGAGACAATCAAATCACACCCTCGTCTCTAGTACATCTAAGGGAGTATGTCACCCAAATTATTGCAATGTTTTCTTAACCATTCTCTGCTTCCAATATGCAGTCTCCATATAACAGCCAGAGACTTTTTTAAACAAAATGAGATCATATCAACAGCCTTCATAAAGTGTTGCAGTGGTGTCTTGTCTTATTCAGAGAGTAAGTCAACGGCTTTACAAATGGTCTACAAAGCTACATGTGATCTTCTCCCCACCACATACGTGATTCTCTGACTTCATTTTCAACCTTTTTTCTTGTAGTTTATTCTCTTCCAGTAATATTTATTTCCTTTCTGGGTAGCGAATACACCAAGAATGTTCCTATTTTGTGTCCTCTGCACTTGCTCTCTCCTCTCCCTGAAACCGTCTCCATGGCTCCATGTGGAAGATGCACGTTGTGGCACTTCTGTCTCTTATCTGCTCTATGGTGACTTTGCCAGAAAGGCCTCTGCTTGTTTACCTTCTGTAAAATAGACGTACTCAAGGTGCCATATCCCTGTTACCAGGTATCACATAACTACACAGCATACATGTTTGTTTCTTTTTTACCCCACCTGAATGTGAGACCCAGGATGGTATCTGTTTTGTGTAATGATGTAGTCCATTAACCAGGAACATTACCTAACATTCAGCAGATGTTCAAAAAATATTGTTAAAATGATGGCTAGACAGATGCATGAATGGAAAGATGAGAGTTATATTGTGGTGTCAAAGAAACCTGTATGCTGCTCCACAGTCCAAACACCAAAGAGTAATGAAAACTTCTAGAAACACTTGTGCAGTTTGAAACAGAGGATATTATCCCAATTACAGGATAAAGCTCAAGGATAAAGCAGGATTCCAGATAAAAGTTGATTTACTATGCATTTATGAAGGGAGATCTCAGCCTCACAGGCTTACCAGTTCTGGACCAGGAGAAAAATTATTTGAAGCTTAAAGGTAGCATAGAAATAGCAAGAGAGTTGGTGGGACTGGTATGGGCAGAGGGCGGTACAGTAAGGGGAATCCCACTGAAATCTTCATGGATAGATAGCGGACTGAACAAGTCAGGGGTACTAGGTGATGACTTTCTCAGAGAATCTCCAGGTGTTAATAGTATTAAGTAGAGCTCAGACACTTTTTCTTCCAGCTTTGGCACAATAAATCAGTTTTTCCAAGATATAGGATGAAATGAATGGCAACTGACTTTACTTTTTTTTTTTTCTCTTTCTTACTGTTAAATTTCAAAACTCTGTTCAGAATTTAGAGGCCTGATTTGTGGGAATGTATCCTAATGGAAACCTCAAAATATCTATTTGTAGACTTAATGTTAGTAGACTTTATGTAATTATAAAGATAGTATTTTAGTACTATTTTAAGTTTTATCTCATGACAAAAAATATTTATCTATTATCCTCTCAACTTGGTTATTGATACAGTTTGCTTGAGTTAGTAATATTACCTTTAATATAATGGAATGAGTTGGTATTTTCCTGCTTGTCTCCTTTCTAAATCCAGTGATTTTTTTTTGTAATAAACTTAGAACTAGTCATATGTATGTCATTTAATAATTTTGACAGAATATTGAAATTATAATCACAGTCAGGCACAGAATCCTTTACAGATTTGAATGGGAGACATTTGATCAGGCTATCCCAATGATAAAGAAAAAAATATGCAAGAGTTTAGAAGACAGTCAACCTAAAATAACTATGTCCATACAAATAGTACATTTTGCACAAAACTAAAATTGATAGTAGTTTTTTTTAACTAAACAGTTTGCTATTTTAAATTGATAGTAGTTTTTTAAACTAAACAGTTTGCTATTTTACTGACACAGATGTTTATTGAAATGGAAATATTACTATAATTTTCACCAGATCTTTTTCAATATGATTAAATATATGAAGTAATATGGCTCCCTCTGCTTTATAAATAATATTTTCTCAATTATACTGAAAAAAAGGGAGTTATAAACGTATCACAGCATTCTAGCCAGTTTTTAGGGATAGCAATCTTGTCATCTTGAAAACTAAACAAGATTTTATACAGAGTAGTTTGATTTCATAATAGCAGAGACAAGTGGAACAATTTAATGAATGAAGTCTGTCTAAATAAATAGCTTCTTCATCTTCCAATCTATACAAAACTCCCTACCCATATCAGATAAAAATTAAAGTTGTGTGTAAGGGGCAGGGGAACTCATGATTCATTCCATTTTCATTGCTTAATGGATTTCTCATATTTGCCAGGAGATAGCTGCAAAATTGCAATCTATGTGAGTAATTAATTGGGCAGTCTTGTTATTTTTCCATCTAACAGGAATGAATAAGTGACACCTAAGTTTAGGTGGGATAAATAGGCTTCTTTTCATCATCTTACTAACATTTTCCCACTATTTTGTTTTCAATTAGCATGTAATGAAAGTAGCCTCCCTAGTGCTACAGAACACTCTCTTATAACAAAAGAGAAAGGGATTTAGCACATATCTAGTATGCATTAGAAACACCATAATTTTTACAACTTAGAGAAAATGATGCTGATATTATATACTTCCCATTTTAATTCAGAGACCTAAGAGCAGGTTAATAAAATTGACTTATGTAAGATTCATTTAGAAATGTTATAATGCAGAAATATTCTGTTATCTTTCATTTAATAGAATGAAATAGAGTATTTTAATCTAAAATATTATCTTGAAAACTATTGATGAAGTATTGATAGAAAATTGCTGTTACAATATACAGTAAGTATTTGCTGATTTAATTTATAAAGGACACTTTATGTACTTCATAAAAATACTTGTTGAGTAAGTATATGGAAAATCAATTAGCTGATACCTAGTCATTTTTTATATTTAGTCCTTTTCTATTAAAGATCCATATAAAAAAATATATATGTAAATAAATATATTTGGCTGGTGCATAAACATGTTTTATTGTAAACACCTTTGTCACTTTCTCATATTAGATATATGAACACAACATAACATAGTGTTGTAGGCCAATCTCACTTCAAAAACAAACAAAGTAATGGGAAAAGAAATCAGATTTGTTAGCAGAGGTGGAGTGTGGGGGTGGGAGTATAGGAAATTGGATGGACGTGGTCAAAAGGTCAAACTTCCAATTATAAGACAAATAAGTACTAAGGATGTAATGTGCAACATGATAAATACTGCTATATGTTATATATGAAATTTGTTAAGAAAGTAAATCCTTAGGGATTTCATTACAAGGAAAACAATATTTCTCTTTCTTTTTCTTTCATATTGGATCTATATGAGATGATGGATTCTCACTAAACTTATTGTGGTAATCATTTCATGATGTATGTCAATCAAATCACTATGCTGTATACCTTAAATTTATACAGTGCTGCATGTCAACCATATCTCAATAAAGCTGGAAGAAAAATATTTATTTTTTATATATAGTCCATGTAATAATTATCTGTATCCTAAGGTTACTTGCCTAGACACAGTTGAAAATTATCTGTCAAGGTTAAAGTGAATCTATAAATGAAAACTTTTTAAAATGTTCTCTTTTTGAAATATGAACAATAAAAATATATTTATAAGAAATATATCTATTAGTGAAATATGCCCAACAGACAAAACAAAAATCTGATGGTGCTTGATGTTCTTGAGAATGAATCAAGCATACACTTTATTTTTCACATTTTCAAGGTTGCATGACATTTGTGTATTGATATGTGTAGTCTAGAACAACCTCAGGCCATATATAGTGGCCAAATGATGAATATTTATTTATATCAGAACTGAATCACAAGAGAGCCTTTGGACAAAAGATTAATACCAATATGGCTACAAATATAGCAGTAGATGTTTTGTGGTTAGAGATCTAGATTAAATATTGGATCACTGGGGTTCTGGATTTATTTTATTCCTTATCCACATTACCAAATAACAGGCCCTAAATAAATGTGTTTCAAAAGCATACTTAAGTGAATGGATGAAAGCTTGCAGGGTTATTTTCTCATCTATTAATGTAAAATAAAATTCCAAAATCATCTCATTTTATACCTGCTTCTTTTTTTTTCTGTTAATAGTTGTGAGAACAAATAAAATATGTATGGGACACATTTTTAAATGTTGAAAAATAGATTTTTATCCATAAACCATTTCTATTATTTGTTTAAGAAAAACAACTCAAGTTAACATGTCAAAGTTGATAGATGTAGCAGACTTACCATAAGAGTTGTATCATACTCCAGGTGGGCTATGTAAAAAATATAAAGAGAAATAATAAGAAAACTTTGTGTTACATATTGGAAAGTCACTGAGAGAATATTAGGACTATGGATAGGGGCTCTGGAATTAATATTCTCAAGTATAAATATACTAAAAAGAAGTCTAACCAGTACTTGGCTAAAGCATTCTGGGACTTCTCATTTATACAACAAAGAAGAAAAGAAATTCAGAAATAGAAAGAATTAAGGTTGTAGGAACTGAACCAACTCTTGGGGTGGCCTTTCTTAATTCCATTTTGTCACCTTTTGATTTTGTCCTTTTGATTATTTAATTCCATTTTGTCACCTTTTGATTTTGTATTTTTGATTATTTTTGTGTGTGTGTGCTTGATTTATATCCAATAGATTTAACACAGTAGAGAATAACGGACCTTATGGCTAGCAGGCAATACTGGAAGTAAGACAGGTGGCAGTACCATTTATTGTGGTGATCAAAAGATAAATGAGATAAAGTTCCAACTCAAAATTAAAGTAGTTTGAGACCATGGAGCATGGGGGGAAAGGAGCCAGGAGGCATCCAGGATCAAATGCAGAAGACTAGCATTCAGAGCAAGGAAAAGTAAAACATACATCAGGAAAGTAAGATAAGCATCAGTACTTTGTTAAAATTAAATGCAAAACGAAGACCAGGCTTGAAAATTTTCTGAGCAGGCAAAACCAGTTCATCCGCTTAGGCAAAACTAAATTTAGCTTATTTCATGAACGTAAGTGAAACTTAGGTTATTTCTTGTAAATGCCTTCTGAAAATAATACAATTAATTTAAGCTTTTCCAGCAGATCAGCATGATCTTTTAACCAATCCCGATCACTAAGAAAACTGGAATGCTACAACCCATCATTGGAAAGAACAAATAGCCTCTGCAGTTTTCTCTATAAACTATCCTATAATAATGTACCTCTGAGCCGCATTCCACTGTTGCCTTGAGACTGCCCAGTTCACAAAATGTTTACGTATGCACGATAAACTCTTACTGAGTAGTATTTTATTGATATACCAGTTTTAATTTTGCTATTTATGGGGTTTTGACAGGATTAGGACCATAATAGCAGACTTCACACCTATAACTTCCCTGTGGGTCAGCAAAGCACACTGAATACCAGGTCTACCACAGAGAGGCTAATGCCACATGAAAATCAAAATCACTTAATAACCAAACATACTCCTTGCCTGATTACAATTGTTTAAGGAACTTGGCATGGTGAGCCAAGTGGTAATTTTCCTGTTTTCCAGAAATCAAACTGATATTCTGAAAGATATGTAGTTTATTTGGCTTCTGGAGGTCAAAGCTAAACTCTGTGTGATCTGTTGTAGTTTGGAGTTTAGTTAATTTCTCTCTCTTCAGTACTTTACAAGGGTCTTGTAAAGTATTTTCTGACATAACTGTTTGTATTTGTGATTAATCAGGAATGGACCACAGTACTGTTGGCAATGCCATCACCAATGACAGCATGAGCACAAGTCATGTGGAAATCCATTCTAAATGAGTAGTTTCCATCTAAAAAAGAAACATTTTAGGGTTTCTCTTAATTGCCACATAATTACACATTATTTGCATTTAATTTTATCATTCCTACTTCCAAATTAATAGGAACACAAATGGGAAATGTTTCAGGAGTCTAACTTTATGCAACTTACTCCACAAGAGATTGTAAACTTTTTTCATGGAGGCCATATCACTTTTTTTCCTTTTCATTGCCTCCTGACATAATGGAGAAGAGCGATTACATTCTTGCATTAATCTCTGTGTGATAGCACTGTGAGAAGAACACCGGCACTTGGAGACAAAAGTAGTAACAGACAGTGGCCATAGCATGCTCAAAAAAGACCTGGACAAGACCAGTAAAACATACTGCCGAAAGGAAGCACTTGACACTCACCATGCTAGGATAGCATGTCAGTCAGTACCTCTGTCCTGAAATTCTAAATATGAGAACTTCCAATTAGACATTAGATCAATTTCATTCAATTGCAGGGTGACAACAGCAACCATTAACTCGAAGCTGGACAATAAAGAAAAAATTAGTGATATTTATTTTTCCCTTGGTGTTCCCTTTCCCAACAGTCAAGATGACAATTTGAACACATGCATATTTTCTCCTTCTCCTTTGAAATTTCTGCAGAGAAGACAATCAAAAGATATTTTAGAACATGGTTAAAAATCATATAAAGAAGTGAGAATATTGTGCCTGCCCTTTTGAGATAAAGGGAAAAGACAAATGTAAAACATTTTTAAGGTCATGCACACACACACACACACACACATGCACACAAACAAACATACATATCCAGGTTATAGTCATAGTAGCAATGATAGAAATATACAGGAAAAATGTAAACAATGCAAAGAAGATAGGAGATAGAATCAAAATTGTGAAGCATTCTGAATATTAAGAAAAAAATTAAATAACTTGTTTTATTGTACCTAAAACACTTTTGTGAGACATTATTATTCTATGTACTACTAATAACATAGAAACCAAAATCTAATGAAACTATAACATTGTCAATTTTAAATGCATCCCTGTATGAAAATTTTATTGACAAAAGATTCTTACAGACAGTTTAACACAGTTAATGAGGAAATACACCAGTTTCTATAATGGAGTAAATCACTGTAATTAGATCAACTGCTTTCACATTTTATATATATGAATGTATTTGTTGACATGTGTGTCAAATTAAACTCCAGGTGTGTTTTTGAACTTAGAGAAATTCTTCTGAAAGAATGAATCATGTAAAAAAATATAATGAGTTCTTATACACAACAGCAATTAAAGCACATTTATTCTAATAGATATTAAAATATATATAAAGGATACAATGATTATAAGAGGACACTATTGGAATAAGAATAGCCAATGAAAGGTAAAATACAATAAAATAAATGGTTATGTAATAAAAACTAGTGGTTGTAAGAAGAAGATACACAAGAAATACACCATTAATCTTCAGTGAAAAGAGGATGAATTACCTTTAAAATATGTCAAAAAGAATTCATCCAGAATTTTAGAGGTACAATGGACAGTGTAAGATGTTGAAGTTAAATCTACTTTTCTGAATATCCCCTCTTAGTTTATTTTCAAGGTTAGCTATAGTAACAAACACTTTTCATTCTGTATTTTATTACTCACAAAGTAAGGACACTGAGACAATCTGTACTGTCTTATCTTAATATTTCTTTTTTGTATCTTCCTCCATGTTAGTAGTTTCCAAACTCTTTCTCACATGACTTCCTCTACAGAGTCCCTATGTCACTTCTTTGGAGTAAGGCAGGAGTCCGCTGAGCAGAACTCTAGACAGCCTGGATACCTGCTTTCGTCAGAGCAGCCCTGCATTTATCTCCTTAACATCATTGCTTAAGAGAAGTAGAGGAATTCACCTGTAAATGAAGATTTAAGTATTGTTATTTAAGAAGGCAGAATATCTGATTGCAGGCTATATTTGGTGATATTAATTGGCAGTAGTGTTTTTTCAACTTAACAGTAGTCAGAAATGTCACAAGACAGTAAGAATTTTCATACAGAATAAGGAAAGGAATCTTGTTTAATGAGTGTATCTACTAGGACAAGACAAGAAAAACTACTTTATTTTAAATTGCAGCCAATAAATCTTGTCTGTGTTAATATGCAGTTATAGTACATTAGATAATATTCATGCTTAAAAACCTTTTCTAAAATTGGTGGCAAATATCCTTAAATGGCCTAAAAAAGACCCTACTCTGTTCCTTGCTTTCTCAGTAGCCTGTCTTGTGTTGTACTGACCTTGATATCCATGTGCCAGGCTTGCTGTCTTCTTTCCTTTTCTCAAAGATGTCATCTTCAAAATGTGGATTCACAAGTTGCCCCAGTGACCATGTATGGCTCTTCTTGATCTGGGACCTTTGGACATGTGATTCTGTCAACTCCTCTTCAGCAATTTATCTTAGGAGACTCAGCAAAAAGCACATGTCCACTCATCATTTTCCTCTGTTATAGTGTTTCATGCTATTCTAGGCATACTCTTTAATGAATGCATTTAATTGTGTAATTTGTTGGCAAATGTCTCTCAAAGAAATATTACAGTATGTATTTTGAATTTTTTTCTACAGCTAATCTAGAAACAGACTTAAAGCATAAAAATCCAGATGTTGTAGGTCCTTTAAATATAAGAGATTTGGAATCATGCTAAATATTTATGATTACTCCTACAGGTAGATATTTAACCTAACTCCAACTATTAAATGATACACTTAAACGGCACAAGATTTATAGATAGTTTGCATTGCATCAGACAATGAAAAAATAAATATTTAAAATATAGCATATGCTTGTGTCTGTATCTAGTATTTAGCTATGTATGTCCCCTAAAATGATATAAAGTAAATCTAGCAACCATCTAAAATACCTTTTATATATGAATAATTTTAATGTTCCTAAAAGTTCAACTTTGCCTCAAATATGTTTACTTGAAATTTTGGGGGGAGGGGCAGGGAAATATAAATTAAGCAAGTAGATTCTAAAACTGCTTAATAAATAATATCTAACACTTTCAGAGCACTTACTATTTGCTGCAGAATATCAAAGAGAGAAAGACATGTATTGAGTTAGACAGATATTAATGAATGTATATTATAATCTCTATATTTTATATAATCTATAATATAAATTAAGTATATTTTCCACATTTGGAAATCTAGCACAATTTGTAGAAAGAGAGAAATCAAGGAAGAAACAGACCTGTAGGAATTCAACTCTTCCTCTAATTAAATTGATATCATAAGGGAAGTTTTTTTTCCCAGATAGCAATTAGGAAAATAGCACTCAAGAAAGATGATTACACACACACACACACACACACACACACACAAATATACTTTTGCTAGGGCAATAAACAAGTTAATTTATCTCATTGGGGGATTAACACTTGACTCCACCTACCCACTATTTTAAAAAAATGAAATTATGGTTTTAGTAAAATATTTAAATTAAGAAAAGCCCACCATATGAGTTTATTTTCAGGTGTGAGGTGTGTACACTCCAAAGGTCAGTGGTAAGGCTTAAAAACTTCATGAATTTGATTCTGAAATAGGAAAAGCCATCAGATTAAATTGTGGTCATTAATAAATGATTACCATTATGATCAGTATTACTTGTTATTTCAGAAAAAGAAAATGCTTCTGAGGATGGAGATGTGTCTATATCATGAGGAATTACTAATGGGTAGATGTAAATATTTGATTACTGTTATAAATGCAGTCAAAATTAGTGTCTTTCATGGAAGAGGTATCCATACATATCAGGCTGTGGCAAAAATTGAGAAAACATGAAAGAAACTCAATATATCTCTCTCAAAGGGAGATAAACCTAATGGATGTTATAGCTGCCCAGATATTACTTAAAACAATCATGATAGTCGCAGATCAATTAGATCATATCATGTGAAGAATTCGGAAAATATTTAGAAAACAGACATTAAAAAATGTCTAATGGAATGGAAAATAAGTGCCACAAAAACCTGTTTCTTATTTATTTAAATTATGTGTTTGTGTCATCCATTCAGACTCATATACAAGTTAAGAAATACTAATTTACCCAGGGTTTGTTTTATATTTTTCAGACATTTTATATGAATTTTCAATTTATAATATACTGCTTTCTGTATATCAGCACTAACATCATCGTCACAATCAAACCGCAACTTTCACCACTTCATATTTAAAAATTCCTGCCTTGATTTGAACTATCATATCTATGATAAATATAGTTTCTGTTATTGGGTTATTATAGACATTTTGGCAATAAGAGAATAAAAGTGTATACATTGGCAATTTTGTATAATTTTTATGTTTTTACATTACAGAAAACTAATAAATGATGTTTACTGTTAAGGGAGACTATCAATAAGGAAATTATTCAGCTAGGTTCTTGCCAGCCTTCTATTTTTTTCTGCAAATATTGTTATAAAAGTAATGGACAAATGTCTATAGATTATTAATGAAAAAAGTATGATAACCAAATGTGCTAAACTTAAGTTGCCTTTATACAATGCCAGTTGAAAGGGAAAGTTACTTTTTTCCCCTCAAATAAGTACTAAGAACATACACTACACATTTGCTATCTTTAAAAATGTTAATATAACATATAATCAAAATCTGTGTCTTATTCAGTTTCTCCCAATTAACTCCCTAGGCTTATAAATTATAATATATGAATGCTGGAATTTTATAGGACAATTAAGAACATTAAGTAATAGCAAATGCAGAACATATAAATGTAATACCTTTGTTATTTAAGGTAACACTACTTGCTGTAACATCCCAGAATAATATCCTAATAGAAGAAAAAAAATTATTTCTAATGGAACAAAGTCTCCATACTTAACCATCCTGATTTCTACAGATTAACAAAGAAAATGCATGGGTTAGTAAGCACCCGTGAATAAGAGTCAGCAGAAAAGCAAAGAGCAGAAATAGATAACAGAAGACATAGATACTCAATTACCACATATTCAAGTACCACAATTAACACATACAAGTTGAAAAGAGATAAATTTAAAAATAGATAAAGGATTACCTTAGAAATAAGAGCAATGAAACAAGAGACTAAAAATGATAAGTTACTTCGCAAAGAACAAAGTAGAATTTCACAATTAGTAAATTGTTAAATGTCTAAAACAAGATAAGATACACTTTAACAAGATAATTAAGAATTAAAGAGAGATTTAAATCAAGCAATAATCACAAGAAATGTAAGATATAGAAATGAAATTAGATAAATAAATCTGTTTGTATGAGAAAAACACCTGAAAAATAAGGATATGGATAGTTGAAAGTATAAGGCTGATAAAACAACATGGAAGGGAAATATTACAAATTAAGAAAATAAGTGAAGCTATGTTAATACTAAAATAATGAAAAAAGCATTATTGAGAAAAAATGGGCACCTGAATAATTTGAAATGCTTAATTCAACAATTATAAATAATGATTCAAAATATTCATGTGCCTAATAATACAGCATCAAGATAGAGATAAAACATACATTAAGAGAATTATATAGATAGGTTGACAAATTCACTGTCACAGTGGGAGATTTTAAACATAGTTTTGTTGATATTTAAATGTTAATCAGTTAAAATATTAACAAGGATAGGGTAAATTTGAACAATATGATAATAAGATCAGGTACATACAAATCTATATACATATATAATTTTTTATTAAGAACATTAGAGAATATTTAAGCTTCTCAAGCATGCATGGAACATTTGGGGAAATTGTTGATTTATTAAAAAATAACAAATCACATTTTCAAAATTTTCAAAGAATAAGTACCATCTCATGTTTTCTGACCACAATATAAGTAATACTGAGATCAGTGACTAAAAGTTTGCTTCTTAAAATCTACTTTAACTCATGAAGAAAATTACTAAAGTAGATCTGGGCATCATCATTTTAAGTGAAGTAAGCCAGAAAGAGAAAGAAAAATACCACATGATATCACTTATATGTGGAATCTAAAAAAAAAGTAAAAGACACAAATGAACTTATTTACAAAACAGACTCACAGACATAGAAAACAAATTTATGGTTACGAGGGTGAAGGAGGGTAGAAAGGGATAAATTGGGAGCTCTAGATTTGCAGATACTAACAATTATATATAAAATAGATAAACAAATTTATACTGTATAACCCATGGAACTATATTCAATATCTTGTAGTAACCTATAATGAAAAAGAATATGAAAAGGAATATATGTATGTATATGTATATGAATGACTGAAACATTATGCTATACACCAGAAACTGACACAACATTGTAAACTTCAATTTAAAAATAGTTCAATTTAAAAAAAAGAAAATTACTAAAAAATATTGACTGGCATTCAATAAAACAGAAATGAACAGCTACAACATATTAATGAGCAGGAAGATTCCATGTAATAAATTTGTAGATTTTTCCAAAATCCATCTATAAAATTCATGCAACTCCTATTAAAAAATCCCCACAGAAATTTTATATGTAAGCTAAAAAGCTGATTTAAAAATTTACACAGAAAGCAAATGTCTAAGTAGTGAAGAATCTTCTGATAAACATAAGAAATGCTAAGAAATTGCCCTACCATAGAGTAGGGCAAATGTTGATAACTACTGAACAACATACACAGAAACTATCTCATGTTGGTTAAAGACCTAAATATGAAAAGCATTCTTACTGAAGCTTATGGAGTATGAAAAGCTATCATTATTACTTCAGATAGAGAAGATTTCAAAATGACTATTGAGAACATACATTACATATGTGTTATCTTGGAAAAAAGTTCATATAACATATAATCAGTCCATGACAATGGGACAAAAAAAATCATACAACATAAATATAAGATGGATATATCACATAAAACTTTAAAGCTTTATCAAAAGACAACATAAAATGTGAAAAAATAACGCAATGTAGTTATTACTCATATATATGTAAAACTAAATCAAATCAATAAAAAAATAAAAAAATAAGCAAGGAAATTCAAAGAGGAAGTACATATGACCTACACGTGTATGAAAAGACATTCAATGTCACTACTTATCAAGGATATATACATTATATACACAATTATACACCATTTAAGGCCAAGAAGATTGCCTGAAATTTATGTTTGTAATCTTAAGTGCCAGTAGGAGTGTTGAGAAATAAGAAACAGAATAAACTTTTTTGAGGACATAAATTCTCACAAGGTAATTGATAAGTAATTTGGTATCATTCAGTAGACTAGGAGACACCCCCAAAGTATGAGCTCCACTTTTTGGTATATACCCTGAAGAAGCTGTCACATATAGATATGAGTGATAGACACAGATATTCAGAGCTTCCTTACATGTTATGGTAAAAAGTGTTTCTTAATGAGCTTAAGGACAAATAACTAATGGTTTGTCCATATAATAGGATACTATTGAACCATGAAAATAAATGAACTGGAGCCATGCAAATTGACAGAGCTGAATGTCACAATTATATCCAAGCCAAATAACAACAATAACAGCAAAATAGGCAGCAAGAGAAAAAATAGAACACATAATATAATACTATTTCTTTAGAGTTCATTGTTCTTTTAATACTCAAATTAAAACAGTGGATATTTCTTAGGGGCACACACATATGCAGTAAAACTATCAGAAATATCAGTGAATCATAAGTAGTTACTTTTCAGCTCGTGTCAGGAGGAAAGGGGTGATATGATGGGAACTTACACAGTGGATTTTAGTTTTACTACAAGGATTTAGTCCTTATGCCTACGGAAATGTGTGTGAGCATCCATTAGCCAATTCTATATATATATATATATATATATATATATATATATATATATATATATATATATACTTTTCTATGTCTAAATAGTTTATAAAATTTAAAAATAAAAATCATATAATCTAACTGAATTACAGAGAATAAATACATTTATTTGATAAAGTATATCAAATAAAGACTTAAAGAACTTTTGACTTTGGAGGCTAATTAGCAGTAGTAAATGTCTGATCTGGTTGATGTCTCCAAATCTATTTCTTAACCTGTAAATTGGAGATAATAATAGGATCTACTACATAAAAGGGTGCGATTAAAGTAGAAATGCACATAAACTGTTGAGCATGGTGCCCAGTCCATAGTATTTACTTGATAAGTATAAACTATTATTGTCACTATTATTATCAATATGGACTTTGAATATAAATATAATGACAGATCTTGGTCTTTTGTAATAATAATTTAAGTAGAACTAATTAGGAAAAATAAGAATAAAAATGCTGTTTGGAAGAATTTAATATAAATATAGAAAAAACTAAAACATGGATAAGAGACAAGGGATATTGTCCCCATGTTTTATAAATGCCCCTTTAAAATTAAAAGTTAGGGACTCCTTTTGCAGTCAATTTCCAATGTTGTTTATGGTTGTGAACTTAATTATTTGTATTTTGTTTTAATTTCAGTATTTCAATTTAGTGTAACAAGTTCTTGAACACAAGATTTAAGTTACCGGTGCCAGTGGACTTGAAATAATATGGGGTGATGGTAAATATGTGATTATTTATCCTTTCTGAGATGGTTTACTTGAAACATATGTTGCTTCACAACTCACTAATTCCATGTCATATTTTGTTCTGGTATATTATTAACTGTTATAGTTCCAGAAAGCAGTTTGCATGTATATGCTACCTGGCACGTGGAAAGGCCTTAGAAATTTGGCAGTGCTGCAACAGCACTGTCACTCAAATCAAAAGATAATTTCCAAGTCAAGGGTTAGAACTCTTTCAGAGTGCCTGAAGAATATTTTATGCATCCATTTATAGACTGTTTAAAAAGTTCTTGTTTTACTTTATTTTACTCGAATTCATTTAAAAGAATTAATTACATGCCTACAAGAGAAACATATCTTTAGAATTCAGCTGGAAATAATTGTCAAAATGACAAAAGTAATTATATTAATTGTAATTACCAAGTCACCATGAGTTTTTTTCTATTTCTCTTACTAAATAAGCAAAGGTATGGTGTGAAAGATAAATATATCTGTAACAAGCTTTGACATCACTTTATAGTTTTTTTTTGAAATTTAAAGCATTTCCTGGTAGATTATTCATAAATTTGTAATGTTTGAAATAAAACTGTGTTACTTAAAAAAAAAATAGATCTAGACTAAGTAAGATCTCTTTAAAATAATGTAATTCTGTATGACTCTTCAGTGCTATGAAAACCTTCATTAAAGTAAATACGTTTATTGAAAATGTTATTAGTACTGATAACACAAGTCTTTTGGGTTGTATATAAACATCACATTCCCTCTTTCACTTCCACACTCTCCACATTTTCTGGTCCTACACTACATACTGATCATCCTCATAGAAGTATCATGGGTTTTAGGGGAAAATTCTATTTGGTGGCAATAAACTTTTACATAATCCCTTTTCTTACAAAGCCCCACATGGCAAAAGTCTCTAATGAAATGACTATAGTACTAATAGATTATTATGGGAAAACATTATATTATGTGTATTAATGCAGTTGGCACATTTTCATTTTAAATATAAATAGATGAATTCACTTGATATTAACATAGTAACTATAATTTTCGACAGAGACTGCAAATATGATTTCTTTAAATATTGGCTGTTTATGTCTTTAAAAAAATGCCATGTGATTAGAGTGACAGTTCACCTTAAATGCAACAAAAGGATAATAACTTGAAAATAAGTCTCATACTTACATTGAAAAAAGAAAACTAGAGAGTTTATATTTGTAATTTTGAGGGAAGAGGCACATAATTTAATTTTACACTAATGCTAATATCACCTATTAGAAATATCAAACATTTACTAATAATTCTTTAAAAAATTTTAGAGCTTATTGTGTTTAAATCAGCCATCTACAATTTTTAAAATGTTACGAGTAAACATACATGTTTGAAAGATTGTAATAAGAAGGAATTTGAATTTTTTAAAAAATAGGTAATTATTTCTTTGATGACACATTTAAAAGCATGTCATTCTAAGTAAAGTAAGCCAGAAAGAGAAAAAAATGCCATATGATATCACTTGATTGTGGAATCTTAAAACAAGACACAAATGAACTTATCTACAAAACAGAAACAGATTCACAGACATAGAAATAAATTCATGTCATGGTTACTGGTGGAGGAGGTGCAGGGTAGGGGATAGGAAATTAGGAGCTGGAGATTTGCAGATACTAAATACTTTATATATAATAGATGAACAATATTTATACTGAATAGCACAGGGAACCATATTCAATATCTTGTGGTAACCTATAATAAAAAACTAGGAAAACAAATACATGTATATATGTATATGACAAACTGTATGCTGTAACCAGAAATTGACACAACATTGTAAACTGATTATACTTCATATTAATGAAGTAAGTAAAGCATGGTTGAGAAATCTGGATATATAAGTACTTGTAGAGAGTGATTTATATTTATTAAAGGACTGTTTTATTTCGTCTACCATTCAAAATATATGATGCATTTTATGTAATGATGCCATCACCAGAACTGTACAACTTACTTGTGAAAAATGTGAAACTTTGAAAGAGATGAACAGAAAATGAAAAATAAACAGTCTTCCAAATTCCCAACTCCAAGATCTTTGTATAATATAGCATGTATTCTCAAATTACCAAATTTGTTAAGACTTGCTATTAGGCTCCAAATAACTCTATGTAATGAACTGTATTGCAATATGGGAACTGCTTTAAAGAGAAACTCATCAGCAGAGTTGGAAAGAAATTACATCATTGCTTACAGAATAAATACAAATAAAAGTTTACCAAGTTATGAAAATAAAATGTAACACATATTTATGTTCTCTGATTTTTAAAAATTCTAACAAGATCTGTATCTCTACAAGCCCAATTTCGTACTGATGTATATAATTTAACAATAGGAAATGTGTTCTTTCTAGGAGAAAAAAAGAAACTTTTATTTTTATCCACCAGTGTTAAGACCTAGCTCTAGAATGATAATATCAAAGGGCCCATCGTGGAATTTAGCACATCAGGCTTTAACTTGGAAATAGAGTGTCTGCAGCAGCATGTGCTATAAAATGTCTCCTTAATAGTCAATAAACCTGGCAAGAGTCATTGCCTCCTACCTGATAGCTAGTAGGTTTTCAAATTATAGAATTCATTTGTCACACTCCATTTAGCATATCTATAACTTTCCAACAAGAAATGCCATCGTCAAGCAGTTATTTTAATGAGTAAAGGATTAAATGCTAAAATAAGAAGTGATAGAAGAGAAACATGAAAGGCAATTATATCCCATCTCTTAAGACAGAAATAGGGATCACCTGTAGGTCCGTATCTATTTTTTCCAAAGACTTTATTTAGGAAGACACATGAAAACATAGAAAAATAAATAGCGCTGCACTAAATGCAGACATGGTTTCAGAAGCATCTGTGAATAGGATCTTTGTAATGCTAGTGAGTATGTATTATAATTAATCTTAAACAGCATACAGAGACAGAAGAAGTGATTGCTACTATCCATTGAAGCAAATCTACATCTAAATAGAAATATAACTCTTACTGTTACATGTACATACTAAAACGAATCTGCCAAAACTTTTCAGTCACATTAAATCCTACTAACTTTTTTCCTTTTTATTCAATAATAGTTGAATAAATATTTTAATAGTTCTTGAGATTATATACATTTTCTTAGAGCAGTTTTGTCACTTATTGGACAGAGTGTGGGATAGAAATAAATTACAGTCTAGAGCACAACAAAGTTGAGAACAATTTTAAAAAAATAATAAACTGTTATGTGCTTTTCTAAGTGCCAGGAGGAAAATTTCTGAGTTGCTCTACTGCAACAGAGTTCTTACAAAGTGATGAAAATAATATAAAAGGGAACAATTTGATCCTAGAGGAGGCATTGGCAGCATGTTAGGACTTCTTATCATTTTTAGGCAGTGGAAATTGCCCCAAACTAAAGGTGGACAAGTTACTTAATACAGATTGCTTCTCTGTGATACTGAAATATTCAGTAGGCTCTTCTCATTGTGTATTGCAATTTAAAAAATGTATTTAAGTTTGTATTTTATGTCAAAATATTCTCTTTGAGATTATCACATTCCTTCCCCATATCTCTTTTTTATTTAATGTATTTTTCAAAGCTATTACTCGTGTGCATATTCTTTCCATCAAACTCCAACATGCACTGATGACTTTGTGATTAGAGTTCATCTGTGTATAAGGACTTTAGAGGCTGTAAACAGGACACTTTCAGTGTCTGAAAAGCCTTTAACAAGATAAAAGTTCTTTTAAGTCACAGGCAATTATCTAAGGACAAGAGTTTGTTAACAAAAGCATGGTTAGTAATATGTGTCTTTTGAGAACTTTGATCTTCTTTAATTCATCACAGAAAACTTAACTCTGTTACTCAGTTCCAGCAAGGGAAAGAAGAGAGTTGAAATGATTAATGAATGAATTTGACTAATACGAATATCTTTATATTTTTTCATGAGGGATGAATGTTATAGCAAGTTGTCAGAGGGCCAGGGAAATGAGCAGAATGCGACCTTGTCCACACTTATGGAAAATTGAAGCTGGGTCTGCTCATATATGCCAAAGAGAGACATTTGGGAAATAGATGCTGTGTTTATATTGCTATTGTTAAACTTAGTCCCAAAATTGCATTGCTAGTTCATGATGCTAATACAAATTCTGAATACAGAAAAATTATTTTCTATTTTCAGATCACCACTATCACGACCTAGCAGGAACATTTTCCTCCCACATTTTCTAATTATCATTTGAAACCTGAAGTTTTCGAAAAGAATGAAAGGATAAATGGTTCTTTTTACTTCATGAAACTTGTTTCTGTAACTGTTTTGTTCTCTAAAATTTCCCTACTAGGTTGATGGATTTTCAAATCCACACATGTAGCTCCACCTACTGACTATAATCTACATTCTTTAAAATGGATGAAAAAGAGATATCTGGTTCTTAGATTTCTCACATGTATCTTGGACAGCAGCTTAAAAATTCTGTAAATTTAATATTTAATGAAGAAATCAAAACAAAACTTTATCAAAGGTATTTTTGTGAGTAACTGTACCTCTTGGCCTAATTTATCCAATATATATTCCTTTAAAACAAAGCTATATCACTTCTATGATTTGCCTTACTCCACTAATTATGTGTTTAAAGCTCTCACTGAAGAAAATATACCTGTAATTCAAATAACCTTAAAGACATTTATAATCAAGAAAATATAATTCTAGTGCTTGTCTTCACATAACCCAAAAGCAAACTGCACACGTACTACTGGAATTGGATTCTTAGATAAACATATCAGGAGTAGACCTGGAAGGAAGGTAACCTGAAAGGAAATTTATTTACATGCAGTTTTACATGTGACATCTGACTTAAAGTGGCTTTTACCATTCATTTATCTATACATTCATATATATTGTCAAGTAAATATATTCCAATATATTTAATTGAAAATAAATTATTTCAAGTTATTTAATTTGAAGTTCTCCAAAGATAATAAATATTTTATCACTGAAGCTTTAAAGTATGTAAACATCCTTGGGGCTTATATTAAGAACCAGGGTATCAAGGTTCAATCAGAGGAGCTAAAGCACTAGGAGGTATTTACAGATATAACATGGAATTTGTCACAGTGGTTTGACCTTACAGGATTTTGGGAGCTGCTCGGAGATTCTCTGTAAGATTGCTGTGCTCATACCTGATGCTGGAGCCAGGAGTCTGCAGGGCAGGTAGTGAGGAGGAGAGGATGAATGTAACAATGGTGGAGAACAAAGACAAGCAGGACCCCTTAAGGATGGACTGAAGCCCATGTCAGCTTTTGCCGCATCTGGTATGGATGGTATGGCTGTCCTGCAGAATCAGCTTGTACCACTCCCCATGGAGCTAAATGTCTGACCCAGAAGTTGGAAAAGCTAAAGCAGGATCCAGGGGACTGTGAGCATATGCAGTCCTGGCTGCAGCCTCATGCTAAGGAGATGAGCCAGCAGATAAGTGACAGCACGTGTGAACTACTACATTAGTTGCTGCTTTGTGTTAGCTCTCCAGAACTTGCACAAGACCTCTCATGTGGCCCATCTTAAAAGGAATCATTCAGAGAGAGGAAGACTGGGGAATGTAGATTTGCATGGCCAAATCAATACATTGCAAACCACCACAGCCAATAAAATCTCTGATGCTACTTGTCGGTCCCTGGATTTCAGTCCCCAAATCATCTACTCTATTAGTGCTAATAAATTTCTATTTTGATTCCAAAAACAAATGTATGCAGTAACACCATTCTTCTACGTGGTAGGTAAAGTTGATCATTTTTTAACTCTGAAGTTATCATCAAATATAACTTCACTAACACTAGGAAAAGATGATTTATTCAGTGTTTAGATAAGCATGAGAAGAGAGGTAATCATAGTTTTCATTGATGAGAGGGAGAGGTAAAGAGAAATGTCTCCTTTCTTGTTCAAGGAACAAAATTTAAATAAAAAAGTAATCTGAGAAGCTAAGCATAATGTAGCAGAAATTTTATTAGGCATATCTTAAATGATCTGTAAAATAAAGCCTAAAAATGTGCTAATTCCTAAATTCATAGTTTTATCTGTCATATAAGCCATAGTAGTCACTTACCACTTTTTCAAAAAAGTATAACATAACAATTACTGTATTTTTGTAAGGATTTTCATTTTCAGATGATGGAAATATCAAAGGTTATTCACTTTAAAAGTGGAAGAAGGGCTTCTATTTGATGAAGAGAATATCTGTTATTAATTGAGCACTTCCTCTGTGTAAAATATTTGATACACATAATAGAAAGTTACTAGTGAAATAGGAACTTGTAATGCTCATTTTTCATGTCTCTACACATTTAAAAAATTCCATCAAGTTTGATGTTTATAAATTCTCTATACTTGGAGAAAACTTTTGATTTTATCAAAGAAAACCAAGATCTATATTGTAATTCTTGTATCTTAGGCAACCAGATAAGAATGATACTTAATTAAGCATATCAATATTTAAAATACCCCCAAATTCTCATCAGTTTGTGGAGAAAACTAAGATCAAATGGTATCTGAGCTCCAGTATTAACCCCTGCTGAGAATTCTTCAATACATAACTGGGAATCCTTAAAGAGAATCTAGTATAATCTCAGAAAACTTGGCTTCTGGCTGGGTAGTTGCTGGCCTTAATTGCTTCTATTTTTTCCATTTCACCTCTTCCTGGCCTCTGTTATCCAAGATTTCCTGTCAACACTCAGTCTCAGCTCACAGCTCTGATCTCTGGCTCCATCATGTTAAAGATGTCCTCTGCCGACCTCAACTAGAGACTCAAACTGTTACCTCTAATCTTCATGAAACCAAAGAGTCAGGCATTGTCTTTTTAAGAATCATAATCAGTTACAGAGATTCTCCTCAAGTTTTTCATAGAACATATGAATTTATACAGATAACTTTTCTAGTAAATACTTGTAACAGAGATTTTAAAAAACATGTTTTTGTTATTGAAAGGAAAATATTAGTAAGGAATCAACCATATTAGAAATTCCATAATTTCAATTTAGTTATTCCACTTAGCAGAAATTTACACAATATAAAATTTGTAGTTCTATGTTCATCAGATTTGAAATCTGATCAAATTTTCCTAATTATATTTTAATAAACTTTTATGTTCACTGAAATTTACTTAATGAGTTTATGCATTCTAATTGAATGAGTATATATTTCAGAGACCCAATTAAAATATAATTATTTATATGAATATTGACTATAAGAACAACTTAGTATTATTTTTATAGTAAATATTATAAATTTGTGACATATTATTTGTTATTGACATGTTTTCTCTGAAATAAAAACGAGCACCCAATTCTTAAAACTGGGTGGAATAAATAATCCAGCTGAATAATAATAAACCCCAATGATGATAATAATAATGATATAATAATTAATATTGATATGGTAAATTCAATATGCTAGAAACAGTTCTAATCAAAAAGGGCCTCAAACTGTAAAGATAAAATGAACAGACATGAAATAAGAGAGGGTAGTAGGTCACAGTATATAACCAAGCTGGACTGGTTTTAATGGAGTCTTCAATTGGAAATAGCTTTCTATTTTTTTTTCTACTTTTATTCATCAACCCCTGTTTTCTTAAAATCCAGGGATAGAGAGCAACATTACTTTGATTTATGAAATGATTTTTTTCTCCCCACCCCATAATGTTTGTCCTCCCCTGTGCCTTAGGACCCTGACTCTCCAGGACTATATGTTTCTTTGCCAGCTGGCTTCTGTTTAGGTTTGGCAATGGAATGTAATGGTAGAAGTCTGGAAGGCAGAATAAAAGAGAGGTTGCCTCCCTGATGAAGGGAACATTTCCTGGCCTTGGTTAGTCCCTCCTGGACTGCAGTTCCTGGGCTCTGGTAACATTTATTCCTCTTGTTGCCTTCTGAAGTCTGAGAATGGTAACAACGTTCCATGGTTGCCTTTTTCTGGGTGCTCAGTATCCCTTGGTTTGTTAGCTTAACCCAGTGTGTCAATATCAGCACTATTAGCCTTTTGTGCCAAATGATTAATTTGTGCCAGATGATTAATAGCCTCAGGGGGCCTATTCTGTGCCTTGTAAGACGTGTAGCCACATGCCTGGCCTCTCACTAGATGTCAGTAGCACCCCTGTACCCTGTGGTGATAACCAAAAATGTATTTAGTCATTGACAAATGTCCCCTGGGAGGAAAAATCACATATCTCATCAAAGATTTCCCCTATTAAACTTTTTAAAGTCATCTAAATTGGCTTCTGTTTTTTGCTTGGAGGCTGAGCAATATATCATAGTACTCACTTCAGCATTTTATACTTTTGAATACGATTACCTTTTTTGAAAATTATCCATTCTTGACTTTCCCAAAACTACATTTTAACATTCTCCTGGCTTGATAACTGTCTAAAGGTTGTACTCATTTATGCCTTTTAATTTTTCCATCATTCCATCTTTTATTAAAACAGAAAGCATGATAAGATATAAATATTCCGTGGCTCCTGTTTAATATCAGTGAAGTGCTAGATGATTTCCACTCAGTGAATATCAAATATCATTGAGTTAGATTTTAAGGCCTTCCCAATAATGAATTTAAGCTGGATAATAATTTAAGCTGGATAGTAATATTAAATCCAATAAGAATGTAAGAATCTGCAAGTGGCTTTCTTTGGTGTAGTTTTAACTTTAAATGCTGTAAAAAAAATTATATATATTTTTAGCTTCTAGTGTCTGTTTTACCAGCATGAGTCACCATAGTGATTTTTCTCATGAATCTTTACCAACTAGTGATGTTAGAAAAATATTCTGAGAGACTGATGAACATGTAATAAATCACTCCATGACCACCTTACAATGGTAGCCAATTTTACAATTTGTTATTTTTGTTTGTTTGTTTTTAAGTTGGTGGCATATCTGGTTATTATTTTTGGAAATAGATTTGTTGCTGCATAAAGTTTTTTAATTTAAGTGAAGCTTTAAAAATAGTTTTCTTTAAGACAAACATCAGTTTGAGAGAACCAAAGACCACAGACATGCAGCAAAGAACAAAATGCCCATAGTATATCTCCTTTTATATTATTCCAACACAAAAGATATTACATTAAAATGTAATAAGAGAAATTTTATGTTAACATAGAATTATTTACTGAGTACTATGTATATGTCATTATAGTTTCAAAGAATGGAAGCAAAAATAGTATTAGTCTCCTTACCATACATGAAAATACCAAACATACAAAATGAACAAATATTCATATATATAAACAAGGAGTGATATGTTATTGTTCTGGGTCCCAGGACAAACCAGAATTCACTTCAAATGATTCAAACAGAAGGATTCTAACACAGGGATTCCTTTCACAGGCATAAGCACATGTAAGGAAATTAGCAAGGGATTGTGAGTTAATCAATAATTAGCAATAGCCAAAACCCAAAACTATCCCAGAGCTGAATGGGCACAGGGAAGAACTGTGCCCATTCAGCGTTACTGGAGACCAGTGCGAACTGGAACTGTGGAGGAAGAGCCGGGGTCTGAGAGGGAAGCAGCAACTGCCTGAGATGCTGTGTGGAAATAGGAAGGGAGCAAAAGCAAACAAACAAAAACCCACAAACAAACAAATAAAATTTTTTTAAAAATTCTTTCTTTTCTGTGCCTCTCCTAACCTCTAGGTACTTCCTGCTGCGTAAACTTCCAGGCAGCCAACTGGTCAGGAAATCCTTGTCACGTTATCCTTGGGATGTAGCTTTTTAGGTGCAGAGTAGGGCAAGAAAGTCACAGAATGGGAGTATGGGGCACATAGAGAAGAACCAGCACAGCACTCCTGCTGGGTTCTGCTGCATCTACAGATTTCTCTCCCAAATTTTGTATTTTTATTTAGTCACTTTGATGGCAATTTAGAAGGGACAGTAGTAACAGTGTCTTAAATCAGCTCAGAGGATGAGATGAATTCCCTGCCCTCAAAATACATTTTTAGTCATGAAATAAAAGTCCTTGTTCATAATTCCTTAGACTTCAGTTGAATGGAAGATTTATCCATGTCCTATTTTCCTTTTTCTCTTTCTTTGGAAAGAGCTAGCATTAGTATCCAACAGTGGATCACCATGGTTTTTATACATCATGAATTCCACACTTTTTAAGAGTGTAGAATTAATGCTAATGGGGTTTATATTTCACTCTCCCTCCTTTTTAATAAAAACACATAGCTAATATGTATGGAAGGTTTACTCTGAGCCATGTATCATATGAAACTTGACATACATTATTTCATTTAATCATATATAAATGATATTTCTGGTTTCCTCGTATCCCATCTTATGGAGGAGGAAATTGAAGCTAACAAATTGGCCAATGACCCATTATCATCAAGGGGCAAAGCTATGTCTTGGAAAAAAAAATCAAACTAACACAAAGCTTATTTTCTTAACAATTATATATTTTTCTCTCTCTTAAAGCATCCATTTATCTAATTAGTATCCAAACAGATTTACTTAATCTCTAATCCTAACCACAGTTCTCTAAAATAGTTTTTATTAATTAAAGGTAAAAAAACTTACCAGAGAGATGACAGTACCTGTAGTAAATGAAACTTCATGAAATCTATTATTGTCACCTTGTTTTTTTTTTTTTTTTACTATAATCTGTGGCCAAATATAAAACCTTTGGTGACAACAGAAAAAAATCACTATAATAGATGCATCTACCTCTCAAGAACCAATGATGTTCTGTAGACCAGACTGGACTACTGGCTTAGGTCGTATTCTGAGGGAAACCAAGTGTGAGTAAGAGTTTAGTGTCAGGAAGTTTATTAGGGACAAACCCTTGCTATCAACACCTAAGGGGAAAAAGAGAAAGAGAGCAAGGAAAGGTAGGGCAGACCCAATAGCCACACCCAACCCCTCAGAAGCTTTGGAGTTGAAATGGTCCATCTAAGTCAACCTATACTGAGCAGGAATGATGAATCCCTTATGCCCTCCACCCTATGTCCCCCCATCAATCATTGGTCACCCCAGGAAGAACACTACCTCTGCAGTGGAGATCATCCTGAAACTTCTGATAGCTGAAAGGAAAGCTGTCAGCAGACATTTCAGAAGCCAGGGTTATATATTGTTTTTAGAAGGGGAATCTGGGTTATACCTCTCTATATCCATTACAGATGTATTTTTCTACTGAGATATACAAACTAACATCAGCAATAATGAAGAAAATTTTTCTTCTTAAACATGAGTTGACTTTGTCATAAAAGTACCAGATCAGATGATCATATGATGTGTCTGCACCTTTCCAGGTGTCCATTCAACCTGTCTCCTTTCTAAAATTTGCCTAATTCATTATATATATATATATATAATTGAGTCTTGCCATTTCAAATCAGGTTTTGAATTCTTAAATTACTCAAATATGCCAATTGCCAATCTCAAAAGCTCTTCTTTTCTTTCTGCTTTCATAAACACCACCACCAATATAACTTTCAAATACAATCTTAACCTTTTTCCAAATGCATGGTTGGTTTGCGGTAAATTTGTTGTTTGCAGACAAAGCTTCGTTTATTGAGTACAGCAGCTGAGAAAGCTGTTCTGATCTTTGGAGCCTGAAAATCCTATGTACCACCATTAAAACGACACAGTTTCTCTGCAAAAAGCTTTCCCTTCCTCTTTCTAGCCGCCTAAGACACAATGTAATTAGAACAGAGAAAAGAAATCTGAAGCTCAAACAAAAGCTGTATTGTTTTGAAGTTTAAAGGTGAGTTTGTACAAATATCAAAAACTAATTAAGCAGAACAGGTGATATTTAACTACTTTGAAGCTTCAGAAAAGGAAAATTGATTTTTATCTCATTGGATTAAATTACATTTTCATATTGATTGACACAAGCGCTTCTGTTACTGCTCTTCCAGACAAGGTAAACACACTAGCTGCTATTTATTCATGAAACCCTATCCCTCAAAATTTCAGAGACCGTTATTCTAGCATTTTATTATTGAACAAATATTTTGACAGGTGATGATATTCTAGAAGATAAACAGAAATATACAGCCGACCACTTCTACTATGTAATTTAGACTTAGAAAATAAGGTGTAGAAGTAATGGAATGTACTCACAGGTCAATTCTACCTGCGTCTGATGTAGATTAAGATCAATGGAATCAATAAAGCTTAATTAAAGCTTTAACCATTTTATATTTTTGTCAGTCACAAAAACTAAAATGCTAGCAGCTCCGTGATCACTTCAATTCATTTCTTCTCACTTCCCCAGAGTTATTAACAGCTAAGGATAAAAACACATAAGCCCCGTAGAAACATCAAACTATAGACAGTCAAGAAAAATTTCCTAAGAAAATGGGGCAGAGAGGCACATAAAAATAGAGAAGGAATCTTATTCTCTGAAGCACACCCCCCAATAGAAAAACACCAGTTTTAACTGATTCATTGTTTTGTTTTGCATTTTGTTTTTAGAAAGTAAATAATGTGATTAAATGCTCAGAAGGAGGGAGGAGGTTCAGTGAAACAACCAAAAGTTAATCTTGAAGAATGAAATATTTTTTATGACCATAATTCTAGGCTTTTATTATGCTGGTAGGAAATATGAGTGAAAACAGTATCGACTTTTGGGGGACAGTAGAGGGGATTCGTGGAGCCTCTGTGGAATAAGATACAGAGGAGAAAAGGAGCACATTAAGAATTTTTAAAAAAACCTCCTAAAAAGTCATTGTTATCTTATAGGGAATTTTATTATTCTTCTAGTTCATATTTTTACTTCATTCCTCAAATTAAAATTTCAAATGGATTTCCCTCTTAAAATGAATAAAATTCAAGATACTTAAAGTGCCCTAAGTTAGTAAATGATTTTACCCCTGACTACCTTTCTGATCTTACTTCTTACCATTTTTCACAATAAGTTATTCTACTCTAGCCACCCTTTAGCCATTGCAAGTTTGTAAATATTCCACGTACTCACAACTCAAGTCCATTGAAGCATCTATATGCTATATCCCAGATATCCACAAGGCTTGCTTGTCACCACCTTCAGCTTTCTGCTCATATATCAAGGCGGAATTCCTTGAGAGTCCTATATCAAATTTCACCATCCATTATGACCGTTCTCATTCTGCTTAATTTTTTTTGTATGGCTGTTATCACTTGCTGTGATACAATATTGATTGATTGATTGATTGATTATTTATTGTTATTGTCTATCTTCTCCCATACAAATGTCTCCTCCATGAAAGCTTATAGCCCATTCTTTTCACTCTTGTATACTAGCACATGAAGTAGATTTAGTAAATATTTGCTGAATGAAGGAATATATCTCCTTACCTCCCTACAGAAATTTTAGTATAAAATAAGCTTTCATTTTTTTGTTCTAAAATTGGATGTCCCTTGGGACATAGAATAAAGCATTAGTAGAGCCCTAAGATACATACAGGGTAGCATCAGTTCAGAGCTGCTTCCATGGTAATCAAAGGAGTAGTTAGTTAGTCTGGGAGAGCAGAAAGTCATCTCACAGGATTATTTATATCCTTGTGCTAGTGAGTAGAGAAAAAAGTAACTGAGGAATTTCATGTACTCATTACTTATTAAAAGTATGGCTATATACTATAAAAGAGTTTAAGTCCCATACTTTGAAAATTACTTAATATGGTTCAGGTAATATGGCTTTATGTTGATTTAATAGAATGATAGAAACTAAGAGAACTAGATGACCTAATATAGAAAAACTGTTTATCAAAGATGTTCCTGTTCCCTGGTGAACATTTATTAGGAGTTGAAAAGCAAATGATTTGAGGCTGAAAATACTACAGAATGTGGTATTTCCTCTACATGTATTCAAAGAGCAATCAAAACTGGCTCATCCCAGTCTGTTCTAAAACAAATCTACAGATTAGCCAAGACAAATATTTAATTCCAGGCTACCTTTGCTAATTTTTCCTTTAAGGCTCCTAAAAAGTGGTTCTTTTTTTTTTTTTCCAGAATAGCAATAAAAAATCTAGTCATAATATTCTTCAACTGTAAAAGGGTAAATTTGCTACTAGACATACAGAAGACTCTTGGGAATTAGATTTTGCCTTTAGGCCACTAATGTGTCATTCAATGAGAACAGTTAAAAAGAGAAGAGACACTTTGCTCCAGCCCAGGCTACTAAATCATTGGTCCCATATATCAAATAAAGTGAAAAAGTATCTAATTGTCCAAGACCATTAGGTGTTAATTGCTAATGTATTTTAGAACAAATCTGAGAAAAGGCTTTGATTTAACTGTGAATCTGAAGTCTAAAACAAGTAAACCTTTGACATTTAAATTTCTTTGTTTACTATTCTTTCCACATAGATTACATCAGGGCTTCTCACACAGTGCTTTTAAAAATATGTGGAAAGATTGATTAAATGAGCAAAATCAATGTATAAATTAATGAGTATGTTCACTGAGAAAGGAATATATTTAAACTTCTGTTCTAGATTGCCAGATACAGATGCCTTTTTAGATACAGCAACAAAGGCACAATCCATGAAAGAAATAATTGATAATCTAGACTTCATTAAAATTAAAAACTTCTGCTTTGAGAAAGACATTATCAAGAGAAAGAGAAGATAAGCCACAGACTGGGAGAAAACATTAAGCATATGAAAAGATGTTCCATATCATATGTCATCAGGAAAATGCAAATTAAAACAACAGTGAAATACCACTGCATGTCTATTAGAATGGCCAAAATCCAGATCACTGACAATGTCAAATGCTGGCCAGGATATGGAGAAACAGGAACTCATATTTATTGCTGGTGGAAATGCAAAATTATAATATAATGCCACAGTTTAGCAGTTTCTTAGAAGACTAAATAAACTCTTACCATACAATCAATCAGTCATACTGCTTGGTATTTACCTACAAGGGTTGGTTATGTCCACATAAAACTATGCAGGTGGGTGTTTATAGCAGTTTTATTCATTACTGCCAAAACTTGGAAGCAACCAAGATGACCTTCAGTATACAAATGGATAAATAAACTGTGATACATCTAGACAATAGAATATTATTCAGCACCAAAAAGAAATGCACTATCGAGCCATGAAAAGATATAGAGGAACATAAAATGAATATTATTTAGTGAGAGAAGCCAATCTAAACAGGCTGCATACTATATGATTCCAATGACATGACATTCCAGAAAAGGCAAAATTATAGAGATAATAAAAAGATTAGTATTTACCACTGGTAGAGTGGGGAATAGAAATGAATAGGCAGAGCAGAGCAGATTTTTAAGGCAGTGAAAATACTTCGTTTATTA
Organism: Camelus bactrianus; assembly: GCF_048773025.1. Taxonomy (NCBI): domain Eukaryota; kingdom Metazoa; phylum Chordata; class Mammalia; order Artiodactyla; family Camelidae; genus Camelus; species Camelus bactrianus. Next base: position 79,372,391 of record NC_133540.1, read on the forward strand.
TAATGATGGATATATGTCATTATACACTTGTTCAAACCTATAGCATATACAACACAAGAGTGAACCCTAGGTACACCATGGACTTTGAATTATTATGATAAGTCGAGGTAGATTTATCCTTAGTAAAAATTTACCATTCTGGTGAATAATGTTAATAATGGGGGACACCATGCCTGTGTTGGGGCAGGTAGTTTGTGATAAACCTCTGTACCTCCCTCCCAATTTTGCAGTAAATATCTAAAATTTTTCTGAAAAAATAGTCTTTAAAAGAATGAAATAAAATAAGGTCTTTTAAAAAAAAAACTGTTGAGACCATTATTCATGTGGATAACTAAAACAGAACTGATCAGCTTGAATAAATTTCTTGAATTAAATGAATAAAGAGATCTGACCTGATATTTCAAGTGAAATTTCTCTAAAATATTTATAGCAGAACCTAGTTAGGAGCAATGGCTATTAAATTTCAAATTATCAGATTTCCACTATGATCATATATCTTATGATCGTATGTATCTACTTCTAGTCTGCTATTAGGAGAGACAAAGTTATTCTATTAACACACAATGCCTAAATCACCATTGTTTGAAAAAAGAAAGATTCTTTTACTCATCTAACATGTTTAATATGATCTTCATAGGAGAGGAGACCTCTGTCCCACCTTAATGTGAGGTGAGAACAAATTGTTTTCAATTAAATACTTCAGCCCTGAGTGCCACAGTTATCACATCTGGTTGGTTAGGACCAGTCATCATATTGATACAGGAAAATGGGGCACGAAAGGATGGTTGCATCCCAGGTCTCAGTCAAGTACCTGGGATGCATCCCGCCAAGTGAGGGTCCTTGTCTTCGCACAGGAAATAATTCAAGAGTGAGCCTTAGTAGAGTGAGGGTAGATTTATTCAGAGAGATAGATGCTCCACAGACAGAGAGCAGGCTGTCTCAGAAGGCCATAGAGTCCACGAGACATGGGGGTGTTTAGTTAAGGTAAAAGTAGATACACATTCCATAGACAGTGTTGGGCTGTCTCCAAAGGAAGGCAAGAGAGAACGAGAGAGTGCACAGAGTATGGGGTTGTTAGTTTTTATGGGTTTAATAACATCGTATGCTAACAAGAGGGAGGATTATTCCAGCTACTTTGGGGAAGGGGCTGGGATTCTCATGAATTGGGCCAGCACCCACTTTTTGACCTTCTATGGTCAGCCTTGAAACTGTCATGGCACCTGTGGGAGTGCCATTTAGCAGCTATTGTATTACAATGAGGGTATAATGCAGCTCAAGGTCTACCGGAGTTGAATCTTCCACCATCTTGGTGCTTATTGCTGTGTGATTCTTTCAATGGTTATGCCTTGCCCCTTCCCTCTTTCTCAGTATCACATAACTTTAAGTGGGTTAAAAAGTATAAATCTCCATGTACCTGGAATAGAGAAAACAGAAACATTGGTTAATACTATGCATACAGGATCTAAATCTCTGGGTAAGTGGCCAAAAAAAATCTTTCTTTTAAATTTTTTTGAGTTCCATAGGAGGAGAAAATTTGATAAACCACTGATCTGAATCAGCTTCTACTGATTCAGAGGTGAAAGTGTTAAAGAAATTTGACTTGAATTGGATCCATTTGCTCATTTAATTCAATAATTGAATTCAAAATATTCAGTTCTGTTGCAGTTTTTCATATGAATATAATGGTTCTTAACTTTCAATGTCCCTATCAATATTAGTTAAAATAGACTCCTTTCCTAATTCATAACATTAAGCATATAATATCAGAAAAACATGGCAGTCATTCATTTTTCATTCTGCTGGTGAATTGCTTATAAAGTGGTAGTAAAAATGTAAGTGGCAGACGAAATACATGTCTTTTTATGGAGGTCCTGAAAAAGTAAGTTAAGTACACAATGTAGTATCTGTGGGATGGTCACCTACACTACGCCAATTTTGAGATTTTACATTTGTTTTTACAGAGTTGTCTCAGGATTTGAAATTAACAAGAAACCAAAGTGTTTTCTTTTGTTTTGTTTTGCATATCTCTTAGACCTGAATACTAAAACTAAATAGACCTAGCAAACAATAGACTCAATAAGAAAAAGGACCCTTTGATAATTTAGTGCCATCTGTCAGATAATATAATGAGTCCACTAATAAATACATCAAGAAAACTCTGTAAAGTGTCTAGTAACTATCAGAATAAGCCTTATATAAATCTGCCATTAGCTAAGATGAGTAAGAAAAGAAAATACTGTATGAAAACAGCTTTATGTGAACCACCAGAGAGGAATAAAAAACTTCATGAATTCAGGCATTTTTCTCAGTGAAGGGGCAAGCACATCATACTGATTTTTTGATTGAGCCATTTGACAGGCTAGATGGCAGGTCACAGCTGAAAAGACAGCTGGTGTTAGGCATTTCCCATCACTCATATGACAAAAAAGTACTGTGAGCTTAACTTTGAGCAGTGCTTAAGTGCACGCTGATCAGGTTCTGTCTAACATTGTATCAGAAAACAGAACAGGGTGTTTTCAGGGAGTGGAACTGAGTATGTCCACATCACATATGGAATATTTTGTGTTAGGTTGTTAGAATCAAGTTTCCCTCAATGACTTGACTAATGCTGTCAATCAATTGAATAATTCAGATACTATTTAATATGAATGAGAAGAGAATATTGAAGTATTTGATTTAATTGATTTAATTAGCATGATGATTGTCAATTTTCCACCTCAGTCTATTACTTTATATGGGCAATTATAGTTCAGCAAACACTAATTTCTGAATCATGAAGATGAAAACACATACATTAAAAGAGAGCGAGAGATTGGCATGTAATACCATTTTTTAACTAAAATTGATAATCATTTTTATCTCTTACATTTTACTTGAGAATTTTAGTGTATTATATTCATTGATTAATTTTTTTACTTATTTTTGTTTTTTCTAACATAGGCCAGAATGTAGAGAATATTTTAGAGAAACAATATTTTACAAACTGTTTGATACTTTTACCTAGAATAGAATAAAACCGTAGTCTATTTTAAGAGATACAAACATTGTTTATAAAACATATGTACTAATACAATAAACATGAAATGTGCACGGCTCTCATTAATGGCATTCTAGAAATTTTAGTGTGACATGATTTCCTCTAGGCAATTTGTACATTGGAAAGAAGATTTTGAAATCCTGAGCCACACACCCTTCTATCTCACTGAATTCCAGTACTGCTGCTGAACAAGACATTATTATTATTATTATCATCATCATCATCATCATTAACTGCTTTTCACTAACTTAAAATGTCTTTCTGTACATAAAAAATGAGTAAAGCATTTCAGTAACAAAAGTAACCAGACAAGCAATAGTATTTATCTTAAATTATACTACCAATTGTTTAAAGTGCTAATCCTCTTTGTAGTTGTTTTTGTTGTTATTGAATTCATAAATTCCTTGCCTTTTTTCTGTCTTCCTCAAATGGTGCTAGTTGAGTCTCAAAATTATAATACCCTGAAACTAAAAAGAGAAATAATTAAAGTTTTAAAATTTTTAAAATTTGAAACAAGTTTAATCTTAGAGAAGTTTACACAGTACAAAGAACTCCTGAATATTCTTCACTGATATTTGCCTCTTCTAAATATTTTGCTGCATGTGAGTTATTCTCAGGCTCTCTCTCATTCTCTCTCATATACATTTGTACATGTATACATACATATATAAATATAGATATACATATATGTATCAGAACCACTTGAGAATAACTTGCAAACATCATGACACCTTTATCTTAAATACTTCAACGTGTGTTTAAGATAAAAACATTATTTATATAAATATAATGCAACTATCAAAATCAGAAAATTTGACATTGATGCAATACTATAATCCAAAATATAACTTTACTCACATTTTACCAGTTTTGCCCAAAGTTTCCCTCTTGGACTATTTCTTATCCAAGATCACCCATTGAATTTACTTTTCATGTTTCTTTTGTCCACTTTAATCTTAATTGGTTTATCAAGTATATTTTATCTTTCAAAATTTTGATATTTTTAAGAACATAGGCCATTTATTTGTATAATGTCCCTCCATTTGGGTATGTCTGTTGGTCCCTTACCATTTCATTCATGATATGCACATTGGCTAGTAATACTACATAAGTGCTTCTTCTTTAGCACAGCATATCAAGAGGCATATGATATCAGTTTGTCCCATATTTGTGTTGTAAACTTTAATCATTTGTTTAAATAGCATCCTCCAGATTTCTCTCTCTATACTAACTGCTTAGTTGTGGAATAACTAAGTAATAAGAATGGGGTTGTAATTTGAGACAATATAAATACTCTATATGTCACCAAAATTTTATTAATTGGTTTTAACATCCCTCATTCCATAATTTATCATTACTATGATTCTTGCAAAGTGATGATTAGTCCTATTACCATTATTGGTTGATATTCTGCTGTAAGGGAGTTATTTCTTTCTTTCCTATTTAAAAACAACTTTTTATATGAAAGTCCCAAAGAATCTTACTGGGTTAAAACCCATTACTATAACCATTTATGTTCATTCCCAAATTATTCCAGTTTAGTCAATGTAAGCCCATTCACACTAGTGCCTTCAAAGTTTTGACACATCTCCATCATTTTTTTAGTATTTACTTATTTAGTTTTTTTTTTTTTTTTTGCAACAAAAAGGTACTTCAAACTTATCTATGAACTTTTTCTGTTCTCATATTGGAATCATCAATTTCTTTCAGAAACTTGATTCTGTATATTGGTGAATGGTATTTAGAAACTAATATTAGTTCAAGTAGTCTAATTTAAAAGATACTTGAAAAACATCAACTTCAAACACTAAAAATTTTTGTAACATGGCATTTCATATGTTTACCAACACACACACAAAGATCACCTAATCTTTAGAAATATAAAACACTCAATTTTAATTTTTTTAAAAGCCAGAAGAGGAATTGGTCATTTTCCCAGCATAATGAGATTTAGAGAACTATACATGTTATGTTCATGCAGCAAGAATAAGGGGAAATATAGTACTTAGCTATGCCCAATATGCCTATATTATGAAAGCAACAGCGGGAGCATGGTAGAGGAGGGATTTAAAATGGGAGAGAATAGAAATGAGGAAATTTTTCTACATCATTATACCAATCTAGATAAAAGAGAAATAAAGTTGAAACTAATGACAAAATAGTGGTCATGGAGAGTAATACCAGATTTCAGAGGTGTCACTGAAGAATAACTATTGTCTTAGAAGATGGGATGGAAAATTATGGAATCAAAGCTATGTTTTCAGATTTTCCACTTAGAATACAAGGTAGTTTACCATGACAATACATAAAACATGTCCTATTTTTTAAATAGGTTAACTTGGATTTGGACCTGTTGAATTTGATTTTCCTGCAAATTGTATTCATAATGAATTGACAGTGAGAATGTGATTTTGAATTTCTGATGATAAAGATTAAAAATTAAACTTGTGGGTCATAGGAATGTAAATACTACTTAAAGCCTGATAAATGGACATAATCTATTTATTCTTTTTTCATGTATTTTTTTAATCAAATACATACTTAGCATAGTGTTCCAGATTTGGTAATACATCTTGGAGACTGGAAAATGCAAGAAAAGGAATCTTCAACATGGAGACTCTCATCTCTGGTGTTACAGTAAAAATTGTTTAAAAATTAGAATACAGCATGATAAATATCACACTAAAAGTATTACTGCATTAACATTCAAAGATTTACATTGGTTCTCAGTGAGGGATAAAATTATAAGAGTTTGATTTTTTAATTTTTAGTGTATATATTCTAAATTAACAACAATGAGATGTGTAACAAAATATAGCTACCCAAGAGAGTCCTACTGGAGTTAGTTGATTGTTTATTGAGTGTGTTTCAGTAGTTTTTTAATTTTCTTTTTTTTATCTCTTTTTTTGTTTTCTATTTCATGCATAAGAATTAAAGGTAAAGAGACTTTTCTCCCAAAGAAATTTGAAGGGAAAAAATCATTAAGGGGTCTACAGCAAGGACCCTGGGAAATTTAAGTGTAGATTAAAAAAAGAAAGAAAGAAAGTAGAATTTTCAAAATTGGTCAACAGTTAGTTGTCAGTTGACTTTTGAAAGAACTTCATTATAGTGTAATTTGAATGAATAATAATAGGTTGAGAATTAAACTGAAAATGAGTAATCTGCATGCAGTCTATGTAGATTACTTAACTTGTCAATAATAAGAAGAAGGTAGGCAAAAGAAGCCGGAAGCTATAGGAAGCATACAATGAATAAATTAAATGTACATGCAATTATTTTTATTCCATTTTATACTAACACTTGAAACAGGTGATATTATAGGTAATGCATTGTCTGCCTATAACTCTGGGTATATACTATTCTGTTATTAAAAATTTAATAGCCAAACCATATTTTTGTGAAACAATGTTAGTCATTTTTGTGAAATAGTTTATGTTTTAATTAAGGTAGTCCTGAATTCTTATGATTGTTGATTTTGCTGTTAATTTCTCTGGTTATACAAATAAGTATATAACCCCATTAATTCTACTTCAGCTTCTCCAGAATGAAAGCACTCATTACAGACCTTCCTGTTCGAAAGTTGTAGATAATGTTCAGAGTTTGTTCAGAGGGAATCCAAACTAATTGAATGCATCTGGTCAAATAAAATTGGTAATTGGGAAATCTATGCATCTATTCAAGTGAAATTTTTATTGGGCTTTATTTAACACTCTACTATTAATTTCATTAATGAAGCCTTAAAAATGTCTAATTTAAAGGCAAGACATAATTTATACATTTCAAGGACATTCAAGCACTTCCAATAATCTGTGGGATAAAATATAAATTTCTAATCTGTAGCCTTTTTTTTTTTTTTGTCTCTCTAATGGAAAACTATGATGTATGTCACTGACACTCTGAAACTTATCAGAGTAAAAAGGGCAAGACACCTTCCCTATCAAATTAATGGTGTGCACCACACTGACACTGAGACAAGGTGTCTCTCAACAAATTCCTTATGTTTTCTCTACCCATCCAGCAGTTGATTTAGCAGATACGAACCTGCCACAAAGTGTTATTAAAAGAGCAGTACGGAAGGGACTCTAAAGAAGGGAAGTACTCTTAGATCAATGTGTTAGTGTTCCATAAAAATTATTTCTTTTTGTTATTGAGAAGTTATTAAATGCTTGAAAATAATTAGGCATTTTTTATGAGTTAGGACGATAGTAGGAAAGTGAAATGCAGGAGTGTGATTTGTGTATGGAATGGATTCTTCTGATAAAGCAGGACAAAAAATTCTTATTTTAAAATGATTTAATATGCCAAGTAGAATTCCATTCAATATCCCAATATGTCTGTATTATATCAATTTATTTTTTACTTTTAATTCTGATTCCTATCATAAACCATCCTAAATTATAATCATCTTTCAGGCAAATTTAAAATGAGGAATCTATAATGATGTCTAATTTACTGTTTAAAAGCACAAAGTTCAAATTGTTTCTACTCCAATCCATTTTAAAAAATTTAATTTTACATAAATCAATTAGAAAATTTAGCCATGAAAATGTAGTATCTCAGATTTGAGATATTTACCCTTGAAAAAATGCTAGCTTTTATTTGTATTCTGTATATTCATAGGTAAACTTTCTATACATGTTCCCAACTTCTTAGAAAATTTTTCTTCTTATCACAGTAAACTTTAGCCCATTTTAATTTTACCATAAGTAGTAAATTTAGTACTTACCTAATCTATGAGGAATATTTTTGTGATTTAATATGACAAATACAGCTTATTATAAAACATTCAAAAGTAGTTTATTAGAAATTAGATATGTGCCTTAAGTTATAAAATTATACTGACACTATGGTTTCTAAATTCTTTCGAATTCCAGAGTACAATTTAAAGGTTAATTTACATGCATTCTTAATTCCAGACATTGATCTCTTCTAAGAAATAGATGAACACTTAATCCTATGGTCTCTACAAGGACTATTGTATTCCCCACATCAGATTTTATAAACTGATTACTTATATGCATAATTTAAGTTTTAAATATTTTTGAACTTGAAAGGTGCATTTTTCTACAGAGGGCAAAATAGGTTTGTTTTTTTTTTTTTTAACCAGATACCATAAGGGGAAGGCTGTCAGATGGAGAAGGTACAATTATCAGAGTCCTTAAGACAATAATACTTTAAGCAAACAAATGGGATCTAAATAACTGTAAAATTTAGTGTCCTTTAAGAAATGGAAGCTGAAAAACATATTCAAAGAAAGCTCAATCAAGCAAAGTAATCCACTTTCCCAAACTGCAAACACACCCTCAAGTACTTATAAGGGACACACCCAGTTTTTTAATTTGTCACCAACTTCATTTATAGTAGTTGTACAAAGGATTGTATATGGGGAAACTCTTCTGTCCTTATCTTCAAACATGGGCTACTCCATGCCCCTTGATATTCATGGTGCCCTACTTTTTATTACCTTGTAGCAAGAGTCTAGATGATTCCATATAGAAAATGAAATGCAAAGAATCATGCTATTTTTAAATAATTTATTTAAACCTAATGACTGATCTTAGCTCCTCTTGTTTTGTAGAGATGGAGTCAGTAATGCAAAAGACACATGTTGGCCAACAAAACTGAAGCATCCAGACCTAGTGAGTAAATGTCCCACTAGAGGGCCATATCCCACATCTAATCAGTGTGTAATTCTCATTGAATGAATGTTATATTCACCATACAGAACATTATTAGTTATGTGCACATGGGAAATATAATGGCATGATGCTATGAGTCAGATGCTGTAAGTTCACAGCCTTGTTCTGTCTTTTACTAATTATGTGACCTTAGTAATTTTTTTATTCTCTTTGTGCATCCTATTTTTTAAATAGAGATTATAATAGTGAACTCACTGAATTCTTTTGAAGATTAAGTGAGAAAATACAAGTAGATTGTTTAGAATATTCCAAAACTCAAAATAAATATGAAACAAATATTAATATGTAATTTTAATTGCTTATTATAATGATTAAAGAGGATATTGCTTTAATGGTGAGATCTTCATTTTCTCGGACACTATTACTGTTTTATTAATCTCAAATGTGCCTTATCTTAAGACAGGAAAGAGTAATTTATAGAAGGATCCTTGGTAGAAGTTGAATGTTTGTTTGGCTTGGTTTTTGATTGACCTAGAAAAGCCAGTATGTCAAGAAGTTAAGTGTTTCTGGATCCAATAAACCAAGGAATCCAGATGCAGTTGCAGGCTTCTGCAGTTGCCATATAGTTAGTTAATTTACAAGATAAGAAAGGGAATAGCACAGAAACCTTAGCTATAATCGTACTGAAATCTTTTGCAAATGGAATGTTGCAAATTTTTCATTTTCCTTTGAATCTTTTGCTCACTCTATAATTTAGTAAAGATCTTAGCTTACTTTGTTGATTGGTTTCATTTTTCATTTTATTTAAATTATCAGATTATCTTAGCTATGCTGAAAAAAACAAGATGGACCTTATATACTTCATTTTTTTTCTTTTTAAAGAAATCTGATTACTTATAGCATTTTGATATATAATTCGCAAACTACAAAATTCACCCTTTTAAAGTAAAATTTACTGTTTTTTAGTATATTCACAAAGTTGTACTAACACCACTTCTGTCTTATTTTAGGGAGCTTTTTATCACCACAAAAAGAAATTTCATACACATTACCAGTCACTGCCCATTTTCCTTTCCCCCTAGACTCTGAAAACTATTAATCTATTTTTTGTCTTTTTTGATTTGCCTGTTTGGCACATTTTAAGTAAGTGAAATCATGCCATATGTGGTCTTTTGTGACTGGCTTCCTTCATTAAATAATGGTTTCAAATGTCTTTCCTATTATCTATAGCATGCATCAGTACTTCATTCCTTTGTATTGCTAAAAAAAATTTCTATTGAATGTATATATCATTCTTTGTTTATTTATTCATCATTTTATGTTTTGTTTCCACTTTTTGGCTACTATGAATAATGCTGCCTTGAATACTCATATACAAGATTTTGTAGAAATGTATTTTCATTTCTTTTTAGTATATAACTGTAAGTGGAAATGCTGTGTCATATGGTAACTCTTTTAACATTGTGAGAACAAAAATGTTTTCTATTATGGCTACAGCATTTTACTTTGCCAATAGTTTATGAATGTTCAATTTTCTCAACATTCTTGCCAACATTTGTTGTTACATGTCTTTTTGATTATAGCCATCCCAGTGTGTGTGCAATGGTATCTCACTGTGGCTTTGATTTGCATTCCTTTAATGAGTAATGACGTTGAACATCCCTTCCTGGGCTTGTTGATCATCTATATGTCTTCTTTGCAGAGAATTTCTATTTACCAACTTGCCCATTTTTAACTGAGTTATCTCTTTTTTCATTGTTGATTTGTAGTATCGTTTTCAGTAATTTTAATTGGTGTTGGGAGGGACAAGTTTGGTAGTAACAATACAAGTTGAAATTTAAAAATCACATATAAGGAAATAAAATACATAGTGTGGCAAATAAATGCAGACATTAATTAATTAGTTCAATAAATATTTATGGAATGCTTTCTACTTCCAAGATAATGATATAGGCACTGAGCTAACAGTGAAAATTTGCCTTACACACCTTACATAGTAGACAAATAAGGAAATAAATTAGCAGTATCTATTCTGTTACTGATAAGCTCCTAGAAGCAAACAAAAAAGATGTCATGAGAGGGGGTATCTGAGTGGGCAGGAGAAACCTCACTGACAAGATGGCAAAGGTCTGAGACCCTAAGGTATCAGCCTTTTAAAGAGCCAGTGGAGACCATTTAGATACTGGCAACAGCAAAAAAAAGACACTCTCCCTACAGAAGTATTAGGCAGTTAGATAGAAATGAGCATCAGCTAAGGGGAGAGGAAGGGGAGAGAGAAACCCAGAAAATAACAGTACACCTGCACTCAGGATAAGGGGCTCCAAAAATGTTTACTTTCACTAAATGAGGGCCAGCAAAGAAGTTGGCTAGAATTGAACGCAGTGGCTGCACAGTAGAGAGAAGGAGCTGGCTTACTTGACCCAATGCTCATTATAGTATAATTAACATTGCAGTTTGAGCCCCCTCCTGTAGGTTTCTCTGTGTGCATCATGGGTAAAAATGTGTAAAAAGAGATAGGCGTGCCTGAGCACAAGGAATATGAGCTGTCAATCACCAAAACTCCCCCTAAACCCGGATATAAAAACAGGAAAAACAAAGGAGTAGCGCCATTTTCCTCTCTTGGATTGGCCCGCTCCCAGTTCTCAGGGGTGTACTATATTTTACTGCCTTTTACTTCACTAATAAAATCTATTTATATCACGCTCTCCATCTCCTGTTAGAAATTCATTTTTTTTCAGGTGACTAAGAACCAAGATAACTTATTCCTCTCCTCTCAGTAACAAAAGTATTGGGGAATTTAGAAAGAAAAATAAGACCAGTGTGGCTGGAGCATAGTAAGGAATAGAGAAAATAAAGTAGGCAACAGAAGATCACATAGTACCTTGTGTGCTGTGGTTAGGAATTTAGATTTTCTTCTAAATGGCATGAGAAACCATTAAGAGGTTTTAAACAGGGGTGTGCAAGATCTAATTTTCCTTGTGAAAAGATCACCTATTTGGTAAATGGTTAAGAGAAAGCAGAAGTAGATGCATAGAGGTCATGTAGGAGGATATACAGCAGTCAAAGAGAAAGATGTTGCCTTTAACTTTGTTGGTGATGGTAGTGATGTAACAATGTGGGCAGATTTGGAAGCTATTTTGGAAATAGAGCTAATGAAGTTGCTGGCTAATGAGGGGAATGCCATGAGTGGTGAAGAAAATGGAAGAACTCTAGTTGATACCAATTTATATAACTTAGAACTTTTATCTTTTAAAATAATATCGTATCTTTTTATCTGGGTAAATAATTATTGATGCCATTTACTTAACCAGGGGAAAGAAGACAATGAATGTTAATAACTAGTAGGAAGGTGATCTTCTTCCATGAAACTGTTTCAATCAAAAGCCCAAAAGGAATCCAAAATGGAAGCCTCCTGATATCTGGCATAGGCAAAAATATTCTAGGCTGGACTCTTCTTTCACAAATGTTGAGTTTATAGTTCTTTTTTGCGTCCAACTAACTATAACTCACCCAAGAAAGTAAAAATGATTCACCTCAGAGCATGTGATAATCAGCAAGACATGTGTAAATGTTTACTTAAACAATACTTGAGTTGGATAGCAGCCAGATTGATGTAGACACTCTGTCCATAATTACTAGATGTTAAAGCCTCCTGGACTGGTTTCCTATCCAAAGTGCTACTGGACAAATAGCATGGTGAAAGATTAAGGGCAAGGATGTGTTGTTTTCCCTAAATCTTTGATTTCTTTGTCATCCTAATCCCACCTGTGACACCAGGTAGTATGACAAATATCAGCGACCAAGTTCAGACTTACTCACGTGTCAAGGAGTGGCTAAGATCAGGAATAGCTGTATTTACTTAATTTTCATCTGGTCCTTACTTGCTAGTGGTTGGAGGAGAAATTTTATCATGCCAAGTGTCAGAAATATTCAACAATGGTTGTTGCAGTCACCAGGACAAGAGCTCTGGAACCTTGGTTACTTTATCACCACACTAGCCACTGAATCTTTTTATTGGATATATTCCTGGTGACAAATGCTTAAAACATCATTTGATGACAGGAAGTGGGCTGTGCAGAGTCTGCTGAAGCTACAGTAAACTGGAGTATATGCATTTGCTGATGGGTAGAAAGTGTGCTTGTTTTAAAGATACTTTTTTATTAAAATTAATTAATCTCCTCAGGGTTTTTAAATTTCTTTTCTATCAAACCCATGAGAAATAGAACAAACCCTCATAGCCTGAAAGGGAGAAAGTTGATCAAATACAAGATTTAGATCTAATTCTGTAATAGCTGAATCATTAATACATTATAAAGTTTTAAGAATAAAAGAGAAAAAGTGTTTGAAACCTAGTTCAAAGTATCCTGTCACTGTGTTCTAATCCTACTTTAGACATGGGGATTGATTAAATGACTGGATATACCTAAATTGCCAGTATACAATTTGCCCAATGTTTCCATGGTGCTTCTTTATTCTTCCTTGGATACTGTCACCCATTATGAATACTACAGATAATCCAGCCCTTATTTCTTTTTTTTTTTTCAAGTTTAGCAATCTTTAATTCAAATATGGAGTCCAATACAAGCCATTTGTAGGGCTTGGGACTTGTTCTTTATGAAACAAGAATGGAAGAATGCAACAAAATGATCTTTCCACTTTTTCTTAAGAAACTTTGAAGGAAAGGCCTTATTTCTGAGTTGAGTTGAGCTTAGTAGCTATCAGGCCACATGTTCAGATATAGATATTCAAGCATTAAATTAAAAAAATACACTTGAGAAAATAGAAAGGGTAATTGGCTTTCTTAAGTATCTTTATGTTCACTCTATTTTATTAATTTGTTGCTAAGAAGATAGTGTATTTGCCAATGTTTTGTTGTTGTTATTGTCGTTGTTGTCATAAGCCACAGAAGCCTTGTACGTACATACATACATACATACATACATACATACATACATACATACTGGTCTGTGTAGTTGGGACCTACTAACTCAGATAACTAAGCTGTGGGAAAGGCAGCATTGCCTAGGTTCAGAGGCTTGAATACCATCAGGATTCTATCTTTTGATCTTGTTTCTTTCTATATATTGACTCCACTTGCTTCTGTTGTAGTTTTGTCTATTTGATAGGGATATATGCAATAAAGATGTAGTGATGGTGAGAGGAAACACATGGCTAGTGGAAACTGACTATTATAATCCTATGATTTAACTATTAAAACTGAAAAAGTAGGGGTGGAAAGTGGGCAAATTGGGTGAAGGAAGTCAAAATGAAGAAACTTCTAGTTATAAAATAAATATCATGGGGATGTAATGTTCAGCATGGTGACTACAGTTAATAATTCTGTATTGCATATTTGAAAGTTGCTAAGAGGGTAAATTTTAAAAGTTCTCATGACAAGCAAAAATTATGTAACTATACATGGTGATAATGTTAACTAGATTTATTGTGGTGACAACTTCACAATACATACAAGTTTTGAATCTTTATGTTGTACACCCAAAAGTAATATCTCAATAAAAATGTAAAATTAAGAAAACTGAAATGGTCATTTTGAAAAGCTCCACTTAAAATAATCCTGAGGTAGGACTTTAATTTACCCCCCTTGTTCGCAGCCCTTGGAATTCTGGTGGCAAACTGTGTGAAATATCAAGACTGACTTTTGTTTGGGTCAAGTGCCTACAAATCACACCTCATCATAAGATGAAGAAAAAATGAAATCATGTAGGGAGTTATCAGCTCTTCTCTGTCAAACATAATAAAAGAATGGGGGAAAGATAGTTTCCCCAAAGAAAAGAAGCTAGGGTTTCCGCAACATGGGTTGTTGTTACTGGAGATGTTGTGCTGTTACTGGAGCACAAGGAGTTGGGAAATTAAAATAATAAATGTTCAGCACACAAATGGCTGCCTATAAGCAATGAAGAAAATATACTGATGAACTCATAGAAGTTGAACACTTCAAGAGCATATAGTGCAAACCAAGAAAGATGGAAGGAAGGAAGGCAAGCAGGAAGGGAAGAAGGGAAGGGAAGAAGGGTTGGAAAAATGGCTAAATTAGACTTCTTTCTCACAAGTATTAGTCACTTATGTTATTAAATAGTAAATATTGCCAACATTTCATGTACTTCTCAAAATATAAAGTCATTGAATTTGCTTGGAAAAATATTTGCTTTTGTTGTGTTTGAGATACCTAAAGAAATTCTGTGAAAGCCAAAAAATTTTTTCATACCTACATTTAATTTGAAGCTTCTAAATTTGTTTGAATATACTAATTAATTACACTCTCCACAGTCTTTTTGGAAAGTGGAAGATAACTGTATTTCTCCTTTACAGGTGGATGAGCTAGAAGCAGAGAGCTTAAGTGACTTTGTAAAAAAAAAAAAAAACTATAGTGATTCAAGTGTAGAAGCAGGCATTGCCGGTGAGGATGGACACTTGCCTGTTCCTTTAACCATCCGGCTAACTACCACTCCTTCAGTAGAAAGGCTAGTGATCTGTGACCTCTATTTCTTGCCATTTAATTACCTGGAATCAAATTGGACTCTGAGACCAATTGCCTTCTGAATTCATTTTTAAAAGCCCATATTTGAGATGTTTTACAAAAATCTGAATCAAGTATTAGAAAATTCTGTGTTATATGTGGGGTAAATCTGTGTCATTAAGAGGATCAAAGTTCAGGTAATAAATGAAAGAAAATCTGCACTTGAAAATGTATGACTGTCCTGAAATTGTCCTGAAATCCATAAAGTAAAACCTGTTTCTTTAAAAACAAAAACAAACAAACAAACAAACAAGCAAAAAAACCTCCTGGAAAGGAAAACTGTTAGGCACATAAGAAGTGCTTTAAAGGTATTTACGCAAAAGTAAACTTTAAATGAACTCTCTATAAAACCACTGCTGCAAAAGCAGACTTGTAAATCAGATCAGCATTGAACAAGAACAACAAATGTATGTGTCAATACTGCAGTCGGAGGACTGAGTTTACAGCTCCACCTTGAAACTGTAGGATATGGTAGAATGGTGGCCAGTGGAATGGAAAACTCTAGAGAAAACAGTTACAGACTGTTGCATTGGGAACATAAGATAATAAGATATACAAATCATTGATTTAGGATTGATTCTTAACTCCAAAAATTTAAAGAAATTATTTTTATTTAAAAAGAGAAAAAAGAAGTTCATTAATTCCTATTTTCTGATCATGAAGAATATTTTTGTTCATTTTCAACCAAGATGTTACCAATACTCCATAAAATTTATGTTTATGGAAATGCCCACAAACACATGCTGGTTAAAAATCCTAAACATGACTTTACACTTTAGCACCTTCCACTATATATGCAATGGTAGCAATTACATATGAAAGCATCATTAGACACTTAAAATGTAATTTGATTTTGGTTTAACATAAGCATGATTTTTTATGTCATTGAGTTGCAAAAAGAATTGATTTTGAAATTAAAACTAAAACACCTGTGTTCAAATTTACAAACTGCCTGTTGCTAGCTATGTCATCTTGAGCAATTTTGTGAACATCTCTGAGCCAAAGTTTTCTCATATGTAATATAATTTTAAAAACGTTATTTTTATGAAAATTGAGCAAGAAAATATATGTAAATTGCTGCCATAATGCATTGACATATAGTAAGCTTTCATCACTCCTGGTTTTAGTCATCACAACTGCTTTTAATTGGCTTTGCTCATATCCAGAAAAAGTACATGGTACCACCTCAGTAAATTCCCTAAAATATTGTGTAGTTACACCCACAGTCTGTTATGTAGAACTTGAATAATATCCAATATCCCTTTTTTATTAAAAAACATGGATTCATAAACATATTTTTTCTCATCTCAAAGGAAGGTAAGGGACTCCAGAAGATATGTCTTGTTACCAGAAGAAGTTCTAGGACAAAATTGTTTTGGCTTGGACTTCAACAGTATGAATTTGAATTCCATAATCGTTCCCTCTCTGATGAAACAGCTTCCATTTTGTGCTTTTCAATTTGTCTGCATATCATCATTATAATGAAGAGGGTAATAATAGTGTCTGAGAAAGATACTACAAGTTTCTGGCACATGAAATGTTTAAGCACATGGAAAGTTTCTAAAACAGTTTAGCTATATGTACAAAATAGGGTAGTAATACTAATCATGCTCCAGAAGTCTGTTACAATGTTGCAGCTGTTATTTTCTTAAATGCTTAACTTTAAAAAGTAGATCTTAGTGTGGGATACCATAGGAAAGAGCACAGGTTCTAGAGATAAAATGGGTTCTGGGTTTAGATCTCAGCCTTGTTGCCTATCAGCTATAGTGTTTTATTTTAAAATATTTTAAAACTTTAACCTGTATTTCTCATTTCCAGAAGGATGATGGTATTAATCATACCTAATTTATACATCTATTGCACACATTAAGTGAAATAATAAATGGAAGGCATAATTATAATATCTGATCCACAGTAAATTTTCAAAAAACAGCTATTACTTTTACTTAGTTAATACTTTCAAAAAATCATAGTCTATAATTTAGCTAAAGAAAGTATCTTGGCTTCCTGTTGTTTCCTGAATCAAATTTAAACATTGGTCCCTAGATTTAAAGGTCCTCCATAACCTGCTTTCAATATAGCCTTTCACACTTATAGCTCTTCTTTTGGGTGTTCTCTTCTGTATATTAGTGTCTACTACAAGTATATAGATATCCTTACCATCTCCCCACCGGTTAATTATGCCCTATTTATTGCTACTTCTAACTCTGTAGTATACATTCAAGGCCAACTTAACATTCGATCTCATTAACAAAATCTATTGAGATCATATGATCCTTGAGTTGGTTTCTTTGTCTACTTCTTTCCTAATCACATATTTTACATATTTGCCATCTTTTTATGCCTCCCTTTTACCAATAAATCTTTCAAAAGGATACTTTATCAAATTTAAATTAATTAATTTTTGGTCTAATTTACTTAATTGTAACCCTCCCATAGGAGATTTTAAGCCTTGGAGGATAGAGACACAGATTTTAATCATGGTGAAGCTCATATAACCAAGGATAGAGCTAGTTGCAGAGTGACTGCATTAATGAAATAATGGTGTGTTCCACCACAATTGGAATATCTCAACCAGAGGTTTCCTCAAAGAAACATTATCTAATATTCTATTTCCATAAAAATATAGAAATCCAACACTCTACTAGATGATTATAGCACTTTTAGTTATAAGAATTATGGAGGATTTTATCATAAAAGAATATTAAATTTTGTCAAATGCTTTTTCTCTATTAAGATGATCATGGGATTTTTATCCTTCACTCTATTAATGTGGTGTCTCACATTTGTTGATTTGTGTATGTTGAAACATCCTTGTATCCCAGTGATAAATCTCACTTGATCATGGTGTATGATCTTTTTGCTGTGTTGCTAAATTCAGTTTGCTAGTGTTTTGTTGACAACTTTGCATAAATCATGGATGTTGGCCTGTAATTATCTTTTCTTATAGTGTCCCCTGCCTTTGGTATCAAGGTGATGCTGGTCTTTTAAAATGAGTTTGGGAGTATTCTGTCCTCTTCAATTTGGGGGAAAATATTTTTCCCCAGTTATCACTGATATCTGAGAATGAGGCTTACCTTCAAGTTTTTCCTAGACAGAGGCAAAAGTTTGAGCAACACTAATATAAAAGAAAATATCTATAACCAATTATATTTGTATTTCAGGAGAATTTGTATTTAAAGGAAAACTTAATGTGAGAAGGGAAATTATTAAAGATCTGATTTAATGGAGTTAGAGAACTTTTACATTGGCGTTTAATGCCACAACTCATATTTCTCTATGCAGGTCTAATCTGTATTTGTGTGAAGCTGTTTGGGATCTATATGGGAATTATATCCTTGAGATGTTTCCAAATGAGTACAGTTAGATAGGGAAATATTTTATAATAAACTGTACAAAAGCAAAGCTTTTAATATTTTTCTAGTATTAAGTGTTTAATATAATTAAGATATCTAAGTCTGCCCAAATTTGGTAATGAGAGAAATCCAAAATAGAATTATTATGATTTCATGTT
Organism: Camelus bactrianus; assembly: GCF_048773025.1. NCBI lineage: Eukaryota > Metazoa > Chordata > Mammalia > Artiodactyla > Camelidae > Camelus > Camelus bactrianus. The sequence goes on from NC_133540.1 coordinate 79,391,119, forward strand.
GAATGCTGAAAACAAGTGATGATATTTTCTGTCTCTCTTATTAATAGATACAACAATTTTCTAGATGCCTTTCAATATTCTTCTAAAGAATTGTACTACAAAGTCAGTTTCAGTCTGTGGTTAATGTGTTTTCAATAGTTCTTTTCATTACAGATACAGGAAACATCATTTGTTTTCAAAAAGAGGAGGGTACTTAGGAAGAAAAATAGTCAATAAGTGAAAAAGAAAAATATTTGTAAAGTTGCTGAAAGTAGTTTAAAATAATCTAAAGTGAAATTATATTTTTCAAACCTACTTAAACTAATGCCCGTTTAGATAAAGTCACTAGTTTATGGACATTGTTTGTCAATAGATCAATGGTGTATAATGTTACCTAGACAAATTCAGTCATTGCCATCTGCATGTTTTCAGAGCATTTTGCAGTCAGTTGTACAGGTATCTTTGTTTAGAAGTAGACAGAGTTTCTATAAACTCTAAGAAATTTATCCAAGTAGGACTAAGTGATATGTTTATCTTTAATAAAGTGAAAATTAAAGGGAATGGATATTTTAAATTGTTCCTTCAATTAATCAAACAAAATGAATGAGGGATAACTCATAAGAGCTATGAGAAGATGACTTCAAAATAAAATCTAATGTGTAAAACTATGGTATGATTGATATTTGTAGAAAATATCGTTTCACTTTTATGGTCTTTTTGATTAAAACTTATGTTTTTAACTGTTTTGAAATTTTAGACAAAGACTGATATGACATAGCCAACCTACACTGAATAAGTACGAAAACATTCCAAATGTACATGGTAGTCTTTTAAGAAGTACAACTGTAATTTTTAAGACAAATCATATATAGCATTGCTTCATTTGCTCACCATGTTTTTATTGGGCTATTTTGATTTGCCATTGTATCCTTTGAAGGCAGATGATGAAAACAGATAAATGAAGAGATATATGGAAAAATTATATTTGTTCATTCATTCATTTCTGTTTTCATTTATCAAAAATGATGACTGTTACTATTAGATAATACTCTAGGCCAGGAATACCGACTAAGTCGTTTCAATCACAGAACTGATATTCTAGAGGCAGGGATGGGGACAGACAACAAACACAGTAAGAAAAATATATGTTAGGTAGTAATAATTTTCACAGAGATAAAGAAAAATAAAAAGGGGGACAGTGACAATTGTCAAAGTATAAAGTGACAAGGGAAGACCTTACTGAAAAGTGGACATTTAATAAAGACTGAAGGTGAGTAAGTAAGTCACATAGTTATAGAATCATAGTACTCAAGAAATAAGAGAAGGAAACTGTCAACATTCTGAGAAAGGAGTAACAGCTATGTGAGAACAAGAAGTGCAACTTGTGCAGAGTGAGCCACGAGGAATGTAATAGAAGATGTCAAAGATGTGAATGGGTAACCAAAATATGTACTGGTTTCTGCTTTTACCCCAAGTGAGATACAAAACTGTTGGAGAGTTCAGAGCACAGAAGTGACATGATTTAACCTTCTACTTAACAAGATTACTTAGACTTCTGTCTAAAATATATTGGAGGGAAGCATGGATAAAAACAGAGAGGTTGTAAGTGGACTCTTACAATAATTTAAGCTGTACAAAGTTGTGTTTTGGACCAGCATAATAGCTGTTTAGAAAATGAGAAGTGGTTATATATGGAATATATTTTCAGTGTAGAACTGCCAAGATTTACTGATAATTAGTTGTGAAATATGAAAGATAGCTGAAGAATGAATCTGAGATTTGGGGCCAAGGAATTGAAATGTTGGAGTTGTAACTGAGATGAATATGACTGTGGGAGGAGGTTGGACATTGGGGTCTGGGGTGAGGAGAGGGATCCAGATTAAATTTTGGAGAGGTTCGTTTTGAGATATCTACTAGACACTCAAGATAGATGCTGTGGAGGCAGTTTGAAATAGCTATCTGTTGTTCAGACAAGAGGTCCTGAGAGTTATACATTTGAGAATCACCATCATTTAGTCTACTTAAAGTTATGTAAGTGCATGAGATCACACAAGAGAAGATCAGTTAAGCAACATTAAATTAAAAAGAGGTCCAAGTACTAAGAACTATAGTAGTCCAGCATAGAAAAGTCCTATTTATGAAGATGGACCTGCAAAGGAAACTCAAAAATAAGTGACCAGTGAGGTGGGAGGAAAACAGAAGAGTGTGAGTTTGGACATGAAGGCAGTGTCTCCAAGATAAGATAGTGAAGTGTGACAAATGCTATCTCAAGTAGGGCTCAAGTCAGAAGGCTCAGCCTTGATTATTGGATTTAGTAAACGCATCTTATCAGTGATTAGAAGAAAGCTATTTTGTAGAGCAGTTTGGGCAAAAGCCTGACTGGAAAATGTACACTGGGTTGGGGAAAAAGCAATTCAAAACCATGAACATTAACAGACATTTCAAAGAGTCTTCTTCTAAAGCAAGATTTCTTAACCTTTAAATAGTAACTTATAGGAAAAGTCTAATATCCTAATTTCAAAGGGGTGGTGAGTGTGAAGGATATTTGTGATGTTACAGTAGTGTAACATGATTAAAAATGTTTAGTTAGAGCTAATATTGTTTATGGTAGATTGTCAAGATACATAATTAAAGGACATTATGCTTCAGTCACTTAAAGATCAAGTATTTTTTTTCTTTTTTATCCATGAAGATTGACCTCATGAATTCCATCCACACTACTCCTGCATGAATGCTGTATTGAGATTTTCTGCTCTAATGGGAAATTGAGTAATATCTGGAGAATGAATCCTCCAGGCAAGATTTTTGCCTCTTTTCTTTCTGAAGAGAATATTACAGCATAGATAGGAAAGACCAAATTTAAAGAATGATAAAATTCAGAACAAAACCCACTGATTTGTGAGAAAGCAGTGAGAACTGTTGGAACTTTATCCTTGAGTAGAGAAGGGGAGTTAGAATAGGGTATTCAAGTAGAGGAGTCATGAACAGTAATAATAGGAAAAATATCCAAGAAAGTGGGCAAAGATGCAGGCTAGTGAGAGTGTATAGAAATTCTCTTCTGATTTAGTCAGTTTTCCCTGTGAAACAGGAAGCAAGACAAATAGTGAAGAGTGGAGACTGAAGAGGGGTTGTCGGAGATTTGAAGAGAGAGGACAATAAAAACTCCTCCCAGAGCCATAGAAGAGTGAAAGGACTAAAGGAATCTAATGTATCGGTCTTAATGAATTTAAGATGAGAAAAATCTTCAGGTTTCTATGTTTTTCTTCAGCTAACTTAGGCTTTATGGAAGTCACTGTGGAATAGTTGAAGAATTGGATTTGACTGTTTATTTGCAACCCTCATTCAGTAATTCATTCAAGAAATACTCAGTGAATACCTACCATATGCTGGTAATTCTTCTAAACACTGGTCATACTGTTGTAAACAAGGTGTTGAAGGCTTTGCTTTTGCAGAGCTTGTAAACTGTGGAAAAGAAAAATAATCAAAGAACAACTTAAAAGTGTGATGATAGGAACCTTATGGGAAAGTAAGTCTTTACCTACTTTAAGAATGTAGTTTTCACCTACAGAGTAATAATGTAAACTCATTGAAGGGTTATGGAATACATCCCTGAGGAAATTATGCGCTTTCTAAGACCGAAAGATTACATAGTCGTTTTGGATAAAGATAGAGTATCACTAAACAAGTACAGGCAAAAATACAATTTGCTGGTTTATTTTTAATTTCCGTCTGAAAATTAACATATCAAATCTTTTAATCTAGCCAAATATGACATTTGACATTATTATTTTAATAATTTATATAGAAGTATGATGTCTTCCATTTAATATTTATTTCCATGCAGTAACTCACATGTACAACCAATTATTTGTATCTACTTTTAAGTTGTCACATTGGCTTTTTATATATTCACCCCCTTCCAAAAATAAAACTTCTTAGGCTCTGGGGATGAGCAGGGCCAAGTTTATGTTTCTGTGGGGTTTATGGTTCCATGTAATAAAGTGACTCATGATTTATTTCCTACAGAAAATTTATCAAAGTTTTTATCTTACTTATTTGACATTTACTATGCTTACTAATTTACTAATTACCTATTGCCTGCCTCGTCCTAAGAAAATGTAAAGAACAAGGGCATTATGCTAAGTGAAATAAGTCAGACAGAATAAGACATATTCTGTATGATATCACTTATATGTGGAATCTAAAAAGCATAGCAAATAACGTAGTGAATATAACAAAAAAGAAGCAGACTCACAGATACAAAGAACAAACTAGTGGTTACCAGTAGGGAGAGGGAAGAGGGAAGGAGCAAGATAAGGGTAGGAGATTAAGAGGTACAAACTATTAGGTATAAAATAAGCTATAAGGATATACTGTACACATATCCAATATTGGAATATAGCCAATATTTTATAATAACTATAAATAGAATATAATCTTTAAAATTATAATCATTGTATTGTACACTTATAACTTAAATAATAAAGAAATAAATTTTTAAAATGCAGAGAACAGAAACGAGGTCTCCCTCTTTCAGGCTGTATCCCAAGTGTCTGTGGCTCTTCTTGACATTTAGTGTTCTTAATATCTATGGAATGGATAGATAAATGAATGAATGAATCTCATTCAGACTTGACGTTTGTGAATACAGCATCAGCTGTTGGTAAAATTGCTATTCATTTTGTAGTTAAGATGAAGAATTTTTTTTGTAGAAGAAAAGCAGTTTCCATTAAGAAGGATGAAGTCAGGATTACACTCAACGTCTGCCGAACAGTTTGTTTAGGCTACAGAGTTGCTGTATAAGAGGGTCTTTCTGTTAAATGTAGAAGCTTGTTGAGTTTGTGAGTAAGTGAGTTTGCAGTATGAATTCTGCAGCATGAATGTGGCACTTTCTTCAGGGTCTGTATACCCATTCATCCCTTGATGGCGTTACTGATGACCTATCATTCTTACAAGTAATTAAGTAGATTTCACAGATCAGGACCTTTAGCTTTCTCATATCATGCTGTTACTAATATTTTCCTGTTTCCATGATTAACTTGATATTGGTCAAATTTTGTTAGTAATTTTTCTCTTGAGTTTCTAGTATGTGTAAATTTTTTTTCTTCAAAATGATATACCTATATTCTTACCAGTGAACATTCACACAGCCGTGTGTTCTTCTGGAACTCTAAGATAAGATTTTGTTGTTGTTGCAGTTTATCGTGTGCTGTTACTGTCTTGTAAGTGACTACTCCACTGCACCTCCTTTACATACTCCCAAATCCATAAAAAGAATTTTTTATCTTCTGTATAAATGTGCCTAAAGAGAGAAAGCGATATATCAGAACTCTAGGTGAATTAGTCAGTGTACTATTCCTTGTCATTCTGCCTTGGTAGGAGTGCTTCACAACAAATGCTGTTCAAACTACTTTAAAAAAAATCTAAATCTGACATCTGTAAGAGGTCCAAATCTTGTAGCCCCAGGGAAATTTGGATACCTCAGAAATCCTCAGGACTAGAGAAATGAAATGGTCTTTGAATAATCCAATAAGAACTTCATTAAAATTATATGAAACCCATGGATTACACAAGATTGACACCTGAAGGAGATAAAGTATAGCCCTCAACTGCTGAAGAATATGTCACTAGCCATGCTTCATAACAACAATAATATAGTAAAGAAATAAAGATGTATATGTTTATGTATCTTGAGCTTTATGGCATTTCAATATGTATTATACAACATGACTTTAGATTTTGCATCATTATATAAACATTTCTGAGGCTCCAGGAATCCTGACCAAGCAGAAAATAATAAAAGAATAACATCAGAACAGAAATGTAGGTGTTGCTAGATAAGAATTATTTATTTTATCAGCACAACACTTTAATGATTTGTACTCGAAGCAAAAATGTAAATTTTATCTATTTTGAACTGAATCACTGCTTGGAACACTGAATTTGGCTGAATAGGCTGGGACCTGTGGTAGTAGCTTCTTAAAGGGCCTGGCTTTCTCTCAGGAAGTCATTTATTCACAAAAGAAAAGCCCTAAAACACAAATAATTGAGCTCATAAATGCTCAAACTTATATATACATATATATATATATAATTTCTTTCTCAAATAGTTCTTCATTTTAAAATAAAAATTGCAAACACAAACATGACAAAATTTAGTAAATATATTTATTGAAATAAATTAGAGGAAATTAATTTATCATGTGTGGAAAAAACAGAAAGTTAAAAAAATTTGAGGGAGATTAGAGAAGAAAAGAGGCAAAAACTAAAAAGAAAAGGAAAGAAAAACAAGTTAGGCAAAGAGTAAAATTGATCAAGATAGAAATGAAGGAAACAAGAAAAGGCAATATATAAAAGATGACCTTTTAAGTACTTTTTGTTTTATTGAAGAAATACTCCTTTCTCTATAATGTTTTGACCCTCTACCTATACAGGTTTTTTCACATCTGTCCCACTTGAACCAAATTACTTTAGAAGTAGGGAAAACCTGAGTGGAAAAATTTCTCTTTAGACCAAAATTGCTCTAAAGCCCATGCACATCCTTGTCATACTGCCCTGCTCTACTCTCCTACTTCTGCCTCCTCCTTTTAGCCCTTTGAATAGTATTTCCTTTTCAATTGTAAAAAACAGACCTGAGATCTTGCAGCATCTCCCAGAACACTTCAGAATTCTTTCAGCTACCCATCATTCTCCTCTCTAACCTGGGAGAAAGAATCGTCCTCATTGAAATGTCAGACATTTCAGTCCCTTCACAAAGCCAGAAAAGTAATTAAAGCCCAATGGTAAATATACCCTTGAAGTTTCTAAGCCTTTGTGGTCTGTCTCTGCAGCTGCCAGTGACTTTTGTTTGAGAGAAGCTCATAACCATTCTGAATTCTGTCAGATCAGTGACAGGCAGGGCTGCGGTGGGAGGGTATGTAGGCTGGGACTGCTTTGCCTTCCTATGTTGTTGACCATGGAAATGGTTCTCGCACCTCATGGAGTTTCATTGTTATCAAATCGATGGTATTTTCAAGCCCTGGTTCATCAAATGCCGAAAATATGTGAAAGTCTATAGAACACATTAACTGTAATAAAAGAGAATGAAAGTTAAAATATTTTTGAAGACACCACATTTGTAAATCAGTTTACAGTTTTCATTTTTGAATACCCTTTGCACTCCAGTTTATGGTTTTTCTATTGTCATTAGAGAATTATACTTTTTTATTATTATCAATTAACCAGGTAAATTCTATCGGAAAACATAATAAGTAAAACAGATGTGAATGACGTTTTGCTTTGGTGCCAGTATCCTAAAGTTACTAGTGTAAGGCTGACACCTAGTGGAAGAACAGCAACACTGGTGAAATAAAAGATTGTCTGGTTAAGGCTAATAGCTATGCAATTATTTCCACAGATCATCAACTGCTATAATCTATGAGAAAATAATTATAATAATAGTTTAAAAGCATTATTACTAAGGTACCTTGACATATTGTCCTGTCTTCTTTGAAATGTGTGTGTGTATTTGCAAACAAAACATGTGGGAATTAAGATTATTCACTGAGACCATAGAGATTTTAATTAATTTGTCAGGTAATGAGTAACTTGTCAAGTAATAAGTAAGTAAGAATACAATATATTTACTTTTACTCTTGGTATTTTCTATCTTTGTGAGGGAATGAAGTTGTTTCAAGACCCTCAAAAACAATTAGGTCCAATATAGGAGAATATTGAAAAACCTTCTCCTCCTCTGAATCATAAACTTCCATACTTGCTTCCTAAAGACAGTTTTATTAAAGAATAAAGAGTCTTTTCCAGAGTCTGAAAGTAAGTAGGTAAGTGTGATGCCAACTCTTTAGTGTAAGAAATGGTTTATTCATCTATATTCCCAGTGCATGGGACTTGGAAGTCAGTGAGGTGTTCAGCAAAATATTGGTACACATGTTAACATGTACATGGTTTACTGCTCTAAGAGGCTTTGCAAAATATCTGTATTGTAAAATATCACAATACCTGTACCATTTAATCATACATTAATCATGTGAAGTTCTCTATATTAGTACAATATATATAGAGGGTAGACAAAAGAGTATTTTCACTCCACAAATATTGGATTCTGGAAATTTGTCAGATTTAATTACAAAATCTCATAAATGTTATTAATTATGATACCTTATAATGACATGATCAAAGGTGACAGCTTTTGTAGTATATAGTAAATTTTATAACAGTCTTTGGAATTTTATTTGTTTTGTTGAGAATAATGATTAAAAAAAACTAAAGAAACCACATTCTAAAATTTTCAGGGTAAACTGCTTAGGATCTTCTGTTATTTGCTATCAACAAATAATGGTGAATTTTTGACTCTTCTAATCCATCTCTTTTATTATAAAATATAGTTATTTATATTAAATGATAACTAAAAAAATATAGGTTTCTTCATCTCCATGCTACTTCCACATTCAATTTTCCTGAAATCCCAGCTGGATAGTTCCATTCCCCACCTTAGAGTCTTCAGTGGCTCCTTCTTTTTGGATATGATCAAGGTCAAAATCCTTGACAAACCATGCTGGGCTTCATCACCTAACCTCTACCTACCCCCTACACATACCACAATTCAGCTCACAGAGAGCTCTGTTTTTCAGTCAAACTCTGCTCCATCTCCTTCGTTTGTCCTGTTGCTCTCTCTTTCTGCTTGACATTGTTCTTTCCTCTGATGGACCGCATCCAGGATTTGTGTGTTAGAAAGGAAAGGGACACTTGTGATCACTCAAAAAGACAGTGGGTTCCACCATGGTTCTTGTGACTGCATAGTTTTTATAAGTACTGTATTATCACTATATCTCAGTTTCCTCATAATGCCTAAGTTTTTCAGCCAGAAATAGTATATGTAAAGGGCATGATAGAAAATAGACACTCAATAAATGTTAAATATTGTTGTCTCTTGAAAATCTTATTTTCAAAGTAAAATTTTCTATAAAACCATCCCTGCTCTGCCAGACATGTTACATAATTTGGCCACACGTCTGTTGTCATGCTTACTCACATTATATCACAATCCATGATTCTCAAATTTATTTCCAGTCTAGATCTGAGCTCTAGGATTGTATCTCCAATGACCTACTCAACATTCTGTGATAGCTCATAATATATCAAACTTAAATTTCTAAAACACAATTATTCATATCTCCCTTCTAAATATGCTCACCTCAGATGTTATCTGTCTAGTAAACAGGCTCATCATTCACTGTTGCTTAGACTCAATGACCAGTTCATTGCCAAACCCTTCCTGTTTTACCTCTCTCTTCAATTTCATCTTCATAAGCTTAGTTCAAGTCATCATTCACTCTTGACTAGACTCCTGTGCCAACCTCTTAACTCTTCCTTACTTGTCTGTTTTCTACGTCTAGTCCAAACGACCCATCCAATCCTCATCAGATGCGAATTCGTAAATGATGAAACTCATACCAATATCTGGCCGTCACTAGAGTAACATCCAAATTTCTTACTCTAGGAGGCAAGGTCAGTGTGATTGTCCTGTTTCCCTTTCTGAACTTGTATCTTGCCAAACTCTCGCTCATTTACCACAGTCCAGCCCAAACAATCTCCTTGATATCATCTGGGTATGTGTTCAGTTCAGGTTAATATAACAATACCACAGACTGGGTGGCTTAAACAACAAGCATTTATTTCTTACTGTTCTGGAGGCTGGGAAATCCAAGATCAAGGTGCAAGAAGATTCTGTCTCTGGTGAGAGCCCATTTCTGGCTGTGTCCTCACAGGGCCGAAGGGGCTGGGAGTTCTCTGGAGTCTCTTCTATAAGGGGATTTGTCCCATTCCTGAGGGCTCCACCATCATGCTTAATCACCTCTGAAAGGCCCCACATCCTAATATCATCACATTGGGAGTCAGGATTTAACATATGCATTGGGGGAGGGGGGAGGGAACATAGCATTCAGCCTGTCAATCTCATTCCCAGCTTGGCCTTTGAATATGTCATGCCTTCTGACCAAAATATTTTCCCACAAATACACACAAAGTTTTTCCCTTACTTCTCTGTTCAAATGGAAATGACAGATCATTGCCTCTACATTATCTTATCAACACCTGAATCTATTTCATTTTTTATTCACATAAAAATGTTTTAATATCTCTAACCTTGAAATATAACCTCCTTAGGGGAATGATCTTGAAAGTTCAATTCACTGTCATATTCCCAGTGGATAGTACAAATTAGGTGCTTAAAAAGATTAACTGTCCTCTCCTCTCCAACTTAACAGAGGCAGTGTCTGCATATGGCAAAAGGCATTTAGAAACACATTTTTGCAGTATTAAAATTGGTAATTAATTGGACTTACAACAAAATGAATTATAATAATAATATAAGAAAATGTTAATAGTGGATTACAGTCATGGAAGGACTAAAGGCTTTACTTTGCCTCTCACAAAGCTTAAAATAGGAAAAGCACAAAATCAGTCCCCTTGAATTCTGAAACCAGCCAATACACTCATGTTGCATAGAGCTTCCAGTTCTTAATGTTAAATAACAAACATCCTTTTGTTTATACAGAGCAGTCATCTCAGACTTGCTTTCCTATTGTTTGTTTTAGGTCAGACACCTTTTACTTTCCAAGTCTTAGACTAGTACTTCTTCTTATGATTGTGTTCCTATAACTTTCAGTCAGGTATTTATCCACATCTGCGTTCTGCCTCTTATCATATAATTCTCCATTAAGAATTCCAGGTTGTATATTAAACATTTTTAGTATGTTTGTTCTTCTTGGGCTAAAGATTTCCATCCTGATCCATGCTCAAGTACTCTCGGCAGCTGCTTTTGGCTTTTCAGGGACTGGTGTGAAAAACAACAGACTTACTGTAGCTTGTGTTAATATTTTTCTAGTTTAATGAAGACCCCTACAGGGATGGTAAAGCTAGAGTGGAGAAACAGCATATCATTGTGGTAAGAGCTTCAGTTCAGGCATAAAATGCAATGCAACTGAATTTGAATTCTAAATCTTGTTAATTACTAGCTTTGGGTATATTACTTAACTTTGCAGTTTCCTCATTGGTAAAATGTAAATACTAACAGACTGTATATTGATTATGTTATGAATTAAATGAAAAAAAACTATGTTGTTGATGTTATAACACCAACATTGTATCTTGATATTGTAGATTAAATGAGAAAACATACATGTGAAATGTGTAGTACAATGTTTGGGACATAGTATACACACAACTAAAATTTGATAGTGTTATTGTTTAAATTTCCTTAAATTTGATCTTACTTAATTTTTATATTAAAATATGTTAAAGTATGTTTTTTAAAGATATCAGTGAAGATTACTTCTATTATTTCACTTGTTTAATATTACAGAAGATAATAGAATTTAAAACTTGTCAACTGATTTTAACTGATTTGTTTATTATATTACTCTATCTTAACCAACTCAGTGAGATAAGCAGGATACATATTAATATGCTTTTAAAATCAATGAGGAAAGAAAGGTTTAAAAAACTTGTATATCTGATAAAAAATCACAGGTCAAGACTAAGACCTAAATTGTCTATATTCTAGCAGCCCAAGTTATTAGGTTCTTAACAGAATATCTTAATTTTTTTTAATGTGTGACTTCTTTTGATGAATAACATTTATTAAACACTTACTCTTTTAGGCACTGTTATATAAAATTTCAATATATTCATTCATTTATTCTCTCAAAACTTAACTTACAAAATGACTAGTTTTATTATCCTCATTTTATGAGTTGAAACTCTCTAAGGGCTAAGTAATTTGCCCAAGGTCATAGAGCCAACATGAAGAAAATACTTAAGTATATTAGTAGTGTAATAGTCTGGATGCACTATTAGGCATCCAGAAAACAATAAAATTTTTAAATGTATTTTTAAGTAACTTTGAAATCTGGTTTTTAAAAGAAATGTTCAAAATGGGAACTACACATACACAGTTTTATTTTTCATTCTTTCTGCCATATATATGACATAGATGATATATATATTATATCACATATATATGTATATTATATATATTTCCATGGAACCTAATATTTATTTGTTCCCAATTTGTTACCCTGGGAGTTCCGACTGTTATGTACTTGGGCCTTAGAATGGTCTCATTAGTTAACTGCATGCAGCACCACAAACATTAAGGAATGCAAAATAGTCAACAATTAAATTAAAAACAAATAGTTCAAATTCTTACTGAACTTGTAGTTATGTTAAATACAAACTATCAAGGCCAACACACCATTGACACTTGTGTCTCACTCCAGTCACATCTGGTCACCTTTTGGATGGCTTTGATGGGATACATCAGAGGTGCTGTGAGCTGCTAAGTACATGGTCAAAGGGACAAAGAAGTGGCCCTCCAAGCAGGGAGACAGATTCGAGTCTTCTATTTGTTACTTAATGAGCTATTTGACCTTTGATCTGTTGTTTGTTAAATTTATTATTTTATAACTCAGAATGTCTCTTTCCAGAAAACAGAGATAATAAGGATCCAGTGGGTAGCTGTGAGCATTAGGTAAGGTCTTCATATGAAGCACTTAAGGCATTTAAGACCTCTCAAAATGGAACTAAAATTAAAATAATACATACTCATATTTTATATACATTTAATAACTGTCTTTTTGTCTGCTTCCTGTCAGTTCTCACAGATAATACGAGTTGGGGATGCTGACTGTCAGAGTACAGCATATTTTCATTCCTGTCAGGTTTGTACTCAGAGAACACTTTTGTGAATTGCATAATTCAAACCCAAAATCGTAAATCATTTGATTTATAGAATGGCCATAGTTCATACAGCAGCATTTCTCTTTTCTTTCTAGACAACACATGCAAGACATCTCCAGAGTACTCACTCCATTCTTTGTTTTCTAATCCACTGTCTGAAGAAAGACCTGAGTCAGTGGTTTTTGTTATCAGGATATAACTCTGCAGTGGCATTTGAATTATTGTGCACTGTTGTAGTTAGTAATTGCCGCTATGTAAATGCAGATAATGCTCAGCTACTTTTAAAGACAGCCTCATATTTAAGCATACCATAGCTCTGTAAATTGGCAATTCTCAAACAGGAGCCATAATCATAAACCCACAGTTTGTACATGTGATTTAAAAGAGCTTATTTTAAATAATCACTGCTTTGTTTTTGTTATAGACTGCCAAATGATTCAATGTTTTAGTTTTAGTCCTATTATTTAACTTTGATTTTCAGATCATGTTAGTGTGAGAAATAAAATTTCCGTGAGTTTATGATAAGCTGTAGAGCAAAATATTTAAAGTTGGAGTTCTACAGTTGGACAGTTTGGCTCATGTTAGCTTAAGTATTTAAGTATATTAGTAATGTAACCAGAAAAGCCGTAGTTCTATCCATATAATCTATAAACATTCATCTGAATTTTTAAGTTAAATGTAGACATTTTCAGTAAAAAGGAAAGAAAGAACATATTCCATATACAGATGAAGATTAAGCATGTTGTAGTTAGCACCTGTCTGCATGAGGTATGAAATGCTGGTCTCATGGGGAAAAAAATACACTTCTATCAAAGGAGACAAAGATTCCGGTCTTGATGCAGGAGACCTTTTATACAAGTTCAAGTAAAGCATGATTTCTAATTTCCAGACACAGAAGTTGCTACTAAAGATATAAAGAATAACCTTTGGATATTTTTGTGCATTCTAAAAGATTGTACAATATTGATTTTTAAAAAAAGCTTTGCACATTGACGAATGATTCAAATACAGGTTCTGTAACAAATGGATATTATGATATTAAAAAAATAAACTCCTTGAGCCTTAGTGTTTACATCCATAAAATGGACATGATATTAACTTCCACAGAGGGTTGCTGTACAATTAAATAAAAACAAAAGTTATAAAATGTTATAAAAAGGGCCTACAAAGCAAAAAAAATTAGTATTTTTTTTCTTGCTTCCTATCCTAAGGTTTGAGTTGCCTAGGTATAAAAAGGATCATGAAATGCTTCCTGGAAATTGATGAAACCTGACAGCATTCTTCATGGTTGAAGCTATACAAAATATCTAAATGGACAAAATTACAGTTCTTGAGTTCCCTTCTTCTCTGAAAGGAAGATCACCACTCCCCACCCCCACCCCAAAGGCTATCTAGCACTTAGAGAATTTCTGCTGAGATCTAAGAAGATTTATAAACAGTTATGTCTTACTTAATAACATGCTTCACAGATGCATCTAGGCAACCATTATATTGCTCTGTGCCATACGTACAAGGCAATTTCTAAAGAAAAACAAAATACTAATAATGATAAAACAAAAACTAACATATACCAAGTTACTGAGTGCTACCATTTTCCTAGATTATCTCATTTAATTCTTGAACCAGCCTCACCATGTTAGTATTGTTAAAGTATAATTTTCAAAATGTTAAATATATGACCCTTACACAAATATAAATTTATATGTATAAAATATTTTATTCAAGTCATGCATACTGGAATCTATAATATAGTAAGGCTGTTTCAAATTGCATTTGAGGATCTGGTCATTGATAGGCATTTTAATTAAATAATATTAGGATAAAACTGATGGTTAGCTACAAAAGTGATTAATGTGGTTAATATTCTACAAGATTATAAACCATAAACTTTGAGGTTATATTTTCCACTGGTCAGAAACAAATTTACATCTCTACCAGACAAAAGTCTACAAGTAATGTGTAAGTTCACTAATTCTGAGACCTTTAATAAACAGTAAGCAGGGAATGGACAAAGCACATTTCCCAAATAATTAATTAGTCCTCAGGTGGGTCTTTATTCCTGTATAACCACTCACCTTTTAGCTTTATTTCCAAGTTCTGAAAGCCTTTCTTAACTGTATTATTACAGCCATATTTCAAGTAAGTAGTTAAACTGAATTTTAGATATTTCAGGTCAGTTGTTTAAGGTCCCATACCTTATTCATGTTGAAGTCAAGTTTAAAACCTAGGTTCTCTTGTTCTAAAACCTTAACTCCTTCCTATCATACTTATTTAATATGCTCGGTAGAGTTAATTGTCTGTGCATTTTATTTTCCTTTATCCCTTACACGCATCCTTTCCTTTCCAGTCCCTTTATGGCTATGCTGTAACCTAACCAGCAGCTAACTGAGAAAGACAGAAAGTTAGTCTAGGATTCCCAAGCTGTGTTCAGTAGGATTGTACAGATACAAGTTTTTCCTTGCCTTCCTGGGTGAAAAATCTGGCCAGCTGGAAATGACATGAGATCAAATTCTGGCTTGAGCTGACATAAAGCTGTCTACGGAATTTGCTTATAAATAGTTATATTGTTTTACTGTTTATCTGTGGTTATTTGATTAGAGTAACTTAGAATAATACTGAATCTATAATTTCCAAAATAAAAAAAAAAACCTATTCTCAAGATTTTAGGGAAGGATACATCCTATAGTACAGATATTCTAAATAGGAGGAGAGAATTTCTAAGTGAACAGCTCTGTGATTTCCAGCAAGTCACATTCTTGAGGAGATCTTCACTTGACCCCGCTGTCTGAATCCTTGAACTCCTCTCCCTTGTTCATGTCTTCTCTCTACCCCCTTCTCTCTCTCTCTTTCAAACACACACACACACACACACACGTACTGATTGCTATCTATCCATCTACCTATGTACCCATGCATCTGTGTATCCATCATCTATTTTCTTTCTATTCTGTGTCTCTTTTATTGTAATACAATCTATA
Source organism: Camelus bactrianus (assembly GCF_048773025.1). Taxonomy (NCBI): domain Eukaryota; kingdom Metazoa; phylum Chordata; class Mammalia; order Artiodactyla; family Camelidae; genus Camelus; species Camelus bactrianus. The sequence continues at coordinate 79,406,811 of NC_133540.1, forward strand.
TGACAATAGAACAGTTTTGTTGTTCTTCACACCTATATACACAGGAGCAAGAGACAGATAATTGGCAAATAGTAATAATTGATGGAGTTAATAAAAATGAATTAAAATAGTTTGCATATCTAATGCATTTGTGTTTTTATAAATCTTTTAATACTTGGATTTACAATTGCTACTGTTAGCTGAAAAGGAATAATTACTTCAGAGTTACCTGAGAAGCTCCTTTCAAGTATCACAACCTTAAATTTATAGCCACTTCAATTGTGCTCTATCCATGGCTTGTTTACCAGACTATTCACAAGACAACGTGTCCTTTCTTAAACAGAATTATTGATATGTAGCTGATGTATAATACACTGAAAGTATTTAAAGTGTAAAATTTGGTAAGTTTTGACATATGTATCTGCTCATGAACCAGGACCACAATCAAGGTAATGAACCTATTATCGCTCCAAAATCTCCTCACACCCCTTTGTAATAGCTACTTCCTCTCCCTCCTGCTTTACACCTCTCTGCCACATACATATATCCCCAGGGATACCTGATATATAAATATAGTCAGTCTAACTTTCTTTTCAATTGTGTAACAACGGGGTATCTTTTTTCCATCCTTTTAACTTTAACCTGTTTGTATTTTACATTTAAAGTTGGTTTCTTATAGCAGTGTATAATTGACTTTTGCAAATATTATACATTTAAACATATCTGGTTTTTAATTAAGCTGATGTTTGCATTTAGTGTTTTTGATACTTTTGGATGAATACACCACCTTGCTATGTAATTTCTGCTTGTTCTGACTGACCATTTTTCCTTTTTGTCCTTTCTCTACTGTCTTTGGGTGTAACATGTTATGAGTCCTTTATAATCTACTTTGTTGGAATTGTAGCTATAATTATTTTGGCCAATAATGGTTGCTTTAGAGTTTATTGTATATATCTTTCATGTAGCACAACCTACTCCCAGGGCATATTATAGCACTTCATATGTAGTATAAGAACCTTACAACAATATATATACTTCCCTTTTTCCCATCCTGGCCCTGGAACTGTAGTTGACGTACATTTTCCAACATGGGTCTGCTGTTTCACTGTTTACTTACGTTTGAGAAATACTTTATCATTATTTCCTCAAGCATTCTTTCAATTGGCTCTTTTTACCCTTATCTTTTGAGTTCTCCAGTTACAATCATATGAGGCCACTTAAAACTTTCCCAGAGCTCACTAATGCTCTGTTCATTTTTGTTTCCATTTTTTCTCTGTTTTATTTTGTGTAGTTTCTTTTGCCATGTACATGGTCAAATTCATGAAATCACAAATTCACTAATACATTCTTTAGCAATTTCTAATCTGCTGTTAATTCCATCCAGGATATTCTCAGACATTGTAGTTTTCATCTGTGGTATTCTAGTTGGGTCTTTTTTATATCTTCCTTGTCTCTGTTTAACATATACTTAGCTTCGTAAGCATGTGGAATACAGTCATAATTTTTGTTTTAAGATCTTTGTCTACTATTTCTTTAATCACTAAATCTCTGTATTGGTTTCAATTGATTAATCAAGTTTTCCTGCTTTTCTGTATAACTGATCATTTTTAATGTGATGACAGATATTTTAAAATTACAACCTGATGGGCACTAGACATTTTTTAATCCCCGAAACATCATTAAGCTTTAATTCCAGACCCAGTTAAGATCCTTTTGAATCTTTTCTTTAAGTTTTTTAGTAGGGTACAGAAGAGTACTTAATCTGGGACTAAAATTCCCCCAATTCAGAGGCAAAATACTTCTGGGAACACTACCTAGTGTCTCATGAATTATGAATTGTGAGATTTTCACTCTAACAAATGGCAAAAGGAACTAACTGTTCTTGGCATGCTGAGCTGTAGATATTGTTCTCTCTAATCCTTTGGAAATATCAGATATACTGCTTTAAAAAATTAATGTATATTTATGCTATATAATTATTGTATTGTGCAAGTTTTAGAGTTTCACTTGTGCACACCACTCTTCACCTTTTTCATACAATGAAAGAAGTCTTGGTTTAGGTCTAGAAAATGTAAACATTTAAAGATTGATAGGAAGAGTATATAATTACAATTAATGTCCCATAAAATTATTTTATACTTAAGAAGAAATTCTCTAGATAGTTAAAACTGAAAGTAAGAGAAGGAATTTGAAATCTTTGTCTGATATATAGATTTCACATTAATGGAATTTTCAAGGTCACAAGTGAATATAATCAGATTTCTTTTGTTATTTTGTCTAAAAATTCATTTAATGAACGAATGATGTATCTTGTGTGTTTCTCCCTGTATGATGAAAAAGAAATTATAGCAAAACCCTCTAAATCATATAGCACTCTGCTCCGTGTGTGTGTGTGTGTGTGTGTGTGTGTGTGTGTGTGTGTGTGTGTGTTTAATCCTAAGGAAAATGAAGAATGAAGGCTCCGAGACATTCAAAAAGACAAGTAATTAGAGCTTGCTGTTTAGAAACCTGACTCTTGAGATTCTCTCAACTCTTTTGTCTTTGTTTCTATGCAATTTCCCTTTTTTTTTTTTTTTTGTCTACATTTGCTTTCATTTCTTTGTCCTTATTTTGTAATTTCCTATAGTTTTTTAAGATTGGTCCTTTTTCAAATTGTTCTTCTTTCTGTCTACATCTTTTTCTTAATTTGCCTTCCTCTTATCCAGTCCTTGCAGATCCTCATTTTATATCTGTCTAATTGCTCTGATTTTATCATAAAAGTCAATGAACGTTGATTAGAAATAATGTACTGCATTAAACATTAGCTCCAAAAATTAGGAATCAGATTGAACGATTTTAGTGATAAAGATGAACCAACTACAGGAAGCATACTTGCCTTTATCTCTTCTTGTTTAAGCTAATGAACCCTGTGCTGAAGTACAACTTTAATTATTAGCTCTTTCAAGCATCCAAAAAATTATCAATTTTAAATAAAGTAGTAAAGGAACCTTTATTTAAACCAAGCAAGCCAAGGATGGTTGGTCTAATATTTATGCCCAAAAGACTTCAGCTATGTCTTATCTGTTCCATTCCTACAGCATGGTGGTTTTGTCTGTCATAATCAGCAAGGTTTAGAAAGAGACATAGGAATGATGGACTTTTAAGCAATGTCCACTGGCAAAAATTATTTTATAGTATGTGTGATTTTCAATGTGAACTAATCTCCTTATCTTTTTCTAGAAGAATTCATACTAGTTTAGTTGTATTTAGAAGTATTATTAAACAATATATTCAAATATTAATGATAATGCCTAAAAATCACATCCTCTACAATGACAAGTGATATGTCTTAGTTTGCTAAGGCTGTTATAACAAAAATACCATAAACTGGTGGCTTAAACAACAAACATTTATTTCTCATAGTTCTGGAGGCTTGGAGGTTCATGATCAAGCTGTCAGCACATTTGGTGTCAGATGAGAGTCCTCTTCCTGGTTTGCAGATGGCTGCCTTCTTGCTGTAGCCTCATGTGACCAAGAGAAAGAGACTGTCTCTCTAGTGTCTCTTCCTATGAGGGTACTAATCCCATTCTTGAGGACTTCACTCTTATGATCTAATTACTTCCCAAAGGCCCCACCTTCAAAACCATCATACTGGGATTAGAACTTCAATATATGAATTTTCAATGAACACAAACATTTAAACCATAGCAAGATGCAATTCAGTAACAATTTCCCACAGGATACTTTACACTTAAACATTTTCAATGAATATTTACTTATAAAATGAATATATGGTTTGAATAAATAAACAGAAAACAAACCCTGTATTTTAATTTATCTCTTGGAGGTACCATCCAGTAACTTACCCACAAAAGCAAATATTTTCCGTTATGATTTTGAAGAAAGGATATAGTCATCAAACATTTGGCACATTACCTAACACTATACTATGTGCTGAAAAAAATACAGTGTTTCATTTTTAGTTTTCTCTCCTTTATCCTGAGAACATATAAATGAAGATAATAGGCACTTATTTTCTATTCAATCTTGAGTCTTTATTACTATAGGGCCAGTGGGCATGGTGCACCTTTTCCCAAAACAGAAACTCCAAGGTAAAGGAGTGTAAGTGAGATTCAAATATGGAAGTCAGTGCAATAGAAAGTTGGGTTAATATGAAGTTTGAGAAAAAAGAGGACCTGGAGTCATGCAGGCCTTCCAGAATGCACTTATGATATTGCACATTGAATTATGGAGGTAGGGTTAGGGTTGTGTCAATCTCAATATTAAAGGAGAATTTGGAAGGAAATACTCCTGTTTCGGGGACTGCTGTGGAATGTGACTGAATAACATGGGAGGGCTATGAGTCCAGACTTGATCCACATGGGATAAGAGAGAATGTGTCCAGATTGCCCTCATACTCAAGGTATAAGGGTAAGTGTAAACTTCATTGAAGCTTGTTCTAAGAATGAAAGCACGTTTAACAGTATCAGAGAAGAAAAATAGAGAAATGTTGTGGAATAGTCTTGCACATAAAACATATTGTCAACATTTTGTTGTTACATGAAATAAATCCATTTTATTTTGGAAGATATTTCTCAAAGGGATATGGAATATAAGGGATTAACAAATGTTATCAATACTTATTCTTCTTAAGGAGAGCAGACAGTATATATTTACTAATATAAAGACTAAAAGTAAATCCACACCAAAAATACATAATAACCTATAAACAATTAACTGCTTCCTTGAAACAACATGTTATTTTAATAATTTCCAGTCTAGATCAAAGTTTTGAGTCCTGGAAGTAATTATTCAGTTAGTCTCCTGATCTTGATAGGATCAGCAAGTTCTTTAGTTCTGAGTGACCCCTGTCTAGAGATGTCACCTACAGGACTAAATCATCATCAGAATGAAAGGAAAAAAGAAAAAGAAAGCAAGAGTAAATAGATACAAGAAAAAATGCATATAATAAAACTATGGTCCAATATCAGCCACCGTTACTACTGGTGTCCTGAGGTAGCAACTAAATCATTTAGCCTTGCTCTAAGGCAAAACGAATATTTGTCATTTAACACGGGCTAGCCAAACCAGGTCATGGAAATTTGATTTTATCTTTCACTACTTTGTTTTATCAGTTTCTAGTTCTAATGGATGTAAGCTATACATATAATCACCAATATTCTTATCAGCAATGAAAGGAATGATAACTGTCCAACATTATATGTACAAAAATTTAGTCAACTCTCAAAAAGTAATTGCAATTAAAACAGTGGGCCAAGGATGGATAATTCAATCTGTGCTATTTCGCTAGGCAACTGAATTAAACTTCACAAGATTGTATCACACTGCTTACTATAGTCAGTAATTCTCAGAAAACCACATTAGTGTTAGAGTTCATGTAAATGCATGATTTTCAAAGCAGTTTAAAATTAGGAACACCGATGTGATTTCTGCAACAAATGATTTGGATTGACATTATTCTGGAAAAAATTATCCTAGGTCTTTGATGTGAAAAAGAAGAAACCAATCAAGAATTTCAAAAATACTTTTTTAAACAATAGGCTTGGCAAATTTGTTAACTAGAACTCGAAGAACTTGAGTCCCACATCTAATGAAATAAAAGATAAACAGACTCACTGCTGAGGACATTTGGACAACAAAATTCTGTCTGTGGTGGAGCTTGGCAACTCAAATTTCTATACTTACCATTTAGCTAGTTAATGAAGAGAATGGCAGACTAGCTGAGGAAGAACATCTTGGTAACACCTGAGGGAAAAATGCCGTCCCTTGATGGTTATTTCCAAAATGCCATTTGACATCTATATATTTTGTTATCAAAATAACTTAGGAATATCTTATCGCTTTACTTATTTTCCCAGCCTTGCTTTCTTACATGAAGATAGCGGGGCAATTTTTTTCTTTATTTTGATTGGGCTTTTAAAACATTAGTGTAGATCATAATACATTAATATTAATTTTCTCTTGTTGTGAACATGATACAGCAGCAAACTGACAATCCAAAGTTTAAAGTTTGCTTAAGGGGGAGGGTATAGCTCAGGGTAGAATGCAAACATACCTACCGTGCATGAGGTCCTGGGTTCAATCCCCAGTACCTCCATTAAAAAGAAATAAATAATCCTAATTACTGCCCCAAAAAACAAAGGTTCAAAGTTTAAGGTTAACTTGGTCAATATATTAGTCAATATACATGTGTGCAAACCTCAAAAAATTTCTAAAGTTCTATGACTATGTTCAATGCAAAGTGAAAATAAAATTTGCTATATTACATGGTGGAGGGGAATTACATGAGATTAACATTTGTACTTATACTTCCAACAACATACCATACCAGGTATTCTAAAGGTCCAGCCCACAAAAATATAATTTGAATCCAAAAAAGGTATAACATAATTTTAATTCATTGCTACTCTCACTAGGCAGAAGGAAAAATGACAGTTTTTTATTTAATCAGCTCACCTCTTCCATCCCAGTTATTGTCTTGAACACCTACTCCTTAAGTATCAATAATAAATATTAAATGTAGTCATGCCCTATTATATCCAATCAACAAATTTTATATCTGGTTTTCAATCTGTCATCCTTCTACCTATCTACTTGTCCATCTTAAAATCATAATATTCAAGGTATGTAAAAAAGTGTGCTGTAAAATAACAATTTGCTGTGAAGACTATTTCTGTTTCATCCTCATCATTCCCAATAACATAAAAACTTAATAAGTTTTCTCATATAACTGTGTCCTGGTCTTTTTCATCAGCATTCATGCTTGATTTAAAGGAGAAAAAAAAACAAGTTCCACATTTAATTATATCAAAACAACATTAAATCTTCAGGTTAAAATAACTTAACATGGATCCTAACTTAGTGCTTTATATTTCTTTTATTTAGACTCATAATACAAGTTTTTATGAATGTTTGCTTAATTTTATTAACTATTCCAAATACATTTTTAAACTTTGAGATAGACGTCTTGTTTATTCTTTATCATTTATTAACTACCTCAATATTAATTCATTCTTAACATATGCTTATTAGGTTTAGCTTAACTTAAATTGAATAGTTTAGTGATTCCTCTATAAATAATGCACTTTAACACACTGTTGTTAAAATTTATGATTCCCATATCTACCAGTGACTCAATAGTTCTCTTTCCTTTTGTTGGTAATTTTCATAATGCCATTTACATTGTACTTTTAAGAACACAATATCTTTTTATGTATAGGGATATTATAAGTATTACCAAGTTCAGTTCAAGACACAATGTCTTTAACTTCAGGAAAGTAGCTTCACTTAATTAGCATTAACTGATCCCTTTCAGATCTTGGTATGCTATCAGATACTGTCAAATATATAACCTAGAGCTTAGTTTTCAAGCATGAAATAAAATCACTCTTCTATATATAACAATAATTAGATGTCATATTCCTATCTAGTGTGCCTTTATAAGATAATTTATTCTTAAGAACTAGGGCACTTTATATTGGACTTAAATACAAAGGTTTTTTTATAGTCCACAATAAAATGTTTAATTATGTTTTTCAATTTCATATGGTCATTTTGTCATCAAATTTTATTTTCATAAACATCTATTTTAGCTGTCTAACTGTAAGTTTTCTAGAAAAGGTAACTTGAAGAAAATGAAAAAGAGTTATAACTGCCATTAAATAGCCCCCTTAGGTTTAGTAAATTCTGTCATGATTTGTATTATATGTGTTGTGTTTATCAGCTGTGTATTAATAATAACTCATGGGATAAGAATTTAAAAGGTCATTAATGAATAAAACAATGGGATCACAAGAATTTTTTTAAAATAATTCAGATGTTAAAATTTTAACTAAAAATAGTTTTTACATTAGTATTTGGAGAAAATGGAATAAATATCAATTCACAAGAAAAGGAAAAGGAAATTTACAACTGTTAGAGAAGGGTTGCTCAAACTTTAAGGAAAAAATGGATGATTATGGTCATCAAATCAATATGGCCTTTAGATTTTATTAGCACATTTAAAATAATGTTGTACAGGATTTTTATGCCAATATAAACAATAAATGCATAAAAAATTTATAACTGCTTAAATCTAAATAAGTTGGTTGACTAAAGTTCTTTGTCACAGAATAAGAGATCAATAAATATGTGTTTAAAAGAATGAATTAAAAATGATAGGACTAGAAGGGCTCCCATGACTCTTTATTTCTCTGATTCAGTGCTGGGGTATGTGAAATTCTGCCTTACTAGTAGATCAGCTGATGACCTTGATTTGTCCTAAATCAGTAAAGCTTAATTCAGAGCCATGAAAAGAATGAGCTTCTTCAGGTAACATAAATAATACTTGTATTAGTTTACTGGGTAATCTCAATTACTGCATGTTTATACAAATATTATTCTCAGTTATCTCAGTCAAGCTCATTATATTCTTTCTTTTTGATCAACTTGAACCTTGAACCAATCTCTGCTACAAGATGGCCTAAATTAACACTTGGATTATTTAACTGTTCTAGAAATCTGCATGAATTATAAGGGTGTAACTATATGGCTATGTATAGTTGGAGATACTCTGAGTTAGGTTATTAGCAATAGAATATGATAAGTCAATATAATCAGGAAACAAAATCAATGAGGTACTAGGAGAAAAAGAAAAGATAATGAGGCAGAAGCTATAGAATGTTTACATTCTTGCAACTATAGAAAATGAGGTTAAACAAGAACATAGCTGGTGTCTGACCAGGTAGAGCAGAGTCTAGCTACATTTAAACCACATAGCCAACACTCTCAGTTTCTCTTGTTAATAATTTTCCTCACAGATATGAGAACACATTGAAAATAGTCCCACTTAAATAAAAAAAAAAAATTCACTGGGGGCAGAATCCTAGGGGTTTTGTAGCTTTAACTTTGAGAAAAAATAGTATTGGAATTTTGGAGGAGTTTGAGTAGAAGACCAAGAATGAGATTACATGATGTTGAATGTCACTTTCTACCTCATTCTTAAGCTTCTAGCCACTGTAGCCTCCTTGCACTCATCTTAGAACTCTATACTCTTGGTTTGTTTATCTCTATGCTCTTCCTTACAGATTTCTATGACTTTCTTTACATTTGTTAGTCCAAATATCTGAATTTCCTCTGAAAAGCTGTTCCTGATGACACCATCTAAATAAATACAGAGTCACTTTCCAAACTCCTGTCCTACTTAAGTTTTCTTCATAGAGCTTATCACTCTGTTCATCTGTGTATCTAAGTTATCTTTCTATCTCTAGTCCACTAGGATTCATGATCCATTAGGACAGAAGTTTTGTCTTGTTTGTTCACTTATAAACCTAGTTCTTAGAACAGTCCCTACACATAGAGGGTTCTTGCTAATTATTTGTTTAATGAATGGATGAATATGTTAGAAAGGACAAATATATATATTTAATGACTACTGAATCCAGTTCATAGCAGGTGTCTAATAATAATTTGTTAAATGCCATGATAAATGACCTTACAACATTGACTTGATAGCCACAATCTCACCTCCAGTTTCCCAATCATAAAGGAATTTCAACAGTATCATGCAAAGGAATTTCTGTTGACTCAAAGTCTCCATCAAATATAGGAAAAAAGAATTATATGTCTATAACTAAGGAAATTTTAGATTTAAGTGGATTAGCAGAAAACAGGATGAAGTAAAGATATTTTCAGTATTTTAAAAGCAAGATACCAGTCTTCTGAACTTAAGCATAGAGATTCAAGATAGACAATTTTTGAAAATAATGGTAAATAAACAGTACTGGTATATTATACCATAGAAATGTTAATTTGGGAATTGATATCTAGTAAAAGTTACCAAACTCATTTTTAAATGAGAAGTCTTTTAAATAGATAAACAAGATAGTGGAAATACCAAATGTAGTTTTGATTTTAAGAACAATGCACATTGTTTTTACATGACTGATTTATTATTTATTCTTAATTAGCATACAGACCTGTCATAGTAATAGGTATCATTAATCATGTTTTAGAATGCTTATGTTGACACTTTATTTCATTATAACTATAAAATCCACATACATATTTAAACAGAACAACTTCTACTCTTGGGTAGAATCGTATTTCTAAAATTAAGCCTAAATGAAATAGTACGAGTGGTGTAAGATAAAATTTATGTTCACTTGTTATTTTCTTTGTGGGACTTTGTAATGTATGAAAATAGTTTTGCACTGTGAATTTGGTATCAAATTACCTGGTGTGATTGACACCAAAACCTTTCACATTTGCTTTCTCCAAGACTAATTCCTTGTAAGAAACAATTTCAGTAATTTGTTGACATTAAGTTCAGCTCAGCAAATGTTCTATTAAGGAAAGAATTTTAAATGTAATGGCTAAGTATACTGAAAATGCAGTTGTACAGGGTGGAAATACACAAACTATGCTCACAAAAAAAGATTGAATATCGAGTTCTGGCATACTACTGAATTATACTATAATCTAGAGATTGTATTAATTCCTATATGAATTAGTTATGCCTTTACCTTTGAGATAATAATGATTAATTTTCTTTTCATCTACTACTCCCATAGCACAAAATGTTACTATCTCCCTATTATAGTAATTGTCATCATCTCTTTTACACAAGGAAAAATAAAAGCTTTAATGCATTCTTGATCTCTCCTTTTACACCAGTCACACCTCTAAACACACACACACACACACACATTCTCATGGTGATAAAATTATGCTAATAATATTTCCTAAGAAATTCCCGGTTTGTTCCACTTCTTTTCAGTTTCTAGCATAAAGCTGATAAAAAAAAAAAAAAAACAAACACAGATAAACTTAAAAGTAACATGAGAAAAATATACATTTTATATCACGGTGCAATAAAAAGAACATCAGTTGATTTCTCCTAGGAAAGTAAGTAGGGCCAGAAGCCAAAGGAACATATTTTTTAAATGTTGATATAGGTTTTTAAAATGGCAAACGAATTCTATATCCAGTGATGTTTTAAAAATATGGAATTAAGACATGTTTAGATAAGAAAAAACCTGAGAAATTATTGCCAGAAAAATTAAACTACACGAAATAATAAAGAAAGCACTTCAAGTTAATGGAAATTGATAACAAAAAAAGAAACCTGAATTTACAGAAAGTAATGAAGAGCACCAGAAAGAGTAAAGAAGTGGGTCAATATAAAAGATTTTTTAAATAATAATTAACTTTGCTAAAATAATGTTGCTTCTTTTCTGCTAAAATAATAATAATATATTTTGCGAGGTCTATAATCTATGTTTAAGTAAAATATATACCAACAAGAACACACATGCCAAAAGAAAGTGTAATTAATGCTGAAATGCTCAGACATGGTTTTATTAAAGTAACACAATATTTAAGCATAAACAGGAATACTCTAAAGATGCACTTGTTGTATCTAGAAAAATCACAAACACAGAAAAGTGCAGAATTATATAACCTGCAAAACTCAAGCTATTAGTTAAACCAAAAGAAACCAAAGGAGAAAACAGTGGGAAAAAAAGAAGGAAAGAAGAGACAAATTGAAAACAAATGAATGACAAATACCATTAAACTTGATTTTTTAAAAAGTCACAATTGCGTACTGCTTGTAAAAATAACTCTTCAAGCATAAAGACATATAGATTAAAAGCAAAAGTATGAAAAACAAATATACCATACAGACAATGAACATAGGATAATTGGTGTGACTATTAAAATGTGCAAAGTGTATTTCCATAACAATAGTATTACCAGAGATAAAGAGGTATAATTGGTGATGGGGGCCAATTAATAAAAAGAAATCTTTAAAAAATGTATCCAAATCAGAATAGATCTTCAAAATAAATGGAGCAAAAATTGATAGAATTAAGAGAAACAGACAAACCCAGAATTGTATTTAAAATTTTAACAACTGTCTCCCAGGAACTGATAGAAAAAGTAGAATAAAAAAGTTTACTATATATAGTATATATTTTACATATATCTAAATTGTATATATATATATTTGAATAACAACACCAGCCAGATTTACTTAAATAATATTTATAGAACACTATAACCAACAATAGCAAAATATACATTATTTTAAAGCCACATAGTATGTTCACCAAGATAAGTTTCAAAAGATTGTAATCATATAGAATTAGGTTTCTGTCAAGTAATCAAGAAGTCCCAAGAAGCAGTGACTACTGCAACTACTAACTTGGTTTGCCATACTTCCACAAATTTGATCCATAAGGAGATAATGGAAACATATAGACCTCAAAGGACTCTCATCACACAGCAGGCAGGAGAAGAATCATGTTTGCACTTGTATTCTTTGACCCCAAATCCTGAGGGACAGTGCACAGCAGGTCCAAGTATAACTGATCACAAAGGTGTATATCATGGCTGAAAACCACTGAGCTTAGACAGCTCTCAGTCTTATAAAAGGATTGTCCATCCTCCCTCAAGAAAGTGACATTGTCTTTACTATTCTTGTCAAGAAACAAATCTACCTTCTGACCTGGAGGGAAGCACTATCTCTACCTTTCAAAAGTATCTTCTGTGAAAACATCTTTGAAAAGAAAACCTGACATAAGACGTGTAGAAATACCATGAAGATTTGCTTTCCAACAAGCATAACTGTATCAAATTGGAATCCAATAGCTAGATAAGTATTAAGATAGCTAGAAAATACTCAGATATTTGGGTAGCAATTGTGCATGGGCCTTTCATGTTGCAGATGATTGAGCAATTTGTGTCATCCATGAATTCTGCATGCACCTAAGTGCATTGTCCGTGTGACCTGGTCCATCACCTTGGTGACCCTGGCCAGCCTGATGGACTGCACATGGCTCATGTTCATGATGGTGTCATGATGACAGTTGGGCAGAGAGTTGAATTATAATTTTAAAAAGTATCAATAGGTATAGGTAGTAATTTTAAAAGTCCTTAGAATAAAACATAGAGCTTTATAAACTTAATAAGAGAATGATATAAGCCAATGATAAAATCATCTAACTAAGAAGCTAAGTAATAAACAAATTAAGTTCTTCTATTCATTTAATGAGAAGAAAAAATGTAGTAAAGATAAGATCATATATCAATAAAGAAAAACACAAATAGAGAAAAACAGGAAAGCCAAACATCAATTTTTGATAAACTCCTAGCAAGACAGATCATACAAAATAAAAAATCAAATTAAAAAATAAAAAACTATTACAGATATTAAAATGATAATAGAAGAATAGATATAACTTTATGCTAAATATTATCATTTTTAAATTATAAATTCCTTGTCAAGAACAAATTGCAAAAACTGATATGAAAAAATAAAAAACAATTCTGTATTTTAAAAAGGATAAAAATTTTTCTCAAAAGTCTTTCCATGATGAGAATTCCATACCCAGTTGATTTTACAGATTAAATCTATCAAACATTTTTTTAAAAAGTATCTAAGTCACCTGATATTGACCAAGACACAAAGACAATTTAGTGAAGAAAGGATTTTTTTCAACAAATGGTTTTTGAGCTTCTAAACACACAGACATGGGTAGGGAAATAACTCAGTGGTAGAGCACATGCTTAACATGCATGAGGTTCTGGGTTCAATCCACAGTACCTCCATTAAAAAAAAGAGAGAGAGAGATCATTCAGAGAAATAAGTTGCATTAGCAATGGACAAAAAAAAATGATTATGCCATATTAAATACACAAACCTCACAGACTTCATGCCTTTCACAAAAACTAACTCAAAATAAATCATAGACTTAAAACCATGTGTCGTTTGAATAAGGTGGAAGAAAATCTGTAATAAATCAGTTTTTGAGTAAGTTTCCAATGTTTTAAATAAAAAGTACACAATAGTATTAGTAAGAATTGATTAAAAAGGCAAACTCACTCAATTGTTACCCAACACCAAATTTTACTCATTATTAGCAAAAGATGAAAGCAGAAAGTGCCATCTCTTAGAAGACATTCAAGCAATAAAATATAGCTTCTAAAAAAAGAAAAAGAAATGTATCTTTTTCTGCATTAGTACATGTTTTGTTTCCAGAATATGGAAGGGTGCTATGTGTTCATCACATTAGCTAAGAGGAAGTCATTTGATTTGGAGCTTTAGTTTTTATACTTCAGTAGGCACGCAGGTAGAGAGTCTGTGTGTATAACTCTATTCTCCAGCTAGCTGCATCCCATTAATTCAAGTTAATTTACCATAAGCAATTTAAATAGAACAATCTAAAGAGATCTGCCTAAACATTCTTAGGTAAGGACTTCTAGCTCATCTACTTGTTAACCGTTGTTCGAAAGAATTCTGCTAAAGCCAGCTTCAAGTATTTCCTCTCTGTGGATATTGCATATAGTTCCTTACTACATTAGTGGTTTCACCAGGTGCACAAAGAACGGATTGCCATTTGCTCTCTCTGTATGTGGATTGAGCATGCTCACGCTTGTCATTTTATGAACCAAGTTGGTTAATTTTAGAGGTCTGAATAAAGCACTTTCATTATCACCCCAGTCTCTTTCTAAGCCAGCAACTGGTCTTTATGGTAGGCATATACTTGATTATTCTTCTGTTTCTATAGGGACTTCCTTAACTGAATATTCTACATGAGTATTTTTCAAAAATTAACCAATCATCTAGGACCCATTTGCCTGAACATACTATGAGGTCATTGATTCTGCCTAATGGTGTGTCAATATCTGACTATGCTCCCTGGGCAGGAGGGTAATTCCTAAGTACACTCATGACTTCTAACTCTGCCCATTGTGTAGATTTACTCTCATTTTTTTTTTTTCACCAGTTTTATCTCCTACAGATTCATTACAATTCACAATTTTCACTTTAGGAATGAGTACTGGTGAGCCAAGTAGCAAGTTTTGGCTTGACTGGGAGAAATGTATAGGGTTCAGAGTACACAAATAGCGAAGGGGGTGGGCTGACCCTTGGAGTGCTCCATGCTTGACCACACAGTGAGGCAGCCTGTGCACATATGTGATGAACTGCTCCTGAAATTCCCCTGTGAAATACTCTTGAATATGCCATTTCCAATTTATCAGTAAGCTCTACTGAACTAATCTGTCTCTATTCAACCCTTTTTCAGCATTACCCAGAATAATTTTACATCTTTCCTTGATTGCAGCCTATTCCCACACTCAATAACAAGCTAGTAATTTCCTTTTAGAGGGTATATATCAAGGTGCTGCATTAGGCACTTTGAGTCTAAAACTCTAGTAGTCTTCATTAAATTACAGTATTTGATTGTCTTAGACCAAAGGCTTGTGGTCTAAATTCAAACACTTTTAAAATAATTTGAGCAAATAGGTTATAATGTTGAGTGACGGCCTGAGCCACAATCTTCTGGAAATCATTTACAATTTCTTCTCAGGACTCTATTAATTTCATATTTCTCTTTTTTTTTTTATAGAACCCAGTAGTATTCCTATATGAGAATACAGTTCACCAATACCTGTACAGTCTTACCAGTCTCTGAACTTCCTGTTTAGTTGCAGGATCAGAAAAAGATAGCACTTTATTTCTCACAGTTTGAGGGATGATTAGGAAAAAATAAGATACTTTATAATTGGAAGGAGAATGATAATTAAAAGTTTGAGAAATGCTGGTCTAGGTTTTTTTGGTTTTGTTTTCCTTCACCTTTCATTATTGAATAAACTTGGTCCCTTTCTCGTAAAATAATTGAAAGCACATATATGGTTATATTTCTGGTCTTTTTTTCTCCTTTTCCATTGCTGTATTTCTATAATTGTGTCAATACAAACAGCAGCTTGAAATCATGAAGTTTAAGTCTTCCAACTTTGTTCTTTTTCAGAATAATTTAGCTGTTCTAGGACCTTTAAATTTCTACACACATATTAGAATATGCTTGTCATTTTTTATTACTAAAAACTGTGGGATATTGTTTAGAAGACTCCTCAGTCTTTGATACCTACTGAAATACTGCTCTTAGAAGTAGGTCAAGAAAAGATAATATTCAGAAGGCAGTAACTGATTGGCTTAATTCTCTTACCATGCTTGATATTAACTGATGAGAAGAAAGATCTGTACAAACCAAAGTAAAGATGGCATTAAGGAGAAATGGAAAAGACTAATTTTCCTGTTCCCTTTCAGTTCTCATTCCCATTACATAAATCACTTTCTTCTACAGAAATGTTATAAATTAATGGGTAAAAGTGGAAGAATGTGACTTAAGGGAAATGTTTTTCCTTTTGGAAATCAGAAGATAGGAAAAAAATTTCTATTTCTTAATATTTCAAATATTTTCTGATGGTTTTGCCTCATGGCGATTTTTTTTTAGACCTTTATTGTGGTATGGTTTCTGTATAGTAAACTACACAGATTTCAGGTGCACAATTTGATGAATTTTGATAGATGTATACATCCATGAAACCACAATCAAGATAGCTAACATTTCTATCACTCCCCAAGAAGCACAATTTTTGAGTTCCCAAATTACCCCTTCCTAACCTCTGGTAACCCTAAGTTTGTTTTCTATGTCTGTGAGTCTGTTTCTGTTTTGTAGATAAGTTCATTTGTGTCCCTTTTTTAAGACTCCACATGTAAGCAATATCATGTTGTTGTTGATATGGATAATTTATTTTTCTAGTTAACTTAAAAGTTATTCTGCAATAGTCACAGTACAAATGACACATGTAGGATATTGTTGAAGTAGACAGGACTCATTCTTAACATAGTAGTGAGATCATTGTACTCAAGTCAATTTTCTCTTGTGAGCTCAATTGGCAAGTTAGAAGGTTTAAAAGAGTTATATACAGAACCTTGATATTCTAAGAAATTGCTTTAATTATTTAATTAATTATTTTAAGATGTAGAGATCTACACAGGATCTTATATTAAACAGCACTTCTGTTCAATAGAATTTTTTGCACTGATGGAAACATTACATAATTTGTACTCTCCAGTACAATGACTAGCCATATTAAGCTATTGAACACTTCAAACATAGCCTGTGTGACTGAATTTTAAAATTTATTTAATTTCAATTAATTTAATATTACATTTAAATAGACACAGATGGCTTTTGGCTATTATATGTTTTCATTTTTGCTGACAATATATACTATTTCGTTATTTGTCTAAGTATGATCATGACCACAGTTATCTCAGGAAAGCATATTGGCTTTTGTGTGTTATTTCATATTATTTTAAATTTCATTTTGCTTCCTATAGGTATCCCACCAATCAGTGCTGGTCAGAGATCTTTTCCTTTTATATTAAAATCTACTGAATTAATATATGGAAAAGATTTTGTACAACAGTCACATAAAAATACAATTCCAAACTATTTAATGTTGTATTTTATTTTCTTCAAAATAAGTATAGTTTGATCATTATATAAAATGTTGTTATGGCTATGGAGAAGGACCAGAAAAGAACATACTCAAAATTAAAACCATTTTTCTTGTTGGAATGATAAAACTCAAACTAGTTTTTCTTGTTTTATAAATTTTTTTTCATATTGTTTCAAGGTTGTTTGTCCAAATATTTTCACAAAGCAGCCTCTCAAACTTTTAGAATTCATTTAACATCAAGATGATGGGCAAAACATGGTTTATTATGCATAGGCTTAAAAATTATTTCATCATATCTGTGTAGAGAAGGCCATGACTCTTGTTTAATAGGATAGAAAGTGCACAGAACAACAGTTAAAGCGATCTGATAGGGTAAGTATAAAATACTTTCTGGGAGAATAATGATAAATTTCCAACACAAGTAAAACTTGCAAAGGTTACAAGACATTTTACATGTCACAAAATGTAATTCGTAGCATAAAAGCCAAATAGGAAAGCAAAAATTGGATGTTGTGTTCTATGTATCATATGCTGAACAGTAAAGTGAAATAGCAGGGAAATAAATGAATCAGAACATATAACTTATGCAAGCATAGGTAAATTTATCAAAAATATTTAGGGAATAACATAGATACATGAAATCCATTGAATAGTAGTTAAGTAAATAAAGAGTCAAAGATATTTAAAGCACATTACTGATGGCAACAAGCCTTGTTATTTAATACTGTGTATAACATTTATACTTTAATGATAAATGAGTCCTCATGAGTTTATATAGGTAAATTTTTAAATTCAAATTGGAGAACAAACTTATTGCTTGTCTTTTTACTTATACTCCGGGGAAAATATACATATTTAGTCTCATAAATCAATGAAGCACCGTATTCCCAAGAAAAATTATATGACTTGCTATTGCTTCAAAGACCAGTGAAATAAGTGGTACTGGCGAAATATAATAGTACTATAAGTTTCAAAATAAATGAGATTTAAGATCATATTGAGATATCAAGATTTGAGGAACTTTTTTGATTTAGATTTTGAAACAATTTATTATCCACAACCACACAGAATGCATGGACGTACAGGCATACCTCTGAGGTATTGAAGGCTCACTTCCAGATCATCTCAATAAAGCAAATCTCACAATAAAGTGAGTTGCATGAATTTTTTGGTTTCCCAGTACATAAAAAGGTATGTTTACAGTATACTGTAGTCTCTTAAGTGTGTAATAGTATTATGTCTAAAAATGACAATGAGCATACCTAAAAGATACATTATTGCTAAAAGAAAAAAATTGCTAACCATCATCTGAGCCATCAGCGAGTTGTATTAGTAACATCAGAGATCACTGATCACAGATCACTGTAACAAACATAATAGTGAAAAAGTTTGAAATATTTCGAGAATTACAAACATATGACACAGAGACACAACGTTAGCAAACACTGTTAGAAAAACCAGTGCCTATAGACTTGTCGGATGCAGAGTTGCTACAAACCTTCAATTTGTAAGTAATACAATATCTGTGAAGCTCAATAAAGCAAAGCCCAATAAAGCAAGGTATACCTGTATGAGATATTGGCTTGTGATTTAGAGACCAGATTCTGATTTCTAACACTAATTAGTTTTGCTTTGCCACTAATTATCTTTGTGATCTAGGGCAAATTATTGAACTTCTCTGGGTTATGGTTTCCTTATCAATAAAATATGAGAGTTGAAGTGAAATGTTGCAAAATGAAGTATATTGGCTCAGAATAAGGATCTAGGTTTTATGCTTATTAGCTATATAGTCTTGAGTAAATTATTATTATCTATTTTTTTTCTTAAATTAGAAAACAATTTGATGAGGACTAAGGCCATTTCAAACTTTTTTCTAAATTCTAAGACTCTAGTATTAGTCAGGACATGAAGGCATAAAAACGGGCCAAGGTCACACAGTAAAGCAAAGGTAAATATAACAATAAATAAGCAAGGCAAATGAAAAATTTTTTTATTATTTTAACGTTCAGATATATTAAGATAATCAGAGTCAGACAACTATTTATTCAATCATTCAATGTTTCTATCATTTATACTTTCATTAATATATTCTTAGAGTTTTCATTTAACATGCATTCTTACAAATCCCCATGTGTTATGCACTGAGTTATGCACCAGAGTGGCACAACTACATAAGTCATCACACATGCTTTGGAAAACATGTTAGTATAGTAAGAGAGCTAGGCATATTAATGAGTATTAGGATCCAGATGTGAAAATAATGTTTCAATACACAAAGTAGCACTGCCTTATTGGAGTTTGGAAGATTTGACAAAAACGTTCACAGGGGAGAAAGAATTTGAGTTGGATATTGAAGGATGATTTCTATATTTGGAATTTTTGTGCCCCTCAAATTCATACGTTGAAAACCTAATGTACTGTATGATAAAATTAGGAGGTGGTGCCTTTGGGATGTGATTGAGTCATGAGGACAGAGCTCTCATTAATGGATCCCTTTTAAAGAGGACCAGAGATTCGTGGCCGCCTACCCTGTGAGGACATAGCAAGGAGCCAGCAGTTTGCAACCTGGAAGAGGACCTTCACCAGAACCCAAACATACTGGTGCCCTGATCTTGGACTTCCCACCCCTAGAACTGGGAGAAATAAGCTTCTATTGTTTATAAGGCATCCAGTCTGTAGTGTTTTGTTACAACAGCCCGAACAGACTAAACCAATGATGTTCCACGTAATATTGCTGCATAATAAGGCACCTCAATACTTAGTGCCTTGAAACTACAATTAACAATTATCAATGAAAACAATAATCAACAATTGGGATCTTGAACTTGCAATTTGGGAAGCACTCAGCAGGCAAGTCTTATCTCTGCTGCATATGGCCTGAGTTGGGGTGGCTTGACTGGGAACTGGGATAGTCACCTTGAAGATGCTTCCCTCACATTGTTTGCAAGCTGTTCTTGCCTACCTGCATCACAGGGGTGGGGACACAAGAATGAGCATCTTGAGACAGGCAGGTAGATGGTGTTGCCCTTTATGACATGACCTTGGAAGTTACATAATATACTTCAGTTGTAGGTACAGGTTTGCCCAGATGCCAGTGGAAGCAATATATCTGCCAATAGATAAAACGAGCATAATATCTCATTGTAAGAATAGCCTGTGGAATGAGACAAGTAGTTTGTGGTCATCCTGGACAGTAAGACCAGCCACAGAGGATTGGCTGGGGGGGGTTTTGTTTGTTTTGCTTTTTTCAGATAGAGAAGATAGGTAAGAAATTTCAAGGAACTATATCAGCATGAACAAAACAAAGAATAGAAGAATATTTGGGAAACTGGAATTATCAACAAATATTTCCAGTGTTTTCAATTATTTCTTGTACATAATCACATTATTATTTTCTAATAATGCTTCATATAACAAATATAAGCATAAAAGAAAATAAGCAAGTATCATAAAAATTTTTTATTCTTTGATAACCTCACCTCCTTAAGCAGTAAGTTATGCCTATTGAAATTTATTTTATTTTACAGTCTAATTTTATTAAGGGGAAAGTGCAATTTTGATGAAAACCCTAAAGGAAAAATTAAAGAATATAAAACAACTCTATTTAGTAAAGAGCAATAAGTAATTTGATTCCAGCAGGGATTTACTATAGAATAGAAAACAAAATATTTAACAAAAAGGAACATTTCAAAGTTTGAGGAAGTAATTGGTCTTAGAAAGGAAGCTGAAGTGATACTGGCCTTCTTAAGTTCATGTAGAAAGTACATGTATCTCTAGAATACATGGTATTATTTGAAGCTGCACACATTACCCAGATAATCAATATGTGGAAGAGATATTTTGATCTTATTGTTGACCATCATTATCCAACTAAAGTTTTCAAAAGCATGTAGACAACAATGTCAAGAGTCATCCAATTAATAGTATTTTTATTATTTAGGACATCTTTTATTATTTAGGACATGATAAAAATGTTGGAAAGAAATAAAAGGTTAAATTAGTGGTTTGGCTTCACTTTCTTTTGGAATTTATTTTTATCTCTCCTACTAATTTCTGTTTCCTTATTTTGACCTTTTTAGAAAAAGATTTGGAATGTTATAAATGACTGAAATATATTAGTGTAAGTTTAATTTTATTTAGCAACGATTTTATATGGCCAACCTGTCAAAGGAACAGTGTTTTTTTTCCATGCATGGTATGCATTTTAACTGCAGTACCACTAACACCCACATACACACAGGTAACACACACACTTTCCTTCAATAGCAGAGCTTTGGTTTGGGTCCTCTAAGAAACAGATGCCAAGATGGGATTGGATTGCAAGACATTTATTGTAGGAAACTTCTGTGGAGAACAAAGATTAGAGAGAAGGAGTGGGAAGGATAGCTTTCAGATTCTAATGCAGGTATGACATCTCTAATTGGAGAGGCTGAAGGAATGAGAATTGGGTAGAAAGATTCTCAGACTTCAGCACACATTCTGAAAATTGTAGCTAAACTAATGCAGAGACCAGAACCAAAGTTACCCATTATTCAAGTTTCATGGTCTATTTGAATGAACTGCCACTACTAAGGTGGCTGTGCTAAACTACTGGCTGGGAATACCCCACGGAGTATGCAGGCTTAGGGTGACTGTCATGGATTTAGAGGGACAGGAGCTACCAGTCGTCTGTGCTCCATAGCAGGCATCTGAGCACTGCAAGTTCATGGCTGCCACGGAAAGACATAATAAATAGGTTAAAATGTAAAAGTGACACCAAAAAAAAAGTCCACTCAAAATAACATTATGACTCTGTAGGTTTCCCATCTCAAATACAGTCAGCTGAGTTTTTTTTTTTGTACTATGCCCTAGTATGGGCAGCAAAATATCTGAAAATGAAAAGTCAAATTATGGAAGGAAAGCAGCAGAAAATAGTCAAATGTAGTTATCCATAATGATTGAGTTCCAGAAATATTAGTGAATTCTAATCAAATTTCTAGCAGTTAATGCATACAAGGAAGATGCTCAGTGTTAGGCGTGAGATGGGAATTTAGTGTCATGAATCACTGATACAAGTGTAAAAACTAAAGCTGTGAAACTCATAGAAGATAACTTAGTATAGTCTCTTGATATCACCATTGGTAAATATTCGTTTTATAAAAAGCAAACATTATTTAAAAATGAAAGCAAATCCTGATAAATTGCCTTCATAAAATTAAAAAACATTGTTTCAGCAAAAGACATTTTGAGAAAAAAAAGTATAAGCCACAGAATGGGAAAATTTATTTGTAAATGGTATACCTGATAAGAAATATATATACAGTATGTGAATGACTCTTGAAACTTAATAATAATACAAATAAAACTTAATAATTGGCAAAATTTTGAACAGATAATTTGAAGGAGAATATAAATAAATGGCCAATAATCACATCAGAAATGCTCAACGTCATTAGCTATCAAACAAATGAAAATTAAAATGACAATTAAATACCAGAAAACAACCATTAAAATAACAAAGCTGTAGAAAAACAAACTCCAATACACCACTGTTGTACACGCAAAACAATACAACTATTTTGGGAAAAGATTTGGCACATTCTTATAAAATTAAAAATTTACCTAAAATCCAAGCCAATTATTCCACTCCTCTTATTTAGCCAAAATAACTGAAAGCATACATCCACCAAAAAATTTGAACATGAAAGTATAACATATCTTCTTTTAGGAAAACAAATTCTGAAGACAATTTAATTATCCAATAATGATGAAAAGATTAAAAACTTGTAATATATCCATATAGTGAAATACTATTTAGTAATTTAAAAAGAACAAAGCAATAACACAACAAACGGTTGGTCTATGCAAC
Source organism: Camelus bactrianus (assembly GCF_048773025.1). Taxonomy (NCBI): domain Eukaryota; kingdom Metazoa; phylum Chordata; class Mammalia; order Artiodactyla; family Camelidae; genus Camelus; species Camelus bactrianus. The sequence continues at coordinate 79,429,933 of NC_133540.1, forward strand.
AGCATTGGTTAATCTAAAATTATTATATGGAGTAAAATATTCCAGAAACAAAGACTATATAACACATAATTCCATTTTTTTAGAATTCAAAAAATGCAAACTAATATGCAATAGTAAAAATCAGATACATATTTGTCTGGAGCCAGCAAGGGGAGGGAGAGAAGGGACTATAAAGAGGCATGAAGGCGCTGGGGGAAGTGATGGAAACATTCCATACCTTGATTGTAGCTGTGATTTTGTGATTTTGACATATTAGATCAAAACTTATCAGAGTCTAAACTTTCAAATGCATCAAGTTTATTTTAAAGAAATTATCACTAAATAAAACATATTTTAAAATACCTGCTCTGATGCCCAGTGATTGGGTAAAAAATGTGATAATGCAACTTATATTAACTTAATCAACTTAATTCAGGTATTATACACAGAATGTTCATTGGCCACATTACTCAGCAAATTCAACAAAGACGGGGAAATTACATAAAAAATTAACAAAGAGCCTACTGTCCTCTCTCTATCACTTTCAAGACATATTTTTCTATATACTTAACCTAGGATAGCCATTGAGCAGAATGAAAAAGAGTAAATGCTTAAAAGGAATACACAACCAGGATTTTAGTTTAAAATTGTTATTTGTATTTAACAATAATCTCATCATCTCAACTCCTTTTATCAGTTCTCCTGTCATTAGAACTAAACTGTTCTGATTTCTTAGGCTCAAAGATTTGAGTCATCTTTCAATTTTTATTTCTTGTACATTCTATATTCTACCTCATAAAATTGTTATTATTTCAAAAATATTTCTCTACATTCTAATTTTAAAATATTTATTACATAGACAGCTATAGGAACCTCTTAGCGTTCTTCCAGCTTGTTCTCTGCATTCAGTTTATCCTGCATATTGTCCTAGAAGACCACTTTAATAGAGCTTGTCATCACCAGTAATGACAACCTAGTATGGCAACATCAACTTCGAATCACTCTGCCTCCCTCATGCAACAGTATTTCTGTGCACTTGTTCAGTTCTTGACAGTTTACTTACTTAAATTTACTTCAGCAAGTATAGCACTGAGGCAAGTTTTGGCATGAGCTATGAAAATATAACATACTAGTGAATGAGAAAACACATATATGTACATTATGTATATGTATACATATATATATTTATGGTAATAAATGAGGTACAAATGGGAAATTAGAAATACCAACTCAAATCTTGATTCGTTGTTGCTTCAAATCTGCTCTGAGGGCCATTTTTTTTCCCTATTGCTTTGAGAATCTACAATTTTTTTTGCCTCTCACATAGTGAAAGTCCTATGACCATTGTGATTGCTAAGAACAGTCTCATTTCTTTAATTAAATTGTTTGCTGCACCATCTTCATGACATAATTCTATGTACTGATCTAGTATATGGCTTTCTTTGTCCCCCTGCCTTGGCCTACTTTAGGCTGGAAAACCAGTTGTGATAGATGTCCACGTGGACAACTTCTTTATTTTCCTAGCAGGTGCATGCTTCTCCTTTACTGTAACATCAGAGTCTGTTTCTGGCTCCTCTGGGGTGGGGAGAAGAGAAGGTAAAAGATAGGAAAGAACTTAATTGCTATGCAGTTTAGCAATCTGTATGTCACGCAGCATGGTCGCCTTCTGGGTAAGGCAGACTCTCAACATTAATTCTTTTCCCTTTAGAGTAATTCATGGGTTCTTCTGAGTGAGCCCCTCTGGCTGCTCTAGAGGTAGCTTTTATGATCTAGGTAATTCTGCCCTTGAGCTGACTTATTTAAACAACCCCCTCAGCCTTTACAACTGATAGTGGATTGCCAATCACCTCCTGATGGGAAGCCCTTCTGGACAGGTTGCTTTTCTAAAAAGAAAATGAACTTCAGAAAGCTGCATCTTCACCCAATTTTCAGTGGAAATATAGTTCTCCAAGTGCCAGGCTAGGCAGCTAAGCCACAGTCTTTCACTCTTAATCGTTTTGGACCCTTTATTAATACTAGTCTCTAAACCCCTCTTAATATCTGGGGTAAATTATAAAATTTTCCAAGAGGTACCTTAGATTAATATTTTTTCCTTGGTTTGATTTAAAGGAGATATATCCTCATCATGGAAACAAAAGATGTTAAGGAAGCCACCGAATTTTATAAACCATCTCCAAAGAAATCTTTCTTTACGTATTTAAACTACACTATCTGATCCTTAAAGATGGACTCCAGCCACTATTGACAGAGTCTGTTTAGTAATTCATACTTTTGAGTATGGTGGTGCCTAAATGTATTGCTTTAATGCAGTCCATTGTGAAATCAGCCATAATTAATATATAAAGAGTTCAATTCCAATATTGTGTATAAAATTATTACCCTGAAGTTGCATTTTTAGAGGATATTAGGTTCTTAAATCAGCACAAAGAGTGAAAATTCATTAGGTACAAATTACACTTTAAAAAAGCTGTTATATCATTCACAATGTACCTCCCATATCTGTAATTTACTCTAATTTTTCTATAATCAATGTTTCTTTATGGACCTCAATTAATTTTTCCATTTTTCCTTTAAGAATGTCAGGAAAGCTATCTTGATTCAGCAATCTCCACTACCTAAGCAGATCTTCTAAGTTATTTTTTCAGTAATTTACAAACCCTGAAAAACATTCTCTCCATATATTTTAATCAATGAGCATTGGCAGTTTTGAGCTTGATTTTATCTAATGTGAGTTTATATGCCCAAGGAGTAGAGCAGTCAGCAGAATATCCATCCCCATGATTTACTTCTCTCAGTTGAAGATGAAAAATATATGTCATATATACATCAAAGCAGTCTCATGATAAATTTGTTTGAATGTTTTCCATTGCCAAAATAAAATATATTTCACTTTGATTATACTGTGTGCTTTCACAATTAGGTTCTTCACCACCTCATTGAATAACCATGCTCTACTCTTTTAGATGACACATATCTTGATTTCTTCTTCTCAAGCATGGTATCACAGAGACTTTGTATGCACAGTGCTCTCTGTTGAGGGGTAAAACTGCCCACCGCCAACCCACCACCAACTTCCAGATTTTTATATGTATCTGATTAGGGTCATTCAAGTCCTAGAATTGTTCTTGAATTTTCTTGTATAATGAACCTCTTATCATTCTTTATCACATTATTTTCTTAAATTACCTTCCTTTTTTGTTTGTACATTTTATTTTATCTCACACTCCTAATCACTTGCAGGTCAGGTTATTTGGAGTAGAAAACTTGTCTCCTTTTTTTTTCCCTACCAAATCCCTAGTGCCAAGAAGTATTTATTTGAACTGAAATTTAGATATTTTTCATCAACAATATTATATATAAGTATATGTTTCGACTTACAGTTTTCTTCCGAGTCAATGATATTATTTTGACCGAATCCCAAAAAAGCACAAAATTGCAGTATTTGTTTTTATGTTTCAGTTTAGAAAGAAAAAGGTGAGACAATAAAAACAGGTGTAAAATAATACAGTTTAATTTAAATTTAAGCATAGCTTGATTTTTTGTTTAAAATTGTAATAAAAAAGTAAAATAATAATTCTATGAGGAATTTCACACATGAGATAGTCTCACCAATTTGAAATATTTAAATACTTGAGTGTGTGGGCTTTAGGTGATGACATAGTCAGAATGCAAACTGAATATTTCTGTTAAAATTTATTTTGACATTTATTTTACCTGTTCTTGTAGCTGAAAGTTTAAGTAAGACCCAAAACTTTGACTTAGGGGAAAAAAAATTATGATTCTTCTCTGAGTCAAATGGTTTATGAAATCTCCCCTGACCTTACAAAATGGTAAAATAATAGTCCCTTGACCGAGTGGGAGCCTTGCAACATTTTGCAATATGTTGTTTTTTCCTGTGAAAGCTGGAAAAAATACCCTTACTCTCTTCCTTCTAGATCTTAATGGGAAGGAATGTGGGGATTTGACTCAAAGTCATCATGCCCATGTCTGGATCAAGAACTGACCAAAGATTGAAGAAATGGAACAAAGTAGTGACAAGAGATCATTTTAGTCCTGGTGATATGTTTGAGCCCTAGATTGCACTTGAACGTAAAGAGATACCTATACTGTTAAGTTGTGTGAGACAATAGATTCTTTTTTCTTGGCTTAAACTAATCTGGGTTGCAGTTTTCATTCCAGCAACAGAAAGTAGCCCAATCGTTATTATACTGATAAAGAAATAGAGTAAGATCGTTGTACCAATCATCTTCACATTTGCAAATGTCTTGTTGAAACAGGGATTAATAATATTAATAATATGTTCTGAGAGCTTACAATGTAACAGATATGATAATTTCATGTATGCATTTCACTGAATTCTGGGAAAAAAATGCCATAACGGAGGCATTAATATTAAGTACATATTACAAATGAGGAAATTAATGCTTAGAATGCTTAGAAACAACTTGGCAAAGCCATAGTGAGTAAATAGGTACATTTATACTACTTTTATAAACATTTGGCACAAACCTTGTTTTTAATCATTACTACATATCTGTTTGAATATCAGAGATATTTGAAACCTTTAATTTTGCTTTGACAACTTTGAAATTCTCCATAACTCAGTAGTTTAATATGTTAAGTAAGCAATAAATAGGATAATTTCTTTACTATGTAGGAGAAATTAAATGATGATATGGACATGATTGTTTCACGAAATAAATGATTTACAATATAACTAAATTTTTAATTTATTCCTCAATAGTTTTATTGAATGTTAGAAACATGAAAGTCACATTGCCGGCACTATTGGAAACCCAAAGATAAAAAAGGCTTTGATTCTATCTAAGAGAACTTAAGGATATCTTAATACAGATCCAGAAGTAACAATGACTCTAGGTATGTACATATCTTACCACCTTAAATTTCCTATTGTAATTAGAACATTTATCATGTTAATAAGATTATTATGAAAGAAAAGTATAAAATGAAAAGTAAATAATTTGTGCTCACTTTGAGAGTGGTGTTGAGGAATCATTTAAGAAAGTTGGAATTTTTTCTGAAGGAAACTCGTGTGTCTGTCAGAGAGCATTTGCATGCGTTTGCTCTGCTCATGGATGATTGTGAGCCTGAGCAATCTAACGATAAGGGGCTATCATATTGACTCATGGCAACAGATCAAAGTAGTGAAAATTTTCAGGTCAGGGATAGAGTCTGGGTTAGAAAAGGCAACCTGAAGTCATCTTAAGAGGTTCACCCAGAAGTTCTCTTGCCAAAGTGGGTAGGAAACCCAATACAGAGAGACTATGTGAGGTGATCTATTGGAGACTCAAATGACTAGCTGGAAGTTGGGGTGGCCAGCTGAAGGAAAGGTACTTTCTTTGTGACAAAATTCACTGTCAGGTAGACCCAGCAAGGAAGAATAGAATGCACTCTCATACACAAGAGAACATGGTAGCTTTTTATAAAACAACTAGCAATCAGATAGAAAATGTGAAACCACTTTAGATTAACTTAAGTCAAATAAATTTCTGTTCCCATGTTCCTTTTGTCTTTTCTTTGATGGCCTGAGGGGCCATTAACTGCAAGATGGGGTAGGATGAGCTAAACGTTGAATAACCCCTAGTGGAGCCATCCTTGATCTGGAAAAGGAAGGAGATTTTGCTGTAAATAATGTTTAGGATATTGAGTATTTCATAGAACTGGGCCTGGTAAGTACACACCTGAGACTGTGTTTTTTTTTTAATTCAAGTGATCTTACAACAACTACTTAAATATGAGCAAAAATGACAATGGCATATGTAAAGAAGCCTTCAGTAAAAAAGGGAAAGTGGAGAACAGAGACAAATTTTGTTTTGGTAAGATCCCACAGGACCTCTGTGGCAAATAATGAGAGAAAGCCAACATCACTGCTTGTCTGATGTCTTGATACTGACTAGGGCAAGCCATTGACCAGAAAATCAGCCAGAAGTTTAACAAGGATTGGGGGAATGAGACAGCCAAAGTGCAGAAGCTTTTTTATTTTTAATCTCCTTGGGAGATAGAGATAGTTTCAGCCTCTGGCATAGAGGGCAATTTTTTTGCTGGATAATAAGACAATATCAGCCTCTGAGAAGAGATTGGGCAGGTTTGCTAGAATCCTCTTATACGACAGGAGATTTCCTAAGCATAGGGTACCTCAGCTGTAATACAAGCCCACCGTGCCCATGACAGCCATCCACCTGAACCTGGCTCGTCTTTGTCTCCATAGGACTTAGAGGGCAATGGGAATTGATACAAACATAAACCACTTGCCATGGTAATATATTTTTGTCGCTGACCCAGTAGTCTTTTGTACTACCACGATATATAGGTAGATAACATACAGAAAGGAAACTACAGCATAAACATCCTCATGAACATAGACAAAAAATGTTTACAAAAAAACAGCAAAATGAATCCAGAAATATATAAAAAATATTATACACCATGACCAAGAGGGATTTTTTCCAGTAATGCAATGTTGGTTTGGTATTTGAAAATATATTAATGCAAAACACCGTATTAGTAGAACAAAAAGTATTTAATCCTTCAGTAGGCACACTGTGCAAAGAAAAACATTTGACAGAACTCACCACCTATTCATGATAGAATGTGAAAATTAGGGCCTCCAGAACTTATAATGAATCTTCAGGGTTAAAGGAAATTTTGCACTTTATTATCTTTCAATCTCTTCCTTTAAATTTTTGGCCAAGGTGAAATATTTACTGTGACTTTAGCCCTGAGATACACTTAAGATTTTTATATTCTATCTGACATTTCAACTCTTTTTCTAAGAAGGTTATTCAAGACATCTAGAAATAATTCCCATATTAGAGTATTTTTTTGCGTATGTATATCTGTACTTGTTTGCTGATTTTTAATTTAATCAGTAATATCATGGGGGTATTTACAGAAGTTACAACTTATGAGGGGAAATGTATAAATTATATAAAGTTAAAATTATTTCCTTCTCCAATTTTCAGAAATAAATATAAGGTTATTTGAGACATTCATCTGTTAAGAATTTTTTCTGATGCCTGGCTCACTTGAATTGCTATAGTGTTACAATACTACCCTCTGGTGGACATAAGTAGGTTTTTTCCTTCTTTCTACTCAATTGAAAAAATAATTTTTTATTAAATTTAAGATGTATTTTTTTCAGTTGAGTCTATTTGAATTCTATTAAATACAAAATATTTCTCCTTTGTATTTAGTTTTATATCTAAAATGACATATATGTACATACATATGTAAATATTTACTTCTCTGAATAAGTTAACTTATATAAATGTAATAAATTATCATCTGAGTTTATTTTCATACTTTTCTGCTGTACCAGCTCCCTTAGCATTACTCTTATTCCACATATTTTCAATTCTAGCTGTCCAAAACCTCATGCTATGAATCATTTCTGCTTATTAGGAACATGCTATCAACAGAGAATGTTATAATAATTCTCTCCATAAAACATTGATTTACCTGCATTTCATATTTTCAGAACTGTGCTATTTGATATGATGGTAATAATGAAACCATTATTTAATGGATTTAATGTGTGCTGCTTCACAAGGGAGACATTTCCATTTTAATAATTATGCCTCAAGTGAGTTTTTAAAAAATCAAGCCTCAGAGTTGGACAATGTAAATAGAATGTAATATGACTTAAATATATAAATTAAATACATGTGTATGAAGTGAAGTGTATTTAAAAAAATAATTTATGAAACATAGAAATTGGAGACAGAGCAATGAAGATATACATTGGTACTTTCTAACTGAATGTCCTGGGACATTACTTGATCACTAACATCTGTTTTTTTGTTTTTTGTTTTCACTTATCATAATGTTAAGAATATTAATCTTACAAAGTTGTTATGAGGATTAAATAACATAATGCATCATATTATCTAGTTCCGTGTCTTATACAATTCCCTTCTTCTCCCTGTACAAAATTGAGATTGCTTCCCAAATAAAGGATATTTGGTCCTTTTATTCAACCGCATAATAATCTTGAAGTATAATTCATAAACTTGAAAAATAAAGGGTCACTCTTAATGCCTACTCTTGTAGATTCAAACCTATCATGATGTTCAGAAATGTCTCAGTCCATTTGGCCTACTATAACAAAATACCACAGCAGACACAGTAACTTACAAGCAGAAGACATTTATTTCTCACAGTTCTGGAGACTACAAAATCCAAGATCATGGTGCCAGAGGATTCAGGGAATGGCTTCCTGGTTCACAGATGCCTTTCCTTCTGCTATGTCCTCCTGTAGTGCAAGCTGCTAGGTATCTTTGTGCTGTCTCTTCTGTAAGGCACTAATCCCATTCGTGAGGGCTCCACCCCCTTGACTTAAGGCCCTCCCCAAAACCCGCCTTCTAATACCATAATTTTTAAGGGTTAGGATTTCAACATATGCATTTTGGGGGACACAAATATTCAGACCACATCAAGTAATATACTAGAATTTGAAAAAAATTGCCTATCTAAATAAAGTGTATGTTGAAGCTCTTAGTATATTTAAAGTTGTGTAGACTAGTTATTATTGTTTCTTTTGTTATTATATTTAATAAAATATGAGAAATAATGTTAATGATTGTCCCACATAGAATGACTGTGAGCGAATTAATTAAAATTAAAAAGTATTATTATTTTACTTAAAAGAGAAAAAAAAGGAGGCATTAATGAACTCATCTACAAAACAGAAAGAGACTTGCAGACATAATAATCTTATGGCTACCAGGGGAAATGAAGTGGGAAAGGATAAATTTGGGAGTTTGAGATTTGCAAATATTAACTACTATATATAAAGACAGATAAAAAATAAATTTCTTCTGTATAGCACAGGGAACTCTATTCAAAATCTTGTAATAACCTTTAATGAAAAAGAATATGAAAATGAATGTATGTGTGTGTGTGTGTGTGTGTATAAATATATATATATATATGGGACATTATGCTGTACACTAGAAATTGACACATTGTAACTGACTATACTTCAATAAATGTATTATTATTTTCTAATCAATATAGCGAAGTTCCCCTATTTTCTCCATAGAGATATAAGGACAATTAATATAATAGTGCTTTTTAGAAGCTAAAAACTTTCCAGGGAAAAAGTTTCTCTAAAATAGTAATAATAATAACAACAACAACAACAACCCTGGTTTAAAAAGCAGTTTAGTTACAAATAACTCAAAGCTTTTGAACCAGTGTTCATTGATCTGTGATGATTTGCACTATATCAGGATAGCAGAAGCTAGAATAAGATACATTTCTTAGCGCCATTATCTAAAAAGATTAAACCTATTCCAAGCTCAATTTTAAGTGAAAATACTGCACAGGGTTTATCTTTTCCTGTGGAAACATCTGTAAATCAACCCTTACCAATTATTTACCAAACCCAATAATAAGAATTAACACCTAACGAATACTGCTAGTTCAAGGTAGTGTTTCAAGAAGTGAATTGTGTATGAATATATTCATCCTTATTACAGACCTTTGAAGTGTATAGCATTAATCCCATTTTTCAGATGAGAAAACTAAGGCATAGAAGGTTTAAATAATAGCCAAATAGATATTAATGATATTAAGTGACAGAGCCAAGAAAGTCTAGCTACAGAACATCCACACAGATTTGAATTATGGTAAAGCTAGTTTATCAGCTCTCTAACAATTACTCTGTCAATCGTTTTTAAATAAAACAGAATGAATACATGAGATATTTTAACAACAAAGACAATTTTCATCAGAACAATTAACTTAGGTAAACAAATAGTAACAAAAAACCCACACATAATCTACATTGTATATGATTCAAGAACACAAATTATTTCTTTAAACAATGAAACTATTCCATTTTGTTAAGATCCTCAAAGATACTGAAATAAACTTATTTCAAACATATTAACCATATTTCAATAATATACCTTTCTTGCTATTTTATGCATAGTCAGATTTCACTAACAAGTTTATTCATGTAGATTTGTCTTAATACATACTGTGATTTTTAATATGATAAGGAACTAGATCTGGTTTCATTACTATGGTAGTGTTAATTTTATTTTAGATCCATCTATGAATGTTGTAAACATGTAGCCACATTCTCATTGGGATAGAATGCCTCTTTACAGTAAATCTAACCCTTGCTGAGATTTGTGGACTCCATAATATTCTGTTTAATTAAATAATTCTATGACTACATCTTTGTCTGGTAGAGTACAGCTAAGTACTATTTTAAAATCTTTCAAGTCAAAACTAACAACTTTAAGAAATTGCAAAATTTAGTCTAATGCATGAGAATATATTGTGCACATATCATTCAAACATTATAAATATCACCTTTCAAAATGTGTAAAAAAGATGACCTTTATATATACGCTATATAGGCACAGTTGAATTTGTTTTAAAAACTAGATTTTAAAGACAACCTGTGGGAAATAACTATTGTGGTCACTTTTACTGAAAATTATTAATGCACTGATTTGAGAAAAAGTAAATAATCCTAAAGCAATATTATCTAAATTTAGAGTGTAATAATCATTTAAAATATCCTCTATATAAGAAACTGATTATTTTCATAAATTGCTTAAGTTATATGCACAAGAAAACAAACAAAAATTATAGGTAATGCTTCAGGCTGTATCTTGCTTAGTGTTATTTGAAATCTCAGCTGTAATTTCCTGGCTTTTCTTTAATCATGTTTTTTTTCCTGTCCACACCTTTCTTGAAAGTTCTGGCAGTACTATTTATTTCCTGATTTCTTCTAAGATAACAGATTTGCACAGTAGGAGATTTGATTTAACTTTAGTAGAGAGTATATTGGACAGGGACCAACATTTAAAACCAAATGAAAAGACCAGCTATGAGACTATTGAAATAATCCTGTTGTGATCATTCTTTTCCCAGGGGGAAAAAAAAATTGAAATATTTGAAAGTAATTTGTTGAGGTAAATGGTAAAAGTAAGAAAAACTATTATATGTCTGTCTTCATCAACTGGATGTTTTAAGATAGAAACATAGAAGGTTTTAGAGGTAGAGAAAATGGGGTTTCTGAAATTTAATATTTTAATAAAATTATATATATTTAAGGTGATTTAATATACATATAATAGTGAAATGGTTACTTGATATATACATAGTCAAGCTAATTAACATATCCATCTCCTCACATAGTTCCCATTTTTTGTATGTGATGATAGCACTTGAAATATACTTAGAAAATTTCCAGTATTCTGTACAATATTATTAACTATAGTCACCATGCTATACATTCCATCTCTAGACTTATTCATCCCATAAAACTGCAACTTTGTACCCTCTGACAAACATCTCCCAGTTTTCTTTACTTCCCTCACTCTGGTGACAGATTCTACTCTTTGCTTCTGTGTGTTTGACTTTTTGATTCCACAGGTAAGTGAGATCATGCAGGCTTTTGTTTCCTTTTTGTGTCTGGTTTATTTAGCTTTGCATAATCACCTTGGTAGTGATTTTTTTGATAGAACACCAAAAGTTTAGGCAACAAAAGAAAAAACAAACAAAAGGGACTACATCAAACAAAAAGCTTCTGCACAGCGAAGGAAATAAACAACAAAATGAGAAAACAACCTATAGATTGGGAGAAGGTATTTGCAAACCGTATATGTAATAATGGGTTCTATATTTAAGAAACTTGTACAACTCAATACTAAAAAAGTAAAAATCTCAACGCAAAGGACATGAATAGGTATTTTTCCAAAGAAAACCTACAAAGAACCAGCAGGTTATAAAAAAAAAAAAATGATGCTCAACATTGCAGATAGTTAGAAAAATACAAATCAAAAGCACAATGATATATCACCTCATACCTGTTAGGATAACTATGATCAAAAAAATTAAAGGAAGAGTTTAGTTTTGATGAGTCAAAATTGTTTCTAACAGGAAGCTAAATATCTATCTAGCACTTAAGAAAGAGATCTTGGTTAGATGTTGGAGATCTTAATGCAGATATACTCTGCATATAGTTAGAAACGAAAACATCGAATTAAATAAGGTCATCCAGGGAATCTGTAGGTACCAAGAAAACAAGACAGCTTCTGAAGAGAAGGAATGCCATCCAACTCAAAGCATTAATTGAGGCTCTGCTTGCATTCTGTTGGATATATCTCATTTGGCCAGAGGAAATCACAGAGCCAAACCCAGAGTCAACGTGAAGGAAAACTACTCAAAAGGTGTGAATAGGAGGTGGTGTCACTGATATCACAGTCGATTACAAAAAGCAGTCTTCTGCAAAAGTGCAAGACACTACTGTAGAATCCATTGCTGTAAATTAATAAGTCTGTAATTGTCATTTGGAACTCCTATCTTTCGCAGGCCATTCTATGTTTCCTTTGTTCACAGGCAAGAACTCAATTGATACCCCTTCCATGTCAAGGAGACCACAAATTTTGTTATTAAAGTCTGCATCCTCCATGGCCCTGTCTGTTCTTGTTTGCTGTAATTTTCTCTTAACTTAGAATATTGGAAATGGAATTAATGTATGGAAACCCAGAAAATCCCTTGAAATTCAGACATGGTCCTTCCTGACTCTGTTAATAGTAGAAAGACTTCCCCTTGCTAATTATAATCAAATATTCCAACAAGTGTTGTTACTTCCTTCTGTGCTTGTTGATTCAATGTAGCAAAAGCACAAAATGGCACCCTGGCAGTTTCACCTTCCAGTACAGTGGAATTGTATTTGTGGTCCCTCATGGAGGCATTCTTCTCTTGGGAACCAAGCTCTCCCAAAGAGAAAAACTCCAAGTTTTGAGAACAGGAAGCAACAATTCTGTGGGTAGTTATTAGGTATAATGGTAAGAGGATCTACTCCTCCTTTCACCTCCTGACTTGAATTCCTGCTATGAGATAGATAATGCCATTTGTTGGTTGCTGATTAAAAGTTTAGCCAGCCCTCCATATTCTCAGTTCTGAACGCACAGATTCAGCTAACTGTGGAGAGAAAATATCCTGAAAAAAAAGTCTCAGAAAGTGTCAAAAAAAAAAAAAACTTAAATTAATGCTGCCTCCCAGTAGCTATTTAAAAATGACCTAAATCTAAGAGAAGATATATCAGGTCCATGAATTGAACAATTAATATTTAAATAAGTCAATTATCTCCCAATTGATAGTTTCAATGTAATGCCAACAAATCTACCAGCACCAGTGTGTGTGTGTGTGTGTGTGTGTGTGTGTGTGTGTATAATGTGTATCATATATAGATTGTGTGTGTGTTTTGAAACTGACAAGATCATGGAAATCCAATGGGACAAGGATAACTTTACTAAATTGTTTTCAAAGGTTTCAAAAACCTTTGATATGTGGTTTTACCCCTTTCTTGCTCAATATGTTGGTTTATTTTTCTTTCTCTTAAATTTGGGCATTTTAACTGTCTTTGAGCAATAAAACAAGGAAGAAGTGACAAAACTAGGCTCCAAGGAATCTTGAAGCTTCCACTTTTACCCTCGTGGAACGCTACCTTAAATTCGTCACATCGTGAAGAACTCCAGGATAAATGAGAGGCCCAGTGTCCTAGCTACTGAGTCAAGCACCTCTTCTATCCACTAGCATAATTTAGCGCAAACAAACCTAGCTCAGAAATGTCTTAGGCAATCCACAGAATCATGAGACATAACAAATAATTGCTGTTTTAAGCAGCCAAATAAGGAAGACTTGAAAAAGAAACATGTGCTAATAGTTGCATTCTACTCAGTTTCCGAGTTGTTCATTACACAGCAATATTGTGCATACATCTGGTCATGGGGAAGTTGTCACAAATGTACCACATATCAAAGCTATGTGATATTATTATTAAGAACCAGCAGTAGTCAACAAGACAACTGCTATAGAATTCGGAAAATGTGAGCTTGTGTTAAGTAGTGGCAGAATATTTGGTAAGACTGTCACCTACCTTAACTTGGAAGAAAGGAAAATATATCTAACAAATTTTAGTGCTGGAGGGGAAAATGTGTGGCAGAACATTTGAAAGTTGAGTTGGTTGCTAACTGACTATATTTATAAAATACTAGAAGGAGGACATGATGCCATTATGTCAGCAGAATTTAGAGAGAATACAGAGTTCAGAAATTGCATTGTTGAAAAGAAGCTGTTTTTCACCAAATCAAAAGTGCGACCATTACAACACAGACTTAGAAAAAAGGCCAAATGCAAGGTGCTACAGTAAAACGTGGCCTCACAGTAAAGACATAGCTAACTCTTTTACAAGAATTCTGAAAGGATCAAAATGATGCCTGTTAAATCCTTTCAACTGGAAATAAAGAGCTCCCAGAAAGTTTAAGGTCATGGTCTCAATAGAGGCTGGATTCACTCAGGTACTATAGTTAGGTCTAGAGAGTCATATTTCTTACGAATTGTGGATGAGACTATTTGTTCATATAATTGACTGCAACCACATAGAGTATCTACAGATTTTTCTTGAGACCCTGCTATTGGCAAATCACCTCTAGCCTGGAATATAAGAAACTAACTAGCCTGGAATATAAGAAACTATGCTGGATCTCTAAATTTCCAAGGACAAGAAACTATATGAAAAATGTTTTAGCTACAAAAAAAAGTGGAAAGGGGAAGCTATTTTCCAATTCCCTATTTAGAAGTTACTAAGTGCAATGATGGAAAATAAAAACAGACACCCTCCCCCCACCTTAGTCCCCAGGTAGCAGAACCAGGGAACAGCAGAGTTTCATATATGCTGTGGACTACTGACTACTATGTTCCACTTATTTTTAGCTTATGAATGGCAATATTTATTGTTATTCTGTTCCTCTTCTACTACCATATAATTGGTATATAGGGAAGAGACAACATGTCTTTCTAATTAATAGCTGTTTGGAGCATGAAAAGTCACCTGTGAACTTGAGGTAGGGATCATCATGAGATTCTGTAACTTGAGCCTATTGCTGTGATGGTGCGGTATACTGGAGGCATGTTCGGTAAGTCTAAGCAGCGCATGTCGAACAAAAGGAATAACATACAATAAAACTGTACCCTGGGAAGCAAAAGGGAGTGAAAATAATGATTTGCCATGAAATTCATTGTAGCTAAGTCTAATCAAGGAGGAATGTAAAGGCATGGGACTGGATACTTCATGAAAGAATGAAGTGATGAATCAAAGTGTTCAAGATCTTAATAAAATCAAAGAAATACTAGAAAGATAGTACTAGTGTATATAAGCTGCACAGTTAGGAGATTAAGGTATCTGAAGGTGCTGTAGTGGTATAACTATGTGGTATGAAAGTGGTATAGTGTTGGCAATAACCTAACCATCAGGAATATAACCATAAAAAGAGGAAGACTGTGGCAGAGTTAAGAAAACACCATTAGAATTAAGCGTCTGACCACCCCATGTAGATGCTAAAGCCCCCAAACATGGTGAAGGGTTTGAATGTAGGGAGAAGAAAGGGAAAAAACTGCTAGAATTATCTGGGAATAGAGTACAAGACTAAGATACCTAGAGAAGACAGCAATAATGAGATACTGCAGATGATAAAGTGTGATGATATGAAGATGGGGGGAAAACACTTTGGAAAAGCAATAGGAAGCAATATCTACTTCACCTCCAGGCTCTGAATATGTGAGGATTTAGAGGAAAAGCAAATTCCTTCACTAGGGCATTAATAAAAATTTGTTACTATTACTATTACTGATATTACCTCTCTTGCCTTTTCTCATATGCAACATGATGTTATTGAATAGAATCCACAATGATACTGTTTTCTTTCATGCTGAATTTATGTCCACAAACCTCACTAAACATCTGCGTTAGTTTCGTAAAACTTCTATAATGAATAGAATAATGAATTTCCACAAACAGGATGTCTTAAAAACAAGAAAAATTAATTGTATCACAATTCAGGAAACCAGAAGTCTGAAATCAAAGTGTCCTCAGGGCTGGTTCCTTCCAGAGGCTCTAAGAGAGAAACCAGCCCATGCTCTTCTACTAGCTCCTGGAGGTTGCTGGCAATCCTCAGGGTTTCTTGGCTTATAGATGCCTCACTCCAATCTCTGCCTCCAATTTTACATTGCCTTATTCTCTGTGTTTCTGTGTGTTTCTGTGTGTCCTTGTCTGTCCCCTATAAGGACACTTTTATTGCTTTTAGAACCCATACTAAGCTAGAATATTATCTTGATCCTTATATTAATTAATATATTATGATTATGATAATACAAAGGCCTTATTTCAAATAAAGTCACATTCTGAGGTTCTGAGTAGACATGAATTTTGGAAGCCAATATTCAGCACGCTGCAGTCTGCTGTCTCGCTGAGACGAGGATCCTTGGCATCCTCATAACTCATTAGCCACCGTGTGCTATAGCGTAGCAGGTGGCAAGCCCAGCAGTAGGCAACTGCCATGCTGACAAAGACTGACTGGAAAATTTTAACTATAGAATGCACTTCACTACTTGTCACCTATAAAGACAGCTGATGGATTTTAGTGAGTAAATTTTTTTAAAATATGAGTTATTCTATACTTTTAGAAAGTCATTTTCTTCTATATGAATTTGAAATGTTAAAGGGAGAAAGATACTACTCTAAAGTGAGAAAGTATATTAAACCTGTTACAAATAGATGGATGCTCAAATAACTATGTTAGGTATAACTGAGTTCAAAGTAATTCTGAGAAGAAAAAGGAAAAAAATTAAAATAGGGAGTCAAGGCAAGTTATGGAAGCAGAGTGCTACAGAAAATGGTGGAAAGCATTAGTTGCAGTTTTAGATTATTATTGTACTAAGAGTATTTTTTGATGAGTATGAAAAGAAATAATTCATTACAAGATAGTTGTCACTCAAAGTGTAAGATACAGATGAATATGACTGGACAAAAATATCCAAAAGCCAAATTTAGGAAAATTGTTCTTAGGCAAATAAGAGAAAATCAGTAAACAATAGAAAAAAATAGCAGCTGGATAGATAAATAACTACAAAATGACACCATTTAAAAAAGGATATTTCAGAATGTGTGCAGATTATGAATTTAATTTTTAATGAATGTTCAAATGATAGACTTTTATGTTACATAAGCTGCACATATTGAAGATCTTTCCCAAGGGGAAGATGCCATTCTTTTTAGATGCCACTGTTCACCAAATGACAGCTAATAAATGTCAGATATAACTACAGTGGCCATGTCTTCTGGAAAATATGGGAAGTCATCTGAGAAAAAACTTTTGTGCAATCTCTAGGCATGCGTATTAGGCTGGATGCTATAGACTGGATCAAATACCCAGGAAATTTCTGTTACTGGGAGGGAAGTGTGACTTACAGTTTTTCTAATTCAGGCGTGTGTCAAAGCTTGGGGTGCACACCCGGCTCAAAAAGAGGTGACATAGCTTTCAGCTGAGTGCTTCCTGTCATAACTTTAAGTCCCCATTTTAACTTTAGGAAATTTGACTTTTTTTTTACTTTAGGAAATGGATCCAAAAAATATTGCTGTGACTTATGTCAAAGAGTGTTCTGCCTATATTTTACTCTAGGAGTTTTATGGCATATGGATCCATGTATTTACAATATGATTATGTAAGAAAGGATTCCAAATTTCAGTGGAGTAGTTATTTATGTGGTATGGTGAGAATATTTGGAAGATTCTTTCCCTTTCAAAATAGGCATCTCACTTTATTGTGATCTTTTGCTTAATTATCTGGCTTCTATTTGAAAAGATAGGCGCCTTGAATGAAGGCACCAGTCATGTCAAGTTCTCTGCATAATTATTAGGATCCAGCATAGCCCTAACCACAAATGTTTAATCACTGAAGAGTGTGATTAGATATGCACAATGTCAAAAGAAGAACTAAGAGACAAATCCAAGCATAGAGTATGATACAGAGAGGGAAAACCCAGGAACAGAGACTTTATTTAGAAATTGGTTAGAGTAATAAAATTATAAAGCAATAAACATCGAAATGTATGGTGGCTGTATGCAATAAAAAAGGAAAAGAAAAAAATTATATTAAAGGTAAAAATAGTTGGATTTGGTACTGAAATGGTATGTAGATACAAGAAGGAAAAGGTCAGCTTTTATAAAATCCTATCTCATTTCAGGAATTTAAGAGATGATCATGACTATGATCAGTGTGTGAATAACATGAGAACAGAGAGGACATTTACAAGTAAAGGCTGTGGTGGAATTAACAGTTGTGTTCAATGTTTCAAATTTACTTCTGGAAAAGTTTGAGAAGTATTAAGTATTAACTCATCTTTATATGTTTGGTAGAATTCACCTATAAAGTTGTTTGGTCCTGGACTTTTCTTTGTTGGGAGGTTTTTGTTTGTTTGTTTTGTTTTGTCTTACTACTGATTCAGTTTAAATGCTAGTGATCATTTTGTTCAAATTATCTATTTCTTCCTGATTCAGTCTTGGAAACTTGTATGTTTCTAAGAATCTACCCATTTATTCTATGTTATCCGAATTGTTTGGCATGTTCTAAATCCTTTAGATGGTAGGTTAGGAGGTTTATTTGAGATTTTTTTAAATTTCTTCTGATATAGGCCTATATTGCTAGAAACTTTCCTCTTAAGATCTACTTTTGCTGTGTCCCTTAGATTTTGAAAAATTGTGATTTTAGTTTCATTTGTCTTGAGATATTTTCTGATTTCCTCTTTGATTTCCTTATTGACTCACTGGGATTTTTTCAGTAGTGTGTTGTTTAGTATCTCGTGTTTGTGTTTTTCTCATTTTACTTCCTGTAATTGATTTCTAGTTTCATACCACTGTGGTTGGAAAAAATGTTTGATGTAATTTCTATCTTCTTAAATTCGTTGAGGTGTGTTTTGTAGTCTAACATGTGATCTGTCCTGAAGAACATTCCACGTACGCTTGAAAAGAATGTGTATTCTGCTGTTTTGGGATAAAATGTCCTGTAGATATCTATTAAGTTCAGCTGGCCTATTGTGTCATTTAAGACCACTGTTGTAGGTGCCCAGTGTGGGCTAAGGGTATACTGGTGTGGCCCTGGCAAGCTGACCAGAGCCCCAGGCAATTTTCAATCTACTGCCTCAGTTGCTATGACCAGAAGTAAGCAAATCTGTGCATGCTCTTCAAGAGCAGAGTCTCGGTTTCTTATAGCCCTTTGGTAAGTCCCACTGGTTTTCAAACCAGCTAAGGGGGATTGGGTCTTCCCACTGTCAGTCCTCAGGGCTTAGGTGCCTAATATGTGGCCTGAGCTCCTCACTCCCCAGGGAGGGTCCCTGAGCCTGAGATATGCCCCTTCTCTGTCTCCTGATTGTGGTGTGAGTCCTGACCAGATTTATTCTCCTTTCTTCTTATCTGACTTCATGTAGATTCCTCTTTATAGCCTTTATTGTACGAGAGCTGTTCTCCTAATCTCCAGGTATATTTCAGCAAGAATTACTCTATATGTTGTAGTTTTGTGTTTGTGAGAGAAGGTGAACCCAGAATCCTCCTACTCTACTATCTTGACCAGAACAAAGATTTGATGAAAGTAAATCCAGTTTTGAAAAAATCAGAAGGACATACAGAGAAATAGGGCTATCATAAATGTTTAGCTATTAAGTGGCATCTAGGTTTGTGCTTCTTGAGGATTTTTCTCCTTTCTGGTAGCTAACTGGTGATACAAAAGACTGAACAGCTATGGGAAGAAGAAAGGAGAAATAGACAATGTTTCTAATCAAACAAGGAAATTCATGCTATAGTAGGAACACTCCAGATCAGTTTTTTTAAGTGATAAACACTGACTAGGGTAAGAAGAAAGTCAGTGAAGTTTCTGCTTTTAACTTCTTCAGAGAGGAACACCCTGCCCCATATTTTATGCTCATTGAAACCAACTCTGTTTTGTTGTTGTTGTTTCATTATTTATTTTATTTTGGTAGCAGGGGAGGTAATTAGGTTTATTTTCAGAGGAGGTACTGGGAATTGAACCCAGGACCTCATGCATGCTAAGCATGCACTCTACCACTTGAGCTATACTTCCCTTCACTCCATATGTTATTTTGAATCCAATGACTTTTTTTCTCTCCTTGTTCTCCTCGATTGTTTACACAGGCATGAACCTTCCTATAGCTCCCAGCTTTCTCACAAATGTTCACTTTTGTACTTCACAGGAATTTACTCACATTTAGTGCAGTCTAAGAGGATGCAGAATAAAGAAACCTATTGTCACTACAGAATTCATTTATGAAATGTTGTGTATGAATCAGGTCTTTCTTTGGTGTGACACTAAGGAGGAATATAATACTTGGTTCCAATTAAATATTCAAATTAATAACGTCTGAAATCACATTGTTGAAACATTTGAAATGTTTTTAATGCTTCTAACTCAATTTTTAATCCAAATTTCTCTCTTACTGATACAATAAAAGGGAGAAACCTACATAGTGCAAGTGATGAGAAATTATGGATCCTGGTGGACTACATGCCTTATTCTTTTCTCTGGCACAATCATCTATTGGTATCATGGTTAATAGAAAACAGCAGCTTTTCAATAATTTAAACTTCAAAGGAAATTGCATTGGAAATGATCTGAGCAAGAAATAGAATTCACCCCAATGATTCATATAAAGATACTTTGATGTAAGGACTACTCATTCATAGATGTGGCTCCTCAATCTAGGCTGTAAACACCCTTTGCAAATAATTCAGATCTAGTAAAAATGATTCATTTTCAGTTTATGGGACAGAAGTTTTGAAAACTACTGTGACTTAAGTCTACAACAGCTGTTTTAAATCTCCTCAGTGGAATCACTCGTGAAATAGTAAAATGATTGATATGTGTGGAGTCAAACACATACCTGCTGAATTTGAATCCCCTCAGTGATCATCCCCCAGTGCAAATCCAGGATTGGAAACTCATGTTCCAGAGAAATATTTGTATCTAAAATGAGGAGAAACCATGCTCTATGGAAAGGAAATTACCTTTTACATAAATAGGAAAAAATATACATATATTTTTTTTAGAAGATGAAGTTTCTTTAATCATCAGAACTAGAAAATACACTTATTGTATTTATTATTTTTCTAAAATGTATTATATGCATCTCTCTTTTCTTAGTATAATATTTCATACATTTTATTTATTCATTTAATATTTTAACTATCAAATAAGTATTAGGCACTTTGTTATACACTGGAGATACAAAAGTTAAAGAAATTCTTCCTACCTCAAAGAGTTCACAGTCTAGTAGAAGGATCATTCAATACCATTTGTACAACCATACAGCAGTCTGTGGCATAAGAGAGGCTGGTAAGTCACAGTCAAATATTCTAAATTCTAATGGCATATGATTTGGGCATACTTCCTACATGTTTTCTTTATGAATCATAGTAAGTCAGATCCATAAAATTTCAGAATATCATTGTCTTCTTTCCAAACACCTATAAAATATTTGGACCTGAAATTTATGCTTATACATTTCTGGTAAAAGAAAAAGGAGAACATTGCATTCTGAAGAATTCTGATCCTCTAAATGTTTTTTTTTCCTGATGTGACATCACATTGTCTCTGATATTTTATTTCTTCTTTAAAAAAAGGTGTTCAATCCTTGTGTTTTATTGTGTTTCTGTCCATATTTCCCGTCTTGAAGTGGTCAACTAAGACGCCCAGAATCTGACTTTCATCTTGATGGGGAACTATATTCATATCTGAGACTGTCAGTCAAATGCAAATACAGGGAAGAAAATACTGTGAAGCTAAATATGTGAAATAGCATTAGTGATCCAAAGAGTGGCTTAACCTCTGCAAAATATAAAGGACAAAATCATAGAAAGCAAAAACTCCTTTCAGGAAGAAAGCAAGTTTCTAAAAAGATCTGAAGACCAAATTACTTTGGTATATGGCATCATTAAAGGTAATTCACATGGATGCAAAATCACTTACTTAAATTATTTTAGTAGCAGGTTGATGGCTATCTTCTTAACCTGTGACTTCATAATGAGTATCTTTTTACCTTTAAAATAATCTTGAGCCAATCAGCACATATGCAGATAATAACATGTGAAAGTTAAGATAAGAACATTCCTGGGATTGTGGAGGTTTATTTGAGGAGTTCTGCCATTAAATTCCTATTACTGTGCAATGAGGCTTTACAAATCACCTAAAGAAAATGAGTCATTTCAAGTAGTGAAATAGTACATTCAATGGGTCTTATCAATATTAACATAATGAATTTTGAAAATAAACATTCAGTTAGGTAGACATGTAGAAATAGGTATATATCATATATCTGAAGATTGCTTTTATATGGCAATTTCTAAAAACTTCAGATCTACATAAGGGTCTGGCTTAATGACTAATAACTCCAATGGATTAGAGAAGAACAACTAAAAAGTGTTTTGAGTTTATCTACAAGTATAAAAATTTTATTATTATCTTTCTACCTTTTTGAATCCGTGGTAGGCAGAAAAATTCACCTCTTCCCCAAAGTCCCAATTCTTGAATCCTGAGGATACTTTACATGGCAAAAAAGACTGAATGTGATTACATTTGGGATCTTGAGCTGGAGAAATTATTTTGGATTATCTTGCTGGGCCTGATATATTCACAAATGTCCTTATAGTAAGAAAGCAGGAGGAGCAGAGAAGGATCTATCTACCTAAAACATAGGCAGGTTCTCCTGAAAAATTGTATTCCTCACTCCTTTATTTTATTGCTTTATAACACTTAATTGGACTAGCAATTATTATGTTTTTGATTGGTTGATGTGATTTCTTTGTGTATAAGAGAATGAATAACATAAAACTTAAACAGAAAAGGTAAGATTCAAATTATGAGAAAAGTGGAGAAATAAACTAACACGTTTGAATTTTATATCACAGGGCACAGTGTGCTAATGAATGAGCCTAAATGTGAGAATGACATGTTTGGATCTGCATTTTGAAATATTCTGTTAGTTAGAGGGATTTGCATATATTGGAATGTTCACAGAAAACATTCAGGGAGATCACTTAGGATATAATTTTTGAAATCTGTATCAAAGCTTTAGATATGACAGAATAATGGATATTGGACATATTCACATCTCAGAAGTGCTGAAGAAGAAAAAAAAGAAAAAAAAACAAAGCTACCAACCTGCAATTTGAATCCAGTAAGTCTTCTTCAAAAATGATGGTAAAACAAAGATATTTCAGCTTAAAAAAAATGGCTAGGAAAATTCATCAATGGAAACTTTACACTACCAGAAATACTAATAAAAATTTTTCAAACTGAAAGGAAGTGATGAACATAAGCAGACACTTGGAACCACACAAAGGAATTTAAAAACAATCACCAGAATTGGAAAATATATGAGTACATATAAATTTTTTATTTTAATTTTTAATATTTCTATAAAAGAAAATTGACTAAGGAAAAATGATAACAATGAATTGTCATATAAAATATAAAGAAGTAAAGTGGATGACAAAAAAAAGAACAAAGGAGAAGAATAGCATAAATAGAAAAATATTGTTTTAAATTCTCATGAAGAGGTATATTAATTCAAGGTAGACTATGACAAACTAAAGATGCAAATTCTAATCCATTATGTGATAAACAAGTAAACCAATATGTACAAATAGAACAAATATAAGTAACTAAAAAATTAAATGTATATGATGTTAAAGAAGAAAAATGAAATAATGGATAGTATCTGATTGATTTAAAAGGCAGGAGGAAGAAAAGAAAAGGAACAGAAACAGACGGAATGAAAAATACATATATATAGCAAAATGACAGACTTAAACACAACCATATCAAATACTATACTAAGGGTAAATGGAACAAAAAAACTCAGAGATTGTTGAATTTGATTATTTATGAAAGATGGATTTATAGTTTTCTATGTAGAAAATATTAGTTTATAAGTCTAAATTATTTCTATGATAATGCACATACAGAATCCCACATTAAGATGCTAGAAACTTATCTTTTGTAGGAAGAGGAATAAAGGAATTTTTCCTTTTCTAGCCTCTATTCCCTCACAGAATAGCAGTAGAAAATTCTAAAGGTTCAAGGACCCTGCTTCCTCATCTTACTTGTCTTGCATAGGGCTGGTTTCAGCAGTCCCTGCTCAAGGAATCAGATCAATATCTATTTGGATAAATTGGTGTCCTGGGTGACATTAGAGATCCAGTTTCAATATAAAGACACAGATATGTTAAAAATAAAATGGTGATTCCATATATAGGTGATATCATATGATATTTGTCTTTCTCTGCCTGATTTACTTCACTTAGTATGATACTCTCTAGGTCCATCCATGTTGCTACAAATAGCATTTTAAAATTCTTTTTTATGGCTGGGTACTATTTCATTGCATGCGTGCGCGTGCACACGCACACACCCTGCATAACCTCTTTATCCAATCATCTGTCAGTGGACACATGGACATTTAGGTTGCTTCCAACAGTGTAGGAGGGTTCCCTTTTCTCCACATCCTCTCCAGGATTTATCATTTGTGGACTTTTTAATGATGGCCATTCTCACTGGTGTGAGGTGATGCCTCATTGTAGTCCTGACATGAATGAACTTATTTACAAAACAGAAACAGGTTCAGAAAGCAAACATGGTTCCCAAGGGGAAGTGGGGGAGGGATAAATTAGGAGTTTGGAATTAGCAGATACAAACTATTGTGTACAAAATAGATAAACAACAAAATTCTACTGTATGGCACAGAAAGCTATATTCAATAACTTGTAATAACCAATAATGAAAAAAATATGAAAAAGCATATACATATATGCTGGGAAACAAGCTGCTGGAAAATGAACAGCTGGAAAACAAGCCGCGCCTAAATTTCCATGAGCTTAAAATATTATATTCACACTTGCTTGCTTAAAATGCACATGCTTGCTTTGTTTTAATGTTTGACACAGTAGATGACCTAAAGCATGTATTATGCTAAAGAAAATTTGGGGTGAGCAATCCTGAGATTGATCATAAGGGCACGAAAGAGGGTGAAACAATGGACGGTCCTGAAAGGCCAGATGATCCATTAAGAGAACTTTGTTCTGGCATGAAAGCATTTGGTTAAGCCCAGGGGAAATATTTGCTATCTCGAGATGTCCCGGAGGCAATAACAGGATAGATTTAGAAATTTTGCATACCCTGAGGAGGGTGATTGTTCCTGGAAGGGATAGGCCTGAAATTAATCAATTAATCAGCAAGCAGAACTTGGTGCTTATCGCATGGAATATATTAAAGCCTCTCCTCTTTGATCGCATTTTTTCCTGAGCTGTATACTCCTAATAAATATGATGTTGACTGGGCTTTCGGGACCCTGGATCCACAAGATCTTGAGTCCCCTGGTCCCATCTTTGCTCTTTACTTTGTCTCTTTGTTTCTTAAGTCTTGCGTCACCCATCCTGAGCTGTGCTGGATGCAGAAATATATATATATACACACACACACACATACTTACATATAACCGAATCACTATGGTATACATCAGAAACTAACACATCATAGTGAATCAACTATACTCCAATTAAAAATAAATAAATAAATACATTTTATAAAATTTTTAAAAATTTTAAAAGGGTAAAAAATTGTTCCATGCAAACCATAATGAAGAGATACCTTGAGTATCTGTATTAACAATAAACAAAAATAGATGTCAAGTCAATAAAAAAGGAGAATATAATAATGGAGGATGTTTCAATTCATCAAAAATCCACTAGAACCGCTACGTGTAGGCTCCTGTTAACGGTGTCAATTCCCAAGGAAGTGGTGCATTCAAGAATTGCAGCATTTATTCGGAACATTTAGTGTTTAGACAGAAACAGAATTTGAAGTTTTTGATAACACATGTTCTGGTTATAATACTATTTGATATTCTAAGTTGTAGTATAAAACACCGCTATGATTTCAGAAGGACATGCCTTGTAGTATTTGTGGCAACCCTTATAAAAATTGATGTTGACCTTAAAGTGCCTAGTAGAGTGTTCTTACAGTGTTTGATGTTTCCAAAATCCTTTGCAGTGAATTATTAACTCTGATTTGGATACAGAGTGTCTCAATTTTCTATAATACTTTAGAGTACCACTGCTACTAGGTACATAATCTGTTTTTTTATTTTAATAAGGATATTACTTACTCCCTAAAAATATAAATTCAAATGAAGTACTATGGGTAAAAAATGTTAGTAATACGATCCAGATGGTCCAACAAGTCTATGTCTGTCTGTTTTCTATTTCTGTGGTGAGACCTGAGTGGTAATATGATACTGATGCTCTAATTAAGGCTTATATTTAATCACTTAATTTGCCGATATTGGAAATATAATTTTGCTAACTTTCTCTAGCTTTTTATCACTGCTGCACTAATTGTATCCAAAAAAAGCATGCCTAACATCTTTATTGATCTATGTAATTAGTACTAAAATCACATTATAGAAAATCTTTCAAAAGTCAGGGTGCATTATGCATAAAGGACTATTTTTATGTATCGCTGTTTTAAGCAATTAGCTTCATGACCACTGTGATATTTCCCCACAGTATAACAATTATAAAAGTGACACAATGAATTTATTACCTATTTTGGAAGAGACTGAAATAGTTACAGGGCCTGTAAATAATTTTCAAGAAATTTTACAGTAATGCAAGTAGTAAATTATACCCCAGATCCATGTCTACAATGTTTGAGTAAAAATGATAATGGCATTTCCTTTTTTTCCTTTCAGCTTTTGATAAAGAACCATAGCATATCCAACATCTATGCCCTCATGCAATTTAGAAGACAATAATGCACAGTAATAATTAAAACACCATAAAGTACAGTCTTCCAAACAAGAAGGGGAATGATGGCAGTAGTGTAAGTGCCGGTCTTTTATTAGGGAGTTATATAAAGAGTATGAAGATCTTTGGATCATTATCACAAACGCCAGTCCAGGCTTAATCAGCATGGAAATGAGACCGTGAATCTATAGGAGATTCAGGGCACTGATGCCCATCACAGGCTTACATATTAGAGAGTTATAAATAGAAACTGATGAGCTTCACATATTACTGGAAGTAATTTCAAGCCCTTTGCAAAAATAAGGTAAAATTTTATTCAAGGAAGCTATCAAGCAGCGGAGCATAGTTAAAACTCATTGGTCTGCTCAATCATAGGAACAGTTATAGGTTCTGTAATTTACTAGGAGAAGAATTTTTGCCTAATTCAAATGTTTTCAGATAGTTTCAAAGGCTGTAATGAAAGTAAAACTGCATCTTCTATAAATTATCCCTTCTGTGTATTTTCCTGATCCCTCAGTGTAATTTTAAAGGTCAAATCACCAACGTGGGAGGTTTTCATATAGTGAGAAATGGATCCAATGGCTAGAGAAGTGGCTGTTTACATGGAGTTATTTCCACAGGTAAATGGGATTCCTTGCAAATTGTTTAAATAAGTGAAAATAAGCCAGTAGGAAACTGAGGAGTAGTGATTAGGTTAGGTTGAATCTATCAAAAATCTATTTGATAATATGGATGTCTTACAAATTATCTGTTCATGATAAAAGTATAATTAAAAATATGTAAAAGAGGTAATATTTACTTTATAAGTAAAAATATGTTATGATCTTGTAACATACAGTTGAAAATCAGGAAACTCAATTTTAGCTGATGCTAACTGAAAGGGGATTTATTTGAAATATAATGGAAACAATTGATAAGATACACAGATTCAAAAACATTTACCTAATATCTATAAATGGAAAAGAGAAGTTTTCCTACCTTAGTTAGCAAACAAATTTTATTTAGCACATTTTTTCAAGTGTCATTTGTTTATTAGGTGTTTCAAGGTGAAACAGCGGTGTTTTTACGTTATTTTTATGACCAATTACAAGCTAACCAATTTCGTACCTTTCTGTGTGATGTAAAAAAAAAGGATTCGTAACTGTCTTTAAAATTATGTATTAACCTCTTTCCAAGAGCTCTGCATTATAAGACAGTTCAACAAGAGTCAGAAATCTACACTCATTATTATTCATAACCTAATAAAAAAGAAAACTGAAGGAAATTTTAGCTAATTGAACACAAGGAAACAACCTACATAGAGAAAAGACAGATGTGTTCTGGTAATTTTGCTCTCAGGCATAAAACCAATAATCACTCTTGGTACTCTCTTAGAGGAAAACATAGGCATTTAGTTTTCTCAGTTTCTCCGAAGGTAGTCAAGCCTCTGGCAGCTTAGGTTTCATGGTCACTCTTGTTCCACGTCACTTATTTAGAGTAGCCAGCCATAGATTTGGCTTTGCTTTTCTGAAGTCATTTGATTCAGTACTGATTTACAGTCATCTGCTCTGGAAACACGTTTTTCACTCTGATTCTATTCCTCTAGATGTTCTTCTGAAAAAAAGGCATGCCTTTGTGAGACAAAAATATGTTTTAGACCTAGTTTATTTTCTTACTTTTTGAAAATTAATGAGACTATTATGTGTAAATGCAATCTAAATGTAAGCTGCAAAAAGCAAATGGATTTCTCTTTGTTAAAGGTTTTAAAAACAAGGCTTCTTATCTTTTCTTTCTCTCTCCTCCCTTCCTCCTTCTTTCCTAATTTCTTCTTTCTTGCTTTTTTTTTTAACTCTTTCTTCCTCCCTGCAATCCTAAACAGTCTCTCCCCATCTTGACTAAATAGATATAATTGATTATTGAGTTTTTTCTCTAAAGAGCAACATTTTTATTCAGGTTAACCACAAACTAAATTCAATTTATATTCTAAAGTCTTTAATTTTTTTTTTTGTAATGTATGAAGACCCCTTAAAAGGCAAGGCAATTATTTAAGACAAACAAATTTGATGAGTGAAAACTGATGTGCAAGTATAATTGATTTTCAAAACCGGGAAATAATTTGTATGATTGTTGATAAATAATTAAGGACTTGTTAGTGTAAGTTTGAGATTGTGATCTTTATGATAGGCAAACCTCCACTGAGTCTAACCAATCATTTGGAATATTTAACTAAATATTGATAAAGTAAAAATTTAGATCTTTGAATTATCTGGATTGTCTTGTCAAATAATGCAAGTATATAATTTCATACCTTTTATTTATTTAGTGTTATCTACACTAAGGAAAGTTTATGCTACCTATGTTAACACATTTTTCTTAAATAAAGCTTATTCTTTGTGAAATATAACAAAAGTGTAGAAAATATGTCACCCATTCAAATTGGGAATATATTAAAATAAATATCACTGGGTTAATTCAGCGATATGAAAGGATAGATGTTATTAATTCAACTCAGTTCAAATACTTGGAGAGAAAATATAGCTTTGTGGCGGGAGGGTAGAGTGCTCGATTATTGTTTCTAAATAACAATGACTTGAAACTTTTTCCTTAAATTATCTGCAAGTAAAATGAAGTTTCACGACTGATTCACAAAGAATCACACTCTTCAGGGTACCTAAAACAGTCACAGTATCTATCAATAAATAGTTTTATATTACCATTGATCAAAACCTCTTCATTGTAGTCAACTAGCTATCTACAAGGCCACTAAGAAATAATAAAAAGACATTAGTATTTAATTCCCTTTTTAAAGGTTTACTCTTCAAAATTTTGACCATGCACATAGAAGTCTTATCTAATGTGTATTAATTTAGGCTAATTCATATTTCATATATTTACATATACAAGTAAGTAAAATTATGCAGCTAAGGCAAGTAGCTAAGAGTGATTCCATGTGAAATTCATATTGAAATTATTTAAAGCCCTTTCTGATTAAGTATGACTTTTGGTTGCAAAGTACTATTTAATTGCAACTTGTGTTTTATCATCAAAAGTAATTTGTCGATCTCTACAATCAATCTACCTGCTTGTGCAATTTGGCAAAAGCCAAAGAAGTAGTAGAAATCTTGAGCACTCACAAGATGGCAGTAGTGTAACATTAATGTTAATGTCTATTATTCATAAAAGAAAACAAACAAAGCCTTGAATCTTCAAAAAAGAAAATACTATAAAATGATAACCATGGAGTCAGGTCTAAATATAGAAAATGATCAGAAAGGTAGGTGATTTTGAAATAAATATAATATATTAAGCCTCAGGAAGGCAGCTTAAATGTAATAATTCTTTCTTGTAACAATCTGCTTTTTACTGACCTTTTTTTCCATGAGAAGGTGTTACAAAAGAGGGCTCCTTACCCTTTCCTCTCTTGTGCAAGCGAGTTGAAAAAGAGTAAATTCCTGAATCGGTTTTTCACAGTGTATTCTTAAAATTCCAACAACCATAGTAAACACTAGGAACAAAACATAAGAATTTTGTACACTTTGTTTTCAAATTTTGGTAGAATGTAGGAAAAGTGAAAGCACACAGCACAGTTGCTGGCATCAGATAGACCCACGCAGAAATAACGGCTTCCTCACTTTAGGTGTGTTACTTAAGTTCTCCAAGCCTTTGTTTCCACATCCACAACATGGAAGTAATAGAATCTACCTTTGGGACAACCTTGAGAAACAAATGACATGTAGCAATTGTTATTGTCATAGGCATAACTCTTGATACAAGATTACAGGATACACTCAAATGGATGCATGTTCTAACAGCTCTAAGTCTTTTCAGCAAAGATCATTATAGTTCTGTATTCCTTTGTGGCAGAATTTACTGCATTGCTTCCCTGGGATGACCCCACTCTTTGTGTGACTACCATGTCTCCAGTGTATTCCTCTGTTCTGAGTTATTGGTCTAGTCATGTAGATTCCAATGTGTTGTTACAGAGCCTTCTCAGATTGGCTATGAGTCAATTCTTTACTATTCATCTGCACTTATCTTTTCCTTCCTGTTGACCATTTCTTATTCTGAGTAGCATTCCTGACTTTCTTTTTCCTTTTCCATTACATTCAGCCAAACCTAGACTTTTGGAGAAGTAAATAAGCCTCTGTTTTGTTGTCTTTTATTACCAAATTGTCCTAATTCACATGTATGTCCAGATCATTGTGAAATATTAAGGAAAGAATTTTGCATACTCCTGTTAGACATATTCGAGTCAAATATCCAATGTACTTGTGTAATGCATGCTTAGAAGTATAGTTTTCCATCCAGTTTCCAAACAGTTTTCCATCTGGTTGTTGAATAAAATCCCAAATGTTGTTTAACATCACTAACTGAAGTATGACATATACAAAATCACATATATAAAAATAATTCATCTCAAGGAATTATCATAAAATAAACACACCTGTGTAACCACTGGCAATGTCATTTATAAAAAAAAAAAGTCCACAAGCATGTTTCATGCTTTATCTAAATTTTTATACCCTTACTTCTCCCTAAAAGTACTCATTATAAAGCTACAAATTTATATTTATATTTATAAAGCTACAAATTTAATTTATATTTATAAAGCTACAAATTAGTTTTGCCTGATTTTCAACTTCCTACAAATGGAATCATATGCTTGCCTAAGGTTTTATATCTGGCTCTTTTTAGTCAACATTATGTTAATGGGATTCATCTTGATTTGATATAACTATAGTCCATGCCATTCCATCGGTGTATAACAGTGAATTAAATGAAGAGACTAAAATATATGTATCTAATCTACAGAAATTTAGGTTGTTTCAAGTTGGGAGCTATTATAAATAATGTTGCTATGAACAATCTTTTAATTACTTTTGAGAACTTCTATGTGTTCACCTAGGGGTGAAATTGTTGTATCCATAGCATGTTGCATATGCTCAGTTTTGTCAGGAAATGTGAGAATCTTCCAACATTGGAGTATCAACCTCTGTTCTCAAAAGCAATCTATACGAATTCATATTGCCCCACAGATTGTCCAAATTTTTAATTTTAGACCATCCAGTGACTTTATAGTCTCATCTCAGTATGAGGCTTTTTTAGAATATTCTTAATAAAATGTTTCAAACATTCCAAAAATTAGGAAAAAAAAAAAAAAACTTCTACGGTTAACTCCCACATGGTCCTTACATAGATTCTACAATTAGTATTTGACAGTATTTGCTTCAAAACATATTTATACATCAGTCAGTCCCCATAGCCATCCATCAGTCAATCTTAAATTTTTAATATCATTCAAGGTAAGTTACAAACCTCAATATACAACTTCTAAACACTTTGGCATGCTTATCCAGAAACTGGAGTTCATTATTTGTTTATGGGATTTTTGGGGAGAGAAAATAAAAATAAATAAAACCCACAAATCTTAAATTTATCAATAGATGAGTTCTGACCAATGCAGGAACTGTGTAAGTCGAAATCCTATAAAGATATAGAAGAACATAATCACTCCAGAAAGTTCCCTCATACCTCTTCCCAATAATTCCCAGTCTTACATCTCCTACAAGAGATAACCATCCATTTGCTTGTGCTAGAATTTCAGATAAATGGAATAATACACAGTAGCTTTTTGTGTATGACTTTTTAAATGTAGCTCAAAGTGTTTGTCATAGCTCTACTGAGGTATAAGTGACATAAAGAAATTACACATAGTAATGCACACAAGCTGATAATTGTGACACATCCTAAAACCCCTTTGCAATCGTTCCCTCTTAGTTATCCCAAATCCCCAATCTCTAGACAACAACCTATCTGCTTTTTATTACTAGAGATAAGTGTACCTAGTCCAAAATTTCATGAAAATGGAATCATACAGCATGAACTCTTCTTTGGTTTGGCTTCTTTCACTCATCACAATTATTTATTTGGTCTCTGTGTCAAATTCATTCCTATTTATTCATGCTAAGTATTCCATTTTATACACAAACACATACACGTAGTATACATATTTATTACAACGGACATTTGGGTTGCTTCCAGCTTTTGTCTATTACAAATAAAACAGCTATTGAACATTTATATACACATTATTATATAAATGTATACTTTCACTCTCTTGGATATCTGGATGTGGAATGGTTGAGTCATATGGTAGATGTAGGTTTAAATAAGAACATGACAAATTGTTTTTGGAAAAGGTTTTAGTATTTTAATTCTAACTAGCCATGTATGCTCCACAACCTCACCAACACTTGGTATAGTCACTCTTTAATGTTCATCATTTTATTATTTTAGAGGTAATAGCTAATTGTGGTTTTATTTGACTTTCCCAACGATTAATAATGCTAAATATATTTGCATGCACTGATCTGTCGTATGTCATCTTTTCTAAAAACTAGTTTATTGAGGTATGAGTCACATGTAAAAAGCTGTATATATTTGTGTATGTAACTCGATGAGTCTGGGGATAGATATATACCATGAGAACATCACCACCAACAAGGTCATAAACATATCCGTCACCTCTTAAAGTTGTCTCCTACCCTTTTTATTCTTATAATGTGTGTGTGTGGTAAATACTTAATATAAGGTCTTCCTTCTTAGCAGATTGTAAGTACACAATGCAGTTTTGTTAGCTATCGCACTATGCTGTATAGCAGATTTCCAGAATTTATCTTCTATAACTGAAAATCTGCACACTTTAACCAAATGATGACATGGCATATTAGAAATTGGCATTTACTTTACTATAACTTTGTGTGACATACTGGAGTATTAAACATTTAACATAGTGTAGCTAAGACTGACTGACTTTGGGGTAAAAAACATTTCTGTTGTGTATTTTTACTGTATGCCTACAGTTTCTAGAGAGAATAGCTTAATTAAGATTTGATTTTAATAGATGTGCACTGATCATCCTGGTTAAAAAAAAGAAAATATTTTCTATTTAAACCATATTTTTGTTGCCCCATCATGCTATGTATTTTTGCCATACCAATTTTTGAAGAATATGATGCTATTAACTGAATACTCTAGTTCATAATCATACTAAAAACTGATGGTTTCAGCCTTTCCTTCAAGTTACAAAAATAACTAGTTAAATAGTGAAAAACTGACTACTTGATATAACAATTTGTAACTGAAAAACATTTACTAAATCAAATTGTTCTTGTTCCTAAATTAGTAAAACAAATATGTTTATATAGCTAGTGCTTCATTGATCCATTGCTTTCAAACTTGATAAGCAAACTATACCACATGTCTAATTCAGTGCTTTATGATAAAAAAAGAACCTATAAGATATAGAATATTATTCATAACTATTGCCATATGCTTTCTAAAATCTAATATACTTAAAACTGAATCAAATACAACCAGAGACACTACACTGATATTGACTGGAAGGCAGCATGATAGTGAAGAAACTGCTCTGAACTTAGAGCACCCAAGATTTTGATTGCAGTACCAGTGGTTTAAATGTCTCTGTGTGTAAATTTGAGAAACATCACTTAAACTCTCTGAACTTCCATTTTTCTGTTAAATGAGAGACCTCAAGTAAATACTTCCTACAGCCACTTAAAAATCTAAGCAATTATGATGTAGTATTCTACATTTCTACAAGGTTATTTTTCCATATCTGGTTTTTAGAGCTCCAAAATGAATTTCCTTATGCCCTGTACTAAAACAGCAAGAGCAAGATTGCTTATGATTGTGTGAAATAGTTAAGCTCAAACCTGAATAGCCAATTAATGTCTAAAACAAAACTGTCATTTTCTCATTTAACTGAAATCCTGCTATCAGTGACCCCATCTATAATTTTGTCACCATTATCACAGTCTCTGTTATATAAAACTTCAGAAGCCATCTCAAATTTATGTCTCATTTTTGAGTTACCAAAAGTCCTGTCTATTCTTCATTCCATACCCATATGTATCCTTTACAAGCCAGTTCTTTCTGAAAACTCCCATATCTGCCCATGCTTCAAATACTACATTTAGGTGAATTAATCCCATTTCTAGCCATCTTCCAATCCACTCTGTAAAAACTGCCCAGCTAAATACCACTTTTGTAATTTTAATTCTTTTCATAAAAATCCCAAATCTGACATTTTCATTGTACCTTCTTTAGATATTGCATAATCTTGGATAAAATACTCAAAAATTTTTCTTCTAAGCTTTAATATATACTATGGGAATATGGATGTTTAAAATATGCACAGCAGTAAACACACAAATGTGCCACATTTTACATTAGTTTACAATGCAAATTGCATCAAGTTTTTATTAATGTGTCATCCTTGGCAATTCCCATAACCCCTGCTGAATTTACATTTAAGATGATTGCTTCATGATCACGATCAGAATGATCAACTCAGCAGGTTTTTAATAATCTACAAACTTTATAAAAGCCACTTTCTACAGTAAGTCTATTGCTTTTAGAATAAAAGGACAACTAATGTAAATGATTATTTTATTCCAAAAAACTGGAGTGCTTTTTGAAACTTTAAAACTCATATTAATAATGTATGCTGAATGAGAACTATTTCTTTCAACACATGTAAAAGAATTTAAAGTTATGTTAAAATAGCAAAGAGAAGTCATTTATTATCTTAATGATGCACTAGGGCTCCAAGCTCTGAATGTTTATAGGTATGAATAATTTAAGTGTTGCATTTCCAAGTGATGGGAATTTTAGAGATAAATGTGTATACCCATATTATATGCATTATAAAAAGTTTCATGTTTTTTTCATGCCAATACTTTTTACCTGAAGAATACACCATAGCAATTTCTCAATATGTCACCCATACAAAGTAACGGTATAGAAAATCTTAGCATTCTTTATTTATTTGCAAATTTTAAATTAATAGCTTCATATTTTAAAATTACATATTAACAAATATTTATTGACTTGCTATGTGCAGAATTATATGTTAGAAAAATTGGAGTTTGGCAATATGTTTTCGAGATCTGACACAGGACTATTGTATCCTTACAAAAATTACTTGAAATCTTTATGCCCATCTTAGCACCTCTAAATTTTTCTATACATGTTGAAAACAGAATCAGTTATTCTACTGGCTTTTAAAAAAATGTAGTTTGACTATTTTCAAAGTAAATGATTAAGTAATTATTTTAGGATTTAGGCTCTGCTAAAGTTGGTTATATTTGAAACCAAAAATGAACATTTTTAATGTACTTGTTTATTTAATTATATTAATTTTTCAAAGCTTCTGGTAGTGTTTGACTCATAAAAGATTCAAATATTCTATTTCTTTGCTCAACAATTTCAAAAACAAAACATTATCTATGGTAATAGCACATATTTTGAGCATGATGAGTAGATATAATTGCATAAACTCATTTGGACAGAAACAATCTTTTTCTCGCATTTTCACTATGTAGAAAGGAGGCAGAAATTGCAGAACAGATAGAGATTAGTGAATAACTAAAATTGCATCACATGTGGGATCTTTTATGTAACAAGCCTCCTTGAATTTACATAATAACAAAGGGCAGAAAGTAGAATGGGCCAGATCCAAATTAGGGCTTCCTATTGAATTGTACAATGTGTGGAATATATTTGAGTTGGTGGGGATAGCATAAGTAAATTTGAAAAATTCTTTCTCTTGTCTTTAATTTTCCAGGGGCAAGTTTCTAGGTTCAAAAAGCAGAATGAAGTGAAATGTACTTTGAGAAGCATCAATGTGCTTTTCTGACATTTTAAGTAGTACAGGACCACAGCAGCTGGAATTTTTGTGCCAGAGAATAATTTTTGGAGGGAAATAATAGTCCTCCTTAGTCACTGGGTTTCTGTTGCTTTGAATTTCTCAGCATTTAGTAGACCCAAAGAGTCTAACTTAATTTTTTACTTCTCAGTCATTTTGGTAATTACATTGATACGGTGTTTTTTTTTTAATATTCAGAGACTACAGACACATATGCACAGTTTTAGGTGTACAATTACATCAACATTTATTTAGAACTAATACCAATTTTTTTCATCTGAGTGAAGTACTTCAGTGGGTAAATACATCTATCCTTTTGAGAAAACATCATGGCAGACACTTCCTGAAAACTTTACTAGTCAAAAAATGTCTTTTCTATCATAAATTTAGCTAGATACAAAAATCTGGGCTCACAGTTGATTTTGCTCACATTTTATAAATATTTGTATATTCTTTCTTACTTTTCAATATTGAAGATGAGAAGTCTATTAACATGTATTAGTACTTTTAGTTAAAAGCAAGTTCTCTTTCTCTGAAGATTTGTATCTAACTCACAAATTCTTATTAACAGACATATGATTTTAAATATTATTTCCCATTAACAAATAAGGGCTTTAAAATAATTCTATGAAAGCCATTTTTTAATCTGAATTTAGTCCAAATTTTAAATTTCAATTAATATTTTGTCCTTTCTGTAAGTAATCTTTTAGCAAAAATATAAAACTCGACTAGTTGTATCACTTCTATTAATATATTTGTATTAATGTAACAAAATCAAGATTTTATAAATCATAATTACTATTTTAATATATTAAAATAAATATAAAACTAAATGGTAATTAGGAAATGAAATATGAATTGATATTTTAATCTTTAACAAGTTAGATTATAATTTTGAATGATAGGGTGAGCACTCTTTTTCTTTTAAGTATTATTTATTAAATATTTATTACTTTCTAGGTACTGTTAAAACACTGAGGCAATATAGCAAAACATAAGACATAATCTGTTATCTCAGCGTTTAACATCCAATTGGGAAGAGATAGACAATGAACACTTTAACAACACCACCACCTATAAAAATATATTTTCAGGTAAATAAATAACTGGGAGCAGTTAATGTTCTTGTTAAAGAGGAGTTTTATCACACATAGGCAAAAGTGATATTTTGAGGTTTTATGATTTCTGACACAACCGAAGTATAATGGTGATTTGCTGGATGCACAATAAATAAAATATCCTTTAAAATGAAAATTAAAAATGTATTTTTAAGGATGAAGCAATAATATATTAATTATTTGTTTTATTGCTCTTTATGTTTCATATATTTTGAACAAAAAATATATTAATTGTTTTAGTTAAGAAGGAAAGTAGCAGAACTAATGTAATTCCTTTAATTATGATTCATGATCTTTTGTTCAATTTATCTACAAACAGCCCCCATAAGAATACACTCTGGTTGGATATGTTAGTATGATTGCAATGGAGATTCAGGAAAATAACTGAAAATTCAGGCAACATTAGTCCATCCAAATTTAGTCTTTAGTACATATTTTTAATAACATGTGGTGGGGGAAGGGTTGGGATGGCTGAAATAACTCTACCTATAATAATTTCATGGCCTGTATTTTTAACAAGGTGATGGATAAAAGTTTAAGTGAAATTACTCTCAGTAAAAGCCCCAGTAAAATTTGAGTCCAACTTTTATACTATGGCATCTGCATAAATAAATGCATTTTTATTATTGGTTTCATTAAAAAATAAGAAAAGGATGTAATTTAAAGGAAATAATTTTGCAGTTGTTAGCTGAAGTATAACTAGATAATAGATGTTGATTTCACTAAATCTTAGAATTATAATGAATGGAAATAATTTAATATCATGTCTACCAGTCATTAGATGTTATTTATTTGGAAATGTTTGATATTAACTAACTGCAAGATTTTGTATCTGAGACTTGATTAGAAGGGCATTGAGATTTTTCCACTACATCTCTGTTATCCACATAGCAGTGACAAGAGCATGGCATCAACCACCTGCCTAAAGCCAAAATAGGGCCAGTTGGCACAGGTACAATATAGGCATTTTAAAGTTCATTAGGAAGGAGCTGGCAAGCAGCAGCAATTTTCCCTGATAAAAATCCCTTGATCATTTTAGAGGAAATGTCTTTTAATTGTATCTAGGAGTTCAAACGGACCACAAACCACTATAGTATATCAAGTCTCTATACAATCTTGCTACAGTTTAAGTGTAGCATTTTCATTACTTCTAATTTAGTTAATTACACTTTACCTACCTAAATTCCCATGGAAGTTTTCATTGGATGCAACAGTTAATTGCCTTGTTCCAAAGAGGCATTACTGTGAGCAATTAACCTACTACTGTTCTTAGTTTTGTAATAGTTGCTTTTATTCTTGTTCCGGATGGATTCCTGTGCCAGTGTTTTAGAGCCATTTAAGAGAATAGAATATGCATGTTTTAATTCAGCCCTGATATATTTAATGTGTGAATTATGATGTATACTAATTCTTGAAGTGTTTTATCAATATCACATTTTTGTATTAATGTACTGTAAATTAAATTTCTGTATTTTCTCTTAATTTAAAATGCAAGTCTATGTGTGTGGGCAAATAACTTTAATAAATAAGTAAGGAATTACATAAAAATGAAAGCACACTAATAGATTATAATGTTGAAATTAAGCAGAATGTATAGCAATGGTAATCTACCATAGGTTATATTGATTGCATGGCAATGGTAATTAAGCATAAATAAGACACAATTCATGTAAATGATGATCATTTCACTTTTAAATAAAAATTAGAAACAAAGTATTTGGGAAGGCAGTTATAGAAGAGAAAAATTGAACTATGCAAAAACAAAAAAAAGCAATTCTAAGATCGTGCTTAAGACCCCTTAACTCACACTGATGTAAACAGATGGTTGTCTCCTCTGCTTTAGGATCTAGTGTGTAGGAACACAGCAACAGAAAGTGCCTACATTTTGGAAGTCTTGACAACGAACTGATACTCTGACTCCTCTTCCAAAGCATCCAGTCAGACCAAAGAGTAACATCAGTAATTGCTTCTCTTATACCACTGACTAGCCACAAATCAGTTGGTGCCTAGAAACGGGTTCCTAGAAATAGTAAAAAGAAGCGGGTGACAACTTTAGAAATTAAGGGGAAAATATTATTTTATTTGGGTCTCTAGCAGTCGCCTTATTCCATCTTGCAGTGGCAGGGTAAGAAGTGCATTTTCTGCTGTCCCAACTCTAAGTGTCATCCTTGATGTCAGCTCTCATGACAGATTTAATAACCAATCATCTTTCCTTCCATAGCAACTCCCCCTCCTCTTATATTTTTGTTAATTAATTTCAAATTAATATAGAAACTTTTACCCCAGCATTCATTTAGACATCTCTCTCTCTCCAACCCTATCTACTACCACTTTCATAAAACCATAAGACCACCTGTGATCTTCCAAGCAAGAGATGATCATTGTTTTCTTTGACTCCATAGTTGTTTGCATTTCATAACATTTGCCAATCTTCTGTCTTGTAATTTTTGTGCAAAAATCTTCTTTCTCTCTCTAAATTATAAATTCTCATAGACCAAGAACTTCTCCATTTCCTTTTTCCTTCTAGTCACTGGATCATATTAGTAAATGGATGATTGAATATCTTTTTCAAATGTATTTAAGCATTTAACTACATACTTCATCCAAACCGTGGGCTAAATTCTAATGCTGGTATCTGGCAATAGACTGGTTTGGGAAATATATGGATGCCTATATGACGATCATCTTTTGGAAACCAAGTTTCTTTTTCCAAGTAATACTGGAATCAGCAATTATATGCATTTTATGTGGTAAAGAAGCTTACTCAAAATGTGTTATTTTATTAATTACTTTGTTGGGTAAGTGGGGATGGATTTGTAGCCAAAATGATTTAGTTCAAGACCCAAACTGATAAGTCTTTTCAAACCAAACTCTTCCCTTTGGCCACTCTGGTATGAATTGTTCTCTTCCTCTTGGGCTGTCCTAGGTTAGGGTTCCTGGAAAACTAACCCTGAGATGGAGACTATTTTGCAGGAAATATACTAGGGAGGGCTTTCTGAACAAAACTAAAAAACCTGGGCAAAAAGCGAAATTGAATTGCATTTCGGCCCCAGTAAAGGTCTCACCTGATCCAAAATGCTTTTTGAACTGGGATGTCCCTGTAGAGTTGTCCTGAATTGAAGCAAGGAGAAAGAGATTTTGTACTCCTAGTTAGGTCATCCTAAAGGAACGCGTAGCCTTAAGCGAAGGAGCTCTTTTTTCAGCAAGAAGCAGTAGACCAGGAAGGACTGAGCAGCCAAGCCTCCTAGCAGCTGAGGAAAAGAGCGCCTCAGTCCCCAGGCAGGGGTCTGGTAGCACCACAGCATCCACTGCATGGGTTCCCCATTCACAGAAATCCACCTCCTATTCGCAACCTTTGCTCCCTGCAGATTTTTGAAACCTGGGTTTACCTGCCTCTCTGTCACTTCCACAGAGGGAAAAGAAAAATCCTCTTTTTGTATATCACCATACCAGGTATCACCACTCCCTTCAAGTTGGGAATGACCTTTATG
Organism: Camelus bactrianus; assembly: GCF_048773025.1. Classification (NCBI taxonomy): domain Eukaryota; kingdom Metazoa; phylum Chordata; class Mammalia; order Artiodactyla; family Camelidae; genus Camelus; species Camelus bactrianus. Next base: position 79,470,928 of record NC_133540.1, read on the forward strand.
AAGATGATAACACTTTATAAAAAACCTTTTGTCTAATAACACACTTGGAAGGGGGGTGCAGATTATAACTAACAAATTCTATTTCCTCTTCTATGCATAGAAAATTTGTCACAGACTAATTTTTTATTAATTTAAATACTCAACTAAGCCCAGTTTCTTCCTTTGGATATAAATATCAAACTAACTTAGAAAGATAAAATATGGATCTAAAACCTGTACTCTTTTTTGCATCTCATGGTGGGAAAGGACCCTGAGTATTTGAAGAGGGTCTCTGGGATGGCAATGCGACTCAGGAAGGTAGAAGTCAGTGACTTTTGTCTGAGTGACAAAGCCAAAATAATGAAATGACAGAAGCTCACTGTGTGAAAATTATTTTTCTGAATGCCTAAATACTTACATACTTTTATATCATTAAAAATAAGGGCAGAGAAATCCCAAATTAGATTTTGACAAAGTGAAATTATAGAGGAAGATAATATATTGAACTAGATAATGACTCTCAGTCTCAAGCCATTTCAGACAGTATGCACAGGAAGCATTTCCACATGAAGGGAGTAACTAAAGATGATTGCCTTTCACAAAATATCAGATAAAAGTGGGTCCAAAAATATCAAGCTACAAATTTAGGCCGTGGCCTCTCTGTGTAAGTATCCCACTAACATTATAATTTGAGCTAAACACTGTCTTTGTGGTGAGTTGAAGAAGATTCCAATTTGTCACTTCAAAGGGCTGAGCTAAGCCACTTGAGTGAAGTTTGCCCGTGGATACCTGCACCATTTCTGCTCATTTCTGTTGTCAAATTTGTTGTGTATATTTTTTTTCTTTTCAGCGAGGAGGTTAATTTAATCCTGAAAATTTTAATGTACCACTAAGCACAAATGTGTAATAAGAGATCTCTTAAGTGAGCAGATTCTACTCTTTTGTGGATGTACTCAACCTTGCTTTTTCTTTGTGAGACACGGCCTTTGCTTTCTGTTCCTTGATACAACATTGAACACCCAGGAGTAAATGTTTAGTCCCCACCATCTGGCTCTTATTGCTTGACAAGTAACAACTCACATTTTCCCCTTGATTCTCACTGAAGGTTAGAAATATTTAAATTTTTTGCATATATAGCAAAACTTAATGTGTCATGGTTCAGCTCTTGTCACAATAATATAAACTGCAATAATAAAATATACTCTTAGAGTTTACTTTAAATTATTATTTATATTTATAGTCCTACATTGGCTCACATTATAAAATGTTTTCAACAATTTCAGAGACAGGGCTAAGGAGAAGTATTTTGCTTTGTGTGCATGCATGTGTGTGTATGTGTGACTAGGGTAACACTATTACATTTCAAAACTATTATACATAGCTGTGATTACCAGGACCCAAACAGTGATTAAATTACTCAGTTATTTAAGAAACATTTTATTATTAGATTTATGTTATCTTGATTCACTTTTTTTTTTTTTTAACTATTTCAGTATAACTTGGGCATCAAAAGACCTTACAAGCATTTGGGACAAACAATGTTTCATTGATACCAATACCCTAATTGTGTTTTCCCATTTTCTCATACTGGATCAAATCTTGTCCTCCAAAAATGTGTACATATTTTACCATAGACAAGTATTTGTTGCAAAGCCCAGAGCGGTCTTGCTTGTATCCATAAACCCATCTGCTCTGCCTTTAATTGTTTCCTCTCCACCTAGTCCACCTCTGCTGCACTCTGTGCCTATGGACGGGACCCTCATCCACCTAGCTGTCTTGTAGCACGACGACTCTTGATGGTCTTTGCTGAGTGACATAGCAGTGGGCAGGTCCTGCCCTGCAAAGGCCTATGAATACTTTGAGGAGTATATTTTATTTGATGTGGGAGCCCATGATTGGATTAACAAATTGTAACAGATCCCAGCTGCTTATCTCCTTAAAGAAGATGTGCTTAGTAACTGCCTTGAGGTTTTAGCAATGACCCAGGCCCTTGGCTATAAATGCTGGGCGTGCCTGCTGTTAGATAGTCTTCTATCCCCAAAACAACCTTGGGCTGGAATGGTAAACAACTTATAAAAAGCTGCAGACTCGGGGTGCAAAGGCTGGTTAGCCAATGACGGGTAAGATCCCCCGAGGGGGGGCAACCTAAGAGAGGCAAAGCCGCCTGAATCCAAGTTGTTAAGCAGCTGATTCTCACACGTTCCGCCCTGATAAGCTGAAAGGCTCAACACAACATGATTCACCAAAAAGGGTCTTCTGACCTTGAGCCAAACACCAACAATAAACAAAGCCTTTGTACTCATTGTGATCCCACCCTGTTCTTCCCTAAATTCCTGCATTCCTCCTTTGACTGTACTCAATAAAATATGGGAACATTTGAGAGGCTCGTGGAGTTGGCTCCTGACTCCCTCTCCCTCTCTTGACTTTTCCACAGAGTCTTGAGTAATTCATTCCTTCTCGGTGGGACTTCTGCCGGCCAGAACCCACAATATGATTTACTTTAGTCGTACTATTAAAACTTATGATGTTTGAGGCTTCCCAAAGATCATGAAATAGGAATACTACTTTCAGGGTTAACCTCACTGGTGGTTGTGAGGGTGATTGAGGTTGTATTTCAATAGGGAAGTTGTTTGGGCACTGACATTTATCATTTATTTAGGTAAATTTTGAGTTCATTAAGATAGTTACTCCAGTTTTCTCTCTTTGTCTCCCTCTCTCTCTCTCTCTCTCTCTCTCTCTCTCACACACACACACACACACACACGCACACAGCTCCTGTCTTTGTCAATGTGAACACTGGCTCACATTGGCAGATCAGCTGCCCTGTGGTGCACAAAATCACGACTGTACTCCAACATCCATGGCTCACTGTGTATACTCAGTACTCCTTTATGAGAAATTCTATTTCAGGGACTGTGTCCAGATAATTTGACTCTATGCTTTTAGATCCATTTCTTACTGTATTCTTAGTATGCTCTGTACTGGGGCAGAGAGAGGGGGAAGCTGACACCTGAAACATTGGATTTTATAAGTACTTTTGTAAGCTGTCTTCCAGCTGGATTAAGCCTATGAAAGGTATTGACAAAAGAATGTATGGCAAGAAAATGAACTGCTCATTTTCATCTAAATCTACTTTTTATTACACTTTTATTTCCAAAATGCAGGATCTTATAGAACTACCTAAAGCATTCAGTATTAGATTTTTTGCTTTTTGTTTCCTTATTTCTAAAATTTCATTAGAGATCACACCTTCTTGTGTGCCTCTAGTATCATGGGAAGGAAAATTGTCCTCAATTTCTTTTCCCATTCCTTTAACCTCCTCCCAAAGAATTAAATTACCTGTTAAATATATCATTAACAGCCTTAACCTCTTTCTAGAACATATAAAAAAAACCAAAATGCAAAGTGAGTTTAAGTACCCATGACTCTCATTAAAGAGCATTCTGCTTTCAAAGACTCTAAAGCCCTTAACAGTGAGTCTGACTCTTCCACTTGGAGCTGCCGGCAAAGGTTAGCATCAAGGTGTGCTGTGGCATATCTGTTGTCTCTTTCTGTTCCAAAATGGAATAGAAAAGAGGTCCCCATTCTATGAACAAAGGCACAGTTTCTTTGCATGACTTCCAGATGAAGAGGAGCCAGCAAGTTTGTTCAGATGGGGCTTCTGATGTGCACAGCAGACTCCAGAACCTTTCTTTCAAGGAGGAGCTCCAGATGCCATCAAACTGATCATAGGCATTTCTCCCCATTTAATAATACACAAAATGCCAGAAGCTTTGCTATAGATTTTTGTTTCCACCCATATTATAAGCATGTCTGAGGGATATGAAAATGAGATGAGAAATTATAGATAATTTTCCCAACCATATCAAAAGAATTCACTTTAATGCCTGAACAACTTAGTTTTTATTGCATAACAAACATTTCAAACAAAACAATTTCTTCGAGTCACATGTTTACAATCTGGAAATTTGGGCTAACCTCAGAAAAGCATATTCCTGGTCTAGTTCAGACTCAGCTAATCTCAGCTGGGAATGACTCATGCATGTGTTGTCATTCAGATGCCATGAGAGTGAGGGCTTGACTGAATACAGACTGGGACACTCAGATCGTCTCCATGTGGCTTCTCATCCTCCAGCACACTGTCCCTGATGTCACCCACATCCTGGTTCTCAGGGTTCCAACAGCATCAAGACCCAGTGCACAAGTTCTTGTCATCTTTTGCACGTGTCATATTTGCCATGTCCCACTGGTCAAAGGGACTCCCATGACCTGCACAGGCTCAGTGTGGGAAGAACTACCAAAAGTCCTGGACAAAAAGAAGGGAATGATGTGTGGCCATTTTTGCAATCATCTACCTATAATTAGGGGATCTTAGAAGTGAAAGAGAACTGATTAATCATCTAGGTTTGATTAAAAATTCTGCAGTCATCTACAAAACATCCCTAAAGTTAAAAACAATTGACTTTCATGAGTATTACTATACACTCAAAACTAATTTTGTTCTATTTCTAAGAAAAAAGTTAACATTTCTTCTTCTTACAAACTGACTTGTAAATGTGTGTACTGGGTCCTCTTTCCTTCCCTCTGTTTGAAAAATTTGTTCATTCACTTTTTCAATCTCTACTCCTTTCTTGTTGTTGTGCAGTATGTTTTATGTATACTCACATTCATAGCCTATCAGAAGAAATAGTACCATCTTTTAAATTTTTTATTTAGTTTTATTTTGTTTAAATTTTGTTGAGGTGGAGGTAATTAGGTTTACCTATTTTATTTTTTTAATGGAGTTACTGGGGATTGAACTCAGGACCTCATGCATGCTAAACACGCACTCTACCACTGAGCTATACTGTCCCCCCATCCCATCTTTAAGTGATATCCCTCTTCTATGTGATCACGTTCATCAGATTGTTTCCATTTCTTAATCAAAGATTTTTTTTCTTGAGAAGCTAAAAAATGTGCCTTTAACAAAGACTGCATTGCATTGACTGATATCTCACCACATTCTACGTCTCTTCTCTGTCCACATTCTTCCCAGCCTCCATTTTCGTCACTGTTGCTTCTGAGTTTATGGTAGTTTTGCTGCTCGGTTTCATTTATTATTGCTTTGTATATAAATATCTGTGCCTTCTGTCTGCCTTCTCAACTTATTCATCCGCTAATGGGCCTTGATATCAGGTTGTTCGCTAAATACACTCAACCTCAGGCACCATATATACCCCCATCTCCACTCCAATGGTTTAAAAATAGCATGTCTTCCCACATCTTTTCACTGCTCTATTTTAAAACTTTTATTGCAGAATAGCCTGTTTGACTGTTAGTGATACTATTTTTCTTCAGGACACTATACCAAAATAATAACGAAATATAAAAGCAGTTTTAATAGTATTTTTGAAATAACCAGACATAAGCATAGAAAAGCAAGCTTCTGTCCAAATTATAATCATAAGTATAATGACAATTGAAAACTCAAAAGTCAGCTGTATTCCAGATCATGATGAACAGACATAATAAGGAAATATAACAACAAAAAAGAAAACAGAAGTTGGAAGTTTACCATCACCTTGTGGTAAGTAGAAAATGTACAACCATGAGACAAATTCTGGTAGAGGAATTAGAAAAATTAAAGAAAACAAGAGAAAGTGTCTTTTACAATTTTATAAAAATAAGTGCCAACAGATTCAAATTATCTCATTATTACTATTTGAAAATATACATGGACAAACTTTCTATCTAGGAAGCTGCAAAGCTCACTAACTGTGGTAGTATTTGTGAATTGGATTATGATTATAAGATTAATGACAGTTTGCTGTGTAGACTGCTCTATTTCATGAAGCCAGCAAGGAACATTGAGGCCAACCTCCACAATGTTGGAGGCTGAAAATAAATACACTTCATACCCCTTTATGAGCCTGGGTTTGAGAAGAACTGAACACTGAGCCTTAGGTATTTTGCAATAATTCATCTTTGGATATTAGTCTTAAGAAATTCTAACATATGCTCTTTATTTTGTGTGTGTGTGTGTGTGTGTGTGTGTGTGTGTGTGTGTATCATACACAAAGGAATATTTCCCTTTCTTCTTAGATGTAAAAACCCACTCAAGTTCAAAAGTTTAAGCTCCATACCTATATGCTCAACCAGTGCTATCATAATTTGCTTATGAGTAGTAATGATAGGAGACTGGTTAATTCCGCCTTTTTTTTTTTTTAATTTCAAGGGACAAGAATTAATAACAAAAATAATCGGGAAATAGAAATTAGCTTTATAAACTTCTTACTAGTTTTTGGTTCTGCATGTGTAGAAGATAAAACATAGATATTAAAATTTCCATTGATAACAAGCAAGAAACCCTTATCTTTAGTTATCTGAAAGGTTGTGTGATAACATGGTTAGTATGCATTTTACTGACTACTTTATTCTGATTATTTTTAGCTTTTAGAAAAATCTTAATGTTTTCCAATTTAGTACCTAAGAATCTACTTCATATAAATTCCAATTAGCTTTAAATAAGATTAGCAAAAACACATTTCACCTATTTATGTTCTTCTTGAAGATTGAAAAATCAAGAAAGGAAGGGATAGATGTTGCTCAGTAACAAGGTGGGATTGGTTCCAAGACATCCTCCTTCCCCACCGGATACCAAAATCCCTGGATGTTCAAGACCTTTATGTAAAATGGCATAGTATTTGCAAGTAACCTACGCACATCCTCTGGTATAGTTTAAATCATCTCTAGATTACTTGTAATACCTAATACAATGTAAATGCTATATAAATAGTGGCCAAATGTGTGACAAATTAAAATTGTGCTTTTGGGAACATTCTGGAATTTTTTCCAAATATTTTCAAAGCAGTTCATTGAATCCCCAGATGTGGAATCCAGGGATACAAGGAGCCTATTGGATTTAATTCCCTGAGATAATGTCTTATCTGTATGGGCAGCGTACATACACCCATCAAGGTTCTCTTTCTCTCTGATACATTCACTATATCTATGGCATCATTAACCCTCTGAAATTTACATACATTTGACATTGTAAAAGTGCAAAGTTTTAAGAAATGTATTTAGAAAAATAGATTCATCAAATCTCCTGGTTTCCACCGAATTTTAAGCAAATGCAGTGTAATTAAAATTTATATGAAAGCATCTAGTTATTTCCTGTTCAAATTAGGAAAAAAGAAACTGAAACAAACGTCAAGTTTTTATTCCTGCTAAGCATTTGAGTAATTTCATTAGGCCAGAAGGAGCCCTATACAGGGTCTGATATGCAAAAACTAGATCATTGGTTCCAGGCAGTTGAATGAGGTACACTACAACTAGGAATAGTCATACATTTCGTGTACTTCATGCTGATTTAGGATTATATCAGTTATTGCAATTTAAAATTAACCTGGTCTGACTTACAAGTAAAATTATTTAATCAACTTTATAGAAAATGTATCTATAATACCATCTGAAAAAATATCTGTATAAGTATCAGAATTTTTACTTTATTTGGCTGACTGATATTACAAAAGAGAGGTTTTAAAACTAAATTTATGGTAAAATAGCTTATTAAAGAAATCTGGTAGAAGCTTTAAATTAAATGTAAGTTCAGTTTAATGTAAGTTCAGTTTAAAGTAATTGAAGTCTTGAAAAACTCCATCTCTAATTATTTTCATTATTGACATACTTGTTACAATGATAAATACCCAAAGTTTCTAGGACCAAAATTTGGTCAGGTTCGCCAGAATCTATACCTTTGTATATTACGAACCATAGCATCACTATTGTGGATATTAAATATATGCCAAAAATACCATCAAAGCAGAGAAACCAGAATTTCCATTGAAAAAATTTCATATGGGGTACCTCTAGAAAGCATTCATTACAGAGAAAAATAGCAACATTTGACTTCCTTACACTTTATTTCAGTTTAGTATTATTCTTTTTGAATTATGTGACTGAGGGTTGGTGTATCTTTCCAGTGTTTAGAGCTGCTTAAATTTTTCTGATCAACCCAAACTTCTTTCTAATTCTGAATATGCTCTACCCCTCCATGTCTTCATGCATTTGTATACTTGTTCTTTGTGTTTAGAATTTTCTTTGTTTCTTTTCTTTATCTGGAAAAAAAATTTATTTAACCTTAAAGATCCAGTTCCAATAGTGAAGCTGATGCAGGAAAATGGATGTGGGGTGTGAAGAGGCCCGAGTCCCAGGTCTCGGCTGAGCCCCTAGGACGTGCCCCGCCAAATGTGAGTCCTTGGCTTCGCGCAGGAAAGAATTCAAGTGCGAGCCACCTCTGAGTTAAGGTAGATTTATTTAGAGAGATACATACTGCATAGAGTGTAAGGCAAGAGAAAGGCAAGGAAAGAGGTGTGGGAATTGGGTGCTCAGATTAAAGTAAAAGTAGGTACACACTTCATAGACAGAGTGTGGGCCATCTCCAAAGGGGAGAGAGAGCGCAAAGGGCCACTAAGCATAGTGTTGTCACTTTTTATGGTCTCAGTAGCCTCACATGCCTACAGGTGGGATCAATCCAACTGCCCTGGGGAAGGGGCTGGGATTCCCAGCATCACCCATTCTTTGGCCTTTTGCGGTTAGCCTTGGGGCTGTCATGGTGCCTGCGGGCATGTTATTTGATCACGCTGTTACAGTGAGCACATAATGAAACTCAAGGCCTACTAGAAGTTAAACCTCTTAATCCTCAAGGCCAACTAGGAGGTGAATCTTCCACCATTTTGGTGTTAAATTGCTGTCATTCCTTGAGTGGCTGTGGCCTGTCCCCTTCCCTCCTGTCTCAAAGCCATCCTTGACTATCTCTGCTCAATTTCTATAACACACCATTTTACAATAAAATTAGCAACTTAAAATACAATTTATATTATAATTATTGGTTTTTCATATCTGGATCCCTCAGCGAACAGAATGCAATGGCTTAACAATAAAATTTTATTTCTACTGTGACTATTGTAAATGACTCTTGCATAGTGACAAGCAAATATGTGCTGGATAAAAGAATGCATGAATTAATTTACTAATAACTGAATGAATAATGAAACTTTAAAAGATGAATGCATGCACAAATATATAAATGGATATAATAAATAGAGCGACTTATTAATTTGGGCTTTTAGGGTTGTTTCTGTTTTCTACTTCTTATCTGAAAAAAAGAGTTAGATAAAGATAAAGGAATCCTAGTTAAGAAGCTTTCTTAACATTCTTTGATTCCAGTGGTGTCTACTTTACTCTCCATATGTCCTTTTTAGATCATAGGAAATAAAATAAGTAAAAATCATCAAAAAAAACTGCTTAAAATTTAATCACCTGACATTTTCAACATATGTGCATGCTTTTGTGTGTGTGCCTGTATGTAAGTATATGTATATGTATAATCTTAATATATTGAGTAAATCTGAACAGAGTAACATATAGAAAAACAATAAGAGGAAAAAAGGCAATCATAATTACAAAAGGCTATTATTATAGTCATATACAGTGTTATAATACTTGTTATATCATAAAACAAGAAAAGTTAATATATCAGATTAACATTGTTTTTCTGCAGATCTGTCTTTTCAGAGGAGAAATAAGTCTAGCAAAAAATATGAACATGTTAAAAGGCAAATTTTGGATAGATTATTAGAAGATGATGAAATGTTTCTTTTTAATAAAAAAAAAAATGTGTAGGGCACTACTTGACTTTTAATTCCACCTCAGCCTAAATCTGTTCACGTACAAACCTGGCTTGTTGATTGAGTTGTTTCATTAACAATATGAAATGAGACACATGAAACACTTGGGAAAACAGTGAGATTTAGAAGCAAAGAGTAAATTCAAAGAGATGATTTGAAGGTTATATGGTGAAAGTTCAGTTTCTCCAACTAATTAGGGCTGCTGGGACTATTATATGTTTAGTTTCTAGGTCAAATTAAGTTTATGGCTTATTCTTTAACCAAATGAAAAATAAAGTTAATAAATATTTTACAATACAATTATTTTCCCTTGGTAATCTGTCACCATTTATTACTTCCTTTTTCCTTTCTTTCTTTTTTTTTTTTTTTTTTTTTGGTGAACAGAAAAACAGATGGTTAAAAATTAAAGTAACTTGAACTATTTAATTTGCATATTTTAAATTTCCATTTTTAAGAAGTTTATTTAATAAATTTTAATATGATATATCAATTAAATGGTGACTGTACTTTTATGATTAAGATCTAATTAAATTAAATTACTAGCCATAAATTCTTTGACATTCAAAAGACTTTGATCAAACAAAAAGAGGTTGTAAAAGAACTAAATGCAAAATTATTTTACCTAATAATTTTATATCCAGGGTTGACAATGTAGCAGAATTACCCCACTGGTTATGACAATGAAAGTTATTTTGATTCCACCACATGTATATGTTACTTTTATGGGAATTTTACATTCCAAATTTCTAAGTCATTCTATTTCTTTTGTTTTTTAACACTTTTAATTGTGTCAATGAACAGGCATGGAAAAAAAGGACATAAAACATAAATATGCAAGTTAAATCTTATTAAAACACACACTCATGTAACAACCTTTTGGGTTACAATATAAAATATTACCAGAATTCTATCCCTGACAGATCTCAAAACTCTCTCTACCTGACAGAGATGAGCATTGCATGCCTTTGATAAATGCTTCTTTCAACTACCTAAATATGCATTCTTATACAATGTAGCTTTGACTTTGCCTATTTGAAACCATCAACTCTAAATGCTGGTGAGGATATGCACCAACGGGATCCCTTATTCATTGCTGGTGGGAATGCAAAATGGTACAGCCTCTTTAGAAGACAGTTTGGAGGTTTCTTACAAAACTAAACAAATTCTTACCATATGATCCAGGAACTGCTCTACTTGGTATTTACCCAAAGGAGCTGAAACCCTATGTCCATTCAAAAACCTGCATGTGGATGTTTACAGTAGCTTTATTCACAATTGCTAAAATTTGGAAGCAACCGAGATGTCCTTCAGTACATGAACAGATAAAATATGGCATATCTAGACACTGGGATATTATTCAGCACTAAAAAGAAATGAACTATCAAGCCATAAAAAGGCATGGGGAAAACAAATGTGTATTACTAAGTGAAAGAAGTCAATCTGAAAAGGCTACAAACTCCAAGATTCTAACTCTATGACATTCTGAAAAGGTACAACTACAGAGACATTGAAAAGATCAGTCACTGCTAAGGGTACGGGTGAGGAGAGAGATGAAGAGGCAAAGCAGGGAAGATTCTAAGGCAGTAAAAATACTCTGAATGATACTATAATTATGGATATGTCATTATACATTTGTCCATATCTATAGAATATACAATACCAAGGGTGAACCTTAAGGTAAACTAAGGAATTTGGATGTCTATGTAGGTTCATACTTGGTTAAAAAAAAAAAGTACCATTCTGATAAGTGATGTTGATAATCAGGGAGGCCATGCTTGCTGTAAATCTGAAACTGCTTCTGAAAAATAAAGGTTTTGTTAAAAAATACATTGGTAAACAAAATGTAATTTATGACTTTTACCATAGTCTATATTGAGGACTAATTTGGAAAAAATAATGTAGTCCTGAACAAAAATAAAAGTGGAAAGGTAATTCCTCAGAGATATAAATCCTAAAATCACTAACTCAAAGGCAGGAAATAAATGAAAATATTCACTTATTTCCCGAGCTATCTAGACAACTACCTACTAAAAAAGTAGCGGCTTCTTAAGTAACCCAGAGCCTCTATTTTATAAATCAATCTTCAAATAATTTATTTCACTCATGTAAAAAAAAGAAACTTTTAAGCATCTGGGTTCCTTTTTCTAAACAATCCATTTATTTTTATTTTATTTTAGAAATTTATTCATGATGCTACTACAAATTTATCAGTGAGTCAGACACATCTTCATGTAGTTAAAATATGTTCACCAAGATTTGTATAAATGCTTGCTGCTTTGAATTTTTATTGTTGATGTAGTACAGAATTCTTGTAAATATCAATGGCAATGCTGTCTCAAGGGAAAGACACACCATTAGCAGAAAAAGCATGTCTTAAATTTTCAGGGTTTTTAATACATTTTTGAAAGTCTATTTGCTAGTTTAAGTTAACTTACACTTAAAAAAAAAAACTAGATAAGAAAGATATCAATCCATTGAATTCAAATCATTTTAACTTTGCATCTGTTAATTTTTAAAAATGACTTATTTTTTACCTACAGGGATGATCCTAGAATTTCAAAATCTTTCTTTAAATTTTCTTAAATAATGTTAATTAAAAATGCAGGGGGCATTCTTCCAAGTTCCTAATTTGTTGAATTATACTAGAAAAAAGCATCAAGTATACTATTCTATTTTAGGTAATTTTATTTATTTTGTTTTGAAAGTATCTATTATTCTTAATAAAATATTAATTTACTATATAAGGTCTCATTTTAACTGCATGACTATGGAACCAGAGCATAATACTAATTTAGGCATCAAATACATATTTTAAAAATGCATAGAATTCTGTATTTAAAAATAAATATTTTATTTAAGAGAAACCCAAAATGCTGCAGTATTTATAGTACTAGATGAAGGCTTAATAAATCCTTTCAATTATTTATTATCTTAATCTCTTTAACTTTGGAAAAACAATGTAAATTGATAGGTGTTTTGCTGGTTACAGAGGGAAAAATATAAATGTATTTATAAATGCATCTATTTTTTTTTCCCAAAACGTAATCAGAATTATTATACTGCTATATATGTGACGCACTGGTTAGAAATTCAGAAAAAAGTTCCTTTGCCATTGGAATTTATATTAAATTGCTCATGTCACTTCTCGAAATTGCTAAGCCTTGGACTTTTTAGGATCTCTTTTCCATGTGTTGCCTTTGCCACCTTTCTAACACAGCTTAGATTCCTTGTAATTCATTTATGATACTGTTTTAATCATCTCAAATTCTCACTGATTTTTGACCTTATAGTTCTTACTCTTGGATTAATTCTTAATCAGTTTCTCTTCTTACCACTCCAGACTGACAGGTGGCTTCAGATGAAGGTGCTTAACTCTGACTTCTGAAAACAAACACCCCATTATAATTTCCAACCACCAGTAAGCATGGAATGTTACTTACAAATCATTTTACTTAACCCCATTCAACTCAACTCTCTTATATAATTTCCATAGTTCCTATTCTAAAGTAGCCCGTCTCACCTGAAGTCTGTATTTCACTCTTACCTTTCTATGCGTCCAGATTGATCTTGTCATGTAACTAAAAACAAGAAAGGACACAACAACAGAAAACTTATCAGGCAGAATTCATCTAAATGGCCCTCTTCTACTCCTCTTAACTGTGTCATCTATGTGAGCATCTTTCTCTGCTGCCTCCAAATAAGAGATGGGCTCATAATTTTGCCTAAAATGATTACAAAAGCCTCCATAAGAATGTAGTACTTGATAAAAGTTCCAGATCTTTCTGAATTTGCCAAAGGAGTTAGGAAAGAGGCACGAGAGATCCTGGAACATTCAAAGAATTGAACTATATGTGTATAGTGTGTCCTTTTGTGTATGTGTGGTATTGTATCATTGTATGTGTTAGTGTATATGACCAATGGATTGGAAAGGGAATGAGGGTGTCACTAGGGTAGTCAGGATGCTAAAAGTTGGAGGACATTTGTGAGGATATAAAGTAACCTTGGGAGGGAGGCTGCACAATGCTTGCTTCAGAAAATGATTATTTCTTAGTGTAAATGGAGAAAGGGTGTTGAAGTTAAGATATATTTAAGAGGAACTAACTTTTCAATTGACCATGTGTGAAAAGACAGAGAGAGAGTAGAGTGTAGAATAAACTCCAGTTTTTCTGTTTGGGTGAAAACAGATTTTTTGGTTTGACAGGGAATACAGAAAAGGAGAAAGATGAAGAGCTTGGTGACAGACATAGTATATTTGCAAAATCTCTAATGGCAAGCTAAGGATTGAAAATAGCCTTAAAACTTGACTACACTTCTTCAGTTTGAATTTTTCTTTGGCAGAGCATAGTCTGATTTCCAATCTAACTATTTTACTGAAACCAGAAATGCTCAGAATAACCAAGAAATCAAGCCCCCAAAATAACATGAGCATGCTCATAGTGACAGAAACAACCTAAATATACATTTCCAAGTTTGACAAAAAGTGACAAAATGATAGTATTTATAGAAGGAGCATAATAAATAGATTTTCAACCTGCTTAATTTAATCAAATTACTTAATTTATTTACTTAAATTACTATGTACTAATGACAGGAAATCATTTCCTATGTTCTTGTCCAAGTTTGTTTAGACTGTGTTTTTAAAAAAGAAGATGGAACACTGAGAGTCTCAGAAATTCAATGAGAGAATTCTGTGACTATCTAGAATTAAATTTTCACCTGTTTTTCCATCACTTTATAATGTCAAATTTATATTTTAAGTATAGTTGGACAGGAGTGTAGAATTACAACAGCCTGTGTATATTTCATTTAGATAGATCTTTTTAAATTTTCATACATGAGAATCCAATCACTACCTTAAATCAAAATAATTCATTTCCAGTTTTGTTCACAAACTGTATTTATAGATTTATTAAAACTTTATTGAGCATCAGTAGATTTGATTATATGAACTTGATTATGTTATATGAACTAGGGGTACAAGCTGTTTGGGAACGAGCTGGAAGCATAAAGTCAAAAATGACATCTTAAGTGTTTATATGGAATGTTTTGAAATCTGCTAAATGTATGTTTTGAAATTATGTTGAAGTAAAGTATATGTTAGTGGACAAAAACCTTGAGGAAGAGAAATATTATTTTAAACTTGGATTATGCACTGTTTATTTCTTTAAGAACAGCAATTTTGTGAGAACTTACTTACAGCCTAAGTTTGGAGTATACATATGAAACATTTTTTAAACAGTATTTTTAATGTAGGATTACAATAAAGACTGCTAAGTCTCAAATATTTTGAAATTGCAAAACCTTTCTACTTTAATTAAATTTGTGACACTAAACATGTCTTGCATAGTTACTATTAAAGATAAGTGAATTCAACTTAATTGAATGTGTAGTGTAGGACTTTAGAATACTCCCATGATGTAACAGATATTGAGGGTATTGTTAAGAATATTGAACAACTGACTTGATATGGGATCTTCTAACAACTCAGGAGATAACAGAGAATATCAGTTCAGATTAAGAAATACACAAGTTAAAGAAATCTGTAAAAAGTGAAATTTGTATTTTGAAGTTTCCTTCTTTTTTATAGATATACCAGAACAAGGCAGCTCTGTGAGGCTTGGAAATAAGATAATTTATTCAAAACTAAGAGTTTAATTGCTTTGAATTTACAGAGTACTTTAACATAAATTATTTCAGGTGATTGTCACAATTCTTTCTATTTTCCTTAATTTCAATTGTACACTTATTGCACCAGATTATCACACTTAAAAATTAAAAAGATTTAGGGAAATTACTATGAACTTGTTTGTTCACAATTTTAAATTATTTTCAGCTGCTAAAATTAAAATGGTAAACTGATTCCTATAAAATTAATGACATATGTTTATATATATAATATATATTCTTCAAATTAATATAGAGCAATTATCTAGGTATGCTTAATCGGTAAAATCATCAACCAAGTCAAATTTAGAAAAGAAAGACTAAAAATACATTTCCAAAAATAATTGTATTTTTACTCAACTGAGGTTACCTGCACAATAATCTTACTCTCTATTTTATGGAAATTTTTGGTCTTTAAATTTCTGATTGGCTCAATGCAGAAGACAGATTTACCAGATAATTACCAATGACCATATTCATAATGCCTCCATAGATTGGCTTCGAAATGCTATACTTCCTTCGCTTGTTTTGGTGGTAGTGTATTGGCAAATTGTCTTGAACTCAAGGGTACAATTTGCATAACAATTTGCATAAAGGGTTTAATAAAAAATAAAATCAATTCTGAAGACCATTTGCATCTTCATGATAAATTAGAAAAATTACATGGTAGCTGCACACCCCAACAATTAGAACTGGCATTTGGTCAGCATTTTTTTCACTTTGTTTTCCCAGGGGATAATTACCATGACCCAGGTAAGAGGACAGTAGGTTAAGTCCCCAAAAAGAGTCATTAAAATCTTAAAAACCTTGCTATTAAACATCACTAACAAATAGAACCAAAATTGCAAAATTATATTATTAACTTTTCCGTATATATAATAAATAGCTTTTATTCAAAGATAATGCTCTATTTCCAGGAAATACCTATCTATCTATCTATTTATCTGTCTATCTACGCAGATATAGAATTCTAGGATATACAAGGAAGAGTTTAAAAATTGTCATTGCCATTAATATTCTTAAGTTAAAAATCTCTCAGTAGCAATTAAGAATGTCTCCAGTTTATGAATTAAAATATTAACTGTATATTTACCCATTATAAAATATCTATTTTCTCAACTTTTAATTACATATCAAAACCTTTCTACAGTCTTCTGTTACCACACAATAGTATACACAAACCCGTACGTTAAAAGATACTCTGAAATCAGACCCTTTTAACATAGCAAAGAAATCTGTTGCAAAAGTTCTTATCAAGTTAATGAGATTATCTAATATTCACATCCTCATTTGTCACATATGAAATTTGAAAACATTCATAAATAATATTTCAGTTTCCTTTGGCAGGATATTTTAGGAAGTCATCTTCCTAGAGTGACTTTTGGCTCTTGATATCCCATTTCTTCACTAGCTCTGTCATTCAGCTAATCCCTTTTGATTGACATTAACAATGAATTATACCACTATGGATTAAACAAAGTTGTTGTTGATTTAAGCAATTTTACTGATAATTCAGTAAACATAGGAAGAATTTTTAATCATTTATTCTGTAAAATCACATTCTTAAGAGTAATTTTTAATGTCAACTGTCTGAGCTTACAATTTCCCTGACCAGAAGATGTATAGAGATGAGCAAGGCAGAAATCAGAGAGAATAGATAGAATGAATATCAGATAGAATAGAATCAAAATAAATGATAAATGTATGAATACTAATATATTTTAAATCAGTGAATGTGAATATAAAAATATTTTAGTAAAGATTAACATCTATGTTATAGCTGTGTTTAGTCATCTGTTTTTAAAAAAATCTAGTGAACAGTTTTCATGGAATATACTAAATAATGGTCATAATTTTTGGTTAAATTATCTATTTCTGACATACTAAGTAGCATTTTGTATGCTTTATTATGTGGCATTCATAAATCATAAATCTGATTGGAACATGCTATAAAAAATGATGGAGACACTGAAGAATAATGGTTAAGAGAAAAATACTCTGGAGCCAGATGGTTTAGATTTAAATCACAGTTCTGCCAGGTACTAGCCAAGTAATCTTGGGAAGTTTAATTGCTCTAATTACTCTTTAATTACTTGTCCTCATCATCCGCATCTGTAAAAGGAGAAATAATAAAATTATATATACCTATTTCATAGGTTATTGTGAGGATTAAATGAATTAATACTTCTAAAGCACATAGAAAATTGCCTGAAATAGATTAACACTATGTTAAGTGTTCGCTGTGAGGATCAAGGCCACTTGCTGATGAGTGGAAAGAACCCTGGAGAGTCAGGAGCCCTGGTTCCCAGGCTTAGTTCTACCTCTAAATGAGACATAGTTATGAAGCCATAGAAAAGCACTGTTTGTGCTTTGATTCCCTTGCCTTTAGAGTGAACGTTTTAAAATAGATCAGTGATTCTCAAACCTGCATATAATTATTATTTCTCAGGATTCTTAAAGTTAAAAACAAACAAAGCCATGAACATACATGAAATCAAGTAAATCAGAACTACTGGTATAGGGCCCAGTCACCATCATCAGTGATTTAAAAAAAAAAAAAAATTCTTCCTGATTCTAAAGAGTATCCAGAATTTTTAATCTAACCTAGATGATTAATCAGTTCTCTTTCACTTCTAAAATCTCATAATTCTAATAGTTTAATTTACCTGTGTGTCTTTCTCTTATAAAATGAGTACTGTATACCATATAGTTCTCACAGGAATTTGCTAAGGATAAACTGTTATAAAACTAATAATAGAGAGTAATAGATTCATTAAGTATTGTTAAATAACCTTATGTAAATGACAATGGTGTTATTACTCCTGCTACATTCCCTGTTCTCAAGGGAGCTTAGTCATCAATGTAGACCACAAATGTTGATAAGTAACCTCTGTTTTAAGGTCTGGCTTTAATACATTTTTAGCTAGATATCGATACATTTAACCTTTTCAAAATAAATGTCTGAAAAGATATTTCCCATGGAGAGTATGGCTAGAACAGGGGGTAAAGTGGAGAGCAGGTTCAGGAACATCAGGGAATACCGTTGAGTCATTCAGGGCAACACAGCAGAGTGCATGAAGGATAGAGGCTGTGAACAACCTTGTACTAAAACATACAGAATTTATTAGATGTGAGCTACACGTTTCAGTTGGTCAGTGCTTGAAGTGAATTCCTAAATGAGCCAGACACTGCTTCACTGTAAGTAGATTTCACAGCTGTTGCACGTGTGTCACTTGCACACATACAGTGCACATCTGGAGGTCTGAGCAAAGTTTTATATTAATAAAACTTTTTTGTATTTTTTATAATAAAATGATAGCTCATTTTTATTGAGTACTGTCTATATGTCAGGTGCTACCCTAAGCACTCCACAGGTACTGATTAATGTATTCCTAACAACAAATTCGCAGATCCATATTTGTGCTGGTTGTCTGCTGGCATGTGGTTAAATAAAAATAGCCACAATGATTAATTTTGCATGCTGTTGCCATCATTATATACTGATGATTATGTGCCTTTATTGCTAAAATATTAACATTTTTCTTATTTATTTTCCCAACTGACAGTATACTGCAGTAAATGATAATAAAATATGTCTTCTACTGAGAAGAAAGATATTTGCAAATATGAACTGGTTGCCATGTATATCATATATGCCACAGAATTTCCCCCTAAAAACAATTAGCAACTCAAACAAAAAAGTTAAGTTACTGACTCATTAATAATCTGTATTTTCTTTTGTTTTGTGGACCAATTATGTGAATAGCCAAACAATTAACAAAGCCTTATGGCCTATTTAAAGATGTAGTATAGAAGATGAGAATGTGCCTCCCCAAAAGATGCCACTTTGGCATAAGGATTATTTTGAACTGAAGACAATTGAGAAACAGCAGACACCAAAAAAAAAAAGCTCTCTGCCTCGCCCACTATTTACCTAAGAGCAGGAGACAGCCACTGGGAGATGTCATGGAGAGGAATGTACATAACAAACCTTACTAAAGCCACTCTTATCTTCCCTATGTGTCTACTCTCCCAGTTTGCCACCCCGAAAGCCTAATCTTCTCTTTCTTTGCCTCTTCACCTCTCCACAAATTGCATTGTTCTTTGTTAACATGCTACATATATCTAAATTCCAAGCATCTCTCTGAGTCACTCCTCAATGAGTTTTCCCTGCATAAGTGTGCTCTGTACGTGTTAATAAACTCTGTTCTCCTATTGTTAATCTGTCTTTTGTCAGTATAATCTGCAGGTCCCCAAAAGGAGAACCAAGAAAGGTTAGAGGAGAACAATTTTTTCTTCCCCTATGTAGGCTTAGCTTTTTATTTTAAGTTATGGGAAATTGGCTTTTTCTTTCTGAAAATGCTATGCAATTCCAAATTATGGAATTGATGCTTGAAATGCAGCTAGTGTTTCCTCCAGCTGTAGTTGGCATGCAGATTGTTTCTCAAGAGTAAGTACCATTGTTCTCTGAAGAACAGCCAGCCTAGTGTCTTAAACTCAGGTGGAGTGTAGTCTCTGAACATCGTGGCATTTTTGGTGCATCCGTAATCTTGTTCTTTGTCTTCATGTAGCCTGTCTGGTCAGAGAATTTCTGTAATTCTCCATTAGGCAAGAGATGGATCCATTTTCTACTAAGAATTTGATATAAAATAAATGCCAGAAATCTTCTGAAGCTAATAAAAAGTTTGAGATTTAAAACACATCCAAGCTAGGCAGTTTAAAATGATAGCACTGTCAGAATAAGCCTCGGGGACTGCAGAAGTGCTCTGTAATAACAGTGAGTATCTCAAAGTGACAGGGAAATAAGTGAAGACATTTGCTGTATTAGAATGAGCAGAAGATCGGGAAGGCCTAGATTTGAATTCTTATCCTTAATAACTAGCCTTGGAAAATTACCTGATTTCTCTGAGCTTTAGCTTTTTTACTTTCAAAAGGTGAGGTTCAGTAATTGATTGAGCCCAACAAATTAGTGTATGACACAATATACCTGAAGGTATCCAGCACATAGTTCTCACATGACAGTCCTGGAAGTGCTCAAGAAACATCAGTTTCCTTCACTTTCACCTTCTTAAGGAATCCTATTCTTTAGTTCATCAGCTGTAGTTTGGTTTGAAACATTTTACATTAAGCACCCTGCTATACCTCTCTGTCACTCCTGCACATAAAGAAAAAAGTGAATGATTATGAGAGCTGCTGAATTTTCCAAGATGAACCATGCATGAAGTTCCAATCAGCCAGATTGGTTCAGTAAGTTATTCATAGCATCAAAGTAAAAGAAAAATGTTAAGTAAGTTCCTAAATACTTTGAGACAGCCTACTCTAAGTTTATCATATAAACACATTATATATCTGACACAAAAAATAATGAACCCTACTAGAAAGAAGTGGACTACAGCTCTATGTTTTGTTGTATGTGAAAATTAAAAATTTAATATGCAATGATTAGGATAAATTTAGTAGTAAGTTTGCTTCATTTGACTTGTCCTCGCTTCCTATCACATCCCAGAAGCAAACCTGACAACTATTTTATAGAATTATAATTAATTTTTCTCTCAATGTGTAGGAAATCTAAAAAAGTAAAAGAAAAGTAAAAAAATCACTTATTAAGTTTTATGGGGAGCTACTTTTAGTGTCAGTTTATGGTTGTTTATGGAAAAATACAACTACCTCAAATCTAGGGCTAAGTAATCAGTGTATCAGTTATAAATATGGGAAGCATCAAAACAAAAAAGATGTACAGATTGATCCTAAATATCTGCATTAGCTCCAATTTACTCAAAGACAAATGATCTTTCTATTATTGTCTTATCTTAAGAAACTGCCAAGAGAACAAAGCATAAATAGAAGTGCAGTTTGGATTCATAAAGAACTTGATCCCTTTACCTAGATTTTTTTTTTCACTTAGTGAGGTCAATATAAATATTTATCCTTTCTTTTAAGTCTTGGAAAGCATTTAGAATATTTGCCATGACACCTCTGTTTTTGGTGTTATTTCAACCAAATTACCTGTACATTTATTCCAGTCTTAAACAAATGAGGATCTAGGTTGTGAAAAGTTTAACTGATATCTTCTATTTTTCTTAATTTTGACCTTTTTGCTTCCATTCATTTTTAGGATCATGATATTCATGTTAAACCTTAAATATAAATTTGTATCATTCTATATTTAGGTCCTGGCAGTTAAAATACTAAAGAATGCACTCTTTAAACATTATGACTTTCAAATATTGTTAATAATATTTAGGATTTCTTTGACATCCCTAGTACCGAAATCAAATTTTTATATAGAAAAAAATAGGTCTAACTATACCTGGCTAATGTATGAAATGTGTTAACTAACAAATCAGCATATTAAAACTACAGAGATAAAAATTAAATAGGAAAATGTTTAGACTAGTATTAATTTTATAGTGTATTTCTTTCCTTTTTGCCATCACTAGGCACTGAGAGATCTCTGTTGAAACTTGAATTATAGTAATGATATTCATTTATAAAAGGAATCAAGAAGTACATGCATTATCACTAACAAGAAGAGAATAAAGGAACACTTCTTTGAGTGTGTTTTATAAAACAACAGTCCAGCAGGGTTCCAAGCAGCATTCTGTGAACAATAAAAACAAATATGAAGTCTTTCAACAAAAAAAAAGTTTAACTTAACTAGACTTTTCCAAAAGTATTTGAGGATGGCAAGGGATATTTCATGGAATTGATTTTCATGGAATATTAAAGAAATGCAGACATTAAAAAAAAAAACTATTTTGGCATTAATAAGAGCTACCTGCTTCAATGTCACATAAATATCAAATAATCACATACATGAAATTTTAGAAATAAGCTCATATATATTTTAAAGATTTATACAATACATAAGACAGAAGGCACAAGTGTAGATCTTAAAGGACTACAAAGTCCAAAAGATTGCATATTATTAGCTACCATATGAACAGTAGTGTGTAAAATATAACCAAATACAAATTAAAACTATTTATTTGGTTATTCTATATAATAGGGTAAAATGGAAAGTCCAGCTTATCTGGTGTCAAAGAAAATCTAAAATCAGAAACAGTAGAAAAAAAGAAGTCCAAGATCTTGCTAAATATTGTGAAAATCAACCAGCATTCATCATTAGTTTTACTTCTTTGTCAAAGAGAACAATAACACATTACAGGGATATTTCAGGCAGCTTGGCTTTTGCATAATGTATGGCATAGCGGTATTCATCAGTGTGCATTCTTTGCCAATCAGTGGGACAGTTTCCCATTGCGCGGTGATGTAAAAGGAAGCCTGAACAACTGGAAATAAAGAATAAAGAAAAAAATGGATTTGTATAAAACATCCAAAAAATACCATGAAAATCATGTTTCAACTTTTTAACAAAATCTATGAGTGAAAGTTAGTTCAGCTAATATAGGGCAATGTTAAAATACAGTAATCCTGGTTGTCACCTCAAAAATTAGGTTCATGGCTTTTTAATGCCAGTAAACAGCCTTAGTATTTTTAATGATATGAAATCAAAAACAATGTCTGTCAAAATAATTTTTCAAGTATGAGCAATGAATTTAAAGACTCTGTAGGTAAGTAACTCTACAAATATGAAACCCTGATTTTTTTAAAATCTATCTTCAATTTAAGGTGTGATTAGTGCTCTAATCCATACATAGCATTGTGATAGATCGTGAAAGCACGGAACTGACACTGGACCAGGAAAAACACCTTTTAGTCACATATGTCTGCTGATTACCTTAAATAGGTTTTCCATTAGGCTTGGCACATTGCTTAATGGTACATTCTGCCAAAGTAATGGTGTTCCTATGTCCCCTTTTGTACATGTGAATTCAGGGTTATAAATTCATATAATTATTGCACAAACATAAAGTCCCAAGAGAAAAATTTCTCTACTCTGTTCCTTCCACATGCAGGTGTGCTTATTTTCCCATTAATATTAATATCCATTATGCAATAGAAACAAGCACTTCTTCAATTTTTTCCCCTAAAATCACTGCATAATATACATGTTGATAAATTTTAAATGATAGATACATTTACCTTAGTCTCTGTCACTCTACTTGAGTCTGAATGATTTTTCAAACCCTTATGTTATTCTACATAGCAAGGTGAAAAAAGAGAAATCAGATTCAATGTCATTCAAATTTCTTTAAGATAGTTTTGACTTCAGTTAATACTGAATTTAACTTTTTCTTCTCAGAAGGTCTTCTTTTTTTCGCATATATTGACATATGGCAATATTTTTTCCTCCTGAGAAGATTTTATTACTACAAATTTATAGTATAAAGTTTTCATGACTTAAAAGTTCAGTGATTCCTAGAAGATATTAAATGTTACTACATTAATATTTAAAGTAAGTTTGTTCTGTTTTAATGATAGATGTTTTCATGAGTCTAATTCAATGTGGTTCAGAGTCAAACTCTATCACTATCATTTGGTGAAACAGTGAAGTTTGATTGCTAAAGGCTGAATATAAACTTGCATAAAGCTTACAGCAAACTAATATTACAGTGTTTCAAATATAGAACAGCAGAAACTTAATGGTCTTTTTTTTCTTACTTTTGGAAAATAGAAAATGATTCTTAACTGGAACTGAAAATACTCATCCATTGTAAGTAGATAAGAAACTATAACGGGCTCATTAAAGTGAAAATCCATAGCCAAAATTTCTCAGAAAATGCAAGAACTTTGCAGAGGAAGTTAATCAAAGACACAAAGCATCGTACAAATTAAGTATGGGCTTGACACTAAGGGCGTAAGGATTTTAGACCAAGAAAGGACAAAAGATCTTTTAGTCCTTACATTACATGACATGAAGAAGTGATGCTCAAATTCAGATCTTCCAATTTCAAGTCCACTCTCATTTCCAGTAATAACTCCACTCTGACACACTGAAATGAATTATAAATCAGCATTTTAATTCTATTTACGGAGAAAACCCAGTATTACGGCATGTAACTGTTCTCAATTATTTACTTCCCTGAAGAAGATTATGTGCGCCTACCATTGCCTTGTGATTTATAATGTTTTGGGAAGAGCATTCTTCTCACCCCACTGGCAGATTTTGCCACGTGCCTTGTTTTTGGCCAAGTTTTTGGTACAAGTTCTAAACAGAAGGTTTAGCCAGGCTTGTGTATTTCCAGCAGTGCACTTGCTCTTTAATTTTGCCAAAAGAACAATGTGCTTCTAATTTAGGACTCTCCTCAGCCTGAGCACCATGGAGCAAAGCTATAGAGTAAGCAAGAAATAAACCGTTATTATAGTGAGGCAGTTAATACATAGACGTCATAGAGAAACTGCTGTCCTAGTCGGGACTGTCAGAGATAATCTGGGTGTTTCAGCACAAAATATGAGATGTTCCAAAGCAGACTGAAGGTGAAAGAATACTGATAAGAAAATAAAGTATTAAAAATACGTTTAAAATGTGTTGCTGTGGGGTTTATAGGACAATTTATAAGGTAGATGAAAGTATTGAAACTCTTTTAAAATTTGTTTTGCTGAATTGTGTTCAAGAAATATGAGACCATGCACGGTTTAAATAACATGTACCCCAGACATATTTAGAGCACATAAAAACAGCAAACAGTTACTGAATTCTAATCACTTTGAATCAGGATGTAATGTAATGCTCATGGAATTGAATGTGATGTGGTAAGAAAATAAGGCTTAGGGAAGTCATGTAACTTGCCCAAAAAACCACCTAGTAAGGAGACATTCTTGAATTTGAACCCAGGCTTGTAATATTGAAAGTCTTTTCATTTACTATATGCCTGTTCTTCAATCTCTTTGCTTACACCAGTCCATTAGGCTTTCTACTTCACCCAAACATTTTTAGAGAAATAAATATAGATTGAGTCCACATTTCATTTAGAATCTCCAATATGTCAGCTGTCCCTTCAACTCTCTTTGGAAACCCATTTCTGTTTCCTTAATTCTCTTCCATTTTAAATTGCTTTACCATGTAAAGTATCATTATCTTCCACCTTTCCCCTCATTACATATGCATGGTTTTCATGACCAAGGAATTCCCTCATTTTTGTTCCATTTAAGTCCTCATTCTCTTTTTCTTTTTCTTTCTCTTGCTTTGTACAATCCTTAATTTTTATCATATGAAGGAGTTCTAACTTAGGCAATCTTTTTTTCTCATTCTAGACATCCTACTAGTGTGGTGTCACTGTCACTCATGCTATATCTCTAGCCCAGTCCAAAACCTGTGTCTTATCCCCCCAGGACCTCACATTACATAGAAACAAAATCCATCCTACTTTCCCAACCAAAAAGCTAAAAAAAATTCATACATTATTCCTAGATCTTCCTGTTTTAAAGCACTTAACCATTCATCAAACTTTGCTGTTCAATCTCCTATAATGTCTCTTTGATCCAGTTCTGAGACCATCACAATACCTCTGTTCCAAGCCATGCTCATCTCACACGGAGGCAGTATTCCTCCTGCCACACACTCTCCCCTACTGTCCATTGTTTACCATGAAGTCAGCGCAATTTATTTAGTTGTTTAAAATTTTTACCTTTAGTCTATATTTTACTGAGATATATTTGACATATAATATTGTGTAAGTTTGAGGTATGTGATGTGTTAGTTTGACACATTTATGTATTGCAATATAATTACTTTAGTAGGGCTAGCTAACACCTTTATCATGTCACCTACTTATTTTTTTGTGGTTGAAAACATTTAAGAGTTAATCTCATAGCAACTTTGAAGTTTAGGATACAGTATTGTTGACTATAATCACCATGCTGTGCAATAGATCTCTAGAACTTATCTATTAGTTGCAAGTTTGTACCCTTAAGCAATATCTTTCCAATTCCCCCACCCTCTAGCCCTTGGCAATTACTGTTTCACTCTCTGTTTTTAAAAGTTCAGTTTTTTTTAGTTCTTTATCTGAGTGATATCATACAGTATCTGCCTTTCTTTGTCTGATTTATCTCACTTAATATAATGCCCACAGGGTCCATCCATGTTGTTGCAAATGACAGCTCACTTGCTCTTCCCCTCTCTCTCTCTCTTACAGAGCAATTTACTTTTAAGCATAAATCAGATCATGTTACTGACAAACCCAAACCATTTAGCACTTTATTTCATTTTGGGGAAAATATAAATTCCTTATTGCAGCTAACTAGATTTTTAAAAATTTGACCCCTGCAATCATTTCTGCCTCTACACCATTCTAAATGGAGGGCCTTGAGTAATCCTGTATATCTTCTGGTGTCTCAGATTACTCTCTCCAGAGCTGTTTCTTCTTCCTAAAACACTTTTTTTTCACAGTATTCTTTCCACCTGCCTAAACCTCATCCTTCCTCCTCATCTCAAATTCTTAAATATCACTTCCCCAAAAGGCCTAGATGACCTCTAGAAGAGCCTCCCACCTATATACGGGTATACCTTGCTTTATTGAGCTTTGCAGATACTGCTTTTTACAAATTGAAGGTATGTGGGAACCCTGTGTCAAGCAAATCTATCAGCACAATTTTTCCAACAGCATTTTCTCACTTTGTATCTCTGTGTCATGTTTTGGTAGTTTTTGCAGTATTTCAAACTTATCATTATTATTATATTTTTTATGGTGATCTGTGATCAGTGGTCTTTGATGTTACTATTGCAAAAACATGATGACCGCAGATGATGTTAGCATTTTTTACCAGTAACATGTTTTTTAATTAATATATATACACTGCTTTCTCAAACATAATACTGTTGCACACCTAATAGACTACAGTATAGTGTAAACATTACATTTATATGCACTAGGGAACAAAAAAATTGTGTGATTCACAATAATGCATTATTCACTCTATCACAGAGGTCTGGAACTGAATCTGCAGTATCTCTGAGGTATGCTTATATTGTGACACTATCTTGTGGTTTCACTATTGCAAATTTAATCATATTTTAAATAAATTGCCTAACTTCCTTGATAATGGAAACCTTTGTGAATGCAGAAACTTTTCCTTTTTCCTCTCTCTCATATCTGCATAGTGTCGAAGCATGCTTTATGTTAAAGCAACACCTTTCAATAAATACTGAAATAAATAATACTTTTGAATTAATAATCACATATCTATGAACATGTATCTAAAATCAAGGGTATACAACTGTAAAAGGAAAGCAAGACAAAATTTAAAGTCCTCTTTTATGACTATTTCTACTGAAAGGACTACAGCACTGATATGAGCAAACTGACAAGAATGATTACAGCTCTTCCTTGACTTATGATGGGGTGATAGCCAATAAACCCATCCTAAGTTGAAAATATCATTAAGTCAAAAATGCATTTAATACACTTGACCTACCAAACATCATAGCTTAGCTTAGTCTACCATAAATGTACTCAGAACATCTGCATTAGTTTCCAGTTAGTTAGGCAAAATCATCTAACACAATACCTATTTTATAATAAAGTATTGAGTATCTTAGGTACTTTATTGCATACTGCACTGAAGGTGAAAGCCAGAATGGCTGTTTGATACAGAGTAGTTGCCAAGTGTATCGACAGTTCACACTGCATGGCTGACTGGGACCCGCAGCTCGCTGCCGCTGCCTGGCATCATCAGTGAGCATCATACTGCATATCTCTAGTCTAGGAAAAGATCAAAATTCAAAATTTGAATGAGGGCTTCTACTGAATGTGTATATCTTTTGGACCATCATAAAGTTGAAAAATCAAAAGTCAAACCATCATAACCTTCTGAATCGTATTTATTTTAAAGGCAGCAAAAGCTCTAAATCTTGATATTAGAAGTCATGATAGCAAAATTGATATTTTAGCACATAGCAATATCTTTGCCTAGCATCAGCAACATAGATGCTATTTTTTAAGTATAAAGCAACTGGAGATGTCACCAAGGTTACCTGTGGAGGAAATAAGAAAAATGGTATGAGCCACCAGGAAGACAGGTTTGCAGAGTACTTGTGAGATTCTCACTTGGGAATTCCCAGTTGTTTGGGATAAGTCAGCATTGGTAACGGAATTAATTTCTCACAAGTAGATGGACTGAAATATTTTCCTTTTAATACTCTGGCCGTGCTAATATCCTCATTTTTGTGTTTGTGTGTAGCCTAGGGAAAAGGAAATGGAATTGCATGGAGAAACCATTCTTTAGTGGGTAATTTCCCTTAATCATACCTTTCTGGAACTTGAATGAGAACATTCAAATTTATTATCAAAATGTTTATTAAAATAGGGAGAGCTATTATTGGAATTAAGATCATTTTTCCTTTTAGGGAGCCATTAAATACAAACTTTAAGGCTAAATATCTAAGATTCCATTCAGATCTCAATTAATCAGTGATTCATCATAGTTAAAAAAAGGGGGGGGATATTAATAGATATACAAATAATACATACAAACACATATACAAATGCAAATTCTACTTATAATAAGAGATACTAAAGTATTTTAAAATAAGAACATGTAACATTACTAATACTGAGGTAGCCATAGCTAAATCCATAAAAAATAAGTAAAAAACATTAAGAAGGAAAATGGCCACTATCCAGGAATATAAAATGGAACCAGATTATGGGGAAAAAAACACGAAAGAAAATAAGCTAAATAAGCGGTAAGATCAAAATAAGTAAGTTCATATCAATTTTATTTGAACTATTCTGTTTGCAAACATGCCCTCTCCATAGATGCCAGTCTATACCAGCAGTATCACTGTAGCCTTGATTGTTTAGACTCATGAAGAAGCTTTGGTTGGAGATGATAAGCATAAAAGTGATGATGATGATGGTAATGATATGAAGAAGAAAAAGGAAAAGGAACAGAATAAAGAGAAAAGAAGAGCCTCTGAATTTTCCATAAGTTAATGCCAACTACTTAAATCAGTATCTCCTGTTACAGATAAGCAAAACCCATGCTAGTAACATAAATGGGAGAAACTACAAACTTCAATCTCATAAAAGTAAAGCCACTCAGGAGTGGAGTGTCAGGTAGGGATTGTGTGAGAAAATAAAGTAGCAGAGCCCTTGTTGAGGTGACAAAATCACTCCACATCGAACGGAGGCCGGTTCTGAGTGAACCAATACTGCGGTGAACCTGTTGAATCAGAACACTGACTACTAAGAACTGAAAGAAAGGGCTTTGAAAGAGCATGGGAAAATAGGTGGACGAGTACCTTGCAGACAACTGGAGTAATCTGAAAATGGACTGCGCATTAGTCAGTATCGCATCAATGTTAAACTCCTTTGGTGTGATGATGTTCATGGTGTTGTGTAAGAGAATATCCTTGTTCTAGGGATAGACAATAAAACATATACTTTATTTTTACTCCCATTTCACAAGTGAGAAGCCAAAGGCACACACACAGATACACACACACACAAACATTAGTTAACATTTTGGAAGTCACATCTATACTTATTAGGAGATTCAGGAACTGAGCCATGACAATCTAATTCCAGAGTCTGTGACATTAATGGCTTAAAGGCTTCTGTAAGAACACTTAAGGTGTAATTTCAGTTCTGTAACCTAAAATATAATCATAAGCCAAATATTCATCTTTTTTGAGCTTTGTTTTACCATAACGGTGAAATGGGGGACTTGGAGAAGAGACAGATACAGTTTCTTTCAGTTCTAAATTTCTAAGATTCTCATTACCACACATGCCTTTTCCTTTGTGTTTTTAACTCACTGTAGCCCAAGTTTCAGTAAAATAAGAGGGATGCACATAAGGGCTCCTTTGCTCTTTTCGATCTAAAATTGCATAATTCTATACAAAGTTATTGCATCCTGACCCAGTTACTGAACTGAAGGTGAATTAGGTCATCACTGTTTAATGGACTGCACTCTCTGCAGAAGCTCTTGCATTGCCCTTGTATCAGGCTCAGAGGAAAATAGCCACTCTCTGATGTGTCTGGTGCCTTATCAAGATGACTGCACTGCCTGTTATGTGCTCCCTCACAAAATGCACGCCAATAGTTCTGCTTAATCATTTTACTCAAGAGCACTAAAACTAATGGCCCTTGCTTTAAGCACATGAAAAGACCAGAGTCTATTCAGAAACAGTGCATTTACCTAGCATTCTGTTTCTAAGAGAGTATGAGATAATATTAGAAATGTCTACTCTTTGGGGCCTAAGAATGGGAGAAATAACTATAACAACATTTAAGATTATCTTGGAAGTAAGTCTTCTGCTGGAAGAGAAATTTTCAACTGTAGTACCATTTCTCTTAGCTGTTGAGTCAATTCAATTTAATATATCAATAGCATGAAGTATTATGTTATCTAATCCTACAAACTAAGTATGAAAAAGTATGATTAGTCAAATTAATATCATGTGATATAAATAATAGTTGTGAGTCTAGAGGTCCAGCCACCTGAAAACTGGAACAATTTTGTCAAGTTTCTCATTTCCATCAGTTTTATCTTACTTTGATGTGGTTCTTCAGACAAGGGGCATGATACAGGTAAAAACCTTGTGGTCTGTCTCTACCAGTTGATAATACTTTGGTCAATACATATATTTCTAGTCCTATTATGGTAGTTTTGATTTTTTTAAAATGTATTTTATAGATCCTGTGACTAAATAAAACAAATATTAAGATTTTGTTTTCTTATGTCCAAGAATATAATTCAACTTTGTAGTCCATATATTTTCAGCATTTTAAAAAAGGCTAATGAATACCAATATTTTATTAGATTTTTGCTACAATTAGCATGGATATAAGACTTGACAAATTTTATGGGAATTAACTCTCACGTTAATGGCATCGAACTTCAAACTTTCAAATTCTCATAGTTTCACTGTTCCAGGCTTCAGAGATTTTCCTCCATGGCTGGGAACTCAAGCTCAAACTGGAAAATTGCACTCACTGAACATTCCTTAGGTTGATAGTGTGGAATATGAGCTCAAGGGATAATTTGCATATCTGATCTAAGCCCCCAACACCAGAGTTAAGAGGGGAGGGATTTTTGTAGAATAAGAACCTTCAGTAGTAAACATTTCCAGTTATTACCCTTCACA
The DNA here is from genome assembly GCF_048773025.1 of Camelus bactrianus. Lineage (NCBI taxonomy): Eukaryota > Metazoa > Chordata > Mammalia > Artiodactyla > Camelidae > Camelus > Camelus bactrianus. The sequence goes on from NC_133540.1 coordinate 79,502,236, forward strand.
TCTTATAACTATGACAAGGCCATTTAGCATTTGGAGATGATTAAGTTTTCACATGCTTTTCTTCTATGCTACCTTCTGTTTTCCTTCATTTTAAACAAAACAGCTGCTCCTCCATTTGCCTCTTAAGGCATTTGGATCGTCAAGCAGGCATTTCCATTTGATCTCACAGGCTGGGACTCATGGGTTTTGCACTAATTAAAGATGATAAGGTGAAAGTGAGACAGAGAAGGTCCAAACCGTTCATCCAATAGTGAGAGTGTGTATTCCTCAAAATAAGCAAACGCTGCAGTAACTTTAAAGTACCCCCCCGACACTTTGAAGTTGTCTGTTGTACCGGCAAGTCTAAAATGAGACCCAGCCAAGACAGGCATTAGCATGTCAAAGAACAAGTTTCATTTTCACTGTGAGGACTCCATTTGAAGTCTTGTGCTCAATGCCATGGGACTCTGGAGGCGGCTGAATTACGTGCTGTTATTCCAGATGTGCATTGTCTCAGTAGAAATACAATTTCACAGTCATTAAACATGTTAAGCTAATCAAGAGTCGATTACAGCAGAAAGCCTGATAGAAGTACTTCAAATTCTTGATAGAAGATTTGCCTATTGATCAGTTTATTGATTTTTATTATGTTAGTATTAGACTGTTATTTCTCCATATTGTTATAATCAAAGTAATTGATCAGCCTTGGCTAATTCTACTATTGAACACTGCCCAGCAATGTATTTAGTACCAAATTTCTGTGCATTATGTCTCAATGAAGTAATTGCAAATATTTGCTGAGTTTCTTTTCTTCTCAACTGTATATCTAGCTAGCTTTTAATTAAGAAAAAGTTATTGTGCCCAATGAAAGCAAACCCATGCTGGCATAAATACGTAACTCCATGTTTGCTAAATCTTCTCATTTACAATTACACTGGCTTTTTGTCTTTAAACCTGATTTGTATCTGAATTGAATAAAAGCCCTAAGAATTTAGCAAGTAAACTCTTAAAAGACAAATAGAGAAATAATGGGAAAATATTCTTCACCCAGAGACCATATTCTCTAAATTTAAAAAGTCAAAGATGAGCCTAGGAATTTCAAGAATTCTCAATTATTAAAAATAAACACAAATAAATAAATTCTTAAAAATAAATATAACATGAGAATTTTATGCAGTTACAAGATAAATTTCATTAATAATTTTATGCTATTTAAGAATTTTCTTACTGTCTTTATTTTGAGGGATAGATAAATATATTTCTGTTCAAATTAATTTTATCCATGTATAATATATTTCTATGACAAAGATGGAATGGGAAAATTTTAAGCAAAAACAACATTTATTTTGCTTTACTTTCTAATTTTATCACATCAAAATGAGCCATTTATTATAGATATCATTGTATCAAAAATTTTGGAAAAGTTTTGAACATATTTCATTTCTAATTAAAAAAATACTAGATACCACTGTAGATCATTTGGAAAGTAAAATAAAATGCAAAATATCCCACTATTTAGAGAACAATGTTACCATGATGAACTCTTTCTTTTTGTAGTATTTTGTTTTCATATAGGTATATAATTTCTTATAAAATTCTTGTTATATAGTATGTACATGTTTAACCTTGATTTTATATCAGTTCTCTGTAACTGTTAGGACCATTTTCTCATGTCTGTAAAGATTCATCAAGTAAGTGATGTAATGACTACTAATAGCATATCATGTCAATTTATAGTGATTGTTTACAATTACTCTGTCATCAAACCTTTGATTCTAAATTTTAGATAAAACACATAAGACAACACAGTCTATCCAAGTACATGAATCTTTGATCATATCTTTGTTCATATTTCCCCAATATAGATTGTTAAAGGAACAATTTTGAAAATAATTTCAGTAAAATAAATATGCTTATTATACCCAGTTTCTCACTATCACTTCTTTTCAGTCATTAAGAAACCATCCATTTATTTAATTCGATTTAAAAACTATTTTCATCATCATTATGCACTTTTCTCTATAGTCTTAAAATAATTATCTCCAGATTTTACCCTTTCATTCCAGCTCAATCTCTATGTGCCAATTAAATCATCTGACATACAGAGTGAACAACATAAATACAGTATCCATTCATCTGTGAGCTTTTCAGACCCAGACTCCAACTATATACAGCACTGGTAATTGCACAAACAAGAATTGAAGAGACTTCCTGATACTTATCTCTTTCTTTAAAAGCTTGGTTCCACAAAGCATCGTGTTAGTGATCATCAGAGAAAGTCATTTTATAGCTCCATGTAGGAATTTATGGCATATAGTGATCTGAAGGCACAGTGCTAGTATACTTTCATACATCTGTCCAAAGAACTCAAATATACTGGAAAACTTGTTTCTCTAACATTAATATAAAATACAAAAAAATACATTAAACTTAGTTAGAAGTACTAATGATACATACGATTTTTTCTTAGTTCTTAGAAATTTTTGTTTTCACTTTTTAAAAAATATTTTCTCTGTCTTATTTTGATTTTAACAGTGGAGGATAATAAACTTTGGTTTTTAATCCTGTCTGCATATTTGAATGCAGTTATAAAGTAATAGAAAATAGGAAATGCCTCATGTAACAAGGCAAATGACTTTTTTTCAGCCTATCTGATAAGTAACACTACCAATCTGTTCTTTTTAACAAAAAATTGCTAGTGACTTGCACGTATTAATCTGCCTCTAAGAATTTGTTGCAAATAAACTTAGTTCAGTGCCCACTGCACCAGCTATCAAGATATGTGAATAACTATTTTAAACTAAAATCTTTATTTCTGAATGTATCCTTTTAATTGAGAACCATATGGAATTTTCCAAGTATGCCTTGTCATTTATCCAGTTGGTCTTAAAATATACTTTTTTGTTGTGTTTTAAGTGATGTGAATAAGTTTAATCTGTAACATCTATATAATAACCTTCTATATAACAATAATTTTCTATTCTAATTCTCTTATTTATGATAATATCCCTTCATATGTTTTTAGCATTACTTGCCAGTTCCTTAGCAAGTTGAGACATACCTAACTGTGAAGCTGTAATTGTACCTGATAACTGACAACCACCTGGAATGGTTGCTTTTATGGGAACAACTGCTGGTTTTTCTTCTTCAAGCTACCAAAGACAAATCTAAATTGAATGATTAAAAAAATCTCTGATGCTGCATAGTAGCATTCAAGGAGAGAACTGTCTTGCTGTGTTCACCTCTTTTTTCTCATTTTAAAAGAAAATTAGTGAACTATTTCAACCAGAACCCCAGGAAACAAGTAGCATGCTTCTGGCTTATGGAGTTTTAGAGTCTCTTAAAATAATTCTTACATGTAAAATTAACAGACAGGAAGGAGAAACAGACAGTTAATTTGGAACTCATTTTAAAGTATTTATATAAAGGACAATGATTAAAAATTGTAAAATTCAATAAGATCCTAGGCAAAATATAGTTTTATGTATATAATCTCCTGAGTAACCTAATAAAATTGAAAGACATTAACTTCTTCATTATTTTTTAATTTATTGTGTTATTCATATGGGTAGAATAAAATAAAGACCTAATTCCTAATAACTGTTCTTTATTAGAGAACTTAAAATGATAATGGCTGTTAACCAAAAATATGAATTCTAATAAAAAAAAATTTCATCTTCAGAAACTTTGTTACCATGTATAAAGGAGTGAAGAACAGTACTGTGTGTATTTTTAACCCGATACCCTGGCACTCTCTCTCCTTCTAAGAGATTAACTAAAGGTCATCAAGCTTGAGGACCTTCCTACTTGTCTGAGATAGTCTGATATTTCAGTCTTTCCCACAGTAGCTCAGCTAAGTGACCTTCATCTGCAAGTTCAACATTCCATCTTCTTTGATTAGCTAATCCCTTTGGAAAAAAATCTACTTTGAATCTCATCTTTTCTCTTTCTCCTGATCCTCTACTCCCCAACCCACCCTCACCCACCTCTGTTAACCCTTCCCCTACTGCACACACTAGATGCCCTGGGCACCCAGCTCCCGACCTTGTGGATAGGAGGCTGGACCTGGTATTGGTCCTCCTGTTGGAGGCATGACATACAGCATTCTTGTGGGGAAGTGGGCACATAGCGAGAAGAGTTGATGAGACTACATTCATTTACAGCCCTCTCATATTTGTTCACTAAACCAGAGGCTGGACTCTTGTATACCACTGGCTCCATGGGGAATGCTGTCTTTCTTAGTCCCCACTTTGAAGTACTCTGACTATCTGAAGTACTAGCTGACTCTAATAGTGAATATACGTAATTCAAACAGTATCCTATAGGTATTGAGAGCTTAGAGACAGATTTAAACAGGAAAATAATAAGAGCACTGCAGTATTTAATACAATCTGTGACTGCTAGAAGCAGAGATTTATACTATCACAATTATCTAATTAACATTCAGTGATTTAGACTGGGGAGCACAAACAAAGAAAAACAAAACCCTAGAACCATAAACATTATTTATATCAAGACAATAATGTATGGTATAACATTAAGGCTGAGAGCAAAAAGTGTGGCATTGGATTATCAAGTTGAAATGAAAGAAGGTTTTGGGATGCAGCTTATTTAAAGAGAATTTGTCTCAAATATGATACGATGAAGTGATGGTGAGGTGTGGGTGACTGAAAAGACTGAAAGTTAAAGGAAGGTAATAGTTTCAGATAGCATAGTATCTGATGCTTGACCTGGTAACAGGATATATTTTAGAGGAAAGGAAGAAGATTTGCATTAACAAAGGAGCTATCTCACTAAATTCTGTAGGATCCCTATAACAATAAGCCCCCAAATGACTAGATATTTCTCCTCTCATTTCACAACAGAGTGCAAGTTGTCTTAGTACTGTGAAGATTGAGGTTTATGTAATCAGAGTTGATTGCATGAATTTACATACCGGTGCCTGATGCTCAACTCAGCAGAGATACTGCAGGAAGCTTCAGTGTGTCTATGAGTACCTGAGAGAGCAGGAGAGCCCTGGCGTTATGCTAACACCTGTTAAACTGACACTTGTTAAGTACAGCGCAGGGTACCAGATAGTTAGCTAAGATTCAACAACAGACCACAAGGGAAACCAAAATAGAGAAGTTTATTCCTCACAAGTCCTGGAGGAAGTAGACTGCAGGCCTAGGGGGCCACACAGGGAGGTCAAGGCAGAGTGCGGACAGAGAGAGAGACAAGACCTGGGACACATGCCTTTATTAGGGTCTGCAGGTAGAATGCTTTGGGGTTTCTGGGCAAAGACTGGATTGGCCAATTCAAATTAAAAAAGTGTGGTTTTATTAAGGTCCACAAGGATCTTATCTAAGAGGCACACAATGAAGAGGCATTGGGAGGCAGGAAGGACTGTTGATCACAAGGGCTCCTGGGAAAGTCATAGCAGAAGCCAACATTTGCTGATGACTCTGGAGGCTGTAATCCAGGGCATGCACTAACATGTGGGGCTTAGTGTCAGTTTAAAGTCCCTGAAGGCCACTTGACCTAACAAAATGGGCACAGGTATAAATCCGCATGATTTCAGCTTTGGTAAATGATTCGAGATACAAAATCAAAGCAAAAGAGAGAAAGAAAGAGAATGAAAGAAAGGAAGAAAAGGAGGAAGAAAGGAAGGAAGAGAAAAAAGGAAAATAGCGAAGTTAAATTGCATATAAAGTAAAAACTATGCTTCAAAAGACACCACTAAAAAAGTGAAAGACACCCCCAGAATGGGAAAAAATATCTGCAAATCATATATCTGATAAGGGACTCGTATCTAGAATATACTAAAACCCATACAACCCAATCATCAAAAGAGAAATTGCCTGATTTTTTAAATGAGAAAAGCATCTGAATATTTTTTCTTATCCAAGGAACATATATAAATGGCTAATAAGCACATGAAAAGATAACCCATATCATTAGCTATCAAGGGAATGTAAATCAAAACCACAATGAAATAACACTTTCACATTCACTAGGATGGCTATAATCAAAAACTCTCGTAATAAGTATTAAGAGGATATGAAGAAATTGGAACCCTCATACTGTTGGGAATGTATGCTGTTGGGAATGTATATTGATGCTGACACTTTGGAAAATAGCCTAGCAATTCTACAAACAACTGTAGAGTTACTATCCGAAGTAGAATTTCCACTCCTAGATACATGCCCAAGAGAAATATCAACAACTATCTACTAAAACTCTCTTAACCTCTTGAGTGGGAACGGTGAGTGGGAAGACTTGTTTGGTTCACAATATAGTCTCAATGCCTAGAAGAGTGGTACAGAGCAGGTTCTCAATAGATATGTATTCAATGAATGAAGATGTTATCATTTGCAATTCCAGAAATAAACAAGTTACAAATATTTTTACAGTCTATGTCATAGTCTACATTTGGTGTTTGTACTTTGTTGTTGTTTCTAAGAAGATACATTTCTATTTTTATCACTGTACATACAATATTAAAATTTTAGCTTACATTATCTGTTTTATTTAACATTATAGTATTTTATATTATTTATAAATAATATTTTATATTATTTATAATATAAAATCCTATTAAATATTAAATTTTAATATTAAATCTTATTCCTATATATAAAATATTAATTTCTAATTTTTTCCTTATACATAAAACATTAATTTTTTATCTTAACTATTACATACAAATAAATATTTGCATCTATTCCTGAGGGAACTTTTCAAGGTAAACAATTTGCATTTTTTTCTGAAATTGTAATCAAAAGGGAGACAACTGACAAATTACTAGTTTATTTACTCAATAAATATTTATTTGGTGCCAAGTACATGCTAGATACTATGTTAAATTCTGAGAGTTAAAAGGCAAGTATATGGGGAGGTGGGAGGTTAAAAGCATCTGAAATCTCATGAATCTCACATGGAGCTACTTAGGGTTTTGAAAACTGCTTTGTAAAGCCCATAATTTTTGTTTGTGATGTTTTAAACAAATGTATCCTCTTTTTAGTATTTGTTTAAAGCTGAAGTTTCAAGAGGAAACAAAATATTGATTTTTTTTCTCCCCAATTAGTTTAATGGGTACTCCACTTCTAGTGGATATAATTGAATTCAAAATGATTAGCCTGCTCTTCTGCCTCAAAATCCCACCGTTTCTACCCTTCCTAAGTAGTAAAAATGGCATTTGTTATTTAATTGATTAAAACAAGCATCTCATTATTATTTAATTTGTATTTCTTTGGAATGATTGTGCTATTATGAGTTTTTTAGCCATTTATATTCCTTTTACGAATGTCTTTTTAGTTTAAATGCTCACTTTCATAGATCTTTAATTTATTGATAAATACTCTTTATATTCAACATTTCATTCTACTAAGATCTTCACAGTGATTGACTTGAGACTCTGGACAATACAATTACACAATACTCTGAAGACAATACATTAAGAAACAATAGACAATTAGGCAATAAAATATAGTCACACTATACAACAAAGGCCAAGGACCATATTAATAGTGATATATTGAAACCTTCTAAAGCTAGTATGCATGCTTAACACATAATTGCTAATTACTTTTCCAAAGTGACCATTACTTTGGCACGTTTTCCATAATTCTTTCAAACAATCCCACACAGTTTTTATCAATTTCTGTATCCAGCCCACTTATGACTTTAGATTTCTGGCTAAATGTGGCCAGTCCAAAAGACTCACATTCCTTTGGGTGACAGCATTGCTTTGAATACCCAAGGAATTGTGGCATATGCAGATTCTCTTAGTCTTCCAAGAACACTCTCTGGTGACCCACGTGCCTCTTTTACTTCTTAGCCAGCTTCAAATAATTACTTCTTCCCTTGCTATTACTTATCCATCACAGTATGTGCTCACCTAAACCTTCATGTATATACTTTTATCATCTCACATAACAGTAGACTGAAGTACTCAACATTCTAAAATGGTATAGTTTAACTTCATTAACTTTTAACACATTGTATCTTTTCCCTCTCAGTATAAAATGTATAAATAAAATAGCTTACATATTTTAACTTGCACCTCATATACCTGTATTTTATTTTTGTATCTGAGCTTCCTTTCCTATAAACCTTCTATATTTCTGTATCAAACCTTTGTCAACCATTATGCTATATACATTTCAAGTTTCACAGCACATATATAAAAATAAATCTTTGATAAAATGATTACATCAGAATTTCCTCCAAATATTTCCCATTTAATAAATAAGCAAAATAATCAGAGAAAGATGAAGGAACTTGCTCAACGTCATAGCATCTAAGGGGTAAAGCTAGAATTGAAATCCATGTTGTCTGAATTCAGAATTGTATATGTCACACAATACTACATCTCGTCCCAGAGTGGCAAGACCAAGTAGTAAAACTTAGTCATCCCTAAGTATCCATGGGGAATTGATTCCGGAAGCCCCCTCATGTACCCAAATTCCTGGAGGCCCCATAATATGCCCTGCATCCACAGATTCAGTCAACTACAGGTCATGTACTACTGGAAAAATACAGGTATAAAAGGATACATGAAGTTCAAACCTGTGTTGTTCAAGGGTCAACTGTAATTTGATACAAACTGGGCATAACTAACATTAAAAGATGTCCAGCAAGTTTGAGAGTAATAATGATTTGAACTTCAGATATCTTGGGATCTTTTGGACTGCAAAAGATTGGCAGCCTACTTGAGAAGCCTCACATAAAATGTATAATAACAATATCATCAAGTGAAGATATGACAAATAGAAGCTTGATGTGAGTTAACTTTAGACAAAGCTATGGTCCTCCCATAGATACAAAGAAGAAAGACCTTGCATGCAACAGTAATAGTATAGTGTAAAATGAAGCTTCCTCTGCACTTCACCAAAGGGACTTTGATCTAAGGAATCAACATTGAAATGGAATATCTCATAGTTCCTCCTAATGATCCACTCTTATTATTGTTTCTTCCTTTCTCCATAAGCCTAGACTTCATTGACTTAGATATTTTAGTACCTAAGAAAACTATATTTCCTCCAAGGTTCTATTCAATTGGAAAGAGCCCAGTCTAATAAGTCGAAAACTATTACCTTGTCATTTTTGGCTTTGCATTCTATTATCCAAGCCAGTAAAAAGAGAATTTATAGTGTGAGGTGATTTATCCTAAATATTTAGGGGAAATATTATTGCTTCTATAAAAATAGGACTTGAAAGTGTATAATTAAAGTAAGTGCAACCCATGTCTAGCAACAAAAGTAATGGAGTACTACTCTGACCATGTATAAGAAGTACCACTAATAGTTCAAGATTCTTTTTTTTTTTAACATTTTTTATTGATTTTTAATCATTTTACAATGTTGTGTCAAATTCCAGTGTAGAGCACAATTTTTCAGTTGTACACGAACTTACATACATTCATTGTCCCATTCTCTTTCGCTGTGAGCCACCACAAGATCCTGTATATATTTCCCTGTGCTACACAGTACAATCTTCTTTATTCTACATTTTGAAATCCCAGTCTGTCCCTTCCCACCCCCTCATACCCCTGGTAACCACAAGTTTGTATTCTATGTCTATGAGTCTGTTTCTGTTTTGTATTTATGTTTGTTTTTTTGTTTTTTGGTTTTTTTTTTAGATTCCACATATAAGCAATCTCATATGATATTTTTCTTTCTCTTTCTGGCTTACTTCACTTAGAATGACATTCTCCAGGAACATCCATGTTGCTGCAAATGGCATTATGTCGTCGGTTTTTATGGCTGAATAGTATTCCATTGTATAAATATACCACATCTTCTTTATCCAGTCATCTGTTGATGGGCATTTAGGCTGTTTCCATGTCTTGGTTATTGTAAATTCTTCAGCATATGGTGTTGGGAAAACTGGACAGCATCATGTAAATCAGTGAAGCTAGAACACTCCCTTACACCATACACAAAAATCAACTCAAAATGGATCAAAGACTTAAACATAAGGCAAGATACAATAAACCTCCTAGAAGAAAATGTAGGCAAAACATTATCTGACATACATCTCAAAAATGTTCTCTGGGCAGTCTACCCAAGCAATAGAAATAAAAGCAAGAATAAACAAATGGGACCTAATGAAACTTACAAGCTTCTGTACAGCAAAGGAAACCATAAGTAAAACAAAATGACAACCTACAGAATGGGAGAAAATTTTTGCAAATGAAACTGACAAAGGCTTGATCTCCAAAATATATAAGCAGCTCATATGACTTAATAAGAAAAAAAAAAAAAGACCCAATCCAAAAATGGGCAGAAGACCTAAACAAGCAATTCTCCAAGGAAGAAATACAAATGATCAATAGGCACATGAAAAAATGCTCAATATCACTAATTATCAAAGAAATGCAAATCAAAACTACAATGAAGTATCACCTCACACCAGTCAGAATGGCCATCATTCAAAAGTCCACAAATGACAAATGGTGGAGAGGCTGTGGAGAAGAGGGAACCCTCCTACACTGCTGATGGGAATGCAGTTTGGTGCCACCACTGTGGAAAACAGTATGGAGATTCCTCAAAGGACTAGGAATAGACTTACCATATGACCCAGGAATCCCGCTCCTGGGCATATATCCAGAAGGAACCCTACTTCAGGATGACACCTGCACCCCAATGTTCATAGCAGCACTATTTACAATAGCCAAGATATGAAACAGCCTAAATGTCCATCAAGATTCTTTAGGAAGTAAGAATAGAATTACTCTAACAGATTTCAGAAAAGCTGAACCATTGACTAAACAGTAACTAGAAGCTCCACCCAGAACGTTTAAATCTAAGGCAAAGAGACAAGGAATGGTCAGTGGAAAAGGAAAATTGTAAGTACCAGTCATGGCCAGAAGCCAGTTCCAGAAATGAGGACTCTAACATCTCCCAATATTTTAAGTATTTCTGTGTCACATATATATTTGTATATTATACCATAATTCTCTTAATGCTCGTCCCCTATTCACATACACGCAAAGTATTGTTGTTGGTAACCTGTGAAATTTCGCCCAAATGATTGCAAAATAATCCTAAATAAGAAAAGTTTTCATCAATAAATCTTGTATAGCAAGTTGGATCATGTAATATATATGATTTAGGAGGGGAATTCAGTTTACATTTGGTTTTATGAGTGATAGCTATATTTTGCTTGGCAAAATTATTTTTAAGTTTAAGTATAAAAAGGAGGGTATATAAAGAAGCTTGTCAGTGAAAATAAATAATTTAAGCTTTTATGTTGTTTCAGTTGGAGACAAATCCTCTTCTGTCACTGGGAACCTGAAGGGGGCAGATACTTGCTCTCCCCACACCTAGACAGCTAGGGCATGGCTCTATTAACTATGTCACCAATAAAGTCTCCATTCAGAACTTTAAATTTAAAGGAATTAATGCAAATAGAACACAGAAATAATTACAGTAGTAAGTCATGGCAGCAAATTGGCAGTCAGTGGCTCCCAGCAATGGTACTGTTAAGCCAAGTAGCAACAGCAGAATCAAGTAGCAGATGCCCATTGCTGTCCACTGCAGTAGTGCCAGCATTAGCATCCTATCCCGCAAAGAAATTTGGATTCCACTCTAATGCTATTGGAAGATATCTGGGGAGTTTTAGTCAAGTAATATGATTTGATTAACATTTTGAAAATATTCTATCCAATGAGAGAAGATCAAGAAAAGAGACAGAGACCTCAGTCAGTTCCAATCCAGGTGAATTGAAGTTGATAGTAATTTATAAGACATAAAGACCCTAGGTAACTTTGTAGGAATTAATAGAAAAGGAAACATTATGAATATTCCTAAGTTTGTTTTTATATTTCTATTGTTGGTTGTGGTGGTATGTAGATAAAGCCTAAATATAAATGCTGTCCATTTGATCATATAAAATGAAAACTGTAGTTAGAACCAAATATGGGATAAGTTAATTCAGTAGCATATATTTACATGCTAATTATGTGTCAGTAATTGTGTTAAAATTTGAATATCCAAGATAAGCAAATTAGACTTCTTAAAAAATGTTCTATTTGTTAAACTCTGTGCGAATTACAAGCACAAGGTAGTGCACAGTGTCAGCACTATATATCACACTACATTCCCTTTGACAATGTCAAAACTTTGAGAAGCTGGAGTTTTCTAGTTGAAAAGAAAAAAAAAATCATTGTAGAAAAGGAAATTGATCTATGCCCACTTTCTTTTGACTGTTTTTTTCTTGAACTTTTAATTTCACAGTATGAAAATCTTCCTGATGTAGGTGAGTCTCTAACTAGTTGAATCCACCTGAAAACTGGTCTTGTAGTAGGGCAGTTTGGGCTATATATATTTCTTGGAGGAACAGAAATATTGGACTTAATTCTCTCAACATATTTTTTGTTTTCACTGACTTTATCTTTTTCACACTTGCAAAATAACTAATCCCCCCCCCTTTTTTCCCCCGCTCTACTCTCTTGGAAATTGTATACTCTTTCTATTCTTTCAGAGTTTTTTAAAATAACTTATCATGCAAATAACTTTACAAAGCTTGAATTCATTTCTATTTGTTGCATTAAAAACTACCCCCAAATTTAGTACCTTAAAACAATAATGATTTTAATTTCTCAATATATGATTTAGCTATTTGAGCTGCTCTTGCCTGGGGCCTTAGATGTAAATTCGGTCTTCTGGACAATTGGCCACCGTTCGGTTCCTGGGTTACTCTCCACCCCCAAGGTGGTTTGTTCCTACTAGAGATATCTCCTCCTCCAGGAGGCTAGCCCAGGCTTCTTTCTTGATGGCAGAGGGTCCCTAGCAATAGAAGACAAAATCTAATGCATAAGTGCTCTGCAAAATTCTATTTGAACATTAGACAAAGTAAGTCAAATGGTCATGCCAGGGAGTCAATATAGGAAGAAACTACACATAACTATGGATGCAAGGAGGCATGATTCATTGGGGGAGTTTTACTTGTAACTGTGATCACACCTTCCTTGTAAATTCCATTAGGAAATTTATAATTCTTTAACTCTATTTGTCTTTCTCCCCAAACTACTTGCTTCTGAAGTCCACTACTGTCGTTTTTAATTTTACCCCAAACTTGGCATTATTGCAGTTATGACTGTTGCTGTGATTATTGTTGTTACTTTATTTAGCCAATGGATGTTTTGATTTACTTATACATTTATAGTTTCATAACTGACATTCTTACTGGCACCTCAACACCTCTGGCTGAAATAAATCTTCCTACGTTCCTGCAATAGTGCCTCTTTGGACAATTTTTTTTTTTAATTTTGTTTATATCTCTGTTGTAATCTTAAAATGTTTATATATTTCATCATTCTTGAAAGATAATTTTTCTGGTTATACAGTTCAAGACTAGTACTTATTTTCTCTTAATACTTTGAGACAATTCCATTGTCTTCAAGGAATTGGTGTTCTGTGCATTTTCTGTCCTATTGCTTTTAAGATCATCTCTTTGATTTTAGTGCTGTAAAGTATTACTACTGTGGGACTGGTTGTTGATATTTTGGACTATATTTTACTCAGCATTCTTTGTGCTTTCCGCGTTTACACACATTTATCTTTCATAATTTTGGCACAATTCACAGAACTACCTCTTTGAATTTTGTTGCTTCCTCATCTTTCTCTTCTCTTTTTCAAGGGCTTTAATTAGAAATAATGTGAAAGACCTAGAGTCTGGGGTTTTTTATTCTGCTTACTGTATTGCTTTACATTTCTTTCTTATTTTCCAACTCTTTGATGCTTAATATCATTAGGTATTTTTTCTAACTTGCTAATCCTTACATCAACTATTTCTAATAGTCTCTTTAACAGTTTTTTAATGTTTTTTTAACATCAGCATCACTGAATTAATGTTAATAATTATTTTTATTTCTAGAAGTTCTATTTATTGTTTTTAAAATCTGCTGATTCCGTTTTATAATTTTTAATAAATTATTGATTATTACTCAATGTATAATTTCTATAATAATGTTACATTCTTAGATAATAAATACAGTTTCTGGAATTCATATCTACTGTTGGTTGCTTCAGCTCATCAGTATATATGAGCTTTTTCAGGTAGGATTGGAAATTTTATATTTATGCTCATATTTCTTATATTTAACTAATTTTAATAAGAATTTACACATAACACTGTAATTATAGTGTCATGTGGCCATGAAAATATTATATAAAAGAAAAATCAGGAACACTCTATCTGCTAGATGTTCTTTTGTTGTTGTTAATTAAAATGTCAAAGATGGATCTGACTTCTGTTGTTGTTATTGGTTACTCTTTCCTTTGTTCCCAAAGGAAGCTGTTTTGTTGATATGAGAGTCTAATAAAGAAAGAATATAAAAGGGAAAATTTTGCTTGCATATGTAGGCCTTTAAAGGAACATTAGTTATTTGGTTAATGGTCATTTTCCAATATAAAGCAGGTGCTTTAGAATCAGAAACCTATTTTAAGTTTTCTTAATATTCAATGAGTCACATGCCTTGATATTTATAGTCTCATGACTCCCTCTCAATTTTAATGGTCAAATCTGACCCTGAGTATGGTTCCGGTCATTAACTTGAAAGGAACGTTACAGTGAAAACCAACCAAGAAAATTAGTGAGAATGAGAAACAGAAAAACAAAATTAGATTACTTATAGATTCCAAACCTGCTGACAATTTTCCATTTTTCATGAAGAATATATTTTTATATGAGAGAGACATATCTAAGATATGCTTTCTCTCAAATTGAGTTTAAATACTCATCAGAGGGGGAAATGCAATAAAATACTGAGTAACAGCAAGACAAAAGAATTAAGTTGCATTTTTAGTCAATGAATTGGAAGCAGGTGTTAAACACGGAGAAGTTCCTCGTTCCATATGTGTGTTCGAGAGCTAGGAGATAAAAAGAGTAACAGTAAATTCATAAAGATAACTATAATTTACTTCTATGGATATCTATTAGGGGAAAACAACCACAACATCAACACTAAGATTAAAATTGACTTTATAATGCCATTTTTTGTTTCTATGAAATAAATTCAAAATTGAAGCCAAGAATAATTTGAACATTTACAGAATATATCAATAATACATCATTACCCAGATCTTCTTCGATTCAGTGATTTTAATTTTCTGTCGAACAAGTGGGGTTTATCAGAGAACTTAGCATTTGAATGTAAAAGGGGAAATTGTAAAATGCTTTCTTTAAATTTGCATGTCTTTGGCTCCTGAATAGCCATCAAAATAATTGTTTCTTAAATGGTATGCAAATCTTTTCTCCTGTGTTGACCCTAATCAAAGCAATTAATTCCATAATGAAGTCTTTCTTCACAGACACCATCTTATTATTATCTTGGTCTAAATTAATAACATCATGATAATAATTAGTCGATTTGAAATCATCTATTTCTTTCTTACAGCATGTGGACTCCTTATAAAAGAGCAACAGCAATGGAAATTAGAGTAAAACATGGCAGCTGTGTTGATTGGTGTGCCCGCCTAACCTTAGCATCTGCAACACTGGCCTTATTTAAATGTGAATGTGATGTGGTTGTAATGTTCTCTGCTCATCCAACTGAACTACTAAATACAAGTATATATTATACATTACATACAGCTAGTATTTACTGTAGTATTATAATAGTATATATAGGTATGTGACCATATTACAGTGTAACATATAATGTATATATATATAACTATGTGCAACCATATGTATACATACCACACACACATATACATATATCCCATATTTATATGTGTGTAGTCTGTGATTATTGGAAGCATCCCTATATCTTTTAATATAGTTTTATTTATCACAAAGATTTATAATTAATTATATAGTTCATATATTCATCACAAAGTTATCACTGATATGATCCTAGCTGATCAAATCTAGAGAAAGTGGGCAGATCATGAAATGTTTCAAGCAATTCAATCTATGTGGATCTTTAGTGTTGACACAAAAACGGGTATGCACTAGGTCTCTATGTACTTTGTGTGATACCATTGAAGTAAGCTTTCCTCATTGACCTGTTTTATTTGATGAAATGTCCTGCTAACTTTACAGCTGGCACACTGGGGTCCAGGAATTTTACACAGTGTTCCTGCATAATCGTATGTGGTCTGTCATCCTGGCAGTTCTATACATAAAGAGATCTTGTTTTGTGGCTATTCCCCTTGAAAACCTTTCTCAAATGGTTTTCCATTTCTACAGCCAACACTTGAAGATGCATTTAATTTGTTCCAATCTCATTCTCTTTGACTGTATATATAATTATCTAACACAACAAATAGCATTATTACTGCAATTATTTTGCATATATTCTCACAATATTATACTTATGTTTAATATTGTACTACTGTAAGTAAAATGTAGAAACATTGGAACATGCGTGAACCTTTCCCAGCCTTAATGATATAATCTCAATATGAATAATAATCTCTGCAATATAATGTTACAGTGTTGCTTTAAACCACATCTATACTTTGAAGACAATAAGAAAACAGTCTTTTACATTAACCAAAGTTTTAGCATTTCTGGCCCCTTTCATTCCTTTCTGAAAATCCTCTTATATCATTATCTTTCCAGCCTAAAGTACTTTTTTTTTTTTTTTTTTTTAGCATTTCTTGTATTACCCTCTGGTGGCAATAAATTTTGTCTGAGAATGTCTTTATTTCATTTTATTCTTTTTTTATACAATTTTAAATGTTAGACTCAATTTACAGTTAGTACAAAAAACTGGCTACATCCCCCATGTTGTTCATCCTTGTAGCTATCTTATATACAATAGTTTGAACCTATCGTTCCCTCACCTCTGTATTGCTCCCCTTCCTCTCCCAATTCTCTATATCTGTGAGTCTGCTTCTTTTGTTGCTATATTCACTAGTTTGTTGTATTTTTTAGATTTCACATATGAGTGGTATCACACAATATTTGTTGTCCTCTGTCTGACATTGCACTTAGCCTAATGCTGTCCAAATCCATCCATGTTGCTGCAAATGGCAAAATTTAATTCTTTTTTATGGCTGAGTAGTATTCCATTGTATACATATACTATATTTTCTTTATCTATTCATCTTTTGATGGACACTTAGGTTGCTTCCATATCGTGGCAATTATAAATAATGCCGTGAACACTGGGGTACATGTATCTTTTCAAATTAGTGTTTTTGTATTTTTCAGTTAGATACTCAGGAGTGGAATTGCTGGGTAATATGACAGTTCAATTTTTAGTTTTCTGAGAAACTTCCATAGTGTATTTCACAGTGACTGCACCAATTTACATTTTCACCAACAGTACAAGCGTTCCCTTTTCTCCACATCCTCACCAACATTTATTATTTGTCTTTCTTGTTTTGGGTTTTTTTGTTTGTTTGTTTTTTGATGCTAGCCATTCTGCTCATTGAGTTTTGATTTGTATTTCCCTGATGATCAGCAATTTTGAACAACTTTTCATGTACCTGTTAGCCATCTGCATTTCCTCTTTGGAACAATGTCTATTCAGTTCTTCTTTTTTCATTCTTGAAGAATATTTTTGCAGGATGTAGTATTTCTGAGTTGACAGAATTTTTTTCTCTCTCAGTATTTTAAAGACCTTCTTTACTATCTTCTATCATCCATAGATTTTGTTGAAAAGTCACATGCTTCCCTGTATAACATGTCACATTACTCTGGTTTCTTTTAGGATTTTTTTTTTTCTGGTGTGCACTAATTTGTCTATTATATTCCTAGGTATGGTTTTTGTATGTTTTATGATATTTAGTGAGATTTTGGAACTCTCCATTTGTATTTTTTACCAAATTAGGAAAGTTTTTTATCCAATCTTTCCTGAAATACTCATTTCTTGCTCTCCTTCTTCAAGGATTCCAAGTATTTTATATATTTTGATTTTGTCTCAGAGATCCCTAAACCAGTATTGGTATTTTTCAGTTTTTTCATCTCTGTTTTTTATATTGGATAATTTATGTTGATCTTTTTCAATTTTGCTGATTCTTACCCCTGTAATCACCATCTTTTTTTTTTTAACTTTTTTTTTTAACATTTTTTCACCATCTTGTAGTTAAGACCAATTAGCAAAATTTTATTCCTGATTTTTTTTTCATTTGCAGTTTCTATTTGGTTTTTTTTTTTGTATTGTTTATAACTCTGCTTATACCACTCTATCTTTCCACTTATTACAAAAATATTTTTCTTCATCTTAATGAATATTGTTATTATATTGACTTTAAAATCCTTCCCTGGTGTTATCAATATCTGGTCATCTCAGAGATCATCTCTGTTGATTGTCTTTTATTTTTGAGAATAGATCAAATTTTCCTGGTTCCTCAGGTGTTGAGTAATTTTGGTTTATATTTGGACATTGTGAAGATAATACTGTAGATAGTAATGATTCTGTTATATCACTGTTAAGGACATTGGGATGTTTAATAAGAAATTGAGTTGGATAGACTCAAAATTCATACTCTGTATCTTGAACAGCAGTTGAATTCTCATTTGTGTCTTTATCCCTAGTTTGGTAGCTTGCAGTCTACAACATGCATGCGGTGCTTCATATATCAACCAGATTTTAGATAGCTTATACATAGAATATGGGTATCTCCTCTTTTGCTTGCCTCTCTTAGAAATTCACTCTGTAATTTTCTGTGGATATAACTGTACTAAACTCTGTCCTCTAGATCTTCATACCATAAAGATAAGTTTCCTTTCTATCAAATGTGTAAATGCCCTACACAGAGCTATGTGTGGCCTTCCCTCTGGCTAAAAGTCATAATAACAGAAAATTCACCCATGTTATTAGTCTTTTCTTTTATGTGGCAGCTGATCTTCAAAATCTACCTGGCTTTGTTTATGCTCCAGAGCATTTGAATAGATTCTTTATGTTGTTGGTCTTTTGTTTGTTTTTTGGTTTGGATATTTTCTAGAGTTTTAAATTAATTTCTGTAGGAGACTCAGCCCACTCTGTGTGTGTGTGTGTGTGTGTGTGTGTGTGTGTGTGTGTACACACACATAATGCATAATTCCTAAAATCATGCTTCAGCTATTTCTTTATTAAATATACAGGCTTGGCTTTCTTTGTTCTTTATCTTGATTGCTATTTATTGAGCTTTATGAATCTCTAAATTTATCATTATTATTATTATTAGGTACATTTAGTGTCCTTAAATTTAAATTTTATTGATCAGGTAGCTTGCATGTGCATTGCTTTTCTTTTTGAAAGGTATCAGTGAGTCAACTTTGGCCAATATGGTCTCAGAAATAGGTGGTTTTAATAGGGAATTTTACAATGATTTGTATTGATGAGTAACCATTTATATAAAATTTAAAATTTAGGGGCAAAATAACACATGAGGTAATTTTGGAAAACATCATTATTGTTCTTTTAGAAATGAAGAAATGGAATTGAAAGGTCTAATAATTATTTCAAAGTCACAGAGGTAGAACAAGTGGAGGCAGTACTTCAATCCAAGCAAGGTTTACTTAGTCTCCTTTCTTCCACAATGCTTTCAGGCCCCAAACTATTTCTTAGTCACCTCTTTGAATTAATTCTAATTGGTAGATTAAACCTAAAGCCAGTAAAAATCTATAGATCAAGCAGATTTAATGCCAAAATGTATAGTTTCATTGCATATATCACTTCATCATTAGGGAGAATTCCATATCTACTCCTTGTTCTGCCCTCAGCTTTAAATCACTCTACAGGTATGATTCACCAGATCTGCACTTTAAATATTATAAAGCAGCTACTCTAAAATTTACTGCAGATTAGGAAACAAGCTCTGAGGAGGACATGTGATCAAATATTTTGGTAGATTCATATTATATTATCTATCACAAAAAAGAAAATGTAGACTGCTGCTTCTGGGAAAACAGAGTAGATGCACTTTTCCTTATTGCTTCCACCCAGCACAATTAAAAACCCTGAACATCATATATAAAATAAACAGAAGAAGACTATTAAAGATAGAGTGAAGAAGACCAGTTAATGACCTTTGGACCTTAAAAATTACACATCTGTGAGCACCTTGGGTTTCATTTTTGTTTCATAATTGTGTCCTAGATTTGGAGCTGACAAAGCTGGCTATCTAGAAATGTAATAGGCATGGACAAAAATAAATACCAAAAAAAGGTGATGCTCTCTAGTGAAGGACCAGAACCAGCCTAATAGATGTAAATCTTTTAGACTGTACCCTCTATTTCAGACAAAACTGGTCCAATCCCTACTCACTCCAGCTAAGGTCAAGTCAGAAACTTAGACTTCCAGCCTCACAAGGCTGTAATGGAACACCTGTTATAGTGATGTCAGAGAAGACAAAGTAAAGAGATGAGATATTTATCCCCTTTGGCAGATAATAAGACACTCCCCTCCCCCAATGTCAGTGAAGAACATATAGCATGCCTACAATTCCACCTCCACCCAGCAGTAACAAGGTGCGCTCCTTACACTGAAGAGGTGTCAGAGGAGGCTTAGTGAAAAGGTAGGACTTTCACCACAGCCCAGCATTAAAATGGTCCTCCCCACTGAATTGTCAGTGGAGAGTGAATGAGAAGCCAATATTTCCATCTCTGCTTAGGAGTAAGGAAAAGACCCCTTACCCCTGCAGGTGTAGGCAGAGACCTAGTAGGGAATCTAGACTTATCTCTACCTAGTAGTAGTGAGGTAGAATCACCTTTCTCCTGCCAGAGCAGAATCAGAAAAAAGTAGCAAAATATGAACATTTTTTAAAGATCCAGAATCTCATAATACAAAAATCCAGCTTTCAGTAAAAAATAATTCAGCATACTAAGAACAAGGAAGACCTCAAACTGAATTTTTAAAAATTCATAAATGTCAATATCCAGATAATAAAGATGACAGAATTACCTGACAAAAATTTTAAAGCAGCCAGGATAAAAATACTTCAACAAACAATTAAAAACACTCTTGAAACAAGTGAAAAAGTAGAATGTTTCAGCAAGTAAATAAAAGATACACAAAAGAATCAAATGGAAGGTTTTGAACTGAAAAACCACACCAGTGTTGCGGCAAATAGAGAGTTACTCAGAAACAGTTTGATATCTTAGTGTATTACTTAACCATTAGTAAGTTGGCCCAGAGATAGATTTACTTTAGAGTTAATTTTTCCCATTACTAAGGCAAGATCCAGCTTAGTGTCCTAAATGATACTCCCTGAATTATGAGTTTTTCTACTCTGGGCTGTTGGAAAGAGGCACTAATTTTGACCCTATAACAGCTCGAAGCAGTATTCCTGTCAGATAGTTTTTTTCCTAGCCTTGGATAGTTTCCTCACATACATGTGGTGATCAGTAGTCAACTAAATGTTCAAAAGGCACCCTCCACAGTTCTCTAGAGTTCTCTTTCTTGAACTTCTGTCCTTTCTGATACTCTGCTCTGTGAACTCTTGCTATTTTGTCATCCCCACGATTCCAGCCCAACCTCCTAAAGTCAGAAATCTGATAATCTTTGCCTGGTAGCCTTTCTCCGGATCATGACTTAGAAACATTCTCCAGGAACTAAGCTGACAATCTAACAGCTTAACTGTTTTATTTCTCATCATTTAGGGAAAATTCTCCTGCTGTCCAGTTTCTTGAGGTCCATTATTTCATTTGTTTCATCCTTCATTTTGCCTGTTTTATGAGGAAAGGGAGAACTATTTACTATAACTCTATCTTTACTAGAAGTTGAAACTCACTCTTTACTTTTTATCTATGTATTTTATATTTCTAAGCTGTTTTCTTGTAGACAGTCTATAGTTGTGTCTTGGTTTATATCTTATCTCACAGTCTGTGCCTTTAATTGTGAAGTTTAGAAAATTAATACTTAATGTAATAATCCATAAATTTAGATTTTAATCTACTATCTTGCTATTTGCTTTCTGTCATTCCCACCTATTTTTGTGGGGGTTTTCTGGACTCCTATTGGATTTTTGTAATGATTTTATTTTCTGCTCACCTTTAGTTTATTATTCATATCTTTTTTAATTTTAGAGATATTCTTGGTTTAGCAATATACTAAACTTTTCAAAGTCTATTTTCAAATAATATTATACCACTTCATGTTTAATGAGTCTCACAGTGGAAACTTTTATATCCTCCACCATCCTTTGTGCTATTGTTGTCATATATATCACATCCATATATATTATAAACCTTATGATATATAGCTTTTACATCGCTCATTTATTTTTTAAAAAACATAAAAAATTAGGAAAAATATATCCACATATTTTCCATTATCAGCACTCCTCATTCATTCATGGAGATTTAAATTAACATATGGTGTCATTTTTCTTCTGCCTGAAGTACTTCCTTTCACATTTCTTTTAGTGTCATTTTACTGATGATTAATTCTTTCAGCTGCCATTTATCTGAAAAATCCTTATTTCACATTCAATAATGAAAAATGTTTTTTTGCTGGTTGGAGAAACCTAGATTAACTATTTTCCTTTAATAAATTAAAGAAATATCTTTCTTTTCTCCTCTGGCTTATATAATTTCTGATATAAATAGTGCAGTCATTCTTATCTTTGATCTTGTCTTGAATAGTTAATGCTTAATAAGTTTTTGCTGCTTTTAAGATTTTCTCCTTATCTTGTGTTTAGGGTTTGATTTTTATGTACTTTGATGTGATTTTCTTTATATTTATTCTGTTTGCTTTTGTTGAGATTGTTGGATCTGTGGGTTTTAAATTTTCATAAAATTTGAATATTATTTGGTTATAATTTCTTCAAATATATATATTTCTGTTTAACTTTGTTCACTTTTTTATTGAAGTATAGTCAGTTTACAATGTTGTGTCAGTTTCTAGTGTACAGTATAATGCTTCAGTCATATATGAACATACATAGATTTGTTTTCATATTCTTTTTCACTGTTAAGTTACTACAAGATACTTAATATATTTCCCTATGCTATACAGTATGAATTTGCTGTTTATCTATTTTATATATATATTAGTATCTGCAAATCTCGAACTCCTCGTTTATCCCTTCCTACCCTCTTCAACCCCTGATAGCCATAAGTTTGTTTTCTATGTCTGTGAGTCTATTTCTGTTTTGTAAATAAGTTTGTTTGTTTGTTTGTTTCAGATTCCACATGTAAGTGATGTCACATGGTATTTTTCTTTCTCTTTCTGGCTTACTTCACTTAGAATGATGATCTCCAGATATAGCCATGTTGCTGCAAATGATATTATTTTACTATTTTTTATGGCTGAGTAGTATTTTATTGTATAAATATACCACAATTTCTTTAACCAGCCATCTGTTGATGGACATTTAGGTGGTTTCCATGCTTTGGCTATTGTATATTGTATATGCTATGAACATTAGGGTATATGTATCTTTTTGAATTAAAGTTGCCTTCAGATATATACCCAGAAGTGGGATTGCTTGATCATATGGTAAGTCTATTTTTAGTCTTTTGAGGAATCTCCATACTGTCTTCCATAATAGCTGCACCAAACTACATTTCCACCAACAGTAGGAGGGTTCCCTTTTCTCCACACCCTCTCCAGCATTTATCATTTGTGGGCTTTTGAATGATGGCCATTCTGACTGGTGTGAGGTGATAACTCACTGTAGTTTTGATTTGCATTTTTCTGATAATTAGTGATATTGAGCATTTTTTCATGTGCCTATTGGCCATTTGTATGTCTTCATTGGAGAATTGCTTGTTTAGGTCTTCTGCCCATTTTGGATTGTGTTGTTAGTTTTTTGTTATTAAGTTGTATGAACTATTTATATTTTCTGGAAATTAAGTCCTTATCAGTCTCATCTTTCACAAATATTTTCTCCCATTCGGTAAGTTGTCTTTTTGTTTTGCTTATGGTTTCCTTTGCTGGGCAAAAGCTTGTAAGTTTAATTAGGTCCCACTTGTTTATTTTTTTTTTAATTCTATTGCCTGGGTAGAATGCCCTAGGAGAACATTGCTAAGGTTTATGTCAGATAATGTTTTGTCTATGTTTTCTAAGAGGTTTATAGTGTCTTACCTTATGTTTAAATCTTTAAGCCATCTTGAGTTTGTTTTTGTGTATGGTGTGAGGGAGTATTCTAACTTCATTGATTTACATACAGCTGTCCAGTTCATCAGCTGCCCAACATCAATTGCTGATCAAATATATATTTTTTTCTCCCTCATTATCATCTTCTTCTGAGACTTTGGTTTCATGCATGGCTAGTCTGAATAATACTGTTTCACAGTTCACAGCTGCTCTGTTTTGGGGTGTTTTTTTTCCCCCTATCTTTTGTCTCTCTATATTTGACTTTAGATAGTTTCTAATTTTTTTATTTCTATGATATTTTTTTTCTTAGTCTCTACTCTGTCTTTATTAATTCCAGTATAGTTGTAATTTAAGATATTTTATTTTTAATCTCTAGAAATTGCATTTTTATCTTTTACATATCTTCCATTTTTCTCTTCATCAGTCATGTGTTTCCTCTAACTTCTTGAAACTTTTAAGCATATAATATCCCAGTCTTCTCATCATCTCTTGTCATTTTTGTTTTGATTTAAACTGAATGGTGTTTTTCACGGTTATAGATTTCTCTGCTACTTGCTTGGTTGTCATCATTTTCTCAGTTTTAGGCTGTACTTTGCAGATTTTAACTGTCAGTTGTTGGATTTTGATAGAGTCCTTTAAAGCATGTTTGATTTTACTCTTGTGTTTGGATGAGTTTTCTCGTATTATTTCAATTATTTCTAAAACTGTGTTTCTACTTTGTTAGCACAGGGCCAGAATAGTTTTTAGTCAAGAGGTAATATATAAAATCTTACTACTAAGCTGGTATAATTCAGAGACTTCTGCCCATGTATTATTTGGTTTTTCTACTCTCATTTGTATAAACATAAACTATCCCCAGCCCTGTGTGAGCTTCAGTAATTATTCTGCCTGCTACTTTTCTGAGCCCTGAGTGAGCTCTGGGAATGGTTAGGCATATGGCTTCGTGTTCTTTCCTTGAAAGTTATTCTGCAGCTGGCTTCATGGAAATTTACCCTACATTTGCACAGATTAAAATTCATTAAAAAATCAAATCAAAGAAACTCTTATGAAAATGTCTTGATCTCTTTTCCTGATAAACATTTTCTCTCTGGTACTCTGCCCTACCACTCTAACTGCTTTATTATGTAATAACTTTATCTCTGTCTTCTCACCAACTTTGCTTTGGAAACTGTGTGCCTGCTTTGTAGTCTGAGGAGGGGTCTTTGCACCACACATAAAATTGGAAAGTTATGAGATCATAGGGCTGACCTTTTTTGATCCATTCTTTCATTCTTTCTAGGATCACAGCCTTGCTTTACCATTTTTTTCAATTTCTGAAAATCATTATCTCATATAATTTTGTTCAGTCTTAATGGCCATGTATGGAAAATTGATGCTGGCCTTTGTCTGGACCACATGTCTCTAGTAAACTAGCCAAAGCTTCTTTGCACTGTGACCAGTTCTCAAAAGCAACAAGCAAGAGAGGGCAAACCCTAATGTACAAGAATTTGTCAAGCCTCTTGAGTCATTTTTTCTACTATCCCATTGGCCTAAACAAGTCACAATGGTGAAGACCAGAGTTAACGAATGAAGGGATTAAATAAAGGAAGAGAGAGATTTGTTAGGGGTCACTACTATAATGATCTATCACACAAAATTTATCAACAATTATAAAACCTGAATAACAAGTACCAAGAGCTGTACTGATTTACTCTAGTAAAGATATCACATCTGGAATAACAGCTGCAGTGGAAGATGCCACCTGGTACAATGTGCACTAATCCACTATTTTCTTCCAAGACCCATCTGTCTTACTGCAAAGATAAGCTAAATGAGAGTACAATGGAAATCCCCATCCATCCCTGTATTTTCAAATTTTTGAGGATGGCGATAATCTCTGCAAAATTACAAGGGATGCAGGTTTGCATTTGGCTTACTATTTTTATAAAACAGTGAGTTCCAAAGCTTTTCAATAAGTATTCCTACCACAAAAACCCTCACTCCAAATAAAGGCACAAAGTAGAAATTCTCCCATTTGCTGAGTGTAATTATTCTGACTATATATGAAGAAACTGGGAAAATAAAAGCAAGATAGGTCTGGACCCACTAGTTCCACTGTACTACAGGGTTGGGTAAAAACCCACCTATCACCTAAGCTCAAGGAGTTTCCATTTTGACCAAGTGGATTACAGTGGTGATCTTAACTCTGAATACCAGCAATAGTTTTAGATTGGAGGTAGTGTGCAGTAACTTATGAGCTACTTGAAAGATGACTCTCCAGGGATGAATAGAAGCAAGATTTGTGGCCCCAATTATTTTATTATATAGTTCTTTTTCAAGTTACACAGACCACCCTTTACTGCAGGAACTCTGAGTCTACAAATAGTCCAGATCTTGGAAAGGTATGATCACAGTGACCTTATTACAATGACTCAAGTGATGCCTATTTTCAACAGAGCTAGATATTTTTACTGTGATAAAATACACATAACATAAAGTTTACCATTTTTTCTATCCACTGTTAAGTATATAGTTCAGTGGCATTAAGTACTTTCACATTGTTGTGCCACCATCATCACCATCCATCTCCAGAACTTTTTCATCTTCCCAAACTGCATACCCATTAAACAATAACTCGTCATTACTCCTTCCCCCTAAGCTCCTAGTAGCCACCATTCTACTTTGTGTCTCTGTGAATTTGACTACTCTAGGTACCTCATATAAGTGAAGGCTTATGGTCTTCTCAGGCATTTCTGGACATGACTCTTCCCTGGGCCTCTGTATGTTTTTTGTTTTTTGTTTTTGCCTGATTCCTTCATATACACTGTTGTTTTTAAGTGCCTTAATGTCCGTAAGAGTCTTTGGCTTGTATTGTTTGTTTTATGAGGGTGAGGTAATTAGGTTTCTTCACTGATTTCTGCTTGGAGGAGGTACTGGGGATTGAACCCCTGACCTCTTGGGTGCTGAGCATGCGCTCTACCACTTAAGCTATATCCTTACCCACTTTTTTAATGACGTTTTTTTCTTAGGGCCTTAGCTGTTATAGTCTTAAATTAGTACTCTTTCACTTCAAACATCACTAGGTCTGTATGTCCCTTGCAATGCCAGCTGCTTACCACAGTTTCCTTAATTCTGAGATTTGAACTGTGTCACTTTGGGCCACCTGAACACTGAGTTAGGTGACACAGAGACTAATCACACAGGCAACAGCCAAGGAGGTTATACGATTGCACATGCCATCCATGCTGCTCTCTCTGGTGCTTGGAAGAGTACTGGGAATAGGCCACTGCTTCCCGCAAACCATTCTCGGGAGGAGGTGCAGAAAGGGTGAGTGAAAACACCACGAAATTTCCTACCATTTTGAAGGAAGCTTTTTCTTCATGGGGCATTCCCTTGGTTGCTGAAGATCCTTGATGAATTTCTAGAAGTCTTATAAACTAGTAAAGCCAGAGTTGGTTGTTTGTTTAGTGTTTCCATGAGGGAAGGAGGATTTAGAGCATCTTAGTCTGCCATCTTGCCAATGCCACTCTTTCCAGACTTAGAATTTAAATTATTATTGTAGTTGTTGGTTCAGATCAAATAGAATAGGCCTTCCATTTTTTCTTTTTACTGGTCCTGGAGCCCCTATAATCAATTTGTTCATAAATCAATTTAATGTTATCAGTTACTTCTCCAAATTTCTGCTTATTATAGAAAACCATGAAATTTTCCCTTGAATAATTAGTGCTGCTACTATCTACCCTACCATCATTTCATTTCAGCATTTTCTGCCTTCATCCCTGCTCTACAGAGAATGGCCATTACAGTTATTTTGAAAAATTCTTACTCTCATTTTACTAATGTATTTCTTAATACCTTGATGAAAGGAATGTCTTCAGGCCCCCCTAGGAAGATATTTAGAGGATGATTGAGAAGATGATATGAGAAATCCACTCAACGTTGTCCACTTTTTATGGCCTTGGATTCCCTACTCTACATTATCTCAAGGGTTTTTTGGCATCTCAACTTAATCTGGTGTCAGTCCTGGTAGGATTTAAGTTGTATTCAGCTGCTTCAGCTAGCACATTGTATCTAGAATATCCAGCATGTCATGTAGACCTGTAATTTTAGTCTGAGTTATTATAAAATTATGTTCATCATTCTCTGGTATGGCACTGTTAGAATCTATCCTACAGATTTACCCCAGTTTTTGCCTAGTTAAATTTACAAAAGTATCTCCTTCTTTTTGATTTTGTAATTGGTCCTTAATAAAGCCTCTTGGATTTTATATAATAGAAAAATTAAACATTTGTATTAATTCACAGTTATGTTGGTTATCAGTCACTCTCAGATGAACCTAATGTCATTTATAAGAAGATTCCTATATAAGAGTCAACTGCAACAATTTGTACCAATTTCTGAATTTATTACATTAAATTTTGCAAATTAATTTTTGTAACTTTTAAATTTGATGAAAAATAAACTAAATTACCTAAAAATATAAATCCAACATTTAATGTGAATTAATATTTTGAATTCTTCATATATCAAAGAATAGGCAAACTGCAATAGTAATATTACAAAATTTGTCACTACTCTTTGACTTAAGTCTATTCTGAAACTCAATACCATGGAACTAATTCATTATGCATATTAGTTTAATCCTGTTGTTAATATATTCTTCTATTCATAGCCTTAAATATCTTTGTATCTTGTAAGTTCATAATATGTACGCTAAGTTTAGGTTTGCAGGAAAATAAAATATAACTCTCAGGGCCAACAAGGTTACCAGAGTTCAGCTGTCATCTAAATTTTCATTAGGGGCAGGGAAGTTTTGTAATCTAAGGTGAAGTAAAACTATAGCTACTGTAAAATCCTAACCCGACATACCTTTTTATCAAGGTTGTAACTGTATACACATTATGATCCAGCCTACACACACACACAGACATACATACATACACAATGACACTTGGAATGAGTGTGTGTGTGTATGTATGTGTGTATGTGGTGTGTGTTTTGACTGGAGAGTACATATGAAAAATACCTTTCATCATTTATGCTGCATTTAAATACATTTAAAGAAGTAAAACTGTTTCTGTGTATTGTAAGTTTTTATTCATCTTGCCCCCTACCCAACTACTTGATAAACTTTTGGATGGTAGAGTCTGTATTTTGCTTTTCTTTCATTGTTTACATGCCAAACATAAAATCTAGCTTTAAGTAGGTACTCAATAAAATTTAATGGAAAAAATATAAGAAGTGTCTTCTTTTGGTTTCAAGTCTTCAGGCC
The DNA here is from genome assembly GCF_048773025.1 of Camelus bactrianus. Lineage (NCBI taxonomy): Eukaryota > Metazoa > Chordata > Mammalia > Artiodactyla > Camelidae > Camelus > Camelus bactrianus. Next base: position 79,531,434 of record NC_133540.1, read on the forward strand.
TGTAATAATATTTTCTCTATGTTAGAAAGGCTTTACATTTATTACACTAGTATCTTTTCTACAGCATATCTTCCTACTATTTGTCTTGAAAGATTGAATTATGAACAATGAGGATAAAATCAGCAAATAGTGCCTGTTCTGTATACTACCCTCTTCCTGTATGACATCAAGTGTAGGTTAATTTCTCCTCTCTTCTCCACTTGGATAGAAAAAAAATCTATAATTTATCATCAGTATATGGTAGAATACCTTCAATGGTGGAGTATATATATTTATCCAATAAAATATTTCACTCTTTACAAACATAGACTGTTACACAATTTATCCTTTTGCTTCTAAAATTTTTGTTTCACTGTAGCTTCTAAACAAAGTTTTTAGGTGGAAACTTTTACGACAAGGAGAAAATTCTAATTATTCTTCCAATAACATAAGGCAGGTATCTCAAACTCTAAATCTATGCCCACTTTCAATGAACAACAACAAAAATATTCTGAGTCATTTTGTTAACATCTTAAATTTCATAATAAGCAATGTGATTTCAAAAATTATCAGTTTGAAAATACTTCTCTCCTTATTTTCAGATTTTAAAAACACTTAAGGGAAATGTATGTTTTTACCTTCTCTCTTAGAATTACTGCGTTAAAATGTTTGAAGGTTGCTGTCATGTCTCTGGATATCTATTCTTCTCCAGGATAATACCCACTGTTACTTCAACCATCCTCAAATGTCTTAAGTATCACTTTTGTCCTCAGATTTAAATGTATTCTGCAAAATATGCTTTTTTCCCTATTTTGTGATAATTTGTATTCAAATTTGCCCTGAAACCAGCCACAAAGATTTAAACCAAATATAAACTATTAAAGCCTGAGTACTATGCAAGATTGGGGTTGTTCCATAAAGTAATAGCAACTGAAGCTTTTGAATGAATGCAGTATCTTTTAGAGAAAGTGTACAATGAGAAACAAAAGCTGGAAACTGGGCGCTAGAGAACTGGTGAAGGAGCCTGAAAGAGAATTCTGGAGGAAAGCATGAAACGGGAACATACTGTGCACACAAACAAGATGACATGTCAAATAGGAGGGTGTGTTCAGACTAATTAAATGTTGTGCTAGAGACCCAGATAGAGTTCCAATTTGAAGATTATTTCCTAAATCAGAACATCTTTCAAAAACTTAGCTATGCGTCTTTAGATGTTCTAGAAAAAAGTTGGCTTTTGTTGCTAAATTGCTAAGTCAAGCATCAAAAGAAAAGAAGAGAAAAAGAAAAGAAACAAATTCTGTATCTATCTCTTTGTATTCCTGGCACATCTGACTCCCTTATCCTCAGCCCCAGACAAAATCTATTTACGTGTTACTGCCAGCTTTTTGCTCTCTGACCAAATCTTATGTTCCTAGTTCCATTTTTAAAATATTCTAACAAGTAGAGTCTTTATATTTTCCTTTTATAATAGAAAATGATATTGATTTCCCTAACAATGATTTACATACTATGAGCTTTCCAATGATTTATTAGAAAACAAAGAAATATAGAATACTAAAAATAGGTCTTGAGCAAACTATGTTTTATTACCTCATTTATGGAATATGTATTGAATATACTTAAATGTTTATAATTTTACACTACAATATAAACATACTTTTGCAATTGCAATTCTAGTGAAGAATTATTCATTCAATAATAAGGAGGAAAATCAAAATAGGGTTCTTGATTTTCCCATAGTTAATAATGTGATTAATTTTTTTTATTTTGGGATTTTTCATGGTTAATAACAATAACATACCATGGAGTTTTCTAGTTAAACAGCTTTTAAAAAAAAGTTACCTTCATTAAAATAGAGAACCTTAGCTTCAAGAGCAGCAATGGTGATTACCAAGTCCACTTCATTTTCCAGACAAGATAAACAAGAACCTCAGAAATAGTGTCCTGTGCCCCCTGGTAACTGTCTTGAACTGAGCTTGCACATTTCTCCTTGGACTCCAAAATTTTGTTATTTTCACTGCAACAGTGACACTAATGTTATAAACAGATCTGTAAGACTTTGTTACTACAGAAATGTTCATGCGATGAACTCAACAAAATGCTAATTCTCCCATCCTCCCTCCCCATTTTAGAGATGGAAAAATTGAGAGTTACAGAAAAGAATCTAACAATCCAAGGGACAGACATCAATACAATAGAAATAAAAATGCATAAGAATTGCCTTCATTTTCTAGAGCACTTTTCATGGACAAAATGGTTTTAATTATAGATAAGCAAATTCAAAAGAATGGAAAAATTTAAATGAGGCACTTGTTTTTTTACACCTGCTAACAGGTGCTAAAATCTGTTTGAATTCTCTGAATGGAGGTTTCTGTAGCCAAAGTCTCATTATCATAAAACCCAAGATCAAAAAGACTATGAAATACTGAGGCTGATTTAGTTTTCAGATGCAAAGCAGCAGCTGGATTAAAGCACAAGGCTACTGGAAAACCTGGGGAGAAACAACTGACATCTTTAGTCATCGGGTGAGCTCTCAGACAATGAACAGACTGATTGGATGGACGGAAATGGGAAAATTCATCATGTTCTTATTCTAATAAGTTTCATCTCAGGAAACTGATGTGTAGTAAGCTGCAGCAGGTCATTCTTTTACTCAGTAAAGGAAAAAAAAAAGATGATTGATCCTGGGAGGACATAGGTAGAAACAAATTGCTTTTGCTAAGATTATATTTACTCTTTAAATAACACCATTTATAAAAGTTTTTTGTTCAAGAAAAGTTTTCTACACACATATGTATATGCACATATAAAAAGCCATATGCTTATATATTAATGTTATATGGATATGAATATGTGTGTATTTATTTATAGGAAAGAAGAAAGTGAGGAAGGAAGAAAGAAAGGAATCTCACACAAAGCCAGTCATTGATACTCTCATTAATGTTATTTTTACCTTATATGTATTTTATTTCACTAGTGAATGAAAAATCAAAAGAAGGTCTAATTTACACACCCATAAACATGTGTCCATTTATGGGAGGCAGCAGAGAGAACTCTGTATGAACTGACTCTGAAAAGATAAAAACCAAAGTAATTCAAAAAATAATGCTTGAAAAAATTGAGATTAATATACTCTCAGCTTGGATGGAAGTCTAATATAAGAAGAAACTCTCAAAAGATCATTTCATCGTATGGCAAAAGAGTTGTTAAATGCATTCTCTCACTCGATGTCCTTTATCTAATGATAATCATTGCATTTATGGGTAAGAGAATTCTTTTTCTTTCAAAGCAGGAATAATTTGATCAGGCTATGGAATGTCTTAGGGAACAAACCATACATACATACTTAATAAAATGATAGAGAGAGAGAGAAAAGAAAAGAAATTAAAGCTAACCCATTTAACTGCAGACTCCAAGGATGTTTTTATTTACTTTTTTGGTCTTGGCTTTTCTCACTTAAGATGAGGGAATAAAACCTAATCAGTATTAACTCTAAGTAAGTAGTAAAAGTTAAGCATATGAGAAATATGACAGATTACAAAGCAAGAAGGAAGAAGGCTGGGCTCAGAGAAGAGTTAAAGTTTGAACAGGTTTATAATGAGGATAGGATAACTATTAATTATTATTATTAGTGTTGATTAAAAATATGAGACTAGAATAAAGGAGATTAGTTTGTAGGATATCCCAAAATTTTATAGGTATAATATATTTTTTTCTTCTTAAGCTGTTGTATTTATCCTCCTAATATTACTTAGTTATTGGTTTGTTTCACATATATATGTATAGAGCATTAAATAGCATATGCTTTTTGCATTAAAGATGGGGAAATGCCAGAAAGTACACATTTTTTAAAAATCACTAATTACCCTCCCTACTAGAGATTATCACTATTAAAATGTACTGCATATCTCTCCAGCTATTATTTTTCATTTTTTCCTCAATTAAGCAATTATTCCAAGTCCACATACTGAATAATCTACTTTCCTGTTTCCCCATCTGTAAAATTTAAAAATACCTTCATGACAAACTTGTGAATATAAAATGTAAAACCTTTGGAGGAATTATCAACTTTAACTATAATGCTCTTTTCAAACAATGAATATTCCTTAAAAATCAATTATATCTCAGCTATTTACTAAGTCAGGGCTATGCAGTAGAAATGGAATGTGGAAACACCTACATTAAAGAAGACAAAAGATCTCAAATAAACAACCTAAGTTTACACTTTGAGGAATTAGAAAAAGAAGAACAAACTAAGCTCAAAGCTATCAGATGGAAGGTAATAATAAAGATTAGAACAAAAATAGATGAAATAGATAATAGAACAACAATTTTTAAATGAATGAAACTAAGAGATTTTTTTTTAAAGATAAGGAAAGTGACAAACCATTAGTAGACTAATCAAGGAAAAAAGAGAGAAGACAAAATCAGAAACAAAAGAGAAAACAATACAAATGATGCCACAGAAATTAAAAAGTCTACAATGGACTATTATGAACAACTGTATGCCAATAAATTAGACAACCTAGAAGAAATTGACATTTCTGGAAAAAATGCAATTTACCAGAACTGAATCAAACAGAAATAGAAATGCTGAACAGTCCAATAATAAGGAGATTGATTCTGTAATCAAAAACCTCCCAACCAAGAAAAGTTCAGGAACAGATGGCTTCACAAGTGAATTCTACCAAACATATACAGAAAGATTACTACCAATACTTATTAAACCCTTCCAAAAATAGAAGGGGGAGCACTTCCACACTCATTTTGAGTCCAGCATCACCCTGATACCAAAGCCAGATAAAGACACCAGAAGAGAAAACTACAAGCCAATATTCCTGGTATAGATAATTGCAAGTCATCAACGAAATATTAGCAAATTAAATTCAACAGTACATTAAAAGAAACACTACGACCAAGTGGAAGTTATCTCTGGAATGCAAGAATGGTTCAACATATGCAAATCAATGAATGTGACACACCACATTATTATAATGAAGGATAAAAATCACATAATCCTCTCAAAAATGCAGAAAAATGTTTGACAGTATTCAACATTCTTCCATGATACAAACTCAACAATTAGGTATAGAAGGAAGTTACTTTAACACAGTAAGGGCTGTATATGAAAAGCCCACACCTTACATGATACTCAATGGGAAAAAAACTGAAAACTTTTTATCTAAGATCTGTAAGTCAAAGATGTCCATTCTTGCCACTTCTATTGAACATAATACTGGATGTCCTAGACAGAGCAATGAAGCAAGAAAAATAAATAAAAGGTATACCAGTTGGGAAAAAAAAAGAAGTTAAATTATTTCTGTTTACAGATGAAATAATCTTATGTATAGAAAATGCTAAAGGTTTGAACAAAGAAAAAAGAACTAAAAAACTAATAAAGTAAAGTTACAGGATACAGAATCAACAAATAAAAATCAGTTGCATTTCCATATATTAACAATAAACTATTTGAAAGTAAAATTAAGAAAACTATCCCATTTGCAATTGCATCAAAAAATAACATATTGAAGAACAAATTTAAGGAGCTGAAAGACTTCTACACTGAAAACTATAAAACATTGATAAAAAGAAATTAAATCCTAAATAAATAAGTGGGAAGACATTCTATGTTTATGGGTTGAAAGAATTAGTATTGTTAAAATACCAATACTACCGAAAGCAATCTACAGATTTGATGTAATTGCAATCAAAATTTCACTGGAATTTTTTTTTTACAGAAATAGAAAAAACAAATCCTGAAATTCATATGAAACTCCAAAGACCCCAAAAAGCCAAAGCAATCTTGAAAAAGAAGAACAATCCTGGAGGCATCACACTTCCTGATTTCAAAATATATTCCAAAGCTACAGCAATCAATGCAATATGGTCCTAGAATGAAAACAGATGTTTAGAACAATGGAACAAAATAGAGAGCCCAGAAATAAATTCATCCATATGTGGTCAACTGATCTTTGCATATTCCCCAAGAATACACAATGGGGAAAGGATATTCCCTTCTATAAATGTTGTTGAGAAAAAAATTACAGCACATGCAAAAAAAAAAAAAAAAAAGAAAGAAAGAAATTGGACAAAAATCAGTCCCAAATGGAATAAAAATGTAAATCCCAAATGGAATAAAAATCTAAGTCCAAACTCCTAAAGGAAAACATGGAGAAACAGCTTACTGGCATTGATCTTTCTAAATGACTTCGTAGATTTCACACCAAAACCACAGGCAGCAAAGGCAAAAATAGATAAGTGGGACTACATCAAACTAAAAAGTTTTTACACAGCAATGGAAAATATTAACGAAAGTAAAAGATGACCTGTGGAATTGGAAAAACATTTTCAAAACCTATCTGATTAAGTGTTAATATGCCATATATATATGGAACTTCTATAATAAATAACAACAACAACAAAAAAAACCCACCTGATTTAAAAATGGACAAAGGAACTGAACATATATTTCTCCAAGGAAGAATACAAATGGCCAACAGGTATATGAAAATGTGCTCAACATCACTAACCATCAGAGAAACACACATCAAAACTACAATGGGATATCATCTCATACCAGTTAGGGTGGCTATTATAAAAAAATCCCAAAAGATAACAAGTGTTGATAAGGACATGGAGGAAAAAAAATTGTACACTATTAGTAGGAATGTAAGTTGGTGTAGTCACATGGAAAACATTTTAGAAGTTTCTCTGAAAATTAAAAATAGAGCTGCCGTATGATCCAGCAATCTTACTTCTGGGTATATGTCCACAGGAAATTAAAGCAAGATCTCAAAGAGATATCCGCAGTCTCATGTTCATTGAAGCATTATTCACAATAGCCAAGAGATACAACTGAAATGTCTATCTTCAGATGAATGGGTAAAGAAAATGTGGTATCTATATTCAATGGAATATTATTTGGTATTCAAAAGAGGGAAATCCTACCATTTGCAACAAATAGTGGTGAACCTGCAAAATATTAGGCCAAGTGAAATAAGCAAGACATAGAACGACAAATATTACATGCTACCACTTATATGAGGAATCTAAAATAGTCAAACTTACAGAAGCAGAGAGTCAAACGATGTTGCCAGGGACTGGAGGGAAGGGAAAATGGGGAGGTACTAGTCAAAGGGTACGAAGTTTTAGTTTTCCAAGATGAATAAATCCTAAATATCTACTGTACAGGACAGTGCCTATAGTTAGTAACACTGTATTGTATACTTAAACGTTTGCTAAGAGAGTATATATTATGTTAAGTATTCTTATCATGCATACAGTAATAATAAGTAAAGAAGGCGGAAGGAAACTTTTGGAGATGATGGATACATTTACAGCATAGATTTTGGTGATGCTTTCATGGATAGACACAAGCTCATTAAGTTCTACACATTAAATTTGTACAGCTTTTTTGTATGTCACTCATACTTCAGTAAAGTGATTTAAAAAAAAATAAGTGTATGGGCCACAATTATAAGCCATGCATATAATTTTAATTTTTTTGTTAGCCCTGATAAAGTAAAATGAAGCAGGTAAAATAAGTGTATAATAACAAGTAATATATTTTATTTAAACAGATATATCCATAATATTTTCATTTAACATCTATCAGTATAAAATTATTAAGATACTTGACAAGCTTTTATATCAAACATTCAAATTTGGTGTGTATTTTACACTAAATGCACATCCTAATATGGAGTAAACACATTTTTAAGTGCTCAGTAGCCTCATGTGTTCATGTTGTTGGGTAGCACAGCTCTAGCCACTGATGACAAATCACAAGTGAAACAGATACAGTCCCTGTCTTCAAAGAAGATGACCCCCAAAATAAACAAATAAACACGAAAAAACTAAAATAGGATAGTGTGGTGGAGAGTAACCAGAAGAATCGATGCGGTAGCACAGTCATGGGTTAATAAGTTGTAGGGCTGCAATGCAGAAAACTGCTGAAAACGGCAAGACATGCTGTGCTTACCTTAGGTGTAGGTTGTTAGCTGTAGGCGCTTCTGCTGCTTGGAAAACCAGTACGTTCTGCCCTTGCTGAAAACAGCAGGGCATTCTTCGCTTATCTAGTTAGATCTTGGTCTTTATGGGGTCTTTGTGCCTGCCTGGTTTCCATTATTGATTGTATACACCCTAAACATTGTAAACTTCTCCCTAAACATATAGATTAAGACTAATGTTTCTATTTTTCACAAAGCTGCTGACCTGCATACCTGCATGTATACCATGCCCCATACACATTCCTATGATGTGTTTTACCTTAATCCTTTATTTGACTGTTCTCAGTAAATACAAGAGTTTCGGAGGTGCTTGGGGTATTGGAGTTGGTCTCTGGCTCCCTCTCATTGTCTTGACTTGATTAAGTCTCGAGTAATTCATTCTTCCAGGGTGGGTCTGTGCTGGACAAAGCCCACTAACAGAGACAGATTTTTTTTTAGCTTAGACAAGAACTCTCTGAAAATGTACCCAGCACTTACTCTGAGAACTGAATTGCGAAAAACTGTCTATAAAAAACCAGGGGCAGCAGGGAGGATATAGCTGAAATTGTAGAGCGCATGCTTAGCGTGCACGAGGTCCTGGGTTCAATCCCCAGTACCTCCTCTAAACAGAAATAAATAAATAAATCTAATTACTCCCTCCTCCCCCCCAAAAATTATCTGGGAGGAAAAGACCCAACCAAATGCTTCCTTAAGGAAAAATAAAAGGCATTTAGTACTTTGAAAAACAAGGAGGAAAAAATTCAATGAGTCCAAAATATGCTGTGTGAAATAGAAAGTATATGAGATGAGGAAAAATACTAAGGGTCAGTTCAATAGGGCCTCAGCATTCAAGCTAAGAGGTTGGGATTTTATTCTGTTTGCCATGAGGGTCACCAGAGGGACACAGGCGGGGATGACATGGTCTGTCCTGTGAGTTAGAAAAACAGCGGCAGCAACAACAATACACTGACTTCTGAATAACGAATGGGCTACAGTGGGGGAAGTCGGAAGTGAGCGGCTTACACATCAAATCGTGTTTTCTCACAATCCTGGAAGCTAGAAGTCTACCATCAAGGTGCTGGCTGGTGGGTTTCCTCTGAGGCCCCTCTTCTTGGCTTGTAGTTGGCCATCGCCTCCTGCTGTCTCAACATGGTCTTCCCTCTATGTCTTCGTATACGGACACCAGCCATACTGGACTGGAGACCACTCAAATGACCTCATTTTATTCAATTACTTCTCTAAAGGTGCTACCTCAAAACACAGTCACCTTCTTAGGTCCTGGGGACTAGGACTCAACACATGAGTTTGGGGGAAGACTCTATTCAGCCCATAACAAACATCAATACCTATCTCAAGGTGTCTGTGGATCACAGTTGGGTATTCTGATGAGAGTGGACTTGCCTTTCCATTCACATTGGCTCATTATCTAGCTTACAGCCTTCTCATTCCTATCCACTGTCCATTTATCCAAACTCTGCCCATCATTCAAGGCCTGACCCAGGTTATGTATCCTCTTCTTAGCAAGACGTGGGTTGAAACCTGAAATGTAATGAGGAATTTACCAAAATCTGAAGCACATTGCTTCCTCCCTCAAATCTCTTCCCTTTTGTCTCTTTCCTTTTTCTCTTCCTCTAGTTTTATCTCTTCCCTTTACTCCCTTTCTCCCTTCCTACCTCTTCCATCTCTACTTTCACATTCTACTTCACTAAGTATTTTCCATTCCTGGGTTCATAGATGTTACTTATCAATTAGAACACTGTTTGCCCCCCCAAATTTAAAATAATAATATAATTACTATATGTGACCCAACTTACACCCAGCAAATGATGAATAGTTTTGAATTTCTAATTGTAAGGGTGTAGGCTTGACATAAATGTTGAGAATTCTCATCTTATTTGTTTAATATAATGAGAAGAAGGAGGAACCGTGTGTGTGTGTATATATATATATATATATATATATATGTATATATATATATATATATATATATAAAATAGATATTATATATAAATATATATATGCCTGATTCAGAGCATGAGATTACCAGTCAACTTAGAATAATTTGTTATCCACTCAACTACTGGATCCTTGACAGTTGAAACACAGGTGAAATGAAAAAACAGTTATGGTGGTAATTAAAACTAACGAGGATTTATTTTTTTGAGTGATGTTTGAAGTGAGAGTCAACCAGATCAGGTAATGAAACTGATTGATGTATTAATGGGCTGAATTAATCACTCATTTGTTCATTCGAAAGTATTTAGTGAAAGAATTATATGAACTAGAAACTGGAGACAGAGCACAGAACAAAGAGATAGGATTTTACCCTCATAAAATTTATATTTGATAGGATTTTACCCTCATAAATTTATACTGGCAAATAAATTAATGAATGAGAACATTGAAATTTAAAATATTTTTTAGGAAGAAAATAACCAGCTTAATTATACACAGAATTATTTGGTAAGAGATACTCCAGACAGAGTAGTCAGAAACTGCTCTCTGAGAAGGTGACATTTACTTGATATCAAGGATCAAAAGAGTGAGCTTCATAAAGATGTTGACGAAGAAAATGGATCGAACAACTATGTAGACACTGCCCCTGTATGTATGAATTAGTTAAATATTTTCCACATGGGGAAATAAAATTGGCTCCATTAAACATGACCACAGTACGCAGTGTAACAAAAAAAGCCACAAAATTGGGAGTTCGACATTTGCAGATAATAACTACTACATATAAAATAGATAAACAACAAGTTCATACTGTACAGCACAGGGAACTATATTCAACATCTTGTAGTAACTTATGGTGAAAAAGAATATGAAAATGAATATATGTATGTTCATGTATGACTGAAGCATTATGCCGTACACCAGAAATTGACACAACATGGTAAACTGACTATACGTCAATAAAAATATATATATATACAAAAGAAAAATCTCAGCAGCATACAATAGTAAGCTTTTACTTAACTCAGAAATCTGCGGCAGCTAGGAGTCAAGGGATCTAGGCGGGGCTTGGTTAGAAGAGGTAGGCTCTGCTCCACGTGTCTCGTGCTCCTGGGATTAGCAGGCCAGGCTAAGCACCTTCTTACAGTGATCATGACAGAAAAGCAAGTGAGCAAACCAACACTCACAAGCGCATTTCAGGCTCCTGCCCAAGCATGTGTGACTAACACACAGTTGTCCAGAATCACTCACAGTTTCAAGCTTAACATCTATGAGTAAATACTCTCCTCCTATGGAGGTGAGGGGGTAGTGTGACTATTTCCAAACTATAATCTAACCTACCACATAAGTAAGACTATAGATAAAATTTTAGGGCATCGTTTAGCATTCAAGGGCATTCCTATGTACCTTCCACCCTGACTCTACTATTTTACTGTTATTTTACTGCAGAGTATAAAGGTATGGAGGTATTGTCCTCATGAGAAGCTGGGAACACCACAGGAAGCCAAGGCACCATTGTGGCTAGAGTTTGAATACATACAACTATCTTTTGTTCACAGTCCAGCACAGACTGTAAGATCATTCTATTTTCCACTATCAGTGTAAGAATCGACTACAGCCAAATTAGTCCTTCTAAGAGACCTCAAAATTTCAAATTTGTAACAAGGTTTAAGTTGGGACTGAGAAATTCCCCACTTATACTGGCTTAATTATTATGCATTCTCCATTTAGTGGTAAGAAACTAACTATTGTGTTTGACAAATATTCTTATGTATCACTGGATTTGAACAGAGAAATGGCTACCTTATGGGATATTTTCACATTACATAAAATCTGTAATTTAATTTGTGAAACTTCAAACAATAGCTGGAGTGAGTAATTGCTAGCATTGAGTATTTTTGGTAGTTGTAAGGCTGCTAGTGTGAGGCACACATTTTAAAACTTCACACAAAATAAGTTTACAGCTTTAAAATTAAGAATTAATTAATAATATAATACATTAACAAACATGATGGACAACTTTAAATATTAAATGATTAGCTAGTGTTTCATTCCTTAAGGCTACAAATCTCAAAGGAAGTATTTGTAATCAGATATAACTGTATACCCAGGACTCTGGTCCAATATCTTCAAAATAGAGGTACATTACTAGAATAGTATTATTTATAAGAATATTGTTAAGGTAGTTTTTAGTTCCCAAGTCTACCTATTACAATTCCCATTTATGGGATTCAGACCTGAAGAAAGGAAGACAGTTGTAGTACCAATTCAAACCACAAGAGGGTAGTCTTCCCACAGGTAATACTTAATGTTTTTGTTTTCCTTAATGTTACATCAGCATGACACTATTAAAATTCAAACTTTAGAGATTATGTTGATTGAAGTTACAGTTTATGATCTACAATTTTTATAACCACAAGTATTTAAAGCTGTTTTGCTACAGAATAATATAGATAGAAGGAAATAACCGGGAATCAACTGTAATACATAATATATGATTTTAGTACTAAGGGTCTCTTGTCTAAGTAATTAACATTTTTCCAAGTACAACTATTTTTCAAAGAATCCTATATTTGTGGAATTTGTGAAGAAAGGCAGAGAATCTCAAATCATACATGGATTCTATTAGTATAGGTAAATTAGTCTCTTCTCTCTTTAGAAGAAACCTTTAGATTTTCTTATATTTTTCCACTAACTTACTATGTGATTGGTTTTGCTTTTTATTCCATCAAGTTCTTGGTTGAAAATATTTACCAAGATCTGTACTGGAGAAAATTTTTATTTCTCTGTTTTCTTTAAATTTGGATAGTCCAGTGTATGAAACTCTATTGTAATATAAAATAGGAGAGGTGAATTCTCATCCAAGATTTATCACTAAGTAACCAAGCAGTGTAATTTATGGAAACCAGTGTATTCTCACTGATCACTTCCATTGTTTTCTCTGAAAAAGGAAGACCTTGAATATCTATCCTTGGAGATGTTTCCTTCACTTTTTCCCCCCCATTCTTTCCTTTCACATTCATGTGTCCTTTTTACACTGCAAAGAAAATCATAAAGAGCAAGAGGTAATTCATGCAGAACCTGATTCAGCTCTATTCTAGTACTGCTTTCATAAGGATAGTGTTTCTCTGTGGAGCAGGTTTAAATGCCAACTGATTTCAAACCAATAGTGTTTAAAAGCCCCTTGGTTTATCTTATTTTCTTCACTGGTCTTTAAACTTCTTGCTCAAATCCTTAAAGAACACAGGAATCAGGATTTTAGATCAAAGGTAAAATGAGAGCTTAATAACTGCTTTCTTCTTGGCACAAAGATCCATCCCCAAAATTGTTAGTAGTAAGTAGAGTGGAGCAAATGATGTTATAATCTATAATGCCAGCCCCTGGACTTTCTCAAAGTCTACAGTGGGCACACTAAGGAATGAATTTCTCTTTATGAAAAAGCTGGGTGAAGGAACTGCATGCTGGGAATATCTGGTTGTGTGGTACCCAACGCTCTATTCGCTGAGGACAAGGCAGTAGTTTCAGGGGCCTTCCGCATCTTCAATCAGTGTGGTACCAACAAAGGATAGTGAGAGAATGACCTTTCCAGCTCTAGGAACCCAATTCTTCAGTCAGGAATGTGTGAGTAGCTGGGCTTCTTGACTGGAGCTTCAAAACAGTATCTCATACTCAGTTCTAATTAGCAATAAAAGAGCTATTTACCTGGAAATTATGTTGTTACACAGGTGTGTTGCTGCTGGAAAAGCCATTCCACCATCCGGCTCAACAACATGCATATGCTCATCTTGTTTGACTTGGTTTATGATTATATGCAGTAGTGCTGCCAAATAAATTGTTTTCAAAATGTTAACTACCTTGTGGAGAGGGATGGTTTGCTGTCTTTTGAGTACACAGCTTTGCTACATTCACTAGGTAATTTCTGTCCTCTAAATTTTCCCAAAGACAAAACTGAACAGAATCTCAATCCCTCAGTTCCTGTGAGGCTAGAGATGGTAAATCTGAGCATAAAAATGGGTAGGATGGCCCCCTCTTCACAAGAAATGTTGCTTCTCTGTTCTTCCCACTTCTCTTACTGTTAGGCAAAGAAAGGAGAGAGAAGGAAGTGAACAGAAGGAATATGGGGATGTGGTACATCAGGCAGGTGGCTAAAGCAATTCTAAGACACTCCAAGGATTCACAGAACCAGAAATAGATGCTAATGATCATAGATTTACATAACTTTGCCTCACTGACAGTAGTAATGCAGGGTAAGGAAACTATTGCAGTATCTTTTAGCTTTTATCTTTACTAACAGTCAAAGGACTAAAAAAGCACGCAGGGAAGGGAACTAGCATTTACCACATCCTAACTCTATGACAGGTCTCAGTCAGAGCCTCAAAACACCCCTGACGGGTTGATGCTCTGATCTCCATTGTCAAATGAGGAAATGAAGACAGAGAACTTGAATAATTTGTCAAATTCACACATCTCATTAGTGACACAGCATGGATTTAAATTCAAGTATGTGTTATTCAAAGACCAAGTATCTAAAATAGTTTCTCAAGAACTCGAAGTGGCTTCTCAAAAATGAAGTACCAAACAACCCTCACTGGTCTATTCCCATCTTTTCCACACCCTGCTATTTTTTTGTCTAGAAATCTTCAGTGGCGTTTCTTTTGTTACTGAAGAGAAAAGCAAATACCTTGTCGCTGAAGACCACTCCTGAATCAGAACATCTCAGTTGCAATGAAGTCTCTCCCTCAATAATAGATTTCCCCTTTTTGTCTTGCCAGGGAACATGGGGAAAAAAAAAACCAAAAAACGCTTCATGACTGTTCAGAGAGATGTTGTGATACTACTGTCACTCACCTATAAGGCAATATTGTGTGAAAATAAGGACTTACAATGTTCTGAAAATAACTGAAACTGAAACTGCAATTCAGAAGACACCTAATTCACTGAATTGGTGTTCAGAACAACGCAGACCCTTAACATGATTCTTGTTAATGCATAATGTCGTATTTCAAATCAGCCCTGATTAAAATTCTCAGATTAGAAAATATACCTTTATACAAAAAACTGAAAAAATTGAATAGCATAAACTTTAAAGGGAGTACTGGTCATAACAGTAAAACTCTGACATTTGCCAAATCCATCTGATATTGTCCTCTCCTCAAAGCCACAGAGACTTACTGTAACAGGCAAATAAAAAATGAAGCCATTCCTATCATCAAAAAGAACATAAATAACAAATGCTGGTGAGGATGTGGAGAAAAGGGAACCCTTGTACACTGCTGGGAGTCCCTTGTGCACCCACACCCACACACACACACGTTTGTTGTTTAACATTATTAAGGCCTGATGTCCAACCCCCCTTCTATCTGAGTAAGTGGAGAAATTTTTTATGGGTGGGAGGGAGATCCACCAATTTTCTGTTAGAAGAAATATTAGGCAGATTCCTCAACAAAAAAAATAGATAAAGTAGTTAAGAGAAGTGTTCCCTCATCCTATGGTTCTCAGTCTTGTCTCCGTTCAATATCTGAATAGCTTGTAAAAATACTGAATCCTGGGTTCCACCCCAAGAGATCCTCACATAATTTTTCTGTGCTATGTTCTGGGATTTAAAAAAAAAAAATCAGGTGATTCTAATATGCAGCCAACAATGAGAACCACTGCCCAAGATTTGTCCTCTTTGACAGTCAAGACTCTTTGGTATGCAGCCCCTCATCCCCCGTGTCATTTGTTCTCATCAATTCAAGGGGCTCATCTACAGACCATCTCAGACTTTCCCTGAAGCCCAGCCAACAGCTGGAGAGACACCATTCTCTGCACCTGTTCCCACAGGGAAAAACAATTCTGGCTCATACTTGAACTGACCAATGATAGTGTACGACTAAATTTCAGTTGTGCAGAAAAAATGAAAGGTCAAAAATATCTAATTGCGCCCATCCACATCTGTCTCAGCATCTCTCTTCCCTCCAATTTTTCTGTCTCAGGCTTTAATTGGTTTCTGTCATGGAGTTCCATTCATCTACCTGTTCAAGATCGATTTGTTCTCTTTCATGATCCAAAATAATCCATGAGAGTAAGAACTTTTAATTCCTTGGACCTGAGCATATTGCCAAGCACACAGCAGGTCTCCAATAAGGATATTTTGTTTGCATGAATAAAAAAAAAGGATTATATGAAAGAATTGTAAAGTAAGAGACAACAGGCAGATAGGTGGCCTTCTCAGAAGAGCACGGGCCTCTGAGCTCCTGTCCACAGGTGCACTTTTGAAGTAGGCGTGTGCCATGGGGTGGAAAGGAGTTGCTGGGGAGGAGCCTGCTGCAATCTCCTGCTCCTACAGCTGGGCTCTAGCTCACCTTACAGGATTGTGAGGATCATGTTTTAGACTGCGTATGTGCCCTTTTAATATGTTCTAATTTAAGTGGCAGGTGGTTGAGGCTATTTTGCTTTAGAGAAACTCATGAGGAGGAAGAGTCAACCCTTTAGGTCAAACACTAAGATCCTTTAGCATCTCCTCCAAGCAACAGGAGAACAGGCTCAGGATCTCAACAGACTCTTCTAATGGATCAAACTCTGGACAGTTACAGTCAAATGCTGTTATAGATATTTTTCTCAAGATTTTAAATAAGAATTTCCACAGTAGAGCTATTTTCTTTATTACCTCAAAACATAATATATGGACAGAATTTATAAATAAAACATATGTATCATTTAGTAGTGGGTGGCAAGGGTCTGTTGTTAAAGTATGTGTGTTGGTGTGTAAGTGTGTATATATGTGCATATATAATTTTGTTTTCTTTTATTTGTATAATACATACACATGTGTGTATATATAATTATATATATAATTGTGTGTTATATACATTTAATATAATTGACCCTAATACACTAGGAATTTTTATATACATTATATTTTTTTATATTATACTAATGAGGAAACTAGGCTTAAGAATACTTAAATAAATGTTTAATAGCACTTAGCTAAAAAGGAGGAGTTAGTATATTTGCTCAGAATTCCAATTACCATCTCATAATTAAGTATCTCATAGTTTCCTTGTTAGAAGATTTGTAAAGCATAAAAACCCAAAATATATTTTATCAACAATATGTCAAATCTTTCATTGACAAACAATGGCAATATGCAAAATTTTACTGTATACCCGCCAACATTGTCCAAGTTTCCTGAAATAAATCCATATAAGCAAAATAATTTTAGGCTTAATCTTATTGGTATAAGGGAATATCCACAAGCAAGAAAATAATTTAAATTCTCATAAGGTATTTATATGTGGCATCTCTATTGAATTAGTATGAATTTTCTTCATTACAGTAGAATGTACAAAATTAAATAAGCCAAGGATTCTTTTCCCCCTAGAGAAAAGCTTATAAGACTATGCTAATGGTGCCTCACATTGACAAATGATACATGGAAACTAATGACTTCTTAGAAAAAAATTACTTCTATTTTCTGAAGTGTTGTTTTTGCAGCTTGGTCTTATATTTGTTACTCTTAATGAAATAAAAATAACTGGCTATAAACAGAGAAAAATGATAGTGGAAAACCAAGGAGTGATGAAAGAGTTTCTACCCTAAACTTAAATATTTTCTAGGAATAGTAGAGCATTTTTTGGATAAAATATTATTCTGTAAGTGGGAAAAACATAAATAAGATATTGATAGTGTAGAAATTGTGATTTGTTCTCTGACAAATAACAGAGAAATATATATATATAAATGTATATAATAGCAATGGACTGAAATGGCTGATATAAATTTGTGCTTCAAATTACTTTATAAAAATAGATGCCTTTGCAGAAAGTGTACACTCTGTACTTCTGCAAATAAGTATATCATTTTGGGGAAAACATCATATTGACAGCATCTTTAGGAAAATCTACTAATTGCACCATACATAAAATGTTCATAGCTATAATCTCATTATCAGAATATTTGATATATAATTTAATGTAAAGTGTGGAATATTTACTTCTAAAATATAACACAGAATAACTGAATATCTGAGGCTACCTTTCCTGCTTCACAGTTGCCTATTTTACTCATCACTGTCACATGTTCCCCATTTAGCAATTCTAGCTGGACCTCAGGGATGGGACCCACCAGACAAGGTGAGTCTTCAGGGCAGAGAGTAAAGATCTGATAGTTTGATGGCTGATTTCATTGAGGCAGACAGTCAAGCTAACTTCTTAAAATCCATAGAGTCTAAATTTGCACAAATACTGTGCAAATTTTTACATGTAGAAAAATGATCAAAAGTGCTTATTTTTGAATAAACTTCAAGAGCTTACTGCTAACCTGATGCATGAAAATATGGCAAGATTCTGATAAACTACAAAATTTTCTGTAACAATCCCATCTTTCTTTCCTGATTAACTGCTAGCTTAGGTATTATATGCCAACATGAGCACTACAATGCATTCAGTTGAATCAAATCTGCTATATACATTCATATACATGCATATATTTGATATGCAAAACCTTATGATTAAATCTCTTCGAGTGTTGGAATATTAGTAGTGGATTCAGAACACAATTATTTGATCATGATGAATAACAAAGAATATAATTTTGATGTCTGATTGCTTTCATTTCTTTCTAACATACCCTGTGATTTCTCAAAAGAGATAAGGCAAATAAAGCAAGGAAAATAGAAGACTAACATTTTACATGAGGAAAATTAATCAATCAATCATAGGAATAGAGATTTCATAATACCTATTAGGTCAAACCCTGAGGGCTGGTGTAGAATTGTCACTGAAATCTACTTTCTAGCTCTTTATCAAAATAGTTCCAAAAAGTGTCAAATAGAAGAGTATTTCTTCTGATGTATTAAAGCTTGCTGCTCATAATAAATGCTATTAATATTCATTGTAGCAGAACCTTCATTATTATCATGGTCAGAGATCATTTGAAAATGTTTTTGTATGACTGCTAATAAAGGAATCAGTAGTTCTAAAGGCATTTATTTGTTGTATGAAAGTTCCCCATTTTGAAGGGTAATTTGTTAAAATACATAAGGGTTTGTTAGAATACATCTTTTGTTTGTTTATTCATTTGTCTAAAGACACATTTTAGACACTGCATGACTCATTCTGTCAGAACTTTGAAAAAAAGCATTAACAATAAATACCAATTTTAATTTACTTTTTTCTATTTTTCTAATTTTAATTTTTTAATTGAGGTATAGTTGATCTACAATGTTTCAGGTTTACAGCAAACTGATTCAGTTTTTTATATATATGTGTGTGTGTGTATAATTTTAGATTCTTTCCCATTTGAAAACACAAAAATGAAAAATCCAAAATAGAATACCTGTGGGCAAAATAATCTCTAAAAGTCCAAACTAATTTATAGCCAACAAGAAGGGTGAGAATTTAGAGACTAAAGGCCTAATGAGCAAATAAAAGCTTTCTGAACTGGCCTCAAAACAGAGTATTATGCAGTGATAAAGGACAGAAACTTCTTACTGGCTCAGACCAGAAACTTTTACATTGTGTGACTCTGTGTCCCCAGGATGTGTGATGATCTCATTTTCTCATTTTCACACCATTAAGTATGGTACAGTTCCTGACTACTGCTGTGATTTACTTGTGAACCTCTCAGTTTTCCTTCTCTTAAAATTCGCCTTTTACTGTATGTCATGTTAACTTGGAGTTTAAGATGAGATCATTTCATGTTAATTTCAAGTGACTGTTTCATCTTACTATAACGACTGTAATTTTACTGATTTTTTAAGACCACACAAATCTCCATATTCATTTGAATTTTTTAATTGATGTATACTTTAATTAGTATCAATGTTCTTTCAAAGTAAAATCTGAATAAAATATGATTGTGTATAGTTTATCATGTTATAAACTTATATGGATAGCCACAGAGTAAAACAGTCATGGGTAATATCAATTGATTATCTTTAAAATAATAATAATGAAAAATCAGTTTAAAATAGTCAATATTCAGTTTTAGATTTTTTTTTTAATAAAGCATCAGCTATGATGTAAGGGCAACGTTGCAGATGAAGTAGAGCAGGGAGTTATGTAACCGTGGTACAGTCTTTTACAGAGGGAGGGTAGGACATAGAGCATTGTGTGCTGATGTCGCTCCTGCGCAAACTAATGACACTCCAAGCAGGTTACCTAAGGTTGCGGGACTCTTTGCCCTGGTATGGTTGTTCTTCTACCTGGGCTACATCTGTAATATAGGCTTGCTTGCTATAGGAATTAAGGAGGCATTGGGAAGCAGTTACCCTCACTCACATGCATGTTTATCTTATAACAAGAGCCTGAAATTAGTTTTTCTTCTATACAGTTCAGAATTATTTTCTAAAACTACTGTGCAAGTAGGTACACAGTGTACATATATATATATATCTTTATGTTTAAATAGTTGCAAATGGAAGTTCATTCCATGTTGCAGGGCACAGAATTTATATAACTTTGTGAACTCTCTTTAAGAAAAAAATACAAAATCATGAATGCAAAATAGATATAAAAATATTTGCAAAGAATGAGAAAGAAATCCTAACAAATTACACATTTAAAAAACCAACAAGTAACATAAATACCAGAATATCCAGGAAAGCAACACATTTTTATTAATTTACTTCCTGATAGTCATCTATAATACTTTTATTCCCAATGTTGTTGGCAGCATACTTTTTGATCATGTCTTCATATGACAATGATTTTGTTATACTTTCTACAGAGAGAAGAAAGACAATCAACTCTCTTTTAATATGGTTGGTTGGGATTTATTTTCTAATATTTTGGTTGTGATATATAATGCATGTGACTTTACAAAGACATATACTTACTATTTGTAGTAATGCACAGATTTTATCCTATACATCTTAAAATTCCATAATTTCTATTTTGTGCAATTCTGATGAAAACAAATAAAGATGTTATAGTATATTTCTAATAATCAAAAATTATTAAGTATATTTCTGAGGAAGGCATTTCTGTTTAAAATAGATATTAATGAGAATCCTCTTCTAGCAATTGTATATGTCTAATTACTAGAGGAATTGTCCTCAAACCAGCTTCCAGCTCTTCTCAAACCTTGTTTCTCCTCCATTATCCACGTATTTCAAGTGCTAGATGCCACTGCACATGCTGATACCACAATATGACCTCTGGTCTTGTGAGGATAATGATAGGCTGTCACAGTGAGTGGTAAGAACATACACAGAAACCATTTTTACTCTAGAGCAGCTAGCAATAATAGCCCTACACAAAGTGAGTTTAAATTGTATACATTTTTCTCACTAAGCCCAAACTAAATGTATCACCAACTCAATTTACCCTTTGGATCACAAAATTCCCAAGGCCACTTTAAAAACATACAGAAGAAATATGATGGAGGGTAAGACCAATTGGAATGTGACAGAGGTTTTAACCGATTGCAGTTAAAGTAACTTGTTTTTGAAAATTTAATAAGAACTTGTGGCCTTATAAACACACTATTAGAGTTTTTCTCAGGCTTAAAAAAAGCCTGTGTAAATGAAGGGCCCTGAATTTAAGCCTCATTAGCTCTGCAGTAAACTCTGCTTCTAATTGCAAAGGTTGTTGTGTTTAGCATATTTTATATACTGACACTCTCAAATAGAAATTTAGCATCTCTCTTTTAAATGTATCCAAAGGAATCTAAATATGATGATTCAATGCTACCATCATTTATTGTAAAGTATATGAACAAGGTCTTCATTAAGAGACTACATTTATAGTGTTTATTTTTCTCCTTGAACCAGTATTTTTACAACAAGCATATTGTAATGTTCCCTTCTCTGTTCTGAAATTTAAAAGTCATAGATAATAAAGTCAACCCTCAGACATAATCAAAATAACCAATATAATGTTCTAATAAAAATGGTTTATTATATATGTATAGTTTTGTATTATAAATACTCAAGTATGTCAACATCAAAAGATGTAATGAAGTAGATAGTTATCTATATAGTTCCCTATGTATGATCATCTCCAATGATGGAACACCTACAAATAAACTTTAGAATAAGTTTTATTATATCATCAGATCAAACAACACAGGCAAGCAGCATTGCTACCAGTGATATGATTTTCTGAAACATGTACAAGTTTTATTTCACAAATAAAAATGCCACTGATACTTTCGTAGGAATTGCGTTGAATCTGTAGATTGCCTTGGGTAGTACAGTCATTTTAAGAATATGTGATTTTTCCAATCCAAGAACACAGTGTATCTCTCCATCTGTTTGTGTTATCCTCAATTTTTCCTCAGTGTCTATGGTTTTCTGAGTATAGGCTTTTTACTTCCTTAGGTGGCTTATTCCTAGGTTCTTTATTCTTTTTGATGCAATGGTAAATGGGATTGTTTCCTTAATTTCTCTTTCTGATAGTTCTCCATTACTATATAGAAATGCAACAGATTTCTGTATATTAATTTTGTATCCTGCAGCTTTACTGAATTCATTGATGAGCTCTAGCAGTTTTCTGGTGGCATCTTTAGGATTTTCTATGTATAATATGTTATCTGCAAATAGTGACAATTTTACTTCTTCCTTTCTAATTTTGATTCTTTTTCTTTCGTTTTCTTCTCTGAATGCTGTGGCTAGGACTTACAAAACTATGTTGAATAAAAGTGATGAGAATGGGCATTCTTGTCTTGTTCCTGACCTTAGTGCTGATACTTTTAGCTTTTCAAGGTTGAGTATGATGTTAGCTGTGGGTTTGTCATATATGGCCTTTATTATGTTGAGGTTTGTTCCCTCTAAGCCCACTTTTTGGAGAGGTTTCATCATAAATGGATGTCGAATTTGGTCAAAAGCTTTTTCTGCATCTATTGAGATGATCATGTGGTTTTTATTGCTCAATCTGTTAATGTGGTGTATCACATTAATTTGTGGGTACTGAAAAATCCTTGCATCCCTGGGATAAATTCCACTTGTTTATAGTGCATGATCCTTTTAATGTATTGTTTGTTGGACTTGGTTTAGTAGTATTTGTTGAAGATTTTTGCATCTATGTTCATCAGTGATATTGGCCTATGATTTTAATTTTTGTCATATCTTTGTCTGCTTTTGGTATCAGGGTGATGCTAGCCCCATAGTATGAGTTCAGAAGTGTTCCTTCCTCTGCAATTTTTTGGAATACTTTGAGAAGGAGAGATGTTAACTCAATGTTTGCTAGAACTCACCTTTAAAGCTGTCTGGTCCTGGACTTTTGTTTGTTGGGAGTTTTTAAATTACTGACTCAATTTCATTACTGGTAATTGGTCTGTTCATATTTTCTATTTATTCCTAGTTCAATCTTGGGAGATTGTAGCTTTCTAATAATTTGTCTATTTCTTCTAGGCTGTCCATTTTATTGGTGTATAGTTGCTAGTAGTAGTGTCTTCTGCTCCTTTGTATTTTCAGATTCCATGTTCTCATTCTTGAAGACAGTTTTGCTTAACAAGTTTGACATCATCTTTATTGAAGCTCTTTCCTGTAAAATTGTGCAATGGCTTTTTTTTTCTTTTTGATTCTTCTAATTTTCATAGTTTTAGTCATTCTTTTTCATTTGATCTTTATTCTTTAGCTATCTTTTTGTGAAGATTTTTTTTCTTAGTATGTTTAGCTATTATTTCTCTCCCTCTCTCTCTCTCACACACACACGCAAACATACATACCTAACATTTATTTCCATGCATTTGACACCTAGACTTGAAAAGTTTTAACTGTTCTTAAGTGTTCTTTTAAGTGCTAACTGGACATCTTCACCTAGATGGTTCACTGTTATCTCACACTTAGCATAAATGAAGCAGATATATTTATTCCTTGGGAAGTAAACTGTGTTACTGCTTGAGATTCACTAAAATATAATATTTACAATATAAGGCTCTGAAGCCATATTTCCTGGGTCCAGTCTTGGCTTTGCTTCTTATCAGATGTGTTACCTTGAAAAAATTATTTACCCTCTCTTTCTCAATTTCCTAAACTAAAAGATAGGCATTAAAATGTAGGTTTATAGCATACCAAATCTGAACTATACCTCACCCTTCAAGCAATCTTTAAATCAAGTGTTGCCAATAGGAAACATAGGAAAATAGGAAAAATACAATTCCTAAAAATATTCATTTCAACCTCACTAACATGACCCTGATTAGTTCCATTTCCTATTGCAATTCTATTTCCAAAATATTATTTAGAATTCTTATCTCTGTCTTGTTCTTTTTCCAAATGATTCTTCAGCTCATAAATGACATGATGCAATTTCATTCATGAATTCATTCATTCATTTATTTTTCATTTGTTTTGCTTTAAGCACAAATGAGGTCACACTGTTTCCCTGTTTACAACTTTTCACAGGTTATCATTACCTACAAAAGTTAGGTATATTTCTTAAGGCATTCATCATTACCAAATTTAAATCAAGAAATTTGGTATCAATCCTGAGTTGGAACTCATTGGCAATCCAATTTCCAACTATTCAGAGAAGTGGAGATCTGTTAGCATCACATTCAAAACCTTACAGTAATAATCCTCCAAACTTGCATGACTACAGGTTGTGGTATGCACTCCCCAGTTTGTTGGTCTTCACTAAGTCCACTTTCTGCTTTGGGATCACTGGAATATTTTTGGCAGTATTAGAGTTTTTACATCTTGCCTACCAAAAAGGTATAAAGGCATTATTAGCAGGAAAATCTAAATACTTTACAATTTGGCCACAATCACCTCTCTAATCTCATTGCCTGCCATTTCCTACCTACCTCTAACACCTAACTCATTAGTACTGCTGGATTTTATTTCCCAGGTGATATCATTTTCAGGTCATGTGAGTCTTGGTTCAATCAATAGTCTCTATCCAAAAAATCTCTTTTTTACCTGAATTCTTTCTTCAGCCTACCCATTTTCTCAGCTTCTGCTTGAATAGAATCTACTCCATGGAAATGAAATTCCCTCCTCTAAGTGTCCATAACATTTTGTATATTTCTATGTTTTACAATATAAATTCTATTTTATAATTATTTGGATGGATATCCATCTTTCTGGAAAGAATGTGAATTCCTTCACAGGAATATTATGTTTTCTTACTTATAAGAATCCTGGCATGGTGTTTAGAATATAGTAGAGTGTTAATAAATGTAGTGACTAATTTTTCAGGTTTTAGAATAGCAATATATAATTTCAGAAGCTGGATGAAATTTTACTGATCCGTGTTCACTTAGTGTATGGAAGATAAGGAGGTAGTTAGAAAAGGTAACATGTGAAGTAGACAGGAGGTCCTCACCAATTCTACCTGTCTGTCCATAGTGCCCACCAAAGACATTCTTAATATAAATAAATAGAGAATAGAGGTTTGTAACTGATTTTAATTATTGTATCTGGTCTTTAGGTTGTTTTGCTTTGTTCACTTGAGCAAATAAAGTTAGAATTGAATAGAAATGGGAAAGGAAAAAGGAGAAAAGAAAAGAAAGACATTCTCTACTTGGGAATTTTAGGGGAGTCTTTAGGTAAAACTGGTAATGCCTAGAATAAAGTTCTGGTAAGAACAGTAGAGATGACAGACTTCTGCCAACAGAAAAGGAGAGTGCTTTTTCATCTTCTGCACCCATAAAGGTTTGTCTCTAGTTAAATCGATGTTAAAGAGAGGAATGAGACAGGTTTAAAATGTACACATCTAGTCATAATTTTTTAAAAAATATATTCCTTCTAGAATTGAACCTTTAAAATTATCAACATATTTGCTGTCTCCTAAGGTAAGTCAATTTTGTAAGAAAGCATTTTGAAGCATGATTATAAATAGTATATTTTCTGTTAAAGAAATGCATAAGTACAATTTTTCGTTTCTCATATTAGGAAGTACTTCATTGTAGAAGTGGCGACTCCAACTCTTTGTTCCTAAATCATGTCACAAAATAATGTTGTAAAAAGCTTTTTAGAATTCATATAAGAATATGATCTCCAATTTAGACCACATTTCAAAAGACAGCTTCACTAGAGGCCTATTTAATTCCTCATTACATATCGTAGAAAAAAGATCCAAACGGTTTTGTTGCATGCACCGAATAGCCTTAAAAAGGAACACGTTTCAATTCCAGAACACGTGTGACGCAGCACCAGAAGATGAAAGAGCACGCTCCTTTTCTGTTGTCCATACTTGTAATATTTTTTCAAGATCAATTTTTAAATTATATCTCTACATTTTTTCATAGCAATTTTAAACCAAACAAGAGGAAATATCTCATTTAGATAGCATCAATATATAACTTAAAGGTAGTAAAATTCACTGAAACAAGTGAAAACACAGTTGAATTGTCACTAACAATAAACGATAACAATAACCAGTAACAACTAACAATAAGCAATAAAAGATTATCAGTCATTGATCTCATAATTCAAGTGATTTTATTTTAAGAGAAAATGGGATATATGGAATTGTAAGTATGTTTACATTTTTAAGTTTGGACTGTCCATGATAATTTATGATGTATGGTTGCATATCCACTGCAGTAAATTTTAGTAGATGATATAACAAAGGGAAAAAAATCATCATGAGACTAAAGAAAACTCTAAATATATATTTGTTTTTGCAAGTTATTTGCATGGATTATGAAAATAAGTCTATACGTATAATGATTGATTTTTAGATTATTTATACCATATTAATGGACAAAATTAGTTTTGTAAATAAAAATTCCCTGCCCCAACCTACACCCTTTTCAGTCCAGTAAAGTCTACCTCAAGGTTTATTCATTGTCTGTGCCCTTGAAATCTACCTCTCAAGCTGCTTCCTGCAGTTGCTACAGCTTGGATTTCCCAGACAGAACTTACATTAGTCTGCCAGGGCCTAATTCATAAAATATTTCTAACACCACAGATTAGTTCTGAGTCATTTTACAGCTTTGGAAAGTCTATACCATAAAGAATGCTCCCTTTCATTCCAAAGCCATTTGCATTTTATTTGTGCCTCAAAGGAGGAACAATCCACACTGATTAGAATCTGCAGACACTGTGCATAATGAAAAATTAATTGCATCAATCTTTTCACTGTAGTGGTCTTAACAACTCATTTTCAACTGGTCATTTTTCCACCTGCTCACCAGGGCCCAGGCAGCTGAGGCAAGCATATCTCTGACATTTACAGAATACCAATGAAACTAAGGTCACCAGTACATCATACAAGTGGGAGCTGAGAATCCTGATAGAGATGTAAGCTGTTTGGATGAGCTAGAACTATTATGTGACAGTGGAGGGCAAATACATGCTATGACAACCCATCTAGGCATGGTTTGAATTAACAAAATAGAAAGGAAGGAGAAAGTCTAAATTAACAACAGGCAAGGTTAGAGTAGAGCCACCTCATTGGAGATTGAGTGTTACGTGCTGCTGACAGTGGTGATAAATCAGCAATTGCATGCTAGCATCATTGCAGGCAATTTCATATGGCAGGTAGCAACAGTAGCCCAGTGCACATACATCAAAATGGGGCTTTTGCTTTTGAAATAGGGTGGCAATTTACTATACTTTGTAAGATACACATTTTAGTTATTTTTGGCAATACTCTTCATGTTTCTATTGATAAAGTTATACATCGAATTCCTCTTCAATGCATAAGCTTTTATATTTTAAGAAAATTCTTATAGCTATACGTTTTCAACAATTTTCCAAGTTTCTTATAGTTTCTGGATCTTCTTGCCAACATAAACACTATGTTTGTTGGATTTTCTTGATTTTAACATCAAAATAAACACTTAGCAAACAAATAAGCAAATTCAAGGCAGTGCCAAGATCAGATTAATGTCAGGTGTTCACTAAGGTTTTAGAGGACCTTGCTATTCAATGTGTGGTCCACAGACCAATCTCCCAGGAGCTACTTGGAAATGCAGAAACTCTGGCTTAGCCTCAGATCTTCTAAATTACAATTTGCATTTTAACAAGATCCTCAGATGCTTTAAAGCAGTGCTTCTCAAACTTTAATGTGATAATGCTAAATCCAGATTCCTCGGCCAAGCTCCATACATGCTGACTCAGTAGGTATAAGATTGGCATAAGAATCTGCACATCTAACATGCTCCCTGGGGACGCTGATATGCTGGGTCTGTAGACCACACGGTGCGTGGTACTTCCTTAAGAAAATTTATAAATGAAAGATTCACTTTGGTTACTTTCCTTCACTTTTCAGAATATGTCACAGGGATGACATTTTATTTGTTAAAATGTGTCATAAAAATAAAAGAAATAGAGATTTTTTTACCCGATTCAATAATCTTTAGGGCTGCAGTGGGTATCTACCTAATATAATAAAAAAAAAATTCAGAGAAGGAATTTTAAGTTACACAGAAACGTCTCCAGGCCTTCATGGTAATTTAATGAGGGAAGAAAAACATCTCTCTGACTTACATCACCCCAATGTGGTAGGACAATGGAAAGAAACCTCTGTGAAAAGGGCCCAACCCTGTGGCCCTGAAAGGGTCTTCAAGGAAAGGCTTGTGGAAGGATGAGATACAGGACTATAAAACAGAACACCTTAACTTCAATGGAGGAAAATTTTAGTTTTAAAGTATGAAAAATTCCATGTAAAAGACTGACCTAAGGAGCTATATTATTTTGAAAAAAAAATTGTCCTTCCATGTGGTAGAGTTTTATCCTTAGCAGATAAAGATAGAAATGTGTGGTAATTTCAAAAATACCTAGACAAGTGCCTAGACAGATTTGTCGCTCCCAGAATACTTACCCAAATGGTATGGAAGATAGTTCATAGCATTTAAAGAATTGTTACTCAGAAAAGGAACATTTACAATTACTCCATTTACAAGTTCACTTTGAATTCCCATGACATTTCCCTCTTGTTCATAATTTCTTTCAAGTATTTTTTCAGCTCTTTAGTCAACAATTTTATGGCAAAGATAATTCCAATCATCATGTAAACAATTCATCCTTTGTATAAAAAAATTAAATCACACCAGCAATGCAAGATATTCTGTTTATACAGTCACCTTTATTGCTTTATTTCTGAAATATAATTGATAGTGATTACGACTCCAGTATTTCCCACACTATTTATAAGGATGAGTGGTAATGTATTCATCATAGTATAGAAAATGCACATTTACCTTCAGAGCCAGAAACCTGAATTTTACTCACACATTACTTAGCAATAATTTTAGTAGAAAATGTATACCCCTATTAGGGTACAATAGAGATTTTACATTCTTGAACATTTTTATTTGCATATAGAAAAAGTAAAATTTTCCAAAAAATAAAATCATGATAAGGAGCTTCTCTAGTTCATTAATTAGTAGGGAAAACAGTAAGAAATTTAAGCAGTTTCAAAGGAGAATCTTTTTAATATACATGTATAGAGGCAATTAGTAATGTTGATAGGAATTTGCTAATGGATGAAAAATTGATTCACAGTCTATAAGGCAATAAAATATAATATTTGAAATAACCTTATTACTAGGCTAAAACAAATTACACCTCTCCCAGACAAGGTCCTTTTATATTTTTATAGATAAGAACCTTTTGCATTACTATCAGCAGCTTACAGAGTTACAAAATATCCCAGTAGAATATAATCAAACAAACACACACTTACAGAATCAGATAATCTTAGACAGTTTGCTAAACAGTACCCAGGAATCTCATTTGCCCATTTTAAAGTCTCTCACAATGTTTCCTTAAAATGCTGAGTATTTTTAAGACATACTAAGAAAAGTGTTCATTTTTTCAAAACAAAAAATTACATTTTCCTCCAGAAGCTATATGGAGCAGACAAAAGGAAAGGGAAAATAATCTTTGAAAAAAATTTTTAAAGTTTAAAAGGAATCACTATTACAAGAGTAAAGTTGAATATCTCAGTGTGCTTCAGTCCTAGAGAATTTGCCTATCCAAAGTGGGTGTTCCTCTGGAGAAAGT
The DNA here is from genome assembly GCF_048773025.1 of Camelus bactrianus. Taxonomy (NCBI): domain Eukaryota; kingdom Metazoa; phylum Chordata; class Mammalia; order Artiodactyla; family Camelidae; genus Camelus; species Camelus bactrianus. The sequence continues at coordinate 79,561,242 of NC_133540.1, forward strand.
ACATACTTTCCTTTCTAGCCTGGAATTAAGCTCCTCAATGATGCTAAATGTATATAAATGAGGATTTTTTAAGAACAATTTAATAGGAATTTATCTAGTTGTGATATGCCTGTGGGTATTGTAAAATTTTTTGAGAAAAATTATTTTAAGTATCCATTTGCAAAAGACAAAATATGCTGATATTATTCATTTATTTTATCAGGTTCCAAATATGGTCTTTTAATGAGTTAATTATAGCCCATTCCTATTCATTTATAAACAAAATTGAAACAGTAATATAAATCACCAAATATAAAACACACTACTTACATTAATTAGCAACTCAAGTTATTTGTTGCTGCTGCTGCTGCTGTTGTTGTTGTTGTTGTTTTATGTGGGGGGTGGGGGTGGAAACAAGTAAGATTCCTTTTCCTTTCTTCCTCATTGGCAGAGGTCTGCTACAAGACTATGCATATGCATGTCCTTACCTACAAAGCCCTTCTAACCGACCTGGTCTCTAACCAAAGCAAGGTCAGGTGAAAATAAATAGAGTTGTTTGTTTGTAAAGTAAGTCCTACTTTACCTCACCACAAATTTCCTCACATCACCCTTCAAATGTGCGTCTTCAAGGACACCCCTTTGGGCTGTTCAGTAGACAAAAAAGTCTCAGTATGCATGAAAAATATTTGGACAGCCATTCTTGACAGGTATGTGAAAGAATTCTAATTTTATACTAATTCAGGAGCCTTTCACACTTCCCCCTGTATTTCATAATCACTCCAGCCTCTTCTATGCATAGTACACATGTAAATCAAAGCAAAATAAAACCCCAAAACAGAACAAAAACTCCTTTGCCAAATAATTTGTTGGGAAAGGCACAAAACTGATGTGTTTAATTGAAGTTTGTTTCTTTCTCACTCTTTTCATTAAAAAACAATCAGTAACTTGACAGAAAAAAAGTCTTTTAAATATTACATATGCTATTCCCCCTCAAATTTTCAAATGTCAATCATGGCCAAAATCTCAGGATTTAGGTTAAGTGAGGTGCCTGAAAGTCTCACAAATGATTCAATTTTATCCTTTTTTTCTGCTCAAAGTTAATTCTGTTATACCTCTTCTCTCCACCTTCTAAGAGTCCTTGTTTTAAACATAAAATATGTTTTGAAGGCCAACTACATTAAGACATGATGGTCTTATTTAAAGGACATACGTGTGTCCAGATCATTTTTTTTGCTGCACTGCAGTCCCAATTTGTTAGGTACACATAATTAGGTTTTTAAGAAATTTCAAAGACCTTGATAATGTCTATGTCCTTTTCACTGTTGCCATGTAGTTTGCTAAAACACACATTCACACAATATACACTAATGGTTGCAGAGGAACCATAAAATCTATTGAGTAATAAATCTACCTCCTAAGTTTGTTTCCCTTACTGCTTAACTATGGAAACCTTTGATAAAACACAAATGTGTCTGATTTTGCAAATTATGGATTATGTGAAAACTAACACTTTAAAGCTACTAGAATGGTTCTTTTCAATACTCTAAAAAGAAAATAGTTCTGCCATAATTCTCCTTGATGTTTTAAATACAGCTTGAATGACACGTTCAATTCTATACATATTTTAAGAATACTGTAGAAAGTTAGTGTTCCCAGCTGATGGTGATTAGGATGGTGAATGTTCTGAAACCACATTATTGAAAAATAGTTAAAGGAACTAGGGCAATAAGACTTTGAAAGAGAAAACCTGAAGTCCTGTCATGTGAGAGGAAGTAGACACACTTAGGACAGCTGCAAAGCAGAAATGCAATCATGGATGAAAATTAAATGGAAATTGTTTTTTTAGCCTCAGCATAATGGAAGTCTTGCCTCAATTTGAAATTTCCAGAGATAGAGTAGGTGAGTGCTGCCACTGTAAGTGGCCATGCAGTGCTGATGATGAATCCTGTTTTATTTTTTGCTTCCCTAATTACTACCTGTTCTCCAGACTAAAAAATTACTAAAATTACTACCTGTATTCTCCAGGTCAGTCTTGCCTGATCTCCCACTCTGCTTGGATCCCTCTCCTAAGTGCTTAATCATAATATTATTTTTGCTCTTTATTTATTGTATTGTCTGTTTACTTGTATTCTTCCTTAATACTAGTATCTGACACAGTAGTAAATAAGAAGAAATATTCACTGGAAGAATTCCTACATTGTGATCTCTAAGAGCACATCAAATAATTGTTGTGGACCTACAATAAGTCAATGATGTATCAGCAGGAAACAGCTGCTTCCCTATGCTTTGGGATCTCATAAAATACATGTTGATCAATGTCAAAATCACATTGGTTTACCTTTCCAGTTGACCACACATGGCACCATCTCTTACTGAGGATACTGATGAACTGATTGCCCCACGTAACAAGAGAAGAAAGTTACAGTCTTCACAAATCAGTTGCTATAATCTTAGCAAAGTGATTGATCTTTAAAATGTACTGGGTAAATACTAACCCCTTTCAAATGTATGTATTCCATGGCCTCAGACTAAGTGTAAATTCTTACATACATTTTATCCTGTTTGCTAGCCAGCTACACAATTGATCTTTTTAGTGATTTCCCACTGAATTTTTCATAGAAATCTACATTTGAGGAAAGAGATCCCATATATATATTTTTTTTATTTTTAAATAGTTTCAAATGCAACAGAGAAGTATAAAAATTAGTAAAAGAATTCCCATGTATCTTTCATAAACTTCTCCAAATGTTACCATTTTACCATATTGTTTTCTCATTATCCCATATATAATTTGTCCCAGCCTTGTGAAAATATAATAGACATATAACATTGTATACGTTACCCAGGTATAATTTTAAGCAGAAAAAGTCAAGCTATAGAACAGTATAACACAATTTTTGAACCCACACACACAAAAGTATATATATTTGAAAGCACATATAGCAAACTTTCAACAGTGATAATCTCTGTGGAGAGATTAGGGAAACTTTTACTCTCTAAGTTGTACATTATATTTGAATTTTAAAATCAGGCACAGGCATTCCTTTTTTGATCAGAAAAAAATAAAATAAAAATTAAAGTGACTCAAAATAGCAGAAATAAACATCACTGGTGGTCAGTGTTATGATAATGTTTGTGCACCTTTTTGTCACTAGACTCTTAACTGGTCCATTCCTCGTGTCTTAGAAACTTGTACAGAACTTAGAAACTGTCCATCTTCTCAATGAAAGGTTGAACGGTAACTGAATTTTCTGAATTGTAAAACTGAAAGAGTTAATTATAAACCTCTTGTCTATAGTATGGTAAAAATTGACATAATTTATTGTTACCATTTATTGAAAAAATAAATGCAGAAAAGAATAAAGATTAAACATTCCAAAGGCAACAAATATACAGATGAAGATCATGGAGTGTGACAAGTTTCTCTTCTGTATTTTTGATGTTGTTTACTGTTCTTTGTGATAGGAGGTTTGCTTTCTGAGAAATACATGTCAGTTTTTTTCTGATTTCTACCATGAAAAAATAGAATTATCATATGTTTAAGGTTGAAATAATTGTTTTCAACTTAGCATGAGAAAAAATACAAAAACGAAGAGGTGAATACCTTGCCTAAGGTTATACAATTAGAGGCAGAATCAGAACAAAAATTAGTTTTTCTGAACTTCATTGTAGAACTTTCTGATTTCACCTGGCCCTTCAGGGATCTCAAGGGACTTTACAGTATAGGGTTACAAAAAAGAAAAAAGAAATCTACACTAGGGCACATAGCCAAAAAACTCTGCATGATATGACCCGTGTCTACAATATTTTCAATTGCTTGAAATTAATGAAACATATGTTTCAGACCTTGCACTGGCCACCTGAACTTAATTTTATTATAATTTAGTATTCTTGTTTAAAAATAGAGTTCCCAGAATTGTATAAGCTTTGAGCTCCACCAGACCTTCTCCCGTCAGGTTTCTTCTCATCCTTCAGTCTCAGCTCAATGTTTACCTATTTGGCAAGAGGTAATTATCCATTTCATATGTTCTCATATCCCTTTCTCTCAGGTCTTCATATAACTAAACAGACTCTATAATTGTTTGATTTAATTATTAACAAATATGATTTCTGGTTTTGCTTCTTAAAGTACAAGTTCTGAGATGGCAAGGACAAGGTCTTCCTTATCCATTACTCTTACTTCATTGCCTAAAACAACAGCAATCTGTAAATTTTGCTAAATAAGTTAATGAATGAAAAGATAAATATATGTAGGATTTTGTATTAAGACTCTGAGTTTTTAACAAATGCCCCTCACCCTCTTATCCTTCTAGATCTGTACAGAGGGTAAAAAAAAAGTAACTAAAAAATTAGTTAACAGCATTTGAAAATATTTTGACCATTTTCTATCTTTTGATAACCAAATCGTTCAATAATCTAAAAGCACGGTTGCCTAGAATTTGACTCAGTGATCTATTATCTCAAGTAATACGGGAACAAATTAATACATTGGTAGAGAAAGCACTCAACCAAACACCAAAACTATACCAGAAAAGGCATATATTCCATCCACAAATTTAAAAATTACAATTTTATCTTCTCTGTGACTGAACATAGGTTCAACTTTGAGATCCAATCCTGCCCTTTGAAAATCTCAACAAATTCAAATCTCTTCTTCTTTTCTCTAAAGTTGGAGTGAATTCCAAGATGTTTATGTAGTACTCTTGTATTTGGGGGCCATCTGGTCATCTGTCTATGCTGGTATCCTCTGAGCAGAATACCATCCTATCTGGTCCTGCCCACTCACCTGTCTGTATTTTGTCTGTCAATGTATGGGATCATAACTGCAATTCTCTTTCTCCTCTTTAGTAGGTTTGGCTCTATTTGAGGATTACTAAGCCTCACCTAGGCACAAACATAAACACTGACCACTCCCCTTTGGTCTGCTTAGAGGATATATCTAAAGTGGTTTCCCACTGTTGGGCTATACATGGGTTGTGATGGTAAATGTGACCTCTCCCTTTATACCCCTGTAGATATTTCTTCTGCTTTCCCTTTCTACTTCTTGTAGGGGAACTATAGAAATCTATTGCACAAATCTTTCTCTGTTCTCAAATCTTGAAATCTCTCTGGTATTCTAAAGCAGGAAACACAGTTGAAGCAATTATTGCTTTCCTTCTGCCCTCTCCTTCCACAAGTCCAGGGAATTTTTACTCGTCTTTGAATGAAGCACTATTTAGCCACTGATTGCATATTCTCTATATCCTTTAGGGAAATATATTTAAAGCCTTGAATATGGTAATTATAGATATTCAAAAATTTAAATGTGTGTTTTCTCCTGAGTTTCAAGCATTTGAAATACAAAGGCCAATATTTAGTGTGTTCTGCATTTCTGCATATTCTGAAGCATCCCTACTTTGAGGCACGAAAATACAGTGTCTAATTACTCAAGTAAGCAAAGCAATATCAAGAAATCTATCTCACACTCTGCAAGTTACCCAGCAAGATCCTGCTAGTGCGAAGGACACCCCTCCCTAGTGCGAGGGACACCCCTCCTACTGCAAACAAATTATTACTTTCTTTTGACAACAGGTATTAAAAGAAATCTTAAAGATTCTTTGAGCACCAGGATTCTGAAAATATACTACTTTTCTATGGTTTACAAATCTAAATTTAATTATTTTTTTCTGGAATAATTTATTTTTTCTAAAATATTTGAGAGCTCAGATCTGTGGCCTATTCCAATTAGCAGACTAGAACTAATGCTGCCCTAGAGAAAGCCACTAAGTAGAAATGACTTAATGTTTCACATACATTAACACCGTGGAAACAGGCCATGTTTGGCATGAGGAAAGATTACATCGATTTCTCAAGCTAGTCATTCATCCACAACTTGGAATCCTACTTCTCTCAGCTATACTGGTTGTTTTCTTTCCAAACCTCCCTGACTATCCAAGTTCTTGGTGCCTTACTTTTCATCTTCATGTACAAGCAATTTCTCAGGTTTCCTTGCATTGAGAAAGTTCAATATGTTTGGTATGAAAACTCTGGGGGAAATTTTATTGTATACTTATTTATTAGCTACAAATTTAATATTTGAGAAAACACTATTCTCCTTTTATCATTTTTAAGGAAGAAACTGAGCATTCACATTAAGAGTTCTAAGAGTGAGTCAAAAGAAACAAAAAGATGAGGTATGCCAGGTTCTGAAAATGAACTGTACAGCTGTGCACCATATGTCTATCTAAAATATGCCAATTGAATGTCATGAAAGAAAAAGGGAGGCAAATCTGGCTAACCCAATGAAAAGCTGTCTTAACAGTGAAAGTCACTTGGTTTGAATGAAAAAATCCATTCAAGAAGCTGGACCAACATTGACTGGAATCTAATAATTAATTTGTCATCCTCTTATGTTGGTCTAATTCAACTGACTTTTTTTCAGCCTACACCCAAAAGTTTGGAAACATACAAATATCTATTCTTAATGCTCAGTTCTCTAGGGGGGGCTATTTATATAAATTTTGTAGTTTATAAGTTACAATTTTTGAATTTATTATTTTCCCAAATGGGTTGACATAAGAACTTTGTACTGAAGAAACCAAAGTAATAGACAACTGACTATTTGATTACCCTATAAATTATTTACATTCCTAATTTGGAAAAGTATGTAACAAATAGTTTATTAATAATGGTTTATTGGCCAGTACATCAGCTTTCCAAAGATAAAACACTAAAAACATGGATCCTAAATCAAATACTTGACTACTTCCCCATTTAAAATAAGATCTGAAAAAAAGAAAAAAAAAGATGAAGAAACTAATCGTAAATTATTGTCTAATTATGTCTTTTATGTTTGACAATTTTTTGTGGCAGTTTATTCACATAGTTTATTTCTAGTTCTATCTCCACAGGTTACTTACATACAACTAAATTTAGAAGTCTTTGTCAATGGACATTGAAGATAATAAATTGGCTTATTTTTAGACATATTAGTCAAAAGGAAATAAAAGAAATGGCATCAATGTACTATTAGAAATAATGAGAGTTCCAAAATATGAATGTATATGAGATAGAATATTGAAAAAGAACTTTTCTTTTACAACAATAAAAATTTATTAAAATTTTTATAAAATTGTCCTACTCACAGTTGCAACAAACTGATAAACTACATAAAAACAAACATAATAAGAAATATGTGAGATTATCTTAGTGATGCCTTTGTGTAGCTCCCTACCAAACTGAATAGAGGTGACCTACAGGAAACTGAAGAAATTGTGCATGACTTCTGAGGTTAAATCATTAAAGATATTGAAGCTTATAACTTGTTCTCTTGGATTACTCATCCTGGTGAAAGCTAGAGTCATGTCTTACAGACACACAAGCAGCCCACAGAAAGGTTCAGTGGTGAGGAACTGAGGCTTCATCTAACAGCCAGCACTAACTTGACAGCAAACTGAATGAGCCATCATGGAGACTGACCCTTCAGTTCCAGTTAAGCCATCATATGACTGAAGCCTCAGCTAATATCTTGACTGCAACATAATACCCCACGCCAGAACAACCCAACTATGCTACTCCCAAATTTATGGCACACAGAAAGTGTAAGATAATAAATGTTTATGACTGTTTTAAGGTACTATGTTTTGGGATAATTTGTTAGACAGCAATCAATAGCTAATACAGTTAACATCAAAGGAGGAAAGAAATGCTGCTATATCCCCAAGTTCTCATTTCTCCAGCTGTTCACTTGGTCACAGGTGAAGTTATATTTATAATTTCTCCTAATATCTATTCCACATTTCTTTGTCTCTCAGCAATTGCCTTGCCTTGTGTAATAAACAATATCATCATTCCTGAAGGTTCTGTGCCATTTACATGCTTGACTGTTTCAAGATTTTTGAATGATCAAGCAACTTTTATCACACTAGTTGGGTATACTGAGGAATATTCCAGACCACTGTAAGATGGACCTGAGTTAAAAATCCATTAATTCTTCTGATTCCATAAGCATCTAGTCTGACTGGTGGATCACAATGGCATTTTAGGTCACCAAGAACTAAAGTCACATCAGAGCCTGTGTCCAGCAATCCTTCTTAAGTTGTTGTTTACTGCCTCAATTCAGAGTTATCCTAGTAAGTGACCACAAGTCATTTTAGGAAAACCTAGAAGGAAGGTTTACAATTTGCCAGTGTATCAAGATCTATCCTTAAAAGGACATGTCCTCTCCTTAACTTAGGAGGCAATGGGACTATGAATTGGCTCAATTCTGAGGATTGTTTATTGTGACTGTTTATTGTAATTCAAATCAGACTTCTGTTCAACTGTCCTGAGCTTTTCTACTTGTACAAATAATGAAATTTTAGTAGGTTACCCACCTACTGCAATCTAGGGACATCATGATCGATTACCAAATGCAATGATCTTTGTGAACTCCTTATGGTAGTCACATGCACCTTGTCTCTAGTGACTAACTGCCACCACCTGGCCCTTGCCCACTTCAGTAGCAGCATTTCTCACTGATATTCCTGATCTGCTGAGAACAGTCATTATAGGGCTGTTAAAGGATGCCATTCTTTCATTTCCAATATATTTCTCAAGCTTTTGTTAACAGAGTGTTCAATTAAACTTCCTACATAATATAATTGACAACAGGATAAGCAAATCTTACATAATAAATCCACTCCAGCTTTCAAACTCTCTTTGCCTTTGTATATCTTCCTCTACGGGATACCAAGAATTTCTGTCATGTCAGTATAATTTAATGTAGGTTATCTTCATGTCCTGGTTTCAGTCAGCAAACAATCAACCAATTAGAACTTTTTCCAGCCAGTTGAGCTAACACAATGAAACCAGAATCTCTACCAAGTGTACCCATGTAAGGGAACAGAAGGTACACTACTTGGCCTATGGGAAGCTGACATGTAGACTCACCACCAAGAATCAGGTAGTAAGCCTTGGAGAACAGTTGGCTGACATGGTCAGCAATCAGGAAGGAGAGCTGAATGTGAAGCAGAGAAAGTAAGGGCAGCCTAGAAACTGTCAGCACTTCTGTATTTCTCTGACCTTCACAGAGTAATAGCTACTCCTTCCCTTACGACTTCCAACTTCTGAGCCAATTCCTCCTTCAGCTATATAGAAAAAAATGCATTCTGGGGAACATAGTTCCCCAGTCTAATGAAGTTGTCAGAATACAAACCACCACAGGAGGCAAGTTCCTTAACCTAAAAAATTCCATATAAAATAAATCCAGGCCAAATAGCATATTCAACAGAGATACATTACAAGTATTCTCTTTGATATTGAGAAGGCAAGGAAGATCACAATCACGACTATTATTAAACATAAAAATTCTGATCAATGCAAATAAATGAAAAAGAAATCAATGAGATAAGGAAATGATCATTGACCCCATAAAATTGGTCATTTACATAGTCTTAAAAGATCAATAAGATCATTAATAATTTTGATAGATACTAGATCAAGATATATGAATCAAGAACCTCTTTGATCACTATAAAAAAGCCAATTAAAAATATAATAGAAAATCTATATCATCTGCCACTACAAATATATATATATATAAAGAACCTAGATATGAACCTACTCAAAATCCATACAACATTGGCTATTGTAACAAATTACTAAAAAGTTGGTGACTTACAGGAACACACATTTATTCTCTTACATTTGGAGAGGTCAGAAGTCCAAAATCAGTTTCACTGAATGGAAATTAAGCCGTCAGTAAGACTGTGCTCCCTCCCCAGGTTTTAGGGAGAATACATTCCTTGACTATTCCAGCTTCAGGTGGCTGCTGGCATTCCTTGACTTGTGGAGCATCATTCCAAATTTCTGACTCGAGTCACACCACCTTCTCTTCTGTGAAATACTCCTCTGCTATTCTCTCTTTAGAACATCTCCAGTTTCTTTTAGGGCCTACCCAGATAATCCAGGGTAATTTTCCCATCCATATAAGGCATCATTCACAGATTCCAGAAGTTAGAATGTGAACATCTTGGAGGCAATTATTTACCTTACTACAGATAGTTTTTATACATGTTTATATATGTATTATAAATCCCAAATAAATAGGGATGCCATGTTTGTGAAAGAAACAACTACATATTTTAATGATGCCAATATTCCTCAAATTAATCTATATCACTTCTGAAATTCAAATCAAAACCCAAGCCAGATTTTATTTTAGAAATTGTGCAACTGATTACAAAATGTCTATAGAAAAATAAAGATTCTCAAATAACTAGGAAATTTTATGAAATGATACTCACATTTTAAGGAATGCTCCTGTAGAGATATTAAGAAAACATTGCAAATTCATGATAATTAAATGGTGTGCTACAGTAAAAGTGGAATAGGCTAAATCAATAGAACAGAAAGAGATTTATATATATGCAATAATTGTTATTTGAAAGAAATGTTAAAAGATCAGTTGGAAATTATGAATTTTTAAAATCATTTTATAAAAACTGGCATAGTATACATAAAAATATAGTTGAAACCCTAACTCACTTCATATTAAAATATAAATTCCAGACATGTTAAAGACCTAACTATGAAGATTTGTAAACTGGGGGGAAAATGAAGAATAACTTTTCATGTTGGAATAGGACAGGATTTCTTAAAGAAAACACAAAGAATGAAATCACAAAAGGAAATTTGATGAATTTTCTTACAACACAATCAAAGATATCTCTTTAATGGGTCATACATTTACTTATATAGTATATGTATTAAAGTACAGAAATATATTTGAGACAAAAAATAAACTTTTAACAGAAAGAACTGGTTTTCCAAATGTGTTTTTTCTTTTATCACGTGAGGATTTAAATGCTTTTTGTAATATATTTGAATTTCTTTTATGGAGCATTTACTTGAATATTACTTGCTTGATTAAAAATACCTAGCAATTGTGCTCTACACTGGAATTTGACACAACATTCTAAAATGACTGTAACTCAATAAAAAAAAGTTAAAAAAAATACTTAACACTAAAACAATTACAAAAAAAAAAGACTAACTCACTGTTTGCGAACTTCCCCGTATTTTTTAATATCTCTATAATGAATATTCATTATTATATAATGAAAAATAAACATTAAACTTCAAAAGAAAAGAATGTCTATTTTTTCTTCTTCATCGTCTCATTATCTTATTAGAAAATAAATACAAAAGGAGTTTTTGTAGTTCTAGGAATTAATATAACTCTGTTGAATCATGGCTAACCAGTTTAAAATGATCTCTGATCCATTGTAAAATAGCAACCAAACCTTACATATTACTAGAACAACAAAAAAATAATATGCCTTGTGTATCTTTCAAATTTTTTCAGGTGGCAGGATATGAAAAACAATGTAATAGTATTCAACAAAGGAAAAACTCCCAGTAGAACACTAATATCTAATTTTATGTTGCTTTCAGCCAATGAATCACAAATTTTATATCATCACAATAAGACTTTAGGAAGTATTCACCATATTGTGTCTCAATTTCCACCACAACAGCAGGGTTGTAAAGTTGAATAGGAAACTTCTCAGTAGGAAAATAACATAAAATTCTTTTTACATTAATAGTAATAATAACCTATTGCTTTGAATAAAGTTTCTTAGTTTCTCTGCTTCATGCCAGAATTCTATCAAACCGGTGACTCATATTAGGTTAAATGAGGTAATCATGTCTTAGGCCTATTCTAGATGACATTTTTCACACTAATTTAAGATCGCAGATAAAATTTTAATTTGCTTCTAAAAAGGCAAATTTATCAGAAGGCATAAACAGAAAAATTTTTTTTTGCACCCTAGGGAATTATCAGATGCAATTTCAAGTTATTTTGTTTTGAAGTTGATTCAGTGGCAGTTGTGCCAAGACATACTATGTACTAAGAGGAAATGAAGGTTTTTGTTTTTGTTTTTTAAACATCAAACTATATAGTTGTCCTTTACTTATAAGAATATACATAGATCAAAGATAAACATAATCAGTGGTTTATTACGTATATTATAAAAGGAGTGTGCTAAATTTTTAGCAATGCTTACTTTCTATCTCTAATTTTACTTAGGTAAATTATTTAATGATGTTTGTTTTATGCAGAAACTGGGATATGTCAGTTTTTAATAAGTATGATTTAATAAAGAATCATATGTTTCAGGGACCATGATCTATGGCATGTAATAAAAACACTATGGAATAAGAGAAGTTTAACTGAACACTGATATGCTTTGGGATATTTCTTAAAAATAGTATTAACAATGACAGGTTTAAAAAAAAAAATGACAAGTTTTACTCCCTCCCTTCGGCATGTGAACACAACCATCTAGGTGGGAGGCATAAACCTCTTTCCAATTTCCTTTTTATATCCTGAAGTACCTTTCATCTCTCTTCTTCCTCCACATAACTCATTAGTCATGTTTCCAGATTTTAGCCAATTGTTCTCTGTTAATATCCCATGCCCATCAAGAAATTATGGCAGAAACTGTGTGCGTATATGTGTATATATGTGCATGTGTGTGTGTGTGTGTGTGGCGGGGGTGAGGGGAGGGTACTACTGTGGTGGGATTAAAATGACATTGAAAATTCTCCTGGCTCAGATATTCCTATGCCATTAGGGCACATGTTTCAAATCCCATCACTGTACTCATTCCTTCAGGGTAAATAAAGTAAGAGTCATTCAATATTCACATTAGTTTTAAATGCTTATATATAATTTATGAAACTGTTTCACAACATTTTTATTCTCCAAGAGGTGACAGGAATCATTCGCATAGAATTAGGTAATGTTAAAACTAGAATGTGAGCTAATGCTCATTTGGTACAATCTGTTCATTTTTATAGATGAGAAATAGGGATAAAGCCTTGCTCAAGACCATAAAAGAGAGTGCTTCGACTCTTCTAATTCTTACTAAAAAGAGCTGTTTTTCACTCTAATCACAGTACTTCTCTTTTCCATATTGACTGGTATTTCCAGAAATGCAGGACCTGAACTTTTGCAGCTGTTGTCCTTTTCTCAAATTATTTGAAACACACTAGAGAACAAACATGATGACTATTTGACACTTCCACCACTGAGGAAGGTGATGTTTCTCATGACAATATAGATTTGCTTCTTTTCAAATCATGGGGACCAAGAGCTATGATTGTGTGGAGCTCAATAAATGAAAGACTGCTGACAAAATGATTTAATACAGACCATGTAAAGTGTCAATTATTAAATGCTTCATACCTAGTGATAAGGGACAAGGAGAGATAAATTACCACTTTGGTGACACATTAGAAAATATGCTTAGCAGAGATGAGGCACATGAATTGTCAAGTTAGAAATGACTCCATTAGAAGAGTAAGAATCATGGGAAAAGAAAGAAACAGAAAAAGGCATGCTTTACATTGAATGACAGTGTGAGAGATTATCCTGGATTTTCCTGACAAATTAAGTAAACACAGAGCTCATTCTTTAACAGAATTTGGGCCCTACAGGGTTATTTCCCTAAGAGCATATCTTTTTACTGCTGGTATACTTAATATTGATTCTTAGTAGCATTCAAACTAAGATTATAATTTTTCAAAATAGAAATAAAGATAGACAGCATATAAACAAATTATAATCTCAACAGTTTATGTAATTTAATAATTAATACCATTCAGCTGTAAAATAATCTTATCTGTATTCAGTGCTTTTAATAATTCCCACGATATTTTTATTTAATGAAATGTCATATAAACAATCTGCTTTTACCTCGTATTTCACGTTAATGTACACAAAGTTTTAGAGTGCATAAGATTACAGTAGATCTTTAGGGTTAATTTTGTTATATTACATATTTGCCACCTTCCTGAAGAAAATTTCCTTTCTTTTATGCTCTAGGGTACTGCTCCTCAAACTGCAATGAACATACACATCATCTGAGAATCTTGTTAAATTTGGATTCAGTAGGTCTGGGCGTCTGCATTTCTGACAGTCTCTCCGGGGAAGCTGGGGTTGCCGCTGTACGGACTACACAGTGGGTGAGTAGCACTGCGGGCAGGGTTTCCAGACTAGCAAAACTTTGCAGCACCTGGGAGGTTGTTCGAAAGACAAATTCCTGGGATATCCCAACACTTGCTACATGTTAATCTCCAGGGATGGGGCCAGGAACCCCAGGAACCACTATCAAATGATACTTATTCTTCCAAAGCTTTCTTTCTTTTCTTTTCCCTTTTTTTTCCTGCATTTTTTTAATGCAAATTGGCCTTAAAACTGTATATAATATATACAATGTTAAATTTATTTGGTATTTTGCTTAAAATTCTTGACAAGTTTTATGATAGTCACAGGTTTTTTTTCTTTTTAACTAATAGATGTGGACTCAATTTAAAATGTAATTCAAAAGCAGAAAAACACAGTGTAAGAAACTGATAAAAAAAATGTAGTTTTTAACATAGGTTCAGTTTTCCTCTTTTTCCAGTATAAATCCCCCCTACAAAAAAGCAAGCATATCAGTTGTATGAAATTCTACTGTATATCAATATTATATTTATAATTAATTAGGTATTTAATTATGGCTTAATAAATTTCCTGGTTTCTATAGAATTCTACCAAATTCAGTATTTTTTCTTTTAAATTTACATTGCTTTAGAGTAGGTGATGTTTTTCTATGCAATTTAGTTAAAGCTTTATTTAAGAAGTGGTTAATTTCTGAAGTGGCTTACTAAAACTTCATGCACAATGCATAATCAAGAAACATTTCTGATGTATTTTTCTATCTATTTATACATGTATATATGTGTGTGTACATATATATATATATATAATATATCATTTTAGATATTAAGCACTGTGTAATTAACCAAGCCCTAATTTTCCAGAATTTATTTTCTTCTAGTAAGTAGAGGAGAAAAAAATTAAATGAGTACCATTATTTTGAAGGCCTTAATCTACTTGACATCAAATATATGAAAATGTATCCATATTTTACTTAATAATTTTTTGTTTATAATATTCTCTTTTTTTGGATTTTAAATTTAGCCCAAAGTAACTAATTTAATAGCTATTGCTTATGACAATCATTATGTATTTTAGGAATTCTTGTGAATCAAGAAAACTAACCTTTAAATCTTAAAAAATATATAATCTTTCTTCTAAAACAAAACATACACTTACCATATCATATCAGCAATTGTACTCATTGGTATCTATCCAAAGGAGCTGCAAACTTCCATCTACACAAAAACCATACCTGGATGTTTACAGCAGCTTTATTCATAATTGCCAAAACTTGGAGGTAACCAAGATGTCCTTCAGTAGATGAATACATAAATGAATGGTGGTATCTCTAGACAATGGAATATTTGTCAGTGCTAAAATAAATGAACTATTAAGCCATAAAAAGACATGGAGGAAATTTAAATGCATATTACTAAGTGGAAGAAGCCAGGCTGAAAAGACACCTGCTGTATTATTCTGGATGACATTCTGGAAAAGGCAAAACTATGGTGACAGTAAATAGATCATTGGTTGTCAGGGCTAAAGTGGAAGGAAGGGAGGGGTGAATAGGCAGAGCACATAGGATTTTTAGGGGAGTGAAAATATTCTATATGATATTATAATGATGGATACATGTCATTATACACTTGTCCAAACCCATGGAACATTCTACACCAAAGTGAACCCTAATGTAAATTATGGACTTTGAGTGATAATAATGTGTCAGAGTAGGTTCATTAATTGTAACAAATGTACCACTCTGATGTAGGATGCTCATAGTGAAGGAGGTCGTGCATGTGTGGAGACAAGGGGCACATGGGAACTCTGGAATTTCTGCTCAGTTTTGCTGTGAACTTAAAACTGCCCTAAAAAATAAAGTTTTTAATTAAAAAATGTACAATTGAAACCTTATGCATACAAAATTTTATAATTAATGAAGTTAACATGATGTTTCCATGTATATTCAATTCAACTTTTTAGCTTTTCAATAAGCTTTTTATTGAAGTTAAAAATACATATAAAAATTACACATTATAGTGCACACCTTGATGAGTTTTTAGGGTATGAACACATGGAAGTTTAAGATGGAGCATGAACAATATTAGCTTTATTTCACTTGCATATTTAAGGGTCTCTCTCCAGCATTCCTGCTGCTGGGCTCCTTTGGGAAAGATGTTATATCACACTCTTCTGTGAATTCCTATGTCTGTATTTATAGGTGTATAGTAAAAAATCATTGAAAATGTAAGAATGAACAAACATAAAATAGCCATGTTAATTATGACAATGTTTTCTCAGTTAGACAATGTTCTTAATAGGCTCGTATTACCTTATTTGCTGTTCATAAATCTTTCTAGTAATGAGTATCAGTAAAATATCAAGGAAAAAAGTAGTACGTCAAGAAATACTTTGTCATTGGCATTATTTAGAATTGCTGGATGGTAATAATGAAAAACAGAGTAAACTTTATTTGCTGTTATTACTGCATTTAAATTCTCTACAGGCAGGTCTTATTTCCTGAAATACGAGAAACCTACATCCACTACTCTTCTATGTTCCACTGAGAGTACCTACCATTACATATACATATAAAATTATTACATGTATAATATATTATCATTCCACGTAATATATATTTGTTGCAATGTAATCATTATAAACTAAAACTTTCTTCACAATAAGTCAACCTCAAGGTAAATTGAGAAAAAATGAAATATAGTGACCACATAGAAAGATTAGAATAATTTATAAAAGTACTATGGTGTAATTACAGTATTTTGTTAGTCTTTTGAATAAAGGTAAGCATTTATCTCTCTTGCTCTGTTTCCTCTCTTTCTATTTCATTATAGTTTACAAATATCCTTTAGTATAAGCCTGGTATGACCTGGTATGTTTAGTATGACCAAAGCATATGATATTCCACCATTTTTTAAAAATCGTTTGCAATATTGGGTTCTTAAAGCAATAAAGATCAATAATAACTGTTATCAAGTTCATCCTGTTACATTCTATGCTCAACCTTTTGTTTTTTATCTATTTATTTGATAATAACATACAGTATTTACTGTATTTTTTATGGTAGGATATTTAAGGAATAATATTTCAAACATAGAATTGATTAAGGGACATATTTGTAGGCAATCTAGTGGAAATCACCTTTCATATGACTTGTTTAGAATAAGAATACTTCTTGTTTTCTATTAAGAATGATTTTTTTCTTAAGAAGAATTTATGGCCCTAATGGCAGAAATAGTATGCATACGAAAAATTGTCCTGCCATCCCAGCACCTTTAATCAATCATTTAATTTTGTTACTTATATTTTTATAAAGCTTGTTCTTTGTGGGTTTTTTGTATTTTTTTTATTGAGTTATAGTCATTTTACAATGTTGTGTCAAATTCCAGTGTAGAGCACAATTTTTCAGTTATACATGAACATACACATATTCATTGTCACATTTTTTTCCACTGTGAGCTACCACAAGATCTTGTATATATTTCCCTGTGCTATACAGTATAATCTTTTTTTTATCTATTCTACATATGTCTGTCAGTATCTACAAATTTTGAAATCCCAGGCTGTCCCTTCCCACCTCCCACCCCCTAAAGCTCATTCTTTGTTCTCTCTGTGAAGAATCTAAAACACTCAAGGTGCTATCAGCAAAGTTATCTGAGAGTAATGACTAAGAGTGTAGTGAATAATCAGATATAACTGGGTTTAAACTGTTACCTAGTGGTTTTGCAAAATTGATCTCATTCCTGTATACCTTAATTTATAAATATTCTGCAAA
Organism: Camelus bactrianus; assembly: GCF_048773025.1. Lineage (NCBI taxonomy): Eukaryota > Metazoa > Chordata > Mammalia > Artiodactyla > Camelidae > Camelus > Camelus bactrianus. Next base: position 79,578,962 of record NC_133540.1, read on the forward strand.
ACAAAGATAATACTGCAATACACTTCAGGATTATTCTCAGAAAATTAGTAAATTGATATTTGTAAGATGCTTATTTTAATGTCTGAAACATGAAAAGAATAATATCAGTCTTTGTTATTATTTATCATGTCCTTTTTTACTGGTATTATAATTAGTCGTTTTGACAGCATGCTAAGAAGGAAGTTTAACAGCTGATTCAAGGGAATGCAAAGGAGAAATGCCTGAAAATTATGCCTGGATACTTCTGGTTTTTCAGCCAGCACTAAATAGGGAGCAGGGCCAAAGGCTGCCAGACTCTAATCAATGTCTTAAGTCCATCATCAATCAATTTATTCAGATCAGAGACCAAAGACTTATAAAATCCTCCCTACAAATTATAATTAAGGACAACTGAAACAATAAGCCTTACTTTTCCTACAAAGTAATAGCAAAGTTTTATCAATTCTGACTTCGATTTTATTTTTACTTCTATTAAGACTTGAAGACAAAAGACTGACAAATATTTTCATCCTTCTCTGTTGGCTTAGCACAGTCTCCTAATTCAGCAGTAATTTAAACAATTAGGTAACAGAAACTGGGTAATAAGGATGATAGTTCCTGTAACTTCTCACTCGTATTGTTTTTTTCTTACCATGTTTTTTATCCCATTTTTGAAGCATTTTTTAAAAAGTGCTTCCAACCTGGGAGCAGAAATGACAACATGGTGTGTTGGTAGCGATTAATGCCTGTCTAGAGAGCACAGTGAAACATGAGTGCCTTCAATATCACCTAGGCAAGCATTAATCAGTACCTCAGCACAGCCTACAGCGACTTTTTGTGATAATAAAAAAGAAATTTTTCCCCAAAATGTATGTCAAAAATGTGTGTTGCAAGTATTTCTCTAGAAAGAAACAGTTTTTGATGAAAGCATTTCCTTTTTATATGAAATGAAACATTTTCTGATTTGACACACAGCATGTCAGTTCTGGGTGGTTAGGAAAATATACCACTTATCATTGAAAAAAATGAGTGGCGGTTGTAAATTATATCAAAGCCCATTACACAAAGAGAATGTTCCTCAAAGCTAGGTAATACCACATATATACATAAGGGTTATCAAAAACCCATTAAATTCGACCCTTTTAGGTTTTCCAGCTGAGATTAATTTCCCAACATAACATCCCCCTTTTACAGAAAACCTTTCTTTCTCAGAAGCTCTTGTTCTCATGGGACCTTTCCACCATTTCCCTGATAGCCAGGGGCTAACCAGCAATCCTTCACAATCTCGTAAGGCATTTCATTTAAATTTATATTGAGAAATTTATAGTCTTATTAAGTTGTCTTCCCCTGAGATTCATTTTGCCGTGTTTCATTGGTATGTCATTTTAAATAGGTGCCATTTAAAAGCTTGCCCCATATTTTTATGGGCCACACTACAATCAAATGAGGTTAAATCAAAACTTGAATGTTTCCATGTGGATAACCAAAGAAGATGTTTTTCAGTACTTTGGTTTTGTATCACCAATTCACATGTGCTGCTTCAAGTTTCTGTGATCCCTCAACATATGTAAGTCTAAATCTTACAATAAAGATAATCATTATAAATGATTAATAATTGTGCCCATATTAAAAAACAACATAGTCAAGGACTTAATAATTTAATATTTTAACAAGTGTTTTTTCATCTTAATATGGTTTACTTGATCACTGAGACAGTATTTCTTAATCCTGGTAATTAGTTGAGACATTTCTCTCCTCTTTTCCAAAGCCAGATGTTTCACTGTAAATCTGCAGACTCAGCAAAGATCCATAAACTCACGTCAGCTGTAATAGTGAGTTTTGAAACCTAATCTATGTGTCCTTGAACAAATTATCTTTTCTTTATATTCTGGTGAAAAAAGATCAAGCTATTCTGAAAAAACTGAGATTCCTCAAATCTGACACGCTAGGAGTCTTCCCCTCTGGGAGCTTCTGGAAGCAGTTCAAAAAACATCAGTCTACAAGAGGGGCCCTTAGCAGTCATCCTCAGCAAGAAAACTATTCAGAAGATGATGACGATAATGACTATATTAGTTTCCTGGGACTGCTGTAACACAGTACCACAAATTGGGTGGCTTAAAACAACAGAAATCTATTGTCTCATGGTTCTAGAAGCTAGAAGTTCAAAATCAAAGTATCAGTATGGCCATACTCTCTCCTAAGACTCTAGGAAAGAATCTCCCCTGTCCTCCTGCCCTACTTTCTCTTCTCATTTCCCTCCCTTTCTTGATCTCTTTCTATCACTTTTTGTTTTCACTGAATCTTCCTGGGTTATCAGGAGTGTCATGTTAGTAGAAGTTACATGTGAGAAAATAAATAACTCATAAGAAATTGTTGGTATAGCCAAAAGATGTGCTAATTTAGAAATAAAAGACAATAAATTTTGACATCAAGTAACTATGTAATATTAAGCATACCAATTAATTACCTTGGGACACAGTTTTCTCATTTATAAAATTTAAAAAAGGATTATTCAATTATCGAATATATACAGCAAGTATACTTCAAGAAGATATACGAAGGAGATGCCAGCAGAAAAACGTTTATTTTGAAATTGCTCGTAAAGCCATGCTATTAATCCCATTTAATAAATTACATATGTATATCCTTAAATGATTATCTGTGTTTGCCCCAAAAGATATATCAAAATGAAAATTAGAAGATAAGACTAAGTAAACTGTGGAAAGAGCAGTGATCCCCAAATTAAAAGTGTCATATTTAAAGCTTACATAAATTAAATAGTGGAGGATAACTCATTTATTTTAGATACATTATTCCAATTGGTGGTTTTTGAAAGTCTGTAATAAACATTTGAGAATGTCTAAATCAATTTTAACATAATTTAAAGGTTTATTTGCTTGTATTTTTGAAAAGAAAATCAGTCTTCTCCCCAAATTATCTGATACTAATGTTTACAATTTTTAAGTAAAAATGGATGCAAAAAAAAAAAGCACTTAAAGAACTATACCGTCCCTTAAGGGAGCACATTTATTGAGGGCCTGCATATTAGGATTTCTGTTAGGAGATTTGCATGCACAATCTTATTTAGGCTTTATCAAAACTCCTAAGTGATATGTGATCATTTCTAATATTTAGGAGGAGAATCTGAGGCCTAGGAAGTTGAGTACTTAATAAAATTACATAGTTTAAAAGGGGATGAAAGTGAACTACACACTCTGATTTATCTGAAGCCAAACCTAATGTCATTTCCTCAGTATGAAGGTGCCACTCAGACAACAGGCAAAATGTTTGAAATTTTGTCCTTGCTCTCAAGCCATTTGCAATGTCTTTTGTGAAAATCACATATGTGAAAAGTTACTATCTTTCACTTGTCTCCATGTTCTACTGCTACCATCCTAATCCAAGTCACCATTCCCCTACCAACACACACATGTAAATTGTTACAATAGGCTACTAAGCAGTTTTTTCTTATGAACCCTTGTTTCCTCAATCCAATTCTAATAGAAACAGCCAAGATGATAGTTTAAAAAATATAAGCATGATCACTGCAGTTCTTTGTGTTAAAATTCTGTAATGACTGTTCAATGCTCTGAGGATAAAATTCTATATAATATAACCTGGGCTTGTCTTTCCAGCTGCTTGGTATACATCTTACTCACACCACTGAAGTTGTATGATGTGCTATTTTTTCACCTGGACAGCTCATTGCAGAATAATATTTATATATCTTCTAGGTCTCAGGTTAAATATCATTTGTGCAGACTAGGTCATTATTTTCCTTTTCAACACTTTTAATTCTAGTTTAATTCTATGTTTAATATCTATTTCCCTCCCTAAATAGTAATCCCATGAGTTGTGTCTGTATCGTTTACTGCAGAATCCACTGTACTTGGAATAGATTTGGTGTTCATTCATTCATTCAACAAATTTTTGTTGAATTTCTACTTGGTACTAGGCATAATTTTAGACACTGGGAATATATTAGTGAACAAAATAGATAAAAACTATTGTATTCATAAAGCTTTCATCATAGTGCACAAAAAAGACAGTATACAATAAACATAATAACTATATAAATGCATGGTATTTTAAAAGTTGGTAAGTACGACAATAAAGAATAATGGGGATTGTCAGTACAGGGGAAGAGTTGCAATGTTAAATGGGTGGGTAGGATAGGCCTCATTCAAAAGGAAGTGAAATGCTCAATAACTGTTTTTCAAAAGAATGCATGAAACCTTAAGAAAAATGATTTAATAAATGCCCCAAAAGATGTACTTATTATTATAAGATGAAAATTTGTGGAAAAATGAATATATCAGTAAGGAGTAAACTAGGAATAGTTTTATACTGGAAATGACATAAAAGCTAGGTTTTGAAGAGTATATAAATTTGAGAGATTGAGATTAAACATGAATTATTGGAAAAGCCTTTCAGTAAAAATGAAAAGTACACAGATACTCAAGGACTGGTAAATTTGACTAGCATATGAGTGAGTACAGGAAAATGCTCATAATACTTGTTGAAAAGGCCTATTAATATTTGATTTTTGAGAGCCTAAAGGTTGTAAAAAGACAAAGTCTAATACTATAAACAGTGGACATGATAAGGCAATTGTTTTAAGTGCTTATTTTTATGGCAGGGCAGTAAATATTGGAGGCCCTAATACTATTTGAGAATCTAAGCAACCAAACAAAAAGGTAATAATAACTTAGATCAGGGTGCTGGGAATTTAACAGAACGCAGAATGCACAGGTTTTTGGCAACTATTAGGATATATGATGTGACAAACTTTAAAAAGTAGAGTATTACTTCTAAATATTAATTCTGGGTAATTATAATATTGGACCTGCCAGTTACTAAGAGTAGAGTTGGGATAAGAGTTCATTTGTGGGAAAATGACAAATTTGGATTTGGTTATTATAAATATGACATTCCATTGTATATTTAGGTCATTATCTTCAGCATTCTATGGAAACCACTCATAGAACTTGAAAAAATGATTGTGATTATAGACACATTTGTTCACTATCTCCAACTATTGTCTATGCAGCTAAGGGACTGATGAAATATATTAGACAGAAAATGTAAAGAGAAGAATAAGGATTTAAAACAAAATACTAAAAACACATATTATATAAAAATAGACAAAAACCAAATTTCTTCTGTGTACCAGAGGGAACTATATTCAGTGTCTTATAATCTTTAATGAAAAGGAATATCAAAGCAAATATAGGTATATATATGTATGACTGGGACATTATGCTGTACACCAGAAATCGACACATTGTAACTAACTATACTTCAATAAAAATAAATAAATAAATAATAAAAACACAGATTAAGAAAAGAATGCTATAACAAAGAGGAACAGGTGTCAAAGGGATGAATAAGAAAAAGTGGTCCAATAAATAAGAAAACTAGAAGTACGTAGACTATTAAAGCCAAGGAATGAAATGTTAAAAATAAGAGAATTGAAATGCTATAGAAAAAGGTAAGAACTAAACAATGGGCATTCATAATCTGGAAATAATAAGGATACTGACTACTTTTAGAGGAGCATTTGTTGAAATATGGAATAGAATGATGAAAATAGACTTTTATGATGTATTAAGGACTGACTGGATTGATATTTGAGAAGAAATCAGGACAGAGTGTCTTTCAAGAAATTTGGAAATTATATAAACACAAGATAATTAAGTAAGCAGCTGAATTCAGAGAGATTATTTTCTATTTAGAGAAGTAGTGGGTATGCTTATGTTTTTGGGGGTAGAGGAACTAAAGGACAGGGAAAGAGAGAAAAGAGAAGAAAGTAATTTTCTAGAGGAGAAAAGAAATAATGGAAACCTGTTATTAGGTGAAAGGATTACCTTTAAGAGGCAGGAGGTCACATCCGAGAGAAAAAGAAAAACAGGAGAATGGAAAATAAGTTTAAAGATGAAACTCAGAGAAAGTATTAAAATAGAAAATCAAGAAGACATGACACAGGATTGGCTACAGACTGATATGTCCAGAAATGTAAGGGTCCTGAAGATATGATGCCACAAAGAAGCCAAGGAGACAGTTAATGGTCAGGAAGGTATTGAATCAAGTAATGATGAGAGGACAATGTAAGCATATATTTGGCACTGAGCAGGTTTGGTAAGAGATAACAAAGGCCTAATAATAGGAAGTAAGGTTCATGGCACACTGGAAGAAGGTAGACAGGACCTTGGTCCCAGAGGACCCAGCAGTTCCAGACAGACTACTCAAACAATAGTGAACATGATGACGTCTACTTCTAAAATGAGTGAAAAGTGACCAGAAGAGGGCTATACTGTATTGACTGGAAACCACAAGTTAGAATATAAGAAGCATTGCTGTTTATTTGTCTTTAAGACTCCTCATGTTTGAGATGCTGCCTATTTCTGTAGTGTGACAATAAGATTTTCCATCATGACAGGATTATAGTTACAATTTGTGATAAGGTCTATCAACATGCAGAAATAGGTGAAACTCAGAAGAAGAGAACCAATGGTATGTGATGTCAAGCAACGGTGCAAATTTGATTGGTTCTAATCCATGGAGTACATTTTTTTTCCTTCTCTCTCATTCTTCATTGAAGTGTTTGAAAATACCTGCTGCTTTACTTTCAGTGATCTGTATTATTTACCTCCTTGTCTGTTTTTTTGAACTTGTGTCAAGATCATGAAACAGGTATCATTATTTACATAGGTGATACTTAGGTGCCAACATCAGGTACTTCTCCATAAATTAATGTCCTCAGTAAAAAAGGAGTGTCTTTGGGAATTAATATATTAATTGAAGCATACCAACTATATTGCCATTCCTTTAAAAAAATTTTTGAATCATTATCAAGTACCAAGCAGACAGCAAGATCTGTGCAATAGAACTTATTTTTAAAATAAGCAGGTCAAGGAGAAACATAGTTTATTATCATAATTTGTAGTGAATTGTTCAATGTTTTAAAAACTAACATATGCTCTCTTTACCAAGCAGTATTATTCTAGTGGCCTGAAAGAGCTAATATTATTTTGAATATAGGACATACAGAAAGGAAAATGCATAGTACATCCAGAGTATAGTTTCATGAAGTTTTATAGCAATAACTAGCAGTTTGACAAAAGAAGCATAGAAAGCCAATAGTAGTGATATCTTATGTCTGATCATTATTGAGGGAACTCAACACAAGTTAACATGAAAATGTAGTATGAATTTATTGATAATAACACCTTTAAGAAGGCTAACCATGGGGTCTCTTCTTGGTATCTACACCCAATAGATGAGAAAAAATGATAGAATAATCAGAGCCCACTGATGTACTGGGGATGTTGAGATTTAAGAGCAGGCAGAATTTTTAAGCTTGAAGGGAATAATTTAAAAAATAGAAGACAAAAATAGGAAATAGGTCAAAGTAAAGATTTCCAGAGTGAAAGATCTCAGTTGTAGAGAACCTTTCAGGTATGATATATTCCAAGGTAATCATGTATTTTGTCATTCATCAAACTTCTATTAACCCTTACTTTTAAATGCCAGGTACTCTTCTGTATACTGGGTGAAGTACAATGTACCAAATTGAAAAAAAGTCCCTGTACTCATGAAGGTCAAATTCTAATATGGAAAGGCAGACAAAAATAAACAACTAGGCATAAAGATCATGCTGTTAAGTGCTATGGAGAAAAACAGTTCAGACTTAAGAGTTAAGGCATCTGAGTAGTTCAGTAGTTGCTGTTTCATGCTGGGTGGCCAAACAAGGTATTGCTGTTATGGAGACAACTAGGAGAAACCTGAAAAAAGGAAGTATGAACAGCTGTGAGAGAGGAGTGTTTCAGATGGAGAGACATGTACGTTCAAAGACCTACGGAAGGACCTTACTTGGACTGTTCTAGGAATTGGAGCAGAGTAAGCTAGAGGAAAAGAGGTAGAATTCAGAGAGCAGAGGGTTAGATCACAAGGGGCCTTATCAGCCACGCCATACTAGCACTTTGCCCAATGGAATTTCTTCACATTAGAGTGTTTTGAGAAGATGGCTTTAATAATCTGATTTTCATTTTTGATTCACTATTGATTAATAGGAAGGAATAAGGGTATGAGAATGGAAACTAGCTATAAAGCTATTATAATAATCTAGGTGAAAGGTAATAGTGTGTTGGATCATGATGGGTATGGTGAGAAGTCAGATATAATTTAAACTTGAGCTAAAAAGATTTGCTGATGGATTTTATCTGAGCTTTGAGGGAAAGAGTAGTTAAAGATAACTCCAAGATTTTGGGGTGAACATTTGAAGGAAAGCAATATCCATATACTGAGTCTTTCAAAATTAAAACTCTAATCCCAGATTTAATTTTGAAGGTTCCTTCTGGACTAGTAACTTTCATATTTAATTACCATCATTTTAGTTAAATTTCAGGAGGGAGCAGGGATAAATAAGTATATTCAGTCCTCCCTGTTTAATGAAAGCACCAGTAATTCATTTTCTACGTACTGTCTACCTGGGATGTGTGTGGAATTTATTTGGTTTATTAAATTAATGCAAACAACAAAATTAATAATGCAAAATTTTCTAAGAAACAAATTAATGTTGTTTTTTCAAGTTATTTTAATTATCCCTATCTAAATATATCTTATGATAAGATCTAAAGTCATTTTTAAAGTCATTTTTTAAAAATTTATCTCCCAGCTTTACTTTGCTTAATTTTTTACCTGAAAGGTACACTGGAGAGAGAGCAGAGGGAGAAGAAAGAACAAGTCAATAAAAAATAAAACAGGATATGAGTTTTTAAAAGAATTAAGGACACACTTTTTGCATACACATATAAGTGTAAATTTAGTGGCAGTTCTCATCTAGTATCTGACTTACTATTGATAGGGCTACTTTAATATAAAATAAAAAGAATATAAGAAAACTGCAGTTCAAACTATGTGTCCTGTAATGATGGATGACCATGCATGCTCCAGTACTTCAGGGATGGATTAAACTATTGAAAAAGCACTCAACATTGGCTAAAGAATGGTAATATATGTGAAATTCTACAGTTAATGCATCATTAAATAATTTGCTACAACTGATTTATAGGTGCAATATACTACCCTGTGTCCAGTGCACTATAATAAACGATACCGAAAAATATACTCCCAAAACTTTTGTTATAAGCAGTCTTTTGAGTTTAGCTTAGCACTTATGTAAGTACTGAAGGCATCCTATTTTACCCTTGATAATATCACAGTCTAATGGCTTTGGGCTACAGGCCTACATTTGCTGAAACCTGTAGTCGCAAGAAAATTATTAGATTTACAATAAAGGACTAAGAAAAATGTCCAGTCCCACTAATGGTAATAGTAACTGGTAGACTTTTCCTGGTCAGAATAATAAAAAAGGGATCTAACTTTCGCTGCAGGAAAAATTCTAAAATCTAAGAAAACTGATCCTTAACTTGTACATTTTTTTTTTAATTGATGACCTGGCAATTAGCTTTGGCTGTCATAACAAACCATGATTTAACTCAAGATTAAACTCAAGATTCTGAGGGTTAGTAATTTGCACTGTGCTTAGCTGAGCAATACTCTCCTCATCAAAGTGACTCCATTTCTGGATATGAGATGATTGTTGGCTGGGGCTGGGGGAATGGACTAGCGGATGGTGGGGGAGTGTTGCTGAGCCGCATGTCTCTCATCATCAGCAAACTGGCCCAGTGTTGTTCACATGAGGACAGGCATGTGGCTCCCAAGAGCAGCAACATGCACAAGCCTCATGCACTAGATCTCTCCAGGTTTCTGCTAAATCATGTTTATTAATATCACATTAGCCAAAGCAAGCCCATGGGAAGGCACTCAGAGTTGCACCTCTTGGGGAGTGATGGAAATGTTCGCTATCTTGTTTGTGGTGGTGGTTTCACAGGTATATACATCTATCAAAATTCATCAAATTGTTCATCTGAAATATATGTAGTTTACTGTACAGGAATTATATCACAATAAAGGTGGTAAAAAAAAAAAAGTTGCATGGCAAGGGGATCCGGTTACAGGGAGGGTGTATGAGTTTGCTAGAGCTGTCATGACAAAGACCCATAGACTGGGTGGCTGCAACAACTTTATCGCCTCACACTTCTGGAGTCTAGACATCTAAGATCAAGGTATCAGCAGGGTTGGTTTCTTCTAATGCCCTGTCTCCTTGGCTAATAGTGGCCATCTTCTTCCAGTGTCTTCACATGGTTTTACCTCTGTGTGTATCTGTGTCCTAATCTCCTCTTATGAGGACACCCATCATATTAGATTACAGCCTGCCCATATGATCTCACTTTACCTTAATTGCCTACTAGAAAGGACTTTTCTTCAAATATAGTTACATTCTGAGGTACTGGGAATTAAGACTTGAGCATATGAATTTTAGGGTCATACAATTCAGTCCATAACAGGGGGAAAGATCCAAATAATTTCTTACTGCCCTGTGCAATGCAGAACATTTACCAGCTCCCCCGGCCTCTACTCACTAAATGCCAGGAGCACTCTTCCACCAGTCCTGAAGAGCAAAAATGTCTCCAGATATCAATAAGCATTCTCAGGGAACCATTTTCCCTGGTTGAGAATGACTGGTGTGAAAAAATTCTAAGCAGGGGAAAAGTAATTTCTTAAACTGACATTTAAGTTATTAGGAAGGAATAAGACATGAACTTTTAGCATCTGCTTCTATATTTTTCTAAAAGTAAATTGATTTACCAGATTTTATATTTTCTACCTTCAAGAACAGAATCATATGAGCATGAGACTGAGAATGTCCCCATTTTGAACCAGACAATACACTTGCTAAGACATGTTAGAGTGCCACAGTGAAATTTCCATAAAGCACTGACCCCAAAGCAAAGATTAGCTTCAATCTCTTAAGAATTTTATTTTCTGTGTATTCAGGGAAAAAAAAAGAACAAAAATGTCAATGAAATATTAGGATGAGAAGAAAATTTAAATAAATAAATGAAAACATAAAAAAAAGATCACCTCTTTCAACAAATATAAATGACATGGCCTTCTCTTAAAATGAAAAGAAAATAGTTTCATTTAACGTAAAAATAAAACCTAATGATAGGCTCACAATAACACATCTACATCTATATTTCATTGAGCATGAGCAAAATATATTATGTAAATACAAATAAAAATGGAGGAGTCATTACTAGTCTCAAGGACAATGGATTTCAAAATAAAAATTAGTTCATTATATAACAAAGTAATTTAACATAATAATGTAAATTAAAATAAAAACCAATTTATACAAATCCTTATAGGTAAAACCACATGTCAACATATTCAAGTGAATTAATGAAGAATACATCAAAACTTAATTTTACTTCGAGCTGTTGTATCACTAGAAGTCAATGACAGATAAGTAGGTGAAAATTCATCAAGTACAGAATATTTGGATAATGTGAACAATATGATAAAATTGTGTTTGTATGTATATAAATCAATATTTGGTTATAGATACCTAAAAGATGAGATTTTACATCCTAAAATTAATGTACCTTTTTAATGCCTATAAAACATAAGTTTATCCGATAAGAGATGAAAATAACACAAGATTTAGTCTCTGATCACAGTTTAATAGATTTAGGAATTCATTAATAAAGAGCTTTTAAAAAACTAACAAAAAAACCTATTTAGTGCAGTATCAATCTCATGAAGACTAATTGAGAAAAATAGTTTTGCAGTAATTCTGAAGACAAGTCAAAAAATAAATACAATTCTGGGAAGATTTTCACCTAAGCACAATACATAAATTGACCCGAAATGAAAAATACTTTACTTTTGATCTTGCTAAGTATCATGCTAAAAATGTTGTACTGATTTTCACTTCTACTATAAATATATGAGAACCTTTGGCCCTATACCCTTTGTGTTAAACTGTCACCCTATATGTGAATTTTTCCTTGACTCCTTACTCCTTCCCATGTACATTTGGCTGTACCTTCACTAAAAACTTGTATATTTTGCATTCTGTTTGTGATGGCAAAATATTTCAAAATACCAACCACAATAATATTCTCTGTCCTTGTATTCATCAAACATCTTCACTTGAGTACTAAAGATTTTTCATCCTGATTTCCCAGTCTGAATAGCCAGACATTAATTAATCACTGCTTTGTGGGGGAAAGACAATCATGAAGGAGGAAATGAGGAAAGAAGATCTTGATAATTAAAATTTAAAAGATACACACCTAAGCATTGGACTAAAGATGTGAATGTATACTTGGTCAATATTTTCCTACTCTGTTCAGAACCTATTGATTATAGGAGGGAGATGAGAAAGGACCACACCACAGGACTAGTATGTTCAAGAGAACACAAGACTTCTCAAGAGCAAATACGGTCTTTTGCCAGCACCCAAGAACTCCATGAAATCAGAGTGTTCACCCCACTGTCTTTCTCCGTTAAGGATTACATTCAATAGCACCCAGCCAGCTTGTATGGTCATTTATTTCTTAGGTGTCATACTTTGAATAGACAATCTATGACATTCAAAATCATCTGAGAATTAAAGTTTGGGACCTATAAATGGAGTGAGATTTCGGTAGCTTAGAAAGGCTCCTGCACAGGACTAAGATTGACTAGAGGGAATATAGCCAGAAAAAACAGTGAAACACACTTCCACTATGATGTATTAGTCTGTAAGGTATGAATTCCCTGTGGTTTACTTGTATATTAGATTACCTTTCTTATGTAAAAACCCATTAAATTGGATTTGGCTAGTTGGATATCTCACAGAGTTCATAAACGTCAAGTTATCCCCAGACTAAGTGTTTTACAGTGAGATCTGTAATATTTAAACACTAGCTGCAAGTTAATCAAAGTTGTATTTAATTGTGACAGTCTGAGAATACTTCTAAATTCTTGGCCCAGGAATGGCTCAGACTACTTTATCACAGGTATGTAACAAGGGATTGTGCATAAATCACCAGCTCCTACAGCACCACAGAGGTTTACCGTGAAAGTGAGAGAAACTGGAACTTAAGTATCAAGAACACCTAACACAGCACTTGTAGGTCACTACTACTGTTATCAATTCTAATTAGCAATAAAGTAACAGATTTCAAAAGCAATGATATTAAGTGTCAACTGATAATGCTAGCAAAGGATAACAAAATAATAGTGGTGTGATTACAAAAATCAAAACTCACTACCAAAAAGCAGAAAAAAAGAAATGGTTCCCTTCTAGGTAGTAGTCTGATCTATCAGGGATTGAAATTTCCTACACAATTCCAACTGGATATTTAGGGGCACACAGAGCCAGCCTTGACTACCATAGACATTAGATGTGTTCGCTTGTTTTCACTGGAAAAAAGGCTGAAATTAAGTGCTGCCCCTACCTCTTGTTAAAAGAGAATTGGGGGGAAATTTCCCCTTCTGGATACAACACTAGTTCAAGGTAAATGTGTGACATGGTCATTTAAGTCTTCACTTTTCTTTTCATAAAAACCTCCCTCCCAAAATGTAACCCTTTTCTCCTCCATGTCTGCAGAAACTAAGAATTTCATGCTCTCAGCACCTTAGTACTTAACCTCCTGATAACTCTTTACAAATTCACAAAATATACTAAAATATGAATGTCCTGATATAAAGAACACTTAAAATTCACAAGAAAAAAAATCTCAAAATTTTGAAAAGCATATATGAACAGATAGAAAAAAAATTAAAATAACTAAACCATAATTTAAACTATTAAAATAACTATAATAATAGTCCTATGGCATAAAAGTTTCATAACTGGAGAAATGTAAATAGTAAAAGATGTCACAGTTTTTCACCTATGAAGTTGGCAAAAGCAAAGATTCAAATGGCCATAATACTTGGCTCAGAATACACTGGGGGGAAATGCTCACCCATTATAGGATTTTTTTTTAATAGAACAATTTGGTCATTTCTATCAAAAGAATATGTTTGATGCAACTTCAATTTTTAGAATACATTTTAAAAATCTGTTTATGAATTCATAAAGATATATGGAAGTGCTGTGGTTTGCAACTTTGTGTATTTAAGAGAGAAAAGTAAGAGGAGATAACATAAATAACCACAAAAGAGGGAAGATGAAAAAATTAATATTATAACCATAAAATTGAATGGGATGGAGAATTAAAGAGAATGAGATATAATTAATTATAATGGTATAGCTATATATCCAAAACATGTTTTTAAGTGAAAAAATAGTTTTCAGCACAGACATCCTGATTACATTCATATAGTGGTTATCATAAGACAAAAGACCTAGTTGGGGGAATATGGCTTGGAGTCTTTTTTCAATACATACTTTTCTTTATTTGAAATAATTACCGTAACATTTATTAGTTGTATAATAATAAAATTTTGTAAAGTAATGATCCCACGAGTATTGATGAGTATAATATTAGGTACTTATTTAATATTCCATAAATCTGAAAGCAACATCTAGATGAAAAGCTTCCTCATGCATCAAGGCACTTGAGTAGTATCATGTCTTAGAAATGAATGCTTGGCAATATAATATAGAAGTCATCTTGATACTGAGGTAATATTCTTTTATTTTTAAATAATACCATGGAAGAGTAGGTTCTTCAGAGACTTAGATCCTAAGGAAAACGGAGCCTTCAGATAGATGCAGTGTGGTCTAGACCACTGTTTTAACACCAAAAACAGTTTGTGGAAAACATGCATACAATTCCTAAGAGATCTTCAAAAATTCAGGTTTCTGATACCTGGGACCTACACCAGATCTGCTGAATTAATAGACTGGATTAAAGAAATTATATTTTTAATAGCTCCACAGTATCAAATAAAGTTTGATAACTCATTCTAAAGTTTGTAGATCTGAGGACTAAGGTAAGGAAGGAAATGCAAAAGACTCACATAGGTCTTTATAATTTACCATTCTGAAAAAAAAAGAAAAACCAACTGGGAAACATTGAAAGTACTATTTCTTTACTGATTCTAGACATTTGGTAATTAAAATTAAGAAATAAGGCTAGTGGCTTCTTTTAGTTAAAAGCAATGACTTGCTCTAAACACTTTTATTTCAAATGAAACAATTACAATAAAAATAGGCAGCAATAGGCTTTGTAAAATACACTAATTTTAGTGGGATTTATTTAACAGTTCAATATAATTTTCTTGCTAGAATTGAAGTTTTGGATTTGTTGTTTGTAGCCATAGAATTCTTTGATTTTATGATGGAAAGCACTAGGTATAAACATATTTAATATGAATGCATGCTACCATCATTGTTGGTTGGCAAGATCTTTAAGCATTTGTTTAAATGATCTTTTACATTAGGTTCAGTAGTTTTCATCACTCCTTGTTTCTTTTATTTCCCTAAGTGATTCTCTGTGATTTTGTTATACACTGATCAGCATATAAATCATGTTGAAGAATCAACAATAATTGATAAAAGTGATGGATTCATAGTTCTTTTTCATACAATCACATTTTGGAGTCATGTTTTCCACATTCTTTATTGTTAGTTCTCATGTGTTATCTAGCTTTGGGATCTTCTATATATTAAGCTTTTAGTCTTAAAAGTAATTGAAGGAATTTATTTTTGCCAACATAAAAGCTTTTGGCTCAATTTACCCATTTTGCATAATTTTACTGCAAAGCTGTTCTCCAATTCTGCCAATCTCAATCACTTTTGTTTAAAGCATCTGGTGTAACAGCTGTCGAAGTCGGTCTTTTGCTTACCCCCTTCCTTTCCCTCTTCTCCCCCTCCCTTTCTATCGTATCCCCTGTTCATCAGGCCTCAATATTTTAATCTTTTATCCCAAAATGACTCCTGTAAAACACTCCTGAGTACTCTTCCTACTTGAATCAGATCAGTGTTTTTTTTCTTCAAGAAATTACCATGACTCAATCACTAGTATTAAAAAAGAGAGTTATGTTTTATCACTGGAAAGGATTACATGTGCATGTGCATATGTGTGTATGTAATGATGTACATGTAATAAATTTACATAAAATGTATGCAACTTACTCTATGTAAACACATCTAATAAAAATATAAAATCAAGGGCAGGTTAATCAATTGATAATTTGCCTAATATTTTAGAAAGGTGTCATGGAATTTTGACTGTGTTTCTAGGAATTTTGAAATATTACATTCTTTCTTTATCATCCTCTACTCCTCAATTTGCAATTTAACATTAAATACATTAAAAGGGTTACTGTTAATTGGATATACATACTCCTTCTATTCCAAGGACTTCAAAGTACTATTTGAGGATGATTACAAACATATGCATATATTAGAAATATTAAAATTAGATATATATCTGTGTTTATATATAACTGTACCTTGACTTTCTACACATATAGCTTGAGCCAAGTTGATATTACTTTCCTAGCATGTTCTAGCATTCATAGAAATTCGATTAATAAACAGTGTCTTTTAGAGAAAAATGCTTTGTTTTGAAACGTCTATATTTTGTTTTTATCATTAGCTCATTCTTATTGATCTTTGCCACCTCTTTCCTAAGCCATTAAATGGAAATTTAGATATTTGCTAATGGCAAAAATATGATGGCTAAACTTGTGCCTTTATTACCAGAAATATTTGATTCCTTTCTATGGCTCCTCTTCATCCTGCCAGGACAGTAATTAATACAAAAAACTATGTCTTGCTGCTTTTGTCATTGGTTGAATATTTGAGTTTCAAATAATTCTTCAGCTATATGAAAAAGAATAGTAAATGTACACCAAAGGTTTTATTCACAGTGATATTAAATGATGTGGCTGGTGCAGCAGTAACTGTGTGTGTCTGTGTTTATGTTGGCAGAGAAACAATTTCTAACATGGTAGGACTGATATTTATTAGTTCTTCTAATTAACCATAGAAAATGTTACTGACATGATATACCCAGTCTAACACTTCTCATGAGCATGTGAAAATGAAGACATGCAGAGGTTACAACATACAACAGATACAGCTCGACAAGAAATGCTGGATTTCTGAACGTCAGCTGAAAACATGTTACAGCTTCAACAGATACACTACCCTTGACAAAAGCACTGCCTGCAAATTTGGCAAATAATTAGCAGTTGGTTTTTCAAAAGGCAGGAGCCAGGAAGCAGGGCTCTTGAGCACATAAGCAGACAGCCCATAGGTAGCTCCATTTTATCAGGTTAATTGACAAAATTGTTTCTAATTAAATTAATTAAAGATGGGCTGGAATCCCCCCAAGGTGTACGTGTAAAAGGATTGAATATGCTGTTGGAGACAGTTACTTGAACTCATCATGTTCATGTTTAGTGGAATTAAATACTTACTTTCAATAGCTGGGCTTGGAAAGAAAACACGTCTTGGGAGTGTTTGTTGCTGTTTGTTTCTTTCCTTTCCTTTTCTTTTTATTCCTTGACAATTTATTTCAGTCCATTCTAGGACTAGGGCGTGTCTTTAGATACACCTGACAATTAAGTTACACATTAACATATATGAATATGTTATATATGTCAATTAAAGTAGGTCTACAGGTTTTGTGTATTTGATGTCTGTGAATTGGACTATCCACTGCAGTCCCGAAAGAGCATGGCATGATTTTACATTGGTAATACCACAGAGGTGACTACTTGAACCACTAACCTAGCTAGTGTATAGAGCCAAATAAATTTCCTAGGATGCATTTACTCTACACACCATCTGCAAGCAGCATATGATATGAGAGAAGTAAAATGGTGAGCAAAAACTGGTATCTTCTCTGCTTTCAAGACTGCAATGCCTAGAGGAAACAATCCTCATTGTATCTCTGCCATCATCTTGAGTGCATTACCATTGTGTAAAACACGCCTTAAAAAGAAAGCTTCCGGGTGGTGGTCATGGTGGAAATGAAGAGAGTTCCAAGAAAAAGATCATCTATTTGAGGTTTTGGAATGTATTCTTAGTAACTATTAGTGCTGTGCTGTATTACTATTGTTACATTCAACTATTAATTTGTTGGAGGTGGCTTATAAATACTGCACTGTGAAGCCCAGAGGGTCACGCTGAAGGGAGGAGGTCAGTGGTTTGGGGACAGAGGGAGCAAAAGGTGTGGAAGATACTAAAAATAACTCACAGTCTAGAAGAATTCCAGAGGGTATGCAGAGTTCTATGATGGATTTTTTACTCAATGTCGAAGACAGCTTACCTATGTTGACTTGAATGCCTTACATTATGTATACAAATGGCAAAATACACTTTAGATTTCAACCATGTTTTGGAAAAAATAAGAAGTAGTATATGGAGCTAGAAGGCTCTAGGAGCTTGTAGTAGGGAGCTAACTGCTGCACTAAATAGGGTGATTATGGTAGGACATATTGAGACTGAAAAGATGTTACTAGATTTTGTAATACTGTATATACGTTTATAATAACAAAGAAAAGGTAGACTATGTAAAGTTTTTCTCTAATCCATTGTTAATGGAGCTATTATGCATTTCCTTAGATTCTACTACAGCATATTTAAGGTTCCACTTGGTTTTGGAGGCACCTTCTAAATCATATTTCTTGTTATCTATCTATCTACCTACCTACCTATCTACTTTAGGGCTGGATAAAATTCAAATATAGCTTCCCTTTCCAAATGGAATATATTCAGCACTTCACTCAGGGCAATGCTTTTTAATTAAGACATACATAGTCAGCCAATGCAACCATCTGTCTACATAGAAAAATCTGTATTGGTCAAAAGAACATTCCCTAAATAAAGATTTAAAAGCTTAAAATAAAATATTTCAAACCAGGAAAGAGATAACAGATCAGATCTTACTTTAAACTTTTTTTTTTTAACCCCAGAAAGACAGATAACCCTAGTTTATTGTTTTCTTTTTGGAATCATCTTTCTATATGTATAGTCAAATTCAGGCACTAGATTGCCTTATAAATATTAATTTGTAGCTAATTAGTCTTTTTATTTGAAAGAGTGCTGCAAATGTCTGGTCCGTCAAAGCAATGCATACTAATTGTAAGTAAATGCACCTTCACAATCTTCATAAGGAAATGATAGTTTAATCTTAGGACTGTCACTTCTTATTGGGATGGATGATGCCTGGCAGCTCTATGTCAAAACTAGTTGTCAGAATGGAATACTTCAAAGGCTCTTAGGTTCTTAATTGACAAAACAATAAAACAGAGAGAGACAATCCCCAGTTAAATGAATAGCCCCATGTATATGGAGTTTCCAGCACTTCATTTTACACACTTTATAACTTTATCCTTGAATAGAGGAAATCCCAAATTATATAGACCAGGATTTGGGACAAAACTCAATAGTTCTTAAGGGCACATGCTAATGAGAACTTGGTTACATTTGAATTGTTTTAATTACCACGTAGCTTGGATGAAACTATAGTTTACTCACCATCTCTTTTCTTTCATTCTAGCTGTTCTTGCACTTCAACCATGTTGTAAAATATTTAGAAAAATGTCTGGAAGATAAGTGGCTCTCTAGTTACTTTGAATCTCAACATGCACTACTAGGTACAGCATGGGTGAAGCTCTGTCTTCCTTGAGTTATTCTTAGATTTCTGACAGGTACTAGGTGGAACTCTGGAGGAAGATTAAGCAACATATTTCAGTCTACAAACTAATGTCTTTAGACTTCTAGGAATGTGCTAGGAATTACAATAACTGTTTTATATTTATGCTAACCCATGCAATCTTCACAGCAGCATTGTAAAGAATTTTCTATTATTATTGTTAATTTTTAGATAATAAAATTGCTGCTTAGAAAGGTTACATTATATAATGTAAAAAGTTAACAAACATGAATTTCAATTAAATAGAGTCAGGAGACCAGAAGGGGGATCTCTCATGCCCTGTGACTCCACAAGAGCCCAACAGGAAGAAGAAAGTCTCCTCTTCTTTGCTGGCAAAGACTCAGCCAATAGGAAGCCATGGACTCTGTTTTCTAAAGCCCTCCCAACTTCCTTTTCCCCTATATAAGAGTTTTCTCACCATTTTTGCTGGGGACTTGCATGTAGCTCACCATGGTTGCATACCCCAAATTGCAATTATCTGCTGATCCTAAATAAACCTATTTTTTTTTACTGGAGAAAAAACTGGCAGTCTGTTTTAAGTCAACACTGTAAATCACACAATATGAAAGTAAAAACTACAGATTGCAATATAAGTCAGCTTGTGCTAGAGACCCAGAGTCTTAAACACAGTGCAATGTCGATTTTTAATATTAAATTAGGTATCTTCCTTTTTAGAAAATTTCTGGCTCTCTATTCAAAGAGCTACTAAGTTCTGGAAATTCTTCCAAATGAGGAAATAAACTTTTTAATGTGAAGTATAATATTAGTAAGGATGTTTGGAAATTTCAGAAAGTAAACTAAGGGCTACATGTACACACGTAATTTCAAACTGAAATTTCAGTTGAAAATAAAACTGCCTCTTTCCTTGATATGTCCTGCCTCCCATCTATTGCATCCATCACATTCTTTTCCTACCACTCTCCCTCCCTCTCACTCCATGTGCTCAATCTGCTTATGGTTGCCGGAAAAGACAAGGCATATTTTTTAACCTTAAGATCTGGGCTAGAGAACTTGGTTTGCCTATCTAGAGCCTCTCTTCACATTTCTCCACTTTTGTCTGTTCAGCCAACGGGGATCACCAAGAGAGGATCAGAAAGAAAGAAGGTAGAGGTCCACATGATTTTACCCTGGCCTTCTTCCCTGTGGGATCAATGGAAGTGGGCTGAGTTCCTCAAACAAAGGCTCCTGGAACTCCTGTGAGGCCATGATCTTTCTTCATTGCTTTCTTTGTCTCACTTAACTGCTCTCTCATCCCCTCATTCTGTCACTAGCCCTGGGATGCTCTTCTTGTCCTTGTGGCTTCCTTACACCCTGTCCACACACTTGTAAACAGTCCCTTTATTAAACTCTTCTCCAGTTACCCATTTTGAGTGAACCATGTATTCTCTGTTAGGATTTTGATTTATACAGGGCATATGCACTTAGTATTCTTTTGTCCAGGAACACTTTTCTCCCAGATAGCTTCATTGCTATTCGTTCATTCCCATTAAGTTGTTGCTTAAATGTCACTTTCTCAGTGATGTCTATCCTGATGTTTTTATTTAAAATTATGACTCCTACCTCTATCCTAGCATCCATACTCCCCTTACCTAAACCTCTTCCTTTATAGCAATCACCACCTTATAATAATCTACCTAATTTATGTATTAATTATTCTTAATGGCTTGCTCATCATTAACATATAAGAACCATGAGAGGAAGAATATTTGTCTGTTTAGTTTAATTCACTCAGTTTTTATGACAATAAAAGAGGGAAAATAAATGAATTACAGTTCAATGAAAATTAAAAAAAACACAAAATAACTCGTTCTGAGAATATCAAATAAAAATTTAATGAGGCCCTAGCACACTAATGTTTTTCCTGTTGACTATTAGTTTCTAGGATGCAAATTCAAATCCCATTCTTAACAGACAGGAAATTTATTTAATATGGTGATACTATACTTCCCTGATTAATGCAATCAAACTTGAATTTTGATGGAAAATTATGATTTTCTGTTCTTATTCAAATGTATCCCTAGCCTAAATCTTTTGTTGTGAACCAGGCAAATCTACAGTGTCAAATGCACATCACTTCTCTGTTGTCTTATAAATACCTCAAGCTGAAAACATCTCAAACTGAATTCATCTTTCTCTCCCACAAACCTACTCAGCTTCCTTTATCACTTAACTGAATTGCTTAACTATTCAAACAGTTGCTAAAGCCAAATGTCTAAGAGTCATTCTGGACTCTTCTTTTTCTGGTTAAATCTTCTACACTGATCCATACATCCATCAACAAATACTTTCTGAGTACCTCCTAGACCCTATGATACATAAAATATTTCTGTCCTTATCAGACTTACATTTTAGTGAAGTAAAGAACTCATAAACATGTAAATCAATCAGTAAGCAAAATAATTTCAGACTGTGATAATTCCAAACAAGAAAATAAGAGTGCTGTGATAGTGTAAATGGAGGGTGGGTAAGGAATCACTGAAGAAAGGTCTGAGGAGATGATATCGAAGATGAAATGACTGTTGTCAGGTGAAGTCAGCTATGCAAAGATAAAGGAAGAGAGTCTAGTCCAGGAAGAAGAAAGAACCAATGCACATACCCACATCTTTGGGCACATTCAGAAAACAGAGAGGAAATTAGTGTTGATGGATCACCAGAGTGCTAGAGAACATACTAGATGAACCTGATATATTAGCAAGGACAAGGTGAACTAAAGATTACGTAAATTATGTCAAGACTGTGGCTTTTATTCTCAGTGTGAGGATAAAACATTGAGAGAGCCAGTGACTTACTAAATCTATGCAAGTGTCTTCAGATCTCTTGACTCTGTTTTCCTCTTACTTCAACTCATGGCTAGCTGTTCCTTCAGTTCAGGCCATGATTAATCCAGTCATTAATTGAATTAATCCTTTAATTGTTCTTTATCCATACTCCCTCCAGTCTTTCTATCCTCTAACTCTACTCTTGCCAATAAAGCTAAATTTACTCATTTTAAGACTTTATTTTTAGAGCAGTTTTACGTTCACAGAAAAATTGAGAGGAAGGTATAGACATTCCCTATATATCCCTGGAGATACATACCTGGGGGTCAGGCTTGGTGCTGATCACTTGTTTGTTTTGTTTTAACAGACTTCCTTTCCTGTATACTGCCTATCCCCACACAGCAACAGTTTCCTTCACTACTGACATTCCCCATCACAGTGGTATATTTGTTACAATCAATGAATCTACACTGACACTTCATTATCACCCACAGTCCAGTTTACATTACAGTCCACTCTTGGGATTGTGTTTTCTATGGGTTTGGACAAACGTAGGATGACATGGATCCACCACTACAGTATCACACAGAGTACTTTCACTGCTCTAAAAGTCCTCTGTGCTGTCTATTTATTCCTCTCTGCCTCCCAGCCCCCAACATCCTGGGGCATTAATCATTTTACTGTCTCCATAGTTTTGCCTTTTCCAGAAGGTCATCTAATCGGAATCATACAGTATATTCTTTTTAGATTGGCTTCTTCTACTTAGTAATACTGGTTTGTATACATTGACATCTAACTTACGGTGGAATATTTAAGAAAATGTGATATAAATATATATAGAGAGATTTCTAATTTGATAAATATTTGAATGATCTCAATAAGGATAAATCACTGAAAACTACTTTCATGAATGTAATTCAGAGCGATATCTATTTACTCGTTTTAATGAATGAAGTTAATAAATATGTATATGTAATTTATCATTTTGACAATGATGTTGCTTTTTTCTTAAATAAGCTATTTAATTTAGAATAGCTTTAAATTTATACAATTAGCCACATCCATTTTCTCTATTATTAACATCTTATGGTAGTATAGAACACTTGTTATAATTAAAGGACCAATACTGATAAATTGTTATTAACTAATGTCCATGATTTATTCAGATTTTCTTAGCTTTACCTAGTATCATTTTCTGTAGCAAGATCCCATCCAGGATTATCACACTGCATTTCGTCCTTCTGTCTCAAAGCTAAGACTTACTGGACTATGACAGTTTCACAAACATTTCTTATTTTTGATGACTTTAATAGGTTTGAGGAATACTGGTTAAGTGTTTTGCAGAATATCCCTTTATTGGGACTTGTCTGATGATTTTCTCACAATTAAACTGGTTATGGATTTTGTTGAGGAAGACCAATAGGAAAAGTGTCATTCTTATTACAGCATGTTAAGAATATACACTATCAACATGACTTATCAGTGTTGAAGCTGACCTTGATTGCCTGGCTGAGATAGTGTGTCAGATTTTTCTATCAAAATGTTAATTCTCCCACCACTTTCCATACTGTAGTCTTTGGAAGGAAATCACAATGCATAATCCATACTTTTGGAGTGGGAAGATAAGCTCTACTTCCTTCAGAGAGAGCTATCTACATAAATTATTTGGAATTCTTATACATGAGATTTTTCTATAGAGTTTCTCTCTTAAATAGTGTTTATATTTTTATCCTTCAAATAAAGGTCTTATAAACTTTACATAAATATTACACAAAAATTACTGGCCTCAGAAAATTAAACCTTAACCCACAGGTAAGAGAAGGTATACATATTGTTTGTCATTTTTAATTATGACAGGCATAAGAATAAAATGCAATATACCTATTGTTTTCTTCTTTTTTTGTTAATTGTTAAGTTTTTTTCTGATAGGTGACAAGAAAGATGGATTTATGCATTCATTGCCCCCTAAATACACACACACACACACACACCCATAACTTCATATCCAGAGCCAGTCATAGACCATCTGTGAAGTAACTGAAGTTTGTCAGATTGATTCAAATCTGCTTCCCTTGTCAAAATTTCATTGCCCCTACTCTCATGCCCCTATGTTTCTCCCCGTTCATTTCTGTGAATCTTCTACATAAAATAGTCCTCTAAAGAAACTCCTTTAGGATTATTTGAGTACCTGCTTTGTATACAATTGCCATTTTAAAATAAATGAATTTAATTCATTCAGAGTAAAATACTGTTTGGCATTTTTTAAGAAATAAATTGTCATGAAATAAATGGAGATATGGAACACATATCAGACAGAAGAGGGATACATAAAATCAGATGACAGAGTGTACAATACTAATTTTGAGGTCTAATATGTGGTTGGCTTGAAATACAAGAAGATGGCTTTGAATTACAACCTAGGAAAAGTTAAGGTTGATCTCTGTTTGACAGTGAAGACAGAAGAGAGCAGTAAGCAAAAGATCAAAGAACTAAAACAGAGTTTACAAACCAATTCACTCTTAAATAAGTCAATATGTAAAGTAGTTTAGCAAAGTGATGACCAGTGGATGAAGACTTGTAAAAAAGATTCTTGCTTAGTAATTGAAAAAGAAACAAAAATTTAAAAAGCCTATCCAAGCAAATATTTAGATAAAAAAACTTGCAAAACAAGAGATAAAGTTTCCTGATTTTAGCTTGGAGCTGGTATTATTTATGCAGGTTGGCATTTTGTTTGTTGTATTTTAGAATCATTAATTTAACTAGTAGATTAATTTCTTTATACACGGACATGTAAATGCAATGATGAATCTATTTCTGTGATACATCAGTGAACTATATAAATATGCTTGCTGCCTGCACAGAGCTTACTGTAGTCAAGAACTGCTGAGGGCTCCTTACGTGTTGTCTCAGACAGATAGCAATTTGGAAACATAACCCAATGTAAATCACATTGCTTAACTTTTATGGATGCCCAGCTCTAAAATATCATGTTGCATTAAAAAATGTTTATTTGTCCTGTGGTTGAGAATGAACATACACTTAGAAACACTATAACAGTTCCTTATTGGAATTAGCTTTCTTATAAATAAATTTTTTAAGCCCAAAATAAAATTTTAAAATCATTTGTAGAAATCTCTTATGTTCCTTTTTCCTTTTTCTTCCTTTGGGATATGAACTGATGCCATCAAAATAAAATAAAATATAAAAAACAAATAAAAGAGAATTGGGATATTTCATAGATGTTACTAAGTAAGTGAATAAATCAGCATACTTCTATTTGATGTAGCAGACAATTACATTATTACATTTCATAGGATAAACCTAGTTAACAAATCATGTTCTCTTATTTCTATTCAGAGGATCACACAGTTAGACTCTATTCTTTGATAAGTATTTCCATTTGCAGACTCAGATATCAGAAAGACACTTCTCTTCTGTTCATTTCTCTCTCCTCCCTAATGCTATTTAGATTAATAAGATAAACACTGTTCTAAGTCATTTGCACTTGGCCAAGGTAAAGTACGTGGAATGAAATTTTATTCTTTCCATCCAATATAGTTCTTACTGCAAAGAAAAAAAAACACAGTAAAATGTGGAAAATAGAGAAAAATAGACATCTTAAGATGTTAATCTGATTTATAGTTTTAATATTCATTTTATTCTAATAAAATAGGAAAACAAATGTTTGTAATGTTGTCTCACATCCTAACCCCTTTGCAAATTCTTACTCCATTTATCTTACTTTGCAAATTTCTTCTCTGTTTATGTGAATATCATTTGCAGACTAATTTTATTTTTAAACTTGAAGCCCTATAAGCTTTTTGTCCGAGTAGTCCATATAGTAGTTTTATTTATCTGTATATTTTATTTATTTAGGGTGTTTTTTCAAATCTAGTCTTAATCTGGTAACTAACACAGATTGCTTTCTGTGGAGTAGAATTATTCTGAACATATCATCTACAACTTTCAGTCATCCCAGTTAGCTGCCAAACAGAAAAAATAAATAAAACTATGAAAATATTAATTACTCACATATTCTATTATTGTGGTGTAAATGAAATGAGTTGGATTGATCAAAAAACATTGAGTCCAGTGTAAAGGAAGTGTAAAATTAGACAGAACTGAGTTTAGTTAGTGGCTCTACACTTATTGTCTGTGTTCTGCCCTTGGCTTCCTTCTTCACTACAGTTCAAATACATAAAATAAGAATAGATAGTTTTTGTAAAAATAAATTTAAAAGTATTAAAACCTTGGTTGGGATAATATCCAGAATATCAATCTGTGTACTTTTCTCTTCTCCATGGTCTCACTTTCTTTTTTGTAATTGTACTTCATGTACCTCTTTTTTTCACCCTGCTTTGTAAGATATGAGTTATCTATGACAAAGGCAGACATACTTACAGCTGTGCATACTGTACTTGTGAAAGAGTCAAAAGGCATATTTTTTAAGAAGACTTTTCGAGAAGCAGAAATTAGATAAATGTTTGAGGAAATAACAGAAAAGAAGGAGAAATGACACCAGAGCCTTGGAAATTCAAGTTCTGTGGAACTGGAGATAGAAAACTGAGCCCTTTAACTTTGGGAACCAAGATAGGTGGGAGACCAGGTGTGGCTGGACAGGTCAAAATACCATGAATTTGTATGGAAACAAACTCAGGGCCAATATGCACATTTTTTACTGTCCTCTGACCAGCACCCAGCCAACTGCCCACTGATTGTTCAGCTTAGAGTAATGAATGCCTTGTTGTGTCTGAAAATTTTGTTTTAGTGCATTAATAATTTAATGAATCCTCAAAACCAAGAGAATAGAGGTCGAGAGGACTTGGACATCCTTTTGTATAATAGTACACAAAGCAGAAGCTTAGTCCCAGAAGAAGGGAACAGGGCAGAATCCATTTGAACTTGCTTCTGATCTGGACTTGGTAAGAGAGATGTGCTTCTCAAATGATCTGTAATGAAGGACCAATTTTAATTTTGTAAAATACAGTATAAACAAATTGGAATTATGCCCTTATATAGCCAGAAGTAGAAGTCATTATACGTTTTAAAGTAATAAGATACACATTGTTCCCAATGTGGCATTTTAAAAACATATATTAAAAAGAAAATAGCCACGTATTTATCTAAAAAGAATAATATAAAATTTATCAATTTGTTAACAAAGAGAAATCAAACTGGTAAAATCTAGTTTTATTTTCTTGAGAGTACTGTGGTACCATTAATTATGATACAATTTCTTATCAAGGAACTTTATTATATAACTTCTAGGCATAGCAGACTATTATACAGGCTTAAGACATATTGTGTATATTTCTGAACTATATTTTCAGATTTAAAATGGCTAGTTGAAAGATATATAAAGTTAATTTTTAGCCTCATAAAATAGCATAAAATTGAGTTAAAATTCCCCATTGTAATAAGAGTTCTGAATGGCTTCTTCTTACTGAATTTATAAATGCATTTTAGAAATGAAAAAATTCCCAATAAATAGAATGTTGAGGAAATAGCCTTTAAATAGATAGAGGAGTGTAATCTCCCTTCTCATTGTATTAAGCAGATTTTCAGGGACATACAATCGTTGTCATATCATGTCATGAGAAAGGGATTCATAACCACAGTGATACAATGACATTTCCTGAGTTTAGATCAATTTGGCAAGGTACATTTTTAGTTTATTTCAAGGTTATCAACTGAGTAAATGAAAACACATTGCCAGTTTATTTATCCTCCTACTTTATGTGCTTTCCTTGGAAAAAAATAATTCTGTGTGGTTTATTCCCTATTACATCACAGTTGCCTTCCTGGATTATAAAGGAACTTATAACAATTCAAGATTTGTAAAGTATGCTTGAATTAACAGATGTCTTCTTTTATTGAGGAATGTCCTTGGGTGTCTAGATCAATGAAAGTTTAGAAATACTAAGGAAAAGGCTGTTTTAGAAACAAAGCTGTCTGTCAGGTAGAAATAGCGGCTTACTACCAGGATAGAACTCATGAGTACACTGATAAGTTTACTAAGCAGATAAGATAAATTACAGATCCGGGAGAAGATGGCGGAGTAGAAGGACGCTCGCAGGTCACCCTCTCCCACAAATACACCAAGACCCACATCTACAGACCCACTCAGCCAACCAGAGCACCTGTGGAACTCCGACAAAACATCGCCCTCTTCAAAAGATAAAGACGCCAAAAATCTGGTAGGAGAAAAGGAAAAAAGAAAGAACAAAAGGCAAAGCAGCGCGGGGCGGGTCCCGTGGGGAGGGAGCGGCAAAGGAGGACTGGCGCTCACTCGCTGGGTCTCCCCTCTCCAACTGAGAGGCCAGCGGGACAGAGGGGGAGCCTCCGAGGCTCGGATCTGTACAGAGCAGCCCTTGACTAACAGAACTAAGTTAAACGGGCACAGAGCGTCCCCCCCGACACCCAGCCTGAAACGCGGGCTGGCAGCCGCAGGCAGGGCCAGGCTGCACAAGCCAGGCGGAGGACGGAAGTGGCTGCACGGAGGCAGCCCCGGGGGAACGCAAGGGGCTGCGCGCCGTGGCTGTGGGTGCACAGGGCAGAACAACCTGGGCCCTCCATAAAACAGCAAGGTTGATGTGCTCTCGGGGGAAGGGTGCACACCCCCATCTCTGAAAACCTGCGGAAAATTTTTGGGGGAAGAGATGCGGGGCTCAGGCACAGCCGCCATATCCTCCACACAGAGCACTCAGGCGGGGGCGGGGGCGAAACCTGCATCCGCACCGAAGGGCTTAGCAGCCTCAAAGGCCAGACTGAGACTGGCCTGCAGCCCGGGGCAGATAGGATCCTTCCATCCTGGTCCCTCAGAGAACTTGCTCCACAAAGACAAACAAGGAGCTGGGTTTTGGCTCGGAACAGGGACAGGGCTGTCCCTCGGTCTTCCCCGAGCCCACCCGCGGAGCGCCGACCAGGGCGGAGCGCGCAGTCACACAGAGCAGTGGAGCTACCGGCAGAGCAGCGGAGCTACCGGCAGTGCAGGTAGAGCGAGAGCGGCCCCCCGCCTTTTGGGCAGGAACACAGCCCCTAACCAAGGTGCTGGGAGGGGGCACGACCGGCCCTCCTACCTGGCCAGTCTGCAACATCTGACTGCGGCATCCGGAGGGGCAGCGACCCGCCCGCCCACAGCAGAGGAGAGCTGCACCTGACCCAGTGTTAGGAGGAGGCGCGATCTGCTTGCCAACAGCTGCTGGGAGCAGCACAGAAGAGGGCGCAAACGGAGGGCCTCTGAAAACAGCAAGCTGAGCTTCCAAAACAGGACGAAGACAGAAAGACTTCACATTAAAAGCACACAGACTCCAGGAGAACGCCGACAAACCCCCCCCCCTTTTTTTTTAAACTGTTTTTACCTGTTCTATTTTCTATTACTCTCTTAATCTTTACTTCTTAATTCATTTCTATTTCTCTTGGGTTTTGATGTCCTGCTATTGATTAGACACAGGTTTCAAATACATCTATTCATCTCCCCCCCACTTTTTTTGTAAAGGTTTTAAAAGGACGTCTCAACCCGATTAATACTCTGCTTCACCTCACTCTTCTATTATTCATTATACACTGTTTTCAAACCCTCTTTCTCCCTTCTTTTAAAATTCTTTCTCTCTCTCTCTTATTTTTTTTTTCTTTTTTTCCTAAGTTCTATTCCTAAATAGGCATCAGATAGATAAAATCCTTAAGGACCAAAATAAACAACTGATACTCCATAAACCACAGTGCCGGAGAGGTATGAGCAAGATGAAGAAGCAGAGAAACCTTTCCCAATTAAAAGAACAAGAGAAATCCCCTGAAAGAAAGATCAACGAAATAGACATCGATAGCCTACTAGATCAAGATTTCAAAAAAGGAGTGATCAAAGTGCTGAAGGAATTAAAAGAGATAGTGTTTAGAGATATAAAATATATCAAAAATGAAATCGAAGCTATAAAGAAGAGCCAGGTAGAATGGGTAAACTCATTGACAGAGATGAGGAATGATCTAATAGCTGTGCAAAGCCAACTAGATAATGCAGAGGAACGAATCAGTGATCTAGAAGACAGGGCAATAGAAAGCACCCATTCAGAAGAACTACAAGAGAAGCAAATAAAAAATAATGAAAATAGCATAAGGGACCTATGGGATAATATAAAGCATCCCAATCTTCGCATAATAGGGGTCCCAGAAGGAGAAGAAAGATCAAAGGGGATTGAAAAGGTTTTTGAAGAAATCATGACTGAAAACTTCCCAAACTTAAAGAAGGAATCAGATATCCAAGTACAGGAAGCTCAGAGGGTCCCAAACAGGAAGAATCCAAATAGACCCACACCAAGACATATCATAATCAAGATGGCCAGAGTCAAGGATAAAGAAATGATTCTAAAGGCAGCAAGACAAAAGCAAAGAGTAAGTTACAAGGGAACCCCCATAAGGCTCTCAGCTGATTTCTCTACACAAACACTACAGGCCAGAAGGGAGTGGCAAGATATATTCAAAGTCCTGAATGAAAAAAAGATGCAGCCTAGGATCCTTTATCCAGCAAGGCTATCCTTGAGGATAGAAGGAGAAATAAAGAGTTTCACAGACAAAAAAAAGCTGCAGGAGTTTAGCAACACTAAACCCATGCTAAAAGAAATATTGAAAGGGCTATTCTAAATAGAAAAGCAGCAGGATGCTACAGAAATGAGAAACACACAACTGGAAAGGTGATAACTCATGAATTACAAATAAAGTAAACATGAAATTATAAAAGAAGACATACAAATCACTGAGAGTGGGAGAGGGAGGCAGGGAAATATAGAATATTTTTTTCTTTCTTTTTTAAATTTTTTTAACAGTAGGATGGGTTTGAGATCATGTTACTATCAGTTTAATAAAAACAGTTATAGTAATGGGTTGATAGATTTACAAAAAAGGGTAACCACAAGCCAAAAACTTACAAGGGAGTCACAAAAATTAAATAAAATCCATGATAATACAAAGGAAAATTACCAAACCACAAAAGGAAGAAGAAAGGAACAAAAAGGATATACCAATTCAACTGCAAAGATAAGTTCAAAATGGCAATAAACACACATCTATCATTAATTACTGTAAATGTTAATGGACTAAATGCTCCAGTCAAAAGACACAGAGTGGCAGACTGGATAATAAAGCAAGAACCTTCAACATGCTGCATACAAGAGACCCACTTTAGGGAGAAGGACACATATAGTTTGAGAGTGAAAGGATGGAAAAGGATATTCCATGCAAATGGAAAAGCCAAAAAAGCAGGTGTTGCAGTACTGATTTCAGACTAAACAGACTTTAAAACAAAGCCCATAAAGAAAGATAAAGAAGGACATTTTATAATGATTAAAGGAGTGATACAAATGAGGATATTACACTCGTTAATATATATGCACCCAATATAGGAGCACCTAAGTACATACAAGAATTACTAACAGAGATGAAGAGGGATATTGATGGGAATACAATCATAGTTGGAGATTTTAACACTGCATTAACATCACTAGACAGATCTTCCAGACAGAAAATAAACAAGGCAACAGAGAAATTAAATACTACAATAGAAAAACTAGATTTGGTGGATATTTTCAGAGCATTACACCCACAAAAAATAGGATATACATTCTTTTCAAGTGCACATGGAACATTTTCCAGGATCGATCATGTACTTGGGCACAAAAGAAACCTCAACAATTTTAAGAAGATAGAAATTATCTCAAGCATCTTTACTGACCACAATGCCATGAAACTGGAAATCAACAACAGAGAAACAAAGGAGAAAAAAAGGAAAGCATGGAGATTAAACAATATGTTATTGAAAAAACAATGGGTCAATGAGGAAATCAAAGCTGAAATTAAAAAATACCTTGAGACAAATGATAATGAAAGCACAACCACTCAAAACCTATGGGACACAGCAAAGGCAGTGCTAAGAGGGAAGTTTATAGCGATACAGGCCTTCCTCAAAAAAGAAGAACAATCTCAAATAAACAATTTAACCCACCACCTGAATGAATTAGAAGAAGAAGAACAAAAAGCCCCAAAAAGCAGCAGAAGGAAGGAAATAATAAAGATCGGAGAGGAATTAAATACAATAGAGATTAACAAGACCATAGAAAAAATCAACCAAACCAAAAGCTGGTTTTTTGAAAAAGTAAATAAAATCGACAAACCTCTGGCCAAACTCACAAAGAAGAAAAAAGAGAGAGCACAAATTAGCAAAATAAGAAAGGAAAATGGAGAAATTACAACAAACAAAATAGAAATACAGAATATCATACGAGAATATTATGAAAAACTATATGGAACCAAACTGGATAACCTAGAGGAGACGGACAAGTTTCTGGAAACATACTGTCCACCAAAACTGAATCAAGAAGAATCTGAACACTTGAACAATCCGATCACTAGAAAGGAAATAGAAACAGCAATTAAAAACCTCCCTACAAATAAAAGTCCAGGACCAGACGGCTTCACCGGGGAATTCTACCAAACATACAAAGAAGAACTCATACCAGTCCTTCTCAAACTCTTCCAGATGATTGAAAAGGAGGGAATACTCCCAAACTCATTCTATGAAGCCACCATCACCCTGATACCAAAACCAGGCAAAGACACTACAAAAAAAGAGAATTATAGGCCAATATCACTGATGAACATAGACGCCAAAATCCTCACCAAAATTTTAGCAAATAGAATCCAACAACACATAAAAAAGATTATACATCATGACCAAGTGCGGTTCATCCCAGGGACACAAGGGTGGTTCAACATACGCAAATCAATCAATGTAATACATCACATCAACAAGAGAAAGGACAAAAACCACATGATCATCTCAATCGATGCAGTAAAAGCGTTTGATAAAATTCAACACCCATTTATGATAAAAAATCCCTCCAAAGTGGGTATAGAGGGAACATATCTCAACATAATAAAAGCTATATATGACAAACCTACAGCCAGCATAGTACTCAACGGTGAAAAACTCAAAAGCTTCCCACTAAAATCTGGGACAAGGCAAGGATGCCCACTATCACCACTCCTATTCAACATAGTCCTGGAAGTCCTAGCCCCAGCAATCAGGCAAGAGAGAGAAATAAAAGGGATCCAAATTGGAAAAGAAGAGGTAAAAGTGTCATTATATGCTGATGACATGTTACTATATACAGAAAACCCTAAAAGGTCCACACAAAAGCTACTAGAGCTGATTGAAGAATTCAGCAAGGTAGCACGTTACAAAATTAACGTTCAAAAATCAGTTGCATTTTTTTACACTAATGATAAATCAACAGAAGAAGAAAGTAAAGAAACAATCCCCTTTAAAATAGCACCCAAAGTAATAAAATATCTGGGAATAAATCTAACCAAGGAGGTGAAAGAATTATACACAGAAAACTATAAACCATTGATGAAGGAAATTAAAGAAGACTTTAAAAAATGGAAAGATATTCCATGCTCTTGGATTGGAAGCATCAATATTGTTAAAATGGTCACACTGCCCAAGGCAATCTACAGATTTAATGCAATCCCTATCCAATTACCCAGGATATATTTCACAGAACTAGAACAAATCATAATAAAATTCATATGGAACCATCAAAGACCTAGAATTGCCAAAGCATTACTGAAGAGAAAGAAAGAGGCTGGAGGAATAACTCTCCCAGACTTCAGACAATACTATAGAGCTACAGTCATCAAGACAGCATGGTATTGGTAGAAAAACAGACATATAGACCAATGGAACAGAATAGAGAGCCCAGAAATGAACCCACAAACTTTTGGTCAACTCATCTTCGACAAAGGAGGCAAGAATATACATTGGAATAAAGACAGTCTCTTCAGCAAATGGTGTTGGGAAAACTGGACAGCAGCATGTAAAACAATGAAGCTAGAACACTCCCTTACACCATATACAAAAATCAACTCAAAATGGATTAAAGACTTAAACATAAGACAAGATACAATAAACCTCCTAGAGGAAAACATAGGCAAAACATTATCTGACATACATTTCAAAAATTTTCTCCTAGTAGAAATAAAAGCAAGAATAAACAAATGGGACCTAATGAAACTTACAAGCTTCTGCACAGCAAAGGAAACCAGAAATAAAACAAGAAGACAACCTACGGAATGGGAGAAAATTTTTGCAAGTGAAACCGACAAAGGCTTGATCTCCAGAATATATAAGCAGCTCATACGACTCAATAAGAAAAAAATAAACAACCCAATCCAAAAATGGGCAGAAGACCTAAACAAGCAATTCTCCAAGGAAGACATACAAATGATCAATAGGCACATGAAAAAATGCTCAATATCACTGATTATCAGAGAAATGCAAATCAAAACTACAATGAGGTATCACCTCACACCACTCAGAATGGCCGTCATTCAAAAATCCACAAATGACAAATGCTGGAGAGGCTGTGGAGAAAGGGGAACCCTCCTACACTGCTGGTGGGAATGCAGTTTGGTGCAGCCACTATGGAAAACAGTGTGGAGATTCCTCAAAAGACTAGGAATAGACTTACCATATGACCCAGGAATCCCACTCCTGGGCTTGTATCCAGAAGGAACCCTACTTCAGGATGACACCTGCACCCCAATGTTCATAGCAGCACTATTTACAATAGCCAAAACATGGAAACAGCCTAAATGTCCATCAACAGGTGACTGGATAAAGAAGAGGTGGTATATTTATACAATGGAATACTACTCAGCCATAAAAACTGACAACATAATGCCATTTGCAGCAACATGGATGCTCCTGGAGAATGTCATTCTAAGTGAAGTAAGCCAGAAAGAGAAAGAAAAATACCATATGAGATCACTCATATGTGGAATCTAAAAAACAAGAACAAAAACAAACAAACAAACAAAAACAAAGCGTAAATAAAGGACAGAAATAGACTCACAGACAGAGAATTCAGACTTGTGGTTACCAGGGGGGTGGAGGGTGGGAAGGGATAGACTGGGATTTCAAAATTGTAGAATAGACTACACTGTATAGCACAGGGAAATGTACACAAAATGTTATGATAACTCAGAGAAAAAAATGTGACAATGAGTGTGTATATGTCCATGAATAACTGAAAAATTGTGCTGAACACTGGAATTTGACACAACATTGTAAAATGATTATAAATCAATAAAAAATGTTAAAAAAAAAGATAAATTATAGAAACATCAAAGCTATCTTGATTGCTGAGTCTGAAATGCTGAAACATCTTGATACTTGTTTTGGAGTTCTTGTAGTTTATACCAGAAAGTGAGTCAACAGAATTATCAGGTAAATTATAACATTACTTGTCCATGGAGAACACTAACTCAAACATATATGCACCCCCATGTTCACTGCAGCATTATTTACAGTAGCCAAGACATGGAAACAACCTAACTGTCCAGTAATGGATGTGTGCATAAACACAATGTGATATATGCAGAGAAAACTATAATTCAAAAAGACATGTGCACCCCAAAATCCATAGCTGCACTATTTACAGTAGCCAGGACATGGAAACAACCTAAATGTCCACAGACAGATGACTGAATAAGGAAGTTGTGGTATACACATACCATGGAATATCACTCAGCCATAAAAAGAATGAAATAATGCCATTTGCAGCAATATGAATGGGATTATCATATTAAGATTATCATATTAAGTGAAGTAAGTCACAGAGAGAAAGACAAAGATTATATGATATCACTTATATATGGAATCTACAAAAAGATAGAAATTTTACTTACAAACTAAAAATAGACTCATGGACATAGAAAACAAAGTATGGTCACCAAAGAGGAAAGGAGGAGAGGGGTAAATTAAGAGTTTGGGATTAACAGATACATACTACTATATATAAACTAGATAAGTAACACGGACCTACTGTATAGCATAGGGAACTATATTCAATTTCTTGTAATAAGCTATAATGGAAAAGAACCAAAATATATGTTTATATATGTATGCATACGTATAACTGAAACTAACATTGCAAATCAACTACACTTCAATAAAAAATAAAATTAAAAAATGTGATTTATGTATAATACATAATTATATATTACATACATAAAATTATTTAGCAATAAAAAAGAAGGAAATCTTGCCATTTGTGACAGCATGGATAGACCTTGAGGGCATTATCCCAAGTGAAATAAGTCAGAGAGAAAGACAAATACTGTATAATCTCCCTTATGTTTGGAATCTAAAAACAAACTCATAGATACAGAGAACAGGTTGGTGTTTGTGGGGGAGGAGGTGCAAAATAGGTAAAGGCAGTTAAAAGGTATGAATTTCTAGTTACAAAATAAACAAGCCATTGGGAATGTAATGTACAGCATGATGACTATAGTTAATGCTACTGTATTGTATTATTTGAATGTTGCTAAGAAATCTTAAAATTTCTCACCACAAAATAAAATTGTAACTATGAATGATGACTGATGTTAAATAGACTTACTGTGGTGATCATTTCAAAATAGATACAAATATAGAATCATTACCTTTATAGCAGAAACTAATACAATGTTATATCAATTATACTTAAATTATAAAAGAAAAAAATTAGATTTGTGTAATATTATTTTTTAAAAACTTTCAAAATAAATGTATTCAATATTAAATTAGCTAATATTTAATTACTGACCATGGGGCACTCATATGCTTTTAAAATGAATATGCACATATTGGCATGCCTACTGCAAATTTTGTACAAATCAAGCAAGTCTGGAGAAAATAGCTGGGAAGAGCTGATGACAGCCCAGTGCGGCTCATGCAGCCCCAGCCTTGTACCTGTGGTGGAGGAAGGTGTCAGGACAGGGATTGAGAAAAGACCTGCACAGTGTGCTCTGGAAGACAGGTATGCAGGCCTTCTGAACAGTGGAGGTGCAGGAACAAAGCTTAGAGGGCATCTGAAGGGCAAAGAAAATCGGGAGCTCCCTGAGTCACCCAGACCCACCCCTGGAGCAAGCCCTGGTAACTCCAAAGACCTGAAGGAGGAAGAGGGGCGTCTCCAAGATCCGTCCAAACCCAGAGCAGAGCCCTGTCCTACATCTGGCCACCTGCTCCCATCACTGATCACCTTCCTGCCTTCAGCTGCTGAGAGCTGCAATTCTTCTAATTGCTAGAGAGGAAAGACAATTAACACCATTTTCCAAGTTCCTAATTTTAAGTCATAGCATCAAAAATAGACCTGTATACTGTCTCGCGGGAAACACTTCTGTTGTTCCCAAGCACCCACGTGACGGCGGCCAGAAGAGGGTGGCAACGGAGCAGCGGCAGCGAGCCCTTCCACAGCCTAGGCACCGCCCAAGTGCAGGCGGGAAGGTTGAAGGCAGCCGCTCTCTCTGAGGCAAAGGCAGGGAACCTGAGGGACCTGAGTGCACCCGCAAGGGAGGCGGCACGGGGTCTGGGAAAGGAATGGAGGCGCGATGCGGCTCCTCACCTGCTATGAGCTCGGACTAAGTCACCCTCTTTGAGCCCCGGCTTCCTCACCTCCATCAGCGGCAGGACCGGCGTCTGGTCTCTGAGCGGTGCCTGCTGGGTCTCCCGTTTCTTCCTCTCCTCCAGCAGCTGCCGTTGACCTGGCCTCCTCTAGCTGCTGCCTGGCCTTCTCCAGCCCCGGGCGCCGCTGGGCACGGAGCCGCCCCTGTCCCTCAGGGCAAGCTCCCCCTGCTGCAGCTCAACAGTGAACCTGGAAAGGTCTCCGCGGATCCTAACGTTCAAGCCCGTGGTCTGGTCCAGTCTCGCCCGGCTTTGCAGCTTCGCCAGCGGCCTCTCCTTCTCTAGCTCCAGGTCCACCAGACTTTTCTGCATCTTCTCCTGACGCCCCCGCCTTCCCTGCAGCCCCGCGGGTTCTCCCCTGGGCAGCTTGTCGGTTGCTCTCTCGCATCTCCCTCAGGGAGGCGTCTCTTCCCTCGGTGCAGCCAGCTCCCCGCCATCTTGGGCAGCCGCGCGCCCAGACTTCCTGTTCCTCGCAGCCCTGCTCCTTCAGGA
Source organism: Camelus bactrianus (assembly GCF_048773025.1). Taxonomy (NCBI): domain Eukaryota; kingdom Metazoa; phylum Chordata; class Mammalia; order Artiodactyla; family Camelidae; genus Camelus; species Camelus bactrianus. The sequence goes on from NC_133540.1 coordinate 79,617,208, forward strand.
ACAACTTCTGCTCCAAATCCTTAATCCTCTGCTCCTAGTCTGCTCTCACTTCGCCTGCCTGGAATTCCTAAACTTTCTTCCTGTCGTTCATTGTGCTGCCAAGTCCAGCTGCTCCTTCAGCTTCTCAGACTCCAGGCACTTCACCTGCAATTCTGAGATCCTCGCTGATGATCTCACTGGCTTCGACCAGGCTGTTCTCCTGCAGCTTCTTGCTGGTTAGGCTTTGCTTACACAGTCTGTTGCGCTCCACCCGCTCTTTCATCTTCTCGTCCACCGCGGCATCCTGCTCCTGAGGCTGCTGAACGCGTGTCAGGAGCTCCCGGTTGTGGTCAGCCTCGAGCTGGTGGCCCCTGGCACGGGTGCTGGCTGCTCGCTCCAACTCCTCGCGAGCCCTCTTGTGACTTGGCTCCACCTGCTTTTCTCGCTCCATATGGATGAGGCAAGTCTGAGTGGATCTGCTCTGTTTATTCCTCCAGCTGCGTCGCCTGCTAATACTGCACCTGCAGGGAACCTTCGGCAGAGGTGGAAACATCTAGTCCAGACCCTCCCTCCACTCTAAGAAATGAAGTTATCCAAAGGCCTCAGAAAGGATAGGACGGTGGTGTTCTCTGCCCCCCCTCGTCTTCCATGCCCCAGCTCTTCCTTTCCCTCCATCCCTCCATCTCTCCCTTCCTTCCATCCTTCCTTCCTTATATCTTTTCCTGCTTTCTTTCTCTCTTTCTCTCCTATACTAAAGGTAACATCATCATACTGATTTTCTGTTTTTTGGTTCTTCCTTTCATCAGTCCCAGGAAAAGGGCTTCTAGGGTGCTGATTATTTTGTTTCTTAATCTGGGTGCTGGTTACATTTCTGAAAATTCATGAAAATAGAGAATTATTATTTGCAACATTTCTCTGTGTAAAATTCCAACCAAATATTTGTAAATGGGCTATATTTTATATCTATTGAACATCCAAGTTTGACCTACTTTTTATTTTAATTCTAAAATTCCCTCGCCACTTCCTATTTCTGAAGACCTAGCTCGTGTTTCCTCAGTTCAATGACTAGATTTTTGAAAGTTATCCTTCTCATACTCCCAATATTGATTTTGAGTTGGTATTGTTGTTGATGTTAGGTCCTTTATTTCCAGGTGCTTACTACCTAACACTTGAAATTCATTTTTAAACTTATATTGCAAATTAAAGAGCAAGTCCTCAAACATTGCAACTTGACTGAATATAAGAACACGGAAATCTAAATGTGCCTTAAAAAACTCCAGATGTAAGAAAAATATTATCAAAGAAGGACATTATTATGTAAATACAACAACAAAACTGCTGCACAGATAATGCAAGCAGTTCTAGTTATCTAGTAGATGAGCACATAGCAAGTACTTAAAAGCTTTCATTTTTATTCTTTTGTTCATCTTGTCCCTCCCTTCCTGTTTTCTTCCCTTTCTTTTCCTTTCCTTCCCTTCCTTCCCTTTTCCTTCCTTCCTTCCTTCCTTCCTTCCTTCCTTCCTTCCTTCCTTCCTTCCTTCCTTCTTTCTTCCCTCCCTCCCTCTCTTCCTTCCTTTCTTTCAACTGGGACCATATTCAGGTAGGTATTTTGAGCAGGAATGCTTCATAGATGGTTTGTGTACTTCCATCAGGAGGTGCAAATTACCTAGTGATCTTGTATTTATGATGCCAGGGGTGACTGATTATCATTGCCTAAAATTAGGATTTTAATAGCAGTTTGAAAAATGCTATTTTTCTATTTTTTTCTTTGTTAACTAGCTGCAGTATTTCCATAGAGAAAATCATCTCAATAATTTTTTGGTTATATGTGGTATACTTGTTAAGATAAATGTCTGATTCTTTTATGTCATTGACCAGATTTTAAACAGCACATTAGTTCTAGATATCCAAAAGTGATGAATGGGAATTTAAAAATATGTGTTTTGTATCTTGATAAATTCATGGAATTAGACATATTATGTTTCAATACATTGCAGTGGTTATTCTTGTCAATACTCAAATTTTTCCACCTTTGACCTTGTGGGAACGTTTTCAAGAGAGTCTATGATGCAATTCTAGCTATCTTTGATAGCATCTTTGCTTTCACATATGGCAACATACTCTGTACATTTCCCAGATTCAACATACATCTCATAGGAATAGGAATATTATCATAGATAACCACACTAGAAATACCAAATTTAAAATAATGATAAAATAATATTCTCTAAAATATATCCCATATTCGACGTTTGCCAATTCAGTTTTTCTAACTTGTCTTGCATAGCAATTATTTCTATTCTGGGATCCACTCCACAATCATATATTGCATTTAGTTGTTATATCTAAGGAATATTACATTTTAAAGATATGTATCATGAGTTCAAAACAATATTTCCAATTCAAATTCAGGATTTTATGTTTGTCTGTTTGTTTTTATCTACTATATTAAATCTCACATCTATAGAGTCTGTCTCCTACATGGAAAATTTGGTTCCCAAGAATAACCAAAGGACTTCTCATTTGCATGTACTTTTTTCTTTAGATGGCAAGTGATATTAATTTCCTTCTTTTTGCTGTATTTATTATCATTATTTTGCATTTTGTTTTCAGATTTATCAAATCAGTTGAAAAGTTTCAAAGATAATAACCTTCACAAATTTATGCTTTTAAACATTTTTCTAACATCTGAGCTGTTTCTATCTCCTTTAGCTCAAATCTTTTTGCTGTAATTTTAAGTCAGTTACTTCTAGCTGAATAAAACTGGATGAGGTTCAAGTTGCTACGGCAGCATTTAATCAACAATCCCTTGCCCAGCCTCAGAGCAGATGTATTTTGCTCATCTGGTGGACCTGATGCCAATCTCTCTTTGCCCTCTTGTGAATTAAGGCAGTGCTTCTTAAGCCTGATGTGTATACATATCATCTAGCAACCTTGTTAAAATGCAGATTCTGACTAGTAGATCTGAGGTGCAGCCTGAGCTTTTTGTGTCACTAACAAGGTCCTAGGAGATGTTGATACTGCTCATCCTGGATTACAGTTTGAGTGACAAGGGATAAGGGTTTTCTGGGCTAAGAATTTTTTCAGGTGTTTGATGTGCTACATTTCTGCTCTTTGTTGTCTTGTAACTTAGTTTTCTGGATGTCTGGGTAGGTAATTGAAGATACAGCAATACCGGTATTGAGGGGCTGTTTTTCTTGGGTTTCATTTACTTCATTTTACTCATCCTCCTTACTAATGCCCTCTTCAGGCTGTCATTGGTAAAGAGGCCCTCTGCACAGCATTTGTTCCTAACCCTATTGTCTAACTGGTGACTTCCTCTACCTTAACCATGGTTGCCAGCACTCTCTATCACTGCCCAGGAAAGCTCAGTATATCATGATTGAGGGTCGTAGTGACTTTACATCTAGCAAGGTGACAATCACCACTGTTTGCAGTAAGGATGGCATTATTAGGTTGCTTTCCAGGGCCAGTCTTTGAATTCACTTTTTCCCCATTCTCACTATGTTGGTGGTGGTGGTGATAACTTGGTGTGGTTGATACCTATGATGGTTGTAATCTGCTGCATAGTTACTGCCTTGAACTGAAACACCATCTGTAGCAACTGCTGTTGTACCTAATTTCCTTCAATATCATCAAACTAGTTTTTCCTGTTCCTCCACCACAAAGTTGCTTCCTGATTTACCTTCTTTTTGACTGTCTTCTGCACAAAAATAACTTTAATAGTGTTATTCATTTGATTATATATTAAATATTATTTACAGTATATACTACTGGAAATGTAATGAATTTAAGGCTGCTGAACTGCTGCTTCCTCTGCCTTTCACTTCTGCCTCTGGTGCCAGGCTTAGTTTTCCAAAATTGGGAGGGACTCAGTGGTGGATGACAAGAGGGTCCCTTCCTTACTGCTCAGTCACTGAGATCATGTCTAGGACCTGCTGCCATGCCAGCAGCCTCCTTTTGATGGTGATGGTGACCAGGTCAGTGATGGTGATCTGCTAAGGGCTTTCTTAGACTTACTCTTCATTACCAGAATTAATCAGACTCAACCTTAGTTTCTTATCAGCAAAAATAGAATCATCACACCTACTTCACAGAAGAAGTAAAGAAAACACATGCAAAGCATAGAACATAAAGCAGACACACAAATACTTGCTGAACATAGTTTTTGAAAATGTTTACTGCAAATTTTTATGAATTCAGACAAGTTTGGTACTTTTGAAAAATTGCTTAATACCTAGTGATCATTTTCCTTATCTATAAAGTAGTCAAAAAAACAAAACAAAACAAAACAAGAAACCAGTTCCTGCTTTGTTAAGGTTGGTATTAGCACTATCCCTTAGTAATCAGGTTTCCTAGGCATGTGAATATAAGTTAATATAAACAAAGAAGGTTATAACTTGCATTTCTTGGGATATCTTATATTTCTCTAAGTACCTAAGGATTATAAGGGGAAAAAGACATCATAATGCCTTTTTCAAGTTCAACAAATCCTTTTCAAATGGAAACATTATATAAATACATATATATATATAATTTTTAAGAAATATCCTTCTCCAATGCAGTATTTCACAATCTTGTTCTAAATTCAGTTGCCTCTCATATCATAAAGATTCATATGTCAAGAGAGATGGTTAGGGAACATTATTAGCTGAGACACAGAGAGTGCCAATTTTACCCCCTGATTTGGAAGTGTTTGTTCTTGAAAGTGCCCTTCTTTCTTCTCATTTTTAGCTCTGGGTCCCTTGTGATACTTGACACCCTCCACGTGCACACAGAAGAACATCTTTTCTAATGAAAGTGGGACAAAGAAGAGAAAGATAAATGTAAGCGAAAGAAAGTTTATATGTGAGTGTTGAGAAATTTGTCAGAGCTTTTATATTTATTCTCTTCTATGTTCTCTAATGACCTTGGAATTTAAAATCATCTGTGGTGAATGAGGTGCCAGTAGATTCCAGAACGCTTTTAGGAAAATATACATTCCCTTTTGTATCTACAGAGAAAGGCTGCATAAAGGATTTGTGGCATTAAGCATACTGGAGCTTGCTTATAATAATTGCAGAAGCAGTTGCTGTAAAAGCAGCTGATGAATGAAAATACCTTCAATGATAAGGTCTAAGTGTCCCCTGTAGTAAAGGTTACTCTGTAGTGATAGGCTGTGGGAAAGTTCCAGTGTTTGTGATAAAGGTGAGTTGAAAAGTTTAAAATAAATCATCAATGTGTAGAGCAACTACTTAAAAAAAAAAAAAAAAGCTCACACCTAGGTAGTACTCAATGATAGAGGTGGTTTCAAAAATGATTAAAAGAGTGTTCTGTCAAAGGTGCCCATGGCTATGTGATCTGTATGAGGGGACTTGTTCACGTTGCTAAGCTCATGTTCCTGCCATCAGAGAAAATATGCCTGAAAAAAGACATTTCTAAAAGTGATCATAGAAAAATACGTTTTACTTCCTTCAGAAGTGTCTTTGAGGTGCTCCTTTTTGATAATGAATGATGCTGCTTTTAGTAAAAGTACCCCCTGTGCTCTTCCAAGCTAATATTAGTTGAGCAGATGCACTGGATCTCATTCTTGCCGTTAAGTTCACAAGGGCTGCTGAAAATCCTTAAGCCAGTTGTACACTGAGTACCTTAGATTACAGGGTGGTTTCCGCCTCCATTTGATAATCTTTCCAAATTCAACTTGCTGTTGTTGTTGTATGTAATTCTGCCAAGGTTATTGTGCTGTTGGTCTTCCCATTAGTGACATGGATAAATTTTCTGTTACCTCTTTCAGCTTAATTGTATTTGATCTCCTCTGAATTATAATAGAAAGACTCATTCTTATCCAAGATCTGGCAATATCTTCTAGTTTTGTTGGGGGTTGGGGAAGAGTGTGGGAGAATTGGAAGGAATTTTGGGAAAAGAATACTCTCCCTTTCGTTTGCATTGTTGCATTAGCCTTTTAACTGATCTCCATGGTTTCAGCAACCTCTTCTTTCCATTCTGTCCATCAAAGTATCTTTGCAGTACATATATTTGACTATGGTAGTCCCCAGATAAACAAACAAATGAACAAACAAATACACAATGTTTTAATGGTTCTCTATTGCCAATGAATGGAGTCTATAACATTCAGAATCCTTGTTCTGTTGTTTTTATCTTTTTTCTTACTACTGATTTGTAAACTCCTCTTTTTGGCAACATACAACTGTTATTCCCCAAACACCTTATATACTTCATTTTTTCCATGTAATTGTTTAGTCTGCCCCAACTTGTAGAAATACCTCTTCATATCTTCACCATACACACACACACACACACACACCTCACAGATTAGCAAACCATGACTCTGTCCTTGAACCAGTCAGGAAAATTAATTTCTGTCACATAAAGTTGTATTTATTAAACTATTTTATTGCAGTTGGTGCTATACTCAGTACATATTTTTACCTCCTTCTGTCCATTTGACTATGTACTTTTTGAGGGCAGAGTCTGTGTCTTAGTAATGACTGAGGATTTCAAAAAACATAAGAATTACTTGCTTTGAAGGATTAGGGAAAAATATGGCCAGTCTGTTCCTTTTTAGTAAAAGTACAATCAGGCAAGTTCTTTTCTGCCTTTCCACAAGCATTCAGTTGACTTCTACGATTATAGTTACTAATAGGAAAATGGTTCTCTTTTCTTTGGCAAACTCCTTTGCAATTCAGTATTCATTTTACCTTTCTGAAGTATTTACTTCTATATAGTGTGTCAATCAAATATTTTTATTTTTCAGACAGTCAATAGTACGGAGATGCTTCTTTTCATTTCTCTCATTTCTGCATGATAAAAAACAGAATAAAAATAATTCACAGATAATTGAAGAAAAATTAAATACTTTAACAAAATTATCACATGGACAGCTACTAAGTGTGTCAGGTGAGTTAGAGACCCTGTACTTCATTGTTCTGGACAGTTTACTTTTACAGGCATCACTGAGAAGTCATTTGTGCATTTTGAATCTTTTGTTTTAATTGTGCATTTTGAATCTTTTAGAAATTGCTTGATAAAGTAACATACAAATGGAAAAAATAAAGTCTGGGCAAAGTTCAAGTAACTAACTAGAGAGTCAAACCTTATATTCTCCAAACACTCATTATCCCCAAACTTGAAATTAAATCAGTAAATCAAGATGACGCATGAATGAAAAAGAACAATACTGGGACTGCCATCAAAATTTTCTTTGTAAAAGAAAAAGAAGAAGAAGAAAAAACTAAACAGCCATGTGTAGTAGAACTGAGAACATTAGAATTTCCTTCTTTTGTCACTTCTAAGTATATTTATTATAGTTTGGTTTGGCTCCAGTCCTCCCCTTGTTTTTACTTTGAATTAGGTCCAGGCTTTTTAGCTCCAGGGAAACTAGTTGTGGTATTGAAATTGCACTTTCCTTTAAACAGTGCTAATTGCAGTCACAATCACTAGTTCATGACCATGGAAATTAATGATGGAAAAGACCTGTTAGATCATCTCTTCCATCGGATACTGACAATACAGGATTATTTTTTACATTATGTCCTAGAGTGTTCTGCCTGGTTAATTTTAAGAGACTGAAATAATGGGGCTTTCACCATTTCCCTTGGGAGAGACTTGTGTAGCCTAATGAACTTAAGACATTGATCTGAAGATCAACCTAGATTTTCTTTTTACTTCATTTCATGCCATTACTTCTAGTTATACACCCTTGGGTCACCCTAAACAATCCCTTTCCCTTCTCCATTCAGTACAACAAATTTCCTGGCTACCATCCTACAAGGAATTCCACAGATGGTTTTATTTGCATTTATGGAGGAGGATATGGTCATGGTTAATGGTGACGCAAAATGCAGCTATTCATTATTTCATGAATCATTCTTCTCCAAAAGGAGGCGAGACTTAAAAAAACAAACAAACAAAAAAAAAAAGAATGTGACTGCTTGTGTTATATCCGTATATTTTATTTATCAGTTTTAAATGTATATTAAAAGTAAAATTCTGTCAAAATATTTTCCATGACCTTTAAATATTCAGTTCTATTCAGATTATCAACTTCTTGAAATCTTGGTAGTGAAATCAATTTTTCTCCCCCATCATAATGTTAACTTGTTCTGTAACTGTGAACATACTATTTAAATTTATTTATTTAAAATATACTAGAACATGGTTTTTTAATAAGTATTTGATTTCTCATTGTGTTTTTAAATGGAGTACATCTGATTTTGCATTATACAGTGATAAAGTAGTCAATAATGTACTATATCACTTAAAGTTATAATTGAAGAGAAAATACTTGATCTCTATGTATATATGATAGATAATGAAAAGAAAGCATTATTAGTATAAATGACATATAATAAAAGGAAAATACTGTTACTGTTATTGCAGATTGATTAGCAGAGTTGATAGATTTCTGGAGTTTGGAAAATAGCATATATTAAATCTTATAACAAATTATCCTTACATGCCTTTTATATGGCATTGATTCTAAATGAAAGAGTTATGAGCTAGTTATACACTATGCACATCGTCATAGGCAATAAGAATAATAATCATCATTATGTTTGCAACATCAACTTATTTAAAACAATATAGACCATGAAAGTAAATTACTCACCCATGTTAAGTAAAGTAAATGGTCCTACTCACCAAAATGAGGCAATAGAAGCAATTTATTATAATCAGACTGCTCACAGGAATTCAGCTTACAGAGTTTCAATATGTTTCAATGATAGATAAAATTTTAAGGAAATTTTATAAGATTCATATGTAATTCCTATTCTCAAATTATGTATGCAAGGAAAAATGCAAGGGAAAAATTCATGGGTAATTAACCTAAGTAAAGTTCTGAATCTGCAGATAAACACTTTTCTTGTATCTTCTTATTTTCAAATTCAGTGAGATGTCATTCTGACTCTTTAAGACTAGACCTAGTCATTTTAATTACTCAGAGATAAGACAGTCTATTTCTTTTTAATGTCTATCCATATTGTGTTTCCTTGTTCAACACAGAGTCTTCTGCTTCACATGTATTTTTATACAATTTAATGATTTTAGATGGCGGTCAAATTAGACATCTTTACTGGATTGCTAAAACAAATTTTAAAATAAGCTATTACATAAGGAGTTAAGAATTCCGACACTCTCCTAGTTTCAAATTTTGGTGGGGGAAAGTCTGCATTTTTCATGATTGGTTTTAACAGAATTTCAGTTTTGCTTTTGTTACTTTGAAAATAAGTCTATGTATCTTACTTAAAATATGTCAAGACATTTTTTACTAAAATCTGTAGTATATATTTAGAGATGCATGAATTTATCTCACATAGTTAAAAGGTAAAAAAAAACCTACATCCACTCTTACTGATAAGAGGGAGAAATAAAAGCACTCCCTTTTGTATGCAGTGTTTCTTTTTTATGATGTAGGGACTCAAGTGCTTAATTTGATGTATTCAGGAACTCACTGGGCATTGAAAAATTTGTCTTTATAATATCACTGGTAAGTTTGGATAGTAATTTTCATGCCCCTTTTAATAGAAAGTGAATCATATAGAAGATTATTTAGAACAGAAAGACAAGAAAAGGATGGGAAGGCGTTAGCAATTGGTTGGGCAAAGAAGCAGAGGAAGGAGGAAGTGTGACTAGTGATGCGTCCTTTCAGAAGTAGACAAGAGACTTAGTATGAAATGCAAAGTTACTTGACAAAGTCACTGAGCCACTAAGGTTTATATATTTTTTTTCTCTACTCAAAAAATAAACTAGTTATTCAGTATAAATATGTAAACCATTTTAGTTATTTATTCTCTCAATAAGCTTCATTAAGTTGTCCTCTCTGTTCCAAATTAAGTTTATAAAAATTTTAAGATTTAAGCATATTTTTCTAAGGATCTGCTCCCTCCTGGGATGGAATGTTCTAGTCTCAGACCTATGGGGGTAAATGACTGGCTAGGATTCTCCGTCACCCAGCCACTTGCCACGTTGATAGAGTCCAGCTTAAGATGTCTCCCAGAGTCGCTGCTTTTATTTTCCCAACCTTATTTAAATCATTTGTTCTTCTATTCCTAATTTTAAGAAATTACAAAATATAATTTCCAGCTAAAGACAACTATGAAAATAATTGTGCAGATAAAGTACTTTATACAATTCCAAAATTATAAAATCACCAGGAATATTATTAATGCTCTTGTAATAAACAAAACTTTTCTCTCAAGGAGTAGTTTTTGTGTTTGGTACTCAGAGGTCATGGTAGTGAGTGTGCTAAATAAATAAACAGAAGATAGCCTGAAAATATAGTTGAATGATTCTTGACATGGCTAGGAAGTACTATACCTTTAAGACCCAAAGGATATGAATCACAATTTTAGCATATATTACATGTATTTTATATCAACTATTGGTGTTTCCTGAGGAGATTAAGGATAACCGTAGAATACAAGCTTAAACTCTCCTGCAGTCCATTCAGGGGAAAAAAATTAACATGGTTTGTTGAATGCTCTTGAAACTATTTATCTAGCTCTATTGCTGCAAAATACTGACTCTTGTTTGTAGGCACTGTAAGACACAAAACAAGAAGCAAGGTCTTCAGAGACTCATTAGGACCATTAGAAAAATGCTTCTAGCAGCTCCTATCAAAACAGCAGAAATAAATAAACTTTGTTCCTGAGACATGGATTCACCCTGTTTCTGCAACCCCATTTCTGGATGATGTATTACAGTCATTATAGTCACCTCTGTAGGACACTGTGTACACGGAGTGTGAGAGCCTCACCTCGCAGTTCGGGGTATTTCCTGATATATGAACCATTTGTCCTTGTCAGATTGTCCAAGGTGAAAGAATAAAGTTTAAATATGAGCCACTTCTAGGCAACACAACTATAGGAAAAGAAAATATTTTGTCTTACTTTCTCTTGCCACGAAGCTAAAAAAAAAAAAAAAATACTCCAAGAGAAAATGGAGTAAATGATAAAATGCCTGAACAAGAAGTGTTACTTCCTCCCTTTTCTAAATTGCTGTTTAATGGAGATAATACCATAAAATCAAAATGCCAAAATCTCCTATTTGCTGGAAGTTGTGCTTAATAATAAAGAAAAGTGTTCTACAGATTTATAGTGGAAACAACTAAGACATTCTGAGTCAATGGTAGAAAAAGCTGAAGGAGTGTGACATTAATTTCTTCATTCAATGTAATACTACCTGTATGACTTAAGTAAGTTTATGAATATTTACAAATGAATGGATATTGGACATTTTTCATTGAGGAATTCCAGGAAATTCTAGCAGAACTGAATTTGGTATTTTGGAATACATTTACTACTTATATGTAAAATAAAAAAATATGTTTACATTTTAAAAAGTAAGTACTAAATTATTACTGTAGGTTTTTTATTCAATCTTCTAGTTGATTGAGGGATAATGTGACTTCATCAGCTCGGATTTTTCTGTTCCAGAATAGGAACCCTGAAGTTAGGTCTAGAGGTATTATTACTAGATTTTTTTATTCTCACTAATCCTTTTTCCTTTGTTTTGCATAACTTGTTGGAATAAATATTAATGTAATGCATTTTTCCCCTAGATGGTCATTAATTTTGTCCATTATCAAAAAAAAAAGTAGTGGTTTAAGTCATTGACCAGCAAGGAAACCAAAAGTATACTAAGTAATTCAATGAAAGGCATCCTGGAAAGGGATTTAAGTACTAATATGCCTGGAAATGCTAGAAGTGCAAACAGTGGATAGTGAGGCAAACCAGAAATTAGAAACACAGGGAGCAGCAACCACCTTGAGGGGTGGAAGGACAAGGGGAGGAGACAAGGTGGCCTGAGCTCAGGATCTGTGGCTGCTCAGCAGAAGCACAGGGTATCTGCTGGGGGGAGCAGGGAATGTAAGAAAGAGAAAGAGCCACTGCTCAAGATGCCACTAACACAGAGGGAGGAATGGGCAGAAATGGTCTGCTTTCTTCCCAACCTCTGTGCACTCTCATCTCTTGCCAGTGCTTCTCAGTGGCAAAAGCTTGGTCCATTGACAAGGAGGATAAGAAAACCTAGTTTGCAGGAGTCAGCACCCAGTGAGGCAGGAGGAAGGAAGAGAAGTAGGTCTGAGAGCAAACAGAAGAATGCCTAGCACAGTAGCAAACTCTGAAACTCTTGATTATGTGGTAGATTTTTTTTAATTGAAGTATAGTTGATTTAGAATATTACATTAGTTTCAGGTGTACAAGCATAGTGATTCAGTATTTTTACAGATTATACTCCATTAAAAGTTATGATAAGAAAATAGCTATAATTCTCTGTACTGTACAATATATCCATGTTGTTCATTGTGGCAGATTAATTTAACAGCCAGCAGGAGGAATTTACATTTCCAGAAAATTATCTAAACCAAAGTAGGCAATAATTATACCATTTGATTGAATTCTGATTTTGAAGCAAAAATATCTTACTACAGTGAAAAAAACAAGTGTATCAAAAAAGAGACTTAAAATAGGCTTTGCCATCAACTTGATCAGTGTTAATAAAACACATGGTGCAAACATGCACACTAACATACACATATGCACACACGCAGTCACACAGAAAAATAACTAAGAATATTAGTTATTCTAATTTTTCACTTATTTAGCAGCCCTTAAAATAATTCTAAACAGCTAATCCCATAGCTTTTGCCACACATACCTACTTAGTTACAGAAACTAACCTTTCATAAGTGTAGACTTGAAAAATAAGTCAGAATGGCTTAATTCCAATCAATTAAGCATTATCATTTACTCCACATAATCCATATGTCTATATAATTGTAATTGATTCTCTCGTTTTCCTCAAAATATTTTCAGATTATCATGTAGTCTACTTTCAGTGTAACTGTATTTCACCAGTACTAAAAGAAGAAACAGCAACTGAACTAAGCATGTATATATGTATATACACACATATATATAAATGGAATTGGAAATTAAAACAAAATTGAATGCAGGTATAAAATAGAAAAAAAATATATTAAGGCCATTGGTCTACACAGTATCATTTTCTCATAGATATTCCATACATATAAAATAATTATTAAATAAAATAATAATTAATTTTCATGTTCTTATTATTTAAACAAAAGTTGGTATGAGGCAGATAACTTAATATTCCACATACAAATCTCTTCTCAGAATTACACATCATAAATATTTTGCATCTCATATCTATTAATCAGTAAGTGTTATGTTACTTATTTGGTATTTTCCCAGACTTTCAGGAAGCTCTGAGCTATATTTGAGATTTATTTGTAGTAAATAGGTGTAGCTTATCTGTAGATACAATCCCAGCAGTCTCCTCTACATGGTATATCTTTAATCCTTGTTTTAATGTGCTTCGGTGTATATTTTATTATAAGTATTTAAATCCCTTTTAGATAACAGGATAGAAAGAAAAAAGTATGTTTATAAAAGGCATATAAGCAATGTCTCTAAGACTTTGGGCATTTCATAGGAAGCACTCATAATATCAGTCCTTTAATAACTCCCTTTTCAGCACCTTTCACTTCATATTGTATGCTTCATCCATTGCTGTAATTATTTTATACCTCAGTACAATAACAATGATATTCTGTCCTTCTCTCTTAATATAAAATGAAGAAAGTAAATTTATACTAATTTTTTTAAATATATAAATTAAAATCATAAAGAACAGAAGTACACTCATACTCAGATTAGTAACAATAACAATAATAATAGCACTTGTATAGTTGCTTTCTTAATACAAATTGCAGTGCTTCTCTTCTCTTCACACTAAAGACTACAATGGCATAAATTAAGTAAAGGGGGTGTTTTAGAATCAAACTTGTCAAAAACAGTGACACGTTTTAATTTGTTGCCATTGTTGTCAAATCAGATTTGAATCCTTGTCTAACAATATCTTCTCCAAGGTGTATAACCACAACCTAATCTGTAACCCACCTCCTCTTTCAAATACCTTTAAACTAAATTCTCTGAAATAGTTCTATAAGTTGACAAAGGTCATCACTTGAATTTACTTTGAGAGTAAATATAACTATTTGGATGAAGAAGAACCTGACATAATCTGTCCAATCAAGCTAGCTATGATTCCAATAGCACAACAGGAGGCTATTGGAAATGCCCCCACCCCATCCCTGCGCAGAATAATTAAGCTGAGATTGGTTTGAATTCTTTTATAATTATCCCTCTCACCATGCAGTTGGGCTTGAGAAGTTAATTACAACCATTTTCATGCCTATAATGCAGAAATGATCTCTCCGTTACGTACAGATTTGACAAGTCTTTAGAAGGATGTTAGATGATGGTTCCTTGCTATATATATCCCTCCCCTTGACAGTAGCTGAATGTCTATGAGGCATTTTTTTGATGTTTTAGAAAGTGTTTCAATAATTTCTACATAAGGACAAGAGGAGAAACAGATGAAATTATTCAAAGAATAGAGATCACAATAAAGATGTTTACTATAAGGCTGGAAGTCTTTGCAAATCATAAGTGTTATTATTGAATGTATAGGAATTTACTGTTTTGAAATAGCTATATTTGGTTTATTTCAAAATGCAAAAAAAATTATTTTGACAACTTTTTCTCCCTGTAAAGTTGAACTAAAATTCACTGCAAGAAAATATAGTTTCACAAATGAACACAAATTCCCTAATATCCTCTGAAATTTCTATTGCAAAAATATAGATGAAAATGATTGAACAGCACATATAATTATAAAGCTGTATTGTTTTCAGGACATAAAAATTATTTTGAAGTATTTTTCCTTAAAATAACAACAACATTATAATGTGCTAGCCTGACATGTCTGAGCAACGTTTTTAGATTTTGGCAATGATTTTTATTTGGCATACTATATTAATGCAAGAAGTTGTACAACTTATATAGATTAGAAATCAAGTAGAACAGATTACACTTAAAATATAGTTCACCAATTTATGTAGTTTTACAGACAATATTACTGCAATAAAATGATCCATTTTTGAAGGTTCTCTTCCAAGCCTCTAGAACTTGTATTTCCATCATCATTACCTGAAGACTAAAGACTGAAAGTGTAATTAGTGTTTTCCCAGAGTCCTTATTTTGTTCAACTGTCTTCCTTTTGAACTGTGGAAAATCTACTTAATTTATAGCTTTGTAACTCTATCAAAATTCTCCTTAAGTATAAGTGATGTTACCATTCTGCTAGAAGCGTGTTCCTAGAAGGAAAAACTCAACCAATCTAGAAGTGTCCAGGAAAGAAAATTTCACCATTTAAGGTTTTAACCATGGATATTATGGTTACTTTGAAGTGCTCATGATATCAATTTAATTTTGTCATAAATGGGTATAAAGAAGTGGATAATCAACATTCAAAAGTTAACATTCAGATATTTTGAGGATTGTATTTAAGCCACATTTTAACCCCATTCTTTGTTCAAAATCAATTCACTAATCATTTTTCTTAATAACTGAATGATATCTAAGAGTCACAAAGACCTATCAAGTGAGCCAGATTTCCAACAAAATTGTGATGATCAGGTCTAAAATACCTGGGCAATGAACTGATTTATATGTACGTGTAATTTAAGAGCATTGGTAGGCTGAATCTGGAAAGCCAAAGATTTACAGGAAAGGGAATTGCTACATAGTAATAGAAACAGTCATGGTGGTGGTAACTCTGTGGTAATAGTAGTAGTTCAAAAGAGGAACATGAAAAACATACGCAGTCACTGCTCCAAAGCATTTCAGAGAGAGCCGGGCATGTGTTACCAAGTCTCTCTGCCTTATGAGCATGAATTAGGTGTTAAAAGACCCAGTTCTGCCCCCAAAGGTTGATACTCCCCTCTCTGTTCTGCTTTCTGAGCTCCTTCTTGGTCCCACCCTCTGAGTCATTGCTGCCTTGAAGCAGTTTCTTACTTTGAGAGCATTTTTCCAGCTAGAAAAGTTGAAAGGAGAAATAGTTTTCCTTTCCAATCAAGCAAGTCCTTAAGTAGCAATATTTCCTCTAAATTTTCCTCTTCATTTCTTAAATTTTCCTTGAAACTAGACAGTTTCCTCTTCAATACATTTCTCTCCTCCAAAACTTTATCATACACAGTTAAATGAGGCATTCATCACTTTTTACCTTTTGCCTAGAAATCTTCATAGCCAAGTCTACAAGTTCATTAGTTGTATTTTTGAATTGCCCTCATTACCATAGGCAATAGTGTTGCCAAATATCCTGCTACTTTATAATGTGTCACTTTTCCCCAGTGTTCAATATTTTTCTCACTGCCTTGTAAGCTTCCAATAAGAGTGTCTTTGCTGTTCTCAGGACTTTTCTACCTTGCAGTCTAAAACAAATACCAAATATTTTAGGTTTGGTACAACTTTTTTAAATGTAGCAATAGATAGCTGAAACACTACTTTATCCTATGGCTTTCATTCACATGCTGTGTTCTTATGCACACAGCCTATAGCAAAAAAAGAAGTATACATAATTTTTTGTTGAAAGATTGCCTTTTGCCTTAAATTCTCCAACCAGTAATTTAATTTTAGCTAGAGACTCTTCAGCCTCTGGCTAGTACTGACTTCTGAATGCTTTCTATTACTTTCAGAAGCAATCTTAATTTTCTTCTTCAAAATGTTCCCAAAACATGCATTTCAGGTGAGGGTAAAAGAGATATGAGGGGAAAATTTTGGAACTATGAACATTTTATCTATCAATTTCCATATGAATATTCCCATTCGATTTGACTATAGCTTGGATAATTGTTATTTGGAAATGTTTTGTTTAACTGCTTATTCAAATTAGGATTCTTTTTTTTTTTTTGAAGTATAGTCAGTTACAATGTGTGTTTCCAGTGTACATCATAATGTCCCAGTCATGCGTATATATACATATATTCATTTTCATAGTCTTTTCCATTAAAGGTTATTACAAGATCCCTGTGCTATACAGGAGAAATATGGGGTCTTTTAACATATTTTTATATATATTGGTTAACATTTGCAGATCTCAAACTCCCAAATTTATCCCTTCTCACCCCCAGTAACCATGAGACTATTTACTACGTCTGTGAGTCTGTTTCTGTTTTGTAGATGAGTTCATTAGTGTCCTCTTTTTCCTTTTTTTTTAGATTCCACATATGAGTGATATTGTATGGTATTTTTCATTCTCTTTCTGGCTTACTTCACTTAGAATGATGACCTCCAGGTCCATCCATGTTGCTGTAAATGGCATTATTTTATTCTTTTTTATCGCTGAGTAGTATTTTATATGTTGAGCCTGTTCTACATTAAAGTACTAGATGAGACATAAGATTTTGACCATTACTCAAGAGTTTTCCCCATTAACACATAAAACTCTAAGGATCCATGTCTAAATACAGATTTCCACTTTCCCTCAATTCCTGAAACTATTCTGTGATCCAATTAATCCATGAAATATTTTATCCTAGCCTAATAACACCATCATGCATTAATTTCTTCCTTGTGATTAGCTATCACAACTGATAATTTCAAACATAATCCTTTCAATCCTCTGATCCTCCTCTTCTCTTTCCATATTTGCAATGGGATTTGAAGAAACTCAAAAATTATAACACTGTAAGTTATTTGTTTTTAGGACTTCTGAAATATTTAATACATTACAGTAAGTGAGGTATGTCTTAATGTTTTCTCTTCCCTTACAGTCTTCCGATTTTTCCTCAGCTTTTAATTTTAAACTGAATAGGTTTTAATCCAAACTTAATTTGAGACCCACACCAGTATTTCCAGTGGTTAGCTAAAGACCTGTATTTTTAATGCTATGTTAAGTTCCATATGTAAAAGGGGGAATGAAAATCTTTCCTCAGTGATAGGTAGCTTTCATATTACAGCATCTGCAAAGTAGCGCTATTATTACAATCATTCATTTATACACTTGGAATCCTCTTTGAACTTAAAATTTAACTTCTTCTAATATTGACTTCGCAACAATTTTAAGACTTGCCAAGCCCTTGAAATAGCATTTCTTAGTTTTCATTCAGTGATAAATAATTATTACAATGACCATTATCATTATTATTAAATCAACAAAAGCTCATGATAAAAAAAAATAGCATAGAAAAACATAATACCCATAAAGATATAAATCTCAATTCCTTCAACCTGCTCTGCAGTCATAATTGTTGATGACGCTTGCTGGTATATCCTTTCATAATATTTCTATATATATATATATATATATGAATATATACTTATATTTTTATATTTCTAAAAGTAGGAGAGTACTATAATAACATTCTGCAACTTGCTCTTTTCACTTAACTTATGGTTTTCATAATTTATTTTCAGTGCATTTCCAAAAATTGTTATGACATAATTTAGCCACTAATTGATGAATATCTCAAATATGAATATTTGAAGTGTTTATTATAAACTGTGATCAACCAAGATCACCGTAAAGACATTTCTGTGAACATATGTAATTTCCTATATTAAAAGCCTAGAAGGAAAATTGCTGGTACGTATATATATATATTTAAAAGTAATCTAATAGGGTAAGAAAAATGGAGCCTTGGTTTAATTTGCATCTTTATATAGGAAGTTGAGAATCTTTCTTAATGGTTGTTATCCATGATTATTTCTTTTGCCGTGAACCATATGTTCATGTCTTCAGTTCGTATTTTTCAATTATACTTTAGGCTGTTTCTTATTGATTTAAAAACTTCACTTAATAGGAAATTAGCCCTTAATTATAAGAGCTTTTTGCTATATGTAATAAGAATATTGTATTATTTTAACTTTATTTATGGTCTTTTATAAAACTATTTCCCCCTCCATAACTTCTTCATTTAATGATAATTATAAAGCACCTCCTTATTACTTTCTTTGGCTTTTGCTCAGAGCTATCGTGGTTATTTTTAATGTTTAAATAAATCTTGATTAAATCTAAATATGTTTTAATATCAGGAGTAAGGTAAAAAATACATTTTTTGACAAAATTAATAGATATACCAACACCATTTATTGATTAACCTATTACTGCACTAATTTAAAAAACTTCCTTATGAACTAAGTTTCTCTATGGGCATATTCTATATTTTTCGATCACCCTATCTAAATTTACTGTATACTGCATTAGTTATTATTGCTTAGATAATTTTAATATTTCCCATATTTTTCTATGTTTTTGAAATTTTCTGTTTATATGGTTAAGTTTAAGTTTTAAAGTGAAAATTCGTAAGTTTTTAAAATGTCCTCTCATACCATTGCTCCCTCCCAAAACTACTGGTATTTTGATTCCAGTTGCATTAAATCCATAGATTAAATTGAATTATAGCTCAGATAACATATTTAAATTATGAGGACTTCCTTTCCAGAACAACATATGGCTTTCTACATATTTGAATCATTCTTTCATGAAATAAAGTATCTATATATCTGTCTCCTCTTATTCTGTAGGAAAACTGAGTATTTTCCCACAGTGACTTTCTTTGACTCACTTAAATGCATATATTCTTTCTTCTTCCTTTTCATCCTTTAAACACATACAGAATTGTATACATTTTTATATTTTGCCATATTAGTTATTAATTTGAGTTATTCATGAGCGTGTTTTATATTGAATCTCATTCTCATATTCCTTAAGTGAAATATTTGCACTAGAGCTATGTCTAGTGTATTTTTGTAGCCACTATAGCATATTTACTCAAAGTAGGGTTCTTCAATATTAAATGCTGAATGAATTGAGATAATTATACTTTAAAAACTCAGATAGGGTTATGGCAATATCTAACTCATTACCTTGTGTCTGCATTCTTTAACTTTCCACAAATGAACTACTCCTTTTCAAAGGGAAAGGCTGATGCCCACACAGTTAACAGAATAATTCTGGTTCCTCAAGCATCTTCTGTATGGCAACCTTGTCTTTTCCCTGTTTCTTGCCTCCCTCCCTTTTCTTCATGTTAGTCTGACCGAATATATAATTCCTGTGCAGAACACAGACAATTGGTCTCTATCCTCATCCCTGTTCTGAGCCAACATTTACTTACTTTTTCTATACTCACTTTGTAATCCAAAATAATACTTTCCAATGTCATTTTCCCATCTGCATCACTACTTCTCTGTAAAGTTAGAACCAACACAAAGTCCCTGAATTTTCTAACCTTTTCTTCATTTGTTTAAACTTGGTTCTATACGAATCAATACTTATTGATTCTTATAATGCTTTGTTAGTTAAAATAGTTCGATTAAGCTATAATACATCATAATATTTCAGTGTATAGTGTACTCGTTGATGTCCTGAGATTAATATCAACATCATTTGTTTTCAGTGTTTTTTTCTTTTTAATAATAATAAAGCATATATGTTCAAATTTCATTCCAAATTAAAATCTTAAAAGTATCCCAATAATTTTAGGGTGAAATTATTTTTTTCTTTCTACGTATTTGATCATTTCAGTTTTTTATCTTCTTTATTTTCAAAGTTATAAAATATTTCTTAATTTCACTTGCTAGCTTGGACTTCTAATCATCATCCATTCTGGATTCCCTTTTGTTTTGCCCTGCCTGATATTGGCTAAAAAACCAAATATTCTGGACCTTTGTACCAAGGTCAACTACACGGGCATGCAACTTCTGCTCAGAAAGACCTCATGTTTGATCTAATGTTCAACTGGTACTGTCTTGAAAATCTAAATTTTTAGCAAGAGACCCTGATTTTTTATTTGAAAGGCTTAATACCACAGTTTTCATTAGATCTATACCTATCTGGTTGAATTCCTCTAGTTATTCTCTAAACTAAGTGATTCTTATTCTATCTTATTACAATTACTTATTCCACCTGTGAAAGAGGGTATTATGTCAGAACCCTATTCTTTCTCATTGCACTGTCTCCCTGCAAGCAAATGTCTATGCATCTCATCATCCCAATGTAAAATACTAATTGACAGTTAACTGGCATAGGATATCAAACAAGCATTCTATAGTCCTTTTTCTTCCTTGGTGGTTGTTAAAACTCACAAATATTCAAACACATTTTAGTTGCTCTATAGTTACACTTATATTAGCTACATTGTTTTTAAAATCTTATAATTTCTCTATGCCAATAAGTGTTATTGAGTCTCTGATGTAACCTAATTAACCTACCATCTGATCCTTAAGATTTGCTGTCAATCTACATATAGTTATAAGTTCTTGGACACAATGTAATATTTGATTATACCAACTTACTATATATTATTTTACCTAATTAATCATTTTGGTTTAAAAGTCATTTTATTAGAAACTCTGGTTGCTCCCTTAGAACCATCTAAATTAATGTAATGCTGAAATATATCATGAATGCAAATTAAGTATGAAGATAAATGACTGCATAGCCCTTCAAATTTATTTGTTCTTTCTGAGAAATATTTGCTTTTTCTCACAAATTTATGTAGCAAAGTAACCTAAAAATAATTAGAAATATACTCTGAGTGTCCGCTATCTAGGGTATCAGCAAACCCTTAAAATAAGAAAAGAAATATGTTGCAATGAGATCTCAAAATTGTAAGTTACATAGTAACTAATCTTTGAATTACTTGGTAATATCAAGTATAATTATCAAGTAATTTGTAGGAACATATAATTCCCTTGTAATTATAGAGCTATTACAGATGCCCTACAAAATAGGATGCTAGTACAGCCTTACTAATCTAGAATCATTGCCTTCTTTTAACATTCACTGACTGCGGTACTCATGAATGAAACATCTGACTTCTAAGTGAAAAGCTCCAGATGCATTATGTACAATAGCCATTCTTTCAATTAAAAGTATGATTTATTCTCGTCATATGTAAAAAGAGAGCCCTCCCACCATTGACTATAAAAACATTCTAAATTGCTATTCTCTGTGTGTAATTATTATATGAAAAATGCCATAAATATACAAAAATGGCTTACAATCTTATATTTAGTTACCTTTCTCAAACAAACTCTGCTTTGTGTATGCTCAGAATTCTCTTTGTTATCAAAGACTGTTTGGAACTGAGTGATCCAGTATATTTTGGCAGAAATCTGAAAATGAATATATTTTCAGTAAGTGCTTTCAATAAGAATGACAATACTGTAAAATGAAGTAGAACTGTAAATTATAGCATTTGGGGAGAAAAAGTAGACATAAGTTTTCTATTTGTAGGATTTGTTTTTATGTGTATGCTATCTTTGCACTAAAGCCAAAGCCTATCATAGTCCCTGGCATTATGTGGAGGACCCATCTCTAACCCCCTCACTTCATGTGGCCTTATGTCTCATTCTTCATTTCCATGTCTGGGCAATAAAACTAAATAATAGTGATTACTGAGACTGGAAGCCACCAGAACCACCCCGAATGACTGTGATATCAGCTCATGTTCTCGTTGCTCTGATTCTTAGCTTTCTATCCTTTGGCCAATAGGAATTGTACTTATTTTTCTATGAGCTCAGCTATGTATTTCAAAGGTGATTCAGGTCACTGACTCAGCCACAATGTGGAAATAGAAGCCTGTATTATTTACCCTCTACATTTTAACAGAATGTAAAAACAAGTACATGGGTTATGGTTAAAGAAAATACTCCTCTAACCCAACTGGTTCCCTGATCAATGATCACAAATCAACCAGACTCTTTTTAAACTTTGCTCAGCTATTTATTATTTGACACTAATATAGGGCATCTGATAAAATGTATTTCTTACCAAAAGTCAAATTTTCTTTCAGAACCCCGTTAAAGGTTTTTTCATCATTAATACATATTTTTTGAAATATAATTGTGTTAATTTAAGGATACACATATATTTTAATATGCTTGTCAGTGAGGGATAATTAGTACCTCTATCACTTAATATAATTTTCATGTCTTTTTTTATAGTGGGATCTAGTCTCTTAACAAGTTTGATGATTATGATGCAATATTGTTGTCTATATTCACTATACTTCCACTATACTATGTATTAGATCTCCAGGAGTTTTGTATCTACTAGTTGTAAACTTGTGTCCTTAAGCACCATTTCTGCTAGAGTTTTGAAGAACTGGTTCTAAAAATAAACAAAGAAAAGCTATTATTCACCTTGAAGAGTTCAAGAACAATTAGTGAATGCTTCTTTCAGTAGTCTTTAATTAAATTGTAGTGTCCAAAATAGTTGATTCGTAGTCCACATTCATTAAGCAATATCTAGTTCTCTAAGTTATTTCATACCAGTTTTTCAATTAACTCCATGTCTAATTTTACTTACTATTGCCATTATTTTAAAATTTCAGTTTATGTGATCTAAGATCAGTGAAGTAAACTACAAGATGACATTTTTTACAGTGAAAAATAACCATAAACATGGAATTTATAAAACAGATACAACAGTAACAAAGATATGTTATTTGTCCCTGTTGTTCCACAAGATTAAAGAAAATGAGGACCAATGAATTGTTGAGTAACCCAGGTTAGCAGCAGTGCTAGATAGTGGATGTGGCCTTCTAACTCCCATTTATTTTTCTTTCAGCCATGTCAAGCTTATTCTAATACTCAGCTTTATTTAAATTTAGCTTTTATTTATTTTATTTAAAGTTAATGTCTAGATTATTTATAGCCATTAATAAGAGAAGACTTAGAAGTAGAGGGACATAAACACCATGGGGTGATATTTTAGCAACCCCAAATAAATTATTGTGCTGACTATGTTCTATCCTTTTTAATTTTGCCAAATATTTAGAATTCATTAGGATTAATTTTACGTAAGAAAGTGTCAGAATATATGTATATTTCACCTTTAGGAAGATTAAGGCTATACACATCCAATATACAAAATTGAATCATATAGTATTCAAATTAATTATTTTTAGGAAAAATTACATTAACGATATAAGAATAATGGAAAGGACAAGAAGCTGAATCTCCTGAAATGCAGAATCTTGAGAGTTTGGCTCTCATTACATTAGACTAGGGTTTCCTTTCAGTTGCACTAACATGTAAAATGGTAAATTATATTTAATGTAATTTATAGTATATGCAAATAATAGTTATGTGTATATATATATATATATATATATATATATATATATATATATATATATATATATATATATAAAAACTATACACAGTTTATTTATATTTTATTTAATTTTACCAGGGTTCATTTTCATATAAAGTTGATATAACATTAATTGTCACAGTTTTCAAATCGTCAGCTTAATGAAGTAGAGGGTGTGCTATATTGAAAATTAAGACGCCTGGATTCTAGTTCTAGTTCTGAAATCAAGTATGCCTATGAATTTTGAGAAGATATTTAACCTAGTCTTTCTCTCTGTTCTGCACAACTCTCATGCCAACCCCAAACCGTATGAAAAATGCTAAAATTGGACTAAGTGACCTATAAGGTCCCAAGTCTAATGTGCTATGATTTTAATGCATGTGCATGCAATGCATTTCCACACAGCTAAGACACATTGGTATTCAGTGTGTTACAAGATTCCCAATTCTTATTTATAAGACATAGATTCGGGATAATGTACTGTGGCAGGAAATACATAATAAATACATGAATGAAAAATGCAGAGTCCTTGATCCTTAACCCTTGCCAACATCTCTCATTAATTGAAGACTAATTTTTAAGTAAGCAACAAATACAGTATCTGGTTCATTCAATTTAACATTTAAATGAAGAGGCTCCTACTGAGAACTTAAAATATAACAATTTATTATCTAAAACAGAATTATTTCTACAACCTTCAAATCTTGCCCTTTTTAAAAATCCTAATATGTTCATTTAGGGGAAATTCTGGACCATATTTGTGCCCTGTTTCAACCCAGACCTTTACTATCTGTTCGCACTCATCATACAAAATATAAACAGAACAAAAAAGAATACTTTTTAGTGAAACATAAATGTCTTACCAAATTGGAGTTAGAAAGAAAATAAAACAAATTTTTGTAAACCATATAGTTTGAGTAGTTAAGAAACATGCACTTTTATTTGATTTAAAGTGTAACTGATTAAAAAAACACTGAAAAATGCCTTAATACTGGCAATTTACAGAGGATGCAGTTGACTTGCCCAAGTCAGGCAGACTATGAAATTTAAGTTCTTAGCTCATGAATTATGGCTTCACCCTTTATTTCTCCCTCTATTTCATCCATTCAAATATAATCTATAAGGGAAAGCAACATCATTTCATAAAGAAAATTTTCATTGTATATTCCAAGATGATACAACTCTCAGGTATCCTGGGTTAAATATGATCTCTGCTTAATATGTTAGTATGTTTGTTAGAGAACAGAGAGTGACAATTTACTTTGATTTCCCCACCAAAATATTCATCCAGAAAAAAAATCAATTGAGGCAGTTCCCCTGAAAGTAACCTAAGAAAATAACTTTCCCCCAGTAAATTTTCTTTCATTTTATTGTTGAATTTTAAGAATTTTGTATGTGCTAAATGAAATTCCTGTTAGATAAGTACTTTGTGGATTTCTTTCATATTCTTTGGTTTGTTTACTCATTTTCTCACTATCTTTTTTATATATTTATCTTAGAACAATTTTAGATTTATAGAAAAACGGCAAAAGAGGAATAAAGACAAAATAAAGACATTGCAAATGTACTGTACACCCAGTTTCCCTTGTTAATACCTTATATTAGTATGGTATATTTGTTACAATTAATGAACCAATACTGATACATTATTATAATTAATTAAAGTGTATACTTTATTCAGACTTCTTTAATTTTTACTACTCTCTTTTGTCTGTTTAATTATCCCACTGAGGGTAACACTGTGCATTTAGTTGCCATGTCACAAAGCTAAGGCTCCTATTGACTGTGGTAGTTACTCAGACTTGTTTTTGTTTTTTTGTTTTTTGCTGGATCTCTAAGTTCTTTGATTTTTTTTAAACTTTTTTTTATTGAGTTATAGTCATTTTACAATGTTGTGTCAAATTCCAGTGTAAATAAAGCACAATTTTTCAGTTATACATGAACATACATATATTCATTGTCACATTTTTTTCTCTGTTAGCTACCACAAGATCTTGTATATATTTCCCTGTGCTATATAGTATAATCTTGTTTTTATCTATTCTACATATGCCTGTCAGTATCTACAAATTTTGAACTCCCATTCTATTCCTTCCCACCCCCCTCCCCAGACTTGTTTTTGATGACATTCACAGATTTAAGGAATACTGGTCAAGGGTTTTGTAGAACATACTTCAATTGGGATTTGTCTGTTGGTTTTCTCATGATTTGCCTTATTCTGGATTTTTGGAAGGAAGACCACAAAGGAAATTTGCCATTCTTATTACATCATATCCAGAGTATATACTATTAATATGACATTGCTGTTAATATTGACCATATTGAGCACCTGGCTGAGGTAGTATTTGTCAGGTTTCTCCATTGTAAAGTTATTCTTTTTCCCTCTCTTACATACTATACCCTTTGGAAGAAAGTCACAATGTGCAGCTCACACTTGCATAGTTGACACTAATGATGGCAGGTTTCTATATAAATTATTTAGAAATCTTCTCGACTGGAGACTTGTATCTATTCTTCCCATTTATTTTTTTTTATTGTGGTAAAATGTGCATAACATACATTTTGCCATTTTGACATTTTAAAATATTTAGTAGCATCAACTACATTCACATTGCTCTGCAACCATCACCACCATTCATCTCCAGAAACTTTTTCCGTCTTCCCAATCTGAACCTTCATACCTATTAAACACTGACTCTAAATTCTCTTTCCCCAGTCCCTGATAACCACCATTCCACTTTCTCTATGAATTTGACTACTCCAGGTACCTCATATAAATGGAATCATATAATATTTGTCCATTTGTAACTAGCTTATTTCACTTAGGAAAATATCTTCAAATTTCATCTGTACTGTAGCATGTGACAGATTTTTTTCCTTTTGTAAGGCTGAAAAATATTCCATTCCATGTATATAGCATGTGTTACTTATCCCTTCATCTGTCAATGAACAGT
This sequence comes from Camelus bactrianus, assembly GCF_048773025.1. Taxonomy (NCBI): domain Eukaryota; kingdom Metazoa; phylum Chordata; class Mammalia; order Artiodactyla; family Camelidae; genus Camelus; species Camelus bactrianus. The sequence continues at coordinate 79,644,111 of NC_133540.1, forward strand.
TAGGTAGGTTTCACCTTTTGGCTATTGAGAATAATGCTGCTATGACCACGGGTGCACAAAAATCTGTTTGAGTCACTACTTTGGATTCTTTTGAGTATGTACCCAGAAGTGAAATAGCTGGTAGTTCTACATTAACTTTTTTGAGAAATTGCCATACCGTTTTCCATAATGGCTGCACCATTTTATGTCCCCACCAGTAGTACACAAGGACAAGGGTTCCATTTTTTCCACTTTCCTACCAACACTTACTTTCTTTATTTTTTAGCAATAGGGGTGTCCATATATGTTAATTAGTATCCCATTATGGTTTTGATTTTCCTTTCCCTCATTTCCCTGATGATTAGTCACACTGAGTATCCTTTCATGTCCATTTTGGCCCTCTGTATATCTTTTTTGGAGAAATGTCTCTTTTAAGTCCTTTGTTCATTTTTAAATTAGACTGTTTAGTTTTGTTGTTCTTATTATTGAGTTGTAAAAATTCTTTATATATTCTGGCTATTAATTCCTATCATTTACATGATTTGAAAATATATTCTTCTGTTCATTGGGTTACTATTTCACTTTGTTCATAGCATCTTTTGGTGCACAGAAAAAATTTTAATTTTGGTGAAGTCAGTTTATCTATTTTTTTTCTTTTTTAGCCTCTGCTTTTTGGTGTCATAGCCAAGAAATCATTGCCAAATCCAATACCATAAAGTTTCCCCTATGTTTTATTCTAAGAGTTTTATAGTTTTAACTCCTACATGTAGGACTCTGATCCATTTTGAGTTAATTTTTGTGTATGGTGTAACATAAAATTCCAACATCTTTCTTTTACCTGTGGATATCTAGTTTTCCCAAACACCGTTTATTGAAAAACTTGTCTTTTTCCCATCAAATGGTCTTGACACCCTTGTTAAAAATCATTTGGCCATTTATGCAAAAGCTTATTTCTGGGCTCTCTATTCCTTTCCATAGGTCTGTATGTCTGTCTTTATGCCAATACCACATTGTTTTGATTACTATAGCTGTCCAGTAAGTTTGAAATCAGCGAGTGTGAGAGGTCCAGCTTTGTTCTTTTTAAAGATTGTTTTGGCTTTAGGGGGTTCTTTGAGATTTCATGTGAATTTTAGGGTGAGTTTTTCTCTTTCTGCAGAGATGTTGATATTTTGATAAGGATTGCATTGAATCTGTAGATGGCTTTGGTTGGTACTGACATCTTGATAATAATATTAAGTCTTCCAATCCGTAAATACTAAAGATCTCTCCATTTATTTATGTTTTCTTTCATTTCTTTTAACAACATTTTGTAGTTTTCCATGTGCAAGTTCTTTGCCTCCTTGGTTGTTTGTTCCTACGTATTTTATTCTTTTGATGCTATTGTAAATTGGATTGCTTTTCTTAATTTCCTCTTCAAGATGTTTGTTGTTAGTATAGAAAAATACAACTGATTTTTACATTTTGCATTTGTTTTCTGCAGCTTTGCTGAATTTGTTTATTAGTTCTAACAGTGCAATCTTCAGTGTTTTTTATGTATAAGATCATGTCATCTGTGAAGAGATATAATTTTACTCCTTCCTTTCCAATTTGGATGCTAGGTTCTTTTTTAAAGTTTATTTTTAAAAAGAGAAAATGAGGTTCAAAAGTGTTCAGTGACTTGCCTGAGCTCACCCTCTAACAGGTGCTAGAGTTCCAACTTGCCCTAGAGATGGAGCAACTTGCACTACTCTGTACTGTCCCCTACCATCTCCATCTTCTGGTCATTCCTGTGTGACAGCTGAAGTTTCAAGACAAAAAGTGGCCTTGTTTGACCTCAGCCAGGCACATGCACATGCACATCTGGTGACTCAAAATTTTCCAAGGTCTCTGAGAATTACTGCACAAACACCTTGAGCATTAATTTGAGGGTTACAAATAAATGTGAATAGTGAGGCTTGACAGTTTATGTATCTGATTTGAAAAAAGTAATTTTTAAAAATCCATCTGACAATTAGCATTAGAATGATACACTTTTTTAAACAAGTATTTACTGAATCCTGATATGAATCAGGCTGTCTGCTGGGTTTTAGAGATGTAAAGATGAAGAAGTTATGGCTTCTGGTCTCTGGCAGCTCATGATTTAATATGGGAGAAATAAGTACAAAGAGAAACGACACAATGCCATGAGTATGTGCTTCAGTTAGAATGATTTCAGTTTAAAAAAAAAAAAACTTAAAACCCAATTCAAGTGGTTTTGAACAACAAGGAATTTATTGTTTTATATAATTGAAAATATCTTGAGAAAGCTTAATTTTAAAGCATGGCTTGATCATATATCTGCCTCTGTTTCTTCTTGTCATTTGATTACCTCTACCTTTTGTTGTGTTTTGACTAAAACCTCAGATAGTTTTCTTTTTGATAATAAAGTTTCTAGAACAATTGGAGTCTCACATCTGTACACCAAACTGTTCAAAGCAAGAATAAGAAAATTTTCTTTCCTCATCCTTAGAACTAAAACAATCTTGAACTGTAATTTGGGACTCCATCAGAGCAATTGCCATGAATGGAATATTGAGATAGCTCCCAGTGAATCACACAAATCAGGACCCATCCCAGGAGATGGGGATGGGGTTATTCACACCCAACACACTAAAAAACATATTGTGTGAGGATGGAGTCATGCTAAGTGCACTCACCAGGTACACACTAGTACTTGACAGAAACAGGTATAATGTAATTTGGAAGGTCAGAGGAGTACAGAGCATTGTGCATTTAATTTTTTCATATAAAAATGTTGAAGTTACAGTAAGGATGTCTCCTACAGGATTAATCCTATCAAATGGAAAAAAAGAAAGGAATTGCATATAGGAGGAAACTTAGTGATAATCACTCCCAAACTTGTATTGTTGTAATATTATGTGAAATAAAATAATAGAAACCTTCATACAGAGTTGTCTATAAAGGCTGTAAAAGCACTGAAGAGATTTTTAAATTTCATATTAACTATTTTGTTCTATTCTGGCTTTGATTTGTTTCTTATTAGGTTCAGATACATATTAAGGACCATGCACTGTATTTCAGTGAAATACAATGTGCATGTTAGAATGATCTATAAGAGAGGATATGAGAATATACCTAAAATGTTGTCAAGTCTGGCTCATTTAGCCATTCATCTTGTTGCTTGGATGAAATACAGATAGACTAAAATGTGATGAAAACTAATATATTTAAAGCTGTTGTTGTAAAAATTTAAACAGAAAGTATGGGGACAATATAAGGGCATAATCATGAAATATAACCAGATTCCAGTAGACTATTTCTGAATAGTGAGAACATTATGGAGTAAAATAAGCCTAATAGAACTTTTTATTGCATTTTTTCTAGTTCATTTTCTTTACTGAGTTCTCATTCATACAGGCAACTGGTTCTTTTTATTATTAACTAGTGGATCCACTTGGCATTTTATACTACTATAATCTACCCCAAGATTACAAAATAGATTATTGCTTTAATACTAGCAAATTTTAACTGTTTAGCAATTTGTAGTAGCAGTTCTAAAACCAAAGCAATGAGAACAGTAGAAGATAACTCTTTTCAGGACATTTTTTTAAGATAACAATAACTAAGAGATCAATAGGAAAACCATAAAATTTTCAAAGAAAAATTCTTGAGGAAACTTTATTGAGATTAATACTTCAGTTTCAAAATCACAGTAAAAATGCCGTGTTTGTTGTAATGATCCAGTTTGGGATTCTTCAAATATTTTATTAGGAAAATTTTTAAACATAAAAGTTGAGAAGATTTTACACTGAACACTCATATATTTGTCACTTAGATTCAAGCATTAACGTTTCACTAGACTTGCTTTGTATGCGTATCTATCCACTTATCTATCCCAATTTCCATCCATTATTTTATGTGTCTTTTTGAGACATTTCAAAATAAGTTACAGACATCCACACAGGCTACCCTGAAATTTTCAGTATACATATCATTAACTAGGTTTAAAAATATTGCTTCGTAAAACTTACATACAATGAAATGCATAAATATTAAGTGTACCATTTAAGAAGTTTTAACATATAAATATATCTATGCAGTAAGTTTTAACATACAAATAAATCTATGCAAACTAACCCTATCGAGGTATAGAACATTGCCATTAATCCAGAGCACTCTCTCATCTTCATTTCTTAAAATTAGCAAAGCTTGAAGGTATATGGGACAAAGTCTGGGAGAAACAAGGCACACACTTCCAGGTGTCCTTTCCCAGTGGAGTTACCTGGATATGGCTAATTGTCCCAGCAGTATGTGTGAGAAGACATGTGAAATCTCACCAGTCAAACTAACCAACCCAAGCCTTGGTGTCCAGGAATTTTGGGGGGGATCTGTCATGAAGGCATGAAGCACCTGCATAACCATTTCAGCTGTTTAGATTCCAGACCCCCAGAGAAAGACATGCATTCATCATATATTATATGGTAAGAATAAACTATTTAATCATATTTGTACAACTTGGCCCAAAATGTCAAGCATACAAAAATGCTCTTCTGGAACAGAGTATTCTAATGGATCAGAGCCCATTTCCCAGGAGCCAGCCCGAGGCCATTCCTGAAGATAGGAATTTGTAATGAACGTGCAGGGTTTGAGCAACCCAGACCTGTCAATGAATCCTTTCCTACACATTTTCCCATTGGATTGCTTCAGTGCCTTGTCAATAATGAAATGACTTATAAAAATGTGGATCTATTTTTGAACATATCCTATTCTGTTGCTCTGTTTGTTAGTCCTTATACTAAGTGACACACTATTTTGGTTCCTATAGCTTTACATTAAGCCTTGAAATCAGTTCTTGTAAGTCATTCAACCATGCTGTTTTTTTTTTTCAAGATTTCTTTCAATATTATAGAACTTTGCATTTCCATATATATTTGAAAATCACTTTGTAAATTTTTCTACATAGTCGTTTTATGGTTTCTATCTCTCTGTTGTGATTTCCTAACTTTTTATTCATTCCAAATATATTCTTTTATATCATTCAACATAGTTATTTTAAAATTTGTATGTTAATTCCAACATCTGTTTTATCTTAGTGTCAGTCTTGGTTGACTGTATTTTCTCTTAAAAATGGAAAAATGTTATTTTTTTCTTCATATTTTGAAGTGATTTAGGATGCACTGGAGATTCTAAATGTTATGTTTTAAAGATTATGGATTTTGTAGTATTCTTCTGAAGTTTTTTTTTTCCATTTACTTAGTGAAACCACTCTGCAAAATCTGTCTTTGAATGGTAGCTCCAGTCTTGTTTGAGTTATTTTACCCTAGATGAAATGCTTGGAGTCCAGTACACAGAGTCATTGTTCTATAAATATGAACATAGTTTCTAGCCTCAATTTGGTGTTCTCCATTTCTTGCTTTTTCTTCTACAATATGTGCCCTCACTTACTAACAGCTATAGCTGTCTCAGAATCTTCCCTCTGGTCTGTCTTTCAAATCATCAAGACTATTCATTTTCTATTGAAGTTTTAGCCACTATACATGACACAGTCTTGAACTGCCTTCAGTATAATAGCCAGAGTAAATTAAAGACTCTGTGTCATTCCATTCTTCCAAGTGTAGACTACTCCCCAGGATCTGTTCATTTTGGGTCATTTCCAATGCCTTTGGGTAGTCTTTCTTTTTGTTGCATTTTGTACAGTATTCATATTTATTATCTGCAGAGGATAATTCAGATAGGAGCTAACTTGGCCATTACCAGAAACAAAACTACCTTTGGAATTTAAGACTACAAATGGTGAATAATCTGTTTAGATGACTGACTTTTTAGCAAAAATCCCTGTAGATGTTTTGGAAGTGATATTTCATAATCTGTATTACTGAGGTTTGAAATATATTACAGTAAATCTTGTCTTTAAAAAGATAGTCTAATGATTTTTACATTCATTTGATGCCCAATCTCACTCAAAATCCTACTAAAATGAGAGTAAATGATTAAATTGCATAATCGTGCTCAAATACAAAGAGAAAGGGAAATGCAGAAAATGGTTTGCAACAAAAGTTTGAAAAACAGAAAGCTGATGGTTTAAAGTTAACTAGAAAAAAGATGCATACACATTGGGATGTTAACAACAACAACAAAAAAAGAACTGAAGTTGCTCAAAACTTTCAGCCATTGTAGATCCCAAATAACTGTTACAAGACAGTGATAGAGCTGAAATGTAGAGGTTGCTGAAACTATAAAGTTAAGTTTGATAGTTCTCTATCCCCTCCCTTACTTCTTCAGCTGACAGGGTAACTTCCCTTTTCAAGAAAGAGAAAAGAAGCTTAATTTCTGGGGAAAAATTTGAACCAAAGGGTCTCCAAATACAGGATATCAGACACAGTGCACATAAAGAACAGCTGTCATAATGAAAAAAAAAAAAGTTAGATTAGGCAAAAGACTACAGCCTAAAAAGAAAGAATTCCAGCTTTCTTACCATACTTAGCTCTAAGAATGCTAGAAGTCAGGTGGGCTAACACACAAGATCAGGTTGTCATATTAGACTCATACGAATCAAATATTTTTACCTAATATCAAGAGTTAGCAAATACTTTGAATGATATAACCAATAAAAAGCTCAGACAAGGCAATGAGATATCTGGGATATCAAGAGTAGCATCCCAAATTCTTCCTGTCCAGTCCACGACACTCAGATCCAAAATACGTGAGATCGCTGTGTGAGATTCACAGGGTCACCCACACAGAAGGAATATTTAAATAATCACAAATCTCTGTATTTCCCCACAAATATGTAATCCATGTGACATCCTCCAGAGACCAATGATTCATAAATTCTCCATTTTTACTATAGATAATCTTTAGCTAGGGACATCCTGTTAAGGACTTTTTATAGTGAAGTTCTCCTATTCCTAGTATCATTAGTCTGTTTACTCAGAATTCAGATTGACAAGGAGATAAGACCAGGTCACTTGCCTTCTTTTTTTTCCCCCAGGGACACCCCTTTAGTAAAGAAAGTTGATAGATTGCAGGCTTCTTCCTTTCATAGGATTTTCTCAATGACTTCCTTCATGAGAGAGCCATTCACAGGCCCAACCTATTCCTATCAACTTCTGACCAGTATCAAAGACATTTATCTTAAACCTCAATGGAGGTTTCCAGATCATCATTAGGGAAAAATCTAACAGAGGACACCAAAAACCAAACAATTGAAAAGAAAAATTGAACTGAATTGTAAACAGAGGAATCAAGTGGGTCAGGGGAAAAAAAGGGTTAGAAAAATACTCAGAGATAAGTGGAGATACTTCAGCTGAGAAACAATACTGGGATGCATAATACAATAGTCAGAAAATAAGAAATATCTTTAGAAACTAAAAACATTATTCTATAATTTAAAAAATCAGTAGAAGAATCAGAAGACAAAGTTTATAAATTGTTCAAAAGGCAGAACAAACAGAAAAAATATTGGAAAATATCATGTAAAATCTACTGATCCAGTAACAAGATAGTCAGAAATTAAGAACATAGGAAAAAGGTAGAATGTCATAATTAAATAAATAACACAAGAACTTTTCCCCAAAATAAAAAATATAAATCACCCAATCAAAAAAATTAATGAAAAGAATTCTTAATCAGGATTCCTTAAGTGTTTAAAATACTAGGATTAATGAAGAGATCTTTAAACTTTCCCCAAAGAATACATATAGGACAAATACAATGGATCAGTGTCAAAAATCAAAACATTAATAAGTCATTGAGTAAAATAATAGCATTTTCAGGTACTAAAGTATAAAACCTAACTTTATATTAACAGGCTACATAACTAGAATATATAATATACATGAAGAAAGGCTTCAAGTAAAACAGTTAAAAAATATGGAATCCTGAAATTTTGTATCCAGTCAGAACAGAGATGAAGGAATTCCAAAGATGATTATGAGGGAAGTCCCAGGATGATGATGAATAGTAAGCCTGGAAACTCCAGTCAGACTGGAGTAAGATGATGAAAGATTTCAAGGGGTGCAGGGTTGGGTTGGGTTATGGTGAAGATCTGAGGAAATGACCCTATGAAGAACAATTGGGTAAGAAAATTGATAAGTGGGTGGAAAAATAAGAAAGCAAAAAGAAAAGCATCAAATAACTTCAGAAGAAATAATATAAAAGATGAAAGCAGAATACATTACGCACCTTGTGTCTGAATTAGTATTTACACAGGCATAAATTTTATTAAAATGTTCATTCTACAAATAATACTGACTAAACCAGTTAGAATGTAATTAGAGAATTGTAGTATTGGAAATTGAAAGGAGTTTGTGTCTGCATGTTCTCTTTCCATCCACCTCTCAACTCATGCAGGTTTGATTTTGTTGTTCCTTCAAGTACATATTATTTTATTCATCATAGTTTCTTTATCAGCAGTTATTACACCATACTGTAGTAACATAATTATATGTCTGTCTCCCTGAGTAAGTTGTAAGCCCTATGAATGGCATGATTTATTAATTATCTTTGCCTTATGTAACAGACTATCTTTCATACAGTGGACTTGGATAAATACCTAAAGAATGTGTGAATGAATTAACATGTTAGTGTGTCTTAATAGTATGTTTACCTCTAACTTGTTTTTTTCAAAGAAAAAATGGATTACATCCTGAAGCTTAAAATACTATCTACAATGAAATACATACAATTAATATTTACTTCTGAATAGTGTAGAGAATTTGTACATGCTTAAAAGTAACAATAACTTGGGCAATTAAAAAATTCTGAATAAAACTTACCCTGAAATTATAAAATGAAAAACTTTCTCTAATATGTTTCTTTCAAAAGATTCTAATACTGTCTTCATTCTTCCTTTCCTAGTGGAAAGATTAGATAGATAGATAGATAGATAGATAGATAGATAGATAGATAGATAGATAGATAGATAAAAAATAATAAAACAAATTTGGAGAAATTTGAAAGCATATTGCTTCTCACTTTTGTCCCATAGCTCCACCTATTGCAACATATCCATATTCTGATCTCAATCCTTAATTTCTTCTGAGAAAATGAATTGATATAGTGGAGACAGTCAATGAGCTGTTCAGGAAAACATGTTATTCATTTTCTTAAATGAAGCTGCTAAAGCTAATAAGATCAATCATTTTATATAAATAAACTTAATATTTTCTCTGAGTCATTAAAATTATATCAGGAAAGAAAAATGAAACCTCCTAAGTTAATAGAACAAACATGTTTAGAATAAAATGTTATAAAATGAATTTTGTCTGATTTACATAAAATATATTGTCACAAATTGGATTTTCCAAAAGCAGATACTGAGGTGGAGTATGATGTGCAAAATTTTTTTTAACATTTTTTATTGATTTATAATAATTTTACAATGTTATGTCAAATTCCAGTGTTCAGCACAATTTTTCAGTCATACATGGACATACACACACTCATTGTCACATTTTTTTCGCTGTGAGCTACCATAACATTTTGTGTATATTTACCTGTGCAATACAGTATAATCTTGTTTATCTATTCTACAATTTTGAAATCCCAGTCTATCCCTTCCCATCCTCCGCCCCCCTGGCAACCACAAGTCTGTATTCTCTGTCTATGAGTCTATTTCTGTCCTTTTTTTACGCTTTGTTTTTGTCTGTTTGTTTGTTTGTTTTTGTTTTTGTTTGTTTAGATTCCACATATGAGCGATCTCATGTGGTATTTTTCTTTCTCTTTCTGGCTTACTTCACTTAGAATGACATTCTCCAGGAGCATCCATGTTGCTGCAAATGGCATTATGTTGTCAGTTTTTATAGCTGAGTAGTATTCCATTGTATAAATATACCACCTCTTCTTTATCCAGTCACCTGTTGATGGACATTTAGGCTGTTTCCATGTTTTGGCTATTGTAAATAGTGCTGCTATGAACATTGGGTTGCAGCTGTCATCCTGAAGTAAGGTTCCTTCTGGATACAAGCCCAGGAGTGGGATTCCTGGGTCATATGGTAAGTCTATTCCTAGTCTTTTGAGGAATCTCCACACTGTTTTCCATAGTGGCTGCACCAAACTGCATTCCCACCAGCAGTGTAGGAGGGTTCCCCTTTCTCCACAGCCTCTCCAGCATTTGTCATTTGTGGATTTTTGAATGACGGCCATTCTGAGTGGTGTGAGGTGATACCTCATTGTAGTTTTGATTTGCATTTCTCTGATAATTAGTGATATTGAGCATTTTTTCATGTGCCTATTGATCATTTGTATGTCTTCCTTGGAGAATTGCTTGTTTAGGTCTTCTGCCCATTTTTGGATTGGGTTGTTTATTTTTTTCTTATTGAGTCGTATGAGCTGCTTATATATTCTGGAGATCAAGCCTTTGTCGGTTTCACTTGCAAAAATTTTCTCCCATTCCGTAGGTTGTCTTCTTGTTTTATTTCTGGTTTCCTTTGCTGTGCAGAAGCTTGTAAGTTTCATTAGGTCCCATTTGTTTATTCTTGCTTTTATTTCTACTAGGAGAAAATTTTTGAAATGTATGTCAGATAATGTTTTGCCTATGTTTTCCTCTAGGAGGTTTATTGTATCTTGTCTTATGTTTAAGTCTTTAATCCATTTTGAGTTGATTTTTGTATATGGTGTAAGGGAGTGTTCTAGCTTCATTGTTTTACATGCTGCTGTCCAGTTTTCCCAACACCATTTGCTGAAGAGACTGTCTTTATTCCAATGTATATTCTTGCCTCCTTTGTCGAAGATGAGTTGACCAAAAGTTTGTGGGTTCATTTCTGGGCTCTCTATTCTGTTCCATTGGTCTATATGTCTGTTTTTCTACCAATACCATGCTGTCTTGATGACTGTAGCTCTATAGTATTGTCTGAAGTCTGGGAGAGTTATTCCTCCAGCTTCTTACTTTCTCTTCAGTAATGCTTTGGCAATTCTAGGTCTTTGATGGTTCCATATAAATTTTATTATGATTTGTTCTAGTTCTGTGAAATATGTCCTGGGTAATTGGATAGGGATTGCATTAAATCTGTAGATTGCCTTGGGCAGTGTGACCATTTTAACAATATTGATGCTTCCAATCCAAGAGCATGGAATATCTTTCCATTTTTTAAAGTCTTCTTTAATTTCCTTCATCAATGGTTTATAGTTTTCTGTGTATAATTCTTTCATCTCCTTGGTTAGATTTATTCCCAGATATTTTATTACTTTGGGTGCTATTTTAAAGAGGATTGTTTCTTTACTTTCTTTTTCTGTTGATTCATCGTTAGTGTAAAGAAATGAAACTGATTTTTGAACGTTAATTTTGTAACGTGCTACCTTGCTGAATTCTTCAATCAGCTCTAGTAGCTTTTGTGTGGACCTTTTAGGGTTTTCTATATATAGTAACATGTCGTCGCATATAGTGACACTTTTACCTCTTCTTTTCCAATTTGGATCCCTTTTATTTCTCTCTCTTGCCTGATTGCTGTGGCTAGGACTTCCAGGACTATGTTGAATAGGAGTGGTGATAGTGGGCATCCTTGTCTTGTCCCAGATTTTAGTGGGAAGCTTTTGAGTTTTTCACCGTTAAGTATTATGCTGGCTGTAGGTTTGTCATATATAGCTTTTATGATTTTGACATATGTTCCCTCTATACCCACTTTGGAGGGATTTTTTATCATAAATGGGTGTTGAATTTTATCAAACGCTTTTTCTGCATCGATTGAGATGATCATGTGGTTTTTGTCCTTTCTCTTGTTGATGTGATGTATTACATTGATTGATTTGCGTATGTTGAACCACCCTTGTGTCCCTGGGATGAACCGCACTTGGTCATGATGTATAATCTTTTTTATGTGTTGTTGGATTCTATTTGCTAATATTTTAGTGTGGATTTTGGCGTCTATGTTCATCAGTGATATTGGCCTATAATTCTCTTTTTCTGTAGTGTCTTTGCCTGGTTTTGGTATGAGGGTGATGGTGGCTTCATAGAATGAGTTTGGGAGTATTCCCTCCTTTTCAATCGTCTGGAAGATTTTGAAAGGACTGGTATGAATTCTTCTTTGTATGTTTGGTAGAATTCCCCAGTGAAGCCGTCTGGTCCTGGACTTTTATTTGTAGGGAGGTTTTTAATTGCTATTTCTATTTCCTTTCTAGTGATCGGATTGTTCAAGTGTTCAGATTCTTCTTGATTCAGTCTTGGTGGACAGTATGTTTCCAGAAACTTGTCCATCTCCTCTAGGTTATCCAGTTTGGTTCCATATAGTTTTTCATAATATTCTCATATGATATTCTGTATTTCTATTTTGTTTGTTGTAATTTCTCCATTTTCCTTTCTTATTTTGCTAATTTGTGCTCTCTCTTCTTTCTTCTTTGTGAGTTTGGCCAGAGGTTTGTCGATTTTATTTACTTTTTCAAAAAACCAGCTTTTGGTTTGGTTGATTTTTTCTATGGTCTTATAAATCTCTATTGTATTTATTTCCTCTCTGATCTTTATTATTTCCTTCCTTCTGCTGCTTTTTGGGGCTTTTTGTTCTTCTTTTTCTAATTCATTCAGGTGGTGGATTAAATTGTTTATTTGAGATTGTTCTTCTTTTTTGAGGAAGGCCTGTATTGCTATAAACTTCCCTCTTAGCACTACCTTTGCTGTGTCCCATAGATTTTGTGTGGTTGTGCTTTCATTATCATTTGTCTCAAGGTATTTTTTAATTTCAGCTTTGATTTCCTCATTGACCCATTGTTTTTTCAAGAAAAAAAGGAAAGCATGGAGATTAAACAATCTCCTTTGTTTCTCTGTTGTTGATTTCCAGTTTCATGGTATTGTGGTCAGTAAAGATACTTGAGATAATTTCTATCTTCTTAAAATTGTTGAGGTTTCTTTTGTGCCCAAGTACATGATCGATCCTGGAAAATGTTCCATGTGCATTTGAAAAGAATGTATATCCTGTTTTTGGGGGGTGTAATGCTCTGAAAATATCCACCAAATCTAGTTTTTCTATTGTAGTATTTCATTTCTCTGTTGCCTTGTTTATTTTCTGTCTGGAAGATCTGTCTAGTGATGTTAATGCAGTGTTAAAATCTCCAACTATGACTGTATTCCCATCAATATTCCCCTTTATCTCTGTTAGTAATTGTTCTATGTACTTAGGTGCTCCTATATTGGGTGCATATATATTAACGAGTGTAATATCCTCATTTGTATCACTCCTTTAATCATTATAAAATGTCCTTCTTTATCTTTCTTTATGGCCTTTGTTTTAAAGTCTGTTTAGTCTGAAATCAGTACTGCAACACCTGCTTTTTTGGCTTTTCCATTTGCATGGAATATCCTTTTCCATCCTTTCAGTCTCGATCTATATGTGTCCTTCTCCCTAAAGTGGGTCTCTTGTATGCAGCATATTGAAGGTTCTTGCTTTATTATCCAGTCTGCCACTCTATGTCTTTTGACTGGAGCATTTAGTCCATTAACATTTACAGTAATTAATGATAGATGTGTGTTTATTGCCATTTTGAACTTATCTTTGCAGTTGAATTGGTATATCCTTTTTGTTCCTTTCTTCTTCCTTTTGTGGTTTGGTAATTTTCCTTTGTGTTATCATGGATTTTATTTAATTTTTGTGACTCCCTTGTAAGTTTTTGGCTTGTGGTTACCCTTTTTCATAAATCTATTAGCCTATTACTATAACTGTTTTTATGAAACTGATAGTAACATGATCTCAAACCCATCCTACTGTTAAAATAATTTTAAAAAGAAAGAAAAATATTCTATATTTCCCTGCCTCCCTCTCCCACTCTCAGTGATTTGTATGTCTTCTTTTATAATTTCGTGTTTATTTGTAATTCATGAGTTATCACCTTTCCAGTTGTGAGTTTCTCATTTCTGTAGCATCCTGCTGCTTTTCTTTTTAGAGTAGACCTTTCAATATTTCTTTTAGCATGGGTTTAGTGTTCCTAAACTCCTGCAGCTCTTTCTTGTCTGTGAAATTCTTTATTTCTCCTTCTATCCTCAAGGATAGCCTTGCTGGATAAAGGATCCTAGGCTGCATCTTTTTTTCATTCAGGACTTTGAATATATCTTGCCACTCCCTTCTGGCCTGTAGTGTTTGTGTAGAGAAATCAGCTGAGAGCCTTATGGGGGTTCCCTTGTAACATACTCTTTGCTTTTCTCTTGTTGCCTTTAGAATCATTTCTTTATCCTTGACTCTGGCCATCTTGATTATGATATGTCTTGGTGTGGGTCTATTTGGGTTCTTCCTGTTTGGGACCCTCTGAGCTTCCTGTACTTGGATATCTGATTCCTTCTTTAAGTTTGGGAAGTTTTCAGTCATGATTTCTTCAAAAACCTTTTCAATCCCCTTTGATCTTTCTTCTCCTTCTGGGACCCCTATTATGCGAAGATTGGGATGCTTTATATTATCCCATAGGTCCCTTATGCTATTTTCATTATTTTTTATTTGTTTATCTTGTAGCTCTTCTGAATGAGTGCTTTCTGTTATCCTGTCTTCTAGATCACTAATTCGTTCCTCTGCATTATCTAGTCGGCTTTGCACAGCTATTAGATCATTCCTCATCTCTGTCAATGAGTTTACCCATTCTACTTGGCTCTTCTTTATAGCTTCAATTTCATTTTTGACATATTTTATATCTCTAAACACTATCTCTTTTAATTCCTTCAGCACTTTGATCACTCCTTTTTTGAAATCTTGATCTAGTAAGCTATCGATATCTATTTCATTGATCTTTCTTTCAGGGGATTTCTCTTGTTCTTTTAATTGGGAAAGGTTTCTCTGCTTCTTCATCTTGATCATACCTCTCTGGCACTGTGGTTTATGGAGTATCAGTTATCTATTTGGTCCTTAAGGAGTTTATCTATCTAATGCCTATTTAGGAATAAGACTTAGGAAAAAAAGAAAAAATAAGAGAGAGAGAGAAAGAATTTTAAAAGAAGGGAGAAAGAAGGTTTGAAAACAGTGTATAATGAATAATAGAAGAGCGAGTTGAAGCAGAATATCAGTCGCGTTGAGACATCCTTTTAAAACCTTTTTAAAAAGGGGAAAAGATGAAAAGATGTATTTGAAACCTGTGTCTAATCAATAACAGGACATCAAAACCCAAGAGAAATATAAATGAATTAAGAAGTAAAAATTAAGAGGGTAATAGAAAATAGAATAGGTAAAAACAGATTTAAAAAAAAGGGGGGGGGGGTCGGCATTCTCCTGGAGTCTGTGTGCTTTTAATGTGAAGTCTTTCTGTCTTCGTCCTGTTTTGGAAGCTCAGCTTGCTGTTTCCAGAGGCCCTCCGTTGGCGCTCTCTTCTGTGCTGCTCTCAGTACCTGTTGGCAAGCCGATCTCGCCTCCTCCCAACACTGGGTCAGGTGCAGCTCTCTTTTGCTGTGGGTGGGCGAGTCACTGCCCCTCCCAATGCCGCAGTCAGATGTTGCAGACTGGCTGGGTAGGAGGGCGGGTCGTGCCCCCTCCCAGCTCTTTGGTCAGGGGCTGCATTCCTGCCTGCAAGGAGGGGGGCCGCCCTCCCTCTCCCGGCGCAGGTAGCTCCCCTGCTCTGTGCGGCTGCACACTCCACCTTGGGTTGGCGCTCTGCAGGTGGGCTCGGGGAAGACCGAGGGACAGCCTTGTCACTGCTCCAGGCCAAAGCTCAGCTCCTTGTTTGTCTTTGTGGAGCAAGTTCTCTGAGGGACCTGGGTGGAAGTTTCCCATCTGCCTCGGGCTGTAGACAAGTCTCCGTCTGGCCTTTGAGGCTGCTAAGCCCTTCGGTGCAGACGCAGGTTTCGCCCCCACTGCCACCTGGATGCTAAGCGCCAGAGGATATGGAGGCTGTGCCTGAGCCCCGCATCTCTTCCCCCGAAAACTTTCCACAGGTTTTCAGAGATGGGGGTATGCACCCTTCCCCCCAGGGCACTTCAACTGTATTGTTTTATGGAGGGCCCAGGTTGTTCTGCCCTGTACACCCACAGCCACGGCGAGCAGCCCCTTGCGTTCCCCCGGGGCTGCCTCAGTGCATCCGCCCCCGTCCTCTGCCCGGCTTGGGCAGCCTGGCCCTGCCCGCAGTTGCCGGCCCGCGTCTCAGGCTGGGTGTCGGGGGGCCCTCTGTGCCCCTTTAACTTAGTTCTGTCAGTCAAGGGCTGCTCTGTACAGACCTGAGCCTCAGAGGCTCCCCCTCCGTCCAGCTGGCCTCTCAGTTGGAGAGGGGAGACCCAGCGAACGAGCGCCAGTCCTCCTTTGTTGCTCCCTCACCGCAGGACCCGTCCCGCTCTGCTTTGCCTTTTGTTTTCTTTTTTCCTTTTCTCCTACCAGATTTTTGGCATCTTTATCTTTTGAAGAGGGTGATGTTCTGTCAGAGTTCCGCAGGTGCTCTGGTTGGCTGAGTGGGTCTGTGGATGTGAGTCTTGGTGCATTTGTGGGAGAGGGTGAGCTGCGAGTGTCCTTCTACTCTGCCATCTTCTCTCTTCCCACCAAAAATTTTGTATAGGATTCAAACCCTGTGAAAGGAAACAAGGCAAATTACTGAAAAATAAGTAAATAAATAAAATCACTAAGAAGAAAAATGAAGAAAATAATTTAAAATTTGAATTATGATTTAAAAATTAAATTTGACCTATTTCATTCATTTCATGCTGTGTTCTTTTTAATAGCTTATGGTTTTGAAATTAAATACTAAACTATTTTTGTGAAAACCTAATTTACCTTAGTGTTAAATATTAGCTAGTTAATAAATTTAAAATAAATAAATAACAAATAAATGTTCATTGCAAAAATTTCTAAATGGGACATGATAAAACCTAAAAGTTTTTGCACAGCAAAGGAAACCACAAACAAAGTGAAAAGGCAACGTAAGGACTGGGAGAAAATATTTGCAAATTATGTGACTGACAAGGGCTTAATTTCCAGAATATATAAACAGCTCATAGAACTCAATAACAGAAAAACAAAAACCCAATCAAAAAATGAGTGGAAGATATAGATAGGTATTTTTCCAAAGAAGACATACAGATAGCCAACAGGCACATGAAAAGATGTTCAGCATCAGTAACTACCAAGAAATGCAAATCAAAACCACAATGAGTTATCACCTCACACCAGTGACAATGCCCATCATAAAAATTCCACAAATAATAAGTGCTGGAGAGGGTGTGAGTAAAAGGAAACCTTCCTATACTGATAGGAATGTGTTTTGGTGCAGCCACTATGGAAAACAGTATGGCAAGTCCTTAAAAAACTAAGAGTAGAGTTATGATATGATCCAATCCCGCTCCTGGCATATATCCAGAGAAAACTCTAATTTGAAAAGATACATGCACCCCAGTGTTTGTAATAGCACTATTTACAATAGCCAAGACATGGAAGCAACCTAAATGTCCATCAGCAAATGACTGGATAAAGAAGTTGTGTTAAATATATACAATGGAATACTACTCAGCCATAAAAAGAATGAAATAATGCCATGTGCAGGAACATAGATGAATTTAGAGATTATCATACTAAGTGAAGTAAATCAGAAGAAGAAAGACAAATATCATGTTATCACTTATGTGTGGAATCTAAAAAAAAATGATACAAATGTACTTATTTATAAAACAGAAAGAGACTCACAGACATAGATAACAACCTTATGGTTACCAAAGGGGAATGAAGAGAAGGAGGGATAAATTAGGAGTCTGGGATTAGCAGATACAAACTACTATATATAAAACAGATAAACAACAAAGTCCTACTATGTAGCAAAAGGAACTACATTCAATATCTTGTAATAACCTATAATGAAAAAGTATATATACATATATATATATATATATATATATATATATATATATATATATATATATATATAACTGAATCCCTACGCTGTACACCAGAAACTAATGCAGCATTGTAAATCAACTGTACTTCAATTTTTAAAAATGTATACTGCTATAGAATGCACTGTTTATAGCTCACACTAACCATTTACTAACATAATTTTAGTCATTATAATGAATAACAATTTCATTGAGATGATAATGAATTATAAATCTAAGTAGGCATTTCTTAATATATTCAAAAAGTAAATAGTTTTATACATGAAAATAATAAAAGGCCTTAAGTCCAATAGATGTATACAACTAGAACACCAATGATAAAAAATCTCTGAAGAACATTGTAAGTTTTCCTGGCAACATAATTAAACTTTTTAGAGTAAAAATAGAATCTCAAACTTTTCGGTTATGCTTATAGATAATTTACTTCCTACATTGTGTCAATATTTTTACTCTAAGACCTAAGGGCTGTGACTAATTCTTGTTAATACATGAGAAGTAGCGCACAAGAGACACCTTTAAACTCATCTTTGCATAAGTTATATTTTAGTTGGCTTGATTCCTTACATTTTGTTTTTCTATTCCTGAAATCATGTCTTCCTTTGCTCCTGGGTTATTTCCAACTGTGTTCTGCAGCTGTTGGTTCAATTCACGATAAACAATTGATTACACAGATCATAGAACAAGTTAATCAGTCTGGGACTTTGGTAATGAAAAATAAAGCTCCAGCAAGTTAATGTATCAGTCTTAAGCAGAGAAGATATCTAAAACTAATTAAACACTGTTCCCAGTGACAGTAATTTAAGCTCTACTCCTGAAACCTTTATACTTCCTAGAACCACTGTTTTCATAATGGTAGTGTCAAATTACAATTTCATCTTTTGAATCAGTATAATTAAGCTCTATGAGACAAACCCTACCTTATAAAAGCGACCTTGAAATAAAAGTTTGTAAGTACAACATATCTTATAAGGATCTGTATTTTCTAACCTAGTATTTCCTTTTGTCCTGGGGTGGCTAGTTATTAATGAGTAATTTCCCTTGGGAAGATAAATTCTAGGAAATATTCAACCCAGTTGGAGGAAATATTTGGTACCATTTTACTCAGTCATTATTATGAAGAAGAAAAACTTTCATAGAAGCCCTAAGTAGATTTAGACTTCTATAATCCATAACTTCTGGGATAGCTGGCAAGGTGAATATGTAACTTTTCCCATGATGGAGGCAGACAAGGAAGAAAGAGCTTGGGCAATTTGAATTAACTAGGTATCAATGTCTGCTACAGGCAGAATTATTTCTATAATAAATTATTTGTTTTAAGATACCTAAACCTAACTGAAGTACTATATAAATACAAAGAATCTAAGTTAAAATTTAGCTCAAACTAAACCTTGGAACCAAGCCATGGAAATTCTCTCAATACAGTATCTCTGCTCTCATTTGTTTTATTGTTATTCATACCTTTTATATTCTTCCTTTTACAAGGCAGGTGAAATTTTGGTCATTTTGTAGTTTCTCAGATACCTGGAGATAGTGAATATCTCAATACAAAATATAATACTGAAGAGACAGAATCTGATAAATCCACTTATGTGTCAGAATGTTTAACTCTGATCATGCATCTGTGGCTAGGGTCAAGAAAATATGCTAACATGGCTGTCAGGGCTACATACTTATTGGACTTAGGGTTATTTCCCTGTGTTTGAGTTTACTAGTGATAATTTCCCACAACCCTAATGTCTCAACTAAGTTCAGAATCAATTGAGAAGTCAAACAGTGGAGTCAAAGAGAAAGATATCCAAGTACTGGTGTTAATACTAATAAATTAATGCAATAAAGACTAGATTGGAAATTGTGGATTAGATATAGGTCACAGTCAAATATTCTTATAATCTCCATTAATTGTTAAATTATTGAACCTTGGGTAATCCAACCAAAGAAAGAGTTTGCATCTACAGAGACGACACACTCAACGTCCATCCTTAGAGTCCCTTACTTGAAACAGAGAGAAAAGTGGGCTTCCACATTTACCTCTAGAAGGGGCCAAAATGTGAGGTCAGTATCGTATAAAAGTAACAGAGTAGAACCACCAGTTTTTCATATGAAAGATACAAAAAGAACAAGACAGAGAAAGAGCAAGAGGGGAGAAAAAAATAGAGAGAGGTGGAGAAATTTTTCTGACTGTTAAATCAGACAACTCATTCTTTGGAGTGGATTAAGTCAACGTAAGGAATCATGGGGTATTTTCCAATACAGGTGTGGACCAGACAAGACTAACTTTACAAGAAAAGAAAGTTTCTTTTACATCAAAGAAGATAATGTCAGATAAGGCCAAGTTTAGATTGTCTGTGGTCAGTGAACTTGTCAAGAGTCTGTGTGAGTCTAAGAGGAAGGGTTATGCAGAAAGTAACTGCTCAGCTCCAGTGGTGTTGGTGAAGAGAGGACAGTTTTCTATATAAACTCATAGGATACCAGTCAAGTTGTTCACATTTTCTAACTCTTACTGACAAGGTCAGCAATCACTGTCCCATTGAAATAAAGGTTCTTTAGCACTATGAATGATATGATGAAAACAAGAACATTTTTGCAAGGTGATTAAATACTTGTGTGAAGTTATGAAGTTGTGGTAAGAGTGAAACCAGAAACAAAAGGGTATCTTTAAGAGAGAGAAAGAAGAAATGTTAAAACAAACATAAAACTATATTAATCTTTCAAATTTGAAACAAAAATTTTTATATTCACCTGAAAAATCCACCAGTGAATATCTTCAAAATAATATTCTCTAATGGTAATCATTTTTAATTTGCTGATTTCCCAGTTATTTGGATAATAAATTACCAAATTTCTCAGTATGTTATGATTTCTAGAAATTATACTTTTAATATATTAAAACTAGAAATTTTAGAAAATTTGAACTTTAGGACAGTGGAGATAATTAAAAATTGAAGAAAGAAAGAGAAGGGTTTTTTCCTTGGAAATCATTTGGACATGAATAAATGAATAATTATTAGAACAAGAATTAGGATCAATCCTGTTACCTTCATCAAGTGACTGTCAATATGTATTAAGAATGTCTTCAATATAGTTTGTTATCTTGAATGTTGATTTAGCATTTATATGTAGTTCTGATCCCAAATCAATTTTTTTAAAGCAGAATTGATTTTGGATTTGCCTTTATATAAAAGACACCTAAGATTAGTTTCATTGAATGATCCTGCTTTTCCACATGTCATCCTGAGCTCAAGGCAAGTCTCTTGTTTAAACCATACCTAATCTCAGAGCAGTCAGTTTTTAATTTTTAAGGTTTGCTTTAATCAGAGTTGAAAATGTGCTTTTGTTTTTAATTTGTTTGTGTATTACCTAAACACAATGTAGAATTAGCTATGAAATTTCTTGTGCAAAGGTTGGATTCATTTCATCTCTTCTTACTTTCCATCTCTAACATTTGAACTCTCTATTAAGGATTATGCCTGAAAAAATGCAAATCTACCTACTACCTAAATAAAAACATGTGCATTAGGTCCCATCATCCCCTAAATAACCAAGAATCACAATGTATGAAGTTAAAAGGAAATGATAAACTGGAAAAAATGCAAAATGTGTGACAAAGATTGATGACTTTAATATATATACAGAATTCATAAAATAATAAAAAATAAAAAATTGGAAAAAGAAACTAAACAAAATTTACTAGATAAATAACAATTCCATCTTAACTATTAACGTCTTACTATGGGATGGGAGCTGTGCTAATCACTTAACCTGAAATGTCTCATATAATTCTCAAGTAATCTGTTATTCACACTAGGAATTGTATGTGATACCTCATTATTGATATTATAATAGTAGATTTCATAAAAATGCAAAAAGACAGTTTGAACCTCACAAGCTGATTTTTTTAAATGCAAATTTTTTTTAAAAAGGTTCAATTTTTTTCACATGTCCGATTGGCAAAACACAGAAGTAACAAAACCACATTTGTATATGAGAAAAAGATCTCTTCGTATTCATTGTTTCTGAAAATATACAAACCTCCTGGAGTCCAACTTGAACAAGTAGTCAAATATGGCAGAGAGTGTGCATCTAATGCTCATAAAATATTTGCAAAAGCAAGGGAATATGTTTGGAGGCAAAAGTACAGAGCCATAAAAATCTTAAATCTGAGATAATCACAATTTTTATTATGGAAAATATGAGACTTGAGATACTCTCCATTTAGTGGAATCTTACCAGAATTTACCAAGTACGTAAGTATCTATACAGAAAATATTTTGTTGATTAAAAGATTTTAGTCTATAGAGAATAATCAGTTAACCGTAATATGGAAGTTTGAGGAATATGACTGCCACTTCATGACAATATAAACAGATCATTTAATAGACTAATAAAATATAGAGACTGATAAAAATAATTAGTCCATATGTGAAAAAATTCATTTTTCAGAAAAACAACTGAAATAGTATTAGAGACACCTATGACTAAGAAAAATGATTAAAATATGTTACTTTGTGCCAAGAATAATTATTTGCTTTTATTTTTTGATGGTCAGAAAATACACATAAAGAATTATAAATCATGCATTCTTGTAAATATGTAGATGTATGATGCTACAATTTTAAAAAATAATTCAATTTTTTGAAAATAATTTGAATAGAACTATTGTATAAGTATAACAGAATAATAAAACTATCCTTGACAACTAAAATAAATATCTTAAAAACATTATTTATTATTTTAATACTATCAAATATTCCTGATTGGATGATTAATTGTACAATATATCATTTCACCCAATAATAGTGATATATTCTTGGCACTTGGGGTTGAATTAGATTGCAGAATTGATGTATGAAATGTAACATGAGGAGTACACAATGAATCTTTGTAAAATTGTGTAAATAACTGATAGGTCTGTTACAAGTGTGTTTACAGACATGTTCATATGTAATCTAGTTATTAAATAGCACAATTTTAAAATGCTGTATTCTTTTGGAGTCACCCTATTCTAGGAGAACAATAAAAGTCCATTGGCCAACAGAAAACATTAATTATTCAAGCATATAAATTATAATAGATTAACCTAGAACAAGATTGAGATGAGGTACTATGGCATATGATAATAACTTGCATCTATAGGACAATTTACAGTTTACATATTTTATCTTTGCACTCCTTGATTTGACTCTCACAACTGTGTAGAAGACATGGAAATTAAGATGAGTTTAAGTGACTTGACCAAGATCAGTTTTGAGCTGGATTTTAGCTTAGGACTTTTTCCAAACTTATTGGTTGTATCTTTACAACACAGTTTCTCATTGTTCCCAAACAGTTAAATAGAGGAAGTTTTCAAAATTTCTAACCCCTAAGTTACAGTTTTTGAACTTGTGATTGATGGTTTCATCATGCAGGCAGTAATTTCCTATTAAAATACGGATGGGTAACGACTGCAATTAAGATTCTTTTACTAGTCTCTTGAGAGTCATCCTTAGGTATCTCCTTTTATTAGTATATATACAGCTACTTAAAACAATTATAACAATGGAATCTCTTGAGAATTTTATGTTGTTGGGATCAACATAAGAAAAAGTGTTTTCAGGTTTGACCTTTGTAACATGATTTATTTGATGACATTACCATTCTGTGTAGAAGTAAATGAATGGCACAACCATTGTTATCAAGACCAACCATTGTTTATAAACACCTGTCCTTTATGTATTCTCTCTCCATCTCTAGAGAAACTTGAGCTACTCCTGCAGGGTCAGCCTAGTCATGGTCTCCAGGACAAATCTGATCATCTGCAGAAGGGATTTAGCAACCCTTAATATCTGGGATTTGATTTTAAAAATTATTTCTGGCATCATATACTCCTGCTTATAATTTGCCTCAAATTGTGTGATTTACTTCTGATTATCTGGTTTTCACTTCATTTGCCTGTGCTGGAGCCAGTCATTGTTTTTGTTGTTGATTTTTCACCTTTATAATCTGTCTCATTTTTCAGAATCCTCTTGATTTTTCCAGGTATCCTGATAGAGGATTATAATTAAGTTATATATATATATATATATATATATATACACACACATACACACACACACACACACACACACACACACACATATGAACAAAGCTGATTTTTTGCTGATAATGTGAAGTAAAGCATCCAAATGATAAAGTTAAGTCTACATGTCAATGATGGGAGCAGCAGAAATTGTTCCTCATCTGACTTACTTTTAAGTCATAACTTATTTTATAATAATAGCTACATGCCAGGTATCGTTCTGTGTGCTTCACACAGAGTCGTTATTTTAGTATTCACAGTAACCTGACAAGATATGTGCTAATACTCTGAATTCACAGAAAAGAAAATGGAAGCATACAAGTTTAACTAAATCAGCAATGTTACATTTCCAGTGAGTTGCATGGGTGTGATTCAAAGCCAAGCAATTTGACTCCAGAGTCAAAGCATCTTTTAATTCCTATTTTATATAAATCCTAACCTGAAAGCAATGATGCCTTCTCTTCTCTGTAAAGTGTTTTTATATCAATAAGAATCAGAATTAGTACTCATTGTCTTGGAGTCTAGTTGTGCTCACACATTTTCTATAGGTCACCCTTCTTTCTCCTCAATCAGAAGATTATTAATTCATTCACTAATTTATTTCCCTAGCTGAAGCCTGCAATTAATCAGATCTACCTTCTTTTTTTAATACTGCTAAGCTTGCATTTATGATACGACCTTTCTTTTAAAAGCGTCACACTCCTTTTATCAATACAACCTAAATTTAAATGTAACAAAACTACTTGCTAAACAAATTAGAAACTAATCTCTGAAAGTATCCTTATTCAGGTTTAAGTATAAATTATAACTATTCCCCTGTATTGCTGTGCTTAAATACTGCTGATTTACAAATGTATGGGTTCATTCCATCCTATTATATGTTGAATAACTTTTCTAACACCTTTAATTTTTTCTGGCTGCTATCAAGATTACCTTGAATGATGATTTATGAACATTGAAGAAATCTACACCATGCATACAGAAGTCATGTTCTCACCATAGCATATCATTGCAATCTGTAATTACTCATTATGGCACCTTCATTATCCAACATGATTTCGGTAGAGTATTGTGTTGTGGGTACTAGAAGTCCCCGGTCTATTCTGAAGGTCATCCTCCTTTGTTTTTGAAAGAACACTTAATAACTTAAATTAGAAAGTTTACTGAACGTAATTTTATCTTTCTTTGATAACTAAGAATGAACAATATTAGCATCTGGTAATATCTATGAGGCTGTAATAGGCGTTGACTGTCTTCAGAGGATGCTGAGTGACTCTGGGCTCAGCTTTCATTCAAAGCCTCAAGGCATTTGAGCGCCTTTAAAAGTGGTTTCTCCTTGGGATTCACTGAGATCTCTAGTCTTTTCTGCCACTGTTCAGCATTGTGGTTTAGTCTGCTATTTAAGAACTCCTACTGTTCTAACCAAAACAGACTATGTAAGTATTATGTATTACTGATAGTTTCATATTCATTCTTCAGTCTCCTTTGCTGCATGTTGTCTGTCCTCCGTCTAAATCCTTGCAGTGTTACAGAATTGTATGGGTGGAGTCTTCCTGTCTTCTATCTGTGCAGTCTTCCCTCTAGAACTTCATCAAATCCCATGTGTTTAAATAGCATCTAAGTATTTTTGACAAAAAAGTATTTTTAATACTTTGTACCACAGTTTATGCAAGGTTATTATCTTTTCTCTGTTTAGGGATCCTCTTCTTTCTCCCTCCATCCCCCTCTCCACACAACTGTGTTTAATCTGCATTTGTGTGTTTTACAAAATTTTTATGTACATATATTTCTAAATAAATTGTATTATGTTATACATCTCTGTTTCTTACTTTCTTCCCTTTTTTTTCTACTAAATACTGTGCTTTAAGGGCTATGCTTATTGCTTTGTGTACATCTAGGTTGTTGCTTCTAATCATTTTATCTACTGCTTGCATCCACCACATTTTTACCTACTTCCTCTCTCAGTGATGAACACCCACATTACATCCAACTCACTGATCCCTTGAATTAAGCTGCAGTGAATATGTATGCATATGTGTCTTTGTGGATCTCTGAAATAATTTATCACTCCTCCTTAAAAATGACTATCATTTATATTCCCATGACCAATGCATGTATCTGGCATTATCCAATTTTTCAACTTTTGCCAGTCTAATAGTTATAAAATGATTTTTAGTCTTAATTTACATTTTCTGGTTGTTAAATATTTTGAGAATCTCTACATAGACTTCTGTGCCATTTTTAAGGTATAATAAAATATATTTGAATATAAAAGTATCTAGTAAGGAAAAGGACAATGCTCCAACATAATAGATGACTTGAACTTCAGCATCAAACATTTCTTAATACCTTAGGTGCCTAAGTGTAATATTAGTTGTAAAAATTCCTGCAAGTCTGTCATTCTGTAGAAGTACTCATGCAAAGTCCCCATAGTCACAGGTCCTACTTATCAGTAGGAAAATGTGACTATTTTCAGTGAAGATGGATGCATATCTAGACATTACCTGAAACTTAACTTCTGTTATTTTTCTTCCTCCTCTACAGTTCAGTAGTGCAGATATAGAAGCATGTATTCTCTCCAACGTAACAAGTTAGATAATATTTCTAACTTACACTGTGAAACACAATTCATTTCCCAGTAGCTCTTTTCATTCCCGTTAATTGAAAAAAAGAGAAAAAAAATCCTAAACACTGTTCATCATCATGTAGAAGTATTTCATGAGTAATTGGCAAAAAAATAAAGGAAACTATGATATGAAAGAAACTAAGTGCTTGGTAAATACTTAAATGTAAATGAGTAGGTAAATAAAACATAACACTGGTCCTACCAATGTCTTCCTTTTTATTCCTAAATATTGTGTGATTCCTAAATTATTTAATTTTCCCCTAAAATATGTTATCTGTATAATTTTGCAGCACTTTCAGTGCTGCCTCACCTTATAGGATAACAAAAATCTGTTTCCCTATGTCAATTTTAACTCTCCAGATGGTTTCATTAAAGTCTTATGACTTTATATATTATCAATATGCTGAATAATCCCAAATTCATATCGCCAGCCTCGATGGGTTCCCAGACTTTCAGACACATAAATTCAACTGCTAATTCTACTTGTTCACCTTTATACATAACTGACTTCTCAAACATAAAATGTAAAAGAGAAGTCTTGATTTCCTCCCTGCAACTCTGAGCATCCTCCAGTCTTCACCATTTCAGAAATTGGCATTATTATCACCAGTTTGCTCAGGCAAAAGATTCTAAGAATCATCCTTGACTTTTTTCTTTGTTACCCCTTTCCTCCTGTCTTCAGAGAGCTTATTCTCCAGTGATGAATAAAGTAAGGAGGCAAGTCATACAAAAGATCTCATGAAGAGCAAGTGCATAGGCAAGGATTTTTTGTTTTGTTTTGTGCACCAACATTTAATATAGTACTTGTCACACAGTATAATAAACAGTTGTTGAATTAGTGTGTTAGTCAGCCAAACAAAATGTGAAAATATTCTTAGCCCATTCAAAACTAATTCTTTGAAGACTGTTTGCTTTGGTTTTGTTGGCTAAAAACATACTCAGAAAATTTTTAATTAATTTGGTGATTAGTTTAGTTTCGGTTTAGTGCCAAACAAATGCTCTCTAGTTGTACCATACAAATATACTCATACTTCTTCATGACAGGAACTATGTGTCACTCAATCTATTCTATATTTAGGAAGGAATATCTGCATTTAATATTTGACATGTTCAGTAGATGTTTATTGAATAAATTAATGGGCCAATGAATTGCCCTTAGTTTTATTTAAGCCTTTGTTCACAATTATATTTTTTTAATTATAGTTTTATTTGGATAAGTAATTATAATAAATAGAATCGTGGAATAATAGAATAGAAGAGGGTTTTAGGACTGTATAATTCAACCTCCTCACTTTAGGGATGAGAAAACAGTTTTATGGAACTTGTTATTTTCTCAAGTCTTCATATTTAGTCATTGTCAGAACAGAGGGAAAAATCAGAGCTCCAAATTTCTAGGCAAGAGTTCTTGCCAATATTTCACCAAATTTTTTTGGCCAAAGTTAAAACAAAGATATATGAATATTCAAGAATCTCTTCTGAATATTTGAAAATAGAAATCAATAGTAACATGTCAACTGCAGTGGGGTGATTTGTTTGATGCTGCTAAGAGATGCTAATTGTCTGAAATTATTATTGCCTGTATTCATTATATAGAAAATGAATGCAGAAGATAAAAATGGATATAAAATTGAGCATCTGGGAGGAGAGTAATGACTGTTAGGCAGCTGAAGATAAATGAGTGATTCGGTGACCAAACTGATTCATTTTCATAATGTGTACTAAAAAATATAACGTTAACAATTAAAGAGCATGGTCATGACCAATATATAACAAAAGAGTTAAATGGTTAAATGTGGGAAGCATTTAGAATGTAGAGTAGCTTTTAGAATTTCATCATTGTTTTCATGTTCATAGTTCTAGGAATGGAGAGCAGGAAAATGCCATAGAAGAGGACCATAATGTACTCAAAAGGGTCGTCTTCCTGTTAGCCTTCTGTCTGGAAGTTATTCCTTCCAAACCTGCATCTAACTTTTCCCTGTCAAAACAATAGTGCCAACATATATAACAGCACCCCAAGTGCTGAGGGAAAACAAAATTATTCTCTGGAAAACAAGAGCTGGGACAGATGCAAACTTATGACTGTTAAAATGGAAAAACTAATCAGTGTTAGATGGAACTGTTAACCAACCATGGTGGCCCTGAATTTAATCCTAGAAAACTAAGATGTAATAAATAATTATTTGGAAGTGAGGTAATATTTAGAGATACATTGCCATATTGTCTCATTTGCAGTTTCTTAAATGTGACTTTTTTTTCTAGTCAGAACAGGATTTGGGGCTGGGATTGAGATGATGGGAGATCACCACAGAAATATGAAAGTGAAAAAATACTAATATTCACATACTGACATTGTACATACGATTTTGCTACAAAGTAACATGGTTGAAAGATAGGTTTTGTGAGAACAAGAGAGAGCAAGAGTTTTCTGAGTTCCTTTAAACAATAACAGTCAGGGCAGAATAACTCAAATAATAGTATTTGTAATATACAGATAGCTAGATGAATATGTAGATGGATGGATGGATGGAAAATGAATGGACAGACAGACATACACTAGATAGGTAGGTAACTAGATAGATAGATAGATAGATAGATAGATAGATAGATAGATAGATAGATAGATAGGTAGATAGATGATACATGTTATGATTTTGGCATATGAAGGTGATTGAAAGTTAAAACACAAAGCTTGACACTTCTGTTCCTAGTACATTACAGAGAAAAGATGGGACAGAAGCATGGAGTCACTTATGTTCTGACTCTCAGCTTTATGAGAGTAAGATGTGTTAGGTAGGTTAAGGGTAATCTGTAAAGTGTTCTTTCTCATATATCCATGTAGATCCTATAAGGAGATTACCTCACAGGCTGCTCCTACACCAACCTGGGGCAGTGGCCAGGCCAAACTCAACCAAGAAATACAATATGGTTGAGCAGGGAGAGAGCTAGAATTTTATTTTCCCAGGCCACAAGAAGAGTTTAGTTAATGGGCTTCCCATGGGGTCCATGTAGTCAGGAATGAGGTAAATCTTCAGCAGAGTCTTCGAAGATTAGCTAGACCAAAGGTTCAGTGCAGAGTGTGGCAAATTCTCAAATGGCTTAAATTACTGTCAAGAACCAAGTTGAGGCAAATTGGGCAAGAACACCTACTACGCCTAACAGTTGTGGGGCAATTTTCCATGGTGTTTCTGCATGTACTGTGATGACTTTTATCCTGGATTATTTTTTCGAGGTTGTTTGCCCAGCGAACAGCCTTGGAGGCTAGAGATACAGTCTCTTTCTAAGGTAGAGGGTAGATATGTTTTCTAACCAGAATAATAAAGATAAGGAATGTCTCCCCGCCTTCCTTGCTTATATTCCAGCTTTATAAAAATATCTCTCTTTGAAGGGGAGGATGGCAGTTTTATTGGCAATCCTTTGATAAGACCAGAGATTTTCTTATCTCAGAGATATTCAGTTATGAAACAGACCATATGCACAGACACAATTGGGACCACCTCTGAATTGCCCCCCTGAGACTTGGGGGAGAAGAGGAACAGATGCAAACGTGAAGCTTATGTTCCTTGCTGTGCTTTGAGTAATAAACTGTCTAA
The DNA here is from genome assembly GCF_048773025.1 of Camelus bactrianus. Lineage (NCBI taxonomy): Eukaryota > Metazoa > Chordata > Mammalia > Artiodactyla > Camelidae > Camelus > Camelus bactrianus. The sequence continues at coordinate 79,674,113 of NC_133540.1, forward strand.
CTGCATTTGAGTTCATTGCTTCTTTACTGACTGAAACTATGGAAGTATGGTGAGTCAGCCAGTGTCTTAGGGACCACCAAACATCTTGGCACTAACCAAACCTAAAGACCAAACCTGGAAATACACAAGGTGCAAAATTTATCTACAAATACTAGTACAACCAGTAGCAATCATGTAGGTAAGAAATACTGTCATGGAGACAATGGAGTCAGCAGAATTTTACAGATTTGAGGACCTCTTGTTCTGCTACCCATGAGCTCTGCCTCTGTTAAATCCTTTTCTAATAATGTTTTTACTGTATAGTTTAGTAAAACTTATCGAAAGAGCATGAATAGATATATCTGAGAGACAGATTCAGAGGTCAATTCTGGACACTTATTAGTTGATTGCTTTTGGCAAGTTGCTTGACCCCTTAGAGACTCACTGTTCTCATCTATAAAATGAGGTTAAATAATAAAACATAGCTCACAGAGTTATTGTAAAGAGCAAATTTTTCAAGGCAGCTATGGTACTTGACTATCAGCCTTAGAGATATTCTTTAAAGTAAGTTTGACTTAAAAGTGATTTAAATTTTATTTATAAATTTTTAACATATTAACTCAGTCACCATTCTATTGTATGAAGTAATTAAGCAGAAGCAATTTTTAGTGTCATTCATTTTCATAACAACCCTATGAGGTAGGTATTCTTAACTTCCATTTTACAGAAAAGAAAATTGAATCTATAATAGGCTAAATAACTTGCCACCTATTATCCATTTAATTACCCTCAGAGTTGATTTTAAACACAGGCCTTTGGTGTGCAAAATCTATGCTTTCTCCACTGTGGTTTTACAGTATTATGAAAAATTGGGGAAAATGAGAAAAGAAAAATCACCAAAGTATCATAAAAATCACTATCTTTTTTCATTCTTTGGCAAATACATGTGCCTTTCAATTATTATAAATACTTTTATATTCATTTTTGTCATAAAAATATCTACATAGTTAGAAATGTATTGGGTTACATGCTTTTTGATTGATATAGAACCCCTAATTACTATTATACTTGTAAAACATTATTAATTCATTCATTTTTAAACTGTGAGGGACATTATTTTATTGTATTTAGTCAGGAACTTCTAACTTTGATTTGCCAATAAAAGTCAATTAGAAACTGTATCTATAATGAATATTTAACCTTTTTTATGGGTTTAAAAAGATTAAGAAATAAGTTATGTACCATTTTAAACTAAGGAAAATTATGTAACCATACAATACAAATATCAAAATAAGACAAAAAGAAGGCAATTAGTCCATTGCAAATGGATTTAATTTGTTAAGGGCTCTATCTAACCCTTTATCATGCAGAATGAATGTACAAAGATGTTTTCATGCTATTTAGATATCTATGGAAAAAATAGCATGAGGCTGTTTACATTTATATTTCTAGCTCTGGAAGCTCTCATGTTTTATGTTCCCTTAAGACAATTGCAATTGATTATGTTCACATCACATGCCAAATGAACTTGACATTTGTTCACTTTGAGCAACTGCAGACATACTGAAGTTGCTGAACTGCCTAGAAATCTGAACAAGTCAATAAGACCTTTCTCCTGACTTCATATTATTAACATTACTAGTCAAGCTGTTTTCTTTCATCTGCCTCATATTACATTCTATAGCTAAGAGGTATCACATATGTTACCCTGAACCCCTACACTGATAATTACGTTCCTTCAATAATTAAGTTTGAAAAGATTTTCAGGATTAGCCTTTGGAAAGTGGATGGAAGCCTTCCTCTTTGAATGAGGGAGGTCTATAGGATTTCCTCTGAAACCAGTTCACCATTGTATCCTCAAGGCTTAGAAAAGAGAGGGGACACTCAAGTATATAAGGGAAAATAATTCAAAAGGAAGCAGATTAACAAGTTAACAGCAGATTAACAAATAAATTATTGAGTGAATAATAAGGTTTAATGGAATTTTCTCTTTATTTCAAATAATTTAACTACCTACAGTGTAATATAAATGTCTCACAGTATATGATACACAAAGAATCCAAACACTAACCACATTTGGATTGAATTTTATCTTTCACTGTTTGGGGTCAGCAGTGTAAGCCCAGGTATCAACTGTCAATTGATTACTAATTAATAAATAATGTTTTCTAATCAATGATAAGTTTTTTATTAAAATGATCGCAATGAGAATCAAAATAAATCCAGTATATCCGGTGCACACAGAAGCATATAGGAAGGTCTCCAGCATACTTAAGATCATAGAATTCTTCTTGGAGGAAGTGAGCCTCACATGGAACCACATTATCAGTTTAATTGTACTTTGAAAATAATTTTTACCAAATTAAAATATTTGGTCCAAAATTATGGGTGAATATATGATAGACCTATACAGATTCCTACTACTTATCTCCTTTAAGCTTTGCTCAAATGTCACCTTATCACTCAGTCCCATTCTGACCATTTTTTTAAAGTTATATTCCATCGTTCCTGAATTTGGATTCCTTTTATTCTGCTCTTATTCCTTTTTTTCTATAATTTCTATATATGTATGTAACTTATTCTTGTATTTGTTTATTGTTTATTCTCTTCAACAAAATGTAATCTCCATGATGCTAAGTATTTTGGCTTTTTTTTTATCCCAGTTTCCTAGAACATAGCAGGGATTATTTTGTTGAATGAATAAATGAATTGAGAGTAATTTGATAAATTTCTGTTAAATAAATACATGAATTAAGAGAAATTCAATAAAATGTTGAATAAACAAATGAGTGAAAAGTAACAATAGAGTAGAAGGTGAAGGGATATAATGTTTTTAATAATATAGTAAGATTTATGGCCTGCTTACATAGTGACAAGTACTATACTGTGTACTTTAAAGTGTTGTATAATTTAATTTTTAGAATAACTCCATAAAATGGGTACTATAAGTATCTTTATTTTAAAGATGAATAGGCTCAGAGAGATTTAATTACTTAAGACAGCACCACAAGTAAATAATAGAACTGGGATTGAATTGGTCTCTTCTATTAATGTAAGGAAAGAGAAAGGAAAAGAGAGAGACAGAGAGAGAGAAGCAGAGAGACAGACAGACAGAGACAGAGAAACAGGCTATCATTTAATGCACTGAGTTGGAGTCCTTTTTAACTGGACAATTTTTCAGATATTCTGTGCTTTGAGTAATGAAATTTTAGAATTGGAAAAGAACTTTGAAACAATCTTTCTCACTCTATTTTTTCAATGGGAAGATCAAGGCCAGCTGCAGTACAGATTTGAAATATGTGTACATTTCCAAGCTACTTAATTATATAACTCAGCTTCCCAGCTATAAAATAAAATTATATTGTAATTGAATTTTATATAATTGTTTCACATGAAAATATTACATAAATCCACATATACATAAATTACATAAACAAATTACATAGATATCCCATAGTAAGTCAAACAAATGCAAAACTGAAAAACATGCAGAAAAGTCCATTTTCTTAGAAATAGATAGTTTCCATTTATTCAAGGTTTACTTAGCACTTAACTCTATGCAGCACATATATCACTAGGCTTTGGGAATAAATAAAGAAATGATACATTCTCTGACATAAAAAACAGTTATTCTAAGAAGACAGTGAGTTCATTAATAACAATAATTTAAAAAACAACTCATCTTAAAGGATAAAAGCAGGCAAGCTTCAGGGAATTTTTAAAATCAGTCCCCATAGTTTGGAGGTTCTTTTCTCAAAGTATAAATCCAATCAAATCCTAACTCATGTTAAAAGCCAAAACAAACATTTAGAGATTGACTTCATACATGTAATAGAACCTTCAAAGGGTGAGATGTATGGCTACAAATTAATTTATTGAACCTCTTGTTATAGCAGATGTCATGCAAAATTATTCCCAGCCTATTAGCATTTAAAGGTAACTAAACTTCACAGCCTGAATACCTGAGGCTAAGAACAGGCCCTCTCAGGAGAACAGTAAAACAAGAGAAGCTAGTTTGGTGAAGGGCACTGGCTTCTACAGGCCCTTATAAGATAAACTGTAGTAGAAAAATCATTCAACATACCTGTTGTTCTTGATTTATCTTTCCAGGAATTTAGACCAAAAAAAAAAAAAAAAAAAAGGAGTTTTAGACAATTTTACATTATAGTGTTCCTATTCTCATAATTATTTATATTTTAATGTAGATACCTGGTTTTACTTTATATTTTATCAAACATTAATATGTTCCATTTTTAATTTTAGTCTCATTTTAAATCACAACTGTCTTTTGTGAGAGTTATCAATTTAGTATCATTTACACATTAATGCAGATAACCAGTCTCAGAGAATATAATGATGTAAACTTTCATTTCAGTCAGAGATTATAGATTGAAACGTGTAAGAAGCTGAAACCCCCACTTCAGTACAACTCACTCTGGAGTAGAACTTGTTATAAGTTTGCAGCATCGTGTCTGTCACCAAATAGGTGAATATCTCAATAGTTTCACGCTCTGAAACTTTTACTATGAAGTATTTCTCAAAAATAATTTATTCAACAGATATTTTAAAGTATACTCTATATACTAGGCACTTTTATAGGGGTTTTAGTAGTAAAACTGATCAAGCATCTCCCCAAAATAACAAATAAGCAGGTAATTATATAATACATCAGAGAGTAAGAAGTCCTCCAGAGAAAACTGAGGTCAGGAAAGAGTGAAGTGTTACGGCTATTTTATATAGTATGATAAGGAGGTCCCATATAAGTAACATCTGAGCGGAGGCCTGAAAGAAATGTGGGAATAATCATGTGGAAATCTAGAGGAAGCATTTTGGGCAAAGAAGCCCTAAAGCTGGAGGCTAAAGTAGCTTGAGAAGAGAAAGTGAGGGAAAATATTAGGAAAAATAACAAGAGAGAGAGTAGGGGAAGATGATGGAGTTTATTTACATCATTGTAGGAGTAAAGTGATTTTTAGCAGATGAATGATATGCTTAGGCATATAGGACGGGTCACCTTAGCTGTTTTGTGCAGCAGCCTATGAAGACAGGACTAGATTCTAGGAAACCAATCAGGAGGCCGTTCCAGCAATTCCGTTGGGTTATGACACCTTCCTGAAACAAGATGGTATTGACTTATAAACTGAAGCCAGTAAAATTACTGGCTCACTTCCTGTGGGGCATTGTGAATAGAGAAAAAAATTTAAGAAAATTTCTGTGAAGGGAGGCGTGGTATAAATGGAGCAATAGTTGGAGTTAGGAAGTTTTTTCTTTTCTTTCTTAAAACAGGATATATTAAAGACTACTTGTATGTTCCTGGGGATAATTCCAGTAGAGAAGGGGAAGAAATAACAATTCACTGACAGAGATGGCAGATGATGGTACAATATCCTCCTGGAGGGAAGATGAGAAAGAATGTAGGGCAGGAGTGAAAGACTGATTTTATACAGGAACAAGGGCAATCTATCCACTATAGTGAAAGTGAAGTATGTGGATTCAGAGACAATAGGATGGTAGTTTTAATACGTTTATGAATTTTTTTTAACAGTTTCCTTTTTCTGGAAGAAATAAGAAGCAACATCATTAGCTGAGAGTAAATGATAGATGTTGTGTTGAAAGTGTGATAAGAGGAAAGTATGAAATAGTCATGCAGAGAGAAGGAAATTTAACAACCAGGGAAATGGGGTCAAATGGTTAGGCAGTACTAACATTCTACTTATTACTGATTATGATTAAAGAGACAAGAGTTGGCATCATTGTGAGTATTTCTCCAGTGATATTTAGCTTTAGAGTTCAAGAGAAAAGCACTTAGAAACAATTTTGGCCAGTCTGAGATTTATCTGGTAAGTATGAGTGGAGAGATGAAACAGAGATAAAATTATCTGCAAGAAAGCAATTATTCTAATGGGTCATGGAATTTAAAGCCAAGTAAACATGAATGTGAACACAAGGGAGTGAAGGACATTAAAATGTTGTTAGGTCATTGGAAAGAAGGTCCCAGTAGAGTCAAAGAAAAGTTGAAGTTGAAATCCAAGGAGAGAAGTAGGAAAACAGCAGGGGTGTTTCAAGAATGAAATGCTTGCAAATGAGATTACGAAGAAAGTACAGCTATTTTTAACGACAAGGTTATGGTCTATGTGGAAATTGAAATTATTAATAATTATGACAGGAATATCATTGGAGAGAGTGAGCGTAAACTAGGTTTTGAAATAGTCAAAGACAGAGACAAAGTGCCTTTGGGAGACTGTGGGTATTGCTATAAGGAGCAGCAGTGGAAAATATAATCCCATGGCCTGTACTTTAAGGCTGGCATTTCCATTGACAAGAGAGGGCAAACATTCTAGAAGCAACAGTGATGCCTAGTGTAGACTGTCTCATCATCTCCAGACTCAGTGACATGAAGAATGTGGAATAGCAGTCATATTTGAAAGGACAAAAGAGAAATTAGAATCTCCAAGAGATTCAGTTAGAGCAAAAAAATAGAAGCGGAAAGGAATGTTTCAAAGGAAACTGGATATGTAGGGAATTTTATTTATAGCAGGTTGTGAATTCCAGATGGAATAGAAGGTTTTGTGGACTTAGGTGTGAGTGGGAGATGGGGTTAGATTAGACATATCAGAGTTTGTTGGAGCTGCCAGCCTAGCTGATGTGGGTTGACCGGGCAGATGGTTTAAGTATTCCTTCGAACACTAGTGGAAAGAAAAATGTAGGGTGTGATGAATTTATCCTGCAGGTCTCTGGGGAAAATTGTGATGCTGAGGCTGTTAGTATTAGGTATAATGAACCAATAGGAAGCTTTCCAGCATCCTAGAGCACCCTGAGCCTTCTTTTTCACTCTTGCCCAATATCAGTATTTATATTTCTTGTTGGATTCCCTGTTGTTTTGCATACTCTGACCTGTTCTGTTAAGCTAAACAACTCTTTGAAGATAGAATCTAGTCTTAGTTTCATTGTTAAAATATATCCTCTCTACACTAACTCGGTGTGCTAAGGACATAATAACTTGGTAGATGCAAGCTTATGACACGATGGACTATTTCAGGGGCAATATGTTTTCTTTATCTTAAAATAAAAATGCTTTGGAGCTTATATGTACACTTTACCAAGTGGACAATTGATGACATACCTAAACTGGAAACCAAGTTATCATATAATTACCAGAGGAGCCACATCATTTTGGACACACTATGTTGGTATAAGAACAACATAATTTTCCTAAAGTGAAAAATTAAGTCTAAGGTGTTATGCCTAGATGAAATACCAGAAATCTCTTCCAGGAATGACCTAGCTTCTGGATGATAGAGAAAATAAGCAAAGAAAACATTTTATTTTAACCCAGTGTGAGGACAATCCTCCCATTTCAAAAGAAAAGACTTTCAGCGCCTACATTCATGCCTTAGAGCATCACACATCTACAACCTTTCCCTAAACAGAGATGAGAAAGTTACAGAAGAGCCACATTGTAATTCTTTGGAAGGTGAAGTGCAGGACTTCAGTCTTATCTTTAGGGAACCACGAAAAGGGAGGAGAGAAAAGAGAAATAGGTGCCTATATATAATTAAAGCACGAGTGACAGCAACCAATTGATTTTCAAGTCCATTAACACTTATGCCAATAAAGACTAGAACAAATGTCTGTTAACTCAGCATTGCCCATAATCCATCTGGCTGTGAAACTTCTTTGTCACTTAATGTAGTTTGAAGGATGTCCACAAAATGATGGAGGAGAGTACCCTTCCATATAAGTCAAATATTGATCACTTTATAATATTTATTAGATGCAACTACTTCTTTCATTTGAAATATGAACATATGGCAAGAAAACCCAAAGGAAAATAATTGGAAGGGCACTATCTACATGACCATATTTCAATTATTGCTCATTTTTCCCCATCTCTTTTAAACAATGTCCCCAGCTGGGGTACCAGCTACAGCCTTATGGCATTGTTAACTTCTCTTCTAATTGACCTCTAATTGCTAACTTCCCTTCCAATTGACCTCTGTCCATAGGATCTTATTGATAATGAAGTTATAGTTTTGTAGAATGTAAAAGTGTTTGTGTTTCTAGTGTTTTTACCCATGGTAAACAAACACATCTCTGTAAATTATTCTAAATCAATTGAACTTTCCACTTGCAAGTAAAGGTAGAAAAGGTTAAGCTCTTTTAAATGAGACAATTGACATTTTCTTGCTGGATAAAGGGGCTATTAAAGGTTAAAATTAATTTCCCTAAACAGTGGAGTAACTATAAACAATATCAGATGTTTTACTTGGAAAATTGTGACATTTCAATAAACATCTTCTCTTTCCTATTAATAGAGGGGGCAGTTGGAGAGAGAATCATTAATAGCACTTTTGGAGAGCTAAAAAAAAAAAGGCATTTTAAACTTCATGAAACTAAATAATCAAAAATACTCAAAGTCCTTTGTAATATTTATTTCAAATTTAGGATAATCATAGCTATATCAGGTATTAATCTTGTAAAGATAAATTTCAGGTGGCAAGATTTAATATACATACAAGTTTATGTAAAAATAAGTCTTGTTAAAATTAGCTTCTCTGAATAGAAAAAAATGCATTTATCTAATTGGTGAAATTAGTGATTTGAATTGGTATGAGTCTTCATTAAAGAAATGTAAAATGTATCTTTCAGGTAATTAGTAATCTAAGCTTCTAATTAATTATTATGTAATAAAAGTTTTAATCAGTAGTTAAGAAAAGTTGTGATGATTGCAGCTATTGCCTTTGTAAATAGATGACTCTAAAATGCTTGCAATTTCCAGCTGTTTTTAATTCCAGCCCTACTCTTACAAAGTTTGAAGTATACATTTTTTAGCCAACTCTATTACTCAAGATTTTCTTTAAAAATACATTCTCAAGCAAGGGAAGTAAGCTAGACTAACTTTCCTTGTTTCACGACTCTTGGACTCCCATTGCTATTGTTAATGTAACGTGTCCAAAAATATGCCCTTTTACATTCTATGCTGTCTTTCTCTGCTCCCCTCTCCTGTTTTTTTCTGGACATTCTCTTTCCTTTGTCTCTTGTGTTTCTATGTAGTTAAATATAGATTCTATTCAGCAGATCTTCCTCAGAACAGGACTTTGTCTTGAAAGAAGGCTTCAGTGAATTTTTAAGTATTCGGAGGGCCAGTTCTGGAGTTTTCCTGCATCTGCCATTTCTGCAGTTTTCTTGCACTCATGCAATCGCAGCCTGAAGAACACTGCAACTCATTTTCAGGTTTTCTGGATTTTTTTTTCCCAAATGGAGAATCTTTCGATTTGTGACTTAGTGCCTTTTGAAACTTGATTTTTGGTTCTCCAGCTCTCAGGCTCATCAGAACTCTGCCCATCCTCTGCTTCCTTTTACACAGTTGGCAAAGACCACAAGGCTTTTTCCCAGTGTTAGTAAACATGTCTACTCATAGTTAGGACACTTTATCATTTAGTTTTGCTGTGGAGGTGTTTTTTTCATCATTTTCTTTTTTCCAGTCTACTTGCTACATGTGACAGATTAATATTTTTCAAAAATGTTCACAACAATACCATCTTATATGGACTTCCAGAACCTTGTCATTTACCATCAAAAGCTAGAGTCTAGTATTCCCTTTCCTCTCTTCATCTTCACTGAGACATGTGACTGTCTTAAGATGTGATCTAAGTGATGCTGTGTGACTTCCAAGTCAAGAGTCAAGATCATAAAAGTCAATGTGAGTTCTTCCTTGCTCACATTTTCTCTCTGTCAATATCTGTCTCTGTCCCCATGCCTCTCTGTCTCTCCATTGTTTGTCCTTGGAAGATAGCCAGCATGTTCTGGGCAATCCCACACCCGAGAGCACATGTGAGGGCATTTGCAGGCATTACGACTGCCACCCCCAGGTAAGTCTCAGCTGACAGCCAACAGCAACTGCTAAATATGCAAATGAAGTGAGGAAACTTTTAGATAATTCCAGCTCCCAGTGTTTGAGCTGCCCAGCTGATAATGAGTAGAGTAGAAGTGAGTTTTTATTGCCAATTCCTGCCCAAATTGCAGATTCATGAGAAAAAAAAAAAAAAAATATATATATATATATATATATATATATATATATATATATATGTTTTAAGCCACTAAGTCCTAGGGAGTTTTGTTATATAGCACTCAATAACTGAAATACTTTTTTATTGTAGGTGGTGGATTTAAGGAGATTAAAAATTACCCAGGGAAATTCAGAAGTGCTTAATGGTAATGTAATCCAATTTACAGACCTCATTTAGTAGTACTTTTTGTGTTTTGTTTAATTTTCATGCAGTCTGGTTGGTGATCGAAAGGCCATTTCATTTGGTTATGAAGTTTGTGAAGTTTATTAGTTTAAATGGAAGCACGGTACAAAACATCAAATACACAGATATCTATTTTAAACTGTTAAAATAAGAAGGCACACAGTAGCAAAACTTGCAGGATTAGGTAATGTGATATTCTCGGAGATATATGATTGTATCACTAGTATGTATTAAAGTTTTATTACATTCAACTCAAAGTTTTGATCAAACTATTTAGAAATTCAGATTTAAAACATGGTATAAACTGTTATCTAATGGAATTGTTTGCAAGATTTCACATGTAAATTGGACCAGGTCTGGCTGGGAATATAAAAAGAAGACATTTTAATACTAGTATTTCCATTTTGGCAATAATATAGCAAAAAAGAAAGAGGTTTTTGTAAAATGCATGTGTTAAGAGTGAAATATATTTGATACGAGACTATTGAAATTTATATTATTTCTATATTTAAAAGTTCAAGTTTTAAGAAACATATTCTGGGAAATTAGAAAAGCATTTCAATTGGAAATGAATATAATAAAGGATAACATGGTTTGTAATTTGAATAAAAATGCTGCTTTTTTCTAGGTTGTTTGAAGTAGACCAAGTAGAATACATTTTTTTCATTAGTTTTGCATGCATTCTAATTTTCTGTTTTGTTATATAGAAAAATTCATTGAAAGAAAATAATGGAGAAATATTAAGAATTAGGTATCTATGTCACATCAAAATGTCTTTTTACTATTACTTTAATGCTTTAACAAAGAAAAAATGTAATTGAATGTGAGAGGAGGAGAGAAGAAAGGCAGAGACAGAAAAAAAGAGAGAAAGACTAAAAGACAAAAAAAGGAATCTATTTTAAACAGACCAAACAAATGTAAATGGTATTACAGAAACGAAAGAAAGAAATCACTTTCTGCTGAAAAGAAAAATTATCTTAGATCTAAAGAAAAAAAGTTTTATGAGGAAAATATGAAAATATGTGAGGACAGAATAAGCATTAAGAAACCAAAAAGTTAAATAAAGCCTAGCTCTGGCTAAGAGAGCCGTGAGGATAAAGATCTTGTGAGTGACTATGGAGCATATAAAGTCATCGTGTGGTTTTAACTGTGGATAAACTGCTCCAAGTGATTTTAAAGATTTTCCTTCCTGCATATTGTGTATATTTTTTATGAAGAATTAGAAGGGATTGTGAATATTGTTTTCAGGTCCATGTGGGACTGACAGAAATTTGAAGAAATCTAAACCCATCTTTGAACTGGCCATATTCTATGTTACAGCAACTTTCAAAAAGAGCAGTTTCCAAATATCAAACACCAGAAAGTAAAATCCAGTGAAAATTGTAGGTTGAAACTTTAAATATATTTTAATTTACCATTTGTCTTAGCCTCAGTCCTCTATAAAAGAGAGTCAGATTCAAAGGCTTACATGTGGATGCTTCTTTGCAGTGCAATGCCAAAGAAATAGGAAAAAGAGTAAAAGGGATGTGAGGCAAAGAAAGAGGAGGAAAAAATAGAAGGAAGTACATTAGTGAACTGGCCACAGCTTCTTATCAAATGCAGTTGATTATTCAATCACTGTATTCTGAAAAGCTGTAGAGTTTATTGTTGGAAGGAGGAAGAAGAAATGATCAGTTGGCTCCCTCCCACCCCCTACTTACTACTGGTCAAAAACCACCCCAGGGGGCATAGTTGCCCACATTTCTGTGTTCTATTGCTAGGATAGTGCATAGGTACAGGAGATAATCTCTCCTCTTCAGTTGGTACCACATTCAGGGCTCCTTGATCTGTGGTAACTTGGTACCAAAAACACGGAACAGCATTAGCTGTTCTTAGGATGACAATTAACGTTGATTCAACATCCTTATCTTACCAACTGAAATAAGTTTGGTCACACAGACATACACACACACACACAGACACACACACACACACACACACACACTCACATGAAATTAAAAACATAAGATAAAATAAAATAAGGGAGCATCTGTTAATGAAATTAAATGCTTTATCTAGTTCCTTTACTTAAAGGAGTACCTTTCAAATCTATTTTCAGCTTTCTCAGAATTCTCGCATTCTTATCTCCCAAATAAGTTTATCATGAGTATTTTTACAGAAATGCCCATTTCATTACAAAAATAATCTATGGACAAAACTTAAAATTCGTAATTATCATCTTCTGCAGCAAAAAATAAAATTAAAATAGGTTTGGCATGGGACAACCATCACTTTCTGCTTCCTTGTGATGTCAGATTTTTTCTCCTTGAGAATATCAGGTAGGCACTTTAACACTTCGTGATCAGTAAAATGGGTTTTCAGTGTATTATTTGCAGTTCTCACGTCATTTTTTAAAGTTGATAATTCTTGCTTTCCCCATACATATTAAAATGTTTTAAAATTCATTATTTGTAAAGCCAAATTTTTATTTTCTGAATAAAAAAACCTAAGATCAGTTATTGGTTGTAATGAATATTCTCACAATAGTCATAATGCCATTTGTGACATTTAACTAAATAAAATAGGAACTATAGACCCTTAAAGCTAATTCTATCCAAATATATGTAAAGGTTTTTTTTCATTTTTTTGAGTCTGTGACATATTCTCTCACAGAAACAATGTATTAATGATCATCAGTCTGCAAATTAGCTCACTAAAGTCTAAAGAAGTCTTAAACAGAGATGTATAGTATGTTCACAGGTCAGAGAAATTCAATATTGTTGAGATGTCAGTTCTTCCCAAACTGATCTATGGATTCGAAGCAAACTCAATAAAAATCCAACAACATTATGTTGTACAGATGAACGAGCTCATTCTAAAATGATATCTACTAGCCAAAGATATTTTGAATGGTAGAACAATTTGAATGACAGATTACAAGGCTCACAATAATACCACAGTAATCATGTCAATAAGGATAGAAAAATAGATTGTGCAGACATATAGAACCAAATAGGAGGTCCAGAAATAGATCCACTCTTATCTGCTCGATTGGTCTTTAAGAAAAGTACCAAAGTAATTCAGTGGGGAAAAGACAGTTTTCTCAACATTGTTCTTCCTAGAACAGTGTAAATCCATTTGAAAGAAATGTATCTTCTTCACACTATAAAAAATATTACCCAAAATAGATCATAGATCTAAATATAATAGCTAAAACTAAAAAAAAAAAAACTAGGAGAAAACATAGGAAGAACGTTTATGACTTTGTGTTAAACAAATATTTCTTAAATATTACACAATAATTTGAACAAAAAATTGATTAGTTATGTATTTATCCTAATTAATTTTGGAAAGTGACATGGTTTTTCATTTATGATAGTTATAAATTTTCCTTGTTTAAATGAAATCAGAGGAATCAGGCTGCAAGCTACAATTCTGTGTGCTATTATCCATGTAATTACCATGGTCAGTTATAAAAGCTCTACCTGGCAGGCCTCACTGGAGAAAGCTACCCTCCCTACAATAAATGTGATGCACAGCCAGGACATTGCAGTCTCTGAAGAGAGCTGCAGTCAGAGGTTCACTCAGCTCCCCATTCCCTGGCTAGCCATACTCTTAATGCCATTGGGATTCCTAATGCAGACACCTCCATTTGAGGCCCGGTTCTTGGGGACCCTGGGTCAAGGCTTCTGGGGACTTATGGAAAGTCTACAGAGACAGCATTCCCCACGACTTAGTACTTTTCCACTCCTGATTTTTTTCTTCCTCTCCCTATTCCTGGTCCCTGGGTCCAAAAACATCAGAAGTCTTCTGTTCTGGTCTTAGTGCACAGTGAGAACCCCTCCAGCCCTATCATCTGCCATTAGGCGGGCTGCACAGAACACTGAGGATGTTGACTCATTTCTGGCCTTTTGGTTACAAGATTGTAGCAAGTGAATAAAGGCCTTCAGTTGGCTTGTTGCCCTAACTGACCATCTGCCAGCTCAGCTCACTCCTGCATTTCCTCTCTCTTTTTTCTCTCTCTTCATCCTCTCTTCTCCCTCTTTGTCTCAGCTCTTGACAAAATCTAAGTTAATATAATTTAAAAATAAATAAATACATTACAGGATATCTGCAGATACATAAATATCATAGATGTATGAATCAAATGGTTGAATTTGGGAACAATATTTTAACTTTTTTTTTCCTTCACAAAAATTCCCATTGTATTTCTGGTGGTATCATGGTAATAGAATGAAAGTGATAGTCATTTAGACACTTTCTTAAAGTGTATTTTTCAATGGTTGGAATTACCTTCAATCTAAAGAAATTGTAGAATAGAAAAATGAGAGTTTTTAATAAATATAAAAATTGCCATTATAAAAAGTGAATGTGCATAGTTTGGACTGTCTCTCTCCAAAACCATGCTTGTAAATAAGTGCAAGTGTATTTTTGTTGCCATTCTTACTAATCCTGCTCTAGAATTTAATGAACATTTGTCCCAAATGAGTTCAAAGTTTATTATAGCCCTTATTCAAATATCTCCCAATAATAATCACAGAAAAAGCAGTTAACAGATAGGTATTTTAACCACCCCTCTTTTATAGATAACTTATTTTTTTTAAAAAGAAACCATTACTGTTAATTGTAAGAGCATTATAACACCATTTTTAAAATACGTGAGTAAGAAAAGTATCAAAATATAACTATTTAGAATGATTATTTTTAATTGAAAGGCCACAAAAATCCCTGCTGATACTGAAACAACTACTGTGTGGTCAGCAATTTTCTCAAATTGCCAAATGTTATTAGAAGTGATTCATGCTGTGACAGCTACTTTGTATTACGAACTTTGGAGAAAACAAGAAAATAGTGTTCAGATTCATGTAGATTTCTATTCCTCCAGTCATGCAATTGCTCTGAAAAAAAGTAGTAACAGATTAGTAGTTAAATATCCAATAAATTTGAGCCAAGGAATTATCTTGAAAGTTATGGTTATTTTTTTTTTCACATAGGACACCTCTAAAGGGTTCAATACTATTTTAATTTCTCTCAGAACCATTATGAAAAAAGTTTCTAATGCTTGAAATAGTGAGATGGAATCTCATCAATATTATACTTCTATGTTTTTAATGGATTTGTTGATCCCTAGCTATTTTACTTCTAGCAGAAATTTTAATATTTATTTTCTAATTAAATTCTGACTTTTAAAATGATTTAAACAGACTTAATGTAATAATAAATCACTTTAGGGTTTCACAAATGTTTAAAATCTTTTCATTCATTGGAAGCTTTGTCAGTCAATACCTAGAACAACATTTTACAAATTATACATTGGAAAAACTCTGATTACTGCAGGAAATAATGTGAAATTGTTAAAACTGGTGAAAACTATGTTTATTAAGAGAACATGGAAAAATATATTGGTTTGCATTGAGAGAGTTTAAGGTATTCTTAAAGTTCACCTGTATAGGCATATTTCATAGACATTCCTGAAACAATTTTTTACAATATCGGTCTTGACTGACAATTCTGAAGAAGCTGAGGAAATTTATAAGCCAAGTGTTATTATCTAATAATTAGAACCGTTAAGACATCAAGCTACCAGAGTGAGAAGGAGATTGGATAGCAGCAAAGGCTCGGAGGATGATGAGCGGATGACGGCTGGGAAAGTTGGCATGGTCCTCTCCTCCAGTTTGGTTAGAAGGGAGCATTTAGACAAACTTTGAGTGGAGGTCTGATTCCCTACTCCTTGAATATAAATTGTCATGCTTAATAAAAGTCTAATTGTAATCAACCATGAGATTTAAGGCTTCAGCTATGGGGGCAAATTAAAATAGATTCTTCATTCACACTTCACGTGCTGTTTAAAAATTCATGTGTATGTGTTTATAAAATTGGTTACATCAGACTGTGAAACACAACTTGTGTTGTGGGCTTTATATCAACAAATATCTAAAGGAGAAAACCTGGAATCAATAGAAGTGGCCAAATATAAATAAGAAAATCTTAAGTTTTGTGTCCAGTGCCTTCATCTTTTGTATATGAGTCAATAGAAAAAGACCTAAAAATTTTCTGCTTCTATTCCTTTTTCTTTTCATACCGAATAACCTTCTTCTTCACCTAACTGTTCTTCAGATGTTCTTTCTATATTTTATTTTTTCCACATGTAGTTAGTCAAGAAAATACAGTTATTTTCCCAGTTACTATGTTTATTGCTGGAAAAAATTATCTTCACCAAGCAAATGATATGAGAAAAAAAGGGATTTTCTGTTAACTCTGCTAATCTCATCACTTAATTTCCATAACAACAGGGACACTAACAGTAATAATCATTATTGAGTATCTTTCAAATTCAATAAGCACATCAATATGCATACTTGGGTTGTAGAATAGGTACTTTTTCATCTGTGAACTTGTTCTCTAATTCCATTTGTTCTAAATTTGTTACCTCAGACATCTCTAATAGAATTCTTATCAAATGAAGGTCTTTATCTTGTCTTTTAATTTTTATTCTAGAACTAAAATTCTAAGTGATCCAATACCAGTTTCTGTAATGACGTTAAAAATCTCTGTGTAAAAATGTAGTTAAGATAATTCATTCATCTCAAGGCAATTCTTGGACTCACGTGCACAACAAAACATACTTCCTTTTGTGTTAACAAACCTATAAAATGTGTATTAAACATACAAGAATGTAAATCTTCTGCAAGTAGATTTCAACCCTAAATCTCAACATTATCAATATGAATTCTCAAAGATTCTTAAATACTACACTATCAAAACTCCTGGACTGCTTCTTTGTTGAGAAGACGGTACTTCAAACACTTTTCTTGAGTTTTATTTAAATACTTTATAAGAAAAAAAGAGAAAGAGAGAAGAACACTGTTAGCTGAATCTCAACAGAGATTCCTAATACACCCTTGGTTTCCCTGACGGCCTCCTGCAAGGTTCAAACTAGTCAAGGTGTTAAGCTAGTGTGAAAGACGAATGGCATCAACTCCAGCTCTGGGTTAAAAGATCTTAGGAAAGGAAAGATTTATCAAAAATGATAGACATGTGCCTTTGCCAAGATGGTAAACTGTGATAAAACCTAGCTAGTAAAATACTAGTTCATAACATGACATATTTAGTAGAGTATAAACCTTCCAAAGCCTCTTTAGAAATTAAAATTTTGTTTTGACAAAAAATGATATTACCTGAACACCTACTGTCTTATAGGCTATCAAAATAAAAACCATAGTAATAGTGTTTAAATCTATATCTAGTATTCAAAACTCAGCAAAAAGTCACCTGGATAATAGATATAGAACATTTAAGTTAAATAGGCTTTTATTTTATACAAATATACAGCTGAAGACATTTCACTTGCTGAAAAATATAGTGTAGTTTTATACAGTAATAAATTACTCCAGATTTCATTTACAATTACTTTCACTTTAAGCAACTACTAAATTGGCAGATATTTCAAGAATAAAGTTTTCACAAAGTAATCTGTCAAGGTGAAAAGGTTTTTGTGTTGGGTGGTACAAACATATCAGAGCATCACTAAGTCAAGAGAGGGATCAGAATGTAAGATCTCTGTGCTCAATGCTGCTTCAAGCCTCTGTACTCTCTGTCCCCTCAAACTGGAGTATGATTTTTCTTCCTGACTAAACTATACACACACACACATACACACACAGAGACTTGTCTTGATTAAAGATCCAGTTGTACTTTGTAGATGATAACTTTAAAGCATAGAATAGTAGAAATTTGGTCAAAAAAAAAGGGATAACACTCAAAATAGAAAATATTAATAATATAGTGACATCAGCAGAAGCAGGAATGCAGAGGCAGAGGCAGCTGTAACTAGGGTTCTCTGGCTGTGGGCAGGGTGCTGGATTTTCTACATATGCTCTGACTGTGCACCAAAAGGAAAGTGAGTCCAGCTGAGAGCTGGACTATGTAAGCTAGGTACAAGTGTTTGAAAATAGAACCATATATGGAACACACATGCATAAACACATGCACACTATTACATATAAACACTGTGCTAATTGCTTTTCTATATCAAAAAGAAAACAACTCTTTTGTGCCATCTGTGTTCTGGATCTGACTTATTATCAGCTTGTGAGAGCCAATTTTAAATTTTCAGAAATTTTGCCATCTAGCTGTTAAATTCAGTCATTTTTAAGAGTTAAATTATGTAAAGTGCCAACAAAATAAATTACAGAGAAAACAAAGTGAATAAAATATCAAAAGTCCTAATTTCTTAATTATATCATTACATGTTAGTATTATCTGTGTTCTTTAAGTTAATTACATCTATTATATTTGTATGATTGGAATGCTACAAAATGTATGCTACTGTGCATCTCTTCTGAATTCTGGGTAAAGTGATGTCACATTTGTAGCTTGAAACTGGGCAGAGTAGGGTTATTTACAAAATACAAGCACACTAAAAATTAGGGCTTTTTGTTTAGAGACTCAGTTGTTAAAACATTCCTAGTACATCACAGTGTAATGTCCTAATTAAATATTAAAAAGGATGATTTTTAACACAAGAATACAGTAGTTTTTTTAGTTCAGTTACCCTGATAATAATATTTGAAATCAATTTCCAAACCAATATGATAGTTCTCAAACCTTTACACCTAATAACAGCCCCACCCTATTGATTTATAGCCATCTGGCATCCCTATATGTGACTGTGGATGCTCAATTTCTGTCCTGTAGTAGAAAAGTCACAATGTAATGACACATTAGAATAATAAGAATCTACACTATATTTGCATTTCCTATTTCAAAAACTTGGTTCCATGTGTAGTATGTATAACCATATTCATAGCTGTCTGAGAGATTTATAAATGTAATATTGAATTGTGAAAAAAAAAAAGACAGTTCTCAAATATCCTACCATCTTACTATTTGAGGATTATCTGTTCTTACACTTTGGTATGGAGAAAAATAATCCACTATTTTTTTTAAAGAAATATTGTTGGCTTGAAGATTTGACTCCAGTAGATATATGTTAAACCAGTACCCTAAGTAAGATAGGTGGTACATAGACCACATATTTAAAAACACTTTTTTAGGAGGCAGTAATATTTAATTTCTATTTGACAAATAAATGTGATGTTATATAATAGTGTATATAAACTATACTTTAATTTGAAAAAACCCTACAAAAAATAAATGTGATGGGGATCACATTTTATATATACTAGTTAAGAATTGCTTCTAGTATACATCTCCAAATGGTTTTATATCTTTAGTCAGAAATTAAAATAAAATTTGATTTAAATAAGTATTAATCAACTTGAAATGTTTATGCTTATGTTCTGATATGATTTTTCATATCACTTTTCTAAAGGCCTCTTTCCAAATTTTACTGACCTAGGAAGATAGTCCTGTAAGTGAAGGAGATTTAAAAAAACACCCAGTAAAGATTGTTTCAATATTAAAGCTGTCAGGGAAACATAAGGGCAGTCAGAAAGCTTGATTAATTAATACTTGCAACTGGGATCAAATTGTATAGGTCAGCTTCTCCAAATATTTCAGGGTTGATGAGAAATTAGGACCACTAATAAATGAAGAGTGAGTGACATTAAATTAATGATGACTTTAAAGCTGCTGAGGTATTGAACTCATCAGTTGAGTTTATCCTTAATAAGAAAAACAGCAAAGAGGAATCCATGCAATTAGAAGTGGCATGCTTGTAATAAAAGCAGCTCCTGACAAAAACAAGCATAGGATATTTTATTTGAACTTAGAGACCTTGTTTGATAAATTAAAAGTTCCACTATTTAAAAAAAAAATGGATAATTAGCATTGGAAAGTTACAAAAAAGATATGTGTTAAATATTTTAGTGATCTTCATGATAGTTCTTAAGTATTAAAAAAAAAGTACCAGAAATCATATGGAAACAAAGTACCCATGAAATAAAAGGAGATACGTTAATACTAATTTGAACAGAGAACATTGGGCTAAATCAAAGCTAGCAGTAAAAACCTGTTAAAGAATTATGACTGAATCTTAACCCAAACCAGTCATATCTCTTACCATCATCCCTGCTTGTTTCCCCCACCCCCATACACATAGTACTCCAGAATGTTGAATTATCCAGTTCCCCAAACTCTCTATACTCTGTGACTGTTTTCCCCCCTTCTATTTTTCTTCCATCTATCTAAATCTTACTAATCTTTGGTTCTTAGTTTAGGCACTCTTTAGTTAGACACTTGCTCTGAGAAGACTTCCCTGGATTTCTCTCTGGGTTAAGAATATTTCTGTGTGTTTCCGTACCAGTATGTGTGCCCTGTTGTAATCCTTCATCTTGCCTGAGCTGGCTATCCCACTAGATATCTTGTAGAAAAAGAACCTGTCTCTCTTTGGTACCATTTCATCCCTAGTGTCCAGCAGAGTTCTCAGTAAACATTTACTGAGTGCATGAATGGACTAGGTAGTCGGCTAGGCTTCCTTGCTTGGAATATGAAGAAATTCTGTGTAGGAACTGATACTGGCACAGCTCATTGGAGGCTCACCTGGATGCACTCTTCTCTTTTACTATCTGTTACAGAGCAGTTTCACAAAACAAAGCCCAAAGACCATCTACATCAAAATTATCTGAGACATTGCTAAAATATCTAATTTTGGGATCCCACCCAATCACTTTTGAAATAAAATTTCTGGAAATAGAATCATGAAATTCCTGCACATACTAAAATCAAAGAATGCCACTAAGGAGAAAACATGGCAAGGATGGGGGTTTTTTTGTTGTTGTTGATTCTTGGTTATGGAATCTACACCATTATCTCACAGAAGTATGGGATGTAAAATTCTTAATTCATGGACATATAACAGAGTTTTGTACAGAAAAATATGTAAATGTAAATATTTTACATATTAATGTATAAATATAATGTAAAGATACTTAATAAATTAACCAGAAAAGTCTGTCAAGTTGCCTAAAGTAATATTTCAGAAGGCAACAGAATCAGCAGCATAGAGAGAACTGACAGATACTCTAATTCATATAGATCCTGACTGCATTGCCAGGTATGATTTGTCTAAGTTTATACCAATCTGAAAGTGAGTGGAATGAAATATGCTGTTAGTGAGCTAGTCAGGAAGAATAAACTTATATTAGCTTCAGACCCAGTTGTTGTAGGAAACTATGATGAGAGGGTGTTGGGTGTGAAAACAAGATCCAAAGTCCAAAGTCCAGGATTGACACCTGCAATAGCACAGTGCTCTGTTACTGGTGAGAGAGGAGGTCTACCCTCCTTCTCATCTTCACTTTAAAATACCGCAGGCTCATCTCTGTTTCTTTTCAGTTTTTCTTTAAATAACACCTCATTTTAACTGTGTCATATAAAAGCAATGCTTACAAGTCTTAATTGCTGACCTGAGCAAGTTATTTGAGAGAGAAAATAGGTAGTAAATCTTATAATCAGGGTGCCCATACACCCTAGTCTGCCTGGGGTGGTCTGATTTAATCCTATAGTCCTAGTGTGATTAGTAAGAGTGCCTCTTTCATTCTCAGAAGTACCCCAGTTTGAACAATAAGTTGTGTGACACCCAAATTTTAAACTGCATGGGTATGTGGTATGAGTCCTGTAAAAGTTCTTAGAAAAAAAATAAAACCTTTCACTGCTAAATTTCTTGGTTTGTATTAAACTTTTGAAACAAAATCATTGTATTACTAAATAATCAGAAAAAATATTTTTGAACAACTCTAGTCTCCAAGGATGTGTGGAAACAATCACAAAGGCAAGTAACAGAAAATGAACGATGTCTTACCTCAGGCTAACTATCAACCCCACTCAAATCATTTACTGCCCTCTGCCAACTCCCTTTCTCACTCCCCTTAGTGGTGTATCTGGGGCAATATGTAGGCTATTTGATTAAGTAGCAAATTTCTAACTTGTGCCCATGTTGAAATGAAATTACTTTTTACCTCAGGTTTTAATACGAAGGAAGATTTGATAGTGGGAAACAGAAAACAAAATAAAGAAAAAATAATTCCAAGTAATGAAAGAAATTTCCAGGTAACACTAAGTCCAGTTGCCTTTTCCTGGGTAAGGCTAGGGAGAACTATATAGCGCCTAAGGGAACCGAAGAAGATAGTGCTTAGAAGTCATTTGCTAATATTTTGAAGATTTCACATGTGGCATCTGCTAGCATTCAAGGAGTCACTCCTTAAGCATTTGCACAGATACATAGATTGGTAGGCAAATTCAGTAATCTCTTTTGAAAGTTGGATCCTAGCCCCTGCCAAGTGAAGTTTGAAGAGCTTTATCTGAAATACATTTCTTTTTGGTAAATAACAAAATTTGCTCTTAAATGTAACTATATAGAAATAATGAAAATTAATCATCCATCAATTCTGCCATAATTGGCATTGGCCTAGTAACAAACACTTGTCATCTGGTTTATTTATTGTGGAAATATACTAATTCAAATTTACTTTTTAATACTTTTGTTAAGAAGGATAGATACTAAAATATAACATTGAATATTACCTACCAATTTCCAAATAATATTTATTGAATCCTTTTGATGTGCCTGGCTCTTTTTGAAGCACTCTACAGTGCTCATTTAATTTTCAAAAACACTAAGAAATAAGCATTGTTATATTCCTGATTTCAGAGACATGTAAACTGAAATACAGAGAGATTAACTGATTGTCCCAGATCAGTCTAGCTATATCAGAGCTAGAATTTTGACAGAGTCTGTATACCTAACCACTATATTATATAGCTTTCCATGGTTATTTCTTTAATAAATGGTCAGTCAGTTTGTACTCCTCATTGATTATGGCACTGTTTGAACAAATCCACTTTGGTATCTAGTAGTCCAAGAATTATAGATTAGCTAAAATTGTTTGGGTTAGGAATGGGCTATGCATGATCACTTATGTTTTATTAGCATACTTGAGAAATAAAGGAGACAGTCTTCTTTAAATAAATAAAGAGCATTGCTGTAAACCTTTATCCACTGCATATTACTCGCAGTCCATCACTATAAACTTTCTGATATTTTTCTTCTAAAGAGTACAAATCCTGACTAGAGAGAAGACATATGGGATATATCTGCTTATTATATTAGCAAGCTAAGCACTGGGTTTTATCTTAAGAAGAAATATCTATAGTAGGGATTCCAAATTCAAATGATGAATAGAGTCAAAAACATAATGGACATTAGTTGGTTGTAGACTGATAAATATTAACCAGTATTTTAGCTTCAGTGATTGGAAGACAATAGGGAATTGTGGGAAGTATGGCAAATCAGAAGATGTATGTCCTGTCTAAAGAGTCAGACATGAAACACAAGTTTGACTGTTTCTAAAGGGAAATTAGATACCTAGATTATTGCATGAAATATTATTTTTAAATGTTACTAGTAGATGCAGTTTAAAAACATTTGCAAACCAGATTAACAGTGGAGCAAACAAAACAGTCTTTGGTCCACGTTCAGTATATCTTGACAGTTTAGACCTGGTCTATAGCATATACCACATACAAGCCTCTGTTCTATAGCATATACTGTGTAAGGAGAACCTTAGCAGCCGCCATGATACTTGGTTATTTTTTTGCCCTTGGACATACACTTTGAAGAAATGCCCAAGGTAAAAGACTAATGTTCACTAAACAAATGCATGAATGCCTACTCAAATGAATATTTCTTAGTTGGGCAAAGTGTTGGGGTTTCAAAAATTATAGATACATTTTTCTGACCTATGATACTCAAAATCTAAGAAAAAAACAGACACATAAGCAAATAATTACATTTCAAGGTACATACTTCTTTTATAGCACGTATTATGGTGCTAGAAGAACAGAAAGGAAGAAGTTACTGCATCTGGTGGATTAGCAGAAGTCTATGACTTGGGTCTTAATTGAATCGGTAGGCGTTTTTAAGACATAGAATGTGGTTGGGAATAGAATTATTAGCCAAGAGAATTAATGTGCATTAATATTATTGTTTAAAGTGCCTGGAATCTTCAAACCAAGCCATCTATGTTTTTAATGAGATTGTGGAACAAACAGAAATGCCCACATACAACACTAAATAATATCAGAACCAAATCTAAGTCAGAGGATTTTAATTACTGATTTGCTTTAAAATATTAGACACAAACATTAATTTTTCTTCCTATTAGTCTTGGGTAATTACCATAAAGTCTTATAAACTATCATGATAAATTTTAGTAAAGAATTAGTGACATTTTTTTTTAGTCAGAAAGAGCATTATTATTCATCTAATCCAGATTCCATCCAGTGCAGAAATTTCTTCCATAGTCCTTGAAGTTGCTATGTCTATTTACACGGTTCTAATGAAGAAAAACTGCTTGTCTAGGTTTGGATTTTATTCTTGGGTATCTTTAATTACAGAAAGCTTCACATTGCAGGGAGTTCAAATCTGCCTCCGTATAAATACTATATATTGATCTTAAGGTCTTTCTTCTAGAATAACCAAATAATATTTTGAATTTTCACATGGTAATTCTTAAAATGTTTGAAGAAGCTGTCATTTTTGAATGTTTGAAACTATCATTTTTTTTTTGTCTTCTATCCCCAAGCTATATATAGCCAGCTCCTTCAAATATTACTTATTTATTGTGGTTTCCAGAACTCCATGAATCAGTTAGCTTTCCTCAATCCCATTACTCCAAGTGGAACCTCTATCTCTTATTAATATTTGTGTCATGATCATGAATGGAAAAAGATAAGAGAATATGAATATATCAGTGCACAATTGTCCCCTAGGCTTAAACAATAATACAAACCATATTCTTTCCATATGATAGAGGTCTGGAATGTCATCTAATATATACTTCTACATATTTGGTTTAGATTTGAAATGTATATCAAGAAAAACACAGTTATTCCCATTGTCCTTTGCTATATATATGCTAACTTCACAAAAATTTGCATGAAAAATTTTTAAAATATTTCTTGAAGTCTTTGCTATTTAGACTAGTCCATGACTAAGCAGACCATTCTGTTTGTGGGATCCAGTATTGTTAGCCTGCTTTCCATAACATGTGCTTTATTAAGGTTACCTCCCGCTTTTTTTGCAAGTCTTTCTTTAATTTTATTCTCTTTTCTGCATTTCAAGCTATTCTTCTTAATCCAAACAAAATGGTACTCCGCAGCGCCGTATTTCCTATGTACTTATAAGTGACTCTGAGTAAAAACCGTGTGCCAGATGGATGACATTAAAGTGGAACCTGATAGAGTACACTTGAACAAAAGTATGAGGCAGTTTGTTAAATTTCTCACAGATAATCACAAGGTGATATTAGCAGGTTTAAATTATGAAAACTATAGAAATCATAAAGGATAAATTATCATAAATATTTGCTGAAAAAATAATGACTCTTCAATGAGATAGAACTTTTGCTTATTATGGAAAGAATAGCCACCATGAAAGTAAAAATAAACAGTTATCTATGATTGGGATATAATTTGCTTTGCCAGAAAGACTTGACTAAATACTGAAATATGTGAGACACTTTGAAATTAGGAGCAGGCATAGCAGGGACACAGTAAATAAAGTTTAAATAATAGAGTTGCAACAAAAAATTGCTGAAAATAGAGAACATATATGGGAAAAATAGCACCAATGAAAGAAAGAAGTTTGGAAAGAATGAAGATGTTTCAGGACTGTAATAAATGGAAGCCCTCTCCCTCATCCAAGTTCAGAACCAATTGAGAGGTAGGCTAAAGGGTCAAGTAGACTGTGGTAGACTGTTATATGTTAGTCCCCAGTGAACAACACATCTTAGTATTTACCCCACGTATGACCCCTTTCCACATGGAGCTCATACTTGGTAATATTACTTGCTTTGAATGCAGCTTACATGAGTGACCTTAGCTAAATCATAAGCAGCAGCAGAAGTACCAAACTAAGCCCAGTCCATCCACAAAATTATGAGAGAAAAATAAAATTTTGTTTTAAGCCACTAAATTTTGGGCTGGTTTGGGCAATAAGTAATTGAAACACTGATGTAGATCAAACAACAGGACTGTTGGTGAACATGGCTTAGATATTTAGCCTAATAGGCTTCCTAAAACTGAATCCTAGAGTTAGATAGTCTTATGGCCACCCACTCATGGGAAATGTCTGGCAACTAGAAGTCCCTCCCCATAGGTTTTGAATTTCTTCCATGTAAAATTTGCAGCATAGAAGGAGCAAAACTGAATACACCCTGTGCAGGCAGGCACACTCTAAAAAGAAAAGAGGGATTTGGCCATGAAAACTCTATTTTTAATCTCTTATCTAACATAATCAGATTACACTCCTTTTTCCCAGAGGATTCAGGGAACAGACAGTAATGGAGGAAATGGAGACATGAGTGCCATTTGTATTGTTGTCTCTCCATTTGGAAACCAGAGTACGTGGAGACGATCTTCCCAGTTCCCGTCCCCACCATGACCACCAACAGAGGCTGCAGCAAAAGCTATATGCAGATACTGTATCAGGAGACATCATTTTCCAACCTAAATTTCTGGTAAAATTGTATAATCTCTAAGGTTCAGGCTGTGTGTTATATGTGTTGTTTCTTTCTCAGGATTCAACTCAATGCCTGACATAGAGTAGACATGTAGCATTGAATGAATGAGTTAAAAACACAACCTTTCTAGCTTAACTGTAGTCACTGAATTCACTCAGAAATTTTTTAAGTGTGAGGAAAATACTCTATTGTGAATTTTAATGTATCTTAGCTTATGTAGATAAATTAACAAACAAAAATGCATATTAAATGTTTGTAATTTCCTCTTAAGTCCTACATAAATTTATTTTTAAAATCACCTCCAACCTCTGTGTTCTATGATGGGCTATGCAGAATTTAATTACTATTAATTACTGTTATTATTTCCTGATGTTCCTTATCAGAATATTTCATTTTTATGCCAATTAGAGTATAATTATTAGGATAATGGACTCTACAAAAACCAATTATGCAATGAGACTAGATGGGATTTATCTCTAGTAATTGAGTCTCACAATTTAAGATCAGAATAAGTGAATCAAAATGAAAATGTAGAATCATTAATCCCCCAGGCATCAACAATAAGGTTGAATTTGCTCTTTTACCCCAAATTAATCTGATATTTTACAGTGTCACACCAGTTGATATATAGGCCCATTCAGCATGAGTAAAGCTGTGTTCATCCCACTTACAATTCAGCCTCAGGCCACACATCTTCCACGAACTTTTTTTATTAGAGCTTTATATTTGATCCAGAACAATGATGTAAATATGTGGTAAATTCTCAGTTACAAAGTTTCCTTGGAACTTATTTGGTTCTTATTCTAATTTCAGTTCTAAAATGCATTTCCCTTAAAAATAGGGCAGAATGGACAGCCACTCACTTGGTGTTAGTCTTGCTCTGGGAATGTCCCAATGTCTAATCTTCAGAAACCGTGATAAAATTCTGAATTGTAAAGATGCATTGCTTTAGGTAAACTCACCCTAAATACCTGATATAGCAACACTTTAAACTGTGTGTCTTTGAAAAGGACACGTTACTTAATTTCGTAGCAGGGAAGGTAAGAGAACATGAGGGCCAAGCATGACTGGGAACATGATAGAAGTGAGCAATACTGAAAGGGAGCATTAATTTTTTACACTCCACACACTTTTCTTTGGGGAATACATTTTGATATTTAAAGTGGTTCTGGAGAAACAGAATCTTAAGAATGTGTTTTCTAAATTGGTTCTGGGTTTTTTGTAATTGGTTCACTGATCAGTTTTAAAGGCACTGATGACTATTTCCAGTAGTAAAGAGAGCATGAATGGTTCATGGTGTGATTTGGAATAGAAATAGGCAAAATATCATCTTGAGATACTGCTAATCAAATACTTATAAGAATCAAGCTTCTGGGTGACTATGTATTTTTTAACTTCAAACATTTTTGTGAAACCAGTGAGTGTGATGAAATTGACTACTTGCTCCTAACTGCACTAAAGTGAATATAGAAAAAGACGAACTCAAGACTTCCAGTTCCCTACTCAAGTGTCACATCAAGGACCTAAAAGTTTCTTTATCTTCTCTGGAAAAAGTTGTTGCCTCCTGTCGTGCAGTTGAGATTGCTAAAACATAAATCTCTGTCTTAAATTGCAAATGGCTGAATTTCAGTACAAATTGAATTGCCAACCTTGCAGAATGTCTACTGTTAAAGTGAAGGACTTGATTGGGAAAGAATGGAATCCTGTAAATTGGAATGGAAACATATGGGAAGATTCTAATGACACTGGGGGCACTGAGCCCCTAAATTCTGATGAATCTTCTTAACAGTAGAAGCAGACCTCCAGGCCTCTTCTGAGAAGGTTAGCCTTGCTTTGCTTGAGGAAATTGTGATGGTTTCCCCTGAAGTAATTTCCTTGTAAGACCCTTCTGATTTCCTCAGAACCCACTTCCAATGCTTCTCTTTGCTTCTAGACTTATAACTAGACGTAAGTCCCAGCAAGCCCTGAAAGGTGAGGTAAATATGTAAGACATGAAAAGGTATGCTACCTTATAGTAAAACCACATGGGTTTCCCAATACGTAGACAGAAATTGAGAGAATCTGTGTGGGAATGGAAAATAGGAGTATGGGATGATGCTGGCAGGAACATAAAGTTAGACTCAGTTGAAATCATTGATCTTGGTCCATTTAGCAGAGATTCTGGATTCAGTGTTGTATCTTAGGGGTAGAAAAAGGTATCCAAAGGAAGAGACATGGTCAGCAACTGGCAGAATCCCTACATGGATTCCCTGACCTGTGGAGCGAGGGCTATTTTGGTAGAAAAGTTCAAGTAGATGTCACTAGAACTGCCTCTACCTAGGAAAATAGTAAACCAGAAGCAATACTGCTTTCCTGGAGTGATTACAGGGATGAAGTGCCACCATTAAGAGACTGATGGAAGTAGGGCAGTGATTCCTACCACATCCCCATTCAACTCACTTATTTGGCCTGTGCAGAAAACAGATCACAGAGACTGACAGTGGTCTATGGTAAAGATAACTACATGGTGACTCTTAACTGCAGGTGCTATACCAGAGGCAGTTTCATTGCTTAAGAAAAAAACATACCCTTGGTACCTGGTATGCAGCAATTTATCTGGCAAATGCTTTTATCTTGATACCTGTCAGTGAAACAACCAGAAACAGATTGCTTTCAGATAGCAAGACTAGCAGCACAACTTCACAGCCCTACTTTATGAATATAGCAACTCGCCAGCCCTATGTCATAGACTAATCTGCGGCAATCCTAATTGCCTTGCCCTCCACGAGACATCACGCTGACCTGTTACACTGCATTGATAGCATTATGCCCATTGGACCTAGTGAGCAAGATGTAGCAACTATTCAAGACTTATTTGTATGGCATTTATGTGTCAGAGGTTGGAAGATAGACCTGACAGAAATTCAGGGGCCCTCCACCTCAGTGAAGTTTCCTGGGTTCCAGTGGAGTGGGGCGTGCTGAGATGTCCCCTCTAAGGTGAAGTATATCTGGTCCCTCCTACAAGCAAAAGGGAGGCGCAGTACCTAGGGTGTCTCTTTGGGGGTTTGAAGGCAATATATTCCTCATTTGGCTGTGCTACTGTAGGTTCCAAGTGACTCAAAATGCTGCTAGTTTTCAGTGGGGCCTAGAACAAGAGAAGGCTCAGCAGTAGATCCAGTCTGCTGTGCAAACTGCTCTACTATTTTGGCCATTTTTATTCATCAGATCCAGTGGGGCCTGAAGTGTCAGCAGCAGAGGGAGATGACGTTTTTAACCTTTGACAGGCTCTTAGATGTGAATTACAGCATAGACCCTTAGGATTTTGGAGCAGATCCTTGCCATCCTCTGTGAATAGCTACTCTCTTTTCAAGAAACAGCTTCTTGCTTATTAGTGGGCCTTAGAAGTGACCAAGTGTTTAACCATGGGCCACCAAGTTACCATGAAACCTGAACTGCCCACCATGAACTGGATATTGTCTGACCCACCAAGCCATAAAATTAGGCATGTACAGTGTCATCGCATCACCAAATGGAAAGGCGATATATATGGTTAGGCTCCAGCAGACCCTGAAAAAACAAATTAGTGTACTGGGAGGATTTCTGTCCTTTTATGGATATCCCAGAAGGAAGCAGTAGTGCTGCGGCTGTCCACTTTTAGGTGGTGCCTAAATACTCTGCAGAGCCATCTGTAAACTAGGCCTGTTTTCTCTTTTCCAGTCCACTGATGGCAGAAAACTCCTTGATAAAACTGTAGAGGCAAGCAGAGAGAGGAAGGGGATGTAGCGGGAGTAAACTGTGAGGCACTGGTCCAAATGCCCAGGGGCCTCTTCCTTCCATGAAGGACAGTGGTGAATAGGAATCTTCCCAGTGGGCAGAAGTTTGAGCAGTGCATCTTGTTTATTTTACCTGGAACAAGAAACAGCCTGAGGTTTGATTGTATACCAACTCATGGGATGTGGCCAGTGGTTTAGTTGGTTAGTTAAGTCCTTGGCCTGATGACTAGGCCAGCTCAAGTCTTAAGAGTTAATAACCAGGAAGTAGTGGTGGACTAAAGCAAAAGTCAAAAAAACCCCAAAAATCACCGAAACAGTAAAAACAAAACAATAGCAATTAAACATCTATAATTGTTTTTATAAACACATATTACCTACTTAATATATGCTAGGTGCCTCATTAATTTCTTTACTTACCTTAACTCAGTACATCCTCATAGTTCTAGGAGTTAGCCCATCCTTGTGTCTTCAAAACAGCAGAAGGTCTGTATATTGTTTTTAATTATAAGGAGACAAGCCTCATAAATCATCTGTTTTCCTCACAGATGGATGAAACTTGCTTACATATCAAAATGTTTTTTGCTTTCTCCCCACCATCCTGCCTCCAAATCACATATTACAAATGTTCACATTGTAGAAAAGCCAGCTAATTACCTTGTGACCCACCCCGCCATACTCCATCAAAAAATCACTCATAAGCAAAGGGAGGGACAACTATGATGACATCTAGAGTGCTTCTTTTTCCCCTCTCCCTTTCTCTAAATAAGGTGCCATATCAGTAGCTTAGCTTTGATTACTGGTGATTACCAGTTACCCACTCATTTTCACATTAAGTGCAATTCATTGTTAGCAGAGAGTTAATAACTCTAGGTAACAAAAAGAGAGAGAGGGAGGGAGGGAGGATGGAAGACCAATTTAGGAAAAATGTGGTCAAAATTTACAAAGTGAATTTCTTATACCTTTTTGGCAGAAATTGAAACCAACCCAATAATGGACCTCATTCTGGGATACTATCAATTCCCCAGAATTGTATATTAATTTATTTTAGGATTCTTTTGGTTGTAGATATTGAATTTTATGTAGAATAAATGTATAGCCTAGATCTACTTAGAGGTAGATTTATTGTCATCTTTAGCAGGGACAGTTGTATAAATTTTTTAAATTGAGATTTAGGAAGAGAAAAAAGAATAAATATTCCTATAACTAATATAATGTACTTTTTCATAATATTTTGGCAGAAAGAAATGCCTGACTACACACATAACTCTTCCATTTATGGTTTTCTTTCTTCCAAGGGTATACAAATTCTAGTGCCATAATATTTATATATACTTAAGTTAGAAAGTGAGTTTTTGCTATTCTCCATAGGAAGGCTGTGCTTTATGACAATCACATTGCAGATATTCATATCCAGGATTTCATTTTCAATTGCCTCCAAATATTACTGTAAGAAGTAATAAAACTTTATTGAATGTCATTATCCATAGTACCCAACTGTACTTAAAAAAAATGTTGTACTTTTATGTTTTTTGAATAGCCCATTCAACACGTTTTATTTTTTATTTACTCTGTGCCAGAGTTGAAAAAAAAAGATACCATTTCTCTCCTCAAGAGGCTCACAAATGTGAAGAATCCATTATACCATATATATTTTTTATTCTAATTCTCAAATTTCAAGTCAGAGGCTAAAACTTTATGAATTTAAAGAGAGAACCAGTGGGAGTGTCCAGTCTGAAAATGTACTAGAGTTAGTGTGGAACACTCAAAGTCAAACATAGGTCTGCAAATCTTTGTTGAAACAGACGTGTTGCAAGAGAGCTCCCACAAGTTCTTTTAAGTGACTTGCATTTTGCATTACTGTCCAATTTAAGACCAGAAGGAAAAAAAACAAACAAACATAGCCTTAATTCCATCTAATGATGTCAGATTTTATTAAGGCATTTCTTAGGCATATACATGAGATTGAAATGACCCATGTGAGTGACAAGTGGAAGTGAACAGATAATATGACATTTTGCTCAGTAAAGATAATATACCTTTGGATACTTCATCTACTCCAGAGACCCAATAACAGTGATGTAGCTTGATTTATTAGAAATAATTAGTCCCTTACTTTCAGAACATGTAATTTTTCATGTTCCATAACATGTTCCATTAAATGTTCATTTTCATGTGCCATAACAGATGAGAATTTGAACCATTTATTGAGCACCTAGAGTATGATAGGTTCTGGACTAAGCCTTATACCCTTTGATGTCCTTTAACCCTTGCAACAAGACTAGGAGGTGGAAATATGCCACAATTATCCTCGTTGTTGAGATCAAGGAATCTAAGTTTAGTGAACTTCAGTAACTTTGTCAAGGTGATATACTTGCAAAATACTCAGATAAATACCTGAGTCTGTGTTGTATGCCTACAATATATTTGCTTTATAAACACCAGGAAAGTATATAGAAGCATTTAAACCAGAATATCTTACCTTTAACTGTCCACTTATCTATCAATGTGTATGATTTGATAGAGTTTAGATCATGAGATCCACTGTTAGACTTAACACACTTCAGCATAGGCATCCCTCTATACTTTTAGCAGTGGAGTGAATTGATAACGATTTCAGGCTCAGAAGACAGATCTCATGGATTCAAAGCCCAGATCCCATACTTACTAGTGTTATTTTGGGAAAATTGCTAAAATGTTCTGCACTTCAGTTCCTTCCATAAATAGGAATAAGTACCTACCTCATAGATCTGAGGTTACAATTTATTAAATAGAATAAACATGTAATAAGCATTAAAGAAGTATTAGATATTACAATTCTGTGTAAGAAAGTAGAAATAAGAATATTTATTCACATTTGCTTATATTTTCATAAAGAAACAGTAGAAGAATGAAAAGAAAAAAAGCTAATATAAGTATCTGCCTACACGGAGAGTAAAAGTGAGACTTTGGTTATAAAGTTTTACATAGCTTTCACTATACTTTGTTATCAGCATCCTCAGTGAGTATATTGCCCTCCAGTTATTAAACCTAATTTTTTCTCTTTCAGGCATTATGATATATTTTTTTTATCTAGACAAATTTTTACATAAACTATGAGTTTTACATGTAACATTTATTAAAGTAAAAAGTATTTAATAGAAAGTTAAAGGTAGGATCATGCAATACATATGGTTCTAAACAAATAATAAACAAAGAATAGAGAAAAAGTGAGTCCAATACAACAAAACTGGAAAAAGACATGAGATTTATTCTTTATTAAAAATTCAGTAAAAGCTAGCAAAATCATATCGTTTAATTAAAGAAACCAAACCACTACAAAAGCCAGTGGCAGATGTTAAAAGGGAATTTTGCAAGTAGGATCAGGGAAGATAAAACTACTATACTCTGGTATTAAAGATTCATATCTACTTTACTATTATAATGTTTCATTCAGTCATTCCTATTAGGTTGCATTCTTCAAAGATTATGGAAGAAATCTTCAATGGCATTGAGAAATGGCAGACTTACTAAGAGACAGCTAAATTCCTGTGTAAAGTAAGATCTTGACTTCTATCAGAAGTGAGGAAACGGAATTAGGTGGCTAAATAATAAACAGATGAAAACAATGAAGGTAAGTGCCATTGAAAAAGAGATAGCCGGGGAGTGAACAGGTTGCTAAAACCAAGCCAGTTGCCTTTGATGTGTGTCTGTCCTTTTATGGAAAAAAAAAAAATGCTAACAGGTTCTCCCTATCCTGAAAGGACCAAGCCAAAGTAAATCAATTTAAGGGAAGAGAGATTTCTGCTAGACATAGAAATAACAAAATGAAACATCTTTTGACTGTCATGATAATAAGATATTATCACTGGAAGTCTTTGAGATAGCAACATGTCACACAAATGTATTCAAGATAGCTCAGTCACCGACAGGCATCAGAGCTGCAGATTAGGTCATATAATTTCTAAGCATTCTATTGACTGTTATTCTGTGATCCTGAAAGTCAATAGCAAAAAGCAAATCACTCCAGTATTTCAACAGTTTATCCCGTCTCACACACACACACACACACACACACACACACACACACACACACACACAAGGCTATGTTTTAGTTAGATTTTTGTATACATTTCTCCTACTATCACCATCCTTCCAATTAATTTGAGTCACTTACTATGCATATATTATTTATAATAAAAATAAAATGTTATTATAGAAATCAAATTTGAGAATTATATTTTTTTCTTTTCACCATTTATAGGTAGTTGAAGATTTTTATTTGTATAGGACTAGTTTTTAAGGGATGAAAAGACTGATTTGATTTTAAAGTTTGTTTTATTTCCTCAATCAAAAGTCATATTTTAGTATCCAACTTCATGAAGTTCCAATAACTTTTGTTTTTTTAAGCACGGTATACCAAGCATAGTCTCTAACATTTGTTTTTAATATCATTAGCGTTATGAAGATAAAGTCCTCTGTTTTGAAACAAAGTCTTCTAGACCTAACCTAACTTTATTTTAATGAAAGACATCCTAAAATGCCTAAACTCTATATACCACGTCGTTTATCTGGAATTTGAGGGCTTAAATCATCTTAAATGAACTTTAAAGGTACATATTCTTAATTTAGCTTTAAAAAATTTTGCAAATCAAAATTAACACTTATGAGGTTTATTCTTCAAATGAAACATTATAATAATGAGCACCTAAACACTCTCATGGATGTAAAAATCATCCTTAGTTTTCTTTCCTCACCCTCAGCAAGTCCAGATAGAGCCCTGAAAGTCAAATGATCATGTTACTCTATATATAGTTTGCCTCTATTTCTGCCGTATCTCTGCTTGCTAGTAGCAATTACTAGCAAAAAAAAAAAATATATTATAATGATATTCCAGTCAAAACAGTTTCAGAAAATTGCTACAGAACAATGCAGTGATCTTTCAAATTTACCCACTTCCTCTGCCCTCTCATTCCCCAGATGATCTGCCAGCAGTTGTACTTTAATAAACACATCATGATACCACCAATGAACCTATTACTTTACATTGTATACATTGTGAACTTTTTTCCTTCTGAAATGACGTTTGACATCCTAATTTTGCTTTGGAGGGAAGAAAATAAGAAATAGAAATCAAGAATGAAAGTAATACTGATTTAAAAGTCTCATTTTTCCCGCAAGCTACAATACAGTAATTACCCTGATTTGTTTTTATTCACCTGATCACAAAAAAAATTGATTTTATAAAACATTTACTTTTTTTAAGTATTTTTGCTTTACCAATAGTCCTTTTCATTGTCTACATATTGCCACATTTTACAACTCCAGGAGGCACATTATACATCGTATTCTATGCCATGTAGTGCATATTCAGCTTAAAAGAATAATGATTAATTTGATAGATAATTGACTTTACTCTAAATAGCATGCTATCATTGTACTGACAGTACCATATGTTGTCATTAGTCAAAATTCTCAGCTACCAACTATATAAATGTATTAAATTTTGGAAAGCAATGCTTGGAGAAGTTTTAGCATCATGACAAACACAAGTGATGGACAAGTGCCTTTATCCCATTGTGACAAATAGAAATGTTAGATAAATTAAAGAAGAAGCCCAATTCAAAAGAAATGAATAGACTCAAGTGCCAGATTAACAGCCCAAATGAAGCCAGAGCTTTAAGACAAGGTGACTTTGTGGTCTCCTGTGAGGGATTCAGGTCAAAGCAGAGTGTAGGATTGGGAATCTGGATTTCTAACGCTCACTGTAAGAGAAGAAATTTGTTATTAAGCCTACATACGGTGCATCATCAAAAACCAGGCAACCTAGTACTCCCCTAACTCAGGATCCAGAACAACGAACACCTCTTCCCATCAGCCTAGACCAAATAAGGAAACTTTCAGTATGATTAATGTCGATGAAAAATTTATCAGTCCATCTTAAAAAGACATGGAAAATTTTTTTCGAGCCACATTGAGGAATATAACCCAGGAGCAGCTGCTCACAAAGTTCTGAGAACTATTCTGCCTGTTAGAGGTCAAAGCATATATATAGGTTTTTGAGACAGAGAGCTGTACATTAAATGACACAGATAGTTTGCATAATCCAGATTAGTAAGTACAAAGTGGTAAGTCATCATGACCCCTTACAAGATCAAGAACTCTTTAAGGAGTTGTCTGTTGGCGATAGAAGAACGTTACTCTTTATAGTTGAGCAGGCATTTCTGCCAATAGGGAGGTTTGGTTGATGTATAATGCAGACACACAATGCACAGTAGAGGGAACAGAGGAGGCCAAAGAAAGAGAAAATGTTTTTCATGTTTAAATTTTTCTTTTCTTGCCATAATGTATAAATTTTTATCTCATCACTAGGATTTTGAATGAAAAGTGATTTTGAAGAGATTACAGGCCTCATTATGCCCTATGTATGTGCTGGGGTCTGAGCATGTATGGTGTGCATTATAATGGTATTTTTAGTAAAACAGAGTTAGAGGGAAATTGGAAGTTCACCTCTAGGAAAATAGCTAATAACATTTGTTACATGTCTAAAAAGAAAAAACTAGTTTTCATAGAGCAGATATTGACATAAGTGAAAAAGTCAAGAAACAAAGTGAGACTTATAACATGATACAATTTACAAAAATAAAAACTCAGGCATTCAGAATGCCACATACAGAACAAATTTCAAACATTAACCAAGGAAACTATCCTTTTCAAAGAATCTGGATTTGATTGGATCAATTTGTGGAACAATTTATGACCCAAGATATTGTTAAAAGCAGTAAAACAATCAGCCTACAAGTAGTGAAGCTTATCAGCTGGGTGTGTTCAGGGAAAGAGCTCTGCTAAAACCACTTGTCTTTCCAGGGTGAATATGGGCATGTGCAGGGGTGTGCACTTTGAGGAGCTTCACACTGCCCATCAGTAAAGGAAAGGATAAGAAAATGCTAATATTGTTACAGAAGGGAGTAATATTTGACAGTTAAAATTAATAAACTGGATTTGCACTTATCAATACAGGTAGATCTCAAAAGAATAAGGTTACATGAAAAAGAAAGATATACACATTTAAGGAGGAGTATAACAGGGCCTCAACTCTATAAGTAACATTTTATTCCCTTAAAAAATGACATGGGGGATGGGTATAGCTTAGTGGTAAGAGCTCATGCTTAGCATGCAAGAGGTCCCGGCTTCAATCCTCAGTACATCCATTAAATAAATAAATAAACTTAATTACCTATTCCCCCACAAGAAACCTTAAAAAAGAATTTTTTTTTAATTACATGAAGGAAATACGAAAATAACTTCTTCCTTATATCATGTATTTTTACTTAAATATAATATTTATTAATTCAAATTATAGATAAACTTTTTAAATTATTTTCTGTACTTCCCTTTAGGTTTGAAATGTTGCTCAGTTGAAATAAAGACAAATCATTTTAGCATCATGCATTAGTAAGTGAGCTATGAGAACAACTATAGAAAAACATGTTTACTATATTAAACTGAAAACAATGAACAAATGAAAATCAGGACAAAAGTACATATATTACAGTTACTGAAATCAGTGAACGTTTTTCTAAAATAAATAAACAAAATAACTTTCCTGAAAATCATAAATTACTAAACCTGATTCAAAAAAAGTTTTGAGGACTCCAAAAACAATGTATTTTCCACCCATTGAAAACTCTTTATTGACTGCAGGTTGGATGTAAATTGGTGCTTTTGAGATGAACTTGTCAAAGCATAGTAAAGTTTAAAAGTTTCTATTCAACACTCTAGCAATTTGACACATAGTAGGTATAAACCCCAGAAAATCTCACCCATATGTGCAGAAGAGTCATGTAAATGACTGTTGAATACAGCAGTTCTTATGATAGCAGCATAGGAGAAACTTCCCAATGTCCACCCAAAAGAGAAGCAAACCATGAAATTTTATAACTTTTTTAAGTGAACCAGAATTGCATTACATGTTAATATTCACATGTTAAAAATAAGTAAAACTTGTACTGTCATACAAAAAAAAGAATTTGTAGATGGATATCTGCATACATTTAAAATACAGAAGGATATATATAAATACAAAATAATGTAGATAAATATTAAAAGGTGAAAATAAAAAGGTTATATAGTTTATGGATTTATACATTTATAATAAAATAAAAACTTGTATGAAAGTAAAAAGCAAAGAATTTCAGATAATGGCTTCCTGGGTGCAAAATGGTAAAGAATAAATAGTATTGGCAGAAATGCCGAGGGCTCCAGCTGTATTTTAAATGTTTTATTTCTTTAAGAAAAAATGTATAGAGAAGTAATCGTAATAACCAATGAAATTCCAAGAGTAGGAATCAGAAAGCTGGCCTTAGATGTCGTTTAATGACCGTTGGTTCTCTTTTATTCTGTTATGTTTAACTTTCACAGTGAGTTAACTCTCAAAGTGAATACTGAGGGAATACCTAGAAGGGAAAAATGATAGTCCTCCCACCAACCCATTGTTTACATAATATATTTATTGAATAGATGCTTAAATATACATCTATAAGTCACTAATTAAAATGAGTGAGTGCAAATCGTGAAATGATGACTTTCCTACTGCTCATTTTCTCAATCTCTACCATTTTTAATACACCTCTGGAAAAAAAATGTTTTTCTTTGAAAAAATGTTTTGTTTACTCTCAAAAATATTCCAACTTACGCTTATGACACTTTAAAAGTGAAATTTTAGCTTTCAGGGTAAATCAATATAAAAAATGTGGGATTTTAAGTTAAACTGTTTCTAGCTAATTATTGCTGTTGGATGTTTTTGAATGTATCTATTGCCTTTGACACTGTTGATTGGAGTTGTAAATACTGACATGTAGCAAACCTCTATAGTGATTTCAAAAATGCTCATTTGGTCTAGAGATTAAAAGTGTATTTTGGATGTTACACAGCAACTTCTATATCAGTGATCTTGTTTTCTTCCCTGCCTTCTCCCATCTGGCATACTTCCTTGGCTTCAGACCAGGAAATCTGAAATTCACCAAAGTTTCAAGAATAAAAAGTCAGTAGATTTCACAGCACTGACAGAGTTGGATGGCAGTGGATGAAGTGATAATGAGTACAGATCTCAGCGGGGTGAAAAACAGGAACAGAGGATGTTTCCCAGGGCATTAAAGCTCTCAGGTAGACGTAAGAGCTGCTATGTGAATGAGAACACTGAGGTACATTAATTAGGACTTTGACTGACAAAGAATGTAAGGAAAGCAACTTTGAGATCACTTTTCTTGGTTGGTATACTATTGTTCGTAATAGAGTTAAAGCTTATCTCTATGCTCAAATCAAGATGTGGATCAGAAGCAAAGTTTAGGTACCTTTATTATATTCCATTATATTTTTCTTCTATTGCATTTTTTTAGTCTAAAGCAAAAATAACCAATCTGACATGCTATTGCTGTTTAGAAACATTCCTAGATCTTTTCTCCTTTATTTTTAAGTCAGCTTATTTTCAAAACCTAAAATTACATATTTATTTTAGGCAAATGAATGATGGATAGATTCTGAACTTTAATATATTCTCATTCTAATCAGAAGAGACTCAACGATATTGTTAAAAGAGAAAAACTATAGCATCCCAGATTTTGCTCCAACATAAAGTGAATTCATTGCTCAGTTATCATGCTCCAGTCTCTGCAAGGACAAGAATTTGAATGAAGTACTGTTACCCATGAGGATCAAATAGATGCATATTTTAATTTTACCACATACTCAATTGCCTGGACTTAACTTTATACTTGTTACTTTAAAAAGCAATATTGTTGAATGATAATCTTATTTTTTGCTTGTAGGCTCCTAAGTATGGATACATACATACGACTATTTTTAGCTGTTTATCTCAGCTTCCCACAGCTCTGTCTAACATACACTTAAATCTCTCTCCCTTTCTTCCTCTCTCTCAATTTTTTGGGGTAGAGTCTTCTATTATACTTCACTTTTTTTGTTTTTCTCTTGCCTCTTTGGCACTATGTTAGCACTCTTTGTTA
The DNA here is from genome assembly GCF_048773025.1 of Camelus bactrianus. Classification (NCBI taxonomy): domain Eukaryota; kingdom Metazoa; phylum Chordata; class Mammalia; order Artiodactyla; family Camelidae; genus Camelus; species Camelus bactrianus. Next base: position 79,714,555 of record NC_133540.1, read on the forward strand.
GGCCTTCCTCATACCCACACTTTGGCAATTGTAGCCACTCCTATAATGTAATTTATGATTTATATGATGATTCTCTAGCATATACATAAATGCTATATGTATAATACACACAGACATGTATAATATATGTTACATATTTTATACATGTATATATATGAGAGACAGACAGAGCACAGACGCATTCTGTATTTCAAAGTGCTAACCTGTTATGCTTACTGCATTTATCAAACACTTCGCACATCCAAAATTGAACCAATTCCTGCTGTTTTCCCATCTCGATCTAACTGCACAAACCTGCTCCTCTCACAATTTCTAACTCTGCTAAGTACACCACTACCTGTGCAAACAAAGACACAGCTTCTTTTCTCTGTCTGCATCATGATCTCCTGAATCTAGGCCACCGCAGTCTCCTGCCCGGGCCTTTGGCCGTCTCTCTGCTTGTTTTGCCTCCCTCTCCCTCCAGTTTATACTGATTCAGTATAATCTCTACCAACGAGAGTGAGAGAATCCTCTAAAATGAAGAATGAATCATGTCACTTGCTGTTTACCTTTCAATGCCTTCAAGTTTCCTAGGGAATAACGTTCAAACTCTACTATAACTGTCAAGACTCTGTCTTTTGCCTATGTCTCCAGACTTGTCTTTTGTCACTTCACCTCTCCACTTTAATCTCCAGCACTACTTACCTGTTAATTTTTTAATCTACCTAATTCTTCTTGGCCTCCAGGACTTTGTATATGCTGATAGCTTTGCTTAGAATAGTTTCCCATTTCTCTTCTTAGCCTGGTAGCTCTTAGGGTCCTTCAGGCACAAACTAATGACCGTTTCTTCTAGGATGCTTTCCTTGTCTGTACTTCCAGGCTAAAGTAGGTCCTGTCGTGTTCACTCATGTTATCTATCCTTTGTTTCCCCTACACTGAACTGAGGCTTTTTAAGTTGTCTTCTTGACTGAACTTTAATCTCCATAAAAACAGGGACTATATTATCTTGCTCACCATATACATCTACTATGTGAAACCTTGTGTAGTCCATAAATGATTCTCAGTAACTATATTTTTAAATAAGCAAATGCATGATTAACTAAAGGAATATACTGAGGCATATGTGTCTGGATAGTTAGGCAAGAGTGAAACAACGTTTATTAAAAAATCATGAATGATCAAAATAATTGGATATATATTTTTATGTTTCACGTTATTCAGTTATTTTCCATAAATTTATTGACAAATAAATGAGATATTTTTTCCTCAGGTTACTACATAAATCTAAAATTTGGAATCATCTCTGTGCTTTTTTGGTCTAACATTTCCCTTCTTTGTACTTTTTTTGACATTTTATTTTGCTCAATTAAGTTTCATTTGGTAAAGCTATGACATTCTTACATATAGGTAAATAATACATAGAGACAAGATAAATAATATATAGAGACAAGAATAATTCTTTAACATATAGTATCCATGCAATAAATGTAAGTGGGGTAGAATAATGAAACTGACCTCTCAATATTGAACACAATTACTGGAGTTAGCCAGTGAGTTTTAATTTGTGTGCCATTTCTGATCAGTTGTTAGGGGCTGTCTTACACTCATTTGGGAGGAGAAGTGAAGAAGTGAACCAGCATGTGATAATTAGCAAGGAGAATTATCATGGTTAATTATTGATGTCAACCAGGAGAGTGGGAAGGAGGAGTGATGGCACGTCTGCCATGTATGTGCCATCATGATATCGTGCAAGTATTCAGTAGAGAAATAAAAATGCAAGCCAAAGGACCTCAGTAGCTAGCATAGAAGGGGTAGAGATTTGGGCTAATGATACTTTGAAATGCGCATATAGAGCAAATGCACATTATATTATACACACACACTGGCACCCATATACACATGTAAAAGACAATCATTAATTTATGATATTGTAATATTATTGAGGTAACTCTATCAAGATTTAATTAGAAAAATGTTTGTGATTCTTCCAAATCTGATTTTATAAATGGGCTAAAAACATAATCATTATATATTTAGAATAAGTTCTACTTCTAAAAGCATAAGTAGAAATATTTTATGAATTTCTATATAAATAGTATATTAATTATAATTGACTAATCTAGAAAGAGTAAATTTAGTTCAGTATTTGCCTTTCCTAAGCAAGCCTAGAGTTGTATTTGTATCATAACAAAAATTTGTGGAAATTTGAATTTTATAAAATTAATTTTATTTCCTTTTACTTTGGATGGCCGCATAATTTCAAATGTTTTTGAAAGCTTTCATGAAAACAAAAATTCTTATAAAATTTATAAAAATAAATCATCTACTAATACTTTACATAGCTGTCTTTCATGGTTTTTACTAGAAAGTAATACAGTTGGATTTTGAAATATATGTAATTCATACTTTTAACTTAAGGATTAAACTTTCTCCAATTAAGGATCTTTTACTGTGGTTAAATTTTATTGACTTTTTAGTAAAAGGTAGGCATCATAAACAGAGATAATGTTGTGGAATTTTTTTCACATCACTAGTTTCTAGGTACATTGCTTGGCCAATAGTTTGTACTTAAAAAATTTCAAAGAATACTTGACAGAATATATATATATATATATATATATATATATATATATATATATATATATGTATATATATATGTATGACAAAATAAATGTGGAATTATGCATACAATGAATGATAGTGTTGATGTTTTTTAGAGAACAAAAGCATAACTTCCTTTTAGGGTTGGAAAACTGAGATCAAAGGAGATTAATATAAACAGCTACTAATGGTGGATGCAGGACTTGAATTCTAACATATTCTATTCTAAAGTAAAGTGCACTTCACAGAATATAATAATTTTTAAGAAGAAATCTCTATAAAGAAATTGATTATAATTGATTAATTCTTTTCAAGAATTTACTTATGAATGACATACTCTGTTACCACAGTATGCCCATTTATGTAGTTATAAATTACCTACATAACAACTCTTACGAGAATTGTTTCAGCCCTAGGGGTGGCAACTGGCCAGTGATGTTTAGTTAACTGATTTTCATCCAGTCTGTCCATAAGGTGGCAATGTAGCATTATTACAAATACTACCCCTCGTGCATATTTGTAAAAAATAAATAAGTAAATGAGAATTTTTTCCCACACATTGGTGAATTTTTTTCACCTACAAGATACCTTGAAGTTAAACAAATTCTGAGTGATTATTAGACCTTATAAATTGGACAAACAGGACAAAATGAGCTTTCTTTGATGCCTGAATGATGCAGACTATCCAAGATTAATCAAATATGTCAACGTTTTGAAGAGAAATCTAACTTTACTGATAGGAAATGTCATGTATATATGATCAGGGAATGTAATGGATTTTATTTCTTATGGTCTCATGGAAGCACACTATGTTGAAAGTGATGATTTATCAGAATCCATACTGGGCCAAACCAAGCTATTGTGGTGATTTTAAATTTTAATTCAAGATTTGTCCATGTACTTTTGCTTGTTATAAATAGAAAAAATCACTTATAATGATTGTATATATAAATTGATATCACTAACAGGAGCTTCTTTTTTGAACTATTGCCTTCTAAATAAGGATCACTATAGTCAAACAAATTCAGTAAATGGAAGGGTTTTGTTTTGTTTTATTTTCCAGGCATAATTTTGAGTTATAGGACTCATCCAATCTAAGTCTCAAATAGAATTCAATATGGGCAGCCCATCTACACAAGTAACCGTAGTGTATCTCATCAACGCTTGTGATTTGTAATCGTTTTCACAAAGTGACTGCGGTCATGCTTGAGAGCTCATGATACTCAGCAGCTTCACCATCAAGTGGAAATGGGGATGGGCAGCGAGGTGAGCTGTGACGCTCTCAGTGCAGAAAGGTTGTGGTTTTGGCAGAGAATTTTTGATATTTTCTTTTGTCATCCTTGTTTCTGATAAGTTGGAGTGGAAATATATTTGAAGTCCTATGTGCAGTAGGCAAGAAAATGTCTACAGAGAAGCAACTTTATTTCATCTCTTCAAAGAGTAATCTCCAACCTGATGAATACATAAGACAAGAACAATTCTATTAGTCATCTTCTTCCTTCGCCTTCTTCTTTTTCTAAATCTCATTTTCTGCCCTAATCAGTTATTACCTACTGAAAACAAAAAGACTTTATAAAATGTGAACTATTAAGATATTAAGACCTGAATTTGGTTTTATCTTTCCACGATTATTTTCACTTTTTTATGGTAATGGGTACTCCTCCTTTCTTTGAAAAAACTGTGTCTCCTCCAATTAAATATTTTTTGAAGGCCTTCTGTTCATAGTGCTGAGACAATCTAGTTATAGGGTTGAGCCAATATCCCAGACCTGGTCAAACATGTCATCTGTGCCTGTGGTCAGAAAAATTAATTTACAGGCAGACTCATGACTCAGTCTAGGCCAGTTGCAGACCTTCCCTGGAATGCCTGTAAATTAAGAGAGGGATAAAGTTCAACTGCAATATGAAAGGATTTAGCCAAGCAGAGAAAAGAAGAGAAAGATTGCTGAGGAAGGGAGAAGCTTGACAGTACTTGATGATTCCTGCTTATCTTATGTTAATTCTATGGGTCACCACAGGATCCTTCCAACAAATGCCATTTTCTGCTTCAGTTAGTTTCTTTGGATTTCTATTACTTGCAACCAAACGTATTCTGACTGGAACAGCTATTTTTCAATATACTTTTTAAAAAACATTTGAAAAGGATATTTAAAAAAATACGTCTCTTAATCATCAAGAGAGATACTGTAGATAAATCACAAAGAAGTAGAACATAGTCTAAAACATATAATGATCATGTGTTATGCCCTTATAAATATCAGATTTGGAAGGAGAACTACAGCTCAAAGAAAAGCATATTAAAGTAAGTAAATATGTGATAGATATGTTGAATTGTAATTTAGATACAATTTTAACTTAATAAAAGGTTGTGTTCTTAATTCAATGTTTAACACCACATCCCTCTCTCTCATACCCTGTCCTTTCCCCTCAACACAAAACACACAGGGGAAAAATAAGTGAGGAGGGAAAGAGTTCAAAAAGAAGAAATATGCTTAATGTTAGAGATTTGTAAAATAAAAATCAGAAGCCTAGTGGGGATGATCATCAGAGAAACATCAGGAAAATGTCAGATTCTGTTTTTAGTAGAGTTGAGGGGAATAATCAAGTCAATAATCAGGAATCACAACAAATGCATACAGAACCTTTTAGGTAGTTAGGTAAGTGGGGGCACCAGGCAGACAGGTGGAGGAGAGGGAGGATGGTCTAGAAGATGGCATTATGCCCGCCTCCAGCATAAAGGGATTTTACCTCTTCTAAATGAGTGCCAGCAAGAAACTGGTTAAAACCCAACAGCCGTGACTGCCAGGTAGCAGAAAGGACTTAACCAGACAAAACTCAATGCTCATTGTATTATAATTAACATTGCGGTTTAGGCTCCCCCCAACCCCATGGGTTTTTCTGTGTACACCATGGGTAAAGACATGCGCAATGGGACCAAACGAGACTAAGCATTCCAGGGACAGAGCTGTCAATCAATTAAGAGGCCACCTCTAAGAAAGGGTGTAAGAGAAAGGGGAGACAGAAGATGCTGCTTTTCCTCCCTTGTGTTAGTTCTCCGATTCTTGGAGGTGTACTTTCCCTTCTGTTAAATAAATTTTTAAAAATCTTTCACTACACGAAGCACCGGCTCCCAACTGTAAACTTGTCTTTCGGGTTTGACAAAACCAGGGTCTTTACCTTTCAGGGTAACAAGCCTACTGTGGAACAGAAGAATGGCATTGCAGAAAGGAAAGATAGGAGCCAGTAGGGATACAGAAATAATGGACATATGGAAGTTCACTAAGGAAATTTGGATGTTGTAACCTAATTATTATGGATGGCATCTTCTTTGGCAAGGCACAGTTTGGTTTATTATTCTTGAGTTTTGTTTTTAATTTGTTGCATTCTTCCTTTAGTTTGTCCAGACATATTTTTTAAGAGTCAAAGTGCATCTGCTTGATTACAAATTAAGATTATCTTAGTGTCACCGATTTTAAAAAGAGAAGAAAAAAAGATTTAGATCATGGTAATTTTGTGGAACAAGAAAACATGTCGTCTTTTATATCTAAATTTTTGATAGTAGTGTGTAAAGTTAGTTTAAAGCAACATCTTTATTTTGTAATAAAGAAGATGGCAAAAATAATTAAATGACCATTTTAAATATGGAAAGCAATGAAAGTATTTGTATATCGTGAATTAGAAATTGGGTCCAATTAATAAGAAACAAACAAAATCAATAACAGTGCTATGATTAATTTTTCAAGAGAAACTTTGGTTCAGAAAAACAATGTCAGAGAAAAAGAACAAAAACTTCATTAAAGGACAGCATTGTCCTAGAGTTCAGCTCTACATTGTCAGTGCTTCACTGCCAATTAAGAAAAAGCAATGAGATAAAAAATTCCATCAAACTATAGGCGATTAGTCTTGCTACCTGTGTGGAAGATAAATATTTTTAGGCCATATTGATGGACATTTGTAATGAGGGAAAAACAATTCTTCAACTTTTATGCCAAATTTATTCTCCCTATTTTCATTAAACAAACTTAGTGAGTCAGAAAATCTAGTTGATTTCTTCCTGATACATGTCCTACATAATGAATTGCAATTGTAATTATTCAGAAAACCTCAATTCTTCAATTCTGTATTAGTGTTTCTTTTTACTCTCAACCGAAGCCATTATCATATTTCCCATTCTTAATATTCTCCCTAGTAAGTATAAACAGTGTTGATATTTCCTGATTTGATAGGATATACTTTGAAATATTTAATACGGAAAAGTTAAAAACAAGTAAATGTAAACAAGATAACACTTTTTTAAGAAACTGCCAGCCTTAACTGTGGAGTTGTTTTAAAACAATAGTTTAAACTAAAGTTACAACAGAAAGCTTTTATATTGGAGTCCGTGAGACCTGTTTTACTGAAAAGGTAGGCATAATCTGTAATTACTGTACAATGTAAATTTAGTTAAACTTTATGAAAATAGATGATTTTAGAGAACTTGATATTAGTGTATTTCTTTGAAAGGGTTAAATATTTTCTTGGTCAACCTTTTATACCACTACTTGGTTACATATCATAGTTTTAAAACCTGTATTTCATTCATGATGCTATGTTTAATACTAGGCTACTACATGATTTAATTGTCACAGATTAGGAAATACTAAAGTTGGTAGTAAGATTTTATTATATGTACCATATCAGAAAAATCACAAAAAGAAGTGGTAAGGTTTTTAAATTTCCACCTTCTCTGAGTTAGAAAACCAACATATTCATGTATTCAGGAACATATTCATGTGAGTTTCCTTTACATGAACTTAAAAAAATAAGAATTAAGAGACCTCAGCGTTTTAATGCAGACATCTGTTGAGACCATGCATAATTAAGCTGATGGCACTCCCAATGGAGCCATAAATAGGAATGCTATTCAGTAACTGTTTTCAAGCTCATATGTTTAAGGAGACATAGGGTTGTCTTTTAGCTCTGTGGTTTCTGTGAGAGCTTGCTGTTGTGAGGCTCTGACTACTAAGTTGCGGATTCTGAGTGATATTTCCAAGAGTAACCAGAAGAGAGCATCTGTATCTCAGAGACTCATGTGGCAAAATAAATAAGGCACAGACGGTCTACCATGCAGCTTAAGCCACCTCTTTTTTGGGAAATGATGATGAATTTCCTGTGATCATGCTCAAATGGCTTAGGAAATGACTGGAGGGTAGTTGATATTCCAAGATTCAAGCGTCTGGTATTCGAACAAACCCAATTTAACTGTGTCCCAGTTCTACAAATTTGTTGTCAAGACAATTTAGGCTAAGCAGTATAGTCATATACTTATTCCAGAGCACAACAGTCCACTAATCTAATTACGAATGGGTTCTAAGAAGAAGAAAATTGAATTAAGAAAAATTGTTTTGCATAGCAGTGATTTATAGCCTACTTTGCTCCCCAAACTGGTGAGAAGTGTGGAATTCAAGACTTTCAGAATATAATTTTAATAGTAAAAGGGCAAAAAATTACTATGAAGAAAACGAAAAGACTCATCAAGCTAAAAGCAGAAGCCATACACCTACTACTGCTTACAGTACTATTTAAATAATAAAACTTCTTTATTCTAGTAAATAAAAATTTTATTATTTTTCAAGTATAGCAGACTAGTTCAGTCTCCCTTTTGTAGTGGAATATAATTTTAACTTCTTGTGTATGCACAATATTTATGTCTTGATGATACAATTTTTCCTATTATTATGTATTCATTTCTAAGTACTGATTATTTAAACTCTTCTGTGCTTCCTACTCCATGAAATTAGTCTCTGATACTTGAATCAGAATAGAATGCTCTCTCATATATTTCACTTAAATTATCTCATCACATTACTGCATGCTAAGCTATAACTATATTAAATACATAAATCAAAAAATGATTAGCTGTAAGTTGCAACATTTTCAGGCTCAAAGTATATTAGAGATACTGTTGGAGTTGGAGTTTTACATCCCTTCACTGAAGGAATTTTAAAACAAAAACTCTTACAAAATGTTAGATCAATAAGTGATCTCATAATGCGGTAATTGAATTATTTGGAAAATTTTTTTTCTCATTCTGTTATAGTGTTAGCCTATGTCCTTCCTTCCTTCCCTCCTTCCTTCCTTTACAAATTCCTGGCACTTCATCAAGTACCCCAGTAGGAGATGAATGTATTCTGAAGTGTGACCAATCTGGAATCCATAGGAATAACCTTTATCCCACCCGGAATATTCATCTCTTCCCTGCTCCAGCTGTACTCGTGGGCGCAAACACACACACACACACACACACACACACCAGTTCTGGGGAAGAGCCAAAGTAGCAAATTGCCAGAGGCAAAGGGAAGTAGGAAACAAAACAGTCTACCTCTCAACCACTTTCTCATCCATGCTTCTTAACTACAAACTTTATCCCACAGGCAGTATGCTCAGGACCTATTTTATATCTTCACTTCTAGACTCCAAGAAATAAATACTTCCTGGGATATTGCTGTAAAACAGCTTATGAGAGTGAAGAATGTGGAGACAGGATATTCAGGTTTGAATCCTGCTCCGGTCTTTGGTGCCAGATTGAAACTTGCCCAATCTATGAACATGATCATAGAAATATATAATTTTTCAGGTTGTCTTGAGGATTAAATGAGATAGTAAATATAGAAACAGTTTGTATCTTATAAATTACTATAACAAATATTAATTGTAAACAGAAAAATGTTGTGTCCTCTATATAAATGCAGGGAAATCTAGGCAAAACTTAGTGAAATACTTGTTTTTAGCCTGAAATAAACTCAAAGATCTTCCATTATAATCCACATAATTGTTTGTTTTCCCATATAAAATCTAGAGGATGTAGAGACAGAAGTAGGCTTTTTAAAAAATCCATATGTATTAACAATTACTATGTGTATATGATTCCAAAGTATTGGGTTATTGTCACATACACATAATAGTTAATGCATATAGAGTTGTTGTTTTTTTTTAAGTCTTTTTCTTTCCTGACATCCTTTAGGTGGGCAAGACAAAATATTTTCCATGAATGACCAGGGAAAGAAATAAAAGTTGACTCAAATTAAAATGTTAGAGCATAGAGGGCCAGGCGAAATTGTATAGATTGCACTAAGGAAAAAGAAAGGCTATGAAAGCAAGTAGGTCTGCAGTGAAGCATATCCATAGAGGACAGTGTAAGTAGGATATCTTGGTAGCTCATCCTATTCTCCAGGAGCACTTGAAAGACATCAAAGATCTCAGCTTCATTTTCAAAAGGGATCCAACATATATGTTCACACCTAATTTCTCGCGACATCCCTCCACAAATCCTGTAATCAGCGAAAATTCTGATTCTAACTAAATATACATTGGACATTTATACTCCTTTCCTATGTGCTTATTCTAGGACCCTTTGTTAGTTTCTCATTGCTGCTGTAACAAATTACCATAAACTTAGTGGCTTAACACAAATTTAACATCTTACTGTTTTGAAGATCAGAAGTCTGAAATGAGTCTCAATGGTCTAAAAAGAAAAGGTGTCCCTCAGCTTGTGTTCCTTCTGGAAGGTCTAGGGGAGATTTCATTGTCCTGCCTTTTCTAGATCCTTGAGCTGCCTGCATCCTTGCTGGTGGCCCCTCTCTCCAACTTTGAAACCAGCAGGGTAGGGTCTCCACATCTGTCTTTGATTCCACAATCTCACTTTACATGATCCTTATGATTCTATTACATCCATTGAATAACCCAGGTTATCTTAAGGTTATCTGCTTAGCAACCTTAATTCTCCTTTGCCAGGTAACAACATATTTACAGGCTTAATATTAAGACTTGGATATTTTGGGGTAACCATCATTATGCCTACCACAGATCGTACTCCAAATTAATCTGTCATATTCTCAAACTCAGAGCAGTATTTTCTGTAGCAATTGCTTATTATCTAACCATGAATTGTTTTAAAGTATTATTTTCATTGTGATTTATCTTCCACTTCTGGATAGCGATCTTAATATATTAGATTTCTTCATCTTCTTTTCAGAGCATGAGGGGCTAGTCTAGCACCCCAAATCCAAGGATGCTTTCATTTCTCCCCTGAGGATTTCTTTGAAAAGTCTAAAGTGAAAACATTCACTTGAGGTATTGTACCTCAGGAAACTCAGCTGGTTATTTGATGCTTCTTAACAATCCACACATATCCTTTGATGGCTTACTGGAAATTCTTAACATTCAAACCAGAATGATCTGTGAATCACCTGTGCTGATACTATGGCCATGGGCAGAGATAGTTCACTCTGAAGCTGCATTTGTCAGATTTGGTTGCAAAATAAAGCAGGTTCCTTGCAAAGTACCCAGGCACTAGAAAGCAAGTAGAAGGGAAAAGGCTTCCAAGATACCCACTTCCGCTCTTGCTGGCTCTCTGATTACCCAAGTACTCTTGCAGAGATTGTCCTTAATTTCAGCAGTTGAATTAAGAGGCAGACCTATGTACACGTGGAGACAGCCCATCTGGAGCAAAACCTGAATGTGGAACCAAACCTGTGCTAAAGTAAATGTTGCATCTAAATGGTCCTCCTCACATGATTACCGCCGCTGAGACAGGCCCAGCCACTCACTGAGCTAGATTGACAGAGAATGCAAATTTTCCTCATTTATGTGTTAAGTAGAAATGGAATGTTCATATGTAGCTTGCTTAGAATGACATTTCCTAATTCATTTTCCCTGGAGAGTCTATATGCTCATGTATATTTGAAATTGGAAGCAATGATATTTCCTGTTTTTAATGCATGCTTTTTCATTTTTCTGAGGGATTTAAAAGCTCATACATATCACAGAGTTAATATTAGATTTATTTTAGGTAGCAAGTGCTGATTTCTGCATCTTCCCTTTCTCCATCATGTATGTTTTCTCTCGCTAGATACTTAGAATATTTTGCAATTTGTGCATTTAAACTTCCATTGAGAAAGTGTAGGTTACTAAGCATTTTGTTACTACAAATTATAAGATTCTAAACTCTTGTGCACATCATCACGTCTCACTATCCCTGAATCCAGAGGTGTGATATTACCAAATAGAAGAACTATAAAAATGGGTTCATTCAGTTTTGCTCATTCTTCAGGGAAAAGACATAAGTGTATCCCAGACAAAATAAAGGGGCAGATTTGACATGGCTTATTTTACCTATATCAAAAAATGCCATTTTTATATAATTGTCTTTTGTTAATATTTTTCTTTCATTTAACAAGAGTTACAAAGTAAAGATTTAAAAATACACAGTTTTTGTTCAGTTTGGCAGTCAACATCAATAGCATTTAGTTCTTTGAACGTTTAAATACATTTTTATTGACTTATTTATAAATGTATTTATTTATTTGATAAACGCAACCCCTTTAAGCCTGGTTGAGTGAAGTCATATTTTAACTAAGACTTAATTAAAGATCAGCATAAAGGGTTTACATGAGATCTAGAATAATGGCATTAACCACTGCACACTTTTAATGTAATCTTGTGCTTTTCCTTATGGTGTCAAGCATATGTTTATATATGGATAAACAATAAATATGTCTCTATGATTTTCTTGAAATACTGGTAGTTCAGCACTTCATTTCACATTTGAGTTGTTATTTTTGTGCGCAGATGCTCTGTTGCATCAGTAGTGGCAGAGGGTTCTGCCCTGATGGACTAAGTGTTGAGAGGGAACAAATAGGGCACCAAATATCCAAAATTCTGTCATACAGGATGAAGGGTATGTGGAGTCTACTGGCACTCTCTGAAGCCTCTCTGAAGTTCACAAAAAAACCCACCCCTGGGCTCTGTGTGTGCCTGGAGCCATTGACACCTTAACCCCCACGCCCCACTGCAGGACCACTCAGCATACCTGCATTTCTGCAGGATAAAAAAAAATCTCTTGATGTGTGTTTACCATAACAAAACCCTTGACCCCAGGAAATAGCCAACTCACAATACCCTGGGCAGACAGGTCTAACATCCTGCGCTTATCAGAGTTGTAAATCCCATTATTCAGAGAAGTTCCTGACAGATCTTACAACCAATCAGGTATCTGTGCATGAATTGATCTTGCACACCCCACTTCTTGTGTGCACAGCCACCTCCCCCTAGTAAAAGTCGCTGCAGGCCACCCCCCGTGCTCACACGGCACCTCTGTCTGTGTGGCCCGCTGTTGTCTATGGCAGCATAACCTAATAAACTTCTTTCCTATTATCATCCTTTGCCTTTGGTAAATTCTTTTACCAGCCCAGTTCACCGCTGTGTCCCACAACAGGGAAGGCATTCCCTCTAATACCCGATGAGTACTGACTATCATAGCCATAGTTCTCGGGCTATATTGCTCTGTGTTATTTAAGTGCAACTTAAAAATGGGTAGTCCTATGTTAGTTTCCTGTTGCCATTGTTAACGAATTACGACAACTTTAGTGACTTGAAACAACACAACTTTATTCTCTTACAGTCTGGAAGTCAGAATTCTGTCTGACATCAATTTCACTAGGATAAATTGTTGGCAGGGCTGTTTGCTAGTGGAAGCTTTGAGAGGTTAGTCCGTTTTTCCACATTTTTCGGTTTGTATGGTTGCCATTAGTCCTTGGCTTGTGGCCCCTTCCTCCTTCTTCATCGTGCACTAATCCAGTCTCTGCTTCTGCCATCACATTACCTTCCCATCTTCTGTAGTCAAAAATCTCTCTGTCTCCTTTTTATGTGGACAATTGTAATTACATTTTGGGCCCACGGGGATAATACAGGATAATTGTCCCATCCCAAGATGCTTACTTATTTTATCTCATTTATTAATTTAATCATATCTGTGAAGTCCCTTTTGCCATATAGAGTAACATTTATAGCTTCTGAGGATGAGGCTTTAGATATTTGGGGGGCACATTTTTCAATCTAACACAGGTGGTATTATTTTCCTCCTTCTGAAGATTTAAAAAATAAGTCACATGTAATTAACTTGTTTAAAGTCTCATATGTTAAAAGGTATAGAATCAGCCAAACCTATATTCTTAACCATAAAACTCATTAATAGAATAGTAGGGAGATTCTTTCCATATTACTGGAAATTTCAAACAGAAGATGTGTGAAGAACTGTCAAGGATGCTGTAGATGTAATTTCTTTATATCCATAAGATTCTCTACATATTGTGGTTCACAGACTTCTGGCTTCGAGAGAAATATTTGTGACTAGTAAGACATAAGGATTCCTAATAGAGGAAAATCTACTTTTGATAATATTATCATAACTTTATAAAGGATATTATTTCAGTACTTACTAGGAATAAGGATGTGTTCCGGACAGCTTCTAAAAACCCCTTGATTTTTGGCTTCCATAATGGTATCATTAGAAACAAACATTAAATAAACCTACATGCTCAGTAGTTTTTGCTCAAATGAAAAAAATGAAAACAGTATCAAAACACAAAATGAGTGTATACTGCTGAGTTAGTTAAAAACCAAGGGAAAACAGGCAAGCCAGTTTAGTATGTAAACCCAAACTCATATTTTAAGATTCACTATCATTCTTAAGAAAGAAACATTATATGCATTCAGAACTAGACACTTTAAACAAATTCTATTTTTATTTGCAGCAATAATTGATTAAGCACATTGTTTCAAATTGTATTCCCTAGAGGCAAAACCTACTGAGGGAATACTCTCAAGAGAAAGGGAATATAAAATGTGTCTCAGAGACTGCAGCTGTAGCCTAATTCCCCAGGGAGCTCTTGAGCATGAATTGCACCACAGAGCTGATCCCTTGAGCCAACAGGGTCTGGCTTGCTGGAACCCTTGAGAGTCAGTCATTGGTGGCAGACTGTCTGAGGTCGGGTATGCAACTTACTGATGGCCTGACTCCCAGTCAGCATTCAGCCACTCAGTCTTCAGAGAAGGAGTCAGCTGTAAGCTGTTAGGATCTGATGCCCACAGAAACTTGGCTGGGAACCAAAAATATCCCCTATATCTCTAGTACGACAATCCTGAAATATCTTTTTTACTTAAAAAATTATATTTTTTGAAAATCATTTAATTATTATATATCCTATCTCTCACCTCACCAAAAACACTGTAAATATCTCTGGTTTCCATAATGACTTATGGTTATGACTACATAATTAAATCAGCCTGGCTGAAAAGGATAAAGTTAATTAATCAGTTAATTAATTAAAACAATCAGTCTATCAAATTGTTTGGCTTCATATTATTGGTGAATATCCTCTATTAAATTGTCCCTGTACAAAGAGTTAGTGGGTAGCTGAAATACTAGTACTTTATATTTAAGTATCATCCTACTTCGCTTCACAGGATTGCACTGCAAGACACTGGACATGGGAAGCATTCATCATTTTGTGGTTTTAAAATGCCAATTATTATATATTGAAAATGTAATAGCAGTTTTTATTACTGATATTATTCAGGTAAAATTACGACCTGTCAAAAAACTGTGATCACTGTCTGACCCACTTCATAAGGAGTAGTTTTTCCATACTTATTGCAAGAAGAAACAGTGTCTTAATCGAACAGCTCTTACATCAGACAATGAAACTTGAAATAACTTTTCCCAAGTAAGTTTGTTGAATAAATGGTAATTTTCCTACTCAATTAATTTCCCAGTGATCCATGACCTCAAAGAAAACAGAAGTGACACATCAACTACTTGTTATGCATCTGAAGAAAAACTATGGCTACAAGTTCACCATACTTGTAATTAGCCATCTGAAAAAGATTTCAAATGACCTCTTATAAATAGGAAGCTGTGACATTCTCACACTCTGGACCATCAAAGGCATGGGATTATTTGATTTATTGCTAAGAAAGAGGCCCTGCTTTTAAATGTACAATATAATATTTGGCTGATAAGCTTGCATAAGCCTATCCAGTATAGGAAATGAAGACATGAAAGGAAAAACATTATTTCTGAGGTCACAAAAATGGTGCATTCCTAATTTCCCTAGCTTCATCAGTGAAATAGATGTGACCAATTAAAGATGTTAGAGAAATCTTACAGCCTTTGCTATCTGAACTTATATATTATGTTTTGCAAATATATAAGGACAAAGCCAAACATGCATTTCTCATGCTTTTCTTCTTGTCCTGATCTGAGTTCCGTGTTCCCTTTAAGTGTTTCCTTCTTCATCATAAACACATAAACACATTTGCCAACCCAATACTCTTCAGTTCTCAAAAAATCCATTATTTCTCTTCTCTTTCCATCTGAGACCAGATCTGGTAACAAAGATAGGTAAAAGGGAGAAGCAGAAATTTCGAACACTATAATTCTTGAATTCACCACTGGATCAGAAAAGCATAACGTGCTTCAAATTAATTTCACTCTCAAATCAGTCCTTCCCAACACTGTGCAAAGAAAATGTGATTTTTTTTTCCTCCTGTTTTTCTAAGACTCTGGTGGTTTGTATGAATGAAATAAATATAAATGCACATAAATTATATAAAGAAGCTGCATATAGAAGTTCACATAAATGAATTAAGAAAATTACATGTTGCAATGATTTATAAAACCTTAAAATGATTAAATAGAGCTTTGGATTCTCATCTAAATAACAATATCCATTAACTGTCTCCTGTCTTACTAAATCCTTCTGACATCCCAACCTTTCAGCAGTCCAAGACCATAACTCCTGGGAGTGTACATATTTTACTCATTTAATTTTCAATATTTTGGAGCCAATCAGTATATTAAGTACTGATTACATTTATCTACTTTTTTTCCTAAGCCAAAGAACAACTCTGATGCCTAGGTAAGTTACCGAATCTTACCCTAGCTCAATATCTTTGTCTATAAAATGGAGAAAACCTCTAAATCTCAGAGTGTTTAAGAGGAAAGTCAAACACAAAAACCAAAAAAGAGATAAACACTGGCTAAAAATTCCCCCTGGTTAAAACTTAATTTGGGTATTGTACAAACACTAAATTAAAGCAAGAATTAAAGTAACCTCATATTCCTATCCAAAAACTTCTGCCACTGATACTACCCTCCCTAATTGCTGTAGCTTTTTAAAATATGTGTATTTTATTAAAGATTTTATACTGTGTTATATAACTGTTTAATATTATAGTGGAAAGAAGTTCTAGCTCCTTTCTCATTATCTTTCTAAACCATTATCCAGGGAAGAGAAATGACTGATAGAATTGTTCGTGTTCAGAAGTCATTGATTCAATCACGATTATTAATGGGCAGTGTGGTCATTCTTTAAAATGTTCATCTGTGTATATGTGGTTTTCTTTCTTCTAATTCCACATTACTAGTAGTCTTCAGAGGAATAAACAAACTCAAATATTTGTCATTGATTCGATCACGATTATTCATGGGCAGTGTGGTCATTCTTTAAAATGTTCATCTGCGTATATGTGGTTTTCTTTCTTCTAATTCCACATTACTAGAAGTCTTCAGAGGAATAAACAAACTCAAATATTTGACAATGTTAATTTCCCCAGCTCTTTATATGTATGTGTATATGTGATAACCATTGATAGATAAATTTTATAGCATGGAGCTACACAAAGCATGATTAAAAAGACTTGGGTTTGGAGATAAGCGGAGGGACATTCTTCTCTCACTCACCTAAACCAAGTGCTCTGGTAAATCTTTACCCATTTTTTGCATTTGGGTTTATCAGGCTCTAGCTTAGTGATGAGTTAATTACCCCAGTTAACCATGTATATCTCCCTTAAGAACTCCTTATGTGGGAGGAGGATACCAAAGAGAGGTAAAGGTGATTGAAAAAGAAGAATTTGGGTAAAATACCATCAAAATACAATTCAAAACCTACTCTTACTCCTACCATGTGTATGGCTTAAATGTCCAGATCTTGTGTCAGTTAAGGTTTAATGCAGATGACAGGAGCCAAGTTTGCTAGATAATGTGAAAGAGATTTAATATTGGAAATTGGATCCTTGCTGAACAAGATACAGAAAAGCGGGCTCCACATTTGCCTTCCAGAAATGATCCCTAGAACAGTCCACAGAACTGATTCACAAATTGAAATTCCTGTCATGATAAGGAACTTGAGGATACAGGGAATTTCTGCTTGAACTTCTGGGTATAGACCACATCACCATCCCTTCCATAATCCAGGAAGTGGAATCAGGAAGCCGGTCCTGAAACTATTGTCTCCTGGTACACACTGCTTCAGCCATAATCTAGGTTAGCAAAAGGGGTGCCTGTGCTCTGCCTCTCATCACCCATTAATCTATCAAGATTGGATTCTCACCATCACATCTCACCATCAAAAAACACATCACAACAAAGCAAACCACTTACTCCATGATGAAGCTTGCTATGAAGAACATTGCCTCTCTTCCCCAACTAGTAACATGTACAGGATACAAATGAGTATGCTGCTTCCTGCTCTCCAGGTCCAAACGCTATGATGTCATCAATTTACTGTGCTTGTGTAAAGTGCCCTGGGATGTGAGATCATCACTTTCTCCAGACTAAATTATGGCATCAAGTGAGATAGATACACTTCTCAAAAGTGGTGAAAGTATGCTGCTTCCCAGTCAGTTGCAAACAAGCACATTCTGTCACACACGGAGTAACAGTACACAGAAGATAATGCATTCATCATTATCTGTAGTCATATATTAGATGTGACCACCAGTGAAAAGATCGTGTCTCTAAAAGAGCAGCTACCATTGTCATAATCTGATCACATGTCCTATAATCTAAATTTCATTCTTTAAGTCCCATCAGTCCATGTGTAACAAACAGGTAATTTACATGAGGATGTAATAGAGAGCAACACCCCTGCATCTTTCAGATCTGTGATAGTAACACTAATCTCTCTAGTGGCCCTGGAGATTTTGCTTTCAGTTTATTCTTTCTGTAGGGAGAAGAAACTTTAGGGGCTTCTTCTTGGCTTCTCCTACTATAATAAACCTTCATTTCACAAATAAGAAAAACAATGTGAGAATTCTGTCTGTGCTAAATATAAATATACCAGCTATACAATCAGGAATGTAGGATATATGTTCACAGAACCACCATCCTCATTACAAACTCTGAGACAGACTCAGGACCAAATTCCTGTTATCCCTTGACCTCTCTAATCCCCCAGCCAAACTAGTAGGTGGGCCATATTGACATTAGAGATGCTTTGAGAGGATTGTCAGCCTAACGCCAGTATCCATGAACACTTAAAAGGTCCTGTGTGAATATTTCCCTTTTGCTGGTACAAATATTCTCTGTAAAATGACTATGGAGAATAGCCCCTTCTTTGGGGAAGTTTAGGAAGAAGCTGTATGCTTGTGAGTTGACTGACAGTCCTCATGTGTACCCAGACTCTTCCTCATTCAAGGTTCACACCTGTGAACTGACTAACGTCTCAGAACTTGGAAAGGAGCTATGAATCAACAATGGAGGTTTACATCAAAACTCTTCTCATTAGACCTAGTGAGGTTTGGGTGTTTTTTCCTACATGACTCAAGTTTGAAAATAAGGGCTGTCAGTCTATTTTACTGACAAAGACTGATCAGTGAGCTTCTGTCAAAGGTCTATGTGGATCGAACTATTATGATACTTATTCGGGTCTGATGTCTCTTACACGAGCATTTCTACCTTGCCAGGAGGGTTAAGTGCTACTGCTTAATCTACTCAGGCACTTTGCATATTGAATTGTTCACCTAGATAATGAAAGATACTGTTATCCTTATTTTTAAGTTAAAGATATAAGTATATATATATATATATATGAGTAAATCTGATAGCGAGTTTATATAAACAATGAGGTCAATGAAAACATTTCAGACCATGGAAGAAATACCCATGAGCCAGTGAGAGGTACAGGCTTCAAAAAGAAAGGGAATGCCACGAGGATCCTGACAAAATCATCTGTTTGAAAGGTGTACAAGTGAACATCAAGAATACTCCAGTTGTAGAGTCAATGAGATAAAACATTGGTAATTAACAAAGCAAACCTGCACCACACTAAGGAAAAACATCTTTCAGACTAATGCTGATGCTGCAGGAAAGATGCAGAAGTCGTAGCTGAGTTTCTGTTGTAATTAGTTCTCATACAGTGGTAAGCTGATGTTGATGTTTTATAAGCTGGAGTGGTGGCAATGATTGTAGAAATAATGCATGTCTTGCAAGTCACAAACTTCTGGAAATTAACAAAGTGACCTCTAGTGACAGCCAGGAGAGTATGCTGACTACACCAAGAAAGCCTGTGACCCTCTCCCGTTATGCTCCATATTTTTAAAGACCTTTCTCTTTAGAAACTTCAAGGCATGCTGTTCAGTGTTCACTGGTGCTTGTAATTATGTTACCTTGTCACCTTTACTTTACCAAACCCTGACTTACGTAACAGTTAAACAGTATCTTGATAAAATAGGAGGATTTGATATTGCTGAAAACAATAGGAAGCAATTGAGGGAAATCTGGTAAAGGGTAAAAACATAATCCAACTTGTATATTAGTAGAGATCATTTCATCAGAGTGTGGCATGATGGATTCCAGGTGGACACAAAAGGACTGAACATATGGAATTGCTTAAAAGCTAACGAGAGTAATCTAAGTAATAAATTAAGTCCTGAGAAAGATAGGATGGACTTGGAAACCATTTAATAGGTTGATTTAGCAGATTAAATGAGTGACTGAAATGCCAACATTTTGAAGAGAGGAATCCAGGATGATTACTAATTTATCCTCTTAATAACTGGGATGGTGGTGGTGACATTTATGAAGATTGGTAATACGATAAGCATAAAGAAAAAGATCACTCCCTAATTTCTTCTTTTCCCCCTCTGCAACCTCCACTGGGTGTTTGTTTCCATTTATAAACACAGGGATTAATTTAGTGAGTCGGAAACTGGAAAGAGCTTTACTGAAGGAGTAAGTAATAAGGATTCAGAATTTAGAGGAGAATAAAATTAGTTTTACCCAGAACATTGTCACTTGCAATAGTTTTGACCTCTTGAAGAAAAGTATAGGCAAAAAACCCAGGAGAATTTATAAGCCTTGAACATAAATAAGAGATATTTCATGGACTCTAGTATTGCAGTGAGGCACAGGGTTGAGAGAAGAAGCCCCATGTCACCACACCCCACCAGTACCACCTACGTCAGGAGGACTGAAGCATTTGGTAGCAGTGGAGAAAGCATCATAGTAACTGTGCTGTGTCGGTTTCACAGTGGGCAGGGGCAACTATGAGTCTCCAAATAGCATTATATGCATCTCCCAAGAAAAATGATTACACATGTTCATGGCAGCTACAAGAGATAGAATAATTTGTAGACATTTATGAAAAATTTCTTGGTCTACTTCCAGGAAATACCTAGGGTGTAGGACTGATACTGAATATATTAAAACTTGGAAAAATCTAAGGGAAGATGAAAAGTTCCTATTTTACATATGATACTGAGATAACAGCAGATTATTTAAATGGAGATCTTTAGTACATATAAGGATACATAGGTCTGAATATTTTTGATGCTGGTTTTGGTGCTAACTCCAT
This sequence comes from Camelus bactrianus, assembly GCF_048773025.1. Classification (NCBI taxonomy): domain Eukaryota; kingdom Metazoa; phylum Chordata; class Mammalia; order Artiodactyla; family Camelidae; genus Camelus; species Camelus bactrianus. The sequence continues at coordinate 79,735,589 of NC_133540.1, forward strand.
AGATCAGATACTTTGGAGAATACTGATAGTTGGAACTACATGTGGAGGCCATTCAAAGGTAGAGTATGTAGGGAAAAAATAACGGATACAAGATGGAACTCTGAGTAACACTGACATCATCACAATTTCTAAAACTAGATATTTTAAATCTATTTTTATAGATATTTTAATATAATTGAGAATTTCTTAAATTATTTGAAGCATCTTTTTCTTTGTAAATCTCAATCAAGTTTTTAGCTATGTTGTGTTTGGTCTTTTAACAATGTGTGAGATGAATTTGTGGCAGCCCTTCCAAATATATGTTATGGGGTATTTTGGGGACCCAGGAAATTTGTGATTTAGTGTCTCCTTAGAGGTCTAGACCTGGGAAGTTTCCCATTTAAAATAGAAATGAGGATAAAGATCATATAAGTAATCTGTCTCTCTCCTTATTTATTTCTCTTCCCTTGTTCCCACTGTCCCCCTCCCCCTCACACACACACACACATGCAAAATTATTCATCACACTTAAGTCACTTCTTGGCGAAATTTAGGGAATCCAGGGAATTCCATGGTTTTATATGCATGATTTCTAAATTACAAGAAAGGCCTTCCAACACCAGTTAATAGATCCCTAAAATTAACTTAACATAAAACAGAATTCTTTTATTTTTCAAGTAGAGATAGACTCAATACGAATATCTCTAGAGGCGGCAACATAAGACTTAAGCATGTGGTTAAATGCAAAGGCTGATACGAGAATGCAGGTTTGGCTCAAGGAAGTTTACCAAAGAATAACCAAAGAAGCTGTTTCAATATACTTCAAAATAATACAGTTGTTTCCAGATACATTAGTATTCATTGGCACTTCCAAAGGATATTAGAATATCTTCTGAGAAAGGGGAGGTAGGACAGAAATTAAATGAGCCATTCTTATAGAGACCACTGAAGATTTAGAATTTTCCTGACTATTAGGCAGAACTTTAGTCTGCAGGTTGAAGCAGTTTTTTTAAATTTACTGAAGTCCTAAGAGATATTTGATGAATTTGTTTGGCATTCCTAAGGAGTATTTTGGAGATAATCTTCAATTTAGATAATATTTTGCAAATGCAGAGAACTATATTGGAGTTTCTTTTTGTAGGTAGCCCAACATGCAGAGTATATCCAATTTCACATTCCAGAATATATGCCTTGAAAATGACCAAAGGCTCCTCAGATCCATTTCCTCTCTGCTGTGCTGTGGTTAAGAATTCAGTCCCTGGAGTCTGATGGATCACAGTTGATTCCTAGCCTCATCAGTTATTGGTAGAATTTGTTTGGCAAAGCCACTTAGCCTTTCTAAGCCTCTTTTTTAACCTGTAAAATGGACAGAAAACTGGTATCTCAACTGACTATAGTGAAGTTTGAAAGAGATAAAATTGTCAAACTCTTGGCACATATGAAGCATTCAATAAATATTAACTATCATTGTCAACAATACTTCCTATTCTGCTTTTATTTTCTATTTTCTCAGTTTACTACAAAGATACATTCACAGGTACCATGGCTGTGAATCTGAGTACAGGGAAAAAAAGAAAAACATATAAACAAAGGATCAGGATAGAAGCCAACTAATGAAAATATTAACAGGAAAACGTGGCAATAGATGAAAATATATAACTTGTAAAACAAAAAGTCATTTTAATTGAGAATTAGGCATGTTTGGAACTATCCATATTGTAGCTTTTCCACCAAAATATGGAAACAGTCAATGATGTCAGGAAAGTAGCTCTTAGAAACCTGTCATATCAAATTGACATAATTGTACTTTAAAATATCTCATTATTCTTGTGTTAACATGAAAATCTTATGCTAATTCTTTTTTCCATATACACACCCTATTTCTACTTTATGAAAAAGAAATAATGCAATATTCTGTTTATATTGACATCTTTAGCATAATTTCAAGTCTTATGGTGGAGAGTCTTAAAATTAAAATAGAAAACTACTCTTTTTCTTATTTCTATTTTTGGGTGAACGAAATTGTGTATTTTTAGTACATCTTATTTGAGCAAACTCTTCTGTAGGACCTTGACAATCCTAGCATACAGTCTTAAACACAGATAGTTTGAAATAATTTTTTTTTAATGTTCTATGGTTCTTTGACAGTTTGGAATAATCTGTCTAAGAAATAGTGACTATGTGGCCTCTTTCATCAAAGTTTAGCTCTGTGGAAATGGTTATAAAGGTAGTCTGAAATAAATCCTTTGATAGAAATTGTCATATTCTAGAAGGAATCGAGCATACAGGGAAACTTTATAGTCTCCTTTACCTGCAGCTTGATACCTGGAATCGTCTATATCCATCACCATCATTATGTTTTCCCCTCCTGGCTGATTGCCGTTCAAGTATGCCTCACAGGAAATTCTCATGCAGTTATATTTTCTGTGAGAAGGCACATAAAACCTTTATCTTCTGCCACTAAATTCTCTTTGAATTATTTCATCTTTCCTTCCTTTAGTTGTGCTTCTTGAACACTGTCTCCGTAAGAGCAGTCAAACCTATCATGAAGCACTTTGTTTATGCCTATCAAACTACAGAATCTAGAAGGAGTCATAACCTTGGCAAGTCTGTTCCTGTTTTGTTCTGCATTGTGTCTTCAACTCAGGTTTTATTTTTTTCCCATAAAGATCTACCATAACTGATCTTTTTTCTCTTGTTTTCATTTTCACTTTTTAGGACTCAGTTACCAAAGCTTTGCTGTTGAGGACCGGCGGCATGTGGATGGAATTTAACTTGTTCGAGAAGGTAAGTACAGGCAACATTTATAAGGACTGTTGAAGAACTACGAGGTGACGAAAACTCAGTAACTTCTGCTTTTTTTTTTTTTTTTCATAGTTTCTGTCGAGGATTTCATGTTTTACTTGACATTATTTTACTGTCATTTTTCAGTATCTTTGCTCTGTGATAACTATTATTCCGTTAACCTCTTTCTTTGATTCTGCCCAATCTGAGATTGTCTTGTTTGTACCACTGGAAATGATGACCTATCATTATCTGACTGTGTAATGATTCTTCTGTTTATCTTGTCTGCCATGTGCTTTTCCTCGTCATTTGCCTTCCTTACACACTAGTTATCCTAATATATGCAACGATGCCACTGCAACTTTTTTTTTCTTGGCCCTGAGTATTTCAGTATCATTATCACTACTCTAACTTCCCCTGCAAGGATAATCAACACAAAGGAGGATTTTTAAGACATGCTGTTGAAATCAATTGAGTAAAAACAAGGTTATAGTTGTAATAATTTTGTTAACATATAGCTAATTTCTTATCTTGCCACTTCTCTGTAAAGCACAGGAATCTATATTTTATGAAAGAAGCAACACTGACTTCATAGTAACTTTGAACAACTGATTCAGTTTTTTCCTGCCTCTGACTTCATGTCTGCCACATGGGACAAAGACTGCTTAAGAAACTCATTGACATTAATTCAAATTCAGTTCTGTGAAAAATTTGGGAGAGTTCAGAGACAAATTGAGCTAATCTGTTTCTTTAATTTTAGGGGAAATTTCCAGCAACTGCCCAAAATAAACACTTCATTGAAACCTCTAATTAGATCAATATTATTTTACCATTGATGAACTACTGCTTAAATGTACAAATTTATATTATATCCTTCAAGTAAGATTTGTTCTTTCTTGGGTTTGTTTTGAGATAAATTACTTCATTCATCAATTGAAAAGAGTTTAAATCCTAAATTTTAATGATGATTATTATGTTAAAGTACAGAAAAATTAGGGAAATTTATAAAAATAGTTTTCTACTTCCTTGCCTTTATGTAACAACTTCAGAAATAACTTACTGCATATTTATTTTATTATAATTAAAAAGTTTGATTTTAATGTATAAACTATGAAGGAAACTTGTTAACAAGCATTTGCAATCTCCCCAAATGTCACTGAATATTTATGACAGGAAATTAGAAGTCACATTAATTTCTCTCTCTCTGCTGATTCTATCTGCAGTAACAACATGAATAATGCTCTTGAACTGAATTATTTTATTAACTCTTACAATAATGACTAAAAACAAGTGGCTCAGTTAGAGCTTTCCATTAAACCTAGTACTTATTTGTTTGTTTATTTTTCATTCATTCATTCATTCATTCATTTACCAGTTACTTACTGTACTCTGACCGTAAGCCATTGAGATAGAAAATAGAAATAGAAAAATATGTGGATGTTATTATTCCTACCCTCAAATTATTTATATTCTATTGGGTCAAAATAAACTTATGCAAAATGCATACCATGATGTATGTTCTAATACCAGTATGATAGAAACACAATATATTCCAAAGAAGGAGTGTTATCCCAGAGAAGATGGTATTTGTTCTGGACTTTATAAGTAAATAGAATTTTACCAGGCAGAAAAGAGTAATATTACAGGCCAAAGTAATAGCACCAAATTCTAAGGATGTGGTAGATTTGATTGCTCTGAGTATTGGCATCTACAACATGCATGGTGATGTTTAATAGAGGATGAGACTGGGAAAGAAGCTTGAGATAGTACTGTTCAAGGAATTGAATAGAATGATTAAACATTTAGATTTTGTTTTGCTGAAAATGAGAAGTATAAGATGTTGTCCAAATTTTAAGGAGAGCACAGAGTACACTTAAGATTTGAATTCTGACAACTGCTTCAACCTAATTGCCTAGATTCACCCATAAGTAATTTATATTTTAGGCATCTTTAACTGATTATAGTTCTCCAGCACATCTGTGGCTTTATACTTACAGTGGTTGGAACATATTTTCCCTTTTCTCTCTGGAACCCTCCTTCACTTGGCTAATTCCTATTCTGTCTTCAAATCTCAGACTACACGTCACACACTCTAGGAAATGTTGATTAATTTATTTGATTGTTAGGCTTTCCAGTTAAGTTCTTTAACAATAACCATATCTCTATCAAAATTATGTTGTATTATATTTATGGGTTTTTTCCTATTCTATGAAACAACTGGATAATTGAAAACAAGATCCATGACTGGTATAAACATTCCTCATACAATGGAGAAACCTGAGATATTGCCTTAACCAAGTGATCAGGATTAACATGACCAGTAAAATATGGCATGTAGATGTCACACACCCCTTGATAGGATAAACTGAGAAGGGCACATGCCTCTTCTGTACTCTTGCAAAAATACATTACCTAATCTAACCATGAAAAACCCACAAACAAACCCAAATTGAGAGGCATTCTGCAAAATAACTGACCTCCAAAATGTCAAGGTCATGAAAAACAAGGAAAGACTAGGATCTATCAGATTGGAGAAAACTAAGGAGACGTAACAACTACATGTGATGTGGGATCATGGATTGGATTCTGGGACAGAAAAAACTATGAATGTTAGTGGGAAAACTGGTAACATATGAATAAAGTCAGTACTTTAGTTAATAATATTATACCAATGTTAATTTCTCAGTTATGTACTATGATTATGTAAGATGATTACAGTTGTTGAAAGCTGGTTAAGGGTATACGGGAACTCTCTGTGCTATTTTTGCAACTTTTCTGCAAGTCTAAAATTATATCAAAATAAAAAGGTAAAAGAAGTTTCTTTAGTATTTGTTAAATAGATAAGTTGTTGAGGCATGGTGTCTTGGACTGAAAATCACTATTTCCTGTTCTATATTTCCAAATAGTATTTATTGAATACCTGGTCCACAATTTGTACTATGTTAGAAACTCAGAAATCTCTTAATAACAGATGAATAATAACCACTAAGCCTGTAATTTAATGTGCTATTACCAAAATAATTTTAATTAAATGTAATATAGTGCTAATATTATTCATCTATAATCCATTTGCTATGTTTTAATTTCCCAGTGAGTTTTTATATGTCAGGGTGTTACATCTGTAGTATTACTTTAGTAATCTTTATTACTATCAAATTAGTAAATGTTGCATAATGTTAGGTGGCAACAAAGGAGCCATAATACCGTGAAAAGATTCAATTTCTCATAGAATGAGCTATATTGGGTAGCTTTTGAAGATCAAAGGATAAATTTCCTCCTGACTGTCAATCATGAAAGTTCTCAACAAACAATTCAGTATAATCAAACCATTGGGTGGGAAACAAAAGACAGAGTTACAGTCTTCAAAGACATTACTTTTTAAAGCAATAATCCAAAATATACTACAGAGACACAGAGTTTTTAAAAATTATCCTCAAGAGGGAGCAAAAACAATGTCTTATGATATGTAGTAAATCCAAACTTCAGGTTAAAAATGCACTTGTAAAATGTCTGTAAATATTATAAAGTTCAGATTTATTACTGATTCCCTCTTATTGTAGACTAGTTGAGTATTTTGCGATTTTGTGACTATAACATATATAACCCAGCCTGTGGAAGCTAAAGGTCACTTTCTGTGTTGTTTCATTTTCACATACTTGCTGACAAATAAAATATTGTGCAAGGATTTAAACATTCCATTAGATGTGATAGAAAAAAGGTTAACATAAGCATTTTAGAGGTGAAAAAAAGTTGAAATTACCAAGATCTTCTTCCTATATATCATAAATTGTAAAGGCCAATGCATATTTTAGCTCACTTCCACTTCTGCTTCTCTTAAGGTTTTAAACTTATTTTTAAAATGATCCCACTCACAATCTGATGTTTGCCTACAAGCTGAAATTTACTCAAATTATGGTCCATTCTCTTTATGGGGGACAGGAATTGGGAGACAGTGCTTTCAATGGACACTCCTTGTCTCAGTCGGTGGCTCCCTCATAAAAGGACCCAATGTCTCCAGAAGCAACCTCTTAAAGTCAAAGACTGTTCTAAGCTTCTATGAAGGTCAAACCTCCTTTTTTTTTTTTTTAACATTTTTTATTGATTTATAATCAGTTTACAATGTTGTGTCAAATTCCAGTGTAGAGCACAATTTTTCAGTTATACATGAACATATATATATTCATTGTCACATTTTTTTCTCTGTGAGCTACCATAAGATCTTGTGCATATTTCCCTGTGCTTTACAGTATAATCTTGTTTATCTGTTCTACAATTTTAAGATCCCGGAAGGTCAAACCTCCTTTCTGTATAACTGTTTGAGTACCACAATTTTTGTCATGCTACAAGTTTCCCTATTTCTTTATCTAAATTTCATTTTATTGTGATAAGAGCACTTAATATGTGATCTACAATCTTAAAAAAAGTTCAAATGTACAATACATTATTGACCATAGGTACAATGTTATACAGCTGATCTTTAGAGACTATTCATCTTGCTTAACTAAAACTTTATGCCTGCTGATTAGAAACTTGACATTTCCCTCTCCTGCCAGCCCCTGGAAATTACCATTCTGCTCTTTGATTCTATGGATTGACTATTTTAGATACCTCATATAAGTAGAATCATTGTGTCTTTCTGTGACTGGCTTATTTCACTTAACATAATATCCTCAAAGTTTATCCACACTGTCACATTTTTCAGAATCGTCTTCTTTTAATGGTTGAATAATATTCCATTGTGTATATATACCACATTTTCTTTAACCATTTATCTGTTGGTGGACATTTGTTTCCACATCTTGACTATTGTGAGAAGTTCTGCAATGAGCACGGGAGTGCTAATATCTCTTTGAGATCTTGATTTCAATTCTTTTAGATAGATACCCAAAAGTGAGAATTCGAGATTATACAATAGTTCTGCTAGATGCTACAGTAAGTTTTTTTTTTAAATAGTGCAAAATAATAGCTTTAATTAATATGTTACTACCTTATAAAACATGATAATCATCTAATATGGGTAATTTATGTAAATCCCATTCTGTTGTATGTATGACCTTCCTGGAATAATGAAAGACTGGAGAAAATATTGGAGCTATAAAGATGTTTTAGTTTTGTTTCTTTGAATTTTATTTGGTTGTTGTGTATTTTAACTATATAAGGAGTCATCATAAATATACATTTTATATTATAGACTAATTAAAAAGGAACTTCAAAATCTTGCTGTACTAAAGTGGATTTGAATAAGTAATTAAATAGCATAATTAAATACATCAACAAAATAATTTAGATAAAGCCAAAATTTAGTTGTTACCTGACCTTTACTTGTTCAAATAATTTCTTAGAATGATATTTAATATATAGTTGTCCATAATGTATAAAACATAAAAATTCCTGTGTACTCTTAAATTCACACATACACAAATCCTCTTTTAACAATATTGAAAAGTGTAATTGACAAAGGGCAACATCTCTTAATCACAAAATAGGAAAGACACCTATATTTAACTGGGAAGAAAAACTCTCAGATATTGAAGAATGCAGGACATCCGCAGGGTTTTATTCCATTCAACAGCACAATTTCTCTAAGACCCCAACTCTCTTGGAACATAGTAACACATTCTTTGCAGTATGAAAGCTCCTGACTCTCTGTGTTTCCTCCACATTCCTTACTCTCTGTAACATCTGATAGGGGCACACAGTTGGAAATACACCAAACCAAAAATTACCTAATCTAAAACTTTTCTGATTATATTATATGAAAGCAAAGAAGTGTACACCATTATCTGGGGTAAGATTTGTGGTAAACATGAAATGCTTAAAGAAACAGAACCTGCTAATTCTCAAAGTACAGAAAACAAAACAAAACAAAACAAAACAAAACATGGACCTGATCCGCCAAAGGTCCATCTGACAGAGGTTGTCCTCAGTTACCCTTTTCCTTTCTTTTCAAGGTACATATCTGGAAATAAGTGCTTTAATATTTACTTGATGTGATGAAAGACACCAAAAGTTGAGAACATTGTAACTATGTTTATTTTACTAGAATGCTGATGTTTATTCATATCTAGTTTTTATTTTCCATCTTCAAATAAGTTTAAAAAAACTGTGACTGAGAATTCTTTAGGAACTACAAATATGAAAAAAAAGAAGAGAAAACTTAAATGTATTGCTATTTTCTAAATAAAGCTACTTTTATTTATGGCAAACATCTTGGCAAATAGCAAGAGAAGACATATTTATACAGTTAATGTATTTTACTTCCCTAAATTAAATGACTTAAGATTGTTAGAGTACTAAATATTGTATTTCCACTAGCACACAAAAGATTTTAGGTGTTAAAAAGGTAACACTCACAAACACAGACACACACCACCCCACCCCATACCCACCCCTACACTCACTCTGACTGTGACTTCAAAGTTGGAAATGTTTACATTTTTATATCTTCCAATGATTTGTTCTGTCTTCCTAGCTGAATGAGATAGAAATTCATGCAGAATACTCAATGCAAATATTTCTCTCTCTCTTTCTGTTTTTCCTCTGGTGCTGTGTGCCATGGAAGTTAACCTTCCATATCTGACATTTTACATATAAAAAGCATACCAACCTTTACAAAGTCTAAGAGGAAAATATTGTCCAAGTCCTTAACTAGGTCATGGAACCTAGTCAGTGAGCTACTGCAGGCTTTGACAGCTGTTCCTGGATATAGCTCTGCTGTGTGCATAGGGGCTGCACCTCTCTCCAGATGCCAAGCAACAGAGCAGCAGGGTGCTGATGACAGTTAGAGCTGTGACAGTCAGCCAGCTTGGTACCTTTCCCCAATTGGATGGCTACTGTCTTCAAAAGTTAGCTTTGGATACTGCTTTCTCTTATGTTTACAAGAAAACTACAGCCAAATGCCTCGCCTGCCCATCTGTGCCATATTAGACATCTGGACAAATTGGCCCTTGTATGCACATCAACGTGACGGCTCACAGGTTTGTTTTGTCAATGTTCACAAACCACTGGTCAAGATACGGTTCTCAAAGAAAAGTCTCCTTACCTGTATTTCTTAGAAGCCCTCTGTCTTTGGATATGACTCATAAATTGGATACATTACAAAAGTTTAAGCAGCAGGTTTATATCATGGAGTTTTGGGAAAGGCTGTTCATCCTAAAAATCCCCTGGTTCCTCAATTTGCCAATATTTAAGTGCCTTTCCTTAGCCACTACATTAATTGTTGTGAGCAGTATCTCATTGCACTGATTTTCTATAGCTATTTACAAATTATACAACATAATTTCAGATGGAAATTCTTCAGGATGAGACTTTTGCCCATCAGACATTTTATGCAATCTAGAAGAAATAAATATTTTATATAACTATTTTTACCTCAGTACTATCTTGCTTTCTGTTTTTTTCAATCCACAACCCCTTTTTTCACCCTTTCTTCTGCACCAGCCACCACTGCTGTGCAAATTAATTTACTACAATTTCCAGAGTAAGGGTCAAAAATGACATCCCACTTTCCAGTACTCATCTGGCTCAGAAGCACTTGGCATGGTTGGCCACACCCTCCTTGTGCAGCCCTTTTTCCCTATTAATGCCTATGACCCTTGAAATAGCTGTTAATTCTCTTACCTTTTCCGGTCTTAGTCGATTTTCCCAGCTCCTTTCCTCCCCTCACACCTGAGGTTGGCGTTTTCAAAGTTATGGCTCCATCTCCTTTGCTATCTTATTCTGCTTTTGACTTTCTCTTGCCTTTATCATAGGATTTCACATTGGAGACATACTTTGTCTGCAATCCCTACACACCCTAAACTCAGATATTGATGAACTGCATACTAAACACACTATATAGTACCTGCACCACGGCTTCCTCCTTGTTTCAAAATACTTTTGTGTAGCATTTTAGCATGTAATGCATGTTCAGTTAATTTACAGTTCTCTTACTCTCTTTTGTGTTGGTTTACTGCTGCCACTGAAACATATTACTGCAAATTTAGTCATTTAAAATGATATAACATTATTATCTTACAGTTTTACAGTTCAGAAGTACACATGTCTCACTGGACTAAAATCAAGGTTTCAGCCTGGCTATATTCTTTTCTGGAAACTCTATTGTTTAATTGATGGCTCAGCGTTTTCAGATTCTAGAAGCCACATACATTCCTTGGCTTGTGGCCCTCTTTCTCCGTTTTCAAGGAGAGCAACAGCAGGTCAAGTCTCTATGACATCATATCTCTGATCTCTCCTTCTGACTGTTTCTTTCATTTTTAAGAACCCTGTGGTAACATTGGGCCCACCAAGATAATCCAAGATAATTTCCCTATTTAAGGTCAACGGTTTAACAACCTTAATTCTCTCTGCAACCTCTTCCCCCTTTGCCACCTAACCTAACATGTTCACAGGATCTGGGGATTAGGACATAGGCATTTTGGTGGGGAGTATTATTCTGCCTACCACACTTTATCATCTTTCTGCCTACACTATTACTTTAGCATGAAATTTTCTTGATCTAATACTTTAAAATTTTAGTCTAAAGATATTTGGAATTTCAACTCTGAATCTCGGAATTGGAGAGATTTTTTTAACAAAAAAAAAATTCATTTTTTGAGATACTTCTGCATCTCTATGTTAGGCTGAGTGTGTGGCATTGCTGCTGGTGATGAGTATAAAATGAAGGAAGTGCTGTAACGAGGGAACTTGGGCGCTCCTGGTAATGATTGTAAAATGGGCTAGGTAATGTATCAAGGGAACAAAAGAGGGAAAAATAAAAGTTTTTGACTTCGGTGGGAACTTCCATGATATGTATAGGCTCATTCTTCAGAGTTTTGGTGTGCAACGTAATTATCTACTCATAGCTTTATGAAATTAGAAGTTACAATGGCGCTGCATTCATTAGATATATACGTTATGTATGTGTGTGTGAGAGAGGATTTATTTTCAATTTTTAAAAATGTTCATTGAGAGCTTACTCTGCTTAAAACTTGCTAACAATTTCAAAGGATGCCAAGATGATAACACAGAACCACTGCTCTGCCCTCTGGAGAGAAGAGAGAGACAACACAGGGGAATTCCAGTGGATCACATGAGAACAGTTGCTTTACAAAGGTAACACTCTTCTTAGAAGAGTAAAATATATGACAGCACTTTCTGCCTTTAATATTCCCATGTCTCCCACAGTAAGAGAAACAGAACTCCTGCAAGAATAGTTTAGACTCTATCATCTGTTTCATCTTGCCATTGGTTCCTTCCTTATCTTTTAAAATCTCTCATCTCACAATGTATTTTCTCTAACACTTTAAATCCATGGCTTTAGCACACTGTGGTATTTATCATCTCTCATGTCTTACTTTTTGCCTTTACTGTGATAACTAAAAGAGGTAGACTTGCATAGTGGGGAAGAATTTGGCTGCTGAGATGAGAATTCCTGAGTTTGACTGCTTGATCACTGCTACTTAGAAGTGTGATACCTTGAATGGGACACTTTTGCATTCTATACTTCAACTTATCTGAAAAGTGAAGAAAATAGAACATCTAGCTCATAGTGTTTCTGAAAGAAGTTATAACATAAACAACCTATATCAGTGTCTAGCAGTTAAAGGAGGCTTAAGTGTGGATCTGTATCCACCAACCATTTTGACTGATTGGAGGAATCACATTCATGTATCAGATTTGGATTATAACTCAGATTGAGTTTTTTTTTATATCTAAGTGACTCCAGGCTTATTTCTTAAGTTCTGTGAGCCTCATTATCCACATTCAAAACTGGAGGTACTGTTGCCCTCTCTGCTTACTTACCATAAAAGTTACGAGCAGCAAGTTTGAGAATTCCTACAATTACTCCTTGCTATTGGACCAATCACCGATTCTCCTTTCATGGATATGTATTTTCTTACTTATATAAGAATAAAAATGACTGCTGTGGAGCCCAGATGTCCTATTTTCAGTAGCATTAGTCAGTTTCATCAAATGCAATGTTAAGTGTGTAAAACTTTGTTGAATACAAGATGTAAAGACATGGTAGCCTCTGACCTCAGGGAATCTGAAATCTGACTGGATTGTGAGACATAGCTATAGTAAAAGAATAAAAATGCAGGGTAAAAATAATAAATACAAGTTGAAATGTAGCTTTAAGCATTTCTAGAAAAAAAGACATTTTGTTCATTGATACTAAACATAATGACTGATGCAATATATTCTTTAGCTTTTAAATTAATAAGTGAACTAAAAAAATAACTGAATGGATTTTAAAACTATAAATATTGAAGGAACCCAAGGGAGGAGGGTAGAGATCATTTCTCCTTTGATTTTCAGGAAGGCCTTATGTTAGACATTCAATTTGATCTACACTGTATTGATAAGATTTATATTAATTGAAAATGAGCTATCTGTAAGGGGAAAAGTATGAACCAAAGAAGGCATATAGGAAAAAATTAATTTTATTAAGAAGTTAAGCAGATGAAATGGAAAGACAGGTTTAAAAAGAGAGAGAGAGAGCAATGGTGTCAGAAGTCTGTGTGCTTAATCTTTGTTCAGCAAATTGGGTCAACTTGAGCAAGTAATTTGACCTCTGAGCTCAGTATACGAAGCTGGCAAGTAGCAGTTGATCATCCCTAATTTTTACAACTAATGTGAAAGTGAGTAAAATACTGTGGAAAAGACTGTGACCTGTGATACTCAAAACAATTTCAATAGCAAAAACTAAGTTTCCCTTAGAATTAAACATGTAGAATATACCATAAAAATGAAAAGACAGATTTGGACCAGATTTAATCAGTTTAGATATGAGTTATTTTTTATTAGGAAGTTAGTTTTTAAATGAAAATATGACTAAACTAATTTTGTTGTTATTGTTTTTAAGAAAAATTAATCTAACTAGAGATTCTGGAAGGATTGAGTGAAGTAAAATATTCGAATAAAAAGACCAATTAAATAGCCCTTGCAATAATCCTGGTGTTAGGTGATAAATAGCTGTGGTGTCATTAGGCACAATGAATTTACAAAATTTAGAAAGGATAAAGTATGTAATACTTTAATACTGCTTTGTATAAAAGAACTGAGAAAACTGAATATTATTATACAATGATAATTTGGTACACGAGTGACTGAGAAAGTAAACAAAATGGAGGTATTTTGAGATCTGAGGAAGTCAAGTGAGACAGTTTAGTTGTTTAGGGAAATTTAAGTTGAGATGACAGAAAACTTCAAAGGAAATAATAAGCAAGAGGAGGTCAGGCTTAAGAGAATGATATCTCGATAAAATATTGAGAGTGTTAGTCAAGACATAATTTTAAGATGAAGTTCATGGAGAAAGAGCTGTACTCCTCTGTTTGTGTTTTCCTTATTGTCACCCGTGTTATAGTTCTCCTTATGAAATTACTCTTTTCTCTCTGATCGTGGTAGCGTCAAGTTTATTTTCTGTATTTCCCAGGATGCCCTTTACATTTTGTAACAGATCCTATGAACAAAACTGATAAGTCTTAATTACAGGAATTCAGAGATTTTTAGAGTAGTTCTGTTTTATCACTACCAGGAGAAATAGCAACAAAGGATCAAAGACATCCAGGGTACAATTGAATGAATCAAATCAATTCAATACATCACAGAGTAAAGTCAACAGCCCAAGGCTCTTTGACAGTTAACACCAGAAGCTCTAAAATTGCAATTCACATCATGATCAAACAAAGCATATTGTATAATCAATCAAGTATTCCAATATGATTATCAAAATACACATCATATGGTAAGCAGATACAAGGTTTATCCAAATTAAATTTGACAATCTCAGGTGATTGTCTTTTTCTTTCTTTTTTTAAAAATTTACTCCCGTAAGTTTTTTTCAGGTTGAAAGTATAAATTTCAAATGTTGAAAACATTTTTTTGTTGTTGTTAAAAACAAAAAGAAACAATGACACCAAAAATGTCAAACCTTTATTAAATTTCAAATGTTTATAAAATTGAAAACGCCAGATCTTTCTGGATTTATGCTTATTGCTGCTGTTCACAGAGCCACCTACAAAGTCAACTTCTGAAATGTTTCCGATTGAAATCTTGACATTATTATGAGGGCTTAAAATGCAATTTTTACAGAGAATCACTGCTCTACATTCTTAGAGTGCCTTAATAGAACAGACAAGAAATTGAGTCTTTAGGCAAAAGAGAAAAAATCAGGTGCCTTTTTTTCCCTTTATAATTGAAACTTCAATAATGATTATGATAATTACAAAATGATAGTGATTTAAATACTCATTTGAGCTAGAACTTACAAGAATAACACATAGCAAAAACATCTTATAGTGTTATTTTTAAATTATGCAAATCAAGGGTCATAAAACTTCTTAAAGTAATTTTATTTAATTTAATAAACTATTTAGTGCATTCCATAATAATAAGGTAGTTTACATTCACCACATCAGATGTTGAAAAGAATTTGAACATTTTACTACTTGTCGTAGGTCGGTTCCCCAGAAATCAAGTCAGACGAAGATTAGTGTACACAAAGTTTACTGGGGGCTGCTCTTAGCAGCACAACAGCTAAGGAAGAAGAAGAGAGAAAGAGGTAGGACTGAGCAAGGGGGGATGTTGGCCTGCAGTGACATTTCAGAAGTTTCAGGTAACCCAGAGGGTCTGAGGCTGGGATGGCCCTTCAGAGTTTTTCCTCACTGAACTAAGGGGTGGGGCCTTTTTATCCTGAGTCAGTCATTGAGCGTGGACGTTTCTGAGAAGGGGGAATGACTTTAGCAATGTGACTCTCCTCTGCCAAGGCGGTGTGAAGGGGGACTGTGCTGGCTGGCAGCACTCATAGCAGCTGGGAATCTGCTCTCATCACGAATTGGGTATCAGGGAGGCTCATCCCAGCGTCCACTGGAGCCCGGCTCTTTTCCCCTGGGTTACAGGTTTTTAACGTAGGTCTGGGAGCAGCTCCTCTGGGCAGATTCTGGGGGCTTCTTCCCCTTGAGGAAACTGCTAAGAGAAAGTTAGTGGGATGGACTACAGCTCTGCTGCTGCCGCTGGTCTTGGGACCGCTGATATTCACCGTCTCCTCCTCTTCTCTACATTCAAGACTCCCCTTACTCTGAGCACTTCTTACGGCTTTCGAGGTTTGCTTGGTGGCAGGAAACAGGTCTTCATCAGTGAGGGGTCTGAGCTTCCGGTCATTATGATCTTTTTAGCTTGTTGCTGCTGCATTTTTCCATTTAGTGTCAAAATTGTTCAAGAGAGCAACCAAAATAGAACCCATTATGTAATGGCAGTGCTATCTCCTTCTGACGACCAGTGTCAATTACCCCAGCCCAGCTGGTGACTTCTTTTCTTGTCTGCTTATTCCTTGGCCTGAGGAATCTGAAGCCTGTAGTTAATGGAACTTTCATTGTGGCCTCCTTTGGGAATCAGGACCTCTAAAGCCACAGATTTGCAGGGTCAGCCTTTGATTTTGGCCCTGGATTCTTGGATGCAGCTATTCTACCTGTTAGTACTTTTTTTTTTCCTGCTTAACACGCATACTGAGTTTCAGAGCCTGGTGCTCCAGCCTCAGGAAGTACTACCTGTGAGTAGGTGCTGGCTCTGTGCCTTCAACAGGCTGCTCCATCATTCTATCAGGCCAGCAGCTTCTGACTCAGTCAGTGTGTAAATCTGTCCAGAGGATGCCGTGATCTTATACCCATTTCCATTCACCCCCTGCTTTGTCAGTTGCTTGACCTAACATGATGTTATATGGGCTCCTGTGCAAGTAGATCGAAAACTCTTAACTCCTTGGATTGTGGTGATGATTGAGTTTTTGTGACCAGAAAGTGCAAAATGATAGCTTGAATATGTGTACATTCCTGTCAAAATTTCTTGCTGCTGCTGTTGGGGAGCAAGGGATCCAATGTAGCAAGGTTGCCATCAGGTAGCTGTTGGTGTCCTCAGAGGATGCTGCTATATCAGGGACTTGGCATTGGTCTCTACTACCGGCAGGTTGGACACTTGACAACAGCTGTAGTGATATTAGCCTTAACAAGTTAGCCCATGCTGTTTGGCCCATGCATAATCTCCATCCATGCCATCACGGCTATTCTTTTAAGGCTCAGATGATCAGGATCCACTCCTGCTACCACCTCGGATTCTTGGGCACAGGTATTTTACTTTTAGTAATGGTATAATGCCCAATGACAGAAGCTGAGTGAACTCAGATGTCTGAGTAATTTTGACTACCTGGTTGTTTAATATGTTTTCCATGGCAGGTGCTCTTTGTTGCTGGTACAATACAGAGATCTTCACATATTGTGCCCATTTCTGTGTGTGTGTATTTGCATGCTTCTTCTCCAGACTGCTGATTTTCTGGGCATTTTTGCCCAGGTCCTATGACCTGCTAATCAAGCCTTTTTTTTTTTCACTGCTCATGAGTCTAATTTTGTCCACTTTTCTTTCCTTACAGAATGGATGGCCAAGTAACTGTCTAAAACTCTACACTTCAGAGGACTTGTATCCTACCACTTGACTGGGGCTGTGGCACATCCATCATTAATTTATAGTTTGCACTCATATACTAAGCTGACCCATTTGGAAACTAAGCTTGGGCTTCTCCTTTATCTGTCAACCAGCCATAGGGGCTAACTGAGGAAGAAGTGCTGGTGCAAAAGTGGTAAATAATACAGGAATCTGGGCTACATGCTCATGCAACTTGCCTGTACCCTCTAGCCCTGTCCCTGCTCAATCCTGCATGTACCACTTCCTGTTTAAGACAGATGACTGTAGAACTTCTTGACTTTATGGCTTGTTGGATCTAACATAAATCAGTATTAGATGGTCAGTTATAGCCCCAAGTCTCATGGGCCTGGTTGTCTCATGGTTGGTCCCTCCACATCTATAAGAACCCCATATTACAGCAACTGCTGTTTTCCCAGAGGAAGAAAATTCTTCACTGAAAGTGGCATGATCTTCCTCTAGAACCCTAGGGTTTGTCCTTGTGAGTCATCCATTAGGACTGGCCTTAAACTCCACATGGTGTTTTCCCCATCATTGATATTTATAACACAACAAGAGTTGCTCACATCACAGCCCAAATCCGCTGCTAAGCACTTTCCTGCTATGGGCCACCTCAAAACTGGAAGCCTTTTGTGTCACCTAGTTTATGGCTTGGACAGTATTTCCACATGTGGAACACGGCACTCTCAGTCTGAAGAGATGTATTCTGTGTGAGCTTCCTCTTTTTGTGTGTGGATAGTGTATTTTGTCAGGGATACCTCAATATGTTCCAGACCACTAAAGCTCTGAGAATTTTTCAGTTAATGCCAGGCCCCTGAATAGTCATGCAGTCTGTCACCCACCCTCCGAACCACGTGTCTTGCTAAGACCGCTAATATACTAGCCGTTAATTGCTCATATTGTCCAATTAGCCTGAGGCCATTGATAGAGTGGATCAGTGTGGGGTTCTGTAGGATGTCTAAACCGTTGGACTCTATTTTTACAGAGCATGGGAAAGATAACATAATCCAAGTGAGAACAAACAATGTCTGATCCTTTTCTCCTGATAGGAAAACACACACACAATGTGGCCTCATCCCATATATCAAAGGCCATGCGAATCTACTCTGGCAAAAATTCAATATCTGTTATAGCAGATACAACTGGATGAGGTTGTTGTAGGTCATTGTAGTCTTCTAAAATCCATCTTGTTTTTATAGGTGCCAGATTGCTGAATCAAATAGTGAAAACCACTACTCCTGTGTTCTTTAGGTTTTCAAGGGTGGCACTGAATTCTACCATTCCCTTTGGGGTGCAGTATTGTCTTGATTTACTATCTTGGCCTGAGTGGAGACTATTTCAGGAGCTTCTAGGTGGCTTTTCTTACTACAAAAGACTTTCTTTTATAAGCCAGAAAACCAATATAAGGGTTGTGCCAGCTCGCATTCTGTACTTAGGGAATAAGAAAATGAACAGTGAGTAAGTCCATGGACCCACTGTGAACTAGACCTGGATCAGGACTCCATTTATTATCTGATTCCCATGAACCTCCACTCTAAGCAGGGACCCAGTATGATGCTTTGTATCCTCAGATGTCAATGTCAATTCAAATCTTGTGTCCAAATATCCCTAAATAGTTGGGTATTCCTTTTCCCTAGTGTATGGTTATCCAAACAAATGTCCATGAGTCCATTTCAGGAAGGACTAGTAAATGCATTATCATATATGCTTCTTGTGATGTTGAACCTTCCATTAGAAGACCGAAGACCTAGATTCTCCTCAGTCAATGGGTTTTAAGCCCATTGGCATAGGTCTGGAAACTGGGTAAGGGATCATATTTTTTTTTAATTGGTGGACTACTTTTAGCCTCCTGACAAACCATCCTTTATTTCTTTTAAATTTACCGATTTAGCAGTAGCCTTGCTGGCTTCCCACCCGTTTTGCCCCTAGGCATACCGTGTTTTATTAACCACCACTGTATCTTTCTGTGGATCGGTGCCTCCCTCCTCGATGTCATGTGCCACTACATCTTTGCCACTCATTTATAGTAATTGCATCCTGGCATCTGATGACTAGGCAGTTTCACCCAGTCTCATGCAGTCTGCCTTTATCATGGCAGCTCCTACTGTCAGCTGTGTCCAGATGGAAAGAGCCACCATTGAATTTAGTGATGATGATGGTACCCTCTTACCAGTACATTACTAAGTGCTCTGGTAAGTGTTGTGTCATGTGAGCTGCCCTCTAGTGAGTTTTCCAGCCTTATTTAGTATATACATTCTTGCAAGTCCAGTTCTCTGATCCTTTTAGTCCCTTCTGCTATCTGCTTTGGAGATTTGGGCACTACTATCTCAACGGGAGTGAACCATAGCTTTTTGCATGCTTCTAGTGGCCATTTTAGCAGTATGTTTGCACCGTCTTCCAGGGCCTTACCAGAGTGCTAAATCATAGATACCTTGATTTGATAGACTTTCTCTTATCCAACCTATGTTCTGTCACCCTTGATCCTCAAAATACAACCCTATGTATGTTTTCCTAGCTTGGGCCAGTATAGGCAAGAGTGTGTCCTGTGGGTTCTTTGGACTATAGTTTCCTTCTTTCCTTGTCAAACTCAGTCACATCCACAGTCATGTTATACTGTGACTTAACCCTAGCTATTGTCCTTGAGGTTGAAAGTGAATTTTGAGAGGACTTCACATTGTCTTAGAGAGCAGAGGCCTCTGGATCATCTCCAGCAAGTTGGGGAAGGCACAAGTCCTAAAAGAAGAAGGTTGGGCCACTTCTGTATATACAAAGGATTCAAGGGGACTTGAGGATTCAAAATTTTGGGGTGCATTGGATGTCTTTATCCAATTTAGCAGAGCCACATTCTTTCCCCACCTAAGCCTTCATCTTAGTATAATGGACCTTCCAAATTCTTTGGGGCTCTGATACCTTTATGCTTAAGTCCTGGACCTTGTCTACAGAGGTACATGCCTTTCTGCATGTGGAAGATGCGGAAAGAGATGAAGATCTCTTTCTACACTACTAAGGAGGCCTTCTGAACTTCCTACTTATTATTGAATTGCCAATTCATGACCCTCAACCTTAAGTTATTCCATTCCAAAATATCAATGGAACTTAGCAAAGCAGCCCAGTTCCACTATCTTTATACTTACTATTTCCCCCATATTTCCCAAACTCTTGATGCATCATGCCAGATAGCGCATTCCTTTTAACCCATAGCCCATCTCAATTTGTTACTAATAAAAGATTGAACTGAACACTTGTTCTCAAGGTCAGTTGTATTCCACTTACAAATAGCACTGGAGTTTTTATTGACATGTTGACCTAAAACAAACAGACTGCCATATATTTCTCCAGCAGAGATAGGTTTATTTGGGATCAACAGAGAACTGCAGTTTGGGGTCTGCAACTGTGGTGAGCCACGTGCAAGTCCTCATTCCCCAAGGAAAGGGAAGGAGAACATATTTTTGGAGAAGAGGAAGTTGAGAAGTCTATAATAAACAAAGAGTCCATGACTTTTCATTACCAGGAAAGAATCAATGAGCTTTTCTTCTTGTTGGGCTCTGCTATCCTTACAGGGTGAGAGAGCTCCCCCGTTCTGGTTACCCAGCTCTATTTAATTGAGGTTCCTGTTTATTAAATTTTTTACAGCCATTTGGGTGGCAGATGATTCAGTTTCAAAATTCCAAGTTTGTATTCACTTGGGTCGCTTCCCGAACCACCTGTTGTAGATTAGAATCCACTGTAAGCAAACTCTGATATAGAAATTAGCAAGGAGGAATCGCAACCTATGTAAAAGAAAGAAAGGAAAATTGAAAAGAGGGAGAAGTTGGGCTGTGATACTGCCTCAACAAAGACCTTGGCTGATTGTATAGGGAGCTCTGACTCTAGCATTGCCCTTCAGATTTATCCTGGGTTGCAGTGAGGTCTCTATATCTTGTGTTGACCATTCACTGGATGCAAGCCTTTTTGGAAAGGAGATGACTTTAGTGACTACTCTTGTCAGCCAAGATAATTGCAAAGAGAGTTAACAACTGATGCTATCTGCCAGCAGCACTTCCAGTAGTGAGGGTAATAAGGTCTCTGAGTCTTGAAGGGAGATTTGCACACCACATCCCAATGCAGATCTACAGTTCAAACTCCCAGTGCCACTATGCTCTTTAATTAGGATTAATCATATGTTAGTATCATCAGAGTTTAATAGAGTTACCGTCTTTCTTTGTTTTCACTTCATCAAAGTCCATTCACTCCCCAACCCGCTAAATGTGGTTTCTACCCCCCAAATTTACCATGACTTATTTTTGCATAAGGTAATTGAAATGGTTAAATAAAGTTATATGATGAAAATAACATTGAAATTTTGAAAAACATGTACAGAGATGTATTATCGCTATTTATCTCTAACCATATTTGTTCACATTCTTTGCTCTACTTGATTTTCTCTTATAACACATTAGATGTCTAATCTAATAAAAAATCATGCCCTTCTCTATACAATTTTAGTTAGTTTGAAAGAGCATTTAATGACTTAGAATTAATTCTCTTTTATTCCAGGTGGACTCTAAGAAATATAAATATAATCAACATTATTTCCTTTTCATTCTTATAATCCCTGACAATGAAAATGAGGGCACAGATTTTACTTTCATGAGCATGAACCACTTTTGTCTTTGATTAGAAACCTAAAGCCCCTCTTTGGCCCCACTAGAATTACCATAAGTAGGATACTTAGCGTATTTGACACCTGAAGCAGATTATTTTTTTAATGCCATACTTCTCTATATGGCAAAATCATTTTCAGTAGTAAGCGTGACATGAAATCAATAATAATAATGGACAGAAGAGAAATGCTGACCAGGAAACTTTTTTGTTATTGAACTTCATATGTACATATTATTGAACTTTATATGTCTAATTATATAAAAATAAAAATAGCATACAATAAGAATTATGAACAGTTCTTTTCAATTATATTAGTGTATTTTTTAAAACAGGAAAAAATAAATATATACCTGCATGTTGGTTTGTCATAGTAATGAGTAATGATTACAGTCTATATTTTAGAGCTGTAACTTTTGGAAATTTGTCAATTCATCAAAATTGATCTTCTTCATATAATCATGTTGAATAGTTAGCATAACAAGATTTGTCAATCTAACTTTGCTCATAGTTGATTGAAGAATGTGTTTTATTAATTTTTATTTCAAAAAGTTTCTCTCACATGAAGAAACAGATGCATATAGTTTTGAAAAGTCTTAAAGATAAGTTTGGCAGAAATTCATAGAAATCCTATTTTATAATGAATTTTAGAAATGGCATTCTAAGTTTTTGTTTCTTTGGGGTCAATTACAGCAATTTTCAAATGTTTCTGTAGAAAAAATATATATATACGTATAAAGAGAGAGACTAAAAGAAAAAAAATAAACAAACTCCAAGTAGTCACTTTTGAAAGACAGAATGAAATTACCTTATGCTTTTTTCTTTTGGCCTTAAAATCACTGTGCTATCATCATTTATATTTTGAATAACAGTTAAATACCTAAAGTATGTAGCACCAGAAGAATTGGAGAATTGGAGACTTGACTCCCAATGTGAGCTCAAACAATCCCAAATCTTAATGAATTTTGTTTCAAATCATATGCATATAGTTGAGTCCACAAGAGTCGACAGCAAATTGTAAAGCCCAATTTAACTTACACATAAAATATGTATAATAAAGGATAAATATAAAGAATGTGCTAAGTTGGCACAAAAACAGACATATGGATCAATGGATCAAAATAGAGAACCCAGAAATAAATCCACAGACCTACAGTCAATTAATCTTTGACAAATGAGGCAAGAATATACAATGAAGAAAAGACAGTCTCTTCAGCAAGTGGTGTTGGGAAAACTGGACAGCTACATGTAAATCGATGAAGTTAGAACACTCCCTCACACTATACACAAAAATAAACTCAAAACAGCTTAAAGACTAAAATATAAGACAAGACACAATAAACCTCCTAGAAATATAGGCAAAACATTCTCTGACATAAATCTTAGCAATGTTCTCCTAGGGCAATCTACCCAGGCAATAGAAATAAAAGCAAAAATAAACAAATGGGACCTAATCAAACTTACAAGTTTTTCACAGCAAAGGAAACAGTAAGCAAAACAAAACAACAACCTACAAAATGAGAGAAAATATTTGCAAATGATGTGACTCACAAAGGCTTAATTTCCAGGATATATAAACAGCTCATACAACTTAATAACAAAGAAACAAGCAACCCAGTCCAAAACTGGGCAGAAGACCTAAACAAGCAATTCTCCAATGAAGACATACAAATGACCAATAGGCACATGAAAAAAATGCTCAGTGCTGCTAATTATCAGAGAAATGCAAATCCAAACTACAATGAGGTATCACCTCACACCAGTCAGATGGTCATCATTAAAAAGTCCACCAATGATAAATGCTAGAGAGGATGTAGAGAAAAGGGAACTCTCCTAAATTACTAGTGGGAATGTAGTTTGGTGCAGCCACTGTGGAAAACAGTATGGAGACTCCTCAAAAAATTAAAAATAGACTTACCATATGATCCAGCAATTCTACCCCTGGGCATATATCCAGAGGGAACTCTAATTAGAAAAGATACATGCACCCCAGTGTTTACAGCAGCATTATTTACAATAGCTAAGACATGGAAACAATCTAAATGTGCATTGACAGACAGATGACTGGATAAAGAAGTTGTGGTATATTTATACAATGGAATACTACTCAGCCATAAAAAACAATAAAATAATGCTATTTTATGAGCTGGAGATCATCCCTTCTAAGTGAAGTAAGCCAGAAAGAGAAAGAAAAATATCATATGATATCACTCTTATGTGGAATCTAAAGAAAAAAGAAAAAAGACACTAATGAACCCATCTACAAAACAGAAACAGACTCATAGACATAGTAAACAATCTTATAGTTACAAGAGGAAAAGGGGTAGGAAAGGATAAATTTGGGAGTTTGAGATTTGCAAATGTTAACCACTATATATAAAAATAGATTAAAAAACAGATTTCTTCTGTATAGCACAGGGAACTTTATTCAATATCTTGTAATTACCTTTAATGAAAAAGAATATGAAAGCAAATGTATGTATATATGTGCATGACTGGGACATTATGCTGTACACCAGAAATTGACACATTGTAACTGACTATATTTCAATATAAAAAAGAGCATGCTAAGTTGAAAATTGCAATATATAAAGATGTAAATATAAATATATATTTAAAACTTAACAATAACTGCAGCAATTGTTTAGAGGAGCATTTTATTGCTACCATAACTAAGAATTGCAAGCACATGTTTATAATTTTTTAAAAATCCATGTTTAACTGGTTTTATTGTTGTTTTTAAAACTGTTGGTAATCATATTGTGAGACCATCCAGTGCAGCCAACCCTTGGCCACAACAATTCATATCTTTTCCAAATACATGTATCTCTTCCCTAAGAGTTTCCTTACATTATATCACCAATTTGAAGAGCAGGATTTTATCATCTGCATCAAGATTGAATGCGAATGGAGCTCCTGAGGTGTGGCTTTTCTCCACCTAAAGATCTCTAAACTAAAAAGACAAGTTATTGCCCCTGAACATTCAGCATTAGCATCCCTTGGTGAAAAAGGAATGGCATTAATACTGTAGATACTGCCATTTGAAATGGGAAGAAATAAGAGGCTCTTGGCCACAGCTGGACCCCCACTGTCAGAGATCCTTGGTTAAGCACTTCCTGGAAGTGCTTCTCTGAAATTCCCAGCTTCACCTTCCGTGCTCTTGGTTTGTTTTTTGTTTCGTTCTATTCTGTTTCGTTTTTGTTTTCCCCCCAATCTTCCTCTTTTCTCATTAAGAAATGGCCCAGGTTTGTATGTGAAGGACTTTTTTGATGACTTCCTGCAAATAGAAATTGAGTCTCAGAGGCTCATATTCATTTGGTCCTTCTCTCTGGCACTATTAGCTCAAAGTGGGCAACTTCTTTAAATTATTTGAGACATTTTTATATAATAGTTTATAATTCACTCATTTAGACAAAAAGTACCACACAAACTCCTTTTGGTAAGCTTCTCTTTACCTTGGGCTGTAAGTCTGATGCTGTGGGAAAATATCCTTACAACTCTTTATAAACATTTTTTGTTTAGCTAAGAGGGTCTACAGACCCTGCTTTGAATCATTCAAAGGTCTTAACAAGGATGAATTACAGGCAGATTTTTGATACGATCTTTAACCTAAAAGAACATTTTTCCTGGCAAAACTCTGAAGCCACTTCTTACATTAAGCATCATTTGCCCTATGAAGAGGCTGAGAAAAAAAAAACAAGCTTTATTTTCTAAGCTAGCAAGCTATGGTTTGAAATATTTTCTCTAAAAAGTACTTGAAATATGATTTTTTTTTGTTTTTCATACACTAATCTCTTACAACACCTTATCATATGTGGTAAATAAAACTAATCAATACTTTCGGCATTCTTCCTGGAAACCTGTTTAGTCAGATCCACAATTTAGGTAAATACTTTTTTCTATTTTCCAAGACTCAAGCAGTATTCTTGCTAATTATTCTTCAGAATACTATTTCTAGTCTCCTTTGGCAGTCTCCTCATTGCCCTTCCAGATTCTGCTTATGGCTCCCTCCCAAAGCCCACTTCCCATGTTTTAGGATTCCATTACAGCAGCACTCCACTTGAAGTAATTCAGGTGCCAATCTCTGTATGAATTATCGATTGCTGTAGAGTCGACCATAATTTAAGCCAAAATCAAAGACTATCTATTGCAGATATTTAACTTAATTATCTCAGCAATTTAAGAAGGAGATTTTACTATACTGCTTAAATTGGGTGAGGAAATCTACCTATCTAGTTCTGGGGCTGAATATTAGGAAGTCCAAAATCTTTAAGGGTAGAAAACTGACAATTTCTTTTCTATCTTGAAAAATTAATTTAGAAATTAAGTACATCATTTGTCAGTCTCTGAAACTCCAACTTGAACCTCATTTTTTAACTTACCACATGTATCCAACACACATAATGATGCCAAGAATATAGTAGTTTTTCAATAAATTTTTATTAAACGACAAAAATTCTGAATGTGCACTGAAATATGAAGACTCCTTGGAGATATCCTGAAGAAAAATTATCTGCAACCTAGAGAAGGCACTCCTTCTAACATTTCCTAAATGTTGTCCATTGGATTTCTATGAAACTCAAGGTTGTGTATCTAAAGCCAAATAATTTACTACTCAGAATAAATTATATTGTCTATGATATATGAACCTTGGTGTATTTATACGAATCTGTGCTTAAAACACATTTCAACATGTATTCAGTAAAATCAGAGATTGTAACTGTATCTTAAAATCAGGGCAAGATATGAAATTTCGAGATTTCACAGCTTCTTATTTAGCAACACCAATCACTAATTAACATTTCAAAATGTAACAATTGAAAATCAGAGCAGCTTGAAAGTGAAAAATTGGTTTTTTTTTTTTTTTGTCGGGATAGCAACAGCATGTTGCCCTTGATTTAGCCTTCTAGATCCTAGAAAATGCTAATCCATTTTTCTTTTTTTTTTCAGATTACCTCCAATAACAAAACAGACATACATATATACTGAAATAACATTTAAATTAAATCATACCTAATTTTGAAAAAGAGAAATAATTATGGATTTTTAGATGATTGGTTACATAGGAAAGAATGACAAATATGTGTACATGGAATGTTGAAAGTAAAGTAAATTGTATATATTTGGCTCTGATAAGAAACCATCAGACTTAATAGGAAAGGTTTAAGAAATATGTGGGTTTGGTTAACAGTACTATTTTGAATGAAAATCAGTATGCAATTTGGAATTTCATAAGATTACTAATTTATTTATATATATATATGTAAATAATTGTACTTATTTAGTTTCTCTGAATGTTTACTTAGCATGGCATATGCACAAGTTTAAAACTACATGTCTTGGAAAATAAGTTCTACTTTTCCTTTGATGTGTGGGCCCATTTTGTTTTATGGCTATATCCATGAGCAGGCAGACTCTAAGATGGCCCTCAGGATTTGCACTTCCTGTTGTGAAACACATATAATCTCCTCCTTTTGTGTGTGTGTGGGTGGGATCTGTGGGTATCACGCATGGTTTCTTCATGATATGTTACATTATACGAGAAAGGCGAGTAGACTTTGCTGATCCAGATATCTGTAATTAGTGTGACTTTGATTTAATCAGAAGGGCTGGGCAGGGTTAGCTCTTACCTAATCAGGTGAATATTTAAAAAAGAGCTTATTCCTTCCTTCCAATGAGAGAAATTCTGCTTCTGACCTTAAAAAGCAGCTGCCATGAGTTCTAAAGCTTCAATGAAATGAATTGTGCCAACAACCACCTGAGCTTTTAGAAGACCCAGAGCTTCAGAAAAGAACACAGCACGGAGTGATGTCATCAAAGAGGTGGCATAGGAGACTTGTAGCCTCCATCCTCCCCTTGCCAACAAAGATCAGCTGTTAGACAACTGTCTGCAAACAAAAGCAGCTCTAGAGCTCTGAAGTCCACTTAAGAAGTTTCAACAACCCAGTGAAACAAAAATCTGAGAACAACCAGACACACACAAAAGAAGAACAGCTTCATTTTGCCTCCATCATCTCATTTTGGGTTCACGGCAGTCTGCTTTATCTATTCTGTAGATGAATACGTGTAGTTGAACATTATTCCTAACTAAGCTATGACGGCTTACGTTAAAATGCAGAGAAAATAAAATTTTAGATACATTACATTTAAAAACAAAGGAGAGGAAGATATTGAAGGAGAATGATTCTACCAGAAAATCTAGGCACAGTAAAGTTAGTGTAATTGAGTGTAAACCTTAGTTCTGAATTTCTAACTAGTCTATCAGTGTTTTCATCAAAAGTGAAAAATATTTTCCTGGGTCTGAGTTTTTAATCTGTAAGTTTCATAGAACTAATTTGTTCTGTGGTATAAATTAGCATTCTGATTATTTTCATCAATTAAATTGATTACTTTAATCATCAAATCCCATAGGCATATATTTTTATAGGTCTAATTTAGATTAAACAGTCTCTGAGGCATGTGTTCACATATATCATTGAAGCTCTAGCACTCTGTGCCTCCGTCTTCTCCAGTTCAACACAGCTAAGTGGAATAGCCTCTACAGGTGAAGAACGAGAAGGATCCAGGTCACCAAACACAGCTGCACATGGGCACCAAGTAGACACCCTTGACCCAGTACCACCTTTCTCTTCTAGTATATTTCAGAAAAATCCTACAGATATGGGGGAAAATGTCAGACTTTTCTTTAAGACTGATTGTCCTACCTGTGTTTATACCTTTGTTTTTCTTTTTCCTTATCCCCACTGATACTTTGTTCCATCAGTAATTTCAAATGTTTACATTTTAAGCACCACCTCTTTTTAAAAAAAAATTCCTTTTCCAATATTGATGAACATGCTATAATGGTTTATAAAACAAAACAAAATCTTTCATTAATCCTCCCTTTCCCACCTAGTTTCCACCATATCTTTCTTTTCTTCACCTCCAATCCCCAGGGACTGCAGATGGGAGTGGAAAGTGCAAATTCTTTTACCACTTCCTTTTTTGCTGGCACTTATTTCTTTTTTCTTTTCAAGTATGAGATTATACTTCCTCTTCTGATGCCTAAATCTGTTCAAATACACATGCCATTGCTCCCATAGCTTACTGACTTGGCATTTTCTTGTTTTTGTAACTATCTCTTTCACTAGATTGTAGAATCCTTGAGAGTAAGAGCACTTACTCATATTAATATCCTCTCCATCGCACATCTAGCCCAGTGCTTCCTACAAGGTGGGCCCCAAGCAAATACTTTGAAATAAAATTTTATGAAAAATACATTTTTCTGTGTATATATAGTATATATATATTTATAGCTGCTGCATTTTCACAAGATGGGATGCATCTGTGTAATCAGCACTCATATTGAAAGAACATCACCACCATACCAGAAGCTCCCTCATTTTATTTTTAGTCACAATTTCACCTTTCCACGGTAACAATTATCCTGACTTTTAACAGCACAGATTAGTTTCAACAAGTTTTGCACCTTATAAAAATGGAAATATAGTTTGTACTCTTTTGTATATGAAGTCTTTTACTCAATATTTGCTTGTGAAAATCATTCACTTTGTTGCTTATAGTTGTAAATCACCCATGCACCAATATATCACAAAATGTTCACCTAATTAACTATTGATGAACATTTAGGCATTTTCCAGTTTGGGACAATAAAGAATAGTGCTGCTATAAACATTTTGGCATATGACTTTTGGTGAATATATATTATATAAATTTATGTTGGATATATACCTAGAAAATAATTGTTGGTTCAAAATGTGTGTATATATCCAGCTTAAACAGACAAAGCCAAGTATTTTCAAAGTGATAGTAACATAGAGATTACAACATACATTCTTGACTTACTAGAATCTAATACACGTTACTTTTGCCATTTCCCCAATACCACTGGAGCTTTAAATTTTTTAACTCTACGCAGCTCTCATATTTCATGCTCTTGTTGTCATGCATAATAGTTCTATATATAATTTAAACTCTACATGTTGCTTTCCATGCAGTATATCAAATTGCCATACAGTTAATGACTTCAAGCATATTTATTATCTCACAGTTTCTAAGGATCAGGCAATTAGCTGAGTCCTTTGCTCAGATTCTCAAAGCTGCAATCAACATATCAGACAATTGTATTCTCAACTGGATAAGAATCCATTTCCAAGCTCACCTAGCTTGTTAGCGGAATTCATATTTTTGCAGCAGAAGAACTGAGGGCCCAAACTCTTGCTAACTGGAAATTGGAGGTCACCTTCAGCTCCCAGAGGCCCCTGTAAGCAACTAGAACCTAACCACAGTTCCTCAAGATTGCCTGCTGTTCCTTGCCACATGCCCTTCTCCACCATGGAGGCTTAATGAAGTAAGCCAACTGGGGGAGTCCTGAGAGCAAGTGTGCCAGGAAAAACAAGTCCTATATAACACAGCATGATCTTGAGAGGGACGTCCCATCCCTTTGCCACTTTTCTTGTTTGGTAGCAAGGCAAAGATCCTTCAAGTGGAGGGCGTTATATAAGGACATGAATACTAGACAGTGAGGATCTTTAGGAGTCTCCTTAGTGTCTGACACATTTCACAAGGCAACAAATATTGTTTTGCGTTTTCCATAGTTAATTATGTACCCATAAATTTACCCTTTCTGGTGTCCTTCATTCCTTCCTGCATCATATTTCTTGGTTTTATTATTTTCTTCCAAGAGAATTGCTTTCTATTAATTAGTTTTTTAACTGTTTCTTTTTGTTTTTAGTTCAAGTGTGCTTTTTGAAAAATTGTCTTTTATTGTCTAAAACTATTTTTGTTCTCCATTTTAAGGTTATTTTTTGCTGTAGTATAGAGTTCTAGAATGTAGTTATTTTCTTTCAGCAATTTAAAGCTATCATTCCACTGCCTTCAGGCTTCCATTATTTTGCTCAAGAAGTCAAAGTCATTATTCTGTTCCTATAACATTTCTTTTTCTCTGACTGCTTTTTAGCTTTTACTGAATGTCTTTTATGTTTTGTTCTGAGTTTTCATTATTTTTGCTCTCTATGCCTCAATTTTAGTATTTTAAACTCAACAATGCTTTATCCAATATGCTGCTAAACACATTTATTGTTTTAGATAATATATGTTTTTGTATCTATAAGGTTAAGTTGATTCTGTTTCATTTATTTGCTGAAATCATCCACTATTTTGTCTATTTTCCCATTCCTTATTTTCTTAAATATATTTATAACTGTTATTTTAAAGTAGCTATCTGCTAACTCCAGTATCTGGATAAAATGAGAGTCTAATTTCTGCTTTTCTATTAATTTTCATTCATATCTGTTACTTTTTCTCGTATCTAGTCATTTTGAATTGCATCCCAGCAATGTGAAAGTGAAAAAAATGCAGGGGCTCCAGATGATCTCTCCCTTCACAGAAGGTTCCCCTTCCAGCTGGGGGACTGAGTTTGGGGTAAAAAATCATGGTTCTCTAGCAAAGTTTTTAAAATGTCACTTAAAATATTTTGAGAGTTGAAAAACAATGCTATCTAATTCCTAAAGAACTTCCCCTTGTCATATCTACTCTTAGTATTGCATAAAAATATTCTGAGATTCTTTTCAAAGATCTGGAAATGAGGACACATAATTCTATAGCATTGCAAGGGTGTACTTTTAAAAATCATACGAAGACATTTAAACTTTGGTACTTATTATTCTCTATTGCACTTTCACAAAAGACAAATAATGTGAGTAGTATTCATGGCTTATCTCAGGAACTACATACACAGTACACCAAAAAGAAATATTTTTGATTGGTTAGGTAAAATCATTTATAATCTTTCCCCTTTAGTTATAGCCAGTTTACTGAAATTGACCAAATTAACAACAATATAACATCCACTCGTGAAATAATCAACCCGTCTTCTAAGGTTACTCTTCTATAGTATTATGAAATTTAACTAAAATGGAATCTTACTTTTTAATAATTATAACAATAATAATAGAGATTATCATTTACTAAAGTTCTATTATATTTATAGTAGATACTTTACCTATATTAATAAATAGAGTATTCATAGTAAACTTGAAAAATGGAGAGAAAAGTAGCTTAATACTTTGTAACTGCTGTGTCAGGCAGTGTTACAGGCACTTTAAATATGTTACTTCATTTAATGCTCATGTGAATATGTTTGAGAGATATAGAAATTGAATCTGAAGGTCACATCACTAGTATAATATCAGTGTGAGGAATTGAATTCATATATGATTTTAAAATTCAAGCTTACCTAATCATGATATGTTGAGCATAACCATATGATATGCATTAGTTAATTAAATGAAACAGATTGATTTTGTTAGTCAGAAAGTGATGCTCATTTAGTCCGACATATGTAGTAAGTACCTTCTGATTGCAACATAATTTTCAAGTTGTGGAAAGTTTAAAAAATATTTAACTTATGGTTCCTATTCTTTTTTCACTTACAAGATTATTAGGAAGATAAGACAGGAGCCATGAGTGTCTTTAATACTAGATATTTTAAGTGCTCAAGAGTGAAGCAGATTAATTCTCTAGGATTTAAATGCCAGAGATATTTTCCATATTGTTATGGAGAAAGGAGAGTTTTATCTGGGCTCATAGCTAATCCATTTTTGTTTCTTTCTCAATATCACCTCATTTAGAACAAATTTCAAAATTCTAGATACACTGGGAGAGTTTCTCATAGTCTAGTAATTCAAAAACAGGTATCCAAGCCCTCTGTCAGGACTTCTCTCCTTTAAAAGAACACTTGTAGTTAAATATTGAGGCACTCTTTTCCCACTGATTAACATGAAGTCACTAGTTCAAAGTACGTAACTGTCATAATTTGATTCTCTAGCTATTGCAGTCATCCGTCATTCTTGGAGCTTTTCATTTTTACCTCTTTTCAGGTGTTCAGCTCCTTCATTAATGTGAGATATTTAAACCTATAGTATACAGATTTCCACTAATTATTATTTATAATGGGCTGTTGACATCGAGCAGTAGATTCTGGAATTTTGGAGGTTTGTATCCAGAACATTTGGTGGAGGCAGGGGGAGTGTCTTAAGAAGGCCTTTGAGTGAAGCAGGATTGGGCAGAAATGATGAACTCTAATGCAGTTGCAACAAAGCTCTCAGCCAGTCCCACAGAGATCTCTGAAGCTGGGGATGGCCTTCAGGGACTAAGCAGAGGCATATGATTCCCTTAATGGCTAGAGTAATGAATGTCTTAAATTAAAGAGGAAACTGAAGCATTTCACCACAGCATTCACTACAGTTGTGAGTGATTTTAATCTAATATGTGAATTTCTGAGGAACATTTGAAATTTAATTTTTGTTAATGTTTAATATTTTTTCAATATTGTGATTTTTATATTTTTATGTTTCTGAAATTTGGATGTATCTTATAATCAGTGTGTATCTTTAGTTTCTTTTTCTGAAAAGATTTGAAACCTATATTACACTTTACAAGAAATCCCATTATAAAATGGAGAAAATAGAGTATGTATCAAGTGGTGAAATTTTAGGTAATACCTCACACCTATAGGGATATACCTAGCTTTAAGAGTCCCTTTGTGATGCCTTCAAAGCAGATCAAGTATGAAACTAACATTCTCCCTATCTATCCAATGGAGAGATATGTTGCTAGTTTTGCTTTTGTGGTCTTTCAGCAAATCTAAGGAAACTGACCTTTAGTCATGTTGATTAAAATCTTATCAGGCTAACCTGGCATCACTGCTTATGTTTGAATATATATATATCATGTAGATTATTACCATCTACAGGTCTTTCTGTAGCCCTCTGTATCTCCCTTTGTCATCTCACTGCACATTTTCTTTCATCATTGCTTCCCACTAATTACCAAACATATTCAGATACTTTTGGGATTCCCCAGGCTTGTACATCACTGCTCTGCAGGTCATTTTTGTAATTGGGAAAGATGTCTTGAAATAGAAGTAGTAGGGTTAATAATTTTCAACACAATTTATGAGGGAATCTCTATAAAATCATGTTGGTTGCCCAGGATAGCCTCCTTAAAGTCACTGATTGGGAAACTGCTCTTACAAAATATGTTTCAGAGTGTTCTTTCCTGAAAGCTGCAACATATTCCTCACATGGAATCAGATTAAAATGGTGCAGCACATCTGGAATCAGCATCTGGTTTCTTAAATTTAATTTTCTAAAATTTCAGATAACCTATTTCTAGAATCATACGTTTTCTTCTTTATTAACTAACATCTAGGGGAAAAGGACCTCTGATCCCTTCACTCCCCTTTCCAACTAAATTCTGTTAGATACTTACATAAGAAATAATAATAGCATGAAGAGTTCAGTGAATGGTTAACTCCATTTCTATAATCTATAAAAGGACAGTATTTGATTCTTTTCACAGAAAGCAATGACTAAATTTATTACTAAAAGTACTGGTAGCATATTTCAAACTTACTTTCAATTAAGGTCTTCAATAAGCATACCTTTTTAACATTGGTACCCAAAACAAGCATCACTCGTATACAGTTTTTATTATAATCTTTAAAGGTTACAGTCCACTTACATTTATTACAAAATACTGGCCATGTTCCCCATGTGGTACAATACATCCTTGTAGCCTTTCTTACACTAACAGTTTGTACCTCCCACTCCTGCATCCCTATATTGCCCCTCCTCTCCCTCTCCCTCTCCCCACTGGTAACCACTAGTTTGTTCTTTATATCTGGGAGTTTGTTTCTTTTTTGTTATATTCACCAGTTTGCTGTGTTTTTTATATTTCATATATAAGTGATATCATACAGTGTTTGTTTTTCTCTGTCTGACTCATTTCACTTAGTATAATACCCTCCAAGTCCATCCATGTTGCTGCAAATGGCAAACTTTTATTTTTTTATGACTGAGTAGTATTTCATTATGTAAGTATACCACATGTTCTTTATCCATTCATGTGTAGATGGACACTTAGGTTGCTACCATATCTTGGCAATTGTAAATAATGCTGCTGTGAACATTAGGGTGCATGTATCTTTTTGAATTAGTGTTTTGTTTTTTCAGATATATACCTAGGAGTGAAATTGCTGGGTCATATAGTAGTACTATTTTTAGTTTTTTGAGAAACCTCCATACAATTTTCCACAGTGGCTGCACCAGTTTACATTCCTACCAACAGTGTACGAGGGTTCCCTTTTCTCCACATCCTTGCCGATACTTGTTATTTCTTGTCTCTTTGATTCTGACTGGTGTGAGGTGATAACTCATTGTGATTTTAATTTGAAGTTCCCTGATTTTTAAATACATTTTTTTGAAATGTATTTCTAGGTATTTATGTATCCCTCGCTATAAAGCAAATGGTTTGGGGGTTTTTTGCCTATGTTAAAAAGAAAAAACAACAGTTGTGGTCACACGCAGTTGATCTGGTTCATCTCACTATTCAATGTCTATGGAAAATAAATGAGTCAATGCAAACATAAAGGGTTAATTTAATGTGACCAAGTAAAGATCTGATACGCTTTTGAGTGGATTGACATTAAAGAAAGCTTTCCATGCTAAGATTCACATCTGAATGTAAGCATCCAGTATGTCACAGTAAGTTGTGGTTGATCTGAATGTTGTACAAGTCCAGTAGCTCAACACAGACCCTGAAATACTGGAAAGTGCAGAAGCGACGGAGGAAACTTTGAGACTCAGAGAAATGACAAGAAAAGTAATTTCTAGTGAGAGAGGAAAAATGGAAGTTAAAAAAAATAAATCCATGAAAAATTTATGGGTTTGCACGTATCATTCTAATAAGAATGCAAATACTGTGAATGCTTTCTACCCATACAGTACTGACATTTACCAAATAGAATTCTGTTATTTGACCTCCTTCTGTAAACATTGACATTGCACTCACATTTATAATAGATTTCTGTCTGTTTTACTGCAGTTGAATGTTTCCACCGGGAGTGTTATTAGTTATTATGGCTGAAAATGCACCTGCACCAGCTGTGCAGCTAAGCATAAAGAAGGCACCAGCCAAAATCCCGGAGTCTCTTAACAGACCTTTGCTGCATTACTGCCATGGATCCAACATCCATCCTGAAACAGCAGGGAGGAAAACTTCCTCCAACACTTCATTTCCATAGAAATGAGGATCTGACTTCTACTCTTGCTTTCCCTCATAGCAGTATCTACCGTTCCCTTCCTTGCTTCCTAATCTTTATCATCTATCCATTAGCTGTAGACAGTCTTATGTTGCACGAGTAAAAACTATTGGAAAAAGAGCAGGAAGTCAATTGAGTCATAGGAACAAAGAAATGTTAAGAAAAAGATCAATGCAAGCGAGTTTATTTAAAAGCACAAAGAGAGTGGGGGAAAGAAAGAGCTTAGTCTATTTTTTCAAACTGTTGAATTATTAACACAAATTACATTACTTAGATGCTCTCCAAGATCAGAAATACCCCCCCACCGAATTTCCTATTTAGATTAAGCTCTTTAATAGTTAAATTTTTATAATTTTGTGGATGGTGGAGATGGGGATAAGAGGTCAATTTAAAGTAAAAATGCTGAGAACAGTCTATGCAGTCGCTCAAGCTGGAGGAACTAGTAGAACATTAAACCAAAATATGAATTTATTAAAATATATCTTTTGTAGATATTATTTCTCTGAATCAATAAGGATATTTATGGACACTAACAAGTTTTTATTATACTATCAGCTGGTCTGACTATTTTTGAATAAAATGACTCAAAGAGATTACTTTTGATGTTATGCATCCAGTAGTCAATTTCATTGTATTCAATTGTTTTTGAGTTAGTTGCTTTGAAGACATTTCTCAATCTTATATGATAGGCCCCATCTTGACTTTGTTGACACTTGTGTGGGTTAGGGTAAAATGAGCATTCTATTTTTCTGATAATCACTGAATCATTTTTTGTTCTTCTTTGTCAGAGGAGGTCATAGAGAGGACACGACCACTTGTTGATCTGTGAGCTGGACCCTGACAGTCATAGGCTCCTCACCCCTTCCCTGTCCTTGGACTGTGTGTTTCACCTGTCTTCCCCACACTAATACCTGTCTCAAGCCTGAGATAGTGTTGTTGAGACCATGTGAATGGTACGCATGAACGAACCCAGTTAAGGCCTCTGTATAAACACTTAAGATTCCGGCGGGCAGGTGTAGAGATCTGCTGGTCTTGCGGCCACCCAAGACAAGCTTCCTATGTAAAGTCTCTTGCTTATTAAACCTACCACCTACCAATGTGCAGTTGTCTGCCTTCTTGGGTCTCTCGTTGTCTTCCATATACAGACATCAGTTTCAGATTTCACCCAGAAGCTCCTAAGTTTGTGAACTAACATTGTTCCTGCTCACAAAATTATGTTTTCTTGTTTCCTTTTGTTTGTGTTGCCTCCAGACAGTGTACTTATGACTACCTGGAAATCAGATCTAGTTTTTAGTGCACAGATGCTAGTTTTTAGTCAAAAGTTTAATTATTTAATATTATTTATTCAGTAGTCTTTCATCTAGCTAATATGCTTTAAACACTATGCTTAGGGATCATGTTAGGCACTGGAGAAATAATCTCTGCTCTTAAGGAACTTCAAGTACAGTAGGGATAACAGATAAGCACAAATGTATTTTAAGTCACTCTGATATATGGTAAAGGGTGGGGTACTTTTTTGTTTTTTAGTTGAAGGTCTGTGATTGAAGAGAATGAAATTTCATTAGAGGAAAGAGCATATGCAAAGGCCAAGGTATAGATTGTAGCCAGAAAAATATAATAATAATGATTAATATTTTTATTTTCATCCTTACAAAAGAGTTTTTCATACCACACTGTAAACCTCACACCTGGAATTCTGAAGTTTTGCCAGATTTATGAAGCTATAAAAAGTGTAAAAGATGAGTATTCTAAATTAGGGGAGAATAATGTGTGTGTCTGTGTGCATGCACACATTAATATGTGTGTTTTATTTGATGGTGGCTTAAAAGAAATGCAAACAAACAAAACCCTGTAACTTATTTTCCTAAAACAATCTCAGAAGCCCTTTTGCCATCATAAAAACAAAATTGAGAGCAAGGGATTTTTCTCTCCTCCAGACGTTTTCAGCACTAGAAGTTTCTGCAGTCCCTAGTTTTTCTGCTTCTTGTAGTCAATGCTTGTATTTGAAAGAAAAATCATGTTGCCATTAAAAGAGTACCTACTCTACAGTCAGGCAGGGATGGGTAACATTATGCCCATACACTAATACGTTGTGTTACTCCAGTCAAATTTAGTAAAACTCTTAGCTTCAATTTTTTTGTCTATAAAAGGAGAATACTACCATATATAGTTGTAAAAATTAAGGATGGTGGAAAGTACTTTTCAAATGGGAATGTATGAACTATTATTATCAGGATGTTTATCTGCCTTGATTTTGCCTCAGTAAAATAATTTTGAATGAAGACACTGAACAACCTAATATAATTTTCATCGGGACGTAGACCTCACTTGGATTGGCCCTATGCATTATATTCCTTTTGTTTTCCCCTTCTCACTATTTTATAAAGTAATTGACATAAAACATCAGTATTATTATTTGTTAAATACATTTGCATTTGAGATATAAAAGTGAAAATCGTAAAAACTAGGTATCATATTCCTGTGACTTAACAAATGCACAACATGATGCATTTTGAGCAAATGTAGGAATAAAATGTAGAATTAAAGAAAGAGAAAAAGTTTAACTATCTTCATCAATTAATTTATTTATCAAATATTAAGCAAATTTCAAAGGGATTCTCTAGATTAGATTCTTGTAAGGGAAAATGTGAAGAATGAAAAGGAAATTATGATTACTGTGGCTTTTGACAGAGGTGGAACATCATATTCTGGATATGTAACAAGAATTAAGTGTATGAACATAATTCAACATAATATAGCTGCAATTAAAATTCTGCCAACTATTTATGATCTTGGGAAAAGCAACAGATCATTGAGTAAGAATTAAATTATTTTTAATCATTTCATGTGTGGCACAGCAGTTACTGCACTCACTTTATTAATCAGTGCATTTCGAAGTACCATTCTTATTACCCAGGAACCACTGTAGATTATAAGTAGTTCCATTCTGCTCAAAGCAACAGAGGTGAAAAATAGGCAGAAAATAATGATACCAGATTTAGATGACCAAAGTTAATAAATATCCTATATGGTATGTTTAGTTATCTTTAAAAATGTATTATATCAACTAAGCAATTAATGCAATCAGCAGAAGAACTGGATTCCTGAACCAGAAAGAAAAAAATTTCACACAGTCCAAAAAATTAATCTGAATACAATGTAAACCTTATACAAATCTTTTTCTTTCCTCAAAACGGCTACTAATTTAATGAAGACTAGATAATATATTATAGGAAAGCTTGTTCTCAGGTACAGGTTAAATCATATTTCCACAAGCTCTAGTGGAATTTCTTATTCTTTATCTCTAGAATTATCTCCAACTACTGTTTTAGTTATTATTTTCTAGGACTGGGTGTTCTTTCAGAAGGATTTAAATTGCATTGCGATTACAGTGAAATTGTAAATAGATCTATTTCATATCAAAAATTATCTAATAGTCCACTAAATAGAATTACAATACAGTTTATGATAGCATTAATTTTCAAATTAGCTTATCAGTGAAAATGCCTTGTGACTGTCCATTTCCTGTTACAGGAACAACAATAAGAGCAGCAACATGACAGCTGGCTGTTAAAGCATTTTCTCTGTACCAAATATTATACAAAACATGAAAAATGTCCAATTTCATTACAGCCTTGAAGTATGTATAATTATTACATACGTGTAGTCAATGATAAAAGTGATGGTTGGAGGAGTAATCTTCTCTCAGTCACAATCATTACGTGATGGAGTCAGAATTCAAACTCGCATCTGTTTTGAAGAAAGTACATGGGATTTAGTTCAGGAGAGAAGAATAATAGAGAAAATATCCAGTGTTCTGTACCTTGATTCTCCCATTCATTAAAATGGTATGTTTTATGATAAAACTGAAACTACACAATGCATTAAAATCATTTGCCTAGTTTAAGGAAGAAGATAAAATGACTCAAATCTGAACAACATCCTACAACATGGGTTCTAAATCTATCCCTTACACTACATAACTTGAGGCAGCGTTATATTCAAATATTCAGGACTCTGTTTTCTCATTTATGGAACAAGAGGATCAGCTGATATCTAACATCTTCTGAGATCTGAGATTCCATGTCTTATTATTTTCTCAGAATTGTCAAAGAAAGAGCAACAATATGGCCATGAAACGGGCCGGGTGAAGAGATCCTCTTAACCCATGTATTCCATATAACCCATGAGCGGTTAAAGAATTTTCTCAAAATAATTACCTAGTTATTAATATCTAACAACAACATGTTATTAGAAGATCACTCTGATTAGAGAGTAGAAATGGCAGATGTAGAATTGACAACCCTTGATTTTGAATTATGTGGAGAATGAGGAAAGTAAAGTGTCCCACTGGAACAGTTGGGTGAATAGAAGCAACTTACTGAAATGATAAACACTGAGGTGGAGTAAGTTTGAGATGGACAAACTTGTTTTGATTTGGACATGTGCTACTTGATGAAGTGTGTTAGGTACTGGATTAGGCAGTTGATTTGAATTATGCAACATATTGAGATAATGAATAAGAGTATTTTAAAGCCTTAAAATATATTGCCAAATTACCCTTTAAAGAGTTTGTACAATTTATCACAACCAATGACACTGACATAGTATGAGTGTCCATTTTCCCATACTATTGCCAAGTGCTAATATTTAACATAAACAAAGATTTTGGCCAATTTTTCAGGTCAAAAATGACATCTTTCAGGAAAGAAACAGCATATTGCTTAATCTGTGGTTTAAACTTCATCTGAGGATGTCATAATTGGCTGTAAAAGGATAAAATATATAAAAATTAGAAATCATAAGCAGTAACTAATACTTGGGTTGCAAAATACAGAGGCCTCAATTTTAGACTTGGTGAATTTGAGTTGTGAAATTACCTATCAAAGCAAGTACTGGTGACTTGAAGTATTAGTTAGCAATTGCTGCATAACGAATTACCAAAATGTTAGAGGCATAAAATAGCATATGTTTATTACCTCACTATATCCATAGGTCAGGAATCTGAAAGTGACTTGGCTCAGGGCCTTATAAGACTGCAGTCAAGGTGTCAGCTGTGCTCTGTTCTTTCTGGAGCTCAGCATCCTCTTTCTAGCTCAAATAGTTGTTGGTAGAATTCAATTTCTTATAGTTGATAGTTGAAGGACTGAAGCTCCCCTCTTTTTTCTGTCAGCTGGGTGCTCTCAGCTCATAAGAGCTATCTTCAGTTCTTTGCTGTGTGGCTCTCTTATGACATGCAGCTTATTTATTCAAGGCCAGTAGGAGAATCTCACTCCGATCTGCTAAAACAGCATCTCACATGATATAACCAATCTAGGGAGTGACTAACCCATCACCTTCCCATACTCTACTGGTCAGAAACAATTTACACATTTGCCCACACTTAAAGGTAGGAAATTATAAAAGGGCATGATTCATTGGTGATCCCCTAGAGTATATCCATCACACCTATTCTTAGGTTACCAAAATGTATTGTGTAGGCTTTGGTTAGGATATGTGTGGCTACAAGTTTCAGTCTCCTTCTAAAATTAAATAAAACTTAGAGGAATTATTATCTCACAATGTAAAAAGAATAATGGTAATGTAATTCCAACATTGATGTTTGTAGCTTAATGAAGTAGCTAATGGTGGTGGCAGTTGTCATCTCTCCCCTGCATCATCCATAGCTTCCACGATGTCTCTTTTCTCATGGTCACAAATTGAACTCAGCTCCAGGCTTCATGTACAGACATCAAGCAATGAAGAGACAGAATGTCTTTCACTCATTTTTAATATGGAGGAAAATTTCTCAAAAGACTTCTCAGATCCCATTGGGTAAGACTGGATTACATAACTAGCCTTAGGAGCAAAAGTGTCTGGAAAAGTATGTGGATTTTCAGATCCTAGAGTTTTTGGAAAGAAGTCTTCCATCAAAGATGGAGCATGAGAGCATGGCTATTGAGTGTATCAACAGATAGTATCTTTCATATTATTAAAACACAATTTTTAATAAAAAATAATACCTTTTATCCAAAAGTATATCCAGAACTTGTAGAACAAACTACACCCTTCCTAAAAGACTCAAATGTTCGTCCTATCAATAAGAAGCATCTGTTTTATTTCAGTTTCAACCTTGACTCTTACAGAGAAACCTGTTTTTAATCTTTTACATAATGGTTCCTCTGAAAGAAAAGAAATACTAGTGAGATGGTATCCCACCCTTCAAACCCCTAGACCCACTGGAAACAAATTGCTGTCCTCAAGACTTCAAAGAGCCTCACAATTAGAAGCCCTGATAAACAACTATGTTTTAGATCTCCCTTCAATATATTCCACACAATGTGTTATTTCAAGGAAGACTCTGCATGCAAGATGACAGCATGTGCTTGTTTAAAATGATGCCTTGGCTCAGGTCAAACGGAACTCCCTCCCATTATTCTTACTTAAAAGAAAAATGTCACTTGAAATCCCAAGATAAGGCAACAAATTGGCCATAATTCAACAATTTCTATGATTTTATATGACATTTGGCACATTTGAAGTCCTCAAACAAAATTGAAGTTTCAAATTACTAAGACTATCTTCCTGCATCATGAAAATTGCTTCAAAAGACTCTCAGACACTAATATATTTAGGATCCAATTACAGGCTTTCTATAAACAAGTAATTTTCCTAAGTAGCTAATAAAGTTTTGTGTTTTCATTCATTGTACTGTTGTTGATAGATGGCAAAGAAAATGCAAATATGTCAAAGGATTTTTTTTTCCTGGCAACTGAGTGTTTCAGAAGTTCTGTTCTTTCTTTTGCATTATGGCTTACAAACTATTGCTGGTTTTCACTGACAAAAAAAAAGGTTTCTCGGATGTGACAACAAAAAACAAATTTATAAAACAGGACTTAAATAATAAACATTAACACATAATTTAAAATAATAGCAGTTTATAAGTAGAATAAATGTCACCCAAAGCTAACTTATGTTTTATTTTAAATGCCAAGTGGAAGAAATATATATTTTACCCATTAAAAATACTTTCATAAGTTTGTTTTCTATGTCTGTGAGTCTGTTTCTGTTTTGTAAATAAATTCATAAATAAGTAAATCATTTATACTTCAGGGAAAAAATATGAAAAAATACTTTCATATAACTTGGTATTTATTCCAGTCTTCTCAAAAAGTGATACTCTTGTTTTTGTTGTAGTTATTGTTATTTTAATCTAAAATGACTCTGGTTTCCAGAAATGACACCCCAGTGATAAGAAAAATGTATATGTATATCTGTGCATACACATACACACATACACATATATGTATGTACACACAGACATGCATATACATATTATACATAAATATGCATATATAAACACATTCACACATACATGTGTCTATAGCAGTTTCTATATCTAACTCTGTGTATATACACACGCACAGAGATAAACACACACACATATATATATATAACAAGTTTATACCAATATTTCTAATTTCAGTCTAATACCTCAGGGTTCTTTCTAGCCTTCCTCCTTTCCTTGTTGGTAAAACCTCTACAGCTATATGTGATGAAGAATCCTGGGGGGAAAGGGAGACCACTTTATTTATTTATTTATTTATTTATTTATTTATTTATTTATTCATTTATTTATTCATTCATTCATTCATTCATTCATTCCATTTACTTTTTAAAAAGTTCAATTTATTTTAACTTAAAAATAAGTACAATAACAGTTCGCCCATTTTGCCCACCCTCCACCACCCTACACACCCACCTC
The DNA here is from genome assembly GCF_048773025.1 of Camelus bactrianus. Taxonomy (NCBI): domain Eukaryota; kingdom Metazoa; phylum Chordata; class Mammalia; order Artiodactyla; family Camelidae; genus Camelus; species Camelus bactrianus. Next base: position 79,779,292 of record NC_133540.1, read on the forward strand.
TGGCAACCACCAAGTTGTTCCTTGTATCTATGAGCTTGTTTGTTTGTTTGTTTGTTCATTATGTTTTAGATTTCACATATGAGGGAGATCACATGACATTTGTCTTTCTTTGTCTGACTTATTTCATTAACCATAATGCCCATGAAGTCCATTCATGTCACAAACAGCAAGACTTCATCCTTTATTTTGACTGAATAATATTCCATTGTATATATATAGATATTGATATAGATATAGATATATAGATATACACACACACATACATACATACATACACACATACATACATACCACAACTTCTTTACTCATTCATCCATGAATGGACACTTAGGCTGTTTTCACATCTTGGCTATTGCAAATAATGCTGAAGTGAACATGGTGGTACAGCTATCTTTTCAAGTTACTGCTTTCATTTTCTTCAGGTAAATACCCAGAGGTATTTACTATCATATGGTAGTTCTGTTTTTAATTTTTCAGAAACTTTCTTATTATTTCCCACAGTGGCTGCACCAATTTACATTCCCACCAACAATGCATAAGATTTTCCTTTTCTCCATATATTCGCAACACTTGTTATTTCTTGAATTTTGATAGCCATTCTAAGAGGTGTGAGGTGATATCTCACTGTGGTTTTGATGTGCATTTCCCTAATTATTAATGACATAGAGCATCTTTTCATGTTTCTGTTGGTCATCTGTATGTCTTCTTTGGAAAAATGTATATCCAGATCTCTGATCATTTTTTTAAGCATGTTGTTTTTTGGCTATTGAACTGTGTAAGTTTTTTTTAATATATTTTGGATATTAGCCCCTTATCAGATACATGATTTGCAAACATGTTTTGCCATTTAGTAAGTTACCTTTTTATCTCGTTGATGGTTTCCTTTGCTGTGCAGAACCTTTGAGATTGAAGAAGTCCCATTTGTTTATTTTTACTTGTGTTGCCTTTTGATGTCAGATTTGAAAAATGATCACCAGGACCTATGTCAGAAGGTTTACCACTTAAGTTTTCTTCTAGTAATTTAATGATGTCAGGTCTTATTTTCAAGTAGTTAACCTATTTTGGATTAATTTTTGTATGTAGAGTAAGATAGTGGTCCACTTTCATTCTTTTACATGTGGCTGTCCAATTTTCTCAGAACCTTTTATTGAAAATACTATTCTTTCCCTATTGTACATTTTTAGCTCCTTTGTCCTAAGTTAGTTGACCATATATGCATGGGTTTTTTTCTGAGCTCTTTATTCTGCTCCACTGATCTTTGTGTCTATTTTAATTACCATAGCTTTGTAATATAGTTTATAATCAGAATATGTGATGCCTTCAGCTCTGTTCTTTTGTAAGATTGCTTTGACTGTTTGAGATCTTTTGTAGCTTTATACAAATTTTAAAATTGTCCTATTTCTATGAAGAATGCTATTGGAATTTTGATAGAGATTGCATTAAATCTATAGATTGCTTTGGATAGTATGGACATTTTAATAACATTAATTCTTCCAATGCATGAGTATGGAATATCTATCCATTTATGGGTGTTGTCTTCAATTTCTTTCAATAGTGTCATAGTTTTCAGGGTACAGGGCTTTCACTTCCCTGGTTAAATTTATTCCTAGGTATTTTATTCTTTTTTAATTCAACTGTAAGTGGAATTGTTTTCTTAATTTATCTTTCTAATAATTATTTATTAATGCATAGAAACACAACAAATTTCTGTATATTAATTTTGTATCCTGAAACTTTACTGATATTAGTTCTGACAGATTTTTTTTTGGTGGATTTTTTTAGGATTTTCTATATACAGTATCATGTCATCTGCAAATAGTAATAGTTTTACTCCTTCTTTTCCATTTTTCATGCCTTTTATTACTTTTCTTGCCTCAATTGCTTTGGCTATGATTTCCAATACTGTGTTGTATAAAAGGTGTAAGCATGGGCATCCTTGTCTTGTTCCTCTTCTTAGAGGAAATGCTTTCAGTTTTTCACCATTGAGTATCATGTTAGCTGTGGGCTTGTCATACATGGTCTTTGTTACGTTGAGGTACTCCCCTCTGTATGCACTTTGTTGAGAGTTTTTATCATAAATTGATGTTGAATTTTGTCAAAAATTTGTTCTGCCTCTATTGAGATTATCGTGGGATTTTCACTCTTCAGGTTGTTAATGTGATCTATCACGCTGACTTGCAGGTATGAGCCACCCTTGCATCCCTGAAGTAACTCCCACTTGATCATGGTATATGAGATCGTATTATTATTTGAATCTTATTATTGAAAATTTAATTTGTTTTGCAATTTTTACTCTTTCACAAAATGTAAAAAAAGGAAATCCGTACATTCATTGTTGTAGAGATATGCAATTATTCATTCATTTAAGATCAAATTTATATATTTTAATGCATTTTGATATGTTTAATGACATCCACCAAGCAATTTTTAGGGCTTACAAAAAGCAGACAGTAGGATTGACTGTTTCTCCACAATATTTCATTACTGATATATTAGAATTTTTGAAGCAAACATTTTACAATGTAATGAACAACAAATATCTCATTTTACTTCACAGTTTAGTGCTATGTCTTAATTGGCTATGTGTTTATTTTCTAGTGAAATGTTTAATAAAATATTTGACCCTTTTTTCAAAGTGAGATAGATATATAGATAGATAAATAGATATTACATATGTGTGTTTGCATTGGTATTTAAGAGCTCTTTATATAATTTGATTTTAAGGGTATAATATATAAATCAAATAATGTTCCCAATTCATGAGTAGCATTTCAAGAAAGTTTACTTAAAGTTCTGCAATTTCAATGATAAAAAGTTATTACAATAAAAGATAGTCGTGATTTGTCTCTGGTTTCTCTGATACCTTAGAATAAAGACTGCAGAGCTGCCTTCCAAAAAACACCATTCACAAAGTATTTGGGGAAGATGACACCAATTACTTAATGGTAACTGGTTTCCTGAAGTCAAACAACACCATGATCCTTCTTAGAAAGAGCTTTCCTATCTCCAAGATTATTTGATTATCTCCAAACATTTTTCTCTTGGTATCTTAATGGTTTAATTTTTTCACAGTTAAAATTGTATTCTACCTGAAATGTATTCTTTTATTCGAAAATGGATTTATTTTGATACTACAAATAGACATTTAAAATCTTTCCTCAAAAAGGAAGTTGTTCCAACATTGGTTTTTAATAATCTACTCTTTCTTCTTTGATGTGAAATTTTAACAAACCTTATAACTAAAATGTGATGTACTTTAAGTAGTACTAGGTATGTTTAGTTCCATTAATCTCATTCACTGGTCATTTATCTTGGCAGAAGTGTCACACTGTTCTGATTATAGAGACTCTAATATGTATTTTTATCTAATGAGGTGAAACACTCTTCCCCCCATCCTTTTCCCATCCAGAGTTAATCTGCAGAAAAAGGTAGCATCATCTGGTTAAAGTGAAAAGTATGTGGTTTTGTCTTCAATTTGTAGTTAATCAGTCAGCATGTAGTAAGTAGCTATCAAGTACTTTCTCTTTTCCAAGAACCATACCATGGGCTGAGGATACACTAGTGGACAGTTAGTTATAGACTGTGCCTTTGTGGAGTCTCCAGACTATTAGGGATAGCATACCTTAAACAAATCATGACAAATATGATGTGCTAAAAGTGAATATGAGGGGTATTGTTCCCACATAAGACAAGATAGTAACAACCTGCAGGGTCAGGGCAAGCTTCCAGGAGGAAGTGATGGTTAAGCTCACATAGAATATCAGTTTACTTTAGTCAGAAAAGGTAGAAGAAGAAGCAAATTTGGTAAAACATTTTTACTCATATATTTGCCTTTTTTCTATCTTCTCAAATTAAAATGTAAGTTCCACGAGGGCAGTGTACGTTTTATTGATCATTTCATGCTCTGTGCCTGTCATAGAAGGAGGAAGAGAAGGAAAATGAGGAGAGGGAGTAGAAGGGAAATGTTATAGTTGAAATACTGAAGACAAGTGAGGACTTTTTTTGTAGAATGTAAATAAGTCTATGTGTACAGAGCACAAGAGCAAAGAGAGACATTATGAAGGGTCTTAAGGGCTATCTTAAAAATAAATTCATTTCTATATGTTAATCTTGTATCCTGCTACCTTGCTGAATTCTTTTCTCAGCTCTAGTAGTTTTTGTGTGGAGCCTTTAGGGTTTTCTAAATATGGTGTCATGTCATCTGCATATAGTTTTTAAAAATGAATTCAATTCTAAAAGCACTGAAAGATAAAAAGAAAGAAAGTGATATTCAGGGTTTTTTCTCTTTAAAAGGTCATTCTGGCTGCAGTCCTGAGTATGGATTTGGCTGATGGGAAGAGACAATATGGGAATTATTTACTTGGATTAGAACAGCAGCAATGGTGATAGCAAGAAGGGACAGAAGAAGAATTCATGTAGGCAGTAGAAAGGCAGGATTTGATTCCAAGTTTCATGGCTTGAGAAACTAGGGGTAAATTGAGAAGAAGTGATGTTGACCAGTAAATTCTTGGGCATTTAAATCTGAGGATCCATGACACATCCAGGTAGAGATATCAAGAAAGCAGGTAAACCTGAATCTAATTGTATTTAAGTTAAGAGGGACATCTTTGGTAGAATATTAAGCAATACTGTGATTGTTCTTTATTTGTTAAATATTTTTTTATTAGTGGATTACAGGAGGAGTTAAGACAGGCTTACCAAATTTTCAGGTGACAAAAATCTGATCCACTTAATTGATGAGTGAAAATAGTAATAGAATATTTTGTATATGATGACTGTGAGCATTGAATTGAATGAGGTAACTACTTAGTACTGTGTCTGTAAGTTAGTAAGTGCTCAATAAATGTCAGGTTTTAAATAGTGTAATTCACAATTAAAAATAATACTTTCAGGAGGAAAAAAAGTAACAGAACTGAAGAGATGCAAGTTAATAGAAATAACTGTATACATGTGCAATTATTTCAAGAAGTAAATTCAATAATATAATGGAGAAGTCTTGCAATCATATCAATTGATGAACAAAAAGTTCCAGGGATTCTATCTGACTTACAGGTCAGCCTAAGTCTACAATTCATAGTATTGAAGTGGCTTAGGGTAAGGAAGAACCCTATGCCCTGCACTAAACAGACAATATGTTATAGATTATCTTCAAAATGTAGTATCACAGACAGGATTGCATCCAGATAATAACCAAGACAGTGAGGGACATAGAAACACTTCATATAAGAAAGGTTCAAAAGAACTAATAATTGTTTGTTTAGAAAATAATTCTAGGGAAATAAAAGACACATGAGAAATAGTGATTATTCTCCTTTTGCAGAAAACAGAGTAATGATTGTATGGAATTTTAAAGAAACTGATTTTTAAGGGACTTACTTCTTCAATATAAATATTAAATTCATAAAATCTCACCTAGAAGTAAGCTTTCTCTTAATGTAATTGTATTAATGAAGATAGATACTTTTCTGTTGGAATGTGGTCAGAAACTGGTGAGCATGTAAGACTTCCTTTACTATCAACAAAATTTTTAAAAATCACATCAAAGGTATGCTAAAAAAATATGTATCAAAGTGTAACTCCACTGTTGTCAGATAGCACATGATTAACTGCGTATTTATTTTGCAGGCTCATTGTAGCATTAAGTATTTTACTCAAGTGAATGCTGGAAGTAACATCTAGTTTAGTACACTAAAGTTACATTTAGTTTGTATGCTACAAACTGTCATTTATTTTTAAAAAATCACATTTAGTCTCTCACAGTTTGTTTAAAGCATATTTGTAACACTAGAGTGATTGTGTATCTAAGAACCTGTGATCAAAATAATAGATATTAATTCACATTATTATTTGAAATTCTGGTTTCAGAATATCTTGAATTCCATCTGTTTACTTAGAGTTTGCATTTTAAATTTAAGAGCCTGCTACTTTGAATCCTCAATATATGTAACCAAGAAGAAAGACTTTAAGATACAAAAGAACTCTATCCTTTAACTGATCTGTTTCTTTTTCATAGAAAGGGAAGAGTTGAATCTCCAGAAAATAGACAACAAAATTATTAACCCCATCAACTGAGGTTAATAGTGAAATAATTTTAATAATAATACCAAAAGTAACTTTTAACTTTTAGGCATGCATTAGCCACTGGGCTAAATTCTATATATGAACTAATTCATGTGTCATCAAACCCACTATCTGGGGTAAGGGTGAAGACACTGAAGCACAGAAATATTTCCCTAGTCCAAGGTCACACAGCAAGTAAATATCCCGGCCCTAACTGACATCAGTTAGTGTGGTTATAGAATCTTAACTTTTAACGTATTCTTTAATTATTTTAGTGGAATAATTAAAGCTTGCACGTGTTAAATTGTGAAGGACAAATAGGTACAGTAAACTTAAAAGATAATGCCATTGAATCTCTCTGTGAATAAGGAAAAAAATGGGACCAAAAATACAGTCCCATATCATATAATAAGGAAAATCTCATTTTTAAAGACTTTGGTGGTGAAGAGAATCTTGCTCTAAATGCTCCTTAGAATTTGCTTGCAAGGATTTTAAGGGGAAGTTTGAAATAATCGCAAAATCTAGGCTTTTCCTCACCTCCTGTAGCAAGATGCTTAAAGAAACCTTATCTCATCTAAAACTGGATTCATCTCACAAAATTTAGCTATTTGGTAACATTGTCACATTGCCATGTTCCTTGACCTTCCACCAGATGGAAAGCATCGACTATTAATTTTGCCTTGGAGATCCTAATGTTTGTTGTTCCCTTGGAGAGGAAATAGCATATTGTTACATCTCTTCCAACAGTGTTCTTGTTATTAAATCAATGATGCTATTTTCCATAAAAAGGGTTCCATAAGAACATAACAATCTCATAAATAAAACAGGCCCAGCTTGTCTGGTGAACTGTTTCTTACACATCAAATAGCACCAGATGCTTGAAAGGTACTGGTACTGGACCACAATGTTATTTTGACCAAATTATTTATATCACATTCATTCATCCAGTTCTTTCCTTGAATAAGTATTATTTTGTTAGCCTTAGCACAATTAAAAAAGGCTTCCGGTAATTTAATAATGATTTTTCCAAAAGGAAGTTAAATATTCAAATCAGATCCAAATCACGGAAACAGACCAGGGCTACCTAGAAGTAACAAGATTCTCTTCATCTTGGCGGACTTGACAATATGATTCATTAGAGTAGATTGCTATTGGTGGCTTGGGAATGGTGAGACACTTTACCTGTAGAGAAGTATAGCATTTTTTTCCTTGATAAAATTCACAAGGTTGTAACTCTTTATACAAATACTGTGATCCATAATATAGAGGTTCAACTGGCAACAAACCAGTGTCAGGAGGTATCCATGAATATGGCATTGTTTGCTTTTATTCATGTCAGATGAGTAGGAAGAGACAGGCTCAGTGTACACAACATACAGACATACACACAGACAAACACACAGACACACCCATTATCACCACCACTGCCACCGTAACCACCACGACTTGAAAGCCGTTTTGGACTCTTCAGAGTTAAAAACAGAATAACAATATAATCATAAGGAAGACAGTTTGCTTAGCATTTTTAAGGGCCATATTTAGGATTTATAATGCTTCTGTATTTGATCTTAAAACTTTTTAAATATTGTCTATATCATATGTTCCCAGTTAAAAATGATATAACTGTAAGGACTGAAGGATCAGGTGACCCAAGTACTGTTATATAAATAAGTGTACAGTTGTTAAGGAAGTCTTCTTTAGCACTTTGCCTTCTGTAACTTTAACTCAGTCAAAATTACATTACTTTGTTTATATTCATCCTTGTAAAAAGCCACTTGATTAATTTTATGTATGAAATTAAGCCTTCAGAGTGACCAAATTATGAGCAACTTTCTGAGTAGTTTTAGCAATACCAAACCAAGAACATGAATTAATTAACTATTGTTAACTAATATTTAGTGAGTACTTATGAGCTAGGAATTCTGCTTAGTATTTCATGTTAAAAGATATGTAATCTTACCAATAGAGTGATTATTGTATGTATTTTACCATGAGTTGCTACTGTACTGTGTTATTGAGAAAGGAACAAAGAGGCATGAAATGTCTTTCTAGAACTTAGAAGTGCTATATTTTTGTTAAGAGATGTAAAACTAATGATGCCACAAACATTAGTAAAGAGTTGATTTTTTAAGTGGTGTAGCAATAGTTACTAGCTCAAAATATTTGAAGAGTAGAATTGACTGGAACAATACATTTTGAACTTGTAGGCTGTATAAAAGCTGAGCTGAACTTAGCATACCAGGTAGAATTTGTATAAATAAAAGAATAAAAGGAATTCCTTCCAAACCAGAGGTAAAGTGTGAAGCACAGAGATTACCATCCATGTTGAATGTAGCAAAAGCAAGTTCCAAAAAGGGACAAAGAGATTACAATGGGTAATGTTGAGAAATAGGATTAAATAGATGAAAGAAAAAAACTAATACCAAGCTCTACAAAGCTGAGAGCTTGGAGTTTAGATTTTGATGTAAAAGACCACTGAGAGTAGAGGTCCATAAACAAAGTTCTACCTGTCGTGATCTAGTCAAACAAAAATCGGGCTATAGTCAACTATTTTAATATTTCTTTTATAGTAAAGTATAAATATTTCATTAAAAGTGATTCCAATATCTGACTGCATAAAGGTTTCTTATTAGAAAATATTTTTGCTAGACTTACAAAAGGTTAAGGAGAGGGATGGAATCAGGGATGGACTACAGACACAGAGTCAGTGTATGTGAAAACATGTATCAGTGATACAAGGGATGTGTGGGCCAAGCCAGAAAAGCACTGAGAGGGAGAAGGGACTAAAGAAAAAAATTCAGATATTTATGGGTGATGCAAAATGTGAATACTCTAGGTTACTTTCAGAGAGGTATTGTGGCAATTAGATCTACATTATTCTTCAAGACCTTGGTAGTTGAAATACTGTGCAGAGACTGGAAATCAAATTTAGTAGTTCAGTGAGGGATAGGGGAACCTTTCTATTCAGATAGCAGGTAGACTGTGAGTAAGATTTATGTATCTTTAACAAACAAAGAAAACCTCAGGCTTCTCAACTGACTCTAAAGAACTAAATGGACAAATGTGTATAGACCAATTTAAGATTAGAAAATACATTTTCAAGTGGTAGAGTGTGTGCCTAGCATGCACGAGGTCCTAGGTTCAATTCCCAGTACCTCCACTATCAAAATAAATAAATAAACCCAATTACCTTCCCTCTCCTCCCCCCCAAAAAGAAAATACATTTTCAAGCTTTGTTGATTTTATATCATCCCTTAAAATGCAAGGTGAATAGGCTGAAATTTATGCTAGAATAAAGCCCAAAATAAAAAGAAGTATTTATTTGGAAGTACTTATATAACTTATATAACTCAAAACATCTTCCTTCAGCATTTTAAAACATATTTGACTTTAATACAAATTTTCGGGGGAACAATAATATTAAATCGGTCCATTCTTTGAACATCATCCAACTTCCTTATAAATATTGCTTATGAAAACTAAAACACCCTTCACAATATTTTTGTCTTCTTCAACTATTTTTAAAATACCCATTTGATCCAGATATTCCTGCAAAGAGAGTATTTCTAATTATAACTGTCAAGCCCATGGCATTTTCAAAGGCTTTTGCACTTAGAGAACATCTTATACTTATTTGGCCTGGACAAATAATTGGGGTTAGTGTGACCCCCAATATGTGACTACATTTAAATGTATTGACTATTATTAGCCTTGAGAATATATCATATGATGGATTTTCTCCATGTAATTTTCCCAAGGTATTCTCAACCCATAGAATTTTTCACATATAATGATCAAATTTTGTAATTTGACATAATTTGGAGGGAAAGCTTTATGGTTAAAATAATTTATTTCTAACTCTTTAGGAAATCTCTTATTTTAAATTATTATTTTCCCGTTCTTGGTAGTCTTCAATGAGGAAGGTATATCTATAATAAATTATTTTCAAAATTGATTGATTTTCTAAGTTATGTGTGTGGTATGGGTGCATATTAAACTCATTAAGTTGGATAATGTTTACAAAATTGATTTTCTTCTGGACTCATTTCAAAGAAACAAATATAGTTTAATAAAGCCATTAACACTTGTCAATAAATGACATTTCATTTGATCACATATGAGTAGAATATGTAATATTTTCACAGAACACTGCTTTTATAAAGATGATAAATGTTTTAGCTAATGAATTGTTACCTCTTATAAAATAAATAATATGTAACAGCATTATTGATGAATGTGATTATAGTTCCTTATTTATTGATTCTTACCAAACTTTGTCTTTAGCTTGGTAAGCTATTCTTTCAGGACCTCACTTTCACAAGTTTCCAAGAATTTATCCTGGGAAAAGAAGTGCAGATATACGGAAACGCAGGTCCAGTATATGCCAATAATACTAAAGAATTGATTCACTATTTTTTAGAGAAGAATGTAGGGAAAGAGTAAGAGAATAAGATGAAAATTGTCCTGCTTCATTCTTGGAAATTTCTCTATCCTAATGGTACTGCACACTATTTGGCTTTAATTCCAGATTTCCTATTTCTCAGCATAGAAAAGAAAGTGTTTATTTTCTTCCTCTTAATAGCTTCAAATAACAAATTTTAATTATCTAGAATGAGAAAAACATTGTTGTAAAGTAGAAAAGCAGAAATACAGCGCAGCAACAAGCTCATCTCCACCACATACTAGCATAAGACCTGACCTTTCTATGACTCAATTTCTTTGTTAATAAAATGGAAATAATAATATTCCTTAAGCTATAAAGTGATTGTGAAATTATTGTGAGCACATCAACCTTTAGTTATTGTATTTCTGTGCTGAATATTAAGTTGCAAATTTAGCTCCTTAAAACAATACATATTTATCATATCACAGTTTCAGTGGGCCAACCATCTGGGACCGGCTCATCTGGGTCCACTGCCCAGAGTCTCACAGGACACCACTGAGGTGCTGGCTGGAGCTGGGTTCCCATCCAAGGCTTGGGGTTCCTTTCCAAGCTGATGTGGTCATTGGCAGGGTTCATTCCTTGCAGCTGTAGATCACAGAGAAGCTTGTGTCTTCAAAGCCAACGAGAGACTCTCTCTCTTAAGAAAGGACCTAGTATCTCTTTCACATGTTTTCACTAATTAAGTCAGACTCAACCAGGTGAATCCTTTGTTTACCTCAAGTGCAGATGACTTGGCACCTTAATGACAGCTGCAAAATCTCTTTACCTTAGAACATAACTTAATCACAGGTGTGAATCATACTCACAGGTCCTGCTTACATTCAAAGCAAGGGGCTTCTACAGGGGGCGGGGAGTTTTCAAATTCTGCCTACCACAGCTGTCTGCCAACAGCCAGATGTTTTGGTTCTTCCCTTTCTGTGTATCTGGTAAGGCTGTACTCTGTACAGAATTCTAGTCATTCAATATCCTGGTTAACAAGTGGTGTTATCAATCTTTTGAATTTCATTCTTTCTTTTGAATGCATAGTGCTACCACATTTTTGTTATAGCTGTATTTCTCATCCAAAATGGTGTTCTTATTCTTCCAAGTAAAAGCAAGTACATTTTTTTTTCTCTTTCTGGCGTGTCAGCCATGTCTAAGGAAGCAGTATTCGGTCCGAGGTTATATGTACACAAATGTCAGAAGTGAAAGCAACCTGTTCAGTCACTGTTGTGGTGTCAGGCACCGTGGGAACAACTGTAGCCTCTTTTGGCTTAAGCCCTGAGAGTCCACAGTAAGGCTCCAAGGGGAGTATCTACCAGGAGTAGACTAGGTTTGGCCCATGAGTCAGTACTGCAGATATCAGTTACTTGTTTTGGCTGAGGGTTCTCTGCTTTTCCGTGTGCTCCACAATCCTTACCAGACAAAGACCTTCCCACTTTATCCCCATGTCCATGTACTTCCAAGTCTGGTTCTCTGAATCAGCCTTTTCCCCAAAGGGCAAGTACTTCTCTCCAGTGGTCGGTACCCAGAACAGGTTGCTGGAAATGATCTCCCAATGGCTAAATACCAGTTGTGAGCTGGCCTCTTCCTGATGCCATCAGTGAAGAAAGCCTTTAGCAATAGGCAGCAGAGCCTTGATGATAAACATGTCTGCCTAATTTTCTCTTCTTCTTGAAGCACTCAAACTTTTCTTTTTGGCAAGGCAGTATAGACTTACTTAACCAAGAACATCACCTCTGGGCATGATGCCACATGTGTACATAACTGCAACTGGCACTGAGGTTTCACTTATAGCACATCACAACACACTTCTCTCATGGTGGCAGTTGAGTGTCCTGAAAAGAGTCCACAACAGTCAGGCCATGATACTTCTCCTTTCTGAGCAGTCCTCTTCTCAAAGGGCTCAGAGCAGCTGGCCTTGGTTTTCATCTTGACCAGATTAGAGTTCATCTTCCCCTGTTCTTCTTTTAATAAATCATCAACTCTTGATTCTACTTATCACTTGCTCCTTGTTGCTTGAAGTTATTTAAGCCCCATATTCTAAGACAAGACAGACGCCCACGAGAGGCTCCTCACACATGGGCCCAGAGGGGGCTGCTAGTTGGAAGATACTCACAGTGCTAGCACCCAAATCTCAGTATTAACTGGCTGTTTCATAAATTTGATCATATCATATGGCCTGGCCATACTGAGTTTTACAAAGCTTCACTATTATGGGCTAATAGGTTGGGCCCAAATTTTCTTGAGCCAAATAACCAAATTTGGCCAACAGTGTTTCTCCATTTTTTCCTGGTTAGATGTTGCTGTAGTTTTCCTTTGAACTCTCAGTTCTCTCATAGATCTTCTGGTGCATCACAAATATTGCCGTCTTGATTCAGAGAGGATGTCAGTTGATCCACAGAACTAACCATACTCACTGTTTTCGTCCAGAATCTGACCAACTTCTTCACACTGAGCACAACAAATTTATTGGGACTTGTTTTGGTGATGAGCACGTAAGAGTCAACTTGTATTCCTTCATGGACTTTGCTTTCCTTTGTTTGGTGTATGACTGTGATTTTTTGTTGATTTACTATTTATTCATTTACCATATCAACTTTGGAGGGCTTTCTGATTGTTTCTCTGGCTAGAATAAGAGGTTCAGACACACGGATTTGAACCTTTACAAATTTTTATGTTAATTCATCAGGCAGGCATTGTTGAAGATGGATTTCTCTGGCTGTAACTAAAATGTGGCCTTGTCTCAGTTTCCTTTGTTGCTTGGTGAGATGAGGAGCAGGTGCAGATTGCCAGTATTCCTGTTCTCAAGCTGGTCAGAGATCTCCACCCACGTCTAAGTCTGGACAGCCTGACTCTTTTGCATAGTGCAGTGAGGGGGAAATGAATTTCATAGTGATCCCTCACATGTGCTCATTTTCTCTGTAGTCCATGTACCTTTACCTCTCCTCAGACATGTCTTGACTATTACTGGCCCTTTGTTCTTATGTACGAATTTTAGGATCTGTATATCAAGTCCCTGCTTTCTGGTCAACCGCCATTACTAGATAATCAGTCAGGACAATAGGAGCCAAAACACAGATATGCCTGATGCCAGCAGTGTTTCTCAGTGAATCATCTTATCCAAACTGTTGAATCCTGTGGGCCCTTGATTTCTTGTGATCACTGCAGCCCCCAACTCAGCTCCAGCTCTTGGCACCCAGCACACCATATTTGAATGAGGCACAAAGGTCTCCAGGGTTTTTGTTTGTTTGTTTTTGTTGTCGGAGGAATTTGTGGTTCACAGACCTCTCTGCTGCCAACCTGCTTTTTTTTAAGGCTTCAAGAAATTAATCAAACGCCTGGATGTTAGGAGGTTGCTGGGTATTGGCTAACAGACTAGGTGGCTACTTGTTACTTTCCTTGACAAAATGACTCCTTTGGGGCTTGGAAGAGACATCTCAGCAGTCTCTTTAGAGGAGGGAGTGCTAAGTTGACCTAACAGCCAGCCTACTCATTCAAAGCTAGCAGAGGGTGACCTGTTATCAAAATAAGGAAGAAATAGTACTCATCCATGTAAGCCAGTTAAACTTTTCCAAAAATTCATAGGCAGAGTGGAGTATGTCCCTTAATGGCCAACAACTGCCTTTAAAAAAAAAAAAGAGTATAAATATAAAACCACAGTTCCATAAAGGTACAGATATGAGGTGGGGTTTATTGGGAAAATCTTAGAAGCAGAGAAGGAATAAAGTGTCCAAAATCTCTTGTTATCCTATCTTATAGCCTCCACTGGGCAAAAATAGACTGCGTGCACACTGAGGAGAGAAGAAGACTGCCTCAGTAATGCTCTACTTAGTTACAGGGACAGGGGAGCAGGGAAAATGTATGGGGCTATGTAAAAGTAGAAGTTTCTTGGTTTGGGAAGTGACTTTGTTAGAAGGGGTGGTAATCTGAAACCCACTGACTAATATCAAACTCTTCTGCCATTGATTCTACTAGGATCTGCTGAGCCAGAAATCTGTCAGCCAACCAAAGGGGGAGGGAAATGAGCTATCAGCGCCTTCCAAATATGTCCTTCTTCAGTGATGTTTAAAAATCTGCTCATGAAAGTCTTCTTCTCTGTTGTCTCCTAGAAGTGTTTTTTTTTTTATTTTTTTATGTCTCTCATGTCTGAATCTATAATCCATCTTGCATTGCTTTTGTGTCTACAGTACAAAATAGGAGTCACTATGTGCATATGTATGTGTGTAAATGTATACATTTTATCCCATATGGATATCCAAGTAACACAAAACAATTTTTTGAAAAGGCTATCTTTCCCAAGTATACTGCTAGTGCAGTGGCACATCTGTAAAGTAACTATATATGTAGGTTTGTTTCTTGACTCTTAGTTTATTTAGCTATTCTTCTGCCAATATCAGACTATATTATTTAATGTTATTTTATAATAATTCTTGATATTGAGAAGACAATTCTCTAGGTGTCTCTCAGACTTCTGCATGTCTCACAAGCCTAGGAACTGATTACCATTGTTCTAAAGTAAAGTCTTAGAAGATAAGAGATAATATCTTTTCTCCAGAGCAAAGGGGAACTTGGCTTATAGTCTCAGAAGGTAGAGATTGTGTCTATTTCTGGAACAAAGAGCAAGAATGCTCACTGTTTGTTATAAAAGATTCAATTTCTGTAAGGTCAGGATTCATCTTCTGTAATGGAACCTTCCACGTATGCTGGTGTCATCTAGACCTCTTTGCATCATCTTAGGAATTAGAACTTAGGGAACTGACACAAATATGCTGTTGCTCTGGATACTTCTATTGCTACAAATAAAAAGTTCTGACTCAAGGGTAGATGATTGTGTGATTTTTGTTTGTAATTGATGCTACCCTAAACTGGTGATTTCTTTCCTTCAGTAGACTGGATCATAAACCAAGGCAAAGGTGAAGGTTAAGACTGCAAAAACATACTGATTTTCAGAGAAGCGCATAGAAACAAACCATAAAGAATCACCAAAATGAATAAGCAATGGAGATATTCTGTGTGCAAACACAATATTAACCCATGTTTTGAGTGTGTGATTGATTATGTGCTATGTCCAAAACATATAAATTTTGTGGTGATATTTTAAATAAGTTGAAGCATGTCTAACATCACAGATTTCATATATTTTGTTCATTGATTCTTTTTTGTTTAAATCAGCACAATGATTATCACAGTAGTACTAAAGAAATAGTATCTAAGCATTTCATTTTCAGAAATCAAAAAGTAACTCTGGTACAATTTCATGGAACTTTAAGAGATTAGATGAATGAGATTTAGATTTGTTAAACCTACCCTATGTTAACACTATGCAGTTCTGTTTGATTAATTTCATTGTGCTTTTTTTTCTATAGTTAGAGGATGTCCTTATCCATCTTGTCTAGATAAAAAATGCCCACAGATCCTAAAAGCTAAAGAAGCCATTATTCAGTATTAAATTTAAAAGACAAAGTGTTTCAAAGCAATTAATTAAAGTTGGCCCCATGTCAGATAAAAGTGCCATATAATAAAGTCCTTAGAAACTGATGTAAAAATCTAAGAGTTAAGGCAGTAGGTTTCAAGCCTGCTGTCCTATTGATTTAATCTGTGGGGAGACAAGGGCTTAGCCTTCCCCAGCCCTGTCCCCACACACTGCTAAACCAGAGTGCTCTTGCATTTTTCATTTCAGACCAGATCTTGACATCCCTTTGAATTTATTTTACATACTTGGGGAACATGAATACAACTTCATGCTTTCATCCTTTTATAAGACATTCATTATGTGCATTAACTGACAGCTGTGAAATTATCTGCCACTTGTCTTAAATAAAAGCAAGAAAATTCAAAATAGATGTGCATTCTGTACTTAGGCAAATTTCACAGAATCTTCTTTAATTCAAATTTCTCTAGACACTTCTTTTAATATAGGCTTTAAGTACAGTGAATATGTTCAGTCATTACTACATATTGAGTGTCTGATGGTTTTTGAAAGCTCAGGAGGCAGTCTACATTTTTCTCACTTGTTTTTAGTGTAACTAGGTTTGGCAGCTCTATATGAGTTTTTGCATCTTAAAAAATCTCCACCTCTATTGCACTTCGTTGTATATTAATGTGGTTCTTTAAAATGTTTTAATATTCATTTTGCTATTTAAGTTAAAGTTGCCCAAAACGAAATCACTTGTGAGCACAACATTTTCAGCCATTGAAGCTGGTGCCACTTTTTAAAGATCCCTTTTGGTGACAAATATGAAAAAACAGCTGGCGAGAAAAGTATGTTTCCCTTAGGGAAGAGTGTCTGGAAAAATATAAATGGTCATTTCTAGATATAGGCCTTTGTTCTGATTTTCTGAAAGATAAAGAAGATCTGATTACATCAAAAGACAAGGACACTGAATTTAAGGAAAACAAAACTGTATAGCATGAGTAAAAGCAAAAAGCTCTATCCTGCAAATCAACTGTGGAGACTCCCATTCTCTTTTCACTATTATTTAGGTTTTATAGATGTAAATTACAGTAAACAAAGTAACAGCTGTTCTATGGAGTGAAAGATTATTCTATCCTGAGTTTCAATTGCTTGGGCAAAAACTTCCTTTGGAATATTCTCAACATGCATTACTAAATTAATGTGTACATATGTGTTTAAGATAGAGATATTAGATAGATCAAGGTATAAATAGATGCATGATAGATATTCTCTTTATTTCTTAATAATTAAATCAGCACAAAGATAATGTGACATTCATTTTTTCCATTTTCTTTAATCATTTTTATGGAAGCATAGTTACATGAGCAAAGTGATTCATATATATATATACATATTCTTTTTCAGATTCTTTTCCATTATTAGTTCTTACAAGATACTGAATATAGTTCCCTATGCTATACAGTAGATCCTTGCTGTTTCTCTATTTTATATATTATAGTGTGTATCTGTTAATCCCAGACCCCTAATTTGCTTTTAATTTGACTTGTTTTACTTTGATTGGTATATTTAGCAAAATAAAAATGTAAGTGACTAGCCAGTTATGCTATTTAACATATTGTGCTTCCAAGATTTTCTTTGAGAGATACAGATCTGCCTTAGATAATCTGTCTTCTAGGACATTATCTTAAATCACTACAATATACTGTTTCATTTCAGTATTTATCTCAGTTTGTGTGTTTATGTATGTTGACTAAGTATTAGTAGTTATGTTATTCTTGTTTTTATTTTACTATTATTATTATTACTAGTATCATTAGTGGGGAAAAGACATAGACAAATCTTTTCAGAGACAAATAGAAAAATGTACCCATAGTAAGTGCAACAAAGCAGAGGTATATTTCAGTGAGATAATATTAGGGGGTATAATACTCTTAGAGAAATCATGGATTGTATTAAAGTGGAAAAATCTATTTAAATGACATCTGAAAGGCAATTAGGTGTTAATTAGGTTAAGTATTTGCAGTTGGAATAAAAAAAAAAAACCTATCAGTATTATTCATGAGGTTTGACAACCTGTTTCTAGATTTTACTTGGAAAACCAAAGTATAAGAAGAGACATGTTAATTTTGAAAAAGGATAAGAATAAGTTGAAGAAGTTTGCCCTATCAGATATCAAAGTATAATATGTTTAAAATATGATGTTAACCAATGAAGAGGTAATTAGAACAGTAAACTGAATATAGGACCCAGAAAGAAACCTGTGCTTGTAAGGAAATGAAGTACAATCCAGGGGACATTACAGCTCAGTGTGGAAAAATGGACTAGACACCAAATGCTTCCTGCACAATCAGTTATCTTTGTGGAAGAAAAAATGAATCCATACCTGACATCATATATATTTTAAAACTTTAATTTTACAACCAATTTTAAATTTAGGAAGAAAATACACTCTTCATAAGATTGGAGATTTCTTAAGTAAGGAGTAAAAAAACCCAAACTTTAAAGAAAAACCTTGATAACATTTGATTACATTATATAGTTATAAAAAGACATCAGAGGGCTAAAGTATAATCTTAGGTTGGAAAATACTTCCAAGAGTTTGTGCACATAATGTATTTTTAAAAGTTAAAAATTAAGGAGAAATGGTCAACCCAACTGACTAACAAACAGAATGTTTAATTGGACAATTCACAGAAGAGACTAATAAACATATGAAATGAGCTCAAATTTTCTATTATCAGGAAAGTGCAATAAAAACCTAGTAAGACAGAATTCCACAGTGATAACAAAGATGCAGAGAAATGACATCTCTTTCATTCTGCTAAGGAAATATGAACTGGTACAATCATTCTAGTCAGCAATATGATAATTCCTAGCAAAAACTGAAGATGTGCATGTGATGAATGTTACCCAACCATATGTATGTATACAAGAGAAATATACTAGCTTGTTCTTATCAGCATTTATTTTATCACTCAAGAAAAGGGAGAGTAGTGGAAGGAAGGGAGGAATGGAGGAAAGGAGGGAGGAAAAAAGAAGGAAATAAATTAGGAAATTTAAAGCCCTAAGTGTAATCTTTAGAAGAATGGATGAGCAAATCACGTTGTATTCATACATTAAATATCAAACAATGGTGACAATGGATAAACTAGCTCTATCTGTATAAATATAGATGACTGTTTTAAGTAATATTGGGTGTAAAAAATAAATTACATAATGGATACATACCATGATATTCAATGGTATCTACCATGATCCTATACATACGAAGTTTTAAAACAAGTGAAACAGTGATTCATTACTTAAGCATATGTATATATGTAGTACAAACTATTTGTTAAATGTGTGTAATTGAGGAACTTTTGAATCAGAGCATTGGTTATCTGAGGCTGAGAGTCGGGGAGGAAGTAGATATGATTGGAGTGACAGAAATTCAAATCTATTGGCAATGTTTTATTTCTTACATTGAGTGATATAAACATGATTTTTGGTTGCATTCTCTAACCTTTTCTTTTCTTTTTTTTTGTATATCTAACAGGTCATAAAATGGGAGGTAAGGATTTTCCAGATAGAGGAACTGGTGTACACATAGGCCCTAGGAAGGAAGAGGCATGAGACTAAAAGAAGGCAGTACCCTCCAGTGGAGCCAATTTTTAATTGAAGTATAGTCAGTTTACAATGTGGTGTCAATTTCTGGTGTACAGCATAATGTTTCAGTCACACATATACATACATATATTCCTTTTCATAATCTTTTTCATTATAGGTTACTGTAAGATATTGAATATAGTTGCCTGTATTATGCAGTATAAACTTACATTTACCTATTTTATATATAGTAGTTAGTATCTGCAAATCTCAAACTCCCATTTTATCCCTTCCCACCCCCTTTCCTTCTGTCTGATTTTATATATATAATCTAAATTTAATCATTCATATTTGAGATAAAAACAGAATCAAAATTTGTACTGTCCTCTGCATAAGTAGGCGGCCTACAGAAATAGAGGGTGCACTCACTTTTTCACTAGGGCTTTTACAGTTAGATTTCCTTCGGAGGCAATAGATTATTCACATAAGGCTATTCATGTCCCTGGCACAAAGTTTTTTTGCAAGAGTTAGTGTCCTGAATGCTTTCCCATAAAGCTGCGCATTGAGCAAAATTATTGTCTCCCTCATCTCATTGAAATATCAGTACTCATTTTTATTCCAGAATATTAGAAGGGGTAGTGTTTGGATCAACTCTTAAAGCAGAATTTTTCATACGTTGTTAATTTTTATAATTTAAATAAATGTAACTTCTTTAATTAGACTGAACGCTTTTCATAGACCAGAACCAGGTTTTTTGCATCTTCTTTCTTCAAATACTAACATTTGGGATGTTCTGCATAAATAAGTAGGTGCTAAAGATGTTGCACATTGACCAAAAGTTCTTATATTTAATAGAAATACTTCAATCGTCAAGTCAGTTGTACAGTACTTTGTGGAAATGACACTGCTCCATATAACAGCTTTCATAACTCCTGCCTTATATTCCTCATCAGAGAAAGAAATGCACTATAGACTTCTTAATGACTGACAAATTCTTCCTGTGGAGCTGAAGCCACTTTGTTTTCTAAGTCTCATTCTTCTTCAGCTAGGGAACGACTCTGAGGAATACAACAAAACTTAACGTTCATGATGAATTATCCCATCCATCATTAGAACTGTCACAGTGCTGTGGTGCTCATATAATATATCTTTGGTGTAAAGGCACCATCGTGGTATATTACTCAAAAGGTAGGTTCTTCTGAACAGTGGATTCAGCTTAATAAGAACCTTGCCAATTGTTTGGAAACATAAATTTCTGAAGTGACACCTTTGCCAGACCCAGTGCCACCTTCTACTCAGTAAACAAACTACCTGTTACATGAAAGGTGTGAAAACATGCTTTGGAATGCTACATATAAATATATCATAATGAATAACTGTACAATTTTAGAACTTAAATTTGATAAATCTATAAATGTAATGAAATTTAAATTTAGAGGCAAATACATATTTTAGAATTTATAAACTATCTTAATTTAAATGCATGTTGGTCTTTTTCTCCTATAGTAATTACTTATACACATACATAGTATCTCAGTGTAACTAAGAAATACAGCAAAAACACTTTTAAAATACATCGTTACAAAAAACCACACTACAGTTTTTTCAATATATACTATTCATTTTTTTGTCCTTTGAATATATCAGATCCATTGTATGTAATTCATTGTTTGATCTTATTAGAAAATATTGATTCTTCAAGATTTTCATGGAATTAAGACCTGTTACATACTGTTTATTTTACCAAACAGGCTACCCTAAGCAAACTGAAATCATCCACAGTATACATGACTAATTATCATTCCTACCCATGAATACAGGTAATAAGGGAATAGACTCAAGTCTTCTTTCTAACAGTTGTTATGACTTTATTAAGAAATAGGTGCTACTGAAAATGAATTACCATTTTTTCCTGTACACTCAATATTCCTTTTTACTACGAATGGACTTTTAGTTAGGTCCAAGCTATGCCTTTTACCTTCACTTAATTACTAACTACAAATTAAAGTCATTCCACCACCAAGAGTACTGGTTTTGTGCAGTATTCAATTTGATTGTGTTCTATCTCCTTCAGTATGTCAGATTTATTTGGAAAACTTTTATTAATAAAAGATTCAGAATGTCAGACACCAGTCAATAAATATCACATTCTTTCATTAAGGATCAGAGACCCGCGTAATGGAAAAATAATTTTCCCACCAAATTCCCTGTGGCTCCCTCACTGCCCAACGCAAGGTAGTCTGGGCCAGAGAACTCAGGATGCACCTCAATATAGGGAGCAACAGCTCTGCAGCACATAGTGCTTCCAAAGATACATTAATGAAAAGAAAAGAAGGAAACAGCCCCAGAAGTTATCCATGCCTATCTGTCTATCATCTATAGTCTCTCTTCTCCTTCTGTCTCTCTCTTTCTCAAATATCACAGATTTCTTAATGCCTTACCTAATTCTAATTTCTTTTCATAGTGTATCATGGGACATATATTGAGCTACGTAAGTGATTTATAACTTCCAAAAATGCAGTGATTTAATAAAATTGTTGAAAAGGGTGATAGATACCAATGCTAAACAGTCTTTTTCCTCCTTGAAGAATTTTTCAATGCCCATTCTCCTTTTAAAAAATAGTAAATGACTGTAAAAGTAAACAAAGGTTTTATTGTTAAATTCTAATAATTTCATACAGAGAATTTTTTTTTCTCTCAGACCAATGCTGTCCTTGTGTTCCTTTTAATAAGTGTCAATATATCCTTTGAACAATGTCCCAACATTTTGTATATTTATGTGACCACAAACCACAAAAATATTGACTTATTTATGTCTATTTTACATACTTCTCATAATTACAAAAAGAGTTTGGGTTCACTTGTTCTAATCATGTAACATCATTGGGTAACATATAAAATTTAAAAAGCAGTGTCAAGTGAAAAAAAAAAAAGATCACATATTAAAATGAAACCAATTTTAAGTCCTGAAAGGGAGAAACCTCTACACAAGTATAAACCTCATTTAAAATTTGACTACAGTCTTCTTATCAAGTATCATAGATTGTGTAGTATAAAGGCTTGTTAGTTCACGTCAGATGTAGAAATTTTGGTAGCACAAGAAAAACTTTTTTGTGGTTCTCATAAAAAGATGAAAAATTCACTGATAAATTTCTTACCAGCATTTCTACAAAAATTATAATATCTTTCTTAGTTTTTTTCTTATGTAATTTCCCAGTGAAACCTAATGAAGAACAATCTGGAAAATGGATACTTCTTAATATTCTCTGCTACGTTTCATACTTCTGAGCATCAAATATCCTTTGCTTCTTTCTTTCCACATATAGAAAATACTCTGAAATTCCTCAAGAGAGATAACCCACTCTTCTGTCTAAGCCCTCCACCTCAGAGCCAAGTTCTCTTGGTAATGAATTTTGTGCTGTGGGCATGGCTCCTTTTGGTCCACTGACCTATAAACAAGTTATCTACATAGACACACACACACACACACACACACCATGCAAAATGGTGGAAGGGTGATAATTAATGGTCTTTATTCAAAACAAAAAAAAAGAGAAGAAAACACTAAGATTCCTTTTATTCAAGTCAAAACCAAATATGTCTTTCTATCTAGAGATATATATCTCATTCTCAAAATATTATCTTTCTCCTTCACTCTCCACTCCAGCATAATGATATGTGAAATCTTTATATACTTTTCTTCATACCATCAAAGATGTTTAAAAATAATAGACACCTTTTCTGTAATTTGAAGAAAAATGAAATCATGTTTACTAATCTGTTTTTCATTGGTAAAAAAAAAAAAAAAAAAAAAAAACAAAGAGAGAAAGAAAGAAATCTAGTGCTTTTTCAAATGAGGGAGTTTAATGAAGATTCTAACCTAAATTGATCTTCATGACATTTCTGCCCAGTGATGAATTGAGAATATACCTTATAAAGATCTAAATTATTCTTAGATAACTTCTGAGATTCTGCTGCTACCTTCCCTGAAAGAAAGCAGAGAAGCAGCAGGAGGACAAAGAAAAAGAGAAAGAGGAGGAGGAGAATTCTCAATACAGTTATCCAGCTCTCATGTGGCAGAATATGAAAAACCTGAATATTTTAACCCAGAATCATAATCACCCACTTCAGCCATAAAATATAGCAGGAAATTTACAAATAGAATCAATCAGAGAAATGTACCCATAAAATCACTTATTTTGACAAGTGGTTCTTCCAATGGAACCAATTAGAATAAATTAGCTTTGAAATAAACCTGTTACTAACTATATGCTTTGAATCACTATGTAATTGGTAGAATAAGTCAATTTAATTTGAGAGTACTTATACCAAAAAAAAGACAAATTTAGTTCTAGAAAAATTAATCTAATTATCAATCTCTTATCATAAAAGTATCTTCTGTGCTAGCTTCTGCCTATAAAATCATGACAGTAGTTAGTGTCCCACAATTATGACCTTGTTCAGAGTAAGTGAGAGGCATAAATCCAAATCGTGGTAAATAATTTCCAATCAAAACAGAAAACATTAGAATGAAACAAGCCAAATCATAACCTATTTTATACTAATCCAAAGTTTTACTTAATTGGGATATTTTGCATTTTAAAAAATTATAAGCTCGCAGGTATTTTTACGCTTTTAGAGGTTGTAATTATTTCCATGGAATGCATATCTTTTTAATAATGGTTGATTAGCCTAAGTATATGGCAGAACTGATATATAGATATAGATATGTTTAATTGCTTTATAGTAACTTACTAGTATCACTTATGTATCTGTTCAAAGCTTGGGTTTAAAAAACAAAAAGAATGGATAATATTTTGCTATATTCATGGTGATAATGGATGACAAATGATTGTTCTTAGGAATTTTATATATCATTATGAGTTGTGATTCATTTTAATATCCTCTGAAAAGTATTTCCAGTATTTTCACAGTAGGAAAGTCAACTTTCTTATTGTCCTATCTTGGACACCGACACCCTATCCCCTCATTGTACTGTCAAATTATAGAACAATTCACTGAAGTAACTAAAAAACTTTGAGGCCAAATTTATTAAATATGATTTTTATGTTACACATGATACACAGTGAAAATTAGGTGGAGTTTTAAGACTACACACAAGTTGTTTTGGATGAATCTGTTATTTTGAAAAATATAAATAAATTATGTTTTAGTCAGTGTAATTAAGATTTACAGTTAGAGGAGAACAATTTTATAATGAAATGTCAAACAGTTAAATGATGTGTGCAGTGGAATCAAGATGACTTGTGTTGTAATTTCTTTGATAAGCATATATTTACTTAATGAATACTATGTGTCTAAGTTCTTTCCATATATTGACTCAATTAATTCTTACAACAAACCTATAAAGTAGCTACTAGTAGTATTAAGCTAATTTTGTAGATGAAGAAACGGAGACATATCGTTTAAGTGACTTGTCCAAGATTGAACAAACAGTAATTCAGTTAGAGAGAATTCAGTTCAGGCCTGTGGTTACGGAGACCATGCATTCTACGCTAGAATTATTCTCATAATTGATTCAGAGTGCAAAGTTTAGACTCTGATGGCAGGTACCCTAGAAAGACAACTGTCATCCCAGAATGAGAGAAATTAATTATGCTCAGAAAGAAATGGATAATCACCCTGATTCATTACGAAAGAAAGGGTGAGAGCTCACAAGATAATAGTGCTTTCTGGAAACCTCTGTGATGAAAGAAACTTAAATATCATTGTGGATAGAAAATTGTACTGTGTAAATTACAATCACATTATGAGACACACACTTTCTACCCTCATGTGGAAAGTGACAGTATGCATCTTTAGAGTAGAAGAATTAATGAACTTAATCAACTGAGAAGAAACATGTATTAATGTTTAATTGTGTATGACCTTAATATTTAAAAGTCTTAATTGACTTCACTATTTTTATTCATTCATTCAACAGAAATAAATGCAGCATTTATAATGTGTCAGATGCTATTCTAAGTACCATTGTTAACAGTGATGAAGCACATAGTTTTTCCTCTCATGGTGTTTATTTTGATATGTGGGGTGTGGGAATAAACAAGTTCATATAAAATCACAAAATAAACTAAGTGATTTTGAATAATGGTAAGTCCTATTAAGAAATGAAACAAGATGACTGAAGAGAAGTTTAACTTAGATTGGTTAGCCAAAGGCTTTATTGAGAAGGTGATATTTAATCAGAAACAGAAACAAGAAAATAAGAAGGATCCAGTCATGCATAGTTTGGGGACTAAAGGGTTTCAGGCAGAGGCCAAAGGTTTCCACAAAAGCAAAGACTATGAATCAGAAATGAGTTTGGAATGCTTTAGCTTCTAGCAGAAGATCAGAATGAATGGAATGAAGAGAGAAAGGCAGAAAGAGGGACAGGCAAGGAATCAGAGAGGTTGAGTAGAACCAGGGAGTGTTAAGGCCTTGTGGGTCTGGATGAGATTCTTGAGTTTCTGATTGTGACATAAAGTCATTGAATGGTTTGCATAAGTGAGTAAAGCATGGAATCTCCATTGTAAAACAATCACAAGAGGGATGGGCATAGCTTAGTGGTAGAGCGTGTACTTAGCATGCACAAGGTCTTCGGTTCAATCCCCAGTACCTCCAAAAAACAAATAAATAATTTTAAAATTGTAAAACATAAAAAATAAAACAATTGCCAGTTTTGTTTATAGAAAACAGAATCTTAGAGATATGAGAACAGGATTAAGGAGACTAGTTAGTGGCTACTGCAGTAATGAAGATAATTGTTTAAGTAGGATGTTATATTAATATCCTATTGCTGCTGTGAGAAATTATCACAAATTGAGCAGCTTAAAGCTGTAAAAATTTACTATTACATAGTTATGAGTCAGAATTCTGAAATAGGCACCAAAGGGCTAAAATCAAGGTGTTAGCAAAGTATGTTCCTCCTGGAGGCTCTAAGGAAGAATCTGTTCCATGCTTTCTCCAGTTTCTAGAGGCCCCCCACATTTCTTGGTCCATGGCTTTTTCTTCAATCTTTAAAACCATCGGTGTGGGCCCATCTTTCTCATACTGCCATCTTCTGGTTGTTTCCCTCCTACCTCCCTCCTTCATGTATAAAGAACTTTGGACGACAGTGCGTCCACCCAGATAGTCCAGAGCAATCTTCCTCTGTGAAGGTTTACAGGTTAGCAATCTTAATTCTATCCACAATTTTAATTATTCTCTGCCATGTAACCTAAAATATTCACAGATTCCAGGGATTAGGACATGGACATCTTTGGTAATCCATTGCTCTGCTCATCACTGACAGTAACATTGTAAGTGGTAAGAAGTGGTCAGACTTAGAATATAATTTGACAGTAGAACTAACAGGATTTATGGATGCATTGGATGTGGAACAGGAAGCAAAATCTATAAGGAAAAATTTCTAAAAATGATATTATCATTTACTCAGAGTGAGCAGTTCATTATAAGAGGCTTGATTTTGGGGGGGGGGATTAAAGCTAGAAATACACATTTTGGAGAATTCAAGCTTAAGTTTTTATTCTTTTAAAATATGTTCCATTCAGCCTTCTACTTTGCATACCGTAATACTAGTAAATGGATTACTCTTCACTCTTTCTCACTTACTTGATTTCATAATAGTTGTTTTATGTGTGTCTTCTTATGTAAATTTTAATTATTTGGTGCTAAACAAAAGAGTAATTCAATTTGGAAAAGAGACATTGCCATCCATCACTCATGTGTTTTGACAATGTAATAAGAAATCTCTTACTTCATTTGCTATCTCACTCTTTAATAATACAGAGCACTCAGCACAATCCTGCTAGAAGGGTTGCATTAAACCAAGGAATAGATAATTACTCCTCTTACTTTTAAAGGGAAATCTTAATTCACTACATTAAAAAATGAATTTAATTCTAGTAAATGAAGCCTGTAGATCTTCTAAAACTGAAATTATCTGTAGAAAGGGGTCACTGCTGTAAGATTTTTCAAATAATTCACCCAATATGTAAATTCTAATATTATAATAACTAACAGCAAGTAAGCAATTTACATGTTTACAAATTTTATCCTTAACTTGGTTGAAGAAGCACATGGAAGGAAGTGGAAGGACTTTTTATGACTTTGATGAGATGAAAAACTGATACAGGGACCAATAATCAGTTTCATGTGTCTAAAATTACATTCACCAACTGACTTGACAGAACAGATTGAATAGTAATAGAAATAGTGTAGTCGTTCCATAAAGAATATCACCACCAATCATGGAATCCCAGAGGGCTTGAGGGACTATGAATCTGGATCTCTCAAAGATTGTGAATGACAGTAGATTGGGGGATTTGTAATTTAATGAAATATTTTTTAATTGACTAGTTACACAAAGCCTTCAGTATGGTGCATTGCCATGCTTTTCTGTATAAAAATTTAACCACCATATTGTCCTGGATATTGGCCATGTCTATAGGTTTAAAGTCATTTGACTACTTTGATTGACAGTTATTTTTTTATACCCTAACCCTAAGCCTAACCCTAACCCTAACATTTTGTTTATATAAGCTTGGCTGTGGATGATTTAGCTTCATAAATTCAACTATTTCCAAAGTATATACTATTGATTTTATGCAAATGTTTTCATTTTGTAAGCAAAACCAATTTAGAAAAATCACTGGTAACTCCATTTTGGACAGTTTTTGTGAGGAAAATACACTTCAAATAAATTATCTCAGTAATTGAATCTATTAACTTCACATAAGTTACTAGAGAAAGGGCAGTATGTAAATTTTTAACAAACTCTGCTCTTATTACTTACATTTGACCAAATGATAGCATTTTCATATTAAATATCAACATACTTTAATTACATACATGCACATAGAAGCAGTTTTACTAACATTGTGATTGCTTACTATTTCTGTTAAATGTGTTAATCAGATTCTCAGTGACTCAATATATAATAGTGAGTTCGTCTTTCACACAAAGTTGTGCTGGTCTGGCACCTCTTCAGGTCAGCTCCTTTCAAGCAGAGGTTTGGGGATCCTGGCTGCTTCCTTCTTGTGACTCTGCTGTCTCAAGAGCCTTTTTGGTCATCACAGCAGAGGAAGAGAGGCTGACAATGGAGCAAGAACATTAGCTCTTTAATTGCTCAGCCTGGAAGTGACACTTCATTGGATAAATTTCATTTCTTTCATCTAAGTGCAAAGGGGCTTGGGAAATATACTTTTCTTGTGTGTTCAGAAAGGGAAAAACGAAAATTGGTGATGCTCGCATAACTTGTTCTCTGCCTCAGTGATTGCTATGCCAGGCAATGTGCTAAGTGCTTTTCAAATATTATTGCATTTAATTTTTCCCCAAACACTAAAAAGTAAGCACACTTTTATTTATACTCTTCAGGTAAGATAACAAGGCAAAAAAATTCGGAAACTAGTAGCTCCTCTATGAAACGGGGAAGTTTTTATTTAAATCTAAAGCTATCTGAATTTTAATGCTAAATTTTGATGGAAGATTTAGTGTTTCAGAATATATACTTAGTTTTCAGAATATAAACAAACAAGTTATATGACTTGTGTACTTAAACAACTCTGCCCTGTATAAATTGGATTTTTAATACCTGTTTATTATTGGAAGCATTTTTTTAATTTGCAAATTTTGATGTGATTGCAAATTATATCAAAACCGATATCCCAACAGTTATTTTATAAACTTGAGCAACATTTGTGTAACAGTATAGTTATTTTAGCTACATAGATAAGCAATTAGTCAATTATGTTAAAGCTCAATTTTAATTAAGCTGGGTGTAATATAAAATAACCCATGGTAGAAAAATTGATTTAAAAATTGATTTAAAATATCTCAAAAAATGTGGAAGTGCTTTAAAATATTTTAATGGATCAGAATGAAGAATCAAAATAACTTTGCAAGCTGACTACAGAAATACCAAATTATTCACCTTGTACCAAAACAGCATATATAAAACAGCTGTATAAAAACAGCAGCAGCAAAACTCTATAAATTGTTACAGGAGAAGATAAACAAAACATTTTAGTTACTAGTGTTTCTCTAAGCTTCTGTAGCTGTATCACACTAGGTGTGTTAAGCTAAGTACTGATTTAAGGAAAGTGATGAATTCTATAAAATGTTCAATCAAAAATGCATCATAGAGTCTATGAGTCATAATTACACAAATAGTTAAATTTAGCAATTGATCTATGAGTATGGCTTCTTATATGGAATTTACTAAAAATACAATATTTTTCAATATCTAACATATTAAGCACATATCCAAGAAATAATTTTAATCATATCATTCAAAAATGCCAAAATAAGTTGGAAAAAATTTTTTTAAATCAATCATTTGCTCTTGCTAAAATTAAGTTGGTTCATTAATGAAGGAAAATACATATTATTGTTAATTTTTTTTAATTTTAGCTAAAGTCAGGTACTTACATAAAGTATTTAATCATGTTTTTGTATATAAATATCTGTACTTAAATTCCTGAAATAATGTAATATACAAAATAGTAAATGGCTGAAATTAAAATTTGATTTAGGTTACATTTATTGATTTAATTTTCAGTATAATTTTAATAAAAGCATACTTGATAATGGGATGAGGCAATACATTTTACAGTATGAAATTAACAAATGTAGTTGTTATTGATTAAATTAACAAAGAAGATGGTAGTGATGTTTCCAGTCAATTAAGAATTTAATCATGTAATTCATGGGTTAAGAACTCAGGGAGAGAAGAATCAGCAACTTCTTAGTTAATTTGGAAAAGTTGTTGATGAAATGCTTGTGTACTCTTAGGTCAGGTTTTGTTTTTATTATGATAGCCAGGGTTACTATGTGTAATGCTTTCTGGCCTCGGGATTTTTCAAAGAATTTTTCAGTAACCCCAGCCCTGATGTTATATAAACTTGGCTTTCTAGGAACTGAGGAGAAATGAAACAAACTTCAAAAGAATCTGTGAATCTGACTAGCCTCAGTATAGCCTCCTCCCTCTAATGCCAGGGCACTTGAATAGAGCACTTCCTCTACCTATTTTAATACAGTACACATTTCCAACTCTCTCAGGCACAGCACCTCTTAAAGCTCTTTCCCTTATAAAAATATATTTTGTATGAATTAAAGATATAAGGCCAGATTCTCATCTTTTGTGACTTCAGGGGAATACCTACTCATCAGACCTACTTAAATTGCATTTCCCTAGCGTTAAGAAAATGAAATTCTGACCTCTAGTAGTTTATTCTCTTGAGTGCTTTAACTTTTTCTGAGACTTTGTAATTTGAAAATCTTATTGTCCCAATTTTCTCTCCTTCTAAT
This sequence comes from Camelus bactrianus, assembly GCF_048773025.1. NCBI lineage: Eukaryota > Metazoa > Chordata > Mammalia > Artiodactyla > Camelidae > Camelus > Camelus bactrianus. The sequence continues at coordinate 79,810,089 of NC_133540.1, forward strand.
ATATTTCAGCTAAAGTCTGAATCATTGTTTCATTTGCCTTCAGTTTTATTCCTGGTTTTTTTGGCACTTAATCTTTTCTGAAATATTATTGATGCTCTGAAATAAAGGTTTGTTTGTTTTGTTTTGTTTTTCCTATTCTGCCCATATGCTGAGTATGAATAGGAGTAACAAGTAAAAGAAAATGCTAGATTTTTTTTTTTCAGTAAACATGGATTGCTGATAGATTTTTTTTTTTTTTAGAGGAAGAAAATCAGTGCCAGAAATTTTCCCTTTTTTCCTACTATGTCCACTTAGGCGTCAGACAAACAAAATATTTTGTTTATTTACTTAAATATGTATGTATATGTGAAGCACATAGTCAGAATTCAGTTGTTATTTAACGGATGATTAAACTGAAAAGATGAAAATATGGCCACTCATTGAAAAATATTTGTCTATCTTTTGTATATTTTTAACATACCTTTCAGCTAGAGAATTATCATGAACTGATTGATCTATCTAATTGATCCAGGTATCAAAAATACTGTTATGACATATACACATATTCTTAATTTGGGTTTTTTTTTAATTTGAATCCTCTTGGCCTCTGAATATGTCACACCTTTATGTAGCTACCTCTTTTTATAGATCAGTTAACAGGTTATTAACTCAATCTATTAAGTCACTTCTGTGAGACTGGTATTGGACTATTCTATCAATTTGGATAGATTACCAGAATAGAAAAGATACTTTTCCTCATGGAGCTTACATAAGAGAGATGATTTTAAAAAACACAAATGAAAAAACAATATAATATGGCACTAGTTAAGAAATACAACATACAAAAAAAAAAAAAGAGCAGAGTAAAACGCAGAAGTGGAATTTTAAATAGGAAGATCAGAATTAGATTTATTAGGAAAGTGATATTTGAGTAATGATTTAAATCAGTGAGGAGGTGATTTCTTATAGATATGTGGGAAAAAGAACATTCTAGGCAGAATAAAAATTCATTGTAAGTGTCCCAATGGAGGAGTATTCTCAGCAAATATTAAGTACATTGAGGAGGACAATATGACAACAAAGAACAAGCAGGAGAGAATTAGAAAATCAAACTGTCCAGAAAGAATGGTGAAGATCACAATGGACCTTGGAGGCACTTTATGTTCTTTGGCATTAGCTTTGAGAAAATGAAGATCAATCACAAGGTTTTGAACTGTGGAATAACATGGTCTAACTTATCGTGTCACTTTAAAAAAAATTCAGTGCAGTTGTTGTGTTGAGAATAGACTACAGGACACAAGGATTTCATCCATGTGGCCAGTTAGGCGATGATTACAGTAATCCCAGCAAGAGATAATGGCAACTTGGGACAGGGCTTTAGCAGTGGGGGTGGAGAGAGTGGTCAGATTCTGGTAATATTTTGAAGGCAGAGCCAACAAGATATGGTGTGAGATTAGCTTTGGAGTGTGAAAGAAAGAAGGTGTCAAGGATTCTTTCTTTTTTTCTTTTTTTTTCCTCTTTTTTGGAATAAAAAAATAAAAGGATAGAGTTGTCATTAACTGAGATGAAAAAGACAGTGAGATGAGCAATGGCTCAGAGGAAGTGAAGAAATTAAATATTTGATATGTTGAGTTTGAAAGTTTTATTAGACACCACAGCAAAGATGGTATGCAGACACTTGGAAACACATGTGGGTGTATGGAGGGGAAGGCTGAGTTGGAATTATAAATGTGCATGTTGCTTGTTTATTGATGGCATTTAAAGCCAGAGGCTTAGATGATTTCACTGAGGCAATGTGTACAGAGAGAAAAGAGGACCAAAGATGGAGCCTTAGGTTGTTCCTCCCTTAAAATACTGGGGAAAGGGGAGGAACCAGTAGAAGTTCTAAGATGAGTGAGCAGTGATATGGTAGGAAAACCAGGAGAGTATGTTAATATGGGAGCCAAGTGCAGAAAGAGTTTTAAGGAATAGAATGGAATCAACTTCATCAAACGCTACTGACAAGTCAGTTAAGAGAACTGAAAATTTGCCACTAGATTTAGCTACGTAGGGGCATCAGTGACCTTGTCCAGAGCAGTTTTAATGCAGAGATGCAGACACTATCTTGATGGGAATGCGTTGAAACGTGTCCTCCTAAAAGATGTTAAAATTCAAACCCCAGGGTCTGTGAATGTGATTTTATTTGGAAATAGAGTCTGTGTAGATGATCGAATTAAGATGAAGTCATGAGTCTGGGCCTTAATACAATATGACTGTGTTCCTATACAAATGAGAAATTTGGATGCAGAGGCAATCACTCACAGAGGGAAGATGATGTGAAGACACAGGGAGAATGCCAGGGAACACATGAGGGTACCAGGAGCTCAGGAGAAGCATGGAAGAGATGCTCCCTCACAGCCCTCAGGAAGAACCAATACTGCCACACCTTGACTTTGGACTTCTACCCTCTAGAACTGTGAGATAACAAATTTCCACCAGTGGGCCACCCAGTTTATGGTACTTTGAAATGGCAGCTAGTACAGAGTGTATGTAAGAACGTTTAGGACAAGAGGAATTGGAAAGAGATTACAGTCTATAGGTGGTAACTGTAGTGTGGTTACAAAAGATGGGACTCACATGGTCTCTCTGCCCTTTGGTGCAAGCACTTTCATTCAGTTCATCCCCAAACAAGTGTCTACTGAGTGAGGACTATGTGCATTCAACGTTGATAAACACTGCCATGGAGAGTGGAGTTAAGGGGCGTGTTATAGAGTTTACAACTCATTCTAAAACCAGCTCTGCTTGATGTGTGCTACGCCCAGCTCCCAGCATTGACTCTTGTCTTCTGCCTCTCCTCCCCTTGCTCTGTTTCACACTCCTGATCGCCTCCAGCTTTTCGCCATTGAAGCGTCCTCTGGTCTAGGATGTTCTCGCTTCCTTCAGGCCTTTACTTGAGGGGCATCTTCTCAGTGAGGCCTTTCCTGGCCAGAACTTTCCTAAAATTATAACTGTCCTTCTCCTTCCCACCATGGAAAGATAAGAAGGTAGAAATACTAGGCATAGAAACAGATCAGTAGAAGGCTCTTTGTACAAGATGGAGCAAGTGTGCAAATGAAGGTAAAAATATAGGGTACAGCTAGCATGATGAGTAGCTAGATATGATAAATAAGTAAATTTTAAATATACAAAACCATGCGAATAGACAGACAGGCAGATAGCTGGATTGATGTGTAACCAAAGCCTCTACACTGAAATCAGAAATGAGACTCTCTTTTTAATTCCTTAGAGTTCATTTATAAAGATCTTGTATATATTAGACCACAAAGGAAATCTCAGTGAATTTGTCTCTCCTGGCCATGCACCAAAGAGACTACAGAGGAGTGGGTACCAAGTACCGAGCACGGGACGAGGCAGGCAGCACCTTTGGATCACAACTACAGCATCTCCCTTGTTACTGCAATTTGAGAAGAGAAGCAGCACGGACCAGGCTACTGGGTGTCCTTTCTGCAGCTCCATATCTGTCAGCCACCCAGGCCAGAAGATCAATGGCCTCAACAGTGAAAAGGAAAGCTTCACTGAACTATTAAAAATTCTTAAAAAAAAAAAATTAATTAGTGCTGAATGCCAGAAAGTAATTGCTTTCCATCTCCTGTTTTTGCTGTTTTAGACTTGAAGTTCTGAGTTAGAAATGCTAACGAAACAGGAATTTTTAGAAATTGAGTTACTAACCACTGCCTTGCAATTTCAGGTGATTTCCCTTTAGCCACCTTTGGTGGGACAAAATTTTTGACAGAGTTCTGACGTCTTCCTGTTTCCATAGTACCCTTCAAAAGCCTGATCTATTGTCTGGAAGACTTTCAAAGGATAATTATTAGATTAATGAAAAAACTTTTTTGGCAAGCCTAGGCATTTACAACTATGTAACCCATACACCACCAAAGGGAGAAATTTGTCATAATTGGCATTGCCACTCCTCAAACACAGGGCAAGTTGTGGAAAAACTGATTATCTGGAAGGAAAAAAAATCCCAAACTCCATTACCACATAACTTTTGCTGAAAACACTAAGCTTCCTTTTTAAAGCTGCTATTTATAGACATATTAGTGGCTCAGGAAATGAAATTGTTTTAGTCCTACAATAGTATATAATTGATATATAAAGATTATGGTTTTAATACCTTTGTGTATTTTTTTGTCCTGAAGATTTGATTCTTTCCATTACTGAAGAGACCATGTGATAAGCAAGCTGTGCACATTTTAAGGCCATATTACTGGATGGTGGCCAGATTTCTTTTTCCCTTTGAGTGTTTCTGTGTTATTTTAGTCTTTTATCCGTATCATCAATTCTAGCCAGCATTTTCTTGTCCTTCTCCCTAGGCATTAAGCTAACCACAGAATAGGCATTTTAACCAAGGATCATATTTAGATGGAACTAAAATCACATCTGCCACTATTGTCTAATCCATAATGGTCTAGGTTAACCACCAAGAGAGTTGTGATTTAGCTTTTGGAATTTATCTATTTGATTTCTTTTTTGAATGATGTGGAAAGTTAATCAGTATTATGTTTATTGACATGATAATATAATTTTGCTTGTCCCTTAATGTTTTTAAGTGTGTTTTGGTAAGAAAAGAATGCAGTATATTTTCATTCCTAAGAATATATACTGCTAACCTAAATTTGTATAGAAAAATATGGATGGGGTAAAGGAAATTGGATAATAATCTCCCACTGAGTGACAGTTCCTCAGAAGGAACTGAGTTTATGTCTATGAGTTTTTAAATCAATGAACCCAGTGAGCTCTTCTTATTTAAGGAAACACAACTGTTGTACTGAATTCATACTTTGTAAAAAATTCAAATACCCATGATATCAAAAATGAGGAGATACATTAGTTCCTTAAACTCTGGTTGTATGCCAGGCACTATTTTAGGTACCAGCGATTAGAGAAGTTCAACAGAATCCTTGTTCTCATGGGACTTATATTCAAATGGCAGAAACAGAAAGTAAAGATGACATGAGATAAATATATAAGAAATACACTTAAAATTACTATAAAGAAGATTAAATAAGACATGATAAAGTGTTACTGCTCATGCAGACAACTGATTTGAGCTAGGCCAAGAGCGGAGGACCTGTCAAAGAGAATTATCTTTGAATTCACACCTCAGTGATGAGAAGGAAGAAAGGAAAGATCTGTGAGGAGTGTACTTCAAACAAAGAGAAGAGGAAATGTAAAAACTACTTAATAATTAGTGCCAGTTTATAGCAACTCAAGTCAGGACTCTTAAGCAATGACAGTAGTCTAATTGAAGTGGAACACTAAAACTACAAGCTGGAGATATTTACCTATTTGACTCATTAAAAAAAAAAAAAACACTAAATATCTCGCCAGTATTTTTCACGCCACAGGCTTTAGACCCATAAGAGTCTATGGTTTCAAAGAGGAAAAGATAAAGTATACCCTTAAGAGCTATAGAAGGAATGAAACCAACAAGTCCCAAACTGTGTAAACACAGAACTGAGCTTAACAAAATTTACAATACCTAGGAAATTTCCAAAAAAAAAAGAAAAGAAAATAGGAGCTGGGAATTAGAGCTAGAGAAAGGGATAAGATAGACGCAAAATATACATTTTCAAGAGTCAAGCAATTATAACAAAATTTGAGAGATTCCTGGGGGATCAAAAAGAGCTAAACCTAGAGAATAATAACCTTTATCTTTGCAGATCTGATTCAGATTGGAGATTCTTTTCCATCACACAGCAAATAAAATATTATCCTTTGGGATTTTGAAACTCTTCACTTTATGAGAAATCTGTAATGCTATTCTGGGTTTCCTGTTTTGAAAGAGATCAGGATAATTGCTGCACAGAAAAGAAATAAAAATAATCAGGACAAAAGACTATATAAGTAGTAATGAAAACTTGGAAGGAGAACTCAACTAAGTAGACAAGTAGACTACAAATCCGAGTAGTTAAAATTGTTGCTTCCAATTTTGAAGCCAAAGAAAAAGGATTAAAATGCAATCTGTTCCATGGTAGCATTTTCAGAAAGGAGGAAGAATCACAGTAATTTGGGAAAGGCAAAACTCTTTGAAGCATCAAAGTCTAAAACTCTTTTAATTCTTCAATTTCTTGAGTAATACTACAATGCTCAACAGGATCAATCATTCAGTATTTTTTTAAAAAGGTGAAATATTTCATATAATTCTTATACTGTTGCATTTTATATGGTTTTTACAGTATTTTTTGATGACAATCAAGAACATAATAAACATAATATAAAAATTTAACACACAGAAGGTATTTTTTTGTGAAGCTAAACTATCATACCTGATAATATTTGTCTTTCTAATTATCAAGCTTTATTCAAGGATAGCGCAAAGAGCGTGAAGATTGCACATCTTTCAGAAATTTTTCCTGAATTCCTTTCTCAGCAGGAGTTTTGATAAGAATTTGAGAGAAAATACTTTATTCTCTTTAAAAAGGACCTCAATTGCTAGCATTTTTAGGTGGAAGTTGAAGTTGCAAATAAAGCTTTATAAACATTGTATTAATGCATACTGAAATAGACATTCTTTTGTGAAAAGCTAAGAACATAAACAAAATTTTGTTATTGATTTTAAGGTAGTCAGGTAGTGCTTTTGTTTATATTTACTGTTAATGGTTTTCCTTTCTACATTTAAATCAGCAAGTGTCAGGAATTTATTTGGGTGAATGAAAAAAGATAGACTTTTAATAAAGTGGTAGTTCCACTTCTGACAAAATGTTGATGAGTGTGATCTATCTTTATGACTAATGTGCTCTCAAATCAGGTGTTTCTAATCCTCATCTATGTAACATAGATTGTACCAATTTCCAAGGTATCCTAACTTTAACTTCTTTATAAACTGTTCTTTATTGTTGACTGTTTTTCTGTTTTACATGGTATATCTGTGTGAATTCAGCCACATTTTTGTAAGTTTGTCTTATTTGAAAAGCAACTATCTGTCTTAGTCTTAGATAAGTGATATTTTCATTTGACATTATGACATCTTTCTGCCCCTGCTCTCTGAATATAGGTAATAAATGTTGGTTCAGGCCACACTGAGAGGAGGTTCCAAGGTTGATGCAGGATACTAGGGAAATACATCTGAGCCCAGTGCACGAAACAATGGTCAGATGTCAAATGAGACATCCTTAAAAGGGTACAAAAGTAATGGCAGCCAAAAACAATTTAAATGTGTCAAAAGTGAAGATACCTAACACACTTCGTAAACAAATGTAGCAGTATCATCTATGGTTTCTTTCTGGAAGCCAGAAAGTGTAGCAGATTCTTCTCCAAGTCTTGGGTAGCCTTTCTAAATGGATTTTTTATTGATATTTTACAAAACAAATTGTGGGAAATATGCTAAGTTAAGTAAAGTTAAATAGATTACTCTATAGCAAGAGAGTTGAGTTGTCTTTAAAATGCTAATACACTGTTGAAATCTCCAACAGGAGAAATATTAAGTGTGGCTTTTCCCAAATGGTATACTTCTTTCTTATGTGACATCCACTAATCTCATAGAACTTTATTGTTTCATGGAATATGGTTTGGGGAACTTTGCTTTAAAATACCAATTATCTTTCTGTGGGCTTTCTCTCGTGTGTCAACAAGTTGTGATTAGTAATTCCGGGAGTCCAGAGAGGTTTTCCATTCAGCTGTTTGTCATTCAGTTGACTGAATAAAGAAATTGAGTTCTTTTTTTGTGCATATAAAGTTTTGCATGAATATTAGGAAGCAGTCTGAAATGTATCAAAAGATAAAGTGAAAATATCCTCTTTCCTGATTTCTGATTCAGCATCCATTATACACAGAAGACTACCCTTTTCTTGTCTTTGAATGACAAGAGTGATCTCCTTCCCCTCTGGGCTTTTTAGTTTGCTGCAGCTTATATCATATGACTCACTTCTTTCTTGCATTAATGAGAAGTACCTAATTTTTGTCTTATATTTAAACTATGATAACAATTATTTCAGTGAAATTTATATTGGTTATTTCAAGATCCACAGTTTTATCTTATTATTCCAAAACTTGATTTTAATGGCATCTCCCATTTTCCATCTTTCTCATTTTAAAGAATGTTGCATAACACATGAGGCCCAATTCATAGCAATAGCTGCACATTGTTTTATATATTTGACTACTTCTGGACTGCTGTGTTTTCCTTATCAATATTACAAGTAGAAATGTAATTAATTTGTTTCACCATGTTTATTGAGTTAGTAGAGCTGTTTAAATGTGTCCTTTAATTTAACTTCCTAGTTAAGTCATTCTGGCATCCATAAGTAACTTCATCCCACAAAATGTGACATTTTACCAAATTTATGAATATTTGTATTTTCTCTATTTTGTGCTATTTTAAATGAGTATATTCTGATGAACCAAAACAATAATGAAAAATGTTGATAAATTAGCTTTTCTTTGGATTTTTCTTCTTCCAACTGCTTAAAGATTTACATAAATCAGTATTTTCTTTAAAATTCTAAACTGAAAATCTTTCATATTCAGATAAAAGGCATCTAGTCACTTCCACCTTTAATTGACACTTCTTCCTGAGAAATGGTTGATTCATTAATACATGTGCTTTTCAGGAAGTACAATTTTATTTTAACCAAGTTCTTCTGAGATATTTCAACAAAGTCCTTCTGAAAACACAAGTCTTTCTATAACAACATATGTTCCATTTCACAGCCTGTCTCACTTTCTTGGTGATTGTATAGATTTATTTCCTTCCAAGCTTGCTAACATGTTTTCCAAATAGTTCCATAGATATATAGAATGTTTCAATAGTTGTGTAATAAAAAAGTATTGCAAATATGTGTGTATGTATGAATTATATTTAAAAGATTTTTTTTTAATACAGTGTTATCTGGAAATGGAGCAGAATCTCATTTTCAGAAATTAGTTGGTGTCCAAACCCATTTGAAACAAGTATTCTCACTTGGAGCCATAGCTTGAAGGTAAAATACTGGAACTAAAAAGAACTGGTTCTCAAGGATAGTAAGTGAGCATAAACAGCCAATAAATCAGTCAAATAAATGAGCTTATGCACAATGAGTATCTTAAGTCAGAGATTTATTTATATTTGTATTAACCTAGTTCAGTAATAAATACTTATTGAATAAATGATTGAATAAATGACTAGATGAATACACTAAAAATGAACTTTTGTTCTCTCTTTATAGATATAGGTGGAGGTGTATATATGCATAAGTATACGTACCTATATGTAAACATTTGTAGGTATAAAATGTGGGTGCTAAATATATACATATGTATGCATATACAATTGATCCTTGAACAGCATGGGTTTGAACTGTGGGTCCACTTATATATGGATTTTTTTCAATAAATATACAATCTGCCCTCTGTATCTGAGGGCTCCACATCCACAGATTCAACAAACCAGTGATCGTGTGTTATGTCCACACCCCTGGCTGGTTGAATCTAAAGATACAGACTCCTGGGATATGGAGGGCCAACTATGGGTCTTCAGTATCCATGGATTTTGGTATCTCTGATGGAGCCTAGAACCAGTTTTCCTTGGAAACTGAGGGATAACATCATTGAAGATGACACCAACATAATAAATTCATATTTATCCATTTATTTATTCAAAAATACTTATTGAAAAATAATATTGAAAATTTATTCCATGCAGGCACATATGTAGGCTTAGTGCATACAAAATTGTATAAGATGAATATTTTGCCCTTACTATATTCCCAATCTAGTTTTATACATCCCAAAACACAACACACACACATACACACACACACTCCTACTATTTTTGCATGAAAATGTCTTTTCAAGAAGAGTGTATTGATAGGAAGCTTAAGCGAGCATTCTGCCCTTAGAGTAAATTACAGGAAGACAATGCAACAACTTTAAAAAATGCAAAGTGGATAAAAAAATCTCCATCTCAACCAATGTTAAAATGAAACCTGTCTGGGTCCTTGTGATGCTTTAAAGTATATGTGTAGCCAAGCAACATCCTGCCTCTCAGGATGTGAGCAAAATTTGTGAGTACTGCTGCTCTCTGCAGAATATAAATCCAGACCAGACTCCCATTGACAGGACAGATCTAAAGGAATACAGGAGATTCATTAAATTCTCAAAGTCCTTCCCCCTGTCTCCTGACATTCTCAAAAAACCTACTGGGAACTTCTGAGGTTAGTTCCTATTCAAGTTCACCTTAGTGATTTTGATACATTTATCAACATTATTGCTAGAGATTGCATTGAAATTCCATATGATTGATTTTTATCAGATAATAATGCCATTTTCATGAATTTTATGGAATCTAGATAATATTTATTGCCTCTTAATAGTATTTGCAATAGAAGTGCTGAAGGCACCATGACACCTTTGTTAAAGGCATAATGGAAAAAGGTCACACGATGACTAGTGTCTCTGACAGTTCTTAAAATTTTAACCCAAGTAACTGTCTGATAGCTAGGCTGATCTCTGACAGCTGCTATGATGAGAAAGGCCAGACTCTGGAAAAGGATGTATAACTGCTCTCCAGTGGCCTTCAGGCATAATAGCTTTACAAAGCCTTATATGACAATTTCTAATGGTCAGTTTATATGTAATTTATACACTCATGCTGTTAGATTTTAAATGTTGATAGTTTCTATAAAGCAATAGTTGCACTTTACTCAATGTAGCTTCTAAAATATGATTATTTCACATTTTAATAATAAAAACTTTGTGAAAACATTATGTACATGTTTGCTTTCACACTTGAATTAATTTATCTTAAGTGTAAATAATAGAACTGAAATTTCTGTGATAAAATATAAGTATATTTAACATTTGGACAGATAGCAACATGTTTCCTTCCTAGACAGTTGACCAGGATTTACAAATTCACAAGAGTGTCCAAAAAGGTATTTTTTCCTATACCTTTGCCAAAAGAGCTTTGGATCAGACTTTTCAAATATTTTCCAAGCTATTAAGTGAAAAAAAAATACTATATACTTCTAAATGTTTATCTAAAGAATGAGATATTTTCATATTTTATTGAACATTTATAATTATGTTTCTATTAACAACATTTTAATGCCATTTGGATAACTTTCTATTCGGTTACTAATTTTTGGTTACAGTTAAAAAATGATAAACTGCTCCACCTACCTTTTCTATATGAATGCTACTTGCTGAAGAGACAAAAAATAAAATCATCATCAACAAAAATCTGCACACATGCACACACAGACAAATCTACCAACTTCTCTTGAGGTGGAAACTAAAGATGATAGTGGTTTGAAATTCAAACTTCAGAAATAAAGTACTTTCAAGGGAATAAATAGAAGGCTTGTGGGAGCAGTTTTATTCATTTTTTTGTTTATGAACTCTATTAGTAAAGAGTTTCAGAAGATTAAGCAGGGAAATACACAGAAGGATACTCTTTCACTCCAACAGAACTGCGTAGCTGGTATGATAGCAAGATTCTGGGGACCTAAGTGAATACTGTATCCTGTTCTCCACCTACGAGTCTGGAAAATTAGAAGATTTGACAAATATTCTATAAGAATATTCATTGGAAATTAATATAATCTGTCTACTAGCAAAAAATGGGTCATGATGAGCATCTTCAAATGGACATTTAAATAAAACACTCATAGGAACACCAATAAAACTACAGCGTTTTGAGCATTGGAGTACAACAACTGTATTTATATTTTTTATTGAAGTATAGTTGATTTACAATATTGTGTTAGTTTCAAGTGTACAGCAAAGTGCTTCATATGTGTGTGTATATATATATATATATATATATATGTGTGTGTGTGTGTGTGTGTGTATCTTTTTTCCAATTATTTTCCATTACAGATTATTAAAAGACATTGAATATAGTTCCCTGTACTACATATATATCTTTGTTGTTTATCTATTTTATATATAGTGATGTGTATCTGTTGATCCCGTACTCCTCTAATATATCCCTCCTCTCCTTTCCCATTTGGTAAGCGTAAGTTCTTTTCATGTCTGTGAGTCTGTTTCTGTTTTGTAAATAAGTTCATTTGTATCATTTTTTTTTTTTTAGATTCTGTATACAAGTGATAGCATATGATGCTTGTCTTTCTCTGTCTGACTTATTTCTCTCAGTATGATAATGTCTAGGTTCCTCCATGTTGCTGCAAAGGGCATTATTTCATTCTTTTTATGGCTGAGTAGTATTCCATATTCTTTATCCAGGCATCTGTTAATGGACACGTAGGTTGCTTCCATGTCTTGGCTGTTGTAAATAGTGCTGCTATGAACATTTGGGTACATGTATCTTTTCGAGTCAGAGTTTTTGTTTTTTCCAGATATATGCCCAGGAGTGGGATCACTGGATCATATGGTAACTCTATTTTTAGTTTTTTAAGGAATCCTGTACTGTTTTCCATAGTGGCTGCACCAGTTTACATTCCCATCAACAGTGTAGGAGGGTTCCCTTTTCACCACACCCTCTCTATTATTTATTATTTGTAGACCTTTTGATGATAACTATTCTAATAGGTGTGAGGTGATACCTCACTGTAGTTTATATTCTTGATATATTCCCCTAGCAGTGTAAAGAATAGTGAGACAAGGATATATATGGAAAAACCTCCTAGGATGGTTATTACAGTAACTCAGACAAAAAGAAATGTTAGAGATGCTGAGGTATTAAAGGTAAATATGGAAAAATGAGGACATATTAAACGTTTCTAGACAGAGTTAACAATATTAGGTATTTGAAAGGCTATTGGGTGGTGGAAATTAAGGAAAAGGAAAATATCATTGAAGATATTGATGACATTCTGGGATGAGCTATTAGATGGCTTTGATACTACACTGATACAGGTACCCCTGGAATAGGGGGAAGATTTTTGTATTGGATTGTTCTGAGGTTAGGAAGAGATTATAAAATTGATTTTGGACAAGATTTTGAGTTTCTTGTGAGACATCAAGGTGGGTAATTGGAAATCAAGTCATATACTTGGAAATCAGAAGAGGGCTCTATGAGAATGATATACATTTCTAAATAATAGCCATATTGATGTTATGGGATTAGATGTGATCACTCAAGAAAACTGTCATGTAAGAAAAAGAATGGCCAAGGATAGAAGAACAATAAAATTTTGGATACAGACAGAAATTAAGAGCAAGAAAATGACCTGGATGAAGTTGGGAAGTTATCTATGAAACAAAAGAAAAACCAGAAGATTGTGGTGTCACACAGCCCAAGAAAAGAGAATTTTCAAAAGACAGTATTGTCAACAGAAAAAAATAAAATGCTTTTGGAAATTTCATTAGGATAACTGAAAGGATTTCTTTTTTTTAAATGGAGCATTATGTAATCATTCTTAAGTTCAGCAAAACAGGTCTCAAAATTCTTATCACAGTATGCCTCAAGCCAGTGGATAATTTCTAAATTATTTTGACAATAACAATTATGCAGAAAAACATGTTTATTACAGCTTCTTTGTCCTATAATTTCAAAAACAATTGAAAATATTTTAGAGATGCAGGGAAATTTAAAATATAGTATCCATACAATATTTTTGAAAATCACTGCAATACTGGTAATACTGGTACAAGAATCAACAGAAAGATCAATGGAATGATGTACATAGACCTGAAATAGTCTCTAATATATTTAAGACTTCAGAATATGATAAAAAGAGAAGTCAGCAATGAATGGAAAAATCACACATTCCTCCAAAAATATTGATATAATATTTGATTATCTGAACAAAAAAATCATCCCACTATATTGCAAAATAAATTTCAGGATAATTAAATATTTATTTGTAAAAGTATCATAATTCAATTCAGTAAAGAAATTTAAGTAATTCATTAAACAAATTAAAAATTATTACTAGGAATAGAATAAATTTCCCTCCTCATTTCATAAAATTACTGCTGTATTTGAAAGCTGAATAAAGAAACTCAAGAAAATTATAAATTTATATCACTTAGAGATAAATTAAGTATTTGTTTAAAAACCACAACACTATATTACAAGTAATATTTCATGATCAAATACTTTAACTCAGAAATACAAAGATCATTCAATATGTTGTATTTACATGATCTAAGTCAATAGACCAAACAGAAAAAAACATATTATTATATCATGTGTAAAAAACAATTTCTGATAAAGTTCTTTTATTTAAGAAATATACTCCTTGTGAACTAGGTAGTGAAACAATTAGAGTAAACCCCAAATCAAAAATCATAAATCAGAAAACTGACGATTAGGACTATAGCAAAATTAGAATCTTGACCTTTAATAAAGATTACTAAATACAAACAAAAAGAAGACAAACTAAATAAGATATTCACAATGTAACTAACAGAGCAGTTAGAGGAACTCCTGAAAATTCACATAACAAGATGGAGCTGGAGGACAAGAATCTTTGTGGACTAAAGGGCAAAGACGTGAACAGAAATCCACAGAGAGGGACAAACAAAAGGCAAATAACCATGTAAAGAGATGGCCAAACTTATTAAAATTAGAGAAATACGAATGGGAGTGACAATGAATTAGAAATTTCCTCCCAGAAATTTGGCAAAAATAAAACATCTGAGAACACAAGTAGAGGCGGATATGTGAGCATTCAGGAATCTTAATCCACTATAGATGTAAGTGCTGATTGATATATCCATTCTAGGAGGCAATCCAACAATATTTAGACAAATTAGATTTAAAAAATGAACTCTTTGTTTCAGATTTCCTTATCCTGGTTATGTATGCCAAGGAAATTCCCACACAAATCTACAGAGATAGATACAATGATGTTCACACACACTATTTGAGGTAGTGGAGTTTTGAAGGCAATCTGGTGACTCTTTATGGGGAAATGGATAAGTAAATATGTTGGATGCACATTAAGGAATAATACAAAGAAGTTACATAAGTTATATAAACTGTATATAATATGTATCTCACAAGAACACATTGAAATAAAAAGAATATACATTAAAAGAATGGTTTCCTAAGTAGAATTGAAAAGACTAGGAATATATTCACAAAGACATATTGCATACACTAATGCTGCTATATTGTCAAGAACTCAGAAGTATTATTAACTCAATTCTCTGTACCTGAAATTTTCTCTCTCTTTAGATAGCTATAGTTTAGAAAATTTTCTAAATATAAATTAATGAGAGAAGTTCTAAAGAAAATCACTGATAAATTTGACTGTATAAAAATTTATAAGCTGTCAGAAGAATACAAATGACAAACTGAAAACAATCTTTGAGGTAAATGTAACAGAAATAGATTTAACTACATTGATATGTAAGTTTTTACATATCAGTAAATAAATACAAAGTTTCTCTCAAAAGCATATATATATATGACATCAAAAGCCTAGTCGCATGCAATAAATATAAAGGCCAATAAACAGATGAATGGTATCTTATCTCACTCAAAGCCATACAAATTGAAAAGTGGTGTCATATTTTTTCACTCAGCAATAATAAAATATAGAATTTCTATAATACTCTGTGCTTGCTAGAGAGTGAAACAGAAATTAACTAATAAACTATGCAGGTTGTGGAATGGCTATATCAAGCAAAAAAATCTAAGAGATTCCATGATGATCAAAAATGAAGACAATCAAAATTGTGACATGAAATTTCATCAAATGGAAACCAGAAAAAAAGAAAGTCCTCATTTCTCTGTAAGTAAACAAAAAGCTTGCTGAATAAACATTTTAAAAGTTAACAGTCTGAAGATTTCTAAAATGAGCAATCTTGAGTTATTCCTCATGTCTGTTCACATGCTAACTGAAGTTTCCAGGAGCTAAGTCTTACCCAAAAAAAAGGCTGATATGGAGAGCATGAAGCCTCTGCAAAAAGCTTACAGGTAAAGAGATGCCCAACCCATAAAGGGCTCATAAAATCAAATGTTCAAAGTTTGAGGACTAGCTAGTGAATTGGTGAAATGCTGACAATACATGAAGTTAAAAATATCAGCATTAAAACAAAACAAAACAAAAAAAACAAGACATTGTCATTATTTCCCCAGTTATTTGCTTGTCTAGTCATACCAAATATTAATAATCATTATCACTGAGTGGTAGGCTGATGTTTAATTTTTATTTGCATCTCTGTTAATTTCTTTATTTTATAAATTTTCAACCATGTACTTATATTACATTTATAATCACAAATATATTTAGGAAAATATTTTAAGAAAAATTCACTCACAGAAGTCCATGAGATGAAGAATGCCGTAAAACTTGAGTGCTGTTAGTTGACTTATGTTCCAAATTTGAAGCATCATCCAGTTCCTGTTTGTGCTGGGGATTAGGTGGCCTGGGGAGGCGCTCTGGAATTCAGAAAGTCATGAAATAAAAGTTGGACTTGGGGAACAAGGGCAATGTTTACGTTTATAAATTATCTGAGAACTAACACCTTTTTAAATTTAAAAAAACTTGAAAAAATGTTTTTACAAAAATGTCAATGTATTTCTTTTTAATTTGTGGTTTTAAAGTGTTATAAAAGAAGACTATAATATCTTGAGACATTAAAAATAAGAGAAACACCAAAGCTTTGCTAATAAGGCAGGAGAGTAGTGAGTGACAGGCAATTTCAAAACCAAAATGATTTCATCTTTTTCACATGGTTCTCATAGCTTCGCCACCAGAAAACTGTCACATTTTCAGAGAAGCCCCTAATTTAAAAGAGTTCCTGCCAACTTCCTTCATTTTGTTTTATTTCACCTGACAAAAACAGTATTTACCTCATGTGATAGGAACAGTTTCACAGTAGTCATTAAGAAAACATAATGAACAGAGGTTGGTGGCAAAACACTTCATTATTGATTTTTGGTCATGTCTTTTTATTGTATTTTCAGCTATAAACTCAGAATATTATTGGAATTTATAAACTGAATAGGCTCCCTAGTAAAAATTATAATACTTACTAATATCTCATAAACAAAATTCATTGTATTTTTCAATGAAACACATTCCTCAATTTGAAAATCCCAAACCTGAATTCAGTACATTATCAACAAGTAGCATTTTCTTTTAAGTCATTGCCCTGCTTCCTCCAAGTTAACTTCAACTTTTTGTTACCTGTTATTTCACCTTTCTTCGTAAATAAATACACACACACACACACAAGCATATATATGTATGTGCATATGTATATCACAACCTATATTTCTGTAACAATACTGCTAGTAATCAGAAATGGAAAAAATAGCAATATATTTTTTATGGTAAATGGTTAGCTAAACTGAAGCCATCAACTATAGATGAGACATATTCTGAAAGATAATGGAAAACCTGAATTTAGTAAAAACAATAGAAATCTTAATATATTTTATCTGAGTACTTTATCAAACCAAATTAAATTTTGTAAGATCGCTTGATAGCCAAAAAAGCATACTACTTAACTGTGTTAGGGATATCTTAATGTTCATTGTAAAATAATTTTGTGGGATATTACAGGTTACAAATGTTTCATGAATGAAGATATTTGGAAATGTGTATTTAAATAATTGAACTCACTCATTACTGACTTAAGAACTTGTCAGAAGATTTTCAAGAACTGGAGAGGTTCTGGTCTTTTACCTTATTTGCAAGGTGACAAGTTAGCGCTACAGTTTCATGGATGCTAGCAGAAGTCATAAGATTCCTGGGTTAGCGACAAATGACTTTTTTACTTACAGCACAGCAGGCAGCATGAACATCAGCATATTTGCTTCAATTCTGCTCCGCCCTCGTGTCCCATCCAGGCAATATGAATGCGCCCAGAGGAAGCCAGCACATGCAGTGGGTTGCTTCACAACAGAGGAACCCTGAGTTTAGGAATCTCAAATCTAGCCCTTTTTTTTATTTAATTGAAGTATAGTCTATCTTAATGGGTAGTGAGCATACTTCTCCTTTGCTCTTATTTTCCAAGGCTGCTCACTATATAAATATACTTGAAAATATAGTCCAGATTAAAAGATATTTTGTACCTCCCCCTATAAAACATTCAGAAATGCCATATCCCTTGAAGAATTGCCTCCTAAGACTCTTTTAAAATGTTTATTTGCATTGTGAATCTTTAGGGTGTACTAGGATTTCCCAAATCCAGTTTGAATATGAAAATTGTGTGTGTGTGTGTGTGTGTGTGTGTTTAAAACCTCTCTTGGAGGATGTAGAAATCAAGAGAAAATTGAAATAAATCTTTTTACATTTCATATGCTGGTTAAGATTTCCAGTCAACTTGACGTTCTCTTACCACTGAATTTTTAACTATTTTAAGGTATAATAGGAAATTGAACCTTTTTGTGAAGTTTCAAGTATTTACTTAGGTATAATGGCCTGTGCTTGAATCCTAGCTCCAACACTTACTATTTAGGTATAGGGAAAAAAAGGAAAAAATTCCTAGAACTTAAGGGTTTTATCTGCAAAAATTTACCTTGTGAATTCATTTCTTTGATTAAGTAAAATAATGCATTTAAATAATTTAATGTTTTGCCTCATATATAGATATTTTATATAATTGTATTAAATATATTCCATAGTATTTATGTTTTATATTATTTTATAAAATATTAAAATTGTAAATAACTAACATAAGTCTAAAATTAATTAATATAGAAATGTAAATTGGATCAAGTGAAAACCGAGATAATCAGTGGATATACAGAGGCACACACCACACACACACCCACACACACACACAACATCATTGCAAAGTGACAAATACCAAAGAAAGCCAAGCAAATTTTAATTTCCAGCAAAGGTCAAATACAAGATAAGAACATCGAAAATAAGAACCAAAATAAAATCATTTAATCTTAAATATTTCGTAATATTTGCTTTTAAATTGTATGGGTGTGATCAGAAAGCAAAGTTGTTAACTGGTCCATCATACATCATACAGGTCTGGAAGCAAAAATAGAGATATTAATATTCCTCTCAAAAGATGTAAGCACAACTTCTAAGGAATGAGACTGATGACATTTCCTTCCTGATCTAAATAGTTGCATCATATGCCCAAAGCTCTGGTCCTTTTTTCCTGTTAGCTCATATTCTCAACAGTTTATGAACATAATGCCAACAGTCAAGTTTATACTTTTTTTAAAAAACATAAATGCAGAAACTTTATTTTTTTAATTTTAATTTTAATTATTTTTACTTTTTATTGAAGTATAGTCAATTTACAATGCTGTGTTAATTTCTGGTGTATAGCATAGTGATTCATTTATACATACATACTATATTCCTTTTCATATTATTTTTCATTATAGTTCCCTGTGCTATACAGAAGGACCTTGTTCTTTATCTATTGTATACATATAGTAGTTAGTATCTACAAATCCTGAACTCCCTATTTATCCCCCCACCCCCTTTCCCCTTTGGTAGCCATAGGTATGATTTCTGTCTGTGAGTCTGTCTCTGTTTTGTAAATAAGTTCATTTTTGTCCTTTTCTTTAATTAGATTCTGCATGTAAGTGATAGCATATGGTATTTTTCTTTCTTTTTCTGGCTTAGTATTCTTTTTACCTAGTAAGAATTAATATTATGATGCATAAGAGCCACAATTATGTCAAACATTAATTGTTTAGAAATGTGTTGAAATAATTTAAAACTAGAAAAAATACTCTTCCTTTATTAAAATCTAAACAAACAGAGCAAAATGTTTTGACCAAATTTCTTTCTTATTTGTTTGTTTGCTTGTTTGTTTGTTTTTAACTTATTTATTTTTAAAATAACAGTGGAATTGAACCCAGGACCTTGTGCATGCTAAGATGTACTCTACCAACTGAGCTATTACCCTCCCCTCCTCAACCAAATTTCTTTTAAGATGCATGGGGCTTAGATCAAAGTTTACTTTAATGATATAAGAAGAGCAGCATCCAAGAATAAAATTCAGACTTAATGTGCTCATTACTTGTATATACTCAATCATTTTACAGTAAGTTTCTATTTATATATAGTAATAGTTAATACAAAAAGAAGAGCTTTTTTCCCCCAATTTTTACTGTCTCAGCTTACTTATTTTAATAAATCAGCCAGAGTTAAATATACATATATTTTTTCCATGCAGTATTTTTCTTAAAAATTCATGTAAAGAAATTGGGCTAGAAGTTGTGAATTGTTTAAACTACCAAAGTGCCAAAATACCTTGGCACTATTGCCTTTGTTAATGAACTTGGCATAAAGATCCTCCATATGAGATATTAAACTAAGGTGTTTTCTGTAAAGTCAAATATTCTTACTTGTACTCTTTCCAGATGGCCTTCTGCAGGCCATCATTTTTCAGCTGTCCATGAAACAAATGGTAGGCCATCTATTTGTTTGGGAATTACTTTACCAGAATCATTAAACCCGTGTTGAGGGTAGCAGTATGAGAACTCTATGAAAAGTCTGAGCCGTGTTTGGAGATGTTAATGAAATATTTGACAGGGTAAAATGGCTTAGAATAGGGAGTATCTGAGAATGCAGGAAAAGCAATTTCTCAAACAAGGCTTATTTGCCTGATACATGGCATTAGTTTAGTTAGATTCAACTTCTGTTTAATCCTCTACAGGTTCTTGAATATTTTATTAATAAAAGAGAAATCAACCATAAAGCTTTCAGTCAAAATTATGTGTGGAGCATTTTTTGGATACTTTAAAGCAATATCATAACTAAAACAAGAATAAATAAATTATTTTTAAACATAAAACAGTGAGAGAAAATCTGATATGATGATTGCAGTTCTAAGGATGTGTGTTTTTGGTTATTTTTTAAAGTTTCTGCTAAGTGCATATAATAGATATAGTACTTCTAAAAAGTAATTAATTTTATAGCAAGCATGTGACTTTTGGCTCTAGAGATAAGGTGGTCAAGTAGTTAGATAGCTGGAGACTAAAATTTCTGAAATGTAATATGGAATATGGTTTCTATTTTCTTAAATATCTTTTAGACTGTGTATATCTATCTATCTGTGTGTGTTCATGAGTGTTGTATGTGCTCAACTGCTATCATTCACCCTATTTTTCAGCTTCATTTTTCTTGGAACCTGAGTTAATAAAAGGCTCTGTAATAATTATATATGTTAAAGAGCATGAGGGCTTAATTTTGTCCCTGTGCAGTTATAAAAAAGTAATATGGCAATATTAACTGAGACATGGTTGTGTACCGTATCAAAATTAGTGAAACAAGTCAGAACTATAGAACCATTGCCTTAATCATCTTCATTTTCTAAATAACCTGGTTAAAGTGAAAAACCAAATTACAGTTGAATACTCTTACACAAGAAAAGTATCCATTTCTTTCGCCATCAGTTGATATTCACTATCACTAGCCAAAAGCAAAAAATATGAGAATCTAGAAAAAGAGCTTTTCTGGTAAGAGTAATCAGAGTTCAGAAAATAACTGGGCATAAACCACCAAATCAAAACATAAATCAAGTTGGTACAAACATATACATTAATTTGTGTAGAATGGAGACTGTATGGTGCGTTTGTTACAACCTTGAAATTTCTTGTATGTGATCATGTGTATTCTCCATACATTTATTGATTCAAAAAAAGAAATCTGTTGGATACCTATGGATAGGAACTATGTTAGGCTTTAGTGATACAATGGTAAGCAAAACACTAGACAAATAGGGCCTCTGTTTTATGGATAGACTAGCAGAAAAACAGAAAATTAATATGAAACAAACATAAAAGTTCAACTATAAAATACACTACAATAGAAAAGTAGATGGTTTTGTTAAACTGTAAGGCTAAAAACCTTGGTGATGTCTTCCTTGAAGAACTGACAAATAATTTGAGATCTTAAGTATGGCTAGGAGGAACCAGACAAAGAAAGGAAGAGCAGTTCATGAGGGGAGAAAATGTCCCTAAAATGTTCCATATTAGGAAGCATTGTGGTGCTTGTGAGAAAGTGAACACCCTTGTGACCAAAGTGAAGGTTGGATACAGAGATGGAGAGGACAAGAGAAAGAAAGGTGAATGGCTCACCAAGAAGTAGCCTGTGTGCCATAGTAATGATTTTGGTTTTCTGTCTTAAAAACAAGTAGAAAATAATTAAAGGCTTTAATCAGGAAGTCAAGTCATGACATAATCATATCAATTAGATTTTCATCCAGAAAAAGATACCACTAGTTCCATTCCAGAGGCCATATTGAAGGGAGGAGGTTGAACAAGTCAAAGTTGTGAACAAGTTTGCAGCAGTCCAGGTATGAACTTTGTGATTGTGATGGATGTGGAGAGATAGAAAAAGATTTGAAGCATACTTAATGGGTAAAAAAGAGATTTGGAGCATGGGATGAGGTGAGGAATGACTTACGGGTTTCTAGTTTTTACAGTTAGATGGTGGTGCTAATCTCTAAAATAGAGAAATCTGGGCTAGAGTGATTGGGTAGTAATGGGGGAATATGATGAGTTTACTCTTGGAAGAAGTGAGTTTGAGGTGTCTTTCAAATATCCAAGAAGAACTATCAGAGAGTTAGGCAAATATACAGGTATGGTGTCCAGAGATGACATCTTGATAGAGATTTAAATTTGGAAGTTATCTAAGTATAGTTGATAATTAAAGCTGTGAGTAATGATTAAAGTCCCCGGAGAGGAAGTATAGGGGAAAACAGTGTTGGACTCACTTAAGGAACTTAGACATTGGAGAGGAAGAGACAAACTGGGAAAAGATATGAAGGTATGTGATTTAAGAGGTAGGAGAAAACCAGGATAAGAGAGGATTGTGAACAAAGGTAAATTGATGAATGTATTCAGTGTTGCTTGGAGTTAGAATATAATAAGGCATGAAAAATGTCCTTAGAATTTAATGATATAGAGATCATAGCTTAGTGATTCTGAAATAGTAGAAAAGTGGGGATGAAAACCACATGAACTAAAAGTGTTAGTTTGGGTATGTTAATATTAACATTCTGCTCAGAGAATTAATGCTTTTACTATATAATTAATATAAAGTATAATGTGAAGTGGGAAAATTTTCCATCTCTTCAGCCATAAAAGGGTTCTTTGAAGATGTTTACCATTTAAAATTGATCATTCTCAAGTATTCTAGGCATATGTAAGTTTACGTGGGAAACAGCGTAGCATGATGATAAGAATCTTGGCCTTGAAGTTATAACACGCCAAGTCTAAGTTAAACTTCATTTGACCGGAAGTATGCATCTTTTGTGAACCTGAATATCTTCCTGAATAACAGGTTTAATGGTAATAAGTAACTCATATC
Organism: Camelus bactrianus; assembly: GCF_048773025.1. Lineage (NCBI taxonomy): Eukaryota > Metazoa > Chordata > Mammalia > Artiodactyla > Camelidae > Camelus > Camelus bactrianus. The sequence continues at coordinate 79,833,248 of NC_133540.1, forward strand.
TTAGGATTGTTTTGAAGATTCAGAAAGGAAAAGGGACAGGAAATATGTATTATATAAAGTTAAATGTAAATAATTTATATAAGACATAGATTGATCTTATTGTGTATAATAGTATTCTAAATAGAATCTCTACCTCTGGTCTTGCTACCCAGTATTCCATCCTCTAATGGCTACCCACTACTACCCCCGTCCTCCCCTCTGAACTTTAGGTGTTGAATAAAATGCCTATGTCTTATGTATCTTCGTGTCTCCCTACAGTGCCTAATGTAATACTTTCAACATAATACAGCCACAAAGATGTTATTTAAATCCCAAAATAATGAATTAGGTAAATTTATTGTTTGTAATACATTCAAACATACCCAGAGAGCTTCTGCTTCAGTGCTGCCATGTCTTACTGTGTTCACACAATAATTATTTTTCTCACTAGCTTTTAGAAAGCATAATTAACTGAAGTAAACAGTTACAAAGCAAATCAGTCAGTATTGACAGTTGCATTTTCAAAACCCATGGAATCAGTGTCATCAACACATTTATCTGAAGTCTAAATGCCAACAAACTGTTATTAAGTACCTTTATTTGTTCTTTTTTTTTTAAATGTCCTTTCTCATCTTTCCTAGCTGCTTTGTTTTCTCCTACTGTCTCTACCTTGAATCAGTTAAGGATGGTCATGTTTCACTCAGCGCTAAAGGATATACACAGACTTAGCTTAATAAATACCAAGTTGAAACCTGACAGGAATCAGCTGTGCCCCTCTCCAGATTGATGGGCCCTTTCCGGGAAGCTTTAATGTGCACATAAAATGTCAACTCTCTGAAATAATTTGCAGAAGATTAGTTCCATGGTGATTCAATTTGATAAGAATGGGTATTAAAAACTACCTCAGTGGACTTATTTGTACTAGTCTGGCTTATTGGTCATTTCCACAAAGATCACTGAAGTGTAGATGATAAACTAGCAGGAGGAAGAGCTCTCGAGCCACCAGCCCCCAACCATCCCGACCTGCCAGCCTTCTGGTTGCTGAATGTTTTCAGTTTGCTTAACATATATCTCTGTTACATTTATGACCCGTGATTCAGATATGCAGCTATCACTGTGGGCCTTTTGGCCTCGAATTATAGCACCTGAATTCCAATTGTCTTCATCATGTTTTATTTGTTTTAAGATGAGAGACCTATACTGTTATTTGTCATCTTAAAAGTAATAAGCTGGAGGGAAATATCAAAGGAGAAAACATTATTGCCTGTGAATGGTGGAATCCTCGATAATGTTTCTGTTTTGTTTCATTTTTTGGCCTAATTTTCTTTACTTTTCAAATTCTTTGGTCATCAGGGAAAAAAATTCAAGTGGAACACATTTAAAATGATGTATGAATACTGATATATTAGCCAAACAGGTCATTTAAAATGCCCATAAATAGTAAAACAAAGAATTCTCTCTAACCTAGAAAAGATCCACTACCATTTAGCTGAGACGATGCATGCCATCAAACCATCAAACTTAATATATGAGAAAAAGTGTTAAGCAAGCAGACACATAAAGAACATTTACACGTAAAGGCACATAGGGAATATTTATCACAGTGCAGTAGCTTTTATTCAGAAGATCCAAGGATCAAAGGGTATGCTTTTCAAATAACACTTACTGATATTTTCTAGAGCTGAGTTTTTGTTAACCATTTGTTTTCACCGTCTAAAGTCTTTGGAAAGAGGCTCATATTCATCCATTTTACTCTTTTTCTTTCCTTTGTGCTTAAGAAGACTAGTTTATATTCTTAAGACATTCTATTTTTATTCTTCTTTTTGCAGCACTATTCTCTTCAGATATTTTCCTACTTAAATGTTAGGAAATAATATTGAAATAGGTTCAAGAAAATCAAATAAGCTGAACTACAAAAAGAGGCCTTTTGTATGTCAGTATCCAATACTGGGTGACAACACTGAGATAAGTTTGAAAATTGCTTTTTAATACAAAACTTAATGTAAAATAGACAGACAGCAAGTTCCTACTGTATAGCACAGAGAAGTGTAATATCCTGTAATAGCTTACAATGAAAAAGAATATATTTGTGTATAACAATCACTATGCAGTACGCCGGAAACTAGCACGACATTGTAAACTGACTATACGTCAATAAAAAATAAATAAATACAAAACTTAGAAAGAGTTATGATGGCCATTTACAAAATCTTGATGGGGATGGGTACGATGACAATGCTCTTAGGTGAAAATATTACACAGCCGTATATTCACATACTCATGCAGCTGAAAGCTACGTAAAGGGAGGAACCCTGTTCTTAATCCATGTTTACTGATTGTCTTCTTAAGTACATACAGTAGAGATAGCACCCAAATGTTTTTGGATTTCTCCACTAAATCTCTGCCAAGAGGCAGGAGAAGCTCAGTCTCTTACAAGTGGTACTTCCATTACAGCTTTAATACTTCCCCTGAGCCTCTGTCCGCTCTCACGGTTTCTGGGAAGAGCCATTGTTAATTCATGCTGCACCATCCACCTCTGAGCACTGCTGCTGCCACTCACAGTGTGATGCCATCTCTCTCACGGTGCCACCACCACTTCAGCCAGCTCCACGTGTGCCCTCCCACAGTGCTCCACCCCTCAATGGACCAGACACAATTTGGAACATTGGAGCCAGAAGCTAATGATTATTTATTTTTTCTATTTTGATAAAGCTACTTTTACCCCAACCCAAATTCTACCAAATTTTTGGTAAAACCACTGTTGTATATTTAAATTACAGATGACTTTTTTTCCCCTAGTAACTACACGTTGAGTTCATAAGGTGGCAAACGATGGATGGATGGATTTGGATGATAAATGACATAGCACTAAAGTCATTTCTCTCCAAACCTGACGCTCTCTTATGGAGTCAAGTTTGAGCCCACTAAGTTCATCTTTACTTAAGACAGTTATAAAGCACTTAATTTGTGCTAAATATTGTTCTACAAACTTTATTAACGTTAACCCATTTAATGCTTACTACAAATCTAAGAATCAGGTAGTTAGCTCATTTCACAGATGAGGAAACTGCAGCTGAGAAAGGTTAACTTGTTCAAGGTCATGCAACTCAAAAAAGAGTCAAGCTTCAAGTCCAGACATGCTGGCTCCTGCTCTGTGCTCTTAACTGCTCCACTGAGGCAAGCTGCCTCTGTTCTCTTGGAAAGCAACTCAGTATCTCATGTAAACATACACCTGGTAACCCTGATCTGCCAGTTACCATACATTCCAGGTTAGTCTGAAGCTGCAGCCCCCTACAGAGACATCACGCCCTTGAATTGGCTTCAGTCATAAGGTACTGACTACATACATTCATCAGTCCTTATTCTTTTATTTTAAAGCTGAAGCAGTTGCTCAGATGCATACGTATCATCTTTCTTGTATTTCTGAACATTCCTCTTCTAATCATATTATCTTGTTTTCATACAATGCTAGACAGATAGCTTAGAATAGAATTTAAGAGCATAGATTTTTACAGCCAGACTATGTGGGTATGAATCCAGACTGCTACTTTTTGTGTGACCTTAGGCAAGTTACTTACCCTTTTTGTGGCTCAGTTTTCCCATACGTAAAGTAGGGAAAATAATAGAACTTACTTATAAGGTTGAAATGTTAATTAAATTATTTACAGTATGTAAAAGCACCTAAACAGTGCCTAGCATGTGGTAAGCATTATGTCAGTGTGTAAGTTATATAAAATTTATATAGTACTCTACCATTTTTTATGCTGTTAGTTTGACCCTTGCTAATTACAGGACAATTATTACTAATACTATTTTTTGCAATTCTAGTGGTGCACAAAGAGTTTGTTCCCTAAGTCTCGTAAGCATAGTTAAAAAAAAGTAAACGAACTACTTATTAAATCCATTTACCTATACACATGGTTGAGAAGAAGCTAGTTAAAAGGTAAAGAATTAAAAATTGGATTACAGTGCGGTGAAGGGTATAGCTCAGTGGTAGAGTACATGCTTAGCATGCATGAGGTCCTGGGTTCAATCCTCAGTACCTCCATTAAAAATGTAGATATTAAAAAATTAAAAAATAAGAATAGGAAAATAACACAAATTTCTCTCAGTTGGTTATAGCCCTAAATGTGTAATTTCACACAGACTTTAGATCTTTTTCCAATTATGTGGGAAGCACACCCACTAAATTACAAATATTTACAAGGGTAAAATACTGATGAGATATTGGAAATTTTGATGGAAATTTTTAACCTTCTGGCTAAATGCACACATAGACCAAGAATCAAACTTCAAACAAAACAGATCATTGCCCATATTTCCATGCATTTTAGCCACTTAATATGTAATAGGTTGACTTCTGAAATGATGGGCCAAGTAATTTTTTTCATAGCAAATATAAACATAGGTATAGAACACCTAATTTTTGGTAGAGATGTTATTATTGAGTGGTATTTTAAAACTCTGATAAAGTAATAGGATTTGATCACATGTGATTACTAATGTGCTCACAAACTGAGGTCAAGTGTAAGATGATTAGCCGAGTTATATCTAATATTGTCATAATCCTGTGCTATTTAGAAATGTCAATGGAGCAGTAACTTAAAAAAATTGACTCTCCATTTTCTTATCTTTCTTTTAAATGTCATACCAAAGAGCAAAACAGATGTGGGCCAGAGGGTATTTTGAGTTGTTTTCAGGCCAAGGTTTTTAGATGCTGAAATCAGTTTGTATTTTGGCCTCATTTATGTGATAATATACCCCTTTATTTCAATGAAACATAGAATGCAAAAAAGTTGAAACAGATCATAAGCGAGAAAGATCTACAGAGGCTGACAGTGAAAGAGATGAGAGAGCTTAATGCCTCCAGTTCTGCTTCCCGGGCCCCTCAAGCTCCAATGTCAGTTCTCCAATATACATTCAACTTGATGGACTGGTGGAAGAAATTGTCCTTTTGTATGTCCTTTATTTTTTCAAGTCAGTCAACCCTTTCAGATTCAGAATTCAGATTCATATTCAGCTACTGGCTCTGGGAGTTTCTGACATACATTTACCAGATTTCCACAGGGTAATAGAATTCCCTTTAATCATGCAACAATGATTTATTGAAATACTAATAATTGACAGTCTCTGTGCTGGGCTCTGAGACAGTCTATATTATAAAAATGCTTATCTACAAGTTCACAGTCACAGTCACCATAATAACTTCATGTCAGAAATATCTACAAGATACAATGGAAGCTCCTGGGGGAGGTTCCCAGTTCAGAGAGGGTCCCTTGAGAAGGAACCTGGAAGAAGGAGAGACAATCCATCTGAGGTTTGAAGTATTGCCAAGAGTTAGTTGGGAGTCTGAAGAATATAAAATCGACCAACACGTGCTTTGGAGCAATTGAATCTCAGTTCTACCAACAAGTTGTTAACCTTGGCAGGGGTACCATACAGAGCTGTACAAGGTGTCCGTTTTACAAAGGTCTCTGGTCAAGAAAGCAAGTCATGGTGAAAACCAACCAAAGCTTTACTTACTAACCCACAGGTCATGGAAAAGCCTGAGGCTGCTAACCGAGGACATGTTTTTCTAATTCACAGACACAGTAGGGGTAAAGACAGACCTGAGGCTGGATTAGTAACTTAACCTCACTGGCCCTCAGTTATCTAAACTGAAGGTTATACTGGCAGCTATTTCATAGTGTTGTCAGGATTATGTGAAAGAATTCCTATAACGTGCTTTGCGTGTGCCTAGGAACAGCACAACAAACAGCACTGTCGTCACTAGAAAAGATGAAAGTGAGAAGATAAACATGGATAAGAATGGTTCCCAACACCAGTACGCTTCCAGATCGAAGTCTCGTAATGTAACAAAGAAAAAAAAAGATAAAATATTCTGAGATATGGGACAATCCTAAACATGAACTATATCTGACATCCTGAATTAAGAATGTTACTTTTCACTAGATGAAAAATTTTCTTTACTTCTTATATTTATTTTTTTACCTTTTTCCCACATTTTATTTCTTCATTTCACTTTCTATTTCTTCTCCTTTTCCCTTTACATCCAGAGTATAACAGCAACCTACCAATTTTGCTCATGATTGTTGCTAATAGCAACTAAAAAGCTTTAAAGCCCAAAAATATCCATATGGTTAGCCACTGAACTTTTTTCTGTAGATGGCCTTGAATCCGCTAATAAATACATATTTTAACTTTCATTTTAATATTTCCGAAAAAAGTTAGAGAGAATATTTTATCATATACTTTGCCTCTGCTGATTATGTTTCTTCCTCCTGAGCTACTCAGACCTGTACTAGTGCCAAGGAAATGACTCCTTTTGATTAGAAAATAAATGGAAATTGAAGATCTGTCACAATGTATCCAATAGAATTGCACAAAGCAAAATAATTCTTCAACTCTGTGATGAAAGGATGAACTCCCTCTGTGATCATCACTTCCTAGGATTGAAGAGTTCATGGTTGTGTGCCTTGAAATTAAACTGAGTTCGAAAGTGTGAAAGAAATTTTTTTTTTTGCTGTTAATCTCCTGGGGAGAAAAATACCTGAAAGGACCGACCATACCAGTTGGATATTTGGATTAGTATGCAGCATAACTCACTAGTAATAAAGTAAAAAAATAGCAGTAGTTATTAATAATTTCTTATATAATTATGTTACTCAGAAGTCCATAAAATAGAAATTATGATTTTAGTCTATGTGTTTTGATCTTTAGTTATCTGTTATATCATTATTATATTCATGTTGCTGAGCATATATGAAAACCTCTTAAATATATTACTAGAGACCACAACAGATAGCAATTATGGTGATTTTATGTAGAATGTTAAATAAAAATAACAGGGAATTTGGGAGCAGCTTCATAGTAAATTAAATGGTAAGTGAAAAAAGTATATTTTTTAGGGAGCTTCGAAGAATTTAATGCTAAGATAAAAAAAACAAAGAACTATTCATCAAAAACATATCATCATGGATGGAAGATTACACGTGTCTCCTGCAATTTTTCTGCAATGGAAAATACAAATCAGTAAGAAACATATAAAATCATAATAGCATGAGAATTTAGATAGTAAATTATGCCTTTATTTTATAACAGTGAAAACTTCTCATCAAACCCAGAACTGTATTTGAAATCATTATTAAAAATAGAACGCAAGTCCCTAGTTTTGGTATACAACCTTCTTGCCTTTGGTCGGTCAGTGTTTCAGTCATGCTATTTTGTGGATCTATTTCAAATCAGCATTTACCCAAAAATAATGTTGTGCCAATTATTTATCTCTTGTTTCTCAACTTGAATACTTTTTCTTTCCTTTCTTCATTTCCCTTACTAATTTATATAAGGAATATTGGTCAATTCTACATTGCCACCTCTGAGTTATGTGATATTCCAGTAGGATTATAACTAAACAAGAAGAGGAAGAACATGAATACTATGACTGAGACTAAGAGATGAGTACCATGACCCTTGGGAATTTGCATCTATTCTTCTGGGGGAGAGGGTGAGAGAGACTTAATTGTACCAAGGGAAATTATATTTTGTTAGGTGGAAGCATATTGTTTCTATTTGCCATATAGATTCAATATATTTATAGGATGATATATTCCAATGCTGAGTAGTTAAAAGAATGTATCGATTATTTGCCAGTTTTCTCTCAGCTCCAAATAGAAGGTAACAAAAGGAGACTGGAGTGCAGATGGAGAGAAGGACCTACTTCTAACTCTTGTTTGCCTCCCCTAAGAGCATTGCCCCCCCCAAGAGCATTGCCCAGCAGTAGTTGTTTCTTCCAACAGCCACAGGTGTTCCTCTCCAACCTTCTTTTGACACTCAGAGTGAGTCTCATCATTCTTCCTTCATGGGTACAGCCACACACAAATCACATTTTCTTCTCCAGGATTTAAGTTCCAGGTTATTGGTGCCTTTGCTCAGAGTCTAGGATCTGACAATCTAACCTCTTCCTTCTGTTCTCGCAGTTCTGCCGTTTTGCAGGTATTATCTCTGGGCTATTTCTGTGCTCTCTTTTTGCTCAAACAGCCTTCTAACTGCTTTATAACAAATTCTCTATATTAAATATCTTCCGTTGAACCACATGGTATAGTTTCTGGTTTCCTGTTGGATCTGAATTAATGTTGAAATCAAATTATCTTATATGTCAAAATATAGTTGACTTTTTATTATAAACCTTTACTATACCATAAATCCTGCATATACTTTGAAAATCACACACAAAGTGCAGACACGGTACCCACCTTAAAATTACCTTAAATACTGAAGTTCAAGTTACCTCATAATTTTATATGGAATCTTGATATTTGGATATGTGATGGATTTAACTATCTGTTACTCATAAAGAATTCTCTCAAAAGAGAAATTCTTGTTAGAAAATAATTAGCTAAATACAAGATTTCAACTTTAAAATAAGTCAAAAATGAACAGAAAACATCACATCAGTGACAATATTTTGGAAACAATGTCATTTAAAGTGAATATCTGTAAAAATTCTCTGAAAATTATCCTCTCTTCACTTGAAATACTTTGAAGAAAATAAAGTGACAGGGGAGTCACATTTCTTAAAAATGTTCTTTGAAGCAAAAATGCAACTTAATTCTATGAATAAACTACTTTGGAGAGCTATTGAGTCTTTAAAAGGTAGACAAATCCAACTAAAAGTAGTAGAATAATGAAGACTGAGATGTTGCCAGGTGTCAGGAAACAAATCAGTATTTCTTGAAATATTTCACTAATGTATGATGAGGAAACTAATGGACAGTAAAATAACACTATGTGTTATAAGTAACAAAAATGCATGAAGCGTTATAATTAAAAAGAGGTTCTTGGATTTCACTAATATCAAAGAAAGAACTGATACCAACTACACATGACTTAAGCAACAACAACAAAAACCTGTAGTTGATTTAACAGAAAGCACAGCTATTCTTATAACAATGACAGATGAAACAAATTACATTGAAGGACTTCCAGCCATGGCAGAGGAGTGGCATGGTCACATTAAACTGCTTTCAGATAGTAATTATGAACATTGGATAGAAAGTTTAATGCTATTAAAAGTTACAAAAAAAGACCCAAGCTGAGAGAATTGCAATTGAAAGAATTAATAGTTTCTTCCTTTTGTGACTTTGCTAGAAAGTATAGCACCCCATTGGTCCACTAGCAGCAAGTTATGAGTATGGGATTAAAAGTGGTATGCACAAATTTATAAATTAGCCCCATTACCAACATAATTTATGACTATTTTTCTACCTGTATCTACTCTAATTTGTACACTTGTACGTTTGATGATGCAACTCACATTAAATTTTTTTTTGGAATAGTTTAATGTGTAGATAATACATACACGAATAGCATCCTAAGTATCTCAAAAGAACTAATGATGTGAGTCCGTTCACATCAAAAGAAGGTGGAGGTCACGCGCAGGGTTGTTATGCTTGTCACTAGTAAGAATACTCATTATGCCTCATTAAAATGACGGCTTTTCCGGTCTTTTAGTGGTCCAGTAAGTAAACCTGCGACAGCACCTCAAACTGAAGTAGCTCTGTAACTGACTGAATTCATCACTCCTTCTTCCCTGAGTCACCCCATCTTACACCACCCATAATGGGTTTTCTCTACTAAACTATGTAACTCCATTGTTTTCAAACAATTATTCTAATCACTCAGCTTTATTATCTGTTAGCCATGCATGCTTTCCTTCAAATATTGTACCCAAAACATCACCCTTGTGTCTTTCTATTTATATATCTATTTGTTCTTACTTATTTTAATTTAGCAAAGAACTATTTATAATCTCAGCATTTTGTGCTTTAATGATTTCTTCTTAAAATGCCAATTTTCTCTGAAAAAAAACCAATTTTCTTCTGTTTTAAAACTTTTACTGACTTAAGAGTCCTCCCATGGTTGCCCAATGCATATATAAACTGCTACAAGATTAACTCTTAAAATTAAGAACAAAAAGTTTGCTTTCTATTTTAAACTTTTGATGTTTCAGTTTATCTATTATTTACTACCTGACACTTCCAGCCCCCTTCTAAAAATTTCCAAACTCTATCCTGACTCTAGGAAGACAACAATAAAGCCTGTTTTTCCCAAGCCGAATCTACTTCTTCAGCTTAACTTTTTTTAGCTCTTACTCATCTCTCCTAACAAAACAAACAAACAAAAAATGTTCTCCAGGTTTGGGAGGCCTTTCTTCTTCCGTTATCTGTAATAAAGCAGCATATTTTCTCAAAGACAATCTAAATTCTCACTTTCTGTGTCACCCTGTATCCAGATTCTTCAGTCACAATTATAATCCTATAGAATTTATTTTCTTTCCTATGCATTTGATTACTTAATTGCATGTAGTTTTATGGTTTTTCCACTTAACTTAATCATGCTTCTCATCTCTGTTCCTTGGTGAAAGCGCCTAAATGGAATTTTCGGAGGTAATCTTTTTTTCATTTACATATCCTCTCACTGATTAGTAAAATGCCCTATGTATAAATAGTACCTAGCAAATATTATTTGCAAACCCTGTTCTTATACACTTTTAATCTAATTACTGCTAACAACATTTGACAACAACTTAATTCATTGTTCAAGTGTTCTTTAATTGTACTTATTTGGGATGGACTGTCGATGAATATTTGGAAATAATTTTTTTAATCAAAATTATCAAATGAAAATTCACAGTAAGAGATCTTCCAAATGTGCTTTTGGGGAAAAAAAATTACCATATGGTTCTAACAACAACAAAATCCAATTCCAGACAATTTTGTGTGCCTAACAGATTGGAGTTTTATCACAAATATGTTGGTTAGCTAATGAATTCATTTGAGTGTGATTAACTTCTGGATTGTAGCAAACCTGTTTATGTATGAAATTATGGTTTGGAATGATCATCACTTGTTGGCTTGTGAATCAAATAATTTGGTTTGTATATGGAAAATCCAATGTGCGTATGATATGAATGCCACTTGTGAAAATATAATTCATAGGAAATGGATAGTGTGAATTTGTGGTGACTTTGTAAATTGGCTGACAGCTTATTTTGTGACATATGCCCAGAGGAATGCTTTATGTAGCCCATAAAAGAGGATTTTAAATCCTAAATCTTATTTTATCTTATTTTTGATTTCTTCACAATTATTTGAAATTATTAAGGTGAAGGAATAAAGAATTTCCTAAGAAAAATCCTTCATCTTAATAATTTCAAATAATTGTGAAGAAGCTTTTTGAAATAGTTCTTTATTAATCTATGTTTCTACATGTAGAATGTTTGTAATATCTGCATTATATGACTTTCAGGAAGTAGTAGTAAAAGTAAGAAAAATCTTCAGTGTGTTGAAATCTGTGCCAAACTGGGTAAGAAAAGGAAGGCTTTGAGCTAAGTATTTATGAAGACTTTTTTTAGCAATTATTTTCTTTAGTTTCACCTATAAATGTCATTTTGGTTAGTTAATTAGAAACTTCATATTTGTAAAGATTCAGAAATCTGGGAGTATAAAAGAATAGCAATCCTAAAAAATTCTGACAGAAAACATTTAAAAATGTTTGACTTGATGTTTCGCTTTTAAACTAATTATAAATCAATAATAAGCATAGTGTATGAATTATTGTAGTTTCTAACACAAGAACTCTGTTTTACTGTAGAAATACATGTGTTGCCCATAGCCACTGAATACCTTGCTTTGGTATCTTTTTTCTCTCCCATGCTTTGGTTTCTTCTTTTCTACTAGTATTGACAGTGAAGTGATTCTATCAGAGTATCCAAGATACACCTTTTTGTAAGAAAGATGTGACAAAGCAAAAGTGCTTCAACCCATTTTCATATAAAAGAAAAAAAGAAATTTCAGTGCTGTGTTTTTACCATGCTCATCCTAAACCCTGCCAACCAGCAAGACCCAGGACGAGCTAGAGGTAAATAATTTGGCAAACGTTTATTGAGTGCTTATCATGTGCCCAAAAATCTCCTAAATTTTAAAATGGAAAAATACAGTGAATGTTTACTTACATAGTTTCCAAAGGTAATAAATAATGTCCCTTCTGACTTGACATCTTTCCTGGTATGTTCCCGATAGGGCCACCGACTAAAAAGGAATATATTTCATATCTAGTATTAAATCAGAGAGCTGCACACTGATTTTGGGAAAAACACAATGTGTGTTATCATGGAATGAGTTATAATATTTTCTAAATGATATAATTTTAAATATTAAGTATCATTAGTACATAGCTTCCATTTCTTATTCCATTTACTGAATACCATTTAAACTGGTGGATTTAGAATTTTGTTCTCACTTGGAAAATTTGGGTTAAAGGATATCTCAGTGTGTTCAGAAATATATATGACATAAAAAACAGTAAGGGGTCCATGAGTCTCAAGGATTATGAGAATGTGGCTTTAAAAATAAGTAAGGTTTTTTTTTTTTAAAGATTTTAATTTTTTGGAGCAATTTTATGGTCACAGCAAAATCAGAAGGAAGGTACAGAGATTTCCCATAGACCCTATGCCCCCTCATATACACAGTCTCCCCCATTATAAACATCTCCCAACAGCGGTATATATGTGTCTATGTTAAAACTGGTGAACCTACGCTGACACATCATTATCACTCAGTCATAGTTTACATTAGGGTTCACACTTGGTGTGGTACATTCTATGGGTCTGTACAAATATATAATGACATATATCCATCATTATAGTATCATACAGAGTATTTTTACTGCCCTCAAAATCCTCTGTTTTTCAACTATTTGTCCCTCTCAACCCCGTGCCCAAGCCCTCACAACCACTGATCTTTTTAGTCTCCACAGTTTTGCCTTTTCTAGAATGTCATAGAGTTGGAATCATAAGGTTTATAGCCTTTACAGATTGGCTTCTTTCACATAGTAATATGTATTTAAGCTTCCTCCATTTCTTTTGGTGTTTGTTATTTCATATGCAATGTTCAAGGAAGGGCACCCTTTTCATTGAAAATTTAAAAAGAACAAAATAGGAGAATCCACATGTGTATTCATAAATTCTGATGGTGCAAAGGTGATCATGGTGATAGGACAATTATGCTAAACTTAATATTGTTCTTTGAGTCCTAGGCTCTCTTTGCTCTGGGCACACTCCCTCAGCAAGAGGGAATTTTCCAGCAGATTGCCTTCAGACTTCATCTGCACCATCAGCTATTCTAGGTCTTCAAGCATCTGGCCTTCAGCCTGGAGCTGGAACATCAGCTCTCCTGAATCTTCAGCCTGCAGAGTTTGGACTGGTCAGCTTCCATAATCACATGATTAATAAATACCTTTCTACATACACACACATCATATTAGTTCCATTTCTCTGGACAACCTAATATACCTGCCTTCTCATTAATATACATTCCAAACCTGGGATCAATCTATTATCCATATGTGTGTGTGCATATATGAATGTGTGTATATATGTGTGTGCATGTATGTGTGTGTGTGTGTGTGTGTGTGTGTGTGTGTGTGTTTGTGTGTGTGATTCGTGATAGAGATAGAGATGCTAAAATAAATATAACCAGGATTCTTTGAACAACTCTGCCTCTAGTGGCCTGGGGGATTTCAGGCTTTTTCCATGTGACAATGCACTGTCATCTGTGAATACTTAGAATTGGTAAATTGTCACAAAGAAAGCCTGATAGAACCAACCTTAAGCCATTCCATTCCCACGAGCCAATTTAAGTCAGTTATAACAAGGAAATGGAATGAAAGCACACAATGTTCCTTTGTCTTTGTTTCCCACATTATGTCATGAGAAATTCTTTCATGCCTGCCACGTTGTGATATCTCTAATGATGAATAAAGAAGCCAGGCCCTTAGTGATGCAAATGAGAAAGGAAAAGTTGTAATTAGATGTCATCGTAGTCAATCATCTTAGGCATAAAGGAGGGAGGGAAGTTATCTCAAGGGGGAGAAGCAGTGTGTCCAGATTGTGTCCATGGAAACACAACCTCTTTTGTCTACCCCTCCTCAAACATAGGGTCTGGAATCTAGGGTCAGTAACCAAAACTGTCAAGGAAAAAAACTGCATCATTAGAAGACAAGGAAACAAGGGTCAGTTGTTGTATTTTTGTTGTATTTATTATCCCATGCTATCTAAGATAGGGAAAAAATAAATAAAATCACCTTGGTAAAAAATATTGCTTTGACTGATCTGCCTCTTAGCTTTCTGATGTCTCTTGAGTTACAACTGGCAAAAGAAATCGATTTTTTGTAGAAATTTTGGCAAAATAAAAGACCACTTGACTAACATTGCCCAGAATTCTCTTACAACAATCAGCTTATCCTAATTCTAAAGATAAAATTTGTGACTTTAAGGTATTAAATAACGTGTCCAAGGTCACCCAGCATCTCAGGGGCCATACTGAGAACATTTGATTTCTGAAGAAGTCTGATTCCAAATTCCAGGCTTTCTCAATAGAGTACACTTTTCACTCAACCACTCTCTGTTTCTCCCTGCTGGAATGGAAGTGCCATGGGGCAGAGAATGTTATGTGCTTTGCTCACTGCCACAGGTCCAATACCCAGGATACTACTTGACATATAACAAGAATTCAAAAAATCTCTCTTTAAAGAATATATGTTCAGTCCAGTATGAAATGGCTCACTGGTGTCTTTCATTGTGTGTGTGCGTGTACATGTGTATGCACACACACACACACATGAACATATAAGAGAAACACTGTTCAAGCTAATAAACAGAATATGCTCTGTGGCCTTTTGTTTTCCAATCTGTTTCATTCATATTTTTCACAGGTAAATTGACTAAGCAAGCCAATACAAGTAATTGTTATTTTAAACAAAATTATGTACTTTGTAAAGTTCATGGTTGATTCAGGACTTGAGTTTCTCCTCTGATATCAGTCTTGGCTACAGGCCACTGAGCACACCAAACCTGAAAAGAATATCATTTACTTTGGTCAACATTTAGTACTTAACTATGTAAATATTTCATGTGAGATTTTATTGATATTATAATACTTGCGATACCTTCGTCTTGGTGTTCCAAATGAAGTCAATGACCTGTAATATTTGCTGCAAGAAAGATAAAAATAAAATAGATTAATTAAGATAATGATAACTTGAATCCCTACAGTATTTTTCTTTCTAATCCACTAGTGGAAATATTCTTCAGTGAGTACATTCAGTTATAGAAGGCCTTTTTGTTCCAATCCCAAAGCATTTTGTCTCTGCAAAAGAATGACATTTTGGTTTAAGAACATTATTAAACCTAGGGTCTATGTTTAAATGTCAACCTTGAAATGTACTGCATTTCAAAAAAATCAATAAGATTTCAATTTCCTTTTGGTAAATATATCTTTTATTGGAAGAAAAGTAAAACTGTCAGGAGATCTAATCTCATGTGATCACTAACATACTATTTCTTTTTTTGTTTTGTTTTCTTTTGGTTGTGGGGAGGGATTAGGTTTATTTACTTATTTTTTAATGGAGGTGCTGGGAATTGAACCTAGGACCTCGTTCATGCTAAGTATGTGCTCTACCACTGAGCTACACTCTCCCCCCAGCTAACATACTATTTCTTCTACTTCATGTAGAGTCTTATAAAAATAACACTTTCTTTTGGTCAGTATCATTGCTTGGCATTTATGTTTGTGTATTTCCAAATTCTTGAAAATCAAGCAATTCCAATCTTGTTTTTCTTAATGGTTAGAATATTGGTCCATTGTCTATTTATTCACTTGTTCTTTAATTTACTTATTTTACTATGTACGCCACGTAAAATCTTATATGCTGAACCAAAATGATGTATCACATACATTTATGAAAGTTAATTTTCTAGTTCCTTTATAATTTGGAAAAATATGATTAATTTTTTTCCCTTCTTTGTTTGTATTATATGTGTGTGGAGGGACACCTGGGAAGATTTCTTTTTTTCTTTTCAGTTAAACAATACTGTGTATGACTTCAGTCTTTTCCAACAGCAAAGAAATGTCAGTCTGTGGCTCGAGAGAGATAGAGTTCAGGGAATTGTTTCTTCTGATAAACCTGCAGTTGACTCTCATGGTTTATTTGGAAGAAATGGGTCAGATTGGTGAAATGTCATTTTTGTTATTTGTCTTTTGCAGTGTGTAGGCTTGGAATGCTGCAGAAGTTTAAGAGCCAAGAGCAATGCTGGCATGATCATAAGGTCACCGGTATCTTAACACGTGCCAAAAACAGGATAGTGGGTCTCAAAACACTCTAAGTTCAAAGAAAAAGATATTAAAAAGTTTGTGCCAAGTTTTTAATGGCAATAATTATGCGAAATTATTCTACTAACCTAAATCATGTTAATTTGATGCTCCTTCTCTAGCTCCTGAGATCTTCTCAAAATATGGTACATGCATTTAAATAGCAGATGTATGCTTGTACTAACTATACATTAAAGATTGTCAACAGTTGGTTTTCCCTGGAGGGCCTTGAGTGCTGCTGAGGATTTAGAAATGAAGCAGACTGCCAACAACCCTGCCCCCAAACACACACGTGTACCATTTGAAATATTTTATATTCTGAGATATGGCCATAACATTTTATTAGGAACATTATTAAACTGCCTTCAGTTGACTTTTTAGAGCTTGTGATTCTCCAAGTCTATGTAACTACCACCACCGTTTTCATGATGACTAATTATTCTATTTCCTGGGACTTTTCCAAAGCCTTTAGCTAAAATATATTATTTAATCTTCACCACAACCCTGTAAGGTAGGTACTATAATAATTCTCATTTTACAGATGATGAAATGGAGACACACAGAAGCTAAGTCACTTGCTTAAAATCCAGCAGCTAAGTATAAAAGCCAAACTTGATCTCAGGAACTCTGCTTCTAAATATGAAAATAACTGTACATTAATTGAAAAGCAAATGAGTCTTCTCAGACTGCCATAACAAAATATCACATACTAGGTGGCATAAACAACAGAAATTTATTTTCTCATGGTTCTGGAGGCTGGAAGTCTAAGATCAAGGACCAGTGTGGTCTGGCTGATTTCTGATGAGCCTCTCTCCTCAGCTTGTTACAGAAATGACAGACCAGCCAAGAAACAAGCACCACTCGGAGGGTTGGAGTACTCAGATGTATTAGACCGGCGGGCTCAGAGGGGCTTCTGCTCTGAAGCTCTGAGCACCTCCAAGACGTGCGCGTGAGGTTTTATAGGGTAAAGTACAAGCTTGGGGTATTCGGCCAATAGGCATGGAACAGCTTTAGCAGCATCATTATCACAAAAGTGGAGGCAGGGAGGCAGCAAACCAACATTCCAAAGCCAGATATATATCTTTGAAAATCCAGCTGGATAGCAAAAAAACATGAAGAGCAAACCAACACTAATTAACTTAGATTTACAAGTTAGTCCAGCAGAACTCAGATCAGTATTCCGATACTTAGACTTGTGAGTTATCTTGTTAGACCAGCCTGGCTTTTCCTTCACACATAAATGGTGATAACATTTGACAAAAGAGTTAAAACATTTTTGATAGGAAGTTTTCTAAAATGAAGAAAAGGGTTCTATTTTTATAGGTTTTTGAATATAGATCTCCAAGTCACCATGCTATCTTGTTATGTGGGATTCAGTGCCCTTGAGTTAAACTGATGGGATGGAGGTCAAGAGTCTGAAATGGGTTTCAAATGGGCAAAAAGCAAGATGTTAGCAAGACTAAATTACTTCTGGAGAATTTAGGCAAAAATTTACTTTCTTGCTCTTCCAGATTTTAGGTGCTCCCTGCCCTGCACCTAAGAGGGTTGACTTACAACCGTCTTCCATCTTCTTAGCTGGAAGCAGTTAGTGGAGTATTTCTCATACCACATCGCTCTGACACTAACTCTAATGCCTCCCTCTTCCACATTTATCAATCCAATGTAATCCGTGATTACATTGGGTTCATCCAGATAATCCATGGTATTCTCCCTATTTTAAGGTCAGCTGATTCATTAGCAGCTCTAAGTCCATCTGCTACCTTAATTCCCCTCTGCCATATAGCATAACCTATTCACAGATTTCAATGTTTAGGATATGAACCTCTTTGGGAGGCCATTATTCTACCTACTACAGACAGAAGTCACATTAGGGAAGGAAAGATAGTTGACCTTGTAGGTGTAGTCTTTGGACCAATTTAATTTGCTCTTATTGCTTTCTTTATACATGAATGTATAGTAGGAATTTCTGAGTATTTATGCATGTATTTCCCCATCTTGCACATTTCCTACTGAGGAGAGCTATTTGTAGAGAAGTGCTACTTCCTTTGTGGTCCCACAACCGAAAGAATATTTTCACTACAAGTCCTTGTGACTGATGATGACATAAGAAGAAATGTATATTTGATCTTTATCTTTGGGTTCTGACAAATTGCTTTTCAATCTCTTGCAATTTCCAGGGTGATAGGAGCTGCTTTTGTTCTAATGAGGTGACTCTTGGTGGGACCCTAGGTAAATTCACGATAGGGGCTGGTCACCAGAAAGACTAGCTTCAATTAGAAGCTTGGAAGTTCTAGCCCCACTCTCCCCAACCCCTGAGGAAGAGATAAGGACTAGAGATTAACTTGATAATCAATCATGCCTATGTGATGAAATATCCCAAGAAGCACCTAAATGGCAAGGTTGGGAGAGCTTTTGGGTTCATAAATGTATCCACGTGCCAAGGAGAGTGACATACTCTAACTCCATGGGACAGAAGCTCCTGTGTTCAGGACCCTTCTGGACCTCACCCTATGTACCTCTTCATCTGGCTGTTCATCTGTCTTCCTTATAATGTTCTTTATAATAAACTAGTACATTTAAATAAAGTACTTTTCTTAAATTCTGTGATCCACTTTAGCAAATTATCAAACGTGAGGAGGAGGACTATGGAAATCCCCCAAATTTATAGCTGGTCAATCAGAAGTCCTAAAAGTAGAAAACTTGCATCTGGCTTATTCAGTAGGGGCAGTCTTGTGGGACTGGACACTTAACTTGTGGGATTTGATGCTAATTCTAGGAAGTTAGTGTCAGAAATGAATTACACTTTAGGATACCTATCTGGTGTCCAGAGACTTGGAGACTAGATTGTTAGTGGAAGGAAAAATCCCAGACATTTGGGGACAGAAGAATTATGAGTAAAAACAGTTAGTATTGATTATTTCAACAAAGGAAATTTCCAGAAATGAAGGCATCCTCCACCTTAGAGTATTTCATAGGGCTTTGGACTAGTTGCCTCCTTGACACAGTTATCAGAAACATTACTCTTGAAAAGCAGCTATATCATTTTGCTGGGGGGCCCTGAGAAACAGAGCCGTATAAGTCTTGAATACTCATTTTGAAGTATTTAGACAGACAGTCCACCTAATCTTGCCTAGACATCTATTAGACACAGCAGAGGGTGGTCCCATGTCCTGCATCTCCTGTGCAAAATATCTGCCAGAACCTCCAGAAGTCTGCCCCACTCCATTCCTTAACGGTCACTCAGTCATTCCACGGGTGACCAAATATCATCCAGTCAGCGACTGGATAAATAAGAGAGACTATATTGACTGTTCTAAATGAATTGAGAACACTAAGTCTTACCAGCCAGCCAGAGGTCATGTTGAAGGTGCCGTCAACTTGTACTCCTTTACAATATATTCATACATAACTGAATCACTTTGCTGTACACCTGAAACTAACACAACATTGGAAATCAACTATGCTTCAGTAAAAAAAATAAATAAAAATAAAAATAAAAAAATAATAAAACCTTGCACTCCCCGAATGATGTAGGTCAGATACGCAGATCACCAATAATTGTCAACAATTTCTCTCCAAGGGTATCAGCTACATCTTTAGAACTGTACTTCCCGTGGAAAGCCAAAAATTAACTTGCCTCTGTCTGAGAAACATGGTGATTGTATCTTGGTGGTGATTATTGGGGACTTTTTAAATTGTTTAAGGCAATACCATAGTCACTCATATGACTCTCAAATGACTGTAGAAAAATCTCAAAAATAAAACTATGCTTGGTTACTTGCTGTATTTAGCAGAATAGTGGCCTCTAAAATGTATATCCACATCCTAATACTCAGAAACCTGTGAATATTAGTTTATTTGGAGAAAAGGGTTTCTGCAGATGCAATTTAGTTAAGAATCTTTAGGTGATGAGTTTATCCTGGATTACCAAGTGGGCTTTTGAGAGACAGAAGAGTTGGAGGCAATGAGACCTGTCATTTAAGAGTATGTAAA
This sequence comes from Camelus bactrianus, assembly GCF_048773025.1. Classification (NCBI taxonomy): domain Eukaryota; kingdom Metazoa; phylum Chordata; class Mammalia; order Artiodactyla; family Camelidae; genus Camelus; species Camelus bactrianus. The sequence continues at coordinate 79,853,428 of NC_133540.1, forward strand.
AATTATGAGAAGAATATTAAAAGAATTCCTCATCAACCAGAATAATAAATACTGTAGTTGAATCCAAACAAGAAGTATAGCGATAGAAGGTTTGAGTGTTAGGTAGACTATGAACTATGAATTATGGGGGTATTGACTACAAAATGACTCTTTTTGGACTGGAAGTCTCCTATTGTTGTAAACATGGTAGATGAGGACTCAATATAGCAGTTTGGATGTTTGAAAACTGTACCAAGTCATTGTTGCCTCAGTATTCACAATCTGGTTTAAATTTCTGGCAAATATGCTAATATTCTGAGACGCTATCTTAATAATTTGTTCAGTTCTTGTCTTAGCTTTATGTTGTTTATGTAACATACAATCACAAACTTAACGGCTTCACCAGTACAAATTTATCATCTTCTAATTCTGTAGGTTGAACTCCCACACAGGTCTCACCAGGCTCACATCAGAGTAATAATAGGGCTTCATTTGTTTCTTGAGACTTTCAAGGAGAATCAATTTCCTTACTTATTCAGCTTGTTGGCAGAATTCTGTTTTTTTGTGATTTTCAGATTGGTTGTCAGCTGAGATACATTCCCAGCCTGTAGAAGCCACCTGTGCTCTTTGGCTCTTGTCTCCCTTCCACTGTCTTCAAGGTCAGCAGGAGTGGACTGAGTTCTTCTAATGTCACATCTCTCTCTCTCCCCCTCTTCCATTGTAACATCTCACCAGACCAGGAAATATTCTTTCTTTTAAGGATTTGTGTGATTAGACTGGGGTAAAGCAGAAAATCCAGGACATTCTCTCCCTCTCCAGGCCCATATATTAACCAATCTACTAAATCATTTTTGCCACATAAAATAAATATTTACCATTTCCAGAGATTGTGGTATGGACATCTAGGGGAGGAGTGTTGTGCTTCCCAACACAGGATGATAGAACAGTTCCTTGGTGGGTTAGGATATTTTATCCACAAGAAGAATTAGAGTTTGGTGTAGAAATAATAAAATAAAATCAACGTGCAAAAGTTGCTTTTATGTTAAGGAATATTCTGAGCATATTTTGATATTATTCACTTCGTATAACACTAGAGAATTTGGCTTAATTGAGTAACAGTTTTTTCCCAAAATATTTTATGATACTATAATATGTATAATTATTATTATAAGTTGAAATTTTACTCAGGTTATAAACTTTACTGGAACACTTAAATGAACTTAATAGTAAAGATATTTATAAGTGTAATTTATCAGATTCTCAAGTATTATTTAAGTACTTGAGAAGATTTATTGGAGTATTTAGTAAGAAAACCAAATGTATTAAACATGTAAATCCAGTTTAAAGTTTTAGCAAACATATCTAACTTTTTGTATTAGAATGGCTATTAATCAAAAGGCCACTTAAAGTAATTGTTAAAATGTGCTGTTTTATAAATAGAAGAGTAATACTTATAAGATGCAAATAAACATTAAAAATATAGAGTTTTGAGCTTAATAATTTGAATTAATACAGTAAAATTTAATTTTAAATGAAAGGAAAAAGCCTGAGTAGTATTTTCTGTGCACATGATATACAAACACGTGCATACACTGTTAACGAGTTAATACATATGTCATGTGTCTTAGGTGGGTACCAAAAAACATGTATGAGTTAGCCAAGCACGAATAAGAAAGAGGGAGAAAGTTAATGGACAAGTAGTAATTTAAGTATTAGGAAAACACAAAGGCTGACTTATCTCAAGCCAACCAAACAGACAATAGTGTTGACATATAAAGACAATAGGCCATGAGAGCGCAAAGCATTACTTATCTGAAGCTACTGGGATTCCTTGTTAGTTAGTTAGTTCAAACAATCTATTACAATGAGAAAAAGTAAAGATGCATACATTAAACTGAATCATAAATTAATAACACATTAAATTTGCATGTAACTTCAAATATATGCAAACATGTTTATTCTAGACTTTTCTTAGAGTATGGGGGCCATGAATTAGAATTCCATATAATTTTTTTTCATAAGATCATACCCAAAATTCATGATCAACACTCTCTAATTTTGTTTTTCTTTAGAATGGAGTTGGATTGTAAAGACATCTGTAAAGCAATATAAGTTCAAATTTCCCCCTGTATTTTATCATTATCCACTCAATTTACTAACTCAGATTCATTACATCTTTCTAAAATATTTAATTTAATTTTCATGGAAATAATGGCCTTTTTCCATGTATGTTTCATTGATTTACTCAATAATTGATAAAATCATAAAAATAGTAACATGCATAACTGCATAAAAAGATTTGGAAACAAATATACTTCTGGCAAGGCTCAAACTCACTAGGTAGAAGTGTTGGTTTGTACAAAGAAGAATCCAAAGAATCATGGCACTCTATCACTATGATTTACAGAGGAAATAGAGCACCTTAGTTAATCCAGAAAAAAAGATGAAGTGGAGGTTGGTTATTTAACTCTGTTTTGTTATAAATTCAGCATAGGGTTTGGTAGGGGGAAAATAATTCCAAAATTAAACAAGAATCAGATAATTTAAGGCCTTTACATAGTTATAAATAGATTCACCTGTTAAGGAAACATGTTAAGGAAATTTCTTAACATTGTATGTTTTTCTTACTTTTTTTTTTTAACTTGAGTATTTAGCTCAGAGCTTTATACACAATATGTACTTACTAAACAGTTGCTGCATTGCATTGAAATGAGGTATAATCAAGAAAAGAGGACTTGAGCAGAGGACAGGTGCCTCTAAGAGACTTAAATTATACTAAGGAAATTTGAGGGCTTAGTGAAGTTAAAAACAGCATGTGCTATTTGTTACAACTCACTAATTTGTGAACTATTTTTATCCTCTCAGCCTCTCATCGTATTAAAATATCTACTAGAGCGAAAGAAGAAATGGTGTGAAATCTGTAAATTTCACAGTCTCTAATGCAATTGAAAAAACTGATCCTCTTTGGAAGTGAATCCTAAAACCATCCGAATCATATTTTCTCCTGTTGAGATCCCATCTGATTAAATTCATAGCCCTAGAACTGCAGTCAGTCTTTGGCTCACCCTGGCAGACTACCACATCCAGTTCTCATGAAGGAAAGTGAGGAGTGAGAAGCCCAGATGTTGTCTGTTTTGGAGTCAATGAGGCTGCAGGGATGTAACGGAAAGCTATTCGCTAGAAGAACTAGTCCCTCAGGAAACAGCTTTCTAAACAGATCTCTGTTTTCAAAACAAAATTTTTTTCAATATATTAAGACAAACCTAAAGGTTTGTAGCTGAATAACTTGCAATGCTCTGCACCTCATACATCTCACATAAGTACATCTCATCTAAGTCTCATCGTTACACTAAAATAATATAACCATCACAACACAGTTTAAATATATGAATGCCAGTGACAGATTGGGAGGAGAAAGAGGAGGGGACAAAGAGAAACGAACAAAGAGCAAATCTAAATGACTTCAGGCTAGGTGAAGCTTTTAATTTAGCCAGGGTTTTATTTCATTAGCAAGGTGTCTGTATGCCCTGAAGGTGTCTTCTTTCTTTTTTTTTTTTTTTTCCCTTTAGAAGCAAATTGCTCAATGATCCTCTTATACAGCTGCATCAGGCAGTAGTCAATTCATAGTTTTCTCATGGTTTGTAGCCTGAGGACAGGAGGGCCCAAGGATTGCTCTAATTCATCCTGGATAGTGTCTCATTTAGATTAGTGATAGTATTTCTAGGATTGTTCATCTTTCAGTGCACGGTGGAAGGTTGTCTCTTTTTAGTCGTAATTTTTCATCAAAATAATTTTAAAATATCGAACGTATAGTTCATTTCAAACATGACCTAGGAAGTGGATTACTGCTGATCAGTTAAAGCCAATTTACAGTCAGAAATCTTCTGTTCTCATGAAAAATCACTGTTTTGTAGAGTCAGTACAGCAGTGAATAGAATATTTGTAAAGGAGTCTTTGTTGTAAGAGAAGAGAATATTGCTTATGTTTGTGCTCTACTAGTTGTGTTACTTTTAATTTACGTGAGGCTTCAGATATACATAAATAGCACCACAATGTTTTAAATTTTTCTAGTATTAAGAATAGACAGAGAACTTTCCTTTCTGATATCACACAGATTTCTTTGTATCCACCCCTACAGAATGCTGATCTCCAATTAAATGTCATAAAAGCTCCCAGTTGGGAGCCCTGCAGATTGCCAAAATTGTCCCCGTGAACTTGCAGCTGGTTGTGCCACAAGATATACAAACCATCCAATTCCACAGAGCTTTAAAAAATGGTTTTATAGCGGAGATTGGCCCTTTATTTTCTTTCCAAATAATAGCATTTCTCAGACTCCACTCCTCTGTACGTTCTAAGCATAATTTATATGCAAATAGCCTTATTATAAACCTCCATCCTCCTCTGATGAAGCTTACAGAAGACTCTCAACATACTTTTGGCTTCCTGACAACAAACATGTTTAGGAAAGAAAGACTGCAACTTACAAAAGCTTCCTTACAAAAGCTAAGCTGATTTCCAGGCCTCTGAGCTAATCAGAATTAGCAGGGAGGAGTAGGAGATGATGAAGAGGAATGTGTTAAGAATATCGTGGTGCTTTGCTTCCTCTCATGGGCTGACAGCCTCGATCAGCTAATTAGGAAACCTTTACCCAAACTGGTGTCAATTTGTTATTTAACCCCCATGGGACATTTTCACAGCCAGGAGTCACTTGTGTGAGAACATGTAGAGATACTTAGTTTGAAAACAAGGAGACTCCAAAAAGAGAGAAGATAAAGGGAGGACATCCTTTATGAATGATCTTTTTTTGTTATTTGATGCCACATCAGGATGATCTTCAGAATGTGGAGAGACGTTCGTGTGCAGCATGTCAACTTTTGATCATCTGACATATAATGTGAATCATATGGATGATTAAATCCATCTCTTATGCTAAGCATGAAGCTTAATTATGTCAAAAATCGCCGAAGCCTCGCTGGCTGCTTGGGCCTGACTGACAGGAACAGCATTCACTGTCAGGTTCCATCTAAGCCAGGCCCTTTCACATCTTAGAGCTTTTATTCATCAGACAGTGTGATTGTTAGACCCATCTCTTGGGGTGAGATTTATCAAATAACAGCAAAGCACTCTGTCTAGTGATGTACTTATAGTTTTGAAAGTGAACTACTGTGGGTACCAGCCCAGGAATAAAAGCAATAGCCTACCTGGGAGCCTGACCTTAGATTATTTCACTGAGAACCATAATTTTTAAGGTGGTGCTAATTCTCTGCATTACACTTTTTTTTTTAATTTCTAGGTGGAAAATGGACTTTCACAAAATCTAAATATTTAGAGGACTCCAACATATTAAATAGTCCTAGAAATAAAATACTAGATTCAAATATGTTTAAATCTTGTAGGTTTTATTTCTCTTAAATTTAAAGGGGAAATCTTTAGACAAAAACATTTAAAAATTCACTTTTAATCTTTCAAACATTAAAAATAAATTTAAGATAACTTGAAAAATTCCAGATTAGAATAATGAAAAGGAACAAAGCTAATTCATATTGCTCATTTATTATGTACTAGGTGAAGGAAACCAGAATACATCACCCCAAAATATGCCTTGTTGCTATAAGAATTATTTTGCCTGAAGGCAATTAAGAAACAGCAAACATGGGAAAAGCCCCTCCTTTTCCGCCTAATGGCTGGAAATAAATTTTCCTTTTACTGGAGATAGTCTCTCATCAGTCCAGAAATGCCACCAGAGGAAACTGCAAGCAAACCTTGTTAAACTCTTGCCTTCCCGGTTAAGGAGGAAAAGGACTACCTAGCCCCAATCCCACCACCCAAGCCCTAACCCCTGTGTCTAGTCAGTTTTTCACAAATGTATTGTTTCTTTGTCCTAAAGGTATAAAAGCCTCCTCTAGTCACTTCTTAGGGTCTTCATTCTCTTGTGAAAGCTCTCATGTACATGTAAAAATTCAACAAAATTTTTAAAAATTTGTATGCTTTTCTCTTGCTAATGTCTCTGTGAGTTTAATTTTCAGACCTAGCCAGGGACCCTTAAGAGGGTTGAGGAAAACTTTTTGCTCCCCTACAGAGACATTGTTCTAAGCACTTTATATGTATTAAATCATTAAATCCTCGCAACAACCAGATAAGGTAGGTTTGTTACTGTCTCCATTATACAAATTAGGAAATAAAAGCTCAGGAATTTTAAGTAACTTGCCCAAAGTCAAAAGTAGGTGTTAGAAATTCACTCCAAGTTTTCAGGCTTTGAAATGCCTCCAAGGTAGTATAACAGACATTGTCTGTAGTTATCATGATCATTCTTCCATGTGTTCATGGTATTTCCAAAACTTCTTGAATCCATTTGTTAGCAATTTATGGAGTTCTTTCAGTTACTGCTGTAAGCATGGAACATGCCAAGAAATAACCAACTTTAACAGAGGCACTACTGTTGAACGCCCTTCATCCTGCAGCCCGAGGCCATCAGTGGCCAGGGGATCTATTCTGGTAGCCCTTGGCATTTCCCTCATTCCCTGCTTGTTTGGAATGAATTTCAGAATCTAAGTGAGGACTCATTTCGCATGTAGGCAAGCCTGAGATGATCACATATCAAAAAGCTGGAAGCCTGAGAAAATCCTAAAGAACTTTTTGCTGAAATGTTCTTAATTCAGACTTTGATTTCACAGGTCTTTTTCAAATTAAAAAAAAAATCCATTTGTTATCAGTGTAAGGATTAGAAAGCAAAGGAGACATGCCGGCTAATTAAGAGGTTTAAATGAATAAAGATAAACTTTCAAGACATGAAATTTGGCTGCACCCTGCAGACCTACATCCCTGTACTTGCCCAGCTTCAAGCCAGAAGAGCCCAGAGTCAGGAACAGAGACATCAATGGTTTAATGGATGGGGAGGGATCGTACATGTCTGCCCTGGAGTGACACCCAAGGCAGCTCAACAAGACAGCAGTCCTCACTCCCAGGGGGAGGGTGTGGGGAGTGGGAGGTTACCGGTTACAGGAAGAATTATGGTCAGGTTGGCTAACTAGTTACCAGGGAAACCAGCAGAGGGGCACACCCCTCACCACCCCTCTGATAAGCATAGTGGAGAGTTCTGATCTAAGGCTAGAACAATCACAGCTGGGGCTGGGGGCAAGTACTAAGTAGGAAGGTCAGACAGGTGAGCAGGGTAGAGGTGAAGCAGGTGCTGGTCCAGCAAGGGATGTACAGAGAGCAAGAGAACAGCCATCCTGCGTGGCCTGATCATACAGTACCCCCTCACCAAATGGAGCTTTCATTCTAAAGGATGAAAGGGCTAATGAGCAAATAAAGAAGTACATACAGAAACGGGTCAAGTGAAGACAAAGCCAAATCAGGGGATTAGAGAGGGTTGCTGGGGGAGGGGAGGTGGTTATTTTATCAGGGTGGTGGGGGAATGATTCACTATAAAACTGACATACCCTAAACCATGAAAGACATTCCATGTGAATAGAAGGGAGTTGACCTACTGGGCAAAAGAAGACTAAGTGCAAATGCCCTGTGGCAAGATCATGCTTGAGGTGTTTGAGGATATTTGAGGTCAGTGGGGCTAAAGCAAGGTTAAGTGAGACGTGTCGACTTAAATAAATGTGCAGCCTAAAAGTTGAGAGTTATGTTTTATTTGGCAGGAGGACTCAAGCAGTGCTGACAGCCTCTCAGATGGCTCTGAGGAACTGCTCCAAAGAGGTAGGGGAGGAGCTAGGATATATAGGAGCTTTACAACAAAGACCAGGTAGTTGGAACAATAAGAGACTACTTGTTATGTAAAGAAAACCAGGCATCTCAAGTTAAAGAATTTAGTGCTTTTCTATATATGGGAGGAAGCAAACATTTGGGCTCATTGAATTCATTCCTTTGACAAGCACCTAGCTGTCTAGGGCCAGTATCCTGTCCTTTCTTATTCTGAGTCCCCTCAGGGTGCACCACTGTGAGCGGCTGCAGAGGCTGGGCTGCAGGCTTGTCTTCACTGGGGGGTGGGTCAACCACTGATGACTTGATGGCTTCAGCATTCTTTGTTTACTGATAGGGTTTGCAGTATTTTTCATTCACAGAAGGCAGTGGATGTAGATGGTTTTAGGAAGTAAGCAGAGGGCTTACTAATAATCGGTTGGACGCAAGCCTTCAGGTGAGGACAAAGGTCCAGGCTGAAGGAGTAAATTCTAAATCACCTGCCTATAGATCACAATTAAGATTATGAGGTTGGATGAAATTACTAGGGGAAGACAAGAAGTCTGAGGAATGATCCCTAAGGCACTACGACATGTAGGCTTTAAAAAAACAAAAAACAAAAAACCACAGTTACATAATTGAGTTAAAATCTGTGCTAGGCCAGTAAAAAGAAAAGAAAACACAGAAACCTTGGATTTAGCACTGAGGAGGTGCTGTTGTTCTTAACAAGGGGTATTTTGGCATGGTAGGGGCAGAAATGCCCAAATGATTTGGGTTCTAGAGGGAAAAAGATGAAAGGATTAAGAAAAAGTGAATAATGTAAAATAATCTTGAAATTTTACTGTAAAATAGAACAAAGAAAAGTAATGCAACCAATCCCCCTAAAATCAAGTTCCTCTGCCAAGTTTATGATTAACCTTTCTATCTAAAATGTTATTGCCTTTCTTGTCCAACACCCATTCCCCTTAAGATTGAGAAGTAGCAAAAAAAAAAATGGAGTATCGAAATCCAGCAGGACCCTGTGGGGCCCTCCCAGTCCTTGTCATGTTTCTTACTTGTAGGAAGAAGGTTTCAGCCTCCTAGAGCTTCCCTAAGTTCCAAAGGGCAGATTCAAACAGTTACTAATCAGGGGAGTGAGGAAACACAGAAGTAAAGGAGGAGCAGTCAAGAAACAATAGTGCAGAGATGGGACATGACCTTGGTTCCTCTTCAGGGAGTATACACAACCATCTGATATGGATCTCTGAGGTCCTTTACAGGAACAAGGTCCCCACCCAGATGGAGGATGGTAACTATAGGCAGTAGCACTGGACCCCAGACTGGCCAGAACCTGATGATTCTTGCTGATGATTGAGATTACTGGACCATCACCCTGTTACCTCACCACAAGCCAAGTAGAAGACAGCCACACACCCTGCAGCTGTCTCCCGAAATTTGCCTTTAAAAACTCTTCCCTGAGACCCATCAGGGAGTCTTTTGAGTACAAGCCACCAGTTCTCCTTGCTTGGTTCTTGCAATAAACCTTTCCCTGCTCCAAACTGACATTTGGGTTTGTTTGGCCTCACTGTGCATTGGGCATAAGCACTTGGGTTCAACAACAGTAACTGCCAGACATGCTCAAGGAAAACTTTTATTTTTTATGGGAGATTCTAAAACACACTTCTATGCTTTGGAGACTGGTCTAGCCAATTTTGAAATGCACAAACAGCGCAAGATAGAGCCGAGGCCAATTATTGAAGTACTACTGTCTTTGAGAAGGAAACTGGGCATAAAATTCATTTTTGATTTGGGCTTTGAAAGGAGCATGACTTGTGTATACGATGGTTTTCAATGCCATCAGACCCACTACCTCTGTTTAGCAAATATTTGGTAACTTGCCCTCTACTATGCAAAAATTATGTTCCTATAAATGATAACATCTTCACATTTTTTCAGTTTTTTTCTTTTATTGGTTTTTTAAAGAATTTTTTTATTGAAGTGTAGTTGATTTACAATGTTAGTTTCAGGTGTACAGCAAAGTGACTCAGTTGTACATATACATATCTATATTTTTTTTCTTTTCAGACTCTTCTGTTATATATTATTATAAGAAATTGAATATAGTTCCCTGTGCTATATGGTAGGTCCTTGTTGTTTATCTGTTTTATATATAGCAACATGTTAATATTTAATTTCAAAAATATCAACATTATATCTTAACTGCAATCAAAATGAGAAGTAAAATAATTTATAACAAAATAACATTTAGTTTAATTTCTAGAACGTAATTGCATGGGATACCTGATGAAATAGTTAAATGCACTGACAAGGAGACTATGTCAATATAAAAGCACAAATACGGACTGACACGTGTACTGTATTTAGATCCAATTACCTCAAATATAATGAACTAAGTTGTTCAGTTGACTTATTTTTCAAAAATGGTGAGGGGCTATTGCTAAATTTCTAAAATTAAAATCTTCCCTCAATAATATATGATTAGTGAAATTCACTCCAAATCCAGTGTGCATTAAAAATGGGTAAATTTTTCTTTATGCTTACTTCCTAAGTAGAAATTTGTTCTGAACACAGGCAATTATAAACAGATTTTTACACACATAAACACACGGCAGGATATTTAAAAGTTGTACAACTTATTGGAAAACACTTCTTTGAGATCGCGACTATCCCATTTGTTGCAGTTTTAACAGGAGTCCTGGTTTCTACCACCTAGAAGCTAGTATCGCCACTCCTCTGAGTCATTTTATAAATTACAATAAAGCCAGAAAGCTTTAGGAGGTAATGTGATTGATGACAAGAATCACTGATCTATAGTAACAAGAATAAAGGCAGAGGAAGTGAGGAAAGGTGCATGTTGGCTGGCTAAGGTGGAGGTGTGAGGGGAGTTAATTCTATTTCTTAAATGTGAGAATAGAGGAGGATGTCCTGGAGGTTGAGAAAGAGGAAACATCTATGAGTAAGAGAAATAATAAGCTGAGGAAATATAATAAGATTTCTGGAAAGAGTTCTGGGCTCAAATATGGCTGATGATTCAAAAATGATGATCAGGCATCATGACTGTAATTTTTTCTTTGCCAAGTCAGCTGTACCAGTTGGATTTATCCAGACTTGGATTTTTTTCCAGGTGATAACTGATGGAGGGGGAGCATTGCAGGTGTTATAGCAACACAGTGAAGTATAAAGCAGTTTAATTCTGTTATATAACCTTAAAGCTGAAATTTTTAAGATGAAGGAGGGAATAATAACTCTAAAGTGACGATATATACCAAGCCCACTAGCATACATGTCTAATAGAATAAACTGCCACTACTCTATGAGGTAGCAGCATCCCCAAAGGAGACCTACTTTTAGTTGATGTAAGAAAGTTCAAAAGGAATATTTCAGAAGCTGAGGGCATAGCGGTTTTACTGAGATCAGACTGTAGGGGAAAGCAGAGGAGAGTGACATAAGGGACAATAAGGGAGAATGACAGCAGATACTCTTTCTTCCCCCAGTCCTGAAGGGACAAGAGGAGGGACCCAGAGAATGAGAGAGAAATGCTCGAAGAGACCACCAGACAGAAGCTAAGACCTTTGGTCTAGAAAATGCCAACCCAGAGTGACCCCACAGGGAGGGAGCCTGAGGGATAAGTACACCAACCTCACTCTCTCTGATCTTCCATAAGTGATTCCCCTTGGCTGGATCCAATCAGAAGCCAAAGTACAGGAAAAATGTTGATGGAGCCCATGTTGGTCAGCATTCTGGGGCAAGAACTGAGTGAAGAAAATTGGAGGGTGAATCTGAAGGGGCGGGAGATGGAGTCGGGTCTGGGATGTCAGCACAGTCCTCTAACTGGATGAGGTCCAGGTTGTAAAGGATGACTCAGGCATCCTAGGATTTTGCATGGCCTTAGTGAAGAGGGCAAAGGTATGATTAAATTAGCCCTAATGGTCTTCTAAGTACGCTGTAATGGGGGACTGTGAATATTGGCGTTGAGGGAGAAGAGAGATAGAAAACTCTTTAAGGAGCATATGGAGCTCTCTGGCCCACTCTTCAATTTGTTATGCTTTGGATAATACTTTACACATTTTAGCTCCATAAAATTTTTTTGACTAATTTGACAAATTGCATTTAATATCTAACAAAGAACAACTTAATAATGAAATCTATACCTAGCACTTTTTTGTGAGCTAGGCTATGTTCCATGTACATTACATGGATTAATTCTTTGCTATCTTATACAAAACCCTGTGAAGTATGAATGCTATCATTCCCATTATCTAACTGGAGAAGCCCATGCAAAAAGAAATTCCATAGCCTGCCATGCTTGCACAAGCAGTTAGTGATAGAGCCAGAATGCAAACCCACCTTACAGTGACTTTAGCAAACCTAGCAAATACATGAGAAAATACGACACAATCACATTAATTCTCAAATGTGAGGGGCATACTAGTAAAGGAAAAATTCTGAATTAAAAAATATTTTAAAATGTAATTTCAAAAACTGTATTTTAAAATGAAAGCATTAATAATCTGAAACATTAATAGCTTTATTTAATGAGTAGATTCATTACACCTTTTTAACTCTATATATAGAAGGAGTAAAGTAATGTGGTGATGTGTGCAAAGTCCAGAATTGGATTTTTGGCATTGAAGTTCCAACTCTACCACTGAGGCCTTAGACAAGCTAAGTTTTCAAACTCTCAACTGTGAAATGGAAAAACTAATATTGTCAAACACTTGGTATTGCTATGGAGGCATAAATGAGAAATGTGATGCTCTTAAGAGACGGGCCCATAGTTACTGCAATACATGCTGAGAAAATGAGTCAGGAGTTCATATCTTCAAGGACTGAGGGGAAACCCTAATAATAATGTTAAAGAACAAAATTCAACTGAGCAAAAAGTAAAGATCTAATTGTCTTCATTCATCAATTCATGAATTGGGTAACAGCCCATTTAGCAAATAGAAAGGAGCTCTGAGAAGCTATATATATATATATATATATAGAAGATTTTATAGGCAGAAGGAGGCAGAGCAAGGAACTTATTCTAGCAAAAGAGTGGACTGTTTCAGGCAAGGTCACCATCCTTTGGGGAAAGGCAGGAGTCAATCACGGAGATTACCTCACTAGTGCTGACCAGGTCATTCCAAACTGATTGGTTAAAGATAACATTCCTAGTAGAGGCTGAAACTGAATCTAGGTTAGATATTAAGTCTTTGTTTCCTGATGGGGAGCTTAGCATAAGTGACTCCATTTTGGGCCTCTTGTTTCTTTTTTTTTAATTATAATAATATCATAAGTGTACTCACACATTAATAATTATTTGCTAGATCTACCAGTTTGAATATAGGATTGCTGTTCAAGCAAAACAAGATTTTAAAGAATTTGAAGCACATCATTAATAATTACCTGAATAAGTGGGGTCTGTGTTAACAAAACTTCCATATAATCAGTTTATCTAATTAAAATTAGAATTATATCCTGATCTTTTTTTGAGTAGGTCAGAGTTACAAATCAACTTTCAGAGAAGAGTATCACTGTGACTTGTAGAGAAGAAAAAGAAAAGATTATTTGAAAAGTGCTTTAAACCCATTTACTAAAGTTATATATATATTTCCCAAGTCTAGAGCCTTAGCCAGGAAAAATAAAACAATATTAACAGCAAAATTGCCAGGGCATTGTTAAAACTGAAATTCTAAGAGAGTATTAATTTTATCAAACTACTACTTAATAAAAAAACCACATATGAAATTTTCAGTTTATATATTTATTAAACTCTTTATTGTATGCTTCCAACTCATTCCTGACATACATAGACCATTTAACTCAGTAATGTTACTTGGCATTCCATGTCTATGACCAGTCTATTTTCAGCGACTTCTAGATCACGGGTCTCATCCATTTGGGTCCTCTATCTTCATCTCTCCAGCGGTAAAGATTGGCAAGGCTTGAGCATCATTGCTCCCTGATGTTTCAAGCACCTCATAGCTTTTTATTTTAATTGTGATTTGAACCTACTTACAAATGTACAGAATGAATAATCAAAAGAACTCAATGTTCTAGGATAATGTCTTTTGTTCCAGGAGCCTCTCTCATTAACATTTTGCCTTTTGTATTAACATCTGATTTTGCATTGCCATCTCAGTTCCCATTTTTATGTAAATAATGGCTGACCTCTGGCACTCTGTGTGTTGTTAAAAATGCACACTTGCAAGCACATTTATTTACTAATTAGAACGACTCAGAAGCTTTGTGGGAACAGTAAAGAACAGCGTTCATGATGGGTGTTTTCCCACTTCTTGGCGTTGCTTAAGTTTTAAAACATTATTCTTTGTTTATCTGGACCCTATCCACTTTTAAAAATAATATTTTAAAAGACAGCAGCAAAGATGCTTGGCAAATAATGAAATGTTACTCAGTGGAGCTAAAAATTCTGAGAGCTCAATAAATCTGATGTAAATTTGAAATTTGACCTTTTGCTACTAAATTTATGTGTAGGAGAACTTAGATATTTTTGTTATTGAATGGAAGGCCTAAATTTCATATTTTTCGATTATATCAATAGAAATTAATTTACAAAATAGATCTCATAAAGTCATCCCTTGGAACTTTCCAATTCAAATTAATTTTCAATTGATTTCTGCTTTAAAAACATTTTAAAATCTCATCTGTATTAATTTTGAGGCCCTTACAGAAAAAATTATATTATTAATCTATTTACTTTTGTATTTGGGTAGAATAAATATTAACACATTGGAATTTCATTAGCATTTATAGACCATGCCTTGTGTCACTGAGGAGAAAAAAACACATCTTAGGACATCTTATTATTGATAATTGTTGGCATGAGTTACCTTTGAAGTTGACTATGTGATAGTAGTAATCATTATGAGCTTTTTAAGTAGATGCTTTAAACATTCAGTTTTTTCTTTCATCTGATCAAATAATAAATAGGAACAGGTAATTCAGTTCATTATAATCACCCTTACATTTGGACATATGTGTGTTTTTAAAATATAAAAAATTAATTTTTTTCTGATAAAAATGCAACATATTCTCATGTTCAAAGAACAGAAAATAGAATTAAAAGATTTTAAGTTTAAGTTACCTACAAACTAACCACCTAAAGATAGTTACTTTTAAGAATCTGTTACATAATTTCCCAGATTTATTTCTGTATATGGGTATGGGTGTGGGTTACCTTCTGTCCCCTAAAAAAAAGAAAAAAAAGTGGTCAAACTTCCAAAATATCTTAGAAGTTGGTTGTTTTAAGTTAATGTTATGTGTTGAATATTTCATACCATTAATAAAGAATTGTTACTGCCCTTAAAATGGTTACCTAGCTTCACACAATGTGAGGTGTCATAATTTATTTACCCAAATCCTTCCCAGTTGACATGTTAGTTGAGGTTGCTATTTTGATATCATAAATAATATGATGAAAAATATCCTCATACATCTTTGTACTTTTCCAATTATTTTTCTTTGCATAAATCACTAGAGGTGAAATTGCTGGGTCAAAGTGTATGTACATTTTTAATTTTTATGCATATTGCCTTCCAAAAAGGTCGAACAGATTTCCACACTGGTCAATAGGATATGATAGTGATTATTTTCACATACCCTCACCAATTAAAATGGGTTAAAGTGTCAATCAGGATAAATGGCATCTCTTTATTTAACTTGTCTTTTAATTATTTTTTTATTATTACTGATGATTGCAAGCATATTTATGTATGTACAGTGTAGGTTTACAAGACTTTAAAAAATAATGTTTATCTGCCATACATATGGCAAATTTTTCCCAGTTATTTCCTTCTCAATGTTTTTTTATAGTGATGTGTTGTTACTGTTTGTTGGAGTTTTACATTTTTATGAAATACGAGGTAAATTAACTAAGTTTTGAAGTTCTAATGAATGTGTTGACCATTACTTCCATAGAGTGAATTTTTTTCTTGTATTTATTACTATAACTTATATTAAAAACTCAAGAGGTCCTTCTGAAAACAACGTCCTGTATTTCCAGACACTACTTTCTAAAGCCAAGAATATGCTCACCTGTCCGGAAGCCAATTGCAGAAAAAATTATGTACTTTAGCTTCTCCATTATCTGCTCCCCAGGGCGGGGAACCTCTTTTACCCTCCAATTGTCCTTTTTCTCATCTTCCCATTTCCTAGACTTACATACAGGTACTGATTGGGCGTAGGTAGCTCCAACCCATGTATTTTCACAAGTATATTCTGTATTTGTTGTGACAGAGTTTTTTTTTTTTTTTTTAAATATTGTGCCAGTATCTACTGAGAAGTAATTGAGCCTTTGTTTCTAAGAATATTTTATGATATTCTGTCAAAATTTCCTTCCTTAAATAAAAGATAATTGAAGCAACTATAGTATTATTATATCTATACCCAAGCTTTTAATGATTTAAACTGAAAAACAGATAAGGCATTTCCTCTTAGATAAGAGAAGAGAGGTAAATGCTTTATTTTAAATTTATTAATAAAATTTTTTAAGAAAAAATTCTTACTAAATGTAAACTTTAAAAGGAAGTATGTCAAGAAGTAGGGCAATTTTCCCAGAAAAGAAATTATTGATATCACATGAATAGTGCTGAAGAAAGAGTGAAATGAGACCATGTAGTTCTGATCAACAGTAGTCATGTAATTTAATTAGAATCACATAATTCTTATTTTTATGTTTTCTTTATTATACAGATGAGAAAATAGGCTCTTTCGGTTGAATCAGGCACAGTAAAGCATATATATACAGATCGTCAATCAAGTGTGAGCAGAGAATAAAAACTTTCTTATATATTCTAAGATTCGAAACACATACGCCGCACGCATTCTTCCTTAGAAGAATATCTTGTAGAGCATGTGCTCCGGGGAATAAAAGAGAACACCAATTAAGAGAAAAACATGAAGTATAAGACAGAAGGCCCAAGAGGAAAAACGGTGAAGGGCCGTCCTAAGATGACAAAGAGCAGCACCTCAGAGAGCAGCCCTGTCGAAGGGAGCAGAAGACGGATTGTGAGGGGGAATAAAGAAACTGAGAGGTTAGCTGATAAGGGTTTACGGATTGAAAAGTACTATGTGTCGAAGGGAACATGTGAGAAAAATTAATGCAAATATATGAACAATTCAACCTCTGAAGAAAATAAAGCAACCACTAACTTCCAGAAAATGCAGGTATATAAGAAAGGAAATTTAGTTGTATAAAGTACACTACTCGGTTCTTCAGTGAACATATTTTTACAGATAATAATAAGGAAAACTCTAACTGGTGGTTTAAATTAAGCAGCTTTATAATTACATGGGAAGACTGAAAAGGGGGAAAGTCAGGGTATAAGCATGGGTGATCAGAGTTATGATCTCACACATCATAACTGTTAACTAGAGAAATCTACAACTGGCAAGCCAAAAATAGCAGTGGAGCACAATATTTAGGAACTGAAATAGCAGAAGAAACATCTGGAAAGATTAGAAATATTTGCCTATGAGGCGCAGAAGTTGCAAAGAAGTAGGTCCGGGCATGACCCTTGCTCTTACAAAGATTTCTGTAGTGTCCAATTTTTTAAAAATCTAGGTACATGCTTCATGTTGACAAAAATAATTAATTTAAAATAGTTTTGCAAAAGAAAAGATTTCAAACATTACCTCAATACATAAAATATCGTTAAGTTTCCTGTTTCTAAAACTTTGAAGTTTATCCCCAGCATTAAGTGGCAGTACCTGTTCTCAATAAAGGATTACTCTAGAACCATTTTAATGGTAAATGCAAGTATGTATTTGTAAGAAGACATTCCATGGACATGAATAATTCATTAACACACATACTATTTTTAGGCAGAAAATTAATATTTTCTTGATTTTTTTTTTCTGTCAGCCTTTAAACTCCAATTTCCATTCTGGTAATTTGTTAGTTCGCACCCCCACCTCACCTCCCTGCATTATTTTAATCTTAAGGCAGTTTTGAAGATAATGTAATTTTAAGCCTCTAGAGAAACTAGCTATGGAAAACCTGGCATGACTTCAAAAAGATTTTGCACAGCACCCATATCACCAAACCAGTTTTGTTTTCTTTGGCACCAGCAACTATTATCTTTCCTATTTTGACTGTCTTTTTTTCTTTTTCTTTTTAAACTGCATATATCAATGTCAGGGTACTCTCGCTTGCTCTATTAAGCCTTATGATAAGACATCTAAGAATTACAATTGTGTATAATCCTGGGAAGCATATCAACCAAGGAGTTTGTTCAGAAAGAGAAAACAATGTATTTGGACTTTAGCTCCATTACCTCTATTGTTGAAAAACTAAAAGTAAGTCATCTTATTTTCTTTCTATTTGTACTTTGTTTAAATATGTTAATATAAGAAACAACAGTTTTCTCTTGCAAGGTAACATTAAATCACATTTTGCAAAAATTGACAAAACAAGAGAAATTGGTATCATTCTTTGTAAAAAGAAACAAACAAAAGAGACCAGAGTGGCTTTTTGTGTGTGAAATGTAATAAAGCTTTGCTGATGACAGATGGAAATCAAAACATTAAAACCTTGAGCTTAATAAAAACAGCTGTGTTTCTGACAACTTTTTAAAAGTTTTCTAAACCAGTAATTGAAAGGTAGTGAATATAATTAAAAATCAACTGAAAATGAGTCAGAGTGTTAAAAAAAAAATAGGAGGTTGATCACATATAAAGGAGGTCATCTTAAATTTCTAATACTGTTACAGTCCGCTCAGCACAGCTACGCAGGTGATGGACAATAATGACCTCTTGTAGCCCATTACAGTCTTATGATTCTAAGGCAGTTGAGCACAGCTGAGCTGATGCAACAGCTACATATAATGAGCTGCTGACTTTTGTGATTATTGAATTTAATATTTTTCCTATACAAATAAGATTTATTGATTGATGCATCGAAGCATAGCAGTATGACTGCTTTATATTAAACTAAATCACACAATATTCACTGTAGAAAATGGCCAGCAATATTAACTTAAATCTGTCATTAATCACACTTAATACTGACTTTTTTAATGGAGGTATTGGGAATTGAACCTGGGACCTCATGCATGCTAGGCATGCACTCTACCATTGAGCTAGTACCCTCCCTTCTTCAATACCAACTACATGATTGTCTCTAGGAATATTTAGGATTACTTTCTTCACAGAAACCAAAGTACAAAATTTCTCCCAATATGAGTCTTGAGCTTAACAATTTTTAAATAGCTGTGACTTCAAGCATCATCTTGTTATTTTAAGCTAATGAAAATTAAATATTTTATTAAAATAAACTACGTGTTATTCAAGGCTTTCAAAAATAAATATAGATTCAATTCTGACTTCTGTGTGATTAATCAACTTGCATTTTGATTCTTGATCCACTTCTTTGTTCGAGTTTCTAAACACCAAATGTTTACTAAATATTTTGATACATAATGACCTTATCAAAATTATTATAATTACTTTTGGATATAGCCTTTCTGTTCTCTATCCTGATTTGTAGCACTACTCTAGAATCTATTAACCTACTCTTTAAGTATTTCAAGAGTGTCTTTGCCCTCAAAATCTCCATGTTCTTATCTATTCTGCTGATCACTGCTGTAATTATCTTCTTAAAGAACAGATCTGATTATGCCATCATGACGGTAAATTTTATGTGTTGACATGACTGGTCTACAGTGCCCAGATATTTGATTAAAAATTATTCTGGATATTTCTGTAAAGGTGGTTTTGTGTTTTTTGAGGGTTTTTTTTTTTTTTTTTTTGGATGATATTAACATTTTAATCACTGGACTTTGAGTAAAGAAAGTTATCCTCCATAATATAGGTGGGCCTCATCTTGTTAGCTGAAGGACTTAATAGAACATTTGATAGATTAGCATTTGACATTTAAACCATAAAATATTTATGTGTATATATTTAAGAAATATATGTATGAAATATATTTTAACACGATTCTCTGAATATATTTTGTGCTTCTAACTTCCATGCATTGCTAAAGGAAGACCTGACTCCATTTAGCCCCTCCCCACTCCATCCTAGAAGGTAAAACACAAATCTATTTTTCAAGGCCAAACTGAAATGCTATGTGTTCTAGTTTTAAGATTAAGTCTGTCTAAAAAACTGTGTGCTTGAAACTGTACTTCTGTTTTAAAGATGGAGCACCAAGCTTTCCCAAGAAAGCCCACAGAAAACATTGAGGGGTTTCACGAATATGTAATTGAATTCAAAACAGAACTCAGAACAGGAAAGGGAGCCATCTGTGAATCAGAGGCAGGTTTAGAAAAAGAAGCAGACAAGAAATGATAGTTCCCGCCGCCCCGGAAAGCCTGACCTTCACCCTCAACGGCCCCACTAGATGCTTTGCTGCTCTTGCTTCCACCCAGGGGCCAAGGTAACCAGGCCTGGAAGGCTCACAGACACAGTCCCAGAAGAAGATGGGACCATTGTGATGCAGAACATGACCCACAACTTGGAAAAAAAAAATGAGCCTTAAAAATAAACACAAAAAAATCGACAAAGAGAAAATGCAACTCCAGGAAATGATAAATAGAGAAATCAAAGAATAGCTTCAGAA
The DNA here is from genome assembly GCF_048773025.1 of Camelus bactrianus. NCBI lineage: Eukaryota > Metazoa > Chordata > Mammalia > Artiodactyla > Camelidae > Camelus > Camelus bactrianus. Next base: position 79,873,661 of record NC_133540.1, read on the forward strand.
TAGAAATGTGTGGGAGTCTCAGACACAGTGAAGGCTCTTGCACCGATGGGGAAGAAGGCAAGAAGAGACTATGACAAATACATGTTATTTTTAGACCCAGGAAAGGAAAAATATCATTTCTATTGAAAAATACTGCACACAAAACACAAATGAGGAGGCTGGAAGACCAATCTGAAGAATTATCCTATTGAAGAAAAATAAAATGTAAACTGCAATTAAATTATCCCACTTAAAAATGTTTAAGAAAAAAAAAAGCTGAGAGGTGAAAAACAGCTTGAAAAGTTCTGGGATTTATTTAACATGAGATTTAGTAAGAAGAAATAGAGTCGATAGAGAAAAGCAATGGCTGAAAATAACAGCTGTTACTTTGTCAGGATTGAAGAAGAAAAGTAATCTTCAGATTCACTACTTAGAACCATGCTTAGCATTAGGGCTGGAGAGACATAGACGCCAGACTCCATCGAGCATCGTCCCTTTAGATGGGGAGGCTGCATGTGAACGGCAGACCTGCACAGAGTATTAATCCTGTATATTGTCATCTACTACAGCCTCCACCTCCAGATTCTCTTCTCACTTTTACTACATGTATGTAAAAATCTACAGTATGTAAAGTCTACACTCCAGATCCAACCCACTTTCCTTTGCTTATCTCATGATTATCTTTATGGCTAAAAAATTTTATTTTATTTTTTAGATTTCTCAATAATTGCTTGTAAGCAATCAATAAATAATGAATGAAGGAAAATACCAGACAGGTAGTAAATATAACACTTGGTGAGCCTATTAAAGAAAATAGAAGGCATTTTAGATATAAAATGACTATGTGGGTGAAGAGAAGACTTCAGTGTTCCAACAGTAGAAATCCCATTGGCTTGCCTCACATTCTAAATTATATGTAAAGGTTCTACATTGAACCAATAATGAAGTAACTAGATGTAGATGATTATAATAATGTAATTTGTCATGAAATACTGAAAATTATACCTATTCAGATGTTCCAAAATATACAAATATTTCTGGGATATTATAGAATTAAATGAGTTTAATTGCTTATGCCCTAAGCATTTCTCTTTGTTTTCTCTGTATTTATTCTATGTTTATGCACAGCAATTTGCTTATCTAAATTTCATTATAGAATGATACAATACGAAGGCTGAAAGAGTCTTTGAAAGGATTTTGACCACCCGTTCGTCTACACATTACAGGAAGTAGACTTAGGTTATCCTTTTGTTAACTGCCTTGCTTATGTTTTGTGAATAACAGAGGAACCGGCAGTTGGGTAGGACTAGGTATCCTAATACGATAGACTCCAAATTCTTGTACAGCTAAGAGATGGGTGGCATAAAACAGATGCATCGTTTTTCTCTCTCCCTGTTTATATTTTTTTAAGGCTCTAAGAGTGGGAAAGAAGAGATATTCTTTCAAGGTAATATTCAGATTCTCTACCAATGGAGTAAATACTATACGTGGCCTTCTAACTGTCATGGCATGCTATTCTAAGACTAAACATGAATGTAAAAAACTGGAGGGCACTGGAATGCTCTTATATTCTTTCATGCATTCTTTCCCATATTAGGGTGTACTATGTCTATGGCATAGGGTTGTAAACATGAATGGAATAACTCTGCTATCTTTATATCTACAGTGTGAAACAGATTTGGACATATACATGTATGTGAATATGTATATTGGAGTTGCAAAGGGAGATCTCATAGGAATATGACTAAAGTGTTGTAACAAATAGAGTTTGGAATTAGTCAGGTCTTCACAGTGCGTATAATTGATAGAAGGTTCATCAGCTGGAAAGAGAGGAGTAAAAGTAAATGTTGCAATCTAGCCTGAAGAATTTGTATGTAAAAAGTGCAGAGGCAAGAAAGATAATAGGAGTTCCAAAAATTGCAAGTGTTTACTATATCTAGAGAGCAAAATTTTATGCGATTGTGACCTGATTGGTCTGTGACCAAGTCAGTTTAGACTTTGTATGTCAGGGGATTGATTTTATTTTAGAGACATAGTGAAAACTATATACATAGTCAAGCAGCAAGATCATCTAGTGTATCTTTTAATAAAATCAATATGATTGCAGTATTGAGACATAGTTTTCAATTATATTTTGTATAAGAATTTTTTTCACATTAGAGTATATTGTGATAATGTGGCAGTGTCTCAGTGTTAAGATCTCATTTCATTTGTGCTCTACACAGCAATTTGACACAACATTGTAAAATGACTGTAACTCAATAAAAAAATGTTTAAAAAAAATCTCATTTCATGAAGGATGGGTTGAAGTCACCTAATGTGGAAGGCATGAATCCATTTAAAGCAGTGATTCTCAATCTTTAATATGCATGTGGGTCACCTGGGCATCGAGTTAAATGCAAATCGTGATTCTTTAGGTCTGGGGAAGAGTCAGAGATTCTGCATTTCTCACAAGCTTTAGCAAAAAATACTGATTAGGAGTATATTGCTCTTTATACATCCAAGTTTAAAAGTCTAATCCCCATTTATAGTCACTTTTCTCCAATTCTAGAGAGAATTTTTGGTATTTTTTCAGGCTAAGAATGTAGTAAATATCCTGTATATGTTAAAAAAAAAAAAAAAGCCAAAGCTGAATCCTATAGAATCATATTTAACACTGCTACCAATTTTATGTAAATCTCAGAACTTTCAAGTAATTTGTGCCAGAACTTTTTTCAGAGTGATGACCTAGAATTCAAATACATAAATGTGTGCTCCTGAGAGAAATTTTGAGTGGTTTTAGAGTTCAGAATGCTTAGAATATTTTTTTAATCTGTATGCATTTTACTTTCGTACCTGTATTGTATAGTTTTAATGAGAATTTCAGGATAATCTTTCTAAATCCCTAGTATCTTTCTTACTTTTATCTCTTGAGATGAGCCAAAAGGAACATCTAACTATTCCTATTTACATTGATATGTAAATTCGGTCATACATATTTTATAGAGACATGTAAATGACTCAGCTGAAGCAGATTCACCTGTTTATCCCTTGGATAGATGTGTGTACCCCTCTTAAAAGCACAACAATTGCAGGCACCTGCTTAGCATAAGCAGCTTATTAAAATGCAGTAAGAAGGAGAATGCCTTTGTGAACAATTTTCTTATAGTATTAATAATCCTGATGGAAAAACAATACAACTCAGATATGGACCTTTTCACCAGTCAACTGTCTAGACTTTTCCAGTGTGAATTAATACAAAGGGCTTAATGGTTTCAGGGAGGTTAATGCCCAATGAAACGGTTCACATTACTAGAAAAGGCAAAAAGGGAAGTAGAATGAAAGATTTCTCTTTGACTTGAAAAGAAAATCCATGGAAAACAATATAGAATTCTCAGTTGGGAACTACTTGTATGTTGCCAATGAATAATATAATTTTTTTAAAAACTGAAATGAATCTTTCTCTTTTTTATTATAAGACTTTTTCAGATTTATCTCACTGGATTCTGATCAGAAAAGAATTAGAAGAACTAAATAAAAAACTGATTTCTAAGTAAAGTCAGATCTTATTTTCTGTACTGACAGTTTAAGAGTGACAGTGTTCAAAAGCTGAGACTATCAAAATAATATGATGACAAGAGTGATCACGGACTTTTCTGTATATCTTTAAATAATGTTTGCTTAAGAAATGTAGTATTGATGTTTATTTTACGTTGGAAATTAGTAACACTGACCACTAAAATCGAGAGTTTTGTTAGTTATATTTTAATTATAATATCAATTAGTAATATATTTTCCTGTTAGCACATGTATAAACAGTAGAATGAAGGAGCATCAAAAAGAGTTTCAGTCCAGAAGTCTGCTTCTGTTTATAGCAAATTTAGAATAGGTCAGATGGAGTTTTGTTTTGATACCTGTATGTTTATACGGGCATTAAAATCAGGAAACGTCAGACTTGATTTCCTTGTCATCTTCTGTCTCAGTGGACTGCCTCCTCTGTGGAACATGTTTGTATCAGAAAAAAATGTGAAAGGCTCTGAAATTAGTAAATGATTACTGGGTATCTTCTCCATGGAATGCTAGGGGTTCTAGGGGACACTTGGGGTGCTCTACAGGGGTGTATGCCTTTCATTGTCTTTACTGGTCTGTTACACAGCTCTTTTTAGGCGGGCATTAACTTGGAAGGCTCATGGTGATGCAAGTTCTTCCTGTTTACAGAGAAGATAATTAATTATGTCTGGTGAAGATGCAATTGATTTCCCCTATCCCAACTCACCAGGGTGGAAGAGATCATTCCAAACATCACATTTTATTTTCTTTTTGATATTGAGCAGTTTTGCATATCTTAGCAAATTTATTTTAGTATGCCCAATCATCGATACATGTCTATTCCTTGGAAACTTTTGATTCCATAACTAGTTTTAGCATCTTACTGGTTGACATATCAATTACTGAGTAAAAAAATGACACATGGTTATTTCATATGCGTGTGTGAGTCATGGTTTTACCTTGACTGCTTGTTGCTATGATAGAACATTTTTTCTCCTTACATATATGTTATTGCCCAAATGTTTAGAGTGTGGAGGTCTGGATGAGAATATACCATACATTATTTCCTCCTTGTGTATTTTCGAGTTCCCATGAGAATTTCATTCAAGTGAAGAAAATTAAGAAAATCATTGAATTATTAAGTAGAATATTTCTTCAACAAGATATATAGGACAGTCAATTTGGCAAATTGCAACAATCTCACTTTTCCACACTACCCATCAAATGCTACATCTGTTCTGTTTTTGTTCAGAAAATTCTATGTCAATCTTTGCTTTTTAATTATATGCCAGCATTTTGACATTTATCATGGCACATAATTATTTATTTATTCTGTGTGATAAATAGCCCCCTCCCATTTTAAAATATGCTATATGCTTTTTTAGTTTTCTTTTCAATTAACAGGAATCATAATATGCTTCATTTATATAAAGTATTTAGAAGATTTAATATATGACTCAGGAAGAATCACAAACAAAGAATCAGAATCACAAACCAGATGCAGAGCTTTGCCAGAATTGGTTACGTTTTTAATGCTGATGTCACGATGCAATAGAGAGGGATAAACCTATAGACTGGACTAGAAGGAGGCTAACTTTCATGCAAAGACCTTGAGAAAGTAAAAAGGAATGGGGTCTAGAGCATGGGGAGGGGTTGGATTTGGATAGGAACCTGAATACCATATTTAATGACCCAAATGGAAAAAAGACAATATAGATTGGTAAATATGATAGTTAGTCCTTAAATAATTGCATCTATTTCTCTCTGCAGTATGAGGTAAGATCATCAGATTAACCTGAGTCTCCATTATTTTGGTTTTAGAAATGAGATGTTACAAGCAAAGGGAACAATGTGGACAGGTAGAAATACAGACCAACTTTTTCAGGAAACTAACAGCAGTCCAGTGTGACTAAATAGCTAAAAATGTGTATTAGGAATGTGAAAAAGGAGTAAATAATGATATCCCTAGAGTCAAATGACAAAGGTCTTAAATGATGTTTCTTGATTAGGAACTTATTTGTAGGGAGTGAAGGATTGTTAAACTTTTGAATTAGCTCGGTGACATCATGTTTAAAAATGTTTAAAGCAACAGTCATCTTTTATTTTATATATGGGGAAAGTGAAAAAAAAATGCTAAAAACTAAATAAACAAGAATGTGCAAGGCTATTTATAGAGAGTTATAAAGTTGTTTTTGTTTTTCTTTTACAAAGTCTTCTTTATTTATCACTAGCAGGCTTCTCTGAGTCATAGCTTAAAAAAAATCACGAGTCAGGATTCGTGGTTTGCTCTCAAGGATTGATTTGCTGTATTGATGTGTAACAAACAAACAACAAAATGTTTCTCTGTAAATGTATAGGTAATTCACTGGAGTTATTTTATTAAAGCACTTATGAAATGCCTTCTTATATATGCCAATTCAAGTGTTCTAAGACCAGTTCTTTGAAATGATTTTTGAAGTGTCTGCTCTTTCATATCCCTGAGGTCACTTTTTACTGGCCTTGGTGAGAGCCTCGTAAGAGCCCACAGTTGTGAGAGGATGTGACTGTCGGCCTTGCTCACATACAGAAACTTGAAGACATTAAAATGGAATTTATAAATTAATCAGGTTTATTAGAAAATCATGTTTATAACCAGCTTAAACATTTAAGATTAAGGCTTCAGTAAAATGTGGTATTTACATTATTAACTTCTTATAAGAGGTTTTTCTAGTACATTTTTGATCTCTCAAGATATATTAGGGAAAAAAAGTCATGTTAAAGATAAATAGAAATAAGAATTGAACTCTATATTTTTGTAAGGATTTGAAGTAAAAAAATACTATAGGGAAGATACATACAGTCAACAAAACTAAATGCCAGTTGATTTATCTTATCCATCAACAAGAATAATACCAAGAACAAAGTTTAAGAGATGGTGCTAGCAATTTCTTAGCTTATTGCTGGAAGATGACAAAGGAAGGGAAGGGTGGGGTTTAGTGGGCACCTGCTGCAGGAGGTTGGGGCACCTATTCACCAGGTCCTGCCCTCTATTCCTTGAGGGGGGGGTACATGGAAGAATTAACTCTTCTTTCTATTATTAGAAATGTTTTTTCCCTAATTTCCTTCTTCTTTCATATAAACTTAACAATGTGAATGGAGCAACTAGTCTTTTTTCCTTTAAGTGTATGCATTGTTAGATTTCTACTTCCCAAAATACTGACTAGCCCTAGTCTTTTGTATCTTTTACATCTATTTGAAAAGCCTTTTCTTGCTTCAAAATCAGTATTACATTTTAGAGGAATTTTTTCAAAGTATATCTTTTTACAATACCATTTAATAAAAATGACTATGCTATAGAGACAAAAACCAAAGAAAAACAAGAAGGAAAACAGAAGAGACACTCGTAGGATGAAAAACGAGTAGTGGAAATCACTAAGCCACTCACCTATCCTTCAAAGTTGATGTGGCAGCCGGAGAAGTTGCAACACAGGCTGACTCACTTCGCTGAAAAGAGAACGCATCTACCCGTTATCAAGGACAGAACTTTAATTTCCTTAGTTTCAATAATTCACCATTGTGAAAACTAAATATATTCCTTAGTATTACATTAAAAAATAATGAAGAAAAATGAGTATAGTTTTAAAAGCTTTTTTAATCTGGTTTCCATGCTTATTCCATTACTGCGTTCCAGTAAGTAGGCTTGAATATCTCATCTTCTATGACTATTTTTTTAATATAGAAACAGAAAAATAGATTTTATTATAGATCATCCTCCAGAGAATGTTGCTTTTGATTGAGTTTTCTCTTTTTGGTATTGCTAGACAAAAGGATGATAGCAGTTAGAGGAATGTGGGCTAATCTAACTAAAATATATATATATTTTTTTTAATTATATCATTTCTTTATGTTTTACTTTTATCTATGATAGAAAATCTTAGCATAATAGCCAAAGTGCCAAAGCATTGGTACTTTGTGTTAACTGACTATATAATTCCTGAGTTGTAACTGTAAGTTTGATTGAAAAGCCCAATTTTTAAAACATACAAGATGACGTTAGGCCATATTATCCAGAAACTGCCCAGAAATCATATCATCTGTTTCTGAATATCTTATTAAATTGTTATATGAAGTTGTACAATCTTAAGAAATAACATATTTTTGTCTTGCTCTATTAATTCTGAAAAGAAATCTGAGGGTACTGGGAAGACTGTAGAAAGAAGATTATTGGCCCAAATGCATGCACTGTCTTACTGGGGCCCCTGAAAACCCCACATAACTACTCTATCAAATAGGAACAGACCACAAGATCAACATAGTTAATTCATCAAAGAAAAAATTTGAGAAGTGTGCTCTTTATTATTAAAAACAAACAAAAGCAAGAGTTATAGCAAGAAACTGAGATGAGTAAAACTATAGGACTGATATCTACTTCTGTAGAATGTTTTGGGGAGATTGAAATAGGGAGACAAATGAAAAAAGTTCCTGTAGTATCATTTTACCTTAAATTCACAATCAAACACAACTGGTTACTGCTACCTATGTGTTATTTGTAAATATGAATTGCAAAATAGGTATGCTTCCTCTGAATGACAGTTTTGTTTACATCCTATCTGTGGACATTTAAATAATCTACTAGTTCCCAGATAAGTAAAAAATTAACTTCTTGTAGGAAGCACAATTAAGGAATGTGAAATATTAATGACGGTAAAATAAAAATTATAGCAATTTAAATTGATCCTACACGCTGTACTACCTAATATCAATTGGGACAGTCTTCATATTGGCATTGAGTTTCAGGGTGAGGGAGCTCAATAAATATGGGCCAGAAACTAGGTTAGTTATCTAAGATACAGCAGAGTACAAGTCCAAGATACAACATTGTGCTGTTAACAAACAACTAAGAGTGTCATCTGAGATAATAATTCTATTCTCGGGGAATTAGAATCTATTGGGACAGAAAACTATTAACCTTCCTACTAATAAATGTATACTTTTAACCTTAGAACAGTAATCAAATGTAGTTCTTTAGAAATCGTAGTATGCACACAAATCTCCATGAAACTTATTAACACATAAATTCTGTCAGTAGGGCCTAAGTAAGACCCCAAATTCTTCATTTTTATCCAGGTCTTTGATAATGCTGATGCTGGCAGTCCAGCAAAGTTCTCCAGAGAAACAAAACTAATAGAATAGAATAGAATAGAATAGATAGATAGATAGATAGATAGATAGATAGATAGATAGATAGATAGATTAGAATTTATGGAAATGGTTCATGCAGTTGTAGGGGCTGTCAAGTCTGAAATTAATAGTGTAGGCTGAAAACTCCAGCAGGAGTCGATGTTGCAATCTGGAGTCCAAAGGCAGTCTGGAGGCAGAATTTCTTCCTCTGTGGAGGACCTCGATCTTTTCTTTTATGGCCTTCAACTGACTGAATGAGACCCACTCACACTATGGAGGGTTATTGACTAGACACAAAGTCTATTGATTTAAATGTTAGTCACATCAAAAAAAAAAAAAAAATACCTTCACAGCAGCATCTACATTTGTGCTTGACCAAACGAATGGGTGCCATGGCTTGACTAAGTAGACACATGAAACTGACCTTCCCAAATACCAAGGTTTTAAAGCAGAGATGGGCAAACTATGGTCTCTGGGCCAAATCTGGCCAGCCTCTTGTCTCTTTCTATATCTCCCACAAGTTAAGCACAATTTTTACATTTTAAAAGTGGATGTGAAACCCAAACAAGAATAGTATTTCATGTCACATGAAATAACGTGAAGTTCAAATGTTGGTGTTACTAAATAAAGTTACATTGGAACACAGCCAAATGCATTTGTTTACATATTGTGGACACAGTTGAGCAGTTGTGACAGAGATGGTACAATCCACAAAGCACAAAGGGTATCTCATCCTTTACAGAAAAAAACTGGTTGACTCCTGCTTTAAAGGAAAGAACATGGTTTTATGTGAGTAGCTTAGAGATGAGAATACAGAGGTGAGGAGAGATGATAATGGAGAGCAGTGTCTCTCAAGCTGTAGTGTGCATCAGGATAATTTGGATCACTTGTTAAAATACAGATTTCTGCCCTCCACTCTGAGTTTACAACTCAGCACGTCTGGGGTGGGACACCAGAATTTGTTTATCTAACGAGTTCCAAGTTGATGCCGATGCTGCTGTTCTGGAGAGCATACTTTGAGATCACAAAGATCTAGAATCGATTTGAGTAATGTCAGCAATTCTTAAATGGATAGAAAAGAATGATCCTGTAAAGGAGTCAGGAAATAACTGAAAGAAGTAGGAGAAAAACCAACATCACGTAAAAGACACACTTTTAAAAGGGAGGGAATATTCCAAGGTGTTAATAGTGCTAAACAATCATAAACTGGTGATTAAAAATATGATAGCCTTCGGATTTAAGGAAAGGAAGTCTCCATTTATCTCTTTTAGTGAGGCCTGTCCTTGGTATATCATGAGGATTCGATGTCTCTGTGTCTAATTACTTGAAGTTGAATGCAAGAAAGCTGAAGTTAATAAGTGATACATGCAAAATGAAGATTTTTTCATTAGGTTACTCAGTTATATTTGAGATGGATATATATTATCTCATTACATGACAAAATAAACGTATACTATTATAAGAGGTGAAACAACTTATTTGTTAGAGTTACTATTGCACATAGCAAGAGCTTTGTAAAATTGAGCCAAAATAAACATAACTTATGTTAAATCTGACCTAAACTTTTGCTTAGTGTATGGTATTTTAATTATCTTTGAAAATAAATAAATAAATAAGCAATAAAAAAAACAAATAAAAAATTAAAATACAGAGCCATATTTAAAGCTTAAATAAAAGTGATGTGCTTCTAAGATCCTCATAAATGAATTACTCTCAAGAAAATGCTTTACTGAGTTGCTTGCTTTTCTTTTCTAATGGTGTGTTTGAATGAAAAAAAATATATACATATTTTCAACAATCCAAGAAAAAAGATAGCTTTCCCTTTTACATCTTGATTCCTTTGTTTTTCAGCCATGTAAAATAAACATCCCATTATAGAAATAAATGGTCAGCTTCCCTTTTGTGAATACATTTTAGTTATAAAATATGAAAGAGACAAGCAGTCTTTACTGAAAAATAAAATCATCATAATTTTACTGGAATATTTTACCAAGTTTTCCCTCTTTCAACATTATCTCAAAGTGACAAAATTCCCTAAATCACAACCAAAACTTTATGCCTCAAATACACTAGAAGTCATATCCAAAAGTACATCTTATAATGCATTTTTATTTTCCTTCTACTTGGAAGTTTTCCATGAGTTTAGAGATTGAAGGGCCAGACAAACATGCAAGTCCACTGGTAAGGCATGACAGTGAAGAAGTCCACTGAAGTGAAAGACCCCAAAGAATTTTCATTTTCTTATTTTTTAATATATTTTTTTCTTCTATGTGGTTGTTTGGACAGATAGCTGTGTGTACCAAGAATTATTAAATTCTTACAAACTATGCCTGGAGTCTATTGGAATTTTTTGCTATTTTGTCAATTTTAAAACAAAATTGGGCTCTGAATCATTGAAGATAAGGCAATGGACTAAATTTTACTTCTTCAAATTTTTAATGAGTTTTCCATCTTCCAATTTAATCACCTTAAAGGTCTTAAAAATGAGAATAATATTAACTTCTTAGGTATGAATGTAATTACGGTCTATGAGTAATAGACCAACAGACTGAACTTTGCCATTTGGGGAAGTTTTCTTTTTCTTTTTCTTTTTTTACCATTAAGATAATATATTGAATTGAGTAATTATTTCATAATAACTTTATAGTAGTTGTGAAGATTTTGAAGAAATATTTATTCCATGTGATATAATTAAAACTCCCAAAATTGTTTTCTTAAAAAAAAAAGGAAAATAAATGGGAAGATACCAGAGACAGCAGCTGTAAGTGTGACACTCACTCCTGCGCCAGCTATTTTGTATAGTTATTTGGTCCTTTTCGGAAACTGAACCAAGTAAAGGGAAAGGTTATAGGAAGAGAAAACAAGTCACCATGTAAACAAACAAAATAAGCTGTGGGAAAAAATAAAATAAAATAAGAGCAAGCAGGATTGGGTCTCATAAGGAGTGAGTAAAAAGATGGGTTTGGGAACCAGACCAAAGAGATCCAAATACTGGCTCTACCACTATGTGATTTGGGGCAAGTTGTTTAACTTCTCTGTGCTTTTCTTCATATACGAAAAGTAACTGATTCAAACGGTTGTCATGAAATCTAACATGAGGGCTTAATATAAGCACCTAATAATCACCACAATATATTTTATTTTTACTATTACTCTCTAAGGATTTAAAAAGCAGAATTAATGATAGAAAATGACTATCATACGTCCAGCTTAAGCATCTCTTACTTTGGATCGGTAACATTAAAATTTACAATAATAATGGTATTTCCTTCGAAAGCTTTATAATTAGAATAATATCAACATTTAAGACTGTCTGGAAGAAACCTCTCCAAACACCCCTACTTAAACTAATTTCTGTTTCCACTTGAAACAAAAAAAGTATAAATACATGTCATTACAAGCTATAGTAACCAACTATAGTGTAAATGTCCAAAGTCCTATAAAATGTATTCAGTTTTACTCACAAAAGATGAGCTTCATATGCTACAAGGAAGAGAGAATGCATTTGTCATCAAGCCATGCAGACAACTCTCCTAGTGCTTAGTTCTTTGTCTTTCCTCTGCTCTTTGTAGCTCATCCTAGTTTAATTTCTCTGACTTGCATTTCTTGTTATTATCACCCAACATCTGGATTTCTTCCCTGTACAATAGGCAGAGACTAGAACTGTCTATTTTGCAAACATAATTATGAGGAAGCTCTTCATTATAGCAACATTTCCATTTCAGATTCCTTTTATAACATTTGTTATATTATCATCTCTGTGTGTGGGGAGAGGTAGATATAACGAAATCACAAGTTTTTCTTTTCACAAGTTTAGGCCCTTGGTATGGCATGGCAATATAGAATTGACTAGAATCATATTTTTTTCTAATGTAAAACTTAGATTACTTTTATTTTTTTAAATATGTAGGAATCATTGAAAAAGTTATTCACATTTTACTACATAACATTTCTTTCCAAAAATATTTCTTTATAAAAGCACAGAATGATGAAAAACACTATGCTCTTTGGTTTGTATTATTAAGGTCAAGTAGCTTATCAGTAAAGGAATAGTTCTAGTCTAGCAAAGTGAGGTTTGACAAACTTCATATAAGCAATTATTCTCCACTGACTTTTACTCTAAAAGCCAAAGGATATTTTATTATTAAAAAGTGTTTCCTAGATGAAATACACTTACAAGGCAGCAAGTTTTCCAAAATAATATAAAGAAGACAATAACTTTCAAATAATAAAACAATTTCAAGGCAAAGGCAATAACTGTCTGATAAAATATTAACCATGTAATACTGAACACATTCAAACTATTAACAGCTTTGAACTATTATAAAAAGTGATCAGATAAAACAATATATATATATAGTATGGTACACAAACTTTCGTTTTTGCTCCATGCATGATAGTTTTAATATGTAAGCAACTGCAATGTGAACAATGCTTTTTTTCCCCAGTTTTACAAAATACTGTTATAAAAATAAGCCAGAGTATTTTTATGGTTACTTGTTTTTAAAAACACAAATAAAAAACACCAAACATGAGACAATTTAATATTACCTTTTCCAGTCAACATTACATGCTAATAATTACGTACAGGAGAGAAAGGAGACAAGAGAGGGAGGCGGAGTGAGAAAGAGACAGAGGCTGTAGAGCAGAGAGGCGAAGGGGAAGAGAATGGAGAGAAGCTACAAATAGCTAACGCTACAGAGAAAAAGAACGTGAAGAAATGATGTGAATATTAAGCATCCTGTTGCAAACCCAGGGAGCTACAGAATAAATGATTAAAAGGTGTTGCTTTATTTGACTATGCACTGATTGCCCAAGTAGATTTTGCTGGATTTTAGTCAGATCTGGAGGAGCATTATAGAGTTAGGGACATGATTATTCTCATAGAGGGAGGCCAGAAAAACAAAGCTGTTTCAGATCTTTATATTCTATAAATATCTTTTCTCTCTCTTTTCTCCACCCCCCCCCCCAATTCTCTTTCTTCCTATAGTGGGCATGTGACTGCGTTCTTAACTTCTGACTGAATTTCTGGAAACCGTTGATTCTAATAGAAAAGTCTGTTTCGTTTGCTGACAGACATGAATATCCAAAACAACACAGATCAATTTTTATCACTGAGCTAATCATGTACTTGAAGTATTGAGTAATGGAAAGAGCATTTATCTCAGTACATCAGTGGATGATGATGAAACAGATTTTAGCCTTGTGTCCATTATCATTTTTGTTGCAATAAAAGCATTTAAAAGTATGTTGATAGCATTTATCAGATCAGATTAATTCAAAATTCCTTACACCTCCCACGTTATTCATTTTTTTCTTAGATCTAGGATGGACTTGCAAATAATTTCATCACCATTATTCTGACAGTTTATGGGAAATAATTTTCCCCAACCAAGTTTATTTCTCCAGAAGCATTTATTTTCCTCAGACAAAATAAATGTTCTAAAGGAGACTTCTATGTAGTTAAACTACACTGACTTATTTCCCTGGGTTTACCCTAATGATGACACTTACCTCTTAAAATGGTTGAGTCCCAGAGCCATTCATTCAGCAAGTTTTCACAGAGCAGCTGGGTTTTCCTTTAGGCACAGCACCTGAGATGCAATGTTAAGATCAAATATCATTTGGGACCCTCTGGACATTACGATTCAGTCATACTGGTGGATAAATAAGTACAGGATTACAGTAAAGTCTGACAAATGTGGTAAATACTGTCATTCCTCTTACCTAATTGCCTCGTCATACATTAATAAAGATTTGGTGTCTCATTTTTGTGTGTTATTCAACACCATCTAAATCATCTTTCTCCTTCCCAAATGATGTCTTATTAATCAAGTTGTTCTCTCATTGAACACTTGTGTGTCAGGTATTTACCTAGATATTGAGATAATAGCAATAAGCAAAGCAGATACAATCTTTGTTTGTTTGGGAATTTACATCCTAGTAGTTGAAACAGACAATAGACACACAAAAAAACCACATACATGAATTAAAGTAGTAATGAACTCTGTGTTGGTAAATAAAGTAGGGTAATACTATAGTCATGTGGAGTGAGGCGAGAAGATGTTTGAGCAGAAACCTGATGAAGGAGAACTATGGAATATCTGTGGGGAAAAGTAGTCCAAGAAGAGGGAATAGAGAGCAGTGAGGGGAACTTGGCACCCTTGAGCTACTGCAGGAGGACCAGGCCGATATGACGAGAATCACGTGAAGGAGATAAAAAACGAAACACACACACAAAGATAGGAGATAGAATCAGAGAACTAGGACATACTCTAATCAGAGTTCTGTCAGACATATTTAAAAGTTGGATTTTGGAACAGAAAGCTAGAGTTTGAACAGTAGGCTAACGGGATGCAATTTAACCTTTCAAAAAACAGTTCAGATCACTTTATGAAGAATTTACTTAGGGGAGTAAGAACAGAAGCAAGAAGGTCAGTTAGGTGGTGTCTTGTGCAATAGAAAGGGACGTGATGAGAAATGGTCAAATTTGGAATATATTTTGGATGTGGAGCAAGAAGAGAGAAGCAGGCTTTGGTGCACAAAGGATCAAAGTTCTGTTTTAGAATTTAGAACTTAGTCAAAATGATAATGCCTTTTAGTCATCTAAATAGAGCTGTCAGGAAGACAGCTGAATATGTCTGTAACTGAAAGAGTGTAGGCAAATGCTTTGGAGCTGGTGGCACAGGTGATGCAGAAATTATTTACAGTTAGGAAACTGGGTGTGGATTGAGTTTAGATTGGGCATGGATAAAAAGTACAAAAGGAACCCTGGATACTTTAAGAACTATGAGTCTGCTCTGGAGGCTAAGGGAACAAGTGTTTCAGGAAAAAGATTTTAATATTTCAGAAGTTGAGTAAGAGGACGACTAAAAGTGACTATTGCATTTGTCAATATGGACGTCAATACTATTCATGAACTTGACAGAATAAGCATGATTGGAGTGGGTGAAGGAAAGCTTGTCAATTGGTAAAATGCAACACTTATTGCAGAAAATCATTGTAAAAATTTTTGCTACATAATGAAGAATAAGAATTGGAGCAGTAACTGGAGAGAGCTGAAAGATCGAAGGCCATTTATGGAGAATGTTACTGTATGTTTGTATCCTTATGAAAATGACATAATAGAGTGATAGCATTGTTGTAGAGACAGGAGTTTATCTTTGGGGAAAAAGATTCTTAACTGGGTGAGGGAATGAGAGTGAATCAACTGGACGAAGGCAATAAGATTGCTAGGCAATGCTATGAACCCACTTGAACTTTGTGATACTAAATATGAAGTGATTCCATTGACAGTGGCCCAATTTTCCTCACTCAGTTTCTACAGGCAATAGAAGACACAGAGTAAAATTAAATGGGTTGCAGTTTTGCCAAATGAGTAAGATAGAGGGAGTTGGGGCAAATAATTTCAGGGTGTTTATAAGCGTGATTATATGATTATAGTGATGGATTATTGCATCTAAGTTGGAAAAGAAAATTTTGAGATGTTAATTGGAATTGAAAATGAGACCGTTAAAGAATGATAAATTAAAAATTTCTAATGATGACAGTGGGTAGGGAGACTGAGCTGGAAATAATAGAGATGATGGCCAGAGAAGAGACTGATTTGATAACAGGTTGGTGGATATACCATTATACATAGTAGGAGTCGTGATATTAGTCTGGGAGTTGGTGGGAGAGGTAAGTTAGAGGTAAAGTCATTGACAATGATGAAAATTTTAAAAATTAGGGGAAATCGTTTGCTTGGTACAGTCTGGTACCCCAGGAGGGCAGGCTGAGCTCTAGTCTGCTCTACCTCCAACTCTGGGCTCTGGACAGAGGCTGATCTCAATCTGAGAAAAAGACTCCTTTTTAAATTTATCTGCCCAAAGGGAGTGCCCCTGTTGAAATTCATACACACAGAAAAAGCCTTTTAAAATAACTTGAACCAAAGTACTCTGTGTTACTGGGCCCTGGTTTGAAATCACCAAAGGTATAGTATAGCAGTAAGGTCTTAAAATTGTCAAGGAATAAGAAGAACTGATAGGAAGCTTTGCACATGACCACAACCAAACGGGAGTGGACAGTGTGCTCTGTTGGCATCGGCTTCAGACAGATTGGGATTTTAGCTTAAAGAGGAGAGAAAAGCAGTGGTCTGGAAGAGCTATAAGATGCAAGGAAGACATCTCTCTGCCTACAGGTCCTGCAGGTGTAAAATCATCTACCATATGATAGGGCTGCCAGGAAAGCCATGTCTTGAGGTAAGAGCAGATTTCAATTAGATCAAGAAGACAAAGATTTGTTTCAGAGAACAGTTTGTACTGTGGCTTTATCATTAATGTGTGTCATTTGCTAGTAACTGAAATTCTTTGTGCCTCAGTTGTTCACCTGTAATATAAGAATGATATAAATTGTCAGATGGCTGTGAGGGTTTAAAAAGAGAATATGCACAAAGCACATAAAAGGTTTCCTAACACAGAGCACACACTTAGACAGGGCTTGTTATTATTCTTTAGTAAGTAGTTCTGAGACCGTTGTTGTTGGTATGTGTATGTGAGAGAGATGACGGGGTTGTGATGTGTGGGAGGGCGTGGGTAGTGACAGTCTCACCGTGAGAGCACTCACCTGGGGAGGTTCCTTCCTGGGTGGGATATTGATCGTTATTCTGCCCTTCGCTTGTAAAATGCCTCCTGTTTTATGAATGCATGGGTCAAATATAATATTCATGATCCACCAAGCTTTTTCAACCTACTCTGCGATTTTTGAAGAAATTTTGCAGATTTTTTTACCCCATCTCATTTTCTTCTTACTCAAGCTTGTTTATCATCCAGATATTAATAGTGTATCATAGTGGCCCAGCCAAAACCTGACTTCTTAATTCTTTTGTCTTTCATCCTTGAAATTATCCACTTTCAAAATCACAAAATCAAACATGTCCACTTATAATAATATTTATACAGGTGGCTTGAGGGCACAGATGGAGATTAGAGGGGAAGTTACCCCACATCACTACCACATCACTACCACTTGGGAATAAAGTCTGGGAGACTGGGAAGTACAGCAGATTATTTTAACTCCCTGACCGATCTCTTATTTCAGCCACATGTGTTGGACAATTCCAGCTGATTCTGATGGTTTCCCATCTCAAGGATTTAGCATGTTTCTCTTCACTTTTCTGCAATGAGGGGCTAGTAGCTGTTCAACAAGCATTTGGCACTAGATGGGGCAGGAATCAAGCCCTGATTTGTAGCATTTGCTCATTTCCCTGGTGTAAATATTCCCACCATGGACAGTTTCAAGCTACAGCCTGATGTTCCGAATGCATTTCTGGGAAGAGAGATGCAGTAGCACTCCATTATATTAGTATTCCACTGTACAGATAATAGACAAATAATCACAAGAGTGTCGGTAATAGAAAATAATTAGGACAAGATGGATTTTGAGTATTAATTACTTTCATTTTCCATATAATTTATTTAATTATAAATTTATGGAATTTAATTTTTAATGATGGCTGAGTTTTACAAGAGGCTCTCCAAATTCCTGGAAGATTTCTGTCACAGGGCTATCCGAAGGCCATGGCCTTCTTCAGAGTTGTAATGGACTGCCCCATGTGCACACCCATGCAGCTTTGACACCCCCAGGAGCGAGCCTCAATGAATATCGACATGACTCACTAAAGAGGTGCCCCAACACCCCATGCCTCATCCCCAGGCAATTTTTCACACTTCTCGGCGATTGCAGCTGAAACCTCAGTGATGCACCCACCTTGACGCTTGTCTTCTTCTCCTGTCTCACTTTCCTGGCTCATCCGCCTTTGATTTCTAGGAATCTTATAAATAAGTGAGCTGCAACCATGACTTTGACCCAAGCTATGTTTTGGAGAAAACCAAAAAAACGAAGAAGCTAAAACTGGAGATGTTCGTAGTCAGCAACCATTCAGAATGAGCTTTGGGAACTAGGTCACTGCCGTAAAATACAGTTGTCTGAAAGCTGAACTGCTTCTCTGTCTTATCTATAAGGATGCCTGGAAGTCTGATACTGACTCTAGGCCAAGATAAGGAGGAGACGGGCTAGCTAGTCATTGATAGTGACCTATTTAATGTTAGAAACTCCCCAGCAGCCAAAGACACCTTTTTTATATTATTTAGGGACGTGTAGATGGACGACTCATACCTGGTGAAACCAGTTAGCAGCTGGCTTGAATATATATCCAGTGGGGCAAAAAAGACCCTACTGGAAACATTTGCCCTAGCTCTCCTGTAGCCAAGACTCCTCAAATACGTCTTGGCAATCCAGAGTTAAAGAGCACCCTGTGTGATTGAAAAGGACTTTGGAGAGCTGTGCCTGGAAGTTTCTTGGGTCCCATATACTTACCTGCATTTTATTTCTACTGGTCTGTTCACAATCTTTCAGCTTCATTAAAGCCTTTTGTTTAGTGAGTCATTTCAGTTATCTGACCCAAGTTATTATGGCAGTCTCCAGTCATTGGAACATGACACGGATCCCTTTGCTGGTGGTACATGGCGTGCTGCACCATCACAATTACTCAGATTCTCCTCTTAGCTGATTTAAGGTAGGTACAGACAAAATGGAAACACTGGACTACGCAGGCGTTCTGGCATCTGATTGGTGTGATGTGCTACTGGGCAGTGGTAGAGACTGATGATGAGTGGCTTCATGACTTAACAGAGCTTCCTGGTGTTATCAGTTCTGTTAACTCATAAGGCCCAGTGGGTGTAGCAGCAATCCATCATGCAACAGTAAAAGTACATTTTGGATCAAGTACCAGCATATCCAGTGGACCTTCATCAGTTTCATGAAGTGGTGGCATGGCCACCCATGTTTACCCATGTGGTAGAATGAATGATATCTCTCTCTCAGCTCACACTTATGATTCAAAGGGGTATGATCCCCATGACCAACTGGGGACTGAGGGAGAATTGGGGGTCTGTTTCACAAATTGTGTCGCTGGTTGTGTTGGTGTTAGCTAAAACTGGAGCACTGCTGCTTCCACTACAGGTGCACTACACTACTGGTGCACTTGCCCGTAACCTTGGGAAAATGGAGAAAGCACCTGGAACCAATATACACAGGGTCTGGATAGTGGTGAAAGCTTGGTAGGTCAGCGTAAGGGTGTGGACAGGCAAATTGGAGAGTTAGAACCAGGGACATCTATAGAAGTGACATGCTGATTTTTTGGCTATATGAGAATGAGCACATGGTAAGAGAATGTTTGTATTTCACACTAATACCCACCACAGAGCATCCAATGCAGAAAAGACGCACAAAAGCCAGGTGTGCATGATGACCTACCAGGTAGAGGTCAGCTAACACTCTCTGGGGCTTCTCTAGTGCTCGTGCCTCAAGTTTATGAGTGGGGTAGTCATGGTGACGGGGATTTCAGTTCCGCAGGGGCCGGCAGCATTGCCCCCTTTACAAGGCCAGTTGAGCCACTGCTTTTCTGGCAGTTAGTGCTTGATGTCAGACTGACCACTTGGTACCAAATTCATCCCTTCAGACACCTTTTCCCCTTTGACACCTATGTCAGATATGGGTTCACCTATCCTGATTATGGTGTCTCTGCCAGAACTGTTAAGGGAGTGTCGATAGTACATACGCCTGACTTACTGCATTGAATGCCACATCACAGAATCTCAAACCAAGGATGCATTTTGTAGTGAAGAATTTGTGACTGTGAAGGGACAGTCACAGACCCACTGATCCCACCATATGCTCATCACGCTGAAGTAGTCAGTCAAATAGAACCCTGGAATGCCCTCATTTAAGGGATCAGTTGGGAAATGAAACGCTGCAAAGTTATGGTGCATCTTCTAGGATGAAGTATTTGTGATAATTCAGGAACTAACCCATGCTGCTTTATAAACAACAGCTAGAATATCTGGGTCCAGGTTTAAAGTAAGGTTTGTCGTCAGACTCAGTGACTGTTATGGACTGAGCTGTTCCCGCCCCAAATTCATATGTCAAAGTCCTGACCCTGAGTATCTTAGAATGTGAGTGTATTTGGAGACAGGGTCTTTAAAGAGGTAATTAAGTTAAAATGAGGTTGTAAAGTGGGCCTAATCCACTTATAATGAACTGATGTCCTTATAAGAAGAGAAGATTAGGACACACCCAGAGGGATGACCATGTGAAGACAAAGGGAGGAGAAGATGGCCATCTACAAGCTGAGGAGAGTGGCCTCGGAAGAAACCACCCTTGCAGACACCTTGATCTTGGACCTCTAGCCTCCAGAATCATGAAAACACAAATTCCTACTGCTTAAGCCACCCCATCTGTGGTACTTTGTCGTGGCAGTCCTCGCAAACCTATACAGTGACCAACTTACAGAATTTACATTTTCCATGTTTGCTTCTTGGTTTCTGCTGCATTGCACGTGCTGGTTTGGGAGTGGAAGGAAATGTATCCTCTACTGAATCTGAGTTTTGATTACTGAATCAACAAACAAATGAATTATTACGTTGACAGGCATAACTGACCCTCATTATCATAAGGAGCTAGGATTGTCCTTACATAATGGGAACAAAGGGAAATGTGTCAAACTTAAAGAAGTCACGAGGGATTTTCCCCAGGCTTCTGGCTTTTGAATAGGCAATTGCAGCAACCAGAGTGTGAAAACACCAAGGCAATCAAGGGCTCAGAGCACTCAGAGTTGACAGTTGGCCCCCTAATCAGACAAGCAAACTTGACTGGCTGCAATGCTTACAGAGAGTGAAGGAAAACTAGAATGGGTGGTGGAGGGTAAAAATGAGTATCATTGATGTTTTCAGGTGTAGTTGCAGCAGCTTGTTTCTTCTGTGTTATATCCTGTTTTAGAGATTATTCCAGAAATTGACACAACACTGTAAACTGACTATACTTAAGTTAAAATATATATATATATATTTATATATATATAAGAGAGATTATAGTTTGCTGCTTCCCTGTAACAGAGCTGGTTACATGATTTGTGGGGCCCAATGCAAAATGAAAATGCAAAACTCCTTGTTCAAAAAGCAGAAAGAAAATGCTGTTAAATATACTAAACTGTAGTTCAAAATTTTTTTCTTTCTTCCTTTTAATCTCCTTCTTGACCAGTCAGGGTGTTTTAAATTTGCTATTTAATGTCATGTTCCCTCCAGTGAGGAGGTACTCCAGGGAGAGTGCAGATCTTCACAGATGCCCAGGATATCCCCTCAACTCAGCATTTGCATGAGTGGCCATTAGGTTGTCAGGCTGGCCCTTCTGCCAGCTGCAGGACAGACACATTATGCAGATCAGGTGGAGAATGTGAGTGGGGAGTCAATGTCCCTTTTCCAGGGGCTCACAGCTCCAACCCATGATGAATGGGTGACCCCCACAGGATTGCAACCTCCATGTTGGGAAGCACTAGGTATCTGGATTACTGATCGGCTTGAGGCTTGTCCTTGCCTAGTTGCCTGCCATGATGCTGGTGGCCAGGACCAGGACTGCAGTTGTCACAGTCCACTACAAGACACTGTGGGGGATGTGGCCCATTGCCAACCCTTCCTGCCCAGGCTGCTGTGGGGGTCAAATGGGGATGGTGGAACAAGGACCCCTCGCCATGGATGTGACCTGGTTGCTAAGGGAAAGGGAGGTCTAGTAGCCATAGTCTATGGCCAGGGTGGGTCTGGGAATTTAGGCACTTGTGGTGCTAATGGGAGGGAAGCAGGCAGTCTAGCCGCTCCAGGGGAGGTGCTGAGAGGTGGGGCAGTTCAGAAGCCAGGATCCAAGTACCCTCCTTCCCCATTGCCCCACCCTCACACACACACATGCTTCATTGTTCCATCAGATTTCACTTATAAAACACAGGATCCTGGGAAGAAATAAAGTCCTCGGTGTCTACAGGATTATCATTTTGGCTTTTCCTCCCTTTTCTTTCCTCACTCTGGCTTTCTGGAATCATCTTCCAAATGACTCATGTACCCAAGGCTTTGCCTCAGCCACTGCTTTCAGAGAATGCATATTAAAATGTTGTGGGGGGTGGGGGACAGAATGAGCAGCTAGTTCCTCTACGTCCTTTCCCATTTTACCTTCAATCATTCTCCAGTGGTTTAGCAATAATTCCCAGGAATTTGATTATGTGAATTGCAGAGTTTTGAATGAAACTCCCAAAACATTGGTGGGACTTTGAGAAACTGGGGAAATGAAAGTGTAATGTCACAGCTGCAGTTTCTTGTCTTCCAAAAAGTGGAGCACATAAACCTTTATCCCCCACCTCCAACCTTCTTTGAATTTTCTTTTTATTCTTTATTCTGGTATTCTAGGAGAGTCTCACGAATGATCCCTTTAATTCCAGAGGTACACAGTAAAAAAACAAACCACATTTGGGATGAAATCTTTGAGGTAATTGTGGAGTTTTCACCTTTGAAGCCCAGTGTTCTCTTGATAATGTAGATTGATAGCCATGCCTTTTTGAGTCAGTGTTTTGTCAATAAAAATTGTGTTGATCTTTTTCAGAGAAATGGTTCTTTTCCAGATATAGATTGGAACTGCACTGTGTGGCAGGCTGATGCTTATTTGTGTAGACATGAATGTTTTCATATTTGAACAGTCACTGAGACCAGAGCTGAGATCCAGGGTCCTGCAGATAAGCAGTGAAAGCTTGGTCTCCGTTTTGGGGCAGAGAAATAACCAGGGAAAGAACTAGGCTAGATTTGTTGAAGCTCACTCTCATCCACAGGATAGAACATTTTATATTCATTTTAATCATGGGAAGCAGCCACTTAGCCACTCAAGTCAGATATGGACTCATCCTTCTCTTTTCCTAAACAGATGGCATCAATCCATCCATGTGTCCTGTGGATTCTACCTCTTTAAGTTCTTTCTTATTAATTCCTTCCTTTCTATTAGCACCCCTCCCCCCAGAGTATGTCCTGGTTTAAGCATTTCTCATTTACCTCACTTACTGCAGCTCTATGCTAATTGGTTCTCTTGACTTGATGTTTGCCGTCTCTAAGTCATCCTCCCACAGAATAACCTGTAAGACTGTCAGTTCTCCAGATCAGTGTTGTTGAAAAGAATTTCTGCAATGATAGGCCTGTTGCATATCTGCAGTGTCTCTTAGGATGACGACTAGCCACATGTGAGCACTTGAAATATGGCTAATGAGATGGAAGAATTAAATTTTTAATTTTAATTAATTCAAATCTAAAATTAAATAGCCACATTTGGCTAGGGGCCACCATATTGGACAGTACACCTCTAGAATGTAAACTCCGTGAAGAAGCCTTTCCTTAGCCATCTGAGATTGACTCTTCCTTCTTTCTTCTTCCTAAAACCCCATGTGCACATGATGCTTTAGTGTACTTAATTTCTTTATTGATCTGTCTCACTTGATAACTCACAGCTTCTTGAAGTCATGAGTCTTATCCTGGAAATCACAATAAACCAACAGTAACCTCAATAGCAATAATTGGAAACAACACCACTTATCTCCTCTCTGACGTTCCTGCTTTAGTCTCCAAAAAGATTCTGGGGGAAGATTATATAACCTATTGCAGAAAACCTAACATTCACTGGATCACATCATGTGTACTAATATGAGGGCTTACTTTGCCTCAAGAATTAGTGACAAAGAAACACATCTTGACCAGGCTTTGGGGCAGCCTTCTAGAAAAAGGATTGATGACTGTGCCTATGCTGATCCAAGAATGGGGCTGGGTGATAGGGACACAGCACTCAGCAAAAGAGACCTGATTTCTGCTTTTATTGAGCTTATATTCCAAAGGGGAAGAAAAGAATAAACAAACAATGACATAGACAACTGAAACAACTATATATTTAGAAGTTTCTTTGAAGAAAGATGGGGCATGGTGTGATAATTTTAGACAAGCTGAGTGAGTAACCAGGCAGACATTTAATCAGAGACCTTAAGAATAATGAGCCCTATTGTAAAATGATTATAAATCAATAAAAAAATGTTTAAAAAAAAAAAAAGAATAATGAGCCCTACAAAATGCAGGGGGAGGAGTGTTCCTGGTGTAGGAAAGAGCACATACAATGATCCTGAGGTAGACAGTAGCTTGCAGATCTATGCGACAAGAGCAAAAAGAGTACAAGAGCAAAAAAAGAGTGAGGGAAGTACTTATAGCAAATGTATTCTTGTCCGTATTTATTACAGATGAAGAGGCTGAGGCTGGAGATGTGCACCAACTTTCCCAAAGTCACACAGCTAGTAAGTGACAGAGCCAGGTTTTGTGCTACGTCTATAGCCCAGGGGTCTGAATGTCTAACATAAAAAGTGCTTAAATGAATGAGAAGATGAATAAGTGAATGTTGGAAAAGGGACCTATATGAACTATTAAAACTCATCTGATCAGCCAAAATATCAAAACTAGTTCTAGTAATAGGAACATTCCTTAAGGTAATAGTCATGTGAATGTGTGAACGCTAGCCACTAAAGTGATACAGGCATGTATTGCCACCAGCTGGGAATAAACTTTGAGTTTAGGTTTAAGAAATAAATTTGTGCTAAAAATCCTGTTGTGAAAGCAAACACATTAGATTTCACATCCATGTAATTTAGTAGTTAGATGACTCCTTACTATTTTTTAAAGCTGTCGTCTATGATAACACCATTGTTTTGGTTACGTAGTAGAATTTGTCTAGTGTTAGAATAGTTTTCCATTTAGTTCATAATAAATAGAAATCAGATTATGTTATCTCTAGATTCGACTATATTATGAAGCTATTACCATCAATATATTTTATCCACTGGCCAAAAGATACAAAAAAGTTAATCTTCTGAAAGTAATCTCTCAGAACTACTCCCTAGACTGAACCTTTGGAAAAGTAAGTGAAAATATTAGGAAAGTCCTATTACAAATTGCTTGCTTACAAATACAAGATGTCACTGACTAAAGGATATTCAACAATTACTTTAAGTCATGATTTTTAATATTTTGTGGTCAGGTAATCCTTTGAGAATTTAATGATGCTGGTGAGTACTCTCTCCAGAATTCCAGGTTTTGCACTGTTCCCCAATTCTCCAAGGCTGTCATCCAGAGGCATTAAATAATGTTCACAAGGTTAATAATGCCTGTTTTTGACTGTTGGCTCTAGGTCATTTCTTCAGAAATATCCATGTAAAATTGTTATATGTATTTCTTTTATTTTGTTTATTCTCCAATTTTCTGAGTCCTACATATATGTACTTCCATTTTTATACCTCTTTTTTTCACACATTACACATAACATCCTTAATCTAAAGTTTAGCAAAATGCGTCTGTGTGTGTGTGTGTGTGTGTGCACAATGCTTTCTTGATTTTCAGTCTTATTTCCAGGACCCAGCGGACTCTTTTCCCTCAGTTCCTCAGGGGGATGCATTGTGCTGATGCACTCGTTTCTACTAAGATGCTCTCTCCATCAAAAGCTGCTTGTTACACACTTTGTTTTTTTCTCAGAAAAGCTCCATTTCCCCAGTCTGCTGCCTTCTTTGACTTAGAATATTCAAAGAGTAATTCTGTAACTTTTAATATCAAATGGCACATTCACCAGGGCAATAATTTTTGTTTTACTGTTTTATTCAGTGAACCCTTATTTTAGGGCCATATCCTAAGTATCAGAAAATAATGCAATATAATGCACAGTTCAAAGAGAGTGAATTTGAGTAATTTGTTTTTATTTGTCTTAGGGACCACTCAGCTCTGTCCAGCTGCATCATAATTGTGCTAGTGCGCTGGTCTCCAGGCAAAGCAGGCGTGAGTATGGATGAATCATTCAGATATAATACCACTGATACGACCCAGAGGGGATATATTCTTGTCACTGTTTTCCCACAGTAACACTGGTTGAGAAAATACAGCATTCTTATAGTTAACTTGAGGAGTGTTCACACAAATGACAATTCACTCTCAGAATTACCATGTGGTAGTAGTAATAATGCCTACCAGGTAAGAGAGTTCCATGGTCACACGTCTGGAGACTCATTGAACTAAACTTAT
This sequence comes from Camelus bactrianus, assembly GCF_048773025.1. Lineage (NCBI taxonomy): Eukaryota > Metazoa > Chordata > Mammalia > Artiodactyla > Camelidae > Camelus > Camelus bactrianus. The sequence goes on from NC_133540.1 coordinate 79,900,273, forward strand.
TAGTTGAGGCTTTGTATTTCTAAAATGTTTTGTGATGCTCCAATAGAGAATAATATAAGCAAAGTTTTCAAAACCTATTTGAAGTCGACCTTCGAACCATTTTTTTTTTTTTTCATATAGAACAAGGAGCATTTATTTGTTGGAAACTTTCTTTTTGTGTTATGGACAATCAGGACCATGTGCTTTGATGGAACTGAAGGGACAGTTCATGAATAAACATGAGGGACATTCATCAAATCTTGAGAAAGATCTGTGCTTCCCCACAGACATTAGATCCTAATTTCTTGTCCCTTCTTCAGCATTAACAAAGCGAAGGACTGAGAAATCTGCCACATATCTGTCCTGAAAACACACTGAGGCTGCACATTTCTGAAATATTTTCTTTGATATTAATACTCATTATAACTGTATTTCACATACTTGTAGAGAAAAAAACGGATGATTGAAAAACATTTGTTCTTTGGTCTGACCGCCATACTTGATGTGGTTAGAGCTGTTACCACTCCAGGGAGCACGCAGTAAATCAGTTTACTTTATCCTTATATCAGAGTGAAAACCCTTCAAGGTTTATCCTTTCAAATGACTGTGACTAAATTTTTTATTATCTTGAAAAAATATTTTCAGTATAATCCAAATCAATTTGTTTGCTGACATGGTTTCAGAGCACCGTGGGGTATGTCTATTTATTTGGACAAAAGATCAGTTAATCTGATGCCTTCTAAATTTTTCTTTCACGATTCAAAATTATACTATGTTACAAAATTTTGGATAAAAATATGCTGTATGTTTATAATTGATTGCTCAACGGTGTAAGAGTCCTATTAAATCCCCACCATAAAAATGTATACAATAAAGTATCAAGCAAGAGTGTCTCTTTGGTTCTGGGTGATATATTTAATTTTCTAGGCTACATTTCCTACTCAGTATGATCTTTGAATTTTTCTTATTTTTTCTACATTTGCTGGTAATATATCCTGAGAAATATTCAATCTGAAACTAATAACATTTTACAAGTTTTAGATGGATCTGAGGGCAAACAAAATTTAAAATATAAATTTTGGATATCTACTTTGTCAACTACATATAAGGTAGTATCTTCTATTGGGAGTATGGAATAAAATATAAATTGTGTTGCAGGTAAGGAAGTCAGTTTGGGATATGCTGATTTTAAAATGCATACATTACAGCCAGTTGGAGAGTTTTAGTAAAAATGTATACACATGGAGCTATATTTTGGGAGAAAGATAGGCATTGAAGATTCAGTATGGAATTCCATTCCCACACATGTTAAAATTGAAGATTTGTGAGTTGACGCAACTTCCAAGGGAAAGTATACAGCATGGGATTGAAAGGGTACTAAAGACACAATCCTGCAATTTCACTATTTAAAAGGAAGGCAGAATAATAAAAGATAGAGGAAATGACTGAAGATAAATGAGCAGAAATGTAGGCAAAGCAAGAAAGACTGAGTTCTTGGATGCCAAGAAAGGGGGGATATATGAGGTAGACATAAAATCAAAAGGAACTTTTTAATGTTATTAAGATGCTCGTCAAGATGAGAATAGAGGAACTGAGGAAAGAAAGTCAATAAAATATGCCATCAGGTCCAAGGGCCACAGGGGGCACATTTAAACACTTGTGTACTTTTAAATAATGACAGAAAAAAATAACACCAACACACTGTTCTGCTTTATCTATGTAAACTCTGTCTCAGAATAACTAAATAGTTGATCAAGGGAAATTAATTTTTATAAAAGTGGTATAGCAATTAAATGGAGAAAGAATGATGAAAATCACCACTTGAAATTATTAAATGGATAACAATTTGGCCATGATCATCAGTTGCTGTTAACATCATAGAAAGATAGCTTGACTTTAAGTGTGTACTAACGCAAGTACCTATGATTTTTTAAAAAAATCAAACCTGAATCTGACTCACCTGAATCTATAAGCCCAACTGTGAATTTACAGGAAATAAAAGGAATATTTGGATACTGATTCAAGGGAACTGTAAAAAAAAAAAAAAAAAGACATAATAAACAGGGAAATACTGGTTGGATATTTGAAAATATTTTAAAAGATTGTGAAATTTTAGGTAGTGCAGTAGTACTATGCTTATATTTTAAAAAATCTATTTTGGAGATACACACTGAAATATTTATTTATGAAGTGATACAGTAACTGGCATTTTTTTTTTTTTAATCTGAGAGAGGAAAGAGTCTGTGGAATTACATACAAAACAAGATTGGCATTGGTTTGATAATTTTCAAAGCTGGCTTATATGTACAAGGGAATTTATTAACATTTTATCAAATTTTATATGTTTGAAAGTTTTGATAACATTAACTTAAAACGAATATAGAGTGAGAGGAATGAGTGTAGTGAAATTAATAAAAGGAAGAAATAAGAATGTTAAGGTAACTCATGTTTCAACAGTGAGGAAATGGTAGAGTAGGATGAATAAAGATACACAACATTTACTGAAGTTATTATGTGGTGGGCATTATGTGGTGGGTACTTTCACTCTCTAGTTCCATATTCTTACAGTCTTATAACAGTCGTATTATTTCCTCATTTAATAGATAAGGAACTGGAAGCAGGGATGTTAAATGGCTTGCCTGGGATCACACAACAATTAAGTGACAGCAGGATAGGACACGGTGGCTCCAGGCAGCCACAGTGCTACGTGCTCCCTCACATAGATGTGCAGGGTAAGGTAAAGGGAGCCACGGAGACTGAAGCTGAGGATATTCAAGGGCAGATTCCACAACATGTGGGGAAAAGAGCATCACCTGGAACTCCGAGGCAAGGGTTAACGTTAAAAGAGAGAAGGGATAATGAGTTAGGGGATATGATGCAAATCACTTAACTTGCATGGGTTCCATTTCCTCCTTTGTTCAAAAGAAAAATAGAGTAAAAGTCTTACTCAAAGAACTCTTGTGAGGATTGAATGAAAATTTTTACTTTCTGGAAACTAAAGATCACTAAGAAACTTCAAGTTGACATTAATCCCAACATACTAGTATTTTTCACAGTCAACTATTAAGAAAACTAGAGGGATGATTTAAGAACTAATAACTCTTGCTGTGAAAAAAAATTTCATCCATATTTCAGTATTTTTGCCAACTTCATTCCAATTCATTATTTTTATCTGCTAAATTCAAGTAAAAATACATTTAGTATTTTATATAAAACTCTGCTTAATTTGAATGACTACTGTGGATTTTCATTAACATCAACTTATTTTACTTTCAATAATAATAATTTGGCAGTGAATCACCTGTAGACTTGAAAGTTTCATAATTAAAGTTCAGAAATCACAGTTTGAATTAAGTAATATATATTTATGACAATTTTCTAACCTTGCAGTTGAGAAAACTCTGACATATACTAGAAAAATATACTGCATTAGATTGTGCTGTGACTCAGTGGTAGATCACAAATAAGAAAAATTATTCTCAACTCCCAAAGTCTGGCTTATTCTGAAAACTGAATATGTTAGGAATGTATCAGTCAGACCCTGGTTCCCACCCAAGGTTTACATTTTTTCTCATTAACCTTCAGTTCTTACATCAATTAAATTAGGTTGGCTGAAATAAATCCATTATCTAGATAGCATGGTGTGGAATCAGAATAGTGTGGTAAAAATTTCATGCTTTTGGTCTCAAATAACTGTGGATTTAATCCTACCTTTAATGAGAAGTCGGGCCTTGGGCAATTTCTTAACAGTTTTGAGTCATGGTTTCCTCCTCAATAAAGCAGAGACAATAAAGTGTATCTCAAAAATAAGTGTGAAAAATTCTAACACAAAATAGTGTGTTTTTGTTAAATGTGAACTTTTTACCACCACCTCATCCCTCCTACCTGGTCAAGAGCGCCTATCGGATTGGGCGACAGTCCTGTTTATCACAGTCTTTACTCTGTGGCAAAGCAAGAGCAAGAACAGTCTACTTGCTGAAAGAATTCCATCTTTACATGAGAGTAAAAAGCAAATACCCTTGTAATAGTGATTTTATACACAAAGGAGTTATGGATAATTTCCATAGGCATAGTGATGTCACTTTTTATGAATATAAATGCAAACAAAATACAAATATGATTCATTTCCGTGAATACAGCAGATTATTGGTTGGCTATTCTCTTTATAAAAGGAGACCATTATGGCACCATACACAAAGGAGAGGGAGCGTTTGTGCTTAACAACATCCCTTCCTGTAAGAATGAAACTCTTCACCCCAGGCCACCAGCAGAGGCTTGTTGATGAGAAAGTCATAGGAAAGTCTCTTTTTGTAGACAGTACAGTTTCTTGGTTATTTTTTTTCAAGTAATGTTGTATAACACTGTCACAAATAAACTTCTAATTAGGTTTCACATAATTATGCTAGTGTCCTACAATCTCAGTATAGAACTCCAGTTGCAAAACCATATTTGAATGCAAAGATTCATGAATATGTTTTTGAGGAAACTGGATGTTAATTGCAGTTTAAATATTTTGCAAATTCCAATATTTTTATCAGAAGGAACCAAAATCATTATACAAAGAGTCTAAGTTTAAAATCTTTAGGGAAGGGTCAAGTATGACAATTGGAATTAACTGTATTCAAAGTCTTTTTTTTTATTTTCTGAAAAAATATAAAATTTCGTATCTTACACTACAAAAACATGTACACAAACCAAATGCACATAGAGCTTCAAATGGGGAAAAAATACAGAAATGCTGATTCTTCCTTGAATTAACACTGAGGCAGGGACTTGAGATGTCCCCATGCCTAACAGAGAATAAGATTCGTTATACAGCTGCTTCTGACCTGCCTGAAACGAAAACATTTCAATAAACAGATTAACAAATGACTGAGTCTAGCTTTTAATTCTTTATAAATGAAATTTACACACTTTAAAATAAGTAATTGTAAAACTATAGCAGTCTAAATATGCACAAACATTTTGACCACTGAAACTTCTACTGATAATATAGCCCAGCTTGAATAAACATGACATATTTTGCCACCTTCAATTTTTTTCATTTACATTTAAAAGAGACAAATGACATTTGATTCTGATTATTATAAACGGACTCTTTTTTTTTTTTAAGGAATTGGTGTCTTCTCCTAAGCAATAATTATGTGGTCATTTTGAACAAGAACATTCAATCATTTATGTGTTAAAAGACTTTTTCATAAATGAACAAGAAATAAAAAGAAACTTCTTATCTATTTCTGCTTTGATACATTACTATATAATTAACAGCATAATAGAGAAAAATATTCAATGTAACCAGCTGTGCTACAGAGTTGAAAAAATGATGACTAGTTATTAATTTCAAATAAAACTAGCACTTTGTTTATTCATTATCATCATCATCATCTTATTGTACCTACTTCTTAATTTATTTTGAGGTTAAACATCTGGCAGGACATAAGCAAAGACAATTTACTATCATATTTAGCTTTCTTTCTTCTTATTTTCAGAAGGAACAAAATGAGAAAAGGATCTTATTCCACTATGCAACATCATACATCTAGTAAATTTCTAACATCTGACTCAAATGGCTTTTGCCATTCAATGCACAATTACAGCCCAAAATTTCTTCCACAGGTAAATATCTCTGCTTGTGCTTCTGAAAACCCACTTTAAATGGGAGAAAGAATGGTGTTAAAAAAATCTTTAACTTTCACGTGGAGGTTAGATAGCAGACATGCAAATACACTAAGTGCTCAACTGATATTAATTTTCCATTTTAAACTTGAGATAGGAAACTATTTCTTCATCATTGCACACTGGTTAAAACTCTTCTACATACTGAGTTAAGGATGTTCTGCATTGTTTTGGCAACTCTGAAACTACTAATGCTGGCCACATTAAAGTTTAGATAGAATATTGGAATATAATTTTTACAGTTATCCTACAACTTTAGAACACTGACTTAGTGAATCAAATACAAGAAATAAAAGACCATGCACATTCATTTTTTTAAATGGGAAAAATCAAAGTTTTTACATTTTTACATACAATTCATACATTTCAATGGCCAAGAAGAATAACTATATGTCATGAGAAAATGGCGAGATTAGGAAACAAATTATAATTGATAGAAGTAGTAATTGAGTGACTTCAACAGGTGTCAGTAAGTTGAAAATTACTCCTTGCTTGTGCCTATTTTTCTAAGTTAAACGCCGAGAAAGACTTATGCCCTAAAGGTATTGCTACTAATAGTTAAAATAACATTATGTTTAATTTGACAAATCCATCTTTCGTACTAAAATTACTGAATCTATATTTTATTTTTAGTTGTCTGGTAGGTGACAATATGAAGCAAGAGGATAAGAAATCACACAATCAAGATTTGTCAAACCTTGCCCCGGATCACTGCCTCACTGCATATCGTAAAAGCTGCCTGTCTCTTTATTCCACTTCTCACATTCATAGATGAGATTGGCACTTCCCAATTGGTGACATATCCAGTGGTGAACACATGTTTTTGAAAGGAAATCTTTCCTCTTTTGGGGCGGAGGAATACCTCTTCTCAAATCATATGGACATTCCTTAGAAAATTCTCAACCAAAGTGAGATATGGATGAAAGCTATGTGTCTGTTTAACTTTCATCTCAATCTACTGTCCAAAATATACACCAAAGCTGCAAAGGAAGCAAATAAATTGAATCCAAATTAAGTTATAATGTTCTTTAGTGAAAAAGAGGAAATCTATACTGTAACTTCAAATTTTAATCACTCCAACATACTCCATCCATCCTGACCTCCCAATCATCTTTGAACATGTAAGTCTGGAAAACAACTTAAATATATTTATGATGTATAAGTATTGTGGCCAGTCTGTCAGCTCTAAAATTTACGATAGCTTCTCTTAAATCAATAAATCTATTCTTAATTTGAAGTTTCTCAATTGTTAGATTTGATTGGTTTTTACAAAATTCAATAAATGCAACACAATCTCCAACTATTTTGTACAAAAGAAATTAGTTTAGTTACTTTTATGCTTCCTGAAATGAACAAATGCATCTTTAATCATGGTGATGCCTGTTTACTTGTGATTTTATCAAGACAAAGTTAAATCCATCTCTCTCTGTTTTCTATGGGAACGTCAGTTAACAGAGTATACTAGCATTTAGTTTGTGTGGATTCCTTGTTACACTATAGACCCAATAAGGAATTATACCCCTAATTGGACAAGACTCAATATAGCATTTGCAAATTGTTTTAAACATTTTCTTTTCCTTTCCCCCCACCCTCATTCTTTAGTAAAGAGCTACTTAAGTAAAAAGTGGACAGAGTAGAAGTTATGTCCCCAAAGTTTCTTCTTGTATATGCTAACATTCAACTGAAACAGGTGCTTGGGAAAGAGAGAGGGAGTACCAACAATATAGTGCAGGTATATTCCCTATGGATGTCCCTGATGCAGGCTACTCCAATACACTACTGCCATTGATAATCGTAAGTAGGCTGTATTTTGTTTACATGCTGTGCTCCTTGAATAATCATGTCATTCCATAATTTATACAGTGTAATAATACAAAAAACTTGGTTATTTCACCAAGGAGCTCAGTTTTGTTCAAGTTCTAATAAACTGTTTAATTTGTACCACAAATGTCAGTCTTCACCAAGGGTGGTATATAGAATGTTTGTAGGACATATATTTATTAATAAGGCCAATTAAATAATACTTTGGATTGGCTCATCAAAACAGAGTCAATTTGATATAGCTGAACACAAGATGAAATTATCAAATGAATAAACAACAAATAAAAATTGTCAAGTCTTGATATAGAGACAATTCTAAAGGGAAAAAAATATACATATTTGTCATCATTCCATTGCTGCTTTAGTATCAAAATTTCTAGAGCTGAGCAACAAGGGGAATGGTTACAAAGGATTAACACTTAGGGGTAACGCTTGGTGCCATGTGCTGGATTTAACAACATTAACAGAAGTCCGCACAGTTAAATCCTTCTACATCCTGCTGAAAATGTGCCCTTCGGAGTCAACTTTGCTTGACGAGATATTTTCTGGGACTCAGAAAGGTGAAATTTCTTACAGTGGTGCAAGATTAATGGCCAGAAGAACCGCATTGTCACAGATATCAGAAAGAGTTTTTAAAACGCTAAAAGGGATTTAGTCTTATAGAAATTTCCTGTTAGTGAATAAGGAGATTTAGTAGCTTTTGGACACATGAGAGAAAAAAAAGACATGAGCCTGTGTTGAATTTTGTTTGACCACTTCCTTATTTCTCCTATTCCTATTCTACTCGGGAACACTTGTTCCAGATGTTGCTAAATGAAAACACTATTAACGTTGCAAGCAGAATGGTAATATGCATATGTGCGCGCGTGCACTCACACACACAAAACTACAACTTAAATTGATTCCTGGGTATATAGCAAATTATACAGTATATATACATTGATTACCTAGTAGTTTCTAGAAGAGCAACTAAACGTAAATTTTATAACACAGAAAAATAAATATACACCCTGTATTGAACTTGTCCTTGATCAAGCAATGTTTATACACTGGTTTCTATAACTTAACGCTGTGTAACAGCATTTAAAATTACAAAAGAAGATCTCTATTTAGAAATTATCTAACCATATTGCTCTTCAATACACTTACGTAGACAATTAAGACTTGAAGTAAACGTCAGTAAATTGCAGCTTGTGTTAGGCCACAAATGGCTATAAAATTTTCCTTTCAAGTAGATTCTTGGAAGTTTTGAAAGGGGCTGCCTTAATTCAGTCTATAAAGGTGCTATATATACTTATATATTTCCTGTATAAAATTTGTAGTAGTGAGAAGGACTTTGCTGTTGTAATATAAGATAAGGTTTAACCTCATGTTCGTATCCTACGCAGGTTACACTTGCTTCATGAAAAAATGAAGACACTGAGAGGAAGATAAAGAGATTTTAGTAAAACACTGATTACAAATTCTGTGGCTGAAACAAATGCTCTTTTAAGGTTTAGAAATCACTGAGTTTTCCCTTTTCCCCCCCTTTTTTTGTTAAAATAAATCTCAGGGCTTGTTTACAAAGTGCAGAATCATTCACTTGACGAAGTGACAATAAAAGAAAGTTACAACGGCACCATCCCGTTGACCAGCTGCACCTTCATTTCTTGAAGGCTGTTCATAATCTTCTTCTGGTGACCGACAAGAGTCACTCCAAGTCGTCTCAAATCCCTGCATGAAGAAAGCACACATTGGATGTATGTATTGATTCAATTTGTAGCATACCTCAACATTTCACGCTGGCAAAGAAGCAAACATTTTGCAGAAACTAATTAGATTACAGTCCCAATTTAGACATACAGGGTCCAATTTTCAAAAGCAGGCTCTAAAATTGTACCTGAAAATCTGTTTGCAGTCACAGAAATATTTATCACAAGAGTGATATTTATTTGCCCCCCTTTCTGGACATGATGGTTTTGGTGGCAGAGAGTGGTGAAAAACAAATTTGCATATGCTCACTGATAAATGTTTAAATTAAAGGGTACAATTTCATTGAACGGTTCTGAAAATGTGGACCTACAATATGAACAAGTACTTTTTCTTTTTGCTAAAAGAAGTAAGCATAAAATACACTTAAGAAAATTTCATAGCTAAGCAGTTAGTTGAAGACCAAACTTTTCAAATGACTCAGTCAGCACAATCATTTTATATAACAGATATCTTTAGGGGATAATAACACTCCATTGCTCTTGTAACACTTACAAATGTTTTAGTTTTTACTTGGAATCCAAAGTAGCAGCGCTTTCTTCCTTTACCAAATACATCTAGGCTCTGTCGGCATTTAGAGCATTCTGAAGATTACACGCTATCAAGAAGTCTTTTTAACCAAGATGCTTTAATATTGCTTCTTTTAAACAATCCTATTATTCAAAAGGAAGTTACAAATGTTTAGTTTCCTCAACTCAAGGAGCTCAAGGCCAGTGCTCATGGTTTTTAAATGTTATTTCACAGGATGCTCAGGAATTCTATTTTCCCAAAATATGCACTTGGCAAATATAATGATGCAGGAATGTTTGACAAATGATAACATTAATTATAAAAAAAGAGCAGGAGAAATTCAAGATTTTTAAATGACAAAGATGTTTACTATGTTAGATTTCTTTAGATAATTACTCTATTGAACACATTATGTGAAAAGTAGAATATTTTTGCACTTAGTAAATGTATTTATTTCAGATAGTTTTGGAATTCTTTAGAATTGGATACAATGACACTAGGATCATAACATGTAAAATTGAATAGCTTTGGAAGTTCAAAGAAATCTTAATTATCAGAGTGTAAAAATTAAATAAATGGGTATTTAAGCTCCATATGTATTAGTATTGGAAATAATTGTCTATTTAAATAATATCTTAGGTGTCCTTTTCTTTTTATGCTCTCAATTTTTTATGAGAGTTTTAGCAAATGGCAAATCACTAAAAAAAAAGCAATGGATACCAATGGTGGAAGCATATTTCTTTCTTAAAATGTAAATATTGAACATTAAACTTAGAAGTTATTAAACACCAGAGTACCAAATAAAAAATAATAATGGTAGGTTCAGAAGACAATCATCAGCAAAACTTAAAAACCACTAAAATCTCAGTTTGAAAACAAAATCAACATTGTTAGTTATGAATAGAGTATAAAATAACTAATTACAAGCTAACACAGGAATAAAAAAAGCTTGGGTTCAATCTTGTGTCTTTTCAATGAAATCAGGGCCTTGCCCTGTTAACATCACTGCCTGGATAATTTTTTGTTGTAGGGGCGACCCTGTGCATTGTAGGACATCTAGCAGCATCCCTGACCTCTTCCCAGTAAATACCAGAAGTGCTGTGCAGCCCCTGGCCCTTTGTTGTGACAAGATGTCTCCAGACATTGCCAAATGTCCCGAGTGGAAAATTTTCCACTCATTGAGAACCACTGCTATAAATATAAAAATAGGTGACAAGACTTCTTCTTGGTATATGCTAGGAAAATATATAACCTTATGATACAGATATTTGTTAATCTCCTTTTATGGATGAGGACACAAGGTCTTAGAGAACTTAAATCCCTTGGCTAAATACCACAGCTAGTCTTAGCAAAGCTGGGACTAAAACCAGGAACCTGAGACAAAAGTCCATACTCTTAATTTCTCATTTCTCTGAGATATAATTTTGAGCAAAGAACTTTAAATTGCATGCAATTATCTATTCATCTGCAAAATGAGAACTCTGTAGATAAAACATCAAATGTCCAAAATTCTAAAAGAAAGAAGGTATCTAATGAAGGAAACCCAACATATACATCTTTGACTGAAGCTATGGTAACCTAATGTATACTTCAGGGCAATTTCAGTTATGGGCCAGCTAATACTCTCATGTTTCCACATGTAACTTTTGCATCATGAAGAACTGTGAAGATATGGGCATTCACGGATGCTCACTACCAGACTTTGGACCTAAGTCAGGAGAAGAGAGACTAAAATTTCTTATCCTGAGAGAAATCTACTAGAGAATGTAAATAATTAGTACTTGAAATGAAGGTTAAAACATATGCTTTATCGTATGCTTTATAAACCCACAAGTGACCCTGACAAATTCAAGTTTGAAAGTACTGATTTAACATATACGTACTTACACTGCACAATTCAAATGGCTAATCCAATTATTACGAATGAGTTTTTGGAAATAGCTATTACAGTTTATCCTGAAAGATCTGAAGAAATTTTATAGGTTTTTCTCGCTCACACAGCAATGATTCTGCATATACAATACAAAAACATGAAGTGTGTGCGCGTGTGTGTGTGTGTGTGTGTCCCATATTCCAACTCTTGGTTGTTTTGTCCAACTCCTATTAGATCACTAGTTTGGTTTATTTTTGTTTCCACTGTCTTGTTATTATATTACATGTAAACGTAACTTCATTCTTTGAAAATAACTTGACCATAAGAGTCTCGTTCAGTGCTTTGAGAATTTAATTTTTTTGTGACATATATATCATGCTAAAGAATAATGTTTTAGATAAACAACAGGGTTCTCCTGGATAGCACAGGGAACTATATTCAATATCTTGTAATGGCCTATGAGAAAGAATAGGAAAAGGAATATATATGCATATATATAACTGAATCACTATGCTGTGTACCAGAAATTAACAGAACATTGTAAATTGACTGAACTTTAATAAAACTTTTTTTTTTTAAAAAGAAGGAATGTTTTGAGGAATTGTATTTGATTAACAAACACAGTTATAGAGTTTGTGTTTATAGACAAATAAAACCTGTCCTTCAGAACATTTCATATTTCTAGATTTTAAGTTAAATTTATTTAAATTTTTCCAAATGTAAAATTTTATTTCAGGGTCAGCTTAAGATTTGATTGTCCTAAGATTCATATGGAAGGTCAGGCCTCTGGACTTCTCTGTCTTTCCACCCCCTTCTTCTTCCACCTCACTTCCCACCTCTACCTCTCTTTCCATGGGATAAACAGAATTATAAACATACAGCATTGAGTTTTACATACTGTCATAAATTATGTGTCTTTAATGGAATGCTGCTGTTTTTTAATTCTGACCTGTCATTTCAAAAGCTGTCAAATTAATATGAAGAGATTTAGAAAACAGCATGACCATAATGAATGAAATGTACATATAACTTTATACAATGTGATTATCAGTGAAGAAGTGGGAGAGAAATAAGATCATTTATGCAAGTTAAACTTGTTCTCAGCAGCAAAGTAGTTTCTTTAAGAATCCCATTTATATTTTTCTAATGAAATTATGAATGAGAATTAAAATGGTATTAGAAAAATGTTTCTAGTAAAGGTTAACTTTATTCTAATATTGATAGATGCATTAAAGTATTTTCTTTTATGTTGTTGTCTTACTTTTTTGTGATTTCCAACAATGTCCACTTTATTCCTTAAAGTACATATTAAATGGTCAATTTAGCAGTAATAGTGTGAGAGAAATTTGATAAAAATTAAATATTTTACATTTCATGCTGAAGGTGCTGCTCTATTTACAATGATTTTTGAAAAGAAAATTGAAAATGTCTTAAGATGTGCTATTTTACTCATTTCATTTTTCTATATAGGAATTTTTATAGCTAGGCAAAATTTGAGGTGTGTCCCCTTTCCAAATATACTAATTTTACCATGACCACGTGTAATATACTAATTTTACCATGACCACGTGTAATCTTAAGTAATACCCAAAGCCAATTTTAATGGTGATAAACTATTTTTCAGCATAGGCTTATGAATCTAAACATGATAAGAATCATATTGTTACATAAAAAGTAATTTGAGTTTTGTCAACAAGGCACACTTAGTTTTAGAAAAGCTGCCAAAATAATGAATTGCCATTGTTGTGATGACATTTCAGCATTTTTTCAAGTGCTATTCCATAATATTAAATAATGAAAAACACTGCTTTATGGTGTTAAAATGGCAGAATGAAAAGTAGGGTATAACAAGAGGTGTTTAATTGATGTTGCAGCCAACTCTTGATTATTCAGGATGCCATACATCCATTTGGAGGGGAATCGCTCCCTTACTCATCCTTCTCCCTTCTGCTTTACACGCCGTTTAGCCAGATCACTGGTATTTAGCCCCACCGACACTGGCTGGATAGAAGAAGGGAGAGTAGAGATTAATGAATATTCACTAAATTGCAGTGTTTATTCTTTTTGTCAGAGTTTTATCACATAGTTATATGTTTAGAATTTTGGGGTTCACTTAGAAGAATCCTGATAATCATTATACATGTACTGTACAAGATAAATATATATACATACATTTATATATATCTACATTTGGCCAAAGAAGACTTAACTGTGACCTGGTCATGATTTTCAATGGATGAGAACTTGTGGGAGTTAGACTACAAGCTTTAGCTTAACTATGCAGAACACAGAGGATAATAAGTACTCCTATGCGTATTTTAAGTGTACAATAAATTATGCATAATGACTTTATTAGTAATTTAGATTTTATTTAAATTAGTGTGCACAAAGTTTGGCTCTAGATATGTGACACTTTCCTTTTCATATTTTAAGACCCCATTTTAGTAAATGATTACTATTAGGAAACTCTTCAGCTTACACACAATTGGTATAACATTTAAATTCACTGGATTTGGCTCCCTTTGTGAATAATCAAAAGTTGACAGTACTAGTGTGACACAAGGTTTAAAAAGCAGCTGTAATACTGTTCTTTATTCAGATCTTTGGATTCAATTCGCAACTCACCTCAAACTCACAGTTTCCCCTGTCCATAACTCACTGCACTTAAACCCCATAGTACAGGTTGAGCCATTACTGCTACAATAATTGTTCTAATATGAATACCGAACACAGAATAGCAATGCTTAGGCATAGAGAACGCAGACGGAAACATCTAAGGTTGGAAGCCACTTTCACTGAACACATTTTTAACTCTAAGATCTCGAAATTCTTCATTTCTATTCCACATCAAGCCATATATATATGTGCTGGCAAAAAAACAGAAATAAAATTAAACTTTTCTGATGGAAATTTTTAACAAAGTATGGGGTTATGAAAAATTTTAATTTTTTACTCTTCCTTATTTTAAACCCACCACAAGAATAAATTTGATGGCACAAGTTATAACATGTTTTACGTATATAAGTATATAACAGTTTGATCTTTTGCTTTATATTAATTAATTTCAGTTTTTCTAAGCATTTATAAATATATTCTTCTGGTTCTCAGTTTCTGTTATACTCTGGCAATAACACTGGCACTAATATTTTATTTTATTATAGTATCGCACATAAAATTAATAGTTAGATATGGGCAAAGACCATGTGTAAAGAAGTCATTACCTAAGTATTTAAGCATTTGTATTTCTTTACTGATATCTTAGTTCCTTTGCCATAATCTTTAATAATGACTGACTTTTTTCGTGAAGGGCACACAAAGTGCTCAGATAATTTTTTTCTTATATTCCTGACCAAACAAGTAACTGATTACCCACCATTTTGTGAGTTATTTAACACAAAATATTTTGATAAATATCTTCTTACTAACAGGGAAAAAATGTGGTCAGAAACCCAATGAACAAGAGGACATATACTTAAAAGGTGTTGGATCCTTCAAGAAATCAGCTTCACTGGAGTTAAGGTTGGCTGGCTCCATTCCTAGTAAGGAATATATGGTCCCAGGAAACTGAAGCAATTGACACATGGAGACCAACATTCTCTGAACAGGAAGATGTTGGGAAGTCTTTCAATTTTACCTTACTCTTTCGGTCAGAGTAAATAAATTAAAACAAAATATTTGAAAGGAGGCAATATAGCAGGAGACAGCAAGCTACCAAAGTAACAGAAACAGAGAGAAGAAATTGAACCAAGTAGAGAAGAACTGACTGGACAAAAATTACTGGAGAATAGAGATGAGGTGCAGACCATCACTCAAAGACAGACGAAGCTTTAAGGGCTTGAAAGAAAATACACAAGATGAGAGAGTTTGGAGGTAGAAGGGTACACAGGAAAGTAAAGAGAAAAGAATTAAAAGAAATAAGGAAAACTGAAACCATAATTCTAAAATATTCAACACATTTATAGTATTTTGGGCCCCCAAAGAAAGTAGGACAGGTAGTTAATGAAAAAACCATTATTGGTGATTATAACTATTCTGTGTAGGGAGAAGCTAAAAAGTAATGATATAAACATATATATGTATATGTGCTATTTTAATAAAAAAAGAAACATAGTTTAATGCAAATAATTTTATTATATATTTACAAGTAATCTGACATCGGGTAGAAGAAATACCTACAGTATCATTTTAATATAAAATGACAAATGACTTTAATAAATTAAAATGACCATTTTTTACTGAAAAATTAAATAGCAATCATGTAAAAATAGTTTTAAATTATCAGTAAAATTTTCTGTTTACTATTTTAAATAGAGCACAAACGAGTTTTTGAGTGTCCAGAGAAATAATGGGCAAAGTATATGTGTCACCAAATAGATATGATTTAGTGATGATGGTGAAAATGAGATTCAATAAATTAAGACAGCAAGCTGAGTGGTGATTTTAGATCCTTTTAGTTATAGAAAGAAAGAAGAGAAATGCTGAGAATGTGACATTATTTGGTGATAAATGATGGTACCCTGTTACCTTTTGTGTGGATGGGCAGTGAATTCAAAGAACCAGAGAATGCCATGATGGAAACGGTGAGAACCACACATTCAAGTGTTCATATGATGCGAAGTAATGGAAGAGGACTGTGGTTTAGTGCTTTAGAATGTTCTACCATGTTTTAAACCTTACAACAATATTTTAACCTTTGAATTGGTAGGTAATTTGAAGTAAGTTATCATTATAGTCACAGGTTAAAACATCATTCATGTTAATGTAATCTAGATTTAACCACCATAATGACAGTTAATTTTCACAAATAACAAATATTAGGCTAAAATAATTACACATACAGATTATATAATAAAATACAAACAACTTACAACCTTAAAGAATTCCATTTTTAACTATAGTGATTTTTATTTAATAAGATTTAATAAATTTTATCTTAAGCGTGCAAACAGAAAAGGGCACAATTGGTTCCACTGAGATTGTACCAAATAAGAAATCAGAGGCAGGATTTAATATATCCTTGGACTGCAAGAATATAAGTTGCACCATTTAGAGAGTAAACAAGATTCCTGCCTGGGAAGCTTTATTTAAGCTGCTGTTGCCTGGGTATCCATCATTGCCAAACTTTGAGAACGTGTTTTGTTGTAGGGCTAGCCACACCAATTGTGCTTACAGTTTTATTTTGTATTTACATTCATGTAACATAGGTTCCAGTATAAAGACTTTGTCAAGAAAACATCTTTTCCACAACACAAAGTACAAGTATTTTGCCAAGGAGATGTTATTCCAATTATTTGAATACTCAAATGTGATTTGTTTGAAGCAAAGCAGCAAAGATACTGGCCACAAGTAGCATTAAACCATGCAGTTGTTAACAATACAGGCTAAAAATAAAGAGGCTTCTTTGAAAGCTGCCACATGGGGACAAAGGTTAACCGATTTCCCTTGACCTCATCCAGATTGGTTTCTGAACAAGTTTTCTCGCCCCAGCAATTATGTAAAAATTATCAGAAAAAATTACTCACTCCAAGGTCACCTGAGCCACAGCGTCCATTGAACTGTATCCATTTTCCATGAAAATCTCTGTATATCGGCCCATTTTGATTGCTTCTAGCCATTCACCCACTGATCTGTAGGCCCCAGATCCCAGTGGGCCATGTTCTGCCAATAAAGTAGATACTCTAAAATACATAAAACACAAATATTAAAAGTAACATTTTAAATTTTTCCTAAAAAATTATATTGTAATATTACCTCATAACCAATAGATCTTTGAGCCTTAAAGCACATTTATAGAAGAAAAATATACAAATGCTAACAAGGAAAAAATAATTCAAAATACAGAACACAAAATAAGTCTATTCAGATTTTTTTCTATCTATAGTTAATGAAGACATATAATAGCTTTTAATAAGTAAATTTCTGGTCATACAAAATATTAGCTAAAAACTCCATCTAGTGACTTAGATATATTTACATCCTCCTATTGTTTTCTTTATAAAAATAATATAGAAAATGCTACCAAATAGAGATACGTAGGATAATTTGTATAAAGTCAATCGTTTCTAGACTTCACTAGAGAAACTCATGCTCATTTAAGCTAATTTCCTAGGAGACCAGAAGTTAGTTATCCTTTATTTTATGCTCTTACACAGAGGGGTGCTTGTTAATTCACCTAGGAGTAGTAGAACTGGAAAATAAAATGTAACTCCAAATATATAAGAAAATGGAATGGAATTTACCAAATCATGCAATGCTTTCAACTATACTAAATTTATACTCTTTGGTCAATTATATATGATATGATTGATGATGATGATTTCTGGAAATGTATCCTAAGGAAATAATCAGGAAAAATGGCAAAAAAGCACATGCACACTTTTTCACTAATGAAAGTAAACATCAAAAGTAATTTAAATGGCCATCGCTGCGAGTTTACTTAAGTACATTTCAACCACAAGATACAGGACAAAATACCTTTCTCTGCACTCATGTTCTCTGTACTTTCTCACATCCCACTTACACTTCAACCTACTCCAAGTGTATTGTCTTCCAAACCAATTCTATAAAAATTGCTCTGGTTAAGGTGAGCAATGACCTCTATTTTGTCAAAATCTGTGAAGAATTTTCCAATATGTAAGTTCACTGACCTCCCAGAGACATTGCACAACCACCCCTACCACCTCCCTCTTGACATCTTACCTTATCTCAGTCTTTTTTGAATCACTGTTCTCTCTTTCTTGGCCACCATAATATTGTATGCTTCTCTTCAATCTCCTTTGCTTGCTTCTTGGCCTGACTTTCAAATCTGGAGGTGGCCAGGATTTGGTCCTGCATCTTTTCTACTCAGGCTATAACTCCACTCTACTTTAGGCAGTTTTACACACTTTCATGTTTCAAATAGCATCTCTTTTTCTCCAGTTTCATCTTCTGCTTCGTTCTCTTGTACATTCATATGCTTACTCCATATTTCTCACAGGATTGGCATCACAACATGTCCAAAGTCAGAATACTCATTTCCTCCACATCCAATTTCTCCTAAACTGCTCCTCTTTCTAGTCTACGATACAACAGTCAGCTCCTTCCTTGTCTTCAATCCCCTCACAATCCATCATTGTGAGTACTACCCATTCTGCCTCCAATATATTGCAAATCTGAGCACTTTTCTCCATTTAGTTTGTCATCACCTTAGTTCGAGACATCATCATGTCTTACCTGCACAACTACCCTAGCCCACAGTTATCCTCCTAAATTCTACTCTTACTCTCTACTCCAAAACTAAAGTTTGTTTTGTATTGCTTTTAGTTTGCTTCATCTCTCTCACCCCCAATTATGTGTTGCTCAATGCTATATACTCAGCACCTAGCGCACAGCATGACACAGAGTAGACACATGAATATTTATTGGATGTATAAGTAGATATTGTGTGGTAATTTGTAGTCATTAAATAGTGGAGTTAAAGATTGGTTGAAGACAGAAATACAGGAGGAAATAGTGAAAAGGATCTTGAAGTAGAGATTATAGAAGAGTTGCAATTTCTTGGGTAATAGCCAAATCTAGAAAATGACTATGAAGAAGAGAGTCTAACTAAGGTAGGTTAGAGACCAAAATCATTGAAAGAAGAAAATTCAAGGTATTGAGAGATTTATGAATGTCATCTACATGGTTACTCAAAAAATCTAGTTTTGTGACATGGGTAGGGATAGGAAGAAAGAGACAATGAATCAGGAACTAATACCTAGAACCAGGATTTGTAGATGACTGAATAAAGATGGGTCAGCGAGTGGTACAGCCCTCCCTCAGTATCTGCAGGGGACTGGTTCCAGGAGCCTGCTCCCCTACCCCGTGGATACCAAAATCCATGGATGCTCAAGTCCGTTATATAAAATGGTGTATGTAGTACAGTTGCCTTCCATCTCTGCAGATACAGAGGGGTGACTGTGGAGTCTTAAGCTAAATCTGTTTAAATGAATCCTAGCAAGCTGAATTCTATATAATGCAAACAAGGAAACATAAAAATTCTTTGGAGATTTTAAACTGCTTTCAAGCTATAATGATGATGCTGAGATAAATTAATATAATTTAGAACATAAAAGTATCTTTTTATGATTTCCTTTCCTTATGTCCATTTGTGACAACTTAACATAATTCAAACAAGTAGATGAGAGAAAAACAATATTTTACATGACAATAAACAATTTAAAAGCAGTTATTTCAGGAACAACATAAGGAATGATCTCTAAGATGCATTTGCCAGTTGCTACCACAGAAAGTTAATGATGCTTGAACAGAAGTTGAAGATTCATTCCTCATTTGTATTTAAAAATGACTTTTTGCCTAGTGAACAAATGTTATACCAGAATCCTAGAACTTATGTAACTTTATAAACAGACTGTTTCTTATTTAGTTCATGCTACGGGCAGCCAATTCAGTTACCAGCAGAATACCTTTTCTTGTAAAGATAGACAATTGCCTTTACAATTGAATATAGTGAAATATATAGTGAATATAGTGAAAATAAAAATCGGTACAGAATCAAACTGATCTATTTTTTTGAGAGGACAGTTTTGTAATTTTTCAGGTAAAAAAAGGTAAGAATGCTTTACATAAAGCAAGATTATTTAAACACATTCATAAGCATTCAGAAAATTTTAAAAAATGCTCATTTGCTCATATAAATTTTTTCAACAAGATTACTCATTTATCAGTTTTAAGTATTGTTCAAACTACATGGTAAATGATTATCCAAATATCTGGACTCAGCTGAGTAAGAAAAAAAGGTCCCTAAAGGAGTTGCCAGTGTTCACAAAATATGACAGGCAGTGAAATCTACTCTAAGAAAATCAGAGTAATTGTTGTTATATACCTCTGGTTTAAAATTGGATCAGTGCTTAATTGGCTTTCTCCCATGATCTTATAATCTTATTTCCCCCTAACCAAACTTACGTGGGGTCCAAAGCACTTGAAACTACACACATTTGAGGATATTTTTTTAGTGCTACCTGAATTTGTCTATAGTTAACTGGTCAGTTATACTATTAGATCAGGTATAGATGCTTTTAAGTATTATTTAATCATTTCTATTTCATTCATTATAAAAGAATAATAGTATTATGCAAAAACTATTTTCATATAAATTAGTGTCATATAAGTTCCTAGGCTCACATGTATGTAAAAATAATTTCACTAATTTGATATTTGTGTCATCAATCTGAATTAGCAATATCCAGAAAAAATCTCTCAGGTCTGGCCTTGTACCTGCTCGATGCATTAACCAGTGTCTTCAAGCTACTTGGGTTACGAATCAGCTTGTCCAACATGCTAACGATTTCATCAAACTTGGGCCTGCTATTTCGGTCTTTCTGCCAGCAATCCAGCATTAATTGGTAGAGAGCAGCAGGACAGTCCATGGGGCTTGGCAGACGGTAGCCTTCCTCTACCGCTTTAATCACCTGCATAGAGTGAAAGAGAACCAGTCCCCCCAAACCGCAAATTTAGTACAGAATTGCTGGAGAAATTTCCCAGTGTTCAACTTTCATTCTTTCTGATCCTTACTCTTGGAATAACAACCAGCATCACTATTTCTAACATCTTCAATTACTCCACTTGCTGTAAAATAAAATAGCATAGAGAAATAAATATGCTATCACACAATATAAAAAGATAGACTTTCCTCACATATTATAAAGAAAAATAAATGGTAATAATTTTTAACCTAAATTCTTGATGAAGGGTGATTTGGAAAATTAACTGACATCCAAATAAACAGTTCATGCTTTATTTATCCTTGCAACCTGGAGTCAAATAGAGATGAACTTTTCTAGTGATTTCTCTGAAAAGGTAATGTCTTTTTAATGAAAAATTATGTGTAGAATCACATTTTTTAAAGTAAGACAATTATAATTTCACTTCAAAAGAGACTACTGGATGGTAAATGATGGATAAGTCAAAGGCTAGATTAGCATGTCTGTCTCATGTATCATTTAATAATGTCAAGGTCTGGCTGTTTATAATCATCTACTGTTTTCTGTCAGGAATTTGGAATAACTGTTTAGTAGCACAGGCTTTACAAACGTCATTGATTTTAAATGTAACCACACATGTGAGTATCAGTCTAATTGTGAGATTGTTTTATCAAAAACATTTGTAATGTTGCTGCTGCCATAAAAATGCCTAACTCCAGAAGAGATTTGTTTATGCTACTGAACATAATAATACAGGGTTTATTCAACTATTAAAATTCAGATAGTTAAGTGATAACCAAAGACCAATAATAATGAGCACATTTCTCAAAATCCGATTGGAATTATTTTCTTAACGGTTAAGTTTAATTATATTTTTCAACAAACACTTCAGATTTGATTTGAGAAGTGGAAAAAAATATGATGATTAGAATAGAAATTTTACAAAGATAAGTTTGAAAGACTGTAGGGAAACCAGTCTTTTAATGATAAAGGAAATGGCATCTGAACAAGAGCTCTGGCAGATGGAGAGAAGACGAAATGGCAGATTTAAGAGACATTTATAACATCTGGGTAGAGGAGGGTGTAGAGAAAGTATCTGAGATAAAACAAGTTCAAGCCTTTCACACTGGATGGCTACTGCTGTTAATTTTAGGTAAGCACATTTATGGGGGTAGGAAATGTCGACAGCTGTAATTTGGGGCTTGTTTTATTTGAGGTGAATAAAGGG
The DNA here is from genome assembly GCF_048773025.1 of Camelus bactrianus. NCBI lineage: Eukaryota > Metazoa > Chordata > Mammalia > Artiodactyla > Camelidae > Camelus > Camelus bactrianus. Next base: position 79,922,570 of record NC_133540.1, read on the forward strand.
ACTACAGATGGCAATTTGCAGGAATCTGGCTAGAGTACAGGAGGTATTTGGGCTGATATTATAAATGTGAGGGTCATCAGCACTTGGTCACAGCTTGAAGTTGGGTGTAGTTTATATCTACCCAGGAAGGGCATAAAATAAAGATTCCTGAGAAACACCAATAGTTAAATTTAGGCAGAGAAATACAAGATACTCAAGGACTCTAAAAATAAATGGTCAGGTTAAAAATTGAATAACTATGAGCAAAACACCTGAGAGTCATCTACCACCTTAGTTAACTCAAAAACATACAAAAAGTTAAAAGACAAACCCTAGTAGAAAATATTACAAAAACTGTAACTTATGGTTCACATGTCTAATATATTAAAATCTCATGCATATTGAGAAATAAAATAAGACAACAAATAAATAAGAAATAGATAGTAATAAAAATTTACCAAAAATGCTAAATCAATTTTGAGAATTATTTATTATCACTGGTGCTCAAATAAATAAATGGTAAAAATAAAAAGTACCATTTGCACTCATATATAATTTGAAGTTCATTTATTTATTAATTTGCTTATTATAAGACTGTTCACTGTTGATAAAGGCAGTGGTTATTCTCTTTAGTAACATATATGTACCAAAATTAAATGTCTTAGTTTCTATCATCAAATATTTCCCTATGCAGTGAAAACAGTCATTCTTATTTACGTAAAGTCATTCTTATTTACTTATTATATTTCATACCGTGCTTTTCCTCAAAGCTGAAACCAATCAGTTCTACCTTTTTTCTTTAGCACCTATTTTTTAAAAATATTATCTTTCTTTCCCTGAGCAGCTAGTTTCATATGTGACTATGAAATGAATAAAATAAACCAATTTCTTAGTTTTGAAGGAATTAATAAATTATTTGATCTGAGAAATTATTTCCAGAATATATTACTTAACAGCTTTATTTTCAGCTAAATTTTTATATGTAAACATAATACTCGGTTTCTAAGTTAATTACAAACTTGGCCCAGTAATTAGGTCAATGAATTTAATTCTAAATTCATCTTTAGAATTTATATGTAAAATAGATTCAGAGCTATCACTTCAAATTTTCTATTTAGACATTTTGAAGTGATTTTTTTTTTTCATTTTTACCTATTGTTCCTTTCATAGCTCTGGGGAGAAATGAATGGTGTTAGTACCCTGGTGGTTTGTGAAATACTGGAATTTTACGAAAGTGCAATTTAGACTGTTCATTTTACCATATAATTTTTAATATATGACCAAATGATTCATAATCTCAATTTATCTTACTATTACTATTACATTTATTAATCTAAGTGGTTGAGATGAACAAAGAGAAAAAAATAAAACCAGAATTCTTACAATCTGGCACTATTTCAGATTTCTACATCTGAAAGATCATAAGCTATGCATTTTCTTGGCATCGCATGTAAATCAATAGTCTGAATGTAATTTAAAGGATGCTGCCTCTCCTTTCAACACCTGAAACCCAACACTGAGCACCTACTATGGCACTATTCACTGAGTAGTGACTCTGTTGGGTTCCTTCCATCATGTAAGGGTCAGTGAATTTTATCTTTCAGGTACATATACCTATTCTGGGTGTGGTTTACTTTTGCCACCCAGGGAGCCCAGACAGCATTACAAGGTTAGAATGTGTGAGACTCGAACACATAATCCCACCTAGTTTATCACGCAACTAGAACATCCACTTCACAGTGAAGGATGGATGTGAGAGTATCACATACGTAGTGATGTGATGGTAAATATTTAACAATTGGCTCTTCTTGTGGGGAAAACAGATTTATAATATTTTCTCATTTATCTGATATAAATACTCCCTCCATGTTAACTCAATTTAGACATTATTACACTGAGATTAAGAATAATTTGCTCAATGTCAAATCTTGGAAATTGGTAGTATTTGGATGAGAACTAAATTCCTCATACTTTAATTACAACATGTTATATGTTACCATATTTTTTTGTTCTACTATTAAAAATTCCAGCAATATTATACACACACACACACACACACACATATCATTCTATCCCATCAGAAACTGAAACAAAGAATAGAAAGAGGAAGAAAGCACACCCAGTACAAAGTGGTCTGACATCCTTTTGGAGTCAAATATTTTTGCTGCTATAAAGGTAAGATCAAGGCCAACATAAATGGTAATAGAAAACTGACTTCCTAAAAAAAAATTAAAAACGGATTACTTAGATAAGTTTTTAAAACATTTTGCAATTTATGTGCTTAGTATACACTATGTATTCATACATTTCTGAATAAATACATGAGAAAGACTCACTAAATATAAAAATGCAATGCAATGAAAATCTCTTATTTGTTTTTTAAGTTCTGAAAAATGTTGACATTTAAAATGTTTGCTATCAATAAAGAAGTTTCTACTGACTATAGGATATTATCTTAGTTTTCCCAAGCCTGAATCAGAGTTCATGGTCTGATATTTACCTAAAATCATCTTAGTCATTTTAGTTTATTTTCATTATGTGTTGTTACGGTTTTTCTCTGTGATGACAGAGGCAATCCTAAATCAAAAGAAACCTACTGCAGCATTCTGTCCCCTTTACACAGCGGAAGGTCTCCTCTGAGGGACTTAGATTATTCTGCATGTCTTAGCAATGTAACATTTTTTGTGGTGACCAAGCCCTTTTAGATTCAGACAGTATCTGGCATGTAGAGATGATGCAATACATCATTCAAAACTGCCAAATCAGTATTTCTGCTTTGCTGTCCGAGAATCTTTTTTCCAAAAGAGATATTCAGTAATCACAATTTTCAAATGCAGTAGATCTGTTATATTGTTGGATACTTATGTAGATAGAAATTGAGGCATATCAAACCTAACAGCATATCTAGAAACTAAATGCCACAAATGATAGCGAACTTGCTGAGAAAATGTAAAGCATGTATTAGAAACTAATAAAGGCTGACATTTTAGAAAGATCTTTAATTGTATAATCATTTTCTGTAAACTTCATTTAGATTTTTGGAAAACCCAGCCAAAGCCAAAATATTAGTTTTTATTTTTATAAGGTCCTGAAAATATTATATCAGCACTCCCTTGTATGTTTCTAAATAGCCTGAAATAAAGTTATCTGAAAGAGTATCAAGACTCAAATGGCTGAAATCAGAAAAAAAAAATTTGTTCCCAATCCTTCACACCTTGTTTCGCTGTCCTTTTCCCTGCAGCTTTATATTGTCTATTCATAACAAGCAGTGTGATTGGACTGCTTCTCTGATTAATGGATTGGACAGTGGAAAGCTGCCGGCTGAAGTGCAATTGGGCTCATTCTCACCCTTCAGCCACGGGGTAAATGAGCTCATAGCTTGGCTAGCCTGCTGGTCTCTGAACAAAGATACGGGCCACTTGGAGCAGAGCCAAGGTGTACTGGCAAAGATCAGCCAATCCCCAGAAGCATGAGCAAGCACAAGATAGCAGAGATACTTATGAGCATTCATTTACCTGGCATCATGTTCTACTTTGATCTATTATTTTATTTGTGACAGATACAACTATATCAAGCAAAACCGTCAATAATGTGGATAACAATGCTACACACATAGTTGGGAAGGACTAAGAATTCTGAGTGACAGAATCAGAATTCAAAATATCTCAAGTGTGAGAAGGAGTTATAACACCAGGCAAATAACGGACAAATGCTATCCTTGAGTGAAGGGAGGAGGCTTGCTGGCATGATGGAATACAATACTTTCACAAACACTAGAGGAAAATATGACATTGGAAAGTGAGAAGCCAAACCATGTATCTCAAGTTAGCATTTGGCATTTATCTGGAGAGCAGAAAGTAGCAAATAAGTCTGGTCTTTGTCTAGACTAGATCAATCCAGAATAATCATTATATATTGAACTGAATATTTTATATTCACTTAGAAGGCTGATCTAGGATCGCTGGTTGGAAATGAAAGGGAGGACGGAGACATTGATTCAACTGGAGACTGTGTCGTGGTTAGGTGTAAAAATTTTGGAGAACCAGTGTGAAATTCCTGGTATAACTTTGATTATTTTTTGGCCTTAAGAAAGTCACTTAACCTCTTAGGGCTCAGTTTCTTAATTGCAAAATGGGAATAACAGTATCTCTCTGACGGGTTGTTAAATCTATAACAAGAGTTCAATACTATAGCTATAGTCCTGTCCCTAAACTTGTAAAGTTGAAGACAATAGATCCTATATTCTCTCAAATTTAGAGAAACACAAGTCAGCATCCCTTCACTAAGCCAAGCGAGTAGGGCACAGGGAAAACCCATTTTCGATTTTAGATAACTAAAAGAAGGGGAGGTTCGCTGCCTTGCTGTGTGCTTGTTGGGAGGCAGGAGTCCATCAGCCTACCTTGACTATCGCTATCCGAGAAGAAGGCTATGAAATATTTCTTGGGAAATCCAGTGTGACCCTGGCTTCTCATCTGGGAAAATTTGAAGAAGGCGGGCTGCCTAAGGCACCCGCAATAGTCTCTAAGAGCGGGAACACTGGTAGAACGTCCAACGGGATTGTGCTTTCCTGGGGGGAAGCAGACATGTGTAAGGTACTGTGAGGTGGGGAGCAGGTGGCGAGTGAGAGGAACTCTGAGACTTGGAGTACCTCCTCCTTTTTAACTTGCAGAGAGGAGAGCAAAAATCTGACAATTCTTCCTTCCCGATCTTGCTACCTAGTGTCAGGCTGGCCCTGCAGTTGTGGAAAACACTTTGAAGTGGATATAGGATTGAATCTTATTTAGACTGGATTTGAATTTTTATATCTGAAAGTGAGCCTTAATTAGTGGCATGGTACTGGTGATTCAACAAAGTGCAGTCAGAGAGCTGTATACCTGTCTAATAATCCCTGAAGGCATGGGAGAGGGAAATTTTACAGAGCATGGGTGAAAGAAGTAATTGGAGAAAAAAGAAATGCTTTAAATCAGCATGATATTGAGATAAGACTGTTCAATATACTGGTTTTATAAAGAATTAATGAGCTACCAGGAGGTAAATCACTTAAAAGAGTGTATGGCATATAGTAAGGGATCAATAAATGTTAGCTTTCATAATTGTTTTTTTTTTTTTGAAGAAAAAACATCAAATTTCAGTGTGATCCAAAATGGAAAGGGCTGTACTGAATAGTAACAATGGAAAAATTACAAAAGCAAAGCCCAAAGAGCCATGTAGTCAGGCATCATTGTGAACTTGAATAGAGGTTTCTTTCATGGTTCTTTTAATTCCAGGATTCTATTATTCTAAGCTTGAATTATTTATCCATGTGGGAAAAAAATCTGTTTTTTCCCTAAATGAAATAGGCAATGCAACTCTTCCTACATTTTTTAATGTAAAGAAACAGAGATTTTTTTTTATCCCCTAAGAGCATCCACTATTAAATCAATATCATTCATCCTTTTGGTTTGGAGGATTAGCTCCCTTTATCAAATGCATGTCATAAAAACTTGCCTGTCAGTATTCATTCTTTGAAGGCTCTTTCTTCATTTTTGAAAATGATACTGACATACAATGAGTGAAACATTACCGCAGTACAGCTAGATCTGTCTGGCAAGGGACAAAGCTTTTATATAACAGTAACTTGCTTTCCTTTGTACTAACTCATTTTGAGCTTCTGCGTGAAGGGTATTTTAACAACAACAAAATGGATCAGAGGGTAAGCAAAGAGTATTTCATCTTTTTAAGCAACTATCACTTTCAGAAATACATATATATATATATATATATATATATATATATATATATATATATATATATATATATATATATATAAATGTCTCCTGACTCAGAGAGCAAAGTATTTCATTTCAAACTTGAGGGGGAGTTGTTGCATACTTACATCTTGATTGGTCATCTCCCAGTAGGGTCTCTCTCCATAAGACACAACCTCCCACATGACGATTCCATAGCTCCAGACATCACTAGCAGAGGTAAACTTTCGGAAAGCTATAGCTTCTGGGGCAGTCCATCTGATTGGAATTTTGCCTCCCTAAAATTGAAAAGAGAATAAAAAAAATTCTCACCCACACACTTCAAATGTATCTAGGGATACTGCTGCCTCGCTGAAAAGATCTAGAAAGAGATGTAGCATTTTTAAGTGAATCTGTTTGACAGCGTGCAGTCTCTTTTCACATATCTCAGCCCATAAGCACTTGTAGACTGACTACTAATTGGCTGTCTGGAAGGTTTCTGGTTTAAATTCTGTTTGACTACTGGAACACATTCAAGACCCACATCTCAATTACAGTATCAGGATGGCAGCTCTAAGTGGGGAAAGCAGGCAGTCAAGCAAATCAAGAAGGTAAACTTTCATGACTTTCTTCAAAAGTAAAGGACTCAAATTCCCAGGGTGCTTTCTTTTCCCTTCAATATAAGGATTGTAAAGAGAAAGCTTTGATTGCTGGATGCAACCCTGAGAAGTTTAAAAGTTAATAAGATAAGCATGAAAACCAGATATATTGAATATTTAGTAATTTCTCCTGACATTGCACAATTTCTTTTAGACTTGATTTCCCTAATTTGCCATTGTCGTATCTTTGTGTTTGTTTGGTCAAACTGTTTTTTTTTTAAACCTAAGAGGTAGGTATCTCATTTATTTCAACCACATTGAAAATTATTAAAATTAAATTATGGGGAAAATTTACAACATTACCAAGTTTGGGGTTTTTACATGGTTAAAAAAAAAGATTTGGTAAGTTTTTTCTTAGTTCACAAATTAAACACTTTTCTATCCTGGCCATTTCAGGGTTAACTTCTTTTTCCTAATTTTTAAAAGCAGGCAAATCCAGGCAACCAAACATTTCATTTATAAGTAAAATTCATTAAAGGAGAGAGAGACAGAAAGAGAGAGGGAGAGAGAAACATGGGTTTTGAATATTTTTTATAAAAAGACTAACATATGCCTTCCTACTTTGTGGGAAGAGAACAATTTAATTCACATATTAGAAAAAAATGGACTTAAACTGCTCTATATAAACCAAAGTTTCAAGACTTATGAAGAAACAGCAGTTTCATGTAATGCTTGAAATTGTTCTGTGACTTGAAGTTAATTTGAAATATTTATACTAAGTTTGAATTATTTGCTCCTTAGAAATATGGTAACATCACTTTAAGAAAACTTTTCTGAAACATACTTTTGTTAATTAAATATTCATAGGCAAGATCACATCATTAGGTTCAGCTATGTAGCAACATGATAGTCTATGACATATTATTACTATTCTGCTTGAAATGGTAATTTGTTGATTACTTTAAATTTCAGCCTAGAAATTTTCTCTTGGTCCTCTGACCATCATGTTGTGTATCAATATTACCTGAAGTTCCCTTATCATTTCATCTCTCAATAGAGAGATTTTCCACAAAGTGCCACCATGCCCCATTTCAAGGGAGTAAATCTTGAGGGTCTCAGGATCTCTGGCTCCCCTCCACCTTTCTCTCCACTAGCAATGACACACTGACACAGACCTTGACAAATTTACTTTATGCATTTAACTAAGACACCAACCAATCATACTGGGAATGGCTTTTTCAATAACCTCAGCCTTGCTTAGGCCAAGCTTATTAAGCGTGACTCTATTTCCTGGAGAATTCCTAATTGAGGTTTCATTTAATGCAAATAATGACAATAATTAGGTCCAGAAGAAGAGGGGCATCCCAACAATTAATTTATTGATTTATTAAGCTGACCCTTTGAAGGCTTTGTTTGCTTAGGTAAGTCACTCTTGATCTTTAGCATAGTATAATCTTTAACTCTTCATGTGTCACACTGCAATAATGATAAAAAGACAGCCTTATAATCTATGAATAGGGTTTACTATTAGAGTATGAGTAGGAGTAATTTTAAAATGTTGAATTAAATAAGAAAATATATACCATCTATCATAAGAATAAAAGAGGACTAAAGTATTCTGTATTGAAATAAAGTTAGCCACATTGTACACTGAAAAGATACAATGACAAATTCTTGTCTTCACAGGGAACAGTTTAAGCATTGAGGATATCGAAAAGATTTAGAATTAAACAAATCTAGTTTATAAAAAAGGATTAAAACTCAAGAAGTACAATGCATAAACTTCCCAGAAAAATTCTGTTGCACCAATACCACAGTTTTCCACAGGGAAAAAAAAAACAAAAAACTGTTGATTATATAACATCAATTCAGGAAGCAATTACTTCGCTGGAAAAGGATGCTGATTTATGCCAATTATGACAATATGGATTAGTGACCAATTTTTCATAGATATGGGCTTAACAGTTTACATGGTATAAAAGAGAAGTAATTAGGCATTAAAATACCTCTAGTAAATCAAAACTTTTTGAAGGAATAGCTCTTTTATTCCCTACTGTGTGAATAGTTAAAAAAAGGTAGATTTAGATATTTCCATATTTGTTTTACAAGTAAAGAAACTGTGGTGCCGAGTTTAGGCTATTCAAAAATGCTACACATGTTAATATATTCATATATAGTATGATTATATATTATATAGTCACATACAATATGAATAAATATATACTTATATACATTAATATATGTATATATTTTTTGCTTTTTTCCCACAAATACTTTTTATTTAAAAAAAATTTTTTTATTGAAGTATAGTCAGTTTACAATATTATGTCAATTTCTGGTATATAGCATATTTCAGTCATACATAGACATACATAATTCCTTTTCATACTCGTTTTCATTATAGGTTATACAAGATATTGAATATAGTTGCCTGTGCTCTACAGAAGAAAATTGTTATTTATCTATTTTATATATAGTAGTTAGTATCTGCAAATTTTGAACTCCCATTTTATCCCTTCCCACCCCGTTTAAGGTAGGAGAGTCTCACTTTAATTTTTCCTTTTACATTTAATTCTTTATATGATTTTTACATGTTGTATCCACTCTAAACTCAAACCTTTTATTTTCAGTATCTGTAGGAAAAATATGAACTATTAAAACTCATAATGTGATTACTTGGCTTATCTGAGTTTAATATTTGAATTTTCTGATAAGGAAAGGAGAATTGGCTGGATTTTTTAATCCACCCTCCCCCTTCTCTCTTTCTTCCTAAGTTGGAGGAATTTTGCTTCTTTTTTTTTTTCGCTCTTTCCTTTAAAATCTTTAAGTATTAAACGCCCCTAGTCTAGTAGTCTAGTATTTCAGAAATGCATTCTGTTAGATCTTACCCTTGTGGTGTAGGCTGCCTCGGGATCATCTTCCAGCACCCTGGAAAGCCCAAAGTCAGACACTTTGCACACAAGGTTACTGTTGATTAAGATGTTTCTGGCAGCAAGGTCTCTATGCACGTAGCCCATGTCGGAGAGGTACTTCATTCCCGCAGCGATGCCTCGCAGCATGCCGACTAGCTGGATCACAGTGAACTGCCCATCGTTTTTCTGTGAAGATGACACAGAAATACTAGTTCTGCAACAGCAATCACTGGGGAAAAATACTTAAGGATCTTCCTTCAATCCCCAAATTAATGCCCACTCTCACCACATTCACATGCAATTTCTATCTGAAGAGAATAGGAAAAGTTCGGCAATATCTAGTTAACCTGGTAGTGCGTATCAGTCCCCTGCTTGGTCAAAGCAGATAACGGCTTTGAAAGCCCCGTCCAAAATATCATTCAGTTGCTCTTTTCCACATTGTAATTCTTTTCTTCTCAGTCATCAGCGCAGTGTGTTCATCACTCCAGCCTTATGCCTGTCTTGGGTTAACACTGTGCATTTTTGAAGTCATTTAAAAGAAGCTAGCTGGATAGGCATACTGGTGACAGACAAAGTCGCCGGATGAAAGGAGGGAGATTCTGCAGCAGCAGGTGGAAGGTCAGGGGGAGGGGGACCAAGCAATGACCAGGATAATGTTAGCATTTCTTGGAAACCTGCTGTCTTTGTCAAGGGCACTGGACTTACTGCAGACACACAGAATTAGGCCCAAATGATGCTTATTTTGAAATAAAAGAATGATACGACCATAAGAGACTGAAGAATTTATCTGTAAGAAATTTGGCAGTAGAATCTGGTAGAGGATAGAGATTGGAAGGGAAGCTTGCCTTGCCAGTGGACACCTGTCATAGTCAACGCACAGGCCCCTCTTACAATCACCATTAAGCTGCCAACCATCACTTTTCTCATCCAGAGCAATAGATGCTACATTGAAGGAGAAAAGCCACCTGACTACAGTTTAATCAAGCCCAGGTTACATTGTCTAACACATGCTATTTACTAATAAAATGAGTTACCAACATTTAAAATTTGGAGACCTGCATATTAAAAACAAACTCTTCCTAAAATCTGGAAGATCTGACATTGACTATTGTCTACTATTATATAATACCTGGTACAAGGCGTGGCTGGCCCTCAGGTGAGGTATGAATCTATTTGACACTTTCATTAATACAGATGATTTTCATGGACTCTCTAGACATTTTTCCTTGTTCTGCCTGATATTATATACTTTGAGAGAGTTAAGTACTTGTAAAATCTTCTCTTTTTTTCCTTTCCTGCCTCCTTTCCTCTTTTATTTACTTTGGGCAAATTAACATACACGTAAATAAAATTGTAGAAACCCGTAATTTGGATTTGTACAAGTTTTTTGAAGTGGACAACTTTCAAACCAAAGTTAATTTTTGCAGTATAATTATCCTGACTCTAGATATTTCTATTTAAAACTCTATCTTTAAGGTAGCTGGATTTTAATTTCAATATTATTGCCAATATATGAATAGCACTTTGAAAACTTACATCTATCTCAAATCTTACCTTTAAAAATGTATCTAAAGAGCCGTTTTCCATATACTCTGTCACTATCATCACCGGTTTACCTGAAAAGAAAACAGTAGTATAAACTGCTGCTTTTTGATAGAGCATTCTTGTCTAGGAAAAGTTTACCTGGAAGTTTTTATTATTGTCCAAATTATACATAGTCATTTAAAAAAATGTCCTCTTAATGAGTTGCAAGTAAATTCCTGACATGATGATGTCTTAGTATCTTAGTATATACTGAGTGGAGTCAGTGAGAGGAAAGTATCATGAAAATGATAAAGATTGACACTTAAGGTACAAAAAATACAGAATTTTCAACATCAAAATCAATTTATGTAGAAAATGAGTTTAGGATGAATTTTATTTTTATAGAGATAACGATATAAAGTGCCAAGTAATATTTAGCAAAGCACTGCAAACATGCCAACACATTCCTCTTTCTCACAGTTCTAAATAAAAACTATCCAGTCCTAAGTGCTCTGTTTAAGATCCTTTGAACAGATGTTGCATTTTCTCAACTTTACTTCTATGTTCTTATAACTCCTTTACTTATGGCTACCTCTCTTTTCCCTCTCTGCCACACACAGTCTCTATCAATCCAATTGTTTTCATTCTTCAAAACCCTGTTCTATTTTCTCTTGCTGTCTGGAAATTTCTCTTGCAATCATCACTTCTGATGGACGAGGCCCTATTCTTTTCACGTCTGAGACAGAAGTACAGCTGGACAAACTGGAGCCACATGGCTTGGCTTTGTATCCTAGATCAATCATTTACTATCATGTGATCATGGGCAAATCAATTCTTATCTCTGTATACTAATTTGTTGTGAGTATCTGCCAAGTCATAGAGTTATCCAGGTCACTTAGAATAATGCCTACCACTTAGAATTTGCTATGTATTATTATTCTATAAACCTTATTGACTTTGTATCTGTGGGTTAACTTCCTTGCTAGCTGTAAGAGGACCAAGAAAACAGATCATATTTTATCCCTTATGAAAAATACGAGACCAAAAATCTTTGTTATATGAGGAAATACTTAAAACATGATTGTTAGTTTTATCACTCCACATTAACTTCACTATATTTTAAAATGTGCCTTTTTATTCTAAAATAAAAGTATAGACTTCATAAAATTTTAGTGTCCATTTAAACTATTTTGAAGTAAAAAAAGACCTTATGATAGCAAAATTCTATCTTATATATCTAGTAATTTTTTTTATATTATAGAGGGAAAGAAGGCCTATACAATTATGAAATGTGCTGTAATTAACTTAATGGCATCCTCCAGAAGGGCATCTGTATTTTACTTGAAAAGTGATTCATTCAGGTCACAGAATTAGAACGTGCATATTTATTCATACACCATTATCCCAAAATGTAAACAGAGATACAGAAAATTAGACAGTTACATGTTAAAAAGAAATAATAGGAAGAAAAAGGATTTTTCAATCCAAAAATCACTTAAAACTCACTATTTAGTATAATAAGGTAGGTCAGTCTAATTTCTCACTCAGATAATTATCTTCTTTTAAAATACTTTAGAAGCATTATTCTTTTAATGGAATGTCACAAGTAATATTCCAAAGGCAGATAACATTTCTCTCCTCTTTAAATTTTGTAAAAGTTAGAAAAAAAGTTTGTCTCAAATAATTCATTTGTCATCTATTTGCTACGCCTACATTAGGTAAAACATCACATATGTAGGGAATATGTATTGGAGATGTCATTTGATTTGAACCTTGAAAGGGTCACTGGTATAATAAAAGGTGACAGATATTCCAGGAAGAAGAGGCAGCATGTGCCAAGGCATCTTGTCATGAAAGAGCTCATCAAGTTCAAACATGGCCAGAGGCCTGGATTTTGCTTTGTAATTCAGGGAGTGACAGGAGATGAGTTGAGGAATACTGATTTTGAAACTGACTGGAAATATAATACCTTAGTTTAAAAAAAAAAAAAGAATGACTTATGGTTGTATTTGTATTTGTAAATGGCCATGACAGCACAAGAGAAAAAAAAAAGATTATGAATGTTTTTTTTCTCCTTTGTATGATTGTAATCTAAGTTCAACAATTAAGATAGATTTCTAATTTTACTTCATTTTAGTGGTACTGCTGCACTCATTTCAATGAACCTCAGACAAATGCTAAATAGACAAAATTCTGCTTTGGGCCCATTTGGTTCCAGTCTCACATCTTGAAGCCTATTTCAGGGTTTTCTTACTGTTGAAGCCTATTTCAAGCTTTTCTTTTAAAAGTTTAGAACTAATATGCTTCCCCAAGGGTGACAGCCAAAATATTTGATACCTGCTTTGGACAGGGACCTACATGTTTGAAGTTACAGCACCATATTGCTGGAATACTGGAAAATACTACTGTACCAGACATCACCTCTTCATCTGCCTGATTTCAAGAATTCAGAAATACTTCAGAGACAAAGCTGAGTTAGGCATATAAAAAGGCTATGTGGATAACCCTGGCTTCAGCTTTTTATCAAATAGGATAGAAGCATTTCAATAAATGTACAGCTAATAGAGCCAAAAAAGTACACACTTGCTGAACACCAGTCCTGATCAAACCAGGAAAAGGCCTATGCTTTCTGGAATCAGCCTGTGATTTCAGGAATCCTTCCTATAAAAGCTCTTTGTCTCTGATTTTCACTTACAGAAATCCACTGGGGGAGCTGTCACAGTGTCACTAGAAACGGAAGAACTGAATTCCAGCAGATATACAGGGGATATGGTCTTAGCTTTCCCCCACTGGTACCTCTCAGCTCCTACCACATGAACAGAAGCCTTGTCCATCAAGGCGAAGGCCTAATCTCCCTCCATCATTATCTGCTCTATCCCAAGCCCATTATGATTACAGCACCTTCCCTACATTACTACTTACAAAACCTTCAATTTCCTTCCACACTTTTTTTCTAAAATTTCTTCTTTCTGTCTATTTTCTAATTGTTTAGATCCTCTTCTTACAGTTATGGTCAGTGGTAACTATTTACTACTGTTCACCTAAGGTCTACTGAACAGGAGTTGGATAAAATTTCTCTGTTAAAATATTTCTTCCTTGGTTAAATTTGTTCTTAAATTCAACCTAAATTTACTAAACTTAGACAAAAAAGATTTATACTTTAAAAACAATGAATGGACCAGAAAACTTACTGACTTTGAATAATATATGTTTGGAAAGAAAAAAAAATGATGGCTTTTCAGGGCTATGGGCACCTGGTATTCGTCCTGTAAGATTTTTTAGCTTTCATCGCCTACTTTTAAAAGTCAGATTCATTATTCATGACAGTGTAGGCTGTAATGTCAATAACAAAAAACATTTAAGAAATATGATAGGGACCTAAACACCTCTCATATTTCAGAAAATGGGGGAAAAGCAATGAAAATGAATGTTTGCAAACAAGCATTATCTTCTTTTGTTTATAAAAATAAGACAATTCATGACCGATTAGATGATTTCTCATACTTGAGCCATTTTAATGATAGTTACATTTAGTTTGGCTTATGTTTTGTCTCAGTTCCTGCTAGTCTGCAAAAATGACATAGCAATAATTAACGTGGCTTACTCTAACCATTGTAAATTCAATAAAATGGTATAAATCATTTCCATTATCCAGCTTGAAGTACAGACAAATAGTAGATCTGCCAATAATTTTGAAAGCATATTATCAAAAATCAATACAAAAAGAGCTCATAAAGCATGTCAAAACATGATTTTAATCACGGAGTAGAGTTTTTTATATTACTTTATGTTATGTTATGTTATGTTATGTTACTATGCAGTAATAGAAACACATTATTTATGGCATTAACCAACCTCATATTTCATCATTTGGTATAGATAATCATAAAAGAGCAACAGTTTATTGATTTATTGACTGCCCACTTTTTACAGGGCATGGTGTTATTTTCAATTGTCATCAAAATTCTATAGTAGTGATGATACTACAAAAGTCTCTTTTCAGAGAAAGAAAAGTGAGGCTTAAAAAGATTCAATATATTACTTGAGTTGATTAGCTCAAGTTGTATAACAAATAAAGTCGGGAATCAAACTCATGTCCACCTGACTACAAAAGCTGTTTTCCTTCCCTCCAAATTATGATGCTTGTAATTTTGAAGTATTTATTTTAAATTATATATTTTATTTTAAAATATCACAAATATTTTATCTTTTTGTGTTCATATAAGCTTGAGAATCATGACTATGCCATACCAAACCATTCAAGTATTAATGGCAGATCTGATAGGGATTTAGCTGCTTTCAATAAATAATATATTCTTACTTATGATCATTACTTATATATCCGTCAAGCATTCTGAAGTGTTCTATAGTGAAGCAATCTTGTATTCTACTTATATGAGGCATCTAAAGTAGTCAAACCCACAGAAACAGAAGATGATGGTGGCTGCCAGCATTTAGGGGAGGGAGAAAGGAGGAATTGCTATTCACTGGGTATAACATTTCAGTTATGCAAGACAAAAGTTCTAGAGATCAGCTATACAACACTGTGCTTACAGTGAACAAAACTGTACTGTGTACTTTACACTTAAAAATTTAAGAGGGCAGATATCATGATGCGGATTTTTCTTATCACAATAAAACAAAATTGCGTTTGCTTCCTTACTAAGTGATTTTTTTTGGTGCTCATGTCCATCAAAATCTAAGAAAGGAGAGAACATGCCACTCCTGGTAAAGCTGTTCCTTCTCATAAGGTATCTCAAAATTAGGTGAAACAAACTTTGGGGAATGTCAATCTAAGCCTTGCTTTTCAGAGCATAGCCCTTGACCAGTGGCCTCGCTATCATCTGGGAGCTTGTTAGAAATGCAAAATCTCAGTGCCCAGTCCAATCTATTGAAACAGATTCTGCATTTTAGCAATATCCTCAGAGGCACATTGTATTTTGAGAAACACTGAGCTAGGCCACACCACAAGAGCTGCAGCTAAATCTGGCCTTATTATTTTATTTGCATTGATACCACCTGCTTTTCTGAAACCATTTAGCACATCAATAAATATGTGGTACCACTTAAGGGTAAAAGGGAGCTTTTGATTTAGAAGCATCATAATTCACTGGGAAATAACTGTCTCTGGGTTTCTCTTAGAAACATTTTACAAAATTTGTAAATATTTAAAAGTAAGTCTGTGCTTATATTTATATATCCATAGTGTTATTTCACTGTGCCATTCTATTTGGGTTGTATTCCATTTAGTACATTAACACTTGCAGCTGTTTGAAATTACTTTTATTTCACTCCAAGGGAAACCTGGGATAACAAACATCACGATTCAATTATTAATGGTTAATGGACAACCAGAAAATGGAATCTTGTGCTTGCAGTAGAAATAGATAATGCTTATTAAGATGGGGAGTGGGAAGGGTGGACCAAGTATGGGTCAGTTAGAACTCAGAAGGGTACTCAGATATTTTAATTCCATTATGGTCCTTATTTATTGGTTAACACTTTAAGGGAAACCAGTTATAAAATTATGTAATCTTAATTTCAGAAAAGACTATAAATCAAAAGCCTCTATACCTTACCTGAGATGGGAGCATAGAAATATTTCTATTAAGTAGAAATTCCAAACTTTCCCTATTCCTCTATTATTTCACACTGTTTACACTGATATAAACTTTTTAATTAGATGTTCATTTCTCAAATTAAAAAAAAATTAGAATTGCTCTGACATTACTGAAGGTGGGTAATTACTTATGGAGGAAGAGACTGTCGACTTTGCAGAGGAACAGAGGAAACTAAGAATTAACAATGTGACAGCTTTGTTTTATTAATAATGAAAATGACTTTCAAAACGTAACGTTTAATTTACCAACAGTCCATCTTTGAGCCAGTAAATCTTTTTCAGATGTGTAGAATTTAGATTTTATCAGAATAAGCACTTGTAAATATCTAATAAATATTTTATGTTTATTTATTAAACCTTGCTCTCTGCCCTAATAATGAAAAACAAATATCAGATTAATGAACTGGCTTCCATTTCTACTTCAGTTTTAAATTTGTTTATTTCCATCATGGTTTATCACTGATAATGGTTCATAGAATTGTTGCCTTTTGTGAAAGGGCAGATGTAAAATTTAAGCATGCCCATAGTGCAAACGTTTTCATTCATACTTCTCAGAATCCAATTTTATAGACAGTGTCTGCAGTTGGACACTTACAGGCTTACAGATGTAACCTGTCCCCAGCAGAACTACTGCTTACCAACTTGTCCCCAGAGGAACTACTGATTACCAACCAGTCTTGCTCCTCCTAATCTTTCCCCATAAATGGCAATTCCTTTCTTCAAGGTACTCAGGACAAATAATTTATAATTATCATTGACTCCTCTCTCTTTCTCACATTCCACAGCTAATCCACAAGAAGCTGTACTGTGATTGCCTCCAAAATATCTACAGAATTAAACTACTACTCTTCATCTTGTTAGAGTACTACCCTGATCTAATCCACAATGAGGTGTGAACAGTGACAGTAGTCTTCTCACTGTCTTCCCATTTAAACACTGGCTCCTACCATCTGTACTCAACACAGAGGCCTTACTGATCCTGTTAACGCAGAAACAAGATTCTGTCACATCTTGGCTCCAAAGCTCAGATTAAGAGGGGGTCTTCATAGGGACCAGAGAGTTCACACTGTACCTAACCTTGTACTACAGCTTCAAGTTAAACTCTCACCAGACTCCTCTCATTCATTCCATTGAAGCAACAATGATCTTCTTGCTGTTTCTTGAACGTTCTATGTAAGTTCTATTCGCGCCTTGCAGATCTTTCTTTCTACAACACACTGCCCCCAGATGTCTGTAAGGCCCACACCTTCACTTTATTCAAGCCTTATCAGAGAGGTCTTTCTCTAAATAAAATAGAAACCACCAACCCTCAATGGAAGCAATCCTTAATCTCCTAACTTGACTTTACTTTTTTTCATTTAATATATTGTAAATATATTTGTTCAATTAGTTTCTGCCTCTCCAACACAAAGGTAAGCTCCATAAAGGCACGAACTCAGTTTGTTTAACCTCTACTGTATCCCATTGATTAATACAGATAGACATGTACTAGGTGATCAATTAATACCTTTTTAATAAATAAATGTTTCTTGTCAAGTATATACTGAATAGTGCAATATGAGGTTGGTAATCTATACTGCTTAAGAGACTTGGTTTTGGAATCATACAGAACTTTGTAAATCTGGCATTATTCTGTGCTAGTTTTATGATATTGGATAAGGTATTCAACCTCTTTAAGGTTCATTTTTCCCACCAGTAAAATAAGAACAAATACTAGTGTCTACAGGATTGCATTATTGTGCAGATTAAAGGAGATAATACATAAAGTGCATTGACTTAGTATATCCTTAAAGTAATCTTAATGAGTAGTAGTAGTTATAACTGTTATATTTATATGCGAGATCCTGTGAAAAGATCCTCATGCAATTTCTTTCATATGAATTTTATTTTTTTTCTAATTCACCCATGGTTTTATAGAATAAAGTTGTTTAAATTAAAATATAAGCTATATATCACTCTAACTCAGTTTAAATGTTTACCTTCCCTGCAATTTAGTCATTGACTCATTTAATATCATTCATATCTTTTAACTGCAATGTTGAGAATTATTTTATTTTTCTTGAACCAAATTGCTATTTTTTGTTTTTATTTATTTGTTTTTTTAACTGAAGTGTAGTCAGTCCACAATGCTTTGTCAATTTCTGGTATACAGCATAATGGTTCAGTCATACATATACATACATATATTTGTTTTCATAGTCTTTTTCATTATAGGTTACTACAAGATATTGAATACAGTTCCCTGTGTTATACAGTATAAACTTGTTGTTTATTTATTTTATATATATTGTTAAGTTTCTGCAAATCTTGAACTCCCAATTTATCCCTTCCCACCTCCTTTCCCCCCTGGTAACCATAAGTTTGTTTTCTATGTCTGAGTCTGTTTCTGTTTTGTAAATAAGTTCATTTGTCTTTTTATTTTTAAGATTCCACATGGAATACTACTCAGCCATAAAAAAGAGTAAAATAATGCCATTTGCAGCAATACAGATGGACCTGGAGATTGTCATTCTAAGTGAAGTAAGCCATAAAGAGAAAAAAAGTATCATTCATATCTTAAAAAAAATTCTTTTTTAATTACCTAATGTGTCTGGCGCTGTGATAGACACTAGGGGTGCTATGAACAAATATCCATTTTAAGAAGCTCATCATGTAGTAAGGATGATAAACCATGTAGAGAGATAACTGTGATACAATGGACCACATGACAAAGTGCAGAGAAATGTCACTAGAGTTTATAACGTTGTCTCTGGCTGAGAATTCATTCATTCAACAAATACATGAAACGCTACACATGCCGAGTACTGAACTAGAAACACACAGGTGAGCAAAACAAAACAGAAACCTCTGCTCTTTGAAGTTTGTATTCTAATGTATAATTGGGACCCTTTCTTTGACTCAGCTATTCAACATTACTGAGCGGTCTACTCTATGCCAGGCAGACACTGAGGACAGAGGAAAAATGCAGATAAATGACACTGATCTCATGGACAAGGTCACATGTGAATTAAACTTGAAGGTCAAATGGAGCTGAGGAAAGTGGGGAGGACATTCTAGGGCTGAATGAAGTATCTCCAAGGGACAGCATAAGAACTAGGTAGAGCTTTCTGGAAAGGAAATAGTGTAATATGGAGATATGGCCAAATTGTATCAGGTAAAGTATCAAAGTGTATGTATTTTGCTTGATTTGTTTGTTTGTTTGATGATGAGACAGGAAAGAAGAGTGATTGAGTAAAATGTATGGAATGGACTAATGTGGGAAAATACCAAAATGCGTGGACTAGTTTGAGGATTGTTGGATTAGCCCCGGGTAATATATAATAAGAGCCTGTAAAATAAAATTTGACTTTGTAAGATAGGATGAAATACAATAGTTGAAAGATAATCACAAGTTTACATAAGAAGTCAGAGTTGTCTGACAATTTAAATAATCAGTTATCATTGAATGTGTTATCTCCTCAGACATAGAAAAATAGGGAGATATTCTTTTAATTTTTCTCTAATATTTTGTTTAAATTTATTAATTTTACAGGAGAACTAAGTTTCTTTGTACATGATCCTAGATTAAGCAATATAACTACAAATAATTTTAAGACTCCATAGAAATATTCCTTCAGTCAATTTTGATAATATTTCCATGGGTGGGAAAAAAATAAATCTTAAAGAACTAAGGATGCTGCAGTGGGAAAATAATAATTTTCCCCCCTTTTAAATTTTATTCCTGAATCTATTTAAATAGTTAAAGCTGGCACTGTGTATGTGACATTAAAGCATCTTGCATGGCGAATGAGTCAATGAAGCCAGGACCTGTGGGTCTTTTACATCATTTGTCACAAGGCCTCTCTAGAATATATACCTATTTATGATGTGTCCCGTTTAACAGCAAATCACAGAAGGAATCTGAATGAGGGCCCATGTTTTGGGCATGTAGGGCGAGTGACACAGGAAAGAGAACGGTTCATCATGACACTGCCCATAGGAGTGCTACTTCAAACTCCCCACCTTAGCTTCAATCAGAAAAAAATCACAAGATTTAGTTGCACTTATGTCTCATTATCTGTGTGCTGCAGGTTGAGAATAATTGTTGAATAAATTAGCATCAGATCAGAGAGCATGAAATTAAGGACACAAATAAAGTGAGTTGCAACATGGTAAATTAAAAACAAGTTGAAGACTTCCTAGGTTGAACAGCAAGAGCTTCATTTATTAAGGGGAAATACAGTTTCAAGTCACCTGGAACAAAAAAATAAGACAAAGAAATATTTTAAATATTTACATTTTGCTTTACATGTATGGGTAGCTTCATGGAGCAACATCAAACAGCATATGTGATTAGGAGATTGGAAATTTTAAATCTGTATTTCCAATCACAGGACTGGTTTTTAGATTATACTTTACAGAATTTAAATATGATCATTTGTTGCTAATGACATTTGCTTCTAAAAATAAAGATTTCAAGTGCATATAACATGGTATATGCCAAATTTAGTTGTCTTACGATGAGAAGTTCAGTTGTCTTATGCTGCCTCAGTCAGAACCCATGCACATAAAACAAGTTTTGTAATAAATTAGGGGTCTAAAAAAGTAGGTGAATATTAGTTCTAATAATTTGGCAGTCTTGTCTACTAATATCTGATGCATTCACTTAAACAGATTAAAATAAATACTTATTCACTGCTCTAATTACCTGCAGTTTTGTTCACAAATACATCTTTATTTAGTCTGCATAAAAATTTTATAAGGTACATATGATTTTTTTTCTTTTTGTGTGACACTGAGGCTCAAAGTGTTTAACTAAAGTGACCATGGATTGGTTTAGGTTTAGGTGTAATGGGTTTGCATAAATATTTAGGACATTATCTGTTTCTTCAGGAGCAGACTATTTTGGCTAGGGAGCTAAAAAATACATTCAAAGGAGACAAAATTAAATGAAAGGGTTGAATAAAAATTTTGGACAAATGAAGGAACATTACAGGCAGTTGCAAAAATCCTTATACAGCCACAGTGTTCACAAGAAGGAGTGATTATTTCAGGGTTAAGTGATGGTGGATTGTTTCGTGGAGGTGATGAAATTTGAATAGGGTTCCGAAGGAAACGAAAAAGTAGTGAGTACAAAGATTGAAATTTCAAAGAAAGAGGCAACGTAGGCAGGGCACAATATCAATTAAAATAGATTAGGAATGAAATGGCTATGGAGGAGTTCAGAGCACTGGAAGAGAGAGACATGGAAAAGAAATAATCATGCATTTATTAAGTAGCTACTCTGTGTCATGCTCATCCTAAACTCGACCTGTGTTAATTCATATCACCTTCACATCACTATGAAGTATTCTTACCCCACGTCATTGATGAGGAAAGTAAGGGTTTGAATGTATAACTAACTTACACAGTCACATAGTAGTGTATTGCAGAAGCAAAATAAAAATCCGTGGCTAGATCCATAGCCCACTTTTCTGACTATTCTGTAGGGACTGTCTTCTGTGATAGTAACAGTGATCTGGCGCTGTTCTACACATTATAGCTTAACTCATTACAGGGTAGACTGGCTGCATATGGGGTTTTACATATACCCTGGGTCATAGGAAGTCATGGTCAGAGTTTATTTGAAGAAGTTAAATTTAGAAGTCATATTAAGGATTAAATGAAGACATGAAATTTATCAAAATATTTTACATACTTCTATTACTATGACTATCGTGAAGAACTATGCTTTCTAGTAGATACTACCCTGCCCACATAGGAAATCATTTCACTCCACCGCTGTTGTTGTAATTCTTGTTTCTACAGTATCCAGCCCCATGTACTACCACTGATGTCCTTTCAAGGTCCTTCCCCTCAGATGGATTATAGTCATGTTCAAATTTTGATTTCTTTTTTTAAATTCTTTTTAAAAAATTCTGATTTCATTTTATTTTACCTGTAATCATCCCCCTCACATCATCTTATTTAGAATATTCTGCCTCATTCATCATAGGGCATGATTTTTGCAAAATATTTTAATTTATTTTATTCCTTCAAAAATACATATTTTTTCTTTGTCCCTCATCTGCCTTATGTCCCTGGCTTCCATCATTTTTTAGGAACTTATTTGTTCTGATTAGACCTCAGAATGCCCTTTTTGCTCCAACAATCCTGTCTTCAGGTAGCCTTCAAGGAGGAAATAATGCGTGGGCATGTACTCAGCTAGGGGAAAGAAGCATATTTAAGTTTTAAAGAAACCCACATGACTGCAAGTAATTTTATTCCTATGTTACCTTCCTCTATGGGCATTCTTGCTGGAGACGTGTATCTCTTTGAGACATGGAGAAAAACAATCTCCCAGCAATAGAGGCTGATTCAGAAGTTCTGCCAATCATCAACATGATATGTTTAGCCACTATCTTTTCTAGGACTTGTGAGAGGCTCTGTGTTCTCATCTGTGACCTACTGCGAATGAATCATGATTTTGGAATTAAGTGGTAATAAACCAGGTAAATTTTTTTGTTTGTTTCTTTTGCTCCTTTTTATTGTAGAAAAGGTTGTGTTTTTATTGTTGCTGTTGTTTGTGTTTAGTTTTCCATATTTAAAATCAGAAGGGCATAAATGGATAGCCAATGAACTGAAATTACTTAGTAGGTTGAGAACAGTTATTGAATATTACATTGCTCCTACACATATTTGGCATATATAATTTAAAACTTGATTAATAGCAAATGGAATCTGAACCAATGCTTGAAAGAAAGTAAACAGTGTTCCTTACCAAATGTTTCAGATGGTTTTACAAAGTAGTGTGTAAGATATGAGGGATAAAGGAAGGGACCAGAACACATAGGAATGGCCAAGAAAAAAACGGATTAAAAGAAAATAAAAGTCTCAGTTATGTGTCTCATAACTACCTTATAGGATGACTGAAAAATTATTTGAAATCCTTATACTGGCAAGCTCAACGCATAACCGCATTTACAAGACACTAACAAGAATTTAAAAGAGGTGTGAAATTCTAGATATTTCTGAGTAAAAATAGGATTTGCTTAACAAAATAACTAGTCTCAAGGAACTTTCCCCATCTTCTGAGGCTGTCACTTTCCCTAGAACTATTGAAATATCTCAATGAAAAAGGTGAATAAAAGAAATACATCTGGCTGTAAAGAATGGCTTAAAAGGTGGCGGGCACCTACGGTGGCAGTAATCCTATTAAACATTAAACTTCAATGCCTCAATCACAACTTTGAAGTTAATATTTCATTAGGATAAAAAGTGAAAGAGCCAGGAGAAAAAAAAAAAAAGGATACTTTTACTGTTTCTTTTATCTGGGTACACTTTCTCTGGTGCTGAATTCACAGTAAGTGATTTAACACAAAGGTTTAAAAAAAATAAATAGAAATTCAGGTTCATTGAAGATCAGCTTCGACAAGAGTCTGCTAAAACACAGGAAAATTATTATTAATATTAGAGAAATCATTAATGGAATTATTATGGCCAGTTTTCTCTCTCTATATTCATCATGAAATTAATAATAACCTAATAGAAGAAATTCAGGTATTTATGATCACACACACATGCATAATTAGCCATTGTACTTACTTTTGGTCACAACACCTTCTAAGTGAATGATGTTAGGATGGTCAAACTGCCCCATGATACTTGCTTCACCCAGGAAATCTCTGCGTTGCTTTTCAGTATAGCCTACTTTAAGAGTTTTAATCGCCACAGGTAATTCTCTTTTTCCTGGAAGTTTCAAACGTCCACTGCAAACTTCACCAAATTCACCTTGTGATAAAGATGTTAAAAACACATAAACTCATCACAAACCTTTATTCTAATAACACTCTGAAGTTCTCTTAGAACACTAAGGTTTAGACAAAACAGAGTTAAAGGGGGGTCCAAACTTTCTTATCAGTGTTAGTAGAAATTAATGGTGCATTGGGAAAAATCATCTACAGGTGATCATAAAACACGTTGAGGGTTATTAGTTTCATCCATGTCACCTACGGAAATCTTAACGGAAACATCAGAAAGAAATTAAAAGCAACTGAAAATCACTTTCTTCCTTTTCTTTCTACTCTAGCAGTGACATTGAGAAGAGAAAAAAAAAGTACAAAAAGAAAACAGTCTTAAGGGGAAGAGATGATTCATAAATAGAACTGGGAGCTTGAATTTCGTAAATACTTTTGGGCAATACAAATTATAAACATATATATGAAATATAATAAACAATAGATGTGAAACACTATGTTTGAATATACATTTTTTTTTGGTTTATTACTTCATAAACCAGACATTTGCTGGTTTAAGTATGAGCTACACAGAAGGTAGCATTAAAATATGATCAATTATATAACACTTTGAAAGCAAGTCAGTTACAAAAGATTAAAAATATTCTGCATTAGGTTAGGACACTGACACATTATGTTCTATAATCTAAACTCAGGTTAAAAGTCAGAGTTCAACACACTGTCCTACCTGCTCCAATGACTCTTTCAATGGTGATGCATGAAGCTTCTATCTCCTTGGCAAATTCATGAACAGCTTGGTTGGGATCCTCATAGGTATGTGGATCAATATAAGTTCTTACTCCTGGCAGTTTAACTGTAAAAGTAAATGGGCATTAAAATAGAAGTGCTTGTGATGGATGAGTGAAATTATAAACGTTTATTAATGCGCAACTGTGGCCTAAATCCCTAATTCCTAGAAGTGGTAGAGCTGCAAAGACAGACCCTCTTCTGAGTTACAGGAGTCATTTGTCCAGCTATCTCACTTTTATAATGTTAGAAATCTGGATTGTTGGCATGCACAAGAAGTGCATATGGGCCGACATATTTGAGTAAATACATCTTTCAACAATAATGTTCAAGGAGTCAGTCTCAGACAAACTAAGACACTTTTGTTTATTAAACTGGGCAATGAAATGATATTCGTTCATATAGTTGCTGGTTTGTTTCCCATGTTTTACTTAAAATATCACAGATGATTAATTTAGGTTTTACAAAAAATAGTCTTTTTAATCTTTGTTTGGTTTTTTGGAAGGGTAGGTAATTACGTTTATTTATTTATTTAATGGACATACTGGGGATTGAACCCAGGACCTCGTGCATGCTAAGCATGCATTCCACCACTGAGCTATATCCTATAACCCTTACAAAAAATAATTTAAAGTAACTTTTCTGGTGCTTTGTTCCTGTAAGACTGACATAGAACTCGAAAGGAAAAGAAAAGTTCTCTCTTCCTGTTGCTGCAGGGCCTTATACAAGACTCTAAGGTTCTATGAGCTTCAGTTTCATCACATTTTAATGGCAACTGATATTACCCTCACAGTGTTTTTTGAGGATAAATAACATTAAATAAGATAGGGCTATGAAAATGAACTAAAAAATTCACTGCCACATGAATTATAGGTTTAATGATTTTGACTTTCATGGTCATGGCAAAGTGACAAAAAAAAAAAACCTCTTTCTGTCATTTACTTGGCAAATCAACTCACACCATACTATTTATGAAAAAATGAACATGTTGAAATACCATTAATTAGAACCCATTTAAGCTAGTTTTTAAAGCTCATTATTAAAATTGATATTCTGCATTTCTTAAAAGTGTAGTTTTTTTTCAAGTCATTTGAACCAAGGTTGCTGCTACAGGATCTGCTCAGGGAAATTTCTGCCAAATGCTAGAAAAAGAAGAAACAATTGATTCATTTAATCTGGTGGTATTATTTAATGATATATTTCTACTGACTGTTGTTAAGAATTAGAACTGGTCTGGAAATTTGGTTTGCAATATTATAGCTTTTTATATTAAGCAAAAAGGTTTTATTTTAATGATTATAATGAAAGTATGCTTTAAAGAAGTGAACAAACCATCCAATCGTTGCCTAGGGTCAGTCGGCAATGCCCCAAGCCCATGTGCTTTAGAGAAATATAACAAAACATATTTTTGAACACAATATTTTCGGTCAGTTATTGTAAATTTCTTGTCTGAAAAGGAGCCAAAACAACAATAAAGTATCCCCTACTTGGTTTTAGTTTGATTTTTTACAGTTTGCTTACTGTGCCCATTATGAAAATGCATCTTTTCCTCTTCTGGATCTTGTTTTGCTTTGCTGTAACCACACCGCCTGGAACAGAGTAAGCTACAATTAGCCACAGCTCCAAGCGGTGAAGCACATGGAGCCCAGAAGCACGTAACACAACTGAAATGATGGCAAACTTAAGTGATTTTCACACCAGTTGGATGAAATAACACCAGTACTCTTTTGGATGAATTCTATTTCTTCAGCCAGTATCCCTCACTCTTGCCCAGATTTCACTGAGAAGTCTGCAGCTATCCAACCCTATTTTTAAACTTTTCTTCCCCATAGACCACACAGACATTACTCTGTTCCCTTCCTCTTGGTCTTTTTTTTTTGTCACCTCAGAGGCCCCTGCCTTTTTTCAGGATGAACTGTCCCAATTAGGTCCCTGATTCAATAGTCTACTCCTTTCAGCCCGTCACGCTATCATTTCATTTTATTTTCCTTCTCTTGTTTTGGAGTCTTTAGTTTCTCCACTGGCTGTTTCCCACTCACATCCGCTCAGAGATCACTATCAAGTTCACCAAGACCTGCCACCCTCTTGCTCCACTCTCCAAATCTTCATCTCTCCTGTCTTCTTCAACTACTTCCTAATGTGCAAGTCCTTTTTACCTGCTCTTAATGATTTATAAACATCTGCCCCTCTAATATTCACTGATGACATACTCATTGCTAAATCCAGTGACTTCTTGATTTTTAATCATTCACGAGGGACTGAAGTCCGTAACTACTTTCTGATGCTTCTTACTACTCTTTTCATTTCTGTGAATGTTTTTATAGGTCCTCTGTACCAACTTCTCTGGTTCTCTCCTGTCAATATGTCCATTTCTATCAATTTAATTAATACCTCTGTCCTCTTGGTTTAATTCTTTTGAGAGTTATATTCTTATTCTTAATAGATTTACTTTATAGGGATATTCACTGGCATTCAGACTCAATAGATCTGAAAAAGAAAACAGTATCTTCCTTTTTACTTTCAATCTTGATCTGCTGCCTTCTTCTCCGTTAATAACACTTCCGTGGCTTTGGTACCTTAAGATCAAAGCCTACTCTTGTGTACCTCACAACAAATTAGTTGCCAAAGCACAAGCATTATATAACATAAATGTCTTTTGATCCATCTCTTTCATTTCATTGGCTCTACATTTTCAATTAAGACTTCGCTATTTTTCATTTGGATTACTATCAGTGCCTCAAACGATGCCTCTGCATTCTGTAACTGCTTTCCTAAATTCTACTAGATGTGGCTGTTGCCAAATTACCATAAATTAGGTATTTTTATAGTGTTAGCACTTTCCTGCAAAATCTTCAATAAAATTAGAAGGTAAAGTTTCCTAAATGTGGCCCTAATGCACATTTTCTACATCATCTCTAAGGCAGCTCTCTGTGCTTCCATACCTTCACATACACTGGTTCCTGACCTAGGATGCTCTTCCTAAAAATTTCCAATGATCAAAGTCCAGCTCAATTTTTGCTTTCTTCACTTTTTTTTCCCCTAATACCCTAGCTTAATGCAATCTTCCCCTCTTTGGACCCAGTAGCTTTCTGTATCCCTCTCGTGGAGTGATTCTCATTCTACAAAGCAACATAGTCATTTGAGAATGCCTTTTGGCTCTCTTACTATTATTGCCAGTTTCCTGAATGGCAGCAATTAGCATTCATCTATAAATTTCTGAAGTGACCTAGCGCCTGCCTCAGGGTTGGCACCAAAAATATTTGTCACATTGATGAATGAATAAATGAATGAGTGAATGATATTTTGATTGAGTCTACACAATGACAAGTGTTTCGAGGTGGAATACACCGATGAATACTAAAGCACATGATTAACTGTATAACATTACCACAACACTAAAATAAAAATATTTAAATTTATAGTGAAACTCTAAGGAAGTGAATTTATTCTTCACAAACTCTTATAACAAAATTGAGTTTCTTAAAAACAAAATTCCATCTATTTCTGCATAAAGAAAATACAGCCAAACTGTCAGATAGACTATATACTACTATATGTTGTAAATGAAACGGCCAGTTGACATGCGCCTGAGGACTGCTCCTTGGTTTAATATTGTAGAATGTTTCTTAACTATGTGTATATTTTGATATAAAAATGAAACTTATTTTATTCTCTATCTTTCCTACTGTATAATTACATATATAATACAAAACAGATAACATAACTTTCCCTTGTACAATTAAAAAAATGTATCATTATCTTAATTTTATCATGTTAAAGAACTGGCAATTTATTAGTAAAGTACAACTAGTAAAACTTGAGTGAACTTGAAGTAATATACTTAATACATACAGTGTTTTGTGGTGAGGAAATTACACAATGGGGATCTGGTGGCTTTTCAAATTTTATTCATAACACATACATGCATTTGTCATTTAAGAGCCCTTAAGACATCTTGAATCACCTCACCACAGTGAAATGGAAAGAAAAAACAAATTCATAAAATTATACTGAAATAATAGTTGGCCTATTCAAGCTGACACTTAAGTTATTTTAATACATTGCTCATATTTTTTCAGGTGTTACATTATTCTTTCAATCTTTAATGTATGTGCCTCTAGAGAAAAGTTATTGATATTTTTTAAACCAATGTTCTAAATACAATTGTGTGAAATCATCCTGAGACTGATGTTATTTAAATAATACTGACGAAAAATTTTGTTAGAGGAATTCTAAAGAGACATAAAAAGTATACACGTTCTTGCAGTTTACATTAGAAAACAAACATCCATTCCACCTTCAACTCTCCTACCTTCAAAAAAAAATTAAGCTTTCCAACTTTTATCCTCAGTCTTTATCATTAAATAAGCCTCATGGATATTTAAATTGCATGCAAATTCCTCATATGAAAATGGAAATAAACTTTGGTTCTCATCTAAAAAATGATTTGGGAACACCTTGGTGAGGAGCGATTAACATTTTAATACCCACGGTGAGAGTCAGGAGGGCAATAGAAAGGAGTTATTTTTGACTACGGGCATCTCTAGAGTTCTATAACATATACGGCTGCATGTCATATTAACATCTAAAATTAAGTTCTGGAAGCCCCCCAAGCATCATTAAAACAAGCCTTAACAAGATACAGCAGGTAAAATTACAGCTGGCAGAGACTGGCACTCCAGCGGTGGTTCAGCCTCGCTAACAAAGCATTGCAGGAAGCCTGTTCATTCAGTACCATCTTCTGTACCTTGTCCAGTTGCATAATTTTAACCCATCAGACACACTCATTAAATATGCCATTTTGTACAGAAATTAAGACTCCCATCTTCTGGAACTGATTTCTTTCTGAACAAAAAGAACCCAGCTTCTTCATTTTGCTTCATATCATAATTTTAATGAGTTTTGATATCATTGTACTAAAAATATCTGTACTGTAATTAGAGGAATCATCTTCTAGTCATTCCAGAAAACAGCGTTATTTTATTTTTTTAGTAGTCGAGGTAGGTATGAGAAGTCATATTAAATGTAGGCATAATTCATATTCATGAATGATAGTTATTAAAAGGTACAATAGTGATGCTTCCTATATAATATATAAGCGATTTCATGGGAAATTTAGAAATCAATCTATTTTCTCTCATTTCCATCCTAAGGATTTGTGTAACATAACCTTGCTAATATTAATGCTGATTTTAAAAACTTGGTCCAAGCCATAACATCTAAATTTGGATATTTAAAATTTCCATAATACAAGAAATAGTAAACAGTAATCTTTATGAATGAATGGATGTGCAATGAGTAATTTAGTTCTTGGATATAAATTAAGGATTTGATAATAAGTTAGAGGTATGAGTGTCAAACCTTCCACAGTACCAAGTGAAGCACAGAATCAGAAATATACTAAATGGCACCGTTATGGCCAATGAGGAAAGACGAGTGAATGGAAGCCAGAGGAGATTGTAGATCCTTGATCTGCAATAGTCTCCACAGAATCTGGTTTTTCTATTGCTTTAGCCTACAGAAATAAACACTGAATCAACACTTTCCCCTCTTAGTTCTAAATAAGGTGGGGAGAGGTGCAATGGTCAAAGAAGGAAAGACTTTGCGTTGTGATGTTTTTGAAAGAGTGAGCATATGCAATACCTGGCTCAGAAATGGACACACCCTATACAGCTCCTCCGTTTTCCAGATGAATTAAGAAATGCTTTACCTATATTTTAAAGCAAAAATATTCAAAAGGAAACGCTGCAGCAAACATGAGAGTCGATGTGTTTTGCTTATGGAAAAGAAAGGCTCCTTGTAATTTTAGCCTCTTTTAAAAACACATTTCTCCACCCATGAACTCCCTTGTTCTGACATAATAATGACCTCTACTACCGCATAATGCTGTATTTAGCAATTTTATTTGCTGGAATCTTGAAAAGAATGTTACAATTTTGGGGGGAAATAGTTTGACTTTTTCACTTCAAGGTTCTCTCAAACTGAACAAAAGTAGTTTTAATAAAAGCTCAGCTAACTCAGCCTCATAAAAATAGGGAAGCATATGAACATTAGCTTATTAATATAGCTAATAAATACTGGAAAAATATTACATTTTATTTTACAGGACCACATTCTTCAATAACAATGTGGGTGCAAATGCAGTAAAATAGGACTTTGGATATATAGGCTGTCTTGCTAGCATCTGTATACTGGGGTACTGAATTTTGATTCCTTATTGATAGATGTAAGTTACACAGAACAATGTGACTGATTTAGTATTGTTTATTGAAAATTCTCAAGTATACTTCTTGAAGAAAATGTACTCAGTTTGAAAAACATGCTTGCCTTGGATCTGGGAATGGAGTGATGGTAACACCACATAAAGTGAGGGCAGAGCTTGCTATGGTCCCGTCTCACATTCTGCCAAGGACACTAACCACCCTATGATTGATGGCAATGTGAGAAGCTAACATTTCTTATTTTATGCCTTATATATCATTTTTTATTTCCATATTCTAAAAGACAAAGAAAGAATAGAAAAGAACACTTCCAACACAGTGTAGTGCAAATGAATTTGTAGATTTTTCATAGATAAACTCTTCAAATCCTTTTAGACTTAACCATAAAGGGAAGACACAAATACTTGGAAATACTTCAAAAAACTCAAAGATGAATTACAGATTTTTCATTATTGAGTTAAATTTTAATTACCTTAGAATTTTGATATAAAAATGCGTTTCATCAGATATGATATGTGAGAATCGTTATCTCCCTGTTTTCAACAAGTTTTGTTCTAATGCTAGAGTAGGAAACTTCTTACTCGTTTTTAAACTATTTCATGGATGTGACCATTAGATTTCTCAATTATAGTAGTCCCACTTAATATCTCCTATGGTCTGAGGTTCTACAGGTATTACTAAATGAGATTTTAGAGTAGTTCATAGTTATATTTTACATAACAAGCTTTAAATTGGAATTTAATATATTCTCACTCTATATTGCAGGCAAACCTCACATCCGCCTGCCACAAGCACTTTAAATGGGGGTCTAGAATTATAAGGGATGATTTTATTCTGTCTTTTCCCTAAATTTATAAAATGGAATAGTACTTCCATATACCTCCCTGGCAGAAACCTGCTGAAGATAAATGAAATAATCTGTTAAATGTATGTAAAAATAAAACCTTGCTTACTTCAAATTTCAAGAAGTTTTCAGCTAATTAAGACAAAGAAAAATAGTTCATTGAAAAATTGAGGTAATAGTTAATGTTTCAATGTAATTCATAATCCTTTTGGTCAGAGAAATATGTTTTGCTTTGTTTTTATTCTATTTTCTGAATTATGAGAGAAGTTAGCTTATCCTTTATGTTTCTAATTAAAAATATTTTTAAAAATAAAATATAATAATTTCTAAAAAAAAAGAGGTTGACTTCCTAAAAATCATAGAGTAGATAAGTGACCAAAGTAAGAATTTAATAATATCTCTATTTCATAAAAGTAAACTCTATTTCCATGGATGCTTGAACCCCTAAGAAGAAGTAGTAAGTGATATGAAAACACTGGAAAGCTTGAAAACTAATGAACAAAGAAAACAGTCTGACATATGTTTGTAAGAAATGCAAGAAAAAGCTACTTTGGAACTATGGGATGTTTCGGAAGAACATGTAATAAACATTATGTTGTAAATACATATTGATTGCTCTCAGCATAAACACAAGTGAATATCAAGGGGTAAATAATAATGTTGTTTTAGAAATTGCACACATTAAAATCTTATTTACATTGAAGACAATCAATTCAACACTGGATGCTTGTGAAAATAGATTGGGGGAAGGTGGAAGGAATGAAACAATGATTAGAGTCCCAAGCCATTTGAAATGGTATAAAGTCAAAGATCACTGATAAAAAAAAAATATATCTGCTGAAAATGTAGGCAGTCTTGGGGATAGGGTGCCTAAAATCTAGGCATCGAGTTTCATTCCAAAATTTTACAGAAATATCTTCCATCAATGGGGAGATTTCAGTCAAAGCAGGAAGAAAATTTTAAAAATTAATATTATGCATATGTGCACAGATTTCACAACAAAGTAGGCAACTAGAGTGATAAAAAATAATATGAAATCAAAGATGGCAACATGTAATTACCAAATTCATCTCATAAAAGGCACACCAGGCATTTGAAAAACAATGGAGCATGGCTTCCTGGTGGGAACCACGAGGGTAAAGCTCAGAGATGCACTGCCTTGCAGAAGATTTAATATAGTTGAATTGCAGAGCCAATGATCTAGATAAATGGTTTTGCAATTATGTTTTTCAGACCCTGAGATTTCTACAAGGTATATTAAGATACTTCTAAAAGCCAGTATATTTACAACGGTCAATTTTAATGTATCTGCATTGCATTATATTAAGGTCAAAACTATTCACACATATTCACAAGTGGTCTTTCAAGGAATGAAAAACCATGAGATTCCAAAATCTCAAAATGTCTAACCTCTGCTGTGTAACTGTAAATATGTCTGTTCACAAATGATGACAGAATGCTCCTCGGAAGTTATTAATGTGGTAGTTGACAAACGCTGATATGATTACACACACAAAATTAGGTGACAAGATTTTTTGTATTTTACCGATTCTACTAGGAAGCTTCTTCTTAGCCCTTAATTTCCATTATGTTAGGTTGTTTTCTCCCCAATGCTTTCATCTAAGCAAACAGTATCTTTAACTGAAACCTCATAGTGACTAGAAATTATGACATGGAATTTGAGAAAGCAGAGCAATAAAAACATACTTAGCTTCCATTCTTCCCAACTAATAATTCTGAACAACTTTATTACTGTCTAATTTATGTAAGATCAATTAAAGTTTTTTTGTTATATTTCGTTTTGTTTTACCAAGAATGCATTAAAAAATCTAGCTCTCCCATAAATCTTTGCACACAAACTGTTAGCATTTTATTGGGCACTGAAGCACATTTGTAGCTAAATCATTTCTGTTTTTTGTGTACACATACACACACACATACATGCACATACACAAGCACACTCACTGAATCCATGATTACTAACATTATTTGAAGAAAGATACTAGGCAAAAATTGTTATCTTAGGTTTCCTGGTGTGTTTTTTTAAAAGAAAGTGTTCCACCTTCCCACTTTTCTCATTTCTTTTATTTGTTCATTTTATAAACCCCCTGAAGTCAACTACTCAGTAGAAAAATAGACTATTTTTTAAAAATCATGCAATTTAAATCCAGCTACAGTTAGTTTTTGCCAATATTTTCTAAGTCATGGCTTCATAAATGTTCATACTCCCATTAAGGTATATTTGAGTGATCATTTTTTGGTTTTTCATGAAGCAGTAAAAAATACAAAGTCACAGTTTCAAGTCATTTATGTTATACTTCAGGCACTGCCAGATTTCAGAGGTTTTTTGTCTGTTTTTGGTCTGTCACTGAAGCCCCAGGCTAATATAAGAATCCTGAGTCAGTTAAATAATTAGGAACAAATTTGTACTTTCATATTAACTTCAAAAATTTTTTTCAAATATAAGAATTTCAAAGGATTGAGAAAAAGACCTCTGAATTTATCAATCTACTTGTTTACTCTCTCTTGTTTTCAGAAGATCATTGGTACCCATTCCATCACTTTTCCCATCTATGCATGCGTCACACTCATTCACACCACAGATTTTTGAATCCACAAAAATAAATTTACACCTAGAGATTACAAATTACAATTTTAAATGCCCCAAGGTAACCCTATAATTCTCCAAAATGCATTTCAGAATATCTTTCCTTGGCAAATTTTGACGACAAATAACAGAGCTATAACATAGTAGTGAAGGGATTTAGACTCTTTAATCAAGAAAGAAATTATCTGGAGAATTTCATTTTTTACAAGCTCGCTATTGGGTAAGAGTTCCCCTAAATTTGTGAAGAGAGTTCTCTGGTCTTACGGTCTAGCTTACAGTTTTCCAGCTTAACCCAGATGTGTACTTAGGATTTGCATTTGTTAATAATTAAGACTATCCCATTTGGACACTGATCCCAAAAATATACATACTTTTTACTTTACTGGTATCAAATTAGGAATATCACCTCTAGTATCTGAAATACTTCAAACTTCAAACTATGAAGAAAACCACTTAAAATTATATGTCTGTTCTCCAATGCCACATATGTCCACAATGATTATGAAAATAGAAGATCCCAGTTATGTTATGGTCATTCCATGGTTCTGGGAGACAGGAAAGGTGATTTCACCTTGACAGAAGTAGCATTCTACTTGTAAGTATGATATGGTTTTAAACTTAATGGAACAACAAAAACAGTGACATGTTAAATGTAAAACAGATGCCACAATCTTACAACTTCCTGGTTTAAATCAGGACCACAGTAAAAGCTTTGGAAGAGAAGTATGAATGCTTGGCACGGGGTGATACGCTCTATGTATATTTTATTTGAAAGTACCCATTGTGAAATCACTTGTCAAGATTCTTTCTGGGGACTCAGTTTCATTCTACTCATCTTTAAGGCATAACTGGCGTGCTAGTAAAATGTACACAAATGGAAAAAAAAAGGAATGCTGACAATAATACATATAGGTGGCACAGCACATAGGAGTGAAAGCAGGAGGGGAACACTAACCATATTAGGCTTGGATGGGCAACAGCGCACAGGGAAGAAGCCCTTCCACAGCCACAATCGCAGCAACTGAAAAGCAAACAAGAGAGCTCAAGATAAGGAAGAGATCCCACTCCCCTGATACAGCATAAAGACACTATGAATTTAGACAGGTGTCTGCTTTGCTTTTCAAAAATCAAAAATCCCTAAATGCATACAATTAATTTTTCCACAATGCCTTTTAAGTTAAGAAGCATTTTATGGAGTTAAACACAGAGCTGTAGTAGATAATTATTTTCATTTTACTTAAAATGCTTATTCAGTAGGAAATATAATGAGCCAATATATTTGATTATCCAATTAATACAGACATACGACTAAAGACATAAGCCCATTTAAATATATCTTTCCTCAGAAATTCCTGCAAAATTTATATTCCAAAGACATTCTAAATAGCCCTGTAAACAAATGTTTTGCAGAGAGCCTACAAATTCAGGCTGGAGAATAATACTGCGTTCATTTGACCCACTGATTTCTTACACCAGTGGCATTATTTATCACAGCCTACTGAAAACGTTATGCTTACATGACTTCTCCAATCACTTATGGAAAGCTACCAATTTAAATTTACATTTTCAGATTTAAAAAATGCATCTCCATAATATATTTGCAGAGCTATTTCTGTATTAAAAAAAAAACCCAAACTATACAAAATACATGCACTTTTCTGGATATTGCAACATTCTAGATTGTTTTAAATTTTCTACATAGTCATAGAAAAAGAAATCCAGAAAATACCAAGTAAATTGTTTAATAAAATGTACTTTGTTGTTACAAACCACATAAACTAATGGCAGAATATAACACAGAAGATATTTAGTGTTTCAATGCATTCACTTTCCAGTATAGTTATTAATTGCACTGATAGTGATTTCAAGAGAACTGTGGAGTGAGCTTAGTAATGATACCACACACCAGCAGGCTGAGAGTTTTATCTAAACTCTGTCTCTCTTGAACTCGGTTACTTCAATTGTATCTACTCTATTTTATATCAAATAATAAGAAGAAAATACAATGCAAACATTCAATATATTTGGAAATGCTAACAAAGGTAGACAAATATTCCCAAATCAACTTCCAATGGACCTTTCTCAAAGGAATAGAAGGCACATTCCCTATAGTTTCTCTGGAGCACTGATAATGCTTAGATTTTTCATATTACTAAGCATCTGAGAATTTGGCTGTCACTAAAATGGCAACTGTGACATTTATTTCCAGTTTGACTACATATATTTTAAAGAAAATGCCGAATAATTATTTTCATTGTGGAGCTACTGAAAGTCTGAAAGTCAAAGCTACAGTGTAACAAAATGTTAAAATACTTAAAGAGTAGGTAAAGCAATCTGTAAAATACTTTGGCAAATCTTGATACATATTTAATAATTATATTTATTTCATTAATGTCATAATTACTGATATCTTAGGTATGTTAACATTCCTATTGCTTCTGTTTGTATTGGCACTAAGATTTGAGGTTAACAACTATGGCCCATGGGCCAAATCTAGCCTCCCACTTATTTTTGTAAGTCCGGTGCTATGAAACACAGCCACGCTCATTATGGTTATGGCTTCTTTCATGCTGTCATGGTGAACTTAAGTAGTTGTGACAGAGTATGTGTGGCCTGCAAAGCTGAAAACATTTACTATCTGGCACTTTAAAGAAAATCTGCCTTCCTCTTTTTTTAGACTATTAGTTTCGTGAGATGAAGATGATTTCTTGATCTTTCTTTCTTCACAATTTAAACAGGATGAATGACACAACAAGTAGCTTTACTGTAATTGGTATTACCTATTGGCACAATTATCTCAATTTACTGGTAGTTATTAATATGGAAAGTTTGCATATATGTGTAAATTTCAAACAGCACAGTTTCAACTCAATAAATAATAAATAATAACAGATTGCTGACAAATGTATACACTTGTTTTTCAGCAGTTAAAAAAAGATGACATCATCTCCTAACAAAGCACAAACATCCTAGTTGAATGTGCACAGTTTACAAACTCATGCAGAACTGTCTAGGAAAGCAAGAACTGCACTGATTGGCCATCACCTACAAAGATTTGTTTAATACTTGATCAGTGTTCTAAAACCCAAAAAAGTACACTAGAGATTCTAAAAATGTTAACATTTTATGTAGTCCTTTTCATTTGAAAAATTATAAGGCTTTTGTCTTACAAATTAGTACATACTCACACACATACACACATACACACAATTCACTGTAACACCAAATCTACAAATTTTAGTCCTCGAAAATTTGTTACCTTATATATCATTAGATTCCCAATTTATAATTCTGAAAAAAGTTCAATCAAAAATCTGAAATCATGTAAAATCAAACACTTGTTCCTCTATTTTTTTCTAAGTCATTGTTTTAGATTTTGTACTGATACTTTGACTTGTTTCAAGATGGCATAAATTAATACCTTGGGTACTTAGTTAACTTTGCTGTGTTTTGGCTGACTGCTATAAAATATGGATAATAATGAATCCTATCTCGTAGTTTTTGTGAAAATAAAGTGAGAGGATACTTTTCCCTTAGATCAGATATCATATGCTTTGGGAGAAAAGTGGTAGCTACTACTCTTGGTATTATCATAATCAAAATGATAGAATGGATTCTCATTATCTCAGAGAAATTCATTTTTTCATGATCTATATAATATTACTACATAAGTATTTCTATTTATAATATAACTAAACTAATTACATTCAGACCAAT
This sequence comes from Camelus bactrianus, assembly GCF_048773025.1. NCBI lineage: Eukaryota > Metazoa > Chordata > Mammalia > Artiodactyla > Camelidae > Camelus > Camelus bactrianus. Next base: position 79,960,821 of record NC_133540.1, read on the forward strand.
TCACATAAATACAGATGGCTAATGTAATTAAAGAAAATCGTTTCCACAAAACACATTTTTTAAGGGTTTAGTGATCAGAGCATACTGTGCATTAATATGTCATTAAGAAAATTAAAACTGAAGCTCCTTCTCTATGAATATCTGAAGTGGAATAGTAATCCCCCAAATTACTCATTTTAAATAAACTCTGAGGATGCTCCCACAGTAACACCTCAGCACCAGATGGTATAAAAAACATGTTCTTTCCTTAATCAATAAATACTTGAAGTGCAGGTTGAAAATGCTTAAAGCCTCAGAGATAATTTAGAAATAGAAACCAAAATGTGCTAGAAATAGCAGCCAATCTAATTTATGTGAGCTATGGTTCAACACAGAGTCCATTTGCATTCCCATCAGATTTTAGCACCTGGAAGTCTGGAAGTAACTGTATGCAGTTATACCAAGATCATTATTATCCAAGTTTAAAACAGTTTAGCCCTTCTAGGCTTAAATAGCAAAACTGTTGATCTTTGTTTTAACAAGATATTTTGACTTGTCCTTTGGAAGATTAAAACATGATAACAGAAGCTTTCTAGACCCCCAAAAGATTCGAATGAAATTACTTTAGCCAAGCTTTACACAGAGTTGATCAATAAATGTACCAAGTGTGTCAGTGTAAGTAAGATAACCTCCTTCCTACTGAAGCAAGGTGATTATAAGTCTTGGGAAGAAATTCTCAAAGATACTAGATCAGAGAAGCAAGACTACAGGCTGTGGATAAATGATGACTCAAATTTCAAAGCAAGAGATCATACAAGTGGATAAGAAAAGCACTAAGATCCCAAAAGATAAATGAGAGAGGCAGGGAGAGTAATTTCACAAAAGAAGTATTTTAATTAGATAGATAGTATTTTCAGTTTACTGGTTAAAAAAAGAAAGACAATGTAAAGGTTGTGTTATTGATCCATTTTAAATAAAACGACAGCAACAATAACAAAATGATGGTACTCAGTGCTGGAGGAAAGAGTGTAGTTTGAGCCCTCAAAGGTGGCAGGGCATAGTAAGAAGTATCACCAGTGCTTTGGAGAATAATCCTCTGAAAGTTATTAAAGGGTGATAAAAATGTCCTTACCTTTTGACAACACTTGGGAGCAAAACAGATAAGATCATGGGGTTTGTAGTCAAATTAGGAGCAGTCCTGGATGTACCCACTACGAAATGTATAGTTTTTGGTAAACTAGTCATTAATGTAAATGAGATAAATAATAGAAACTATACCATGTAGGGCTACTTTGAAGAGCAAGTTTGATTATACATGTAAAGCTCTCTGAAATGTCCTGGGCTCATAGACAGCACTTAAAAACATTTTAACTGATATTAGTATAATAACATGGTCTTACAGCAAAAAGTAAGTTAGAGATAATATGCATGAGACTGGCTAGAGATTTTAGAGGAATTAATGACCAACACATATTTTGCAGTTAACAAAACCTATTTGTGGAGTCTATGATGCAATGAAATTAATTTGGTATAATATTACATTTTTTAAACATTAGGTAAAAATTAGCGTGCAGAGATATAAAATGATGGCAAAAAATACGTAAGGCCTTTAATATCTACTGTGTTGGCCTAGGGACAATTCTATGGAACATTTGCATTCCTATGGGACAATTTCAGTCTTCTCTGATTTCAAATTTTTTTGTGGTTATTTTACTTTATAATTGTAAGAAAATTAAACAAAGAATTCAAATAATTCCAATTATGATGCTTATCACAATATACTGTCATTTACACCCTATCAGTTTTGAAATGCTAAGAGTAATTTAAACAGGTAACAGGTATTTACAACAAAAGAAGGTGAGGATATTGTTCAGTGGTAATTAACATTGATAATGTTATATTATACATTTCTTAAAATATCTCATAATGAAACACCTTTTGCATCTGTGTCTTAATTTACTGCCACTCTTCTTAGATTTAGTACTGATTTCCTGATGAAGCTAGGCAAAAACTGAAAAAAATTTTTTGCAAAAACTGAGAAAGGGATGAAATGCATAATGATAACCCAGGTGGTTCCCAAACTCTACTCCTCAGTCCCCATACTTCTGACAGAAAGGCATAAAATGATTCCACCCTCCAAGAGGAGGTAATGCAGAATGGCTGGAAAGAGTGTTTTTTTAAGTGCGTTTTTGAGTAATTCTGAGGGGAATCCCATGTCTACAACACATGCTTTGATTGTATGTGCAAAATCCAATGACTGTTTCCAAGTTGTGGTCTCAACAAACTGGAATAGGATATAGTTATACACAGTAATTTTAAAGAACTTTTCCAATTGGCTGCTTCCTTCTTACTCAGGAGCTCCTTATCCCTCAACAATGATTGTAGGTGTCTCTTTATAACTTCCTAGGACCCCTTATCAATATTGTCCTTTCTGAGCATTAGTCCCTGGCAGGTGAGTTTTGAACCATCAGTGGATCTCTTAGTCTTACTTAATCAAGTTCCAAAACTGATGCTCTTGTATCTTGCTGTGAAATAGTAAGAAATACATACATTGGTCTCTGTCCCATTCCTGACACAGAACTCCTAAAACCCTTGTTAAATAGGGGTACTAGGAGAATCTTTTATTCTAACATTAAGTCTTTGATCCCAGTTTCTGACACGGAGCTCCTAAAATGATGTAATTTCCAAAGTGATAAGAGCACTAGGAGCATCTCTTGTTCTAATATTTAGTCTTTGACTCTGATTCCTGACACAAAGCTCCTAAATCTCTTGGAATTTCCTGGGTGATGGGAGTGTCTTTTGTTTTAATTTGGTGACCCTTGGTGGATTGGTCACCAGAAAAACCAAGTCATGATTAGAAGCTTGGAATTTTCAGTCTTATCTCTCATTCTCCAGAGAGGGGAGAGGGGCTGGAAATGGAGTTAATGATTCATTATGCCTACAAGATGAAGCCTCCATAAAAATCCTAAAAGTACATCCACGTACTGGAAGGGAGCGCACCTCAGCTCCGCAGAAATGAAGATCCTGCACTTGGGACCCATATGGACCTAGCCCCGTGTATCTCTTCATTTGTCTATCTACATCCTTTATCAAATTGTTTCTTATATAATCAACTGATAAATGTACAGACTATTTCCCAGGGTTCTGTGAGCTGTTTTAGCAAATAATCAAATCCAAGGAGGGGGATCATGGGATGGGAAGGCCTCCTATTTGTGGCCAAGTTGGACAGAAGCTGTGGGGAACCTGGGGACCTACTTATTGTGACTGGTGTCTGAAGTAAGGGGCAGTCTGAGACTGAGCCCTTAACCTGTGAGGTCTGTGCCAACTCTGTTTAGTGTCAAGTTGAACCAAACTATAGGACACTAGGCTGATGTCAGAGAATACGGGACCCCAGAAAAATGCCCTGTTTGTTGTTGCCTTTCTGTTCTGCCCAGCTTTTCTGTAAAACCTCAGGACCCTAACCCCAAGAGGGGCTCACAGTCTCTAAGCACTAGCCAGCTGCTGTGACTTCCCTTTGCCTGGCAAAGCAATAAATCAGTTCTTTTCTAATTCTCCCAAAACTCTGCCCCCAAGTCTCAGTTTGGCTATCAGGGCCCAGAGGCCATCTTTTTGGCAACAGAAGCACAATTTCTTCTTCCATATCTTCCAGCTCTTTTCATTTCTACCCTCTCCCCTATTCCCATCTCCCCCTCCTCTGTTGAAAAATTCAAAACATTTGTATGGGGAGCCCTGTTACGAACCTTTCTTCATTAATAGCTTATTACCAGGGTAAAAAAAAAATCTCAAAAATTAACTCACAATAAATCACATACAACAACTAAATTGCATTTATCTGAGTCTAGTCCTTATCATAGCAAAATATATTACATTTTGCTTTAAAGTATTAAAAGATGGGTGTCATAAAAATACTGAATGATCAGATTATGCTATATTATTCAAACACATGTATAAAATAGATTAAGTCGTGTACGTCACTAAGCCAAACCTTAAATAAATTATACACATTCAAAGACTTCTAAAATAAAAATGAACCTCCAAATTCTGCAAACCTAAATGTTCCATGTATAGCCATCCTTTTGTCTTAAGGATAAAGTCACAAAAACAAACAAACGAACAAATTCACTTTAACTTCGGAATCAGGGACTCTCCTCCTTTCTTTCTCTGAAGACAGCTACTACGATCCTGGCATATCAAACCACATAAAAGCAGAAAGAAAACTTGAGGTGAGTTATCTTTAGACTACACTTCAGTTGGTTTATTTCACAAGCTATACTTTAATGATGATTCATTGTACTTCTTTTAATCATTCTAATGGGCCAGAGATCATTAAAAAACAAGTTATTCTTCCATAAATGCCACAGGTGAAAACATAGATGCAACTCCCAAACTTTACTGAACATGTTAGATTCAGTTTCCTTATTCCGGTACATATGGCAGACTCAAAATGAATTTCACCAAATATTAACCACCTTTTGTAAACTTTTTGCTACAGCAGACAAAATCATTCTCGTTATCAGCAAATATTTACTGAGGATCTATGTGCTGTGCTTTAAGAATAAGAAAGTACACATTAAAAAAGCTTTCTACTCACGTTATAGAATGATTCTAAACCGGGCTACTGATTAGAGTCAACCAGGAAGTTTTGGAAAAAAAGCAAAACAAAACAAACCACAGTGCCCAAGCCTCATCCCAGGACAATCAAATCGGAACACTTTGACCGTGGGACCCAAGCATTATTATTTTTCAAAATCTGTTAGTTGATTTCTTTCAGGTTGACAACCACTGATCCAACAGGTACTCAACAGATACTTGTCCTGAATTATGTGTCTTATAGTAGTCTTAGGGGAATTTACTTAATGAATACAAAGGAAAAGGTTTGTAATTAGCATAGTAATGGTCTGCATGCTAATAAAAACTTCTAAAGTGCCTGAAGGTGCTTAAATACAATTCGTTCTCTGGTAAGTACTTAAAATAATTCTCCTGCAATTTGTTTACAGTGTTAATTTATATTACCTACAAATGAAAACTGGTTTGTTAAGTAACTTTAAATTTCATCTTCTCCTCCATCTTTTTAAACCATAAGCTTTTTTCCCCCCTAACATTTAACTTTACAGGTTTCTTTCAGTTAATGCTTAATAACAGACTTTTTTGTACTTCTGTGCTTCAATACTAGGTACTTGCGTTCTTTAGGAGTCATAATACCTCAAACAAAATAACAAATCTGTAAGGCTATCTTTATTCACTCTCCTTATTTTGCCCTTCTGAGCTACTGGACCACGGACTAACATAAAGTTATGCAAAAAGCAAAGCTCAGTTTTCTCCAGGCTTGTCAGGAAAGCCTTCAAGAAGTGGTGAATATTTTGATGTATAAGATTTTCTTTTCAACTGTTACAGAGCTAGAGTAAACCAGAGCTACATATACATACCTTTAGTTATATACATACGTACTATGTATATATTTATTTATTGCATTTATGTATGAGAATTCAAGCCATTAATGAGGCAGGAAGGCAAGAAGATGAGGCTGGCTGGGGAGGGTCTCAGGCAGAGGTTGTGGAAGGCCTTGTAGACAGGTTTAAAGAGTCACAATAAACTGGACACACCACGTGCATTCTTGTTGCCATGCCTTGTCCATCACGCACTCTCTTTCGACAAACTCGCAAAATTTCTCTTTATCCTCTGCGTTCTGCTCAAATTTACAATTTCTGTAACAGTATTTCTGTACCCCTAAAGGTAAAGATAATTATACCCTCCATTCTATAATTGCACCAATTTTTTAAAAATACAACACTAACTGTAGAAATTATCTGATTGCATGTTTGTCTCCATATTAGACTGTTCATGCTATGAAAGCAAGAAGCATATCAAAGAATCAAATTTTATCAAAAAAGCAAGTTCTACAAGTCACCAAGGTCAGAAAAATCAAGTGAGCCCACAACAAGAGGTTACATGAACCAAGTACTTTTGCTAAAAGCTGCCCAGTGTGATATTTTGAAAAAGAAAATCCAATTGTTTCACCTTTTCATACATTTCATCATTTAATTTTTTATGTTATTCAAATTTAAATAATTGAATGTCAGTACTATATTATTATACATGTGTCTATATGTCTATTCGTACATATATAAATATAAATATATTTAAGTATACTTTAGATATGGCCAATAAAACAGTAACTAAAAAAAATATTTGATCTATATGTTCTTGTCAAGTATATATGATTTTTTGGATTAAACTTTCTAAAAACTCAACTTTCTTTTCAAGTAACAAATAGGAAACAGGACATCGTAAGCATTATATGGGTAGGGCAGACTACACATTTTCGAACTGATATCTAACTCAAAAACTGGCAAACAGTCTGGTAAAAGAATAAGTTTAAGAACCACTAAAAATGAATAAAAATAATATTTTTTTCAAGTTTATCTCAATTTCACTTCCCCCTCCTTTTCTTTTTCCTCATCTCCCACTTTCCTTCTCTGGCATTGTAAGACATATAGTTTCTTCAGTTCTTTGTTAAATCAAAATCCTTCTTAAACAATTTCAACCCTCTACCTTCAAAATTACTTTTATAAACCGATTAAGATTCAAGGTGATGCTGATTTGAACTAGTTATTTATCTGATCACCTAAAAGTAAAAGGAATTCACAGTATATTCATGGCTACAGTCCTTATAATTTTCTCTCCTCTTTAATTAAAAAAAACTGAACATTAAGCTTATAAAAGGACTTGTAACACTATTTGGTGAAATTCATGAAGTGAGAGACTAAATATACAAATGGACAATGATCAGACCAAATAGAAAAATAGAACTCTGATCCAAAATCTGCAGCAACCAGCTTAGGAAGCCAAATTATAACCTCTGTAATAACTGACCCAAGTGATCAGAACTTTATCAATAAATGCCAGCTTCCCGAATTTTTGTCGCTAGTTAGGACTAGTGGAAGTCTAATCAGTCACACAGGAGGCCCACCTCCAGCTTCCCCTGGCCAATAGCCTCCCAGCAGGGCGGGCCTGAAGCTTTCCCTTTCTTTGTAATAAAGTTTTTACACCACTGCCTGCCTTTGAGTCTCTGCCAAACTCAGATGATGGTGGCTGATTCTCTTGCTATAGCAAGCTCTTAATAAATCGCCTTTGCTTGTTCTCATTTGGGTATTGTTTGTTTACTTCCACAGAAGAGATAATCTTTACCAGTCCAATAAAGAGAAATTACACAGATACAGCTTTGGAACCATCCACTATCTTGGTTCTGTTCTGGAACAATAATAGTGTTGATATACAAAATACTGAATCATGTGTTTCTCCTGCAGGATGACACCTCCACCGAGCAAACATCAATTACCTCCATTTCTAGAAGCCTAAAGTTACAACAGGCTCCTTTCACTGAACTTTCCCTTCCCAGTCGTTTCCCAGCTGAATCAGGTCTGTCTGTGAGGTTTCTTTAAGAGGAATGTACGACTGTCATGACTAACTCGACAGTGCTTATCTACTTTAGGTTTTAATTTATTTCGAGAGAAGTAGACAGGAAAAAGCAGGGGGAAATAAAGTTGCAAAAAATGATGCTAATTTTGCCAGCTTAAAAACATTAGAATATTCTAAGCACAGCTCTGATAGTAACATATGTTTTAAACACTACTTTGTCTTAATGAAAGTGTACTACTAATTAAAAATATGAGTGGGTCAAAGAGGGAAGAGATTAGTCAAAGAAGTAAGCCAATATTTAAGATCTGATTTATTTATCTCCCTTCATTGTGGCTCTTAAATATTTTTCCAAAGTTGAATCACATTTATTATACACACAACTTATAAAGTAGAAAAATCAGGACTAAAGTTTCAATTTAATTATATCACTCTCAAATAATTAAAGTAATTGTGGAAGTACACTAAAATGATCAAAACACAAGGAATGTGTGTGTTTTGTGATAAATAAATTATGAGAATTGAATTAATTATGAGAATAATTTAAAAGGAAGCTAGAGGTCCATTTTCATATTAAGCTATTCAAATTCTGTAAATACATTTTGTTTTCTATTAGTCAGTAGTATCAAAGTCATATATATGACAGTTGTAAGTGTTTAAAATTAAATATAATGATGATAAATGTTAACTATTCTTATACATTATCACATATATAACACAACAGTGGTTAATTATGATTGCAATTGCTTTACATACATGGAAAAGTACTTATGTCAAATATTTGTAATTGTGACCATATGTGATTCCCCAATAGAAATTTGCCTGGACAAAGACTGAAAAAATATTTTTAAATTATAATACTTAAACTAACACGATCCTGGTACACATTAGAAGAAGAGGTTTGATGGCCCAGTGGCAGTATAGACAAAGGAACAGCTATGTAGACACTTATTTACGATATGCTACTTGTAGAGACCTGTAACAGCATCATGAGAGGGTGATAAACAGTGCTGGTACTTACACAAGTCTATAGAAAATATTAATTTAGATCCTCAACCATGTAAAATTAACATTTTTTGTATCCCATGAAAAATAAATATTACTAAAAAGCAAACAAATCTTGCCACTTCTAAAGATGTATCTCCACTATATGGAAAGCTAAGATCCTACTAGCCTAAATGGGTAAAAGAGCATGTACACATAATTTACAAAATAGGTAATAAAATAGCTAATGACTATACTCATTACATATATATTAATGAGCCTATTAAATCTCAAAAATAAAAAGAAACGCAATTAAAAACACAGAACTATTTTTCTCCTATCAAATTAGCAGAGACTGACTAGTTTGTGAACCACCAAGCAATTTCATGCACTGTAGGGGGGAGTTGTAATTGGTACAATGATTTAAGAGGGTCATTTGTCAACATGTATCAACAATCTTCAAAATATTCATATTCATTGACCCTTACTTTGATTATATGAATGTATTCTAAGAACATTAGAGATAAAAATAGTAATCTCCCTCCCTTAAAAAAAATAACAAAAGAAAACAAGCAAAACAAAAGGGAAAGCATATGGAAAAGGTTAGACCTTAGAATATCAAAGAGGTAATAAATGTTTGCTTTTAAAATATTTTCAATTACACAAGAAATTTTTATATTATAATGCTAATCAAAGGAAAACAGAAAACAAAACTATAAATTTTGAACTCAAATATGTATATAAAATACCTTAAATATATATGGCTAAATGTTAATACTGACTGCCCCTGGTGAATATACATGATTGATTTTCTGTCTATATTTTGTCTTGAATGTTCTAAATACTTTTTAATCAGAAATTTTAAAAATGCATAAATAAAATAGCAGCTAGTCAGAAATTAGGACAATGATTATAACCATGCCAACTATGTAATAAGCAATGTAAAAAAACTGACTGAAATGTATAGGAAAGGTGGGCAGCAAGAGGTCTTGGTAATGTCATGGATTAAAATCAAGATTTTCATCTAAGGAAATGGCTATTAATCTAACCTCTGAAAATATTTTAGGATACAGCTGAAGCATTTCAGCAGACTGAATATTTGAGGTCTAAGGAGACAAAACGCAATGGGTGGGAAGATGGAAGCAGAATTGATAGTGAGTTTCACTTCAGGACATATTAATGCACTGAGATGACTCCCTACTAGACTTCCAAGCTGGGCTATTTAAGAGTCCTCTTAGCGTGAGGGGCTTTTCAAAGAGCTGGAGAGACAAGAGCAGGAGCCCATCACCCTGACTTTGGGGAGCTGATAGGAACCAATGGGCCAGACTGCCCAAGCCCCATCCAGATATGTGATATGCACAGAAGGACTTCCCATTTCAGTTTATTGGATGGGGATTTAGAAGCCTCAGGGCTTGGGCAGAAAAATACTGGGTGGTAAAATAGACATCTACTTGGAATTCAAAGTAGCTATTTCCCTCCCGGGGCCGGTGAGTGACAGTACACACTAGCACAGGTTTGGAATGATTACTTTTAAGCCTTTAAGACTCCTGGCCCTTTGCATTCCAAATGACTAGAGAAAGGTAAGTCTAGTTGACCATCAGACGTACATTTGAATCAGGTGGAATAGAAGGAGGTCAGAAAAATTCAGATATCAATATCAAAATAGATCAAGAGGTCCTTATGTATTAGAAAACACACAAAGTCATGCAAATATAGAATTCTGGTTTAGCATATATCTTTCTCATCAAACTGTATATATAAACAATGCTCAATATCACTTATCATGTAAATGCTGTTTTGATGATAACTTAGGTTTTACATCATCTTTGGCGTGATCAAATAGAGGTTAGTCATTTAGGTGACTAAATTCTTCTTAAAAATTTTCTGAGGAAGATTGGGCTTATAGATTGGCATTTTCCTGATAATCTTATCTGCAGTAAATTAAGAATAATTCTATAAATTTAATACCTATTGGTTAAATACTTATGCTAAACTTAGTATCCTTAAAAATGTAGCAATATTTTGCTGACACATATGAAAATCTCACAAACAACTTTAGCAGTGAGGATTTGTGGTAAATTCCAGTATATCTAGGAAATAGTAATATTAACATAGAAAATATTTCACTTAATCTTATATACTTACATTTTTTAAAAGTAGCTTTTTAGGTTTTATTTATTATTATATTATTTAATTATTTTATTTTGGTGGTGGGAGGTAACTAGGTTTATTTCTTTTTAAAGGAGGTACTGGGGATTGAACGCAGGACCTCATGCATGCTAAGCAAGTGCTCTACCACTTGAGCTATACCCTCCCCTGTATACTTACATATTTTCAAGATGTTTGTTCAACTCGTTGCTTTGTGACTATATGTTATGATTATCTTTTACATTTTTATGGGTACTATGTTCTCATATTTTAAAAAAGACATATCTCTTTGTATTAAACAGGGAAAGTGGAATTTAAACAAAGTATTAACAAATTAAATTATTAAACAATCAAAGCTATATGACCTCAATTGAACTCCATACGGATAGATTTCTTTTTAAATGTTGGCAAGATGTGTACGTCATCAAGAATAGAATTAGTTCAAACCAATGTCTATTAAACTTGCTTCAGGAAAACCAAACAAAACAGACATAGGAGTGTGAAAGCAGCACTAGGATTTCCCACTGTCGATGTGTGGAGGGCCCTTGGAGGTGGAGAAGAGGTGTTTGTGATATACCTGAGAATATTTGAATGCCATGGACTATTCAGTCTGGAGGGACACTGAAGAGGAATTACGTAGTTGGTCTAAGAACAGCCTAAGAAAACCCAAGAAACAGAGAGGTTTTCCTCTACTAATCACCACATGGAGGTCTCAATCTGTCAACCTGATGATATCTTCCCATTCAGGATGAAAATGGTGTGTGGAGAGGAAGCAAAAACAAAGAAATGAAAACCTACAATAGGCCCCCCCCAAACCTTCTGTCTTGCCTTTCAATCAACCCTGACTCAAGAGAACTCATGACCATTACGGAGATGTACAACCAAGCACCAGACCATAAGATTAGGAAGGAAAAAATGAGTCTTCATAAATCATAATTAAAAAGATACAATTAAAACTAAAAGAATAATAAAAACTGACACTGCTTTCTGCAATACTGATGGCTCCAAAAGAGAGGACAACACCCACAGACTATTGACAGCAAATGTATGTCAAAGATCTGATACAGAAAAGTATGTCGTTCTTATGTGAGGTTACAAACTCAGGGGAGTAAGAAATGAGAAAGAAGCAAGGAGTGAGAGATAGTAAAAGAATTTGGTAAGCAAGATAATTGGGCTATATTATGGTTTGTAGCATTATCACTATCTCAGCCATCAGCTAGATCTGAAGTCAACCCTTCTACACGGCATGATAAAGAATTCAGCTGTTTGAGACTGAGTTGCTAATCCATTAGAAACATTTATTTCTTTCCGGGTTCATGCCAGTTTTAAAAAAGAGCACAGGTCTTGAATAAATGGGGCTGCTATTATTTGGAACATTGTTCATTTGCTTCATTGCTCAGCAATAAGTTTATTCCTAGACATGGCTCAGGAAATTAACTGATTTTTTATTGTTGTTGACTAGATGGCCAACCCTTTGGCATAGGACCGTGTTATTGATTTTCTCTATAGAGCTGGCCATAAGGTTCCTATGAAAGCCTGTGCTATTGTGGGTTCTGAGAGACGTGGTGAGATTCCCAGAAACCTAGCAGAGTTTTCTGCCAGAGCCCAGCATCTTCTGGTATGTCACACTGTTCTCTCTTCCAGATGGGGATCATATTCTTACAGAAATGGAGCTTCAGACAAGAAGCAAATTTTGCTGTTGTGGTTAGCCTTCTGACCTGCCCTGTGTTTCACAGTACTTGAAATCTGAAATGCTCTAGATTCTTTGCTAAAATAATTTTCATCTCTGTAAATCAATGACATTAAATTGCCTCCAGTACCATAAATAGAATTTTTCCTTCCAAACGTTTGCCTCAATATAACTTCCTGAGAGTTGCAATGATGTTTACATGTTTGATCTGTGAGAAGTCGCAGGTGGGATATTCAATAATGTTGAGCAATTGAGCCAGTAACCCTCATGGGTTCAGTTTCCTAGGACGATTTACTTCCCACAGTGGGCAATTAGTTGTTGCTATGCTCCTAGTCTTTCTGGCACTGCTCTGCCCTGATCCCCATTTGTCAGTTATTAATAAATTATGATCTGCTCTCTAATTATCTGTGATTCAGAGCCTTTGAAGGAAAAAGCATATAATCATGAGAAAACAGAAGGCATAACAACTCTCAGATATTAAATCAATACACATGCCTGTATTTATTATAGTTTTATGAAGTCACATCTATTGCTAATTCATAAACTACTGAGATTTCCTTTTAATGATCTGTTTTCTAAAATCAGTGATTGCATGTGTTCAGTACAAATATTTGCCTATTTAGCATTATTTTAAAATAAAATAGTATTTGATTAAGATATTTTATACAAAACTTACACTTAACAAGTTCCAAAACTACATAATTTAGTTGTTAAAGATGACAAATATAGCAACATATCCATGATGCCCCGAACTTGAAGAGAATCAAGAGAGAAATACAATTATGTTGATGTACATTATCATTTATAAAAAGCTAGTACTGCTTAATATTACCAGGTGCATCATCCTGGCATTAGGATGTGCAGATGTCAAATAAACAGCATAAACTAGTTAAGATTTCTTAACTCCTATGCAACAGTTCTTTGATATCACTGCATTTATTTTATTGATGGCACCAAAAGTTTCACTATTCAGTAAGAAAGTACATTTACGGGTTAGGTATTTTATTGTGCTCATGTCAGAGTTACTGACATTTTTCACTTTCCAAACTATCAACACCAATAGGGAAAAATGAGACAAAGCACTTCAAATAGAGATTGATGCCCAGTTTATCTTTAATTCAATAATTTATGAGGCATTCATTCAATCACGTTATGTGGGAGAGCCACAGAAGTCTTTATCCTCTAAATACTTACTGGCGGGCAAAAGAGAGCAGATATTTACTCAATGGACTATAATTTGTGGTTGAAAATGTTAAATTCCTTGATAAATACTGATATATTGTTCTGAGACTTAAGTGGAAGGAGAGAATGCTTTGGCTAAAGGAATTGAGGAAGGTTTTATGATAGAAAGAATGGCTGATGTGAGTCTTGATGTGCGGGTGAGGTATAAATATTGAGAAGAAATGGAAGATATGGAAAAAAGGCACAGGGTGAGACCCTCTTTCTTCACTCCCACCTCGTGTGCTTTGTCTGAGCCAGACCCTACGTCGTGTTCAGGCCTGAGCTCTAACTGTACTGCTATGCAGCACACCTTCCCTGTCCTCTTTTTAGTTAAGGCCCCAGTGCTACTGACTGATTTACTCTGTGGGGCTGTGTATCAGATTCCTGTCAGAGCCTGTGCCATACGAGCTCTGACAGCAAAGGTCAAGAGCTCTGAAGTAGGGGCTGGATTCAGGATGGTGACCAATCCCACTTCAGTCATCCAACAATTGTCTGGTCTCCTGCTACCTCACTGACACTCCTACTCAGTCTCCTTCGGCTGGATCTTCCTCCTTCACTCAACCTCTCAACACGACTCAGAGTGCCCCACTCTCCCCCCGGGCTCTACCCAAATAGCCTCATTTTGATCAGTGGCTTTAAATACCATATTTGTGCCAGAGCATTCTTGAATCAAGTGTCTCCAACTGCATAGTAGATAATATTTTAGCATTTGGATCTATAAGGGCCTGTACTTTGGATTTAAAAAAAAAAACCTCTGGAACTTTTCATCTGCATGATCTATAATTATCTTTTGAATTAAGCGGCTTTAAATTTGGCTTCTGTTATGTGCAACCAAAGGAATCCAGCTCAAAAACACATAGTGACAATGCTGGAAAGGTAGTTTGAAGCATATTTTCAAGAGAGCTGAACCCAGTTTCACTCTTCCAGTAATATGGTCATTGGACATTTCCTGAGAATGTACAGTAGAATCTGAGATGAACACATATCTATTAGGGGAGACACATAAAATGATGAACTAAAATTACTCCAACTGGGAAAAAAGTTTTGAGGGAAAACAAGAGTGAAATTAGCTAGCTTTCACAATATCAGGAATGGTCATGGGGTAGGTGACATCTGATACATGTCATTCTAAAACAGATAACAGTTTACCAGGTGTAATTTTCAAGTGTAGAATGGAGGGAAAATTCACTTAACCCGGTGTATTTTTTATACTTTATTGCCAAGAAATCACTGACATAAACTTCTAAGAGTTATTTTATTCATATTACCAATCCATTTAGAAAGTTTTTCAATGTTAATACCATTATTTTCAGTAGTAGAAAATCAATGACTTTACATACAAGAGTTCAGAGTTTCACCAAAATCATATAGTTGAATGACTATATGTCATGGGAAAGTTATATAGTGAAGAGCAAGGGTATTAAGTTTAGAGCTGTGTTCAAGACCCAGGCCCTCACTAACTAAATGTGTAATATAACTTATGTTCTAGATGTTGACCTAGGGGCAGGGGCAGGGAGCCCAGAGATAGAAATCCCTGTCATTTTGGATCTTATATTCTAGTATGGGAGACAGACACAAAAATCAACCGAAGAAATATATGTGTGTGTGTGTGTATGTGTGTGTGTATGTATTTGTAATGCATAATAAATATATATGTGTTTAATGACAAAGAGTGTTATGAAGAGACAGATTAGCATAAGGGAGATCTGATGAGCAGAGGAAGGACTCATAGGTCATCATTTCAGTGAGTACAACTAAGAGAATGAGATTGAGCAAAGACAGAAGGAGGAAGCCATGCTGTTCTCTGGGGCAGGGGAGTTTTAGGCAGCAAGTAGAGCCAGTGCAAAAGCCTTAAGACTGGACTATTTTTGTAACAGTCAAGAAACAGAAAGAAGATACATTTTGTGAAGTATAAATTGGAAATAGAGCTAATAGTGAGACACAGTGTTGTGAGATACTACATAACAATGCCTAACAGTAGGTAGCATGTAATTCATGCTAGACGATTTTATATTTATTATTATCAGTAATTCTATTGTGTTTCTCCATTAGGCAAAGAGGATTCCCTGAAGGTTTTCGAATACCTCCAAGCCTTTAAAAATCATTCACTTAACAGGCTCTTATTCTTTGATATCAAATGTGGGCAGGGCTTGGGCACTTGTTTGAATTAAATAATTGCATTCAAAATGCCTGTATAAATATTTTATTGGACTCCAAATGAGCCTGAAGAAAAGTTTCTAAATCCTGTGGATTTTACCACCAAGCTATTGTTTTTCGTAACATAAGAATTGTGGCAGGCATTTATTAAGAAGTCAAATGTTTCTTGAATTAATGAATCAGACCACTATTTTGGTCCAAAGAAAAAGAGTTAACATGAAGGAAATGATTCTAATCTAAGTTCTCTTTATCCCTAACTCTTAATTCTGTTTATAAAATTCTATCCATTTATCAGACTACTAATTTAAAATGGAACACTCTGAAAAAAGGATACTGCCTTTTTATTTCACATGCCTGGGGCTTTTCTGGGTGTTTGATGTGCAATAGACACTCAATATATGTCTGTAATGGTGTCATTTACAACCTGTTAGACTTTAAGAGATTTGAAAAAAATTACAAAAGCTAAATTTTAATATCATTTTTAAGTAACAAAAAATCTAAAGCAGTGTTTTCATAAATCTACTTTTTTCTCTAAATTTCTCACATGATCTGAGTAACTTAAATTTGTTCCTGGCCTTCAAGTAGAATGGCCACTGACTCCTGAAAAATTTTTTGCCTCAGGAAATTATGAGATATTTCAAATGGATTGAGTTTCAATTGTTTAATGAAAGACAAAGGGAAATAGGATTTAGCATGTCCAGCCACAGGATTTGAACATGACCAGGACAAACAAGGGAAGATTTTTTTTTTTTTTTTTGGCCAGGAAAATAGTTAATCCTTTTTACAGGAATTAAGCCACCCCTTAGACTAAATTTATCATCTCAGGACCATCAGAGCATTAAAGTGACACATGAATAGCTTTAGAATCATATCCAAAGCTAAGCAGCTTGAAGGATTCCTTCTGCCTCTTCAAGAGCTATAACTTCTTGGTTTTGTTTTCCAATTTTAAAATTGGCAAACAGCTTTACCTTTTCTTGTGTTTATATGCAAGGACACATGCACATAAGTGTGGGCATGCATGTGTGTAATGTGTGTGTCTTTAACCTCTGAGGGTACATGTGGAATTAATAGAATTAAAAAAGTAAGCTCTGAAATTTTCTTAAGATTTCATTAAATTCATAAACAACTAATAAAAGAAACAAAGTATTAAAATATATTCTTTAATCCCAGGGTGTCTATATTGAGTAAGGTTCAAAGAAGAAACAGTTTCTGCACACTGACAGAAAGATGTTTTCCTTTGTATTTTTTATACCTCTAAATCCTGTTAGTTTAAGCTTTATATCAGACAAAGAAGTGTCTAGTAATCAATTTTTAGAATTAGGCCCCACGTTTGAAACAGGGACACAGGAAAAAAAATCCAGTTTAATAGTATGAATGATTGTCTTCAAAGGAAGGAAAAAGAGGGGAAGGTCACAGTAGAAGCCTTTCTCAAACATGTAATTAGAAGAGTCTGGAGATGACAATCATTGGTTGAAAGATTGATCAGTTAAACAATTTATATCTATATCTATAAATTATATGTATATATCTATAAAATCACATATAAAATAGAAAAGTCCACAAAATTAGGGTATAATAAGAAAGTTATCAATGTGCAATGTCATTACCAATAGAAGAGAAAGATTAAAAAACAATTACAACATGCTGTGCATATCAAGGGGTTTAATTTATTTTCAGCCCAGGGTAATTAGCTCATAGTTTGCATAGGACAAGTCAATTGTTTTGTAGTCCCATGAAAACACTAGTTAAAAGTAATTGGCAAGAAAGTAAAAAATAAAGTCTGAATTCTGCAGAAAATGCTCTATGGAAAATTTAGCACCTTTAAACAAGATGATCACATGAATTCTAGAACTGATAGACTCCTAAGATATTAGAATTCTTTGCCATTTTAAAAATAGAACTTTTTTCTTTCAGGATTGATACTTATCTATATTATTTTAACTGTATCTAGGTAAGAGACTCCAAGAGGTCTCTTTGTAATCAATTTTAGCCTAAAAAGATTAGAAAATCTCTATATTTGATTTATTTTTCATTTTCAAAATATTTTAGAATAAAATAGTTTTTTTTTCTTTGAAATAGATTATTCTCACAGTAGTCAATGTGTTGTATTCCTGATTTTTCCCTATAATCTGAATAAAAACTTAAATTGTCAGTGAATATGTGCCTTCAAGATATATTCTCTCCTGGCCCACATGATGTTATAAATTGTCAACAAATATTACATACAAATGATATTAATATTTTGGCAATACATCAAAATTAATTTGTTTATATCACCAGTAAGCAGTCAAATTATTTGCAATTAAAAGACATGTCATCTAGGAGCAAATATCTGGTTTACAATATATTCAGGAGGTTAAAAAGTGACAAAACAAAGTAAGTTCAAAGTGAGACAAGAGTCTAAATATTATAATTTTGTGTTTATCAATCATGTTTTAGCACAGTGACAAATGAGAAATATACATAATTCTATGTCTTTAGACCATTCCTAAGACAGAATTTTTTCAATAATTTTCTAATGCTTAAAGATAACTCCCCAAATTTATGTTAGGTTTCATCCACATCTCTTCATTTAGTTTTTCTTTTATTTGCAAGACTTTACTGAGTTAATTCGGTATAGTCTAGGTACTATGAGGTAGATAAGATTTTCTTAGTCTCAACAAAAATTGTAAAGTTCATTGTCTTGAATGAGATAGGAAAAGCCCTTCGAAAATCCCATCGTTTAGCTTTTGATAAGTATATTTATATGATAGAAACATAAAATAACCTGTCCATGAAAAGTAAAATAAAATGACATTTTATTTTAAACATTTCTATCATAAGACAAATGTCCTCTGAAATTCAAGAATGTGCTTTCAATAAAATGAAGTAGCAAAAGTTGCATGCAAAAAATTTGCTGGTAAAAAAATATAAATCTCAGTGTAATGAAATTAAATTAAGAAAAAATATAATATGAATGAAAAACACACACATTTATCAATATTGCTATTTTTAAAAAGTAATATACTTCTGGAAGACAGTATATCCAAAACTTATTTTATGAAGACTTGGATTTAGTCATGCTGAAAATTAAGCTTTTTCTCTTGGGTATAGATTTTTTTTTGTATAACCAAGAAATACACTAAATATTTCTATTTACTAAAAACTAACATACTAAAATTTAGTTATTCTCATACAGCAGTTTCAGATACATATGGAATTCATGTGTATGCGTGTGTATGTGTGTGTGTACGTGTGTGCTAAAGCTGTACTATCCTTCAGGTCTCAAACAGTAGACAGATTGAACCTTCTATGAAACACATTGTCTAATGCTGCGTATGTAACAAGTGCATTGCTTTTACGTCACTTTTGTATATATATATTTTAGGGAAAAAATTGGGGGAGTAATTTCAGAGGTTGATTCGTATGCAGGTAAATGAGAATCCGTAGCTGAATATCATCAGTAAATTCACATTGACAATACTTCGGTTAAATAGATACAGTGTGCTAATTCTACAATAAAACACTTCCTGTATTTTACTTGTCTTTAATAAACCCTCAAACGCACTAATTTATTCGACTCTATACCTTGGCTCTTTCCTCCATTTTCATTCAGTGGATCCAACAAATAAAATATCTTCTTACAATCCCCATGTCCTATAACTAACACTTCTGGATTTATTGGAAAGGAAGAAGCCAACCCATATCTCAGTCAGAAGTAAATAAATGAT
This sequence comes from Camelus bactrianus, assembly GCF_048773025.1. NCBI lineage: Eukaryota > Metazoa > Chordata > Mammalia > Artiodactyla > Camelidae > Camelus > Camelus bactrianus. Next base: position 79,980,126 of record NC_133540.1, read on the forward strand.
ATTACAAACCAGCTTTGCAAATGTATCCTAGTTATTCACCCTGTTGAGGTAGAAAAGACACATTATCTCATGGTAGTTTTCTGAGTAGTTACAGTCCACTCAATTATCTTACTTGATCAAAATCTGAGCAAAGTTTTTATGACAAGACTGGTGGAATTAGCTTATCTTCCAGAAAGCATCTACTGTACAGAGGTAGAGCACTCTCCCCAGGTGACTTCAGAGAGAAGAGGTCAGTGTGGCACTAGACAGCCAGGCTTCTGGCTGGGGAGGGTCAATAAATACCAACTGCTTCCCAGCTAGAAATTCTGAAAATGTGTCACTGCTATTCTAACGCTAAAAGTAAGCAATGGATTTCTATGTACATTCTTAAGAAAACTTTGAATACTTGTAAATGAACAAGAACTAGAAGAAAGGGAATTTTCAGAAAAGAGGAAGGATCTTCAAAGGAAGTAACAGTGTTTTATGAAAATAAAATATCACTACTGTAATTTAAGGATGTAGTAATAAATCTTTTCAGAACACAATATGCAACCTATTGAAAATGCCTAATTCTATGTATTTATGAGTTGAATAGGTGCTAAAGAATCAAAAGTAAATGAGTAAAACAGTAATAAAATCGATATGGATATTAATTTTCTGACTTTTCTTGGATCTTATAGTATATTTTCTGCATATTTGCATATTTGTGCAGGTTTAAATATTTCCATGAAGATTTTCATCAGGTTTTTGATAACAGTCTAACACCAAAACATTTTCAAATGAACAGCTCTCATTACTAAGTAGCCATTCTAACAATGGCCTGGATGAAAAATGAAAATATGTTTGTTGTAGGAATAGAGCACACTCATGCTTTTATTTGTTTCTCTATTTTTTTTTTTAGGAAAGTTGACTATGCTCAGCTCAACGTCAGTAAATATCTTTACACAACCTCTTGTCGGGGCGCTACCTCTTTTATTTTTGTTCAAAATGAAAAATGTAAATATGTAATACACATATTAATGTATCTACTGATATAACATTGAATAAAATTCACTTCAAGTCAGTATACACTATGATTGATGCATTCAGGTTGAAATCACTAAGAAGCTGAAAATAAATGCCGTCATAATAAAGGGTTGGTTATTTCTCAAAATGCTTGTTTGCCAGAGTTTCCACTTTGTATCCATCATCCTATTAGGATAGAATGCTGGGTAACTAGAATTATTATCCTATTCCTCTAAAATGCCAAGCACAGACACAGGCCCTCCAAAACACTAAAACTGAAGCTTTTGAGAGAATATTTCAATAAATAGTTTTGAGAGGAAAATAAAATTCAGATTAAAGTAAAAAAACTATATCAAAAAAAGATATGGCTATATTAATGACATAATAAATACTAACAGTACTATTCTTGTGAAGCTAGCATAGCTGGAAAAGAGAAATCATGTGCTTAAAAGTTAGTACTCACATGGACAATTAAAGCTTAAGAAATACATCAAACATTGAGGTTATCTACTGATATATTGCTTGTCTGATTTGTTTTGGGATGTGCTTAACAGCCAAATGGTCAGATCAAGGTAAGGAAGAGATCAGCTGCAAAAGTTCAGAATCACAGCTTTCTGTCTTACCTTCCACTGAGGAGGAAGCCGATAACCACCGCCAACAAAATGACTCCCACTGTCACAGACACAGCAATTATAGGAATCTGGCTTTGATCGCTGGATGCTGCAACTGCTGATAGGAGACACAGAAAATGGAGCTTGTGGTTAAAGTGATCATATGCATTCAAATAAGAGCTGCTTAATAGCCGGTAATCAATGCATGGTTTAAGCCATTCACCCACACTTGGCTGAGATTTCCCACTAATAATCTCTTCTCAATGGTGTGTAATTGAAAAGACATCTTTAGGAGAAAATATTTATTCTCCAAATGGAAATTTGGAAGAACTGCTAAGTCACTGATCATTTCCTTGTCATCATAAAAAATGAATGTAATTGTTTGCATGGTACTCATTTAGGGATCTTACATTTGCAAGATAAAATGTAGCTTAGTCCTTGATTTCAAACACCTCTTAAATAGGAGGTGCTAAGTATATGACATTTTTAGAGTTTGCATGAGGCTGTTCTCTAGGAAAAAAACAATCTCATTTTCTCCGATAGGGTTTTTTCTCATAGACAAGGTTGAAATGCCCAAAATGTCCAAAACAATGTAGCTATGACTTCACTAAAGTTAAATACGATATCACTATTCTGAATATAATTTTAAAAGTTGTAATTTCTAACAGAATATAATCACTAAATATACTTTATAAGAAGGACCACTTTTTCAAAACTATCAAGGCCATTTAGAACTTTAAGCCTGCAGTAAGATTAGATTTGTTTTCATGATTTTTTTTAATACACGGATTTAGATGAAATATTTTATATTTTAATAACACCATTACCATAATAAGAGGAATATGGACATAATTAGATAGTTGTACCTAAAAAAAAGCAAATGAATTTTTCTTTTGTCAGGATAACTAAGCCTGATTAAAATAAGAAACCTATAGAGAAAAATAAATTTTATTGATATTCTTGAGAAATCTTCAATAGGATACCTAACATGCTTATTGTTTAATGACATTATCATTTTGATAAATTCAGAGTGGCATTAGTTCATTTCCATGACAACAAATTTTAAGTCATCCAAGCTAACAACAACCATACTTCTCGTGTTTTGTTTCTTATAATCTTACAATCTGATCTTGGCCCTATCAATAGTTTGGGCATTCAAATGGTTCCCTTCCTAGTCTTATCACGTCTTCATTGATTTTTTTCAATCAAAATTGACTGACTCTCTGACAACCTGTTTACACTGATCTACACTTTTAACCCTTTCAGATCAATCTTCTAGAACCCGGTATCATCAACAACTGGTTTATGTACAAGAAAAACTATTATTTGCAATCCAAATCTATGCCCTCCCTCTTCTTGGATGATAATAGTTGCAATACAATGTCTCTTTACCCTGCTTTTTCCTATTCTCTGATGCTGAGGTGTGTGGTAGAGAATTTGTTATTGGTGAGCAGTATAATGGAGTAAGGCAAAGCTACCCCACTACCACTAGCAGCCTTTCCCAGGATTTGCCTTATTAAATTCTAAATTCAGGTTACTTATTTTCTCAGTTTTTAACTTTCTTTTTGGCAGGTGGCATTGTTTCTAGAGAAATCCATGAAGACTTGGCCCAAATAAGTTCAATGTTATTTTGTTTGGGCTCCAAAGCTTTTGACTCTCTCTTTTGATTTCCTAACAAAATCATCCCCATAATGAGTCTTCCTTGTTTTCTCAGTACACTAATCCATTCCCACTTCCCAAATTGTAGAAATGTTAAGCTTCATGGGGAAAGGTATAGCTCAAGTGGTAGAGTGCATGCTTAGCATGCATGAGCTCCTTAGGTTAAAGCCCCAGCACCTCCTTTAAGAATAAACTACCTCCCCCCACCAAAAAAACCCCCAAAACCTAGAAATGTTAAACTTTATAGATAAAAGAGAGGGATCGAGTCTGAACTCCATGGTTAAAAATAACTCCATACCTTTCTTTGGCTTTACCTAACTCCACTGTTAAAATCCTTCTTGTCTCTTCCACGACCTTGATCCTTAAAAATCTCAACCTGGGAGAGATTTTCATTTTCTTACAGGCAGCTTCTCTGCTACTTACCACCCAAACAGATGATTCTTCTTGGGGGGAACAGATCCTTATACCTAAACTTACTGATATTATTAGTGCTATTTTAATCATCAGTATGCATCTTCTTTAACTCCCTATTAGATTATAATCCTTGAGAAGAGAGGGATTGGGCTTTAAAGTCATTTGAGTCACTCATTGTACCTACAGTACCCAGTACCTAGAGTGAAAACTCTTGATGCGTAGGAAGTCAATAAGATAAATTTTAAAATAGTGAACAAAACTATTATCCCCAAAGAGTTCTTGACACAAATATTCCATTATTCAGAATTAAACAGACTGTATTCTTACTCTCTGGAGGTAAGTTTCCATGTATTACTCATCTTAGTTTCTGCAGAGTCTAGCAAAGCCAAGCACATAATAGCACATTCTTGCTGAATTATATCCAGAAGGTTTCTACATGAAGATCAAAGGGGATGGGTATGTAATAGATACTTAGTGCAAAGAAAAAGTCATTCTTAAAATGCTCGGAAATACATGTACACCAACTCAAGTAAAAATAAAATTCCACACTAAATGTAGGAGGAAATACATCCCTAAGATGTTTAATTATCTATTAATCAAAAACCTGCTTTTGTACTAAAATATTTGTGTGATACTTCTTTCCCTCTAGAAATTATGTAGGAAAAAATTTAGAAGTAGACATTCTCAGGTGAGATTTTGTAAAATATACAGAAAATGACTTCATATTAGTTCTCTCAAAGATCAGGCTGATGGATATTGGCACACTTAGAAATTACTATTTGATAAAAAAAAAGTAAGGGAAGGAATATCAAATAGTCTGAAGAAAAACTAGTCACTGAACATGCCAACATTCTAAAACTATGTGGAATTTTACTATCTTTTAAAATGAGATTTTTCATTTGTATAGTTATTCAAGCACTCAAGCATATTGTGAGATATTACTCTATGGCTTTTTTCCCAGAATTGGAGAACCACATAAGCATTATACATTACTAATGGTACATAAATAGCAGCAAAGCCTATTAGGGTGACCAGTTTATATCATATGTGTTTTGTCATAAATCCAAATCAGGATTCAAGGTATGAAAGTAAATAATCCACTACCAGTATTACATAAATTTTCTGACTGATTACATCTATTCTTATCAAATCTATTAAGAAACTCTTCTAAATAGCTCTAAATGTTCAAATTCCAATACTTTCAATTAAACATGGGACTTTCCTTGGAAAGAATTTATTATTTTTCAAAATGGCACCCTAATCTGTATAAAATCAAGTGAATGTATACTTAGACAGCTATTTTTTTTAACATTTTTTATTGATTTATAATCATTTTACAATGTTGTGTCAAATTCCAGTGTTCAGCACAATTTTTCAGTCATTCATGGACATATACACACTCCTTGTCACATTAGACAGCTATTTTTAAAGTAATAAAAATTATTTTCTATATAATTCAGTTAAACATGCTTTAAAAAAAAGTATAACTTCATCTTCTAAAGACCTATGTTATATAGGTTTATGGAAATTTTAATTTAATAATTCTTCTGTTCATTACAAAGTAAATCTACTAACTAAGCTCTCATTTTTCATTGATTTTCAAAGGGAGAAAATACATGTTTTATTTTCATTTTAAAATCACTAATTCTTACATAACTTGAATATAAAAAGTACATATTATGTGTATATATGTATTGTGTGTGTATAAACATATACATTTACACATATTTGACAGTTCACAGTACTTCTATGTGTTATTTTCTTCATAACAAGACTTTAATAGTGTCAGTTCTTTCATCTATAAACAAGGCAAGTTATTGCCTTCTTCTAATCCTGCTTTCAATGTATGCTTTAGGGCAAGTAAGTAATCTAAATATTTTTTTTGACATTTAAGAAGAAAAAGTTTTAATGCCATTTTCACTATTTTATGAAAAAAAGAAGGTACAAGAAGGGTCTTCCAGAAATATTTCCAGACCCTCCACTCAGAGATGCTGCTAGAGATTTAGATTTTTTTAGAACAATCACACTGGTTCCTGAAAGCACCATTTTCTTGCCAAACTCAGTATTAATGAAAGTCCCCTGTGGAATTTTCATGGAAAGACTAAGCCTTGTAGCCTAGTTCAAGTAAAAATTAAATGCCAATAATTCAATGAAGTATGGCAGCAGTGGAAAGAAAGTCTTTAAAAGCAAGGTTTAAACATTTCTTAAGGGTCTCCTGATGCTTCATCTCCCAGTAGACTAAAAGCAATGAGGAGCGGGGACTGATGTGTTAACCCGCTAACCTACCATAATAGCATGACAGATGCTTCCTACCTGAAGGGGTCATTCCTGGGGGAGAGAGAAGAAGCAGGAGACTGACAGAATGCCCAGGGAGAGTATTGATCCACTGACTCTTTTCTGGTAACCATTACAGAGACATGAGTTGACAGTAATTAAAATGACTTACACACTGGGATGGTTTCAAACTCAAATCTTCGACTGAAGACACCGTAGCCTGCTGCTGTGCGTGCTCGAATTTGGAAGACATATACTGAAGCCGGTTTCAAGCCCTCTGCAGTTATAGTTGTCTCTTTAGATTTGATAATTGTATAGCTGGTCTCTTGGTCCTTGGATTACACATGCACATAGAATAAAAAGAAGTCAATATATGCATTACTAATGACAGCAAAACTTAGAATCAAAGATCAGAAAAAGAATGAGAAACTGATAGAACTGCTATTAGTACAAATAAGATATTCTAGGAAACAAAAGAAACCTACACATCCTAGATGTGTTATTTATATAGAAACTTAAAGTATTTTCTAGAACTCAAAGAGGGTGGATATATTCTCCACTCATTCACCACACTTACTTTGGGCAGAAATAGATATGTAAAATTTTTAAATTCAACTTCCAGGAGATAAGTTATTTTACAGACTCTATTTTAGTACTGCTCATTGTGTGCGCATTTTTCTAATAAACGTTTTATTGAAGCGCATCTAATGTGTTACTGGTTCACAGACAAAGGTGAAAATATATCACATACTTCCAGGTAAGACCTATGCCTTTTATCTTTAGTGAATTTGATTTCTAGTTATATTTAGGGCTTGGGAGAAGGAATGAGTATGTTACTAAAGAACTTTAATTTCACGTCACTAAGTCTAAACACGGAGCAGTAAAGAAAAAATACAAATAAGCAACAATATATTTTTCCTTTTTAAAATCTTTCTATTTTTTCATATTTATGTGTTTGGGTTGAGTTAGCAGTGAATGGAAATGAAGTGGGGAAAAATGTCACTAGAAAGATAATTTTGGAAAGTGAAATAAAGAGGAACTGTTCCTATTTTGACTGTTAACAAAAGTCTAGGCAAACCACCTATAATTCATCATTACCTCTGAAGTTACCATGCTGAACATAAAATTTTGGGTTAATAACGATTTAAAACACACAAAGTCCTTGTTTTGAATTTTTTCTCCCTTTATATTTTTCTGTGTGAATTCTTGGTTAAACTTGTTTCTTCCTTAAGGTCTTTCTACATTTATTAAATTTCTGATAGATACTATAGGATGAATTAAAAATAGGTATGCTTAGAGATTTTTCCCCCTTGTAAAGAACTGGTCTTATAATAACTTAATTGATCACTGTAAACTGTTGTTTTCAGGGAATTTTGCCTTGACAGGCAGAAAAATGTATTGATTTTTTAAAAAGATCTAAGGGGAATAACATGTAAAGTATTTCTTTTTCCTATATGAGAAGAAAATGGAAAGCAAGAATATAGTTTTTTTTTCAAGCACTCTAATAAGGAATAAGGTTATTATTTAATCTCCCTAATGCCATTAAAATGTAAAACAAATGCAAATCACATCCCTTGTCCCTTGAAATTTACAGCACACCATGCTGTGCCTTTAGTGTGGACACTGAAATCATGTGCTAAACTACAGCAAGCCCATTTGTACGTTTATCCTCAGTTTCTTTATCTGTACAATTGGGGTAGAAATTGGTGCCTGGATTTCCTTATAGAAATGTTATAAGAATGAAACAAGGCAATGTATGTGAAGATGTTACCCTAAAAGTTAAAGACCCTGGTTCTTGTCATACCTCAAAGACAAGTGTGCAGTTGGCAGACAGTGTGTTGTGTAGCAAAAGATTTTAAAAGATTTATTCAAAAAGAAAAGAAACGTACACCCCCCAAGAACAGGAGGTGGGCTGACCCAAGGGAGGAAAAGCTGTGGATTTTCTCTCCCCTTTCTCTTATAGCCTCACTCAGAGGTGGTCTCTTGATTGATTGACGGCTGTTGTCCCTGGAATGCTCAGTCACGTTTGGCCCCTTTGCCCATGTCCTTACCCATAGTGTACACAGAAAATCCCACACAGGTGAGGGCTAAACTGCAATGTTATTTATAATACAATGAACATTGGGTTGTGTCAGGTTAAGTCATTTCTGCTACCGCACAGTCGTGGCTGTCATGTTTTAACCAGTTTCTTGCTGACACTCATTCAGAAGAAGTAACGTCCTTTTATGCTGGAGGCGGGCATAACACCATCTTCTGAACCATCCTTCCTCTCCTCCACTTATCTGCCCGATGCTTCCCCTTATCTAACTATCTAACAAAAATACTTATTAAACTATAAAGTATGAGTTTTAATTGTCATAACTATTATTTTTTGTCTAATTTTACACATCAAAGTCAACATCTAACCACATTCTATCCAACCACCAATACAATCTAAAATAGACAATGTATAAATATGCTTCTTTTAAAGTGGTTTTCCCATTCCTCATTTAATATGTTCAAGCATATAAAATTTTCTTAGGGTTGAGTATATCCAAATTTCTCTCTAGACAGGTATAGTTTAAATTTTAATCCAAATAGGTTTTTCTGATTCACTCTATGTAAACAACTGATCTTTGTTTTCTGTTATAGGTTTAAGTGCCTAATCTTTAAAATGTTGAGGAAATTTTATTAGAGTTTTGCAAAGAATTTAAAGTAGGTAATTAATTCTATAAAATTTGACCTAGTAATGTCAGTCATTTTCTTCACTCACAAATATTTATTGATCCTCTCTTATCTACTCTATTACCCCTTCTATGTGATAGGGGTAGAACAGTGAAAAAGCAGATAATTTCTTGATGTGTTCCTTTTAAAAAGGGTAAGTAGCTTCCATAAACCACTGTAGTTATTGATGGTCTGAGTATACTCAACTTTATGACTGAATGTGCAAGACTTTTTCAATAATATTATACTTTCCAGTTCAGCTGTGATTGAATCGGTAATTTTCAGTAAGAAATGTTAAAATATATGTTCACTATTATTTGCATTTTGTTTAAAGGGAATTTGAGTTGGTGAAAAAAATCAAATCAAAATGAAAGATTTTGGTATATTTGGTATTATTAGAATTTTTACATAAAATATTAATTAACATTTATATGTAAAGTAAGAATTTTTTTTTTTTTTACCAAAAAAGCATAAGAATATCAGGGTTAGAATTCCAGCCATGTTATTAACTAAGTACATGTGTAAATGCGGGTATGTAGCTCAACTTCAGTTTGTTTTCTTCTTTAAAATGGGATGAAATTATTTATCAAGGGTTTTGTTAGAACATACAGATGGAAACCTAGACAATATACCTAGCACTCAGCATAATCTTCTGAGCAGTTCTAGGTAAATTTGAATTGACCCTACAGCATGGTGGCAAATTCTTCTACTGAAAAGAAAAAAAGAATTAAAAAGCTTACATGATTATGACTGCTAACTACTGAAAAAAAAAAAAAAGAAATTGATAATTTGGCCAAAAAGAAAAAAAATATTGCAAGGAAACTGGAATGCTGCTCCTTGAAATAATGTATAATCTAATATAATTTGAACAAAATTATAAAACATTCTGTCCAATTTATCTACTAACATTATGTAGGTCTCAGTGGTTCCTTATGGCAGGTCTAATTGTACATTGTCTCTCTGAGTTTGTTGAATACAGTATGTCTGAAGGGACTTAGCAAAGCTTATATCAAAAGGATCAAAACCCATACAGACACATTTTGAATTATCTAAGTATATTCTAAAATTTCCTTCTGATCCACTCCTTTACATCATCTTCATACTATAATTTCCTTATATTACAAGGCTATCTACACATCTTCAACACCCACAACCAAACGCTGCCAAGTCCTTGGTCAGGGTAGTGGCTTTTGCTGCCTTCATGCCCCAGCTGAGCAAATGAGCTACATTCCCCAGCTGCTTAGCAAACACTGTTCACATGCAGCGAGGGGAGGGCCTGAGCAGAAGGAGCCAGCTGGCAAACACCCTGCCAAAGGGCAGCTTCCCTTTGCCTCTGTCTTTAATTAAGAGATGGCAATGGGCCCATCACCATGCAGGAGCAGAGAGGCCCAATGACCTCTATTAGAGCAGGGCAATCACAGGCAGAGATGCCAGCTGGCAAATGTGTGAGCCCTGGAAAGCTCTGCCACCTGTGTCTGGCCAAGAGCCATCCAATAAAATGGTAGTGTCATTCTGAAGATTCAAAATGAGCTCTGGAAACCTATCAGGACACCCACCTCAATACATGGTATAAAAGCTCATTATCCTTTATTTCTTCCCTTCTGAAAGTGTAAAAAGAAAAAAAAAAACTTTTTGTGTATTTCATCGGTATGCTCAATAATTCTGCTTGGCAAAAAAGTCTGGGAATTAGTATCTTCACTGTAAAAAGGAAAACACTGACTAAAAGAAGGTAATAACTTCCTCAAAATTATATCTAAGAGTTTTTCTGTTTTTATAGCATGTAAGTAGGCAACTTGTTATTCATTTATTTAGGTTATGGATAGAAATCTTTTTTCCCAAATCATTTATTCTTATTTTGAATTATGTAGATAATAGAATGTATTAATATAGCATGAACTATAAAATATTAAACATAAACCAAATCTTACTGAATAAATATAACTTATACAATGAACTGTAAAGAAAATATTTCAACATGGATAAAATTAATTTGAAGGAATATTAATAGAAAAGGACTCTGCCACATCACTTATGGAGTAACTGTTTTAACAGAAGTAGTAGCTCAAAGGAAAAAAAAAGATAAATCCTTGATTCTAATGAATATTTTGTATATGAGACTCAAGCATATGCTGGGAAGTAAAAGTAAAAACAATTGAAGGTTACTCATAAGAGGAAAAAATTAGAACAATTTCCTTACAGATCACAAAACAAAACAAAAAACACCTCAGACATTGGTCCAGTTAGTTGCGTCAGGTAAAGAAAAACGATGCAGGAAAATAAGGACTTGTCAAACTTTTAGTCTTCCTGCAGTTGAACTTTATTTCATCTAAGATATGTATGTTTCATCTAAGATGTTTTTGTATATATTCAAATATATAGTTTTTGGTGTATAGTTACTTTAAGATGCCATTATGAATTCCAATTTCTTTTAAAGTCAACTTTAATTACAATAAAATTCTGAGACTTAAAAGTGTTTATAAAAGAACTCATGTCTAGCTTTGCATTAGTATGCAGTAATAAGGTTTACCAAAACTTGAAAAAGGAATGTAAACCTTAATTTAACAAATTTTTTTTGGATACAGCGTTTATTTAAATTGTAGACTTCCAGAACTTGCAATTCAGTTTGGATCACTACTCCCAGAGAAACAGGGATTGGAGGGGGAGGTGGATATTAATATCATAACATTTTACTTGATTTACTCTATTTTTTTTTTTACAATAGACACTGTAAACCTTATCCCAACAAAACTTTGTCTCAGAGATATTTTCTTAGAACAATCTTGGTGAATAATCTATTTGATAATATATTTTTGGAAATACCTTATAAGTATCTTCATTTATGTTTCCTAATAATCCAGTGGTTACATATAATGCTACCAGCAAGTCATTCCTAGAAATACAACTATTTCAAAAATAACTGCTTTTCTATTCATCTATTTATAAAACCAATATATGAGCATTGTACAGATACCCAAAACCTAGAAAGAATATGTAGATAGCCCCACCCTCCCTGACATAAACTCTATTGTTTTATTCTCTGTTGGGTCTTTACACTGGTAATTGTTGACTCAGTGATGAAAGAAGCAATTTTTTAAAATGCTATGAATTACTTCAGTGTGTTTCACTGTATTTACATACACTCTTTTATCTATGCATATATACGGAATGTTGAATTTTTAAGTAATTTTCATCAATGGGATATCAGTATTTCTCATGATATGTTCGTATTAGTATAAGCGGAGCCATTTATTCCCTCTTTCATTTCCAATGTCCTAGCTTGGACAATTTCTTGGGTATTGCAAAGTAAGCTTTTGAACTTCCTCCACCCATCTTCACCCTTCCTTAAAAGAAAAGGAGGATGTCTCTGGGAGTTTGGGAGAAGCAACTGGATAAGTGTGGCTGAGCCCTTCCTTCCCTTGTCTTTTGGGATTTGCTTCTCTGCATTATGTCAGCAATCTTTACCACCTTTACTTCCACAGGAACACACGTCTGGGTCAGGGTCTTCTACTCACCTCTTAGAGGCTGGTTTGGGCACTCATTTGTCTTTACCTGGTCAATTAAAACTCAAGTTGTTCTAAATAGTGTATGTCACTCAGATCTAGACTGTACAAAAATCACAGTACAATGGGGGTGGGAGTTGGAGCAAGACTCATGGTGTCTACATATCTAAGCCAAATGCTAAAGTCCAGCTTTAGAAATTATAAATTCATCCTTAGCTTCCATCTGTGTTATTCCTTTACCAATAGCTCATCTGGTTGTGGATTCAGAAAAGAGGGAGAGGGATGATTACTGCCTTTAGATTGCAACAACTGTTACGGCAAAACATGTTACAGTGGACCTGGGTGCCAACTCAGGGAAGGCGACGAAATCAAGAAAGTAAAGACAATGTGAAGCACACATTTCCAGTTTTATGCCCTCAAATTTTAAAATAAACTGTATGCTACAGTGTTAGATTTTGATTACAGATTTTTTAAACTTACACAGTATATGTATATACCTCATCTGCTTATACTTCCTTAACAGTGTAGGTATTATGCAGGGTTACTGGCCATGAGAATGTGTTTTCCTTGTAGTACACTGCAGTCACTACTGAACATTAACAACTTCAGTGTTTGGGACACACTGAAGATGTCCTATGATGTCATCTTTTAATGCTGTGAACCCTGGTTAAGCTGATGCTAGACTATAGGCAGTATTCTGGCAGTGTAAACTGTTTGGCAGGAGCAGAACACAAATAAAGTGCTCCCTGTACATTTCTAGCTTCCATAATCATGACTGCAGATCAATTGTCATTGATCTACACAGAAAATTGCAACACGCTTTTATTCAAATTGGATAACTGCAGTTGCTAAAATTAAAAAAGAAAACAGAAAGACAGAAAGGACATTCTTTATTCTGTTAGTCTCACCTTTTCAAAGTATTTGATTTCATACTCCAGGATGATTCCATTGGGGCGATCTGGCTCTTGCCAAGACAAAGAGATGCTGTTTTTTGCAATCTTCCCCTTTTTCACATTGGTGACTGGAGAGGGGGCTGCAAAATAGTAATGCAGAGTAGCATGATTAACAGGGCCTTGAAACAACAACTGTGTGTAGCATATATTAGCATTCTTGAAAAGTGGCATAATAAAAATCTCAAATAATTAAATTTTCTTTTAAATTGATAGCAATTTAACTTTATATAAGTTTTTACAGATTGCAAAGTGTTTTAAAATATAAGTCAACTAATATTCTGAGAATTTTCCATAATAAAATTGTAGTCACATAGACTCTTAAGTCCACATTTTCTCTATAAAGTTTCAAAACACAAACTATCTTACTTTTTATAGAATAAAGATGTTCCTGATGACCTTATATATCTTCTATGTTTCTAAAATTTGTGGACTCTGTATAATATGTCACATTATGCTAATATATACATAATTATCTATATTACCACATTTTCTCAACATTAAGGCTCTTTGCTTATCATTTATTATATTTGAAATCATATGGGTCCTATAATCATTAACACATTCATATTTTAAATATAGTGAAGGTTTTCCTTCAAAAATATGCTACTAAATATGTGGCCTATATTGAAAACCATAGTAAATAAAAGAAACATTTTCCTTCATTTCCATTTCCCCCAAATATTTCATTAGAAATAACAATCACTTGTGTTCATTGCTGTTTGCCAGTAACTATTAAATGACTACTTTTATGATGAAAAAAGAAAAAAATAGTCTATTTTGGATATTTCTGAATGTTTTGAATTCCTACACATATGACTATTTGATTCAACATTCAGTTTTTTCAATCTGCTGATTATTTGTATAGGCACTGGTATTGATACCATAAAGAGGCCTTGACTAATATTTTTCTTGATGTAGATGACCTTCATTTTTGTAGTTTTCAGCTTTTATAGAAGACACAGGGAAAAAACCATCATAGACTAATAAATGGTGTATATATATGTATGTATGTATATATGTGTGTATTTGTAGGAAATAGAGAAGTAATATATAATATATATGTATATTATATATAATGTACATATAATAAGATAGAAAAGATGTGAGCAACAGTGAGTGGTATATAATCAGAGGCTGAGACCTCCGTGAACGGATGAGATATCTGGTGAGATTAAAATTTGTATCTGTGTTATACATATGAACATATATATATAGTTTCTAACTATTTTAACTTTCAGCATTGTTCAGACAAAATAACACACTGTAATTTGTCATGTTTAATTGTTTTTCCACTCCTCAGAAAATCAAATCAGAGGCTACAGACAGTAGGAACAAAGTTTAGAACTGTTTGGTGGGTACAATATGAGTGTGAAAAGCAGGCTGGGGAAGAGGCTCATCGTTTAAAAATAGGAACGAGATCAAGTCACGTCTCTGCTTAAAACCCTCTGTGCCCCTGTCTCACTGCAGAGTGTAACCCACATGTGGACTGCAGACCAGCATCTACACTCCCGCTCCCCACATCCTCTCTGACCTCACCGCCTCCTGCAACTGTTCCCCAGCAGCTCTGCCCAGATGTCTGTCCTTAGGCACTTCAGACGAACTCGTACTCGTGCCTAAGTATCTTTGTATTTGCATCCTATTGTTTAGAGGGGCTTCTCACCCTGACTTCTCCAGGGCTGTCTTCACCTCTGGGTTTCTTCCTGAGACCTTTCCTGCCTACTCTGTCCCTCAGCCCCCCTCACCTTGCCATGTTCTCGGTTCCTTCAGTATTTTATTTTTCCCTTTAGCTCTTGCACTTGTACCATCTGATATGCATCTTAATTCTATATTTGCTTTTTTCAGTCCTTTCAAGTAGAATGTAGTTTTTATGAAGACAGGGATATTATTTATTTCATTCACTGCTGAGTCCCTAGATCTAGAACAGCACCATAGCAGAGGAGGGTCCAATAAATGTGTATAGAGTAAATGACGGGTGGTAAAAAATCAAATATAGGGAAAACTTTTATTTTTAATTATTTATTCTGTCAACAAACTCATCTATGAAACTCAAGGATGAAGTATCTTTTAATAAAATTAAAATAGAGATAGATATAACCTATTAAAGCAAAATTAGTTAACTGTCTACTATTTTATGTACCCATAATAGGGTGATAATGACTTTCATACTGTAATTTGTAGTTATATTCTATTAACCATAGAGCTTTGTGGTATTCAGATTCAGAGGTTGTATAACTTCAGCTTTATCCTCTTTTCTTAAACATGTGCAGTTCCACAAAGTTTTCTAGAGTACTATAGAACACATATGTGTAATGTGAAGCCAAAATTGTCTAAAGGTAGTTTTATTTTATTTTTTATTGAAGTGTTGTTGATTTACCATGTTAGTTTCAGGTATACAGCAGAGCAAATTTTTAACATATACGCACGCACACACCCACCCACCCATATTTCCGGATTCTTTTGGATTATTGCTTATTAGAAGAAATTGAATATAGTTCCCTGTGCTATACAGTAGGTCTTTGTTGTTTGTTTTATATATAGTAATGTGTATATGTTGATCCCAAACTCCTAATTTATCCCTCCCCCTCTTTTCCCTTTGTAACTGTAGTTTGTTTTCTATGTCTCTGAGTCTATTTCTGGTTTGTAAATAAAATTGTATCCTTTTTTAGATTTCACATATAAGTGATTTCATATGCTATTTATCTTTCTCTGTCTGACTTACATCACTTAATATCATAATCTCTAGGTTCATCCATGTTGCTGCAAATGGCATTATTTCATTCTTTTTATGGCTAAGTAATATTCCATCGTGTGTATGTGTATACATATATATGTATATATGAACATATATGTATTCCTATATATATATATATTCCATTGTATACACACACACACACACATACCATAACCTATTTATCCATTCATCTGTCAATGAACATTTAGGTTGTCTCCATGTCTTAGCTATGGTAAACAGTGCTGTTAAGAACACTGGGGTGCCTGTGTCTTTTCAAATTAGAGTTTTCTCTGGATATATGCCCAGAAGTAGGATAG
The DNA here is from genome assembly GCF_048773025.1 of Camelus bactrianus. Lineage (NCBI taxonomy): Eukaryota > Metazoa > Chordata > Mammalia > Artiodactyla > Camelidae > Camelus > Camelus bactrianus. The sequence continues at coordinate 79,996,272 of NC_133540.1, forward strand.
CTGGATCATATGTTAAGTCTATTTTTAGTTTTTTAAGGACCCTCCATACTGTGCTCCATAGTGGTTGCACCAACTTACATTTCCACCAACAGTGTAGTAGGGTTCTGAAGGTAGTTTTGAAATTGCAGTTTATTTTCTTCCATGGAAATTGTACTTGACTGGTAGTTATTACAGTCACACTTCAGCATAGGTTCAAAGTCCCTACTGATGTCCTTGGGAGGGAAAAGTCATGCCATATTCAGTACTGTGGACAAAGTATCCAGAAGGCATGGAAACAGAAAAGAGGAAACTGTGGGTCCCCCAGTTCACCACAGTGTTTGTAGCAAGATAGCAAATTTACTGAAGTAGAAACAGTACCAGAGAATTAAGGAAGACAGTGGAATTTTTAAATGTATTTTGTTCAATAGTGAAAATCTTTATGAATTATCTTAAATGATAAATTACAGTTGCTTTCCCATTACCACTATATATTTATTGTATGATACTTTAGTAAAAGATCCAGACAAAGACTGCCTTTAAAGTTCTTCACTCATTTGCTATATTGCAGACATCCTCATTTTGATTGATATATTTCTTATAGATAGCTGTCAGTTTTCACTTAATAAATTGATGGTGTTGCCAATTTTCTATTTATAGTTGCACTTAACATGTATATTCCATGAAGGCGGGAGTTAATTTGGTTTAGTTCACTGCTATATCTCTGGTACTAGAAAATTACTTGGCACATAGTTATTTCATAAATATTTGTCAAATGGATGCATGCAAGAATGAAGGAGTGGGAAATACACACATCATCAGGTATCATTCAAAACTGAGTTTGTCTCACCTTACATGCATATACTAGGATCTTATTAGTTGGGGATTTATGCTTTATTTTAGAACAATTCTTTAATAAAATAATCAAGCATTTCAGTGTGAAGTTATCAAATAAATATCAACTCAGACACAACCAGCTTGAAGGAAAATTCTTTGCAATTTACGTACATTCATCAAAGTTAAACATAAATTGTGTAGTTTTCAAAGACTGTTCAATTTAATAAACACTAATGTTTTCCAAACTTAGTTTCTCAGAAAAAAAAACAGTACCCTTTAAAACATGGTTCAGAATGGAAGGAGACCACTTCTCAGCTCAGAGTAGGTCAAGGATTATTTGCTCTGCGAAACCATCTCTGCATCATCTGATCAAAGTGGGGACACTGACAGCTCCTGGGGACAAAACTATGATGCCCAAATTATGACTGGCAACACTATTTTCTCACTGTAAAGTATTTTACAGACCACATGCAATTAAAATAGCTGTAACAAGACCTGTCAGCATCAGGACATGTTTAATTTATCTCATTTATCTCCCTCACTAATACCTTTTACTCATTCTTTATCCACTTGACCTCTTACGAAGTAAGCCTGGAACAAAATGAGAATGATGACTTAGAGCTGCCTGTAAAATTGTGCTAGATGATGTTAAATCTTAAAACTACGACTGTCCTCAGGTAAGAAGAACAGAAATACTAGAGAAATCAAGTTGTGAACAGAACAAAATAATTCACAGAACTTCTAAGTTTCACCTTCTGTATATGTGGAAACATTTCAAAATGTTTCTGTATTGTAGCTTCTATGTTGGAGGTGAACTTTGGGTACTTATATAATAAGCAAGATATTTATCTTTTAGTAACATTTCCCATTATGGACTAATTTGTCTGATTGAATTAAAAATCTTAAATTGAGAATAGTTTTATATTTATAGCAAGATTAGGAAGATAGTACAGAGAGACCCCATATATCCCACACCTAATGTTCTCTATTAGAAACATCTTACAACAGTACAGCACATCTTATTAGTTGGAGATTTCACAGTTAATGAAACAATACTGATACATTATTATTAAAGTAGATATTTTATTGAGATTTCCTTAGTCTTTACTTATTATCATCTTCCTAGCACAGGCATGTCATATTACATTTAGTTACCATGAATCCTTAGGCTTCTCTTGGCTATTTCTCAAACTTTGCTTGGTTTGATGACTTTGACAGTTTTGAGGCACACTTATCAGGTATTTTGTAAACTGTGTCTCAGCTGGGATTGACTGGATGTTTTTCTCATGATGAGAATTGAGTTATGAGTTTTTTGGAGGAAGACTCCAGAGGAAGACTGCCATTTTCATTCCATCATATCAAGGCTATATCAGATCAATATAACTCATCACTGTTGGGTTCACCTTGATCATCTGACTGAGGCAGCCTGATCAGCTTTCTCCACTCTCAAGTTATTCTTATTCCAGTTTTCAATAGTGTACTCTTGGGAAGAAAGTGACTATGTGTGGCCCACACTCAAGGAAGGAAGTGTTATGCTCTACCTCCATAAGGTCGGAGTATCTGCACAAATTAATGTTTATTCAACTTATTTATTTATTTAATCACTTCTTTATATCCATATGGAATATGGACACATGGCTTTTTTATACTTTGGCTTACAATCTAATACATTAATTTTTACCCAAATTGTTAGAACTTTGGCCATTGGTTACTCTTTCAGTTAGCTACTGGGGTATGGCTTCAAGACCCTCTCAGTTGCAAAGTCAGGAAGTAAGTATGTGCATGTTAACTTGTGTACATCTATAAACATTCCTACACAAAGCTATAGTTATATGTGTGTATACATACGTGTATATTAAGCTAAACATGAGTATACACTGATATCACCAGTTATCACATGGATCATTCTAGCCTCTTCACTCTAACTGATCTGCAACCTCCGATTTCAACAGTGACTCCCACGATTTGCCATTCACTTACTTAATTGGTTAATTCCAGTATATATGTCTAGTGACTAAAGAATTGCCAATCTGTGTCTATTTGACTTATGGATAATTACATAATATAGAAATCTCTAACATCTCAATGGTACAAGCAATGATATACAAAACTCTGCTATCTGTTATGTGAAACAGTATGTTGTCCAACTTTTCAAATATCGAACCTAGTTTAGGGCACAGTGTCACCAGATGGGAAGGCATGCATGCCATGGCACAGACAGCTTTGATGTTGAGTAGAAATGGCTTCAAGTCCTTTGGCAAAGAATCATTTCCTAGCTGAGTGACCCTGTTTAGAATACTTAACCTCTATGAATGCACGCTTTATCTTTAAAACAGGAACAATGATGCAAACTTTTTGTAAGATTGAATTCTGATTCTGTATTGCAATATCAAGTATAGAGTAGGTACCAATTAAATGCTGTTTATAGTAATATTAGTTGTAAATATTGACAATTGTTTTAGAAGACTTCAATAATAGATTCTCCATAACTCATTAATCCTTTCAGACTTTCATCAATCAAAATTAACTTCTGAATGCTGGATGAGATCAAACAGCAAAGCACCTATATGGTAAGAATTTTTACTTTTCCGTGTCCAGTGAATTTCACCACTCTACATAAATAAATAGTTATAGGTAAATTTCCTTGATCATCACAGATTTTTTTTAAAAAGCTAAAGTGTTTAATTTTAAGTGTTAACTAAATGACAATAATTCACTTAATATAGACTGATGTCTGCCTCATTATTCAAAAGAAAGCTATCATAATGAAAACATGAAACTTAATCATGTTAAATGGAATACGAAAGTACCATTCATCAGTCCCTGTACCCAATGTTATTTGTGTAGACAAAAATAAACTATAGACTCAAGTATTGGTTACTTGTATTAAAAAAAACAAATAGTACATCTCTATGCTTTTGACTTATCCATGTAAAATTTGAATCTTAAAGCATTGAGAAAGATAAGATAATTTTGAAATCTTTTCAGTGTGTGAGTCCATGAATGTGCTAAAACTTCTCCCACGGGCACTTCTTTTACTTTCCTCCAAAAAGTCCCTCCACGTGAGTAATATATTACTTTATTTATATATAAGTTTTAAAAATACATGTATCTTATATTTAATTCCAGAGGTCAAAATCTGGCCAAGTGGATCATCAATATCTTCCAGCTGGAAGCTACCACTCATCTGTGCCACATCCAGTTCATCATATTTAGGTGTTTCTTGTTATCCGGATGGGTCTGGGCCAGTTTTTCTTAGAAGTACAGATTAGTAGGCTTCTCTCTAGGAAATTCTGACTCAGGAGGTCAGACTGTGGACAAGGATTCTGTGATTTTTAAAGACTCCCCTTGAATCACTTTATCAGTCAGTCATTTTAGGAAGCACTGAAGGCAAATCATACTGGAATCAGTACTTCTTTTAACAAAGTCATATAAACTTAGAAACCTGAGGCTGGAAACTGGATCGGTGTGGTTTTGCGAACTGCTGCTGTCTTAAACTTCTGGCTCACTCTTATTGCCTGTTATCTTTATCTCTGATACCAAATTTTCCTTTCCTCATTTGGAGATTATTTTTCTTACAGTTCACATTTTCCTGATCCTTTAGTATTTTTTTCTGTAAATTAATTTGTTTGTTCATTTATACCTAATCTGCATTAGTTCAACCAGACTATAATCTCCATAAAATTAGAAAACTTGTGTGCCTTTTTCACTATTGCATGCTGAGTTTTTAGAACAGTTTCTGGATGATACTAGACACATAAAAATTTTGATAAGTAAAGAAGTGAATAAACAATTATCTGCATTCTGCTACAATAGGTTTGTTTGTTTTCTAGCGTTTTACATAAATGAAGTCATATAGTATATCCTCTTTTTGATTGGGTTAATAAGGGACATGAGTAATTGTTGGGACAAATAGATATGATCATTATCTTATTTGTGGTGATATCTCACAGGTGTGTAGAAATGTTTAAAACCTATCAAATTGTACTCTTAATATGCAGTTTACTGTATGTCAATTATACAACAATAAAGACGCTAAAGTGTATGTGCATGCATGTGTGTTTGAGATGACAACTTCTAAGAATTTATAACTGCTTGTACCTTTGTTGAAGACAACATGATCTTTCTCCTAATTGGACTACCTTTTCTAAATCTCCCATGCCTTTAGTGATTTCTCTAAGAACGGCCATATTTAAAAACCACAAATAAAAATATATGTGCCCAATGCCCGCTTCGACTACTTATCAAAATGTAAATTAGTTGGAAAAGTGTAATAAAACAATATTAAGTTTTAATTTTAGGAAAGACTTGAATTTATTCTTATAGGCTAGCCATGATCCAAATTTAGTGGCTTTAATAAAAATTCTATATAGATAATTAGTTCTTTGTTGCTTATGTAGACTGAAACATATATTATCAAAATTAATGACTATAATCTCTTGCTAGAGATGATACCTTTGTCTTTGGGCAGGGACATGGAGAGAATATGTCTGTAGGACATATATACAACTATGGGAGTTCCAGAGTTTTGGTAAACGTAGAACACCCTTTAGTTTTCCCTTGTTGCCTACTCTAATCATTGCTCAGCCAACGGAGAGGAAGTTCTGGATGATGATACTTTGATGATGCAATATAAATGAAAGTTGTAAATGTAAGCAAGCTGTAATACATTCTTAACTTAAAATCAATTTTAAAGCAAATGAATGGTAAATGTTTAAATCAATCCATGAGAAGTAGCATGAAGGTAAAATAAAATAGAAAGACATGTGATCAAAATTATGTAGCCAGTGTGTCTGAGACAGACATTATATCGTCATCTATCGTCATATTACGAGCAAGCATTGGGAATATTGTGTCTATTCAAGTTTTCCTTATAAATGTATTTTCACTTATTTGTTGTAGCAGGAAACATCTTTTATTAATACTAGCAAAACTTCCACACTTTCAAAAGTCAGAATCATCTACATATATTCTGATTTTACATTATCGTAACATCTCTGCTTCTTTATATAATTTTAGACCACCTTTTGAAAAATTTCTACCCCAGGGTAAAAAGCAAAAAATGATAGATCTCATATTTTATTCATATGGTAGTGTGCTTAGTGGGGGCAGGGACAACTCCTTAATTGTATGGTCTCCTTCAAAGTGTTGACTGAAACGGACTGAACTGATATGGAAGCAATTAATCACCAAAGGAATGGTTAAAAATGTTTATATATAAAAGAGCTATCTGTTGAGCTCAGTTCATCCTGGGAAATTTTTTAAAGACTGTGTCTTTTTAAAATCCAAGTTATTTAAAAATTGGATTCCAATCATGCATTGGTACCATATGTTGGACAGTGATTTCCTCATGGTTGGTCACTTTGTGCCATTTCTGTTTTTATAATTAGGTGGGGAAACCATAAACATATTTAGAGCTCTTCCCAAAAGTTCAGTTTTAGCTAATGTTACTATTATTATTATTAAAAATATGATCCATGGAAAGTAATTTTTCTACAGCTGCCTCATATTAAGCCAAAGTTTAGACAGAATTTTACCTGTGTGTACATATATATGTGTGTATGTGTGTGGGTTTAAAGAAATGTAGTTGGAGATAAGCCCTTATTTTATTATATTTTAATATATGTATATATAAATATATATATACACATACCTATTTCTATATATATGTATACATATACATATAGAGAAAGTCATGTGCATCTTTTACAGCTAGTTTAATGAATCTACATATAATGATTACTCTGCCACATTTGCTTTAGAGTACCTATCAATCATTTGAAGACAAGAAAATAGGTAACTAGAATTCCTAAGGTAAATGAGAAATGTAGTTACTGATTTAAATTATAAACATATCTGAAATTGTCAAAATGGAAAAGTGGGGCAGATATTTTAAAATATAGGCATGTCTATTGAATAGTATATCATATTTTATATTTCATATATATAGTATATAAATTATACATATATATAGTTATTCTATACTTAATATGTATTTATCACTAGATTTTCACTTGATATCATCAGACCAAGAGAAATAACTACAGTGCATTCCTGCCACACCTGTTATCCATGGTCTCTTTTAAAAGAAAAAGGCATTTTTAGAGGTTTCTTTCTCATATAAACACTCAATCTGCTCATTCAGACAAAACCTACAATCACTCCATCTTAAAAGCCTGCAACTGGATGTTTTGATATATGATCTCAGTGAAGTTTCGAAAAGACCATTCCAAAAAAACATGGCTTTAAATGTCAGTACCTCTAGAGAGATGATATTCTCTTTAATAAAAAGAACCTATGAACTGAAATGTCCCATTATGTACAGTTTGTTTTTTTCAAAGACTTGAAAGTCATAGAGATATTGAAAATTAATTGTTTTCAGTAGGAAATAAAAGAAACTTAATTGCAATGAAGTAATTTTTGATGTGATTAGACTTAATGGTATTAATCATATGCTTCAAATATTGTCTTGAAGTCATATTGACAATGATGCTAATTAGAAAGGAAAAATGGCAATAATAAAAATTGAAAACTATATCACCGGCATTTATAGTCAACTTTTTTCTGAAATAATCATGCAAACTATAAAACAAGTATTAAATGTAACAATGTGTAAAATGACACATGCCTCTTTCTGGACTAACCTCATACCAAATAAACTACCACAGAATTTTTTTCCATTTATACTTCTTATTACCTATAACAGAATTTTTGGTACACAAAGTGGCCTTACTATCAATGACTATTTAACCTTAATCACAGTATCCCTCCTATGAGAAATAGAATTTAAACAATTTTTACAGTATCCTTTTAGAATCAAATGAAGTTTTATATAGGAAATAACATGGCACAGTTGGAAAACTTTAATCAACACAATATTCTTCATATACATTATATCCAAGGGAATATAGTCCCATATATAATTTTCAATATTATTTATCAATATTAAACCTCAATTCTAGGGGTTATGGCAATTAATTTTATAGGTGGATAAATAGTAATTAGGTCAATAAACACACTCTCATAACTCATGAATCTCATAACTCATGATTCTCATAAGAAGAAATTAATCTCTTACAAATCCACATTACGTAAAGTCTTGTTAACCACAAATAAGCCACTAACAATAATAAAGCCATTAAGTGGAAATTTTAATTCAGTTCTTAATTACGTCAAGATTTTCACAATATAAACTAATCTGATCCAGCATTTTAAAAAGCAAAATAAACACATTATAAATATAAACAACCTTTTTTCCCCTTTCGTACTTCCTAGTAATCTTATATAGCTATATAGCTATATAAGCAATAGGAATTTTTTAATTCAACAAAAATCATGTTAATAAGTTATTTATCTATTGACTCTTCAAAGAACCAGATTAGATTTCTATTATACCATTAAAGTTAAATGTCATCATATATCCATTCCCTAAATATACTCTCTCTCAGGTCACCTGACAAGATTCTTTTAAAATATGAAGTTGTGCCAGTAGAAACAAGAAATTAAACTTTATGGCTACAAAACAACTAAGGAGACCTGAGTAGTACTTACCAGCTGATCTCATAAACACCCGAATTACAATATTTTTAAATAGTAGGATCCCAGCAGCAACATGACAAGCAGTAACTGGAGAAAATACAAGATTGCTGATTACATCTAGTCAATCTTCTAAAGCCCAGAAGGAAGCCAAGTCAAGATATTCTGTTCCAAATTAGTAATGTTACCAGATATTTAATTCTTCACCTTTTACCATGGGACGGATTTTAGTAAATCCAACTTTAGCGAATCCAGTTCTCCAAGTGATGGGAAATCTCAGCCAATGCCCAAGTTGCATGTGAGGCCATTTTTTTCTTAGAATGATCACACAGAGAAATTTCTAAAGCTAACAAAATATAGCACTATGTATCTGTCATCAGAAGTTCAAATTGGATGAGGTTTGTATATTTTGTTCCACTGGAGCAGTAGTCTGTCTTCACATTTGCCAGAAAAGAAAAATAAAAGTACAAAATTCTAACTATATAATGCGCAAGATGATGCATTTTGTAAAATTTCAGTTATTACTCAGGAAAAACTAAGTTCAAATTTTTACTTTGAGAAATGTTTAACAAATGTTGGCTTAAAACAAGAGGACAAATACATTCATGGACGAATAGATGGATAAAGGAGCTACTGTAATTACCCGACAATACACTGCATTTATAGTAAACACTATGTGCTAGATACTTTGTAGTCTAAGTACTTTATACACATTAACTCATTAAATATTTCTAACATCCCTAGAAAGTCTCGACAATTATCCTCTTCTGAAGCACAGAAAAGTTAAGGTACTCGTCCAATCAACCCACCAGGGATTGGTATACCTAACCAGTCTTGTATTATTAAGTTTGTATTATTATTAAGCATTACATACTAGAATAATAAAAGAATCCCTCAATAAGAGAGATGTTACACTTGAACATCAGATTACGTTTACGATTACTCAGATTACCTAATTTTTCCTTTACATAAAAGATTAGGCAACTCTTTACTGTCATATATACTGTATACATTCTGTGATGCATAATTGTGTCTACTCTGAGTTGTATTACTTAAAGCAATGGTTTTACAACCATTTAATCTACCATAACACACCTAAAACATAGTATTCGAAAGTATGAGAGCTCCCGACATATACTCCTGTACTGATGAAACCTCAAAATGGTCTTCTGGAAATAAAGCCTAAAGATAAATCACACATTTAGTGTACAAGTAGTGACTGCTCTCCATGTGCTGCACCATAGATAAGATGAACTACAGATTTCGAACAATTCTGTGCATGGTAGATGCAACTCGGTCTTCTCTACCACTCAGATATGCATATGTAAATTATTTGAGGCAAATATACAGATAGCCATGAATATCTTCTATTTACGTAGATTGAAAAACACAAATTTCACAAACTGTGATACTTTATAGTTAATAAATAATAACCTGCAAGGTGCTTTGGACAATAGAACGTGCAGCATCTGCATGCAGAGATGTGAAGGACTCCTGTAAATCTCCCCTTCAGTTGTCCCCTCACATCCCTTTCCCTAAAACTCAAACCCTCTCTCTATATCTCAAAACTTTTCAAGAGGCTCCCAGAGCAATAGAAGAGTGGTATCAGAAACCCTCTTCATCCCTTCCCTCATTTCCTCCTTTCCTAGTATCATTGAAAAACTACTATGTCAGAGACTAGTGACTTAGCTGTGGCATAAAACAACTCCACATGTCCTGCAAGTGATCATGAAACTGAAACTATTAAAAATATATTGTTTGGGAAAATATTAGATACCACAGATATAGAACGTTAGACCATTTCTCTCAGACTCTATTTACATGCCTCCAGCCTATGTAACTGTTGAGTATAGGGAGTGGCCTCTTTTATTTTGGTATTCTCTGTAACTAGACAAAGAACCAACAAAAATGAGCCAATCAATCAAGAAGCCAACAAAATTGGAAACTGCTACAAGATTATTTCTGACAAGAAGTGAAGATGCAATATCATCATGAAAAGCATAATGGAATCTTGGTTTTTCAAATCTATGAGTAAAAACTGACAAATGCCATTTTACTATATGGGAGTTTTTATTTAAAAGTCATAAGGGAGTAAACTTGAAAAGAGACTTCATGACAATATATTACAAATTTGACTCTCTCATAAAAATGAAACGAGAATAACCAATTCTTGTGACTACAAGGAGAAATTGGGGCAGGTGAAAATTACTAAGTATTGTGATAAATATAATTTTAATGCACTTTTCAAAGACATGGTTTTACCTAATTGACCATTATAACATCATGTTTATAAATGCAGAAAATTATCAGAGATATAGAAGTAAAATATGTCAGAGCAATTTGTGATCCAACAAAACCATTCAAAAGTACAGGAAGCAAGGTTTATTTGTACCTCTTTATAATGAATGGCTATAGTTAATTAGTGGAAGCAAAGTCTGGATATTTTGCATACCCTAGTGGAGGATGATCTTAACTATCCCCAGTTTGCTGTGTTGAGTACTTGTATCAAATAAACTCTTCATCATTTTCTTTTATTCATTTGCCATTAGTCCATTATTTATTACTTCCTACAACTGCTGTTGTACCTGCCTGGAACAGATCATATCTTATTTTTTGAGAAAGTAGGTAAAAATACTAAATAAATTCATGAACTTATATATGAGAAATATATTTATAATGTATAAATACATATGTAAATATATTTAGTGCCTCTATGTTTTAAGTACATATAGCTCATAAGTAATGGAGTTAGAATTTAAACCCAGAAATAGTTGAGTCTAAAGATATGTCATCAGCTGCTTCTACATATAATGAAGTGTTTAGTAAAATTAATTTTAATAAGATGCAATATGTCTATATATATATACACATATCTGTATATAGTGATTTTTACCTTCTGATTTCAAAGCATCATATAAAATTAATTAAGTATTTAACCTAGAGCAAAACAAAGAAATATTAGGTAAAATTTGTGACTGAAATAGTTTCTCCTTTGTTCACTAAAAAACTCCATGGTATTATTTATTTTAAACATTGATTTCTATATTCGCGGGACTTTAAAAATGTCTTTAATAATATAAATACACCCCTCAATCTGTAAAAATAAAATTCAAACGCTTAAAAAGCTTAACGTACTTCCATTTGTTTATTTTTGCTTTTGTTACTTTTGGTGGAAGAGATAGATCCAAGAAAATATTGCTGAGATCAATGTCCAAGAGTATACTGCTTATGTTTTCTTCTATGAGTTTTATGGTTTCAGTTCTTACATTTAAGACTTTAATCCATTTTGAGTTTATTTTTCCGTATTATGTGAGAAAGTGATTTAGTTTCATTCTTTTGCATGTAGCTGTCCAGTCTTCCCAACATCATTTATTGAAGAGACTACCTTTTATCCATTGCATATTCTTGCCTCCTTTGTTGTAGATTAATTGAACATATAAGGATGAGTTTATTTGTAGGCTCTCTATTCTGTTACGTTGATTATGTGTTTGCCTGTATATCAGTACCATACTGTTTTGATTACTGTAGCTTTGTAGTATAGTTTAAAACCAGCTTTGTTCTTTCTCAAGATTGTTTTGGCTATGAAGGGTTTTTTGGTGGCCAACAGGCATATGAAAAAATGTTCAACATCATGAATCAGGAAAATGCAAATTAAAGCCACAATGAGATTTCACCTCATATCTGTCAGAATGGCTATTATCAAAAAGATAAGAAATAGGTGTTGGTGAGGATATGGAGAAAAGGGAACCCTCATGCACTCTGGATAGGGGTGTAAACTGGTAGAATCAGTATAGAAAACAGTATGAAGTTTCCTCAAAAAATTAAAAGTAGAACTACCACATGATCCAGGAATTCTTCTACTGGGTATTTACCTGAAGAGAATGAAAACACTAATTAAAAAAGATATATGAACTCCAATGTTCACTACAGCATTATTTATAATAGCCAAGATATAGAAATAATGAAATTGCACATCAATAAATCAATGGATAAAGACACTGTGATATATATATATATATATGTATATATATATCTCACAATCACAAAATTGTACCCCTGCATAATGTTGCAACCCCTCTCACTAAGTGCAAAGCTGAAACCAAAATCTTGACTACTTTTTATATGACCACAAAGTACTCAATCCAGGACATGCTCTCCAGGAAAAATCTATGTGATTTTCCCAACTTGTTTCAGAAAATGCTCCAAATAAACATAATGTTTTGTTAAGACACAGTGATTAAAATAAAGCATATAAGTAAGATAACACAAAAAATATAGATTCCTATATTTTCTCCATTGCCCTCCTTGTGTGCAAACTGTGGTATATGCAGGGAAAGGAATTTACCATTAACAACCAATATTACATATAATAACCACATAAAAGATAGAGGAAATCACTTGCAATATCTAAATTGTGACTGACATTTGATCATAAACTAAGTGTACACTCCGGGTCAAATTCATGAATGTTTTATTACCACACATTAAAACACACTTACTGTCACTGACTATTTAAGATATGTATAATAGGTGTTTGGGATTAGTACACAATTTGTATCTACTCTTACAGCTTTCTTGGCACAGAATGGAAGCAGATGCATTGATGAGACTATATTGATATGGGCTAGGGATAATATTTGCAGCATTGAGATGAAGAAGTATCCTTAAAGGAATAATAAACAGTCATAATAACAAGTTTCCTCTGTATATCACAGGGAACTATATTCAATATCTTGTAATAACCTATAAGGAAAAAGAATATGAAAACAAATATACGTGTGTATTTGTATGACTAAAACATTATGCTGTATGCCAGAAATTGATGCAACTTTGTAAACTGACTATACCTCAATTTAAAAAATAGTCATAGTAGCATTTATGTGGTCTTTTCATTTTCAAAAGATTATTTTTTAAAGTTTCATAGAAGAAACTAAGAAATCAAAATATTACAGAACTTGATGCTGACTCACAGCACCATAAAGAGAGATCTAGAGTGTCTAATTAGACTGACGTATTCTAAAAATACTCTCAAGGAATTAAAGGTTTATAAACAAATAATTTATTGAGATGTGGGCTGATGTGCTACTTGTTCCCTGAAAAGTTCTTGTGGTTGCTGGAAACCTCAGATCTGGGTATAAGAAGAGCTTCTGTTTTAACTCAGCCACTATCTTTTTAGCATTAGGGGCTAAAAAGCCTTTTTGTGTGTAAAATTAGGGTGCTAGAGAAAACTATTTCTATTATTACCTCTGATACTTAAAAAATATTCTATGAGCACAGAAATGAAGTACCATAAGGAAAAAAGTCCATCCTGAGTTGAGCAGAGAAGCCCTGACATGGTCAATTGCTTGAGCATCAGTCCAATTAAATGCCTGCATTAATAAAAACTACCTATTCTGTAAAACTTTAAATATGATTCCTTTTCAATTTTGTGATTCTAAAAATTCATTATAAAGTTATAATTGAATTAAAACCTTTCCCTTTCCTGATGGTAGACATTATTAAATTATCAATGGACAAAGATAACAAGATTTACTGATGAAACAACTAGATATAAGATCAAGTTATGTTTGGTGAGGTAAAATAAGGTGTTTTAGGTGAGAATGGCTTAACTCAACTGTTATTTATAGGAGGTGGGTTATTTTGGGCAGTTTCATCTTTTGAGACAGAATTGTTCTGATGAAGTAGAATATGGAAATTCTAAACGTCTATATAAATAACTTTAGCTAAATGATCTGTGTTCTTCAGACAGCATTTAATTGCTTTGGAAAAATGTTTCTGTTTTCTGACCAACTACTTCAAGGTCTATTAAAGTTGTGTTACAAACAAGCACCAAAAGGTATAATTAATCATTAGTGATACACAGCTCCTTGGGGTCTCTTTCATGTTACATCTTGATCCTTTCCCTCATATTTTAAAACTCCTCTTTACTTAGAGGATCCAATGATTATATCTCATGATTAAATCATCGTCAGATAAGATAATGGAGGTACTGATGGAACAATCCAAAGAGGCTGATGGAACAAAGACAATCTGGCATTACATGTGTATTAAAAGTTGACTAATTTGAGACAACTTTTTTTCACTTCTAAATATGGACATAACTCAATGAGAAATTCTTAGATTCAGATGCACAGTACATATTTTGAAATGTATATATTTTAAGCAGCAAAATCAGCATGAGATTATACTAATACAAGAATTACTACAACCATAATTACCTGGCTATTTAGACATGAAAATATCTATCCATAACTAGCTCGCACCTACTGGGACTTGGAAAGTTTAATGACTTTGTGATCAATTACATAATGCCAAAGGTTGTTTTTCCCCATAATTTAGTACTCATTTCTTTTCTTTTTATCTGCTCATGAATAAATGGTATCAGGCTTTTGATCTGTATATTTCCATCACAATAACATGGTAGGGGAGGAAAGGAATCTCTTTTTTACAGTGTTCACTGCCAGGAATTTATGAATGATGTGCTAATTTCTGTCAGAGTGCCTAAATATAGTGAGAGGGGCATTTCATGGATATGTAAATAAGATAAAAACATAGTATGCAGTATTTTATAATAATAAAAACTAAATACTACTACTGCCATAATTAATTTTACTTTCACTTTCCCTCTTCACCCAGGCATTATAAAGGCATTTTTTTCAAACTTATCCCACAATCTCAGCACACAATACTGTTGCAAAGGAGGCAAGCAGAGCTGTCATACTGGGCTTAGAAGTCCTCAAAAAGAACCTCTGGCTTGCTTCCAATCAGAGCCTGTTTCTTATTATACTCAGGGGCCATCCTTCTTAACAAGTTAGGGAAAAACCTTTCCAAGTGAGCCTTAAGAATGTCTATCATCAAACATTAAGATTAGGTATTTGTTCTTTCAATCAAAAGATACATCAAATTTTGGATAATCCATAAATAATAATGGAAGTCCTTTCACTTTTATTAAAGATTAAAATAAAATTGATAATATTTTATTAGAAGAACCAAGAAAGAATACAATTTTTTGAAATCCATAGTAATTAGGGACTGGCCCAAATTTCTGATATAGAAGCAAAATTACCAATCCCACTAACTACAAAATCATTCATAGTATTTCAAACTGGTTGTTTTCAATTATAAAATTTGATTTCATCTTGAATTCTAGAGTGAATCTGGAATCCAGCTCAAATTCTTACAAAATGTAGTAAAGTCAGAAATCCAACCAGTGCCTCAGTACACTCATTTGTAAAATTGGGATTGTCGGTCTCTCATCTGACTCACAAAGTCACAGGGAGTGGATGCCATGTTCAGTACAATACGAAAATCATAAAATCTCAATATCAAAAAAAATCATGAATTTACAGAGTTAAAATATAAGCATCCATTTCCTTTTTTCCCTTCTGTGATGTCTTATCAAATCTCGAAGGCTTTACATGGAGTCTTTTAAAAATGTGTCAGAAATGAAGTTCTCTGGTTTCAGAATTGAATTGTTCAAAAAAAATCTTAGTAGGATCATTCTTTCATTTAATTAAATACTTGCAGAGAGACTACCATGAGGCAGGCACTAGTTTAATTGCCAGGAAAACCATAATGAACAATATAAGCAAGTCCATTCTTTTTTGAAGCTGACATTAAAAATGCTATCAATTTATCTCTAAACCTATTTATTTAATGAACAAGAGGCCACGAAGAATAATCATCCCAATACATCAGAATGTTCCACTGAACTCAGGTTATTGCAAAAGTCTGACATTCATCTCTTTAATTTATTTTTCCCTATGTGAATTCCCTGAATCAATTAAATTAATCTGTCTAATCAAGCCCATTTACTGCCTGGAATTATATAGATAAACATGAATAGTAATGTAAATGTAAATGTGAATATATATATACACATATTGCATACATTCATATTTCCATCTTGTTTGGAATGCCCTCCCAAATCTGTCTCCTAAAACATGAGCTGAAGGCTACAGAAACAGAAAGAAGCCAGTGAATAACCACGTGGAGTTGAGGAGCATTATGAGAGGATTTAAGTAAATACATGGGCTAAATCTTGAAATGGAAAAATTTCTATTGGCCAAAAACAGCAGAGACCATTTGGACTGAAGGAATGTAAGTATAAAAACTAAGAGTTAAGAAAAAGTTCTATCATTCATAGTGATGTTTGATGTTATAAAGGATACGTGTGGCGGGTGAGAGCTGAAAAAGAAATTGGAATAATTGAAAACCAGATTAATGCTGTATCACTGATTTTATAATTAGGATAGTTTGTATTATTGTTGTTATTATTATTAATATTTTATCTTAAGTATAAATTAAGTGCTTTTAAATAGATTTTGAGCTCTTCAAGACAGTGACCAGTCTTCTATAACTTCTCACCCCCAATCTCAATGCAAGCAATTGTACACAAGAATCACTCCATAAACGTTTGTGATTGCTATTGCTAACACTGCTATGGTGGGTGCTGGTGCTGTTGGTGCTGGCAGTGCATGGTAAATGTGACAGTGTTTAATATTAATGAGAAAAGCTATAGGAATCACAGAAATAGAGATCATAATGGGCTGGTGGAGATTAGATTTTAGCTGGGACTTGAATGATAGGCTATGAATAGAAAATAAGAAAAAAGGAAATTTTACCAAAGAAAATGTCCAAAGGCTCAAATGTGCAAAAGAGCAAAGGCACTTTGTCCTATGGGGACACTAAAGAGACTGTTCTCTTTGGATTAAAGTGTTTTCACTAACAAGTGTTTGGGTAGTAAACTTAAATAGTTAGGCTAGGACTAAAGTACTAAGGACTTTGTAAGTCACACTGATATTCCATTGTACTGCAGGCAAGAAGACACACACATGCACATACACACTCATGCACACAGTCTATTTATTTACATATATAAAGGAGGCACAGGAAATACCAACAGGAAAGTGACATAGTAGGACAATGTCTCTGCCAAAGTGTGTAGAAGGCCCGGGATGGGGAGAAGACAGGGGGAGCATATGAGATGCTAGGAAATCATAAAATCATGGATTTTCAAAGGAAAAAAGGAAAGCAAAAATGAGTGAATGATTCTTTTGCCGTTTCCTAAATAACTTGTTTTCTTTTTCCAAGAGAACTATAATGCTGTAACTGCTTAAAGTCAAACCTGGTAACTACTGCCTCGTGATATCCCTCAAATGATGTCAGGAAAGTGAACACCTATCTTGTTGAAAATCTCAAGGATATCATGCCCCCTATACGGACATATTACATTGATTACAAACTAAATTAGTTAAAAATTAAATTAATCACAAATGTCCACTGATTCATTTCTAATAATTAAAAAAAAATTCTTTCCTCATATCTATTTCAATGCTACCATGGATTAGGGTCTTGCCATCTTAGTGCACAATTTCACCAGCCTCCAAATGGCAAAGTGCTGCCACCACCTGAAAAGTACAAGCCCCTTAATCTGCACACAAAGATCTCGGCCCTTCCCCAGCCTGTGCTTCTACCATCATGCTCTTTCGCTATCCTATCAGATGCATTTCATGCCAGCCATCCACATTCTCCTGTGCAACACTGACTGGGAGCAACATTTAAAAAGTCTGTAGGTCTAACCTAAACAAGCAATTCTCCAATGAAGACACACAAATAGCACATGAAAAAATGCTCAATATTGCTAATTATCCGAGAAATGCAAATCAAAACTACAATGAGGCATCACCTCACATCAGTCAGAATGGCCATCATTTAAAAGTCCACAGGCAATAAATGCTGGAGAGGCTGAAGAGAAAAGGGAATCCTCTTACACTGTTGGTAGGAAAGTAGTTTGGTACAGCCTGTTATGGAAAATCGTATGGAGACTCCTCTAAAAACTAAAAATAGACTTACCATATGATTCAACAATCCCACTCCTGGACATATATCTGGAGGGAACTCTAATTCAAAAAGATATATGCACCTCAATGTTCATAGCAGCACTACGTACAATAGCCAAGACATGGAAGCAACCTAAATGTCCATTGACAGATGACTGGATAAAGAAGCTGTGGTATATTTATACAATAGAATACTACTCAGCCATAAAAAAGAATAGAATAATGCCATTTGCAGCAACATGAATGGACCTGGGGATTATAATTCTAACTGAAGTACACCAGAAAGAGAAAGAAAAATACTGTATGATATTACTTACATATGGAATCTAAAAAAAAAAAAAAAAAGACACAAATGAACTTACTTACAAAACAGAAACAGACTCACAGACACAGAAAACAAACTTATGGTTACTGGGGGGAAAAGGGGTGGGAAGGGATAAATTGAGAGTTCAAGATTTGCAGATACTAACTACTATATAAAAAACAGATAAACAACAAGTTTCTACTGTATAGTCTAAAGAACTATATTCAATATATTGTAGTAACCTATAGTGAAAAAGAATATGAAAAGGAATATATGTATGTGTATGTATGACTGAAACATTATGCTGTACACCAAACATTGACATAACATTGTAAACTGACTATACTTCAATTAAAAAAAAAGGTCTGGAGGCCAATGGCAGAGATGTATTCCACAGAGATATCAAGCAAGCAAGCAGGATGGGAACTGAAAACTAATTTTTGGAGTTAGCTACAAGATGGCTAGCAGTTTTACCAAAAAGAAAAAATAAATCAAAAACAAGAATAGCAGCAAAATGAGTAAAGAATAAAAAGGAAGAAAATTAAAGGTAAGTTATAACTACAAGAGTTTATATAATAACATGTAATTATGAAAACAGTGAAACTCAAAATTCTAGTTGAGGAGGAAAAGGGAAATAAAAGAGAAGAGTTGAGAAGGCTTCTATCTAAATATGGCTATAACAGCTAATATTCATATACAGTTGTCCCCAGGTATCTGTAGAGGATTGATTCCAAGGACCCCCCTATGGATACCAAAATCCATGGATGCTCAAGTCTCTTATATAAAATGGTGTAGTATTTGTATGTAACCTATGGATATCATCCCGTAAACTTTAAATCATCTCTAGAGTACTTGTAATACATAATACAATGTAATGCTAAGTAAGTGGTTGTTAATACAATGCAAACACTAGTAAATATTTGTCAGCACAAGTTCTGCTCTTTGGAACTTTCTGGATTTTTTTCCAAATATTTTTTCATCTGCAGTTGGTTGAATCCATGGCTGCGGAACCCACGGATATGGAGGGCCAACTGTACAGCTTGTATAACTCTGTATATTGAACTCATCAAAATATACTAAACCCTGACATATACTAATTTTTATAAATCTCACAACGACATGATGAGATAGACCCTGTCACCATCTGTTTTACAGACAGGAATACTAAGGCAGAGAGAGGTGACAAATAGTGCTGGCATAGGTCAAACCCAGGTAACCTGGGTTCAGAGACCGCATGCTTAACCACTGGCAGTACTTATTACACCAGCTGAGTCCTAAGAAGAGGCAGGGACACTTCCAATACCTTAATACATTCAGCTATGTAAAAACTGCTTTACATTTTTAAGGGAGATCTAGATATTTAGCATTGTTTTATTGCTTAGATTTCTTGTACAAGAATTTAGGTTAGTCAATGCATGTTGTATTTGTGCCTAATTTCTAAGATAAATGGTACACAATCTTTGTTCAACACAGAAAAGTTTTTTTTTCCTAAAGGACATAATCGCTGTTTAAAGTTCTTGATAGTCGGAGAGTTCTTATCTTGCAAGGGCTGGTTGAAAATTCCTTCCTAAATCTAGGCAGAATTACAAGATGCTGACATTAAGTGACATAAAAGCATACTAGATAGGAAGAAAATGTATACGAATCAATGATTAAGTAACCATAAAGTCAGGTAACAGGGTATTTTAACTTGTCTTCTTAGCAGTTTGAACTGGTGATTCATGATCTTTTTCAAAAACGATCCTGATTTATTTTAGTACTTTCAGTAGCGTCATTTATTCTGTATACAATATGGCTATACTCAGTCTATTTTCTTTTATGTTTGCATTTACCAAAGGGACAGCCAAATGTTTAAGATTAACTGTATTTAACTGATTCAGATAAAATAAATGCCCTTGATGTTTATAAAAAGAAAATATGCTTACATTATGAGAGTTTGTCATGTGTATAGCCATAGTATTAATTATACTTTATCTTTTTGCAATGCTAATAGGTTGTACTAGTTGCTTACTTCCTAGATATCAAAAAGAATATTTCTTTTTGGAAATATCACTAATACCATGAGATGTTCTCTCATGAAGTCTTTGTGAGTGTTACTGTAATATTTATTTACACAGATATTTAAAACCAAAGAGTTCTTTGTTTCTTAGTAATTCTTTAAATAATTATCTGAAAATAATTATTTCTGATTTCAGAAATGTTACCATTAACATCATGAAGTGTTTGTACATAATCAATACAAATATTACTAAAATTTTGCAAGATGTTATCAAACAAAACAAAGATATTCTCTGGCTCTCATTAATTCATTAAAAAGTCTGTTTAATAAATATGAGTAATACACTAAGAGGGGATCCTTGTGATAAAAGAGGAGTTTCCAGAGGAAAGCCTGATATCTGGATAAGTATTGAACTTTAGTACTATGTCTACAGAATATTAGTAATAATTATGCAGGAAAAATAATATTATGAAAATATATGAATTTACTGTTTTTATACAATTTATTAAAATTTTCCTAAATCTAAAAACAAACACAGGGTAGAATTCTCTATTCTTGTCAAAAGACATACAAATTTATTTTCCATTAATTTATAATATAAAAATGTACTTCAATTAAATGGACTCTTCTGTGGTAATTCAATATATATATGTCCAATATTATTTTTTTGAGATTCATTAATGTTAAAGTCCAACTCTGACCAATGCTACGTCTGCAGATCCCTCCCTTTTAAAGCTACTGGATGTCAAAACACATCACACCAAATCTAGTAATTACAATTCAAAGGCTTATTACTCACTCAGACATGTGCAAAGCAGGGGATGTCTTTGGGGGAGGGATGGGTATCACCTTGGGGAGGATTTTCATGTCTAGAGGGAAAGAGAGAGGGAGAAGAAGAGGAAGAGGTAAAGCCTGGTCTCAGGAGCCATTTCTGGTGGCCCATCTCTGTGGGTGTGTTTGGTGGGGCGGTAGTTTGGGAAGAAAGCTCAGAGGAATCAGGGGGGTGGCCTTGTGTATGAGTAGAAGCAGAGTAGAAGTATGTAGGGCTGGTGTTTCTACCTTTGTCTGCCCAAGCCTATATGAACTATTCAACCAAATGTCATTTTGCTGTGAGTGACTTACTGCTTCCAAACTTATTTCTCCACAATTTAACTATCAGAAATATATTCACTGTATGATTCACAGAAAGTTAATAACTTGAAAATTGATAGTGCTTGTTAGTATGCCTGTTTATTGATTTTCTAATAATTCTAAGTTACCATATTATTTATATTATCAGCACATTTAATACTCTATTATAAAAACAAGTGATGTAGTGTAATTCATTGAAGAAAAATGCAAATGACCAATAAACATGAAGGAAGCGGTTAGCTTCATGTTAAGCTAAAGCAACATTCATCTAACTGGCAAGACTACAAATAATTTAAATACATCTTATCTTAGTAAGAGTGTGAAAAAAATCAACGATTCCATGACTTACTTATAAAGTCACAAGCTTTTGAAAAGTCAGCTTATGGCATAGCTTGAATTTCAAATGTACATACCTAGAGAAATCTATCTTTATCATCAGGTAAACATATGTATAAAGTAATGCTTACTCTAACATTATTTATGAGTGAAAAATAAACAGATAGGAGAGAAGAAGGGAAAAAAGCAAGGGATGGAGGGAGGAAAGGAAAAAGGGAGGGATGGAGGAGGAGGAGGAGGAGAAAAAGGGCAATTTGCATGACGTAGAAGAGTAACCATGGTATATCCATTTTGTGGAACACACTACAACTGTTAAAAAGAACAATGTAGATTGCACATAAAGACTGACTTAGAAGGTTTTGCAAAAGATATTAAGAAAAAAAAGAAGTTGGAACATCTGGAAAAATCAAGCTACCATGGTAAAAAACTGTCTCCAATTCAGAAATATTGTCTAGGCTAAATAAAGTAACAATCAAGAAAACCTACTGGTTAGCCAACTCAGTTAAACTTATTGGTTACATCTTTTTGCAGTGTTAACTGCAGACATATGATCTTTTAGTTTTAACATTTATAGAGCTTTTGCTGGTGTGTCATTACTCTGGTAGGCATTTTACATGGATTATCTCATTTAATCTCCTGTATAACTGCATGAGTTAGAACACTATTATGATCCCATGTAATATATAGGTAAATAGATTAAGTAAAAATTCCCGAGTAAAGTGTCTAATGTCATTCATCTTGTAAACATTTCCATGTAGCTTGACTACAGAGATGACTATACAAATCTTTAAATTAGCGTTGCCCTGTGTACCAGTCAGCCTATCTGTGTGTAGGAACTGGGCATAGCTTACGTATATATTCACACATACTCATCCATTCAAATAATAATAGTTATTATATACTACATATATAATATGTTGCACTTTTAAAAATTCTGAATTTCTAGAAGCAATAAAGCAGATTAAAATTAAATTTGACTACCACGATCATGTTGTTACTTAGAGATGGCAACAAGAAATGTTACATTCATCTTGTATTACCTAGGAAATCACTGTTATTTGGCAATGCCCTGTAAGGTGAGAAGAACTGAGACACAGAGGAGGGTAAGTGACTTGTCTGTAGTCACACAGTCACTGCCTAACACTAGGGTGACAACTCTCAAGTCTCAGATCTCTACTGAGTTCACCAGATCATGAACGTTTATACAGTGAAGTTCAGAAGTTAGAAATGCTTTAAAGTCCCTATTGAACAAACTATATTTTCCAACAGTTCTTTTCAAAGAACAATGCTAGAAACTTCAAACACCTCAGTGACTTGCTTTTTAGAAGAGTAAATCTGAAATGTCAGGTGTAGTGGATGAGAAGATTCTGCTGCAGTACCCTGGGGCTTGCCCTAGTTATTTTCAACTTGTCTAGACTGAGACGTTGTACTTCATAGTTGTGTCTGTTTTTCATTAGTTTTTAAAAGTGTATCCATGTATAGATCTTTTTATCTAAATTCTACAAATCTGATTAGGTTTTTCTAAAATGTAAATGAATTTTATCTGCACAAATTATTGTAACTGTATTCACTGGGGTCCAATTAGAAAAACAGAAACCATGCTAGATATTTCAACAGAGGGAATTTAACAAAGGGAGTTGTTTATACGGGTGTTGGGTGTTGTAACGCTGAAATAGATGAAAAGAAATATTAAGGTATTCCACTGGTAGGTGCTACCAAAGCAGCTATCATCCCTACATCAAAGAGACAGAAAATTGGGGGATATCAGAACGAAGAAGCCTGGCTGCTGCTCTCTCAGTGGTTTGGAGGAGGGTCTCTGAAAGGGTGTGATGAGGCTGGTCCGGAAATGCCTACAGAAGTTAGAGGTTGAGACCAACTGCTGCTGTGGAGACAAAGAACAAGTACCAGGCGAGCGATGCCTGGAACACCAAGCAAATAGGAAGGCTAACTTCCCTTCTTCCAATCTCTCTCTATTGCCTCTAGTTGGTAGACTCTGTTAGGAAGCCATCTGGCAAAAGCAAAATATTCTGCTGGGACTCAGCCCTAGCATGACAAATCTAACTATAACATAGTGGAATTCCATTTGAGAGACCAACATTTAATAGCCTATTTCCCTTAACAAAAGTTTATGTTTCTTGGGTTTTGGTGTGTGTGGGGGTGAGGTGGTGATGAGGAGGACACGTGCATGTATGCAGGTTTTCTGAAGCTTTGGTTTATACTTGAACAGTACACAATACTTAGTAACTGCGTTGCTGACTCTTACTTGAAGCCTTTCATGCTTCACCGGAACGCTTAAATAACGATTTACTAATGTTGCTACCAAGTGATGGGGATGTATAACATAGTGAAAAGTGTTTTAGCTTTGGAAGAGCACCCCCAAGCCTAAATTTCAGTTCTGCCACTCGTGTGTGAACTGAGTAATTTAGGGAAAATTAGTTACCCAGTCGGAACCTCTTTTCATCTCTTTAAAATCAAGATAATATCTGTCTTTAAGTTGTTACAAAGATTAAGGATATCATATCATCTAATCTAGCCAATGCCTATTATATAGTAGTGCTAAATATAATATTATTACTGTAGATACTGGGAACTTCTGTTTGAATAATCTTATTTTGTTCCCATAAAATCTCAGTAGAAAAGAGGAAATCAAAGCTCTACTGAATGCTTACTGTGCACAGCACACTGACTAAAGACTTAGAGAGACAATCTCTTTTATAGCCATGAGACATATATATTGTCTTAGTTTTCCAAATGAGAGGAATTAATTTTAGACTGATGAAGTGATGGGTCAATTCTGCAGAGTTAGCATTCAAAGCCACTGTGTTTTTGTTGTTATTGTTGTCATTGTGTTTTTGCTTGTTTTCTGGTTATTTTTACCATAGGTCTAGAAATACTACACACACAGGTTTAATTCTTAAGAGTTTAGCTAAAATACTTAGTGCACGATAATCATATTTACTTTCTTATTCTGAATCAGGAACATACATTATTTGGTTTGTTTTTCTTGCCACTGTAGCCAGTATTTACCTTCTTTCTTGGTAGTTCTGCTATATTACTTCATTGGCCACCTCCTCATTATTTACTGAAAAAGAAAATAGCCACTCCAATTACTGATAACGTTTTGCTTGAGTACTTTTAGGAGTATTTGTATTGTTCCTCCCAAAGGCTTAAAATACAGAAAAACAAGCATCAAATAGCAATGGGTTTCAGAGAAGTTGTATACAGCTCTCAATCTTACTACATTTTAGCATTTACTCTATACTTCTAATAAATAAAATACTTCTCTTGGATTCTCTTCCTACTTCACAAATGGTTTTATTTTCCTTGTCCATATCTTGGATATATATTTTTATAGACTATGGATAAACTAAAGATGTGGTAACTTTAAATCAATATTTTTAAACACTTCAGAGTTTAGTGTTTGGATTTATGATTTAAATTGTGGTAAATATACATTTTAAATGTATATACACATTGTTCAGAATAGTTTAGATTTTCTTCTTTTAATGCAGTATGTGGCTATAGAGTTTATAATTGAATAAGAAAATATATTAGATAACAGGAAATGTTATCTAATCAATTTACTTATCAATGTGGAAGAGTGTAGATAATCACAGATAGAAGTCAGCTTAAGACAAATAATGAATAGCAAAAGGCCTTCAAATATTGCTGCTTTATGAAGAAATTTAAATGATCATACAGCTTCCTGAGTAGTGATGATGCCAAAAAGACTGTGAATATTCACAAGTAAATTTATTATCAAGAAAGTTAACTGCATCTGAAATTGCTGTTTTGCAGACCAAAATTTTTGCTATTCCATAGAGAATTAGCCATAAAAATGAAACATTAATATATGGTAAGTAGAGGTTCATGATTTTTTATTACAAGCAATTTTCACTTCACCACACTAAAAAGATCATCTGTGTAGTCTAGTCTTGACTTACAAGTTTAAAGAAAGTTAGTTGTGCCATCTAAAATTTTAGCATTTTTTCCTCCATTGATTGGTGGGCTTTTCATGTACTCAGTGACCTTCTCCTTGCCAGACTACACTCACTGCATTCATCATTCAAACAAAAGGATTAATGTTCTTGGACAAAAATATTAATCTTAGTTCAAATAATTGTGCTTCAAACCCACTACCTTCAAATCCGCATAGGGTAACAGCCACAGGAACAAGACTGGCAATTTCTTCCATCAATTCAACTCCTCTAGTAGCTCAAGGAATGAAAATGCTTCAATCTTATATTGAATACTGACTCCATTTTAAAATTTAACATTCAAGACATGCCACCTTCTTTGCTACCACTGTCATCCAGCCCAGCAAAATCTCTTCCTGGATCCTGTAATAACATCCTAATTGGTGTCCCTTCTTCCATGCTGGCCACAGAACTATTAGCTACCAAGCTGTCAAAGTGATCTTAATATCTTAGCATGAATTACTTTCTATAGCTTTTAGAAGCATAAGGCAAAAAAATATCTATTTGGAAAGAATAGACTTCGGTGATTATCATGTGTCATTGTAGGTTCATCACTTGTAACAAAAGGATCACTATGGCGAGGGATGTTATAAGAGGGGCAGGTGCACATGCGTGGGAGCAGGGGGCATATGAGCCATGGCTGTACATTCCTCTCAATTTTGCTGTGAATTTAAGACTGTTCTAAAATTTTTTACACCTTTTCTTGACAGAATGAAGTTACCTATATATTGATTTCCCCATTAAATTCTCAAATAATTTGTTCACTTTGTAATCTCAGAAAAGAGTGTAATATTCCTTAAGAACCTAAGACTAACTGTGGCAAAGAATTCATCAGTATAAATCCTACATTGCATTTTCCTCTTCTGTCCTCTCTCTTAAAATTGAAATAAGAGCGGTGCTTTGCTTCTTTAAGTATAACTTTATACAATCTCAAAAGGGTATTCATGCAAGAGAGAAAATTCCTCTCCCATTTTGACTCATGCCTGGAGCATGAACAGTGAAACCTTATTCCTCACCACATACCTTCTAATGATACTTCAAAGACTTACAAAGCACCCCAGAGGCTGTTCAGAAGTGCCCATCCTTCCCTGATGAAGTCTGGCTAACAGAACGGTGGCTTCAATCACTTTGGAATGAGAAATAGGTACTTTCTTTGAGATATTTTGCATTACATACATTGATTATCCAAAAGCAAATAGTAGCTTAAAAATTTTTTTACGTGTAATTGAAAAAAAAAGGGAAAACCATATTTGTTTTTGCAATATAATCCCAAATATCTTAAAATCACCATCCTTTTCTTTCCATAAAGGAAAACAAATAATTTTGGACAAAGTTCTGAAAAAATACCATTCTTTTACATTTCAATCACAGTTACCACATGTTATAATCCCAAATATCTATCAAAGTAAGCATTTTCATTTTTGCTAGCCATCAATTATAACATATTCTAGGTACATTAACTCAAAGTTATACAAAATGCATATTTAAGGACATCGATTGGATCAAGATGGTGGAATAGAAGGAAGTGGAGCCTACCTCCTCCTACAAGTGCATCAAAAATACATCTACGTAAGTCATGAAATGTTTATACCAGACTCCAGTTTCTAGGGGCTATAATGCAAATTGCTTTTAGAAAATAAAATTTTTTCAATGATCAAAAAAAAAAAAAAAAAAAGAAAACTACATGTGGAACACTTCTCACAGAATACCTGCTGAATGCTGACAGAGTATCTTGTAAAATCAAAATAGCAAGAAAAATCAACATATAACCAGGTAGGACAAAAAGGGGGGAAAAAAAAAGGAACTGGGATGGGACCTGTGCCCCTGGGAGGGAGATGTGGAAAAGGAAATATTCCTTCACCTGGGAAGTTCTCCACCTGCAGGGAGATCAGCCGGGACAGAAAGGGAGACTCAGGCTCAGAGAAGAGTGTAGGAGCTGGCCTGCAGCAGGCAGAACAGAGAGAGACCAGCACAGGGGGTTTGTGCCACCTTCCTAAACTCCCCAGCCCCAGACGCATGTCTGCAGGCGCACGCAGCGGCGGGGTGCTGGAACTCTGGCTTCAGAGGGTAGATCTGCGAGGAGGACTGGGGTTGGTTGTGCGGAGACACCCCGAAGGAGCCCAGGTCTACCACTGAAGCCCCATTGTTAACCTACCCAGAAGAAAGGGGCAGGCCCGCTGCAGCGGACTTGTTCTCCGTGCGCTCACAGCGGGCGTGGCTCCACCTCTATAGCTCTGGGAGAGTGCAAGCACCTGTGGGCTGCCCACACGCAGAGGTGGGGCTAAAATCTGAACCATTCCAGTGACTGCGATCCACGAATTTATTCAACTTTGTAAACTCGGTGCCTCTGGGACATCTGAGTGGATTATTGGTGCTCCCATAGCTGGGGCAGGTCCAGCAATAGCACATGTGGAGGCTTGGTTGGGGTCTGGGCTGATTCAGTAGCTTCTATGACAGGTCCGGGTGCCTGACCTCAACAGTTCTGCACCAACAAATATGCAAAGCACCTGAGGGAAATCTGGGCCAGTTGCCTGCATTCCCATGGGTGAGGTGGGTCTGAGGGTGGTGCCAACAAGAGCATACTTTGTGTGCCTACAAAACAGGTGACAGGTGCCACCACAGAGAGCACTTCTTGGTGGACAGTTCCTGCGGAGGTATACCTAGTGTCTCCTCTCCTGGCAGAAGTACTCCAATCCAGCATACCTGACACTACAGTTAAGAAATGGATCTAAGGGCTTCTATGCCAACAACTGGGGAGCAGACCCCACCCTCAAAAAGTCCTTAACAGCCATGGAGCAAAAAGGAGACCCTGTTCAACTTCCAGCGCATGCTCCCAAACTCGTTCTATGAAGCTACCATCACCCTAACATGAAAACCAGAAAAATACAATACCAAAAAAGAAAATTACAGGTCAATATCTTTCATGAATATAAATGCAAAAATTCTCAACAAAATATTACCAAACTGAATGCAACAACACATAAAAAAGATTGCACACCACAATCAAGCTGCATTGATCCCAGCATCACAAGGATGGTTTAACATAAGTAAATCAATCAATATGATACACCACATGAAAAGACAAGACAAAAACCACACAATCATCTCAATAAATGCAGAAAAAGCATTTGATAAAATTCAACATCCATTTATGATAAAAACTCTGATTACCAAAGTGGGTACAGAGAGAACATACCACAACATAATAAGCGTTATTTATGACAAACCCACAGCCAACATAATACTCAATGATGAAAAGCTGAAAGCTTTCTTGCTAAAATCTGGAACAAGACAAGGATGCCCACTCTCACCACTTATATTAAACATAGTATTAGAAATCCTAGCCAAAGAGATTTACAAAAAGAAAAATAAATAAAAGGTGTGCAAAAGAAAAATAAATAAAAGACGTGCAAAAGAAAAATAAATAAAAGGCATCCTAATACACCAGGAAAGGAAGAAGAAAACTGTCACTATTTGCAGATGACATGATACTACGTATAGAAAACCTTAAGCACTCCACACAAAAACTTCCAGAGCTGATAAACAAATTCAGCAAGGTAGCAGGATACAAGATTAACTTACAGAACTCTGTTGCATTTCTTCACACTAACAATGAAATGTCAGAAAAAGAAAGTCAAAAAAACAAAGAAAGAAATCCCTTTTAAATCACATAAAAAATACTTAGGAATAAACCTGACCAAACTGATGAAAGACTTATACGCTGAGAACTATAAAACATTGATGCATTTATGATGGTTGTGTGAAGAAAGCCCGAATGAGCCCAGGTCTGCCATTGAAGCCCCATTGTTAACCTACCCAGAAGAAAGGGGCAGGCCCGCCATAGCAGCCTCGTTCTCCATGGACTGGAAGAATTGGATTGGAAGAATTAATACTGTTAAAATGGCCATAATATCCAAAGCAATCTACAGATTTAATGTGATCCCTATCAAATCATTGATGGTATTTTTCACAGAACTAGAACAAATATTCTTAAAATTTATATGGAATCACAAAAGACCCAAAGCTGCCAAAGCAATACTGAAGAAAAGGAACAAAACTGGAGGCATAATCCTCCCAGATCTTAGACAATACTATAAAGCTACAGTAATCAAAAGAGCATGGCACTAAAACAGACATATGGATCAATGGAATAGACTAGAGAGCCCAGAGGTAAACCCACACCCCTATGGTCAATTAATCTTCAACAAAGGAGGCAAGAATATGCAGTGGAGAAGCCAGTCTCTTCAGCAAGTGGTGTTGGGAAAGCTGGACAGCAGCGTGTAAATCAGTGAAATTAGAACACTCCCTCACACCATACACAAAAATAGACTCAAAATGACTTAAAAACCTAACTATAAGACATAACATCATAAAACTCCTAGAAGTGAACAGAGGCAAAACATTTTCTGATATAAATCTTAGCAGTTTTCTTATGTCAGTCTCCCAAGGCAAAAGAAATGAGAGCAAAAATAAATGGGACCTAATCAAACTTATAACCTTTTGCACCGAACAATAAACAAAATGAAAAGACAACCTACAGAAAGGGAGAAAATATTTGCAAACAGTGAGACCTACAAGGGATTAACTTCAAAAATATATAAACAGTTCATACAACTCAATAACAAAACAAACAAACCCAATCAAAAAAATGGGCAGAAGACCTAAATAAACATTTCCCCAATGAAGACATACAGATGGCCAATAGGGACATGAAAAGATTCTCAACATCACTAAATTATTAGAGAAATGTAAATCAAATCTATAATGAGGTACCACCTCACACAGGTCAGAATAGCCATCATTAAAATGCTACAAATAACAAATGCTGGAGAGGGTATGGAGAAAAGGAAACCCTCCTACACTGTCATTGGGAATGTAAATTGATGCAGCCAACATGGAGAACAGTATAGAGGCTCCTTAAAACACTAAAAACAGATTTAACATATGATCCAGCAATCCCACTCCTGGCATATATCTGGAGGAAACTTTAATTCGAAAAGATGCATGCACACCGATGTTCATAGCAGCACTATTTACAATAGTCAAGACATGGAAGCAACTTAAATGTCCATTGACAGATGACTGGACAAAGAAGCTGTGGTATATATATATATGATGGAATATTACTCAGTCATAAAAAGAATCTAATAATGCCATTTGCAGATGGACCTAGAGATTATCCTACTAAGTGAGGTAAGTCAGAAGGAGAAAGATAAATACCATATGATATCACTTACATGTGGAACCTCAAATATGATACAAATGAACTTTTTTATTAAACAAAGACAGACTCATAGACACAGAAATCAAACTTACTGTTACCAAAGGGAAAAAGGGTTGGGGAGGGATAAATTAGGAGTTTGGGATTAGCAGGCATAATCTACTATACATAAAACAGATAAACAACAAGGTCCTGCTGTACAGTACTGGGAACTACTTTCAATATCCTGTAATAAACCATACTAGAAAAGAATCTTTAAAAGAATATATATATATAATATACATATATATATATATAATATACATATATATATATATATATATAGCTTTATAATGGAATCACTTTTCTGTACACCTGAAACTGACACAACATTGTAAATCAACTATACTTCAACTAAAAAAAAAGAAAAAATGAAACATAATTATGACACCTAACTATGACATTCAAAGGACAGAATGGCACTTTTATAACAACTGAATTCATAGTTAAGAAACAATTGAACAACAACATAAAATAAGAATCAAATAGAATATATCCCTGAGCATGGCAAAACTTTTATATCAAAAGTATTATTAAAATTGTGTCAACTTTTCGTAACTACATTCAAGAGCTCTTAACGTTAAATCTCTTTCCCCCTGATCTAAAATCATCGATCTAGTAAGTTTCCTGGAATAATCAAAGGAGGCCTGACACTGTGGTCAGGTACATGTAAATCAGCTATGTTAGATGTTTATGACTGACTGTGTTTTGATGTGACCAGGAATGGGAGGAGTCTGCAGGAGAAAGCAGACACAACATATTCAGCAGGCTGTCTGCCACAAGGAGGATTTTTTTTTCCTTCTAGTTTAATTATTATCATTTTCTCTTGTAAATTTCCAACATTTTTTAAAATTTAATAATATTTTCCCAGCTTTACAGAGGTATGACTGACAGATGAAAATTGTACATATTAAAAGTTTACAATATGATAGTTTGATATATGTATTCTTTCTGAGACAATCACCACAATCAAGCTAAGTAAAATATCTGTCACAAAGTCATACTCTTTTGATAGTTAAAGCTCATGTTTCATTCCTTCACAATTATTTTACAGGTAAAGGTGAAGTTTCAGTAGGTGGAGAAATCTATCCAGTGAAATATTTTGGAATCATTAGGAGAATGGGCTAGAGAGAAAAAATAAATTGCATTGAAAAGTTTAATTTACTTTCAGCTTTTATTCAAAATGCTGTTGATCCTATCTATGTATTTTATTGGTAGTTTTTTTTTTAAACAATTCAGTGATTGCTACTTAGTGTGGCAGGTGTTAAAATTTATAATCTATTTCTATATAATTCTTCAAACAAAGAAAGACTAATACATATTTCTTTCCACATGAATATTTAACTTTTGTTATCAATAGCAAATAAATTAACATGCCTATTCTTAAAGTTAGTAAGAATGTAAATCATATAAAAATTTTTAAGTGCCAAAGTATGTCAGAAAACTTATTCTGCAGTATTCCTCATTAATTTATACACACACACACAAACACACACACACAAACATACCACACTTGCACAAAGGAGGGAAAGGGGTAGCTAGTCCAAGTAAACTTGTGATAGAGACAGATCACTGCTTAAAAAAAAAGTACATTACCTTGCTCAGCTGAAATACAAAATAAAACAAAAGAGATAAGTACTCCATGACTGTGGGCACCTATAAATTAAAAATTAGACAGTAAAGTTTTAATGTTTACAAATTTACTTAAAACAAGTGTTGTTTTCCTTGAATGTAAGCAAAGAAACAAAAACGAGTGATGCTTGTCTTTAAATTTGAAAGCAGTAGAGCAGAAATGAAGAGGAAATACATTGTTCAAATGATTCATAATTAAAAACAGCTGTTGAATTAATTCTGTATTCTATTTAGCATCTATATATCTTTGGTAAAATAATAAACATTTTTAAATAGGAAGGAAGAAAAATTCTCTCTAAAAAAGAGGCAAGTTTTGCTGAGCTGGTCATCAATATTTTTCATTTCTATGATTTCCATTTTCACTGAGTAACAGTTTTTAGGAACTTTTCCCCTCAATCTTTGTGCATATAAACAATGGTTCTAGTAATTTAGAAAAGTTTAAAAGAGAAAGTTTGTGGTAGTAAATAAGCATAATCTTTTGAACTGTAATGGAAAAAAATAGTTTTTACTTTCAAATGCCTTTGCCTTCCATGCAATTGTTGTAAGTTAAATGAATACAGATTTGCAAAATTGTGTTTCATGGTTAATAATTTCTTAATACTCATAATGCAAGCTATTTTCTAATTTTACTACATCAGCACACATGAAAAATTATACTTAAAAATCCTAATTTAGTGGAGAAAGATTCTTAAGTGGTTTATGTATAAAAATATGCATAATTAACAGACTGAAATTCTGTACAAATCACTAAATATCCCACTAAGTATGAGATTTTTAAACATATTTGTACAATCTGTCATCTACCTTTCTCTCTAAAATATGTGAAAATGAATTAGTGTTAAGATTTTTTAATACTCCATCAACTCTTTAGATCAATAAAACTGTTCTGGAAAAGTATAGAATTCTTTAAAAAAAATAACCAATTACTTGAGAAGAATTTGTTATAGAATAAAACCTAAATTCAGATTACTGTGAACAGCATGCTTACATCACAAAAACAGCATGGCTTTTCCTGGTTCCATTAAATCCTAAAACACTCTAGTCTACATTTTTAAAACAAATGAGTGTAAAGATGTATTTTTACAGCAAAACTTAGCCAAAGGGACTTGAATTTTTTTCATAATTGAGAAACATTTTAACTAAAGCTTACATGTAGGAAAAGTGAGAGAGGCGGGTAGAATATAATGAGTTGATCAGCTATTAGGTAATCAAACATTGCTTTTCCGATCAAGCTAATTTTGGTCCTGTAACTGTGACTTAAGAACTTGATGTGAACAAAAAGCTAAGTTTTCATAGTGACAGCAGTTGTGGGCAATCATTTAAGCTAAGTCATTGGGTTGCTAATTATTGCTCATGTTTTCTGGGCATTTGCTTAATTATGAAATATGTCAAGAACATTTGAAATCTCATGTATTTCATTGCAAAAGAAATGGCAGCAATGGGAAGTGTTGCAAAAAAAAAAAAAAGAAAAAATACATAATCTTATGGAAGGAGAAGAGATTTAAAAAATAAAGATGACCAAAAAGGAAAATATCATATATTCATATGAATTGAAATATTTGGATATTGGACAGTAACAAAAATTCTGAAAGACAAAGAACAGAATCTGCATCATGAAAAGTGCTGGTCCAATGCAATATTAAGCAGACCCTCTGCAAACATGGAAGAAAAGTAATTAATCAAATGTAAAATCTTTCTAGTGTGTGTTTAGAAGCTCAGATCAATGTAGTTACCCATCAGACAAACGTTAATGCAGGAAAAGGCTAGGATTTGTTCTATTTAAGGGCCAAGTATGTTAAAAGTCTACACATCTTTATTTACATGAACTGAAATTGGAAAGATTTCTTTCCCTCCTCGAAGATCAGATTTCAGGGCTATTCACAAGGACATTATTTTTCCTACTTAACTGGATAGTAAAGGCTGCCAAAAGGAAAGTTGGGAGGAGAAAGAAACTTGTTAAAAGGAAAACCATGAATCAGTATGAATAACTACTATGCAAATTTGCTTGAAAAATAGGGACAATCAAGAGTGAACGCCTGAACAGTGTTCTGCCAGTCTGGCACTGAAAGAAAGGAGACTCTCAGAAGACAGCAAAGGGGATTTCTATCCCAGAGGCAGATCTCTACTGCCTGTGCCGGCTCTGGCAGATTTCAGGGCATTAATTTCTGTGGTTCTATTTCTGAACCCTGCGTTCCCCTGCTCTTCAATTTTGTTCTCCTTCATGGGAATGGAAAATGAAGGAATAGTACCACAAAATACCCGAAGATTCTAAACATGCTGTGGTAGCTGTTCTGTTTTCTCCAATTTGTTAAAGACAAATAAAAGGAAAAACACCTACTTTGTTTTAGAATTGTTGATGAAATGTTAATGCTGATTAGTGTGTCACAAGGAGACTGTATTTTTAACTAATCACGTGTGCTGCTTAATTTCTGACGGGAGAACTTGAAGGGAGCCAAGTAATTAATGGGTCTTGGAAATGTTTAATTAAAATTTTAATCAACATAAAAGTGCATAAAAACACAATTATTTTAGTCAAATATGATTCCACTGAAGTAAGTCTGCTATGGGAGGAAAGAACATGTAAAATAAATACACACACATTATTAGTTGATTTATAATATGTCACCTTCCCACATTCTCAAACTTGATTAGTAATAAATGAAAATTTTCTTTCCATTTCAAGCTATGAAAGCACATTGATATATATGAAGTATATTACCTTCTTCCTTTCAATCTGATTAAACTGTTCAGTACATGAAAATGCATAACCCAAGAGTTTATTTGCTATCTCACTATAGCAATAAATATACACATTATAAATTTCATTGTTTTATTAGGGTATAATGTAAATCAATGTAACCAACAAAGAATAGATAGAAAGAAATAATAACCTGAGAACCCACCTTCAGAATACACCAACATTATTATTCTTCTTAGAGGTAGGAAAATAGACATTTTGATAAGCTACATGTACTTTCATTTGTGAACTGAAATAAACATACCACATTTGTTTCTCTATTGAGCGTGGGAGAGGAAGGAGCACACTGGATTTTACAAGAAGCAGCAGAATCTTGTTTTGGTTAATGGAACAGTGTCTGGTATCAGCCTGCCTGGCTTGTGTACTGGATTTAGCACTGTGACTTTTAGGCAAGTTATCTAAACTCAGTGTTCTCATCTGTCAAATGAAGAAAATATTATGCCTACATCACAGGGTCATTATTAGGATAGAATGGTTTAATTTATGAAAACAATATAGTAAGCATTCCATAATTTACATAATAAATAATGACATGTCCCTCCTATTTCTTCTTCTGTTAAAATAATTTCTATTTGATTTGAGAATTATTCTATTTATGTGAACTAATATTTGCTAATAATCATTTTTAAATATATATCCCAGCCAGATGAGGAGTTAAGAACTCATAATTTCAAATGTATGTTTTTTTCTACAATGCATTATTTAGTTTTTCTCTACAATGAAGAGTCTAATGGCCTAAAACAGTGGTTTTCTAAGCATAGATCAGCCCCTACCACATCAGAATTAGTAGGTATAATTATTAAAAATGTAGGTACTTTGACCTACACTATATCTACTACATCAGAGTCCTGGATGTTTTTGAAATGCCACTGTAACATACAAATGTATGCTTTTAAAATTCATTGTTAAGGAGAGTTGCTTAAGAACGAACTTCTTGAAGAAGGTTCCCACAGTGTGATAAAGGACTCTATGTACTTCCACTGTAATAAATTTTTTCACATTAAAATTTTTTATTTTCAGTTACTTTATCTTAAAATTTTGAAGCAATAAAGTTAATTTCATACTAAGAAACTTTAATGGCTCTTCAATGAACAAAAAGTTAACTACTTTTACTCTGGTTTTAGAGACCTCCAAAATCTTGCACCAACATCCCTTTCCAAACTAACAGTCCCACTGTTTCACATGCAGCCCAATCAAACTGGACCATCTGAAGTTCTTCCTTTGCATCCTTGAGGATAATAATTCTATGCTTTTACTCAATATATTCCACAGCCCAGCGTGTTCTTGTTGGTCTCAACATGTCTGAATTCTACCTACATTTCATGGCCTTATTCAAATAGTATTTCCTTCATGAAATAAAGGAGATTTTTTATTCTCTTATCTGGAAATAATTACTATTTCTTTTGAATGTCCACATTGATTCATTAATCTCCTTAATAGATCTACTTTTAATTTTGTCATAGTTACTTGTGTACATACATAATTTTTCACATTATACTCACTGAAGGCAGGAATTATGATTTATTTTTGTATGTTGAATATTGCCTAGAATAGTGGCTTTCTAATAGAAGATATGAAAATGATTATAGACTAAATGTATTAATAGAAATAAGGTTAACATAAATATCTATACGTGAATGTGTTCAATCACTTATTTAATTAGCCATTCACTGATAAGATTTATTTATGCCCATTTTACTCCACTTAGGATATGAGATTAATATCACCATCAAATAATTATATATTATTTAACATATATTAATATATTCATTAATATAAATTTGAATATGAATTTATTCTTCTAAACATCCCCCAATTTTTTTCTTTCATTAATTTTAAGTGCCTAAGCCATACAATGAAAACGCATGTGAATGTTCACATCTCATTTTTCAAGATACCAGGAATCAGTTACATTTTTACATTTTAAAGCCTGCAAACAAGGTGGGCAAGGAGCATAATCAGAAATATGAATTATCGTAGTTCTTAACCTCTGGAGATTAAACAGGGGCCAACTATGTCCCATGCACATCCAAGGAATAAAATAATCATATTCAACACTTGGTTTAACTGCTAATTCAAATAGACTCTAGAAACAAATTAAGAGAAATAATACATTTTACCAGTGGTCTTCAATTCAAATTTTCTGCTCTAACCTTGGCAAATTACCATATCACATCATTACAATTAAAGCTAAAGGAAAAGCAAAACAGCAATTTAAAAAATTAAGCCTGATTTTATGGAAAACTAGTTTTCCAACCTTCCTTGATTGTGATAGATCACAAATCACTGCTCTCTGGTGATCTGCATATTTCTTATATTTATAAATATTTCCATTTCACCAATGCACAATGGAAATATGAAAGATTACCTCTAGATAAGGTTTGCCCTTCTAATATGGTATCAAGTCAGTGGTCTTAACTAGTCATGTACGGGAGATTTACTTACAACGCATGATTACCTACAAATCCTTTTGTAACTTCTCACATGCAGGATATTACAAAAGGAAAATACATAGCATAGTAATGTATATAGTTTATTAAAGTTATTTACCACTAAAAATTTTTCCCAACATAGGAAAAATAAAATAACCCCCCAAATTTATCTGCTTATGCATTTTCAGTCTGTCTTTTGTTAGAACAGGGATGAAACAAACACTAAAGACACTACAACCAATACTGAGGACTCTGTAATTTTTATGAAGGAAATCTAAGGAAGAAGTATTTCAAAATCAGCAAAATCAAAGAATAATCAATTAAAAATGTATTTACTGATTCTAAAATATTCTGTTACCCAATCCAACATAACCCACTTGGTTGGCTAAAAAAAGGGCTTTGTATCCAGAGCTAATGTTTTGAATAGAAAACCTTACCCAAATCATATTTTGAAAAAATCTACCCTCTGTATGGAATTATATTTGAAATTCAGCCTGGGAAGTTTAAAAAGAATCTATTTTTGACCTTTTCCGTTCTATTATTTGCTGTAATGTTAATGCCTTGAAAATAAATAAATATGCTATAATTTTTAAACTAACATATACACAAATATGTATAATGATTCTGATGATAAAACATATTTAGGAAAATTAAAAATATATGGGTACAGAATTATGTTCATCTATGTAGAATTTAGTCTTAAATTTCAAATGCATATTTTATAATACACTTACATTTCCAAATATGAACTTAACTATCTTACTGGAGATAGCCAGACATAATCTGAATCTCAGTTCCATCAATAACCACAATATTGAGTAATCCTTAGTTTCCGTGTGCCTCAGTTTTCTTAGCTTCAGGTGAAGATTCCGTTTGGGAGAATTAAATGAATATTGAATGTTAATTACTTAGCCTTGTGCCTGGAATATACTAAATAGCTGTTAGTTATAAATAATGACTTTAATCAAGGTCAACAGACATATAGATTAAATACACAATAAAAGTATATTTATATACTTTATACAATATGCAGGCATTTGAAATACAATATTACTTGCCAGCTTCAAAGATAGGTAGATATAAAGACTGGGAATATTCTTCTAAGTAGTTACAGTAACTTTTTCAAACATTTTGTATTAATTTGCTATCCACTAGTTAGTTCCTTAGTTACACTAAATGGAAGTTTCTCTCATCCTCTGTAATAATAATGGTGGATGTAGTTGTTCGTATGTGAATTGTGCATGCATGAGTGTGTGTGTGTTTGAGGTGAAAGAGGAGATGGAAAATTAGGTTATATCACAGAGCTTTTTATTATAAATAGTATTTTTAATGATTTTGTTCTCAAATTTCATATGTAACCATTTCACAAAAATTGTAATGTGAGAAATCATCAATTTGCTATCAGATGTCATATATTCTGTGTGTGATAAAATAGCCATAAACACTCGAAATAAACATAAACATTTACTATAAGTTTCTACATAATCACTATAATTTCATTTAAATTATAAATATTTCACAATGCTATACCACATTATTGAATTTCAACATTTTGAGAGTTATGTTCACCTATCAACAAAGCAACAATTATGTGCAAATCCACGCCAAGCCACCAGGACTAAATAAAGAAGCCCACAACTAGGATTGTTTGAGATGATGATTTTAAGTGGGGAATAAATTCAGTCACTATTTAACATTATATTTCTACTTTGCTATACAATTTTGTTGTTTTTGTCAGTATGTTTGTTAAATGTTTCTTTATGTTTGTTTTTACGTAGTTTATTCATAGGTATGCAAACTGTATCCTGTAAATCACAGATATTTACACAGAAAATATCACTGTGTTTATATCATTGTAAACCTAAATATGTAATATGGCCATTCTTTTAAAGGACTTCCAATTTGCACACATTACCAGATTTTTGATATTCAGGTTTACAGAACATATAGCAGATAAATTAATAGTGTTTCCTTGGCATTTTTTTTTTTGCTGTTTTTAAGAAGTATTGATTTTATTATATCCTTCAAACAAAAATTCAATTAAAATATATCACAAAAGAGCAGATTAATAGAGGAAACAGAAAAAAGTTTATCAAATGAACTAGTCTATAAAGCTATAAGTCATGACTTTCATAAAAGATATATGAACTTCGCAACCTCAGACACAAAATGACACATTTAATGAGTACAACAGAAATTCACTGACAGCTAATAAAATGGAGCATATTTAAAAACATGATGTATCCAGACAGCCAAGTTTCTTAAGCTTTTAAATATGGATATAAAATATTATGAAACATAAGAGGAACAAAATGAGAACAAAAGCCAATAAGGATATGTTACCACAAGTCAGGTCTATAGAGATTCAGTGACAGAATATAATTGATACTGAATAATTATGCAGTTAACCATGTAGAACATGCCAGGAGGAAAGAAGTATATGCACACTTAAGATGATGGACGGATTGTTAGACAGACCGATAGACAGATAAACAGCACAATCCATACGTTTCTAGGCATTTGTAAGTGCACCACAGATGTTGGCTATTTTATGAATTTCCAGTTGCTGTAAGGAAGGAGCCCCCCAGATTTGGTGACATAGATCAACAATGACTTACTATTTCTCACAATTCTAAGCATTGGCTGGGTGATTCTTCAGCTAGTCTTGACTGAATTTACTCATAGGGCTGTGTTCATCTCACGGAATGGCTGCGCACTAGGCTTGCCTCAGACAGCTCATTCCCAAGTCTAGGACTTCCTATGGGAGCTCTCCTCTCCAGGTGCTCTCTCATTCTTTCAAAGGCTACACCAGGCTTCCTGACAGTATGATGATCTCAGGGTTCCAAGAGGTATGAGAGGAAGCTACCGGTCTTTAGAGGCCTTGGCTAAAGATTTTACGCCTCACTTTAATACTCAGCGAAAGTCACAAGCCAGCCCAGATTGAAGAGTTGGAAAAACAGACTCCATCTCTTGATGGAAGGAGCT
The DNA here is from genome assembly GCF_048773025.1 of Camelus bactrianus. Taxonomy (NCBI): domain Eukaryota; kingdom Metazoa; phylum Chordata; class Mammalia; order Artiodactyla; family Camelidae; genus Camelus; species Camelus bactrianus. The sequence continues at coordinate 80,037,277 of NC_133540.1, forward strand.
TTAAATGCTTTTATACCCTATCATAGCTATCATTTTTATTCCAGGATCTGGAAACTTAAACAGAAATCTTTATGTCTGCATATAGAAAGAATGAAACAAACTCTTTAGCCAGGTCTCCAAAAATTTATGCTAATATATGCAGTCTTGAGAATATAAGATTATACTGAATAGTTGTTATCTATAAGAAAATAATACTTTTAATATTTTCCCAGGAGGTCAGTGTATAGCACACAGAGGTATCAGTCTATATTTTTATTGTTGAGGTTGTAACTAATGTTTAATCTAGTACGTGACACAAGCAGTCATATTATGAATGCAAACATACTCATATGATTTATATTTGCAGCTAAACTAAACAGTATTGGTAACAGTTTTTCTTTTTCAATGAGGCCAAGATCTCTCTGCCACTTACAATATATGTGCTCTCCTAGCATGCACATTGGTTCATTCTGTATCCCAGGAGGCTTTCTATTTGGAAAGTCACTCAGCACAATGGACTCTTTTCTTGGGCATTTAGTAGTAACACTCATAAGATGAAGCCTTATGAAATCTTTCTCTTATAATCTTATATTAGACATGAAATTCATGGTTTCAGTGATATCAGTGAAGTAAATCCTTTTATTTAAATAGGACTTTAGTTATTTAATATGTCACAGTCATGAGTTTGAAACAATTTTACCAAAGTTATGAGAAATATCACTGCTGCTAAAAAAGGATCTTTGAAGTATGCTTAGCATGCATGAGGTCCTGGTACCTCCATCAAAATAAATAAATACATAAACAAACAAACAAACAAACAAACAAACCTAATTACCTCCCCACCACCCCCACAAAAAATAATCTTTGAAATAATAGGAAGCTCTTTACATCAGTATTTGCACTATGAGAAAGGAAGAACACTAAAGAATCAACAAGGTTAAACGTGAAAAGCACTGGATAGGGATTCCAGACATCTATATTGCAGCATCAGACTGTCCAATGCTAAGTAGCCCTTGACAATTACTTCACATTCTACTGTCCTCATTTAAATATAAATCCATTCAGATGTTGTCAAAAGTCATCGTCCACAATGTAAATCATATACAAGTCTTTGTAAAATTTTTCTTTTGGCATTTAGTTATTTAGTTTGTACAAATATACTTCTCTTGGCAGGGGGAGGAATGTATTTGGGATTAATATTGATGCTTATGTGTACAGAGATCCTAAGAAAGAATAAAAAAGCCATGGTCACAACTCTTAAATGTAGACATCAAAGATGATTCAGCGAATTAGTGAAAAATGTTTCCTGACTCTTAAATTTAAAATGTATCCATAAATTTCTTTCTCACTAATTAAGGTTAAGCAAATGATTCATTACTCTATTTGTTTTCTTACACTAAAAATACCCAGATCCACTAAGACTATAACAATATGAAATATAATTTTATTTAGAGACTTCATAAGCTTTGCCTTTCACTTATTCTAAGAAAAACAAAATTGCAATTGCAGAGTATCATGGAACATATGAAAGAAACTCCAGACATATGCTAAGTAAAATAACAACTTTTTATAAATGTACAGAGTAGGAGTCCCAAAAATGTGTACTGGTTGGGACTCAATTTTGTTCATTTTAAATAATTAAGTTTCAAAACTCATCAGTCTTACCATATGTAGATTATTTTCTACATTTTTTTCCTATTCAGAACCAATTTAAAATGACTGACATGCCTAGAAATTTTTTTTAAAAAAGGGTGGGGGGAAGAAGATATGTGAAATCTGCCTCCAGGAACTGATAAAGCAACACAAAGGACAAGCTGGCACTCAATTAACCTAACCTAAATAGATAATAATTTACACAATCTTACAAAGAACTGAGAAACCAAAAACTGTGATAGTTTTACCTAACAATAATTTTGATGTAACAACTTATGAAATAATTAAATTGTATCAATGAATAATCTACAGATGATGAAGTACAACAGTATTTTTAGTATTTTAAGAAGAAATCAGGCAAGACTACTTAAAACATAGAAATTATGACCAAATGTGCATGTTGACAAAATTAGGATAATTCCATCTGGAAAGCAAAATTGCTTTTGGGCTCTTGAGGAGTCAAGAACTGGTATCAGTATTTAGAGGAGATCAGTTTTCTATTAATAAAATTACATTTTAAAAACTTCCTGATTTTGAAAATTAATAACATTTAAATTAATTATATTATTTATTTAATCATTTGCAAGCACTTATTATAAGTTAGAATCATCCAAGTCATTGAGAATTTAGTCACGAGTAAAACATGCATAATCTCTGCCCTCAAGGAGCTTATAGCATGGTGGGGAAATAAATAAGAAAGCAAAAACATACTTGTATGAGTCTGATAAATGTTCCGGAATACTGAAGTGAAGTACCTATCTCAGATTTGATGATTCAAAGAGAGCTTCTTGCAAGAAGTCACCTTAGCTGGGAAATAAAGATTGAGTAGGTGCTAACCAAACAAAAAGTGGAGGTAATGGGGGTCTGGGGGTGTCTCCCATGTGGGGCCCCATGCTAACAGACACTGTATGACATCTTTTAGTGTGAAATCTAAAAATGACTTGAGAATTAGGAATAGAAATAGTAACTACTTTGCTTGATAAAAACAATAAAGTATGGAGTTTTTTAAGACAAATATCTATTTGTAAAAAGATACCTTTCAAGAATTTTGGTCATTTATTCACTCACTCATTCTTCCAACAAATAATTATCAAGTTCTTTCTACTTGCAAGTGCATTTCTTGGCAAGAAATTGTAGTAAAGTTCCCGCATTTAATGGAACTTATATTCTCAGGGTGAGACAAAAATACATACAAACTAAGTGAGTTACACAGTGTTAGAAAGTGCTCTGTTCTGTGAGGGGGTGGGGAACCCGATAAATGAGATACAAAAGGCCAGGATGAGGGACATGTGTACATAGGCCAGTGCATGTGCACAAGCATAAACACAATTATAAACAGGAGGGTCAGGAAACACTTCTGAAAATATATTTAAGCAAAAGGCATTTATTATGTCAAGGCAGGGAGACAATGGAAATCTGGGGGAAGATGGTTTTAGGAAGAAGTAACAGCAAGTAGAAAAGACCTGAGACTGAAAAGTTCAATTATCAAGGAGGCAAGTGTACCTAGTAAAGTAAATGAGAAAGCATTGAGAGATGAGTTTAGTCAAAGAAGTGGAAAAGGTTCAGATCTTGTAGGTCAATGTTGTTTACTCTGAGTGAGATGAGGAGCAATGAGAAAGTATTGAGCAGGGAAGTGATATCATTTAACGTATTTTAAAGAGATTCCTGTGGCCACTACGTGGAAAGTAAATTGTGGTAGTCCAAAGGGTAAATAAAGGGATTCATTAGACTATTATAATAATTTAATTATGAAACAACAGTGGTTTGGATCAAAGTGTTAGCAAGGGAATGGGTGGGAAATAACTGAATTATAGATTCATTTAGGTACAGAAGAGTTAGGATTTAGTGATGGTTGGATGTCGGATGTGAGGAGGGGAAAGCATCATAAAGTTGACATTATGTCAACTCTTAAACATTACTTGGTAATATCTGATTGTAAACACACTCTTCATCTGGGTTGCTTCTTTTCCTTAAAATTTTATGAGCCAGCAGTCCTGTTACTAAAGTCAGATGCTTAAGATGAAGGCATCTTTACTTGAAGCCACCTCAGTGCATTTGAGCCTACTGCTGTCCACATGGATTTCCCACATCCTTCCTGCATCTGGGAAGAGAAGGAAGAAACGATACACACAAAATCGATAGCTCCTTTATCACCAATGGGACAAGCAAGATAGTTATTTAAAAAATACATAAAAGAGATGGCAATAAAGCTGAGTGAAATATGACACCCACCATTTGTTTCCAATAGACCACACCCATGACAAACCAAAGTACGAAGAAATTATTACTTTGTCTTCTACTCAGTGGGATAAGCAAGGGAAAGATGGTAGAAAGGCAGCCAATCAGAACAACATATATGAAGGTCAGAAAGTGAGACTTTGCATGCTTAGAGAATAAATTATGGTGATTACAGAGTCTTTTTGACTGGGCTGATCTTTTGCCTTGTTTCAGCCTGTAGAAATCAATGAATGTGATGATGTGTAATTTTTCTTGGAAACCTAACTTCAACAAAGAGATAAGCTGCAGCTTGAAAAATCACATGGAGAAAAGCCCAGTTATCCCAACCAAGGCCTTTCAAAATAAGCCAGTCTGCTGATCTTCAGATGTATGAGAGAGATCAACAGAGTCACTGTGGTATGCAAAATAATGGTCCTCCAAAGACAGCCATGTCCTAATCCCCAGAACCTCTGAATATGTCACATTACAAGGCAAAGGGAAATTAAAGTTGCAAAGGGAATTAAGGTTGCTCATCAGCAGATAAGGAGATTACCCTGGGTTATCTGGGAGTGTCCAATATAATCAGAAGGGTATATATACGTGAGGAGGGAGGCAGAAGAGGAAGTCAGGGTAAGGTAGTGCAAGAGGGACCTGAACTACCATTGCTGGGTTTGAAGTTGGAGGGAGGGGCTCACAAGCAGAAGAATGCAGGCATCCTTTCAAAGCTGGGAAGACAAGGAGATTAATTATTTCCTAGAGCCCCTTAAAGACAATATAGCCTTGCAGACATCTTGATTTTAGCCTAATGAGACCCTTGCTGGACTCTGATATGAATGATAATTATCAGAGATAATTGTGTTAAATAATAATAAATCCGTGTTGTTTAAGCCACTAACTTTGCTTTATTTGCTACAACAGGCATAGGAAACTAATACAGTCACTTATGCAATCTCCAGCTGACTATGGATGAGTAAAGCAAGCTGGGGCAAGATGAAATGCTTAGTAGATAGAGACTCTTGAGCAAAAATAAATGGCTATTGTTTAGAATACTGAGTTTTGGGGGTGGTTTGTTACATAGCACATAGCCAAGCATGCTTGTGTAATAAAATGTCATAACTTTATTTTTTTTAAGTGAGAAGAGACAAGGCTCTTGGGCAGAACTCTGAGGAATAAAAATGTACAAACTGATGGGAAGAATGCAAAAATTAACAAAATAAATGGCAACCATAGCCAAAGATTTTTTTTTAAAGGAGGGTTGAGTGTTCCTACAGCAAAAAGGTTTTACTCATGCAGGTGCTTGAAATAGTAACCACCTTTCACAAAACATTTATGAATCAAAAAAAAGAACAGTGCACAAGGGCAACAAAATAAGCTGAGTCCTACTCTTCAATCATCTATCCACCCTCTACTGTGCCACAGCTGCTGAGTTTTGATGGGACTGACTCTGCTTGTGAGTCCTTGCAGAGGACCATGAGGAGGTCCCTGGAAAAGCCCAGGGAGAATGAGCCAGCTGGTCCATTTCCAACCCCTCATCACAGTGATGGGCTCAGCAGTGTGCCTTCTCTCAATGTGGCCCTTGTGCTTGAGGCCTAGGACTTTCAGTTAATAAACGGAGGAAGAGAAGTTTTCTTTCCTTCTGGTATGATGAGCTATCCATATATAAGGTCTGGAATTGCTGTAGCTATTTTGCTACCATGGGAGAATTCCATCTTGTGTCAAAGCAGACCCAGAGGAGGGTCCAGCTCTGAAAATCTCAGAGAAATAAAGCCAGATCCATGATCAAACTATTCCTGAAACTTGTAACTTTCAGTGATAAAATATGTCCCCTGCATTGCTAAAAGCACATTCAAGTTAAATGTATGTTATGTGCAGCAGTTTGGCTGTTGCAGAGTCAAACAATTATGAATTTAAATCAGTAGGCTATTCAAATAAGTAATACTGTATAAAATAGGGATACAACTTACATACTTCAATGAGTTGGTGTGAGGAGTAAATAAGACAATGGATGACACCTCTGGTTGTTTATACTTTAGAAAATATTATGTAAAAAAATAACTCATGAATAGGAGAACTAAAACACCAAAGTCATGGCTAGATTAGATGAAATCTGAGATACCCTGAGTTTCTCAGAACAAAAGGCCAGGGTTGCATGAAAGTGAGGACCTTAACGGCTATTTAATAGCTACTTGGTAAAGAGGACCAGATTCAGGGACAAAATTCAAACTGTCTCTATTTCCAATTTCACCAAAAATATTTTAGATATTTTACTAAGAAACTTAGTTAACATATCTTTATAAAACTAGAACAACATGGAACATGGTGATATTTGCTATAATTATCATTATCATTATTGTCAGCATCTTTAAAATTAGTTTAAGAAATATTTAAATCAGAATTTAAAATGAATTCTGATTAAATATGAGATAACTATACACATTACTAAGACAAAAACAAATTAAAAAATTAAGAGAGGGTGGATTGCTGTTAAACCAGAGTCTAGCTGCACCATCCATGTGACTTTCTAAGAAAATAATAGTTGTTTTTCAAGACAGGATCCTTTTAAAAGTTCAAACAATTTTGAGCCCAAGAACCTCATCTCACGTGAAAGTAACAGAAGCCTGTGAGGGATGTTCTAAACACAATTGTAGACTACGCATTTTCTCTGCTGACTTGTAATAACCAAGTTTGTGAATACTATCTCTACTAAATGCCTCACAGTGACAGACAGTGTTATATTTTTTTTCTGTAAAGATAAAGTAATGGTAAGGCTAGAAATAACAGTAGTGGGTTTAAGAAAATAGAGGGAAAAAGTCAAGCTACGTGACATTCAGATCCCCTACCAATTACATAAGAGTGTGATTTCACAGTTTTAGGAGGCAAGCCACTATGTTTCCAGTCCTAATCCACAGAAAAATAGATGTAAATCCCATGATCAACTGAATGCTTAACCCCCTCTGAGAGTACGAATATTAGTATCATATTGGACAATGTTTAGAATTATTCCTTTATTCCTTGAATCCTTCGATCCTTACACATAAATTTTAATTGTCTAAACTGGACCAAAACAAAAACAGCCTTATCTACAGCTTCATTTCCACAGTTTCAGGTACCCCCAGTCAACTGTGGTTCAAAAATATTAATGGAAGATTCCAAAAATAAACAATTCATAAGCTTAAAATTGCCTGCTGTCCTGAGTAGTGTAATAAAAATCTCACACCAACAAGTTCCATCCTGCCTGGAATTCCCAACCATCGACATCCTCTGCTCCTTACACTGCAAAATCCACATCGTCATGGCTCAGTGATCCAGGATCACCAGCAGCAGATGATCCTTCTTCTGACCAATCATCAGAAGGTCAACAGCAGCCTAACACTATGTCACAATTCCAAGGTCATTCATTTTAGCTCATCAAGTAGGCATTTTACCATCTCACATCATCATCGTCACAAGAAGAAGGGTGTGTATGTTACGGTAAGATATTATGAGAGAGAGAAAGAGAGAGACCACATTCACATAACTTTTATTACAGTGTATTCTTATAATTGTTCTATTTTATTACTAGTTACTATTGTTAATCTTTTACCATGCTTAATTTATACATTAAAATTTATTAGAGGTATGTAAGTATAGGAAAAGAAACATCGTATATACATGTAGGGTTCCATACTATCCAAGGTTTCAGGCATCCACTGGGGGTCTTGGGATGTATCCCCTGCAGATAAGGAAGAAACTACTTCCTTAACCACTAACTACTACTACCACGCCCATCACTACCAATAATAACTTAAAAACACTACTAATTTACTCTTTAGAAACAAAGTTTTTTCCTGAAATAGAATTACTTCCTTCTATATCTATAGCATATCAAGGGTTAATTAAGTTTAAGTAACAATAAATGAAGCCTTATGAATATGAGTAGACTGTTAATGACAGAAATCATTATCTGAAAGGTTAATAATTTATAGAATACTGGAAGTTTTCACCTTCAAATGGCATTTACTGTTTCATTAGAAAAAAATAAAAATTGTTTCAAAATAGACAGACACCATCTAAATTCACATACTTTAAATACATGGATATACCAAAGCAGAGAAACTTCCCTGTTTGTAATAATACTGTATTTATATTTCATTCAGACCACGAGTCTAAGAAGAATCATTGCTTGAGTTGTAGTTCAAGCACTGGTTTGCAATACAGGTCATATCTTCAGGCCTTCTAGACTTGAAGATTCAATAAACTAGCCTCTCTTTTCTTACTAATGGAAGAAAATTTGTAAAAAGTGAGATCAAAAAGCCAGCACTTGAAGTATATTTTGTTTAGTGGAAAACATTTCACATCTTCAAAGAAACTCCTCAAGTTAGATGCTTGTTTTGACAAAGAAGATACTGGTGTCTTTGCACCAAGCCACAAAATATGTAATTTGCTCTGATGGTATTCCAATAATGTATTAAATGGATTGTCAAATATTAACAAAATTAGGTATAACAGAATAAATAAAAATGCTCCCAATAGTCAAACAGTAGTAGGATATTTTTTCCCACTTCATTTTGTGTTAATATGTCATTCTATAATAGGTCATTATCAGCAAAGATTGATTATGCTGGTATTGATGCTCACCAGACAAAGCATGACTATTTAAATACATGTGAGGGTAGTTACAAAATGGTTTATCATCTATTTTTAATAAATGCAACTGTATATTCTGACTAAGTGGATCTGGATGAATGCCTCTACAGACATGTACATGTGATAAAAGAAGCAAAACAGAGAAAAATAATGTGAAGTTAACAAGTCAATCCAAGTTGGGAGGGGATAGCTCAGTGGTAGAGAGCATGTTTAGCATGCGTGAGATCCTGGGTTCAATCCAGTACCTCCATTAAAAAATAAAATAGATAAACCTAATTACTCCCCCCCCTATACAACAAAATTTAAATAAAATAAAAATAAATAATTTTTTAAAAAGAAGTTAATCCAGATCATCTTTCAAAGCAGCTATTGCTGCTGAGTTTAATACCCAAACTGTCACTAATTCTTTTCTGTTTTACTTTATTAGAATTTATTCTTCTATTCTTTAATTTTTTAGTAGGAAAATAAAATCTTCTACAGTTGCAGTAGGATGGAGCATACCTTCAATCACTTTTGAATCTCTCAGAAGCTCAGTTACGTATAATGAATGCAGGAGGTGCTCAGTAAATACTTGGTGTTTGAATGAATGGCAGTCAATTTCAGGAAAATCACATGAAGAAGTCATTTCAACACACTGTGCAAAAAAAGTTGCAGTATTCTAAGTAAACTTGGTTTAGAACCTAATAGTGGACTCATGGGTAAGCTTGATTTAAATACGATTTTGCATCTGTGGTTTCACTATTATGCTACATCTAAAGAGCACACCAGGAAGATTTACATGATGCCAGGTCATTGGGAATCCTTACAGAAGCTTGTTCTCAAGGACTAGCAATAAAGAGCAACAGCACTTCAGAGTGAGGTTTCAAACAAACTGATGTTCTATGCATATCAGTTTACAATATGCATCTTTATACAAACAAGTTCAAAGCATACATGCCAAAGGGACAAATGATTGAATAGTTCAAAATGCTGAGATGCTCTGATTCTGAACTGAACCACCAGACTGTTTGATGGTTCATATTGGAAATGGATTTCTGACCATGTTTCTGTTAAATAGGGAATGAGTTTGAAACCAGAATTACACAAAAAAGCAGAGTTTAAAACTAGCTTCCAGGTGAGCAGTAGGCAGAATCGAGTACCCACAGTGGAGAGAAAGAAAACAGTATTAACAGAATCATTGCTGGTGTAAAAACAGGATGTCAGCAGGTATATTGTAAAGAGCTTTTGAGAAAAGCAACATCAAGTAAACCTGATTAAGGGTTGTCACCATTTTCCTAGAGATGAGGGACAAGAAACAAGTATCATAACCTCCTGCAAGTGTAATTTTTCTCAAAAATGTGGGCCAAACACACCCTGCAGCAGAATTACTGCCTGTGTTTGCGTATGGTAAAATACGCAGATTCTTGGGCCCTCCCTTGGGATCATAAATTCAGAGTGTGCAGTCCACGAGTAAGTAATTCATAAACACACTATAGATTGAAAATGCCATGCATTGCTCTCAAATAGCACAGTATTCATTATACAAAATTCTTCTGTGGAACGAGTGCAGTTCTCAGTGAATCCTTTTGTCAACATTAAAGTGTCTAAAGAAAGACAGATTAAGAAAGTAGGCAGGCTAGTAGGCAGCAGCATTAAATGATAATGTCTTATTTAAGGGTTCTGGAAAGTCTAAACCTAGGAATTACAGTTAGGGCTCTGTGTCTAGATCCTTAGTTTAAAAGAGAGGGGGCACCAAGCACAAACAAAAAACCAAATCTTTGGCATGTAACTATTTGAAGAATTCCAAAAATCTTTAAAACACATTGCACATCACACCAGCAATTGAAATTATAACACTAATTTGAAAAATAGAGAAACCATAGAACTCATTATTTTATGAAATATTTTAAGAAGCATAGATTCTAGGCATTATTGTGATCCCCAGGGAGAAATTTCAGAAAAAACAGTAAGAAAGCAAACAGTCATAGTGCCTGTGCTCCAGGTTGTGTGCTTTCTCAAGGAAGCAGCAATTTAAGTGGATGGGAAGACTGAGCTACCTACAGCAACATAAGAAATACAGCAATATTCACTAGTGATTCAGAGTATAATACCTCTAGGGTAAGAATTTCTTGGTTCAGATTCCTATTCCCTCACATACTAGATTTGTGACCATGGGCAAATCACTTCACATCTTTAAACTTCAGCTTCTTCACCCTAAAAATGGGAATAATGATAATATTATGTCATGAAGATATTGCCAGGATCAAATAAGAAAATCCAAATAAAGTTCTTCATGTAGCAATGTGTGCACAGTAAGTGCTGAAACGCTACCATCATGACCTCTGTCACTGGTACCACAATAGGTAGAAGGGAGAAAGGGAAGGAACAGAAGTTCCAGAAGTGTCTCTTTAGAAACCAGAGAAGTCTCTAGAAAGATTCTAGTCAGGGAACCAAACAAGGACGTTGATGGTTTCTAAAAATATTCCACCCTCTCTGCTAATCCTTATTAGATAAACCAGAGATGAACTATGGACATATTCATTAGAGTCTCATCTTGGAACTAATGACTGTTTAGAAAACAGTAAACAGGCATAGGAAAAGCAGAGAAATTGCGCCTCACTTAAGCCAAGCTTCAATGTGGATGGGCAGCAGCTTCAGTTGGCAAAACTAAAAGATTTTTGTAGGGAGCCGTAAATAGAACACTAATCCGGTCACAGAAGCATGAGTGTAAGGCCAATGTAGAGCTATTCATGATATGTCATTAAACAAAGTAGTTGTCTCTAGGTACTTTCCCTTGGAAACTTTGACAATTGATTAATTCATAATTGACAATATTCATCCACAAACAGAAATAATAGAATTAACAAAATCTGTATCTTTTCCAAATATATTTTGATGAAAGTGAAAATTACTTGACTATTTTTTTATATACAAACTATTTCCCCCCTTTTTTGCCCTTACTTTGATGCTGTTTTTCACGTGTCATTTCTTTATGATATTGCTCTGGATATTTTTATAAATTGAAAAACTTCAATGCTAATATAAAACTTAGTGTCTTAAGAAATTATCAAAATAGAGTCACCACTGGAAAATGAACTTTTGTGATTTACTCACTTAAGAGTGAAGTAGTTGCTTTTGTTACCTGTAGCATCACTGATTCTATACACTATCTTTCACTTTGGAATATTTTTCTTCTTTTCCACTTTACTTCACCAATGAGTTTGTTTATATAATACTCATAAAGTCTAAAGCCTATTTATCTCATAGTTTCTTCTATGAACTCACACTACATGGAATATTATTGAAAAGGTCCCTAAATACTACTAAAGTAACATTTATTAGTATCTTTTCTGTGCCAGGCATTACTTTAATTGTTTTATAGATATTAACTCATTTAATCCTCACAAACATCCTATGTCATAGATACTATTATTCTTCCCATTTTACAAGTGGAAAACTGAAGTTCTGGGAGATCTGAGTAACTTTCCCACATCACACAGGTAGTCAGTGGCAGAGACAGTATAAAAACCAGAATGTCTGGCTCCACAGTTGAGATTTTTAACCAATTTAACACTAATTTGCTGCTCAGTGTAACATATTAAACACACACACACACACACACACACGCACAGATTCTACTCTGTGCATTTTTTTTTGAAGACAACAAAACTATATTAGGTACCTCATGTAGGGAAAGGGGAAAAGAACTGAAAATGTGATATACTAGCTTAATTATTTTTATCTTTTCCTTTTTTTGTAAAATAAAATTTGTGAATACTAAATGAAAATAACTATATTAGGGCTTTAAATTGAATAGAGATGCCCACAAATTGGGCAGTCAGAGGATCTGTGTCTCTGTTACTGGGTGAGTTGCTGTGTACAGTGTAGCAGATGTATGATGGTTATAAGCAGCAAACTAGATGGCCAAAAGCAACATGAGCGGATCTATGAAATATTTTGATTATGGTGAAAAAGATTAGGAGTCCGAACGAGACATTTAATATAACCATTACATTAAACTTAAAGCATATGCATAAAATGCTAAATAAACATTTAATAAGAATACTTAGGAATAAAAATAAGCAATTAATCTATGAAAAGGCTGCTGTTTAGGAAAATGCAAATGGATTTGGGATAAACGCAGTACATAAGAAAATACATAAACCAGGAGAGGAACTTGCTTAGTTCAAAGATGTAATGTGCCATGAGTTGAGACATATTATTGACTCAACCCTCATCACCTGAAATAGAAAAAAATACAGAATGAAGGAAGGAAAGAACACAGGGAGGGAAGAAGGAAGGAAGAGGGGGAGAGAGAAAGATACAATGGACAAATCTTAATTACTTGAAAAAACATATTTTTTTTAAATAATAGAGATAATTTGTTTAACAATTATATGTAGAAATTTTCATTCAAGTTTGACCAAATTCCCTGGATATCGTAGTTTAAATCCACTTTATATATTTATAAAACCCAGGTAATGAACTTTAGCTCTCCCACATAGAAATCAGAACTCAAAAACATCCAGATCCTTTTCCTGTTAGAACAAAGACATATACGGCTTGAGATTCATCAAACAGACTTGCCCAGGCAAGATACTGATTCAAATAGGCAACTTAAGAAATTAGGCTCTTTATGAAGTTTTCAGTTTTTTACCTTCTGCTGGTGAAGATGGCAGCAAAATATGAATATTTTGTTGGTGGCAATACTGAAGAGTTTTCAGCAGCCTCGAGTTTGAGATTCTGAAGTAGCAATGCTACTAGTGGCAGCAGCAATTGCAATAAAGTCAAGTGCTTGCTATTTATTGCTTGACAACTGGCTTCATCAGGCCAGATCTGTGGTAGAGTACTGGGCATTTCTCCTGAAAACATAGCCTCTAATCTTTGAATCGATTCTTCTCAATGATTGTATAAGCCACTTAATATCCTTTATTAAAAGCCTCTTGTGTTTAAACTAGCCAGAGTAAATGTTGTTTGCAAATAAGAGAATAGACATTAAAACCAAAAAATGTTCCCAAAAGAGAAGTGCTGCAGGAAACAGTCTTTTGAAGGAATGGGAATTTGGACCAGTCATTTGACTGGTTGCATTTCAGTGCAGCAAGAACCTATGTAGTTTTAATCTGATGACACCTGACAGATAGTGGCTTATGTCTCATCACCTCTGGTCATCTCAATAAAGTGATTCTTGATGGTAATATTTTTGGTGACCAAATTCCATCTGTTTTGATACTATAAAAGCATGAGAAATACAAGAAATATAAGAAGGACAGGCTGTGTCTATCTGCACAGCAGAATTTAAAGAAATAAAATAAGCTTTTTAAAGTTTAAATTCTCTGCTCAAGTCATACTGAGATAATCAGAGAGTCTTCATGTCAGAAGTATCTCATGTCCTCTGACAGTGGAAAGGATAACAGAACTGCACATCAAAAAGCAAGTCTCATCCCACAGAATTCCTAAACTGTGAAGATGATTGACTTTATTGCCTTGCTATATGAGAAAATGAGGCCATTGACTGAAAAACAAGTGAAATCCTGAGCACTGGAAAGCGAATATGTGGGAGAATTCAGGTGATTCAAAATACTCTCAACGTCTAAAACTTACCGAGTCTCTCTTGCTACCATTAAGTTGTTCCACAGCTGACTAAGGAAGCTGTTCCTTCATGTTTTCAATATCAAGTCCACATCTTATCTAAGATCATTAACTAAGAAAAGGAAGTAATTGTCTTCCTGCCCAAACCTATTACTTCATCCGAACTCAAGATCCCAACATCCTCTTGGGAGCCAATTATCTGGTCAACCCTGGGGACAAGAAGCTTCCTGAATATGAGTCTCACAAGATTCTATAACTTAAACTGAAGCACAGGGAGCATGTGTGAAAATAGGTTTTATGTGTTCCTTATGGAGGAGTGAGAAACGGTTTAATTTAAGCTGGTACGAATGCATGATTAGAGATTCTGGATTCAGTGTGCTTCTCCAAGTAGCTAGCACAAGTGCTAAGTGCTTCTTCAACCTATTGACCAAAATCTGGACTGAAAGGTGGACAAAGTATAAAGTTCAGATATTAGGAATTCCTTGTTTTAATGTAGAAGAAGAAACTGGGACCTACTGAAATGGGAATGTTAAAGTGGATTTATTTGCTAAGACTTATGAAACTATGCAATAATTGCATCTTCACAAAGGACCCAGAAGACACTTTATTTACGATAATGATGAGAAATAAATTGATGAGGACAGTGCCATCCTTATAAACAAAATCTCTATAATTTCTGTTCTCCAGACTTGAGAATACAGAGATTAGACCTACAGTGAAATGATTTCTTGATTTCTTTAGGGTTTAGGTGAGGCAAAGGTCAAGTAGTGGCACTTTACCACTAGAAGGAAAGTGAGCACAGACTTCATAATGGGTAGCAGATGTGACTGGAAAAAGTCAAGTACGACAGCATTTAGCGACTGAAGCAATGGGCCTTTTGATCTGTATCACCAATGATAGCAAGGTCTAAGAAATCCAAATAAAAATTTAGTGACCCAGTTAGTCACGGTTGCTTACCAATTCCCAGACCTAAGGGAGCTTACTTACCCCAGCCCCTTAAATGAAGAGGAAGGTGACTGTCCTTAAGAAGGACCGTGTAAAGCAGCATATGTCAATACTGTACATCTTCCCTTTTAGCCATTCTGAGAGGTGTCTCTGGCCATTTCTAAATAAGCAGGAGGGGAGTGTCACTGCCCAGATTATAAAATTTAGATTTCTAGATCTAAATTTAGATCTAGAAACTAGGATATAGAACACAGACCTCTCTGATTATTAAAATAACTGCCTCTGAGCCAACACTAATCCCCGTGGGTCCAGAATACCACTAAGAAACACTGATCTGAGGGGAGGCTATCGGGGTAATGTGATGACTGAGATTTTGTCCTGACCCCATATTACAATTGGTGCAGTGATGCCTCTATTCAATCCTTTGATTATTTCACCAAGTCATTGGTATATATTTGGAAGTTTTACTCTTCAACTGAAAGAAATCTCTGTCTCTGAAACCCATGTGGTAAAAAGCTGTAAAACTGTAGTAACGACCAAACTAAAGCATCTGCAGCCTACCAAAAGAGCAAGCACACATCTTTAGTGGATCCATAGAGAAATGCAGCAATTAGTGACATGATAAGAAAATGGAAGAGTCAAGAGTGGGGATTCCAAACACGCAGATTTAAATTTCCTGTTCAGTCTGTATAAAAGACAAACTAATCTTGGCAAATAACAATACATTTAATCAAGTGGTGATTGCAAATACAACCTATAGGTTCTCTCCACTGAAGAAAATCAACAAGGACCCTCAGAGTTATCACAGTAACAATGAATGGTCTAGCAAGCGACAATGAATTTTTTTTTTTTTTACATCTTGATAAACCAACAAAAAATATCTGTTGCCCCCTTCTCAGGGACAACTGTATAATTTTACTTTACTGTTTCAGCATTCTCCTTAATTTCCAACTCTACAGTGTAATTGGGTCTCAGGAACCCTGATCATCTCGACATCCTATGAGACATCATGCTGGACAACTACATGAATGACACCAAACTGAAAGTACTCCATTAAATGGAATTATCACATCCCCCAGAGACCTTTGCAAGATCCAAGAAATAAAACCCTTCAAAATATAGGAACCACATTTCTTAGTGATATTTCTAATAGCCTGGGACAGATTGGGACACCCCCTCCAAAACATTTGTTGTACTTTGCAACTCATATCATGTGAATCTAGCAATTAATGAAAAAGAATATGAAAATTAATATATGTATATATATGCATGACTGGAATATTATGCTGTACACCAGAAATTGACACATAATAACTAACTATACTTCAATTAAAAAGAAAAAAAAATCTTGGTCTATTTCAGCTCAGAATTAGGATTCTGTACCTTTGCATATTGAAGTACTAATACTTTTGTTTCTTCAGTTAGAATAAGCTAAATCTTTCTCAAGATAAGTTGTACATTTATACATATTAAAAGAGCTTTAAGATGTAACTCTGGATAAAGTATGTCTAGTGCAAAATTATTTTAAAATAAAAACTTTAAAAATCTCTTTATAGAAGAATATGATAAATGCACACTCATTTGTGAGCAAATAATGAAACATTTAAAGTAACTGCTTTCAATGGGATTTTTAATTTTCACACTATGTCGATATATCACTCTTCATCTACCTATCTATCCATCTATCTAGCAGGTACATATTTTAGATGCCCTAAAATAGTAAAACAGAAGAACAATAGGAGTGAACAATAGAAGTGTTGTCATGTAAATAATCTAAATACTTCTTTGCAAAATAATTAGGTCAATTTTTTTTTAAAAGAATGAATTGTGTAAGAAAGACAAACTCACTAAAAAACTGGAGAAACTCAATGAATTTTATGCCTTTTCTAAGTTTGAGTTTGATAAAGGATGGTTTATATATCCATCATTTTATCCAATTTACAATTTGACTATTTGTTGAGTTCCTTACATAATGAACATATTCACATTTTTTTTTCCTGTCGGTTTCCCCTTCTCACACACAGCATTCTTTTACCTTTTTGTAGGTAATTTCATTTCTTGATCCTCCCCTTCATATGTGTTTGTTTGCTGACCACATCATGATAATCCCCACAACAATTTTCCCATTCTTTCCTGTCAACCTCAGTACTATTTGCTGCATTTTAGAAGGACCATAAATTCCAACTAATTGTAGTATTTAGCTTTTCCTAAGACTTCATGTTTTACTAGACTATTAAACTATATGCAAAAAAGTATCATTTGAATTCAGACAACTTCTCACAAAAGCAAAATGCTAGACTCCATAATGATACAGTGGTTGGAAAACGTCTTAAATGCTGTATAGACATCCATAAATGAATCATTTAATCACTATCCTTGGCATGAAATCATTATTTTCTTTTAGAGACTGAGATCAGCCAGGGTTACCTAATCAATCTCAGTTTCTAGCTTAATACAAGATTCTCATCTTGAAAAAATTACTATTTTCTTCTTGTACTTTTTGGCTATAATTTTGAATCTGGACAGTTCATACATCACACTGATTTCACAAACATCAATCAATCAGAAAATGACAAAAAAATATAAATTTGAAACAAATCAATTAAGAAAAATGCATTTCTCAAAAAAACACTCCTTAGAGGAGATGGAAATGGAAGTGAAAATGTACTGAAAGAAGTTTTATATAAAATCCAGTACAGATAACTTTCTTCAGTTTAATGCTGAAAAAATATTCAAACATTAAAACCAACTATTACACTTTCTACAATGTTGGTACTTGATAAATGTCCAGCACAGTGGAATTAAATATAAGATTTTGTGGAAACTGAGATTTGGTTAGTCTGGAATGTAAGATACTGATATTTTTATTTTTTAATTTTTATTTTTTTGGTAGATTTGCAAGAATTTTACAGTATGTGTATTCTGAGAAAGTAGGGAAAAAAGCTGCAACTAAAAGTCAACAAAATGTCTGCTCTGAATACAAATGTTTGCTTTACATGATAGCCGTGCCTTGAACAGCTGGATGAAAATTATTCTTTCTTGGTATTTAAAGTATTTATAATTCAAAAAACACGCTTTGCATCCTAACAGGTCAGCAAGTAAAAGATAACTACAGCAAATACTTATTAATCTCATTATTTTAAATATAAACAGTCATTTCCTACATCTAGTTCATGAGAGAAATATCTTTCAAAGAAGTTAAGGTTATGCAAGCTAAACAATATTATCCCAAAGGAATACAACTCTTAATGCCTGCTCAGTATGCTTTCAGTATGTTGATGGAAGATTCACATGCAGAAGCAAGTAAGCTTGAAAAATGTTGCATATGAAACCTGAAATTGTATGTTTAATGCTAATACTTTTCTGATGTGGGAAGATAGTTCACATTCACAGAATGCTTGTGGCATCTAGAAACTGTGATGGAAAAATGACATACACTAGTATTGCCAGCAGCTGAGTCTATAACTGAAGGAAAACTTATTTTTCACTATTTTTGTCTAGTTCTTAAGCACTTTTATTAGTTTGACCTTAGATTAGGGAGTAAACAGAGAAAAATATACAGGACTCACTGAGGAAAGTGATAGATGTGTGTACAGTGTTTTTTCTCATGGAATAAAAACAGTGCTGTGAACACATACTCAACATGGATGAGAACATCTAGAGTGCGTAGAATGACTCAGTGAATTACTCAAATATCTTTATATCGTCTGGGCTACTTCTGAATGTTTCCCTCAGGTATAGCAATCAAAAATAACTATGAACTCAATGGCATGTGTTTTTCTTCTTTTCAAAAGATAATCACTTCATTTACCTGACACACCCAATAATTCACATTATTTCAGTGAAGACTTGATTACAACAGCATACTCTTGTCAACTAGATCATCTACCACCTACAAACTTAGACTAACATTATATGAATTAAGTCTAATTTGATTTGGTCAAACACATCCTATTCTACTGTGAGCTCTACTGGCAAGGATGTCCTCACTGACCAAAGTCCATCTGAGGCACTGTTAAGGTAACAAGCGTATGCCCCTGCACTGAGAGCTGTGGACAAGGAATAGAGGGTAAATTACATTTAATTCAGCCATAGCTTACCTTTGGTTTTTATTTTAGCAGAAGAGAAGCCCTCTACATTGATTTACTTAAAATGGAGTATGTGAGGGGAACCTTTAGGGGAATTAGCAGTTCAAGCAGAACTGTTTTCTTTGCTCCCTAATAATTACTCCCGAGTATTTCCAAGATCTTCCTATGGAGTAGAGATGTACTTTCACATCTATGGTAGTTGCACAATAGTTCATAGTTATTTTAATTTTGCTAAACAGATTTATCAAAGAAAAATTACCTCATGCATTTTTATAACAAGAGTGACAGAAATAATAAGAAAACCCTATTGCAATCTGCAAAAGAAATTCAGCTGTGGTGCCAAACAACCAAGCAAATAAAACCTGCTTGATTACAGCCAAATTAATGAATAAAACAAAAAAACTTAAAGTAAACAAAGCACCAAAAATGTAGATCTGAGCTACAATAATTGCCTTGTGTGAAATTTTGGGATAAAAAATAATTGCTAGCCAATGGATTTGAGCCAAAGATGTATTTTCTAATGAAAAAATTCAATTAAAATCTCTCTCTTTTTTTCTGTCCATGGCTGTGTCTGCTAAGAAAGCTTTAGCTTTTATTTGTTTAAAACTGAAAAAAAAAAAAAAAAAGCATTTCAAGATGTTTCGAATTTAAATCCTAACCCTCTGGATAATGGGAAGTTCTCTAACAGGTCTCAGGCAACTTGGCGCTCAGCTGTGGAGATACAGCCTAAGGTACATGATTTGGTTGGACATCACACTTACCTGCTTGATTTGTGGTTACGTTTACAGACACATACTGCCGGGCTCCAGGGCTCAAGTCGGACACTCCATTCACTGCCTCAATCTCAAAGGTATAGTTTGTGTGAGCGAGCAGATCCACCATCATGACAGAGGTGTTTTTCAGGCTGGTTTGCTGGGGGAGGTACCTGACATGACCGCCACACTCGTCACACACACCTGCATGGGAGTTGCACTTCTTGCATGCAATATAATATGACACATCTTTCCTTCCACCAGTGTCAGCAGGAGGAATCCATTCCAGAAAGACACTAGTTTCATTAACATTTGAGATGGCATTCCGAGGAGCTGAGGGGGGTCCTGGTTTGCAAAGTAAAGTGAAAAAAACAAATTTTGAGATGATAAAATTAGGCATTTGTTTACTACACAAATCTCTGGTCTGAGGGAAAAAACAGATTTGCAATCAATCTTTTAAGCAGGGAGAATGCAAGAGTCATCAATTTGTAATAATCTTTGAAAAATCTTGTTATAGTTTTGTAGGGACAATAGTGGGGTTTATATCCTATAGAAATGACTTATCTTGGCAATCTTATGAGTTAAATTAAAGAAGATGTTTTGTTTAGTGTATATGTAAAGCATTATGGAGTAAAAACAAAAAGTAATGTGAGATAAAATTATGTATTCAAACAGTGGCAAGTTCTTCAGCAAGTCCAAGGAAAAATTTTCCTTGGGGACTGAACTGATTACTTCCCTCACAGATACTTGTCCCTGAAACCTAGGAAGTAAATCTGAAGTATTTACTAAGCAAGGAGCACAGGTAGAAATAGGAATTTTCACTGTGGCTCTTGACTACAAATTCTGCAGGAAGTTAAAAAAAATAGCCTTAGTTTATTCAAAATACATTGCATATCTACTGATCAATCATTAACAAAATTAGACCCTTCCTCATATACCAAGATAGAACTAGAATTTAAGTAGTTGATCAACACTACAATCTGCAATAAAATTTTGCTTACATTGATATCATTTTAATATTACGGCTCTGAAAAATTGTGAATTTTACTTAACTGGAAATGTAAAACTGATTTTAAAAATAACTCTCAAAAATACAATGAAAGGAAGAATGAACATGCTCAGACCTTGAAAAGATCAGCAGGATAAATTTATATATAAATAAGAAATAATACCCGTGTGCACATTGCTTTATTTCTGAAACCAATACTTAGCAGACTAAAGAGAACTAACATCGGTTACATATCAATTGTAGCAAATGTATAACTCTGGTGGGGGATGTGGATAATGGGGAGGCTATGCATGTGTGCCAGCAGGGGACGTATGGGAAATCTCTCTAATTTCCTCTCAGTTTTTTTATGAGCTTAAAACAGCTCTAAAAAAATAAAGTCTAAAATAATTGCATAATGTCTGGCTCTGTAGTAGATTTTCAGATATTTAGAGTTACAACCTCAGTCAGCTGTTAATATTATATGATCTGATGTACTCAAAGAGAAAATACACCTAAATTTGTTTCAAACTTAGTAAAGATTTCCCAACAGGGAATAAAATCGACTGTGATGGTAGCTGAACGGTTCATAAGCATAAATTAAGCTACTTAGGATGACATATCTTAGTTATCTTAATATACGCTGTCTGCTTTAGATACAGAAATTAGTATAAATTTCTACCTAACATTTATTAAGCCATGACTGCTGAGGACTAACTGTAAATGTAAAAAGAAAGCTACCTCGTATTTGTAAAATTTCACTTAAAGAACTCCATTAACGTAAGAGTTGCCATTTTTGACAAAACAGTCCCCACCTTGGCTATATTTGTGGTTGAGTCCTGTAAATTTCCCATACAACCTCACACACTTCAATATAAAACAGTCACTTTTAAGTTGAAACAAATATTTAAGTTGGAAATACAAGTATTATTTTTTACTATTACATTTAGCTTATTTAACAGTGGAACGTTACAGAAAAAAATGCAATTTGAGATTAAAATGTTACAGGTCTATTTCTGTAAAAAGGTGAAATCTACTTGAAATATGTCTATTTCAGAAAGATATCAAACTTCTTGACTTTTTTCCCCTGCTAACGGAAATATACCCACAGTTAACACCTTTCCTCTCTCTAAATCTGTAACCCTGCATCAGAGTCTGCCCCTTCCTTTTCTTCAGACTCTGCTACTAACAGCCCCTCAGCATGTGGGTGGGGACACATATGCCTCTCAAACTCAAAGTGAAACTCACATTCAAGGGAAGCTCCAAGACATAACCAGTAGAGGCTCAGACTGACATATACCTAAAAATAATGTAATGAAATTCCACTGTCCTATTAATAGATGCGATGTATGAACCAAAGCTGGGCTGTGAGGAGTACCCTTAATGTAAGCAGATTTATTAGAATCTTAATTTTGTTTGATTTTCTTTCCCTAGAAGTTTACAACATTTTGTTTTCCAGAGTACTAGAAAAAATATTAGAAGGAGTTGAAATCATAAATTTAATTCCAGAGAGCCAAAGAGACATCAATCAAGCCATCTCCTCTGTTCAAGGGGGTCATCATATGCAGTACTTGTGGTACAATGAATGCAAGTAAAAACAGAACACACACACTCACAGATTATATATTAGAAAGACCTCCTACAGGAGTCCCAATAGTTGTTTTTGAGAAATGCATACAAATTAGTGTTCTTTTGAGACACAGTATTGGAAATTCACACACCTGGAGACAGAGGAAAACATGAAGCCTCAGGTCCTAACAGAGAGCTAAGCAGTCCCTGCCACCAGAGCACGGGCTCTCCCCCATTCCCAAACCTTGTAAACTTACAGAAAGGGAGGCTCACATTTATGCTGAGAAAGAGAAAGATCATGGCTGGACCACTTAAATAAAATACTTAAAAACTTAATGAAATGCCAGTAATTCAAAACATGGTTTTCTCTCCCTAAATTACCACTCTATGATCTAGCTAACTTTTCACCCCCACCATCTGGGCTTTCTTTGGCTCTGAATAATTGAAGCAATCTCCACTGCAACCAAGATGCATTACATTCAATCAGTTTATACCTCCATTCAAATGTATCCTTTCAAAAAATGTATATAATAATGCTGCTTATTCATTTGAAGATGAATTGTTTGTAATTAGTGATCATCTAACCCATAAAATTATCAGAATGTGATAAAAGAATGATTGTTAGAAATGTAAACTCAATATCAATGATTTGAGAAATTATGAAAATATGTTTCACTGAAACTATGACATTCAGACACTGAAATTCAGATGAAATTTCAGTTTGTGATTATTTGATTAAAGAAGTTATATGTCTTTATACATAATACTAGTGAATATTAAATTTCAAAAATTTTTGTTCATCTTTGAAAGCAACTACAACTTACTGGGATCTAAAATAGTAGGACATGGGACATCATGGAAATTTAATGTTATGGGGAAAGGGGATTCACTGTTCTTCCCTTTCATTTTCTGTTTTTGTTTGATCTGTTATGGAGACTATGATTGTGGAGAAAATAAAGACGTATTGTCATTAAGAAAACTAACATATAGATTTGTTTACTTCCCCAAAATAATCTGGAATATAAGAAAAACAAAGCACCAAAACATTGATAGATATGGATGCATCCACTACAAATGTTGGAATTAAATGTTTAATATTCATCTCTTCTAATTTTAAGATTACCTGATCTTATAATTAATAATAGTTAAAAGCACTCACTATTCATAAACACAACAAATACTTGAAAATTCTAGCTGACACCTGGTTTTGTATTTGACTCAAGTCTGACTTGCTAACCCCCAGTTCTCCATGTTCTTGTAGTGTTTCCTGTCTTCTTTTATAAATTACCTTCTCATTGGCTTCTGCAGCTTAGTGGGGCAGGTTAGAACAAGGAGGTGGAAGTGCTATTTACTGCATATTTTTGTGATCAGAAAGTTGGCTAGGAAGAAGAAGAAGAAGAGGAAGAAAAATAAAATAGGTTTACCAGGAACAAGGAAATGAATTTATCAAAGTTATGTGTAGCTATCATGAACACTAAAACAAATCATAAAACAAAAGGAAAAATGCTGTATTTGTGGCTCAGATGTTGAATTTGAAATTAGGGGAAAGGGATGCTTCTAACCGTAAGTGATAAAAGAGACTCAAATTTCTCAATGCTCATTCAAGAAGACTGAAATCTGGTGACATACTCTATTGGAAGATTAACCATTATGCCTGTTGTGGGGAAATGGGAATAGAATGTTAACAGGCTCCATCATGCTCTTTCTTCAAACTGGTGAAAGTCAGCATCACCAAATATCCGTGGGTTTCCTTACTTGTGCATGCCATTGTGGGTGGATCAGACTCCCTCCTGAAATAATCCTTTTCACAGACACAAGAGGTTGAAGCTTCCTCATGGGTGTAACTGTGAGGTGGACATTTGCTGCAGCTCTGGCTGTGAGGTGAGGCTTTGAAGAACCCAGGTCTGCACACTGTCAAAAGAAATAAGAGACTAAGCTTTTCCCCAGAACAGATGCAGTGTTTGCTTTGTGAATAATGTCATTATTTTGACTAGCATACATAGATTACATATAACACCATCTTTTCATAAGTTCAAAATTTTTTCATAGGCTTCTGAATCATAAATAACAAGCTATTCATTCAGATAATCAAATATTTATTTTAAGTATTTAAATGAAACATGTTGGGAATATATATATTTTTAATGATTTTTATGCCATAGGAGCTTCTATCAAATTATATTCTAAATAAATACTGAATATGTATTTAACACTGAAGTACTGCTTTGAGTATAATTTTCATTTTCGCTATTATTAATACAGCTTATGTTGAAGAAATGCAGAATTTTCCACTATGCTCAGAGAATGGCAGGGTACACAGTTGGGGCTAAAATTCTGTGGTTTAATTAATAAACTAATTAATAGGTGCCAATAGCTTCACAAATTCTGTTACAATGAAGAGAATTCATGATTGAGCTGGTATATCAATCACATTATATTGATTTCAGGAGGAGTCAGAGTTTAGGCATTTATTTATATTTTGCTCCATTTTAGAACTTTCCTTTTGAGGTTCTCACTGATTCAACATCTGTCTATTCTAGTATCAGCCAGGTTTGCATTATAAAAACAATAGTGCTCTACAAAGGGTAAAAAATGTGCCTTATTCAATTCTGCACTGACAATACTTATCACGGTATTTGACCACAGAAAGTGTTCACATAGTGTTCTGCAGCTCATGCTTGAGTGGCATGGCATGAAGAATGTAACTGAACTGTTCAGACTCACTTGAAGAAAAGGTTCTTTGATACCCTTGTTAAGTTGGTGGTAAGGTAAGTAAACGCTAACAAAGTAAATCTTTTTCTTCTGTAGATTCTCTGGACTCTTGTATTTTTCTTTCTTCTTGATTGATAATAAAGCCAACCTTCAATATTCCAATTGCCTCCTATGGGCCGATTGAAGACCACTGAACTGATGATTTGATGACTTTTTAGAGCTTAGTTAAAATAAAGCAAATCAACCACCTATATTTTTTCCTTTTTTTAAAATTCACTATATAGATTTAAAAGTATTTATTTAAGCATCAATGAACATTTGCTAAAGCTTAAAGATAAACTTGTATTTCCATAGAATTTTTTGATAGACATAATGAAGTGGGGCTAATTTTCATGTGCTATAAATGATCTTGAGTTTTAGTAATCCATGCTAAGGCTTCCTGCCATCACCATGAATAATCAGGAATTGACAAAAATGAGAAGGTACTTTTTTCAGAAGATCTAATTATAGCGATAGTAAAGCCTTAATGCTCTTATAAATTCAGAGAGAATGTGAAGGTATTTGAAAGATAAGAAGAGCTTTTTGATAGTATTAGGGACATTCTTGTAGTTAAATGATTAGGAGAAGATTTAAAATATTCTTTTTCTTATAATAGGATTGCTGTAGCAGCCAGTACCATTCTTAGCTAAGTTATCCAATTTTTCTTCTTTTATCCTTTTCAATAAACCCATTCTCACTTTAAACACGATTTGCTTTCAAAGAAATGAACTGTCAATCCACACGTTCTGCATATTAGGAACTCATTTATCTTTCCTGAAACAAAAGTCATTTCTTTTTAACCAGTGCCTTTTAGTTTAAAGACTTTATACGATAGTATATATAACACTGTTGATCAAATCCATGGGAACGTTGGAAATAGGAAATAATAGAAATGTAAGTAAAAAGTAGATAAATGTATCTTTCTGTTCAGTTGTTGAACAAAATGCTTTCTGCAGGTGGTGGGCCATAAATTTTGCTTGGTACTGGGTTACGAAGGTGAAAAAGCCAGACACGGTCCGGCCTTTATGAGTCTTAAAGGTGCTGCACAAATAATTATAAATATGATTATGCCAGGGAAGAGAAAGAGCATGGGAGTGAATATAGACACCAAATTTAGCCTGGCATGCCAAAGAAGACTTCCCTTAGGAAGCTGAGTCTCTGCTGAGGTGTCAAGATCAGGAAAAGTATCCCATCTGAGGAGGAGTATTGCAGAGTCTTAGAGGGTGAAATCTTCTCAGAGAACCAAAAGAGGAGGAGAGCAAATCAGGAGATGGAGAAAACCAAAAAACGAAACAAAATAAAACCAATCAGGGGGAGTGTAGGAATAAAGAGACAGAGATGATGTGAGGGAAGAGGATATCAAATCAGAAACACCTAATCGTTTCTATTATTTGGCACTTTAAATTTATGGGTAAAAATAAGTCATTACAAAGTTTTAAGTAGGGAAATAATACGATCAAAGTGGTGTTTAAGAGATCATTTCACAGAAGCATGGGCAATGGACTGGAGAGGAACATGGATGGAGGCATTTGGCCCTTTTGTTTCTGTTGCACTGGTCTGGAAATGGGCAAGAGTGGTTCCAGCAGTGATAGACAAGAGTAGGTGAATTCAAGAGATAAGTGTGAAGTACAATCAGCAAGATTTCATGACACATTTAATAAATCAGATGCATGAGTGAGAAATCCTCAGAATGACTCTAAGGTGCCTGGCTTAAACTGCAATACTGGTGCCATTTTCTCAGATAGAGAACACTAGTTATGAAATGTGTTGGGGGAAGATAACGATTGCGTTTAAAGTATTATTTAATTTGAGGCGGCTAAAGAAATCCAAATAGAGGTATAGAAGGAAAACTGTAGGGTTAATGTTGTCCAAGAAAAATATCATAAAATCATAATCATCCACTGCCTTCAAACCACGGCCCTAAATCCAAATGGGACATGCACTGCTGCTAGACAATCTTAGTATTATTTCCTTAGTTAATTCCAGTTCGCAGCATCAAGGTGATTATTTTGTAGCATTTCCTATTTCTTCTAATTCCTTACAAGCTCTATTCCTTTGTGACTCTCCTGGTACATTTGTGTATGTGCTGAGAAAACAAGTCATCACAGAGGAACTTTCTTATTTTCTTATTTTCTTACCACCAAATCTCCAAGCCTATGTGCACTTGTACCTTTCTTCCTGTTAAAATGGAAACATATCTTTGCTCTTTATATAAAAAAAAAATCTATTTGAATTAGGAATCCCATCTGTAACTCTGAGAGTCATCTTCCAAGTGTCTAAGATCCCTCTTACATGCTCAGGTTCTCTCTCTCTCTTCCTCCCTCATCTAGTCATTCACAGAAGTCTGATACAATTTTCCAGAACTTTTCAATGGAAATAACATGAAACAAACCAAAACAAACAACACAACTATCAATCTTGCTTGATTCCAATTCTCCCTATGGTTACCAAACAGTTTTGTTTCCATGCAGAACAACAGTTTCTTAAATTATTTTCTTAAAATATTTTCTTAAAATATATTAAATGCATGTATCTACAGTTCCTCATTTTAAATCACACGTTGACACGCTCCACCCCACTGCAACTGCTTTGGTTAAGAATGTAGTTGTCTTGTTGCCATAATTCTAAACAGCATTTGATCATCTCTTCTTTCTGTAAACTCCAGTTAATTTTACTACAGAATGCCAGCATAGCCTATGAGTTTCCACATAATATTTAAGAAACCCTTTAAATATGGTCTCCTACCACACTCACTATCTCCATCCCTACTAATCTTGTAATTTCCAGCACTTGAGCAACTCCTTTGAATATTGCAGGAAAAGCATTCCAGGAAAAGACAAGAAGTGTAAATTAGGAAAAAAAAAAAAAAGCTTATAATCAATGATAAGGGATTTGGATTTAATCTGAATGCATTTTGGGGGGGGGGGAGAGGTAATTACGTTTTTATATATATATATATTTTTAAATGGAAGTACTGGGGATTAAACCCATCAATGGATGTACTGGGGACATCGTGCATGCTAAGCACACAGTCTACCACTGAGCTACGCCCTCTGCCCGAATGCATTTAGAAGACACTGCATGTATTATTTTTTGAAGGCGCTCTTTCTGTTAAGCACTGTGGCAAAGGATATTTGTACTGTGGTGAGAAAGTAAAAATTCTACTCTATACCCTGAAGCCACAACATATTTGAGAAACAGAAAATAAATAATAGTAAAAAAAAAAAAAAAAAGGCAAAATTGACTTTTTACATTTTAATCGGGGCAATATTCAACAAATAATTATTTAGGTAAGCAGTAAAATTTCTGTAAATCCCAACTTGATATGTTTGATTCAAAAATAAAGGAAGCTCTGGAGCAAAGTTGTTTCATATGACACTTGTACATTACCTAAATATTATTTGAAAATATTATGCAAATCCCTGTAAGCTGGACAAGGAATAGGAGACCAAACACTGCATCCTATGTTAACAGGTTTCAGGAGGCTATTTTAGCAGTCCTCTGGAGGGAAGGAAACTATTTTTAGTAATCCTATTCTGTTCATGCTTCAAGACTCATTTTATAAGCACTACCTTTTCCATGACGCTTGTGCTGAATTCCATGATTACATATTCTTCCTTTACACATCCTTTAGATCTTTGAACTATTTACTTAGCACCTCTTTTATGGAAGACAGAAAGTATTTTGTCATAGTTTCATGTGTATGAATTCTCAACTACTCCCAGTTTGTATAAACATCTTGGACAATGGAAACTGCTCATTTGATTTTCATTCTATGGAGCATAGTTCTTTGTACTGAGTACATATTCATCAGTACTTATTGGTATGAATAATATATCTGTGTCTTTCTCAGGGTTTAAATGATATAACAGGAACTTAATAAAAGCTGGTTAACTGTAATTGTTTAAATATTAAGTTCTACAAGTAAAAAATAACCTTACATCTTCACACACTGCTTTACAAGTTTTGCACAAACTATCAACACTAGCTCTCATACTGATCGCTTTAAAAACAAGGATGTTATAGATGTCAATTAAAATACAGTTTTAAAAATCTAAACAGAAAAAAGCATGTCATCAATATTCAAATGAATAAAGGCTGTCATTTGTTAAAATTGCTAAAAGGTGCTGCCCACTCTGATTAGGATTTTTTAAAAAGTCCTCAAAGTTACCAAAAATGGTTAAGGTGACAAGTTAGAATTTTTTCAACTATTTATGGACAATTAAATTATTTTTAATGTTTCCAAAATATTTTAGCCTTAAAGGTCCATCACTCTTGGGATACCCAAGTGAATTCATTTTACAATTC
This sequence comes from Camelus bactrianus, assembly GCF_048773025.1. Lineage (NCBI taxonomy): Eukaryota > Metazoa > Chordata > Mammalia > Artiodactyla > Camelidae > Camelus > Camelus bactrianus. The sequence continues at coordinate 80,066,718 of NC_133540.1, forward strand.
AAAGTCAGTACTTCAGAAGCATGGTCACCAAGAAAAAAAATTTAGAAGTAATATAAAATATACTGTTTTTTATTCTTTACTTGTTTTTATTTTTTACTGTTTATTTGTTACTATTTACCATTTACTTTTTAGTTGTTTACTGCTTTTTAATATATAATACTATAATTACCCCCACTAGAATTAAAATATACAGATCATTTAAAAACATATATAAAAGGAAATGGGAATAAAACTGCACACAGACTATTGTCGATAGAATTCAAGACATAATTAACCTTCAAAAATGTTATTGGATTTATCTAATTATGCTTTATTAAGAATGACAGAAAATCACTATGAACAAGATTTTTACCATAGTTCTATCATATGTGAAAGTCAGAGGATATCAGCTATGTCAAATTTGCTTTTTAAATAGATTTTTCAAAATGAGGTGCCCACAAGACAGGCTAGTCGAAATTTAGAAGATGTGTTAATTGAGAAAAACTGCGTAACACAACATGCAATCAGAAAATCACAACTCAAAAAATATGGAATAATATGTATACCAAAATTTAATAATAACAGCAGATTTCTCCTTATATTTAAAATATATGCTAAGTAGGAAAAATAGGCATTGTGTTAAAGCACTGATATATTAAAGTAGATTTTAAACTAGGTAAAGTTCTTGAAAGTTTACAAACAGAAACAAGAGAAAGATCCTATTTTAGAATTTAGAATAAGCTAATTAGAATATAAGTTTACATAATTGAAAGCAATAAGGCTTCTCTGAATATTAGAAAACAATATCAAAGAAGAACAAGAATACGATTGATAAATACATTAAATCTCTCTCCCTGTCTCTATATAATTTAGGCTCAGCAAGTATTTATAGAAGCTCAAAGAATTATATAATATTTATAAATAGAGAGTAAAATTAATTGCTATATATCCTTTATATATTCATTCACTCAATATCTGTAATGAACCAAACTTATGTGTCATAAACTGTACTGGACACTGGACATTAAAACATATTCATTGTCATTAAGCCATTAAATAGTCATGTGTGGCAATTGCTTGCATGTTGTCTGGCACATATTTAGACATTCATTAACTGTTTAATTTTGTTCAGTTTAACACACACAATTTTAAAGACACTCAAAATGACGATTTAAAAATAGCATCCTGTGTGTGTGTGTGTGTGTGTGTGTGTGTGTGTAGAGACAAAAACTGTGGTCTTTCAGTAAAAGACATTATATATATATATTATAAATCATAATTACAAATAAAATTATGAATTTTATACATTTATAAAATATATTTTATATTATAAATTATAAACAAACTATAGATGTATGACTTTAAAAATTGTTTAGAATTGTATTACTTTCACATTTTTCTAATGTTTCTAAATCTGTCTTTTATAGAAGTGCTGTATTCTGTAGTGTCAATGATCGATTCTAATACTGAATTGAATTGAACTCCCTCTCATAGTCTAGGGTAAGACAGCTCCTGTAAGAGTTCATCAAACAGTAGAATATCCTTAAATTTATTAAAAAATATATTATGCACCAATATCACCTCCTACTTAAGTTAGAACTTATATACTTCATAACTAATAGCTAGCAAAGTTAGAAGATACTTAAAATGTAAAATATACTGAAGAAAATATGTATAGGTAAAACCAGTTTACCAAATGAGCGAGGATGGAATGTCTTTCATGCTCATGTAAAGCATGTTGATTGAATTATTACTTTGTTAACAATGGTATGTTTTTCCAAGATAAAACAGTTAAGCTAAACTAATTTCAATTTCACAAGTTTAAATACCAAGAGCCCTGCAGAGTATTCATGAAAAGACATTCTGCAGTGATATGATATGTTCCTCCACTTTGACAACATGGACATGCTTGAGATACAGTAACAAACACATAAAGCACTCTGTGGTTTGGAATGGACTGACACATGGCCTTTAAACTGTGTACAGCTGTAAATCACAATACTACCATTTTATATTTATCTAATTGAACTTCCATTAAAATAAAAGCTACAAAATTTCAGTAACTCTTCAAAGACTTCTATAACCAACCTATACAAGGATGAACATTTACTGAAAATAATAGATTCATGGTCTCTCTCAAAGAAGAGGCCATAATTTTCCTTTAATTGTTGATTGACTGGATTCCTCTACAATAATAAATTGCTACAGATAATTTTAAAGTTGTATTTTAATTATTAATTTCCTGGATACTTTTTTATCCCTATAATTTCAAAGATGCTGAGCAGTTTTCCTCCCCCAAACAAGTATCAGCATGCTTCAGTAATAATGTGTACAGGATGTGTATGAGAATGTGCGTGAGTGCACAAAACGCTTCAGATATTTGGTTACATACCTTCCACTTCACTAAAAAATTAATTAGATAAAATTAATTTAAAATTTCAATTAAATATTCAAGAGTTTAAAAGAAGTATTTATGTTGTTATAATGCACAGACTTGAAAGGCATACTTTAAAAGGTTAGAAAAAGTTAATAGAAAATATGTTTGAATTACTCATCCTACCTTTTCTACTCTCAGACATTATCTTTACTTTTTCATAGACACACACAGCAGGTATCCATCTGAATAAGAATTAATCTTGACATCAGCAAATACTGTGTAGTTATGTTATGTCCCTTTTCTTACGAACAAGTGGTACTTTTGAACAGTCTTTCATAATTTAAATTCTTTTTAAGTAAGGAAGTATCAGCTATCAGATATGTTTGGTGAATCCATTTCTCAGTGAATATGGACTACTTTCAAAAAACAAAATGGAAATTAAGTTTAATCAAATTAAATGACTTTTTAATTTTAAATGGTAAACCTTTATTTTATTATGCCTTCAACTGATAAAAGCCTTAGAGCCAAAAAATCCAGGGGATGGCTGAGCTACAAAACATTGAGAAAACAGACTTTTACACATTCCTTTCAGAGTACCTAAAACTTAGCACTAAGCCCTGCAAGTATGTTCAACATATTTTCGTGGGTTAGTTGGCTATCCAGAATGTATAATTCTTTTGTATCTTCACAAGCAAAATTAATGTCTATAATTATTTTATAAGCTTAGAGAAAAGTCAGAAACCTTTTTGAGAATGAATTTTACTGTGTATGAAAGGGGAATTCTATGGGTGAATGCTATTTCACTAAAGACCAAGACACAAAGTTTAGCATTTGTTTATTGATAATAAAACATACATTATCTTTCCTAAATTAAAAGGTATAAAAGAACCCCACTCTCTCACCATAGGCAAGGACAGCTGTTCTGTACAAATTAATTAAATCTGACAATATCTAGGCCTTTTCACTTCATTTCATATCGAAATTAAACATTGATAAAATATCATGAAATAATCTTGTGTCAGCTTATAGTGTTTTTCTTCATTACTGAATGGTTTAATCCATGTGCTTTTCTGAACATTATTCATGATAATATGAATGTGTATTGTCTTGCTAAGTGGGATGTACCATTTAAATATTAAGCTGGATGATGTCTTGTAATTGAAAGAAAAGTGTATATGGCTTATGTATTAGATTTGAAGTATCCATTATTATTAGAATCAGGTAATGAAAGCCAGTTTGTTTAACTCATGTCTGTATGGTCATAAAATAAGTCTAGTTATGAATCATGAAGTAAGTATGTTCCAGGTAATGCAATAAACCTTACATGAAGGGACAAAAGAATCCAACACAATATTTGTTATGCAAATGTAGGCAAGGTTAGGCTCAGGGTCTTGACCTAGACTGCTATGGTAAAAACAGTGCTTTGTTATGAACATTTCTCTTTGGACCACTCGGCATTACCTCCTACTTCACAAATTCAGAAGATGATACCACCTATGAAACAAAATTATATCTACTTTGATGTAATGAAAACATACAGATTAAGTATGTGCTGTTTTGGAATAAAGAATAAGCCATTATATGTAGTTTAAATGCATTAGTGATAATTTTCTTCTTAAAAATCAAACAATAACTACAACAAAGGAAAACTTACTCCTCAGTCCAGAGAATTACTCCCTAGATTGATTATAATTTAAGTTTAACTAAAATGTTAACAATGCAGTTTTTTAAAAAGCATAGAAATAGAGAGATTAACTGTAATAAGCGTTTAAAATCTGTAATTTGCATTAAAACAAAAGAGATATTTAAAAATTGCCTTGATTATTTGCAAGAAAGAATACTTGAATATAGGCTATAATGGTTTATATGGATATAAATATAAATACAATGAAGGCAGTGTAGAGAACACATAAGACATGCAATTGTTCTAAACCAGTTTTCTCCAAATTGTACACTAAGAATTAAACTGAATCAAGCCATTTCGCAAATGTTCAATCCACATCTATGAAATGTTGTTTTAAATTGAAAGTCTGCAAGTTAGCAAAAGCAACTTGCTAGTGCAGTTAATTTGGCAAAAGCAGTCATCTATTTGCCCCTAATTTTCAGTGTGCAAGTGCCCTACTGGGCCTGAAATTAAACAATTTCAGATGTCAACATTAGGGGCAAAATTCTTTATTCACAGAATGGGAGATTCATCTCCAAAAAACCTGGTAAAGACTGTCTTTTAATACTTTACCTTATTTCTAGAAATTTTGAGCCAGCAAAAAGCTCAAATATAGTTCATAGCATTATGTAGTACATTATCTTTATTTGTCGAGGTTTAGCTCACATAATTTTTTCTTCTTAGTTTAATGTGATCAGTACTATGGAATTACTCAGTCATTCCCAGAGTTTATTTTTATGTCCTAGCTATCGGGTGATCTCAATTTCAAAATCAGAATGGGGCTTGGCCTTTTTCAAAAGCCAGAGCAGGAAGAAAAAGGAAGCCAGAAAAACAACTCTAAATGGCTGATCTCAGAGATGATTAGAAAGCAGGTTCTTTATTTTGTGAAATGGAAGATTAGACCTTAAAGTTATAATCTTAATCCAAATTAGATTATGTTTCAAAGTATATTTGTTTTCCACTGTCACTTTATGATTACCATTTTGCCATCATCTCACCAAAAATTCTCTTTTATAATTACATGACATAGAGATCACAATTACAGTAGCCATACTAAAAAACAAACTGACATATATTTAGCATGTCCACTAGTGCCAGTGAGTGAGTGAAACTCTACACAGATCCAGAGCATTTAATTAGGACAATAATAATAATAAGTCAGTGCTATTAACAATTCCATTTTATAGGTACAAGGCTAAGCAATGTGCCTAAGTTCTTAAAACCAGCCAGTAAGTAAAGAAGCCGGCAGTTCAGCACAGGTGTGTCTGGTAAGCTTTCTCACCATTGCTCTGCTGAGAGAAGGCCTTGAGGCACTAGCTTTCTGGTTCCTGGATAATAGATACTCTCTGTTTAACCATCCTCAGCTTTGAGGATTGTGGAGAACATTTCAAGTGTATTCTATGCAATCTCAGGTAATGGAGACTGCTATTAGCAGAACCTTATTCACTACTTTTTTCTCCTTACTGTGTTCTCCACAGTGCCTGTTTTTAACTCTTTCAGTCTATGTGACCACATAATAGCTCCTCTTTGATTAGATAAGCATAGACTTATGAGGTCACATAGACTTGAGTTCAAATCACAGCAATTTCACATTGTATCCATAAGACCCTTGAGTTGATACTTTACAACCCTGAGACTAAATTTCCTCATCTATAAAATAGTAGCTCCTTTATGGCTATTTGCAAGGGTTTAATTGGAATATGTAGATATAAATATAAATATGGATATGTCTGATGTATAACACACACACCCATCTATGTGTAGTGCGTGCTTGGCAGAGAACACACACTTAACAGATGACAGCTCTTTAAAACTAATATGATGAATACTGTATTAATATGCCAATGGTCATCAAGGTTATAGTTACCTCTGTCTATCCATTTCAATTCAGAATAGATTTATATCTCACAAGACTGTAGAATTGGAAATGACCTTACAAGTGACAGTCACATGCCAGACATAATCCATGCACATACTAGGTTTGTATAATCAGCAGTCATTCCTCTTACCTCCTATTGTTTTTCCACTGAAGGAATGAATGTCTTTCTTAATTTAGATTTTAGGTTAGTTTTAATGAAGCTTTGTCTTTTACTCTTACTCAAGTGTTAATATGAAGGAACCATATTCAGGACTTTTAACTATTTAACAAAGACAGAAAGATTAAATAACCTGCCTAAAATCACACAGAAATTTTGAACTCAAGTTTTCGCCCCTGATTCCAATGTTATACTTTTTCAAATATATTATTAAATTATTCTCAGAAGGATAAGAACTCATTTTAAAACAAAAATCAATCTCATAGAACCATATGCCACAGAAAGTGTTTTGTTGTGATGGCTGCTGTTAGAATTCACCTCTTTCACTTGTGTTACCTTGAATATCTCCCAATTATCTTGATTAATTTCACACACTCCATATTTAGGGCAAGTCTGAACTGAGATATACAAATTCAAAATTTTCACTCCATTAGAACGCAAAACGTTAAGAGACTGTCAGTATTTGTAAGGTTTATCCCTTTAGTACAATCAGGAATAAACTTTTATAAGGCTAAAATTTGGCCCATGATAATTTTTCCATCCTTAAATATATATTAAAAAAATCTCAAAAGTTAGATAATCTTTGTCTCTGTGAGATTCTAGACATGTAGGATATAATACTTTTCTTACAATTTTGTAGCATAACTTCACAATTTAAGAGAAATTTCTTTAAGAAACTACAGTTTGAATAATATGAATGACTAATCTAAAACTTACAGGTGATAAAGGCCAATGAAAGCATGTAGAGTATGTTATAGAACCTCACATTTTATGTTTCTTTTTTCTTTTCTAACATCATGAACCTACCAAATTGACATATTTTTCAGCATGAAATTTACAACACTGATATTGAAAGGAGAGCATTTGTTATGGATGATATGTTTGGGTCCCCTCAAAATTTCTATGCTTAAGTCCCAACTTTCAATGTGATAGTATGAGGGGGTGGGACCTATGCGAGGTAACTAAATGGGTAAGGTCATGAGGGTGGGGCCATCATGATGAGACTAGTGGCCTTATAAGAAGAGCCACAGTGGCTGGAGCAGAGTTAGTGGAAGTAAGTGCATTAGGGCATGTGATCAGAGGGGTAGTGGGCAACAGATCACAGAGGGCTTTGAAAGCTGTTGCAAAAACTTTCACTTTTACTCAGAGAAATGACAATACAATTTTAAAGGATCACTGTCGCTTCTGTCTTGAGAACTAACTAATGGATAAAGAGGGAAAACAAGAACAGTTAAGAGATTAAATCGTCCACCAGAAGGATGATGCTGGTTTGGTTCAGGGTGGTAGTAGTGGAAGTGGTGTGAAACCACTGGATGCTACATGTAACTGCAGGTAGATAAAACAGCATTTGCTGACTTACCTGATGTGGGATATCAGATAAAGACAGGAGTAAAGCATGATTTGAGGAACTAAAAGGGTGAAACTGTCCTTATCAGATACAGAGAAGTTTGCAGATGGTGCAGGTTTTCAGGGGAAGATGGAGAATTCAGTTTGGGACATATTACGTTTGAGAAGTATGAGACATTCAAGTGAAGATGTCAACCATACAGCTGGATAGATGAGTCCGGAGTACGAGAGAGAAGTCTGGGCTGAAATTAAGGGTATTTAAGGCCACGGGACTTAATAAAATCTCCATGGGAAAGAGTGTGCATGGAGAAGAGAAGACTGTCCTCCACACTCAGCATCCAACACACAAGATTCCAGACATCTTTGTCGACTGACTTTGGCTGGGTTCTTAAGATACAAAGATACTACCAAGAGACTCAAAGCATAACTTTCAGTTATTTATTTACTAATTATTGTGTCTTCAAAGTTCTGGGCAATTTAAGATACACTTTAATTAAATTTCATCAGTTAAAACTCTCAAGAAACCCATGAGGTTAAATAATATCATCTTCATTTTATACTTAAGTAAACTGTACTCCTGAAATATACCCAAGAACAAAGCTGAGATTCAGACCCAGTTCTGCTCACTGACAAGTCTGTCTCCCAGCCTCCTATTACCTTTATCCTTGAAGGGATTCTGGCTCTTTATTCCTGAAAGGATTCTGGGTCTGCCAGCCTTCTTTCCCAAGAAGAAATTTGGCTCCACTCTCTCTCCAACCTTCCTTTTGGTTTCTCAAGGAAAACCCATACTGGGCTGAACTAAGTGCCACCTGGCTTTGTACCATCCCACTTTTTAAACAAAGATGGACAAAACTAAATAATAAATTGTCTGTGGGAACATTTTCACTTTTTCCTCTGGGTGTGGAGAAACAGGAACCCTCCTACACTGTTGGTGGGAATGCAGTTTGGTGCAGCCATTATGGAAAACTGTATGAAGATTCTTCAAATAATGAAAGATAGAATCATCATATGATCCAGCAATCTCACTCCTGGGCATATATCCAGAGGGAACTCAAATTTGAAAAGACACAGGCATCCCAATGTTCATAGCAGCCCTATATACAATAATCAAGCCATGGAACCAACTTAAATGTCCATTGACAGATGACTGGATAAAGAACCTGTGGCATATTTCTACAATGGAATACTACTCAACCATAAAAAGAATAGAATAATGCCATCTGCAGCAACATGGATGGATCTGGAGATTGTCATTCTAAGTGAATTAAGTCAGAAAGGGAAAGAAAAATACCATAAGATATCACTCATGTGGAATTAAAAAAGAAGAAGAAAAAAGAAGACACTAATGAACTGGTCTACAAAACAGAAACAGACTCACAGACATAGTAAACAAACTTATCATAACTGGGGGAAAGGAGGTGGGAAGCGATAAATTGGACATTTGAGATTTGCAAATACTAACTACTATATATAAAACAGATAAAAAACAAATTTCTTCTGTATAGCACAGGGGACTATATTTAATATCTTGTAACGTATAATGAAAAAGAATATGAAAACAAATATATGTATTTATATGTATGACTGAAACATTATGCTGTACACCAGAAATTGACATATTATAACTGACCGTACTTCCATTAAAACGAATAAATAAATCATTTTTTTCCTCTGTAAAATTCCTTCCAGCTCACGATGGCATTTTTATCAAAAATGACGGTAAAAATCAACAGGAGCAAAATTAAAAATCATCTTTGGGAAAGTAGTCATTATGTCACTATACTTGAAGCTTCTTATTAAAAATGCACTAAATCCGTCATTAACAGTAGTTGCTATTAAGACTACTTACCATATCAGTAAGCATGGCATTTTGCCAGTGATAGGTGAACATACAGAGAAAATAAGTATAAGAAATAAATATGTCATGAACTATATTAATTTCAATAAACATTTTAAAAGACATCTTAAATATAAAGGCTATAGTTTTTTATATAGATTTTATAATGAGTCATTTAAACATCAACAGATACATCATAAACATGAGACATAAATGAATACACCTAGCTTTTTCAATATGTATCCTGTACGCAAAACTTCAAAATTAATCTACTGGTGAAATCTGGGGGGAAAAAATCCGACTTCTGAAAAGCTGGATGTGTGATGGTTTACTAGAACTAAGTCTTGAGTCCTGTGAGCAAGACTGCCATGCAGATTTGGCACTAAGCCTGCAGAGAAAGAGGGATTCTTAAATTATGATGAGGTTGAAACAATGGCAGTCATTTGTGGTTAGGAAATATGACATTTGGGAGAGCTTATTCTGATGATTTATGTCATATGTGTTTGCCCTACCCACATTTTAGGGCTCTAGTCTAAAGCAGTAAGAAGTTACAAATGCTGTTCTTAAGAAGCAACTAAATATTCTTGATAGGCTTTCATTTCTGTAAGCCCACAAACGGGAGGGAAATCTCTTTCTTTATAAACTATTCCCCAGACATATTAAGTATATAAATTAAAGTTGAAATGGAATCATTCCTAGTTCTGATAAATCATATTTTTCGTGGAGTCCTTTACATGAAGATTTTGAAGCATTTTTGAATCTTTCACATATCTTGCGTTTGTTTTCTTTAAGATAACTGAAACTCTGCCTAGAAACAAGCATCAACTGAATCACCTGTTACACCATTTAAAATTTTTGGAAAGGAATCTCAATAATTAATCATAGTCTCGTCTTTCAAATCATTTTGACATGTATTATAATTCTGTCATGAGAATCAAAAAACTCAGTGGGAAATCACTTTTTTAATCTTACCAATATAATAAAAGTCAATCCTTTTATTGAGTGCCTACTACATGCCAGGTCCTGTCCTAAGTGCTTTACATATATTATCACACCTTACCTACATTTTATCCCTTACCTCATGAATTATCTTCTCTGTGTAGGTCTCTTCATCCCCTCTTTTATTGATCTCAACACTTCTGTATCACCTGAAAACTTACTATTGTGATTCTTAGCCTACTTCAAGTTACCAGTAAAATCTCCAGCATCCTCAATCTTTTTTCATATTTCCCTTACCTTTTAGCTCTAGCAGACACACAGTTCTCTCCTGCAGATACTATCTGCCCAGGGGTCACGGTTATCTCCCAGGCCCTGCTACCAGTGGGCTTCTAAATGGGCTACGTGCCCCTCATGCTCTTCACTATGCTTTCCAGACCATTCTCCCTATGCTAGATTTTATTTTGCACAGTGGCTGCTGCAAGATCTCCTGTGATATCTTTTAAAATTTATTTTTTGGTGAGAACGTTTAAGTTCTACTCTCTTAGCAAATTTCAATCATACAATACCATGTTATCCACTAGAGTCAGCACGTTATCTTTGAGAGTAAAAGCAAAAGATGAAACCTGAAATTCTAAGCTTTTGTTTCATATCCTACGGCCCACTATGTTTTCTTCCAACATTTATATTTACTTTTTTTTTAAGTGGCTAAGTTTCTACCATAATTAAAGAAAGCTGAGCTTGTGAAGTAAACTTTATGGAAATGCCAAACCTAAACTATTCTGGTCTTAATCATCTGAGAGTCACTGTTGCTTAGGTCTGCCCAAAAGGGAAGCATAAGTAAACATTTTCCTTCCGCTTCTTTATGTAACCTGGCTACCATTCCCACCCTGACGAATACATTTCCCACTGCCTGTCGTCAGTACGTTATAAAGGACTAGCCTGCAGCAAGTTCAGCGGCAGCTCTTACCCCACTGTCTGTGTTTCTCAGATTTAGAGCTGCCAGAGCTCGATTTGTGAAGTTCTGATTCTGAAAACCATTATGTAACTTAACTTTTCCCTTCATTTTAAATTTCACAGTCCATCTGAAAGTTCTTTGAACAAGTAGCTGTAACTCTCACGTCACCCATCTTTGGAAATCAAACCAGCAGAGAAAGGCCACAGATCTCACTAAATGATTTCCATTTGCTAGGGGTGCTGAAAATTCTGGGGTCTGTCCTGGCACTGCCGTTAATGTGTTCTCTATCTTCCAAGGAGCTCTGGTTCTTCTGTGTCCCCATCCTTGGAGAGTACTGCAGCATAGGGATTTTCTGCTTCGTCCCTGGTCTGCTGGGTTCTTCTAAGTAACTGATAATCATAGATGAACTAGATAAATATACAAATTTTCCATAACTGCACTTAACTTACTCAAAGTCAACACCCTCTTATGCTTTCCTCATCATTTTCATCTATTTTTCATACCAGTAAGTGAAAGTATTTCTCTATCTTTAAATACAATTAAAAGAACAATCTTGACCCTTCTCCATATCTACTTTGCCTTCAAAATTAGTTTCCAGAGTATTAAGATTTGCAAGCTGATTTTTAAATAACATACGATCTGAGCTCTATGGTTAGTAGAGAACAGATTTAAAGTGTCATCCAGTTTATACAATATGTACATTACAGAAACCTCTCAGCTTCCTTAATGTAAACGTATGAATGACATAAGATTTTGAGGTGCTGTAATGGAACCAGCAGAGGCCCTATTTAGCTCACTATTCCCTTATAACTGTTCATATCACACCACTGTCTTCTACCATCAATTTTTTTTTGGGGGGGGTGGTAATTAGATTTATTTATTTATTTAAATGGAGGTACTGGGGTTTGAACCCAAGACCTCGTGCATGCTAAGCACACACTCTACTACTAAGCTACACCCTCCCTCCATCAATGTTTTCTTTACACAGTGTGCGATCAGTCCTTCTTTAATTCTTCATTTCTATTTCCTATTCTTAGTATTCACTGCAATTGAAATGATTCAATATAACTCATACAACAGTCTGAATAAGGTGGTCTCACGTCACACATTTTATTTTAAATCACTTACTATAAGCGATACCCTGGGAATTGAAAGTATATTAAGGAAGTGTAAAAAGTATGATTAACAGAAAGAGGCAAAGGATATAAAAGAAAAGCATTATCAGGTGGCTGCTATTTTAGGATCAGTGAGTGGATTTAATTTTTTTCATATTCTATCTTCTCCGTTCTTAATATTTAATCACAGAATATCAGTACTTACACTAACACGATATATATTATTGAAATTTGTATTTAATATGATATAAGATATAGTATAATATTTAATATAACAGAACATCATAATATAACAGGCATTATATAATATGTATTATCTATTGCCAGGAACCCACCAAAATAATAAACATTGCAGAAAACAACTATGAATATTTTTCTTTTGTCTCACAGTTCTTCATGGAAAATAAGTCGTAATCATACCTTGTCACAGTGACCTGGTGCTTGAGCTTTGAAGCAGCAAAGTATGAAAACAAAGGTTTGCAGTACATTTTCACTTGGCCTGATACATCATTTCTCTTTGCTCTTGTAATGATGGGGACTGGCTAATTTTCCTACAGTTCTTTGGCTGTCAGCCTTTGTACATAGCATGTGACAAGATGTCCAAGTAGCTGGGATAAAAAACACTTTTTGAGAGAAAAAAGGTCGTTTTGCCATGTGATGAAAACCATGTTTTATAACCAAATGTGCAAATGGAAGAACAGTTTTAAACTGAGCTTACAAATCTGCTGCTGTACAATATTTTCCCTTATGAAATAGTTTAGATATTAGAGACCAGGAGCTATCACTGTGGAGCTGAGGCTTTACAGAGATAATAAAATGGACGTTCCAAATAGCTTTGGTGAATTTTCAGATTCCTCTTGATTTTTTTCAGTTGCTTCCAGCTCCTCCTGAGAAAAAGACTACCGAGTAAGAGGTTTAATACACATGATGCCTAGAGGCAAGTTTTCAAGTTCAAAGTCTTCTTTTTCCTAACCTAGAACAAAAGTGAGAGAAGGTGGATGCTCTGCTTCCCTATCACAAGAACGAAGGTGATTAAGCTGACACCACAAAACCTCTTTTGAAAGCTTCAGTGTTAATATCAAACTATGAAAAGCATAGAAATAATTAAAAACGACTGACTAGAGAAACAACTTTGTTTCACCTTCCGAGCAAAGTTATAAACATATGTAAAAAATTCTCCTGCTATCCACATTGTTTTCTCTGTATTTTTTTCTTTCACTATATATTTTTTTTAATTGAAGTATAGCTGATATACAACACTGTGTCTTTCACTGCGTTTGATTGGCCACTGTACTTAAGGAAGTCTATCAAACAATTGGAGTGGAATTGTCACAGAGAATTTAGAGTACTGCAATTGAAATAAGTATGGCTAAAATTTTTTAAAAGATAAAATATTTTTAAGTGACTGAGTCAAAGAAGAAAGAAGCCTGGAGACAAACTCTAGAGAGCAAAATACATATTGTGCTGCACTTTGTCTACTGAGCCAAAGATGACCAGGTAGACCAAGATGTGATTCTTTCAAATGTTAACACATAATATCCTTTATTGTGGCCTTATATTGTTATACTAAACAAACATGTATTTCTATGCTATTTGTAGTGTGTGTATTTACATAAATTTAATTATCACCTTGCTCAACTTGGTAATTACAGCTGTATCTATATTTTCTCTCCAAACTATAAGTTCTTAGAAGGTCAAAGTTGTGTATATTTCCGTATACCTGTTTGGAGCGTCAAACTTTGCTTGGATTAGCCAAACGGAGTATTGGAAAATGACCTCTAGGTAAAGGAAGTTAAATATTTGCAGATACCTATATAGCAAACTTTATGAAGCTGTGCAATTTCAATGTGTTTAATTTTGAATACCATCCTGGTAATTTTTCATATCAATAAAGGTTTTCAAGTACTCACACCAATATTTCCCCAAGAAAAAGAACATATTGTGTGGCAGCTGAAACACAGAGGATATAAGTAAATATAACAGATATATTAGCTGCTTCTACAAAGCAAAGGAGGGGCACCTGAATTTTGTGCTTAAAACTATCTAATCCTTCAAGGAAAGATCTACTTTGTTCCACAATGATATACATCATATATATGTCACATATTTTTATAAGGCATTGTCTGCTACATTTTCCTTTCTTAAAAACATCTGCCACATCATGCTATCTCCTAAGTTCCATGTAGAGTCCTATAGTATGTATTCTATGCCTTAAGAAAAGTCCATATTTGAATGTAGAAGATTACTTTTAAAGCTTTTAACTGTGCAATTTTCCATCTACTGAAAGACTATTAACTAGCTATCTCTTGGAACTGCTGTATTAATGGAGTAGCATTTGGCAAGCAATGCTATGATTTATTTTAAAATTCACCTTTATGACTGTGTCTCAAAAAGAGAAATAATTTAATATAATTTCATTCATTCATTCATTCATTCATTCACTCACAAGTTTTTCATTACTTTGTCCCAGGGATATGAAGTGATAATATAATTTAAAAAGACAGATGTAAAATTTATCATGAATCTAATACATAGCTTTTCATATTTTAAGCTTGGACATTTTTATGCGATGTATTCTTTCTCTTGTCTACGGCAGTTATCAATCTGTTTGCTACAAGTTTCTTCTTGCTCTTAAACTGTACAGATACACATTTGCAGCCCATTTAAGTAACCTACTACACCCTTTGGAACCACTGAAAAGCTATTTACTATACTCTAAAGAGCAGTGATCTGCCTTAAAGTGTTCACATTTAAAAGTACAGACTTCCTCAAATGAAAAACATAAAGAAATAAAAACACAATGGCCTTACTAAAACACATAGACTCATCATTTTCTCAAAGAGAAGCCCCCTGGCATGAATAAACCATGAATGTACCGTTGAAGGAATAGTATAAGTATAATCAAAGTTATAGCATATCAAGTTTCTTTGTTTGCTTCAAACAAGCACCATGGGAGTTTTCTGAATCTGTTCTTCTATATCTTTCTCTCAGGCGCTGAGAGATGTTTGGAAAATTTCTCGGTAGCTGGCTGTATCTTAAGCACTGAGGTTATAGAGATGAGTAACACTTCCTTTAATTTGATGGCCAGTTACCAGACAAACTACCCTCTGAATTTCAGTTTCCTTATATAAAATAATGTATAATACCACTATCTAGATTATTGTATTGTTGTGATACATTGTCAATATTTAGCCCAACACTTGCCATATAGTATTTGATTGATGATTGGTATTGTTATTGTTCATTTATCAAAAGTTATTGGTGATCTGATAAACTGTCAGAATTGGGACAAGTTTGAGAGTGAAAAAGGACACTATTAATGTTACACAAAGGAGAGAACTGTAACTGTCTCAGACATAGTAGGACCCATGGTGACACTGTTCCACAGGCCAGGAACACAAAGAACAAGATGAAGCATCTATGCTCAAGTAGTTTAAGGTTTAGTGTCCCATTATACTGGCTATAATAAAGTGGCTAGAAGGGAAAGAATGTTAAAGCAACCTGGTTATTGTAATTCTAATTTAATTTCACAGCATTATAATGCTTTCAAAATAATTTTATTTTCTGTTTTATTAGAGATGTATACCTTATAGATTTATGTCTTATAAAGATTAAAGAAGATAAGTTAATTGCAAAGTGAAATTCCATTGCTTGTTAGAAAAACATATCTACAATAGTTCAAAATCAGTTAGGAAAGTAAATCGACTACATTTCAAAAAAAAAAGAATTAATAAAAAAAGAAAAAAATCAGGAAAATAAAATTAGCGTGATCTCTGATGGAAGTTTAATGAAACCAAAATGCCAAGAAAGCCACCTTGTGCATATTTGTAGATTGTATTACCTAAATGTCAACCTCATCATATGACAAAGTTCTACTACTTCACTTTCACCTTCTTAGAAAAATGCAGGAGCCCCCTCAATTTCTTTCTTTTTATTTTATTATTTATATTCAATAAGAAAAAGGCAATTGATCCAGATGATAAATTTCCAAAATATATTAATGGAATTTTCAGAGGACAAAATCCTTGACTGCTACCAAACATAAAAAAAAAAAGAAAATGCTCATTCTTACCCATACTTGGGAAAGTATACACTTTAGCTATCAACTCAACAGACATCAGACTGCAAACCATTTAAAATATTGATATTACTGACATCTGATGAGCAAGTAGTAAAAACAAAATTTGTATATATTATTAAGGACAAATGTTGGAAAGTAATTTGGCAGTATCTGCCTAAATTCCACCTCTATGTATATCTCTGAGAGAAACACTCACATATGTGCCAAGAGCCATGTATTAAGATATTTATTGTGCCATTATTTGCAATAGTGAAAAAATGAGACACAACCTACAGTGAAATAATGACATGAAATTCAATAAATTATACCTTTATTCATCTAAGGTATAGAATATAAAAAATTACGTTGGTAGGAAAAATAGTTACAAAAGCATGCATAAAATATTTTTCAATTACCTAAATTTTGTGAAACTAAGAAAACATTATATGCTGGATTGGAGACACACACACACACAAAAGACACCTAAGCACAACATAGCCATGAAGAACAGAAAGACATAAATTCAGGATAGTGTTTAACTTTAGAGAGGTTCAAGACTCAGGAGAAGGAGCGGGGGCCTCAACTTTATTTTTTTAATGAAAGAATAATAAAAAAGAAACAATTTCTTTTAAAATCAGACATATTTTTAATCAATAACCTCATAGGGTTTGGTATGAAAATTGAGGGTGGTAACTCTCTGCTAGGACTAGAATGTGCTGGGAATTAAAGTTCTGGGCATCCTTATTTTTAAACATTTTAGTTAATTAAATAAATGTTCAAGGGTTTAGTATTACCACTCATTTATTTTATTATGCTGATGCAAGTTTAAACTATGGTCAGCTTGAAAGCCAATCATTTGACCAGTAAACGGCGGGACCAAAATGTTTCCTAAGCCATTTCTCACATAATGAGAGAGAATCTTGCTATGGATGTTTGCGAATAGAATTATAAAAGGAGGACACAGTTAAGCGCTGCACATTGATAAAATATTAGGTGCTGTGAGCCAAAACACCACGGAATAAATGAGCAGCTTCCAGATTTAGCCTAATTAATCCAAAACTGGATAAAGAAAAAACCGTAATGTGCTTTAATTTTGGCACTAATTTTTGCTAAGATAGAAAAATAATTATTTCTTACTTTCAAGAGTCTAATTACTCTCTGCAAGTGTGTTTTACGCATTCTTAAGAAATGTGGTTAAGCCACCTCCTCCTCTATCCTCCTTTTATTCTTAAGAGGAAGTAGAAAGCCTTCTGTTTCCCCTGTTGCTTAAAAAAATCTGTAGAAAATTCCATCTGTACAGGCATTCATTCATTAAAATCCATCTTTTAATGTTTAATTCAAGAATTCCCAAGAGGAAAAGAACTAGTTCAGGATACCCAGCGATTTACATACTACATCCTTGTCAACAAATGTGCAGGGCAAGAATTACTTCCCTTTTGTTTCATGCTATTTTTTCCATCTTTGGTTGCATTCGAATTTTAATTCTGTTCACATTCTGCAGTTCGTAGGAAAGTGGCCTGAAGCGGACAGCAAGAGGAGCACTAAATCGAGCACGTAAATCACTTCTTCCTCAGCTCCAGAGCCGATTTAAAGAGCATCCTGGCACTAATGCTTGGAAATAATATACTGTCGAGCCCGACACAGCAGAGGGACTCTACTTCAAATTACAGGATAGTCCAGGTGACCGTGCAATTACAATTAACCTCTTACCCACAATGTCAGTGATAAAAAGTCAAGCGAGTGATGGGTACTAAGAAAGTACTCAAGTAACAGTAAAAGCGATTTCTGAAGTTTTAGTGTTTAAAAAATATTTTAAATTACAACATCTCACAACTTCAAAAGTGGTTTCCTGGTGAGTGTAATAGTTTTTTTCCCCATTAAAGCAGCTATACCATATGATATAATAAAAGCAACTAGATGAATATCTGGCTCATAATAGGCGCTCACAAAATGCTTATGAAAAGAAGGAAAGACTATAGATGCACATGTGCGGAAATTCACAGTCTTTCTAATCCTCAAGCACTGGTCCAATGTTTGAAATAGTTTTCAAAGCATACTTTTCCCGATCAGGTTTACAGGAAATAATAACTATACTGGTATACTAACATCAATGTCAACAAATTGCTTCCTTTGAAGTTCATAAATATACACATTATGTATTCAGAGCATGCATACGCTCAGATACAGAATATCAGTTTATGTATACCCTTCAGATAGAAAGCCAGAGAACAAGAGAGAAAGATTGTGTATAAGTATACCTAGTCTTTTCACTATAGATATTAATAATTTTCATTGTGCACATGAAACATACACACATAATGAATATATGTAAAGCTAACTGATAGATATTATGGCTTAACAGATCTCTGTTGAGGCAAGAATTTTCCAACCTTTGAATCACACAAGTGTGCTTGTCTATGTAAAACTGGAACTATGACATGGACATATATTAGCCTTACTCATTAAAATATACTAGTTCAAATTCAAGAAATTAAATTAATATAGTAATGATAATTATAATAACAATTTTCCAAGGAATTCAGTGACCCATTCTTACAAAGTTCTGGTAGGTGTTATTAATGAACTGAAGTCTACCATGAGAAAGCAATTTTTTATATTTCAAAACTATAATCATACAAATTTAGAAGCATTGATACCCAAGGTTAACACAAATATATATAAATAAGGGAATTAAGAAAGCAATTTAAAGATCAACAATTAAAGACAATACTACGTATTCTTTATTGTGACAGGTGCCAGGTGAAAAAGAAATAGTAGAATAAAATGATTCTGGTTTCAAATTTCTTACATTCTAGCTAGAGAAAAAAGTCCATCATAGAATTTTTAAAAGAGAATTAATACAACTAGTACAAACTGTTGCAAGGATGAAACCCAAGAATAATTGATCCAGTTAGAGAAAATTCTGGAGCTGTTAGGATTAGAGCTATGCCTAGTAACAGAAAAAAAGCACAATGTTAAACAGGTAAAAGAAACAAACAGATCAGAGATTTAGTGGTTGTTACTGTAAGGAGTTGATTCTAAATATGATGATGAAAGGCTCTGAAAACAAGACATAGTTAAAATTCAGTTGTAGGAAAATATGGAGCCATTGTGTGTGTAAACAGATGTGCATTTGTATTTGTGTATGTGTGTGTGTATTTCTGTAGGTGAGCAAAGGAATGATGTGGTCAACATAGAATTAAGGATTCCTTTAATGGATGGCCAGATGCAAATCCAGCATACATTGTAAAAATTGTTGAATATATTGTAGAAATCCAGCATAAATTGAGAGACTGTATTAGGGTAATAGCTCATCTCGATGATGTGTTAAAATGGGTAGAAGGCGATTTCTAAATGACAGATACACAGTGATTTTCTTAAGTATTTGACTTTATATAAATAACTTAACCTCTAAGCTTCAGCCTCTTAAAGCATATGATTAACTGCAATGCACAATAATAGTATAGTGAAGGCAGCCAGCTCACTAAGCATTCCCTCCTTATATCTTAGCAACAGAATCTGTGTGTTGAGTGTGACAGTGCGCCCAGCTATAAAGCCACATGTATCAGGTCTTCTCATAGAATCAAGGTGGAGAGAATTCAATGAGATAAAAGCAGAACTTGTGTGTTGCTGCCACGAAAGTGCTTTAAAGAGTGCTGACTTAACTAGAAGACATGCCTTCTTTCCTTTCTGCCCTTTCCTCCTCTTCCTGCCTTAAATGTAGGTCTGATGGTTGGTAATCCAGAGGGCTTGGAAGTCTAGGTCAGGAGATTCTTTAAGAATGAAAGCTATACATGCAGGATGGTTTTGCAGAATGACAAGGATCTGGGTACCCGATGATAAAGATATCACATCAGTCCTGGGCTAAGTACCCCCAGGATTCTTTTGCATGAGAGAAAAACAATTTCACTTGCTTAGGCAATAAAATACCTTTAGGTCTTTGTACTTTCACGTATATTCAGCAAAAGCTAATTCTAATGGATACTTAAGCCTGTCCTATACCACACTGCCTTAAATGAGGCTAAGTCTATAAAGAGCTCTGTATAGGGCAAATCAATTTCTGTTTCATATTTGAGGTCTGACCATAATTATCATGTCTTCAAAGAGGACTTCTTTGGTGGCTCAATGTGAAAGAATTCCTCCTGTTTTCCTTTTCCTTCATAGCACTTATCATAACTCACAGACGCGTATGTATGGATTTACTTTTCTAGTTTTTCTTCTCATTTTACTACTTGAAACCGGAGAAAAGTAAATAAAACTTGAATAATTGACAGAAAGTAGTGGTTAATAAAGATATGCTGGATAAACAAAAGAGTAGCTCTTTAAAACAAAGCTCCTGGTTTCTCTTAAAAATCCTACATAAATTAAGTAACATTTTCTACAATGACTACATTTTTAAAAGTCGAAAAGCTTTCACTTATTTTCAATTGATTAATTAGCAATGAAGCTTAACGTGACTTTTTAAATCTCCCATGAAGTGATGAAAGCTCCTCAAAGACACTTAAACTATCATCATTCTCTATTGAAAGAACCTTATTTAAATATTTTCTTAAATTAATGATATTTTAGTAATATTATCATCTCTAATTCAGTTAGGTAAAATTCCGTTACCATCTTTTCTTAAAAGTGAAAATTTCAATATTCTAGTCCAATCCTAGGTAGCTTTACACTATTTTAAAGTTTTATACTTTCAATGAACTCCATCATTTTGAAATTTCTTTCTCTTTTCTGTCTCCTGGATTTTGGGTTACTTCTTCAAGATTATCAATGAATTCTCCTAGTACCTCTTTTTCCTTTATACCTCCTATTTTTCTTTGAATCTGTCATTGGCCTTATTTCTTTCTCTCTTATACTCCCTACCTAGTTCATAAAACAAGTGTAACCTCTACCTACATGCTTTCCAAATTCATACTTTCAGATCTGAGCTCTTTTCCAGCTATGGGACTTCTGTAATGGACTCTTTAAGAATCACATTTATTTCCCTCACTGCCATCGTCTAAATAGCCATTTGTCAGATATAGTTCATTTTTTTCAAAATCTCAGGTGTCCTGTCCTTTTGCCTACCTCATTTTGGTCAATACTACAACCATGCCACCATTCCCCGAAGCTAAAAAAAAAAAAAAAAAAAAAAAAAAAAAAAAAAAAGTGCATTTGGACTTTTCCTTATTTTGCTTCATACACTTAGTCAAGTTTCCCTTTAATACTTCTTGTGTTAGTAACATTGTCCTCTTCCCACTTCAATTTCAATTATTCTCATTCAGGTCCTCATTCTAAATACCAAATCAATACTGAGACAAAGGATTCTGTAAAAGTAACTAAGATCAGACAGTTCTTGAGCTCTCTATGCTTGGTAAATCTGCTGCCTGAGCCTTAACAAATGTTAGAAGTCAACTTATTTATAATATTGCTTTTCCCATTTGAAAGAGTCTTTGCATTAGTTTTACGTACACATAGAATTTTACCATTTGTAAGACTGTTTCATTTTATCATAACTAAATAAGCTAGGTAGGATGAATATTCTTATTCTTATTTTAATTTTTGGAAACTCTGGGTTGCCATGATTAAATGCACTGCTCCAAGCGACACACAAGAGGTAGAAGTGCATGATTTAGGACTCAGGTTTTTGTCATTTCTATACTATTGTCTGATAAGACAGCAGTATAATATCTAGTATTTATTATTATTATTATTATTATTATTATTATTATTATTATTATTATTATTATTATTATTATTATTATTCGATGAGGGGTGGAGTGTTATACTTAAAACTATGAATATCAACTCTGTAACTGAACTATCTGAGAG
The DNA here is from genome assembly GCF_048773025.1 of Camelus bactrianus. Lineage (NCBI taxonomy): Eukaryota > Metazoa > Chordata > Mammalia > Artiodactyla > Camelidae > Camelus > Camelus bactrianus. The sequence goes on from NC_133540.1 coordinate 80,088,834, forward strand.
GTTTTCCATCAAGCAACAGAGAGTTTAGCTAAGAAAGAATGAGTGCTTCTCATCTGACACTCTGCTTTACTGTGTTTTAAAGGTGTCTCCAGAAGGATCAATGATGAAATTAAGACAACTTACACAAAGTTTATATTAGCCACAAAGCAAATCATCCAAATTTTTAGTTATTCAGCAAAAAAAAAACTTTATCGTTGAACATGTTTCTAAAATCTGTAATACACTTCAAGCTATGTCCTAAGATTAGCCATGTAGTTTTAAACAGATAATGTTTATAATTTCATTCTTATGTTCACATTATTTTATTCTAATTTCACTGCTTTCATCATCAATTAGCTACAAAAAAAAGCTTCTTAAAAATCAAAAGACAACCTTTGAATTAGTTTTTGCAATGTGTGTAATCAACCAGTAGATCTTGTGAACTGGAAGGGGAGACCTAACTTTTGCAGGTGATTTCACATGGATACAATTTATTTAGTAATAATTGTAACTAATATTATTATTTATCTGGTGGTTAAAAGAACCTATTTAGCTATTATGATTTTATAATAAAACATTTTTAAAGCGAAATCTCTTTTGTCTTGGTAAATTTTTAAAAAGTATACTGAAGATTTGTTAAGAAACATGCTTTATAAGAACTTTTAAAAATATTAATCAGTATCATTTGTAATAGCATAAAATATCAAATCACTTCAGGGCTTCAACATACTTTATAGCTGGACAATGAATTAATATGTGAATTATTATTATTATCTTAATGGAAGTATTGTGCATTGAACCCCGGACCTCATGCATGCTAAGCATATACTCTACCACTGAGTTGTACCCTCCCCCTAATATATGAATTATTATTTGCACTTCTTGCCCCTATTGAGTAACATAGAACTTCCCATTACTTAGACAGGGTGAATGTATATCTGTCCCACAATGTTTTGGGGCAAAAACTGCCCTCTCCTAATCTCTGTTGAAGCTAAAAGATAACAGTTTATCACTGTTATCTGACTTCTTCCAGTTCATTTAACTTTCCTGATGTGTGACAGGCATCAAAATCTCTTGTAATTGACTCCTTACTGACTGGCAAGGAAATCGCTGCATCTGACAAGGCCTTCAAGGAAAACAAATTCCCGATTCCATAATACAGAGACTCCATTCCTACTGAGATACTATATGAGTGAAATCCTATATATTTTCCTAAGTGTCTGAAATTAAATGTAACTTGCTCACACTCACTGGAGAGATGAATCCAGCAGCCATCTGAGTAGTCAATTTCACTGTACTTTCTGAGACAGAAACATTACTTAAAATTTTGCAAGGTTGTTCAATTCCAGCTCCATGTTTTAACAATATTGTTGAAATAAATTAAATTTGGTTTTGAATCAAATTACAAGCAATTCCAAAAGGTACAAGCTTAATGCAACAATTTCATCCACGTGAGATGAGACACTTGTATCTTTCAATCTGAATAAAAGGAAATCTAAAATACAAAATATTTAAATTCTTTGTTCATACAGAAGAAGTTTTGGAAGGAGAAATCTATAAAAATCTTTACATTTACATCCTAGTTTAACAGCAATACATGGCACCCAAAGGAAAATGAAAACTGAAATTAATGAAGTTTGGTTTCAACTATTCTATACTTGATTTATCACGATATGTAAAATTGGTGCATATCTTAGAATGGTGCTTCTGTGATGACAACCCAGTTTTACATCCTTTAAATGGTAAGTGAATTAATCATTTTCATATTTTAATTGGGTCAGACTATGACTTAAAGGGACACATTTTCCATAAAGCCCTTGGGATTCAAAAATTAGAGCATATTTCTCACATGAGAGAGAGAGAGTGCGAAGAACTGTATTTTCCCTGTGGTGGAAATAAAGGAAGGCAGTGAACCAAAATTTATTTTCAGTTATAAGAAACTGGGATATGGACCACTTATTTTCCAATGGATTCTTTGTAACTAAACTGAGCATGTGCTTATATCTAAATTGGGACATTATCCTCTTAAATTTAAGGAATTAATGTGCACCATTAAGTCTTGTGGTTACTACTAAGTATATGATAAATAGGCTATATTTCGTGAAAATACACGACAGAGAAAAATCCAAGTTTTTCAGCTAGCAAAATTAAGTTGTACCTTGCTGTTGTGACATTAGCTCCCTGAATCTATACTAATGACAGCTGGAGAATGTTTACCTACCCTATAGAACACAATCTCAAATTTTAAAAATGCCCAGAAATAAATACCTATAAAACAGGTTCAGGCTCACAGTCTTCATATGGGCTCCATTCTCCTTTTAGTTTAGAACCATTTCTTACTTGTATGTTATGAAACATGGGCTTTTCTACTATTTGGTATACTTCAGAACTCAAAGCAATTTCAGGCTCAAATCAGCAAGAGACAAGTCTGCATCCTAATGAAAATGATGGGAATTTCTATATTGAGAGTTCTGAATTTAGTAAATCGATTTCTTCCTTAATAATTTATTTTTAATTTTTCATTAAATAGTTAAATTTCTGAGAGTTTACAGGTGGAGTTCAGGTGTTAGGAGAGGGAACAAACATGAAATACCCCAGAAGAACTGAAAATAAGTAGTCTAGCACAACTTCTGCTGCTAAATATACATACTGGGAATGGAAGATTCAGAGATTTCAAGATAACTTTCCCCACCCACCCTTTTATACCTGCAATAATACACATTTGGAAAATAAAAATAATCCCAGTAAAAGAACCTTAAAAACAAGAGAGTCACTGCAGAGACAGACAAATATTATATGATATCACTTATATACAGAATCTAAAAAATAATACAAATGAATCTATTTACTAAACAGAAACAGACTCACAGACATAGAAAATGAACTTATGGTTATCAAAAGAGAAAAGGGCAGGGATAAATTAGGAATATGGGATTAACAGATACACACCACTATATATAAAATAGATAAGCAACAAGAATTTACTGTATAACACAGGGAACGATATTCAATATCCTATAATAACCCATAGTCAAAAATAATCTGAAAAAAATATTTATAACTGAATCACTTTGCTGTATGCCTGAAACTTGACACAATATTGTAGATCTATTATACTTCTATAAAAAAAGAAAATGAAACAGAGCGTCACACACAAAAAAAGCCCTGTACTCAAACACATACATTCAGCTATATTGAGATGGCTTACCGTGAACTGACTATATATATATACATATATATATATATATATATATATATATATATATATATATATGTATATATATACACATACACACACACACACACACACACAAATGAAAAAAATACTGTTCTCATCTTATACTTTGCTCATTTTAAGAAAATAAAATAACATCCCCCAAAGAAGAGTTTTATTTGCCAGTACGACTTGAATTACTTGTTGCTCAACTGGCCATTAAGTTTCTTCATTTCTAAATGAACAAAAATTTGTAAGGCATGAAGTGGAACAAAGAAGTAAATCACAAGGGAAGACTAGGGTGTATGTATCTAATGACAAGTAACTTAATTCTACTACTTCAAAAGTTTCAAAACTTCAGTCCAACCTTATAATGTTAAAAAAAGGGGGGGGGGATTTAGTAGCCCCAACTTTAGAGAAAAAATTTAGAGTGCTAATTGAGAATATCACTCTGCTTTGAGTCATTTCCATTTCAACTGTAGAAACCTAACTCATTAACAAAAGATTGATCATGTTAACAGAAAGTTTGATTACAGGTGTGTACTTAATAAGCAATCTCCCTACCTTACATTTTTTTCTTAATCCAACCCATAGTCCTGGACATGGAAATATTACTCATGACTGATTCCAACAACCTTCTGACCTGTCCCTTATCCCTTAGCCTATTACCAGAACAGCTAGGAGAAGTTACTGATGTGGGGAAGCTCATCCAATGGTTAGTATGTAGAAACACTCTCTTGAATTTTAATAAAAAAAAATGAAAAAAAAAAGGTGATTCATAGTTCGATTCAAGAGCAAAGATGAACAACTGACCCATGGATATAGACTCTTATCCATTCATCATGGGACCGCCAGAGTTTTAGCTGGGCATACAGCTACCGAGCTAGAGACAATATTTCTCAGTATGACTACCAGGTTGATGTGATCAAATGACCATATTCAGGCAGATTAGATCTGAAAGGAAACGATTGTTATAACTTCCTAGAATCTTCACAAAGTTGAAGACATTGCTCTAGACTTCTGCTTGTTTCCTTGTCTGTGACTGAAAGGACAGTGAGGAATGTTGCAACTACTTTACACCCAGCGATTAGCATCCTGTGTTGAGGATTGTAGAGACTTTCCTCCAGCCAGAATCCCTTTGTGATCTCATAAATTGTAGGCTGCCTCCCCACTCTGGACTGCTAACTGGGAGAGAAGCTTCTCTCTCATTTGAGCTGTTATGCATTTTTTTTTTTTTTTGGTTTTAATCTTTTATTTTATTCTTTGTATATATATATATATTTTATTGAAGTACAGTCAGTTTACAATGTTGTGTCAATTTCTGGTGTACAGCATAATGCTTCAGTCATACATGAACATACTACATATATTTGTTTTCATATTCTTTTTCACAAGTTACTGCAAGATATTGATTATACTTCCATATGCTATACAGTATGAATTTGTTGTTTCTCTATTTTATATATAGTAGTTAGTATGTGCAAATCTCGAACACCCAATTTATCCCTTTCCACCCACTTTCCCCTGGTAACCATAAGATTGTTTTCTATGTCTGTGAGTCTGTTTCTGTTCTGTAAATAAGTTCATTTGTCTTTTTTTAAATTCCACATATAAGTGATATCACACGGTATTTTTCTTTCTCTTTTGTATTTTATGTCTCTTTGTTATAAACGGTAACCTGTACCCTATGTCTAATACAGAGGCTCAATGGCATTAACTTAGTATTAGGATTAAAAAGTAAATCAACTAGAGGTAGAGAGGCATTATAATGTAGTGAGGGGACAATGCGGAAGATGGCGGAGTAGAAGGAAGCTCGCAGGTCACCCTCTCCCACAAATACACCAAGACCCACATCTACTGACCCACTCAGCCAACCAGAGCACCTGTGGAACTCCGACAAAACATCGCCCTCTTCAAAAGATAAAGACGTCAAAAATCTGGTAGGAGAAAAGGAAAAAAGAAAGAACAAAAGGCAAAGCAGCGCGGGGCGGGTCCCGTGGGGAGGGAGCGGCAAAGGAGGACTGGCGCTCGCTCCCTGGGTCTCCCCTCTCCAACTGAGAGGCCAGCGGGACGGAGGGGGAGCCTCCGAGGCTCGGATCTGTACAGAGCAGCCCTTGACTAACAGAACTAAGTTAAACGGGCACAGAGCGTCCCCCCCGACACCCAGCCTGAAACGCGGGCTGGCAGCCGCAGGCAGGGCCAGGCTGCACAAGCCAGGCGGAGGACGGAAGTGGCTGCACGGAGGCAGCCCCGGGGGAACGCAAGGGGCTGCGCGCCGTGGCTGTGGGTGCACAGGGCAGAACAACCTAGGCCCTCCATAAAACAGCAAGGTTGATGTGCTCTCGGGGGAAGGGTGCACACCCCCATCTCTGAAAACCTGCGGAAAATTTTTGGGGGAAGAGATGCGGGGCTCAGGCACAGCCGCCATATCCTCCACACAGAGCACTCAGGCGGGGGCGGGGGCGAAACCTGCATCCGCACTGAAGGGCTTAGCAGCCTCAAAGGCCAGACTGAGACTGGCCTGCAGCCCGGGACAGATAGGATCCTTCCATCCTGGTCCCTCAGAGAACTTGCTCCACAAAGACAAACAAGGAGCTGGGTTTTGGCTCGGAGCAGGGACAGGGCTGTCCCTCAGTCTTCCCCGAGCCCACCCGCGGAGCGCCGACCAGGGCGGAGCGCGCAGTCACACAGAGCAGCGGAGCTACCGGCAGCGCAGGTAGAGGGAGAGCGGCCCCCGCCTTTCGGGCAGGAACACAGCCCCTAACCAAGGTGCTGGGAGGGGGCACGACCGGCCCTCCTACCTGGCCAGTCTGCAACATCTGACTGCGGCATCCGGAGGGGCAGCGACCCGCCAGCCCACAGCAGAGGACAGCTGCACCTGACCCAGTGTTAGGAGGAGGCGCCATCTGCTTGCCGACAGGTGCTGGGAGCAGCACAGAAGAGGGCGCCAACGGAGGGCCTCTGAAAACAGCAAGCTGAGCTTCCAAAACAGGACGAAGACAGAAAGACTTCACATTAAAAGCACACAGACTCCAGGAGAACGCCGACAAACCCCACCCCCCCCTTTTTTTTTTAAACTGTTTTTACCTGTTCTATTTTCTATTACTCTCTTAATCTTTACTTCTTAATTCATTTCTATTTCTCTTGGGTTTTGATGTCCTGCTATTGATTAGACACAGGTTTCAAATACATCTATTCATCTCCCCCCCACTTTTTTTGTAAAGGTTTTAAAAGGACGTCTCAACCCGATTAATACTCTGCTTCACCTCACTCTTCTATTATTCATTATACACTGTTTTCAAACCCTCTTTCTCCCTTCTTTTAAAATTCTTTCTCTCTCTCTCTTATTTTTTTTTCTTTTTTTGCTAAGTTCTATTCCTAAATAGGCATCAGATAGATAAAATCCTTAAGGACCAAAATAAACAACTGATACTCCATAAACCACAGTGCCAAAGAGGTATGAGCAAGATGAAGAAGCAGAAAAACCTTTCCCAATTAAAAGAACAAGAGAAATCCCCTGAAAGAAAGATCAACGAAATAGACATCGATAGCCTACTAGATCAAGATTTCAAAAAAGGAGTGATCGAATTGCTGAAGGAATTAAAAGAGATAGTGTTTAGAGATATAAAATATGTCAAAAATGAAATTGAAGCTATAAAGAAGAGCCAAGTAGAATGGGTAAACTCATTGACAGAGATGAGGAATGACCTAATAGCTGTGCAAAGCCGACTAGATAATGCAGAGGAATGAATTAGCGATCTAGAAGACAGGGCAATAGAAAGCACCCATTCAGAAGAACTACAAGAGAAGCAAATAAAAAATAATGAAAATACCATAAGGGACGTATGGGATAAAATAAAGCGTCCAAATCTTCGCATAATAGGGGTCCCAGAAGGAGAAGAAAGATCAAAGGGGATTGAAAAGGTTTTTGAAGGAATCATGACTGAAAACTTCCCAAACTTAAAGAAGGAATCAGATATCCAAGTACAGGAAGATCAGAGGGTCCCAAACAGGAAGAACCCAAATAGACCCACACCAAGACATATCATAATCAAGATGGCCAGAGGCAAGGATAAAGAAATGATTCTAAAGGCAGCAAGAGAAAAGCAAAGAGTAAGTTACAAGGGAACCCCCATAAGGCTCTCAGCTGATTTCTCTACACAAACACTACAGGCCAGAAGGGAGTGGCAAGATCTATTCAAAGCCCTGAATGAAAAAAAGATGCAGCCTAGGATCCTTTATCCAGCAAGGCTATCCTTGAGGATAGAAGGAGAAATAAAGAGTTTCACATACAAAAAAAAGCTGCAGGAGTTTAGCAACACTAAACCCATGCTAAAAGAAATATTGAAAGGGCTATTCTAAATAGAAAAGCAGCAGGATGCTACAGAAATGAGAAACACACAACTGGAAAGGTGCTAACTCATGAATTACAAATAAAGTAAACATGAAATTATAAAAGAAGACATACAAATCACTGAGAGTGGGCGAGGGAGGCAGGGAAATATAGAACTTTTTTTTTCTTTTTTAAATTTTTTTAACAGTAGGATGGGTTTGAGATCATGTTACTATCAGTTTAATAAAAACAGTTATAGTAATGGGTTGATAGATTTACAAAAAAGGGTAACCACAAGCCAAAAATTTACAAAGGAGTCACAAAAATTAAATAAAATCCATGATAATACAAAGGAAAATTACCAAACCACAAAAGGAAGAAGAAAGGAACAAAGAGGATATACCAATTCAACTGCAAAGATAAGTTCAAAATGGCAATAAACACACATCTATCATTAATTACAGTAAATGTTAATGGACTAAATGCTCCAGTCAAAAGACACAGAGTGGCAGACTGGATAATAAAGCAAGAACCTTAAATATGCTGCAGAGACCCACTTTAGGGAGAAGGACACATATAGATTGAGAGGGAAAGGATGGAAAAGGATATTCCATGCAAATGGAAAAGCCAAAAAAGCAGGTGTTGCAGTACTGATTTCAGACAAAATAGACTTTAAAACAAAGGCCATCAAGAAAGATAAAGAAGGACATTTTATAATGATTAAAGGAGTGATACAAGATGAGGATATTACACTCGTTAATATATATGCACCCAATATAGGAGCACCTAAGTACATACAAGAATTACTAACAGAGATGAAGAGGGATATTGATGGGAATACAATCATAGTTGGAGATTTTAACACTGCATTAACATCACTAGACAGATCTTCCAGACAGAAAATAAACAAGGTAACAGAGAAATTAAATACTACAATAGAAAAACTAGATTTGGTGGATATTTTCAGAGCATTACACCCCCCAAAAATAGGATATACATTCTTTTCAAGTGCACATGGAACATTTTCCAGGATCGATCATGTACTTGGGCACAAAAGAAACCTCAACAATTTTAAGAAGATAGAAATTATCTCAAGCATCTTTACTGACCACAATGCCATGAAACTGGAAATCAACAACAGAGAAACAAAGGAGAAAAAAAGGAAAGCATGGAGATTAAACAATATGTTATTGAAAAAACAATGGATCAATGAGGAAATCAAAGCTGAAATTAAAATATACCTTGAGACAAATGATAATGAAAGCACAACCACTCAAAACCTATGGGACACAGCAAAGGCAGTGCTAAGAGGGAAGTTTATAGCGATACAGGCCTTCCTCAAAAAAGAAGAACAATCTCAAATAAACAATTTAACCCACCACCTGAATGAATTAGAAAAAGAAGAACAAAACGCCCCAAAAAGCAGCAGAAGGAAGGAAATAATAAAGATCAGAGGGGAATTAAATACAATAGAGATTAACAAGACCATAGAAAAAATCAACCAAACCAAAAGCTGGTTTTTTGAAAAAGTAAATAAAATCGACAAACCTCTGGCCAAACTCACAAAGAAGAAAAAAGAGAGAGCACAAATTAGCAAAATAAGAAAGGAAAATGGAGAAATTACAACAAACAAAATAGAAATACAGAATATCATATGAGAATATTATGAAAAACTATATGGAACCAAACTGGATAACCTAGAGGAGATGGACAAGTTTCTGGAAACATACTGTCCATCAAAACTGAATCAAGAAGAATCTGAACACTTGAACAATCCGATCACTAGAAAGGAAATAGAAATAGCAATTAAAAACCTCCCTACAAATAAAAGTCCAGGACCGGACGGCTTCACCGGGGAATTCTACCTAACATACAAAGAAGAACTCATACCAGTCCTTCTCAAACTCTTCCAGATGATTGAAAAGGAGGGAATACTCCCAAACTCATTCTATGAAGCCACCATCACCCTCATACCAAAACCAGGCAAAGACACTACAAAAAAAGAGAATTATAGGCCAATATTACTGATGAACATAGACGCCAAAATCCTCACCAAAATTTTAGCAAATAGAATCCAACAACACATAAAAAAGATTATACATCATGACCAAGTGGGGTTCATCCCAGGGACACAAGGCTGGTTCAACATATGCAAATCAATCAGTGTAATACATCACATCAACAAGAGAAAGGACAAAAACCACATGATCATCTCAATCGATGCAGAAAAAGCATTTGATAAAATTCAACACCCATTTATGATAAAAACTCTCGCCAAAGTGGGTATAGAGGGAACATATCTCAACATAATAAAAGCTATATATGACAAACCTACAGCCAGCATAGTACTCAACAATGAAAAACTCAAAAGCTTCCCACTAAAATCTGGGACAAGACAAGGATGCCCACTATCACCACTCCTATTCAACATAGTCTTGGAAGTCCTAGCCACAGCAGTCAGGCAAGAGAAAGAAATAAAAGGGATCCAAATTGGAAAAGAAGAGGTAAATGTGTCATTATATGCTGATGACATGTTACTATATATAGAAAACCCTAAAAGGTCCACACAAAAGCTACTAGAGCTGATTGAAGAATTCAGCAAGGTAGCACGTTACACAATTAACGTTCAAAAATCAGTTGCATTTCTTTACACTAACGATAAATCAACAGAAGAAGAAAGTAAAGAAACAATCCCCTTTAAAATAGCACCCAAAGTAATAAAATATCTGGGAATATATCTAACCAAGGAGGTGAAAGAATTATACACAGAAAACTATAAACCACTGATGAAGGAAATTAAAGAAGACTTTAAAAAATGGAAAGATATTCCATGCTCTTGGATTGGAAGAATCAATATTGTTAAAATGGTCACATTGCCCAAGGCAATCTACAGATTTAATGCAATCCCTATCCAATTACCCAGGACATATTTCACAGAACTAGAAAAAATCATAATAAAATTCATATGGAACCATCAGAGACCTAGAATTGCCAAAGCATTACTGAAGAGAAAGAAAGAGGCTGGAGGAATAACTCTCCCAGACTTCAGACAATACTATAGAGCTACAGTCATCAAGACAGCATGGTATTGGTACCAAAACAGACATATAGACCAATGGAACAGAATAGAGAGCCCAGAAATGAACCCACAAACTTTTGGTCAACTCATCTTCGACAAAGGAGGCAAGAATATACATTGGAATAAAGACAGTCTCTTCAGCAAATGGTGTTGGGAAAACTGGACAGCAGCATGTAAAACAATGAAGCTAGAACACTCCCTTACACCATATACAAAAATCAACTCAAAATGGATTAAAGACTTAAACATAAGACAAGATACAATAAACCTCCTAGAGGAAAACATAGGCAAAACATTATCTGACATACATTTCAAAAATTTTCTCCTAGAAGAAATAAAAGCAAGAATAAACAAATGGGACCTAATGAAACTTAAAAGCTTCTGCACAGCAAAGGAAACCAGAAATTAAACAAGAAGAAAACCTACGGAATGGGAGAAAATTTTTGCAAGTGAAACCGACAAAGGCTTGATCTCCAGAATATATAAGCAGCTCATACGACTCAATAAGAAAAAAATAAACAACCCAATCCAAAAATGGGCAGAAGACCTAAACAAGCAATTCTCCAAGGGAGACATACAAATGATCAATAGGCACATGAAAAAATGCTCAATATCACTAATTATCAGAGAAGTGCAAATCAAAACTATGATGAGGTATCACCTCACACCAGTCAGAATGGCCGTCATTCAAAAATCCACAAATGACAAATGCTGGAGAGGCTGTGGAGAAAGGGGAACCCTCCTACACTGCTGGTGGGAATACAGTTTGGTGCAGCCACTATGGAAAACAGTGTGGAGATTCCTCAAAAGACTAGGAATAGACTTACCATATGACCCAGGAATCCCACTCCTGGGCTTGTATCCAGAAGGAACCCTACTTCAGGATGACACCTGCACCCCAATGTTCATAGCAGCACTATTTACAATAGCCAAAACATGGAAACAGCCTAAATGTCCATCAACAGGTGACTGGATAAAGAAGAGGTGGTATATTTATACAATGGAATACTACTCAGCCATAAAAACTGACAACATAATGCCATTTGCAGCAACATGGATGCTCCTGGAGAATGTCATTCTAAGTGAAGTAAGCCAGAAAGAGAAAGAAAAATACCATATGAGATCGCTCATATGTGGAATCTAAAAAACAAGAACAAAAACAAACAAACAAACAAAAACAAAGCGTAAATAAAGGATAGAAATAGACTCACAGACAGAGAATACAGACTTGTGGTTACCAGGGGGGTGGAGGGTGGGAAGGGATAGACTGGGATTTCAAAATTGTAGAATAGACTACACTGTATAGCACAGGGAAATATACACAAAATGTTATGATAACTCACAGAGAAAAAAAGGTGACAATGAGTGTGTATATGTCCATGAATAACTGAAAAATTGTGCTGAACACTGGAATTTGACACAACATTGTAAAATGATTATAAATCAATAAAAAATGTTAAAAAAATAATGTAGTGAGGAAAAAAGAAGTTCTAGTTTTAACACAAACTGACTAGATTGGAACTTGGTTGTCCAATTTACCAACTGGGAGAACTTGGACAAATTAATCTCTGCTTCTTGCAAATTCTCTAGCTCTAAATAAGGATAATAGTATTTTTCTCCCAAGAGTTGATAAGATTAAAAACTTGATGCAGAGGAAAACAGGTATGACCTGCAAGCAGTAGGCACTCAAAAGATGATGGCAGCTGCTATGACTGGCAGGGAAAAGTGAAGTTTCCTGAACACCTGCTGCTGGGGCCCACTGTCTGCCACTCTCCCTAAGGCCAGGTCCCTCCATTTAGGCTCGAATTCTAGTGGTTCAAATCCACATCCTCATTCCCCTTTGACTCTAGTAAACACAACACATTCTGTTCCTTGCAAATGTAAAACAGAAAAACCAACAGGCAAATTCTGCTTCTGGAATGATTTACTTTTTAAAAAATTCAGACCTCAAAGAGATCTTTATCCCAAGAGAGAATATGGACTGAACATACAGATAGTAATTTTTTTAAAGTTTAATTTAGTGTATTAATGACAGTTTTATTAAGGGCAACCATAGGAACATGGAATAAGAATAATCTATCTTATACTGCTGAACAAATGGCATGAAGTGTGTAAATGGTTTCACCAAAGAGCATTTCCTGTCACTCCTACTAGAGGCTCAGGGTGTGCCTGAAGTGTCTGTGGATCTAGAGAAAGATGAAAAGCTTGTTGTTTTTTCTTAGGAGAATAAATAAGACTCTAGCTTTGATAGGTATTAATTATGCATGATCTTACATAGTTCCTTCCACTCTATCATTAGTCTGTCCAGGAATGGGTCAAAGATGTTATGCTAAAAGAACTTCCTTAAAAATATAATTAAAATTCTTAAAAATGAACAGAAAAATAGAAAAAGAAGAGGTAGGAGGAGCAGGAGGGAGAGAAACTAGAAGAAAGATGGAGAAAATCATTTGTTCAAAAATAATTCATTAAAGGAATGAAGATAGGTCTTTTATGTGTCAGTTAGCATTAAAGAAGACAGAAATAAGCCCGGATATGACAAAAATGATCCTTCTTTAATTATTCTTAGGTGGATGTGAAACAGAAATATAGTCATAATTCCATTTGCTTCTATAATCATGTACTGCAAGCAGGGGAAGGGAATGGTATGTTCTGATAGCTGTTCCAAGAGGTTAAAAACAGCTGCAATCTGATCAGTAGAGATGTTAAAATCTCACGATATCACAGAGGAAGAGTTTTGGAAGAAAGCAGGAGGCTTTAAATTAGGCTTTTCAACTTTCCAAGAAACTTTCTTGAAAACATACTGTTTTCAAAACCTGACTCATTCTGCCAGTGCTTCACTCTGTCATTGTTCTTCTTGTTACTGTGAATCATGTTAGTGATGATCGCACCTTTTATTCCATGTTATAATCATATAATAAGCTAAATAATAAGCTAAGTATCTTTGCACCTATTGTGCAAATAAAATTTGCACATGACTACTGTATTTTTCCCAATAAGTGCCTTTGAAAAACCATTCTATTCTGAGATCATTTCTACAATGTAAAATCTACAAAAAAAAAAAGGCATTTACATAATGTGTTTGTTCTATAAGGATGTTCTACTGAAAGGAAGAAGATACTGACAAAGTTAGCACCAGTCATGAAATTAATCACACTGAAACAAATGTCAGGAACACACAGACACTTAACGAATGTCATAAACAGGTGAGCAGCAACGAGGCATGTGTTAATACTATAGTTCATTGCATAGACCAAAGGGTATATTCTCAAAGCCTGAAATGTATTCTTAAAAGTTCTATTTTCCAAATGGAAGAAATATGATCAGGAAAGCTTATTTCTTCTCAAAGGAATCAAGTTGTCTCTTGTCTTGCACACCTCATGTAAATAATGGGATCTGACACCAGCCTAACTTTGTCACTGACAGTTCTATAGTTCAATAAGCAATCATTTTTCTCCACTCTCTGAACACCTAGTCTCCCCTGAGTTTGGTGCCCAGAGGATGTCTTTTCACTGAGTGTTTAAAAAATAATTTATATGTTGACATTCTGAAAAATTACAGTAAAATAAAAAACACAGGACAACAGGTTAATTTTTTTACAGATGAGAAACATTTCAAAAGACTCCTGCAAACATGAATTTCCAGTCCCAGGTCACTCTTACACCACTAATCATGCAATAATTAGAATATAGCAGGAATTTATTTGACACCTGGCTGGTTTCACCTAGGCTCTTAGAATGCCACATTGTAGGACAGAAAGTCATGGGTACTTAACCCAGTTATCCCTCTTGAATGCCTTTTCTCTCCCTATTGTTTTTCCCTTTGTAATGGTATGACTTTCTAAGCTCCACCCCCATCCCATCCCCACCCCAGAATCATACAGCAGTCACTTTTTAATGAAAAATCCTTTTAAAGTGTTAGTCACTAAACACATTGAAGTGTTAGGTCTGGTTGCTGACTTCTGTTCAATGAAAGGAAAGAAACACTTTTCAACAAAGGAAAGACTTTGATGATGACTTGATCCTGAGACAACTAAAGTACAACTCTATGCCTCTCTCTCTCTCTCTTTCTTTCTAATCCCCATCCCTCCCTCTCCCTCGTTCCTTTTTCTCCTTGTCCTTTTTCTTTCCCTTCCCCTCTCTCTCTTCCCTCTTTTTTTTTCTATCTTTTTTCTCTATTTTTAAGAAAAAATTCCATTCAGTTTTGTTTTTCCTAAGTCTCCAATCTGTGTTTTTCCTCTAAACTATGTTTAAATAGACAAGAAAAGAAAGTTCAATCATGATGGAAAAACTACTTTGTGCTCATAAAACTATTGCAGATACTATTATTATCATTAATATATTTATTATCAAAGAAGTACAGTTTTAACCAGGATCATTTTTTTCTGCCCTAGTAATGTTGGTATTGCTAATTGAAAGAAATATGATGTCAAAGAACTAGGCATCTGTGATTCTTTAGTAAGTGTATTCTTGCTACTTTCTTTTCATTTAATTTGTCTCTTTCTCTTCTCGCTGTTTATACAGTTTAGATGGGATTTCACTTACTGAAGGCAGTACCCCAGGGATCTGGTAACCCGTAACAGATGGAATCTCCATTTTTCAAAGTTACCCATTACTTTTGGTCAGGTAACTACAAAGATTGTTGTCTTGACTAATATATCTCAAAGTAGAAAGATGGGATCAATACGTGATGCCAAGGCTTGAATAATGCTTATCCAAAATAAGACAAATTGTTATCAATCACTACTTGCACCTACAAGTCCAGGAGGGAGACAAGATTCATATAATTTAACTAGCAGCACAAAATTTTCATATAATGGGATATGAAAAAACTAGAAAACACAAAACAAAGAATTCGGAAGTTCAGAATGAGTGACTGCTGAGAGAGGATAAGGTGAAAATGGAAAGAGCAAACTATTTTTAACCCTAGGTGATTTTCCATGTGACAAAAGACATAATGTTGCAGCATACAAAAGCTACCGCTCTTTATAGATCCAACAGAAGCATTCATGTGAGGCCAATGATTTCATTTGCTAGGATCAACTCACATGGTTTGGAACAAAAACCTGCTGGCAACCGTAGACCAGTGGTCTAATGACAGGAGGTACAATTTGACACATCTGCTGCTGGAGTCAACTGTAGAGCAGGATTGGAAAGGTAGAGGGCTACTTAACACCACACTCAGTGGTACCCTAAAGCATAGATCTGAAAGGGCCACACAGTAAATATTTACAGCTTCACAAGCCATAAGGTTTCTGTCCCAACCACTCAACTCTGAGTTGTACCTTGAAATTAGGAACTGACAATAGGTAAATAATATATCAGTGAGCTCTGGGTGGGATTTGGCCCATGTACCTGCATTTGAATGACCCCTGTCCCAAAGAATCACACTTCAGTGAACATTTAAAATTATTTTATTATTTTTTAATTTGTATTTTATGAGTAAATGAAGATGCAGTGAGAATTTAGAAGTGCCGGGATGCTCACTTCTGACTGCCAAACATTATACACAGCATTCATGATAGAGGCACGTAGAGAATTTAATAATTAATCAAGCTGCAGCTATATGGGACACTAAACAAATATGTATGTGTCCCATCATTAATATTTCCTTCTATTCTACACTAAGAAAAGGCATCAAGAAAAGCTGTGCTGAAAATTGAGAATTATGGTTAAAGAGGAATGTGCTTGGTATTGCTTTTAAAGGAATACAGCTCTGCATATTTGCATACAATTTTTTTCCTGAATTTAAATAAACACCTATTTTTCTAATGGTTCTTCTTTGTTTTTGAACAAATATATTGCACTTACTCATTTTCTCTGTAGCACAGTATCTCCTGACTGAAACATCCTTTCAGATATTTTAGCAATTATCCACTGATTTGCAAAAGTGATTTATAATGCCAGGTTTCTGATTTTGTTCAAAGTAAGCAAGTGAGACTCTAATTCTATGACACTAAAGTACCCCCAAAGCATAGACTGTCTTAATCTCATTCGGATAGTAAGGAGAAATGATAAAATCTACGAACTTCAAGATCCCTAAAGTCTAATTCTATAAAAAACAAATATCAGTATTATTGTAAGCAATAACCAAAAGGCATGTTATTTTTAGGAGGTAACACTTTGAAAAAACTTTACTAATTCAAGTCAACATTGCCCAACTTGCAAAGTAACTTGTCTGCATAACACATTTATTGAAAAATTTCAACCTCTTCTCTAACAGAATAATCATTCATAAGCCCCCATGTGACTGGAAGCAAGAGTTCTGTAATGGAAATGTCACTGCAACCTTAAATATAGCGTTCGCCACCGTGAAAACTGTAATAACAGATGCTCAAGAACGCCTGGTGTGATGAATCAATGCAGGGAAAGAAGGAGAGAAAGAAGTCTGTGTAGGTGTTTGTGTGGAGTCGGTGGGGAGAGTGAGTTACAAACACAGGCGTAAACAGATGGCAGTGGCAGAGGCATTCTGGGATAAATTTGACTTTTTACACCCTGGGACTTCTCTGCTACCTGCAGTTACCTATACATCAATTGGACAAAATAATGAAGATTCAAAGGCAAGTGGGGAAAAAAGAAAGAAACAAGAGTGACTTTACTGCTGTCACTTTGGTGATGAGAACAAAAGAAAGCAGGTAATAAAAAAGGGCAAATGAGACAGGGAAGCTGTTTTGAAAAAGGTCAGTCAATATACATTGACTGGGCTCCCTGACATATTTCATGGTCTAAAATAGTTCATAATCCATTAATTTTTATTTCTCCTACTGTTGTATTATACACAACATTCTGGGTACAAGAAAAACAGATTTTAAAAACAGTCGTGGACTTACTTCCTCATTTTACATGATGAAATAGGTAATTTAGGCTAACTTTGCCTCTTAGAAAAAGTTTAAAAAGCGGAACAAAATACTTAAGAATATCTCTTTGATGTTTGGAGACACTTTCTGTAGCAGCATTTTGGATCCCCAAACTGAAAGGTTAAGTGGTCCTTTTGACAGTCACATAGGGTTAGGGAAAGAAAGACTGGAATCTAGGGCCCCCAGAAGACAGGGGCCTAGGGACGCCAGGTAAACTGTATTGCATTGAAACGTGATCCTGAAAGGCTGTAGTCTAGGCAAAACCAGAGGCAGTCTCTCACAGAATTCTGCCCAGCTCTAGATTATCTCCTTCCCTGAAAACAGACCGAGAAGATCTCAGATTACGAGTACCACAAATCCTAGGTCAAAAACAGATATTCTCTGTAGAAGGAAATACTATCATCCTTCAAATCAAATAATCACACAGTTTTGCAAATAAAGTACACAATATATAATCAAAAATAAGAAGGACCACAAGATAGGGCAAAATGAATAAAAGCCAGCCAGCCCAAAACAATCAGCAATATCAACAAATTTACAGGGACTGTAGTTATTGATATCAGTAGACATGGATATGAAATAACTATAACTATTTTAAAATAGCTATATAATTATACATTTAATACAAAAAATACAAGAATAAGATTCTTTGTAGAAATTTGAAAATTTTATTTTAAAATGGTAAAGCGTAATAAAATTAGGAACTTAATGAATGGGGTAAGAGCAAATTAGAGAAAGTAGAAGAGTTAGTGGACTGGAACATAAGTAAGAGGGAAAAATTTCCAGATTGAAATTAAGAGAAAAGAATTGGAAAATGTAGAAGACAAGGTATGAGACAAAGATAATACCCTGGGAAGTACGAACATATTTCTAACTGGAGTCAGAGAAAGGGGGAAGAAATAAGATGAGTCAGAAGTAATGTTTAATAGAGTAAGGGCTAATAAATTTGCAAACATGATGAAAAATGTGAAACCAACAACTTCAAGAAACTTTATAAATTCTAAGCAAGAAAATGTAAAGTAATACATTTGGGGAGATTATTATCTATGTGTCATGTTTCTCCATGCCTTATAAGCAGAAGAACTGACTGGTTAAGTTCTAGACTGATCTTTACGTGGATGTTTGTATAGCAAACATCCTTGGATAACAGAGTAAGTGCCCCACTCTAGATCAAAGAAAGGTTATGTATGCTCCAGTGTAACAGAAGTACAGATATGAAGTCTCATGTTTCCTCAACACAATGCCTCTCACCTAAAATGCAACCCATGGAGTTTGCAGGTGTCACCTGGCACTCTGCTTCTCTATCTGGGAATTGAGGCTCAGGGAATTGGCACAATGAGCAGCATTTAGCCATTGGTAATGAGGTGAATGATAAAGTCCTTTTTCTCTGACCTAGGAGTATCCTGTCCTCTATCAGTATCCATGAAACTCTGGCAAGATAATTGTATTAGCTTGAAAATGAATTAAAAATAGCAGATCCTTCGCAATTCTTGACATATATGACCAGTAAAAATGCAAAAACCCAAGACAAAAAAAAATCTGATTATCAGTCAAATAAAATGGCAGATTATTTTCAAATGAGAAAAAGTATACTAACAACTGAATTTTCAATAGAAATCATGAAAGCAAGAAGATAATGGAATGATGTCATCAAGTCCGGAGGAAAATTCTGACAACCTGGAATTCTATAATCAGCAAAAACATCCCCAATATTCAGGATGATTTTCAGACAAACAAATTAAGAAAATTTATTACTGGTAGAACTAAGTCTTAAGGAATCCTAAAAGGTATTCTTCTGGCAGCAGGAATATGATTATACATGGAAGGACTTAGATGCAAGAATGATGACAAATAGCAAGTATGTAAGTATATGGCAAATTTTAAATTAATATTGATACAGCAATTATAGTGTGTGTTGTTTGAAGCATAGACCCAGTTAAAGTAAAAGATAGCAATGGCTTCAGTTTGGAAAAGAGTGGTGGTACTAAGTGTTCTAAGGTGCTCTTTTTTCTGGAAAGAAGGTTAAAGTAACAAATACTCTTCTTTAATACGAAAGGGATGCATGCTGTAATCTCTGGAACAGCCCTTACACTTTTATTTACTAATAAGAAAATAGAAGAGACAAAAAATTGAATTAAATTTCCTACATAAAATGTCTTGCTAATGAAGAGATTAATAGGCCAACTAGATCAAGGTTATAGTATATTTTTTATTTGTACATAAAAAGATTAATGTTAAAGTTTAAAAAAATCTTGTATATGCCCAAACTAACTTTGATATACAGGAGTATTTCTTTTAGACAAATAAAAATTAAAATAAGTCCCTGTCATGTAAGGATTACTAATAATTCCCTAAGGTGTCTTTGAACTACACTTCCCAGAAGTCCCAAAAGCACACTTTACATTTATTTATAAAACTAAGTATGTTATGGCATTAAAGACTGTATATATGAATACATGATGGTATTATTACATAAATATCATAAGCTTAAAACATTTGGCATTCAAAACATACACAAAAATTCTTAGATATTTTTCTCAAAGCACACCAAAGAATATTTCATATTTATTAATAATCATCACTATTAAAGTATTATTTTTACTTGCTTTACTAAACTGAATAAAATATAACATAAGGAAAGAAAAATAATTTTTAAAAAGTGAGATTATTTTTAGAGACAAGTTGCCATTTCTTCAAACCTTTTGTTTCGTGGGTGGTGGGTGGTGAGTGGTGGGGGAGAGGTGTTCATTTTCCTCTTCACTCCAGTCATTAAATCAACATGAAAATAGGCTAAAGCATAAGAAATTGCTGATATTCATCTATTTTGACATGTGAAAAATGAGTATTTCACTTGATTAATATATTAATAACATTTCAACATGTTTGAGGCCCTGAGTTCTGTGAACTATCATGATTGAAATAGATACTATTTTCTGACACTGGCAACCCAGTAGTTTTTAACTTCCTATTAAAAGGAATGACTAACTAAAAACTCTTCTGAGTCCAGCATGAACGAATCAATGCCACAAGTATCAGTCATTAAAAAAAAGCTGAGATTTGAAGATTCCTACTAAGTTACAGAACACATTATATTTACTCTCAGAAAAGGTAACTGCTATTTATGCATGAATGCTATATATATATATATATAGGTGTAGAGAAAACATATAATTTATTATCCGAAACAATTCCCTTTTAAAAGGGAAAAGAATCACTTTTCAACAAGTACCCAGAGGCAACAGTGTAATTCAGAACACTTTTGGGAAAATGGGATGTATGTTTACCCTATACAAATAGCAATTGGTTTTCCTTAATCAAAGGAGAATATGGTAGGAAAAAGAGCAAGGTTAGCCACATGTTTCTTTTCTTCATGATTTACTGTTTATGAGAGTCTATACTGAATTAGCACCACTTTTCTTAACCACTAAACATGTGCATGTTCTACATAGCACTTAACATTTTTATTTTAGTTATGTCAAGGATGTGTCATGGCATATTTTGTAAATAGCAGCCTAAGATAAGTTCAAAAATTTTGTGACATATTGATTGCACAAACATTGTCAATAGTCAATGCTAAATAACCAAAGTAGTCCTTCTAATTTTTACTCATATTGGTTATACCACTCAGTAATGTGTATAATGAGTAATGCTGATTGATACTGATCGTAATTTCAAGAGTCTCAAGAATGTAGCTTTTCCCATGCAGATAGTACAATTATTCTGAACATTAGAAGCTAGTGGTTAATAAATTAGATGTTAATAATTTTAGTAAAATATTTATCGTCCGTACTTGCAAGTATATTTTGGCAATTTCCTTCTCCTCCTACCAACTGGTGGAACTGTACCACAAAACACTGTAAATAATGCTCATCTTAAACAAGCTGAGCAATGATTTAGACCTCAGTACATTTCTACCTGTCTCCTTAGTGATGCTATGTTTTCATTCGGAGCAGGGGGCATAAAAACAGCAACATCACTAATGAAGCTGTTGGGCCCTGTGGCCTGATGTCTGAACAGCAGCCGCTGACTTCATCAGTATTTAAATTACAGGAGCAAAGAATGTTTTCTAGTTGAGCATTGTTCCACTTCTTTGAACTGACTGCCATGGATTCCTGGAGCTTGACCACATTACAATTTTCACACTTAGCAACTGTAAAATTGTTAAAGCGATATCTTTCCACATGGTTTATCCGTTATTATTGCTAAGTTTGGCATACCACCTTAGTTACGGACTTTAAATGCCACTTTCATCACTTCCCAGGGTAACCTTGGCCATGAAATCGGAAAATCAGATCATTTTCTGGTCCGTTTTCTTCTTTTTCTTTGGATGAGATTAGATTTTGCTACGCTTGACTGACAAATCCCATTTAGGATTCAAGGATAGGCTGGGGCCCCGACCTCTCTAAGAAGTGGGAGGTGAGATGTCTTAGGACTGATGAGGAAGAAGAAAAGACCAATTTCAACTCATCGCACAAAGGCAATTAGTGAGTCATTCATACTGTGAGACAAAAATAATCGTAAAAGTATAAAGAATCTTTTAAGTGTCAGATCACAACATTATTTAAGATTCTTTAAAAATATCAATTATGTTCAAGGGTTTTCCTCTGCATGTTTTGTTTTTCTTTCACGTTATTTTTCTAGGCCTGTTATACCATAAAGCACAAGCCAAAATTACTTCTACCTGATTGAACATCTTCCACAATTAATAGGAAAAATCATATTTTATTTTAAGAAATAACCAATACAAATCCAAAACAGATATATTCTCTATGGCGTATTAACATAAAGTCAATTGCTTTATTATTCAGGGATGTAACGCTTAGTTGCTTAGTTATGTAGTTCTAGATGCTACCTGCTTTGAGGACATTTATCCATTGTTGATGTGGTGAAAAAGTGTGGTTGTAGAAAAGGTGAAAATAATATTTGGTTAAATGCCTCAAATTAATATTATATATTCTAGATTTTGTTTTTTGAGTATATGTAGTAAGTTTGTAATCTCAATGATGAGTGTAGGGATGAGTTGGCATTTTAAAATCTTTGTCCTACCACACCACAAATTTACATTAAGCTGATCGAAACATGAAAATCAACTGGATACACTGTCATGAGAATCTGAAAGAGTAAATGGATCAGTGGGACATCTGAGCCATCTTCTTGCCTTTAGAGACCTGTTCAATATTGAAACACCATTTGATTTAAACAGGCAAACTTCGAAGGGTGATATCTTCAAGGATCAACTGGCTAAAAATGATTGTTACTTTACTTTGATTTCTACATCTACTCTCCTGTTTCTTTCTAAACTTCTTTTTCTCAATAGCTGCATTTCCAGGAATTATTATTGCATTATTACATCACTGAGGTTCTAGTTGCTTCAAAAAGAACCTAGTTGTCCTCAATTTTCTTTTCTTTTTTTCCTCAACTTTCTTTATTAGATGCATTTAGTTTCTAATTTGTTTCCAGTCAGTTTTGGGCTCTAGCCAAATATCTGGGAAAAGAATAAGCTGAAATTCATTTCTAAATGTTACATGGGAAGAAATGTGGATCACAATACCTTGCATAAAGTGCTAAATAAATATTTGTGAAAGTCTGGGCCATCTCCCTTAATCTCTCTAGCTGTATAAATATTGCAGTGCACGAATCAAATGTTCAGATGTAGGACCTCAAATGTTTTGAAATCATTTATAAGAGGAGATTCCCAGCTGCCTAGAAATTTAAATAGCTAATTTTTCCCCAAGTGGAAAATCTTTCAGTAATATGACAACATGTACTATTCTAATAAAAAACTCCAGGGAATTTTATTTTATATACTAGGTGCATTTCTGACAGGCAGTGCAAAGCAAGCATATGTATAAAAAAGAAAAAAATTCTCAGTGAATTTCATTACATTTTCAGTAAGAATATCTCTTAGCAAAAGACCATGAGAAAAATTATTATGTACCTAGGAATTTCAATGTTGATTTCAAAAAGTATTCCTCTTTTATCCCTGTGCTTCTTCTAATATCATATACCCTTTGAGGATGCCAGGCAAAAAAGGGAAAAAAATCTCTAAAATTTGCACTTTCGCAAATCTCAAAGATATACTCTCTCACTTGAAATCCCATTTGTGTACATATATTAAAATATAACATCCATATGATTTCTGTTTTATTATTTTCATTAATTTCATTAGATTTTAGTACATAGTTGGCTGTCATTTTGATTATACTTTGATAGTAACAACATTCAGCTCTATTTCATTTGCCAAATAATGATTATTTATTAAGAATGTAAAAATTAATTTTAGTTAAAAGTTAATAACTTGCTTTAGGAAATACAGGTGAGAAATAAGAGTCTTTGAACAAAATCGGATATTTGGGCAAGGAAAAAGTGGGAAGACAAATTGTAGATAATTACAATAAAAATATGGAAAGGATTTCATCTCTTTCTAAGCTCTATTCTAGTTTTTTTTCAGGTAATGCTAGTGCTTAGTCTGCATTTTATTAATAAATGATTCCTCTATGTGTGGTCAGTGTATTTCTCAGTCATTAAATATATATCCATGATGAATTTTGTTTTTACTTGATAAAAAGTTCTGTCCTTCTAAAGACAACTCTATGAAGTATCTGATTATTTTTCACATAGTCATTATTTAGTGAGAATTTTCCTTACGTCAACAATTGCTTTAAAGCTTGGTTATTAATTGAAGGGTAGGTATCCTGGGTCTCTGGACTCTCAGTATTAATGAATTGTAATGAAATTTATTTTAATTTAATAAATGTACCTGTGCTTCCACACAGTGGTAACATTTCAGAAATGGGGAGAATTCACCTTTAGGTAATGTCAGCACTTTCCCTTTATACCACAAATAGTAGTTTTTCACACCTCTTTTGTCCATTTCAAGGAAGTTATATTTTCTGTAAGTTTGTTTTTCTGCTTTGCCTATTTATATTTCAACATGAATTCACTCCCTTTAACACAAAGGTGCCTATTTTTCTCAGTGTCCTTCTGTGTCCTTCTAAAATGCTGAACATACTCTGTGACTCCACCGTTTAACCCCTGGGCACATCTGACATAGTAGTGGATGCATGTGTTGAGGTTTTGCAGACTTGGAATGAATAAGGAAAGGCTACGCAGCTTGGAATCCACTGAAAAGAAATGTCGAAAGGCTGCATTTGAATACATCACCATGATTCAAAACATTAATATGAAAATAGTGTTTTAAATATATATCTCTATTCCTAGATCCTAAATTCACTCTAAAAAAAGTGCCCACTTATCTGTCTGTGGCTATCAGCTCAAAATAAAAAATTAAGTGAAAATCTATCACCTGTTTTTTAAAGCAAACGAAATTTGCTCTTTTGAAAAAGTTTCACATATTACAATACTCTGACAGACTGTTCAAAGCTGGGCTACTTCATCAAGCTCTTAAGAGATCATTCAAATAGTCTGACAAGTGACAGTAATTGATTATTTAGCATAGATATTTTTACTCAAAACCATGAAGTCAGACTAACATTACAGAGATACATGTTTTATTCAGACTACCAAATAGGAGCACTACATTAACATCCAGGAGATAATGGTTTTAATTTGGCATTTTTCAAATTGTATTTATTAGAATCTCTTTATTTTTCACAAATTGTTATCAAATAATCTAAAAAAACCCCCACAGAAAATATAAAACAGCTTTCCAAATTTTCAGGATTGTATCTTTCAAATCACTACCGTTCTTAACCCAATTCCAACTACAGTTTTTTAGAAATGGACCTGAAAGAATACTCTGATGCTGATGAACGTGTGCAGATTTCACCAAATCCTATGACATTTTATAATGTCAGAGAGACCTGTACCCTAGATAAGGTATCAGGAGCCATTTCTCGTACAGAAAACACATCTTTCTACTGACATATCAGTTTTGAAAAGGCATAAAGCCAATTTGATAGCAAGTGTGGATATGTGTTATTTCACCACCAGTCAGATTAAATGGAAAGGCCGCAAGAGATCCTGCAAGAACTATTATGATGTCAATAAAATGTTCCGTGAATGGCAGGGCTAAGCCAGGGACAATTCACCCTCTCACTAGTGGAAGTCCAGTTGCACGCTGAGAACACTTGGAGGAGTATTCGGCAGGATTAGAAATACCCTCAGCATGATATAATTTCTCCTCTCCACAAAAATAAACATGTAACAAGTGTGGGCCAAAGGGAAATACTGAATTAGAAGAATTAAGCTACGTTTTTACCATTAACAATATATCTGTGTTTGGTAAAAATAATTTATCCAACAATATTTCATGCATGGCTATCCAAGTCACAAGGGGAACAATTTTCTGTAATTTAGAAGATTCTAAGGACTTTCAGTATTAATACAATAATATTAATTGATATTGCTTTTATCTCTAATTCTATTTTCAGAATATGGCTAAAATTTAGCAAATAAACCTTTAGCTTCAACACTTAGCTCAATTTCAACAATTGCCCTATGGTATGTTATAGCCAGGGAAGGAACTAGATCCATTTTCATTCCTTTGCATTTGGCTAAAACCTTAATAGATATTTACTAACAACTACTGCAGCTACTAAGGTTAGTAATAATAGAGCATTCTGTCATTTGAAAAACATTCAATTCTGTGTTCCAATTCCATATGGAATTTTCCTTCCTTTTCTCTGCCAAAAAGTATGAACGAATAGAAATTCTATTTGTTTCCTTTATTTGGGCAACTGTAGGTCTCATTTTCCTCTGGTTTCTTCTTTGGTGAGGTGTGATAAACCTTAGTAATAGATTTTGAAAATACAGCTAATATATAAATACATTAAAATTTACATAGGATAATCTAGGCTCGACTATAGGGGTTAAAAATGAAAACATGTGGGGAAGGCTCACGGTAAAAGTGATTGCGGCAGACCATATCTCACATATCATTTATACTGGGGTATATATTATTTTCTCTCATTTTGTAATTATACACCTCAGTCTTATAAATTTTCTTATGAATATTTGAAGACAGATACATGGAATCACTGTGAAGTACAAATGATGACTTATAACTAGTATCACTGAAAAATTAAAGTTGACTAAATACTTTTATCAACTCTGACCCATAATTATTGAATAAATATTACATTTACAATTATTATCACTATTTGTTCAGCAATTATTTTTGCATATTTATGATGTGCTAGCCTTTGATCCAGGCACTCAGACCACAACAGTAAAAAGAATTAAAAAGACAAAATCACAAAACTAAGTTCACAAAGATATGAAGGTCATCAACCCAAGAGATGAGACACAGCGACAGAGAAATGCGTGTGTAGGTACAGGCCCAAAGCTGGGGTAACTGTAATAAACAAGAAGTGTGATGAGCAGGTGAAGGGCAGAGCCAGCCAAGCACACTTCAAGGAGGAAGAAGTTATAGATGCAGCAACATTCTAACAACCATCTAGGGCTTCAGAAACGGAAAAAGAGGGAAGGAGCTGTAAAGGGTTGGGTAATGTGAGTTAAAAAAAAGAAGAAAAAAAAACTATAGCAATGTTCTCATATCATTGACTGATTACTGAAATGATTCTAAAAATCCTAAGCCAAAATTCTTCTAAAACTGCACTGCTCAGAAAATCTGTTTCTATCTTTCTCCATTAGCTGTGTCTAAGTGCAGTTATGCATGCATTTATTAATAATTCTAACAGATCACACCTGCATCAAGTTACTTTTGACATATATTTAAATTTCCCATGATTGATTGATAAAAATGGAACCTAATATACACACTGGAGTAGTTTAGAAAAAATGAAACATAGCATCATTAGAATATTTCATTTATGTCATATGTCTCAGTTGATTTTTATTGGTCTTCATTTTAGATATGTATGTGTCTGTCTATGTATGTGCAGTATTTATTGAACACCTTTACATGCTGAGCACAGGAGAGCAGAATCCACTGCAAATGCTTTTAATAATTTTGGGAATCTATCCTTATATCCTTTTTACGAGAAAAGAAAATAATTGTAGAGTGTCTATTGCTGGGATTTAAACCCAGGTTTTCTGCCCAGAGATATCACATTTTATTCAAGATGCCATAGCTTACCCAGAGCAAATTTCTCTTTTGAAAATTCTAAAAAACAAAAGATAAGGGTAGTGCCCCATTGTCCCTCCACTGGGATGCAACATGCACAAGCACGAGCAGGCAGGGGCTAGACTGAGTGCAACGTGCTGAGGCAAGGCACGACTTAGCTAGCAGGTGTGTTTCTGAATTCAGGCTGTTCGCAGTGGTCCATTGATCAAAAATGGTCAATTCCTGATTCCTCACAAGTATATACATACATGCACTGGGTAAAGCAGAAAGTGAGAGCAACAGGAGCATTAGACCACTGAAATTAAGACACATTGTATTGATTTAAACTCTTTCAATGCCTCAACTCATCATCAAGTCCATGCCATTATGTTAAAAGCCAAATACATGTATTGATCTGTGGAATATTTCTTGGAAACCATAGAGTAGAATGAACCACAAAGGTTCTGGGGCTGGGGGGGGACCATTCTAGGAAATAATTTTTAAGCAAGATTGATATACTAGCAAAGTGAAGATAAACAGAAGGGCCTAGGAAGAATTTCTTTGCTGCTCTCAATACAGTAGAATTTTCTCTAGACTCCCTCTGGAGTGTAGTATCATAAGATATTTCTGGTGACCATCTAGTTTGACAATACTCGAATTAACCAGATCAATATTTGTAATCTAGTTAACTGTGGCTATCACAAAGTCAGCACCTTCGATTGAATACAACAGAACTCTTGATTCTTTTGATTATTTAGAATTTTGATTCAAGTTTGAAGGTCACTGGCCATCATTTCTTGAAAGAACCAAACATGTTAGACATGGAAATTATGCTATAGACACAGTAGGACGGCATTTCTCAGCTGTGATCCAAGCAAGCTTGGAGGCCCACAACTTCAATTGAAAATTTTTGGTGGTTTTATTTCAATGATAATTTAGGAAAATTAATGTAATTCTTCTAAATTTCCTACCACCACTGAGGAGCACCACCTTTGTATTTGTGTTTCAGATTTTACTGGCACTAAATGACCAGAGTTTATATTTTAACTTTCAAGGCCATGTTTCTCAATTGGTTTTCTTGCACACTTTGGAGACCTTTCAGGTTCTCCAACATAACCTTGAATGTTTGTGAATGCTTGTAGACCTTTAGGATATACTTGAATTTCCTCAAGTGTAAGGGAAAAAATGCAATTAGCTCTTCTTGAAACTAGATTTCATATTAACATAAGGGGGAAAAAAACTAGATATTTTGGGTTGTTTTCACAGGCAGTTCATATCAAAAATTCATAAGGCAATTCTGTAGCTGCATACACATGCATGGGTAAGACATATGGTTCATTATGCATGAAAGCCATAGAGAATATGCATACCAAACACTCTTGACCTGCTGAAAGTAGTGATTTTTTCCCCCACTATGTTACAACTGTCAAAAGCCAAGCTTATCATACAAAGTTCTTTCACACTTTTAAGGTATATTTCTAAGAAAATGTCAGAAGTCTTCGAGACATTAAAGATGCTGATTAATTACATATACTATACATAAAACTTTTGTTTTAGTTAGAACACTGTGATCATGGTCAAATACACTTTCAAGATGACTTAGTTTATATTCATTTCCTTTACTTTTTTCTCCCTTCCTCCTGTCCTCATTTACATGATTTGCATGAAGCTTTTTTGGCTGATCTTACTTTAAGTCTTCATTTGGCAGAGCTCTCCCTTGTACATAACTCACTGAGTTTTATTTCGTTGGTATCGCTAATGTGTTGATGGTTGATTAAAAGGAAACTGATTACTCTTATCAGATAATATTTACAAGAGTGGTCTTTAAGGGTTGTCTTCAGTTCCTCCATCAAAGAAGTGAGAAATAGAGCATTTTGGAATTATTTGCAAGCACAAAAGTATTTCAGCATTTCTCAATCACAAAATAAAAGTGGCTTCTTTTTCTGACAGGGAGGAATATGGTTATTTTTCTAAAAGAGCAGTTAACAATAAATTACATTATGGTTAGGTTTTCGAAAATAGAGCTACATTAAAAAATTTGCAGTTTTATTAGCAAATTTCTCAAGATATCACTTATGGGAAGATAAGAATTAGCCTAAAACCTCCAATATGTATTGCAGAAAATACCAAAATCAAATGTCCTGTTATTGATCAGGGTGAAAACTAAAGACTTAAGGTGAGTATTTTTTTTTTTTGATGGAAATACTTAGGAATTAGTACACGAAGTCAGAGTTAGTTTGCAATTGGAAGAAAGTAAAGCAGTCTCCCCATTCCTGTCCTACTGAAAAATCTTAAGTGACTAATGAGAGATTTTTGTATACAAAGTTGTAGGAACTAAGTGATTTCAACAGCATGTCTTCAGAACTTATTCAACTGTTTAGAAAAATCTAAGTCTATTTAGCCAAAGCAAGTACTATAACATAGTCCACAGTTATAGAAATTTTCCTCTCCAGCTATTTTTTGTCCTAGATCCCTTGTAAGCCACCCAGTGCTAAGTGTTGAGCTAATTTGTCACCTGTTATTCTCCCCATCTACTATTTGCTATGCTTCGAAGTTTTAAATGAAAGGTAAAAGACTTCTTTAGGTCTTAACTTTACCTTTGCATACATATTTCAGCTTGTGATTTCATCATCTCAATAACTCAGGAGAAATGCTTTTCTTATGTATTAATTGAAGGTGCTATTAGAAGTATACCATAGACACCAAACAGCCTCAAAAATCAAAGTACCCAGGAGCGGAGGGTATAGCAAAGTGGTAGAGCACATGTTTAGCATTCACAAGGTTCTGGGTTTAATCCCCAGTAGCTCCATTAAGAAATAATAATAAATAAATCTAATTATCTCCTCCCCGCCAAACAAAAATCAAAATACCCAAAGTCTTCAACCTAAGAGAGAAACTGTCTAAAATGTTACAACCACTTCAACTGACTTTTCTAAGACACCTCCTAATCAACTGTGGGTAATTTTTGGAGTCCCAGTTGTTGGAAATTTAAATGTTACACCAAGAGATTATCAACAGTACTCATTCCTTCTCTCTCTCATTCTGATGTGATCCTGGACTTTGTGTGAATCCACAAATAGCTCCTACACATTTTGCTTTCACTTTCTACATTCCTCTCTCTGTATACCCTTAATAATCCATAATCATATCCTTTTAGAAGCATGTAGGAATAGCAGCTTACTTCACAGTTACCGTACTGCTGTGCAGTTTCATCCTGAAACAAATCTTATGTTTTCTACAATTTCCTCTCATTCTTTACATAGAATCTACCATCAAATATTTTATAAGTGGTTAAAAATATTAGATGGAGGCCTGGCCGAAGTATACAGGTATTTTGTAAAGGGCCATTTAACATTCTTCATATCCAATTGCAATATACAAAGTGACATCTCACGGGATTCCTTTAAAATTCACTCAAGAAACTAAGGTCTTTCCAAAGCACCTTTCCATAACAAACTTTTTCTGGAAGTAAACTGCCATGTCAGTGGTGACCCATTTGCCAAATGGATCAGAGTTAACAGGACTTTAGCCAGCCAAATTTTCTATCATTAAGCAATCTTGGGAAAAGAGCACTTTATATTTGGTGCCTAAGTACATTCAATGCAATTTCACAATAACTCTCTTTACAAAGTATTTAACTTCTAAATTTGCATTATTGTGTAAGAAAGAGACTCATGAACATATAATTATGTGTTCCAGAAAAATTTAATAGGGGATTTCTAATATGGCCTTAAGTAATTTTCACTTTGCTCAGACTCCAATTTACTTCAATCTCAATGTTTGGGTCAATGTTTATTTCTGAACATGTTGTGATCTATTAAGCTATGTTATTTTCATAATGAATACTTTAAATAATACTCTACTTTCAGCAAATTTAGAAAGCTTGCATATGTGTAGGCAAAAGAAATAGACAGAAAACAATTACTTTTAAAATAACAAGATAATCTTTAAAGTTAAGAGAATTCTAAACTGTAGTTAATACACATATATAGTAAATGTATATTTGATAGTAAAAAACAACCAAAGAATTCTAAGAGGACTCATTTATAATAGAAATAAAAATTGAACAGAATGTAAGTGAAATATTAATTGAAATTAAGAACAGTCTGTGAGTATATAATTTCAAATAAATTACGAAAAAATTTTATTTCCTACTCTACTTTGGAGACAATAACCAGAAGGCTGTTTCCATCTCTCTCTCTCTCTCTTTTTTTTTTTTTTCCTTAATGATCTTTACTTCAAATTTGGTATGTCAGAAGTGCTGTGATGTTCAATTTAGCCAATTCTTGGGTTATAATCTTGATTTCTCCACTTTTTCAAAAATATCCTTTCAAACTTGTCTTTCATAATTTCACCACCCTTTGCATTACAAAGAGACCTCTGTGGGGGCCCTACTTTTACAACGTGGAAATATGGTAATTAAGAGCTTTCTGCCCCTATTTTCTCATGACTGTGTAACATGGAAAACAATGGGGTGTCCTCTTTCTGTTTAGCAATGCCATTCATGCAACAAAGATGTTCAATATAATAAGAATATAGTAACAGTCTAAATGGATTAAATTGCAGTGTGTATTAAACACACAATTCTCCCTGACAGATGTATACAGATACTATGCAGGGCATCACTTAACACTTTTCATACCCTGTTGCAATGCACAAAGTAACACACCTCACAGGGTTCTACAAAAACCCGCTCCAAGAAACTAAGACTCCTCTGAAACACCTTTCCATAACAAACTTTTTTAGGAATTAAGGCTGTCCTGTCAATGCTGCACCATTTGCTAAATCAATTTCATGCCCTTTCTTCAACTCCACCCTCCCACCTTCTTTTTTCTTTTTTTCTGTCATTCCTTATTTTTTTGATGGAAATCCAGAGAGGCAGCAGAGTGCTACTCCAATTTAGTTCACGGTAGCAGTGCTGAGTATATGGGCCCTAAAGCTCCTAAGTGGCTGGAAGTATCTGCCAGTTAGCAAGGCCTGTTCCTGTCATTTGCAGGGCTTGTCTCTACTGCACTATTCATAGCTTTAACAGGAGTAAAATGCAACTGACAGCACACTAATTATTATGAATTGTTTTTCCTACCAAAACAGTAACATACCTAGAGACCAGTTAAGATATACAGTAGTGGTTTTGGGAAATAGACTGTTTAAACATTTATTATATTTTATAATATAAGTTCATTTTTAATGGGAATTTCAGGAATGCATATTTATGCATGGTCATCCTCTTATAGGTCTCACATCCTTAAATATAAAAGAATCACACACTGGTCACACCCACCCACTCACACTAACTCCACATTTCTATTCGTGCATTCATCAAACTCTGGCCAGTAACAAAAGCTTAGAAATACTTATTTCTAATGTGCTATGAAAACATAAGAACAGAATTTTGCTTTTTGTAGATAATTATAATAGAAGATTTTTGTGTTTCTTAAGAAGTTTTGGTTGTTAAAGTATTTTATTGTATGAGGCATAAATGGATGAACTTGGTATTTACTACCAAAAATGAAGTTCTTAGTAACCCCCTACTTCCATCAGTCAATAAGGTTGCAACAGAACACTGATGTTCTTTTCTAAGTTTTAATACTTGGTCTTGAAATGGCCATATGTCAAACTGACACTTCTCGCCATAGCAAAACATGTATTTTAAACAGCTGACATATTGCCACATGTAAGCTAGTATCAATAACACCAGAGTTTAGGTTCTTTGAGTATCACATCTATTAAGGGAAAAAGACTAAAAGAACGGATCTGACAAGAAGTAGATGTTCAAGGACAAATTGATGACAGCCAAACTTTCGTCAGTGTACAACATTTGCAACTGAAAACTGAACGGAATTAAAATGCAACATTCTTTAAAATGATTCATACAAAACTGCAACATGTAATAGCTGAATGAATGCACATGTCTACAAGCATGTTTTGCAAGAAGCAGTAAATACAGACTATGGCTGTGCCTATTGTGCAAACAGTTTGAGCACTCCACTTACCCTTAGTAAAACTCAACATATGGATCAGTGTAAGTTTCTATGTTGGAGTGGGTGGGACTCTTATAATTTCTGTTCTCATCATTGATGTACTATTCTTTCAGATTCACATTTGGACTTTGACCCTCTTTTTTTTAGATTCTGCCAACTGATAAACTAATCATCCTCTCTGAATATTTTTCACAAGTATATTTAGGTATTGACCAGTTTTCATACTCAAAGTCTTGGTACAGAAACAAAGGAAATCTACTTATAATTACAAATAATCAACATTGAAAATATATTTCTATTTTTATTCAAAACAAGTTTTACTTAGTGTAAAGACTCTCTCTTCTGTCATGGCAGAAATATGTGGTCCTGATTCTGTATCTTTTTATCTGCTCTACAGAAAATGTGACTTTTTATCAAGTGGCAAGTGTCTTTTCCAAATAACATTCAAATGTTGCTAGAAGTAGATCTTACTGGGGAGAAATAGACTTATTTTGCTTGAATAATAAGTATGAGCATTAAATATACAGCATTTTTGATACACCTAATATAATTACTCTACCAAAATATTGTTACATTTGTTTAACAATCCCCAAGCTGGAACATTCTGTCTTGTGCTATGAAAAATTAGATTTACTCATAATTTGTCACAAAATATCAAATAATCACATATTATATTTGGACCACAATTCTGTTTTAAATGCCAGCTAAATACCAAATGTGCAACAGAAAATTAAATATTTTTACTAATCATTAACAATAAATCTGCTTTTTTAATTTAATATCCAATCTTTATGCTTCAATATTGTGTTTTAGTCCACCTTAAAAAAAAATACCAACAGAAGTTTTGAAATGACTATCATTCAACTTACAGAGAAAAAAATTACTTCAGGAAAGCACTTGTCTTGAAAAGCAGAAATATTATATCAAGAGGAATAACATACTCAAGACATTTATTTTTAAAAGAAATCAGGTCCTTATAAATAATGAAAGAATATGAATCTATCATCAGTGAATTTTTCAATTTTATGAATATTATATTACATTTATGATCATGAGAAGTGCTTCTCCGGCGACCTTCAGCTTTAATCTATTTTAATCATTAAGAATCAGCATATAGTCTCACACTAAATATGACTAATTTTTTCCCTTTATCATAATATACATTTAAAAATAACTTTGCTTAATTTTTCTAAGCATAAAAAAGAGCAAAAATGTTTAAATGTTTGGAAAGCAACATTCAACTCACCAATTTAATTTCAGAGAATGATGTACTTATCTATGTAAACATGAAACTATCAAAATGCATATCGTAAACATATACTGTGAAAATGATTAATAGCAGTGAAGCCATTGCAAATATTATCACAATATTAAAGAAAGTAAAACAAAAGTATTCAGATTAGGCTCATTATATTCAATTAAGTAATTTCTAAAAATTTTACCCCTCCCAAAGTATTTATAAAGCTAAATGCATAAATATTTTGTAAAGGTAAAATTATTTGGTTTTCTATCTTGAATTTAAATGCCCACTTTTGTTTTATAGCAATTAGCCCAACTATTTTCCAAGTGTCCTTTTGAAAGAATGATTTAAAATGAAGAGGGGAAAATGTACCTTTACAATGTATGTAGTAAAATTAAGGATCATAAAAGAAAAAAAATCAATGTGCTAATAGAATAAAACTTACAGAAATTTCTTCTCCTCTTAAGTTATTAAAACAATGTGGATGTTTCAAATTAAATTCCTTAGAGAATATGAGTATTTCTGGGAGAACTTTGCAATCTGGTAAATTCAGGTAAATAAAAAGTAAATAAAACAGGATGGTTTTGCCAGTTAAAGATATATACTATACTCTTATTCCAATATGCGTGAAAAATGGGAATATAGTTCACAAATGAAAGAGAAAAAAAAAACCAAATGTGACCTTAAATAACTCACTTGTTATAGGAATGTGCAAGTAAATTTTTTAAAAGGTCTCTATATTTAATACACATAGAAGTTTCACTATTTCACCTCAAAACTATCTGGAAGTTAATTGCGTAGATAGTACTTAATACAATAATTTCCAATCCTGGTTTGGCACACCCTCACCTTCTAATCCCAGAGATAAAATAATGTAGGGTCTAATTTTTAAAAATTAATTTTTCTAATTAGAGTTTAATCAAATATTTCACAAAATTTCAAAATATTCAGCAAAATTTCAAAATATTCCTTGGTATAGAAAATGCCCTTTCTAACAAACACAAATATATACAGCCCAAAATTTCCAAAGCATCAAGAAAATATTTACTAAATAAATCTGTGTGTGTGTGTGTGTGTGTGTGATCTCCATTCAGTATGAGGGTGGGTCTACGGAAAGGAAGGAAGCTAGACCATTGGGTGACAGTGTAGCTTAAATGCTCCATGAGCTCAGAGTTCTTCCCCACACCAAGAAGTGCTTCCTTCCCTAACAGAAGATGGTAAGACTGAAACTTTACCTGTATCCTTTATTTCAAACTGCATCAGGGTCAGTGCCTTAGGCAATTCATACAGTATTAAGATCCAAAAAACTTTAAAATCAGAAATATCTAACTATTTTATTCAACCTCAGTGTAGCACTAATGAAGCCATAGAGTTATTGCAAGTCAAGAGGTAGCACCCAGCTTTCTGAATTTAGCCGTACAGTCTTAGATTTGCTATGTTTGGTTGCAGCTCTCCAGGGTGATGACTGTGGGCTTTTTTAGAACTTCTCCCTCCCGTCTACATCTCATACACATACACGCATGAATATTCTTTTGATCCTACTTTCCTGAGCCTTGAAATAAACTGTATCTTAGCTCTCCTTTCCAGAGTAACTCTTATCAAACATCTAAGTTTCAGTGCTCTAAGATAAAAAGGTCATTGTTTAAGCATGAAGATCAGCTAAAGAACAGATATCCTATCACCTTCTCAGGTGAAAGATACAGCTAATTATGAGTGTTCCGTAATATTCTATCTCTGAAATAAAATCATAATATTCCTAGACAACTTTTAATTGTCTGTGTATATTTTAAACCACCGTATGCTTCTTATTTTCAATCTGATACTGTACCATAGTTTTTTCAGTGAAAACCAATGAAAAGAAAATATCTTAGCATTCAGTTAATTGGTCTTATTTTAACACTAAATTTATGATACACATTTAGGAAACAGCAGTGGAGATGAAAGGAATAAGCAGTGGCAGAATGTCATGGTTTCTGGGAAGTCTGTGTTTGGTACAACCAGGAGAGACAAGAAAGACGGTAACATTCCCTGGTTTCATCCTCTCCTCCCCTCCCCATTCTCCTGCCCACCCCTCCCTCCTCCTTCCTCCTTTACTCCACCTTTCTTCTTCCCTTCCTCCTCCACTCTTCCTCCTAATTTAGTAAAGAGAAAATATCTTTCTAAAAACATTTCTTCATGAGAGAAAGTGATAAGGTAGAAACAGAATGAAATAGGAAGACTCACTGGAGTAGCTGAATGTGAAAAAAAAATGCAAGTAAGGAACTTTATCTTAAAGTACCTTGAAAATGATTCCTTAATGATTAAAATGCACAATGTAGCCCACTTGCAGGTAATACGTCCCATTTAACAAGTAAAATGCAAAGTATGGCTCACTTACAAGTAAAATAATTCAAGACATTTATATTCCCTAAATGCTCTAAATCAATAGGTTTAAAGTAGTTTTAATGGAGTATCATACAATTTAAAAGACTATTATAGTATTGTTTTGGAGATTTCTCATGAAACTATCTGCTTGAGAAGGTAAATGAAACTGTCAATACATCAGTTCTTTAACTGTTTCTTATTAAGCACCAAGGTTTAAACAGGACTAAAAAATTTACAATTTCATGAGATTTGAAGAAGAGAAGTTTGTTTCTCAGAACAGCATTTGTTACTATTTGTATTCATGCTTTCCAATCTTTGCTTCCCTGTTTTTATCTATCACACTCACAAGAACTTACTTTTTAACTTAAGTTGATTTTTGAAGTTTTAAGTATATTTTACTTTTTAATACAAATGTGTATTTTACTTACTAGGGGTTTGTCTTAGTGTTTCGTTTGTTTCTTTTTTGTTTTTGGTTTACTTTTTTCTTTGAGTTTTGTTTCTCTATGCAGTCAGAATTCTGGTTTTATAGTTTCATAATACTACTTCAATATTTATGTCCAAAGTCAGGTTACATTTCCAAATATTATTTCTATATTATAAAATCAACAAATTAGAACATGCTTTTTAAAATCATGTTATATATATTCCATGTTAGAAATATAACTCTCCAAAATAATGAATATAATTTCTGCTTTTTATTTCAACTTCCTTCCTAACTCTGTTAAAGTAATTTTTGAATTAATAAAATCATTGCAATTGAAGCACATATTGATATGAAAGGATCTGAATATGCTTATTTCTCTGTCCTTTTTTCTGGTACTGTAGCTAAACATATCTTTAGAATAACCTGTGATTCTAGTGAAGATGTTAATGAATTCTATATTGCAAAATAACTATAAAGTGTGAATCATTTTTCATGAGTCAGATATGATCCCTTTATAGAGCTCTGAAGAAAATAAGTTTTTAAGGAGTGAAGGAAGAAGATAACTTAATTATGCAATAAGGGTAACTATGAAACTTAGTTCTATACCTTGAAATATGTTTTCTGTTTGATTTTACTGACTGCTGGTGAATTTCTCATGTTCCTCTTTAAATCTCATCCCTAAATAATGATGTTGCTTTCAGGGTCAAGTCAAGAGTACAAAGGATGGCTTTCATCTTCAGAAGGTTTTCTCCCAAAACCATTCTGCAATTAGTTTTCAAGAATATACTTACAGATACAATAATTTATTTATTTACAACAATGTCATTATACTTACTTGAGTTATTTTATCACTTTAATACATCACTCGACTTTCATTGCAGGCATTTTAGAGGTAAACATACTCACTAGAAACAAAATTAAGTCTCAACATTTAAACCACATCAAATAGCTTCCAAGCACGAATCATCCCTGGCATATGTGAAATAAAGGGAAAAAATTTAGACAGTGCAAGAGTCATGCTTATCAATTTCTTTCACCTTTAATAATATAATGAAATATATACTAACTAAAAACCTAGTGGCTATAAACCTAGTTCTCTGACAGAGTTTCTCTCAGCTTATATACATGGAGGATGGCAAGCATGTATGTGTAAGGAAATAGAAAGTAAAATAAAAAGAGTGTCTCTTTTATTCTCACTTATTATTTGAATACTAATAGTTATCACAACAATTCTGTAAAGTGGATTTAAATATATTTCAAAACCTTTGAAATTACCAAGACACACTCATACTCTTAAAGTTTCATAGTAAGAAAATAATTAGAAATACAGTTAAATATTTGTTCAAATGAAAATTTATCAAAACATTATTCCACAGAGAAGAGGTAGTAGTCTAAATGCCCAGGAATAGGTAAGTTGTTAAATATATTGCTAATATATACAGACCCAGGAATATCATGTAGCCACTAAAAATCATTTTCTCAGAGCGTACTGAGAGCCACGGCAGGATGCTCCAGTAATCCTCCAGAGATACCAACTGTTTCTGGGAAAATCCATCACCAACTGCCATTTCCTATAAAGCCCTCGAAACTTCACATGGATTCCTTGGCATCTCACCTTCAGTTTAAGATCAGAGTTAGGAAAATTCTAATACTTACAATCCCAGGTTTTACTGAACAGTGTTTCCCTTCCAGAGACGAGGTGAAGAGGCTGGTACAGGAGTGTAACTCGGGTAAACACTATCCCACAAAAAAGGAAGATCTAAATTGGGAAGAGATCATTGAGAGCCGTAGAATAGGATACATCCAGGAAAACAATATGTAGAACTGGGCAACTTTAGGAGAGAAAAAACAACATAAAGCACGTACAAACTGCAGCAAGTGAGATCAGAGTGAGACGCTCAACAGGAACCACCATAAAATGAATTCTTTCCCAGTGAAATTTAGCAGGCCCTATTTTACAGCATTTTTACTGTTCAACACCTTGGATGGTCAGAAATGTAAATGTCTGGACTCCTCCCAAACTGAGTATCCCTTCATGTGCCTTTTCCTCTTGCTGCCCAAACCCTAGCCCTCGGCAACTTCACGACACAGAAATCATCTAGTCTCTCTACGTATTACCTCCATAGCATGGAGAGCTTAGCTTATCTGAGTACCCTACAATGCAGCCAAACTATCTATTAGAAAGTATCTATTCAGGGTCTCAGAGTTCTTCCCCTAACACGCTCTGCAAAGGGATGGAAGAATTATATCTAGCATGATAATGGTTTATTTTCTCACATACATTATGCCACTTCTCCTTCCCTTCACCCTATAAAGGAAAACAATCAGTCTTTCAGCAGACATAGTTCTAAATATCTGACACTATCAATAACCAGACAGCAACCTCACCACCACTATCCTCAGATAATGAGTACTATATTAGAAATTATTATATAAAATTAACCAAGGGCATGACATTTTCCAATTTTGGTCTAAACTTCTGCTTTCTAGAAACACCCCCATGGCAGAGCTCTCCATCCAAGAGGAGAAAATGGTGAAGTATAAGAAGAAGACAAGCACAAAGTGTGTGGAATGTGGGATGTGTGATTATCATTCACCCAAAGAGATACAGTCTTTATCATCATCTCTCTCAATTCTGATCCACTCACTAGGCTAAGTGCTGTCCCTAAATTATGCACGCACTGAGTGTAAACCATAAAATGAGGAATTAAAATGTCTTGTTACTTACCATAGACTTTGACATAATTCCTTTATTTTCTACTATCAATTGTCACTTATTCAGTAACTTTATTCACTTGGGAGATTTCTCACCCTGGACACATAGGAAAAGTTCGTGAAGTTAGGACAGGCAGGCATTTGGAGTAGCACCATTGGGAGTTCAGGCTTTGACTTCATACTTGATGCAAATGTTCAGTCCCTTGCCACCTCGCTCCAAGTCCATCAGTTTGAATGACATTCTCTCTCCACACTGAGACAGACAAATTTATACACCACAGAAACAGGAAAAGAAATCCTGTTTTTCTTGAACATGTATAAATCCTTCTACCACTGCTGCTAATAAAATGTTTGCATGTGCATTTTATTTCCAATCAAAGAAATATTTGCTAAAATCATATCTGAAGGTAAGATTTATTTTTATAATTATTATTATTTTATTCACTGAACATAAACTTAGGTTTAATTTACTATCACTATAGTTTTAATTTATTTCCTTAAGAGTAAATTTTATATTAACTGAATATATATGGCTTTTCAAAATTTATATGCGAATTCCTATTTTAAAAATACCATGCTTATCTATTGAACCTCAGTATTTGCAAGGTGTCTTTTTAAATTAATACATTTAGCTATGCTCATTCATGTGATAATTAGGCAGTTCACTTCAAAGGCTTTTATAAATCAGTGACAATTACGTCATTTTCATGAGATTAAAAAATCTGCTAGATCATGGGTATATGACAGTAGCATGTGAAGTAAGGGAATACGCATCTTGCGGCTCATAAGGGATTGATGTGGTGTTTAGAGACTACGTCAGAAAAAGTCTTTCCATGATCAGTTAACTTACATTATTATAATTTAAGCCTGGTTTATTTGTTATTCTTCTGCTTGAAAGCTTTAAGCACATTCTGCATATATACCATTATTTATATTTTATTTTGAAATAGACCAGATTATTTACAAAGTAGGCTTCATTTTAGACAAACACATTATATTACACATGAAGAAATACAATTAACTACTGAGACTCTAAAGTATTAGTAGAAATCCAGCCACAATTTCTGAAAATCAGTTTGAAGAAAAACGGTCAAAGGGAAAGTACGTACTTAACATCAAAACTGAAGTTCCTTTACAAAATCCTGTCACATTCCTCTCACACTAGATTGAGATGTTACCAATGACACTAGAAATGATCTCCAGGAACTCAGGAATCTTTTGTTCTTTGTTCACCTTGTATCTCTTGTAGTAGAATATCTAGTACTTATTTGCCCTCAGTTAATATTTATTGAATAATTAAATACATGTTAATTATAAATAATTCTATTATACAAAAATGGGTTATTTCTTGAGATATGGCTATATATCAATCAACCTATATATAAGTATATATATATATATATATTTAATTTCTAACTCTAAATCATCTCTTTATCTCTGTCTAACTGTACACCCTTCCCAAATGGGTAAATTTTGGGGGATTAACTAAGAGTTTCTCCTATAACACTCTTCTTAACATAACTCCACCCCCACATCCAGCTGCTTTTTGTAATACAGACATACCTCATGTAACAAGCAGACTTGTTACTTTCAAACCTTTACACTCAGAAAAATGATGGCTGTGGTTATTTTCTCCTCCCTGTCTCCCATAGAAGGGTCAGTAACAGATACTACTGGTGGAGGAGAAGACTGGAAAGGCACAGGTAAATCAGGGGACTCAGAGCTCATCAGGGGCAGGAGCCGGGGTCAGGGGCAGTTCATCTTTAAAAAACCAGTAGGGTGGGTCTAGATAGTCCCAGTTGGCAGAGAGAGACAGAAATGCAGGTCAGATGACTGTTCTACCCACACATGCTCTGCATGACCTGAGCCACTCATATATGGTTGGTGCAGAATGTTGACAGCAATTACGTAGCACAAACTTGTAAAGACTTCCCTTATGTAAAGAATGTACATAAATTAAAGTTTTATTTAGATAAAGATTTAACTGTTTTCAATGAAAAGTTTGTTATGTTGCTTGACTTTTTTTTTTTTTTTTTTAAAGGGAGACAGAAAGGACACATTAGAAAACAGGTCTTTGAGGTTTACCAAGAAATAAATACATGGCTAATATTTAGTGTCAAGACTCAGGCAATAATTTGGCAACAAAATAAAGAAAATATGAGAGAAGAAGTATAAAAGTACCCTTAATGCTGGCTTTTACTCATTCTAGCATGTTTCCTGAGCCTATAATTATGGCTTTCTTATGTGGAGAATTCAATTGGTTTAAAACCAGTCTAAGAGTTTATTTTTGGAAATAATCAAATACTATACTAACTTGATCCTCAATCAGACCTTAAACTAGAAAATGCAGCTGAATGTAGGAAACAATTATTTTATTTGGTGCTTTGAAATGTTAACTTAAGAGAGAAATTTCTATATAAAGCATACTTTCATCATTGGGAGATATAATATTTTCCTTAGACTTTAAAAAATTTTTCAAAGATCATTCAAAAATTCTTATGGGGATTCTTTAACTACAAAATAACTAAATAAGCAGTTCAGCATGAGAATGTAGAATTTCTACTGTTTCATCTCATTAGTTATGTTCTCAGTGTTCTTCCCAGGTATGACTGAATAATTAGAAGACAGAAAGGAAGTATTTGTATATAGAACTGTAGGTAATGGGGTGGACGACAGATACACAAGCCATTTCATGGCTGTGGCAGTGTATGTAGCTTAAGTAAAGCATCAATGTGAGATATATGAATGTTGGAACAAATGAGTTGGAATTACATTTAGAACTGTTTTGCTATTTATTACTGATGCTTCA
This sequence comes from Camelus bactrianus, assembly GCF_048773025.1. NCBI lineage: Eukaryota > Metazoa > Chordata > Mammalia > Artiodactyla > Camelidae > Camelus > Camelus bactrianus. Next base: position 80,131,852 of record NC_133540.1, read on the forward strand.
TTATATTTTCAAAATATTTCCTAATTATAAAATTAGGAACATAGGTCCTCTTATTGTTCATTGACTTTGTTTTCCCCATATTTGATAAAAAGAATCTTCAGCTCTGTTGGATCAGTATATCAGTGCCTAATAATTCCAGTCAGTGTGATTCAAATTCGACCATTTCCATTTTTTCAAGAGCTGATTTTCAGCCAACTTGTGTCAATTAAGAAAAGTAAAATGATAAATTCTGCTTTTTCTGAGCATATCAATTTCAAACTAATACAAGCAGTACTTAGTATTATTGAGTTAGCCTATCAGTGCAGACACATACAGACCTCAAAGTGCTAAAAACAATTCTTCAGTGATTCTCATTTAAAGAGCAAGTAACTTAGGCAAGTGCCAAATACTGTTTGTGCAACAAAGATTAGAAAACTCCTTTGCTCATTTAAACACTTAACCCTCCTCTATTAATATCTGAAAAAAACATCCTGAAGAATATATAGTTGATGGTAAATGTGTATAAAGTACTAAGCCTGAAAATAATTCAAAGATTTCATTCTCAAGAAGAGACAGAGATCATTTTAACAGTCCTAAAACTTGAATAAAGTTCAAAAGAAAAAAAACTAAACCTCTTAGTATTTATTATTTTTTAAAATTTCTATTACCTTTATTTATACAAATATAAAGCTAAAAATAAAATTATCAGCTTATAATAGCTATATTGATAAAACTAAACACCTTCACAAAGTCAATACAAACGAAACTACAGAACCAATAAAATTGCTAATACTAATTAATGTGAGATTATGATATTTAGCTGCAAGTAAAATGCTGTTTGACTATGCTCTGTCATTACAGGGGGAACTTACTGAGTTCAACACAAAGTGATGATTCAATCCTCTTGAAACTATCCTACATTTAAACTGCTATGAAACTTTTATTCATACAATGAGCATTATTTTCATTTGGATTTTGCTTGGTCATGTTAACAAATTACCTGTTACTGAATAATTAATATTTAAGTAAATTAAATTGGAATGAAAGGTTACTTGGAAAAAAGGGCATGAGTAGAACTAAAGAAAATGAATATTCTGCCAGTACTCAGATTTAGAACATACTTATATTACTTTTGGCTATGGTCTGAATGTTTGTGCCCCTTCCCCCAATTCATGTGTTGAAATCCTAATCCCTAAAGATGATGGTATTTGTAAGTGGAGCCTTTGGGAGGTACTTAAACCATGACAATGGAGCCCTCATTAACGGAATTAATGTCTTATAAAAAGAGAATCCTGAGGAATCCCTAGTCCTTTCAACCATGTGAGCACAGAGAGAAATCGGTAGTCTGCATTTGGAAGACTGCCAGTGTCATCATCCTGGACGTCCCAGCTTCCACAACTGTGAGAACTGTGTTGCTTATAAGCCACACACAGTCTCTGCTGTTTTCTTACAGCAGCCCAAAAGGACTAAGAGGCTTTAAAAAAAGTTTTTTTTGCAGTAATCAAAAAAAATATATATAAACATCCTAATAAAGATCTTTAGGGAGCAGAAGAATATTTCCAGGAAACCCATTCTGCAAAGTATCGTACTAAGCCAATCTGTCACATCAAAAAATTAACTATGGAGACTGTAGTAAGTACAGTGACTTATCCACAGTCATCTATTCTTGTCAGAGAACATCTCTGAATACCATGAACTATCTTTGTCTTCATTGATCAATCTGGGATATTTGAAACTTAAACTGGTAGCTTTCTTTTGATAGGTTCATAGAGATTATGTAGACTAAAGGTTTAAAAATGTATCAGCCATAGGAATATCTTTAATTCTTTCCTAGCAGTAGGCTAAAAGTTTATACAGGGTTTTGAGTTAGAAATCTCTTCAATGCATTTTGCTGCTTTAAATGAAATATATGCTAGAAATAGTTAATTTATTGACATACTATTTCATAGCAATTAGTGTAAGGTTTCTAAATGTCAAAGTCATAAGATAAATGTTCATAAGATAAATGTTTCAGTTTTAACAAAGTATTTTTTGTAATTCCTTACACTTAGACATTTAATGTGGGCGTGTATATGGGTGTGAGTAGATGACAGTATTTTAAAACCAGGGCTTGGGCTGCACTAAACATCTCCAAATTCATTTAGGAAAAATAAATATAAAAAAAAAATCCTCGATGTGTTCTGAAAGACAGAATAGGTTAACAGATTGAAGCCAACATTGTTAATGTGGTAACTTAGGCATGTGTAGAAATTTCCACGAGACAAACAATCTATAATGAAGTTTTCGGACGCCACAATTCTATTCTTAGAGTAAGGCAGGGGAGTAGGTATTTTTAACTATACTTTGTATAACTTTCCATTGTAAATTTTAGACTCAAACTAAATTAGATGGAAGACTATGCATTAGATAAGCAAAACTGGACATTTCATATTCATAAAATATTTTCTCTTATTTTTCTCTTCCTCTGGAGGACAAAGACTAAATTATTATTGTTTGAATATCAGAAATGACTGGCAATTGGGAAAAAAAGAGAGGAAAACAGTCTCAAAGATTTTCCTAAGCATACCCTATGGGAGGAGAAAAGAGAATTTGTTTATGGATAAATTATCAAAAAGCAATAAACTGAGGTATCTTATTGCAGCTGAAATTTTCTGATAACTAGTCTCCAGATCAGTGAAGTTTACAGAGATATCTTTGAAAGTAACTTGTGTAGTCCCTGGGGAAAGACGAAAAGTTAAAACTGCATTCCAACATCTCTTGCAACTGGCCTGCAGCTGTGCTGTTTGTGGGTAATCTTAATAATCTGATTTCTGAAAAAAATAAGAAATGGAGAAATTTAACAATTTCCCTATATTTACTGAAAATTTAGTCTGAAGTGGTGTCGAATGAAGGAAAACGATGACTGAGGCTTGTGCTAGATGACTTTATTTTGATTCTACAACTTTGAGTTACATAATAAATTATCATTTTTATGTCACCTTCACCACTACCTCCACTCCTTCCTTCTATCTTTATCTCCTTCACATAAGAGGAGGGGAAATACAGGAACTAAAATTGAGACAAGATGTTCTTCCTTTGTTTTTCATTCTACAAAGAATGTCCTACGAAACTGTTAGTCAACAGACATATATTCTTATATGTAAATGTACACACACATTCATTAAATTCATTTAAAAAATATGTTTCAGGTATAAGCCAGTCATTGTTCTATGTGCTGCTGATATACAAAGTTCCTGGTCTCAGGGAGTTTATATTCCACTGAGAGAGAGGAAATGAATTAATTTTACAAATATAAGGGAAAATATATTTTAAAGATCAATATTTAAGGAGAAACTATTGCCACTAAATATATTATTAAAGCTTTCTCTATAAGATACAGAGAAAATGAATTAAAAGGAAAAAAAATCCTACAATAAGCAACAATAATTATGTTCCTTGTCTTGAAAGTTTATGTCCTCCTACAGAAGAGGACATTAATCTTTAATCTTACTGTTTTTCTAGATATCTTCAGAATATTTAAAGTACACGAACTAATGTATGTATCACCAATATAATTCAGTGAAATTAAACATGACAATAGTTTATCAAGGTTTTGTTATAAGAACAACAATTTGCAATCGATAAAGACCCAGCAGAATAAAAGCCTGATTACAGTGATGAATAATGCATATTGCCTATGGTACTAATTAACCTTGTACTCCAGTAAGATATTATAGAACAATAAGGCTAATTTGAATGTGGTCCAGCACTTTTCCCTATGGCCTGTGGTTATCACCCTTCAGAACACATAAAATTTTATTTTGTAAAATGAGAAAGATATGTTATTGTTTTTACATAAAATAATAAAAAATGAAATTATATTTTAATATCATGCATTTTCTAAAAAAGTTAAATAGATATAGCATATAATGTATATCATATATAAAATGCCAAGTAAAAATAAAATGTTCTATGTATAAATAAACACAATGTTTACTTATGCAGTAAGTTATATACATAGTAATAATACATATTAATTTGGCAAAATATTCAGCTAAAATGTCAATATATGTTCAAGCCAACTGGATTCAGTAAGTCCCTATAGTTTATACCCGATCCTTCAATTAGTGTAGCTAGGAATTTTCCTCTTCCTCTTAAAATGATAAAATGAATTAAATGGACAAGGTATAACTAAAATCTGTAATGGGAATATTTTCTTCAAAAATAAACTCCTATGAATTTATTCAAAATATAACACTTCATTGTTTTGTGATTAAGTCACTGTTGAATGGGCAGTCATAATGATGCCTGAGAAGAGAGAAATTATCTTCAACTGAAAATGCCAATCTTTAATGTTTTAATTATATTATTTACATTATTATTTAGGTGTATTTTAAAATTAAAAGATAATATTTCAAATCCGTATTTCAAAAAATCTCTTGCAAAAGCATGATGATAGAGAAAAGATTTTTAGATTTTTGGGTGGCATGATACAGCTCCCCTACTCCCTCCAAAAATGCTCGAAAGTGGCATAGCATACCTTAACACATACCTCTTCTCTGCTGCGCGTTTAAAAGGAGGGGAAACAAGAGAAACTGAGGGTGGGCAAAACCTGAATATCTAGTAGAAGAGGGTTTCTACTTCCTTTTGTATCAATGTACTTTTGAATGAAAATACTGCTATCTTAGTTCATAACAATGTATGTTTATTTTTAGACAGAGTTTGCATATATGTAAATGTTATTCTTGATGGAAATCCTTTGTATTTGAACTATTCTCTTTTGAGAAAAAAGTATCAAGTGTTGATGTGTTCTTGAGATTTTTAATCAAAAGAACATCTATGAGAATATTGTTAGGAAGTCTATTCAAATATTTATGTATCATTCATACAATGATTACATATATGATCTTTTCTTTTTTTAACTGGTATCTCTTGATGGAAAAAAATCAAGGAAAATTTCGAAGAGAGGATAAAATCAACGCTTGTGAAGCACACATAGTGTGCTGGTCTCTCCACCACCATGTGGTAAATGAAGGTAGGAGCAGAGACTCTAGAGCAAGCGGCCTGGGCTTTCATTCAGCTCTGCCCTAAACTGACCGTTGTCCTCATTATGTAAACTCTCTGTGTTGGCTTGTTTTTCTGTAAAACTCAAAAATCACATATGATTCATAGGGTTTTTGTGTGTGTGTCTGCCTTTGAGGATCAAATTATTTAACAAATATATAGTGTTTAGCAGAGTGTGTGGCACACAGAACCTGCTACAGAAGTGCTGGCCACGGTATCATTATTATTACTTTAATATCATCATCAACATGCTTATCATCATCTCTAGTGACAGAACAAACAGGATGGATTTATTAGACAGGAAAATTCCTACACACACTTAACAAATATATATGTCAGGCTATGTCTTTACATATCACAGTAATACCCTTCTCTGACCTTTGGTTCTAAGTTAACAGAACCAAGTGTCTTCTTTTGGAAGAAAAGAGCATAAATTTTGAATAACAAAGCCAAAACAGCTTTCTCTTAAGGAGTTAACTGAAGGTTTTCTCAACAAGTAAAGGCATTTAAATGAAGAAAATAAATTCATAATAGAAAAATTTATAATAGAAGGAGTAAAAAAGGAAATTAAGAAAGGACATAAGTAGGAGTAATCAAAACAATACAAGACTGAAGCAGCTTGTATTAGAAAAAGAAACAATTAAGAATTAGAGGGAAAAAAACAATCTAGTTTTAGATCTTGTTTGGGAGCTAGGCTTCAGAGTTTTTCAAAGTCAGATAACACTTCAGTGAGGAAAAATATGTGCCAAGTGCGTTTTAATTAACGGTAAGAGCTAAAGTAGTTAGTATTTTCCTTTCCTTTAAACAGGATATGTTCACTTTAGTAGTAGAGAGCTGAAATGACAGAATACAAATAAAGAGAGAAATTCTTTTGTCTTTAGGACCAAAGAAAGTAAGACTCCTTTGGAAAGAACAGCGGTATGCGTGGATGACTGGAGATCAGAGTTACATTTAGTTGTTCATCTGATCTTTCTATGCGGAAAACCAGAAACATTTGTTGTGATTAGCAGTTGTAAATCAAAAGCTCTAAGAAGCCTTTAAAAACTATGTTATAAATTAGCAACTAATCGGACAAAATAGGGAAAAGGAACATGTATTTTTCTCCAGCAGCCAGGGACATATATCTCCTCCTTTTTTCACCTTATTATGTAAAACTAGTAATATTTATAATACTAAAGCTGAAAAAAGGGCTTCCAGTGTTACATTTTTCATCTGAAATACATTGAAAACTCTGAAAATTATCATCTTTGGAATGATGAAAATACTGTCTGCCAAATAAAGAGGAAAATAAAGGAGAGAAGAAGGGAGACAAGGAGTAAGAATGATGGAGAGAGACAAGACAGAGAGAAAGAGTACTCTTAGGGAATCTGAGTTTACAGTTATATTTTCATCAATATCTAGGTTATTGTCATGGCATAAGAAATGAGGAAGTATCACTGAATATAAATAGAGTTTGACTGCACATGTATCACTTTAGATCATACAGAACCACCATCTTTTGTATTTACAAAGTCATCACATTTAGCAATTTCTTATAATTGTTCCCAATTTAATATAACTTCTTCCTATTAAAAGTAAGTCAAATATTTAAGTTATATAATAATTATACAATCTTGATTTTAGTTATGATTCCTTTAGCATTACTGACTACATATAAATCTAAATAGAATTAGTTCTTTTTATACCTTCCCCTACAATTGTCATATGTTGATCTTTGAATCTGGTTTTTAAAAGCAAGTAGCAGTTATTATGTTTCTTTACATCAGGGCTTAAGTCTTCTCCATGCTTGTCCTTTGGCTATACGTTTCTTTTCTATCCCATATAACTCTAACAACTGAGCTTTATTGATTCTTTAAATTACAAAATAAAATGAGGTGCCTTCTGGGAACTTAGAAAGTCAGTATTTTTTTTTCTTAAAGTTTATATATATTGAAGCCAAACAAAAGTGTATTTGAAGCTAACTATACACTCAGAGTTCTTGGAAATCATATCTAATCTACTTCAGTTTCAATTTCCTCAATTATAAAATAGAAACAACAGTATATTTCTGGCAGAGTTATTGTCAGAGTTAAATTGTTTCTATACACCTGGCATAGAGCTGGGTCTAAAAATGTATGAATATGTGCTGCTTTTTTTCCTGTTAACAGTTCTGTTTCACCCATTAGAACATAAGGACAATTGCCTTTATTATGAGGCTGATTGTTTAATTTAGATGAGCCAACAGAGAAGTGACAACTATTTTAATTGTCCTATTTTATTATGAAATGTTTCCTCATTTTTCATACTGTATTTGGTTTTTTTTTTTTGAACCCATTTCTTTTGAACTTCCCACAATCAATTAAGAATTACATGAAAATACTTTGAAATAGAAGTCTCTTCCAGTTAAAAAAAAGTTCTACCTGAAATCTGTGTAATCTCAGAATTGGTGGGGAGGTGAAGAATCATTTAATCATTTAATTTACTGTAGAGAGGAAATTTCAAAGGTCACACCAGGTTCATGAGGTGCAGAGGCTGTTTCCAAGTCAGAATCCTTACACAATCTCTTCACTCACATTATACAGTCCAGTTTTGATTTTTTGCTTTCCTACCCCATCCCCAAATGAAACAAAAGCAACAAAACAAACGAAACTTGAGTAAGATGGCACTTCAATACTCCAACAGCCAAACAAAAAAAAAAGTGTTCACGTACAGGAGTGGAGAATTAAGGTAAAATAATTTATGTGCACAAGAGTGCAAAAAGCGAAAAAGTCAGAAATGAGAGTTCTTAATCTACAACCCAATCGATCTCTCTCACTCAAGCACAGCATGTATATTGGGTTTATTTCAAAAGTTTTTTTCTTCCCCCAATTTGAATATTCAGATAGAAAACATGCTGTAAATTCTTGATTTTTTTGTGTAGCCTAGTCATAGGGCCTCTATTGTCCAGGGTCAGAGCTTCATGCTCTTAGAAGCTCCTCTCACTCACACTTTGCTTTGCTCACTGAGTCTTGCTTTGCTTTATTTGTTCCATTCCCCTGTCCCTGCACAATCCTTCTACCTTAAAATGCCTTTCCACTTCCTCAGTTTGGGATCTGAATATCGGTACAAAGATCTCCTCCAGAAGACCCTGGTGGCTCCTAGGTCATTCCGGGATGCCTCTGCCTCGGATGGACAGTGTAGTGCTGCTCACACAGATGTCAGATTCAGCCCACTAGGGATTTGAGTCAGGGTGACAAAATTAAGTGGAGCTCAAATGCATTTTAATGGAGAACGTATAACATAGTGGAAAGACACAGATTTGAAACAAACACACCTGGGTGAAAATGTCAGTTTGCCACTTTCGAGTTTTAGTTTGAGTGATTTTCACAAAATTAACCTCACTGAGCTTCAGTTACCCCAGAAACTATGGCTCACAGGATGCTGTCAAGCTTAAAAGAGAGAATGTGAATAAAACATTTAACAGTACCGGCACACGGCAGGTCTTCACACACGTGTCAACCCTTCTTCTTCCTTATCGTCCCATTTAAGATACCGTGACAAGTTCGGTGTTCAGAATTGTCATTTATTGTCAGTTTTTGTCATTTGCTGTCATTTATTGGCCTTATTTCTTGGGATCTCTATTATTTTTAGTATATCATTGCTTTTTACACTGACTTGAAAGTCAAACTATTCCCTTTGGCCCACTTTCGTATTTTCTAGGAACAAGATTTTTTTTCTCTGCAGCTTTTATTCCATTCTCTACTAACTTCAGAAGAAAATAATTTAAGTTCTCCTGAGATCTGATCATGGGAACACTGTGGCCAGTCTCTCCCTTGATGAGGCAGGTCTCCCTTGGTTAAGACTTTCACCTTCATCAGATTTTTTCAAATCTCAGACTTTTTTCCCCCCAACACTGTGCCTCCTGAGTGATTAATTTATTCTTCCTTCAGTCCTTGATCGAAGTTTGTTATTAATGGCATCTCCAGTCCTGTAACATATATTTAATTCCTTGCAGCATGCCTGGTTGGCTCAGTTTATTTCCCTCTCAAATTGAAAGTAAAATTTTCACTCTTACTCTCATACACACTCACACTCAGAAACGTCCTTAGTTGTTAAAGACCCCGACATGAGGAGCTGAGCGGTTGCAGACTGGACTGGACAGAGAGGGCCCCCACCTCCCAGGGTTCCACATGTCCCAGAAGGCTAGGTTACCATCCCAGGGTGGTGGCAGCAACACCAACAAATGTTAGTTCACAAAACAAAAGCAAACAAACAAACTCCAGCACTTCACCTAGGGTTGTTTTTTATTAAAATTGCTTTCAACTTTTAAAGCTAACTGGCATGTAGTGAGGATTTTCTCTGTGCCAAGTACTACACTTCATGAGCCTCCAATCTTTAAAATCTAATCCAGGTTTCAAAATCATCAACAATGCTTTTTACTGTGGGAGGCAGCGGAAAATGTTTTTCCTATGTATTAGCTTCTAACGTTATGTGCTGAGAGCACTCACATCTCGGGGCCTGGCAATAAAGCATGGAAGAAATCAGACCATAAAAGTAAAGTGCTATCCTTGAGTATGATTCCAAGGCAACTGCTAACAGATGTTTTCCTCTTGTCCCCAGTGGGAAAAAAGTTCCTGTTTTGGGTTTACCTTTATTTTCATCTGAACGAAGAGTGAAGTTCCCCCAAGTTTAAGTGCATTATCTGTTGCTGCTTGTCTATGGCCCTGAAGAGGAGACCTGACTTAAGTTGGCTTTATTATTACTGTGTAAATGCCCTCGCCACCCACTCTTTCCAACCGCTGACTGTCAAAAAAAAAAAAAAAAAAAAAAAAAAAAAGCTACTGCTGTCACAAAACAAGGAGTCCTCACTGTTGTGACATTTCATTTATCTGGGCAGCAACATGCTTGAAAACAGACTGCCTAGTTCTAAGTAAAGGATGGAAGACAATCAAACCCGGTTAGGCAAACCAGTGTTGACATATTAAATCATGCTTGAACTGAGAGAGCAAAAACAGACACACACAAAACCTCCTGAAGAGAGTTTTAAATAAATAAATAATACAGGTCAGTCTGGTTCTGAAAAAAGAAGCTTTTAGCATTGGAAAGTATTGGGACTAGATGGATATGGGGAAATCATACACAGGGGCCAGTGATTATGCTGCTTTCTGACTATGAGGTGCAAAACTAGAGGCAGTGTGGTAGAGGGAGCAGGAGGGACACTGGGAAACCTTGGCAAAATCATGTCACATTACTGTCCAATCCATAAAATGGAAAATAAAATTTTGATTGTCCCATCCTTTATGTAAAAAATGTCCTAATGGATTCCCTTCTAAGCGCTTTGAATTCATCAGAAGAAAAGCCTTTATGCATATGGAGGAGTGTATTATTAGTCTCCTGCACAATCACACAGCAGGAACTTTGCAGCGTTCATTCTCTAAGTTGGATTCCTGCTAACAATTCCATCAAAGAAATGGAGTTATCCATCAGTCAAATTATCATTTGCTCTAATTGTTACTTCCCTCAAACTGTGGCTCTTCTTTCTCTCCTTTCCTGTTCTTTTTTTAAACTATACCTTAACAGCACTCAAATGAGCAGGATATCTTCAAGCTCAGAAAAGATCAAAGCATATCAACGAATCACTTGAGTTCTTGTGGATGAATCCCTACTGATCAGCCTTAAATGCAGACAAAACAATTAAACATGGAAGAGAATCAAATAATAAAAGCTAAGATATGAACCACATCCATGACCAGAAATAATAAAGAATACAGAAGCATTTTCATGTAATGATAACCAGTTATGAGACCATGAATAGCTTAGAACTCATCTTTGTATTGTTACAGCTAATGAATGATACACTTTCTAGAAAAAACTATGCTGGGGCTAATGGCTCCATGCCTTCCTGCTTTATAATAATTGGCATGTCCTTCTGGAATAATGTACAAACTAAATTTAAAGGCAATGAATTATACTATTTAAGTAAACAGCATACTTAACCTTTTTTTCCTGAGTAGTATAAACTCAAGGTATAAATAAGTCAATTAGATAGATTGATACCTACAAATTCAGCTAAGCTTCTTATTAGTTGCTTAGATAGTTACTGTTCTGCGCAACCCTCTGAAGTAGTTAAGTAGATTTTTCAAGGTGTGCGGGATGTGGACTACATAAATTGAAGCAGGTAGAGCACAAAACATTAACATATTAATTGTAATAGAAATATGGCCCTAAGAAGAATCAGAGTTTTTTATTCAGGATTATCATGGATGCTATATGTGATTACAAACACAAATCAATTTGTGATTAAGTGTGTTTGTATACTATTCAAAGAATAATAGTAGAACAAAGAATCTGAAGTTAAATATATGATTCTAATCCCAAGTCTAAAATGTGGTGGTGTGTGTGTGATACTGGGCAGGTGAATGCTCTCCCTACCTCCAAATCCTGGACCCCAATTTCTCTATCAGTTTACTGCTCATCATAAAATTTACAACTAATATGTTAAGTCCTGATTAGCTAAGGTAAGTCACAGAGTATGCTAAAACTGAAATATCTTACCCCCCCCCATTAAAGTTCTGTTTCTTCTGCAAAAAGGGATCATGTGTTTCACTTATTTTGCTGTAACGGAGAGCTTATGAAAGATTTCTGTCTGAATTACATCTCCATTTTTGGTACTATGAAAAATATGATTATTATTATTGCAATAAATAGAACTGATACAGCACCTCTAAACTCGTGTCTTTTGTTCTCACTTTATTCAGGATGAAATTATTTATTATACTTACTAAGTTGGCTGATGACATAAAATGAAATTTTGTGGTATCATTTAGTATCCTTTATGTTAAAATTATTTTAAACAAAACAGTTTGCCTACTACTTTATATTTCCAAGGTTTATAAATGTTTCTTTTATAATTCTTTCTCAAAACCAAGGTGTCTTTTTACCTAAATTAATTATTAGAAATATTATTGTTGGAGTAGTTTTAGAGATTTTGATAAAAGAATATGGAAAAAATGTAAGGAAATGGAGGAATTTTTTCCATATGTTCTGCAAATCATTTTAATTCTAACACTACCTGCAGAAGAAGAAAAGTAAAAGGTAACTTTTTCTATATTCATTACAATGTTAAGATGTCAATTGTCATTAAAAGAAAAAATTTACTTTATTTGACAAATATTTCACTTCAACTTTTTTTAGCTATTATCTTTAGTAAAATAACATGTTGACTAAAACATAAATGAAATGTACTTTGGAAAAATAAACTACTTTTTATTTCTGATATAATGAATAACATTGAATTTTGCATTTGGTGAGTGGGGAGTGTTTCAGACAGGGATGTATATATCTTTCACTAATTCTACCTTCCCGTTGGCCAGCAACAGTTTTTCAAAATTGAAAAGTTTTATATTTGGACACTGTATACTTACCGACTCCTCACTAAAGTTTAAAGTTTACTAGTTCACCAAAGGCTTTTGATTCCAATAACATGAAGGCCTAATAAAACCTGAAAATGCTCCAGGTATGAACACCTAGAAATGCTTAATTAAATAGAACAAAGTCTGGGCTGATAAAGTTAATTCATACATCGGGACTCACAAAATGGAGACCGCCTCAGTGGCCCAGCACATGTCACAAATCTAAACCTAAATCAGCCTTCACTATGAGAAACGCCTGTCAAAGAGACCTAACATAACCATGACAATTCTCCAACTCAGTATTAGTTAGCGTACCTTACTCTAGAAAGTAGGAGGAAACCCCACTTGTAAGGAAACCCCACTTCCTAGCCAATCATGCCTGTTTCCAAGTTGCCTCTTCTAAAGCACTAAAAAGCTCACTCTTGCTCAAAATCCCTCAGGAAGAGGGTCCCAACTGCTGGTGAGGCACTGTACTCCCCCAGTCCACGAATTATTGTGTCTTGAATAAAGGACATCAAACTCGTTACTAAATTGTTTTAGTTTTGTCATTTGACCAGGCTCATTTGCTGTGTTTGGGTTTAATGCAGGGAAATTTTAAGAAAGTAATATATTGTGTAAGTCTGGGAAGAGAAATCCACAAGGGGCAGAAACAAAGAGGGAACCAAAGTGTGGCATGCTACCCGTTAGAGCTGGTTCCATCCTGCTGCTCTGCAGGCCTGGAGGGCTGAGGGCAGATGAGGGAGACTGGACGACTTGGACTTCTATGCCCCAGGGTCCAGGAGAAAAGGCCAGAGCCTTAGGTCCTAATTGTGGAGCTCTTCAGAGAGTCTGAAACCTTGAAGAACTAGCTGTACCCTCAAGAATGCACTGCTAATCCCAAACTCCATTACTACATGCAAAATAGATAAACAACTAGGTCCTACTGTATAGCACACTATAAGGAACTATATTCAATAGCTTGTAATAACCTATAGTAAAAAACAATATGTGGAAGACTATGAATATATATATTACATATATATATGTATATATATATATCTGAATCACTATACTGTACACCAGAAACTAGCACAACATTGTAACTGGGTAAAATGTGGCCCTTGTGCAAAAGGACAGCAAAAGAGACTTGAGTGAAGGCCTCTTCATAAGGGTAAGAAATCACAGTCTTCAAGAATCAAAATATGTGGCCTTCCCTGGATAATTGGGGTGGAAATTTACAATAGACACCAAAAGCCACCAAACCATAATCCTAACTACTATAATACTCCTTAATCCGAGCTACACATCACAGTCACCTAGGGAGCTTTAAAAAAATACCGATGACCCAGCCAGCACCACACAATGGATTCAGAATCTCTTATACTTGTGTCCAGCAATTTAAATTATTAAAATTACTGCATTGCACTAAAAAATATTGAGAAGAGCAGAATGAGATAAAAGTTGGTCTCAATAATGCCTCTTCAGTAAGAAGGAATGTTAACTCACGTGAGGAGCTCCTACAAGTCAATGATAAAAGACAAGAATTCCAAAAATGAATAGGTAATTCATAAATTTGAGTGATTAGGACATGAGTGTCATTTGTACTTTTTTCTCTACTTCATTGTAGTGCAATCTTCCCCCTAATTTTCCAGTACTGTTTATTAATAACAGTAGAAAGGATTGACAGTAAATATGGGATTCCAAAGTCATGAAGCAATTAGTAAAAATAAAACATTTTCATTAGGTCTAATACTGTCAAAAGTTACATGATTATAATCTATATCAAAAACTGTATTAAGGAACATCTGGAGGGGAAGATAAATATGTAATTAATGCATAATAGTCATGAAACAACATGGATAGTGCAATATTTCAACACATATTCAAAGGAATTAGGATAAATACATGTCTCTTCTTGCTCTTAGGTCTACATGGTCCTAAAATTTATCTGTATCTCAGTTTCCTCATCTGTAACACAAAGAAGAAAAGAACATTCACTCCAAGAGTCCTTTATATTAGTGCTTCTCAAACTTAGACGCACATAAATAACGCCAGGGATCTTGCTAAAATGCACATTCAGATTCAGCTTTTTAATGGAGAGGCCTGAGAGTCTGCATTTCAAAAGTTCTCAGGTCGTGCTGATGTTGCAGGTCTATGCACTGCTCCTGAAGTAGGCCGACTTTAGATGCCTTAACAGGCTATCTCTGCAGGTGTATGTTGTATTATTTAACATTTCACACAGAAGGTAAGTTGGGCTCCGTCTGATTTTGTATTTGGTTACAGTCACACAGCTACCAAACGAAGAGTGAGAAACTAAGAGCTGTATCACCTCAAAGCCCAAAGCCCTCCATTTACTGCATACAAAAATCTCCTGGTGATTCCACAGATCGATTTTGAGGTTTTAAGTCTACTTAATGATTTTATGCCAGTGTTGGCTACTTTGATTCTTATCATTTGCATTCTTCTTTTTTTTTTTAACTTTTTGCCCTTAAGAATCTGAGAACAGACATAGAGAAGTATGCTGAATCACACTCAATGAGTTTTCAACATTAAATGTTTTTGTATACATGACTTTTCCCTTGAGAGCTATGCTGATTTATGTTATCGGACTTTGTGAAAATCTTTCTGCTGCTATCTGAAGCAAATGATAAAAGAAGCAAACAATAAAACAGGAGGACTACATTTTGATTTCCCAGCACATTTAAATATCATGGATTTTACAACAGTTCTGAATATATCAATTCAGATATATGATGATATATAATGGCCTTTATCATTAAACATTTTTTTCTGATAATTATTTTTCTATATTATTTCTAGGTTTCTATATTCTATATCAATGTATATGTTATAGTTCTATATAAATTTACTATAATAAAAGTAGCTTATCCAGTGCATCACATTTTAATAAATATTTATTATTAAGAAGTGTTTTGTACAGTACGAACCACCTGAACATGAATATAATCATAAATTTTCCACCCATTTGATCATAATGGAGCTCAAGTTCATTAATGCTACAATTCCTTTGCATAGTAACAATATGCAATGTGCCATCATCATAATAAAACATCCTAGCGGGGGAAGGGGTAGCTCAGTGGTAGAGCGTGTGCTTAGCATGCACAAGGTCCTGGGTTCAATCCCCAGTACCTCCCTTAAAGTATGTAAATAAGTAAATAAATAACCTTATTACCGCCTCCCCCCAAAATTTTTGAAATTAATTAATTAATTAATTAAAAAATAGTAATAAAACATCCTAGAGACCTACCCAAAGTAAAATGTACACAGTAGTCATTATGTGTTAAATATTGTTAATTAAATATTGTTAATATGAGGTACAATATTTATTTGTACAAACATGTAAGTATACATGTAAGGGTGGGAAAGGGAGACTCAAGATTTTCACAAGTATACTTTCACGAATGAGAAAGTAGGAGTAAAAAATCAAGATCATAAACTTGTCCAGGAGGGATTATAGAATGTTTGATATTTTTATTTCCTTTCCTTTATTGCAAAATCTACTTTTTTCTTTTTTTTTTACTATACATATACAGCAGAAGATTTACAAGTTACTAACAATTGCTGGACTGGTGAAATGTTAAGTTCTTAAAAAAGAAAAGGCTTTTATTCTTTCAACGGGTATGATAACTTACAAGTCACCATCCACCAATACTACTCATAAATAGAGTTGTTTCATGTTTGATATGCACGTATTTGACCCTAGGTATCATTAGGAATTCTCAATCCTTAAGACAGTATAACATGCATGTGAATAGCCTCTCTTAGCAGGTAATTTGAGGAAGTAGCAGCTCTTTTATTTCTCAGATTTTAACGTGCACATACATTTTTAAATACAATTTTAGAAAGAAAGTAGATATACACAAATTGATTACTGTAATATAATAGATCCCTGCACTGAAAGCTCCCTCTGCTTGTTAAGCATACATGTTCTGCATACTCTTGACATGACTTTTTTCCCAAGTCTATGTGAAACATCACCTTTTCAGAGAAATGTTTCCTTACCACCCTAACTAAATCTGTACACTCATACTGCCAATAACAACTCTCAAAAATTGTAACTGTAGATGTGAGTCCACTCATATGTTTGTATGCCTAGCTCTCTGCATTCTTAGGATACAGAAACTGTACAGATAGAATACGGTGCTTAGTACAATAAGAAATTAAAGAATGAGTGATAACACTGAACAAGAGAGCAAATCTTTATAAAGAGGGTTCTAATACATTTACATAGCTTTGATCACTTGATAAATAAAAAGGGAAGATTATTCTTGGATAAATGATACTACTCAAGAATATACTCTCTAGTTTGAGCAAACTAGAGAATTTTCTAAGCTGAAGCTAACCTTTGTTTTCCAAAAGACAGACACAGACTCCTATAAATAATTTTACTTTGAATGAGAGATACAAGATAGCTAATGTTTACTGAATGAGTACAGTTTGCTAGGCACTATTCCAAATAATTTTCATATAATGTGTCATTGGATTGCTGTGAGGTAGGTGGAGATGAGGAAAACAAGGAACAGAGAGATTCAATCACTTGGACAGGGAGGTAGAGCTGATAAATGCAGGGGGAGGATCTGACACCAGGCATTCTGGCTCAGAATCTATGTGCTTAAACCCCTAGAGTAAGCTACTTCTCGCCAGCAGCATGTTTCCCTATATCCTGTATTTCCTACATCATTATATCCAAGTTAAATTAGTCACATTTCAAAACATACACTTCTTCGTTCTGCAGAATTTTAAGAAAGGTACACTTCCTTTGTTCTGCAGAAATCTAAGAAAAATGTTCACTTTTGCAAAAGGAATCAGTCTATAAACACATTTAGTTTTAGCAGTATACCTGCTCACATAGGCAGATGAAATATAGATTAGCGGTCCCCAACTAAGAGAGATTTGGCCCCCAGGGGACATTTGGCAATGTACGGAGGCAATTTTGACTATCAAAATCAGGAGTGCAGTAGCCTTTTGAATCCAGTAGGGTAGAGACCAAGGAAGTTGTTAAATATCCTACAGTGAACAGGACCAGACTTCCTGCAACAAACAAGTGTCTGACCCAAAATACCAATAGCATTAGTGTTGAGAAACCTTGACTTAGAAAAAAAGAAAAGCAAAAAATAAACAGAGCAAAAAAAAAAACAAAAAAAGCAGAGCATGCTCTAACATTTTAATAGAATTAATCCAAAATTATTCAAGGGAGAAGTTAAAAGGCAAAAAAAAATCTATTTTTATTATTCTTATGTGTAATACCTGCATATGGATAAAATGACAAATACTTAATTGTCTAGTGGTGGTTTGCAGCATTAGGACACACACACACAAACACATTCACACATCACTGATACACTGTGCTTCCATAATTTCTGTGTTTTGTTAAAATTTTGAAATTAAAATTAGTTTCCTTTTGTTGCATAAAAGAGCAGACCAAATAGGACCAAAAGTTCAACCCCTTTGATGTTTTTTGGTAATATGCCTAATTAAAAATAACTAGACTCTCCAATGTATAATCACATGAACACGTAATAAACAAAATTTCCAGCCAATTTTGTTTCAAACAGAAATATGCACCAGAAGTTTGAATGATCAACGTACTGCTCCCTGCAGTATCTGTATTGTTTCTGAGTCAAGGCTCTTTCTTGAGCTCAGTATTTTCACTACATTTTCCTTGCTGGGCAATCATCTCCCAGTTGGACAATTAATAAGTGCTTTTTCTCCACAGTCCTTGGCATGTAACCCCCCTTACCCTGTATTTGAACATGCACTATATACCTTCTTTACTCTGACTGGTTTTGGCAGTGACCCACAATCTAAATCTCTTTCCTCCATTTGATATAAGTGAAACTATAATCATCTAGGGGTAATTTCAAATTACTACTTCATTCCACTAGCAACTGATGAAGATTAGTGGTCTTGCCTTGCATCTGAGTAAGTCAGCAACATAATCACAAGAGAACTCAGCAGGCAACATTTGATTCATGTGAACTCAATTACCTCTGTCAAACACATTCACTTCAATAAAAAGCAGAAACTTCCAAAGTGGCTTTTTTGCTAACAATTTTGTACTCAAAAAAAAATTTCATATGACTCTGAAGGGGAAAAAATAGCATGAATTTCATCAGAAATAATAATAAATAGCAAGTATGGAAACATACTTCTATAAATGGATTCAATACATTATTAGTTCCTAAAAATAAAGAACATTTCAAGGAAATAAATTTGTATACTTAAAGCAGTTTATCATAGAAAATTCAGGCTTATATATAAGTAAGCCTTAGAAAAACAAAGGCACTCTATATTTTAAGTTAATACAATAGAAACCAGAGTATTTTGTTACCATTTTAAAATCAGAGTATATGGAAAAGGTAGTCAAATTCCTTTAAAGGAAGTTTAAAAAGGGGGCATGAATGATAGATCATAAATTGCTAAACGGACAGGAACTCCTTAATCGCTTCTTAATTGTCTTCTGGGTTGAAGCTATATGTTAATGAGCTGCCTAGCATTCTGATTCCTGAAGGCTTAGTTGCTAAAAGCCCTTGGGTCAAGTCTGCCATGCCCTTCACGTATATCAGGTCACATAGACATGATCTGACAGCAACTACCTGGTCACCTCCTAGAACACTCTGTAAATATTAACATAAGATAGTCATTACAACAGGTTTACTCAAACTTCAGCTGCTTCATATAGTTAAAGCCTTAATTAAATCCCAAATATTTTGGCTATCAAAGACACTGAATAATCAAATGTAAATATGTAATAAGGCTATGCTATAAACCCGTTTCAGGATATGATGTTTTGAGGTCTACAAAAATCACCAAGATGACCTCTGTCGTAGTTAATATATCATATGACAATCACATATAATTTAATACCTAGAACTTGAAAATTTAGCCTGAAAATCTTAGGACTAAGTAAACACTAATTTAAAAGACGTATTTGTCAATTCTGTGACCAAGGATATTTTCTACACATAAATACAAAGGTAGAGATCAACCAATAATTTTAAAACACAGTACTCTTTTGTGTCTTTGCCCATTCTATTACCTCTTTTGATTCATTTTCCTTACCTCTTGCCTTTTGATTTCTCATTCCTTAACACAACATATACCACTACTGTCAAGGAGTATGTGGTCCAATGAGGGTGGGGAGTGAGTTATTAATCAAATAATAAATTAACAAACATGTAAAAAATCATAACTCTACATAATTCTATGAAGGAAAAATATATGAATAAATAACAGAGGCCTGACCCAGTCTTCAAGGGTCAGGAACAGCTTTTTTGAGGAAGGGGTGTCAGAGCACAGATCTGAAGGATTAGTGTGAGTTAATCGGGCATAATGGAGATAAAAGAATGTCCCTGTGGAAAGGAACAGAATCATAGGTGGACGAGTAATGAAAGTGAGCAAACTGCCTTTGAGAAACTAAAAGAGAGCCAGGGTGGCTCATGCAGATGGGAAGAAAGGAAGCCTAGTTTAAGATGTGTCTAGAGAGAGAACAGGAGCAAAGCCATGCAGGATCTTAGGCTACTTTAAAACCTTTATTTAAAGGAAATCATTAAAGAGTTCAAAATAAGTGTGTTGGGAATAGGTGGGGACTAGAGGACGGGTGTGTGGAACGACCAGATTTGCATGTTTGCAGAAGCGATACACTCACGTGGTTCAAAAAGTGAAACTATATACAAAGTCATTCATTATATTTAAAAATTAAGTTCCAATAAGATACACTTATAGACTGGAGGGAAAAGGAAACAGAGATATGGATGGTTTTTATGAGATAGCTGGGTGGTAATTTCTATAAATACTTTGTGATGGATGAGAACTGAGAAGTGAGTAGGAAGGAGATGTCAAGAATGATTCCTATATTTTTGGCCTATCACAAATTGCCAGAACATCAAGATCCCTACTTAAAGTTTTGGGGACAGTAGGTTAAAATCAAAGAATGAGTCAGAGCTATGGTAGAATTTTATGTAATACACACACACATACATTTACATTTGCATGAACACATTATGTATAGGTTTAAACATTGTGGGGATATCTGTGATGTTTTACTTCTCCATAAAAAACCTTCTGCATTTACTTATTTATTCAATAAGTTAAGTTATTTATAGGCATTTGAAATTCCTCCTAGAACAGCCACATATCATCTGTACATGGGACAACGCCAAGAGGCACTATTCACGTAGACGACACTGTGCAGAATGCCCTCTGGAGCTCTGTAGTCTATAACCTTCATGACCCACAGCCTTTGTTTCTCCTACCAGAGCAGGTGACGGACGCATCAAGACAGAATCCAGTTACATAAGTTTCCTACAAGGCAGCCTTTCCAGCTCACCTCTTCTGCTCGCAGGCCTCTACTTCTCAAGTAGTAAGGGTATGGGAAGAGAAAGATATGCAGAAAATGCTTGCACTAAAAAAAATTCTGTCAGAACACTACTTCCCCAAAACACTTTCATGATAAGCACCTGCAGAATATTTTAATCCCAGCAACAATCACAAAATATCCTCTAAATGCAGAGGTCCTCTATGCCCTGAATCAATCTGGATGAAGATAAAGGTCATTGTATTCTGAGCTAAGTTACCACATATCACTCTCTAAAATGATGTAAACAAATACTCAAATAGAGCATGCTGTTTTACAATACTAGTAAACAAATTCTTAGAAATACTAAGATTTATATAGTAAATATTTTAGAAAAACGAATGAAATATATTCAAGGGATTATATTTAATTTCTGCTTCTGATTCTATAATAACATATATCTTCACCTTACAGCAAGAAGACTGCTCAAAAAGAAGAGTTAAGGTAAAGTTAGTTAGAACTTTGCTTTAAATCCAATCCTAAATAAAATATGATTTATTTCCCTGACAAACTTAAAAGCATATCCAAAACACAATTTTGATTTAATAAAATGTTATGTATACATATAAAGGAATAGAGAGTTGTAGATTACAGGGAAAAACAACCATGTGCTTAATTGTAGATGACAATCAAATATTAGGTGATGCTGAAAAGGAAATTTAAATATGGTACAATGTGCTTCCAGAGAGAAATAATTAGGCAAAGTCAATGTGATTTACAGGTAATTTCCCTAGTTTTGTTTCCCTGGATCTACAGTCAATCTACAGTTAAGCCTGAACAAACTTGAGCAAGTTTGATTCACATTATATAGTGGATTTAGAAAAAAAAAAATGCACATAAAGCTACCAGTGGGATCAGGGGACTTCTTAGTATTTGGTTTTCTCCTCAGTTAATACACATTAACTCTCATTACCTATTTGGCACGTGCATATTATGCTGAAAACAAATTCAGGTTCATAAGGATGGTTTTCTTTTAAGGAAAACATTTTCTCTTCTTCATAAGCTGTTTCTCACTTTGTCATAAAGTATTATCCTGTTCCAAAAAGCTATCAATAAATATCCAAGTTTAAAAGGGCAACTCACCATACTGGGAGCAAGATGAGGATATTTTCAAATGAAGAAGGAAGCATGCATGATCAAGTTTCAACTTAAAAGAAAAATTAAAAGAGAAAAAGAATCTCCAAAGTGCAAATTGCTTTAAAATGACCTTTCTGTATTGGCTCTATCTCTAAATGGTCATGTTCTTGGGCACTACTTATTATGCGTTTAAAATTGGCCTGTAAATTCTTAAAAGCAAGCATGTAATAGCAATTATATGTAAACAACATAGTAAACTAAGTTCTGTCAGCTTACAAACATTTTCCTATGAAGTTCATAAGGCTGAACTTACATCTGAAGAATTTTTAAAAGGCAGTTAAAAGCATGCCAAAACAAGTCTCATCTAAGGTTTGCATCTGAATTTCATATAGCAAGTAAAGAGTGCTGTTTTTTCTTCATGGAGAGAAAATGGCAGTAGTGGACAATAATCACACAAAGAAAAGTGATACACAAAGAAATAATCCTTTGGCTTGAGTTGTTTGAAAATAAAACTTTCTGAAAGCCAAATGAATACGAAATATTAAGACACTGAGTATTAATTATGTAAACCCACTTAAATATTACATTAAATCTTTCATCATTGCCAGAAGCTTTAAAATTCTGAGAAGAGAGAAATCAAACTTGAAGAGAAATAATCTCCATAAATTAGCAAAGTAAAAGATCATTTGCTCATAATCATTGGAAGAAATACATATACATGATCCAACTGAAGCAGACCGCCCCTGCAGATGCACAGGCATACTCTTACCTTGACAGGTGCCATTTTTCTCTTCATATCCTGCCTTGCACATACATTTCCCGATGGGCACCAGCCACTCCCCTTCTGCGCTGCAGTGCATTTTGGGTGGTTCATCGGTCACCGAATGGTTGACACAGGAGCCCGACACTTCAAGCAACTGAGAAGAATCAGCTCCAGTGATTGTGTCCGGGAAGACAGCCAAGTGTCGTACCACCGAAGGGCATTTTTTATAGTACACACGCACGGAAACCAGAGCAATGCAAGCACCCACATCTTGAAAAGCAAGGTAAAATCCCTTTTTGCTTAGAGGTCCTACATCTCTGACCTCTGTATTCAGTTTCATGACACGGTCACCAAGATCAAGTTCTGTAAAGCTTTCGTCGGCAGCAATGGTATCAATTTTGATGTACTGGTTTTCCTTGATGTTTCTCCCATTCTCATCATCTGACTCAAAGTAATACATGTTAAAAGTTTCCTTACAGGTTCCCAGTCCTCCAGGAAGGCTATTGCAGTCCCGCAGAGTAAACTTGAGTTCTATGAAGATTCTGGAAGCACCTTCATTGGAGATCCAACTGGTCAAAAGCCAGTTATTCTGATTCTGTTCCATAACTTTGCATACTTGGTATGTGTGGATAGGGGCATAATTTTCATCAACTTCACCAATCTCTTCCCACTGTATAATACAAAATAGACAATTTTTTAAAAAAAATTAGAAGATAACCGGTAAAAATTGTCAAAGAAAACTAATGCAGGTGTAGAAATTTCTGTAGCCTCAATATACAGTATTAAGAGAAGGAGCTATACAGTGAGAATAAAAAGTTATTTTCATTTTTAAAATAAGTACATTAACAACGCATTAGCCATTGTTTCCAATGTAACTCAAAGGTGAAAATATATGAATGATATTCTCCAGAAAAAATCATGTATCTCAGAGTAAAAATAAAAGAAAATTGAATGCCAATGTAGTTAACAAGGAGCAGTGAAAGAAAGTATGTATATTTGGAATAAATTTAAGTATGTAAACTAACAGGGTGGATAAAGTTTGAGAGAAAAAAGGAAGTGCATTTTTTAGAAGATACTGAGAAAAAAATAGTAAATGTTGAAAAGAAAGGAGAAAATTGTAACATGCGAATCCACATTTATTTAATTCTGCCATATCATAAATAACACATCAATGTAATAAAATGTGGAAGAAAACACATTAGTTTAAAACTAATAATAGATGTTTATTCCATTGAACCAATCTATTTAGATGGGATAACAAAGTATTTTTATAAATTGGATAACAAAGTATTTTTATCCATGAATCTAGAGACAGAAAGAAAATAAAGATAAAAATTATAGATGAGCAATATAGAGAGGCTTGTCACTTCAAATATTAATTGATTTTTGTTACATATCCTGGGAATGTATCCATTCTTTGTTACTAATGCATTATTTTATGCACAATGACCATAGAAGGTCTGAATATATATGGGGTGTAGAAAAATTAGTATGATTTATATAGCTTCTAAAGTATTTTTCAGCCAAAGAATAGATCTAAACTTCCCTTTTTCCGAGTAAAATACTACAGTTTTGAGAATGTCAGTGTCCCATAACCACTTTCTAAACAATGTAAAACCCGATTTTTATTCTTCATAAAGATGTTATTATAACTTAGGACTTTTTTTTAAACCTGTCTAGAATCTGTATGTACAAAACTATGTAAAATTTTGTTTTAAATCTTTAAAAATTGTCCTGAAACACATATAGCAATGAAACCACACATACTGACTTTCAATAAATCCAGAATGTGATTTCAAACATTAACTATCAAAGACAATAAACTTCACAGAACCTCATTTCTTTAGACATGAAATTAAATGGAGCATTATTTCTTGATTCTGTTCAACTGACAAAGATGTGAAAAATATGGAGGCAGGAGGGATGCACATAAATCGTACATCTCAGATGGCCCCTCTCAAAATTCCAGCTGCCATCAGACAGACAAAAGTAAAAGATGCCAATGAAGGAAAACTGCTGAGCCCCTTAAAATCACAAGAGAGAGACATCAAGATTTTATCTTCCCTAACAACTCCCACATTAGGGTGTTATGTAAAGCCTTAGTTCACTCATTTAATCTCACTTTTGCTCTCTCAAAAAATGTATATAAACTGTACTTAGTCTCTGATTTTTTAAATCAGCTTTCAATGTCAGCACTCTCTCACTAAACGACTTACAGTTTCTTCCTAAAGCCATTCAGGTATCAATCTCTTTATTATAAATGGTTAATGAATGTCATGATCAATATTTCATGCAAAAAAAAAATGAAAACAACAAAAATGATCAACTTACTGCAATAAGATTAATTAAATGTATTTTCTTTAAGTTAGTAAAATGGAAAAGAGCATTAAAAAAAAGCTCTTCTCTGAAAAACAAAAACCAAAATGCTATGTTAGCTCTGATTTAGATTCTCTTATTTTATAATAGTCTTCCAATACAAAACACAAACATATTTCAAATCTTTGGCCTTAAATCATTTATAGAAGACCTATTTCTGCATCATATATTCCAATAGATATTCCAACAGGACCCTGCTAGCAAGTCAAAGGAATTGGACAAGTAAAAGAAATTGGAAATAGCAGCATCTTCCAAGATTATAAGGCAGGCAAATCACAGTCTTTGTACAAAGTCCAAGGTATCACAGATATTATTAAAAATGCAAGCCAAGCAGCACTTGACAAGACAACTTAATAGTTACTGCTTCGGGTGATAATTTCAAAGTCTGTGCATAAGCATCTTACTTCTCTGAATATTCTCAATTAAGAAAAGAAAAACTGTAATTTTCTTTGATGTTAGAATCTATCGTGGTGGGATTTTATTTATTTCTCTTTTTTCAAGTGTCCAAAATATAAATGAAGACTCACATTTTCTACTTCTAATGAATGAACAGAAAGACCTTAATTTAAATAATTATGGCCATAAGCCATTCAGAAAATCGAATAGGCAATATATACATAGTTTTCATAAGTATCTGCTCCTATTTAGACAAATATGCTAAGAAACAAACAAAAATATTTCATTTATTTTACACTGACTAGCTGAAATGAAACTTTGAATTCTTCCAACTTTTTCTTCCCTGTTAATACAAAGGAGCAAGGGAAACATCTTGCTGTCCTCAGCAAATTTCTTACCTACGAAGAAGAAACAAGGGAATAAAGAGAAACTAATACTCATCAAAAACTTAAGATCATAGCAGGTATACTCCTAGGTACTTGTGCAAATGTCAAGATTATAGTCATTTAATGAAGGGTGCAGACAGAAACCACAATATTTTCAGTTCAGCTTTGTTGGATTTCCTATGATCCTGTGGTTTGATAAAAGTATTAGCTGATCCTTTGATTACTGCAAGTGTGGTGCCTGGGCGTTCTGGAAATGTGGCCACTGAATGCAGTATGATGGGTGTAGCTCTGTTCTTAGGTCCAGCTCTTCCTCAAGAGCCACCGTCTGAGTCTAGGCTTTTTTCTAGTTTTGATTCCTCATTATTCCTATTTCTTTGCCTTGATATGCAAATATGAAAGAATTGGATACCCACTCAGCTTGGACTGATTTGATTTCTCTCCCAAATACTTGGTCTTGCTCCTTTTCCTACTGGGCACTGAAAACTCCAAGTCAACTGCATTCTAATCCCATGCCTGGCCAGGCTTTGCAAGTGGAAAAGAAAAAAGACTTGTTTTCATATCCACGTATGTGCCATGGAGTTACCAACTTGTCCTAACTCAAGCCATTACGAACTATTTTCTCCCAGCCTGCCTCTCACTGCACTATTAGGTTCCTTGTCCCAAGCTCCTATTGTCTCTTACCTTGTTAGTATTGATCTCATTTCCAATCCCCTACCCTATACGGCACTTCATTTGCCTTCACAACTTGAAAACACTGATTCAGGGCACACAGCTTAGAGTAAAATCTCCCCTTATATCATGTCCCTCAGTACACATAAGGAATCTTCAAGTGAACAAAGTTGACTTTGACCTTTCAAGTTATGGGGGTGCCTATTATCTAGTTCTTTTTTCACTACTGTGTGTCTGTGTATGTTTCTACACAGAGATTGAACGACTGAGGCTAAAGTACAGAGGGAAGGAACTTTCTAGTAGAGGCCTGGGTAGAAATACTCAACTGGTCTTGTACAGAGGAAAGATTATCAGCCTGAAGCCCTAGAATTAGTCCCAGTTCTTACAGTATATAGATGTATAAGCTGAGATTTAACCCCTGGCACACTGGTTACCTGATCTAGAGTAAGAACTGGGGCTCTCTCTCCACCCCAGCCATCTCATGTGCAATACAAAACACGAGAAGGGAACTTAAAAGACCTGGTTCTACTACTCATTTTAGAAATGAGAAAACTGAAGACCAGCCAAAAAACCGGATTTTCCCAAGCTCACAAAATACCACCCTGACCACATGAACATCCCCTCTGCCTGTGTGTACCTCTGCCTTCTTATTAGCGTGATGCTGTCAGTGATGTGTGGATCTGTGGGTAGGACTCCTTGATTCACTGCGTTGATTGCTATGTCACTCTGTCAAAACTAAATTCATGGTTTTTTTTTTTTCAGATATGATCTAACCATGAATAATTAATTCACTCTTTCTTACTTCCCTCTTTCTCTCTCTCTTTCTCTATATATGTCTTAACACTCCAAAACACAGATAATGAAGGTAAAGACACCACTGTCTTTTTCTCTTCTATATCTGAGTCTGACACCACAGGACACACAGTAGGGCACTCAGTAAACATTTTATAATGAATTAACTAATATCAAGCTTATATATTTCCCTCCTTAGTCCAGATATCTGTTAACATGAAATTTAAAATAATTCAAACATGGTAAATAAGTGATTATTTGATTTGCCTTTTATTTTTGTTTAAACAAAAGTAAATTTTGTTCTCTGTAAATTGTCTAAATTTTATAAATTCAACTGAACGGAAAGTTTATGAATTCATATTTTTGAAAATTACTCTTCAGTAAAAAGCTCTAGGCATTTATTTTAAGACATTTTCTTTTCCAATCATATAATTATTTTTAGTTTAGTTTTGCATATAAACTTTAGAACTATTTTCCATTAGCTTTACATTTCCCAATTAAAACTTACAGCTTGGTTTTAGGTATATAATTTTTAGCATAATATGTTTTAACATATTCAGCTTTTATTTTTCACTCACTAGCCTTCTTCACAATTCTATACAGATTAAAAGCCCAGGATACAGCATAGCAGTTAGTGGCAACACTCCTTTCCTATTTCAGTCAAACAATATTAGGACCGTCTTAATGACTTTCTTTGGCAGAATGATGTTAAAATATAGCTAGGAATCAATTGCCTTCAGCTTTACTTTGAAGTGTCCAAAGCGTAACTTCATAAGAAGACCTTGTTTACTACATAAATGCTTCCTTGAATATAGAGGTAATTGTCCATTACACTTTACTATCACAATATTTTGTATAATGCATTTTGAAATGCTCTAAAAAAAATTAATTCTAGGCTTCTCATTTTATTCAAAATATTGCTATATATCATTTATTTTTTAATTTTCTATGTGTATACATAGTAAGTTTGCTAACTTTACTGAAGATATCCTCATCTCAAATTACTAATTAACTGTCATTTTTCAAAGAGTAGTACCTCTCCACTATTGTAGAAAGTTCCTAGGAAATAATTTGACTATGTGCTCAAATCTGGAAGTCAGGCACTTTACCCATTTTAACCAGTGAGCAACACATAATATGTTTACCTAAGTCTAGAATTTCTGATTTTGCTTTTGCAAAAATCAGATGGAACACAATATAAAAAATCAGAAATTTAAACCCACCAAAGATCTTTTGTTTTTCTATTACAGCCTAGTTTTTTATAATAATGTATTTTTTAATATCAGATTATTTTGTTTCATTATTTCATGCTTTTTTTTCTGTCAGTTTTGCTATACTGATTAAAATTAGGTCAAATATACTGAAGTAACAACCTAAATGAACTGCTTACTTTCTTGTTTCCCCAGGTGCATAATAAACAGTTACTAATATTCTTCTCCACATTTTATAAGACTTGATATGCTTACATAAAATCATTATGTTTTCCCTCCCTGTTGGATGTACAATTGAGCTCATTTGTCTGTGTGTGCATGCAGAACTCTGCTGTTACTGAATACACTCAAACCAGGGCATTTCCCCTGAGAGAAAATGGGTCAGAAAATCCTCAGAGAATAAGTGATTTAGGAACATGATTAATGGCAAAAAGGTGAGGAATCCTACAATTGTTGGGATCGACTTTTTTGTCTGTTTGTTCTTACTACCTTTGATGTGCTACTGTCCACTAGAAGCCATGCCTCATTAGGAAGAAACACTGTATTATTAAGACCAATGCATGCTGGACAGAAATATGAGTCCCTGGTCTGCCTGCCTGTCCAGTGGCTGCCCAAATGCTTGAACAGTGAGAGTCAAATAGAGGACCAAACTTTAGCTTGGGTCATAATGCTTTGAAAGACCTTTTGTTATAATTCAAAGGTAATCCTGGAATGTGTGAAAACCTCAAAGCTATAATACAGTAAAGAATTGCTCTGAGCTACAGCTAGTCAACTGACATTTGAGAAGATTAATTTTCTCATTTCACACTACATGCATGCCATAATCATACAGAGCACAACCACATCATCTTGCAGATGAGCAAACTGAGACCCAGAGAAACTGATGCAATAATTTATGCCAAATTAATGTTTCAGATCAGAACCCCCTGATATTAATGTTTTCTCCTATTGAAGGGTTAAAATTCTAAAGCATAAAATATAGTAGCATATAAGTTCATTTTAACCAACAAAAGAGAAAATTTTTCTTTACCTAATAAACTAGGTATTTATGTTTTGTGTCAAAACATAAAAGTGTGCAGTTTTGTTGCAGAATTCTAGCACTCATCTTTCCCTGATCAGTTTACTGTCTTTTGGATCAGGTCCACACAAGTCCATTGAGCAACTGAAGTATCTCAGTTTTTATGCACAACCACAAGGACAAAATAGTTTAAAGGGGGAAAAATATGTAGCATCAGTTTCTGTGTGAGAAGTTCAATCTCTCTAATAGCTATAGTTCTTTAGTAAAATAAATATGACAAAATATATCAACTTTCAGCAAAAATCATTGGAATCATAATTCTGTTACATTTCCTCAATAATGTTAGGGGAAAAAAGATGGCATCAAATAGATATCTGGGTTGTTTAAAACATCTTTAAAATTCATGACTCCAATGTAGCAATATTGCTAGAAATGACTCAATTTTCTATGTGTGAAATAAAGCTGAAGTCAATTACTTTATTCCTCATGGAACAGTACAAACATTTATGGGCTCAAATCCAATTTGTGAAACAAATAAAATCACTTGAGAAAGATAGAGATTAAAACTTTCAAGTTTATATAAATATTTTCACAGGGAAATTTAGACAATTGAGCATCTGTCTACAACACTAAATATGAATGGCAAAGAGGAGATTTCTTTTTAACCTGGAAAAACAATTCATAGTTGTTTTTTTCTCTTTAATGTTTATTTTTAAAAGTGGAAAAAAAAAGCAACGATTCTTTCTCCATTTATTCTTTTTTTTTCAGTGTTTCCTTAAATTGTTTTTTCTTTTTAAATTTTTTAAATTGAAGTATAGTTAATTTACAATGTTGTGTTAGTTTCAGGTGTATAGCAAAGTGACTCAGTTACACATATATGCATATATTTACATATATATACCTTTTCAGATTCTTTTCCATTGTATGTTCAATAACTTGCAATAACCTACAATGGAAAATAATCTTCATTTATTCTCAAAAAGTTAGCCAGATGCATGAGAAATGACTTAGAGATTGGAAAAATCAAAAGCATCACATTAGATAAAATATGCACTGAGAAGTTTATGATTTAAACAAAGATATCTCTTAGTAAAATAATGTAAAATAATTCAAAAACAAAAATGTACATATCATGATTACTTATATATTTGTTGTTATTCCACTTTTAAGAAGGTAAACAATTTTATATTATATAAAAGGATGAATTATGTCATGAACAGTTCAAGTTTTTTAATCAGCTTTTTTTCTTGAAAAATTTACTTAGGACAACAAATTCAAATGTATCAACTGGTCAATAATAATTTTAAAAGGTAGAATGAGCTAAGCGAGTTGGTATGCTTGAAATTAAGTTAATAAATTGAATTAAAATCTTAAATGATCTCATTAGTGTTTTATCAAAAAGCTGTCCCATTAAGTATGGTACATTATATCTAGTTTGTCAGTGATTTTGTGCCACAAGTTATACTTTTAAAAGCAGCTAAAAATAGATTTATAAACCACTGATCTATTTTAGTTCCACTTTACAGTAAATAGGACATCTCCATACTTAAGTTGTAATAGCTGTATATTTTCTATTGTTTTATACCAAGAAATAGTCCAACAACTTTTAAACTGTGGTAACATAAATAATCTTTTGTGTATTATTACAAAAGTTTACATATTCTGTGAGTTTTTATGTTTCTAAAGAGATAACTGTGATCTCAGTTACTTTGCTTAAGAAGGAGTACACATTTAAGATCTAAGGAGTCATATGTTTCTGCTGTTTCAGGATTTCACAGTAGAAACACACACAGATGTGCATGAACACACACACAACAATGAAGAATTCCCTCATGACAATCATGAGATGTTAGAGATGGTCCTATTAGCGTTATTTCAATGTACATGTTCTGAGTAACACTTAAAATTTTAGAGTAACATTACTACTCTCTTTAATATAAATACTGTCTTCTCATAAATAAGTATAAATTCTGTGGGGAAGCTTTCTTTTCAAAGCAATACGAAGTTTCAGTAAATGAGGGAAAAAAACTATTTCACTTGGGATTCAATTTAATGAAAATAAAGTAGATTAACCTCTGGTGTGCTTAATGTTTCAGCAAAATAGATACAGTTATAACCTTACTATTCTACAAAGAAAAACAATGCAGGCAACCATTTGCAACTCTGGATTATTTATCCAGCCTATAAAACAGACCAGGAAATATAATATTGTTTGTGATCTGTGGTCATCATGCTACCCTCATTTGCAGTAGATACTACGCTTCTGGTGTAGGCCTTCACAACAGCACCCAGAAACCAATTCCATAGCTCACGTTAATCATATTCTTGTAATCAGTGGCTATTCAACATAAATCTCCATCTCATTTTTTTGTTGGGAAACAGCTACATTAGGGCTTTGAGCTTATTCACGTTTAAGTGATTATGTTGCCATAATATAGACTGAAGTCCATTGCACCCATTTGCCACAACCATACCAATGACACTGCAGAAATGGAGGCTTTCCACAGTTACTGTGTCGTCCCGGCAGGAGCTGGAGCTTCCACAGGGAAGAGATTTATTCTTCAGAACCACAGTGCTCCTCACTTTGAGGTCAAAGAAAAGGAAGGAACAGCCATGGATCCATTGCAGATTCCTCCTTCTGCATTTGTTGAGTGTTTTCTAACTGCTCTCAGCAAAAAATAGCTCCTTAAGTAAAAGTACATGTCTTTCCCAAAACTTGATATGAAAATTTCAAATGTTTAGTGATAGTTTTAAAATGACAATTCTGATTTTTTGGTGTTCATTTTCATATGTTGTTGATCATTAGTTTAATGCAAATTCAATTCTGACCTATGAATTTTTGTTATGAAACTGTAGAATTTTATAACAGGGCATGCTATCTGAAGATAGAGATTGAGTAATATTTATAGAAATTTTCTATCAACTCAATCCAAATATTTTATTGCATTTTATTGATGAATTTTTATTTGAGAATTACTGTGAAAATGGATTTTTCTAAGAATGCTATGAATTCTAGGCAAATATAAAATCTTTAGCATTAGTGGAGTTACAGCAGTAGGGAAGAGAACTCTTACATTTGTTCTTCCTACTTGGATCTTCTGCCTGTATTTTTTCCTTATCTTCCTATGTTGTTCCTTAATTATTCTGAGGGCTTTTTTTCCTTAGGTTAGTAACCACAAGAGGGAACGGTGAAATTAATTTTGCAGTGTGATTTTAATCTTAAAATTAAAACAAGTTATTAACTGCCCTTTTCTCTGCTTATCAACACAATCCATTTCACCAATATGTTCTACTAATGGAAAACATAAATAAAGCAAACACAGATAACAGGTAAGTTTAGTTATATTATAGAAATGTAGAATTTTTTAGTCTAAAGAATCTTTGATAATATTTGATACTTCCATATCTATTTGGAGATGAGCAAATAGGACTCTGGATATGATAAAGGATACATCCATAAGTACAAATAAGTAAGTATAAGTGTCACTGACTTCCATTTATTGTTCTGTTTGCTATACAACCAACAGTTAATAACTAACAGTCCTTAGAAACGATTGCTCAGTGGGGTCCTGGACATCTCAGGCTCTCTGATAATATTTCCTCATTCTACTTTTGGCTGGTTATAATGAACACATTACAATAATTTGTATGTTTGAATGTGTGTTTATTAGGAAGATGTATGCAGATACAGAATTGAGTTTTAGGAAGGCTATAGGAAACAGGGACTCTTCCATGTTCCTACTATGAGAATATATTGGTATCAAACTTAGGGAGCTATTTTGTAATGCACGGTAAATTTAAGAATTTTATAAAGCAGAATTTTCACTTGTGACTAGGAATACATATGCCAAGATGATACCTCCAACATTATAATGGCCAAATATTAGAAACCACTTCCATGACCATCAACAGGAACATATAAAATATGTTATATTCATAATATACATCATTATACAAGAGTTAACATTACTTCATTTACATAAAAATTCCAAATACTTAAAGATGAGGGGAAAATACAAATTTCAAATACAGTCAAACATTTACCTATAGTTTAAAAATAAATAAAACTACTATAAATTATGTTTTATTGCATCCATAGAATCAAATAGTGATAAAAGTATAAATAAACGGGAAATATATACTAAATGCATGAGACTAGATCAACGAAAGGGATCCAATCTGAAGAATTCAGAGAAAGATGAAATAAAAAGTGGACAGAGCCTAAGAGACCTCTAGAACTAAATAAAGCATATCCACATATGTGTAATAAGAATTCAAAAGGAGAAGAAAAGAGAAAAAATGATAGGCACAATATTTGAGTAAATACGAAAAATTTCCCAAATTTGATGAAAAGCATTGATGTACAAATCTGAAATGCCCACTGAATCCAATTAGTGTACACACCATAATCTAGGCCTAGACACATCACAGTAGCACTGCTGAATGCCAAGACACCAAAATTTTTTTTTGAAAGCAGTAAAAGGAAAAGCACTCATCAAGCAGAAAAGAACAAGAATTAATAATTAGCTGACTCCTCAGCAAAAGCAATGCAGGCCATTTCTTTCAAAATGCTGAAAGAAAAAATGTCAACTGAGGATTCTATGTCTAGCAAAACTAACTTTCAAAAATGAAGATGAGTCAAAATTCACCAGTAAAAGATGAATAATTCAATTTGGAAATGGGCAAAAGACATGAACAGATATACCACTGAAAAGGACATACAGATGTCAAGTAAACACGTGAAAAGATACTGAATGTCATTAGTCACTAGGGAAATTCAAATGAAAACCACAATGAGATATCACTACATACCCATCTGAGATTATTTCATTTTTTTATAGTGACTACACCAAATGCTGATGAGTATGTGGAGAAACTGAATTGCTCATATATTGTTGGTGGAAATGCAAAATGGTACAGTACTTGGGGAAAATTGGCTGTTTCTTACAAAACTCAACATGCAATTACTATACAATGCAGCAACTTTACTCTTTGACATGAATCCCAGGTTATGTGAAAACTGATGTTCACACAAATATCTATATATGCATATTCACAGCAGTTTTATTTTTAATAGCCTTGAAACTAAAATCAGCCCAGACGACCTTCAAGGGGTGAATGATTAAACAAACTGGTACAAATGTACCAGGGAACAGTACTCAGCAGTGCAAAGCAACATGCTGCAAAGATACAAGCAACAATTCTAATCAACCCCAAGAAATTATGTTGAGGGAGAAAAATCATTCTCAAAATGTTAAATATTGCATTAGTCCATTTATATAATATTTGTAAAATGACAAAATTTTAGAAGTGGGGTAAAACTTAGTGGTTGCCAAAGGTTGGAGACAGGGAGATGGGGAAGCAGGAGAGATCTGAATGTGGCCATAAAAGGGCAATATGAGAGATCTTCGTGCTGTTGTCTCTGGTCTTGTAGAGGGGATGAATACACAAACCTGCACAGGTGATGTACAGAACTTAATATATACATGTACACACACACACACACACACACACACACACACAGGAGAGAAAAGGAGAGGAGAAAACTGAGAAAGACAGCAATGGAAGACCAGGAGAAGCTGTTACACAATTAATGAACAACATCAACAAAAATTGGAATTCAGATATATCTGACTTCAAAGCTCATATTTTAATTCACCACACCATGATTCCTCTTAAAGTAAGACAAAGAGTTCACGGAAAACTAGGCCTTTGTAGGCAATCTAATGAATGAAGTAATGGAATTCAGTCTTTGACATTCTTTCCAAAAGCACAGCTTCATTTTTATCTCCTAAATTTTACCCTGTACTTTATTTCTGTTTTTCCTTAACTTTGAATTAAAGCTTAAAAAGTTATTAAAGTAATGGCACTCAAAGTACTTCCTATGCAACTAGAATCGCACTAAATATTTCATGGAAAACAAGTGTTCTTTAGCAAGACAACTATGAAGCTCTTCCTAGTGTATCTCTTTTAAAGATATGAATATTGAAAGCTTTGAAGACTCTGTGTAAATTTATATGGTAAACACATATGTATAGTAAAGCTATGTAGTGAATTATCCTATTTAGTTCTATATATTATACTATTTTCCATGCTTGTATTGCCAGAGAACTCTTATTCACAGCACATAGGAGCATTCTGCTGAACATTCCATAGAACATATTTTGGGAAATTCCAGTCATAGTGTTGACTGATAACTTAAGAGTAGGTACTTACTGGGCTACCATATGATGATGGCTTCAATTCTGACTACTACCTTGTGACACATTTTTCATAATATCTAATTTATACTCCGTTGTCAGTTTACATATCAGTTTACATACCAATGGATTCATTCTATGACAAAGAAACCTGGTTTCAATTGTGTGTGTATTTCCAATGTTTAGGATTATGCCTGGAAAAGTGTACAAACTCAGTATATATTGATTATCTGTATGTAAGAATGAAAGAAAAAAATGAACAAAAGAATGAAAGAAAAAAATGAACAAAAGAATGAATGAATGAGTGAAAGAAAATACTAAAAGCCACGTGATTGACTGTCACTGTTTTACTCAGTGGTGTGCTGGGATCTACAGCAATGGAACAGAAAGAACTTTTGAGTGAGTTATTTCTCCCTTCTTCTTCCAGAAGCAATTTAGTCAAAGAACATTTGGCATGTCAGCCCTGAAATGTTGCCAGCCTATTGCTCTGGCCACTATTTTTTTTTTTCCTCTCAATAATAACTCCCACCAGAAGAATAGCAAGGAAAGAAAGAAAAGGTTAAACTCAATTCTGTCAAATGTTGTTAAGACTTGGCAGCTCCAGGAAAGGTTTTATAGGGAAGAGAATTCAATCGAGCGACATAGGGGGCTTCCTGAATCACTGTGAATTTCATTTATCTGTGTATCTCTGTTCCTAATTATCGCAGATAAGTGACAGTTGGCAAGCCCATGGAGGCCTTAGAAGATTGTAAAATTGTATTTAATGGTCAAAACATAACATTTAAAAACTTTAGTGAGTCACATAAATAAAAGCACAATTTATTTCAGGTGATGTTGACGTTTGCTCTAACCAGTTTCTTTTCACATAAAATAGGATGTTAAAGTTTTATAATGGTATCTGAAATTTCTATCTTGACAAGATCTAATTAGTTGGGCTAACTGTAAAGTTCAAACACTGGACACAGAGTATCTTTCACTTACCCCCGAAAAAGACGTATAACAGCCATAACGACTCCAGTTCACTTGGCACAAATGAGCGAGGTAAGTTACAAGACTAAATGGAAAAGTTTCCTTAATATATATCTGATAAGCAGTCTCAATAATTTTTGATCATACCGAATTACATTCCTCATTAAAAAGTACACCATAGCAAAAGAAAAATTCTAGAAATGCAATTATTCCAAAATGTCACACAGCAAATACACACTGGAAAGTTTTTAAAAAGCAAAGAGAAAAGCTTTATAGATCTCGATACTCATAATTAAATTTCTTGCTTTAATTGGAAATCTCAGTGTACTTTTAATTTATTAATTTTCAGAAAAATTTAGAGCCATATTTTAGAGCTGATCACCTTGTAGCATCATTAAGACAAATACTTTCTTGATGATCTTTCTCTATTATTTATTTTATGGTTTCATATAGTCTTACTGCTGATACAGTTCATTTCTGCAGTGATATTTAGAGAGCAACTGATATGCCCTCAATTTGATAGTTTATGTTTTTCTCATATTCAGTGGTAAAGTATACACTTACATTCAAGAGAAGATACATATGCTTATAATTCTGATACGTTCCCATATTGACATTCCATTCATAATGAGGTAGAGCTAATAAATGACTAAAATATATACTTGTCCTAGTCATAGAAGTTTGCCGCAAAGGGGCTCTGAAAAAATAAACTGTTTATGTTGACAACCTGCCAGCTGCTTGCGTAAGTACACCCACTGACAGCACCTAACTTCAGAGGCATTTTCACTAATTTATCATAAAAAGTTTAATGTTTTCTATATAACTGAAAAATGATGTCTACAGTGACTACAGATTATTTTGAGAGATTGATTCTTCTGACTTTTATAGATTAATACTAGATAAACACTCATACATACATATATTTAAGCATTTAAAAAAATCTGGGCTACCATTGTTAGAGAAAAGACATTAAAAGAAGAGTCTTGGTATTTATAATAAAATATAAAATTCTGTCTAATTAGAAATAGTAACCATGAAATATAAACTACAAAAACTTATATTGACATTAAATAATTGAATTTGATTTATGCAACCTGGTTTTGAAAATGTACATCTAAATGAAAACTGAATGATGACTGAGGTAATTTTTTTTCTATTTAAACCATCTTAACTAATTTTTTTCTCAGAGAAAACACCTTAAAGCTGACAGAACTCAACATTCAGCAAGAGATGTACTGAGTGAGTCTCATACACACACATTTATATATATATATATATGCATGCCAGGTTTTCCTAGGTAAGTATCTGTGTGCACAGAATTTTCATTCAATTTAATGCGGATCATGCTTACTTAAATATATATGCCTTAGCTTATTATTTCTATATGTAAAACCTCTTCAATTTTTCTTTTTTCTTTTTATTTCCTTCTCAACTATTTACTTATACAATATCTCTTCATTTTTCCTGTTTTAACTGAAAATATTCTAAGCTTCCTACCTTCTTTTATTCTTTGGCTCAGTTTGAATGACCTATAAACAGAGATCTCCAAACACTGGTTTAATCATCAACAGCATCACTACCACCTCTGTTGGTTTATTAAAAATGCCAATTCTTGCATAGTACACACAACGTACAGAGTCAAGGGACCCAGGGATATGTATTTTAAATAATATATAATAATAATTGTTTAAAATTTATTTAGAACTAAAAATGTGCCTAGATCTTTCCTAAATACTTTACATATTTTAATACAGTTTATACTCCCCACAGTCCGACGATGAGTTTATTATTATTTAGATGGAAAAACTAGTAAAGTTAATGAATTATGGATCTAGGATTCTGGCAACATCAATTCAGAGTCCTTGCTTTTAACCTCTTACCACACACATGACCTTTCCTGGGTGAGTCTAACTTCTCACCAGATTTCCATAAAAATGTCCAATAAATGTAGATGCATGTAGTACACTGAATTATAGATATTTATAGTGTGCCTGTTTCTCAAACTAAACAGAAAGTTCCTTGAGAAAAAGAACACTATGTATATTCATATTTTGGATCCTTCAGCAAAATACTTGGGTTCTCAGTACATATTTGTTGAATTGATTCTTCTTTTCAAATCTCCCAAGTAGAAATTCACCAAAACCATCTGCACTAAAGAAACAGACAGAAAACCTTCCTTTCATGATACAGCCTATTCTTCTATCATCTGACCTAAATACTTTCTCCCACATCCCAAGCCCATTTCTTAAGACTCTTAACTCAGTTTTTACGAGGAACAACTCTTACTACAATTAGCTACATTATTTTTTTTAACTTCAGGATTTTGAACACATTATAGATCCTAAATTTCCTATCTGAGATTGCTTCTGGCTGACATTCTAGAAAGCTAAATAAAATGGCCAAAATTATACCTTGTCTTTGTATGAGGCTCAGGTGGTGCCCAGGTTTCAGGTTTGAAAGTACAGAGAAAAAATTGAGTTGGATTAAAAAGAATTTGTTCTTGTTCCCTCAATCTAAATGTATACCATCCTATTAAATACATTAAAAATCAAATTAATGTGATGTTCCTTCATGATACTTAAATCTCATTCAGTTTTTTTTTTCTGTGAGTGAACTATCATTTTAGCAGAGATCTAAATTGCTCTTTAAGTTTTTAAAAATATCTTCTTTACATTTTTGCCTATGACATTTACATAGAATGCACAATCATTCAAAATCTCTTATCTGCTGGTTTATGTAACCCTTTCTTTTTACAAAAATGAAAGTCAAAATGATATTTCAGTTCTTGAATGGTTATACATATACTGCTGTGAAGTGAAAGCAGCCCATGATGTTGGCTGAAGTTTTGTTTGGCTAAAGATATGCTAAAACAGAAAGAATTTCTACAAATAAAATTTTAAAGAAATGCACTCACAAAATTATCCAGGAAACTTGAGGAATCAGATAGTGGACCTGTATAAACTTACAAAGACCTCAATGCCTTCATCATATGCGGAAATGAAGTAGAAAAAGACAAGATGATATGGTCTTTCCTCCTGGCACACAGGCAGGAGGAAGAGCAGTAAGTGAGGAATGAATTTTCAGGATGTAGCATGCTTCGGTCCTTACACGGGTATCACTATGAACCGAGTCTCCATTTTTTCCATGATACACTGAGACACATTAGGACAAGCAATAGAGTAATTGCTAACCTCAGACACTGGCCTTAGAAAAAAGATTCTCCCCTTAATCAGGATATAGTCCACTTTGAATAATGAACACTGTCGTTACGTTTAATGAGGTTAAACATGAAAAGATGAAATAAAACCAATGGGAACATCCCTCGTTTACGCAAATTGCTTCCTTCTTCACTCGTGCTGGCTATGACAATATACCACAATCTGAAAGACACCGAGACCCAGGAGTGGCAGATTCTACTGTGATCAGAAGTGGGAATGGAGCAAACAAATGTATTGAAATCTAGATTTTAAACCTCCTGAAAATGGAGATAAGAAATCCATATTTGATTCTGTAATACCATATACAGTCACTGGCACACAGTAAGTATGCTAATGCTTATGAATTAATGTTTACGGCGTGCTTCCTCCATTAAACTATGAGCAGCATGGAGTTTGTTTCTCATTTCTCCATTTGTAATTTACACAGTACTAGTACAAAGTAGATTTACAATAGATGATATTTGTTGAATAAATGAAGGAAGCCCTAAAATAGTAAGAAAAGTTCAGAAATCATAATCCAGGAGAAAAATTAAAATCCAGAACCAGAAATTAAGTCAAGTGTCTAGGGATAAGAACAAGTTCAAATATTGGGTTAATTCCAGAAAACGCATCCACAGGATTCTAGCATGTGACTTTTTATTAGGACTTCTAGCACACTGACATATTTAATCCTGGGCATCTTCTAAGTGTTTTTCTGTATCTATTACTAGGTTGTGTGTATCTGTGTATCTGTGGGTGGAAGTGTTTCTGAGCATGTTAGAGATTTGGGAAACCAAAGAGAGACTGCATCGGGCATGAAAACTACCATCAGTCCTCTGAGATCAAAGGAGAGATTACAGTCCATTAAGCTTTCAGATTAAAGTTTCACTTAGATTCTATTTTGCTGAAGCCTAAGGAGTATGATTAAACTTTAGATGGGAATCTTAAGGTTAAAAATATTCAGTCAGGCCCAGCTTGCTCTAGGCATCCTTGTATTAGTCCTGTGTAATTGTATTGTGTTCAGATTGCTTTATTCTACAGAAAAGCAACTTTTTTGCTTAGAATCAACTCTGAACAGTATCTGGGATACTCTTCAAAGATGAATTGTAAACTTAGCACAGTTTCTGATTAAATTCCCAACTGGGGTCTGGGTGTATACACTGAGTTAGAAATAATGGTAAACAACACCGCGATGTAAAGGTTTTTTAGAAAAACACTTACACTTTAATTTGTTTATTTGGTCACATGTGGACCTTGAATTTACATTCAAGTCAGAGGGAACACAGCTGAGTTTTAAAAAAAACCCTGCACAAGAAGTTAAGTGTTCCAGTTTGTAAATGAAGATACAAAGTTTACATCATTTCCAAATATTAGCCAATGGACCATAACAAAGTTTTCACTAATTCTTAAAGAAATAAGAAACAAGTAGTAGGTATTTCATAAAACCCAATACATTCAATTTAATGGATTATTCTTTATTTTGGGATCATATGTTTCTTATTGTTTTAGTATTAGAATTCTCCCTTTTAATGAAAGAATAATGATAATAGAGGGTAGTTTATGAGTTTTGATTTAGGGAGGGCTTTGAATTTAATTTTCACATCACTGGTTGATGAGCAGCATAGCTACTCTGTAATTCTAGGAGATGCTTGTTGGGTTTTGTGTATGAGAAAGAAGGAATGAATGATGCTTCCCAGAATGGACTTGGTCTGGCTGCTGAGGTAAACTGTGCACAGTTATTTGAACTTCAAGTTCATGTAACTTCAATTATTAATTAGAGCAGAATAGCCAGTGTGTCATATAGAGACGCAGCAAGGTAGAGAACTGTCAAGTAGTGTCTCAATATTTAATTTTAAGGGCATATATTCATTATATGGCAACTTATTATCAACTGATTTGGATAACATGGGTTTAGGCAGTTTAGCTTATGAAAAGGTAGCACTCCCATATCACTTGTAACTAATGTATCCAAATCTTGGAAATTTCATATCCCAAAATAAAATGCATTTATGAAAAGAAGTTGGGTTCCTAGGTCATAAGTTTCACAAAAGGCTATCCACACATATAATATATAATTAGTACATATGATATTGTTTCCATGAGAAGCACATTTAAAGTTATAACTGAGGAGGGCTTGTGCTCATTGCTCTTTTATAACAATCTCAAGGATCTGAATCCATATTCTTTTAAATGAGGAAATGTTTCTCTTCCAACCACAGATTTATTTATTTATTTATTCATTCATTCAACAATTATACTCATCACCTACCATGCTCCAGAGACTCAGCAATGAGCGATTATATATTTCTTAAAGTATACTTATACTTAACATACTACCATAGACGGCATACAATCATAAAAATTAAAATGATGTAATATAAAAATTTCATAAAAATGAAAATAACAATCATAAAAATTAAAATGATATAATATAATAAATAAAATGTTATAATATAATAATTATCTTTCTTATAGCTTTCTAAGATAGCTATATGAGGCAGGAAGCTCCAGGATTTTGGAATTCTAGGTATATTCAGAATAGCCACTCCTTACAGACTGAGACATAAAAATTCTGAGGTCAGTAAAATAAAAAAAAAGAAGGGCCCTAATGAAACTTAAAAGTTTTTGCACAGCAAAGGAAACTATCAACAAAACAAAAAGACAACTTACAGAATGGGAGAAAATATTTGCAAGAGATGTGACCAACAAGAGCTTAATTTCCAAAATACACAAACAGCTCACACAACTTAATAACAACAACAACAAAAACCCAATCAAAAAATGGGCAGAAGACCTAAGCAGACATTTCTCTAAAGAAGACATCCAGATGGCCAACAGGCACATGAAAAGATGGTCACTATCACTAATTATTAGAGAAATGCAAATCAAAACCACAATGAGGTATCATCTCATACCAGTCAGAATGGCCATCATTAAAAAGTCTACAAATAAATGCCAAAGAGTGAGTGGAGAAAAGGGAACCCTCCCACACCGTTGGTGGGAATGTAAAACTGGTACAGCCACCAGGGAAAATAGTTCCTCAAAATTTAAACATAGAACTACCATATGATCCAGCAATCCCACTCCTGGGTATATATCCAGAATAAAATGAAAACTACTATTTGAAAAGGCACATGCACCCCAGTGTTCATGGCATCACTATTTATAATAGCTGAGACATGGAAACAACCTGAGTGCCCATGAACAGACAATTGGATTACACACACACACACACACACATACACACACACAATGGAATATTATTCAGCTATAAAAAAGAATAAAATATTGCCATGTGCAAGCAACATGGATGGACCTAGGGAATATTATACTGAGTGAAGTAAGTCAGACACAGAAAGGCAGTGTATGATATCCCTTATATGTGGAATCTAAAAATAATATAAATAAATCTATACAACAAAACAGAAACAGACTCAAAGACACAAAAACAAACTTATGGTTACCAAAGTGGAGGAGGAGAGAGGAAAAATTAGGAGTCTGGGGTTAACAGATACACACTACTATACATAAAACAGATAAGCAACCAGAATTTACTATATGGCATAGGGAATTATGTTCAATATCTTATAAGAACCTGTAAGGGAATATAGTCTGAAAAAAACAACAATCACTTTGTTGTACACCTGAAACTAATACAATATTGTAAATCAACTGTACTTCAATAAAAAGAAACACTTTGAGATCAATTGCTTCATAATTACTGCCTCA
This sequence comes from Camelus bactrianus, assembly GCF_048773025.1. Classification (NCBI taxonomy): domain Eukaryota; kingdom Metazoa; phylum Chordata; class Mammalia; order Artiodactyla; family Camelidae; genus Camelus; species Camelus bactrianus. Next base: position 80,175,383 of record NC_133540.1, read on the forward strand.
TAGGTCTATGTCTGCCTTATCATAAAATGGATCATGTCTACAATCATGAATGTCAAAGAACAATATAACAAAAGTTCTTAATGACATCGCTTTAAAGATTGTGATAAAGAGTGTCTTCCTCTTAGCAACAAATGAACTATGTGTTTTAACAACCACGTGCTTTGGCAGCACAATGGCAACTATTATATTATGAAATTTATGGTTTTATTTGACAAAATTACTAACTTCCAAGTAAAACTTTAGAAAGTGCTAACAATGCATATATTTACATCATCAGTAACTAATGAATAACGGACAAAAAATTGAAGTAAAAATCTGTGATCTAACAGCTAACCTCACATTTCACTATTACCAATTATGATACAGATCAGAAACTAGGAAAACAGAATTTGGCAGAAAAACCTGTAGAGATGTATTTCAAATAAAATGGAAATAATTGTGATGCTTCAGGAGAAGTTAAATAGAAAGAGAGAAAATAATTATAAGATAGTTAATTTTTATTGAATTATTTTAAATACAAAAACAATTTTGGTGACATTCCAAAACCAAAACTTCAACGTTTTTAAGTTTACATGTCATTATTCAATGCCTTTGAGATTAGCAATTAACAGATTCACTGCAGAGTGTAGTTGTCACCCACTGACAGATGCATGACTCGCTGACTGTAGATGGGGGCAAGAACTTTCATTTATTGCTACCACACAGTGCTTTTCTTTTTAAAATCATAACAAGATAAAACCCACTGTTATCTCCCTCATAATATTCTAATAAATTTGAAGGTAGATGTCTTTAAGGACACAAACTACTGAAAATAATTTCATCTGTAAAGTAACAAGTTTAACAGACAAATATTTAAAAATTGCAATACAAAAACAAAAACAAAAACAAACGTGTGGTTACCAAATGGGAAAGGGGAGTAGGGATAAACTGGAAATGTGGGAATAACAGATACACGCTGCTATATATAAAATAGACAAGCAATAAGGATCTACTGTATAGCATGGAGAACTGTATTCAGTATCTTGTAATAACCTATAATGGAAAAGAATATGAAAAAAGAACATATATATATATATAACTATTTGAATCACTTTGCTGTAACACCTGAAACACTGTAAACCAGCTACCATAAAAGCAAATGATAACTGAAAAAAACAACTGTTGTAAAAGAGAGTCATCGGTATAGATGAAATGACCACCTTGGAGTTCAGTGTTTATTGCACATGATTGTTTTTATTAACTACAGAACTAAAGATATTTAAGATTTAGATAACTAAGAAAGCAGGGTTTTCTGTTATGATATTAAGCTTTATACTATGTGATCTCCTACATAAATTATTGAATGTAAAAAAAAAGACACAGAGATGTTCTGTAAGGAAAACTCTACTAAATGCAATAATAGGCTGAGATAATAGAAGAAAAAGCCATGTAAAGAGAAATATTGAGCCTGTGGATCTATTTTTTTCTGAAACTGCTAATTTATTGTATACAATATATAAGATGATTACTTGCCTTTTTATATGAATGTATAGAAAACACATCTATGAAGGATTGTCGTATGTTCCACGTGCACCTCTTATCAAGTGCAGAGGCAATGTATGTATGTATGTAATACAGGAGGTTAACTAACCTTCTCCAGTCATCAGATGATGCCAGCTATGACATTCAGAAATATTAGGATATCAAACATTTAAACAGTGCCTATATTTCTCTCGCAGTTCTCCTATGAAGTAAGTCAACATTCTCATCTCTAGAAAGATTCAGTAATTGACTTACTTGGCCTAATTCACAAAAGGAGGCCACTGCAAAATAAGCTAAATTTAAAAATCTTCTTACCTCTGTGGTTGTAGCTCCATGATAAGGAATGGTCCACAGTATAATAACTGATTCAATTTATAGTTAAAAATAAGTCAATCTGATTTTGGTATCACCAACTGACCCAGACAACATCCAGATCCTAGTATGTGGGTTTGTTAGCAGTTATTTTAATTTTTTATAAGAAAGTGTTTCAATACATGTTAGCTGAGTGTCACATACATCTAAGTCACACTTTGAGTAACAGTTTACATTCTGAACAGAGGCATTATGTAAAATATGGCTTGATTTTTAAATCTGTCACTGGCAATGGAGAAAGGAGAAATAAAACATGAATTTATTGCAATAATGAAAAATACTTTTGAACTCCTGAGGTTTTATAAGGATTGCACTAGAAGCCTAACATATCATTGAATATACAGATTGCTTCTCAGGGTCCACTTAAAACATAATTATTAACTACTTCATTATTTTTATAGACTATTTAAATGCTGTGCATCTGAATTTGGAGTTCAAATTTCATTGTTAAAAACCTTTACAAGACTTGAACTTTTTAAAAAATCAGTGAATGGTTATTGCATCTTTGTATCTTGAGTGTCTAGCACAATTCTAGCACATAGTTTGATGGATAAATACTTGTTGGACAAAATGATGAACATATAAACTATTCAAGAAATTAAGTTCAAAAGCATGACTTCTAAGTTACATGCAAACTCATATAATTTCAAATCAAAGTGTTATTTAGAAAATCCACTTGTGCATGTGTGATGCATAGATATAGGGAAAAGTTACACCATTTTTTTTTTTTTAGAAAACATTCATTCAGTATAACTTTCTGAGATTTTACATGGCTTCATTCTCTGTCCTACTATGTAGCAACAGATGATATTATATAGATGTGTAGTTAAAGCATGAGCTAAGTAGATTATTTTGTGTCTCATTTATGTAAATGAAAAGAGATTTCTTTCATTGACCCCTGAGAAAGGTAGATCTGAAATCCTCTCCAACCATAGCTTGCATGTCTAGGTCACCTAGTCTCTTCAATGAAGAGCTTGGAATAATCCTAATGTGGCCCACCCAACATATGAGAAACTATGTATAGGCTGTAATTTCCAGTGACAGACTAGCTAGTTTTTATTACGGTGCTTTAGACAAAATTTCCAGGCATGTGTAAGAAAATGATTCCTAGGCACTGTTCCTTATATCATCATGATAAAGGGAAAAATATAGTCATTTATTGTTATTTCTCTGTACCACTGCATCCAGACACGTTTTAAAAGGAGAATAAGTTCTTTGAATAAAGTGTTTCCTAAACTGTGTTCTACTCAATATTCTTCATGAAGGTGTTTATACATACAGTGGGTAAAATGTTTCTTGATCAAAAAATTGAGAGACCTCCATGGTCATTAATCTATACAGGCTGAGTATAATGCAACAGGTAGAGAAATACATTGAATTCCATTTCATTTAATATTTTCAAAACTACTTCAGAATAGAACCCTTTGACTCAACACATTTCTTTTCTGTTTCAGACTATCTACTAAATCTACTGATCTACTAAAGTAAAACATCACTTTGGGAAATACTGGGCATCAATTCAGAAGTCTTAGCCCTCCTTAAGTTATTTGCTAAAAGACTGTCTTGTTTACTAAATACATATTCATTTTATGGAACGTGCTGTTTGATCAGGAGAGAGACATCTTTCATATTCTTGTTCCCTTTTCTCTGCTGATCACATTATACTTTATTACTCTTTTACAAAAAATAGAAATTGGCACTTGTCTTCATTCAATCTGCTATAGACAAGGTGGCTGAAACAACAAATATTTATTTCTCACAGTTCTGGAGGTGGGGCAGGACAAGTTCAAGGCACCAGCAGATCTACTGTCTGGCGAGATCCTAAATCCTGGCTTGTAGGAAGATACTTTGTTGTATCCTCACATGGCAAGAGAGAAAGAGAGGACGTGGACCTCCCCTGCTTCTTAGAAGGGTACTAACCCCATTCTGAGGGGTCTACTCCTTGACATAATTACCTCCTGAAAGCACTTCCTAGTACCACTGCACCAGGTTTTTGACACATGAATTCGAGGACACAAACATTCGGTCCATAGCCAGCCATGCTCAATTCATACCTCAGTTCTCAGATTTGACCACCCTACCCAGAACCATAGAACTGATTTCTTCATAGATTTATACAAGTTCCAACAACCAGTGTTAACACTCCTGAACATATTACAGTCACTTATTCTGTCAGATTTCAGATCAAAGTCAGAACTATAAAAGCAGAAAATGGTCGGTATTACAAGAATCTTAATAATTACCAGCAATTCTTTTTCAATGGATGAGTAAACTGAGGTAATTAAGGTTTGGAACCAGCAAATTTAACTCAGCATGAACTCATGTTGTTATCATTATTGTTTGGTTTTTATTGTTACTGCTGCTGTTTTTGTGGTGATGGTTTTAATAGTTTTATAATATATGAATTCATTAAAAAAAACCTCTTTAAAGTACATTGGAAATATAGACCATGTTTGTCTAATAATATGAAGAACCCCAACTATAAAATCCTGTGGTTTGTGTATTATTTCTCACTGTTTATGTCCTAAATTTTCCATCTGAAGATGCAAAGAGGGTGCATAAGAGAATCTTACAATATTTTACCGACTATATATATGACATTGGATCTTCGGTCTCATTTCCACTTTCAAAGAAGAACACAATATATATGTACATGCCAGGAATGAGCTTCAGGATACTAATGAATAATGCTACCATGAAAATTACTGATGATTGGCAAGCTAGAAATCACTATCAACATCTGATGACATGACAGCTACCTTTCACCTACCAGATTAATGACATTCTAATATCACTTTTTGGAACCATTTAAATTTTCCTGATTTTAGCATTGAAATGATATGCTATTTTTATCATAATAAGCTTAATCTATATATTTTACAAATGTAAGAGAATTCTGAAATTATAAGATGATATAAACACAATATATGATCACTGTTAATTACCTTTAAAAATACCATTATTCAATCTGGCATCAAAAAAAAAAAGCAAACAGTGAAGCAGAGAAGCTTGTTTAATGAAATTACTTTATCTCTCAGGATTATACTCATCGTTATGCCTTTAATCGTGCAGACTAGAAGAATTTGTGACACCAACTGAATAATCCTTCATTATTTAAATAATTTGTAATCACAGCACAGCCTGTGATTCTTCGGCTTATTACATATTTGCATGTTATAATCGACTAAAAGTTCATGCATGCCCAACTATACAAAATTCTGTTTAAAATGAAATTTCTCCAACAGCTCTGGCAGCTGTCCTGTCCGGACGTATACAGTGTGGAGTGGAATACATGAAGAATTAAGCCAGACGTTCATGAAGCATATGCACACTGTTTACATTATCTACGTTCTAGATCAAATGTTAAGAAATAAAGCTGAATTGGAATGTATTTTCTGAATAAATTTAGATTCATAACCTATGCCATTAAATACTCACAATAACATTCCGGAAGCATTGAAATCATGTAAGGAAATCTCAAATAATGAAAACATTAATCGATATTAAAGACTGTAAAGACTATTAATCAATAGCAAAGACTGCCTTTCTCTTTTGTTTCTATATCTTTGTATCTATAATTTGCTTCTAAGCAAGAGAATTGGCTTACAGTGCAGCGTAGGGACTTTCAGAACCAGGTCAGCAATCACAAGGGTGATTTTCTTGGCCTCTAAGGAAACAATGAGCTAACAGAATGCTATTAGTTTTCTGCTTACTCATGATAACTAAATGTACACAGGAACATGCAGACAAAGTAGCACAGAGGTAAACAGATACCTGTGTTACAGAACAGAAGGATAATAACCAGAGGATGTAGATCACTGACTATAAAGAAGTCTAAAATATAAGAATAGCTGGACATGTAATATAGAATTTATATAAATTTAAATAGAATTTAAATAAATCAAATAGATCACTCAAATAAAATGATTGAATGCTGAGTAAACTTGATATGCATTGGTAGAAATCAGGCTTCAGAGACAGGATAGAAATTATGCACTGAAACAACTCATTTCACTGCACATTTTTGGAATAAAACATTTCACGTTAGTTACGTTAGTAATTATTTTTATATAACTAAGCCAATTTTATATGAGAAGGAAGACAACTTTATGTTTAGGGAAATGCTTCCTCATCAGAATCTCTAGAGACACTGATTGAAATGACGCCAGGACACTTTTTAAAAGGCTGCTCTCATAGCAGAAATGGCCACCAACAGCTACAGCTACACTTACACTTCACGGTTGTACTGTCCTTCCTCAGCCCAGCTAGAGATATGGAATCAGTGACAGACAACAGAGCCAAGTGGAATTCATTAGACTCTATGTGGTCTTTTAAATACAGGCAATCAGATTTGGAGTTGTATGAAAGTGAAGGAAAGGAATCACATTTGCAGAGAGAAGAATGAAGAAATGACTAGTCAAGAGCAGGGTGACCAATGCCTAGCTCATGAAAGCTTGCCCAATCTTTTGGTTTCAATATTTTAAGAATTAAATTGATCTTGGGTTTTTTGAGTTAACCAGGCATTGCACTAAACATTGCATCATTATCTCATTCGAATCTTTATAAGAATGTTGTGCAGTAGGTGGTATTATACAAAACTTACGTACAAATGAGGAAATAGAGATACAGAGTGAATAACTTGCTTCACATTAGTTAGTAAGAAGAGCCAGATTCAGAGAGGGGGCCCCAGAGTTGTGCATATGTTTGTGCAGGTTGTATATTTCACAACTCTAGGGGACATTGTTCAAACTTAGAATCTACTTGAATAGTCGAGGCAAGGAATCGAGTCCTGCCTAGCAATGTAATCTCACTATTTGGCACATAATAGTCTTTTGGTGAAATAACTTGTATAATTAAAGTATTCTTGGTTCAAGTTTGCATGACACCAAGTAAGTAAGAACCCTTACATCCAAACTTTGATGTCTTTTTCTACTATCTATTTTTTAGCCAAAACTGTACAGCCTTTTGGGTCCAAACAACCACCACTTCCTACAGACTCAGATGCCTAGTTATTTATCAAACAGTAGCAGATGTGGTTACTGTGAATTTATATTTGAGGCACAGGGCAACATGCTAAAGGTAAAGACAGAAAGACCTTTACACTAGAGAAGCTTACAGTAGTCAAACACTGGTAACACTATGGAATATCTAATTTTTAGTGTGTTCAATCCACAGGAAGTGCTATATTGATTTCAGCCTAGGAAGTGGTTATCCTTCTGGGTGGTAATAAGAAGTTTCATGCCATATAACTTAAGCTGGGCCTTGGAAAAGATAATTAGCTTACGATGAATAACATGGAGGGTGGAGGGTAGAATATTTCAAGTAATCTATGCAAAACACTAGAGGTAGAAATATTTATGAATCCTTTCGGGAGTTAAAAAGAGAGAAATCAGTTCATTTGAGGGGAAGTGTGGTGGAATGTAAGATCACAAAGATAAAAGCGCGAGGCTCCAGAGGACAGAAATTCCAGGCTGAGCAGTTTGGACCATCATTTTCTGCATTAGTGCAAGCACTGAATGGCATAAAAAAGAGAGAGAGAGAGAGAGAGAGAGAGAGAGAGAGAGAGAGAGAGAGAGAGAGAGAGAGAGAGAATAAGGCAATGAATAGGAAAAGCCTTAAAAAACTTCAAACGTGAGAGGAGTCTTGAGCATTCTCTCTCTCCCTGCTGCCTTTAATGGAAATAATCAACAGGAATGCTGGATGATTACAGTATATTTTTTCTCTGTGGGAGAGGGAGATTATGTACTCAGGACCATAAAGCATTTTGCCTGCAAAATTAATTCAAATTGACTTGCATGGGAGCACTGTCACATGAATTGAAAACAGCTGAAGAATGGTTTGGGAAAAAAAAAAAAAAAAGATCATGATAAACAGCAATCAAACCACTCAGAAAATACCTGTTGTTTGGGCCCTGGGGACCCCTGCAAAGCCCTGTTTTATTTAACATCTTCATTAATGAATGGGAAGATGGGAGTAAAAAAAAAATCACTATAGTCACATACGGAAACTGGTGCAAGTATCAGTGAGAGTAGAATGTTTTTCAGAAGGAAAAGGATTTTAGGCCCAGATTTTACATGGACTAAGTCTTTCACAGAGAAACCTCTAGACAGAGACCCAGAAATCTCCATTTACATAATGGTGAAAAGGAAAATATGAGGACCCAATACGAAACAGGTGGGAATTATACTGGGAAATGACTGTTTGATGCACGTGTGTGCACAGGTGTCTCACATCACAGGCAAGGTGATGGTAGCTTGTATATGACTCTTTAGAAATGACCTGAAAGTCTGTTCACATTTAAGCTCCCTGCTTGTTATACAGACCAACGGAAAATGTCATCCAAAAGGAATCGGTCAGAAGAATTAAGCATCTGGGTAGAAAGCTAGACAAGGTGATGAGTCTGGATAACATAGCTGTACACACTGCGATGGAGAGAAAAAATAGATAGGGGTTGGGGTGGAGGGAAAAAGGATTTCACAGCATGATCTGCTAATGGGGGAACAGTCAGTCTTTGAAGCATACTTTCCTGAGGAAGTAGGGCTTAAAGTGCAGTCTGAAAGATGACGCCTTTAGCTAGCTTATCACAGTTAGGTTAAGAAGAAAAGACTAACAAGAGGATATCATGGATAAAGGCCATTTTCCAGTTTATATTTGTGTTTTCCTATAATGTGGGAGTGTTTTAAGAGCCTGTTGGCACTGTTTTACAGTGACTTTAAATATACAGAGAGATACTTAGTAAACAAATAATACATGCATGTCTCAACCCTACTTTGCAGGAATACACTATGACTATTGCTAATTCATTCAATATAACTGCATATGTCAAAGACAAAATACAACATTTGCCTTGTATGCCAAAGAGGAGCTATACATTTTAAAGAACTTTCTTCATAATTGTTAAGTTTCCATGTGGGAACTCTAAATGCAAAACTGTGCTTCATCTAAACTTCAGTGTATGCTTAATGACTATCTTGAATTTCTTAAATTATTTATCTTAATTACCTTAGGGTTGGGTGTGCTTTCTGTTTTTCTAAAAAATAATGAATACAAAGCTACTTTGGAACAGGATTGTTCTTCACTATACTGGCATTTGTATTATATAGTATAATATCTATTCCCTTTGGAATTCTTTTCTATCACTGTCCAAATAAAGAGCTTTTCTATATCCAACAATGTGCTCGTTTTTACCCACTTCAGCATCACTTTATCCTTTATTTGCCTCTCCACGCTCAGTGCAGGCCTCGATGCTCATCATTATCTCTCCTCCCCTTTGGTAGAAAGCAAAGCCACAATAAGGTTCTGGCAAAACTCACCCTGATCATAACCAAAATATAAGAGATTAACAGTGTTCAATTAGTTCTCCTCATTTTTTGCCCTTAAGTTTGGGGAGAGGGAATCACATGCAAAACCCTCACATACAAGGTTTTGCTGAAGTCTGTGTAAAAGAAAAGAAAATTCAGTTTCAGTTTCTCTTGATTCAAGAGTATTCACATGAAACACTAACGATGTGTTCACAGTCCATCTTGAATAATCTAAACCTGTGTTATTTTCAACTTCAAAAGTAAATATGTAGGTTTCTGTCTCAAAGAAATCAGAAAATAGAACAAAGTGACACCATAACAAGAAAAGCCATAAACTCCTGTTTTAAAGTGATGTCTGTGTAGGACTACGCTCATTCTTTCTCCCCCAGGCAGAGAGCAGGTTACTTGGTCTCCATTTTAGTACAAATACCATTTAAGTCAACATTCTGAAATCTCTCTCAAACGAATAAATTATTCTGGATGATCCTAACAGACCCTAAGATCAGCATAAGAAAATATTTCAAAAATAATGTTTATCCTCTTTGAATGGAAGAAGAAAAGAGAACAAAAATAAGAGCTTGCGATGCAATTCAGAAGTGACACCCAGGGGAACGTGATAGGCTTGCCCGTTGTGTGTTACAGGAAGTACACAGAACTCAGTGGGGAAAAGGCAGTTTCCAGCAAAGCAAAGGAGGCAGGTGTATCTTGTGATCTTTCGTAACAACAACATACGGAAAGAGCAACAGTGGAATTTCTAAGATGCAAGAGCGTGATCTGCTCTAAACAAACATAACCATTCATTTCATTCTCATAAGTTTTGAAAACACTTGCTAAAAAATTTCCAGGAAACAATGCTTTTACATGCATGCTTAGACTATATAGATTAATCAATATTGAATGTTCCAGAAGGTGACTGAAGTAACTCTAGTGTAATTAGAAGGAAGCAAAGTACATCTTCAGGGTGTATACAGATAGGGCAATGAATGTTCTGTATGATTCTGTAATGGCAGACATACATCACTACGTACTTGTTAAAACCCACAGAATCGGGGGGAGGGTATAGCTCAAGTGGTAGAGCACATGCCTAGCATGCCTTAGGTACTGGGTTCAATCCCTTGTACCACCACTGAAAAATCAAATAAATAAATAAACCTAATTACCTGCCCTCTGCAACAAAAAAAAAAAAAAAAAAAAAAAAAAAAAAAAGCCTATAGAACGTAAAATAGAAAGAGTGAACTCTAATATACACCACAGCCTTTAGCTAATACGGTATCCATATCGGCTGATGGATTGCAGCTAATGTACCAGACTCTGCAAGCAATGTGCTAGTAACAGTGGAAACAGGGTGAGGAGAATACGAGGTTGTGTATAGGAACTTTCCATGCCTCCCGCTCATTTTTCTATAAATCTAAAACTTCTCTAAAAATTAAAGTATATTAATTTAAAAATAAAACAAATGGTTAAAAAATTATTTTAAGACAAAATTTTATGAAAACATAAAAAATAGAGGGATGGCAATAGAGTCAATCATGAACTCAATTAATTCTCTAGGCCTCTTTTATTATTCCTTTGTCCCATTCTTAAGAACTATTATTACTGTTAGAATTATGCCCTAATGGATTGAGGCTGAAAAATTTTGAGACTCTCAATATAAAATATTAACAAAAGGTGCTCTGGGGGAAAAATATTTACTCAAATAAGCAGTGAAATTTAGAACTGAGGGTAACTATGCATATTTTACATCATTTAAGCCAGAAGTTAGTCTTTGTTTTGCTTGTTTTTGTTTCTGTCCACAATTAAAGACCAGTTCTGGAGGGAAAGAAAGTTTAGAAAACCTCTTCTTAATTTTATTCAAAGTGAAATTAGAGTATTAAGTCCTTCATTTGGGAGTTGAGGTATAAAAATTCTTAAAAGTTTACTTATTTCTTTGACTATTCAAATGCCAAAGAGACAGCTGAGTGGTTGTTACTTTAAACTACCAAACTGTTGTTTTCTGGCTATGTTTGAAAATAGCAATATAGAAACATCTTTTTAATCAACTATCATCGTTTCTATTTCTTTAGTGGTTGACGGATGACATGATGCATTCAAATGCATTATCTTATTTTATTATAAAGCAATACTACAAGATGGATGATATAATAGCTACCCATCACCACTTAGCAAATAGGAAAGCTGAGAGTCATAGTGGTACCCAAAATAACAGAGTGAATTACAGATATGGCTGAGAGTCAAGTTAATTCACTCTTTACATTATCTATTGTTTCTTTATCTATTTAATTATCTAATTATATATAATATAGACACACAATATAACAAATGCAACTTATATATGTGAGCACTTCTTGTGCTATATATTTTTTTCAAATATGTATTACAGTCTAGCTGTTAAGTGTATGTGACTCATTCTTGCTCATTTCAAACTTTCTTTGAGGTGAATTTTCTCTTCAGTACCAACTCCTCTTCTGTATAAACTAGAAGCATGGGAACCATCAAGAACCTAGTCATGTCTCTGGAACTGTTTGGAGGAGTTCACCTCTGGTTTAAAATAATCAGTATCCTGGAAGGCCTGGGGTTGAAATAGATCCAGTCTCTTATCAACTGCATAGCCTTGAGCAAGTCACTTACCCTTGCTGAACCTCATTTTCTTCATCTACAAAAAAAAAAAAAATACTAAGTATCTTTTTTTCACCCTGTCATTGTTAGTATTAAATGAACTTATATACCTGAAAGAGTATATTTTTTTTCATGGCAAGACAAAGATGGCACCACGTGTGCCAAATTTAATACATGTGTTCCTCCCCATTGTGTCATAAACTACTGGAATGACTTTTAGCAAACACTGTCACCTTTCTGCTACTTCTGTACATGCAGAGAAAGAAAAGATAGGAATAGAAAGCATTTCATTTATCACATCACTCCAACACTCTGATGACCAATTCTCAAAATAATAATGCCTCAGGCTCCAGGGTGTCAGAGACTTCTGCTTATTTTCTGCACTATTATAACTCTGATGCTGAGAAGAGTGACTGGCACAGACTATTGCCCAATACGTATGTGTTGAATGAATGAATGCAGCAAATTTGCTTAAAAGCAGACCTCACTGTAACATGGTACTTCTAGATGTGTACAGAAAAAAAAAAGAGTTAAAAGTTACCATGAGGCAGACATACACAGTCTGTCTCATACACTGTGTCTAAAAAGCACATGCTGAAGCCCAAATTCAAATGCTACCTCCCAATTAAGGTGAAGTACTCAAGCAAAAATCTAGGAAGAAAGCATCTCAGCATATAACAAAGAAGTTTCTTGTTGCTTTTTTTTTTTTTTTAAATAAAGTCCCTCCTGGAACAAAAGAAAACCCCAATGCTTGTGTAACATTGAACAAAATGACCCCACGATAATGCCAACGTTGCAGACTGGCAGCTTCAGCTTCAATGAGTGAAGAGTATCAGGCAGAAACTGAGTCAAACGGGGTGATTTGCTTACTTTCTTCCAATAGTGGCCTTCACTCAGCGCTGGGCTGTTGAGATCATAGAAAGCAGCTAGCTCTGGCTTTCTGGAACTTCCAACTAAACAGAGAAGCTGGAAATTCAGATTTTATATGAAATCTCCTCATCTTTAAGTGCTGACAATAAATTCATACAGATATAATTATGTTCAAAAACAAAGAAATAAACAAAAAACCCGTGATGAACTGGTGAATCTCTTAGCATGAGGAGAATAGAAATGCAATAGAGGGTCAAGGAAAGGATGTTTACTGAGTGCCAACCCTGTGCCCAGCTCTACTCTCAGTCCCACTTACTTAATCTTTATGCAAAACGATACCTCAGTAATGTATGCCCTATTTCATAAATTTTAAAAAAAAGAAGTTATCCTTCTAATAAATATGTATTGAAGTTCAATTATACGCCAGGAACTGAGCCAAGTTTTAGAAACACTGGACAGTGGTAACTATGAGATAGCTTTAAGAAATCTAAAGGCTTACAAGCATAGAAAAAGTATTCCAGGTGCCATGACTGCTTCTAAGAAGTGTATGGAACATGTATGTGCATGACGACAAGGGATGAACAAGTGTTTCTTTCTCCTAACTACGTGCCCAATTCTTAGGCCTAGACTTAAGGTAGTATTTTTTAGCCAGTCTAAGAAATAAAATAAAATATTCATTCTTAAGGCCTGAAGTTCAGGAAAATGTTCTGAAAACAGAATATTCTTTATTTATGGGAGAGCTCAGAGTCAGATCAAGTCAAGACAGCCTTACAAGAGCATTCTATCACAGAGTTATCAGGTTATATATAATAATAATTCTCTGAGGTCAAGTCTTGGAAGTATCTCCTACCCAACTCTGCACACTCTAGTGCCTGCTGGTTTTCACCCTGATAACAGATTGCTATTTTTTTCAAGGCTACTTTAAAGAGCTGGAGAGGCAAGAAAGGACATAGAGCACCTTAAAATGCCACCAACTTGCTGTTCTCACAAGATCTGGTCATTTTTTTCTTGAATAAATGCTCCCTGGATTGCTCTAAGATTTTGATTTTTTCTAAAGTTCTGAAAAGTTGAGTCTTACAATATTTTCCAGTTTTTTCATGGCTTCTATGGAGAAGAAAATTTTCAGATGCCCTTCCTCCAAAATTTTTGCTGGCATCGCTCTGCAGATCTCTATTTCACCTATGAGTTAGATTGCTAATCCAATCATAAATGACACAGCCTAATAATAACCTGTAAAAATATATATATATTTCTTATTGGAACTACTTGTACTTTGTATGCTTATTTTCTTTAAAATATAATTTTAAAAGTTTCTTCATTTTGCGTTTAGGGGACATAACACAAAATAGAATACCTGGACTCTGCACATATTCCTCATACTTGGGTAAGTGCACATTTACTAAATTTCTCTAATTTACCTTCTTTTTCTTCAATATTAACATCAGCCATTAGCTATGTCAAAAGGAACATGACTCAAAAAATTATAAGAATTTTGAAAAATACTCATTTAAAAAGCTGAACAAAATTAAGACTACACTAACAATTATAACAGAAAGAAAAACAAATCAGGAAATTGTTAAAATGACTGGAAATAGTCCATCCCTAATACAAAAGATTATGTTTCTATAAAGGACTTAATTGTGCTTCATACAGAAATCACATACAAAATTGAGTAACTTCCCCTAAAATGTCTAGTTGCAAGAACAAGTGCAACATCAGATTTACCCTCACAGTTACACTCAGTAAAACCTTTTCTAAATAACTTCTGAATAGAAACAGGAGAAACATAAAACTAAATGCAGAGATTTGCAGAGAATGACATATCTTCTCAGGCTTTTAAAAAATTAATTTCAACCCAACATGTCAGCCATCTTCTCAGAAAGGGCAATTTAAAATATTTATGTAATAAATCATTTTTGATATGTGAAAAAATGCAGAGTACAAAACATTTTTACAGGTTCTCATAGGTGGATGGTAGTCAGTGTTACCTGTGTAGGGGCAGTGAAAGATGAAATAAAAAAAGAAACTTAGGTAGCAAGTGAAGGGAAGGAGAAAGAAAGAATAGAGCAAGGAAGCTCATAAGAAAGATAGAAGAGAGACAGACTGAGAATATTTACTATTATGTTAGCGTAAGCTATACCTGAGTAGGACAACTTTTTCTCATTTGGCCTTTCTTTATGTTCCAATAGCTTAAGAATCTACTTTTAATATTTTATTTATATCTCTAAATGGAACCATAATAGTTAACAACCAAAAAGAAATACCAGCGTAATGAAAAAAGAGGAAGCACACTGAGATAAGAATGTTAGCATATAAATTATTATGAATTAGAACAAATACTACTACTCATTTTATTTCTATAAAAATAATAATATCATAAGTAAAGGGCTGATTAGTACATTTGGTTTACTCATCAACTGGAAAAAATATTACATTTTGGCTATTTGGGTTGTTTTAACCACTTGTTAGAATATTCGATTACTTAATTAAATTGAAATTAACCTTCAAAGTCATATGAAATACTATTAGTCTGCATAGTTTTCTAAATTAATTGCACATATACACTATATTATCAAGTTTTAAATATTCAGATTGTCTGACAATATTTTCTTAAGATGGAGGATTGAAAATATCATTTGCCTTTGCCATAAGGTGGTTCAATAACGATGTTGGGTAGTTTTAACTTGAAAATTAAAAAAGATAAAAATTAAAGTTACTAAATAACAAAAATATCTCAAAGTCTAGATTGTTTTTTAATATAATAGTCATGCATTATAGTTAATGTTTTCTGTGTAATACAGTGATTTTACGTCACAATATTTTACTTATGCTTTCATTTTCATCTAATAATATGGATGTATTTTTAATTAAGCAAAAATAATAGAATACTTTGTATATAATCTATGCATTAAGATCGGTAGTATTATAAAGACTTTAATATGCATATTGTTTAAAATGGCTTACCTAATTTTCACCCCAAAGGTCTTATTTTTAATGTATATCAGTAAAATAATTTACTAACAAAAACAATGGTTGATTATAAAAATCTTCCAATGATGCATATTTGTTGAAAGTTTTCAACAGAGAAAAATTCAAGAATTAAAAGAACACCTTTGCATGATGACTGAACTGATAAGGTGAGAAATTTTAATCTTAATGGAATTTAAAGGAACTTCTTAAAATATTTTCATTCCCTAATGTAGTGAATGAAACATATAATAAATTGGTCCCAGTGTCGATTCAACACTGGTCATTGACATGTTAACTTTTATTTCCTATTAGTATAAACACGATAAGGGCAAATCAGCAGCAAATCTTTTTTTTCTTTTAAGCTCTTTTTTTAAAGATAGACCAATTCTAAAAGTGTGTTGGCTGCTTCAACTTGAATGCTGAAGGAAACTTCCCATTTCTTCACAGGGAAATATCCAGCGAGGAAAATAATACATTTGTTATTCAGTCATTAAAATCTCTTCCCTATTTGCCTGCTTTTCCTAGCCAGAGCTAATCTGAGGTCTCCTCTGGCCCTTCACACACACAGCCCTCATATCTTAACAACAAATATGTCCAGAGAGTTTTCAATTATGTGACATTTAAGATGATGTTTATTCATGAAGTTTCAGTTGTAGGGAAAATTTCATAAGGCTTACCCCATTTTTTGGAAAAGCAATCCATCCCAGGTCCCCCATGACAGTCCGTGAATCCAACAAATTCACTAAAAGAGAAAGAACACAAAGCATAGTCAAATATATAAATATACATCATTGTTTTCATAGTGTTATTAAAAGTACAAATTGCTCACATGACTGAAAGTAGATTAAGCACTCGTATGATGAATGCAAGAGTTATAACTCAAAGAAAACATTATTAGGATGCAAGATAACAAGTGATTTTTGAATAACCATTTGGAGAACAATTACAGAAAAAATATGTAAACAAGTCATTACCCTAAGTGCTTTTTTCTGTCAAATGAGAATAAAAGAAAATAATTAATAAGAAAAAGAAAAAAAATGAAAGGTCCACAGATAACCATGAGGGCCGTGCTTTTGTTCTAAAAGGCTCTACGTTTTAGGATTAAGCTTCAGCCATAAAACGGTGGCTCAACAAACTATATTTTCTTTTGGAAAGCTGTTATGAAGCAGTTAACAAATAACTTACATTAAGCAGCAATAAACTATTCCCAAGCTTGTAACGTTTTTTGTGATATTAACCAAAATCTGTAATCCAAATTGCAAATTTAATTAAGAAATAAGTCTACAGACCCTTAATAACCAAGCCTAGAAAGCTGTAGCAGCTCTAAGGTTGTTGCTATAGTTAAGTGCCCACTGCACTCCCAAAGATATTTTCTACTTATTATGTAACTATAGTCCAAAATGAGATTCTTATAGGACTATTAGCTACATTTTTGAAAGGCAGACCTCAATTATGGTTGGATATCCTAAAATATTTGTAATTCCCAGAATGTAAATCTACATCATCATTGCAAAAGGAAGCCATGGAAAAGTAGGTACATATATATACACCCACACTCACACACACATACACACACACACACACGCACACACACACACACACTCATGGAGTGCGGAATTTACATTTCAACAGGTTCACCTACTGTCCCTGTGAAATTGAAGTAGTTTAAAGGATGCTGTGTAGTCAAAATGCTTTACATCTAGATCACAGATCATTATCTTTTAATATATTATACCTAAACCAAATGGAGCTACCTGGCATGCTGTAGAGCTGAGGCACTCTGAATGAGCATGGCATTTGGACCCAAAAGGGAAACAACTGGATTAACTCTAGTCAGAGCTACTGAAACTTCCTCTAACTGCATTCAAGAGCCAGTATCTTGAAACGCCAGCAGCTCTAAAAAAGATGGTTCTATCTGCAAGGGTATGCCTGGTGTACTAAAGGTTTAACAGTTGATAGGCTGAGAAATGTGTTATAAAACTTCAACAAGAGAACATAAAATTATTATGACCAAGGAAATCAAGATCACCACTGGAACAAATTTTCTACATGTATGGAAATTATGTGCATTTAACCCTATTTCATATCACATATGCAAACATACATATTTTATACACTAAGGTAACAGTCTGTATTAAAATTATTACTGTAAGAATAAATCAAAAACTTAAAAGTTTAAAAAAGATACATACTCAATACTATAACATATACACATACTTGTTTCTTTTCCTCATTAAGTTCTGAGCTCTTAATAAAAATGCTTGCCAATAAAACATGTATCAACTTTAGCTTACACACACCGTACTGGCTTTAGGGAACAAAATAATAAATAATTTGTGGAATTATTATTTTTTAGAGGAAACATATAACTGAGAAAGCCATCCTTTAAAACAGCAAAAACCAAAAGCAAACAAACCCAAACTGCTTCACTACCCACTAACCTTGCAAATCTGCCAATCATGCTACTAAATCTAATTTTTCAGATAGATCTGTACTCTCATCTTTTTACTCTACTGTTGGCTTTTCTGGTTTCCATGGGAATAAGGCTACATTAAACTTAAATGTCCTTGTCCTCATTTTAGTTTTTTCTGGGGCACTAGGGCTGTGTCTAGACATGACTAAATATCAGGGGAATGCAGAACCTAAATCGTTCTGTTTATTCGTCTTTATGACTCATTTGACTCACCTTTGATACTGAGAGGCAGCCTCTCTGCATAGACTAGATAAAGTAGCACAAATGAGCAAACTAAAGGTCTTCTACCGTGATGGCAGTCATACTGAACTAAATCCTGTGATGGCGAACTGATGTGCATAGGAATTCTAGGAATTCATAACTAGCCTACCATAAGAAACACAGCATTCCTAGGAGATCTCTTAATAATATGTGCATCTTGAAATATTCATTATTACCAGCAGAATTCTAGAAGTCTTTCTAAAATTTAGTGACCCTCATTTGAATTAACCTTAAATGACCATTTTTACTCTTTTGGCTTAGAAAATATATATGTGTGAAAGTAAATGAATGACCTCAAAATACTAGCTTGGCTGTTAACACAATTTATTGGCAGTTTTCAATACTGGAATACATTACTGAACACATGAAAATAACAGTAGGAATGTATATTATCTTTCTTTTGATGAACTTGTCAAAAGGTTTTCTTCAGATAAACGGATTAGGAGGTTTACAGGAAACACATGTATGTCACATTTCACTACTGTCTAAAATTGCTTTCCTCCTAAAATCAAATGATTTTAAAAAAATTCACAATGCAAAGCAGATATTTACATATACCATTACTAAGTTGGAAACTGAGAAAAAAGAGAAAAGTTAGGTGTTGTAGGTAATTACCGACAGAGTACTATATTATAATTTTGTTCATATAATGCAGAGAAAATTGAGATTTGATGCCTCTGGGAAAACAACTATCTAAAATTAGATCCATCTAAAATTAAATAGGTAGATAGACAGATACAGATAGAGTGTTCTTTTACCTCCAAGCTTTGCATGTGCTGCTTTAGCTATCTCAAATACCCTTCTCCTGTTGTGAATGCTAACTCTTCATTTGTCCTTCAAAATGTATTTCAGGAATTGCCTTCTCCAGGAAGCCGTCTCTGATTCTCCTTTTCCTAAATCTAGGTAAGGTAGTATTATTGAACATTTTATTAACATCTGATTTTAATCTCCAAAACAGGGAATACATAGAGTTGTACTGTTCCCTTAAAAGAACACCATGTTTGACTCATGCCTATGAACGTAGCCTGCCCTCAGAACAGCAGAATAGCCATTTGTCTTATGAATGAATCATTTGGTCAGTGGGCAGATCAGGAGGGTGTGGCTGAATCAACACACATCAGTGGTTCTCAACATGGGCATCTGATAATGTCTGGAGACATTTTTGATTGTCAAAACTGGAAGGTAGAGGGAGTATTTGCTACCGGTATCTCATGGGAGAAGCCAGGCTTGCAACTGACTAAACCTCCTTCATGCACAGCAAAAGTCCTCCCACTCCCCAGGAAAGAATTATTTGGCCCAAATTTCACTAGTGCCAAAGCTGAGAAAGCCTGGTATACATCCATGATGCTGCTAGAAAATCTCTACCTTCCTTGTAAAATGCACCTGTAGCACAATCTTCATTAATAGAAGTTCACATATTCAGAAGCATTCCTTATGAATCAAAATACTACTCCTATTTAAGGAAATGAAAGTAATAAAAATTGAAGTCTTATTTAGAGACAAAATAGAGTATTCTGATTACCTAACATCCCTAAATTATTTTTAGTAATTAATGTAACTATTATTACAAGTGTTCTTATTTACACTCTAATAATTTCTCAATATTCATAATGGTATGTATGAAAAAAACACTACGCCACTGATGTTATTAATGCCTCCATTCCCTCCATTACTTAAGCTACTAACATCAAAACCAGTTTAGACATAGCTTATATATAAATGTGAATTTCCAATTTCATTACTGAATTTATTAAAAGGGGGTTTGGCAGTAATGGAGCACAGTCACTAAGTATCTTCTGTGCTACAATTACAGTAATTAAATTGTTCTGAACTGTATATGCTTGTTGTAAACTGCAATGAATACAAAATGAGAATTGATCTTCGTTGTACAACTTAATTAAAACTTGTCCAGGAGAAGCCACTAATGAATATAATTAGAGGAAATGTTTGATACCAGAGTTACTCTGAAAGACATTAATTAGATATCAGAAATTTTATGGAAAATATTTTTATTCTATTATTTATATTTTAAAATGAAACCACACCATTAAACTGAGAGACAGTCTTCAAGGTCATTTTCCTTCAGCCATTGTATAATTACAATGAAGATGGGCATATTGGTTTGTGTTCTAATCAGTAATTAAGAAGACTGATTCTCTGAGAGAAATAACTCTACAGAGGTCAATGAGTACTTAGTCTATTGCAAATTCCTAAAGTTAATGCAGGGAAAAGAAAGACTCCAGAATACAGGAACTTTTTAATAAGTAAAAATCAGTTAACTGCCCAACCAAATAACAGATTATAATAGGAAACAATCCAAACTAATATTAAGTATGTTTTATTTTTATTACTACACACTAATAATTTTAATGCTTTCTTGAAAAAAACATAGAAAAGCTTTTAAAGAATTTACTTTCAGAAAAGCCAGAGGGTTGCTAACTACACTTTTTGTTGGGATTCAAGAGGACAAGGGGAGGGCAGAATGAGTAAGATGGAATATGCACCAAAAGACTTCTAAGGCCTCAACTTCACACATTCTAACAATTAAAGATTAATTGGAGTTAAGTATTCAAATACGCTCTTTAATGGTTATAATATTCAAATATTCATAACTTGCTGTGAATCACTCTGACTCCATTACTTCCTCCTTAATATCTTGCCAACATTAGTCACAAAAAGCAAAAAAAAGGACAATGATGCACTGGGATGAATGTGTCTTGATGACAGCTCAAGGTTACTCAGTCCCATTGCCATCAGCGGGCAACGCCTTGAAAGAAAAGTGTGATCCTCGATGACATGAGGTGAAGAAGAGTCACAGGACATGGTCTTCATCTTATATTGCTTCTCTTCCTCTATGATCTTCATATCAACAAACAAACACAATTATAATGGTAGTCGGACTTCCACCACAGTGTAGAGAGAATAATCTGGATTCGTAGCAGATAGGATGGTAATCTTCCCTAAAGGCATTGAATACAGGAGAGTTTTGATGGATGCTTGCTTGTTGATTTCCATTTAACGATATCAGAAAAGCTACCGGATTCAATTATAGCACACATTTAACTAATCTGTGGGAATAAACCCCAGATATACAGCTGTCCAGCCTCTCTCCATGGTACCATTCAGCACAGATGTGATTTCTTGCTTCTAGGCTGAATTTTATAATTTGACAACTGCTGCAGGGAACAAAGAACAGTTGGCAAAAGGAGTGCAGAGAAAGAAGCCATGTGTTTCCCATTGGAAAAGTAAATTTGTAAATTTGGTAAAAATTATGTTTTAGGTTTAGTGTGTTACACAGATTTCTAGCATCTTTACTTGAAAACAAGAATCTATAACCAACTGTATTTCCACAGACAATGAATGGGAGAGTATTCATTTCTTTTGCAAATCTGAGCAACTTAATTGTATAACCTTTCTTAGAAAAAGAAGAAAGAATATGAGGAAAGGAATGTATTCAGTGTTTACTATGTGTCAGGTGCTCTACCAGGCAACCTATACATGTTCCTTCATTTAATGATCTCAAAAACCTAGAGGATCAACAGAATCCTGACAGTCTGCAGTCTCACTTGGAGCCCCAGCAGGGAAATCAAGAAAGGAAGAAAATATGAGGCAACACCCAGGGCCTTCATGACAGATCATGAGCCTTGCTTATAGCTTCCTGCAACCAAGTCCCTCACTTAGAGCCTAGACACAGACTACCTTGATTACAGCCACCTATCTCCCCAGCACATCCAAAGGTCATGAAGTAAACCCTAATCATGAATGAACCTACCTTACTTATTTGTACATGAATCATGGCTGTCAAACACTGCTTGAGAAAAATCTAGAAGACTGGTTCTGAAAACTTGTGATAATCATGGAGCTCTGATTTGCTGGTTTTCCTTACGTTTTGCTAGCATATGGTCATGACCTCCACGAACACTCTCTCTCACCTTTCACCTTCAGTGGCAACATATTTCTATGGTTTTCTTTTATCTCTCTGGCTATATGTTTCCATTATAAGCTACTCTTCCTCTAACAACCATTCAAACCTTGGCTTCGATCAATACTTTATTTTTGTGGACTGTCTTCACTTATCATTCTACACCAATGATTCTTGACTAGGACTTAAAACAGGAATAAAAAAAAAAGAACGTTTTGGAAAGAACAAATGTCTTGGCACCAGTCCATACATACTGAATAAGACTATTCAGGTTGGAGAATGACTAGGATATTCATTTTTTTGTTTGTTGGCTGCTGGGTTTTAAAGGTGAAATTACCATCTCTCTCATGTATCTTCTATGTAAGGACCCCTGTAGAGGAGCTCACAAACTTCCAAGTATTCAATTGTAATGTAAATGTTAATAACCCCTCAAATACATGTATCTTGTCCATTTCTCTCTCCTGAAATTCCTATCCACTTATAAAAGTGTCTCCTAGTTATTAACACATTCATGACATGCAGCCATTCCAAATTCAACTTGTCTCAAAATGAACAAATTATCTTCCCTGTTAAAAAAAAAAAATCTTCCTCCTATGTTCCCTATTTCAGTGAATGCAATGCCACAGAACGAGATGTTCCATCCAGAAATCTGAGTCACCTTTGTCTTCCTTCACCTTTATCTCCACATTGAATCAGTAACCAAATCCCAATTCTCACTCTGTTCTGTATATAACTCTCTGAACTGCCTGCTGTTTCATTTCACAGCATAACCAATCCGGTCGTATCCTTGCCATAAAGTTTCACTTGAAAAAATCTCCTAACTGGTTTCTCAATAGAGAGGCATAAATCCTGAAGATATCTACAAAATACTGCATCCAGAAAGACCTTTTGAAGCCACCAATGTGGTCATGTCACTTCCCTACTTCAAACCTTGTAGTTGTGTCTTACTGTTTTTAATATAAATTCTTCCAGAATACTGGTCTCTATTTTCTTCTCCAGTTTCATTCAGGTTTTTCCCTCTTTCTCTTTCCACAGTTTAGCAATGCTGAACTTATTATTTCAGTTTCAATTATGTGGCCTTACCACTGATTCAGTTCTGTCCAATGAGCTGTGAAGGTGATCTGCAAGGGAAAGGAGTTTTTGAGAAGAAAACATCAGAAAAGGAAACTCCTGGCTGCCTTGAAAGTTGCTGGGCACGAGTGTGTTTCCTGGAACTGATGCAGCCATCTAGAGCAAATAAGGAGAGTCAGCGGGCGAGCAAAGCCTACAGATCAGCGTTGGCAGGGTGAAGGGATGAAACGTATCCGGTTCCAAATTATATCACAGAGTCGCTAATCCATCTAAATTTGAAACTTGCCTCTCTTAGGACTTTCTGCTATACGGGAAATAATCACTTTTGTTGCTTAATCCAGTGGGGAAGTGACTTGCTGCTATTTGCAGAGGAAGACATCCTAACTGATACAACTGTGAAGTGGCAGAATCTGAAGGCAAACTCCAGTCTCTCTTATTCCCGAAGTCTATTCTCCTTCTATCGTGTCTTGATACTTCCCATATTCTACTTACAGAATTCCAATGACATTTCAAACTGAGTCACTTAAACTATCAGATTGTTTATCTTCAAAGTGATATCAAAGATAGATGATTGTTGTTTTCCCTTTCAATCTTAATATATTATACTCATTGTTGCCTCGGAGGAATAACCATTGCTTTTAATTATCTGTTTAAAAATGAATTCACCTCTGCTCATTTTGGGGTTTTTTTTGCCTCTTTTTGTTCATTTTGTTTCAAAATAGTTTTCATCATCATAAACAAAGAAGTTTTAGCCACTTTCTTTGAAAACTGAGGAGTAGAATATTCATATTATGAAGCATACAACTTTAAGGGAAGCAAAAATCAATTAGAAATTCATACTAAAGATTCTGAATGGTCAATATACTCTAAAAGTACAAACTCAGGGAGATGGCAAAGGGGAATTGAGAATTAGTATCCACTGGTTAGTCCATACAAAGTGTTTAGGCAAAGGTAACACTGAAATCCACTGACAGCTAAATTGTGACTAATGAGCAGTCTGCTCCGCTCTCAGGACACATGGCATGAAAAGAGCGAAACCATACGGTTTTCAGTGGCTACTTTGTCGGGTATGGTAACCAAACTTGTCAAATCTTACATATTGTTTTTTATTTTAAAGAGAAAAGTCAACATTAGATGACATAATGGGCTTGAAAATCATCCTATTACAGAATACGCTCACTCAACCCCCGCTCAGTTCCACGCCACAATATATGTGGATAACATATGAAGCTATTCCTTACAAAGCAGTATAAATCCTAAATCTTGAAATAAATGTGCTTATTCACAATTCTCTGTGAGAATGGTTTGTTGCACCGAGAATATTCATTAGTCCTATGGTTCTGCTTTGCTACTGTGTCAGCTCGTGGAAGTGATTTTACTTTGAGGGTCCCAATTTTCATCTTTGTAATATCAGTGATGAAAACTAATAAAATTATATGTATCTGTATTCAATAAACATTATACCCACTTAATCCTAACAACGATCCTTTAGTATGTTATTCTCCCCATTTTACAGATGAGGAAATTGAAGTTGAGAAAAGTTAAATGGGGCAGTGGTCCAAGGTTACGGAGGTAATAAGCTCATAACTGGAATCCAAAACCATCTAACTCTAAAACTCTTTCTCTTGCTTCTATATCACACTTGCCCCAATATTGAACTGAATCCAAATGTTCTCTCCTTTGAAACTCTTAATTTCTATGTAGAAATGAGTTTTACTAAATCAATGAATTTTGAATAACATGTTACAGAAGCCAGTATCTCCCTAATGCACTAATATTACTGTATATAAGATGGAAATCTTCAGATCTTTTAATCTAAACATAGCAAATATTAGTTTTTCTGGGGAAATCACAATTTAGAGTCAAATTTCCAACAGTAAGTTACAAGATTTCAGAAAGCAAAACAGTAACAATGAACCTTTTTTTCTTAATTTTTTATTTTGTTTTTCATTATGCTTTAAGCTATGCTATTTGGGGCAAAACAGGGTATATGTTTGTCTGAATATATTTTGTCCTTAGATGTCAAAAAGTACATAAAAACAGAATGGAAAATGTATGCAAAGCTGATTCTTCACCTGGCATGAATCCTTACCTCAGTCCCTGATTGCCCCTAACGTTTGACTGAAATAGACCAAACTGCAAAACAATCTATATAATAATTAGTTTTCTAGCCTTCAGGGTCGGATAAATGATGATTAGATCTGAACATGCACTGAAACAGAGAAAAACTTGCACAAATTTAGTCTGAATTTAAGGTGATGGCATTTCCAAAAACAAGCAAACAACCGGGTGGCCCAGTGGCCCTTTTGTGAAATGAGAAATGACCCAAATTTTGCTGGCAGCTTGAGTCATTATCCCCGTGTCAGTCAGTCTTGTGGCTTAGTCAAAATTGAATTCTGATGTAAACACCACAGAAAGATTCTTTTACCTAAAATTTAAAAAAATTATAAGAAATCTTTGGATAATGACTTATCATCAAAAATTAGTCAAAATATAAAGCAATATAGACAGAAGTACAAACAAATACTGTGCCCACTAATTTAAGGTGACTGAACATAAACACTTTAGTACCCTGCTCTAACTATCCATTTCAAAGTAGCTAGCAGGGAAGTAATTTTTAAGTCAGCCTTTTAAAATACAATAAATTATGTATCTTTACAGGGTACCAGACTGATGATCTAGTAGCAATCATTTTTGCCTAGTTAACCTGGTGCCTAAAATCTGGTTTTGGTCAAAATATAACCTCAGTGGTTGACTATTTATCCTTTTACAACATGTGTAAAGGAAAAGAAAAAAAGGAAATAAAGTAAAATAAAATAAAAGTATTTTCACTCTTCAATGTTATGGTAGCAGGTGCTATCTTATGCCCATTAGTTACTCACATGCTTTCTCCCTCCTTAATATCAGAAACTCACTTGTGTTTGGAGTGGCAATGTGCCTAGCACCAGACAATGGGTCATGACTGGCCTTAGCAAATAATGATCATCATGTTTCTATAATCTTAGCCTCCACTGAACTGAGGGGCCTTGTTACATAGGTCTGGCCAGTGAGCTATAAAAAACAGAAATCTGCTTGCCAGTTTCTGGGAAAATCTTGTTGTCTTAGGAAGGAATAGTCTAGCTGACGTGATTCTTGGCTCTTCTTTTTCCCTTCTTCTTCTTGTTCTGAACTGAATGTGATGCTTAAAGATGCATCAGCCTTCTTGCAACCAGGAGGCAATAAGATTGAGAGTGAGGCCAAAAAAGTCACAAGGACACCTGTCCTGACATCATTAAGCCACTGAACTCAAACCACCAGATATCTACCCTGAAACTTCTTTCTCAAAACTTTTTTAAGTCCTCTACCTTTTAAGTCAGTGTTGGACAGTTTTTTATATTATCTTCAATGTAATATAATCCAATGTAATACAAACAATATATAAATAACTGAGGAAAAACTCCAGCTCACTGTTTCAACTTCTATTCAAGTTCTATGGGCACCTGCAATGAATGAGGGTTCTTTCATTCAACAAGCATTTATTAAGCATCTACTTAAGTACCAAGAACTGTTCTAGGCCTTAGGGATACATCAGTGAATAAAACAGGAAGTATCCGGCTGATTGTTCAACCTTCCAAATGCTTAGCCCTGAGAACAGACATTTGCTTGAATTTACATTACCTGTGAACTAATCCTTCTATATCTATAGAGTTTTGACAATTCTCTAAGATTTTGTATGTCCTTATTGTGCATAGTGTTGTCTAATAAAAATACAAGCCACTTTTAGCCTTAACACGTTTTCATATTCTCTTTTTTGAGATTAATAATAGAGAATATTTATATAGCATTTTCTGAGTGATATATAATGTATAATATACACATATACACTCAATGTTTTTTTAAAGTGTGGTGTTTCAATCACTTGTATCAGAATTATGCAGTGTTTTTAAAAAACATAAATCCATTGGTTCCTCCTAAAGCTACAAAATTAGGATATTAGGTGGAGCCTAGGAGACTGCATCTTAGAAAGTCCCCACCACCAAGTGATTCTTATACTCACTTAATTTGAGTCAGACAGCATCAGAGCTGGGCTATGCCCTGTTCAATGAGGCGAATCTACCTATCGCACAGCTGGATTATTGCAGCAACATCAAATTGCAGTAAGAGTCTGGAAAAGCTAACTCTTAATCTTTATATTAATACTGCTGCAGACTGGCACCAATCCCAGACCACAGATCCCATTTTGAGTAGCTCTGTTCTGAGTAAGGGTTCTTTAACAGGGTTTGAAATCAGAATCATTTATAAATGTTCTAAAAGTACAGATTTGCAAGTTCTAAACTTACATATTTCCACAGGACTTGCATTAATGAATTTCGATTCCATGAGTATAGGAGAGTCCAGACATTGTATACTTAACAATGTTCTGAGGTTGGCTCTGACGAGCACCTCTGGATTAGGAACTATTGGTTCAAAGTAAAGTTTACCAGATAGTATAATTTGTTTCTTAGCTAGATTGTTAGAAAGCCACAAGTCAGGATCATAGCACACTGATCTTCTATACATCATTCCTTTTATATTTCAACACAGTGGTTTTCACACTGAGCCCACAATGGCCTCTGTGGTTCCAAAAAGCTGTCTCAGAGGCATTAGCAGATGAAGGGAGTAAGGAGGTAAAAACACAGCCAGGAAACCCAATTATTCTGTTGTTATCTGCTTCACGTATTGGGCTTCCACAGTGATTTCTTTTGAATGAGAGTTTCTGCTGCTTAAAAAAAAAAGAAATTTGAAAACCACTTCTAATATGTTGTCCTTGGCTTTCAACAATGACTCATATAAGAACCTATTAGATGAAAATCAGCTCTGCTTTTTTTGAAATTGTTAATCAAATTATAAATCATGGCATTGTACAATACCCCAAACACAAACAACACTGTGGCCAGCTTTTCTCAAACCCCAGAGTAAGGACAAAAATGCTTTTTCCTGATGAACTGACAGGTTTTCTGCCAGGAAATGAGAACTGTGTAACTCAAAGCTCATACTTAAGTTTTCTATTCAATTGCTTTAGCATTGATGATAGTGATATTGTCTTGCTGGTATGTTTTTCATGTCCCAATATACTTTACTTATATTATTCTTATACTAATTGAGTTTCTTATAAAACATGTGATTTTTGTAGTAAAACACGATTCCTTCCTTGAAAGATGGTATGCATAAACAAAATACAAAGCACGATACTTATATATACTTAAATAAATGTAATCTCTAGATAGTGGGTGTAGCCAAGTACTTCAAGCATCAAACACCTCTGGTACCTTTCCTGTCAGTCTTATTTGTGTGCCCCAATGCAATTTACTTAATTCTCCCAAACCCAATCTCCCACCAGTACCTGAAATAATAATATCTAGCTCACAGGGTTGTTGTGAGGCTTAAAGATTATGTGGTAACAGTCTTCAGAGCTGTTGTCATGATTATTATTCCTATCTAGAAGAAAGATTCAGCTCAAAGAATTCTCAGCTCAGTAGAATACAGTATTAACTCACTGGTACTTCTGATGTATTTATTAGAATTTTTAGAGTAAATAAAAAACATGCTCAAGAGGGATAGTTACTTAAATATACTTACCAGACACTGGTTAGAATTAAATACACTAATCAGACATTAACCAAACTATACTTAAAAAGCCATTCATCATTACATTATAAACTTTATCCTTTATAAATCTATTTTTAATGTTATTCTATTCACATGGTTAATGGTATCCATTTTCCTACTTTCCCTGCAATATTAAGAATTCCTAACAAGTTGTAAATCTAAAGTGCTTCATAAAGTAAGTGACAGTCTACATAATCCAGGAAGTCTAGAACAAATGAAAGAGTAAATTCATCCCCTCCCAAGAAATTTAAACCATTAAGAAACAGATGTTTTATATTAATTGCTTTTCTAGAGGTAAAATTAAGTCATGCTTAAAGCAGAAAAGATTATTTTATGTTGGCTGACAATGCCTCAAGTCATATGAATTTTGAGAACTTATCATAAGAAAGAGGGGGAATAAACAGCAGTTGATAAAATCACAAAGAGATAGTAACTACAGGATATATACTATTTATTTCCTAGTGGTTTGCAAATCTCAGTAGAACTTTATTCTCATTGATATTTTTGGTAAATCTAAAATATTCTACTGCCAAACTTCTTGGTATTAATTTCTTTTGGTTGGCAAATCATACACTCTTTTAATTGGCAACATCTCGGTTTAGAAGAGACTCCCTACTACCAGAGATTCTAAACTCTATTATAGTTATGAATTTAGGAAAAAAGCTACATTGGCTCTATCAGGAAAGATAATGTGGTGAGACTGGGCGTGTTTAAAGACAGAGTCTTTAAAGAAACAAAGAAGTTGCTTAATACCATTTATTCCTTAAGCATAAATTTATAGAGTATAACATACTTTACTGGTACATACAGATGGTCAGGCATTGGGGTTGGCTCTCACTGCGTCTACAGACAGGCAAAACTTTCTTCATATTGATGCATTTAGTAAATGCAAAAAAAACCCCAAAAAAACCCCAAAACAAAAACCAACCTTGCCAGTTTTCTTGGAATTAATTTGCTTTGGTTTCCAAATCATACTATCTCTGTTAGTAGGGATGTCTCAGTTCAAAAGAGTGCTTTTTCTCTGGTTAAAGTTTACTTTTTACAGCGATTTCTATTCTCATCAAATAACATAAATGTACAAACAAGGGAAAACTCAATTCTAGCTCAGCATGAAATGCTAACACATGGAAAAAGAATGGGCACAGAATACTGTGGACATTGGGGAGGAGTCTTACCATGTATAAGGAGGCATAAAGATCAAGTTTACCTAGGTGCAGGAAAGAGCTGAGTGTTTCCTACTGAGCATCTAGAATCCAGCTGCACTGAGAGCAGGGCTCCCCGCCCCACAGGAGCCTCAACTGCAGGGACTGTAGGGAAGGGGCAGGAGAGGTGGGCCAGAAGCATGCAGAGCTTTGTACTTGGGCTCAAGGAGTTAAGATTTTACCCTGAGGGCACTGGGGAGTCACTGAAGTGTTTACCTAGGGAGTAAACAAGGGTTGCTTGAGCAACTGAACTGAAGTCAAGTGCTCGTCTTGTGGTATTTCTATGTACAATAAATATTAGACAGCACTCACTAACTAATGTAGCAAATTAGACCCTGCTAAATGTCAGAGTGCCAACTCACACTACTTTTTAGCATGTGTAATATTTAACACTTATAAAATGCTTACTGTGTACCAGAACCTTTACAAAACATTTTTCTGATGTGAACCTAATCTTTACACCTCTAAAATGTATTAATATTTCCATTTTACAGGAAAGAATGCATAGACACAGAGAGGTTTTCTAGCTTTTTAGGTTTTCAAGGTCACACAGCTCTAAGTGGTTCAGGCAGACTCCAGAGCCTGGAGTCTTACCACTCTGCCCACTGCTTCCTAAAGTGGCAAGCTGATTCTGCAGTCATGAGACTTTGGCTTTGAAACTTCTTCTGATTTTTCACTAGATCAAATTTTCTTGTTTCAGTTCCTTTGTTCATAGTAATGATTTGTCTAATCTATCCTAGTTTTTTTTTAATGAGATTCTAATGAAATAAGGTAAGTTAGCACATTTCATAAACTATAAAGCATTTTAATAGTATAAACTACATAAAAGTGATTATAAAATATTTAATATAACCATGTATATAAAGGAAAAAAGCACCCAAGAGGTTGCCTTGGATAGGAGACCAAAGGTGAATACATTTTCCACTGAATCCATGGAACATTTCAGTGTCCTCACTTTTTACAATAAAATAGTGTTGCCTAAAAAATATAATGTCATGATTTAAGGCAAAACTTTATTTTCAAAACTGTCCTCTAATCCCAATAGAGCAAGGGGTAGTAATGAGCAATACATAGAACTTTATGGGGGAGAGTTTCTGAATGTGATTTTGGGTGTATACAGCTAGGCCTAGAGTGTAGCCTGGGTTAGGGATTGAGATCTGGGTTGCTTATATACTAGAATAACAGAAAACAATTTACAAACCAAAGAAAATATGGCCTGAAATAGAAGAGAGGTAATGTGTAGAAAGAAATCTTGCCTTGTGCTAGTGGAGTTCTGGGCAATGAAAAGGGGAGATGTCAACATGAGGGGTCCATCAGTGTGTAAGAGCTGGATGACAAGCTGACCATGTATTTAGTGAGAGGGAAAAAAATCAGAGATAAGAGTGAACGTGAACATGAGAATATCCTCAGGACTCACCATGAATTTCTATATGCACTTTGTTCTTCTACTGTCTGTGGAATGAGCCATTATTTGGACGGGGAGGGCAGAGTGCCTGCGGAGATGTGAAGGCCTTTGGTCAACAGTCTTCCCCTGTGGACAGAAGCTGATAAGAGCAGTGCTGGAGTCAGACTGCCTGGGTTTGAGTACAGATTTCTACCACTTTCAGATCTGTAAACTTGGGCGAGTTATTTAATTGTTCCCTGCCTGTCTCCTCATGTGTAAAATAGGAATAATAATAATACTTATCTCCTAGGCTTGTTTTGAGTAAAATAAATCCATGTATATGCAGACCACTTAAAATACTGTATGGCACATAGTGTATCAATACTGAATATTAGCTATGATTATTGCATCCAGGTGGGTGCACACATGTGTGCAAATGCACACATACATTTCACAAGCAGATCTAAACACAGTACATTCTAAATTTCCTCATACCTGTTTATGTTACTTACATAAGAAAAGGTAAGCCTCACAGAATTGTATTAAGACCTTTTCAAAAATGTAAAAGCTCAATTATATTTCCAAGTAATATTTTCAACTCTGAATATAACTGAACAGATCAGAAAATTTTATATTTCAAACTAAAATAGAGGTGTAAAATAAGTGTGAGACATGTTTCAGGAAACTTCTAAGAATTTAATTCTCCCAATTAATCGACTTTCAGTAGCATTGCATAGGTCATTTAAAGAATATATATTATATATTATGTTAAATATATATGTAAAACATACTATGTTAGTACTAAATAGCCAAAACATTTGACAATACCTGTCGTTACGATTTGTGGCTAAGAAACACCTGACCTTTACTTGGGGAACGATGAGGTAAAAGGCAACACTTACAACCCATGATCCTTGCACTGATGATCTCCCCTTTGTTTCCTAATCAAATCCCAGTATTCACTATTAAATAATTAGGAAACCAGCTGAAAATTAGGACAACATTATGTGGTTGATTTTTCTCTTTGATAGCTCTATGGAAAATCTGCATATGCAATTCTTTTTGTTAGACTCTTTTTCTGTCCCAGATTCCCCTTAATCACCATCCAATGCAAAGAAGACAATAACCTGTGATTGTGAAAGCTTATCTCAAATACTCCATACTTAGTAGTGAGGGAATCACAGGGACTAACATTTGTTGTATACTTGTTTGCTCTAGGAATTTTACTAACCAACGTACACACTATACATTATTATTATTTTATCTTCACAATATCCCTCTGAGTGTGTGTTAAACACACTTAAACTATGTTTAAAAACACTTAAACTATGAAGAATCCGAGGTGGATGATTCAAGAACACATCTCTAATACCTGGCAGAGCTCGGTTCATGGCCTTTACAGGTCCCCAATCTGCACTACCCAGTGAGAGGCAGTTATTGTGAAGTTAATTAAAATTAAGCCACAGAGTCCTCAAAGACCTGGGCCACTTCCATGCCACTGTGGCACTGGTAATGTGCTCACTAAGTCTGTATTTCTGCTATACTTGCAAAACTAAAATATTTTTGTATTCTTCTTAAGGATGGTTCTTCACACAACAAACTTAAATGCACAAAATGGCTGCACCTGATGCTTTGTTATAGCCAAGTCCTTACCGGCAAGTGAGGTGTTAACATACGTGGACTCTGCAGAACTTAAACCAGCTAAACTGCCACAACTCACATTATAAGCAGTGCTCACCAATCAGAAAATTATCTCATTTTGTTAATTCTCCACAACAATTATATGAGGTAAGTAGTACCATACTACAGACAAATAAACTGAGGTTAAAAAAAAGTGACTGTCCACAGAATTCAGATGTAGTAAATGATGGAGATTAGCAAAACCCCTCACAAAACATAGAAAACAAAAACTTAAAATGAAACAAGACTAGTTCCTTTTTGAATTTCAAAGCCAGAGGTTTGATTTGGTTTTCTCTTGTTTCTTTTTCTGTAATTCCTTACCATTTAATCCTTTCCCTTCTGGCTTTTGTGGGCTTAAATCAAAAAACAGTAATTCCAAATCTGAAAGATTAAATGGTTCTGTTGTTGTTGCCCCCACACCCACTTCCAGATAAATCAAATATGATGGTTTGAAACTAGACATGGTTAAAATCCTTCAGATCCCAAGTATTTTCTGCTTTCTTCAGAAGGTTGGTTGTGCCCGTTAAACAAGACACCTTGTAACAGCAACACGACACTGCCTAGGGTGTAGGAAGGAGAGAGTCCGTCATCACCTTCCACAAATTGGCAGGTCGGTCTCACCTGCCCGAGGAGCACACCAGGCTGGTCTGGGTGTGGACCACACGCGGCTCATAGAGCGCCTGCTGCTGCCAACCCGGGCTGAACCTCGCCAGCCCGGTCTACCTGCTGAGTTGTCTTTCCGGGGGTGGGGGTGGGGAACCATTACCTAGCATCCTGAAACCGGAAAAGACAGCCAGTGCAAAGTACATAAGACAGCTATCTTTTAAGAAACGCAAAACTGACAGACATACCTTAAAGTTTTGTACTTCTGACTGAAGAATTAAGTAAAAAAAAATCTGACTTTGTTTGATACAAACTACTCTTTAACTTTAGGGACTGGGTCCCATGATTTTATTTAACAGAACACTATATTGTCTGACCATCCAATCTGGAATCATGACTTCCTTGCTGGGTGTTGGAACTAACAGGCCTGGGTGGGCTTTTAACCTCTTATCTTGCTTGGACTTTGCATAAATGGAGTACCTGACCAGGAGGAGGGAGGAAGGAAAGAGAAGGGGAGAGAAAGGAAGGAGAAAAGGAAGGAGGGAGGGAGAAAAGGAGGGGGAGAGGGGAAAGGGAGACGGGACAAACGAAAATAAGAATGTGAAATTATTATAAAAGAAAAAAGACACTACCCATCTCTGAGTAAAAGAACAGGCTGTATTTTCTCTAAATCTTCCAATACTTAGCCGGAAACATGTTTCCAAATAGGAACATTATCTCACAAAGCATATGCAAACTATTTCAACCCTTCAGTTTTGGCTCTTTGATTTTTTTTTTTTAAACCGGATCATTTACTTAACAGAGTTATGGGCCCAGTTTAGTTAGAACCGAAGATGTGTGTGATGGATGGAGACGAGAGCCTGGGCAATAGTCCAGCAACTATAACAGAATTAGAATCATCACAGACACTTAAATCCTAATTATTTAATCTGTGGGGTGTCTAACACCACAAGCATTTGACATGACTCAACGAAACTGCAGAACTTATAGGGAAATAGAAGAAAAGAAGAACTAGATGGATGAAATAAAATGAACTAAAGAGTTATTTTCTTCCATTAGGGATTTATATTTTCAGAGTCAGTAAAACAAACGTAAAATTAGAATGTGCGTGTGTATGTGTGTGCGTGCGCACGCGTGCACAGGTATAGTATTTTTGTTAAATATAAAAAACAAAACCCAAGGACTTTTATTAATATCAAGTTTATAATATCATTTTGACATAACCCCCCCTCCATTCTCTCTTCCAGCTTCACCACAACCTTTCCACACACTTCAAAACGTGTCTACATGCACACACACAGTCCTCAGTCCTGCATTCTGCTTATTAAATGCACAACAATTAAAGCCATGAACACTGAGTCACTGAGAGATACAGATACAGATTTTTGCATGACCTAGGGTTGACTTTTGATCCACAAAGTTTTGTATGTTCTTCAATAGTTTAAGAAATACCTTAAATGATATTAATAAAGTAACACATAGACTGATCAGAGATTGTAGCTGCGAAACCCACAGGAAACTATAGGAAAAAAAAAAAGAACTAGAATAAAGCTTTATGAACAGAGCTTACTAGGTTTTCTTTAACTGAATATACTGTTAATGGGATTCTAAAGACAAAACTCACATTTTTTTAGAGGGTTTTCAAGCATTTTTTAAATGATAGAAATGACTCCTTATGGTTTCTTTAAATTGCTAAAAATAAAAAAAATCATTAAGAGTATACTGACATGAAATGGCAGCTAATAAATGTTATAATGCTAAACCACAGAGTTTTCAGAAACTCCAAGTGGTGTACCTACTAAATTACAGTTTTATTTTACGACTTTGTTAACACCTGAGATTCTCATTAGACTTACTAGATGACAATGTTGAGCTTTTAGAAGACAAAAAAAAGAGCAGGACCATAATTTTCCACACATTTCACCAAACACAATTCAAATTCTCATATACTTTACAGCGTTCTTTCTTTTTATTTATTTATTTTTAGCTTTACACTAACATATTATATTGGCTAAGAATTGTTTAAGATGGTAATGAAAGAAGTTAAATGGGAATTTAAAAATCTCTACCTCTCATGAAGTTCATTGATTAGAATTACATTTTAAATCATTCAATTAAGTGTTTTCTTCTGTCATTTTCATATAAAATTTTTAAATTGCAGCCACCTCTTATTTTATGTGATCAGAATAAATGAAATGAATAAATCCTACACATGTGAAATCTATAGTGTCAGAAGATGCAAATTTCAATTGTTTTAATTCTCAAGAATACTTGTACCACTATCTATTTGTAATCTGATTTATAAATAGCTATTTCATAGTACAATTTATGGCATCAGTAATCCTTATTTTTATGGAAAGTTCTTTAACACAATACCTTGCATATGTTACCAAATGTATTATAAAAAGTGAGCTGTTGTCCAAAATTTGGATTTAACATTCTTAAACATTTTTTTCTTGTTCAAAAGTAAATTTTTGTCTTGTTCAAACACTTTAAAATCTATTTTATTAACTCTGAATAAACAAATGTCTAGAAAGCCAGAAACTAAAAAGGGAAAAGTAAATATATGATAAAGGGAGACTTCCTAAGTACTGATGTTCATTGTTTTGAAAGTTAAAAACCAAATACTTAAGAATGGGTCATTTACATTTTCAATGAAACTGATAATTCAGATAAAATCTTCATAGTAAACAACGGTCAAATCTTCCAGTTTTCTAATTGTTATATAGTGCTTTGAAAAATGTTATGAATAGATCACGTTACTCATTTCCTAAATCAAATACACCTTACTGAATATACCTATTTTGTTTGCTATTTTAAAGTTATGTATTATTAAACTTTTTGTTTAAAATATGACTATTTTAATCTGTGTTTACAAAGCCTTTAGAATTCATTTTATATTTTAACTTCCTTTGTATACATTCATAGAAACAAGTATACCATTTACTCTGCAATAGAATATATGATACATTTTAAAATGTCATTTAAAAATACCACTAGGTGTGTTTATGTATACAACAGGCTAGGATAACTCCTTTGAGGAAATCACTACCTAACCAACTGATTATATAAATTTTGATAAAATAACTAAACATGTATTTACCCAGCAGAGCACATCAGTAGGAACTATTCTGTTTTATAGATAAATATATACTCATCAGAGATACGAGAACAGCAAGAATCATTCAGTCTCTAAGGTTTTAAGAACTATATTTTCAGCTCTCCTATTGTTTTTATAGTTAAAAGTCACCCCTACTGAAAAGAAAACAAAAGGATGAATACTGCAATCAATTTTTAATGATTTATAAGCAAGGCTGAATGTTCAAACTTCAGTTAATTTTGATGCTTTATGAAAACTAATATGCCATAATCATCTTTGAACTATTAGATACCTCTGCTAACTGAAGTTCAAGCTACTCATTAGTAAAATGAAAAGTATTTGCTAATTTAAATTGAAAAAATTAAGTATAAAGTGTTATCAATACTTTTTACAGTAGTTTTTCTTCAGGATATTAACAGCACATTTCTCTTTTTAAAAAAGAACATTAAGCTTGACTCAAAAGGAAAAAATGAATATAGTTAGTTAATATAATCATGCATATTATACTCTATTTTTACAGTCAAAGGTAGAAAGGTTTCTTCCAAATGAAAGAGAAGTTAATTGGCCACTGAAGCAAATAACAAAGGAGATTTAAGTGGTCAAGTCAAAAACAAAAATGCAGTGAAAATAACTAAAGCATAGTCATTTTCTCAACAGTAGCAATACTGAATAATGTTTAATATTTAGTTAAATAGTTTGGGGATGTTTGTCTATAAATAGCATGTCGTCTCATTCTGATATTTCTTGTATAAATACTCTAAATGGTCACATTTTGTAGAGCAGAGTATTAGTAATATAAATAGTGGCAAATAATACATTTCTTAAGCATAAAAACATGAATCCATTTCCCATACCGGTTATACCCTTTGTAGGCTTAAATAAAGAATTAATAATACTTAAAGTGACAATATTACAATAATGTTTTCAACTGATGGAGAAATACCCATTAGAAATGCAGGAATTGTCCAACCTCTTCTCTGCCTAATATGAGGAAATGAAATCCTCTTACAAGTTGCCCTGACACCCAAGAAGATCTTTGTCTACCTCAAAAAAGGCTTAAAATTTCAAGACCCAAGCCTCTGCTCTCCACTCATGGTTTATAAAGTAAAAAGCCAAAACTCTTCATGGTGCCTTCCTAGTTCCAACAATCTATGATTCAAATAGGGGTAATGGCTCTCTTTTTTTGCTCAGTAGCATCCTGGTGAGGGAATAATTTTACTGTCCTTTTTCTATGGGGTCCTGCTTCTTTATTTAAAAGGAAATGAATTACAACCGGATGACAAGACCACAAAACAAAGCCATTTAGTTTTACAAATCTATTATGTTGTCCAATCGTTTTATGGGCCTGGTCCTATTATAAACCATGAAAAACCCTAAAACAAACTTTCTTCCTTTTCTTTCTTCCCACTGAAAACAGTTACATTTTATGAATGTTTTTCAAACAGTTAAGCCCCTCAAATTTTCCCCTTACGTGTGTGCTTCTTTTCCCCCAGAGTCCCATCCATCCCACTTTCTCAAACATACAAAACATTCAGAGACAAGAAACTGGACTTTTCAAATATAAACTGCTGACAACTGTCAGAAGCACTTTACTGGGACATTACTGACTGTAGCTTCAATGAATTAAGCTTGATTCACTGCGGGTGAATCATTTTCAATGCAGAGCTGTTCAGCAGTAATTGGCCAAGAATCCCTGCTGCGAAAAGCACTTGTCAAATAATGCTTGTTTACAAATATATCTCCAGACAGAAAAAGTGGCAGTTACTGAATAAGTCCAGGGCCACCTCTAATATTCATAACAGTGGACATGCTCCTCTTATTAAATCTATTAAAATTTTCACTTGTTGATACACTTGCTAATATTTGTCCTGCTTGATCATACATAAGTTTTTTGTCTTATATATGCCTTGGATTATTTTACAGCGAAAGTCTTGTGTATCACATTGTAGTTCAAAGGTTTCTTCCACAAGTTATTTTATGCCTAATGTGTGTAATAAGACAATTAAAGATATATTTACCTTATCTTAGAATTCAGTCTAAAGAGTAAATTTTCCTCTTGTTGTTTATTATCCAGTGTATTCCAACATTCATTTCATATCAGTCCAATATTCTAGATACATATTTTATTTCTTCTGTTCAATTCTGCTTATTTATGTCTACCAAACTTAAATTTTTAAAATGACTGGAATACCAATTATATATGTAAACTGACATTTATTTCTATCTGCCTCAAATTTTTTTCTCACATAATGGAAACATTCATATCATACACATATATGATGTGTATATACACTACAGTATGAGAAATATCTATAGGTATCAATAGGTTGCAGAAAGCAAAGTGTATGAGAGCAAGTTATTAATGGAGTCAGTGCACACATCAAATCTTTCTGCCCCTGATCTTTCAAAGTCCCTCCAGAAACAGTCAAAAACAAACTTAAAAACTCGAGGCTGAACCTTTAAATAAACAAACCGATTACTGTTATAAATATCTTATATTTTTGTTCTTTGATTCAGAATAGCAGTATCATGGGGAAAAACAAAAAGGAGAAGAACATAAATATTGAAGGTCTGGGATGATACTAATGGAAAGATGGGAAACTGCATTGGGCAGTGGGGATGCATGAGATGAAATATGTACACAGTAAAATTTTATTTCTAATTAGGTAAAATAAAGACTTACAAAATGTGCCTCAGACAGACACGCTTTTATTTTTAGTGTCTTCAGAACACTGGGTGGTAAAGTACTGCTCAGCTCATTGTTGGTTAGAGCCCATCTCACTAAAGCCCAAGTTTTGCTGCGTGTTCGACTCACTGGGGAAGGAAAACACAAGTTGTGGTTGTTAAGTCTGTAATATCATCCAGTCTACCTTCCACAAGACTCCAGCTTCGCTTACAACACCTTAGGAGACCAGTGCTATTTCCTTGCTTCCATTTCCTTTTGCCTCTTCCTCCCGGAATAGCCTCTACTTCTGCTCCCATTTAGCGCCACCCTCCCAAAGACTTCATTTCTTCCCATTCTCTAACCAAGAGCTACTTACTCCCTTATACCTCTAGATAAGCCCCTTCCCCATCACACCTGGGGGCGAGGGGAAGGTGGGGAAACTGAAACCTAATGGGAACACGAAAGGATAGATTATATTACTATTACAATTACTCTTTAAATCCAAACCAGTATGCCCCTTTCAGTGGAGTAAATTGATAAAAGGACTCCTAACCGTCATAATCCTTCGGACTTCTAGCATAATGAATCTAACACGAGATGCTAATAAAAGGACTACGACTTCAGAAAATACTTTTTTAACTTTATCGGGAAGGTAAAAAACGCAGATTGCTTGGGTTAAGCATGGGAGATGGTA
This sequence comes from Camelus bactrianus, assembly GCF_048773025.1. Taxonomy (NCBI): domain Eukaryota; kingdom Metazoa; phylum Chordata; class Mammalia; order Artiodactyla; family Camelidae; genus Camelus; species Camelus bactrianus. The sequence goes on from NC_133540.1 coordinate 80,215,716, forward strand.
GGTAGGTAGTAGGTAGATAGATGGATCTACGTATAATTCTTAAATCAGATTTTTAAAAATAAATTTAAAGGTTAAACAGAGAAGTTCATGGAGTGGGGTGAGGAGTCTCGATCTGCCCTGCTTTTCACACGGTTGCTGGGGAGCTGGCAGCGTTCCGAAACCAGCTCAGCGCCTTCTCCTACAGCCAAGACACAACCCGTGCAAGTCACGAGGACACACAGGACTCCGCCGCGGCTGCTTCATCTTTCCCGTCCAGTGTTCCCTGCCCCACGAGTGGAAGGAATTTCCGAAGTTTCTGTGCCTCACGCGGGGGATGTGGAGCCCCAAATCGAAACCCCAGTCTTCCAGCCGAGGGGGTAGGGTTTCCGATGTTTTCGTGGTGGAGCTGAGGGCTTCTCGCAGCCCTGACCCGGATCTGAGGTGCTGCCCCCGACCCTAGAGAGATGCGCCTTTGAGCGCTGTCCGGCCGTGTGAGAGGAGGGAGAGAGAGCCCGCAGGCCGAGGGGCTCAGAGCAGCTCCGAGAGTCGCGAGCGCCGCACAGGTGCTGCTCCCGCGCCAGCCCTACTCTCCCGGTGCAAGGCGGGGACAGTCTTCTGGGTCCAGAGCGCAGGATTGGGGGTGGGGAGGAGAGCTGGGGACTCCAGGATCCGTAGCGGGGCTTTTCCCTCACGGAAACATGGGGAGACGTGACCAGAGGGTTTCCGCAGCACCTTCCTGGCGGCGACACACCCCCACCCTCCTCCCCCTCCCGCGGCATCCCACCTTCTGCTTTCTTCCACTTTTGCCTCAGTGTGATTATGAACCCCCAAAGTGAAGGGCATCCCACAGTGTGGGGCGCCTTTCGTCCTACGCCATTCCCCTCCCTCTAGAAATAACGGCTCTCACCACCCACCCCGGAATAGCAGCTGGTGATGCCCTAAATAACAGCTCCCAGAAGGCACTTTCTCTCAAAATAAAAGCATTCAGCCACCTCCACAACGTTTCCCATCCCTGGCCTCAAATAACGGTTTCTAAAAGCCCCACCGCTCCCGAGATCCTTGTCACTGCGCTCCCAACAGTTCCCAATCCTTCAAGCCCGGAATATCACTTCCACACGCACTTCAAGTGAGACACAGCCGCACCCAACCACCCAGCGAGGGTCTCGGCGCCCTTTCACCCCCCGGCTTCCAACTTCCCAGCCCCCCAGCCAGCTTCGGTCCACTGGCAGGTTCGTAGCCGAGCACTCCGCAGCTAATGTCAAACAATGCAACCAGAGAAGGCGGAGAGCGAGGGAAAAAGCTAGCGAAAGCGGAAAACAAATGTTAGTTCGAGACGAAGGGTGCGATTTCATCCGCGGCAGCCGCGTCCAGAGCGCTCAGACCCGCGCTTCCAGGCCCCGCCTCGCCCCTTCGCCCGGGGCCACGGCGCTCCCCACCCCCACCGCTCTACCTTCGTTGCTGGGGCTGGCCAGGAGGGTCCGGAGTGCAGCGCACAGGAGAAGGCACGTCCAGAGGGGGGCCCTGCGAGGTGCGGAGTAGCAGCCGGCCAGAGACGCAGGGGTGCTGGAGGGGTCGCCGCCACCGCCTGGGGGCCGCCGGCGTCCCGCACCCCGGGGCCCCGAACCCCGCATCTTCTCCTCGCCGCCTCCGCCGCCGCTGTCCCGTGCCGCTCAGTCCACGGCTCACGGCTCTCGCCTCGCAGAGGGGGCGACAGAGGCTCGCGGCTCCTCCTCGTTCCCCGTGGGCTCCTTCGCCTTCTGGCACGCGGCTCGTACAAATGTGGGAACCACGGATCCTCCGAGAGGGCTGAAGTTTGCTCCCTGCTCCTCTCCCGTGGGGTTCAATGAAATACTAGTTACGGCTGATAGTGCAATTCAGGACTGGACTCAAGGGTGCCGAGAAGGTCCCGCGTCCTGTTCCTTGCCTCTTTAGACTTTAAAGGATTGGGGGCTTTGAAATGCCACTGGGAGGAAGATAAAGGCGCCTTTTCAGTCTTCAGGGCTTAAGTGGACGAAGGTAAGGAAGACAGGTCATCTGAAGTCAAGCAGAATTCCTCAATAAAAAAGAGGAGAAAAAAGCAGGGCCGCTAAGGAGAAAAGGAGAGGAGTTGGGAAAATACAGGGTGGGGAAAATACGGGAGAGGCGAGCAAAGGAAAAGATCCAGAGAGTTCAAAGAGGCAGGAGGAAACAGCTGCGGGCTGAGCGACGACGAGGGGAGGGACTGACGGCGGCGAGCGGACAGGAGCGCGGAGCCCGGCGGCGGCGGCCCGGAGCTGCTGCGGTTCCCGCTGCTCGGGGAGGAGGCGATGTGTGAGCGGCTGGGCAGGCGAGCTTGAAACTGCACCGCCACGACGCGCTCCTGCTGAGTCTGGAGCTCCGTCGTCTCCTCGGCCTCCCGGCTCTGCGCCTCCCACCCTCCTCCCTCCTCCTCTTCCCAGCTCCCCCGCCCTCTGCTGCTCGCAGCCTTGCCAGTGAGAATCTACTGTAAGTGTGAGTTGCTTAGACGAAGTCACACACCCACGGGGGGAAGTAATCTGGAAGCTGCCGTGGTGAGTGTTGCCTAGCGGTCTCCGGGAAAGGCGCGTCTTCCTCCGCGGATAATTAGGGCGAAGAATTCTACTGACAACGCCTGCGAAGACCGGGGCTCCTGGGAGGCTGAAGGGAAATCAGCCCGAGTTAAGCAGCCAGCCCTCAGAGAAGCGGGTCCCTTGGTTTGGCATACTGCCTGCTGCCCATCATAGGCTTGTGGCATCAACAACCTTGTCGTCACACACAGCCAAGCATTCGCAGGCTGTTTTGGTCCGTGGCTAGTTTCTTAAACTATCGCTCACTGCTACTGACCCTTTCTATTCTTGCAATACTTTGGTAGCTGGAATGGGATAATTAGTCAATATTTTCTTCAAAGTAAATGGTAGAATTTCTAAATATAGAGCTATGATTGAGATTGTAGGAATCAATGAATTTGACTATTGAGTGTTGTGCTGTCCCAGATACTTTAGGATGTGATGATATAATTCATTAATTTCATTGATAGAATGTTTAATGTTTTAGAAATAATATGATATGCAGATATATGAAATTAATTCTGGTGAAATTAGCACGGGTCAATTAATTTCAAGATTTTTTAAATTAATTTCTTGTCTTCTGCATTGAGAGACTTATAAACAATTAAGAAAAAACAGTTTAAAACAATTAACTTTCCATGTTTCACCTCTATTATGTCTTCTCTTGCTTTATTATTTTTTCTTCAATTTTCTCATTCTTTTTTTTTTTTTCAAAGAGATACTGCCAAAGGGCAGTTTTAGTATACTGGCATTAAAAAACAGACTGCAAGCATCTACAAAAAAAGTGTGATTTCAGAAGAAAGGTATCTCGTTTAATTTGGTGTATAGTAATTACAGTGAAGATTAGGTTTGCACTCACATCTAATAAAGGCGAGTCTGCTCACCAACTCTGATATCTAGAGCCCTGTTTATCTTCACAATAAATTTCTCATACTCTTTAGCTGATGACATTTGTTTTTTGTTTAAATATTTGCAATAAAGATGAAAGAATAAAACAGCAGTGATGCAATTTTGTAAAGAGGTGGAAGCTCATCTTTGATTTTATTTTCCCTGAAATGTTTTGGCACCAGAAATCTAAAAGCAGCTTCTTTCTATTATAATGTGCTCCAAATGCATGAAGCAAATTTAGAGGAATGGCAGTGAATCAGTCTTGCAGTTTGGCAAAAAGCCTCACAGTGAGAAGCAAAGCTAAAATTTACGTTTCTATTTGAAGACCATTCAGAACGTAAGCCCCTCCTCCCAAATTTACAGTTGAGTTACTTAAAAATATCTAAACAGAATTATCTAGGAAGTTATCTAAAGCCGATGAATACATAATAATGCTGTGTATGAAACAGGTCATTAAATGGGGCTTTGAGCTTGTTTTACTTCTATCAGCCTCAGTATCCTCGTCAGTAAAATGAGGGATGTGGAGAAGAAGATGATCTTCAAGTTCCCTTTTCTTCCATATCCTTTGCATTTCTGTTACTACTCTGTTCATCTAACTCCAGTTATTTACTATTGACTGCAAAATTACCAAATTTCTTCAGCCTATCATTGAAAGCCTTCTACTATAAAGGACTCAAATTTTCAACTTTATTTTACACTAAAATTTTGAATTCCCTGTTTCCTAAATCATTTCATACCTCTCTGCTTTTACATCTGGCACTCCACTCTACAGAAGCTCCTACCCTCTAAAAATGTTTAACATTCCCCTCATCCCATCCTGTTACACACATCTCTCATCTAAAACCCTACTCAGTGTCCAAGGAGAGTCAAGCATTCAAGACTGATGTTGTCTCTTCTGAGAAAGAAGTGATTTGTTGGTTCTCCTTCTCCAGGTACCCAAAGCTTATGCTTTATGTCAATCAACACACTGACACTATCTCCTGAATTAAAATCTGGAACAAATTATCTAACTGTATCTATTGAGATAAAGAGCCAAAATTTAAACTAGGTATGTCTAAGAAAACCTGGGACACTGTTCCCTATAGTGGGGAATTACACTATCTCTCCTTGTTATGGAACTGAGAATACAGAATGCAAAGTACTTCGTATTCTCCACGTTGAATAGCAGCCATCTTTCTCATGGTTGTTTAATAATATTTATTACATACCTTTGGAAGAATGAACAGCTGTCAAATGAAGCCCCAGGGACGTCAATGAAAGTCATATTTTGGTCTAATGAAGGTTAATCAGGAAGAAAGTGAGGGTGGTTTGGCTTGGGCCTCAATCTCAAAGGAAATCTTATATTTGGCCATGTGTTGATTTCTTGGCATAGAAGTATCCTTAGCATACTTACATTAGATGATGGCCTTGCATGAAAACTAGGTTTGTCTTTTTACTTCATACTACTGGTTTGCACAAAGGCTACAAAGTTTGCATTTCTCATTGTTTGGGATAACTACTATAGCTTCAGAGTGGAGAAAGTGGCTGGTATCTCTCTAAATCTCTGCTTGGATCTGCCTTTTGTACTAAGCTTTCATGAAGAAAAGATATTCAGAATACCTTGATAAGACACCTTGAATGGTTACTATACTATAAAAGGTATTATACTTAAATTCTATATATTAATAGATCTAAATATATCTTCATGGCATTCAAGTAGAACAAAAGCAATTTTATAAACAGACTTGCTAGTATTTACTGAAGATTTACCGTGTGTGAAGCATTATGTGATGTTTGACATTAATTATTTTGCTTAACACTGACGTTTCAGCCATCATGTCTGTGTAATTATTAGCCCCGTGTTAATGATGAGAAGACTGAGGAAATGAGATTAGGCAACCTGAGTAGTCCAACAGCTGGTAAGATGTGGAAATCTTAACCTATGGCACTAACTCTATGTGGGAAAATTCTAATATAACAAAAGTAAAGAATAAATTTGATAACCAGTTGTTCAAGAAAAAAGAGGACTACCCAGAAATTCTGCATAAATGGGAACAGTTAGTAGATAAAAATATTACAATTTTCAGGTTTATTTAAATCTAAAAGGAATTAGCCAAATAACATAGTATGGCTCAGATAAATGATTAGAAGAAAACAAGAAAAGAAGGCTCCTAAATGAGCATTACATAGAGAAAAAGACTGTCTCATGTACACAAAACCATATACACAATATGTTTGTATACAAAGGAGACAATGGACCAAATCAAGAAAATAACAAGACTGAGGTATGTGGACAGGTAGTATTAGCACAAGCAGACGGCAGGAAGCTCATGTAAACCATGGTAGAAAACACAAGCAACAATCTTTATAAAAATAATCTAAGTAAAACTCCATAAACCAAAGAACATGTTTCCTAAAATATTTAATCTTAGCAGTTTTTTACATAATTGTTTTAAATGTTTTCATCACTTTGCTACCTTCTTTCCTTGGGAGAATTTGGGAAAAAAAAACAAAAGCCAAGCAAAATTTAACCCAGGGTAGGTTTTAGATATGAAATGATAGGATCCCCTAATGAAACTATAAGATACTCTAATGAAGTTACTTCTTCAGATCCATGATTTCCTGAAATGGATACATATATGATGATGTTAATTATTTTGATCCCAAAGGTAAAGATTGATTAAAATATATTTAAGTAATCAACAGTAGCTCTTGAAGTTCACAACCAGGTTAATGCTGACATATTGATTATTTTATATGCTGCATTTTAATTTAATTAAGATTAAAAAAAGTTTCATTATTACTTTGTTTTTTAAGAAAATTTTTTAAAGTTCTAGAATCCCTTCTCTCTATTAATGGCCCACATTTTTTACCTAACAAAGTTAGATTTAATATTATTTAAATTTAATTATCAGTTGGGTATTTAATTTTTAAAATAATGAATTAATAGCATTTTAATAAATTAATGAGGGTTTAAATATATAAATTCTTTCATTACTTAACAATACATGAAAGCATTACTCATCAGAAACTTCACTTATTAAACAGGTTCATCATCATATTCTGGCACTCATTTTTTTCTCTTTTCTATGAATATTGAGAATAAAATAAAATCCTCCACTGTCTCTGAGTATTAGTAGAGAGTTCTGTAGTGAAGAATAAGGAACAAGATATTCAAACAAATTACAGTGATCTGAGAGCTACTGATTCTTATCATTGGTGGCGGTGGTTGGTTTATTCTCTACTCACCCCTACAGCACAGTGCTATGATCACCCACGTCGTGCGGGACTAGGAGGCCAAGGCTGCTGACGTCGATGAGGAGCCACACTGACTTGCCAGGTAGTTCGATGGTTACTCTTTGCCTCCAGCGTCTTGGACAACTGGCATCATATGAAGATGCAGATGCGGAAATAATAAGGACTCTCAGGGCTGAAGAAGGAGGAAAAGTATGCTCAGAAAAGTCACAAGACTGAAGTGATACATTGTGAGAGTGACTCACTTCACTTAAATCTCCACTTTTCTAACCATCTTCTGAACTCCAGAAGTCTTTGCTGATATGTGAAAAACTAGCTGTATGATTTTTCATATTCAGAGAAAGGTTTTTTATTAAATTCAGCTCAAATACTGACTTGAAATTCATAAACAAGCCACTCATATGAGAACATATTTTATAATGTAACTAGCTATTGTTTGCTAGAGGGGAAACTAATATATTTGCCCAATAACATAAAAAAATAAGGGTTACATTTGCAACCCGGCTTCTGATAACACTGTTGATTGTCCATGGAACAGGCTTCTAGGCAAAAATTGGCAGTGACAATCTCAGGTACTCTCATACTTGGTGTGTGAGAAGTAAATCCAGAACATTTTTTGTAGGGTGGTTTTACAGTATCATTGTGCCTTTAATATGTGGGTAGCTTTACATCCAATAATTACAATTATTAAATTTAAGCAAATTAATTAAAATGGATTAAAAGATTAAACATAATATATTTTTAATGGCTAAAAATCACCAATACTCTAATGTTCAAAAGAAGTGATAAATACATCTGTATAATAAAACATCACGGAGCCATTTAAATGCTTGGAAGAATGTGTACATAAAAAGGTAATTCTAAAATATCAAATTATAAAGGCATATACAAAGTGGTTTTTTTAATGTGTAAAGTTATGTGCCATTAATGGCATTTGTATATGGTGAGATAATTTCTACTTTTTATTTTTGTGTTTTCTACTATTAACATTTATTATTTATATAACAGTAGAAAATTAGAAGTAAACAAATTTCAGAAGAAAATGTGCATGCACTTATGCACACACACAGAGAAAATAAAAGAAAGAAGGAGAAACAGAGGAATAGAAGAGAGTTGAGATGGTGATAATGAGTAACCTTATACTACCCTAAATTTCTAAAATAAAAAATTTTAAGTTAGCCCCTATTCTAAAAAGATCATTTGTTTGACTTAATCACTTTTGTGGCATGTCAACAATATTTCCAAGTATTCTGACAATTCTGGGAGGCATACTTTCTGTTATATACATCATGTTTTGATGCATTTCCTCCTGGAATCTCCATTGCCCCCAATTGGTTGATGGCCGTTCTGCTCCTGTCTTTTTTCCACACTGGCTTCATAACTGGCAACATCCCCCTTCCTTTGCTACAAAATGTGTAGGCTTTGAACAGCAGTTTTCTTAAAATACATGAAAAGAGAGGAGGATTTTATCACAGAATCAGTAAAAATTATTATTTGACTTGTGAAAATGTGAAAATGTTAGCAATGGTTTGTAGTAAAAGTAGTAGATTCCATTAAAGATACTATCAGGTCTTTCGGGCTGTAATTGAAAATAAATTTAACTGTCAGTGCTGATTGCCTCTGAGGAAGAACATGACCCACTAAAAGGGCTAAGCATGAACATACATTACAAATCAAAACCTTGGTTTAGGTCCACCAATAATTGTTATTGTTAAGACTAAATTTGTTTATCAAGTAGAAATTAATAAAAATATGAAAATGGGTGTGTATTTCATAAATATATATTTTAAATATTAAACACATAATTTTTCTAGAGAGCACAATATCTAGGTTGAAATAAAAACTTCCTTTTCTTTACCTTTACAAAATATCTTCCCAGTATTACTGTGTCTTAGAATCAAATTCCATTCCATGTTTAGAAAAATTTTAAAAAAGAATGATAAAAAATGCCCTCAAAGACAGAATAGTAATTTCCCCTTTGGTACTTTAAAAAATCACTTCCAAGCTCTGACTCATGTCTTGTGTGTGACGCCTTCCTGCAGACTGACACAGTGGACGAGTCTAAGGACAGAGGTTTTTGTAAGCCCCCAATGGGAGGTGAATAGTAGTGAACACTAGTACCTTCAAAATGTGACAGGGTCCTAGAATGCAAATTTCTAAAACATTGCATTTTCTCTTAAGGTTTTGCCTGTCAAAACTATTTTACTAAGAGTGAGTTTTTGTAGAAATTTCATTTTGAAATAATTATAGATTCACAAGATATTGCAAAGGAAGGTATAAAAAAGTCATGTGGACCCTTTCCTGTATCCCTAAATCTCCCCCAATGCTAACATGATAAACCTATAATACAAAATTAAAACCAAGAAATTGACATTGGTACAATTTATAGAGCTTATTCATGTTTCAACAGTTATACGTGCACTTTTGCGTGTGTGTGTGTATGAGTGTATATGTCTATGAAACTTTATTACATGTGAATGTAGCCTTGTATGACCTCCAGGAAAATTAGGATACTTGTACCATCACTGAACTATTCCCTCATGTTATCTCTTTCTATCCACACATATCCTCTACCCTATCCCATGGAAACCACTAATAAATTCTCCATTTATGTTATGCTATTTCACAATGTTACATAAGTGGAATTGTGTCATATGTACTCTTTTGAGACTGGCTTTATTCATTCAGCATAATTTCCTTGGATTCAGCCAATTTGTTGGTATATCAATAGCTCATTCCCTTTGACTGCTGAGTACTATCCCATGGTATGGAGGTACCAGTTTGTTTAATCATTCACTCATCAAAGGACAGTTGAGTGGTTTCCAGCTTTGGGCTACTACAAATAAAGCTGCTATTTGTGTACAAATTCCTGTGTGAAAATAAGTTTCACATCTTTGGAGTAAATACCCAAGAGTACAATCGTTGAGCCCTGTGTTATGCCAATTTTCACTGCTAATTTTTTAATGATATGTCATTTATAGCCACTCTCATTGTACCTTGAACTTATTTGACAAAAACAGGATGAATCAGATCCAATTATATAGTAAAGCTCTGTAAAAAGAAAATACTAGGACACACAAAAATGTTCAACATGTACACAAAACAGCAAATGAAATAGCCGACAGAACATTAAATTAATAGAAAAGAATTTTTGAAGGAAAAATTTCAGAAAATTAAGTACATATCTTGATATACAAATTTCATAACATTTCTATATTTAAACTTTAAGTATCATAATAATAGATAATTATCCTAATGAAATAATAGTCATACACATTTTACTTCCTTGATTTATTCAAAATATATTCTTCAACATCATTCTTTCTCCCTAAAAGACTTGTTTTAGACTCTCAGCACATATTTCAGTACTGAATGAGTAACTCCTATCACTTTGTCCCAAACTGACATTTCAAAGAATGAGTCCAAATACACTTGCAGAGATATTTTTGAGTTCATTCAAGCTGAGCAGTACTTCTTATCTTTGAAATGTCAGGTGGCTGGTTTCAGGAAAATAGAAATACATCTCTTTTTAAATATCATCATACATGTGCACATAGGATTATGACTTGATTTCTCCAAGCACACTGTGGGAAAATTTTTTTATTTGTGTGTAAAGGTTTTCTTTTCCAGAAAAAAAAATAAAAGCACTAGATAAATAAACATCAACTATCTTAATTATGTTCCATTAGCAGTTTTACTTGAAGTCAATTTTTATATCTTCCCATTTTGGATTTTCTAGTCACTTTTAGTGGATTAAAATTTTTATTATCATGTAGTGCAGTAATACGAAAATTCAAGAACTCAATCACGTAGACCAAATATTTTTAATAGGATATTTGAAACCTAAATTTGACATTAAAATATTTTATAAAATTGCAAACAACTACATAAAATATTTTTGTACCTTTAACCACACATGAATACATTTTTATGGCTCCCATATTTGCTAAAAGGCATTAAAAAATACTGATGAATTTGTGCATTGTATAAAGATAGCAGACAGAACTCATGCATCTGCTTTAGATTACCTCTAAAACTCTACTAAAATTATTGACAAAGGGATTTAAAAAACAAACACTAATTTATAATGAGCAAGAAGACAGAATACAATACAAAAATATGTTGGGAGATAGACTGCAAATGGCTGAGTGATAATCAACGAGGCCCAAGAATGTTGAATCCTAAATTACCAGGTGGAAAAACTAACTTGTTACCTGATTTTTACCACAAGTTCCAAAAAGGGTCTTCAATTCACAGCATTAGATAATTCTGATAGTGGAATAATGGGATAAAAATATGAGTTTTGGTTGAAGGATATTTCAAAAAGAATATGGATTCCATGTCTGTGAGTCTGTTTCTGTTTTGAAAATAAGTTCTTTTGTCTTATTTTTAGATTCCACATTTAAGTGATATCATATGGTATTTTTCTTTCTCTTCCTGGCTTACTTCACTTAGAATGACAATCTTCAGGTCCATCCATATTGCTGCAAATGGCATTATTTTATTCTTTTTTATGGCTAAGTAGTATTCTATTGCATAAATATACCACAACTTCTTTATCCAGTCATCTGTCGATGGACATTTAGATTGTTTCCATGTCTTGGGTACTGTAAATAGTGCTGCTATGAACACTGGGGTGCATGTGTCTTTTTGAATTAAGATTCCCTCTGGATATATGCCCAGAAGTGGGATTGCTGGATCATATAGTAAGTCTATTTTTAGTCTTTTAAACAATCTCCATATTGTTTTCCATAATGACTGGACCAAACTACATTCCCACCAAGAGTGTAGGAAGGTGCCCTTTTTCCTACACCCTCTCCAACATTTATCATTTGTGGACTTTTTAATGATGGCCATTCTGACTGGTGTGAGGTGATACCTCATTGTAGTTTTGATTTGTATGTCTCTGATAATTAACAATATTGAACATTTTTTCATGTGCCTTTTGGCCATCTGTATGTCTTCATTGGAGAATTGCTTGTTTAGGTCAAACTTATGGTTACCAGGGTGGGGGAATGGGTGGAAAGGGATAAATTGGGAATTTGAGATTTGCAGATACTAATATACATATAATCGATAAACAATGGGGACATACTGTATAGCACATGGAGCTATATTCAATATTTTGTGGTAACTTATGGTGGGGGGAATAAAAAATGAATATATGTATGATCATGTATGACTGAAGCATTATGCTGTACACCAGAAATTGACACAACATTGTAAACTGACTATACTTCAATAAAAATATATACACACACACATACAAAAAAAAAAAAAACTCAAAAAAAAAAAAAAAGAATTGGATTCCAAGATGCTCTTCCCTAAACTATGCAGTTAGGTACATTGCCCTCTTCCTTACACCACTCATACCAGGCATCTTATTCTCTGATTAAAAAGGTAAACAGTAGGCCTCTGATCTAGTTTATATCAGGTAGAATGAGATAAGAATAGTGTCCTGCACATTATTTTATATTAGTTGCCTATTGCTCTGAAATAAACTACACCAACATTCAGTTGTCTCAAACAACATCGATTACCTCACAGTTTCTATAGATCTGGGAACTGGGTAGCTGGATTTGGTGCTTCATGGTTCCTCAGAGGCTGAAATCAAACAGTTGGATGGAACTGTAGTCATTTCACTGCTTAACTGGCAAAAGATTTACTTCCGAGCTCACTCACTTTGTTGTTGGCAGGATTCGGTTATGTGCAGCCTCTTAGTCAGAGGCTATCCTCAGTTTCCCTCCATATGAGTCATTTCAACATTACATCTTGCTTCATAAAAGGAAGCAAGTCCAGAAGGTGAAAGTGCAAGCAACGCAAGAGTTATCATCTTTTACAACCTAATTTCCAAAATTATATTCTATAGCTTCTGCCTATGCAATTCATTAGAAACAAGTCACTAGGTCAGCTCACACTTGAAGAGGAGAGGATTACACAAGGATGTGAATATCAGGAGGTGAGGTCATGGGAACATCTTGGGAATTGTGATCACCACACATGACTTGTGTTTATGGAACTCCAGGACTGCCAACCTTCCTTGCTCACTCAGCTACGAATCCACGAAACAGGAACAAGACATAAAAATGAAACAGTATAATAAAAGAGCTTTTGAAAATTAAATATGTATTATTGAAATTAAAAACTCAATAAAAGGGATGATTATACAGTGAAGAAAATGAAGCAACAAGACAAAAACCTGGGATACAGAGGAGTGAATATAAGAACTTTCAGAGGACTTGTCAGAAGGTCAAACATTCTAAAAGAATAATTCCAGAAGAATAGAAAAGAGAATGAAAGAAAGAAAACTATCAAAGAAATATTTAAAGTAAAAACACCTGAAAATGAGGGATTCAAGTTCACATATTGAAAACCTATACCCCATACCAAGTGATCAGTAAAATGGATAAAAATAGAGTCATGCAAAGGTGCTTTGACATGACACTTCAGAACAACAATGAAAACGAAGAGTCTGTTAGCTCCTAGAGAGAGAGAAAAATGTTACCAAAAATACACGTAGAAAGAATCAGAAATCAATCATTTAAGAATGTGAAGAGCAACTCTGGATAATAGAACAGAATGGAATAACGTCTTCAAATTTCAGAAAAAAAAATTTCCAACCTTAAATTTTATATCCAGCTGAATTATCAGTATGTGTGAAGACTGAATAAACTTATATTCTTTTGTACCTCTGATTCAACTTTTCTTAGGAAGATACTGGATGATGTCCTCTACCAAAACAAGGGTATAAATCAAGATGTGTAGATTTAGAACATATGTCTCCAGCACTAAGATAAAGTAAAATAAAATTCTCAGAATATGATCAAGGATGATCCCAAGATGAGATGTGTATTACAGCCATGGAGGCCAAACATTTCTGACTGGAGAAATCAGACTGTTCTTGGAAAGATTTCTTTCAGAGGATAAAACTGATAGAATGCCAGATGCATATTAATACAAGGAGAAGAGTAATATAAGAAGCAGATTACCTGGAGTTATTTTATTGATAGATAGGAAAAACAGGACAGTTATTCAGGGAAAGTATAGTTTTAAGAAAAAAAACAAGTAATCATTATGATACTTCTTGATCTGTTGATAGCATTCACACAGTGGTAACAACATAAATAGTAAATGTAGATCTAATATTTCGATAAATAGGAGTGATGTAATGGTTATAGAGGGTGATGATGAAAGAGCATAAAATCCTTACCTTTATTATTGCAAAATCAATAGATAACATATAAACCTTAAAAAGTGAGATGCTGAAGTATGTATATGTTATTTAGAGATACAGTGTTACATACGAAAATAATCAGCTAAAAGTGTCAAAATTGTTGATTTTGGAGATAAGATGTTAGGGACAGAGACACTGAACCACTGTTTCATCAATAAGCCTTATAGAACTGTGAGTCTTTAAATTATACCCGTGTATAACATTCATTAAAATACAACTGAAAATATCATTTATGTGGTTTAAATATTTCACAAATATTTAACATAAGTAGTATTCTTCAATTTGTATTTTTAATGTCGGCATTATATTTACAACTCTTATACATATCAATAAATATGCATCCCTTTCAGTTAGTCATATAGTTTCACAGTATTCTGATTATGGATTAATGCACAATTTGGTTATCCATTTTCTACCACTTTTGGTAATGAAATAGAAGCTCTTGCATGTGCTTTGCATGAGTTTATTTAAATTTACATATTTAGAAATGGAATTGAAGGATTGTAATATTAAGATATTGCCAACTTGTGTTCTATAATGTCTGTAAAATTTTTCAACTGAAATATTGCAAATTTGGCAAGGGATGAATATTGTTACTTCTTCTCCAAAGACTGTTAAGTCATTCTCCTTTGACAACTGATTTCTGAGAAAACTGTTTATTGCTAAATTCTATAGTGACTTTATTATTATATTTCTATATTTCTTTATTATTATATTTTCTCTAAGGAGTTCATGGAGTTTTCTTCTTTTTTTCTATGCAACAATAAAGACACAATTTGAGGCAAACTGCTTTAAATCTTTTTAGCTTAACCTTAATGAAATCACAAAAACGACTGCTATGAAGGATTAAATATCAATCAGTACTAGGACCTGGGTTTATGTTTGTTTGTTTGCTTGTTTGTTTGTTTTAAGTGGGACACGTTTTTCCTTTAGCCGAATGAAAAAATTTTGATGGTATCCTGAGTATCAATTTAAAATATAAGTCTAAATTAAAAGCAAAGAAACAATAAACTTTGTTTTAGTTATGAATAATTGAAATTATCTCACTATTTTATTTAAGCAAAAAGCAGTTAACTTTTAGTTAACAACATATTTTAGAAAGACCTGCATTGAAGTAAGCCAGAAAAAGAAAGAAAAATACCATATGACATCACTTACATGTGGAGCCTGAACAAACAAAAGAAAAGACAAATGAACTTATTTACAAAACAGAAACAGACTCACAGACATAGAAAACAATCTTATGGTTACCAGGGGATAGAGTGTGGTAAGGGATAAATTGGGAGTTCGAGATTTGCAGATACTAATACATATAAAATAGGTAATAAGTTCATACTGTATAGCACAGGGAACTATATTCAATATCTTATAGTAACTTATGGTGAAAAAGAATAAGAAAATTAATATATGTATGTTCATGTATGACTGAAGCATTATGCGGTACACCAGAAATTGACACAACATTGTAAACTGACTATATACATCAATAAAATTATATATACAAAAAAATTCTAATGAAATTGTGCATGTGTGTAATTACTATTCACATCTGCATACAACTACTGGTAAAATTGTTGTAATTGTGTTCCCAAGTGTGGGCTGAAAAAGCTCAATGCCTAATGAAGATCCATTTTCAAAATTTTTACAATTCTTTCTTATAGCCATTTCTACTGAATTTTTCATTGCTTTCAAGTCAGTTTCAGCCTCAACCTTATAGTCCAGTCTGTTCACGTATGCCCAAGATTGGGAATTGCTAATTAGTGCAGACAAGTTTGTTTATTCATTCTGGTTCTTCGTCAGGTGTTTAGGTGTTCTAAGTCGTGGGAATTTTACTTAGAGTTGTAAAGCACTTTCTTTGCATTCCTTATGTCTGAATTCCAGTTTTCAGATCTGAAAGAAGGAATTCAATTAAAAGACATTTTAAGGTACCCAAAGCACAGTGGTATTTCAGGTCATGCGTCTTCCAGAAATGAAGTATCTATAATTTGGTCAGCAGTGAAATGAAACTATTAACTGTTCCATGTTTGCTAACCTGAAGCATATAAATTAATGGTAACATTATCACTGAATTAAACACCTGCCCAGAGCTATAGGACACAGGCATGGCAAATCTTAAATACAAACTGTGTATCTGTGAAAGAATTGATGATACCTAAGTCCAACTTGTAAAGCTGGCGAAGATTTGTTTGTTTGTTTATGCAAAGTGCCCTGCCTGTCCGTGGAATGCCAGCTGGAGAAGAAGATGCATTCAGCTCATGACTCAAATATTTTGGAAGTTCTGTTGGAATTTACATTGACTAAGAATGTTGTGGGGAAATGACTCAGCCTAAAAGAAAATTGTGTCTAATTATGTACCTTCTCCCAATCTTTCCATTCTATTGTTCAAAAACATCACTGTCTTTAATTATTTACATATGGATTACTTGAAAATCATAAATTTACACTATTTGTAAATGTAAGGCAGCAGAATTATGTTATTACAGGCCTTATTGGTTATAGATGGTCCCAAGCCTCACTGCTTCTCCTATATTTGCTATTTAGTGCAAAATATACAGAGGAAATAATGCTGACAAAATTTCTAAACAGGCATTTGCTGAGCACTGTTCTTTCCATCATATAGGAAAGTTAACCCTAGAGCTTTATCTAGACAAGTGGTCCCCAAAGTTTTCTGATAATACATCCCACCATTAAAATATTTTTGGACAAATATCCCCAAACATGTTTATTTATTTATAAACTGTTTATACCTACTTCTTTACTAATGCATTATCCTACATTGTAAACCATCACAAAACCCAGAGGTGTTATAAATGATTAAATTTATTTTAAAGATTTTTATTAATTACAGAGGTACATTTATACTTCAAATTGTCTTTTTGATGATTTAGAAGTTTTCTGCAGACCTCTTCTCATGTCATTTAGACCATCATTGTTTTTGTCTTGCAGGGTAGCCTATCAGAAAGTTGAACTTGATTGATAAGCATCAATTTTGCCATTTTTGAATATTTGCTCTTGTTTGGATTATTAATCATATATTATCTTTAATATACATATACTTGGCAGAAATCTTTGTAGGCTACTTGTCCCTTTTATGAGTATTGTATTCATTAAAACTATAAAACATATAGTATGTAAGGCCACTTGCATAGCTGTGCACATGCAAACTTCAGTAAGTCAGAAAATGCTAAGCAAGTAGTATGTGACTCTGTCAATCTCTCCAGGATGTGGAACTTCTACTCTTTACATAGGACACAATGCATGCCACCTGTGACAAGTGACCCCCTAAGGACTAAGCAAGGAATCAATGTCAGTTTATATATTCAAACTCTCCAAGGGACTGCCCTCAGTTTGTAGATAACCTCCTTAGACCAGTTGTTTTCAATCGTGGTGTAGTGGTTATACGATACAAGCACAGATGGTTTTAAAGAAATTAATTTCTCACTTCCCTATGGATTCCTTCCTAAGACTGGTAAGGTTCCCGAGTCAAGCAACTTCTTTCCTACATCTCCTTTCTCTAGTATATTTATCTCCTCCATATATAAAAAGGAACATTTCTCACCCATCCCAAGGCTAATTACAGGATATTGCTCCATAATGTAAAACTCCCCAGGGTTTTACACACACACACACACACACACACACACACACTCACACATACACAATTCATACTCACACATACATACACAGAGGATAAACTATATTGGTGTCCCAGCTAAGAAAAATGAATGACTAATGACTAGAAAACAAATACTTTTTCAGGTGTTTTCTAACTCAGATTTTTTCAACAGAACTGAAGGAGAACCAACTTTAGTTGTCAGATGACAGATTATTAAATAGTTTTAAACGAGAAATCAGCTTGGTGATTTTTGGTGCAAATCTCAGAAGGGGTTCAAAAAACTGAGTAATATGCTTATAACAAGTCTGTCTGAATCTCTTTACTTATATGAACATAATTTCTTTATACTCAAAACTATTTTTAATAAAAAATAAAAGAATGGAATGGATGTTGAACTCTGTATTATTCTCAAAATAAATAATATTCATCCATGGATATATGATAGAAGATCTTTGATCAATTTGTGTTACATTTAAATGTAGTAAAGATATGCCAATCTAAAATAATTTTTAACATTTATTGTCTTATTGTCATAGGAAATTATAAAACGATTTTCAATTTAAGCACATATATTATTTTAGAGAAATAATAAAAGACTTTCAACAAAAGACTTAAGTGTATTATATACATTCGAGTAAAATTCTGTGGAGGAGTTGGGAGTGAACATTATCTAAAGAAGTAAAGACCACACAGTATTATGCTTGTTCATGTATTTCTTTTAAATTAGTAATATTGTGTTTCAAATCATTATTACATTTAGATCTCACTGGATGTAATTAAAAGACTGACATAACCTGTCCATTTTAAAATGGCAATAAAGTGAGGCAAATTTTCAAAATTTTAGCTATTTAACTGTCAACCTGAAACTTTCTTGAAAATACTTCTTTTAGTCTAAATTATTATAGGGGATATATGAGGAAAAAATACTTCTAAGAGACACTGCTTTAACCAAGCACTATCATTATACCATCAGCCTATATCAGAAGTTAATATTTTTGAATGGTAAGATTCAGTCAGATTTTAGCTGGTAGGTAACAATGTCCTGGTAGGAGAGAGGAGGAGCGATGGAGAGAAAGAGAAAGAGAGCGTGAGACAGGCAGAGACAGAGAGAGAGAGAGAATAAATATGAGAGAAATGACAAGAGGGTTTTTAGATTTGATGTTAAACCAATAGTTATTTATAGGCTTAATTACTCATATGCCTGAATGCAACCAAAAATAGTTCTGTATAGTGTCTACCTAATAGATTATGTGTTTGAGGATAGTCTTCTATGTCAAAGTGAACTTTTTAGGAAACATAATTGCTTCATTATAATTATTATTATTACTAATACTACTTTTAATGTTACTACATAGATGTTTAGGGCATAAGGAAACTGACCAATTTTTCATGGGTCATTATAGGCCACAGTCTATAGGTCAAATTTGTAAGGCTGTGTGTGATTTTCTTATCCCTTCTGCATATGCTGACAATGATTACACTATCTTTAAAAAACATTATTTTTTATTTGTAAAATCTTGCTTTCATTGATGCTTCCAAATAGTCCTAGGTAGCAAATTGCTATTTTCATAATATATTTTCTCCGCCTTAAATTAAGAGGAAAACTTCATTTTAAGCTCTCATTGTTTCTAAAATAAAATCATAGATGCATAACATATATTGCATTTTAGAATAAGGACATAATGAACCAGCATTATTCACTTAGAGAACATGGAAAAAATAAATGATTAAAAATAATTCCATTATCCAAATGCCATGATCTACATTGCTGTACTCTATGACTGGGTAGGAAATCAGAAAATAAGAAATTTAATTCAAAAGGTATTCTTTTAATAAAAGATAGAACATTTTGTTATGAAGACTTTGCCCCAATGGTGTTTACTGAAAAACATTTTGATGAGACAATTTTTATTTACTTTAATAGAAATATTAAAATAAGAACAATAGCATTGATGATATTGGATGTTTTATGTTTTCTCTGTGCTATCTACTTTATATATGCTATTATTTCTTCTAATATGTATATTCTTTTGACATTTCCTTTGTGCTTCCTACTTTTATCTAATATGCATGCATCTCTATGTTTTCTCTATTTTGTTTTTCTTCCTGTTCACACAACTTGACTGTATATTTCAGGCTCCTTTTCAGTGATGTGTGGCCACTTGACTTAGGTCTGACTAAGTGAATAGGAAATAATCAGCTCCCCTTTCTGTGATAGACAATAAACACATTTCCCTTCTCAAGATGCCCAGGCTAAGCTCTTGCCATCAGTTGGCTGAAAGGAGAGGTATTCAAGGACTTAGAGGCTAGCAAGACCATGGTCTTGAAGGATCCTGGGAGTCCAGATGACTGTGGAGAGCAGGACCCCCATGATGGTCTGTCCCCTCTATGATGTAAGTGAGAAATAAACCAATTGTTTAAAACCAGTAAGATTTAGCAGTTTGCCTGTGAAATCAGTTAGCCTACTCTGGCTGATATATCATGTTGTGGATGCCTCTGAGCCACTGGTTAAGTAATACAACCTTACCTTAGGTGCTCATCATATCAAACCATCCTTCTTCTCATTGCCAGGATAAATTTTATATCAAAGAGCTATGCTATTATAGTTCCCATTATGACCTTAACTCCCTCAATATTTTAATGTTTGTTTTATTCACTTCCTTTTTCATGATTTCCTCATTTTGGAGTCCCTGCCTTTTCCTCTCTCTACACAAATCTCAACTTCTAGATTCTGGTCAAGTTCTGCACCCTCTCTAATTCTTTCCTGACTATCCCCATCCTTTTTTCGTGGTAGGCCCTCCTCCAAAAAACCCAGTCCCATCTCCTATCATAAGACCCCTACTCACATTGTTCTCCTCCCTGCTTTTTTTCTGATACATCAAGCTCATTTATCTTAGTGCTTCTACATTTATTTATCCTATTCCTGAAACTCTCTTAACCATAGTTTTCACCCTTATTCCACTCAGATCCCTTACTTCATGACATTTCTTAGAATGGATTTCCCTGACTGTCCGTTTAAAATAGTTTTCCCAAAGGCTGTCACTCTGCAACCTCCTTATTTTGCTATATTTTTCCTCATATTTGCAATCTTATCTGATATTTGATGTATGTGTTTACTTGTTCATTTTTTGTTCCCATCCCTAGAATGTAAGCTTGCCTGGAGTAGGGGATTGGTCTATCCTACAATCTGTGTCTAGCACCTAGAACAGTGCCTGACATATAATTGGGGCTCAGTAAGTATCTGTTCAATGAAGAGATGAATGAATCAATGAAGCACTCTTCTGAAATTTTTTATTAATGCTAGTTAAAACCTAAACCACTTTTGTATCTTTCATAAGCATTGCCTCATTTGAGCCTCTCTTTCTCCTTCCCTCATGATTTCTCTTTCACATATTTGATTATTTAGAGATGAACACAATGAAATTCAAAAGTACACTGTTATAAAACTGCAGTAGTAGAAGCAGAATCCATGTCTTTTTACTCTGGACCCTGAATGATTACCACAATGATATATATACACCATCAGATAGTATGGGGGTTGAGTCTTAAATATAATATGTAATTATTACCTCTTTAGTATTTGCCCATTATGTTAATATGTACTTCCTATAACTACATTGTAACCTTGTTGAAAGAAAAGATCATATCTTAATATTATAGTAAGAGTTTGCATTTGCTCTTATATTTCCGTTGATTTACTCATTTATTTGGTTCAGAGAATAAATTCCTTGTAGCTTAACATAGTTATTATTTAAAATTTTTACTTTAAATATAACATGATTCTTTGATTACATGCCACATATGTTCTACATATTAAGAACTATTTCCTAGCCTTTGTTTAATTAAAATGCACACATAATGAAACAATGGCAGTGATTTAATGTTCAGTGGACAGCAATAAAAACTCAAAGCTCTTACTTGTTCTTTGGCATATTTACTTAGTCTGAAGTGAATACTGTTTAAATAAATTCATTGAATAAATGCATGACTAAACAGAATTTTGTCATGTCTTTTCTTTTTTTGAGCGACACACCATGTGCCACAAAATGCTGCTACCTTTCACACATTGGGTGGCTTTCATTTATATTTAGACATATTTTTTTCTCATGCAAAATGTTCTCAGATAGTTGTAAAGCAGTAAGAATAATTTAACATCATGGTAATAATTTACGCTGTACTTCTTAAACAAAGAATATGCAGTTTTTCCTCCATTAAGTCATGCAAGTTATGTATAGGGTTTGCATCAAAATATGCTTGCATTGAAACACAATAAAAAGCTCTCCTAGGGATTGGCCTGTTTGAGATTTCTTACATATTTTTACACTCTGCTTTTGGATTGCAGAGTCACGTGCTTTTTGATTCTTAGGGATGGTTTCTCTAGCTTTTGCCAGGAGAGTGCTAAAACTTTAAACCATTCAAGATTTTTTCTAATCACCTTTTGAAAAAGAAAAGGTGACTATACATTTCCTTAATCTTTGATTTCCATCATTAATTGCACTTGAGATATTTTCCACTGAATCAGAAACTTATTCTCAGATCAGTTTTTCTGAAGTAACACCCTCTGCTGCCACTTTTATACCTACATTCTCCTTTACTTCTCTTCATAGCACTTATGCCACCTGATCTATATTAACTGTTTTATTTTCTTTTTCTCTGCCTTCTTTTCCTAGGACGATAAACTGCATGAAACCAGGCACTCCTGTCACTGCTTTTTAAAAAAATTATTTCATGCTTGTGTCCCAGCACATGGTATGATCTATCAACATTTTTTGGAATGAATAGATGAATACATGACTGAATTCACGTTTCATTTCTAATTCATTGTGTTTCAGTAGAAGTATCTGGCACAAAATATTAACTATATTGAATCTACTGAGTTTCAAAAAGATTCATTACACTTTTACGCTATTTCAATCCAAAATGAAAGCTAAGTTATACATATTTTTTAAAATGATACAAAGTATACCATAAACTTGTTCTCCAATTATTTAATTGTATAATCTTGAAATTTAACTATAAGTGAATCAATTAACTCATTTTTACTATTCTTTAAAGTCACATGTCATAGTTTATTCCTGTTTTATCACATACATTTCTGGCAAAGATGACTTGAATTCTCATTTAGAAACACTGGCAACTTATTTCAAAATAGTCTATTAGTTCTTCTCTAGTTAGATGTGTGAGACACAGAAATAGAACATTGTGTGATGGAACAGATGCTGTGAGTTTATATGAGGATGCTGATGACAGATGCCACGTTACGGCATTAGCCAATAAATTTAATAGTGACTATTACACTACTTACAATTACTCAAATGAGCTAGGCTATGGGCAATCCCAACTGCACAATCTCACTCTTGTATTATGGATATAATAAATACTCAAAATTGATTTATAAGGAAATAATAAAAAATTATTTTAAGGCAGGTACCATGAATCATCTCAGGTTTTTATTTAGGGAAGTGCTTTATACTCTATGAATAAACTAAAAACTAAAAGAGAAACTAAGAACAAAATTTACTCAGTTCAGAATTCATTAGAGATAGTTAAGTAACTTTGAAGATTAAACCAAGGACACATTTTCCAATAGAGGAGATATTAGTTATAATAGAAGTATAGTCACTAGGATTATTGTCCCCCTTTTTTTGAACAACTAACAAAT
This sequence comes from Camelus bactrianus, assembly GCF_048773025.1. Taxonomy (NCBI): domain Eukaryota; kingdom Metazoa; phylum Chordata; class Mammalia; order Artiodactyla; family Camelidae; genus Camelus; species Camelus bactrianus. Next base: position 80,238,893 of record NC_133540.1, read on the forward strand.
ATGAATAGTTAAAATCCTATTACAATTAATTGGATGGAATGTTCAATTATTTTGTCAGTGAGGAATTATGTTTTATCTTACATCACTGAAAATAAATGTCTGTTTCACTTCAAGTAGTTTTGTTTATATAGTTTGAGTATAGTGGTATTTATCATAGGACACTTTTGAATCTGTGTATGTAAAATCATTAAAATGAAAATCAGTCAATATATTTTAGTCATCTTACAGTCCTGCCAGAATTCAATTTCACTAGGTTTTCTATCTCTATCATTGATTATTTCAGCAACAGAGGTAACAGAAATGCACAAATTATATTTGCCTTGTTCCAGTATGTCAGGATTAAGTGGCTCTAAACATGATTCAGAGAGAAGAACCTGGATACAGAGAATGTATGTGAGAAGTGACCCCAGGAAGTGCAAACAAGAAAGTGTGAAGCAGGGAAAAGAAGCTTGGGTTAATGATATTACTGCTGTAGGCTATGGGCACTTAGCCTTCTAAGGACCCTCTGGAAAACTATATGCAACAGGCTTCAGGACAATCCCTTGAGAAATGGGAAATCTTGCTATTATTCATTGACCATCCTGTTCCCCTTTGTTTCAGTGTTAACCTTAACCAAGGGACATTAACTCCTTAAAACTTACAAGTTGTTCATAATTGCATCCAAGCAAGATCTTAGGTACAGATAAAAGTCTTCAACAGTACTATATTGTATTCTTAAAATTTACCTAAAGGGTAGATCTTATGTTAAATGCTCTTATGATTATGCATATACAGAATCACCATCATCATCATCATCATCAAGGGGATGGGAGGAAACTTTGGGAAGTAAGGGATCCATCTATGGCATTAATAGTGGTCAGTAATGATTTCATAGGTATATACTTATCTTCAAACTCAAGGTGTTGTATACATTAAATACGTACAGCATCTTACGTGTCAATCATAACTCAATCAAGTGATTTAAAAAAAAATATCCTCAGAAGACAAAAGGAAAGAAAGTCCTTAATGCAAAATGAAAGGCCAAAGGTAGGCTGGAAACTAAACTGCTGGTAAACTCAGTTGGGGCGAGAATATATGGGATGAGGATTTAATGGCATCTACTACAGAGATTTTTGTCTTTTGTGTCATGCATCAAAATTAATGACTGCATGTGTATGTGAATGTGTGTGTTGTGTAATCTGTGTGTTTGTGTATAATTTAATTTTGCTTTAATGCAAACACTTATTGAAGACCTAAAAATTATTGCTAGTAAGTTTCCAGAAATTAATGAGTTCAACACAAATGGTAGCATATGAGACTAGCTCTTGATATGCTAATTTTACTACTACTAATTTAACATTTTATTTTTACTATAGAAGTGCAATACTTGTATATAACGGTCTCTTAAAAATTAAGTTATTGGAAACGTCGTCACTGAATATAAAGGTAGTTTTTAACGTTTTGTGTTCCCTAAATTTTTCTCCCCAAAATTCCTCATGAAGAATTTCTTCTTTTAAAATAAGCAGGATTAAAATCAAATTAATTTAATAGCCTTGTATCTTAATATCAAAAACTAGATTTTTATTTACTAGTATAGAGTTTAGAATATATTTTTAGTTTCCTATATTTACCTTGAGACAGATCTCTTTTTCTCATCTTTTCATTTCTCTATTTTTATTTTTTTGGTTATGTCAGGGGTCAGGGAGAAAAGAAAAAAAATAACTTGCTACATTTCTTTGGAGCAAAAAAGAATCAGTATAGCTTGAACTGTGTCCAGATCAGCTTTCTGCCATCTCTAGAATACTTGCTGTCTAAGTTCATATAAATGCCACTGAATGAAGGGAAAAGGTCAGGAGTAAGCTTGGGGCTGCCCCTTTGTTCAACTTTCAGTCATGCTAATCTGTATACAGGCCTATCCCTTGAGGCCTCAAGCTCTTCCTTGAAATTCTCTGCTTCTGTTTCATTCATTTTTAGTGAAAGAATATTCTCTGAAACTCTAGGATATATTGAAGGTCAGAGGCAAAGCTAAACAGGTAATGCCTGTAATAGACACAAATTAACTTATGAGCCATAGGACTTTCCTCGTATCTCTTTCTTTCTTTTAAATCAAAAATACAAAGAAAAAAGTATCTATATTCTTTCTAGTTCCTCACAATCAACAGGATAATCACTTTCTCTAAACAATATCAAAGCTTCCAATCAAATGATCAAAACTTAATAGAATTTTTGAAAAATTATCTGTAGCTCCTAAAAACACACTAGAGATCTGAGTTTCTGTTATAGATGTGTACATGTCCAGATGATCCCTTTCTTATTGCTGTCAGTCCACATTGAGTGTTATATTATTTTTAAAACAAATCTTGTGTCCAAAGTGTATATGAAAAGAACTGAAAGAGATTCAAATATGATGTCAGCCAAGTAATCTGCAACTTGAAATTAAGTCTTCAAGAGCTAGACGTTCTGCCTAAAACAAGTAACAGCTAAAAGTATGAGTCTGAGCCATAGTCCTTAGGGTCAGAGTTACAGAATTAAAGAACAAATACAAAATTGTCCAAGAAGTAGGAGGTGTGAAACAAGGATAAAATTAGCAAACAATTGGATAGGTAAAGATTAAATGAAGTGATACCTAGACTATAGGCAAGAAAGGACACACAGGGTTTACCACCTGCTTTTTTCAGTTATTGAACATTGCTGATGCGTCACCTTAAAATGGCAGCAAAATTGAGGTGGAAAATTTGGGAGATTCTGAATAATTCATGAAAGAATGTGGGGATTTTAGGAGTTTGAGATTATTTAGAATGAACTGAAATAACAGTTTGACTTATAACCAGGGAATCTCTATCTCAGGAAGATTATACTTTTTCTACTTTTCTGGATGCCAACACTGACTTTCCTAAAAGCACATCTCTTAAAAGTATTAACTGGAAATGAAGACTGAGTGGGGTTCTGTGCCTTTCTGATATTCAAAATTATAAGACCCGCTGTCTTTCCTTGAAGAATTGGGTTCAGTCAAGAATTTTTCTGCAGTACAGTGTTACTTTTACTCTTTTGGAAGAATACAATCCCTGCTCATAGCTTTTACTGCAAAATTGTTTTTAAACTCTAAACAGTGGGTGCATAAGACAAGCAAGAAGGACAGTCAATAAGGTCCTCTTTGGGTTAAAATTTGAAGCCATTAACCTGTGGCCATTTGAGTTGTCATAGCTTCTAGCTAAAAACTAACATATCATACTTCTTAATAAAGATTAAACATATCATTTGGAATGAGTAAACAGGAATAGTTTAACAAATTAATAAGCAACACAACCAATAAAGAACAAAAAAATTAATGAACTTAAATGTGAAGATATATTTCAATGAGAAAAAAAGTTAGACTTAGTGGGGATGCCAAATGTGTGAAGCACAGCACTATTACATGAACGAATAGTATCATAACAGTAAAATAAAGGTTACTAGAACTCCAGAGAGGCACTGTGATGTAGGGGAAGAACCAGCAGACCTGAGTTTAAATTCTACTCATCTTTTACTCATTAAGCAGTTTCAAGCAGTTTACTTTCAGAGTATAGATTTCCTGATCTGTAAAATGAGATGGTAGGCAAGGGGTGAGGAACAAATTCTACAAGGGATAGTAATAATATGTTTTGAAGATTGACTGGAAAAAATATACGAGAATTCCTTGGAACAGTGATTTTATACAGTAGGTTATTAGATGTTATTACTTTTTTCTATGCTAGAGAAGAATCGTAAATACTTACACTCTTTCATTAAATTATTAATTTCAGTAAATCTCATGAGATCAAAACATCTTAGAATTGTAAAGGTGTTCTTAAATTACTGGTAACAGTGACTTAAGTGGCAAACTGTGTTAACTAGTGTCAGCAGTAAATTAATGTATTATCTTGATTATAGCAAACTATAGTATAAAATACATGAATTGATAGTAAAGGTAAAGATATATATAATGAAAGTTCTTTGCAGAAGAATGAAAACTAATAAATGACAGAAAATGATAATCACCATTTTTACAACTTTCCATGTTACAATTCATTCAATCAGTATAATCAGTGGGTGCTAAAACTACTGCATGAAACTATATTAGAAAACAAGATATGAACGGGGTGCCCATTATCACTCCACATATTAATTACAAATTGGAAATTTTAAAAATACACCTTCTAAAGTGAACAAACTCAAGATAATTCATAGAATTGCATCCTCATACCATGATATTCCTGGTTACTGCAATATTAAGTACTCAATATATCCTACTAAATATTCATCCCCAAAATGTTTCATCTGAACCTTTTCTGGCCTCAAAGTCTAATGTTCACTCATAGGGAATAAAAGAATAAGGCTAACACCACCACAGGAAACATATTCAGAATGTGGGATATTCTCTAAAGTAACTGGCCTGAAATAGTTAATGTCATTAAAAAATGAGAAGATTGTTTCATATTGGGACAAGACTGTAAAGGTAAGGGAGTATATCTATCTTACCCTATATATAAAATTTTATATTATTAATAGTAGAATCTTTAAAAATTCTGGAGCAGAGAATTGACATAGTTGTGCTTTTTCAGAAATATCACTCTTACAGCTATATGGAAAAATGATAGATTCTATTGCAGTAGTGCTGTGAGAGAAGAGGCTTAGTTAAGTCTAAGTCACAAATAATTAAGATAATGAGATTCTAGATTTAGTCCTTTTTAAATGTGATTTGCAAAGAAATGGTGAGTCAAACATCCTGAAATTGTGCCAGTCACCAAGACATTAATGTAGACGTTGGCACAGTCATAGTGAGAGATGACTTCCATTTGGGATTTTTATGCAAAAATTGTGATCAAGGTGGAGATGCCTCATGCCTAAGCGGAATTTGAGCATCAACACCTTACAGATAATGGCTACAATTTCAGGTGGGAATTGAATCTTCTATGGGTATATAGAGCTAGAAGAGGGCTAAAAATAAAACTTTGTAGCATATTGTGTTAAATTTTACTTGTTGCTTCTATAACAAATTGTCACAAATTTAGTGGCTTGAAACAGCACAAGTTTATTCTCAGAGTTCTGGAAGTCAGATGTCTGCAGTGAGTTTTACAGGATTAAAATCAAGTTGTATGCAGGGCTGGTTCCTTCTGGAGGTTCCAAGGAAGAATCTCCTTGCCTCTTCCAGCTTCTAGGTGCCACATACATTCCTTGGCTTGTGGCTGCATCACTCCAATTTCTGCTTCCCTCATCACATTTTCTTTCTTTCTCTGACACTCTTCTTCGGTAGTCAAATTTCCCTCTCCCTCCTTCTTATGCAGACATTTGTGATTACATTTAGCCCACCCAGGTAATCCAAAATAACATCTACATCTCAAAGTCTTCAACTTTAATCATATCTGCAAAGTTCCTTTTACCCTGTAAGGTAACATTCACAGGTTCTGTGAATTCAGATGTTGACATCTTGGGGAGACCTTTAGCCTACAACACACATCAACACAAATTCATAGGCTAAGATATTTTCTTTTTGAAGACTGATAATGGGGAGCCAGAGAAGTAAAGAAAAAGAAAGAAGGGGAAAAAAGGAGACATTTTGGCCATATTAACCAAAGGAGGTAACTATAATAGAGCACTTTCCATACAGCTGCTGTTAGTCATTGCATATATGCTTCTGACAATACTGATCACATTTTTTTTTGCAAAATTCTTGGTAGATCTAAATTTAGTTAACTGAAAGTTTCTCTCATTTTTCACTAGCATTTCTAAGTAGAATTTATAGGCTGACCTTAGTTTCCTCTGCTCATACTCAGCTTTGGAAACCTGCCTATACTCTTGAGATGCAGATCTTGGAACATGTTCCAGGATTTACTAGACTATTCAAGTATAGGCACTGACACTCCAATGAGACCACATGCATCCACATATGTTAATCATTTTGCTAATGACTACTGAATGGTTAGTAAGTGCCAAGTATATTAGAGACATAGTGTTCACTCTCATTAAAAAGTTTACATTCTACAGAGCTTGACCAAAAACCATGGGACACACATACATAGGTATTCAATTCTAAGATGCCATTGATTGTAAAATACACAATTATTTTATGTAACACTAGGAAATTAAAGATTATATTATTGGACTATGCCACAACACCAAAATAATATTCCATTTATATTAAGATAAATCTCCAATTCCAGAGATATTATATGGTAGGAATTAATGTGTCCTGAAATTGATAAAATGTTGCAGTTTAATATCTTTTGTATTGCTGTGCCCATATTAATTGAAGTAAGGGTATTAATGAAGTTTAACAGTACAGGAGATTTTTTTGAGTTCTACTCAAAGGGAAAGAAGTTATTAGGCCATGAAAAAAAAGGTTGTTTTTGTTTGTTTGATTACTTATCTGTTTTGTACTCTTGGCTATTGACTCAACGAGATATCAAACCAAAGAGAAGAGATATAAAAACTTAGATCTATACTTGATTCAGATCTAATCTCTAGAATTTAGACCTAGAGAATGAGAGAGTTGTAGCAATATACAACTGGACAAATAAGGACACTGAAGAATCAATATTACTTTTTATACTTGGCTTGGTTAGTTTCTTTGAGCTTTGAGTTGACTCTCACATAGGTTGAGTTGGCTAGACAACATTATTTGAACACTGGCTTGAAGGGTGAGAAAGTAGAAGACAAAACTCAGAGAAAACCATTGACAAATACATGGAAGCATGAAAGAAAAGCCCTCTCTAGAAAATTTGAAGTATTTGATATTGTTGATACATACACTGTGTCAGGCCCTGTGGGGGTGCTCAATATTAATGACGTTACTCATCATGGCAAGTGCATACTGATGATTCACAGCCTTTGAAATGTCATATATTTGAAATCTATATATGTATGTATACAAAATATAAAATCATGCTTTTCAAATAAGCTTTGGAAAATGTAAAATAAAAGTTGAGTAGCCCCACTGCAGTCAGTGATGTTGAGCACATAGGAAACACCAAATTTACTCATTTATTTTGAAATTATCTTAGTAATTTACAATTTCAGAATGCAATATGATAATATATTTACAGGTAGTAGCAGGGGAGCTGGAACCAAAACCTAGTCTCACTGGTTTCCAACATCTTAGCCCTTAAACTGTGACTTCTCAGGTCCAAATCCTAGAATCATCAATTTCAAGTCAACTCTGTTTAGGTAAAAGAGCAAAAAAGAAACCCAACTAAACAGAGTAGTAAAAGACACAAGATTATTTCTGTTAGAGGATTTATTAACCTAACACAACAAATTAATTAGATTTGATAGTCTCTGTTTCACAGGAAGGAAATGAAAGAGATAGGGTTAGTTTCTATGAAAGGAGAATTTTCTCTTATGGATCTCACTATCATTATCATCAGCGTGCTTGTGAGTACTTACCAAGAACTGTTACACAGCAAACAATCAGGAAATAATTTAATGTTATATGTCAGGTAAGGTTCTCTGGGAGATATACTGAAACTACAGGAAGACACTAGGCAGGAAAAACAAAGAAAATGTTTAGATTGGTAGTACAAATGCTAATCCATTGTCAGAAAGGTCATGTTCACAGTCAACAACTGTTCAAACAGAAGCTTAAAGCAAGACTCAGCTAACTTTTCTGTAAAGAGCCAGACAAAAATATTTCCAGCTTTGCGGTCCATATGGTCTGCACTGAAACTACTCAAGTCCTCCATTGTAGCATGAAAACAGCCATAGACCAAGTATGAATGGATGGGTGTGGCTTTGCTACAAAAAACTTCATTTAGAAAAACAAGGAAGAATTCATACCTCAGTCTGACAATTTTTGCTTTCAATGATTAAGATGAAATGTGAGCTACATCCAAAATAGAACTGAGAATCATAAAATTGAGCAAGCCATTTCAGTAAGTGGTCCAACTGCCTAGGCAGTAGTGATTCTCAGAATCAGATAGATTATGATTTTTGGTGAACTATCAGGTTTGGCCTGGAAGGTTTTCTGAATCTGGCTAAAATTAGGGTTAAACTCTGACCTCAGTTGGGGACAAAATCATCTAAATAAAAAATCCACATCAAGGATAAAGAAGACAATGAGCTCGCTAGAATACATTGACCACCATGGCTCATAGTGAGAAGAAAGGTACGCTGTACTAATTGCAGCCGTTTATTTCATATCCCATCTCCTGCTGGCACCATATACTAATCAAACCTGCTTGCTTAGGAATTGTGTCAAGAAATAGGTGGAACTAAACCCTAGTAATTTAAAGACAGCATATCATTGTTTGCTATTGAATCCTGAGACTGCAACAGTGTGTGGCACACAATAGGCATTTAATCACTATTTGTTGAGTGTTTAGCACTTGGCAGCTATTAAAGGTCTTTCCAGTGGAAGATGGTAAATTAATACCATATTTTTCTTAGGATTTACTTTCTTTATAATATCAGACATGAAATTTTGCTGAAGAAGATATTCTGTAGTTGCTATTGTATCCTTTGTCACTTTAATTCCAAAGCATATTACATTTCATATTTTTATATTTAAAATTTTAATTCTGAGTAAAGAACTACAGTAATAAAAGTATTCTAGGTGGTGGAGGATATGGAGCAATTGTTCTACTGACTCACAATACAGAACAGTGATGAGCAATGGAATTTAATTTTTCATCTCATCGTCTCTTCCCTCTTAAGACAGTCTAGTGTCACCCTCATGAAGCAGCAGATTGATGCAGTTGTACTTTAAATAAGCCTTGACTCAGAGTGGAAATCAGCCTTGTTGAAGGAACTCCTGAGCAGGGAAAAAAAAAAAAAATCCCAGGACATTAGAGAGCAATTGAGTATTTAAAGAATCATTCAAAGGAGAACCCTCAGTAAGTATCAGAGTAAGCAATTTTATCCATATTAAAAAAAAAAAAATGAAGAGCTGGGTCTACTCAGGCAAGAACTGAATATGTCATTTTATAGAATCTTAATATAACAGAAATGAAACATGTGTCACTAATCCACCTTGTCAGCTTATACAGCTTTTGAGAGTGAAAGGTTCTCAGTAATAACATTAATTATTATTAAACATTACTAGCTTAGTGTTGTAGAGAATATAAACACCAATACTTACACAGCCTCTTAGTAAAATGTACTTTAATTTTTTTAGGACATTTTAGAGTTGGCTATCAATTTCAAACATAACATATTGTAGAACTGCCATTTAATAATTTTTAGAACTAGCAAGTGCAAGCCATTTCTTCTTAAGTGGCACATGCTCCACTTTTTGTCTTCTCCTGATCTTTACCACCTGCTAGCAGTGTTTTAGGCAACAAAACAGCAGTGTTCTCAGCAGCCTCCTCCAAAATGGTAACTATTCAGATGTTCACAATAAGCGAAAACCTTTAAGACTATGATAAATGCTTTTTATTTTTAAATTTATTTTCATTGTCCCTTTACTCTTTCATTGTAATTAAAAATTGTAAAGGTGTTTTAAAACTCTACTTAGGGTGTATATGTGAACACATAGGTGTATAGATTAAAAAATTCAGAGTTGAATTAAATATCTCTGAATTTGTCTATCTATAATTATATATATTTTTTGAATCAGTTCTCTGACATCCAGAAATTAACTATCCTTCTTTGGCATTATTTTATAGTTCCTGGCTTTCTAATTATTTTTCCTCTTGTGAACAAATGTTTGGCTTTTTTTTTTCCCAGGTGGAAAGTGCCTTAGTCTGTTCAGTCTGCTCTCACAAAATACGACAGACTGGGTGGCTTACAAAAAACAGACTTATTTCTCACAGTTCTGGAGGCTGTGAAGTCCAAGATCAAGATGTCAGCAGATTCAGTCTCTAGTAAGAACCCTCTTCCTGGTTCATAAACAGCTATCTTTTCACTATGTCCTCACATGATATGAGGAGCAGCGATCCCGCTGGGGCCTCCTGTACAAAGGCACTGATACCATCCATGAGGGATCTGCTCTCGTGACCTAATCAATTCTCAAAGGTTGTACCTCCTACTACCATCATTTCGGGGGTTAAGATTTCAACATTTGAAATTTTGGGGACACAAACTTCCAGTCTCTAGAGGAAAGTGATGCTCAATATTAATCATGTTCTTTTTTAAATGAAAACTTTTTATTAGTCAAAAGAAAATTTGATAATATATAAACAGTTTGAAAGGTGTAAAAGCAACAAATATTGAACAATGACTCAATTTAACAATAATTTTGAATACTGAATAAGTCTGTTTAAACAGTATATCTAGAATTAACTATTGGTAGAAAAATCCATTTATGATATTGTAAATTATTGATGTCTTCTATGTACTGTTTATTTGGCATTTCAAATTAAGTTAAAACTTCTGATTAATTTTAAGAAAGAGAAAAAGGCAATGTTTTAATCAAAATATAAAATAAGATTGAATATTTTAAATTGATCCCTATACTATTAAGGGAACAAATGAAATTAATGGTCACACAGTTTTAAAGATCTAAACAGTTATAAATGCCCAATTTTCTTCAAGGAAATAAATATGACTACAGATTGGTCTGAGTAGGATGATACTCACAACTTTAAAAATAAAACTGTGTGGGTAGGTTTCATTATTTTATCCACATTTTACTAGAATGAAGTAAAGACTTGAATGAGCTAAGAATGTAAAAAATTACATTACAGTGCTTTTGTATTTGAGATGAAGAATAGTCAAAAGAAAGACTTTTACAAGGGCAACCTTGAAAGCATCCAAATACTCATTTTTTCCCACTGAACTACAAAGTGCAAGGAGAAATTATAAAACAGATGATATTATTCTGCATACTAAAAGTTCAATTTAATTAAATAAATTTATGTAAGCACCTACTTTTGAAAAATAATATGCTAAGTGATCAGACTTAGACACAAATGACTCAATGCTTGACCTCAAGGAATTCAGTCTGTTAGAAAGACAGACAAGTTAAACCAACCAAACAATACAGTGTGATAAATTCCTTAAAAAAGGGGAGGAAAGATCCTAAAATTTGACAAAAGAGGTGGCCTAAACTCAGCTTACGGTAGAAGTGGGACAGTCTGGGAAAACATTCCTAGAAAAAGTTAACTGAAAAAAGTGTTCAAGGGTAAACAGTCATTCAAGCAGACAGGTGGAGCAAAATTTTCCATTCATGTTGAAAAATGTTTCACAACTAAATGAAAATACATTGGACCAAAATAAAAAAATAAAATACATGGACCAAAAAATCATATACATAGCATGTAAATTTTTTTAGGGAAAAAAGTTGACAGACATGTACATTTTCTTTCAATTGATTTTGGACATATTTTATGATAAATAGCACTGATTTGGGTCCTCACAAAATGAGAAGTACTCAACAGATTTGGGAGGAAATGAAATGATAGAGATTAGTGACAAATTAGGATAGTTACTTATTTCTTATTTTTGGCTGGTTTACTTTAGAAAATTACGTGAAGTAGTTTATATGCAAATAAATATTTTTAAAGGTTAAAGCTTTTTAACTTTAAAGTTCAAGCTTTTGCAGTTTAGTTCTACTAACCCTCTTGCAGATAGATATATGAGATAGAAAAACATCTAATTGAAGGCAATGTAGAATGATCAAATCTAGCAGAACCTGGAGAGAACTCTGTCCTTAAGTAGAAACTGGGACAAATGAGATTTACAAATTTTCAGATTTTGCCTGAAGGCACCTTTCAATTGAATACCACTCATGTAGTAGATAACCATGATATTACTAGCTTAAGGTGCCAGAGGACAGAGTTTGGGGCAAGGAAAGCATTTGGTAATTTAAGGAGGAAACTCTGGAAAGAGTAAGTTTGTTAGGAGATGGAAAAAAGTGTTTAAAAACTGCACAAATCCTGATTAAACACTAAATTTTTTATGCATGGAAGAAAATGCTGAGCACTCCCCCACCAATGGTAGCAGCTCAAATCTGAAAGATCTGAATGGCTATTTCAGTTGCTACCCATGCAAGGGAGACACAATTTGAGTTCAGCCAAGTAAATTTCATGCTTGAATAAAAATCAACCCTCTGAGGAGAATTATAACAGTATGTAGAGTCTCTACAATGTCTCATATTTAGTATATAAAATGACCAGTCAGAACTCATGAGAATGCAAATAAGCATTAAAATATAACATTTATACAGAAAAAAATGTCAATAGAAAACCTTCCTGAAATTATCAAGATACTGCAATTAACAATCTAGGAGTCTAAAGTAGCTATTAAAATATGCTCAATTAGTTAAAGAAAAATATAGTCATAATGAATAATCACATGAGAAATCATCAAAGAAAAAGAACTATATTAAAAAAAGAACTGAATCAATACAGTGAAGGTAAGAAGTACAATAACTGAAATGAAGATTTTACTGCATGAATTGATAAGAAGTAGGATGTAGCAAAAGAAAACGTTGGTGAACTTGAAGATCAGTTGAAAATAGCCATTCTGAATAATTGAGAGAGATATTAATCACTCTAAAATATATGTAATTGATGTCTTAGAGGAGAAAACAGAGGAAATAGGGCAGAAAATTACTTGAATAAATATTATGGCACCAAATTCACAAATTTGGAGAAAAAGCATCAAACTACAGACACAGGTACTTCAAAAAATCACGTCATTGTCAAACTGTGGATATCAAAAGATAAAGATATATAAAGACAAAAGACAAATGATGCATTACAAACACAAGAACAGGAATTAAAATAACTGCTGATTTAACATTATAAAAAAATGGAGCTTAGATTACAACAGAATAACATGTTTAATGTGCTGAAAAAAGATACTGTCAATGGGAATGCTGTTATTTAGAGAAACACCCCTTCAAAAATGAAGGGAAAAAGAGACATTTTATGTAACCCAAACAGAGAATTCTTTATATTCAAACTTGCATACAAAAAATGCTAAGGAAGCAATTCAGGCTGAAGGAAAAGAACACCAGATGATAACTTGAATATATATGAAGAAGTACAGATGCTAAATGTGCGTAAATTAAAAAAAAAAATTTTGTTTCCAGCCAAGATGGAGTAAATGGGACCAGATTTACTTTCCCACCCAAAACAACTAAAAATCTAGACAAAATAAATGAAACAATGAATCACAGCAGCAATGTAAAAGTGATCCTAAGAGACTGGAAAGAAATGAGATGTGCCATATAACTGCTTCAGCTTACTGTCTGGAAAGCTTAACTCAGGCAGAACTCAACTGTCTCTCTGAGTAGAGATGGATCTGAGAGTTCAGGAACGTAAGGCAGTCAAAGTTCACAGTGCAGAGTACAAGAGAGGAGAAAGGAAGAGAGAGAATGAGAGAGAGGGATCCAGATTTCGGCAGTGTCAGCATAATAATAATTGATGAGTTCATATATGGAAAATACCTGACTTCAGAAAAAGAATCATCAAAAGTGATTAGAAATAACAATCTGCAAAGCTCAAACAGAGTGAAGAATATTCCTTGTTCTCAAAAGCCAGAGTGGAAAATTTCATAATTCAAAAAGTAACAGATGGAATACAAAAGAGATTTTACTTAATGGTTTATAAAATTAACACTAGACTGAACACTGATCTGCTTCCATCTAATGAAGTTCAAAGACAATATTCACAAAGATCAAATCATTTCTGTGTAAGTTAACTGTGTCCTGAAAGATAGCTCAGTATCTACAGGAATAGAAAAAAATATCCATCATCCAACAAGAACAAACTCACAATGTCTACTCTATCATCTTATCAAATATTATCATGCATCCCACAAGCAGAATAAACTGCCCATAAGAAAAAAAAAACACTATCAAAATAATCTGAGATATGACACAGATGACAGAGTTAGTAGGTAGGGATATTGAATATATAGTGACAAAAAATATCCAAAAATGAAATACAGAATAAATAAAGCATCATTATTTGCAATGGCCAAAAACATGGAACAACTCTAACTCCCATCAAAAATGGAATGGTTAAACAGTCAGAGAGTTATTGATGCAACAAAATGCTACTCAGTATCACATAAGAATGGTAATACAGAACTCATATATAGAACTATGTGGATGAATAGTAAAATAATCTTTCAATGAGAAGCCAAAGAATATAGTAAATTCTGTATGAATCTATACAATTTTTCTTAAATGCACATTAATACTAATACAGTGTCCACTGATCCTAGGTTCAATTCCCAGTACCTCCATTAAAAAAAAAAGTGTGATATTATCTTAACAATACATTGTAAATACATGTAACAATAAATAGTGATTTGAAAAACCAGAAATATACCCACACTTACATGAGTCTTTTTAACAACTGGTGCTGGTCTCACTGGATATACCCATATGGAAACAAAATCAACTATAACCCTTATCTTACACAATACACAGAAATTAATTCAAGGTGAATAACAGGTCTAACTGTAAAGACTAAAACAATAAAACTTTTAGAATAAAAACCACAAGAATATCTTCATGACCTTGTATCATTAGTCATCAGAGAAATACTCCAAATTAAAACTACAATAAGATATTGCTAGATACTCACAAGAGAGGCTAAATTGATAATGGCTGATGACAGTCAAATGTCAGTGAAGTTGTGGAGCTATCAGAACTCTTATTCACTGCTGATGGGAATGTAAGTGGCATAATCACTTTAGAAATAAAGGTTTGGAAATTCTTACAAAATAAACATTTAATCCAGGTATCTAAACAAAAAAAATTTTGTCCAAATGTTTATAGAAGCTTCGTTTGTAACAGCCAAAAACTATGCATAACTCTAATGTCAATCATCAGATGGGTAAATATGTGGTAAATTCATATCATGCATCAATATTATACCGAAAACAAACAACAACAACCCAAACTATTGATACACACAACAACATGAATGACACTCACTGACATTATGGTGAGACAGAGAGTCTGGACAGAAAAGAGTACATACATATGATTCCACAAATATGAAGTTCTAGAAAGGGCAAAACTAATATATGGTTAAAAATCAGAATTGTGTTTATCTCTGGAGTTGAGAGCAACTGACTGGCAGGAACATGAGGAAACATCCGGACTGATGGGAATATTCTATATCTTTTTAGGAAATGTGGACTATATGGGTATTCATTTATCAAAATTATATATTTAACAGTTGTGCATCTTAATTTTTGCAAATTGTACCTGAAAAAAATGAGAGAGTGAGGAGTGGTAGGAAGCACAGATTAAACAATAATGCTGATCACAAATACTGATGCTTTCTGGAACTGGGTGATGAATGTATCAGGATTCACTGTACTATATTTGAAATTCTCCACGTCAAAATGTTTAAAAGATAAACGTGCATGAGTTCCACTATGAAGAGCATGTGTGTTTTTGTGGGGAACTGGGTGCCTGTAATAATTATTGCAAAAAATCAAGGCTAAAAAGGAACTTTATGGAGAATAAAACTGGAAACCCTAGAAAGAAGATCATGTAAATTACTGCCTCTTTTTTAACATAACACTCTAATCAGGAGGAGCATCAAGGTGTAAGAAGAAAGAGAGTTTATGTATTAGAGAGACTCAGGTTTACATTTTTGTTCTTCTTTATTAGCTTTGTTAATTTATGCAAAGCAATTAACCTTTCTGAGCTTCAGCTTATTCAACTCAAAAACGAGATTAATTATCCCTAACTCAAAAGTTGGTAATGAAGATTTGGCAACCTTACTATATTGTAAGTATTTACCACATTGCATGAAATTTACTATGTATTAAATGAAATTTTGTTTTTCTTATTCCACAGCCCACCCTTCATTACCACCCCAGCCTTCTTAAAGAAGCTGTAAGAAATTAGGGTTCATATTATTTGAATTAATTCATGTATCCTTCTTGTCTTGGAAAACAAAGGTCAAGAGTAGGAAAGAATAATATGGTAGAAAGAAAATTAGATTTACACTCAGACTAGGGCTGTCTTAGTTACTATCAGCTGTGTAGCTTTAGGTAACACTTCTATTGTGAAATGGATATGATAAATTACAGGATTAAATAAAATACAATAAACTTCCATGAAGAGTGTTGTTTGTATATGTTTAGCACTACACAAATTGAAGCTACTTTTATTATTAGCATCAAATAGCATCGAATAAGTATTACAGAAAGGCTTATTTTGTGATCTATCCAAAGTCTAGAGTAGAAGTGAAGTTTCAAAGACTAACTAGTTTGTGTGAAGAATTTTCAATCGAGAAACTGAGTCCTAGCGTTTTGTGAAAACCAAGGGTATATATTTGTGATTTTGAATAGGAGGTTCCCTCACTGATGCAAAGGACAAAATACCCTTTATATCCTTTCTTAAGGCATTGCATCTGTGGACTTAGAATAATTTTGCAAGTATAGTGGCTCACATAATTTAACTAGAGCATAAGCAGCAAAGAAGATTTAAGAAGATTTATGTGATAGTGCATATTTAGCAAAACTGGAGTCCAAGAGTGAATAAATTTGTTCTGATGCTGAAAGCTGTAATTCTGAAGAGTTGAGCAATGTTACAAAGGCAGCACATAAAAAAAGATGGCTTCTGAGCTATCATTTAGGATTAAGTTGGGAAGAAGTCTTAAATTTGTAAGAAAAATATTATTGTAGCACATGTGTCACTTGTTGATATACCTTGCAACATCTTAAATAATCAAGTTCATTTTTGTCTTTTGTAATAAGTATATAGAAGTACCAGATTTTTGATTTAGCCATAACTTTTAGGACCAAACAGAAACTCTAATGTCTAAAACATTTTTGCCTTATCCACCCCTAAAAATATATTACAGTGCTTACTTTTCATAACCTAACAAATAAGTATCATAGTATAAGGTTATGATGAATCGAGTGACCTATACTAAATTTCTTTGGGGATGTGTGTCATATATCTAGTGAAAATGGGACTCCATAAAATAATAAATGAATAATTTAAAGAATTACCAAATATAAGAACATCATGATTGAGAAACAGAAGGCTTACATGAAGTATCTTGTAATATGGAAGAGAATCTCTGGGTTTTATATCTCTTCATGGTCATAAGAAAAAGAGACCATATAACTTGTATATAAAGCTTACATTTAGAAGTACACAAAAGTACCACATACAACACAATATGAGCAACAAAACACAAACATTAAAAATGCATTTTTATTATTTCTATGTTGCACATTATCAGAACTAGAAGTGAATAGGGGTGATGTAATAGTTATTTTCTGTAAGTTTTAATTCAATTAAAATGAGCTTCTTAATAATTGCCTTTAATGTCACTGTAGCTATTTACTTGTTAACTTATTCTTGGCTCTAATGTAACTGGTTTATTCACTGTCCTAAAAATACCATGATCTTTTTTTTTTTAAAGGCCTTGATTCTTTTTGATAATGCTTCTGTTAATAATATAAGATATTAGGCAGTATGGAAAATTTAAATATAAAAAGATATAGTCTCCGTAAGCTCAAACTGTTTGCAATTTATGGCAACTAATTAAAAATATCCCCACAAGGATAAAACCCCAGGCCCAGATGGCTTGACTGGTGAATCCTACCAACCATTTAAGGAAGAAATAAAACTAATCCTTCACAACTATTGAGGAAGAGGGAATACTTTCTAATTTATTTGTGAGGCAGTTATATCCTAGTAAGAAAAAAAATGAAGGAAGGAAGGGAGGGAGGAAGGAAGGGAGAAAGGAAGGAAGGAAGGAAATCAGGCCAATATTTTCCTTGAATATAAATATAAAAATTCTTAACAAAATAATAGAAAATCAAAGCTAGGGATATGTACAAAATTACTACTAACCACTACTAAGTGGGATTTATTTTCAGAATTCAGTTGTTTTAATTTTGAATGTTATTTAACATAATACACCATGTTATTTCCTCAACAGACTTCAGGAAAAGCATTTGACAAAAATCCAACGTCCGTTCATAATAATCCGACAAATTAGGAATAGAAAGGAATTTCATCAACATCAAAAAGAGTATCTCTGTAAAACTTATAGCTAATGTCATAACTGAAAGTTAAACACTACTTTCCTTATAAGACCAGGAAAAAGAGTAAGATGTCTGCTTTTGATACTTTCCAACACTGTACAGGAATTTCCTATACTCATTGAACTGTAGACATATCCAGTCAAATTTATGGCATATAACTTACATCTCAGAAAAACTCAAAATGTTTAAGAAGAGGAATGAAATTAATTACCTTTTCTCTTTTACTTTATGTAAATCTCCTGAAGAGTTACAGAGATATAGAGAATAATTTTTTTTCAATATTTGCTATGTTGGATCATGAGATCAATAAAAATGCAGGAATTTTAACTTCACATAGAATTAAAACAGAAGTTCAAATTGTCTTACTCAGATGCAATAGATTTAAGGGTGTTAATTGGTCACCATTGTGAATATTCATAAAAATTTACTCTATTTTTTTGATCAAAAATTTTCATCTCTTTTACCAGCAGTAAGCTTACATCAATAAGTCAATCCATTCAAACTGCAAACTAAGTTAATTTCTTAAATATAATTAAAGAATTTTCATTTTTAAATGCCATATTAAGTATCTAGATAAGTACACATAATCTTATATTCTGATGAAACCGATTTTAAACTGATGCTATACATTTCAGCATCATCCATTGTAGACATTTGTATGTAGCTAACTGTATATATTTCTCATATTTTATTAGAATATCTGTAAGCTATTATTTATAAAGGAGGGTATAAAAATGCTATTTACAAACAAGAAATACAACATACGCACACAAATAGTTCACCCTCCAATATCCTTTAAAATGTAACTGTAATGTACATATATCAGTATTATTTGCAATATCCAGGCTTTGGGTGGGGAAAGATAAAGGGAAGAGTTTTTTTATTGATAGTGGTGTTTTATTTCTATTGATAATCTTTCAGTATCAAATCAACAAGGAATACAAACAATTACTCCAAGAAGGGAGTAAAAACAAAAAGGGCAGTGAATATAGTAATGAATGCTATCAAATGCATTCAGGATGTTCTTTTATCCAACTGAAAAAGCCTAATTAATTTGTAAATCCCACCTACAAACATATCTCAAAAATCAAACTCTAAATTCACTGATAATTAATGTAATCTACTTGAAGGCAGGATGTGATTCTTATACTATTTTCTACTAATAACTTACATCCTGGATTATTGAAGGATTTCAATGGATATTATTAGTGGAAAGGTATATGTTCAACATGTACATTGAAAGGATGAACGTAATTCAATTCTTAAAAGTATATCATTTGAAACTATACTTATTTTTAGCAAATCTTTTCTATGCCAAAAATTTTCTATGAAACCATCTCTGAAACCTCTTTGTTAACCGTGGCTTCCAATAGAGAACATCAGCTCATTAACAAGCTATTCAGAAATGCAGCTGTAAGTGGAATTCTGAAAAGAAACAGACATACACATACAGTGATTTTGTGTATATATGGTGGCATACTATTAAGTTCTGTTGCCGTGCAAATTATCCTTTCAACAGTGTAAGTATTAATAGAGACGTTGGTAAGTTTGTCTATTGGTTAATGAGTGTCAGCAATTTTAGTATAAACTATGGCCAAAAAAACAATGTGAAACTTTGGTAAAGTGATTTAATTTCTCTGGATCATATGCAAGTTGACAGTAAAATAATGGAAAATAATATTAGCCACATGTTTTCAGAATGTGACTGGAAAGATGAGGATTTCAAGATATTTTAAAATCTTTGGGGAAAATGATGCAATAAAATCATGTATTTCTATTGTAATAAAATGAAAATTAAAGGCATAGATTATAATCTCATTCAAAAGAGATATTTTTAAGTTTGCTGTTATCTAACAAGAGTTGATATAGTTAAGCTATATCAAGAAATAATGTGGCAAGAATGCAAAGGATTAGGCTAGGAGTTTAATTTAAGAATTAATTTAAATCCTATATCCAGTATAGACTCAGTATAACATGGAGTAAAACATTTCATTTTGGATCTGTTTCAACAGTGCCTCCTGTAGCTCTACAACTTATGACTTAAAAACTGAATGCTAAAGAATTTTTTAAAAAGGATTTTTAGAGGTTTTTTTAAAAAATTTTTTTAACATTTTTTATTGATTTATAATCATTTTACAATGTTGTGTCAAATTCCAGTGTAGAGCACAATTTTTCAGTTATACATGAACATATATATATATTCATTCACATTTTTTTCTCTGTGAGCTACCATAAGATCTTGTATATATTTCCCTGTGCTGTACAGTATAATCTTATCTATTTTACAATTTTGAAATCCCATCTATCCCTTCCCACCCTTTGCCCTCTTGGCAACCACAAGTTTGTATTCTATGTCTATGAGTCTATTTCTGTTTTGTATTTATGCTTTGTTTTTTTTGTTTTTTTTTGGATTCCACATATGAGCGATCTCATATGGTACTGTTCTTTCTCTTTCTGGCTTATTTCACTTAGAATGACATTCCCCAGGAGCATCCATGTTGCTGCAAATGGCGTTATGTTGTTGGGTTTTATGGCTGAGTAGTATTCCATTGTATAAATATACCACTTCTTCTTTATCCAGTCATTCGTTGATGGACATTTAGGCTGTCTCCATGTCTTGGCTATTGTAAATAGTGCTGCTATGAACACTGGGGTGCAGGTGTCATTTTGAAGTAGGGTACCTTCTGGATATATGCCCAGGAGCGGGATTCCTGGGTCATATGGTAAGTCTATCCCTAGTCTTTTGAGGAAATCCATACTGCTTTCCATAGTGGCTGCACCAAACTGCATTCCCCTCAGCAGTGTAGGAGGGTTCCCCTTTCTTCACAGCCTCTCCAGCATTTGTCATTTGTGGATTTTTGAATGATGGACATTCTGACTGGTGTGAGGTGATACCTCATTGTAGTTTTGATTTGCATTTCTCTGATAATTAGTGATATTGAGCATTTTTTCATTTGCCTATTGATCATTTGTATGTCTTCCTTGGAGAATTGCTTGTTTAGGTCTTATGCCCATTTTTAGATTGGGTTGTTTGGTTGTTTCTTATTAAGTTATATGAGCTGCTTATATATTCTGGAGCTCAAGCCTTTGTCGGTTTCATTTGCAAAAATGTTCTCCCGTACCATAGGTTGTCTTTTTGTTTTACTTATGGTATCCTTTGCTGTGCAGAAGCTTGTAAGTTTCACTAGGTCCCATTTGTTTATTCTTGCTTTTATTTCTATTGCTTGAGTAGACTGTTCTAGGAGAACATTTCTGAGATGTATGTCACATAATGTTTCGCCTATATTTTCTTCAAGGAGGTTTATTGTATCTTGTCTTATGTTTAAGTCTTTAATCCATTTTGAGTTGATTTTTGTGTGTGGTGTAAGGGAGTGTTCTAGCTTCATTGCTTTACATGCTGCTGTCCAGTTTTCCCAACACCATTTGCTGAAGAGACTGTCTTTACTCCATTGTTTATTCTTGTCTCCTTTGTTGAAGATTAGTTGGACAAAAGTTTGTGGGTTCATTTCTGGGCTCTCTATTTTGTTCCATTGGTCTGTATGTCTGTTTTTGTACTAATACCATGCTGTCTTGATGACTGTAGCTCCATAGTATTATCTGAAGTCTGGGATTGTTATTCCTCCAGCCTCTTTCTTTCTCTTCAGTAATGCTTTGGCAATTCTAGGTCTTTGATGGTTCCATATAAATTTTACTATGATTTGTTCTAGTTCTGTGAAATATGTCCTGGGTAATTGGATAGGGATTGCATTAAATCTGTAGATTGCCTTGGGCAATGTGACCATTTTAACAATATTGATTCTTCCAATCCAGGAGCATGGGATATCTTCCCATTTTTTAAAGTCTTCTTTAATTTCCTTCATCAATGGTTTCTAGTTTTCTGTGTATAATTCTTTCATCTCCTTGGTTAGATTTATTCCTAGGTATTTTATTACTTTGGGTGTTATTTTAAAGGGGATTGTTTCTTTACTTTCTTTTTCTGTTGATTCATCGTTAGTGTAAAGAAATGCAACTGATTTTTTGAACGTTAATCTTGTAACCTGCTACCTTGCTGAATTCTTCGATCAGCTCTAGTAGTTTTTGTGTGGACCTTTTAGGGTTTTCTATATATAGTAACATGTCATTGGCATATAGTGACACTTTTACGTCTTCTTTTCCAATTTGGATCCCTTTTATTTCTCTCTCTTGCCTGATTGCTGTGGCTAGGACTTCCTAGATGATGTTCAATAGGAGTGGTGATAGTGGGCATCCTTGTCTTGTCCCAGATTTTAGTGGGAAGCTTTTGAGTTTTTCACCGTTGAGTACTATGCTGGCTGTAGGTTTGTCATATATTGCTTTTATTATGTTGAGATACGTTCCCTCTATACCCACTTTGGTGAGAGTTTTTATCATAAATGGGTGTTGAATTTTATCAAATGCTTTCTCTGCATCTATTGAGATGATCATGTGGTTTTTGTCCTTTCTCTTGTTGATGTGATGTGTTACATTGATTGATTTATGTATGTAGAATTTTTAAGGCATAAAAAAATCAGTCTAGTAAATTGGATTACTACTATAATGTGAAGGTTTTGGATAAAGCTACTAGGCTGTGATAAACAATTTTGGTTGTTTATGTCATTCATTATGAACCTGCCATCTTGGGAAACTCATCCCCTTTCCGTGGGGTTACATGTGTCTGCCCAGCAATTGCTTTGTTAAACGACACAAATGACTCTATGCTCTGATCAAGAAGAACTGGATTTAGCATATCTACCTGGATCGAGTCAACAGATTTTCTTCTTGTGGATTTACTGGGCCTGAGAAACCTCTTTTGTGCAGATGAAGCTATAACATGTAAACCAGGGGAAATCCTGGACCATTGTATGCTACTACGTTGTCTAGACAGCAGAGCAGAGAGACGAACAGAAAGAGAGACAGCAGTGAGAGAGTAAGCAAGTGAGAAAGAGAAGGAGGGAGAGAAGAGGAAGAAGGGAGTAGGAGACAGAGAAGAATGTGGTAAACAAACAGGACATAAGAGGAAGAGGCAAGAGAAAATGTATTGCGTGGTATCTCTTAGCTCTACATTTTTTTTTTTTTACATTTTTTTTTATTGCGTTATGGTCATTTTACAATTTTGTGTCAAATTCCAGTGCAGAGCACAATTTTTCAGTTATACATGAACATACATATATTCATTGTCACATTTGTTTTTTGCTGTGAGCTACCACAAGATCTTGTACATATTAGCTTTACATTTTCACTTCCTGTTCCCAAGGACTGGCAGCATCCTTTTCTTTGTATTCAATGTTATATCCTTATGTCCTTAATAATAAATTCACTGCTTTTTTTTGGCTTGATTTTTGTTTGTTGACTTGTTTGCTGTTGATGTTATTGTTATTGTTTTGAGAAATTATATGGAAGAAAAGCAGGCAATGACAGACTATGACTAGGGAGTAAGGTGACTCATTTGAGAAATATTTTAAGGTAGAACTGACAAAATTAAACCTACTGAGGATATGTAAATGTTTCTAAATATTTGAGTAGAAAGAGACTACAAAGAGGTATGCAGCTTATCTCTCTGGCTAGTGCTACAACTAAGTAACAAATATGAATTTTTTAACCTGAGTTTTGAAGTTTCCCAGTGTTAAAAATGAAAAAAAAAAAAACAGCCTTAATGGATAAATTTAAAACTTAAGAAAAATTATATTGTTACACATAAATTATATTATTTTATTATTATATATTTTTATATTATTATAAAATGATAGTCTTTACACTTGGGAAGGAACTTTGAGACTGTATATTTTGAAATGTTCACCTTAATTTTTAAGAATCCAGATTAATGTATGTCTTCTTTGTATCTTATTGTATAGTTCTATGATTGAATTTCTTTTGAGAACTGAAGAAATTAATATGGTAAAAATTTCAAGTAGCATCACATTATTATGATAATAGAAAAAATATAAATATTAATATTTGAATTTTGTTATTTATTTCTATATATATAATGATCGGTCTGGGGAAATACTGCAAGTATAAATTTTACTTTCTCTTTGACAATGAGGAATGGTAGACAAGTACATAATGTTTCAAAAATCTGAATATCATTTTATTTTATAATTAAAATTGCATTTAGGACAAATACACATAATCTTCTTTGAAGTTATTCAATAACATGATTTTCTTTCTGAACTTTAATTTTTTCAAGGATGTCTAATGGATTGGATTTCAGAAAGCCACTGGGGCATTTCTGTGTGGTGACATTGTTTCCGTTTCCATTTATTCCACAACTATTATGTGTCTATTATTTGTCAATAGTATCATATTATTTACCAAATATATACCAAATAAATATAAATAGACATCTCACCTTGTTATATTTAAAACATTGCCAATAAATTAATACAAGCACTGCTAACCTCAATGAACATTATCAAACACTTACAATGTTCTAGGTCCTCTATTAGAAGACTTTACATGTACTTTCACATTTGATGCTTGCAAGAACTCCCTGAGATAGTACTTGCCTCAGTTTTTTAAGAGAAGTAGAGACTAAGAGCTTTCAATAATTTGCTCAGGATTGCACAGGTAGCAAATGACCGAAGTATCACCAAAATGCATGATTCTATTGTTACTGTAAGATCCTTCAGAGCAAATTAAATGTGAATATATAATACATTTCTCAATTTTTATATGAGAAATATCAGAAATTAACCTTATAGATCACAAAAAATATAGTATCCTGAAAAATCTACATTTTTCTAGGAAGCAAGGTCAAAAGTGAGGTCTGGAGTTGCCTGTCTGCCCATTAGACTGCTTTTCTATCTGTTTTTTTTTTTTTTCCTGATCTGTACTGGTTTTGTGAGGGAGAAGTAAGGCATAATTTAGATAATACCAATAGCATGTTTGCCACAAATTTCACATGAAATTTTTATCCATTGACCTATAAAAAGTAATTATTAACTTGAAGTAGCAAGTTCTTTCAGTTCAAGTAATTGAAATGCGTTCAATGAGATGATTAATAAATGCTTAATACATGTTATGCATTATCCTAAGGACTTTGTAAATATCAGTTTATATAATCTTTACAACAGTCCTGTGAGATAGGTACCATCTTCTGTCTTATTTTTCCAATGAGGAAACTGAGTCACGGTCAGAGTAGGGAACTAACTTGCCCACAACCACCCAGAACTGAGCAGTGATATTTTCACAATGGCTATCTGATTCCAGAGTCTTTGATCTTAACTGTTATTCTACAATTAATCTCAAATGAAAGAATAACATCCCTCAGTGACTACTTAGCCCAACCCCATTGCCTACAAGCTTTCTCAGGCACTATACAATATTCATTAACCCCTTGGTTTTCTTTGTCTGCCCTTTTCCGCAGTTTACTGGATCCTTCCTCATGGCACTTAGATATGTTCAAGTTTCCCAAGTCTTAAAAATATATAGTTGCCTCCATCTCACTCATAACTAAGCAACTGCCACATTCTTTTCATTCTATTTAAAGCCAAACTTCTTAAGAGAATTGTCTATACTAATTAACCTTACTCACTTAGAATTATTTATACACCACACACATTCCAATTTGTTTGTGTTCAATCCAAAATGTAGCTACAACTCCTCCAGAAGATTTTGCTTCCAAGTTCATTATTGCCCTTTTGTCACTGAACATGATGAGATTTTAAAAAGTCCTTTCTATCTTAACATCTTAGTAGTTTTTAACACAGTAAAGCCTTTTGTTCTCTTGGCTTAAGTGGTTTACTTGTCTACTTCTTAACAACTACTTTTCTGTCACCTTTGCTGGCTTATCACTCTAAAATGACCTTGCAAACTGTAAAGTTATGTGCATTTTTGGCATTACATTTGTGATGTTTAATTGCTATTTAATTTTTTTAAATGGCACTTGTTTGGCAGTAAAGCAAACTGGACTTTGTGAGTGCAGAAATGCATGGGAATAGCAACGTGGCATGAATTTGATAGAGCAGCGAAGGTAAGTCAATGGGACAATCACTGCATCTCCACATTTACTTGCAAAGTAGCAATGAATTTTTTATGGTACCTGAAAAAGAGATACCTATAATAGATGAAGATGGGTTATATTTTGTTACTGAATTCTATGCACAAAGATTGCTTTTCACATGCTAAACTAGAAATTACTGGCACCAAAATTGCAGAATGGGGTTCAGTGGCTTAAAAGAAAATTTTAGAAGCAAAAATAGAGTTCATTTGTAAGAAATCTATAGCATTAACATTTCTGATAACACAGAGAATGATTGTGTGTGTGTGTGTGTGGTGACATTAATACTACTAAGGACTAAGGGGAGCTTGATTGTGAATTGAAAACATTTTTAAGAAAACATTATCCAGTTGATTTCACTTTTATGCACTTTCCTACATGACCAAGAGTAATATATGATGAAATATGGCCAAAAAACTTAAAAATATGAAATATAAAAATCTAATAGATTAAAAGTATTGCACCATAGTTTAATTATCAGTTGTTGTTGTCTGCTTTCTTAGTAAAAATAGCACATCTTATAACTGATAGCATTTCAGATTTGATAAAATACAGTATCATACTACACATATAATATCATACTATATACACATACTATATATAATATGTGTAATTACTTGAGTACTCTTCATCTTTTCCTCTAGATTATAGACTCCACGAGGAGGACGTAGACTCTTGTTTATCATTCTATTCCAGAGTCTGCAACAATGTTTGACACATAAAATGAATGAACTTTCTATATCATTCACTAACATAAACAGAGATGAGTTTCACTTATTTAATTATTTTAATGCTTAACTCTAAATTTCTTCAGGATTAAAAACTCTTCTCCACTAAGGAATTGATTCCACCTTCTAGAGCCAGTTGGTGTCTTGAGGTTCCAATTAATCAGAGGCCCACGTCTTGGGCATGGTATGGAGCTTTTGCTATTGTTATCTATGGACATTTCAAGTCTTACGCATAGTGACGTCAAAGGAGACTTCTAAATTTAAGAACTGGATTTAAATCACATCATCAGCCAATTCTTCTGATACTATTTATTCTCACAATCTTTCAAGCACATCTAAGTTTGCATGTAACTGTTTTCATTACTCAGTTGGGATTTACATTATTTCTGGCTTTACTGGGATATTTAAAATGTCTTGCCACCTACCTCTAGAGAACCATTAATGCCATTTTATTAGACTCTTTATATCCCTATTAATTCTGTTCTACCTCTTTGATCTCTTTGGCAGAACTCAGTCCTCTATTCATATGTATATATATTTTCTTTCCATTGTGCCAGTTTCACAAGTATTATATACATAAAAATGGCATCTGATTGGATCTTGGATAGCTTTTATAAGATGGTTTTGTCTGGCTTTATAATTATAACCTTGAAATCTTGCTAATGATAAAGCACAAGCATAAACTTGTTAAGGTTAAAATCAGAAGTTGTGACCATCACATGCATAAGAATCAGTTAACCCTCAAATATTACAGAACTATTATATAGAAACCAGCAATGTTACCCTAGATCTACCTTTACCTTATCTCCCTAAGTTTCACCAGCCTGTGAGCCGATAAGGAATTCCACTGGCAACTTACCTCTGGAACAGATGGAAGAATGTTTGTGCTCAACAAAGGCCCCTGCTTACTATTTTAGAAAGTATCTCACGTTTTCTTGCAAACAAGTCTGCTCCCACCACCTGCCACCACCACTGCTGCTCTCCCCCTCTGGGCATTGGCACCAACCTACTCAACTTTACATTCTCCAAGTGGGCCTCTATGAAATGTACTGCTGCTTTACTGGGGACTGCAATCTCTTGCCATGAAGCTTTGCCAGTCTGCTAAATGCCTTTGCTCATGTATAAAGTCTTGGTGCCAAATGAACAAGGTGGTTTGGAGGGAACTGGGAGAGAACAATGTGAGATCCTCTGAGCTACACTGTGTCAGAATGGAGAGAAAACCCTGCTATAAATCTTTTACTCAAATATCTTTGCCCTTTTAACTCATTATCCCTGTCTTCATAGAACTCTTAGCACCGGAATGGAGGACAGAGCGGAGGGTTAATATTCTAGATCACCAACCCCTTAATGACAAAGTTGGCTGTGTGTAAGTGAGTCTATCTCCCTGTGTCTGGCTCCTTTTTTGCTAAGGATTCCCAGGAGATTCTTCAGCCACTTCTCTAGACCTGCCCCCAACTGTTCCTATAATAGCTCTACTGCTTAGGCTTAAGCTTGACTCTTGTTCAGAACTTAAAATTATAACATGGAAAAAGCACAATGCTGGCTGATTGGGTCATACAAAAGAGTTTATCTCTTTTTTGTGACTTAATTCTAATTGGACCAAATTCTCTTAAAATCAATGCTGAGGGAATTTTTAAATGTCATCTTTGTACAGTATTTATACCTTCCTTTTTACCTGGAAACGTTGTTTTCCTTTGACTTGGATGTTGATATTAGGCTAGAAATCCCTTTAGTTAAAAGTGCTTTTTGTAGTTAATAGTGTCACTTCATAGTGATTAAGACTGACACAGGGACTGACACAGGCTCCTGTTTTGGGCGCAGGCTTGTCTGCAAGTGCTCAAGTTCTAATGACAGTCTGGTGCAGATTCTTAATATGGCCTTAGACCATTCAGTCTCCCTTTCTGTACTGAACTTTACCTATAAAGCTCACAGTTCAGAAGCAATACAGAAGAATGGATGTACACAATGCTATAATCTCCTTGTTCTATAAAATGGTAAGATTTTAGAGTTAAAACAATCAAGGCCAAGCTTGATCAGGAAAAAACCTCCCTTACCTATTTTGCCTGCAATAGCTTTGGCACTTATGTGCTAAGCAAATTCATGTAGCTAGGCAGTCAGACAGCTAGACCCAGAGGGGAAATAACTCTTCACTTCTATATGGAAGAGATTCTTTATCATCATTTCCAGATAAATCATTCCCAGTAAGTGGACAAATTGTCTCTTCAGAACAATGTATTATTATTTTTTTTCTACTATTGCTTGACGTAAAACAATGTTACGGGTGTTATCTCTTCTGTGAGAAGTAGTACCTGAATGAAGTTAACAACTATTGTCAATTAACTCTATGTGCCTAAATATAGTACAAAGAAGCTTTGGTACATAAGAATGTTTAATACAAAATTTTCCAAGTTTGGCCCAGAAAAAACAATATTGAAGGACAGGAACAAAGTTGGAATACTGATACCACCTGAATTCAAGGCTCACTATAAAGCTACAGTAATCAAAACGGTGTGCTATTATTGGTGAAAGAATAGACAAGTAAACCACAGGAACGAATAGAAAACTCAAAAATAGATCCAGATAAACATAGTCAAATGATCTTTGACAAAGGAGCAAAGGTACTATAATGAAGCAAAGACAGTCTTTTCAACAAATGGTGCTGGAACAACTGAGCATCCACAAGCAAAAAAAAAAAAAAAAAAAATCTAGACACAGAATTTCCACCCTTCACCAAAATTACTCCAAATGGATCATGGACCTAAATGTAAAATGCAAAATTATAAAATTCCTAGAAGATACTATAGGAGAAAACCTAGATGGGACTTAGGAATGGCAATGACTTTTTAGATAAGACACCAAAGTCCCAATCCCTAACAAAAATACCAAACTGAACCTCCTCAAAATTAAAAATTTCGAGTCTGTGAAACACAATGTTAAGAGAGTGAGAAGAAAAGCCATAGGCTAGGAACAAATATTTGCAAAAGACACATCTAATAAAGGACTGTTATTCAAAATATACCAGAAACTGTTAAAACTCAATAGTAATTAAACAAACAATCTGATTTAAAAATGGGCCAAAAATCTTAATAGATACCTTTCCAAAGAAGATATACAGATGGCAAGTAAGAATATAAAAGACATATCATAGGTCATCGTGGAAATAAATATTAAAACAACAATGGGATACTACCACATACCTATTGGAATGGCCAAAATCCAGAACACCGACAACATCATGGGAAGATGTGAAGCAACAGGAACTCTCATACATTGCTGGTGGGAATGGAAAAATGGTACAGCCACTTTGGAAAACATTTTGGTGGCTTCTTTAACAATTAAACGTACTCATACCATATGATCCAGCAATAACAGCACTCTTTGCTGTTTACTCAAAGGAGTTGAAAACATGTCCACACAAAAAACTGGACACAAATGTTTATGGCAGCTTTATTCACAATTACCAAAACCTGGAAACCACAAAGATGTCCTTTAGTGGGTAAATGGACAAATAAACTTTGGTACATTTAGACAATGCAATATTTTTCAATGCTACAAAGAAATGAGCTATCAAGCCCTGAAAACATACATGGAGGAAACTTAAATGAGTATGACTAAGTGAAATAAGCCAATCAGAAAAGACTACATACTGTATGATTCTAACTATATAATATTCTAGAAAAAGTAAAATTATGGAGATAGTAAATAGATCAGTGGTTGCCAGAGGTTGGGGGCAGGGGAGAATAGGTGAAGCACAGAGGATTTTTGAGACAATGAAAATAGTCTGTATGATCCTACAATGATGGATACATGTCATTACTCATTTATCCAAACCCATAGAATGTGCAACACCAATAGTGTACCCTAATGGGAAGTATGGATTTGGGGTGATTATAATGTATCAATGTAAGTTCATCAATTGTAACAAATTTACCACTCTGGTGGGAGATATTGATAATGGAGAAAGCCATGTATGTGTTGGTGCAGGGGCTAGACGGGGAATCTCTGTAGCTTGCTCTCAATTTTGCTGTGACCTAAAACTTTTCCAAAAAATAAAGTCTTTTAAAAAGTTTAAAAAAATCCAGGTTTTAAAAATAGATCTCCAGAAGTTCTTACTACATATAATAAATAATAATACCTCATCATTCTTTTAAGTGGTTTATCATTTAGGAGAGAGAAGAGATATACATCACAAGTAGAAAACAATATAAAATCATATAATATGTAGTCATACATATAAATTTATGTTTACACATACATATATAAGATTTAAAGCATATTACAGAGCTAAAAAACCAAAATATTACTTCTGCCAGATAATTCAGAAGGGCGTGATTTTTAAATGAATTTTAAAACCTGGAATGACTGATAAGATTTTAAGAGGTGGTAGGATCAGCTGTCAAATACTGAAAATGGTTTTTGGCAAAGACAGGTAAAAGTGAAAAATTATGTCTGGAGGATAGTTAAAGAATTTGAATAGAGTAGAGTGGCTCGTGGAAAGGCTGGCTGTCTCAAAGCCTTGAAGAGGGCTGTTTCCTTGGGGAATTGACTTGGGTTCCTAATATGGATCTTAATATTGCAGATCCTGATACCCTGATGCATGTGTCTTTCCGGGTAGATTTACAGTATCAGAGACTGATAAAAGACAGACTGACAACTGAATAATGAAAAATGAGAAATAAAAAAATCACATGAATGATAAAGTCACATTAAGATGACCAGTATATTTGCTCCTTATAAGCCAACCCTATATCATAGTTCAAATTATGGTAAGAAAACAACTTAATTAGCATGGGGCCATTGGAGTAAGTAGGCACGTTCATAACTGTTATTGGCAGCAACCAAAGGGAGTGATGGTCTTACCAGTGGACTCTAATACTGAAGTCTTTGGACAAAACTTTCAGTCCCTTGGACAGTGGTTGACAGAGAGTATGACAGATTCCGGCATTTACTCCCTTGATTTTTTTTTCCTATCTTTTATTCCGAAAGACATGTTCTTTGTTTAGTTATGTTTATTAATTCTGTCAAAATGTGTATAGCCCTTGATCCCCTCTACTTCTCACTGAGTTTGCCATCATCCATTTTACGCTGCTTTTATAGCTTGCCTTTTGGGACAAAATTATTTCCTTTTCTCTCCCCCGACCCCCACCTATCCCAGGTGTTAGGAGTCACTTTGTACATTTAAGTATTTAACATATATCTTTTTAACTCAGGTAAACTTATTAATGCTCTATTTTGTAGGTATCAGAATTCCTTCAATCAATTTAACTTCATATTTTCTGATTTATTTTGTTACTTCCTAACAGCTGCTAAGATTCTTTGTTCTAGAATAATTTCTAAATGCTTTAAAATATGACAAAAGAGAATCATGCAAATATAGACAAAATGTTTATCTATTTAAACCTGTATAAAGTATTAACTCTACTTGCATTTTTAACATGCTGTACATTCGCAAGATTTCCTTGAGAGGTCTAACAGAGTGGCGGAAACTGACTTAGGGAAGACATGATGGACTTAATCCTAAAATCCTCAAGGAAGCTGGACATTTTTACTCTTTTCATTTGGCAAAATAGTAAAATGACTAATTTTTATATTTGGACTTTCCTTGTTTTCTTTTTAATAGCTTCTTCTTTCCTCCTGGTGCTTTTTTAAATTTCAAGGGTCTTTGGTGGTTTCTTTACCAGAGAATTTCTCTCCCCAGATATTTCTAGTCCTCCCAAATCAATAGCCATATAGCCCATACTTAATCCATCATTTCGTAATAGTAACTACCCCATGCTGAGTGTCTACTATGTGCCAGGTGTTACATGACAGCTTTTAGCCAAGTTGCTAGGTTAGTATTGTGAACAAACATGCCAAACATGATCAATCCATGGTCAGTTATCGCCCTGCCTTGTCTCCCTCATATTCTCATGGCTTACTCTCTCATTTCATTTGGGTTGGAAGTCCTCTGACCACGCTATTTAAACTAATTTCTTTCCTCACTTTCCGACACTCTCCACATCCTTGTCCAGTTATACTTTCTACATTATAACACTTAGCACTGTCTAACAATATATATATGCATATGATATATAAAATATAATAAGCATTATATATATATGTATATATACACATATATGTGTATATTTATAAAATATTTTTGTCTATCCACTCTTGCTTTCCAATAACAAAAGCTCTACCATGGCAGGCATTTAAACTGTTCTGGTCTCCACTGTATCTACAGGATCAGGCCAGGACCTAGCATTTAATAAATTTCAATAAGTATTTGCTGAGTGACCAAATGAATGACTAAATCCTACCTATAGCACTAAGAAGTTAGTTAGCCCAGGTTACAGAAAAATTACTGCTGTTTATTAATGTGTTTTTCCTATGAAAAATAAATGGATTTAAATTGGGCCTTCTGTATATAAAAAGGTGTTACTTTACAATGCTGGATCTGAAAGTCCATAAATTTTATCACATAACAATAATATAAATAACAACAACAACACCAATCACTGGGAGAAAAATAACAGATACTTGAGTGATTTCTTTGGACCAGGAATTAGAAGACATGATCTCTCTCTATCTCTATCTGTCTCTTTTGTCCTCTATCAATATTTCTTTCAATTGAATGTACCCAACATTCCTGTGAGTACCATTATATAGACAAGAAAACTGAGGGCAAAGGTGAAATTTCCCAAGGTCTGTGAGTGGTAACAGTGATTGAATGATGACAACCTGACCCAAGAGTCAGAGCTATGACAGTAATCCAAGGCAATTACTTATTTTGTCTGTACTTGAAGTGGTTCCAAGTTTTATGCAAATTTGTACTGTTTATATCTTAAGGGAGGAGAACTCTTTAATTTTCTAGTTACATGAAGCAAAGAGAGAAAGAGAGTGAGAGGGAATGAATTTGATAGATTTTTCTCTAAGTTAAAAAAATACTCTACTTATTATAGTCCAAATAGTATAATGTTTAATTACTTTCTTTAAAGAAGATATATCATTGTTTTTGACCTGTGGAGCCCAACCAATAGCTGTTTTGTATTAAAATCAAGTTTAATAATATTGTGGTTTAACTCCCTTTGATTGGGCCTAAAATGAACCCTGCTTATTTCAAAATTCCAGATTTCCAATATGATACAATTTTTGTCATAACTTCTGTGAAATTTGTGTTATAATTTCTCTAAAATTATTCTGATGAAAAAATGCCTTTGATTTTATTTTTCTATATTTATGTCAGAGGATCCAGTTATTCTTTAGATGGATGGATTTCCTGTAAAGCACTTCAGCATAGATCTTATTACTCTGTTGCAAACCTGACTGTATACTGATGCATTTTCTATAGGCAGGCATAAAATATTTTAATGATATATCTCCCTTATTTTATGGCAGATGTTCTATGAACATATCTAGAGATGGCATCCTTTATTTGGAGCCTGGTTAGCAACAGTGTAATTTCCTCCTAATAGCTTGTATTATTCTACTATAGGGCAAATGTAACAGACGGTTCATTTTTGGATATTGTTTTGCACATAGATTAACATTTCAAACTGTTTTTATAATTAATGTACTTAGAATTAACCTGCTCCTTTAGGAAGTTTATTTTTCCCTCAATAAAAGCTTATCATTTTGTTATTAGAAAGAAGCAGATAATGGCTTTCTTGGGAAACAAATATTTGCATGAGGGCTTGGAAGAACAAGATCAGTATATCTAAAAAATAACTTTGACGCTTTTCTGCAAGTATATTTTTCCTATTTTCTCTCCTTGTGTGAGAGAAAAAGCAGATCAAAAATATTGTAGAATTTGGACTTTTAAAAACTTATTTATTTGAATATTATTTAGTTGATACAATTTGCAACATAAATCATGGGTTCTTGTGACTTTAGTTTCATGGTATTAATTTCTTTTATATTCAGACTGAAAGATGTTTGGTTGCTAACTGATCAATTTAATTGAGAAAAAATACATTTTTGGTATCTAAATGTGGAAGACAGACAGAAAAATATAATTGGAGAAGACTGTTCTTTTTATAAGAAGGCATTAATGGGACTCCAGCACAACCAAGCATAAAGTGGCCCCCACAAAATGGTGATACAACACAAGGCCTGTGTACTCCCATGAAATTAATAACTGCTGAAGATGAGCTCATTAGTAAAAATTACAAAACAATAGAAGAAAAAAAATCACCATGTCATAAAGAGTTTATAGATACAATAAAACAGAGAAGAGACATTACAAAAAGCCTATTAAAATTAAAAAAATCAATTAAACAAAAATAAGATAGTCTCAGGGAAAAAACAAGTAGATTTGAAAGAAAAATATATCAAATTGAAATTCTAGAAATGAACAACATAGCTATTAAAAATTAGACAGATGAAAGAGTGAACTAGCTTTAAAAAAAACTTATTATTCAAAAAGATTTTTCTCAGGCAAATTACCAGAATATAACATAAGAAGATAAGAGATCTATTAAGAAAAGCTCCAACTTGCACATTATAGGAGTTCCAAAAAGGAAAAATAATGGGAAAGAGGCACATTTGAAAAAAAAAAAAGTGGCTGAAATTATTTTAGAACAGAGAAAGACATAAACTCTGACTGAAAAATCACCTCTTATCCTAATCAGGGGAAGTTATACCAAACACATGGCTGAATACACAGTAGTACATCTTCAGCATGCCCAAGCTAAATATAATTTTTTTCAATTATATGGAGGAGACAGAATCCCTGAAATGGAAAGTTTCTGACTGGCTGCAGGCTTATCATGAGCAACAGGGGCCAGAAGTGTCTGAAGATAAGAGTCAACCCAGAATTCTTTAATGAATTAAGCTTTTATTGGAAGAAGGGTGAATTTTCAGATTTACAAAGACTAATAGAATTTATTACTCTTACATCTTCTCTGAATAAACTGCTAAAGGATATCTGCCAGCAAGAAGAGAATCAAAGACAAAAAGAAGGACTGGTACACAAAAAACAAGAGTAAAAAAAAAAGTAAAATATTTAGTAAATCTAATTTTCACTATATTTTTAGTAATGGTATTATTATTAAAATATTTTAGAACAAAAATTAGTAGATCTAAATCAATAATCAATAATGTCTGGGGAATATAGGAATGTCTGCAATATTCTTATTGTTCAGGGGAAGAATAGAAAGGTTAGTTAATTTGGAATATTATACAGTTAAGTATGCATGCTAAAATTTTTATATTCAATAAAGTAATTAGAATAAAAGGCATGTAACTTTTTGAAACCAATGAAGGACACCCACAAACATACACACCCCTATACACAGAAAAGAAAATAGAAAGAAACAGAAGTTAAGAATTCTGTAAATAAATGCAAAAGAAAATTTTGCTAAGTAGAAGCTACAAAGTAAAATTAAAGTGTATCTTTAATAGAAATTTATTTAAATGGATTAATATACCTCCTTATATTAGAACCCACATTGATAAAAGAATGTGATATATGCCACATCTGATTTATATGCAGCATGCCAAGCACTAAGGAAGTCAATATGGCATAACTTCTTCTAGGAGATGGGAGTTTACCTTAGCTTTGAAAGAAAGGGCAGAATTTATTTATCATATTTGGGATGTGTATGTGAAATGGATATCCTAGCCAGTATAAAACAGTGTAGCAAAATCCTAAAGGGGAAAAGAGCAAAACTTATTTGCTTCATTGTAGGAGAGGTAATAAGCACATTAGTGTATTTGAAGCAAAACTGGATATGATGCAGAGATAAACAGAATTCTC
Organism: Camelus bactrianus; assembly: GCF_048773025.1. Lineage (NCBI taxonomy): Eukaryota > Metazoa > Chordata > Mammalia > Artiodactyla > Camelidae > Camelus > Camelus bactrianus. The sequence goes on from NC_133540.1 coordinate 80,275,263, forward strand.
TTACTGGAAGAATCTGCTCTTTCGAAGACTAGAATTGGTTGTGGCAACAAGCTGGAACCTGTAATAAAGTCGATGTAAGTTTGTGCACCGAATACATGTAGAACTTCGTATAAGTTACTGAAATAATTTAACCTACAGCCCATTCATATAGAAAATGAAGAAAATAATATAGATTTAATGTATGTATTTTGGTAATAATTTAGATAATTTTTGTTAAGCACTCTGTTTATTATCTGGTAAATGTTAAAATCATAGAAAATGCTAACACATTTTTATAATGTACTTTCTTCTGTAATGTAGTGGTTGAAACTCTCCATGTGTTTTTCTTTGGAAAGGAGTGGAATGATGTTTTCTCATGATAGATAGAAAGGCTGGTTGAGAATGTGATCAACAGATCTATGTGTTTGGTATGAACCCTAGACACTTCACAATAGATTGAACCACTATTCTGAGTGCACCGTAAGGAAACCTAGTTCACTTCTGTCTGCTGTTCACTATAATGCTATCTTATAGTAAGTGACTAATGAATAGTTTTTACTATAAACAAACATATATAAGGGTCGAAAGAGAGGATAGCCTCTAAGATGCAACAGTTGCCCTCAAAATGTTTAATACTAAACTACAGCATTATGATAGTGAATACATCATATTAAATGAATGTTACTACAAAGAGTTCACCAGTGGTAAGCACATAAACACATTCATGTATTGAAAAACCATAAATCCTTTCTAAGACTGTTATATAAAATGGAAAAACCTGTATCATGTTAATTTGTAACTATTCAGACCCCCAGAACCTCTAATTTTGGAAGCAGAGAAAGTAAAGAAAGATGTGCTATTACAGTAGTGGTCTTCAAACTGACACAAACCTCTGGTTTTCCAGGAAGTATATGGGCATAAATAATTTAAAGAGAATAATTGTCCAGACCCTCAATTGTTACATGTACCCTTTCCTAATATTAACTTATTTCTGGTCCTCATTTTCCTTTTCAAACTCTTCTTTTACAATAACCAATCAACTTTTTTGTAATAAAAAGAAATACCTTTCATCCGTCAATGAGGAATTGCCATAGAGGAGAAAAAAGGAAAAATTTCTGAAGACACAAACATAGAGATGACTGGGAAAAGTCTCAGCCACTGAAGAGAGCCCTGTGGTCATAAAGTACATGTAAGATATATTAAAGTGAGTATATTATAACAATATACTCCATGGTTTCAAATCTGTGCATTATGTATACATACATATATTTATGCATCTATTTATCTTTATCATCTATTATCTATCTTAATACCCCTAAATTAGAGAGTGTAATAAATAAGTAATATATATACTGGAATTGAATAGAGAAGAGAGATTTTTCTGACAGAAATTAAGTCTGACTTGCTGATCGTTTTAATAACGAAAGCTTGCTTTCTCATTAAGTCAAATTGTGCATGTTTTCATGTGTTGGAAGACCTGGACTTGCAGCTCAAAATACTTTCATGAAAATACATGTAAAGTACATTCACAATAACAATATATATTAAGGCACAAATACATATTTGGAAAATATTAAATTTAGACATTTCAAGTATAGAATACGTTTCATCAGGAAAACAGAAAACACTCCATATATTTTAAGCAGGAATGAAATTAAATAGCAAATTAGGTACTTAGAAAACCATAGAAAGGGATGATGAAATGCTCAGGAAAATCTCCACTAGCTTTCAGATTCACTCACAGCTTTCGGAGAATTAAGAAATTGCAAGAATCTGAGAAAAACTACACCAATGACTATAGCTGCCTAGAGAATTAAGGATGTTGATTTGCCAGGAAATGTCTTGAGCTGACCACAAAGCCTGCGGCTACACAGCCTCAACCTCTGCTAGGGAAACAATAATATAACTCTGCCCTTCTTATGCTTTCTAAGCCTCCTTCAAATGAATCTCACTGATAGAATGTACCTCAGGATTCTGCTGCCAAGCACTTTTTAGAAAAGTGTAGTTTAAGGTTTCTAGGATCTTTGACAGAACAAAAGGAATAAAAGGGTGTTTACCTGCCAACAGGCAGTGTGGCACAAGTGTCAAATTAAAAAATGTATTTCTTCTCCAAAAACACTTTAAGGATTAAGCAAACAAGAACTTTGAAGGCTAGGGTTCTAGGGTGCCTTAATCAGCTCTGGCTATCATAATAAAATCCCATAGACTGGGCGGCTTAAACAGTTCTGGAGGCTGGGAAGTTCAAGGTTAAGGTGCAGATTTGGTTTCTGATTAGAACTTTCTTCATGCCTTGCAGATGGCCACCTTCTCACTGTGTGTTCACCTGGAGGACAGAGACAGCTCTGGTCTCTCTTTCTCTTCCTGTAAAGACACTATTACATCATGGGGACCCTACCTCATGACTTCATCTAAACCTAATTACCAGCTTCCAATACTGTCACATTAGGAGTCAGGGCTTCATCATGAGTTCTGGAGGGACACAGATATTCAGTTCATAACATAAGAAAGAGTATTCTCTGTTTCCTTCCTCTATCACATTTCTGGTTTCTGCTATGTCCTCTCAGCCACTATTTCAAGTTGACCGTTTTCTATTTAACACTTTTATTTCTGGCTCCCTGTTAATGACCTCCTGCTAAAACTTTTAACATCTAAAAAGTTGTCTCAGAATTCACACCTATCAAAGTTACATGTTTGACCCTGAGTTTGTTGAGTTGCTACTGTTTGTCAAGGCACACTTTCTTGCTATTTATGTCCAGTGATTTCTGCCCAAAGAATTACCAATCATACTTTAGGATTTTTAAAAAAAATTTTGGTTTTTTCATAACAAGTTAAAATTGACTTGTATATGTTCTAAGATTTTTATTAAGGTGAAATATACAAAACATAAAATTTTAAATTTTAGTGTACAATTCAGGGGTATTCAGTACATGCAAAATATTGTGTAGCCATTTCCTCTCTCTACTTTCAAATCATGTCATCACCCTAAAAGGAAACCCCATACTCATTAAGCAGTCTCCCCAATTCTCTTTTTCTCCAGCCCCTGGCAACCACTATCTGTGTTCTGTCTCTATGGAGTTACCTATTCTGGATATTTAATGCAAATGGAATTACATATTATGTGACATTTTAGGTCTAGCTTCTTTCAGTTAGCATCATATTTTCAAGTTTCACTCACATTGATCCACAATATATCGATACTTCATTCCTTTTTATGTCTGAATATTTCCTTGTATGGCTATATATATTTCATTAATTCATTCTGTTGATGGACACTGGGGTTTTTCCAACCTTTTGGCTAGGGGAATAGTGCTGCTATGAACATTCATGCATCTGTCATGTTATCATATTGAGAGAACTGTCTGCTGTGTATGAACTCTTTATAATTCTTCACTGGATGCAGAAGCTGCTGAGAGGGCCCTGTTTTATAGGTTTTAAAACTAAATTTTTATTGGTGTGAATAAAGCTACAAATCAGAGTCAAATCTGATAGATAACATCAGCTATTGCTTTATATCTGATCACCTTGAAGTTATGACTATATTGTCTTAAAATAGTATTCTGTAGCAAAACTTTTAGTAAGTTAGTAAATAAGTAATAACAGTGGTAACAAATAACATTAATGGAATGCTTAGTACATACTTAGCATAACATTAGATATTTTGAGTCATTTATTCTTCACAATAAATTATAGATGATGTCACTGAGGTAGAATAACCTACCCCAATGTCACAGCTAATGAATAGTGAATTCAGAATATGAATCCAGAAAAGATGGTCCTAGAGACCCATTTCTTACACATTACATTATTCTCCACTAAAGGCTTCAATCTCTCTTCCCTCATTTGATTAGGGATCAGACTCAGGGGTGCTGAGTAACCTGCTGTTTTCCTTTTGCCCTATCCTGTTGTGTAGTGGGGGCCAGAGGAACCATAGCTAGGTCTTAACTATGGCATCTTCTAGGTGTACTGGCATCAAGGCAAAGATCATGCTGCTTTGGGATCCAACTGGTAAGACTGGCCCTAAGAAGCCCCTGCCTGACCATGTGAGCATTGTGGAGCCCAGAGATGAAATATGCCCACTACCCCCATCTCTGAACAGAAGGGAGGGAAGACAGAGCCACCAGCCATGCCCTAGCCAGTACTCACAGCAAAATAGGGTCTTCTTGGCAGCTGGATCTAGAGTCTGGATGTTGCTCTATAAAGACCTTTAAAAAATTTTTAAAAGGCATGTGGCCTGACTAGACTCTACATCCAGAATCCACACTGAGGGTCATGTCGCCCATGGAAGCACTGCATGATGGAGTCCTAAAGCTATCTTGTTTGTAATGTTTCTCCGCTTCCCCTGGAATCCTCTTGGTTTTAACTGTGCTTGGGAGATGAGGGCCAGAACAGGAAGACTCAAGCAGAAGTAACCAGACAAATATCCTGAGGGTGGGTAAATCTGGTGAGGGTAAAGGCTGATTGCTAACAGGATAGCACCTTGATTGACTCACTTGGAGTTCGGGGTTATAGGTTTAGAAGAGGGACATTTATGATGGTTTTCTGTATTACACAGAAAAATAAACACAATGGCTATTAAAAAAATAGTTTTTGTAGGAAAACTTTTAGTAAGTTAGTAAATAAGTAGTAAACAGTGGTAACAAATAACATTAATGGAATGTTTAATATATACTCAGCACAACACTAGATATTTTGAGTTACTTATTCTTCACAATAAATTATTATTATCCTAAATTTATAGATGAGGTCATTGAGGTAGAATAACCTACCCCAATGTCACAGCTAATGAATGGTGAATTCAGAATATGAATCCAGAAAAGATGGTCCTAGAGACCAATTTCTTAAACATTGCACTTTTTATTTTCCACTAAAGGCCTCAATCTTTCTCCCCTCATTTAATCATATGTTTTAAAGCAGTACTGATTTGATATCACTTGGTCATTAGTTTTTGTCTTCTTCCACAGATTTTTGTCTCCTTATCTCACTAATATCAAACTCCAAATTGTCTGCAATGGCCTAAGAGCTCCTTTACGATCAGGCCCTTGGCTCCATCATTCACTCTTCTCCTTACACATTTTACTCCTTAAACCTTTGCATTTTCTGTTTTCTCTGCCTTGAGGAAATTAATTTAATTTAAGCCCTGTTAAATGGTCACTTCTTCACAAAGGCATTCCAGGTCAACCTTACCCTAATCACCAATCGCTCATCTATCCTCTCACCTTGATTTCTGTGTCTTTTATAGAAATTATTAGTACACACACACACACACACGTACATACGTCTGTAATTGTATATGCCCCCCCATACTACCCACCCATGTAAGCTTCTTCAAAGTAGGGATTTTTTTGTTTTCTGGTGCATTTCTAGTGTCTACTATGGTGTCTGGCAAAAGTACGATATGCAGCAAAGATACGGTGAATAGAGAGCTTCATTGAATGAATTCCATGGGCGCTCCCATGAATATTGTCTGCCTCCACAATATTCTGAATGTACTTAGTAATTTAATGTATCTTCTCCAGCATTAAACTATTGTCTTGGTTCAAACTTCTAAGCCTTGACTGTCTCTTATCTTTGGATGAGTTTTTTCCATGAAAGACATAACATAAAGCAGCAGGGACCTGATTCACACTCCCTCTACTCATACTTAGACGTGTCTATTTACAGGATGAGCTGAGTTTATGCTCAAGTTAAGATTCCGAATTGGTCAAGCTGAGGTAGACCCAGAAAAGTTGATTCTGACGTTTTTACACCTTTTGAAAATTTTCCTCTGAAGTTGCTTCAGAGGATTTGTACCTTGCTAGTTTGGTTCACTTAGAACTGGCTTCAAGGAAAGTATGTTATCTGCTGCCTTGCTTTGAACTGGGAGCAGTGGTAATATTGGTCAGGTGCATACAATCGTTCCTCCTTGCCACTAGTTCGTTTCTGGTCTTAATCACATGGATTTTTAAATTAATTTTTGTTGTTTTATTTTATTTTGCTTATTTTTCCTATCTCTTTATTTGTATATATTCTGGTTTGTTTGTGGAAAGGAGGCACAAATGGCCATTTTCCTCTGTGTTACTTCTCTGTGTAACTTTTCTCATTATCCTTTACGGTGATCATAGCTACTTGGTAGAGTAAGATGATAATCTTACTGAGTTTAACCTGTTTTGCTTGAAAAGACCTAACAAAGACTGTATTGCTATTTCTCTGAAACAATAGAAGGAAAATGTAGGTTGAATATTAATAGCTAAGTTTATTTTTACTTACTCAAATAAATATTTTCCATGTAGATACATTATCAGTGACAGATTTTTTTCCAAAAGTTTGGTCTGGGATTTCTTGCATCAGAATAACTAGTGGTTCTTGTTGCTGAGTTTCATTACAGACTGAGTGAATCACTAACTCTGGATAATAGATCCAGAAATTTAACAAACATCCTAGGTATTTCCGTATCACACTAAATTTGGGAATTGCTGCTAATCCATGGACATGCTACTATGACAGAACTTTTAACATATTTTTTGGCATCTTATAAATTTGCAACATGGTTTGCAAACACTCCATTACTTTCACTTGACATTATTTAAAACATGTATTAAGTTGGTATTTGAAGAAATCTACATACCAAAATGCAAGTTTAAAAAATTTTTGCTTTTTTAGTTTGAACTCAAAATGGTCTGTTTATTTAGTTGGTATATTGGATTGAAGCTGAATAGAAATTTCACAATATTTAACATTACTTATTAAACTGTTGCTATTTTCATCCCTGCTATGTGGGAATATGGAATATATTTATGGCATCATGTTGTTTTGTTTTAAGCTACCAAACACTCTTCTTGTGGAAAAGTAAATTGGCAGGCATCAATCATTATTCATTGTAGAAAATTCAATATATCAATCAAGAAGGTGATGTTTTTGTTTGGACAGTACAGATTCCAAGAATAACCCTCCCTCATTCATCATCATCTTGAGAAAAATATTACAAACCTGTATCTCTTATTCCATCCATAATATGTAGCAGCATGTAAAAATCTATCTTCAGTTTCTTTGGATGCCTATATATGTCAAATGTTTTGATATATTGAATTAATATCCTCTTTTTTATTCATAAATCTATGGCTTGGGCCATTTTGGAAATATATTTGATTGTTCTAGTGAATGAATTTCATTCATCCTTTCTTATTATGAGGGTAGCATTCTTTTTTTTTTTTTTAACATTCACTGATACTAATATTAAAATTAGCAAATGATGGACATAAAATTATAACAACAAAAGCCACTTCCTGTGATTGTATTGCCGATACAGACATAGCAAGCATTTTTAATATTAGTGGTCACAGGGTTATGGTTTACTGTAGAATTAGGAATATGCTTACTAATATGGCTTCAGACAACTTCTGTCTTGACAGTCTAATTCACTTAGAACTAATGTAGTATTACAGGGGCTCAGTTACCCAGGAGAGTATTGGGTATATCATGGTCTGGGAATGCCATATAGATAAAAACTGTAGAAATATAATTTACCTACCTGTGAGATATAACAGAAACTAGTTTTTCTACCTAAAAATTAAGAAATTCTTGTTTTTTTCTTTTTTAGCAGTTATTAAAATTGAGCACAAGGTGCCCCAAACTATCCAGCTGTTATCCTCCCTTCCTTTCATTGAGGCAGAGGAGTTATTCAGCAATCAGCTCTCAGGGAGAAATTTAAGGGCTTCATCGTGTACTCTGTGACATCCCCAACATCCCTACTTTCTGTGTAGTGAAAAGCTTTTCTTTCCCAGCTGTAGGAATACTATTCATCAAATAGTCTGAGTTATTACATACTATTACTAAATTACATTATATTGCATTATACTGCAATTGTTATATGATATTATTTATAAATTAACACTGTATCATACCAGATTTTAATAGAAATTTGATGTCTGAAAGAGAGCTCTATTGTAAAAGTCAGGAGTCTCTGATACTAATTCCATTTCTTTGGGAAAATATTTTAGCATCTCTGAATACCTGCCCTGTCTGTCTATCATGATTTTTGTGAGTTACAAAATAGAGCATGCATTCTATAGAGCTACAGAGAATTAAAAAATAGATGCTTTATAATAATATTATGCTATATTTTATTAATTAAAATTTTGTATTTTATATTTTAAGTTATTCTGTAGTGTTGAAACATATTGAATTTTCTGGAAAACAAGCTTGAATTGCATTTGGTTACCGTGGACAGACCTAGTTAGCACAGATATGGGTTAGAGTTTTAATCCTGATAGATTTAACAGTCCACTGATGTTTTATGAACTGAGTTTCCACATATATTTATGATTCAATCAATCTCAAGGATTCTAAAAGTGCTTTTGTAATTTTACATGAAGCATTTCATACTGACCCTTGAGTAAGACACACAATTTAAGAGCCCTAGCTCACATGAATAAAATGTAGTCTATAAAGAACCATCTCTGAAATAAATTTCCTGTCTTCTTTATGCTAATTAGCCTATATAGGAAAAAAAGATGCATCCACATCATAGTAAAATATTGAAGAAACATCGAAAAATATTGAACTGAAATACTTAACTTAAATAGTAGTGGTATGATAACTATTTAAAAATGAGTCTTTAGGCTGTGATGATAAAGGCAATGTTTACTTATGTCAATTGTAACCATGTTTGAAATTATGTGAAAAAAAGGATGTTTCTAATGCTTTTTTTCTGTTGTGGCACATGAAATAAAATGGTTAATTCACAACTGTGATTTTGAAATACAAAGAAAAGAGAGAAGTTTTAACATAAGACATCTAACTTTGGTTAGATAGTATGGTGTCAAGGCAAGTAGAAGTAGATATAGAAATCCCTGGAGAACACAAAAAAATAAGCTAATTAGAGAGAAATTCTTACCTTTGTGATCGGAGTCCGGAGGGAAGGATGGAAAAATCCTCATTCAGTGAAACATAGCTCCAGATTAAAGCACCTGCTCAGCTGCTCTCATGAACCCTGTCTTGGACACTTTCCTCTTTTGTCTTCCCAGGAAAGCTACTGTAGGGAGCTCAGGACAGCCAGTTAACTCTAGGGGAAAAACAAAAAGTTTCAAAATATGTCTCGGGAAAATGAAGTCCTTGGCATTATTTAGTCAGACAAGCAGCAAGAACTCAAGGTCACGTCTCAAGAATATTTCTATTATGCATAAAACAAATAACTCTGTGCATCAAAGTAAAGAAAATTTTTAAATATTATAATTAACACTAGGAAGTTGTTGGTTCACAATCTCTGGAATTCCCTGGGTGAAATTCAAAACTGGTCCCCATAAATGGAGGACAAAGAAAGACCAAAGAAAGAGGCAGAACATTCCAGATTGGCATAGTGACAAGTTTAATAAGCAAGGGCTCTTGCTTAGGAGTCTTGTCCTGGGCACCTGCATGACAAGATCTCTGCACACACTCAAAAGGATTTATGTAGAGGCTTTAACAAGGTTCAGTATGTGTACAGTTCAGAAGTTCAATAACACATTACTCTCTCAAGGTTATGCCCTTGAAGCCATTCTTAGTACAGGAATGGTGGGCAGCATATACATTCCAAGGACAGGGATGGGGAGGAAGAAGCCTCCATTTGCCTGGGTTCAGTTCATGGGTCAACAGGCAGTCATGTCCTCTCAATGACTTCCTCCAATACTTCATCCCTTTGACTAGCTCTTAAATCATAGTCTCTTCTGTAATGTGTCCTGAGTGGTCATCGAGGGGTTTTATAAGTGTGGAAGTGGCTCATTTCCAGCTATCTGGCTGCTCTTAAGGTAGATACCACAGTAACAACATAGGCATATGCAAGGGAAAACACAGCTTAAGATAATGATTCACAAAATAAGTAACAAATTTTTCCAAGAGTCCCATGATCCAAACCATTGATTTATTAAGTCCCCTAAGCTGGGAATAGGACCACTCACCATGTTCACTTGTGTCCTCATGTGATTTAATAAAGATGATACATTCGCAGACTCATCAAGTATGAACACACAAGATTCTGCTTGGATTAACAGCATAGGTACCTCCTTGCTAGGCAGGAATAATGACTAAGGCCATCTTATTTTGGAGGGTGGTTTTTCTCATTAGAGACATTTCAGTGTTCAGTAAAGACAGACTTTGTTGGCATCATTTAAGCCTTGTTGTGTGAATGTAGTAAGGGATTCTCTGTGTCCTATAATGTCCTCCAGGTCAGTGGAGGGAACAAATATGGTGGCCAAGTGATTGCACCAGAGAAAACAAAATGTGTTCACCTGGCCTTGAGAAGAGAGAAGTTGGCAACTTTTTTTTTTTTTAACCATGGGATGGATTCTCCCCTGTGCTCAGGAAAACCCAGGGTGCAGCGGTCCAGTCACCCAGATGGAAGCCATGGCCAAAGATAGTTATTTGATTCCATTTGGGGCTACCCAATAAATACCTGCGTGGCATGAGCAGCCAGTGCCAAACCAGCCTCTGTCAGAGAGACTGCACAGTTTTGGTGATATTCATCCCATATCCCTGGTATAAATATGTTGGCTCCATTCTTCTGTGATTCCTCTGTTCCCAACATAGAACTGCATGAGTACACAAATTGTCCACAGGGGCTAAGGCATATGAACCCATCCCAAACCTGAGTATAGCCTCCAATGGCTCTGATGGTGGTATTTTTAGGACCCTTCAGGATAGCAGTTTGATGGGTTGCTTGTATAGTTTGAGTGACAGATAAAGAATCCCATGCTCCATGTTACTGATGGTGTGTGCCATAGGCCAGGTTTCCGGATCAGTGTTGGTAATGTAGGAGGATTTAAGAGTACTAATCCTAGATGTTCTTCCTTAATGTACTGCTCTAGTGTCTTCTAAGCCCCTCCCTGGAGTGGGGATACCCACCGTGGAAATCCTGATAATCTTGAGAGGGGCAGCTGCCCACATAACCTCAGCTCTTGAATTGATTCCTTGTCTGGCATATGAATGGGCCCACTATAGAAAGATGTTTCCATCAGGTGCCCATCCCCTGACTAGACACCATGGGAGTAGCAGAAGTCCAAGGTCAAAAAGACAGAAATTTAGTAGAAACTCTTAGAGAAGCTCTTCCCCTTCTAAAAAAGTTATACTTGTAGCCTGATCCTTAGATGTTAATGTGGCTGAGGCTTTAGGAATCTGACTAGGTTGTGCAAACCATACATGTTGGTCAGGGGAGGCAGCACTGTCAGGCATGAGAAGATGGAATAGGGGCAGAATATGCTAGACCAGGGCCCCCACCTTCTCTGTCTCAGATACTTCCCATGGCCTGTACCTGTTCCTGGGATTGGTCACTTTCCCCCAGATCAGCAGTGGATTTCCCAACAGCAAAAATATTTTGTGCTAAGACTAGGCTCAGCATGGATATCAGTGTCCCATATTAGGTACAGAGGGGCAGGCTGGAGTATCTTGGCTTTCATGCCTTCAGCAAATGTGACCCAATCAGGGCCTTCAAAGATGGGTGAGGACTGCCTGTCTCACTCCCAACTTCCTAAGAATTTGTTATACTTCCTCTATAGATTTCCAGGGTCTCGTATGCCCAGGGACAGCCTCCTCATTGAGCCAAGTAGCCCTGTAGGATACAGTAATCCAATCTGTAAGGGAGTGACGCTTGTGAATCACTCGAGAACCATGCAGGAACTGCTGGAGGGAAGGGTATGTGGTGATACTGCCCATTTTCTCTGCCTCCTGTCCAGTCAGAGAAATGGTGTTTCCTGTATCCCACAGCTGCACTAACCACGCCTGGATACCTTCCCTGGCCTTTTGTTAGAACTTGGCAGCTGCATCAATAAGCTCAGCAGGCATATATTCTTTCACTATGAACGTTTCTTGAATTGGGAGCTGCCCTGCTGGCTGGGGTTGTCATTGCTGTGCTTTTGCTTTTCTATTTACTAGGGGTCAAATGACAAAGGGCATTTCATGTTCCACTGTCAATCATAGCATCCTCTCCCTTTTTCTCTTTACTTTCCCAGGGATTCCACCTGTTAGTGCCCCAATCAGGCTCTGTAATAAGTATTCAGATCTTAATCCCTGTCAGCTTGTGCCCTCTTAGCTTTGCAAAATGGCAAGTTAAGGTCTCCAATTTATTATCCTGCTCTCCTCCCTTGTCTGCCAGCCCTGAAGCCAGCAGAGTAGTGGACAACTTCACATCCTTCTCTAACTTCAGCTCTTCTTCCAACTTCCTAACTCGAGCTTTAGCCTCTAGTTCGACATTGGTGGCCAGCTGAACTGCCTACAGTAGAGGCCAGCCTCCTGGGCACTCATTTATTTCCCTTCTTTGTTGCAGTACATTATGCACAGTTCCTCAAACAAATACATTAAATCTCTTATAATCACATGGACGTCTATAAGCATCTGACACATGGGTTACTTCTGCTTACACAGAGGTCGATGGCCAACTCATTATTTCCCCAGAAGATGCCTCTTTGCCAAGACCCATTTCTTTGGTGGTTTCCTGGCTGGCTCACTAATTGTTTGAAACCTCAGGAGTTCTCTAGGTGAAATTCAAAACTGGCCCCTAAACAGGGAGGGCAAAGAGAGATAAGAAAGACAGACCCCTCCAGATTGGTAGGTGGTAGGCTTAATAAGCAGAGAACTCACATAAGAGGCTTGTCTTGGGTGGCTGCAAGATGGGTACATCTCTGTACCCACCAGCTAAAATCTTGAGTTTATAAAGAGGTCTTAATGGGGGTTTAGTCATATATACAGTCTAGATATTCTCCATAACACAATACTCTCAAGGCTGCATCCCTGAAGCAGCTCCCAGTAAGGGAATGGTGGGTAGAATGAACGTTCCAAAGACAGTGGAGTGGATAGAATGCGTGCTTAGCATGCATAAGGTCCTGGGTTCAATCCCCAGTACCTCCATTTAAAAAAAAAAAAGAGAGAAGAAAAGAAGACTTCAGTTGCCTCTATTCAGCTCATGAGTCAACCCAGTGGTCAAGTCCTCTCAAAGACCTCTTCCAACAAAAGTAGAACTGTATCAATGCAAACAAAGTTGGATTAAGAGGATAGACTGTTTTATTAAATTCTCTTTTTTGTTCTTGATTGTGTACTGCATAGCTGATTCTCCCCTTTTGTTCTTGATTTTGCACTGTGCTTATACAGTGTCTAGCTATTTGCTAAACAGTTAATAAATATTAGCTAAAAGGGTGAATCTATAAATATAACAGGTAAAATACATAGAACACCTCAGAAAACCACTATTTTCAACGTGATAATTATGAGTTGCTGATCGCGGCACAAACTCAACACTTCCCAAGTACTTGCCCATAATAACTTCTCATCAAGCATTCTCTGCCTCACTGGGGATGACCTCATACGTCACAGACAATAAAGATTCATTCATTTAATCATTCATTGTAGAAGGAATCACTCTGATCCCTTTTGAACTCCTTAGAGGTGATATTAGTGACAGTCTCAAATATCTTTTACTTATTTTCTTTTCCAGTTTGAAAAGTCATTTAATTGTGACTTATTCCCTTGAATAAATGTGCAAACATATAAAGGATATGTGTTGTTTTAAGGATCATGACCTTGTTGAAAATGGTGAATTCAAACTATTAGTAATTACTTTTTGTTAACTTTGCTTCTAATTTTTCTACTTAACAGTAAGATATAAAGAGTTTTTTTTTGCATAAATACACTCAAATTAATTAACAAAATTATTAAAAAATTGGTACCTAATAAGAACTACTTTTAATGGAGGAACAATATATGGAACTAGTAGCATTTTTTAGTATTTGTAGACTGAATATTCCAAATACCTGCTGAGGGTTTTTGCCAATTTAAAATCAAAACAAAATATAATTTAATCATTTTGACCCCTTCAGAAATTCCCTAAGATCAATTTGCCTGTTTCCCATGGACAATGAGGGCCTTTATTTAAAAAAGTGAAATGTGTTAAATATTCTTATTTTCCATTATAATTATTACATATAGTTAAAAGCTACAGCATAGATTAGCAAATGTTTTCTATAAAGAGCAAAGTAGTAAATATTTTAGTTTTTTCAGGTCATTTGGCCTCTGTTAAAACTACTAAATTTTGCCACTGTAGCACAAGAGCAGTCATAGACAAAGTGTAAATAATTGAGCATGACTGTGTTCCCATGAAACTTTATTTACAAAAACAAGTGGAGAGCTGGATTTGGCTTGTAGGCATTGGTTTATTGATCTCAGATATGTAAAACTGAAAGACAGCTGTTTTTCTACCTATAAATTTTAAATTTATAAAAGAGTTCTTTGAGCCTAAGAATTACTGTCTGTTGTTAGACTGTTTTCTCCACTAGACTATGAATTCCTTGAGGGTAAGGACTCTGTCATATTCATTTCAACTCTCTCCATATATATATATGACTTGAGTGAGAATCTCTATTTCATTGACAAAACATTACCCATTTTAGAAATTTTGTATCTATTTCCTCTTTTCAAATGGTATCTCAAAGATCAAAGACTCTTAACAATTTGAATAATGAAGCATGGGCTATATAAGTGGAGAAGTTATAATCTTATCTCATCATATAAAATAAATATTTTTACCAAACTTCTCTAGAAGATGTATTAAGCATTGTCTAGCCTATCTTTCAACTTACCACTCTCAATGTAGTTGGGGTCTTCTTCTCCTATAGACTCAAGACTTCTCGCCCCTGCCACTTAACATACAAACTTTTGGCTCCACAAGTTGTTTTGCTGTTGGCCACTCCTGTGATGTTGGAAATATCATTTCTATTATTAAGAATTGGGGAGCTATCTCTATGGGCTCTGATACTTACTAATTCTTATATTTAAATTTTTTTTTTGGAGAACTGCCATCCTCAACCTGAACAACGACACCTTCCATTTATGAGTTATTCTCCAAAAGTATTAATAATATATTTTACCTTTATCCATACTGTTAAATGGGACCTTACTATCCTTTTATGGGATGCCTAGTTTCTGAAATTTGAGTTGCCTTTTCAAGATGCCTTAATGCTGAATTGTATGCTTACGTTGGGATTTGTGATATTTTATGTGGAATTTCTTATTACTAATTTATTTGCTCCTGTATTACCTGAAAATCCTTTTTATTGATTACATCTTCTCCCACTTCAAACACTAGGAACCAATTCAGCTCTGGAGTATTTGTTTGATTCCACTGGATCAATCTAGTGATATGTTTTGATCTCTTGCTAAAATCTTTATTCAGTAGTATTTCTCTGTGTGTCACAAGGTATATATAACATTTTTGATATTATAAGCGATAGAATTCTATGTTATTTTAATGTCCTACAACTTTATGGTTCAAATATTTTTTTCCTAGCTATGGAAAAGCTTGAATTATTGATATATTTGAAATAAATAAACTAGATTTTTCTTAACTTTTTTTCACTAATTCTAGTTGTTTTTCTACCACTTAATACCAATGAACAACATTTCACCATGTATAAAGGGCATGAATATATATTCAAACTAAAGATGAAAGGATAAATGCATTATTTGTGATGTGGGAAGAAACAACACCAATATTCATCCTCACTTCCTATTCCCTTGTTCAAAAGAATATTTTTATTGCTATAAATCTAAAACAACTCACATTTTCTAATCTATTTCTGGTAATACTAATCTTATTCATATACACATTTATTTACCAGGGAATATTTAGACTTAATTGAGATCAAGTACAAAATATCAGTATGCTGAAACACACTGAATTAAAAGTATCAGAAGTGTATCTAAAAGGGAACCCAGAATACAAAAATCTTGTTATCAGTAACCTAGGATGAATTAGCAGTATAGTCACCTTGGGATTGGAACAATGATTTTTGGGACAAGAGCCAATTAAATATATCTAGCCTTGAGTGGGAATTAATCCTGGGTAATGTGGAAGTTTTGCATCTGCTGTTAGATTTAGAATATATTCTAATTTGAACAAATTCTAAATATGTCAGATTTGGGGAAGTTTTGTTTTTTCTTTAATCTCCTCTATGCCTCGGTGCTTTCTACATAAGTGGGAAAAAAATAACAGAACATATATTTTAGTCTCTGAAAGTTTACTGGACTCTGGACTCAGTATTGTCCTATGAAGATTTTGGTTGCTGGGTTATATACATGTGTTGAAATTTTTGCTATTTTATCTGAAATTACTTATTGATAACATGAGATGTTAAGATTCCATAAGATGAGGAATGTATAGACTTTAGTAAAGTACCTGGATCACTATAAGTGTTAAATAGTTTTAATTACTAAATATTATTACCAATCATTGCTCCTGTTGGGCTAGTTGACTAAGTAGAAAGATACATTTTATAATGAATATTTTGATGTTCCTTGCAAAAATCCTCTTTAAAGATTTTTTTTTCCAGTTGTAAAAGTAATCTTGCATAAAATTTTACTAAGATAATTAGTTACTTAATAAAATATTTATATTTTTAAGAAATGGCTTTAAGGTATGAATGTATGCCCAGACTTTGGAAAAGAAAATGTTTGATTGGTTTAGCCATCTATAGAAAAAATTCACTCTAATAAAGAGGATATTAATAGAATTAGGGGATTTCCCAAGTGATCATTAAGAATCCTAAAGTATCATAGTACTTCATCATCAAGAAGTACACTTTGTAATGATATTCTTTTAAGCATTTATTTTCTAATTTGTTGTAATAGGCATAAAAGAACATGTCATAGCAGAAGGTTCATGCTCTACTTACTAAATTGAAAAAGAGAAGGAGAAGGAGGAAAAGGAGAAGAAAGAGGAGCAAGAGAAGGAGAAGCAGGAAGAGAAGGCAAAGAGAAGGAGAAGGAAGACGAATGTAACACTACTGTCAATAAGGACAAGAAAGGAAAAGAACCTTGCCAGTGAGACTTCAGTATTGTTTCAGAGTCTCTCCTGAACTGTTATGAGTGGCCTTGTTCTTTCCAACAACATCCCTATGATTTTTTAACAAACTTTGACACTGTCTTAATAGTGGAAATAACCTCCTGATATTTATTTATTTCCCCAATTATCCTACAGAGAAATTTCCTACAGAGAAAATACTGTCTTAAACAGTTAAAAATATCTGACCTGCTGTGTTGGTCTTCTGATGTGTCAACTTGGCTGAACTACAGTCCCTAGTTGTTGAATCAAAAATTAATCTATGGCATTGTTGTGAAGGTATTTTGTATATATGATTAATGTCCATAAGAAGTACACTATAAATAGGGAGAATATCCTAGATAATCTGGGCTAGCCTGATTCAGCTAGTTAAAAGGCCTTAAAAGCAGAGTTGAGGCTTCTCTGATGAAGGAGAAATTCTCCTGCCAGTCCATGCCTAGGAGTTTGCCTGCCTTTCCTCATGTACTTACCTATGGAGACTGGAGTTGCCTGGACAATTGTCACAATTGTATAAGCAAATTCCTTGCAATAAATATCTCAATCTGTATTTCCTACTGCTTTTCTTTCTCTGGTTGGACCCTGATTGATACACATAAGTAGCATTTATGTTTTGATATTTAATAAATTAGTTGTGTGAATTAGAGCTCAGTTAGTTAAAAAATGTATCTCAGAGAAACTGTTTGAACCCACAATCCTTGGAGCCAACATAAAACAGTGGCTCAAACTTAATATTTGTCTTCATTCCCTTTCTCTACTTCCATATGTCTCATTTGTCTAATTACTGAACAGTAATAAGGCAAAGGCAAATTACAACTCAAATATGCCCAAATGCATACAATTTGCAAACTTAATATGTATTTCAAGTTCACTTCATGTAGTAAATCACTTAAAAACATAATATGTATACATGTGTGTATACATGTTTCTCTCTATATATAAAGGGAGAAAGAGGGAGAGAGAGGAGATTTGACTCCACTCTCCTCCATATACTATCTTATTTATTTCTTTGTTCTTCTTTAGAGCAAAAAGACCTTGAATTCTTGATTTTTCTATAATTATTATTCTCTTTCAGATTTTTTGGATAATTTCCATCACATTTTTGTTGATAGTATTCTACCAAAATCACTGTTAATTAAGCACATGAATAGCCTCCATTTTGATAAATATGACAGTTAATTGCCAGTCCTCATTTTACTTCAATAATCAATGAAAAATATGTCTCAAAATAGAAGTAGCAAAGACTTAAAAAGTATGAAAACAAATAGCTGTCATGTATTTGAATAAATATTTTGATACACAAAGAATAAAAATAGCAATTATATACCCCAATAAGCATTTTTAATTTCTTATATTAGCAAAATTTTTATTATTTTCAATGATAACTCCCATTTTTCACAGAGGTACATAATGGGTGTGCAATAAATATCATACTCTAATAAGATAAATGAATGAATTAACTCAATAGCAATGTATACTACAGGTGAGCATGTACATGTTAAAGTCTTTATTAAAAGTGATTAAAATGCAGACATGAATCTTAAAGTTATTTAGAATTTGGAATTTGAACTTAAGAAAACTGCAGAAATGTAGAAATAACTATATACAAAATAATGTTCATTGAAACATTTTAAGAAACAAAAAATAATAAAATCAAATTTCTAACATTCTCAGTTAAGGGTGCTATTAGATAAAAATTATGCCAATAAAAAGAACAGCAGTTCTCAGGTAGAAATAAACCTGCTATGTTTCAGAAATTAAATGAAGGCCAGAGTAAGCTGGGAAATAGTATTCAATGGGAAGAGTGTTGTAAAATGAAAGCAATCATGCAAGGTTTATAATCTATTTTAAAGCATGGGAATATATCCAAAGAGCAATGAGAAACCATTGAAGAAGCTTTAAGCTGGGGATTATGAAATAAAAGTTTTTTTTTCAAGTATTATCCTGGTTCCTGTGAAGAGAATAGATTGTAGAAGGGCGAAGGGAGGCTAGAAGGGGACCAGGAAGATGATGCAGTTTTCCAGGTGTGTAGGCATTATTTATCCATCAATATCTGTTTTGTAATCCTTAAACTCTTGCAGCTGACTATTTCTGGACAATGTATAAGTGCATATGTCCCTTCTAGGCAGATATATTTGAGTTCTCATTTGAAATCCTCCAGAAATCTAGTGATTGGGGAAGACTGTATTAGTCAGAGTTCTCCAGAGAAAGAGAAGCAATAAGATATATAGAGCATATATAGAAAGAGATTTATTATGAGGGATTTGCTCACACAATTGTGGAAGCTGAGAAGTCCCATTATCTTCCTTCTGCAAACTGGAGGCCCAGGAAAACTGGGGATGCAGTTCTAATCCAAATCCGAAGGTATGAAAACCTAAAAAGCCAGTGACCTAAGTCCCAAGTCCTGAAGGCCTGTGAACTAGTACTTATGACGTTCAAAGGCAGGAGAAGACAGATGTCCTAACTCAAGTAGCGCGAGCAGACCTGTCTGTCCTCTGCCTTTTGGTTCTATCTAGGCTCTCAAAGGATTGGGTGAGGTCTACTCATACTGGTAAAGGAGATCTTCTTTACTCAGTCTACCTATTCATATGAGAATCCTTCTAGAAGCACCCTCACAGACGGACCAGAAATGTTTTACCAGGCATCTGGGCATCCCTTAGCCCAGTCAAGCTGTCAAGTTGACACATAAAGTTAAGCACCACAAAGTCCGATTATTAAGATGGTGCAGCCACAAGACTAAAGCATCCTGAATCAGTAATTTGTGGCATGGAGTTTCCTGGCAGTTATCTAAATCCAGAGCCTACTTTGCATGAGCAAGAAAGAAATATTTGCTGTGTCAAGCCACTGAGCTTTGGTTATTATTTGATAATTTAGCTCATCTTAGCTAATTCATCAGGTGGGAGAATATGGTTTCAATTTGGGTAGAAACGGAAAATCATGGGAGTAGATGTGACAGTTTAAGGAGAAATCTTAAAGGAAGAAGAATAGCGCCTAGGACAGGCCCCAAGGAATTTCTGTGAGGGGTCGCAAAGGTAAATGACACAGATAACAGGTAGATAATGGGAATGAATGAAGCATAAACTGGAAATCAAGATACTCACCTAAATTTTTTTTTTTACTCATCTAAATTTGATATTTATTTAACATGCTCACATTTTTGCTTTAAAGAACAATGGGCCCAAGTTTGAATTTTTTTGAGGATTCTGACTTTTCAAGGAAAGGTATAAATGCAGATTTTAAAATTTGAATTCTTTAAGTTTTTAAAAGCTGGCTATTCATTTTATTAAAAATTAGAAATAACAAAAAAGTCAACATATTGTGTCAGACAGACCTGGTGGCTCAATCACATAAAACCTCTGGACTACTGGTTCATATCATCTCATCTCCTAAATATAGCCAAATTGTATTTCCCCCAAACACACATTCACATTATATTATATATTTTTTGTCTTAAGCCTATTTTATTCTTTTGTATAACTTGGCACAAAAGAGGGTAAGTAGAGAGGATAAAAGAGAGAGAGAAAGAACATTAAAGCAGGCATTGTTTATGAACAAGTGGTCAGAAGAGCTAATTTTCTTAAGCGTTGGCTGCTCTTTTACACAGCCTACCCAGCACGACAGACAAGCAGGGGACTTGTAATTTCTCAACATTAAAGATGTGATAATCTGACTTTTGGAATTGTTATGTGAATATAACTTATCTGCTTCAAGTAGTTTGTATGTTCAGGTTACTAACACTTAGTGTGTATGCATATATATGCATGTATGCACGTAACTGCTCCTTCATGAGTGTGTAGTCACTTCAGTGTACTATATGTGAGGCAGTCAGAGGTGAATTAAGAGACAGAACCTTACTCTCAAGGCATATATTTTTAACAATATCTTTAATTGTTAAAAATGACTGAATTAATAATAGGTTGTTATGGTAATAAAGATTTTCTTTTAGATATGCTTACATCTACTCTTGAGTAGAGGATTGAAATAGTGGGCAATAAAACAGAAGGAAACTGCTGGTCCAGCACAGAGAGACAAAAAAGAATGTGAAAGAGAAGTTAAGAGTCATGAAGGATAGACTAAAAGCTAAAAAAAAAAAAAAAAAAAAAAAAAAAATTGAATAAGTTTTCCAGAAAGTAAGAATAAGGGAAAAGGAGAGAAAGTAAGATTCAAATTGAAAACTGTTGACAATTTTTCCACAATAGATGATCCAATTCTCAAATTATCTCTCCCTACTGAGTGCCAAGCAAAATAGTAATAATTAAGAAATCCACAGATTAATACAAGTTAGTGGTGTAAAAAATCATTATTTAAAAAAATCACAAAATCCTTAAAGGCCGTAAGAGGAAAAACAAACTACCCCTACAAAGTATGGCAATAAGGTAAAGACTAAAAGAAATAAAGAAGAAAGAAAAAAATATTTTAAATTGAGATAATCCAGTAAGAAGCACAATAATTTATGTCAAAGTCATAGAATACGTATATAGATCACTTGGTGTCATTTCTCACTATTGTTCAATGACTGTATTACTAATCAGTCATAGCGCCCTTTCCCTGAGCTGAAATCCTCAGCACTTTTTCCAACATTGTGCCTGGCACTGAGATGAACCATAGTTTCCATTCCAGAATGGCTAAAATAAGAGTATGGAGGATGGTAGATTTTTCAGACAGTCACAATAAAAAGGTTTCACTTTTGTGCAAAAAGAATCTCTTCTCTTGTCTGGTTTGGCCACTGGTTTTCATGGCCCAATGACGTCTGTGCTCCCTCCTGGCAGGATTTTCCAGCCATGCAACACCCTCACACAACTGTGACTGTACACTCACTCAGCCTCCTTCTTCTGTCTGAGTTATTAGGTATCTCTGCTCTTCTACTATATTCTAGTTCATAAGATGAGAAGTAAAATGCCTCACCTTAACATTTCTTTCAATACTGTTTTTAGTAGAGTATGTCTAATAGGTTTTCCTAGTTTACATCACAGATGTAGTTTTATCCTAATTTTATGACATTTCATTTCACAAAAATGTAGGAAGTAGGAGAAATGGCACTATTTTCTTTAAAATTCTGCCAGTGTCTACTTTTAATATCCCTATACCATGCGAGATTTTTCTATGATCAATGTTGGGAGAAAAATTTTATTATAAATCCTAAGACTATTGGGATTCTGGGATTATTATAATACAGTGCTTCTCAAATACTTTCAGCAAAGTAGTTCTTATGATAGGAGAGAAAGAATGCTTGCTTCTAGTTGTCTGAAGGCATGTCCTAAGCATCCTTAATGAGCAAAACATTTTTTTTAAATTATAAGGTTTATCATACAAAGCATAAAAATATTTCCAAATATGCCATATCAATGTAGTTTCAATATAAAAATATTCCAAAATCACCACTAACTAAACACTCCAAAAAGAAATATTGTATTTATTCTGAGAAAAGAGGTACTACTCTATTATGCACCACCAGTTAAGTCTCTTCTAGAAGGCGCCATACATTAATTTGAAAAGGCCAGTTCTGTGACACTCATTAAATATAAAATACATATTTATTGTAATGTCAAATATATTTTTCTGAAATGAAAATAATAAAAGTAATCTCAATTTTCTGGAACAACGTGACAGTCCATTCAGAAAATCTTTGAAGCTGCAATTACTCGTATCAAGTCCAGATTAACTTAATATAATTTTTATTTGTCATGCATCACTACTTACAGTGTAGGATAAAAGTGAAGGTAAAATATATCCAAGCACCTGGCTTTACAGACAACAACAACAAAATTAACACATTCTATCAGTTGTACATCAGTTATGGTTTTCAGAATAGGTTTCTTAATTTGTGAATAATGCAAAATAATACCAGTATATACAAATGATACACAAACCTATGCAAAATAATTAAACTTCTACAGATCACCTCACAATTGTGTAAACTTTAGAGTATTGACACAAAGCAATTGGCACTGGGTGAAAAATGAGATTGCCAAATGCAATTTTCCAAGGTAGATAAGAAATCTTTTTCCCAATAGAACATATTTTATGTGCTCTCTATTCTTAATTTTTATTTGGTAAGAGCATGGAAATATACCATCCATATGTATGATTTATTCACATGGGCTGTAAAACAAATCCTTAAATAATGTGCTTTTTAATTTGTAAGAAATATACTGTACATTTTACATGGTCTGTTTATTTTACTCTTTAATCTGTCTTTTTGAAATCAGAATTATTTCTGAAAAACAAAACAATGCAATCAGCTCAAAGTTGTAACTTTATTCTGCCTTTTTTTGGGAGGGGTCAGTGATCCATATATATTTTGGAGCTTTGAAAGAGAGTGGAGGTCTGGAAGTTAAATTCATGTTATTGTTAAAATTTTAAGATTTGAAAAAAATTAAGTCAGAGGCAGCTGTGTGAAAAAATGAGAGAACGAGAGCTCTTCTAAGATCTATCACTAATTGTAATTTTTACAAAATCAGTTGAGCTAAATTTTAATACTTATCATGCGATTAGAGATGAGCTTTATTTCTCTTTTAGAACTAAAATTCTATTTGTTGATATAATCACACTCTGTAGCAGTAACAATTTTTCAGCAGCCTGATGACTTAACAGTACATTGTTTCAAGAAATATAAATCATCAAAAGAATTTTAAAAAAACACAATTTTTTGGCACATTTTACTGCTCATGGGAAATTTCTTGATACTTGAGTTCATCAATAGTGACAACTAACGATTAATTGTGTTTTTCCTCACTACAGATTTGAAGGAAAATACTGACAACAACCAGCATTTAAGACCCCAGGAAACATCACTGTTTTTTCTTCAAAGAGCACAGACTTTGGATTTACCAAAGCAGCATAGGTTAATATCTTGATATGCACACTTAAAGGAATGTGTGAAGACATAAAACCAGTCCACACAGTAAGAAAGAATTAAATAGATGTTGCATGGTTGAAGTCTTCAACAATACTTTGAATTGCTTTTTTAATAGAATTGAATAGTATGAAAAAACTTAAGCCTATTCAGTATTATTACAACTTTATTTCATTTACTGTCCTTTGACAATTTAGAAATTTTAATAAAACTGTTTTTCAAACTTAAAAAAGTGAATAATAATTTCTCACAGCACATGATAATAGCACATTGTTAGAATCTACCCTGGGATTAGAATGTAATGATTTGATTTTGATGATACAGGCTGATCTAGCATGCTGAACTGGGTGTTCTCTACGTGAAAGTTACTACTGAAAGAACTAAAGATTTCAGATATTTGTTTTCAGGACGGGCTGTAGGCTTTTTATCAAACTATATGAATTGAAACTGAAATATCTGCTAATATGGAAGATTAGTAATACCAAACTTCAGTTTGATTTAGAGGCTCATTTTAAAGGCAAAAGGAAATTTGGAAGTGATGCTACAAGTAAATTTCTACACAGTTCATCATAGTAAAAAGATGGAAATAAGAAGATCTTATAAAATCTAGCTAGTAGCATTAATATTGTTGTCAGCTGCTATGGTCTATGGATGGGAGTGCAGAATGACAGATTAAAAAAAAATCTAGTTAAACCAAGTGTTGATTCATGTGTCCTAGGTAGTCCCTTCTTATAATTGTATTGAAAGACAGTGATCTATAAATGTAAATCTCCATTGTTTTCAAAGATCCTATGACAATGTCCTGATTTGTTTTGTCTTCTTTATCCCTCCCCTCTCTTTACAAGCACACACACATGAATACTCACTCACTCACACAAATATGGACACACAGAATCTTACAAACTAGCAGGTGTGCCACCAACATATCCATATCAACACAAATCCTTCATTTCTGCCTTTGTATCAGAAATGAAGCTTGACTCAGAACAGATGAGATAACTCAGATTTAAAAAAAAAGAGAGACAAGACAACAGATAAAAAATACAAAGATTAAAATTGTAGAAAGTGGTTTAGCAAAATATATTTCTTTGTTTATCCTCTTTTTGAACTCTTACTTTTCTGCTGTTACTGTTTTTACTTCTATAAATATTCCATTAGATGTCAATTATAATAAA
Source organism: Camelus bactrianus (assembly GCF_048773025.1). NCBI lineage: Eukaryota > Metazoa > Chordata > Mammalia > Artiodactyla > Camelidae > Camelus > Camelus bactrianus. The sequence continues at coordinate 80,300,104 of NC_133540.1, forward strand.
GATGGAATAAAAAGAAATAAACATTCTAGTTTCTTTTGCTGTCCTAAAAGTTTGAAAATGCAGCCTTTCTGAAATTATCTTTAGAAACTCTATTTCTCAGTAGCACCTAGAAGATTCAGCTCTCTAATTTTTATTTCTACAGTAATAATTAAATTCTAAAATTATAAAAGAAGTCACAGAAGAAAACGATACACAACTCAAATATACTTCAGGGGGTAAATCTATTGTTACTATTTGGTGAATATCATTAAAGATATTTCTTTATGCATCTGTACATAGAACTGTGGTTATGGATGGGTAGATGCAGAACAAACAGATAGCCTGATAGATTTTAAAATAAGATCATACTTTTAAAGGTATCTAAGAATCATTAAAAGGAAGCAAAGAATCCTTCTTAGCATGAAAGTATTAAGGCAGAGTGCTGTTTTTTAGTCAGTTTTCTTTCATGTATGCCGTATATTCCAAAACACATAGGTTGGTGAAAGGAAGAGCTTGGTTTGTGTGTAGCTTCTGAAAATTCCAGACAGACATTCGCATCATGTTCTATAGAACTGCCTAATTTCTGAGGTTAGGCAATGCTATACCCTTGCCTGCCTTTCTGTGCTATTTCTTTCTAGAGATCCTTAGACATACAAACAAACAAACAAACAAGTATATATATTACAGTTTATTTCATTCAGTCAGGGCTTATTTCAGTCTCATGAGTTTCTGCTCATGTTCCCAATTCCTAAGCATGCCTGAAAAATGACATAATCAGAAGCCATTCTCTGGTACCTTCCCTGGTACCATGAGTACGCAGTGCTATATATACTTAATGTTTCTTCCACAGCAGTCTATTCATAACTCATCCATCTCCATCCTAATCAACTCTGAGGTGGGAAGGCACTGATAAGGATTCTTAGAATTAATTCCATTCACTAGCTTCTCTCAGTGTTGTTTGGCTGGAGGAAGCCAAGTAGTCCTGATCTAGTCTTTTGTTTCTTTCCTTGATAGCTACATTTTCCCCTCTTAACAGTTTATTTATTTTTCTCTTGTTTATTTGATATTGGTACATATAAGAAATTTTTATTTCAATATTTTTTATTTCATTGTGTATTGGAAAAGAGAGCATCTATAGTTCTGTTTTATTCTGCCTCATCTACCCCAAATTCAGATTTTAATATCATATTACATTTGTGTGTGTACACAGACACACACACAAACACCAATAGAAGATGTATGTAAGTTACAGATATAAAATACACTACTTGCTAAATCTTATTTCAGACATTCATTATACTAAATTTTCATTTTTTTTCAAAAGGAAAAATGCCTACCAAATTATAATTTATGCTTCTTCACCATTTTATGAACTTGTGTTGTACATCATTTCAGCCAGGTGTTGGCAAGATAATCATAATCTCAGCATGCTTCACTAATTTTAACATCATTTTTAAAGTATTGTAAATTCTTCACCTAGTCCAGAGTCTCTACCTTAGCTCCATGAATAACATATAGTAAATCTTTGAGCATTCATTAACTAAATGTTATTCAATGAGTTATTTTTTTAAATATACAGTTTTATTATTGTAAATAATTGCTGGATTCACCAAGTAAACAGAGAACAAATAAGTCTATAAAATGTAATATTAAAATTAAATTAAAATCCCATAATGACTGACAGCTGAAGGATAATAGCATATTATATTACACTAAGGCTGCCAGCAGTCAAAGAAATCATTTTTCAGCTTTAATATTCAAATGACATAGCAAGAGTTACATGTGTCTTATACCTATAACTATTTTATATTGACATTATTAATCCACGTCAAACATTTTGGCATTATAAAACTCTTTATCATATAAAACGTTACTGTCATTTGATTGAATTGGTTCTTATTTTTGTCCTTCTCTTTCATCTTTTTTTCCCTTGAAAATATAACGGTCAAATACTTGTCTGATGTATATGACACTATATACTCTAAGCTATTTACATCAAAATATTTGTGTTCCTCTAATGTTAAGCATATAAAACATTAGTACATGTTCTATTACTAGTTAACTAGGTTGGAGAGATACTGCCTGTTGAAATCAATGCTTGACAACTGTTATCAGCATATTAAAAAGTCAGAGTAGGCCTACACTAAAGAAAAATAAATGTGTAACTTCATTAAGTCTAGTAGTTACCAAACTTTTTGAACTAGATGATTTTGCATCTTGTAGAGCTAACTAGGAAAGTGCACTTTGTTGTTTTAGAGAAGTGGTCACAAAGGGATTCTCTGAGGATATCTAAGGTGAAGGGTAAAGAAGAATTAGCTAAGCAAATAAGGGCTGAGATAAAAAATTGTATAGGTGTTTAAAATGTTTAACAAGCTGTCTACAAAACTACACTGGCACTGACCAGTCAGAGGATCCTCATGCTGTAAAACTGGACCCAGATCCTAGAAATTAATCCTAGAAACCCTTCTGTCCTGGCATTAACCTCTTTCTCTCTGCATCATGGGGCATTCTGAAGTCCCAGGGAAGATGTTAAAGTAGCTCAAGCAGCAGATAGTGGGAAGCTTAGGACCTCAGGAGATGGGTGTTTAGCAATCAGCACAGAGATATTTGAATATTTTAACAGAAGTACAACAGTTTATGGCTGAACTGCAATCCTGTATAAGACTGACTCCACCTAAAGGACAAATCAGAGAAAAGGAACAGAGATCATAGGAGATATGTCATATTTTTTCAGGAAATTTTTATTTTTAATTAAACAAGCTGAACTTTTTCATCTTGTGAAAGTTCAATAAGAAATTCCCTTTAAGGGAGATGTAGAGGACATAGCCAGTCACTGCCTTTGGATTATTATGTAACAAAATCATTTCAGATTCTATCAAGGTGTTACTCCTTGAGATTCTTTTCACAGTTGATAACTAAAGACTGTGCAGATGACATTTATCTGGCATAGAGAGTTAGAATTCTTAATTTGGGTTCCTCTGTAAGCTAATGCTGAGACACAGTATTTCAGCACTAGTAGTTTTGGGGAGAGGTACTGGGAATCTTGCAGAATGAGAAAGCGTTACAGGGAGGAGAAGGTAGTTAGAGTGTATATTAGTAAGTCAGTCACCACAATAAGAAACTGCATTGTATTTCCTCTTAACATCTGACTCAGAATTCTCTCTCTCAAGGGGTGAGGGCTCTGTGCTATTTATTTACAGATCAACTTCTTGGGGTCACTGATTGAGAACTACTTCAGGGGAAAAGAGTGATGTTAATTCACTGGTATACTTCTTCCCAGGTGAACACAGGCAGATCCTTTTTCCAGTGTTCTGGGGAAAAAAAGTGCTCAGATCCAGAAATGCAGAAACTAGTACCTGAAAGGTCATAGGCATATGGGTGACTACTGATGGCTTCTGTATTTAGGGCTACAAGTTGGACTGGCCTAGGGTGGCCTAACCTAAGTCTCAGTGGGAGAGGCAGATCATGCAACTTCTTTAATCAAACCACCCAAAAGAAATGTGGTGTAACCTAGCATAGGATAGTGATCTGAGCTCAAAACAAGGAACTCAAGATCATGGCAGGGAAATGTTTCAGTGTGTCTTCTGATTAATTCTGGTAGATCTTCCAAAGCCATTCTCCTAACCCAGGCTTTGTGTTCTGGACAACATGCCTGAGAATGGGAATAAAGGGGGAAGTCCTTGGTGGCCTGTGAATAGAACTGAGGCAGTAAGGAATCACTACATTGTAAGAATGTTATTTGTGTGAATACAGAATGCCAGCTCTCGACAGCAACATCAGATATTAGTAGCAGATAGGTGAGCTATGAAGTATGTTCTCTCCACTTGAGTATGATATTTGAATGAAAAGTTGACACCATGGTCCTGGAATGTTTAATAATTCTGGATATGTGAGACACCCACAGTGGTTAATGAATTTCCCACTTATCTGGAATGAATTTACTTGAACTAAATTTATTTTGAGTTGAAAAATGAAGGTGAGAAACTCCATAATCAAGAATCTTGAAATAACACTTACAAACCAATGAAAAAAGACAGCCCATTATAAGAATGGATAAGACTTGGATACACTCTCCTTGAAAAAGATAGCTCAATGATCAAAAACCATTAATATGTGGCATTAGTATGTAGAGGAATGCAACTAAAATCACAATGAGGTATCACTACTGAAAAACTTAAAGGGTAAACATTAAAACTAATCACTACAAGTCTTGCTGAGGATGCACAAAACTAGAAACTTTCATGCTTTGGGTGACAAGAATATCTCAGTTTGTCTAATAAAATCTTGGCTAAAGTTAATTTTTCCAGCATATTTTTTTCTAAAAGGGCTACATTTTTATTTTTCAAAGTATCTTATTTTAAACAATAAATTATATAGGTAAATCATCTGACCTGTTGGTTGAAGTGGAACAACTATGTTTAAAAAGTCTTGCATTTTCTATTAAAGTGTAAATTATGCATAGCCTACCCTTTTTTTCCCTTCCTTTTCCTTTCTTTTTATTCTTGAAATTTTCTGTCTACACGCCATTATGTGAGGACACAGAATCTGCTGCAGATGAGAGGACTTTGTGGCCTAACGTGAGATTGAGAGCCCAAACAGGGAGAGGGGATGTACTTAGGCTGGAGTGCTCTGCCACAGGGTGCTGAAGCCTGAAGAGTGTGACCGTCAGGTGTTGCACTTTTGTTTCATGGGTTGCACTAGCGTAGAGTACTGGAATCCGAGTGGGGCATGAAAGGCATTTGGATAGACAGAGAGTATTATTGGTGGTAGTAGACTGGTTATAAAGGAGAGGTGTACTCATAATAGCTAGCTTAGTAAGGATAATTGGAGCAAGATTTCTCACTGTCAGAGAAGGGAGTTAAAATATGGAAAAGGAAAAAAATCAGAATAAACCTCAGGGACTGGATTGGAATTGGAGTGAGCTCATGGTTTTTAAATTATGGAAAGAATTTAAGTGGCCATCAACTGTTGAATGGATAAATTATATTATACTTACAGGATGGAATACTAAACTTCAATAAAATAACTAATTTCCAGCTATATACAACAATATCTGTCAATCTCATAAATATCTTTGAACAAATTATGCCAGACACAAAAGAATACATACAGTATGATTCTATTTATGTCATGTTAAAAGTCAGGCAAAAATGGGGTTTAGGGATGCATGTTCTGCTGGTAAAAATATTTTTAAAACTTGGAAAGAATTAAAATCAAGTTCCGAATAGTGGCTACCTTCAGAGGAATGAAACGGTGATTTGAGTAAGGGGCATGAGAGTGGTTTCTGGACTTTTGACAATTTCCTAACCTGAGCGAAGGCTACCTAGGTATATGTATTCTGGTAAATCATTGAATTGCACAATTTTGTTTTAGGTACTAGTTTTACATGTGGTATATTTTACTACCAAAATAAAGGTGATATGACTGTGAAATGGGGCAAATGGCTATGTTAAAAAATATAGTAATCTGGTGGGGAGAGTATAGCTCTGGGGCAGAGCATGTGCTTAGCATGTAGGAGGTCCTGGGTTCAATCCCCACTACCTCCATTTAAATAAATAAATAAATAAATAAATAAATAAATAAATATCTAATTACCCCCCTCAAATAAAAAAAAATACATAGTCATCTTATGCTTGACTAAGGTTTTACAGTTTTCATAGATTCTAACTCATTTATGATCTAAACTAATCTTCATAATAAACTTATAATTGGATATTATTATTCCTGTAGTACAGATAAAGAAAATAACTCTCAGAAAGATGAGATGACTTTTCATCTAGGAAGTAGTAGAGCCAGATATAACTTGGTTGTAAGATACAAGTTCAATACTCTTTTTTACCATAAGCTCTAGAGCAGTGACTGACATAGAGAGAGCAATCAATGAGAGTCATTGAGTTAAAACATAAGATATGGATGGATGTCTTCTTCCGTGCCCCAGCAGGGCTCTGTTTATTCATCTATTTCTGTAACTATAGCGCTTTATTATAAATGAGTATTTATGTCTGCTTTCCCTCTTGCACTAAGTTCTTTGGGGCAAGGATAGCACCTTATTCATCTCTGCATTATTGCTGCCTAGCATGTCTGCCACAAAATTAGTGTCCTATGAATAGAAGCTGAATTAATAAATAACCTACTTGGAAAACAAATGTTGACAACATACATCGAGAAAAATCAAGAGAAAATAACTGCTTAGCTTCACGGGGCTTACTATACATATATAAGTATATGGATACACTGCAAAGTATTCATTCTTCCTAGAAGCACTTCTCAATTCCCTGCTCAAGGCTTGGTATAGAGATCTGAGGTTTAAACTTTATAAAGATAGTGATGCTATGCTAGCTGTGTGCCAATAAATCCTCTTCCAGCAATTAAAATCCTATAATTGCTTTATTTCCTAAATTCTGTAATTAAAAATCCAATTTTTTCTCATTTGAAAGAAGGAGCAAAAATGAATGTAGAATTACATTTTAAAATAAAAGTTTTTGCAAATGTGCTCCAATTTTTACTTCAGCTTTGTACTTGTATACAACGGTATACAAATGCCTAATTGTATGAGAATAAACTTTACAAATTACCTTTGATATCATTTTTATTAAATGACTCTTTTACTTTTCCTAGACTACTTTTCTTTTCCTTTGCTTTTCATCTTTATACAGAATCTACCTGAAGTGAATATTAGGGGGAAAATCAAAGCAAGGAGATACGCTCTACAAACTATAGGTCAATATAATTTAACAGCAAAAAACCCTTGATTGTACTCAAACAGTAAGAGATATAATTGATTTAAGTTTTCCCTCTGGCCCTCAAAGAATCAATAAGAAAATGTTAAAACATAATTATAAGTGTATTAAGACCAGTGACAGGGTTGATCAATATGACATTTATATTGTATTACCTATTAGCAGAAAATTACAAGTTAGAGTAACAAGGATACAACTAAATAGTAACAAAATGCGTTTTGCATTAGAGATATAGCTTGAAAGTTTCTAAAAATTATTCATATTCCACCAAATTAACAACTTATTGTGGCCTCATTTATACAGAGACAAAATTTTGATTGCAAAAATGCCCATTGCAATGAACACAATCTTCTCACATTCAAAATTTTATCTTTTTACATATAAATGAAGATATAAGTTTATTCCAGATGTTTCAAGTATTAACTTGATATTTCTGATTCTGACCATGTTGGATATTAAATGTAACCCCTTGCTGTAAACAAATATAAAAAGACAAAATACATTTTTGGCACTGGACAACATTAGATAGCACAGGACTGTGGTCCTTGGCCAAAGGGAAACATATGGGGTGAGCTCTGCAGTCATACAGGCTTTTTGCATGGGGGCACATTTGAAACCACAGTACAGGGAAGTGAAGCTTCACAAGTAGTGACGTTAACTAGGTAGAGGAAATAGACTGGAGTTCATGGCTGCTGAAGCTGATGGAATTTACTGGAGTGGCTAATGGAGAGGAGAGATCTGTATAGACAATGAGCCACATACATTTTTACAGAGAGTCCTTTGAGCCTTTGGCCAAACACTAAGCTTCATATAATCAATACAAGATCCTGCTAATCCTGGTAGAAGGCACATACTTGGGAACTACAAGCTGAACGCAGATTTTGGAAGTCACATGTTATTGAAAGATGTTAGACTTCTGGCCTACTAGAATGGAGGAAACAGAAAGAAAACTCCAAGAATTTCATCAGAACCTCAGGAAACCCACTCTTAGGATATATGGCTATTTATGCTCAGAGTATGGTTTACTATAGATCCACCCAGTCAAACCTTAAAAACTAAGCTTTGTCAGGATAAATATGAGCCATTATATGCTAACCACCTCTCAGAAATAAGTTTAGTATTACTAGTAGAAAACAACAAAATTTAAATATCCTCAAAACATGACAACTACAATATCTAGCAAACAGTAAAATATTACTAGATATAAAGAGGCAGGTAAATATGACTTAACCAGGAGACAAAAAAAGAGTCAACAGAAGCAGAATTAGCAAGAAAATATCAGTAATTCTGGAGACAGGTCAATAGAAACCATGTAACCGAAGAACAGAATATTTTAAAAAATACTAAAAAAAAAAAAAACAAAACATGAGTAGAGTCTCAGTGTTGTTTTGGACAATATCCACAGTCTAACAAATGCAGTCTGAGGCAAAGAACAGAGAAGAGAGATGGGAGCACAAAAATATTTGAAGAAATAATGGCTAATTTTCCCCCAATTCTGATGAAAATATCAACACAGATTCCAGAAGAACAATGACTCTTAAGTGAGAAATGCATAAAGATAACCACAGCTAAGCATATCACAATAAAATTTCCAAAACAAAGATTAAGAAATATTGAAGGCAACTAGAGGAGAAATTATATACAGGGTGGTAACAAAATAAAAGTTTGCTGACTTCTTTTCAGAAAAATGTAAGCAAGAAGGCAATATATAACATTTTAAAGGGCTAAAAAATGAATTGATCTAGAATCCTATGCCCAATGAGACTATCATTTGAAAATGGAATAAAATACTTTCAGATTAAAAAAAAAATCTTTGGAATTTGTCACCAGTAAAACTGCCTTACAAGAAATAGATGGTATCATAAGAAAACTTAGATCCTTTCAAATGGTGAGTACTGAATGAGGTAAATATATGAGGAAATACGATAAAATTTTCCCCTCATTTCTTAATTTCATCAAAATATAATTGATTGTTTGGTGTAAAAATATAAGTGAGGTCTGGGGCTGAGCTGGGGATGGAGAGCTGAATCAGTCTCCATAAAAAATGAAGGAGTCTGAATTTTGTTTTCTTTGCTTTGGGTGGGGAAAGAAAAAGGCAAGAAACTCGGGTGAGGGGGTTCTAGGTCCTGGACATAAAGGTGCTGGGAGCTGGGAAGAAGTCAAAGCTGGAAAAGGAGACCAGCAACCTGGATAAAGAATTTTTCCCTTAACCAAATGATGCTTTACATACACATATTTCCCAATTTTTACTGTTTTGTTCCTGTGCTTTTTGAAGTGTTTAATTTTAATCACGGAAATAGGATTGAGTTCCACATCTTGACTTGTGAAACAGAAGAAAAAAGACAGCCATAAAAAGGGCTGAGGAGCAAAAGGAATTGCGTCCTTAGCAAGAGCAGGAACTCAGAATCAAAAGTAGCTGTATTAACCAGAGTCCTTTACAAATTCATGGAAATGTTGAGGTCATTGTAAGTCCCATAAGAAGCAGACGGATATATCCAATTGTGTTTAAAGTCCCAAGAACAGAGTAACACTGGCTAACATCTGGGTCACATTCCATTGACTGATTCAGTGTATCTCAGGAATCAATTTGACCCAACACTGTTAATTTCCTTCAGTTTAATAGATACATAATTTTACTAAATATCTTCTAATTTTTTGTTCATTTAGTACTTCAACATTTTTTGAGACACTAATGTGGGTAAATGCTTCGGGTACAGATAAGTTAATCAGAATTCTTCTCATAATGAACACTCATAATAGAGAATATTCATAATCATTTCAAATAATAATATAAGGTAGAAGGAGTTAAGGGGCACAAACAGGAATAAATAAAGCATTATTGATGTTCAGATGAGAGAGAAATTTCTTCCATTTGTAAAAAAAAGGAGATTATCAATGGAAAAAACAGAATTCGCATTGGGCCCTGGGTAATAGGAAGGATTTGATCACATGGTGGTGGGATTCTATTCAGAGTAAGGAGGTGCAAAAGAATGGATGTAGGAAGGTACATGGGGAATATGGAGGACATCAAGCTTTTATATGTTGTGGTGTGTGAAGAAGAGAAAAAGGTGAATGAATTATAAGGCTAGAATAGAGTCAGTTTTCAGGAACCGTGACTGTCAGTCCTAGGAGCCCTGTTCTTGATCAAGAAGCATTCTTTGCAGGGTTTTTTTAGGGGTGGGAAGTAGGGAGTGGGAGGGGGAGCTTCTGAAACTCTCCTTCAGCAATATAATTCTAACAGTGTCTTAGATATTTTGCATAATATTTGGGAAACCATTGCTAAAGTCCTTGAAGAACTCACTTGAATTAAGGAGACTGCTAAGAAATGGCTCATGGATCAGAAAGATTTCAGAAATAGGATGTGTAAAACTAGGCAATACCCAGTTTCTCCATCTGTTAATGTCACCAATAATTCCATGATTATTAAAGATGAATCATAGGCGTCATCTCAGATATCACCCTTTCTTTTATCCACATAATTAATCCGATAATACATTCTTAATCTCTCTACCCTTTTCCACCTCCAACAATACCACCTGACGTTCTTGTTTTCCCTGATTCCACTACTGCCCCCTTCCAGCTCACCTCCACTAAACAGCCAGAAAGAACTTTTAAAAAAACTCAATTCAGATCATCTAATTCTCCAGTGTAAATACTTCATCAACCTGACATAATACTAACAATATAGTTCTAATTCCTTACTACGGTGTGCAAATCCAACTTGATCTGGCCCATTTAATTTTACAGCTCATTATATTCTGTTCATACTTGCTTTTTAAATGCTCTGGAATAGTCCAAGTTTTTTCCTACTTCTAGAACTTCACATTTGTTTGTCTTTCTGGCTGAAAGTCAACTTTTAGCTTTGTTGCACAGCAGGCTCTGGCTCATTCTTCAGTAGTCAGTCAAATGTCATCTCTTTAGTGTCACCATCCCTGATGATTCTATCTGAAGTGCCCATATCACCCCTAACATTTTATTTTCTATCATGCAAACATAAAAAATTCTTTATGGCAATTAACACAGTTGTTTCTTCCCCATCACCATTTTTTTTTTTTTTTTTTTGCTTCCTAGCAATAGAGCAGTCTAAAACTATCTTGTTCCTGTGTTTATTTACTTGCTTATTCTTCTCTCAGGATATAGCTCCTATGTTTTGTCCTTATCTGTATCCAAGGACCTAGAAAATTGCCTGCTACTTGGAAATTGTTCAGTGAGCATTTTAAAAATTAGTGGATAAATGACTGCAATAAAACAGGGATATTTATTAAAAGCTACTATAAAATATACTGTTTGACTAGGAGAAGGGTTTATTTTTAATAGAACTAATGAATTGGCAGTGGAAAGGTTACTAAGAAAGGGAGAATAACAAACTAACTGTGAGATGCAGAGGTTAACAAAACTGATTTTAGCATGTAAGTTCCAGAGGTACAAAAAACACTATGGGCATATAATGTAAATAAAGCATGCCTCTGTTTCTAGAATTTTCCATATAGTAGCTTATAGCTCTGTGAGTGTAGGCAAGTGTAGAAAGGCAATAAAGCAGATGTCCTCAGTTACAGCTTTAGTTCCTCTGACCCACTAGGTCCTGCTTCCCAGAGTGCCTACAGTAAGTGTGATCTCATGGCCTGTAAAAGTGTATACGTCAGGGGCTAATTTAAAAAGAGATGACACACTCAAATGGGTTATAGAAGGAACCACAGAAAGTGTGGGCATAGTTAATGAAAATCAATATAGGATGGTTAAGCACAGTGGGAACCTGTTATCATGCATATGCATGTAGGGATAACAGGAGAGAACAGCTGTCTGAATGCAGTTAACCTGCTGTTCAGTAAGGAGGATGCTAACAGAATAAGAACCATTACTTCATTCCTCTACTGTCCATTATAAACTGATGATTTTGCTCATTGGCCAACCCAACTAAAAACCAGAGGTCAAGAGAAGCTCTTGCTTTATTCTACAAAATTCCACCTCCTAAGAGACAGAGAAGAATTGAGTGACATATAGTTCTAATGTTTTGTCCTTATCTATATCCACAGAATCTAGAAAAAAATGCCTCATACATTGTAATTCCTCATTAAATATTTTAAAAATGAGCAGATGAATGACTATAAATAGGATGTCATCACACAAAGAAAAGTTATTTAGAGCTGCTATAAGATATTCTGCCATTGTGACTAGGAAAATGGTGATATCTAAAGGTATCTGAGAGGCAAACGGTAGCTGTAGCTAATTCAAACAATGTATTCCTGTATCTACCAGTTAAAGAGTGCCTGCTATGTGCAAAGCATTGTTCTAAACCCTTTACAACTCAGTGAGACAGAAACCTGGGGAACCACAAAAGTGACTGTTTTAGGTTGCACAAACACCAAGTTTTGGACTTGAGACTTGAACTCATGTCTTCCCAATTTCAAAGTCAATCACTTTCAAAAAGGAATACTGCATACCAATATCTCTTTCTCCCTATGTTCATTAATTTCCAAAATTATTTTATCACTCTCATTCTCTTTTTCTTCTATAGATTAAAATTTTTAAAGATTTAAATAAAATGGTTTCTAAGACTATGCCAATTCTGGCATTCTGTTTATCTAGATAGGTTATAATTATTTGTGTAATATTATAAGAAAATGCAAAAGATTTGGAGGAAAAACATGTAAAATACTAAGGGAACACAAAAGCAGTAATAATTACTCCTCAATATAACCTGTGTTCCTAAATATTCAGAAAAGATATGTGAAAAGAAAAAGTCAATAGCATCTTTACTTCAGTGACAATGATTAAATTACAGTGTGGATACAGTGTTCTTTATGAGTTGAAACTCCTTCTTTACTGGGTGATTTATCACATATGCAATGAATCTACCTAATGAATAATGAAACAGATACTACCAAGTTTGAATCTCACTGAAGCTTGTCCTTTAATTATATGGGTTTTCTGAGCGTTGGTGTCATGTGATACCAGAGGGTCTATCTAAGAGACTCATGGAACAAACAATGTTTGAGAGTTACTGAAAAACTGGAGTATGTCCATATTTTATCATACACTTTAATGTGAGTCATAGAAATTTTTCAGAATTGTATCAAAAGTAAGAGAGGCCTTTATTTGGAAGTAAGCTCTGCAGTTCTAGCCCAGTAATGTAGAACACTTTACTTAACCCTGTGACCATACTTCACTAGGCTTTTGTGAGGATTAGATTTTACAGGTTATATAAAGTGCTTATCATTGGGTTTGACCTAGGGAAGACATTTAATAAGTCGTGGCTACAATTATTAATATACAACTATATTAATATAGGATTATAATGGATAAATCCTTTCTTAACATTTAGCAGAAATTCTTAAATTTTGTCAATTTCCCATAGATCTGACTCAGTTAAACAGTTAAGTGCTATCATATGTTTAAGGGATATAATTTGCTTAAATACAGTTAAATCATCACTCTAATGATCCTTTTATGATCTATTTATCAGTGCCTTCTTTCATAGGATTAAAAAAAAAAAACAAGCAAACTCTACTTCCTTTAGAGTTCTTAAAATCTCTAAGTAGCTCCCTTTTAGTTCATTTTCCAAGATATGTAGGAATAGAGGCTAAAGTGAGATACTAACAGTTCTGCATAGCATCAAAAGTTTGAGTTTTATCTCAGAAGATAATGGGGTAAAAATAGGAGTAGCAAGGTAAATATACCATACTCATATTCAGGGGGAGAGAGTGTTAAATGCAGATAGTAAGGAACTTCTAAAGACTGTAATAGATGATTTAACACACATACCAAAACATGAAATATGATATATCATAAATATGAAATGTGATCATTTTTATTATAAAATAACATATGCTCACTGAAAATATTCAAGTGATACTTAACTATATAAAGCAAAAGGTGGAAGTGAGACAGCCCATTCCCCCAAATGCCTTTTTCCCCATATATTTTGTTTGTGTGTGTGTATGTATGTGTGTATATGTATATATATGTGTATATATATATATGTATGTATGTATGTATAAAATTCCAGTCTTGCTTTACATTCTGCCTCTCAAACATTTCTAGGAATCCAAGGATTATTTTTATGTGTCATCTGAATATAACTAGACCTCTCTAGATTGCAGCAGAGAAGGTATTTTTCCTACTATGAGTCTCAGAGGTGATTTTATAGGTATGACTGTTTGAGGCTAGCAATGCCATCTCCAACATGTGATAAAACACCTGGTTGGAGAACCTGCCTTCTTTACTATGTTGAATATTGTGGATGTCACCTAGTTATAGACACACTGTAAAGTGAACTCCAATGAGTCATGTCCTGTATAATCTCCATCCCCTGAGTGCTGCTCAACATGTGACCTGCTTCCCACCAACAGAAAATGACAAAGGTGATGAGACAGTCACTTACATGATTATGTCACCCTTTATATGACTCCATCTTAGTGGATGTGAGGGGGAGATTCTTCTCTTGGCCTTGAAAAAGTAAGTTGTCATGATATGAAAAGACCTATGACAGGGTCATATTATAGGAGCTACAACTTGCCTTTATGAAGCTGAGAGTGGCTATACCGGACAGCAAGAAGATAGTCACCTTAATCTTGCAGCTGAAAGAAACTGAATTCTGTCAGCAGTCATGTGAACTTGGAAGAAACTGAACTCCAGAAAGGAATGGAGGCTGGCCAATAACTTGATTAATTGAAGTCTTCTGCTGTGAGATAACAAATACGCCTTGTTTTAAGCTGCTGTGGTGTGAACTGTACTGATGACCTCAAAAGATTCATGAATGGTAGCCTTTGGATAGTCATACATATCTCCTGATTTTCATCAGTGAATTCCACATCATAGTGGTAATTTTTCTTCCTCCTCCACATAGACACTCACATGTGGTGATGGTGGGAGTAAAGGGAATAAATGAAGAGTATCCAGGTTGGTAAATATTGCACTTGGAACCAATTCAAAGACAAAACTATGCAGTTTGGTCCCACCAAATTCCTCTATAAAGGGTGATTTTCATTCAGAGGCCTAAATGAATGCACTTCCAGTGAATCACACAGGTATGTTGGTGTAAATCTAACCCAACTGGAAAACAGATCAAGTTCTCAAAGAACTCCTGGGCTTTTTACAGATCAGGATATTGGGTTGTTCACTTTGTTTTTAATTTATAATTAGAACTGATTAGAAATTAAGTTTCTATTATGAATTATATAAATTAAGATGTGAACTTTTTCTCTTACTCTATGCTTATAAAAATCTATACTTCTCCTCAATTATTTTTCCTAGTTTTTCCAAACTCTTCTGCTAAAATTTTACTATACATATGCATGCAATAAAGCACCTATATATTTTATATGAAAATAGGAAAATGCTATACACTTTCACCAGTTACAAATATATGATAGCATTTTTCTAGGTTAGTATAAGTAAACATACACTGTATTTTTGACTGCACTGTAACACATTGAAAGTACTTACACACACATATGTACATATTTGTGTGTGTGTGTGTGTGTATATATATATATATATATATATAAAATTTAGTTTATTTTTTGTGACTTATTTTTCCCTCTGAACAAAAGATCTCTTAAAATGGATTGGATTATGTATTGGATTATACAAAAATAATGTATTCTTCCAAAATTCAAATAATACACAAGCACGTGGAGCAAAGAGACACTTTTTTAAAAGAGAAATAACATGAGTGAGGTATTTTATACACTCTTAGTTAAACATCTTTTGATCCAGAAGTTGTTAGCTCTTAATTTAAAAGACAATGCTGTGGAATAATAATTATTTCTTTGTATAGATCTCCTTGGACAAGTTCAATTTACTCTCTTTATTGTGTATTATTTTTCTTAGCTCATTTTTGAAATATTTTATAAGAGACTTTTGGTAAATAACTATGCCATACACTGGCAATATCTGAATAGCAATTTCAGCCTTATCTTGTCTATACCGAACTTAAGGGAGGTATATAATTCTAGCTTCAGTTACAACTTGTTGTCTATTAGAGACAGCTCTCAGGATTGTCCAATATTTGAATTCCAACAAGCAAATATGATATATTAATTCTCTTGCATTTGTAGAATGTACTTATGCATCATCCTGGTATATTTCTGGGAAGATAATAAAAGGCCCATATTGCTTCTTGGTTTATCCTGGATAAGCATAATTTCTGGCACCACTAGCTAAAAATTTCTCCTGGGCAGTCATTTCTCTTTCCATGCATGGAAAAGGAGTTTACCAGCATTAGAAAGAAACCTAATCTCCAGACCCTCTCCAAAATTTCAATTCTAATCAATTACTTCAACAATCATATGAAAAGCTGCTGGGAGGCCTTAGAAAATCAGAACAGAAATCAATCTCAGAGTAGTGCTAGTAGAGAAAACTAATTTGTGTGTTGTAGTTGAGTGTAGAATGTGCATTGAGAATTGGGATGGCTTTGTAAGGTGTCAATCAAGCTAGGCTGAACTATATTTCCCAGAATTTCCTGTACTGTGTTTCCATCAGAGTGAGCAACAAGAGATTTTTCTTTTTTAAATTTGAAAGCCAGAAGACAAGAAGCACCTATCTGGTAGCTCACTTACTTACTGTGGATCTGCTAACTCACATCATCGGTGTGAAGTACCAGCTGGGCCTGTAATTGTTCTACTTTTCTTGAAATTCTTCCTCAGCTTTTCTGACGAGCTTTGCATGTTTAGCTTTGTGACAAAGGCTCCAGTTTCTGCAAGTTTTCCTTGTCATGAGGGCAGAGGCAACAAGAAACTACGTGGATTTCAGTACGTCTTTGTGGGGTTCTAGCTCATGCTTGAGGGTTCCAGCCTGCTCATGACATTCCCTTTCTCACTGCCTGCCTTGTGTACTTCAAGTTCCAGCACAGACAAGGAGGAGGTAGCAGCCTTACAGAGATAGCTTAATCAGCTTACAGAACTGAGTAAGGGAGTTGCAGGTAATATACACACACACACACACACACACACACACACACACACACACACACACACACACACATA
This sequence comes from Camelus bactrianus, assembly GCF_048773025.1. Taxonomy (NCBI): domain Eukaryota; kingdom Metazoa; phylum Chordata; class Mammalia; order Artiodactyla; family Camelidae; genus Camelus; species Camelus bactrianus. The sequence goes on from NC_133540.1 coordinate 80,316,809, forward strand.
CTGGTTCTACTTCCCTGGTTGAACCCTCACTGATTGATACATGAAGTAAAGACAATAGACATGGACAAGTCTTTCATTAACTTTTCTTATGAAAGGGGATCAGAGATAATATCTGGAGATGGTATGAAGTTAAAGGATGATTATAACAAATACAGAATTTCTGAGTCTGTGTTTCTGTTTCTATAAGAGAAAGAAAGCTGATGAAGCAGATGAAAAATAATATAATCAATACCAAAAAGAGAAAACACAGAGAGTACAGGCACAGATTCAAATGGGTTAGTAGTTTTCTTATTCTTTTCCAGTGTTATTGAGGTATAACTGACAAAACTGTATGTATATAAAGAGTACAAGGGGATGACTTGATATATGTATACATTGTAAAATGATTAGTTAACACATCTATTTTTATTATCAGACATAGTTATCTTTTCTCCCCCTGCAGTGAGAATCTTAAGGTCTACTCTCTTTGCCAACTTCAAGTATATGATAGAAAGTATATTTAACTATAATCACTATTTTGCATGTTAGATTCCCAGAACTTTTACATCCTATAACTTTAATTGTGCCTGCTTTGACCAACATCTCCCCAATTTCCCAGCTCTCATCCCCTGGCAACCAAATTCAACTCTGTTTCTCTAAGTTCAACTTTTTGTTTTTTTGTTTGTTTTAAATTCCACCTGTACATGAGATCATACAATACTTGTATTTCTGTGTCTGATTTATTTCACTTAGCATAATGTTCTCCAGGTTCATTTATGCTGTTGCAGGATTTCCTTCCTTTTTTCAATGGCAGAATAATATTCCATTATACATATCACATCACATCTTCTTTATCCACTCATCCATAGTTGGACTTTTAGATTCTCTCCATATCTTGGCTATTGTAAATGATCCTGCAAGAAACATGGGGGTGCACTTATCTCTTCAAGAAACTTACTTTGTTTCCTTCAGATATATAACCAGAAGTGGGGTTGTTGGATCATCTGGTAGTTCCATGTTTAAATTTTTTAAGGAACTTACATATATATTCCATGTGGCTGTACCAATTTATATTTCCACCAAGTATGCATAAAGATTCCCTTTTCTACACATTTTCAACAGCTTTTGTTATCTCTTGTCTTTTTGTTAATAGCCATTGTAATAGGTGTGAGGTGAGATCTCATTGTAGTTTGGATTCACATTCCCCTCATGATGAGTGACACTGAGTATCTCTTCATGTACCAGTTAGCTGTTTATATATATTCTTTGGAAAAATGTCTATTCAGGGCCTTGACCATTTATTTATTAGATTTTTTTTTGCTATTGAGTTTTATGAGTTCCTTATGTATTTTAAATATTTAATTTCATATCAGATATATGGTTTTCAAATATTCTTTTCCAATTCGTAGGTTGCCTTTTCATTTGTTAGTGGTTTCCTTTCCTATGTAGAAGTTTCTTTGTTTGATGTAGTTCAATTATCAATTTTTGTTTTTGTTGCCTGCACTTTTGATGCCACATTCAAAAACCATTGCCAAGACCAATTTCAAAGAGCTTTTCCCCAATGTTTCTCCTTAGGATTTTTATGGTTTTGATCTTATATTTAAATCTTTAATCCATTCTGAGTTAATTATTGTGGGTTGTGTAAGATAGGAGTCCATTTCATTCTTTTGCATATAAATATCTAGTTTTCCCAGTAACATTTGTTGAGTTCAGAGACTATCCTTTCTCAATTGAGGGGGAATGATGAATACTTTATTATATAATATGTTGATAATATTTTATATATTTATTATATTAACATATTATGTAATAATATTATAAATTTATTAAATTAGATATATTCATTTACTTTGGTAATATTATAGGAAGTTGAGAAAATAGCTGCTCTTATTGTGATCTGGAAGCTTTCATGTCAGGTTGGTGTTGACTAGTCATGATACTGTGTTTAGAGAATTTCTAAAAGAAATATTCCATAAAAAGACCTAAACTTTTTAATAAGGTCCTGTGTGTGTGTGTGTATATATATATATGTAAGTATGTATGCATACATATATATACATACACATATGTATATATCACTTGGGTTATATATATTAAGTATATTATTATATATTAATATTGCATTGTTATATAATGTTATATATAATCAAAATAAATATATATGTATCTATATATGAGCAATTGCCCATGGCAGAACTATAGCAAATGTTAATTATTATACTTATGGTTTGCATGATAACTGATAATGTAAAAATAATGCAAATAAGGCCCTTCAAGTAAGGATTAATTATTCAGATTTCAGATTTCCTTCTGAAATTTTTCAAAAATTTATTTTGAAAGTAATAAAAAATAATTAAAATTGAAAAAATATGTATCTATAATTGTAGACATAACCAACAGTTATATATACATATGTACTGTATATATATGTGTGTTTAAGTGTGTATTGATTGTATTTTGTAGCTCATAAGATAATTTATAGCCATTAATTAAAACTATAGCTCTCTTGCTCCCTCATCTTTCAAGATGGCCTGCATTCTGTCTATGGAGTGTATATCTACTCTTACTTTAAACTGAACATCCAACACTGCATCTCTTGGCCTTTCTCTTGCCTTGTGAGATGGCCTGCACTCTTGTCTATGGAGGGTATGTCCTTCTAAATCAATCTACTTTTACTCAAAAAAAAAATATGACTATGATCTTTGGCAGTAGGTATTATTATTTATCTTAGAGAAAAAGAAAAAAATTACCAAATTTAAATGAGCTCAGTAAATATCAAAGGTAGAGTACAAACTCAGACATTTTAACTGATATTGCTTAGAAAATAGTGTGTTCAGCTTTCAAAAGGCAATGCCTAAAAATAACAAAAACCAAACCAAACCAAACCAAACACTAGTGCCTTTGACACTATTATGTGACCGATGATCTTCATTTTTTTTTGTTGTTTTTGAGAAATCGTAACAACAGGTTATTCTCATTTGGTATAATTTTCAATTTTATTAAGCAGTCTGCTAAAAGATTATTCTGTCTTAATCATTACCACCATCATTATTACCAAGATTCCCCAAAATATTTAAAGTATTAGTCTCTATTAAACATAAAAGAATTGAGGCTAAATGAAATTTTTATGTTAAAGAATTTGGTTTTCTTCTATTAATATTGGTTCCTCAGGCTTACATAAACATGGCCATTCTAAGAAATTGTTTCTACTAATGTGAGGTTGAATGGGTTAGGCAGAACAAAAAAAACACTAGGAAGGACTCTAGCAAAGATCCTCCCACCCCCATTCTATTTGAATAAATAAACTCCTGCTTTTTACGATAGAAAGGATACCTTGTAAAGTTAACTAACAGTTTATTTATGTACCTGAATAAAAGTCGATTGGCTAATTTAAATGTAGATAGTCAAAATCATTAAAACTGAAGAATTAACCAGGATATTGTTTTACAATTTAGGTTCTATAAAAAGACTCATAAGTGAAAAGGCCATGTGATTACCAACACCCTCCTTCCAAAGCCCCATTTGAAATTGACAAGAGAATTAACATTATTCTTTTTCTAATAGAATTTAGTAAGAAGAAGATTTATAATTATAGGAATAATCAGTAGTTATTTACTATACAAATATGGAAGGATGATAGACTCAGGCATTGACTGTTCTTTCATGATCCATATTAAACCATGAAACAGGGTCCTTGACACTAACTTACTAATTTCTTTTCAAGCTCTGAGTCTTTTCAATATTCTGTCCTATTTTTACCCAATCTAGAATAAACAAATCTGATATTTTAATTAAAAAACTGTAATAATGTATTTTTTCTACTTAATAGCTGAGTCAATTAAATATCCAGAAGTGTTAAGCCTAATTGTCTCAGAAGATCCAAGGATATTCTATGTAAAATATAAAGTGATAACCTGAGAATTAACTGACTGAAAATGCTATTTCCTTATCAAGCCAAAATGTAGCATTTTTTTAAAATACCTTTTTGTTTTTTAATCTATATTCATTCTTTACATTAAACTACCTGTGAATTACAACTTCTTAAACTTTTATCAAGAAATATAGAGCCATTGTGATGCTGCAGTGCAGACCTCCTGGCTGAACAGGTATAATGCTTTCTGTCCCTATCTATCATTGTCAAATATCCACAGATCCATTATTGAGTTATAGTACTTCTTAAGGAGACTCCCTCTGAAATGGAATACATGCCATAAACTTGTCATATAAAGCAGTTTTAATATCAAAATGAGTAATGAAATAGAAAGTTTCCTACTGTCACAATAATTTATGCTTACCTAATATGTTACTTGTTTAATGCAATGATCATGCTGAATAGTAAACAACCACAAAGTCTCAGTGGCATAGGATGATAAACACTGCTTTAGCTCACACATCTGCATAGTGCATCTGGTTGAGCTGGGCTCACTTATGAAAGTGCAGTCATCTGCTGAAGGTCTTGTAGGTAGCCTGGCTCACACACAATTCCTGGGTGGTCAGCTGGCTGACGGTTGATATAGGATGGTCTCAGCAGGGATGGCTTGAGGCACTTGGATCAATCACTCCTTTATCTCTAACTTTAGCATGCAAGCCCAGGCATGTTCTCATATTAATCAGAATAGGAGGAACAAGAGGACAAGCTAAATCACTCAAGTGCTTTCAAACTGATACTCTTTTCAGATTTACATAAATCCACTGGGCAAATCACATGGCTGAACCAAATCCACATCACATGGCTGAAACCAAATCATATCTCATGGCCTCCCATCTGAGTGGGAGGGCACTGTGTAGTGAATGCTTTTACTCAGATCCCCCTTTAGGAATGAAAGAGAAGCTACGTCAGTTGATATGAGTGCTGCTGGAAGGCATTTTTCAAATTTCAGCTGGGTTTAGGAATTACCTTTATTGAAGAGAGCCACCTCACCAAAGATCATGTCTTCTTCCTGGGGCAGGTTTATTCAGTGACTGGTTGACATGAGAGTGTTAAAACCTGGCCCCTGCACCTCAGCTGTGAACAGTTCTGAATAGTAATTCCATGTTCTGTTCTCCCGGTAGGGTCAGTGAAGGCTTCCTCAGAGACTATACTGCAGTTCAACTTTTTCTGTCCAATCCTGCTCTCTTCCATTCCATTCCACCAGTGTAGAGCTCAAGGCCGTTCCCTAATTCACTTCCTGCCATTAATCTCCACCCCAAAATCTACATCCCAGGGAATTTAACCTGCAACACACTGAAGAATTACATGAGAAAGGAAACTACTCCAGGGAAAGGTGAATTGAAGTCAGGAACACCATCAACTTAGCACAACTTTCTAGTGTAATAATCTAACAGCGTGAGATTTGATCATCCTTAAAATAGTAATCACAGAAAGGATGTTTTTCTCCTAATTATCTTTCTTTTTCCTAATTCTCTTTTAAAAGTATTGACTAATGTTCTTGTCACCCAGTATGACAACTAACCTGTGTTCACATTTTCTTGCTTTTTCTTCTTGGTCACGTTACTGTGTTAGAATGTCTTGTTTATGTTGATTTTCCTGTCTAAGTTTAACTCTTTTTTCAAATTTGAATTCAAATTTTACTTTTTACTCAATACCTCTTCTGATTCCTCCTGCAAGCAGCTCTTTACAGGAAACGCCCTCAGTAGGAAACTCCTTTTGCCTTGCCACTTTAGCAAAGCTATACTGTAACTAATTTTTTTTTAAATACTTAATTTTTTTAAAAAAAGTTTCAGGTTCACAGCTGAATTGAGCAGAAAATACAGAGTTCACACATAGCCCTCCCCACCTACACATATATACTCCCCTACCCTCAACACCCTCATCAGTGTGGCATATTTGGTACAATCGATGAACCAACACGGACACATTATTATCAACCAAAGTCCATAGTTTACACTAGGGTTCACTCTTGATGTTGTACATCCTATGGGTTTTGACAAATGCGTAATGACATGTAGCCACCACTATAGTATGATACAGAATTATTTCATTGCCCTAAAAATCCCTTGTGCTCCATCTGTTCATTCATCCCCTCCCTCGCTCTCCCCAAACCCCTGGAAACCATGATCTTTCATTGTAACTAACTTTTAAATCAGGTGCCCCCATGTTCTACTCACCTCCAGCCCAAGCACACCTTTCAGACTTTTGATCACAAAATACCTTACCTAACTTGTTAGTTCTTTCTGTAGATCAAAGAAATAAAATTGAAGAAGTAATTAACAGATGATCAGATCTCTTCTTTAGCTTCTCCTTCAGTAATCTCGTGGACAGACTGTGTGAACAAACTGTGTGAACAAGATAGCATCTAAAGAAAGATGACGAGAGTCAACAAGCCTGCATGCAATAGATGGCTATGAGTTTGATCCCCTATCTCAATGATTAACTGAGATTACTTCCTCTTTTCCCATTATAAACTTTCAAAAACAACTTTGTAGTTTTGTTTTGGGGTACGTGAGTCTGCCTTCTCACCAGATTGCCAGCTGTTTGATTAAAGGCAATTTTTCCTTTCTACCAACACTTGCCACTTGGATATTGAGCTTCAGGCAGAGAGCACCCTGACCTGAGTTTGGTAACACTCCCAGTTAGAGCTGATCTGATCCCTCCTAGCATATTATATCTCATTTTTTGAACTTACCATGCTATACTTGATAATTTACACTTATGCCTCACCTCAAGAATTGAGATCCTCAAGGGTAATAATTCTGTCATAGTCACTTTTTTTCCCTGAGGTCATCTAGCAAGGTGACTTGGCATAGTTTCTTTTTTAATGTAAAAATATGAATGATTCAGGAAAAGCCTTGTGCTACTCATTGTCTTCCATTAAACTTCCTCATATGAAAATATGTATCAAAAACGTCAAATTTAACAACCCTTTTCTACAAAGAATATGCATGATTTTTCACAGGACAAACATATCAAATGCACAAAGAAAATTTCAGCAGCACTCAGACTACACAAAGTGAACAGAAATTTTGATCTCTTAATTTATTGACCTGTAGAGTTTTATACAAGTAATTCACAACATATACATATAGTTTTAAGGATACTCAGGTTTTGTTTCAATAGTAAACATATATACAGTAGACACGCAGATATAAAAATGATTGTCATGAAACAAGAAGCTTTCACTTACAGGAGCAGAGTACATTAGGATTTAGAGGGAGTGAGAGGAAAACATGAGCAAGTGCCTTTATTATGGTTTCTGTGGGAACGGCTGGGTGAAGCAGGAAAAGTAGGCTATAGGATTGGCTACTATGAATAATTTTAGTGGGCTAGGGGACATAGGGTCTGTCCCTACTTGACCTTGAAATGATTAGAGCAGGGGAACTGTGATCCAGAATGCAGAAACCCAATAAAGGAGGCAGTTGAGATCATGATCTCTAGATTGATTGGTTTACATATTGGCACTGTCCTAGGTTAGTTATTTACTATTCTAGGAACTGGCTAGCCCTAGGAGAGGCAGTCCCTCCAGGGTCGGGAAAGCCCCCAAATGCCAAAGCATCAAAAAAAACCCCAAAACCCCAAAAGAAAACAAATAAATTGTTAATACACACAGAAACACACACATATGCATTTTTTTGTATTCTTCTTTTCTGGATCACATGGGCCATATTTTTATAATCCCACCATTGTGTTAATGCATAGTCTGTTCTCAAGAAAAAATTTTCATTATGTATTATTTATTCAAACTGATGCAAAAAAAATCTATGCAAGCTGTTTATGCAATCTATCTTCCACCTAGAAATCATTCTACTCTCCTCATTAATAGCGAATATACATAAACTTGTTGCCTTTTGGCTTATCTTGTTGATTTATTTTATAATCAATTGCAGCTCACAAAATAACTTACTTGACAAGTCAATAGTCATATAACAGTTTTTCCTTCACTACCCACATCTCACAAACTCTCCACACTCTTAACACAAGACCAAATTTATTTCGCCTCTTTGAAATCCAAAGTATATATCATTAATTTAGTTACTCATTTGTTTCCAATTCCTCAAGAGTTTCACCATATGAACAAGTCAATATTTAACCACTTCTTTTTATTAAAAAACAACATTATCATTGGGATTTAGCAACTATAAATCCTAATTGTTTTTGCTCTTATATGAGATGTTTTAAATTGAAAAGTATACGATTTTTAGGTTGAGATGCTAGAATATATGTCAAACCCATCTTGGGGCATTTGATATCATAGGCACCTTAAAATCATTACCATAAAAAAGTAAAACTACACATTTCTGTATGTACAGGGTATCAGTGAAAATGGTATAGTGGAAGCCTCCAAAAATTCTCTCTTCCCTAAAAGCATGGGGCACTTGCAAAAATCATCAGAATCAACATTTTCATAACTCTGAAAATTATTCTAAGCCTTGTAGCAATCTGAAGAGCATTAGTGCAACAAAAACAGCTGAATCTCAGCAAAAGGCATGAGTTTTATGGTACTCTAACTTGCTCTATTCCCATTCCTCATCAGCTTCTTGACAGCACTGAAAACCAACATATCACAATTAAAGTAAAGATCAGCAGCCTTGCAGTCACTGGAGAAGGCCAAATAAAGTAGGAGCTCCCCAATAGCCCTATTCGTAGAGAACTGTCATTATCTGACTTGTGTGGTGTTTCCTTGGAAGATCCCACTTGCAAGAGTGTCTTTGTTTGACCTGACATGGAGATCATCCAGCTTATCCATGAATAGCCTTTGACCCCAGGTTGTTTGTCAAATACAAATAGAGGCAATTGTGTAACATCACAGCCGCTGAGGTAGTGGGTAATAGTTGGGGCAAACAACTGTTAAACCAGAAACCCTAAAAGGAAAAACTGGAGAATGAGGTAAACTCTGATACATTCCTGGGGACCTAGAAAGCCACCCACATGGGCAGTGAACATGTCATAAGCTTTACTGAGCTCACCTCTGGCTGACCTTGAGACTCCATACATGTAAGAAATGAAGACAAAAGGCCTGTTTTCAACTGCCTACCTGTGTGTTGAAAGTGTGCCTTAAGCTCAGAAACTCTCCTAGAGGACTGGGAGACTTATTGGTTCCAGGTGTTTCTGGAAATCTCTATTCAATCATTAGTGAACCACTAAACTAACTGAACAGAGATTTAAGTGGTTACATATGAAAAAGAATAGAATTAGTTCATAAAAGTCTTGAAACAAAAAATAAAAAATAAAAAACCCCACAGAGGGGGACAACTGAGTTTTCAAAGTTGAAGTTGATACATTGTATTATTCATCATGTCCAGTTTTCAAAAAAAAAATATTATAAGATATGCAAAGAAACAAGAAAGTATGGGAAAGTAAGGGAAAAAAAATCAGTAAATAGAAACTGTCCTGGTGAAGCCAACATGTTGAACTTACTAGACAAAGAATTTCAATCAGCTATTTGAAATAAGTTGAAAGAACTAAAGAAAATGATGCATAAAAAATAATGGAAGGTATGAGAGTAATGTTTCATCACATACAGAGTATCAATAAAGATGTAAATTATATAAAGAAACAAGTATAATTATGCAGTTGAAAATTACAACATATGAGATGAAAAATTCATTATGGAACTCACCAGAAGAGCTGAACAAGCATAAGTAAGAATATACAAACTCAAAAATAGATCAATTAAGATTAATCAGTCTGAGAAACAGAACATAAAAAGAACGAAAATAAATGAACAGTATCTCAGGAAAATATGGAGAACTATTACATATGCATAATTTCTCAAGGAGAGGAATGACAGAAAATGGCAGAAAAAATATTTGAGAAAATGATGGTCAAAAATTTGACAAATTTGATGAAAAACACTGATATGCACATCTAAACAGCTCAACAGAATCCAAGAAGGATACACTCAAAGAAATTCACACCTAGACGTACCTTAATCAAACCATTAAAAACCATCGCCAAAGAGAGAATCTTGAAAGTAATAAGGAAGAAGTAACTCTTCATGTATGAGGGAGCTTCAATAAGATTAACAGATTTCTCAACAGAAAACATGAAGGCCATGAGGCTGTGGGTTAATATATTCAGTGCTGAAAGGGAAAGACTGACAACAAAGATTTCAATGTCCATCAATACTATCCTCTCAAATGAAAGGAGAAATGATGACATTCCAGCATAAAAAATGGAAAAAAAAAAAAAAAAAAAAGCTTTGCCTCTAGCAAACCTGCACTACAACAAATACTAAAGAAAATATCTCAGGACAAAATGATGAAATGAAAGAAAAACCAATAATAAATTCATATGGATATTTGTAAAAACAAATAAAGAGCACCAGTAATCATAATTACTTGGGTAAACATAAAATACAAGGTAAAGCTATCTTGCGGGTATGGATATTTTTCTCCTACCTAATGTAAAAGACACCTGCATTAAACAGCAAATGTTAATCTATGTTTTGGGGCATATAAAAGACACCCAATATATAAAGATATAATACATAAAGATGTAATTTGTATGACTATAATAGCCCAAAGGAGAGGGAATGAAATGTTGCTAAATAGGGGCAAAATTTTTGTAAACTATTGAAATTAATTTGGTATTAATCTAAACTCTAGATTGCTATAAATTAAGATGTTAATTGTAATAGAGCAATCACGATGAAAGTAACTATATAAAGCATATATTTGTGTGTATATAAACATATAAATGACAATGAAATTAAAATGGTACATTAGAAAATATCTATTTAACACAAAAATAGGCAATAAAAGAGGAATACAGAAAAAAGTTAGACATATAGAAATCAAATGGCAAAACAACAGAGGTACAAATTTTTACTGATTAATGGATTGGTTAAAAGGTCAGAAAACTTAGAAGAAATAAAATCAGAAAATTTGTAACAAGGAGGTTCAGAGAAGAGATATGTAGATAGACCTCTTCAAATAGCTGTAGACTATGAAGATGTTTTTGTCTCGTTTGAATGTTCCCTGAAAAGCAGCCTCTAGAGAGGAAGACTGTAATCATCAGATAGGCAAGAATAAAAGACAAAAACTCAACAGTAAAAGACAAGCCAATTTAAAAAACGATCAAAGGAATGAACAGACAATATCTCCAGAGAAAATATACAGATGGCTAATAAACACATGAAAATGTATTCAACATCATTAGTCATTAGGGAAATGCAAATCAAAATCTTAAGAGATACTACTTTACAAGCACTGTATTGGATATGATAAAAAGGCAGACAATAACAAGTGTTGACAAGAATATTGAGAGATTGAAATACTCATACATTGCTGGTGGGAATGTAAAATAATGCAGCCACTTTAGAAAACATTTTCTTCAACAAGTTAATAATATAATTATCATATTACCTAGAGATTCTGTCTCAGAGAACTAAAAAAAGTGTTCACACAAAAACTTGTACACAAGTGTGCATGCAAACATTATTCAGAATAGCTAAAAAGTAGAAACACCTCAAATGTCCATCAACCATTAAATGGATAAACAAAATACAGCACTTATACAATGGAAATACTGTAGATATAGCCCTAGTCAAATTTATATACAAATCATCCCATTTATTTCTGTATAAAAACTAGCTATTTCTCTTGAGTCAATGGTTGTATACAAGAACTCAATATCATGTTTTCTTACTAAGACTACAGGTCTTCACAGAGAGGTATATTATACAGTAAGTGTGCTTATGCTCATAAACATACTTCTGTTTTATTTATCAGTGAATGTGCTTTTACACTTGATGATTGAGCAAGTATGGGCATATGTTTTTTCTTTTTTGATTGGATTGAGTAATGTGCTGAGCAAGATCATTATGGAAAGTTTTGGTGTCCATTTAATAAATGTATAGAGTTTTAAAAATAAAATACTACTCCAAAGTTTTAAACTAAAATGTCCTCCATGTCCATCTTGTCTCCCAGATTCAAACAGTTTTAAACTGTTTCTTAGATATCTACCATCAAATTCTTACCTTTTATACTATTTCTTGGTATCTAATGCTAGGATTATTGAATGACTTTCAATTACGAACAATAAAGTTTTAGGTTTCTTTTTTCACAACCATGCTCATTCATACTTTCTCTGTTCACATCTTCAAATACATCACATTTTTGTTTACTATGTTTCACATCATTATGATGTGTTAGTACTTTACAAGGATGAACCATGAGCTATACTATGATTTTTTCTTCCTTTCTTACATAACTGTTCTTGGAGCTAACAATTGCCTTGTTTTCATTGACTTAGTATTCTTTCTTAGTACCCAAGTTCTCCCCTGTCCCTTCCCCCATATTATAAATCTCTTCTAATATGGTTAACTACATCAAGAAATCTATTCTTTCTTTTTTTTTTTCACCTTGAAGATATTTTTTCAGGGCTCCTCTATCCTTCAGCTCTTATACATACTGATTATTTTATGGGCCTGCTAGAAATCTGCCAGCTGCACAACTGACATCCACAGACATTCTTTCAGCATCATTATAGAAATTTCTCTAAATTTTCACCTCTTTTCCTATTTCTGTTTCATTAATTTATATCTTTGTGTCTAAGAGTGTGTAAGAAACAAATATTTTGAGATCTTGTACCTCTGAAAGTATTCACATTCTATCTTACTTTTATTTGCTAATTTATCAGATTTTATTAATTTTTTAGGGCTGATCTAATAAAGTTTCACAAACTGACTAGCTTAAACAAGAGAAATTTATTGTTGCATAGTTCTGGAGGCCAAAAGTCCAATAACAGGTGTTGGCTGAGTGGTTCCCTCTGAGTTTTGTGAGGAAGAATCCTTGCCATGTCTCTCCCTGAGTTTCTCGTGTTTTGTTGGCAATGTCTGATGTGCCTTGGCTTGTATAAGTATAACCTTGATCTCTGCCTTTATCTTCAGATAGTATTTGTGTCTGTGCCCAAATTTCCCTCTTTTTATAAAGACATTAGTTATACTGGACTAGAGGTCCATCCTACTCATCACCCTACTCCAGTTATGACTTCATCTCAATTTAACTAATTACATCCTAAATAACACTTTTTTACAAACAGAGTATTGGGGATTAGGACTTCAACATTTGAATTTTGGGGTGACCCAATTTAATCCAAAACACAGACTACGTAATTTTTGTTTGTACATAACTTTTCCTCAGATGATTGAAGGCATCTTTAAAAAGTCGTATCATATATTTTAATATTGTTGTCAAAAGTTTAATGCTATTTTGGTTCCAGAGAACTCATGTATATACAATATTTTTTCCCATCCTTTCTCTTTCCTGAATTTTCTTCCTTTCCTGGTGCTCTGATATTTTCCAATAGCATGTGTTAATGTAGGTATTCATTATTCTATTAATGAAGTTTCTAAATCAGTCCATTCAATCTGTGTATCAGTCAAGTTTTATCCATAAAAAGCAGAACCAGTAGGAGAGGGATATGTGCATATATACACACATATACATATGTACATATATACAGAAGCATATAAAGAGATCTATTCAACTAAGGGAGGAGCCTGGATAAGTAAGTCAAAAATCAACAGGGAAGCCAGTTACAAAAGAAAGATCATAAAGTGTTATCCAGGGGAGAAATTTCTTCTCTTTCTTACTGATTAGGGTCAGTGCAACCTAGATTATTCAAAATAATCTCTTAGTTAAAGACATCTGCTCAAGGGCTTTCCTTACATTTCCAAAATACCTTCACAGCAACACCCAGATTAGTGTTTGATAACTAGGACTGAGCATAGCCTAGAAAAGCTGAATATCAAAAAAAAATCTATCATAATGTGTAAATAGAACTTTCCTGGTTTTGAGGAATTTTTTGAAATATTTACTTCACAAAGTTCCCTTCAACATTTCTTTATTCGAAATTTTTCTCTTTGTTTTGGAACTACTGTGAGACAGCTATTTGGAACACTTTGTTTAACCTCTACATTTTATAAATTCCATTTTCCATCTTTGACTTTTTTTATATTTCCTATGCTAGTCTTTTAATCTATCTTTTACCCTCTTAGCAATAAAAGAGTCTATTTTACCCTTAATCCACAATATTTTAATACTTGTTCTCTAAATTTTCCTGTTTTATTTCCTCAGTTGCAATAGCTTATCTAATCACTCTAAGATTATTCCCTCTATATATTACATATCAATATAAATACATACATATGTGATAATGTGTAGGGATACACATTTATAAATTCATACATATATATAATTATATTCTTCTACTACTTGTGTGGTTTCTTTTCCCACTGATTTTTTTTTTTTTTTTGGTAATATAAGTTTTGGTTCTCTGACTTCTCTCTATTGAAGGATTTTCTTAATAATTTTGGGGGTTTTTTGGCTGATATTTAAGGAGATGAACAAAATACATTAAGAGATTTGTGTTTGTACATACAAAAAGTATCTACTATTTATTTTCAACACACCTAATAGCCAGGCATCCAGTTATTTCATGGGTAACCATCTCTCCCCATGCTGTCTTTATTTCTAGAGTTTTTTCCTTAGGCTAATTAATTTTCCTAGAAAAAGAATTCTTCAGTCTTCTTCCTGGAAGGGTATTAGCTTGGCTAACAATATGCTTGCAGTCCAGTGGGCAAGGAAACCAGGAGGTCTCCCTGTTCACTATGTAGACTTCCATTTTATCTTTTTTCATGATAGTGCTTTTCCTCTGACCTCTTATAACCCTGACCAAGTTTCTAATTTCTCTGTTCCAAGCTTTTTAGGAATAAACTCCCTATATTCTCTCAGAGTGCAGATGGAGCAATTAACGCGATATAGGGAAGTAAAGAGGACAGTAGTGTCTAACTTCTTATTGTGAAGATATTTAATTCATTTTTGTCAGGTTTAGCCTTTCAGTTCTACTTTAAGAAGTACTTGTTGATTGCCATTGCTAAATCTTCCCAAGACTCTGTGACTTGAATTCTTACAAGATTCTCACTACTCCCAAACCCACATCCTTAGACTTCAGCTTCTTTGTTTTTGAGAAGTAAAGTACTGATAATCTGTGGCTTCCTTCCTAAAAAATGTTGATATTACTGATACATTCCTTTTCTCTATTCTCCATGATGCTGCATGTTTAAATATTTTTTTCTTAATTATATTTTTTGTGGGTCTTTAAGAGCTGTTAGAAACAAACATTTGTGAACAATTCTCCAAATTTACTCAGACAAGCATTTATTTGGGTTGTATTTACTAATCCAATTTCATGAGATTAGTATTTTAGTCAGATATTTATTTTCCTAATTGTGCTGCGTGTCATTAGCACATGACACGAAATCATCTGACAGAGACTGCATGAGCTGTTTATCATCTCTGCTGACTGTGTGTTCCCAGCTGATTTGGTTAAAGAGTAGTTTTAGGGCTACAGCAGAACATTTCTGAGAGAGTGTACAGCATTGTCTTACTCTTTTGCAGATATTGATGTAACATGGGTCATTGAATGGTGTAATTTCCACTGTACAGTTGCTATTGATCTCTTCCAGTGAGTCAATATGTGCTTGGTTTATTCTGAAGTCATTTAAACAATTGAGGATGACCAGAGATTTCACAGTCAAATTCTGTCCTCTGGTCAAATAATGTGCAAAAGAACAATGTTTAGTATTTTATACTCTCTTTATTTAACTGTCAAGACTAGGCAATGGGGTTCTCTGGTTAGAATCATAGGTCAAAATTAAGATTGTATGCCGTGTGGTCCTCCCTAGTGCTGCTACTCATGCTCTCTGGTTAGAGACAGACTGTTAAGAATGAGGCTCTGAAGCAAGACTCCAAGTGTTTCAATTCTGATGCTTTCACCTACAGCATGAGGTATTGGTACCGGGCAAGTCTCCTTATCTCACTAGCTTCAATTTCTTCATCTGTAGAATGCCAACAGTAATAACACTAATTAATAATAATAATAATAATTCCCTTTTCCTGTTGCTATAAATGATTTTATTTTTTATTAAATTATGTGCTTGGGACACGGTAAATCTCATCATCATCATTATTATTATTAAATGGGAAATGAGTTCAAAAGCTGACAGACAGGTAGCTGAAGAAAATTTCAAGACTGTTATGTGGAGCAATCATTTTTCTGGAAGGACAACTATACTTCCGTCTCCTTTGCTATGGTCTTATCAATCCTTTCAAATTTCTAAACATTTTGTCCAGTAATACTGGAAATTCGTCACGTAATATGGTGGAGATTGTTCTCAGAGGGATTCTTGAAAGGCAGTCAATGATTTTTGTTTGTTTGGAGACAGTGAAGGAAGGGAGGAGAAATAAAAAGAGGGGACTTCCAATAGCAACTCCATTATTTGTTACACTGCAGTCCCTTTAAAGTGCAGATGCAAAACTGAACCATGGGACACGGAGCCTGAAGTGCCGTGACCCAGTACCCCTGTCTGTCTGCACCTTACGGGCCAGGCCGGGTCGGCCGCACTTACCACGGAGTCCCGGAGGCAGGCCGCTGGAACGCTCCGGGTTTTCAGATGAGCAGCGAGGAGCTGCTGTCTTCCCCGACGTCGACGTCTGATGAATGCAGGTAAGAAAATCCGCGAGCGCAGTGAGGAGCTGGGAAGTGCTCACGCAGCCAGCCCCGCTGGGCACTTCGGGCTGACTAGCCCTCTCAGGCCAGGACCTCGACGGTCCTGACGGGGGCGGGGGTGTTCCAGGGCGCACCTGGGCCGCACTTCCTGGGCCGTACTTCCGGTGACCCTGGGAGCCGCCAGTGCGCAGGTCTGACGCCTGAGTAGGAGTCTGCGGAACCCGCGAGGGACCCATGGGAGGGCTGTGCTGGAAGTCGTGAGGACGGGGGTGAGTGGCGGCCCCAGGCCGGTTGGCCAAGGGGTGGGCGGGGGTTTGTGGTTCTGAGGCTGGCAGGTTTCTGCTGCCCCGCGGAGCGTGGACCCTGGAGACTCAGCTCCTCAGAGGGCACGTGGTGGGCCTGCTCACTGGACGTGGGGGCGGGGGTGGTGAGGAGGGTGCTGTCCTTGCCCTGGGAAGGCACCTGCTGGCTGGCTTCAGGCTTAGCCAAACGTTGAGGCCACTTTTTGTGCCACCCACAGGCTTTCTGATGTCCTAGGCATCGGGGTTTGGAGAAGTTTGGGAAGCAGAATCTTAATTGTTTGGAAAAGTTGCGTTATAAAAGAAAGATAGTCACTCAGAATTTTACGGAGAAAAATACTACTCTGCACCCCCATCCCAGGCAGATAGTTTTATAGAATGACCAAGATCAGAAAGCTGATAGCCAAGAGGCAAATTACCCACACAATTATCCTGTTACTCAGCATTTGTTTATGTTGCTTCTTTTAATCACATCGCATTTTTCTCTTCGTATTCAAGTTGGAATGCAGTAACAATAAGATACCATTTTACCATTTTAAACAATGCAACTATCACATATTTAAGACATTCCTTCCAAACAGGATAGACACAAAGTCCATCTACCTCTGTATTATGCTCTGACTGATGTAAATTCCTCTTTGAGTTTGTTCACAATTACGTCTGAATATTTTGTAGCCCCAGTTTGTAAAGATAACCAACACCAACACTGATTCTATGAAAATAAAAACTAGGGGAAAGGAGTGAAAGTTGGTAGTGTATGCATACAGTTCCCATTTCTGAAAGGACCATGAAGTCACGGTTGCTATCTGTTGCTTCCTTCTTCCATTTTCTATTCATAATGCTTTTGCCCTCAGCTGGTATTTTAACTGGTTGGGGTTATTTACCTGTTTGGGTGACAAAACCTTTACTCCAGCAGGCTCTATATCCTTATTTATCTTTGCATAGCAGTACAAGCTTGTAAAAGTGACTACAAGCTGAATATTTTAAAATTTAAATTTAATTATTGTTAAATTTAAAATATTTTAAAATTTTAAATGAAAAAATATAAAGGTCACAGAGTAATCATAGCTTTTCAAGCAGATGTGTCAGATTGAAACGTTTTAATTATCCTGTGACCTTTAAATTTTTGTCAGAACCTTGTAAAGTCTCTTACTGTTGGTTAGAAATGTACAGGCAACTAAAAAAGTAGTAAAACTAAAATGTAATTAGTACATTGTAGTTTAAAACATTAGAAACATTGAAAGTTAAAGTGTTTTATTTCTTTGTAAAATCTCACCAAGAGTAGTTTGCAGTTCTTCATGCTGTGTAACTTACAACATGGAGTGAGCATTTTTAGACTGGGGTGAATTGTGGTACTTCTTTTTGAATTTGTATCAGCTTCCAAAATTGTATCCTATGTACTTTCAATGTTGTGAAATATCTGAGAAAATCCCTTTATACGTGGAACTACCCCAGAGACATCATTTCCTTTTCATTACTTTTTTCCTTTGTATCAGTGACTTCACTTTCTCTAGGCTCCACATATGTAGAGTTTTCCAGTGGTGACGGTGTCAGTGTTAGCTTTTTCATCTTCAGCTCTGTTTATATCCCACTTAGATTTAGTTTATAGCAATATTATTTTTCATTACTTTGTTGCACTTTCATTTTTTTGAAAATTCCCTGTTTTAATTACCAACTTTTGGTTTTGATCACATTTGTAGGTTTATCAGTGGGACACAAAGTTGTAACATAACTGCTTTCTTTTGTGTCTGAACATGAGCTGAATAATAGACACACAGTGACCAACCATCAAACTGAAAAAATGACATGATTGGTCACTGATCATGATACACATGTTATTTACCTAGTGACTTGTAGATTGCAGAGCTGGCAGTGAAGATGGTATTTCATACAGTTACTCAAAACTAATATACCATAGTACTTGAAATTTGTTAGGAGACTGGTACTTAGCTAAACCAGAGCAACTAAAATCTGTGCATATTGGAACTGTGCAAAGTGAGGACTGTTTGTACATACTGCTTCCACTTGATGAAGGAATGTTGCTGCACATTCCATATTTGTGCCTTTCTGGATCAGTTAATACCCAGTTCATAAAGAACAGAACAGTTTGCAGAATTTTAGATTCCTAGCCACGGCTGAACAGCAAATGAAAATCTGTTTCTTAAAAGTAGAAGAGTTATTTGCAGAAGATTTACAGTTTTGTTCAAAACCCTTGAGCTCTGAGATATTGAGACTTGCCAGAGGCTCTGTACAGATCCCTAAATCCTTTCAATTTGCTTTCTCTTTTGCAACTCCACAGGCTGGCATTGTTTCTATATGCTGACAATCTTAGTTCTGAATTTCATAATTTCGTATCTTGAGAGAAGAATCAGCTTCCTAAAGAAACTTCTTGCCTCCCATTTTCCCCACTGTCATGATTATGACATAGTGGTATTTATAAAATGAAAATCTGATCATGTAACTTCTATGCATAATTTTTTTTTTAAAAAGCCATGTTTACTTAAAACTATTAGGACAAAGCCAGAACACCTTAGCATCTAATAGAGGGTTGTTAATGATATGACTTTCATTTAATTTTCAGCCTCTTAGAGTCCGTGATCCATTTGTTCTAACACTTGTAGGTTCCTCAACGAACTCTGACTTTCTTACTCCTTTTCTTTCTACGAGGTTCTCTCAGGGCTTAAGCCTCCAGCTTTACTTGGACCACTGTCAGTTATCTAACACAGTAATCCTACTAATATATCTTTGCATATGGCTTTTATGACCCATCTAGTTGGAACAATCTGCCTTTTAAGTTTGTGGATATCGCCATTAAAAATATATGACATCCTATTCTGCTTTATTCCTATTTTCTTGTGTCTTCCACTGGTCTTTGATAACAGAAAATATTTTTGTCCCTAAGGCTTAGTACAGCAAAACACATTCTTTTTTTTTAATTGAAATATGGTTGATTCACATTGTTGTGTTAGTTTCAGGTGTACAGCAAAGTGATTTGGTTATACACATATATATATTCTTTAAAAATTGTGTTTCCATTATAGGTTATTAAAAGATATTGAATATATTTTCCTGTGCTATACAGTAAATCCTTGTTGTTTATCTGTTTTATCTATGGTAGTCTTTTTCTGTTAATCACATACTCCTAATTTATCCTTCCCCACTTCCCCTTTGGAAACCATAAGTTTGTTTTCTCTGTCAGTGGGTCTATTTCTGTTTTGTAAATAAGTTCATTTGTACTATTTTTTAGATTCCATGTGTAAGTGATATTGTACAGTATTTGTCTTTCTCTGTCCTATTTACTTCACTTAGTATGATAATGTCTAGGTCCATCCATGGTGCTGCTTTTTTTTTGTGGGTGCTTAGTATTCCATTTTGTGTGTGTGTGTGTATAACTATATATGTGTATATATATATAACATCTTCTTTATCCATCCATCCACTGATGGACACTCTAGGTTGGTTCCATGTCTTGTCTATTGTAAATAGTGCTGCTATGAACATTGGGGTGCGTGTTTCACTTAAAATTAGAGTTTTTGTCTTTTTCGGGTATATGCCCAGAAATAGGGTTGCTGATTCATATGGTAACTCTATTTTCAGTTTTTTTTTAAGGAACTCCCATACTATGTACAGCATACTGGCTACACCTATTTACATTCCCACCTTCAGTGTAGGAGGGTTCCCTCTTCTCTGCACCCTCTTCAGCATTTATTATTTGTAGACTTTTTGATGATGGCCACTCTGACCAGTGTGAGGTGATCCCTCATTGTGGTTCTGATTTGCACTTCTCTAATAATTAACAATGTTGAGCATCTTTTCATGTGCCTTTTGGCCATCTGTATGTCTTCTTTGGAGAAATGCCCATTTAGCTCTTCTGCCAATTTTTTGATTGGATTGTTTATTTTTTTGTTATTGAGTTGTATGACCTGATTGTATGTTTTGGAAATTAAGCCTTTGTCAGTCACCTTGTTTGCAAATATTTTCTCCCAGTCTGTAGATTGTCTTTTCATTTTGTTTATGGTTTTCTTTGCTGTAGAAAAGCTTCAAAGTTTGATTAGGTCTCATTTATTTAATTTTGTTCTTATTTCTTTTGCCTTGGGAGACTGAACTAACAAAACATTGGTGGTACGATTTATGTCAGAGAATGTTTTGCCTATGTTCTCTTCTAGGAGTTTTATGGTATCATGAATTATATTTGTCTTTAAGCTGTTTTGAGTTTATTTTTGTGTGTTGTGTGAGGGAATGTTCTCACTTCATTAATTTACATATGGCTGTCTAGTTTTCACTATACCATTTACTAAAGAGACATCTCTTCATTGTATATTCTTCTCTCCTTTGTCAAAGATTAATTGCTCATGGTGTGTCAGTCTTATGTTCTTTTTTGAATTCATCATTCTGAGTCTCTGAATCCTTTCCTGTATTCATCTCATTGTATTGGTTTTGGTCAAGTTTCTCCTATTTTTGTTGATTTATGTGTTCTTCCTTAGTTATCCCATTTAACCATCATGGCTTTAAATACTGTCTTTGAATTGGTGATTTCTAAATCTATATCTTCACTTTAAAATTTTTCAAATATTCTAGATGATATTCACAACTATTTATTTGAAGTATTTGTTTTAATGTTCCAAAATATTCATAACAGACAAAAATAAATACCTCTGTCTCCCACAACATATTTCTTCTTATCTTTTAGGTAATATCATCACCCATTCAATTTTTAGTCATTTATTCTTGAAATTTTTCATTTACTTAGATAAATTTTATTCATGACAAACAATTGAGTATGTTTTATTTTCTATGTAGCATACTAAATTCTAGGAATAATAAATTTAAAATCACAAAAATTACCTGCCTTCAAGTAGTCAGAAGAACAGTGGCAAAAGTGCTGTAATGGAGAAGTGTTTCTTTGTAAAAGCAATGCCCAATTACTTAACTGGGGGCTAAGTGGTCATCAGTATCTTTAGAGAAGAGATAAAATTTGAAATGTTGAATTTCACAAGTGAAAACAGTATATGCAAAAACAAAGAGTTGTGTAAAAATATTTTACATTGTCTCATCTCCCTAAACCCAGTAGATGTCTAAGTCCAAGTTGTACCTATGAAATTTCTGTAAAATTTATAATCTGCTTTCTATAAGGACCATTGTCCTCTATACAGCTGTCATCATCATTATCTTTTAACTTTTGGTTTTGCTCCCTTCTCCTCTGTCCTAAATATTTATTGCAATAACTAAAAAGAAAAAACAGATTATGTCATTTTAGTGCATAAAAATGACTATTAGCTCCTATATTCTACAAAATAAATGCAAATCATTTACATGATGTGGACCTTTATAGCCAGCATCATACATTTTTCTTCTCTTATATCCCCACCAAAAACACATTCAAAAGGAGAAATCTAAAGTCTCAATGAGAAGTGCATGGGCTTTGAGGTAAACAAAATCATTTAATGAGTAACCAATGAACCGGTCATTCTGTGACCTTGGAGTTGCACACTGAGCTCTATGCTCGTGCTCTCTCCCTCTCCCTCTCCCTCTCCCTCTCCCTCTCCCTCTCTCTCTCTCTCTCTCTCTCTCTCTCTCTCTCTGTCTCTGTCTCTTTTTCTCTCTCTCTCACACACATCTGTCTATCTCTCTACCTACCTCTCTTCTATCTATTTAGTCTGTTCACATTCCTTGTGATTGTTTTTCTTTGGGTTGTTTCTAGTCTTCTTAATGGGAATTGTTATTTAGTCTTTAAGATTTAATTGAATTCTTATGACCTATGTGAGTGCATTCATTCAACAAACCATGACTGACTTTTTCTTATTTTCTTGAGACAGTTAGCTATACTTCCTTCTGCATAGTATTTTACCTTAAGGATAATATCTCATTACATTGTATTATAATTGTGTGTTTATTTATTTTTTTGTACAGTAATTCAACTTATAGGGGCAGAACACTTCTAAATTAGAGTAATGCCTGGTTCATTGTTTATGTTCAATAAATATTTGTTGACTAAGCAAACAAATTAAAGTTCTGCTCTGAGTTGCTTTTAGGAATCAGCAGTACATTTTTCTATAAAAATCCAAGGTTTTTAAACATATAGCATCTAACCTGCTAAAAGTAAAACACACTTTACAAAGTATGCCAAAAAAGAATATGCCTTAAGAAGATGGGCTAGAAACCAAGCTGGGGAGTACTATCTAAAATACTTAATTTCTTTTACATTTCTGTTTGGCATAATGGAAAGTGATATGTAAGGCACATTAAAAGAGAACAGAACAAACAGAGCAAATGAAGCTCTAGAGCTAAGGGTTTTTTAATTTACCATGGATTATAATGGGTATAATAAGTTGGAAGGAGGAGTGATTCTTTCCGTACTCCCACAGGGAGCCAGAGTGGTCAGAAGATGCCATAAATTCTGTCCTGTCACTTTGAATTGTAGGTGAAAAGTGGTGCCTGCCTACAGATAAATTAAAGCAAGTCCTTATCCCAGTTTTTTGTTCTTCCACTAGGGTAAAGCCGTCCTAATTTGTTTCATGAGAGCACTTGAAGAAGTACTAGGAAAGTTCTGTTACACACTCACTGCTAGTGTCTACTCACCCACTCATATCATGGACTTTCCCTTCCACATGGTTGTATCAAAAACAAATTCTTTAGATGGTCTGAATTTTTTTCTGTAACTTTTTTTCCTGTCAGCAATCTTCACAAGGTGCTTCAGCTGAGAAAGATGAGCAAGGACCTCAATGTTAAAGTGATCACAGGGTCATTTTCCTTGAAGACTTCCATTCTCTAATGTTTCTTTTGATATTGTAGGTCATTTCTCTGAAAAACCATCAATCTACACAAGTACAGATTTCCGTACCTACAATACTGATTTAACCGGGGCAGGGTAATTGTGTATGTTAGATTTGTAAATTTTAATTTAAAATTCTATGTATTACTTATTACATCAATCAATTTCTTAGAATAATATACTTTGACACTTATCTTGCAAGAAACAGGGGCACTGAATTAAGTTGTACTCTATTATGCATCAGCTAGCTCAGAAAAAAATCAAGGAACTAATTAACATCTTATCAGATTTGATTGTAAATAGAGCATTACATTCATACAGGAAGAGCCATTCATTCTTAAATTTAGTAACTTCTTTTGGCTTTAAGTTAGTTCTTTTACAACTACAAAGGCTCTATGAATAATTGTGTAGTAGAGTATCCATTTAAGCAGAATTGACTCATCAATTTAAACAGGCAACTAATTTGACTGACATTTTCAGTGACCATTTGTTTTTTGGCAAGCTGATTAAGTCAGTAAAAATTCTATGACCATATTCTATGAACATGAATTGTAAAGAAAGAATGCAATTATTAAGAGAAACTAACCCATTTACTTCTATGAACAATAATTCATTTCAATATATTATTTTTTTACCCATTTTTACTAGCAATAAAATTTTAATCAGTCTTGGAATAGAATATTAAATTAGTCAATTAAAGAGTAGGGAAAGACTACAAATGAATGCAAAGAACAGTAAAGCTATCCTGATTATTTGAAAATAGACAAAAATTGGTTTATCTTCCACAGATAATACATAATTTCTTGTGTTGTTATTTATTTATTTCTTTTAGCCAATGCATAATTCAAAAGTATTTCATGAATGCTAGTGCTTGCAAGTACTCAGTGGTGTATTATAGGATATACAGTTACTAATGAGAAGTACAAAGCTATTTGGAAGAAGCTCTATTTTAGAGGATTATAAATGGTAATGTGGTTATGTCCTGTAAACAAAGAAAAGAACTTTTTGCGTAGGGAATTGGGAGATGACCTTCCTCTTATTCTAGATGTTTTCTCTTCCAAAGCTTCATGAACACAAGAATAAAAATATGCTTATTATTCATGGTAGTCATAAACATACGTTCTCGGTATAAAAATTCGGTCTTAGTATGTGTATCAATATCTAGGAACAGTTGATAAAAGTTATAACATTAGCACAGGCAGTGACCTTGCATCTTTTATTTCTTGCATTTTCGTCTGTGCATGTAGAGTTGACCCCAGTCCAGTTTGGTTTGGAAAGTGAATGGAGGTGAAGATATTTGTGTGTGTGTGTGTGTGTCTGTGCACATGACAAAGAACATCTTCAACAGAGTTATTCTTTGTGTGAGCATGGTCGGTCTCAAACAAGAATCTTGAGTAGATGCATAATGCTGTTAACACAGTATTGATAAACATTTTTCTTCTTTTATCTACAGAAGTTCGTAGTTTATTTTAAAGTTCCCTCTTGGAGTTGTACATTCTATAGGTTTTGACAAATATATAATGTGATGTATCTAACATTATAGTGTCACACAGAGTCATTTCACTGCCCTAAAAATCCTCTATGCTCCACCTATTCATCCTTCCTTCTTCTGTACCCCCATTCTGTGACAATCACTGATCCTTTTATTGTCTCTATAATTTTGGCCTTTCCATATATAGTATTATACAGTACGTAGCTTCTTCAGATTGTCTTCTTGAACTTTGTATTATGTATTGATGTTTCCTCCATGTTATCATGGCTTGACAGCTCATTTCTTTTTCAGTTAAAAAACTTTAATTGAAATATAGTTGATGTACAATATTATATTAGTTTCAGGTGTATTGCATAGTGATTTGACATTTGCATACATTATGAAATGATCACCATGATAAATTTAGTAACCATCTGTCCCCGTATAAAGTTATTACAATATTATTTACCATATTCTTTATGCTGTATATAATATCCTTATAGCTTATTTATTTTATAACTGGAGGTTTGTACCCTGTAATCCCCTTTGCCCACTTGTGGCCCTTCTGGTAACCATCAGTTTATTCTTGGTATCTGTAAGTCTATTTTCCTTTTGTTTTGTATGTTTATTTTGTTTTTAGATTCCATATGAGAGATCATGCAATATTTGCCTTTGTCTGACTAATTTCACTTAGCATAATACCTTCTAGATCCATCCATGTTGTCACAAATGGCAAGATTTCATTTATTTCACAACTCAGTAATATTCTTTCCTTTCCTTTCCTTTTCTTTTCTTTTCTTTTCTTTCTTTCTTTCTTTCTTTCTTTCTTTTTCTTTCTTTCCTTATTTCCATATTTCTTCCTCTCTTCCTTTCTTTCTTTCTCTTTCTTGCTTCCTTTTTTCATTCTTTCTCTCTTCCTTCCTTCCATCTTTCCTTCCTTCCTTCCTTTCTTTCATTTATCTGCCACATCTTCTTTATCCATTTATCTCTCAGTGAACATTTAGGTTACTTCCATATTTTGGCTACTGTAAATTATGCTTCAGTGAACATTGGACTACATTTGTCTTTTCAAATCACTGTGTTTATTTTCTTCAGGTAGATACCCAGAAGTTAAATTGATGGATCATATGGCAGTTCCATTTCTAACGGTCAGAAGCCTCCACACTGCTTTCCATAGTGGCTGCACCAAATCTCAGCAACAGTGCACAAGTGTTTCTTTTTATCCACATCCCTGCCAACACTTGTTATTTGTTGTCTTTTTTTTAAACATTTTTTATTGATTTATAATAATTTTACAATTTTGTGTCAAATTCCAGCGTAGAGCCCAATTTTTCAATTATACATGAACATATATATATTCATTGTCACATTTTTTTCTCTGTGAGTACCACAAGATCTTGTATATATTTCCCTGTGCTATACAGTATAATCTTGTTTATCTATTCTACATTTTGAAATCCCAGTCTATCCCTACCCACCCCCACCCCCTTGGCAACCACAAGTTTGTATTCTGTGTCTATGAATCTGTTTCTGTTTTGTATTTCTGTTTTGTTTGTTTTGTTTGTTTATTTATTTATTTTTAGACTCCATATATGAGTGATATCATATATATTTTTCTTTCTCTTTCTGGCTTACTTCACTTAAAATGACATTCTCCAGGAGCATCCATGTTGCTGCAAATGGCATTATGTTGTCGGTTTTTATGGCTGAATAGCATTCCATTGTATAAATATACCACTTCTTCTTTATCCAGTCACCTGTTGATGGACATTTAAGCTGTTTCCATATCTTGGCTATTGTAAATAGTACTGCTATGAACATTGGGATGCAGGTGTCATTTTGAAGTAGGGTTCCTTTTGGATATATGCCCAGGAACGGGATTCCTGGGTCATATGATAAGTCTATTCTTAGTCTTTTGAGGAATCTCCATGCTGTTTTCCACAGTGGCTGCACCAAACTGCATTCCCACCAGCAGTGTAAGAGGGTTCCCTTTTCTCCACAGCCACTCCAGCATTTGTCATTTGTGGATTTATGAATGATGGCCATTCTAACTGGTATGAGGTGATACCTCATTGTAGTTTTGATTTGCATTTCTCTGATAATTAGTGATATTGAGCATTTTTTCATGTGCCTTTTGATCATTTGTATGTCTTCCTTGGAGAATTGCTTGTTTAGGTCTTCTGCCCATTTTTGGATTGGGTTGTTTGCTTTTTTCTTAGTAAGTCGTATGAGCTGCTTATATATTCTGGAGATCAAGCCTTTGTCGGTTTCATTTGAAAAATGTTCTCCCATTCCATAGGTTCTCTTTTTTGTTTTCCTTATGGTTTCCTTTGCTGTACAGGAGCTTGTAAGTTTCATTAGGTCCCATTAGTTTATTCTTGCTTTTATTTCTATTGCTTGAGTAGACTGTTCTAGGAGAACATTTTTGAGATGTATGTCACATAATGTTTCGCCTATATTTTCTTCAAGGAGGTTTATTGTATCTTGTCTTACGTTTAAGTCTTTGATCCATTTTGAGTTTATTTTTGTGTATGGTGTAAGGGAGTGTTCTAGCTTCATTGTTTTACATGCTGCTATCCAGTTTTCCCAATACCGTTTGCTGAAGAGACTGCCTATATTCCATTGTATATTCTTGCCTCCTTTGTCGAAGATTAGTTGCTCAAAAGTTTGTGGGTTAATTTCTGGGCTCTCTGTTCTGTTCCATTGGTCTGTATGTCTGTTTTTGTACCAATACCATGCTGTCTTGATGACTGTAGCTCCATAGTATTGTCTGAAGTCTGGGATTGTTATTCCTCCAGCCTCTTTCTTTCTCTTCAGTAATGCTTGGTAATTCTAGGTCTTTGATGGTTCCATATAAATTTTACTATGATTTGTTCTAGTTCTGTGAAATATGTCCTGGGTAATTGGATAGGGATTGCATTAAATCTGTAGATTGCCTTGGGCAGTGTGACCATTTTAACAATATTGATTCTTCCAATCCAGGAACATGAGATATCTTTCCATTTTTTAAAGTCTTCTTTAATTTCCTTCATCAATGGTTTCTAGTTTTCTGTGTATAATTCTTTCACCTCCTTGGTTAGATTTATTCCCAGATATTTTATTACTGTGGGTGTTATTTTAAAGGGGATTGTTTCTTTACTTTCTTTTTCTGTTGATTCATCGTTAGTGTAAAGAAATGCAACTGATTTTTGAACGTTAATCTTGTAACCTGCTACCTTGCTGAATTCTTCGATCAGCTCTAGTAGTTTTTGTGTGGACCTTTTACGGTTTTCTATGTATAGTAATATGTCGTCGGCATATAGTGACACTTTTACGTCTTCTTTTCCAATTTGGATCCCTTTTATTTCTCTCTCTTGCCTGATTGCTGTGGCTAGGACTTCCAAGATGTTGTTGAATAGGAGTGGTGATAGTGGGCATCCTTGTCTTGTCCCAGATTTTAGTGGGAAGCTTTTGAGTTTTTCACCGTTGAGTACTATGCTGGCTGTAGGTTTGTCATTTAGAGCTTTTATTATGTTGATATACGTTCCCTCTATACCCACTTTGGTGAGATTTTTTATCATAAATGGGTGTTGAATTTTATCAAATGCTTTTTCTGCATCTATTGAGATGATCATGTGGTTTTTGTCCTTTCTCTTGTTGATGTGTTGTATTACATTGATAGATTTGTGTATGTTGAACCACCCTTGTGTCCCTGGGATGAACCCCACTTGGTCATGATGTCTATTCTTTTTTATGTGCTGTTGGATTTTATTTGCTAATATTTTGGTGAGGATTTTGGCATCTACATTCGTCAGTGATGTTGGCCTACAGTTCTCTTTTTTGGTAGTATCTTTGCCTGGTTTTGGTATCAGGGTGATGGTGGCTTCGTAGAATGAGTTTAGGAGTATTCCCTCCTTTTCAATCTTCTGGAAGAGTTTGAGAAGGACTGGTATGAGTTCTTCTTTGTATGTTAGGTAGAATTCCCCGGTGAAGCCGTCCGGTCCTGGACTTTTATTTGTAGGGAGGTTTTTTTATTGCTAATTCGATTTCATTTCTAGTGATCTGTTTGTTGAAGTGGTCAGTTTCTTCTTGGTTCAGTCTTGGTGGACTGTGTTTCCAGAAATTTGTCCATCTCCTCTAGGTTATCCATTTTGGTTCCATATAGTTTTTCATAATATTCTCATATGATATTCTGTATTTCTATGTCACTTGTTGTAATTTCTCCATTTTCCTTTCTTACTTTGCTTATTTGTACTCTCTTTTCTTCTTTGTGAGTTTGACCAGAGGTTTGTTGATTTTATTTACTTTTTCAAAACATCAGCTTTTGGTTTTATTGATTTTTTTTCTATATTTTTTTTAATCTCTGTTTTGTTTATTTCCTCCCTGATCTTTATTATTTCCTTCCTTCTCCTAACTTTTGGGGTTTTTTGCTCTTCTTTTTCTAATTCTTTTAGCTGGTAGGTTAAATTGTTTATTTGAGATTGTTCTTTTTTGAGGAAGGTCTGTATCGCTATAAACTTCCCTCTTAGCACTGTGACCCATAAATTTTGTGTGGTTGTGTTTTCATTTTCTTTTGTCTCAAGGTTTTTTTTTAATTTCAACTTTGATTTCTTCGTTGACCCACTGGTTTTTTTTAACAGCATGTTGTTTAATCTCCATGCTTTCCTTTTTTTCTCCTTTGTTTCTCTGTAGTTGATTTCTAGTTTCATGGCATTTTGTTCAGTAAAGATGCTTGAGATTTGTTGTCTTTTTGATGATAGCCATTCTGACATTTGTGATGTGGTATCTCATTGTGGTTTTGATTTGCATTTCCCTGATAATTAGGGATATTAAAAATCATCTTATCTGTCTGTTGTCCATCTATATGTTTTCCTTGGGAAAATGTCTATTAGGGTCCGCCATTTATTTTTTATTTAGGTTCTTTGTTTTTCTGAAGTTGAGTTGTATGATTTTTTGTATATTCTGAATAGTAACACCTTATCAAATATATTGTCTGTAAATATCTTCTCCCATTCAGTAGTCTGCCTTTTTTTTAAATAGTTTACTTCACTGTACAAAACCTTTTTAGTTTGATGTGGTCCTGTTTGTTTATTTTTGCTTTTCTTTCCCTGGCCTGAGGAGACAAGTGCAAAAAAAAATATTTCTAAGGCTGATGTCAAGGAGAACATAGCCTATGTTTTCTTCTAGGAGTTTTATGATTTCAGGTCTCAGATTTAAGTCTTCAGTCATTTTATACTTATTTTCGTATATAGTGTGAGAAAATAGTTCAGTTTGATTTTTTTTTTAATGTAGCTGTTTAGTTTTCCCAATGCCATTTAGTTAAGAGGCTGTCTTTTCCCTATTTTATGTTCTTGCCTACCTTGTGATCGATTAATTGACCATATAAGAATGAGTTTGAGTGTCTTTATTCTGCTCCTTTCATCTATATGTCTAGTACTGGTTTGATTACTGCGTCTTTGTAGTATAGTTTGAAATAATGAAGTGTGGTATTTCCAACTTTGTTCTTCATTCTTAAGGTTGCTTTGACTTTGAGTTCTTTTGTGTCTCCATACAAATCTGACAATTATTCTCATTCTGTGAAAAATGCTGTAGGTATTTTAATAGGAATTGTGTTACAGCTGTAGATTGCCTTGAGAAGTATGGTCATTTTGACTAATTCTTCAAGCCCATGAGCACAGTGTATCTTTCCATTTCTTTATGTTTTCTTCAGCTTATTTCATTAATGTCTTATAGTGTAAAGAATATAAGTTTTTTATTTCCTTGGTTAGATTTATTTCTAGATATTTTATTCTTTTTCTCTAAATGTAAATGGGATTGTTTTCTCTATCTCTCTTTCTGATAATTCACTATTAGTGAATAGAATACTACAGATTTTTGCGTATTAATTTTGTTTTCTGCAAATTTACTGAATTTATTAATTAGTTCTAATAAATTTTTGGTGGCATCTTTAGGATATTATATATAGTATCATGTCATCTGTAAACAGTGACAGTTTTACTTCTTTCTTTCCAATTTGGATTCCTTTTATTTCTTTTTCTTGTCTGCTGTGGGTGGAACTTCCAATACTATGTTTAATAAAAATGGCAAGAGTGGGCATCTTTGTCTTGTTACTTATCTTAGAGGAAATACTTTCAGGTATTCACTGTTGAATATGATATTGGCTGTAGTTTTGTCATACATGGTCTTTATCATATTAAGGTATGTTCCCTCTATATCCACTTTTTTGAGAGTTTTTATTGTGATTATATGTTGAATTTGGTTAATTGCTTTTCCTTCATCTATTAAGTTGATCATACAATTTTTGTTCTTCGATTTGTTAATGTGTTGTATCACATTGATTAATTTGTACATACTGAGCGATCCTTGCATCCCTGGAATAAATCCTGCTTGATCATTGTATATGGTCTTTTTAATGTATTTCTGAATTTGATTTGCTATTGTTTTTTGAGAATTTTTGTATCTATGTTCATCAGTGATATTGGCCTGTAATTGTGTGTGTGTGTGTGTGTGTGTGTGTGTGTGTATGTGCTTGGTAAATTTCAATTTTCTTAAGCTTAATTTCCCATCTTCTTGCTTTGTGGCCTAGCATGTGATTTACTCTGGAAAATGTTTCATGTGCACTTGAAAAGAATGTGCATGCCACTGATTTTGGATGAAATGTATTGTATATATCTATTTGAACCAGTGTGGTGTTTAATGTGGTTGCTTCCTTTTCTGATTTGCTGTCTGTATTATCTGTCCATTAATGTAAATAGGCTGTTAAAGTCTCCTACTATTATTGCATTACTGTTAATTTCCCCTTTATTGTTGCTAATATTTGGCTTACATATTTAGTTGCTTCTATTTTGGGTGCATTGATACTTAAAAATTGTTATATCTTCTTGTTAGATTGATCTCTTTATCATTATGTAATTTCCTTCTATGTCTCTTATTATAGTCTTTGTTTTGAAGTGTATTTTGCGAGTTTAAGTATTGCTACCTAGCTTTCTTTTTTGTGTCTATTTACCTGTAATACGTTTTTTCCTCCCCTCCCTTTCAGTTTGTGTGTGTCTTTAGATCTGAAGTGAGTCTCTTATAGGCAGCATATATATGGGTCTTGATTTTTGTATCCATTCAGCCACTCTGTGTCTTTTGATTGAAGCATTTAGTCCATTTACATTTAAGGTGATTATTAATAGGTATGTACTGATTGCCATCTTGTTCATTGTTTTCTGTTTGTTTTTGTAGTTCTTTTTTGTTTTTTTGTTCCTTTTCTCTTTGCCATCTTCCCTTGTGATTTGATGACTATCTGTGGTGTTATACTTGGATTCCTTTCTCTTTTTTTTGTGTGTACCTATTGTAAGTGTTTGGTTTGTGATTACCGTGAGGTTCATATATAACAACCTGTATTTATATGTGATTATTTTAATTTAATGATCTTTTAAGTTTGAACACATTCTAACAACCCTGCATTTTCACTCCCTTCCAGATGTTTAATGTTTTTGACATATTTTACATGTTTTTGCTTTGTTCATCCCTTAACTACTTATCATGGATAGAGGTAATTTTATTCCTTATGTTTTTCAACCTTCCTACTAGTTTCATAAGTGGTTGATATTCTACCTTCACTGTATATTTGCCTTTACCGATGAGATTTTTCCTTTCATACTTTTCATACTTTTGTTTGTGGCCCTTTGTTTTCCATTTAGTGAAGTTCCTTTAACATTTCTTGTAAAGCTAGCATAGTGGTGCTGAGTTCTTTCTTTGCATTTTTCCTTGTCTGTGAAACTCTTTATCTCTCCTTGAAATGTGAATGATGGCTTTGACAAGTAGAATATTCTTGGTTGTAGATTTTTTTCCTTTCATCACATTGAATATATTGTGCCACTACTTTCTGGCCTGCATAGTTTTTGCTGAAAAGTCACCTGATCTGATTGTCTTATGGGAGTTACTTGGTAAGTAACTAGTTGCTTTTAAGCTTCTTTCTTCATCTTTTATTTTTTGCCATTTTTAATTATTAAGTATCTTTGTATGGAGCTTTTTGCATTATCTTGTTTGGTACTCTGTGCTTTCTGAAGCCAGATCTATTTTCCTTTTCCAGGTTTTGGAAGTTTTCAGCTGTTGTTTCTTCATATAAATCCTCTACCTCTTTCTCTCTCTCTTCTCTGAAACCCCTGAAATGCAAGTGTTAATGTGCTTGATGTTGTCTCACAGAAATCACTGATACATTTCTCTGTTTCATCTCATCTGCTGATTCCTTCTGGTGTATTTTTTTTTAATTTCAGTTATTGAATTATTCATCTCTGTTTATTCTTTGTATTTTCTGACTCTTTGTTGAAATTATCGTCTATTCTTCTGTGTTCATTGGGTACCTTTATGATCATTAGCTTGAACTGTTTATTGAGTAGATTGCTTATTTTCACTTTGTTAAGTTATTTTCTGTGGTTCCAGCTTGCTTCTTCATTTGAAACATATTCCTTGGTCTCCTCCTTTTGCTTAATTCTCTGGGCTTATTTGTTCACATTAGGTATGTCACTTGCATTTCCTGGTCTTGAAGATGTGGCCATATTTAGGAGATGTCTTATGTAGTCCAACGACATGCTCCCATGTGGTCCCCAAAGCCGTATGTTCTAGAGGTGCCCCTATGTGAGCTGTATGTACCCTTCTCCTGTGGTGGGGCCAACTACTGTGGGTGTGCTGATAAGTGGGGCTGGTCACAGGCCTAGGTGGCTGTGAGAACCTGCTTTGTACTGTGGCTGTAGGCCCTCAGTAGGGCAGGTAGACTTCCCATAGGTTGGCTGCATGGCTTAGTGCTGTGTGGCTGTTGTGGATCTGGTAGAATGTGAGTCTGGGTCACTACATGACTGGCTTTGTGGCATAGGGCTGCTGCCAGCCCTCTGGTGAATGGGGCTATGTCCTCATGTGGCTCAGACTTCTTAAGCACACTTTCCTTTTAATTTTTGTTACTTATTTTACTCTCTTCTTCTTGAATTTCATGTATCATTTTATTTCTAACTTTTTTGTGATATTTGATATGTTGTATGGTAGTTTATAATTAAATAAATAAAGTTTTTAGCTATGTGTTTGATAGAAAAATATTTGAACAGTATTCCTAGGTCTTAGATACCCAAAAGACTACCAGCCAACCTGCTGGACACTTGATGTGTACTTCTACCACTGAATTAAAATTTTTGCTGGTTACTTACTGGAGCTTCGGCCCCAAATCACTATGTATTTCCATTATCTCGTAATTCTCACTAAGATTTGATTAAACCATGAGGAATATTATTGGCCCTTAGGATAAGACTGATATAAAACTAAACTTAAATAATATTTTCCTTGAGTTCTTATCTTTATAACTTACATTTCCACTTGGACATTTAATGTCTGAAAAGGAAAAAGAGGAAGCACGAGGCTATCAGACTACACAGCCTCACTAGGAAAAGAACCTGAAAAAATAGCAACACAAAACATTGCAAAGAACTATCTCATTGCAAAACACCACCAAAGTCAAGCCAAAAACATACTGCTCTCTTTGAGGAGCCCAGATCTAGTAATGAAGAACAACACTCATGCTGTGATCCATGTGACAATTCTTTCTTTGTAAGTGGAGAGGAAGGGAGAGGACTTGCATTCTTCCTTGAGGGTAGAATACTTCACTTAAACTCTTCTACATGGAATTTCTTCCTTTTTACTTCAAACTCTGCACTTAGCACAAAAGCATAGCTTTCCCTTGAGACAGGATAGCACATCCTCAGAAATCTTTTGCCCACATCTTCACAACGCTAATCCTTTGTACCGTTCCTATGTTTCAACATAGTATTAATAGGATGGGCAGCTCAACACCCCAAGATTTTACGGGCACATCATTTTATTATTATTTGCTTTATTGCACTTTACAGATATTATATTTTTTATAAATTAAAGGGTTTTGATAATCTTGCATTGTCAGATGAAGGTTAACAATTTTTAGGAATAAAATATTTTTAAAATTAATTAAAAAATTTAGACGTGTTATTGCACACTTAATAGACTATAGTATAATATAAACATAAGTTATATTTTCACTAGGAAACAGCTTTATTGCTGCATTCACTTTATTGCAGTGGTCTGTAACTAAATTCACCATATCTCCAAGTTATGCCTGTATATGATTTCTTGTAGATGTTGCCCTATATACATCTAAAATTTATCAGGACATTACTAAATTTAAGTATACCCCAGGGACACATTAAATATTTTTGCCAAGAATGTACACTGTGGCCCAGTTCCCTTCTCAAATTATGCATAGGTGTAGCCAGATTTGCCTGATGGTACAATGCACATCTTAAAATAAATTGACCAATAATACACAGTTTCAGTAATATAAAATATGCAAAATTTATCCTCATTAACTTAAATTTTATCAATATTAAGACAACTTAGTCTTTTAGAGAAAGTAAACTTCCTGAGTTAAAAAAATGCATTCCTTTTACCTTATTTCTTCCTTTTCTGCTTATCCTGGCCAAATGTCTTATTGGATGAATAATTCTTAACTCACTTTTTGAAACACATTTTTTAAAATTTATAGTCAGTTTACAATGTTGTGTCAATTTCTTGTGTACAGCACAACTTTTCAGTCACACATATTCATGTTCATATTCATATTCTTGTTTCACCATGAGCTACTACAACATCTTGTATATTTTTCCCTGTGCTATACCATATAGAGACATGTATCTCTGACCCTCAACTATCAAAGTTATTACAAGAAAGAGAAAATGAAGGCCAATAACTTCCATGAACCTTGATGCAAAAATCCTATAACAAATATTACCACTCCTAATCAAGAATGTAAAATTAACTTTTGTTAGACAGTGGTCAAGATAATTTACCATTTTAACAAAATAATAGCAAAAAGTTATAGGACTATTTTAAGATGCAGAAAATAAATTAATAGAAGTTAACACTTTAT
Source organism: Camelus bactrianus (assembly GCF_048773025.1). Classification (NCBI taxonomy): domain Eukaryota; kingdom Metazoa; phylum Chordata; class Mammalia; order Artiodactyla; family Camelidae; genus Camelus; species Camelus bactrianus. The sequence continues at coordinate 80,352,695 of NC_133540.1, forward strand.
AATAAAAAATTTTACTAAAGCAGGAATAGGTGAGAACTTCCTTAACCTCATAAAGGATAACTAACAACAGTGAGAAGAGGAAAACAAATACTACAGCAAGCATCATGAGTTGAAGGATTTTCCTTGGAAATGGGCTTTTCTTTTGACTGTGGATTTTTACTATCAACACGTATATTTAACATTTGATCATTATTTCCAGCCATACAATAAGGTAAAATAAATAAATAAATGGTGTACATATCAGAAAGGGAGAAGTAATAGGTCATTGTTCATGATTGACATGACTTTTTAATGCAGTAAGCCCAAAAGAAAACACTGATTAACTACTGTAATTAATAAGTGAATTAGTAAGTTTTCTAGAAATAAATCTATTGTATTTACCTGTAAAAATGAGTAGAATATGAAATTCATAAAAATGTACAACTTAAAAATCACAAAATTTAAGTACTCACGAATAAAACTAAAAATTAATTTGTATATTCACATATATAAATACAAATCAATATAGAGACAGTTTAAAGACAAACCTAAATGAGCATTTTATCAGATTTTTGAACTAAATTACTAGATACCATAACTACGTCAATTCTGCCCAAATTTTTTGAATATGTGATGTAATTCCAATCAACATACTAACAGTTTTTTTATTAAAATTGATAGGGTTGTCCTAAAATTCATATGTTGTTACAGAGGACAATGACTAGCTCAGAAAATATTGAAGAACAAATTGGGTGGACTTAAATTACCAGATATCAAGACTTAGAATAAGCTATATGAATTTTAACAGTGTATTTCATTTTATCTCCATCTATGAATTATTATTTATACCTGTATTCCCTGTGGTTTAAGCTTTTATTAATCAGGTCCCACCTTCAAATAATATTATACTTCTTTATGCCTACTATAGGAAACTTGCAACCTTATGCTTTCAGTTCATCTCTCTCATATTTTGTTTTATTGTTGTCACGCGTTTTACTGTTACATTTGTTATAAATACCAAAATATATTGTTAATATTTTTGCTTTATACACTAGTTTTAGAGTAATTAAAATAAGAAATATGTTTTAAAAATATTTTCCTCTCTTTTCACCATTTACAGAGACCTTTATTTCTTTTCGTAAATTTATGCTTCTGTTCGGTATTATGTTTCTTCTTCCTAAACAAGAGTCTTTAAGATTTATTATACTGGAAATGGTTTCTCTCAGATTTTCTTTGTCTCAAGAAAATACTCATTTAATCATCTTAAATTCTGAAAGATATTTTTGCTGATAGTTTCTTTTTTTTTAAACATTTTTTATTCATTTATAATCATTTTACAATGTTGTGTCAAATTCCAGTGTTCAGCACAATTTTTCAGTTATTCATGGACATATACACATTCATTGTCACATTTTTTTCTCTGTGAGTTATCATAACATTTTGTGTATATTTCCCTGTGCTATACAGTGTAGTCTATTCTACAATTTTGAAATCCCAGTCTATCCCTTCCCACCCTCCACCCTCCTGGTAACCACAAGTCTGTATTCTCTGTCTGTGAGTCTATTTCTATCCTTTATTTACGCTTTGTTTTTGTTTGTTTGTTTGTTTTTGTTTTTGTTTTTTAGATTCCACATATGAGATTCATACGGTATTTCTCTTTCCCTTTCTGGCTTACTTCACTTAGAATGACATTCTCCAGGAGCATCCATGTTGCTGCAAATGGCATTATGTTGTCAGTTTTTATGGCTGAGTAGTATTCCATTGTATAAATATACCACTTCTTCTTTATCCAGTCACCTGTTGATGGACATTTAGGCTGTTTCCATGTTTTGGCTATTGTAAATAGTGCTGGTATAAACATTGGGGTGCAGGTGTCATCCTGAAGTAGATTTCCTTCTGGATACAAGCCCAGGAGTGGGATTCCTGGGTCATATGGTAAGTCTATTCCTAGTCTTTTGAGGAATCTCTGCACTGTTTTCCATAGTGGCTGCACCAAACTGCATTCCCACCAGCAGTGTAGGAGGGTTCCCCTTTCTCCACAGCCTCTCCAGCATTAGTCATTTGTGGATTTTTGAATGACGGCCATTCTGACTGGTGTGAGGTGATACCTCATTGTAGTTTTGATTTGCATTTCTCTGATAATTAGTGATATTGAGCATTTTTTCATGTGCTTTTTGATCATTTGTATATCTTCCTTGGAGAATTGCTTGTTTAGGTCTTCTGCCCAGTTTTGGATTGGGTTGTTTGCTTTTTTCTTAGTCAGTCATATGAGCTGCTTATATATTCTGGAGATCAAGCCTTTGTCGGTTTCACTTGCAAAAATTTTCTCCCATTCCGTAGGTTTTCTTCTTGTTTTATTTCTGGTTTCCTTTGCTGTGCAGAAGCTTCTAAGTTTCATTAGGTCCCATTTGTTTATTCTTGCTTTTATTTCTTCTAGGAGAAAATTTTTGAAATGTATGTCAGATAATGTTTTGCCTATGTTTTCCTCTAGGAGGTTTATTGTATCTTGTCTTATGTTTAAGTCTTTAATCCATTTTGAGTTGATTTTTGTATATGGTGTAAGGGAGTGTTCTAGCTTCATTGTTTTACATGCTGCTGTCCAGTTTTCCCAACACCATTTGCTGAAGAGACTGTCTTTATTCCAATGTATATTCTTGCCTCCTTTGTCGAAGATGAGTTGACCAAAAGTTTGTGGGTTCATTTCTGGGCTCTCTATTCTGTTCCATTGGTCTATATGTCTGTTTTGGTACCAATACCATGCTGTCTTGATGACTGTAGCTCCATAGTATTGCTGAAGTCTGGGAGTTATTCCTCCAGCCTCTTTCTTTCTCTTCAGTAATGCTTTGGCAATTCTAGGTCTTTGATGGTTCCATATGAATTTTATTATGATTTTTTCTAGTTCTGTGAAATATGTCCTGGGTAATTGGATAGGGATTGCATTAAATCTGTAGATTGCCTTGGGCAGTGTGACCATTTTAACAATATTGATTCTTCCAATCCAAGAGCATGGAATATCTTTCCATTTTTTAAAGTCTTCTTTAATTTCCTTCATCAATGGTTTCTAGTTTTCTGTGTATAATTCTTTCACCTCCTTGGTTAGATTTATTCCCAGATATTTTATTACTTTGGGTGCTATTTAAAGGGGATTGTTTCTTTACTTTCTTCTTCTGTTGATTTATCGTTAGTGTAAAGAAATGCAACTGATTTTTGAACGTTAATTGTGTAACGTGCTACCTTGCTGAATTCTTCAATCAGCTCTAGTAGTTTTTGTGTGGACCTTTTAGGGTTTTCTATATATAGTAACATGTCATCAGCATATAATGACACTTTTACCTCTTCTTTTCAAATTTGGATCCCTTTTATTTCTTTCTCTTGCCTGACTGCTGTGGCTAGGACTTCCAGGACTATGTTGAATAGGAGTGGTGATAGTGGGCATCCTTGTCTTGTCCCAGATTTTAGTGGGAAGCTTTTGAGTTTTTCACTGTTGAGTACTATGCTGGCTGTAGGTTTGTCATATATAGCTTTTATTTTGTTGACATATGTTCCCTCTATACCCACTTTGGCGAGAGTTTTTATCATAAATGGGTGTTGAATTTTATCAAATGCTTTTTCTACATCTATTGAGATGATCATGTGGTTTTTGTCCTTTCTCTTTTTGATGTGATGTATTACACTGATTGATTTGCGTATGTTGAACCAGCCTTGTGTCCCTGGGATGAACCCCACTTGGTCATGATGTATAATCTTTTTTATGTGTTGTTGGATTCTATTTGCTAAAATTTTGGTGAGGATTTTGGCGTCTATGTTCATCAGTGATATTGGCCTATAATTCTCTTTTTTTGTAGTGTCTTTGCCTGGTTTTGGTATGACGGTGATGGTGGCTTCATAGAATGAGTTTGGGAGTATTCCCTCCTTTTCAATCGTCTGGAAGAGTTTGAGAAGGACTGGTATGAGTTCTTCTTTGTATGTTTGGTAGAATTCCCCGGTGAAGCCGTCCGGTCCTGGACTTTTATTTGTAGGGAGGTTTTTAATTGCTATTTCTATTTCCTTTCTAGTGATCGGATTGTTCAAGTGTTCAGATTCTTCTTGATTCAGTTTTGGTGGACAGTATGTTTCCAGAAACTTGTCCATCTCCTCTAGGTTATCCAGTTTGGTTCCATATAGTTTTTCATAATATTCTCATATGATATTCTGTATTTCTATTTTGTTTGTTGTAATTTCTCCATTTTCCTTTCTTATTTTGCTAATTTGTGCTCTCTCTTTTTTCTTCTTTGTGAGTTTGGCCAGAGGTTTGTCGATTTTATTTACTTCTTCAAAAATCCAGCGTTTGGTTTCGTTGATTTTTTCTATGGTCTTGTTAATCTCTATTGTATTTAATTCCTCTCTGATCTTTATTATTTCCTTCCTTCTGCTGCTTTTTGGGGCTTTTTGTTCTTCTTTTTCTAATTCATTCAGGTGGTGGGTTAAATTGTTTATCTGAGATTGTTCTTCTTTTTTGAGGAAGGCCTGTATCGCTATAAACTTCCCTCTTAGCACTGCCTTTGCTGTGTCCCATAGGTTTTGAGTGGTTGTGCTTTCATTATCATTTGTCTCAAGGTATTTTTTAATTTCAGCTTTGATTTCCTCATTGATCCATTGTTTTTTCAATAACATATTGTTTAATCTCCATGCTTTCCTTTTTTTCTCCTTTGTTTCTCTGTTGTTGATTTCCAGTTTCATGGCATTGTGGTCAGTAAAGATGCTTGAGATAATTTCTATCTTCTTAAAATTGTTGAGGTTTCTTTTGTGCCCAAGTACATGATCGATCCTGGAAAATGTTCCATGTGCACTTGAAAAGAATGTATATCCTATTTTTGGGGGGTGTAATGCTCTGAAAATATCCGCCAAATCTAGTTTTTCTATTGTAGTATTTAATTTCTCTGTTACCTTGTTTATTTTCTGTCTGGAAGATCTGTCTAGTAATGTTAATGCAGTGTTAAAATCTCCAACTATGATTGTATTCCCATCAATATCCCCCTTCATCTCTGTTAGTAATTCTTGTATGTACTTAGGTGCTCCTATATTGGGTGCATATATATTAACGAGTGTAATATCCTCATCTTGTATCACTCCTTTAATCATTATAAAATGTCCTTCTTTATCTTTCTTGATGGCCTTTGTTTTAAAGTCTATTTTGTCTGAAATCAGTACTGCAACACCTGCTTTTTTGGCTTTTCCATTTGCATGGAATATCCTTTTCCATCCTTTCCCTCTCAATCTATATGTGTCCTTCTCCCTAAAGTGGGTCTCTTGTATGCAGCATATTGAAGGTTCTTGCTTTATTATCCAGTCTGCCACTCTGTGTCTTTTGACTGGAGCATTTAGTCCATTAACATTTACAGTAATTAATGATAGATGTGTGTTTATTGCCATTTTGAACTTATCTTTGCTAGTTGAATTGGTATATCCTCTTTGTTCCTTTCTTCTTCCTTTTGTGGTTTGGTAATTTTCCTTTGTATTATCATGGATTTTATTTAATTTTTGTGACTCCTTTTAAATTTTTGGCTTGTGGTTACGCTTTTTTGTAAATCTATCAACCCATTACTATAACTGTTTTTATTAAACTGATAGTAACATGATCTCAAACCCATCCTACTGTTAAAAAAATTTAAAAAAGAAAAAGATATTCTATATTTCCCTGCCTCCCTCGCCCACTCTCAGTGATTTGTATGTCTTCTTTTATAATTTCATGTTTACTTTATTTGTAATTCATGAGTTAGCACCTTTCCAGTTGTGTGTTTCTCATTTCTGTAGCATCCTGCTGCTTTTCTATTTAGAATAGCCCTTTCAATATTTCTTTTAGCATGGGTTTAGTGTTGCTAAACTCCTGCAGCTTTTTTTTGTCTGTGAAACTCTTTATTTCTCCTTCTATCGTCAAGGATAGCCTTGCTGGATAAAGGATCCTAGGCTGCATCTTTTTTTCATTCAGGGCTTTGAATAGATCTTGCCACTCCCTTCTGGCCTGTAGTGTTTGTGTAGAGAAATCAGCTGAGAGCCTTATGGGGGTTCCCTTGTAACTTACTCTTTGCTTTTCTCTTGCTGCCTTTAGAATCATTTCTTTATCCTTGCCTCTGGCCATCTTGATTATGATATGTCTTGGTGTGGGTCTATTTGGGTTCTTCCTGTTTGGGACCCTCTGAGCTTCCTGTACTTGGATATCTGTTTCCTTCTTTAAGTTTGGGAAGTTTTCAGTTATGCTTTCTTCAAAAACCTTTTCAATCCCCTTTGATCTTTCTTCTCCTTCTGGGACCCCTATTATGTGAAGATTGGGACGCTTTATTTTATCCCATAGGTCCCTTATGCTATTTTCATTATTTTTTATTTGCTTCTCTTGTAGTTCTTCTGAGTGGGTGCTTTCTATTGCCCTGTCTTCTAGATCGCTAATTCATTCCTCTGCATTATCTAGTCGGCTTTGCACAGCTATTAGGTCATTCCTCATCTCTGTCAATGAGTTTACCCATTCTACTTGGCTCTTCTTTATAGCTTCAATTTCATTTTTGACATATTTTATATCTCTAAACACTATCTCTTTTAATTCCTTCAGCAATTCGATCACTCCTTTTTTGAAATCTTGATCTAGTAGGCTATCGATGTCTATTTTGTTGATCTTTCTTTCAGGGGATTTCTCTTGTTCTTTTAAATGGGAAAGGTTTTTCTGCTTCTTCATCTTGCTCATACCTCTTTGGCACTGTGGTTTATGGAGTATCAGTTGTTTATTTTGGTCCTTAAGGATTTTATCTATCTGATGCCTATTTAGGAATAGAACTTAGGAAAAAAAGAAAAAAAAAAATAAGAGAGAGAGAGAATTTTAAAAGAAGGGAGAAAGAGGGTTTGAAAACAGTGTATAATGAATAATAGAAGAGTGAGTTGAAGCAGAGTATTAATCGGGTTGAGACGTCCTTTTGAAACCTTTGCAAAAAAAGTGGGGGGGAGATGAATAGATGTATTTGAAACCTGTGTCTAATCAATAGCAGGACATCAAAACCCAAGAGAAATAGAAATGAATTAAGAAGTAAAGATTAAGAGAGTAATAGAAAATAGAACAGGTAAAAACAGATTTAAAAATAAAAGGGGGGGGGGGTTTGTCGGTGTTCTCCTGGAGTCTGTGTGCTTTTAATGTGAAGTCTTTCTGTCTTCGTCCTGTTTTGGAAGCTCAGCTTGCTGTTTTCAGAGGCCCTCCGTTGGCGCCCTCTTCTGTGCTGCTCCCAGCACCTGTCGGCAAGCAGATCGCGCCTCCTCCTAACACTAGGTCAGGTGCAGCTCTCTTCTGCTGTGGGCGGGCGGGTCACTGCCCTTACGGATGCCGCAGTCAGATGTTGCAGACTGGCCGGGTAGGAGGGCGGGTCGTGCCCCCTCCCAGCACCTCGGTCAGGGGCTGTGTTCCTGCCCGAAAGGCGGGTGGCCGCTCTCGCTCTACCTGCGCTGCTGCCGGTAGTTCCGCTCTCTGTGCGGCTGCGCGCTCCGCCCTGGTCGGCGCTCCGAGGGTGGGCTCTGGGAAGACCGAGTGACAGCCCTGTCCCTGCTCCGAGCCAAAACCCAGCTCCTTGTTTGTCTTTGTGGAGCAAGTTCTCTGAGGGACCAGGATGGAAGGATCCTATCTGCCCTGGGCTGCAGGCCAGTCTCAGTCTGGCCTTTGAGGCTGCTAAGCCCTTCAGTGCGGATGCAGGTTTAGCCCCTGCCCCCGCCTGAGTGCTAAGCTCGGAGGATATGGCGGCTGTGCCTGAACCGCGCCTCTCTTCCCCCGAAAAGTTTCCGCGGGTTTTCAGAGATGGGGGTGTGCACCCTTCCCCCGAGAGCACATCAACCTTGCTGTTTTATGGAGGGCCCAGGTTGTTCTGCCCTGTGCACCCACAGCCACGGCGTGCAGCCCCTTGCGTTCCTCCGGGGCTGCCTCCGTGCAGCCACTTCCGTCCTCCGCCCGGCTTGTGCAGCCTGGCCCTGCCTGCGGCTGCCGGCCTGCATCTCAGGCTGGGTGTCGTGGGGACGCTCTGTGCCCGTTTAACTTAGTTCTGTTAGTCAAGGGCTGCTCTGTACAGATCCGAGCCTCGGAGGCTCTCCCTCCGTCCCGCTGGCCTCTCAGTTGGAGAGGAGAGACCCAGCGAGCGAGCGCCAGTCCTCCTCCGCTGCTCCCTCCCCGCGGGACCCGTCCCGCGCTGCTTTGCCTTTTGTTCTTTCTTTTTTCCTTTTCTCCTACCAGATTTTTGGCCTGTTTATCTTTTGAAGAGGGCGATGTTTTGTCGGAGTTCCACAGGTGCTCTGGTTGCCTGAGTGGGTCTGTAGATGTGGGTCTTGGTGTATTTGTGGGAGAGGGTGACCTGGGAGCGTCCTTCTACTGCGCCATCTTCTCCGTCCGCGGATAGTTTGTTATTTTTTTCAGTACTTAAAAAAATCTCGCTCTACTGTCTTCTGTCTTCATCTGTACCTCAGGAACAATAATGTTTGCTGCCCCTCCCCAGCATGAGAAGTATTTTGTTCTATAGGAGTGATGACTCTGGGCAGAGGCTCATCCTTTCCTTTAGTCAGTGGCTCCATCCATCCTCTAGAATGGCATCACCAAGGGACGCCTTCTTCAGTCTTCCCTGTATTCAGTCTCTTTCATGACCTTGGTAGAAGTTTATGGAAAAGAGCTTGCAAGTGAGTATAAACTCTTCTTATGTCTATGGTCCTCTATTTCTGTGTTTATATATTTTTCTATATTCTCATTCTAGCCCACATGTAGCCTCTAGCAATATGTTTAAAAAAAAATTAGCTGGTTTCTTTTCATCCTCTTACATAATTTCTGTTTTTTTCCCTATATACTGCCACAGGTCATTCAGGATGTAGGCCCTGTCTCTTCTTGGAGGATCTTAGATTTTGGGCTACTTGGTCTTGTGACCTCAGCCCTCTGTTGTTTTCAGAGAGCTTTTTATTATTGTTAGGTTTAGACTGTGGCTATTTCTAGCAATCTGCATCTTAGACAGAATGGGTCTTTCTCAATCATATCTTGTTTTCTATGAACAATACAAAGATCTTAGAATTTTACCTCTAAATGCTTTACCCACTTCTTAGTTTATTGCTATTATTTTGTAGTTTTTTGTATCTATCTTTTCCTGAGTCCAAAAGTTAGAGTTTTTATTGTTGCTATTGTAATTTTTGTTTATTTATATTCCCTGAAAAGAAAGTTTACTATTTCATTTGTTTACTATTTTTTCTTGCATAGCAAACCATCTTTAGGAAATGTACTCTTTTCATGAATTTGTTGGTAGTAAATACATACTATGTTTGAAATATTTTTAATTTATTCACTATTTTTGAAATATGACTTCACTAGTATACAATTCAAGATTTATAGTTATTTTCTCTGGGATTTCAAAGACATTCCACTGATTTCTGACTTCCATTTTTGCATTAAGAAGTTGAATGACAGTGTAAATATTTTTATTTGTAGACAATCTATCTTTTATATCTGATACTTTTCATGTATTTTAGTTACTTTTTTCAGTTTTACTACTTTATATCTAGCTATGAATGTCTTTGTATTTATCCTGCTTGATATTAAAACTTGCCTATAAGAAATCATACCTCCCACCAGTTCTACAAATTGGTCTGTTATCTCTTTGACTATTGCTTTGATTGTGTTTTTATACCTAACTTTTTAAATTTGTCAGTTAGTTTTAGGACTGCATGTATATGAGAGAGATGACATTCTTTGTAAATGTAGTTTTAATTTTTATCAGTTTTATGTATATAAAAAACAGGGAGGGGGAAATCATGTATTACAAAATAAAAAGATACCAAAGGGAAGGAAAAAATGTACTTCTGTGTTTACCTTTCTCAGGAATAATAGGTCACTTTTAGGCTATATTCCCCATAATTGTAAGTGATAGAGTCTCAGGAGTGGAGATAGATGAGATGGAGCGTTTTCCTTCCTCTGAAACAGTCTGGAAATACATTCTAAGCTAAACTGGGGAGAAGAGAACTCATTATTCATAGCACAGTGTTATACACCCTATAGGATTTTAACAGCATGATTGATGATGATGATGATGGTGTGACAGTCTTACATATACTTCTCTTTAGTCCTTGACATTAGAGCTTTCATTTTTCTGCCTACATGTAACAGAGTAAACTACAAAGTCAGTCAATACACACTGGAATTTCAGGAGGTAAAAAGATGTCAGATTTCAAAGTAATAATACTTTATTTCTTCTGGATTTCTCCTTTATTCAAAACCACTTTTGGTGACAGGTTTTTCTCTTTATTATTCCTTTATAGAAATCACCCCTGATTGCAATAAACTGTGTCTCCAATTTTTGTGACAGGCATCTGAGAATTATGGCACTAGCGTTTACCCTCTTGTTCACGTCAAACTGTTCCTTCTGTTCTTGGAATAATTCAAAAGATATGATATTTGAGCAATGCAGGCTTAAAGGACACAGGCAATTTATGTTGATGTCACTGATAATGACCTCTTGTTTTTGAAAGAAAAGCCTGACTGTTTAGACCATCTCTAAAGCCAATGTGGACCCTGCTTTAAAGGCTAAAAACAAGATCACTCATAGGATGGAGATATTTCAAAACTCACATGGACATTTTATTTCAGTTCTTTCATTTTGTGTATTAGGAAACTAAGCGTACAAGAAATTCTAATTTGTTCAAAGGCTCATGTTTGTTTAGTTGCTAATATTCTTATTTTACACATCATAATAAATCAGTTAATGCATCAATTTTACCAACATTCCTTTTTTAGCACAAATCAGTGTTCTATGAAGTTGTTCAATACAGAAAATATTATAATTTAGAGGTTGATTTATAAAGACAGAAATTTGTTATCCAGCTTATTGCTGCCAAAAGCCTAATTTGGCCAACGATGAGTATGAAGCACTCTTTTTAAGACATCAACTCCTACTCAAGCATTTCTCTCAATGTTTTTCATGGACCTTTCCCAGAGAAATGAAAACAGTAGATCACAGACTTTGGAAAATTGCTTCTCATTCTTGTGAATTTGCCTGCATAGCCATTTTGAAATATGAAACAAATCCTTGAAAGAGTAATATTTTTTTCTCTTGCAATTTCAGACTTTTCATTTAGCACCATTATCTCTATTTTTCTGTAATCTATATCTTACAAATGGTAGTTTCCTACATTTCATGAAAAAAACTGATTAGGTAAACTCCTTCATGTTAAGAACTAATAATTCACAATGCCAATCTTACTTATATTTGTACTTTCAAAGAAGACTAGATGAAGAAAATTTTTTATTCAAATGGTAGCACTTCAGATCTTAGTGTCAGGAGACTACTGGCTAATTTGTCAGTCTAATACAGAGTCGTATGGAATGGAAAGTTATAATTTTTAGCTCTTATTCCTACTGAATAATCACCAACCTTCAAAAGTGATCATTGGTTGTAGCCTTAAAAATGTTAGTTTGTTTCAACTTTTTGATATATTTTTTAAAAATTTAAGGTAAACACCCTTTGCTGGAGCAGTTGATAACATACCCATTGTTCCCTCTCACCTTTTAAATTTGGCACACACTAATTTAGACTTGACTATGTGCCTGCCAGTTTTCCAAATACTTCACAAATATTAACTATGTAGTTCTCATTAAAAAGAAATTTTTGAGGTGGGTCCTGTTACTAACTCAATCACAAAAATGAAGAAACTGAAGTTAAATAATGTGTCTGGTCAAATACATGGTTGATGAGGATCGTCTTTCAATGGATTCTTCAAGGCAGTATGTTCAGAATTTAAATATTAAAACAACTTTACAAATGCCTTACCTATCATAGTTGGAAAGGAGATAAACATTTTTTTCAATGTATAATCCTTAATGTTTTTGTTATTTATTATGCCAGAAAACTTGAAGTAAAAAGTGGGATGATTGGAGTATCAGATTTGGTTAGATATTCTCTTTCCCAGTATACTTCATGAGTATAGAAATGGACTTTGAGACTAGAATTTTACTAGAGTCTTACTACACAGTCCTTGAATATATGAAGGTCTCATCATCTGGTGAATTTATGTAACTATTACTATCTCATAACACATGGGGACATAAAGCCCAATGTCTGTTGACCCTTTTTGAGGAATGAGATCACTCACTGCAATCTTGAAGCACCCAATTCCTTTCATAGTTACACCCACAAGCTTGTGCCTTATAATCTATTTTTAAGAATGAAACTTTTCTTATCAAAATATATATACTTTGAAATTGAAAAGATATAAAATTACCAAATAAAATAGAGACTACTGATTAAAAGTCTACCATTGGAAATGCCCAGACATTTATTTTAGTCACAAAGAAGTTATTTTACTAACTACCATGGCCTTTTTGATATAATGGGGATAGTAATTTCTCTTATCAGAGTTTAAAAAAATTTTAAAATATGTCCCTATTTCTCTGTGGTTAGATATCTTAAGAAATAACTTCAGAGGTTAATTATAGCATGTAAGCAACATTCCTATCAATTGGGGGAAAAAAATTGACATTTGGCAGTAGTTGGATTCATTACATACAGAGATAAAATTTTAAATTAAGCTATTTAAATTTTTAATTAATTATCAGTGTATAATTTTTTACTTACATTGTAGCATGATTTTTTCTTGACTGGTTCTTCAGATTTTTTTTTTAAACTGCCGAAAATAGTTAATGATCTATAAAATGGACTTCTGATACATACACACACACACACACACACACACACACACACATACATATATATATATATATATATATATATATATATATATATATGTAGGATTTCCCCATTCCTTTCTTCCTTCCCTCCTTTCTTCTTTTCCCACAAATATCTCGGAGTCTGTTGTGTATTGGGAACTATTCTCAGAACAATCAACAATGCGAAGATTCTCTGATTTTGGCTGATAAATACATAAGATACATAAACATAGTGTGAACTCCTATTTTTACTTCTCAAGCCAGGAAGCTAGGACTCAGAAGCTAGAATTTGCCAAACTTATTTCCCACTATATGTCATTGCTTTTGGACATTTCAAGTTTCAAAAGTTTGGTGACTGTGAAGTGTAGAGTGTGGGTGGTTCTGATGTTATGCTCTTAAGTTCACCTTTAGGGAATCTTTGTGCTGTTTCTTTTTTAAAATTATAGTTACAACATTGTAAAAAGACTGTAACTCGAATGAATGAATGAATAAATAAAATATAGTTGATTTATAAAAAAAAAATGGAAGAAAACCAAAGCAAAACAAAAAACAAAACAATGCAAAGATCCCTGAACACCTGGGTTTAAACTTAGCATTAATCTATGAGACTTACCTCTTCCTGGGGCTTCTGAGGTATGAAAAATGCTTATATTTTTGCCTTCCAGCTCTGCTGGTTACTGTAACTGTACAACATTTTTACACTTTAAGAAATGTAGAAGCTTTGTCTGTTTATCTATTTTTTTTGAATTTGCTTTGCCCTTTTTTTTTCTTTGTTCATTTTTAATGGAGTATATTTAATTTACAATGTGTTAGTTTCAACTGTACAGAAAAGTGATTCAATTATACATATATGTTTATTCTTTTTCAAATACTTTTCCATTATTGTTTGTTACAAGATATTGAATATAGTTCCCTGTGCTATACAGTAGGTCCTTATCTGTTTTATATATAGCAGTGTGTATCTGTTAATCCCAAACTCCTAATTTATCCCTCATCCCTCTTTGCTAACCGTAAGTTTGTTTTCTATGTCTGAGTCTATTTTTATTTTGTAAATAAGTTCATTTTTACCCTTTTTTATATTCCACATATAAATGATATCATATGATATTTGTCTTTGACTTACTTCACTTACTCTGATACTCTCTAGGTCCATTCATGTTGCTGCAAATGGCATTATTTCATTCCTTTTTATGGCCGAGTAATATTCCATTGCATGTATATACCACAGCTTTAGCCATTCATCTATTGATGGACATTTAGGTTGTTTCCATGTCTTGGATATTGTAAATTATGCTGTTGTGAACATTGAGGTGCATGTATCTTTTCAAATTAGAGTTTTTGTCTTTCCTGGATATATTTTTAATAATAAAAGGATAAATCTTGAAATGCCTTGAAACATAAAAATTATCCAGTACTGTCTAGTACATAGCAAAGAGGGGATTGTAGGTAGAGAAAATGAAGAGGTCTACATGGCAAACATTATTAAATGCGTGTTGTGTCCTGAAAACTGCAAGTACTCCAAGTTGGCTAAAGCACAAGATGTATGTGTGGGGTTCTAATAGAGATAATTCCGCAAAAGTAAATTGGGCCATAAGGTAGGCTGTTGCTTTGATGACCAGCCTTGAGATTGTCTACTAGTTAAGAACATTTCTTCTTTATGTGGGTTAAATAATTCTATTAATCAGGGTTGCTTAAAATTCACTTAATATACCTTTTCTATTAAAATTGTGCAAAGGCAAATGTTAGCCTTTCACTGTGGGAATTATTCAAGTTATTAATTTTTATAAAAAATATAATTCCTGTGTTCAGTTTATTCTAAAATGTACATTAAACCCATGAGTATTTATTTCACTGATTTTCACACTGATAAATTCCAAATGTTCCAGCCATTCTGTATGTAACTGTACTGAGATACTACCACAAACTTCAAGTAGAAAATAAAACCTTGATGTTAGAATTTTCTTACCCAAACATTCTTATAATGTTGCTCTTTTCACAAAGGATGAGAAAAAGGAAACCAAAATATACTAATTATCATTTTAAAATTTAAAATTTCCAGAGACTGTTTATAGTAGAGAGGATTACAAACAGTGGCAAAACCATGAGTCCCTAAAGGAGAGGGTGGACATGGTAAAAATACATGTGATAGACCAGGCTAATTGGTAATGCAAGAATGGTTCAAGTTACTAATGCACATTAAGGGAGAGTCACAAATTTGAAACATAGTATATAGGCTAAAGTGAAACAGTCTGACCTCTTAAATAATTACACAGAGATTGTATTTCTCAACCTAATAAACAAAATTGTGTTTTGCTTTTGTTTGTTTTATTTGTCTCTTTTGATTATTTTTTCATGAGCCTTCTATTTATATAAGAGATTCTGGTACACCTTTCTCTGCCATTCAAAAATAGCTTTATATAGAAGCTTTTCAGGGACATCTAGTCTCTCAAACAGGTAATTTTAATAAACTAATTAGGTTGTCTGAATGCTTCACTGTTACAATGATAGACAATATATAAACACCCAGGCTGTCACCTGAACACTCAGCATAGCCAAATTTGCATTTGAATAGTTGCCAGAATGTATTTTTTTGCTTTTGGATCCACTGCATCATGCATTCTTTTAGTCTTTTGTAAAAGAAAAATCTGCAGCAAAATTGCAGAAAGCCTTGTTAATTCATTTTTTAATGAATAATGCCCTTTGGCATTCTCTTTGATAGTCATGGTTTGCTGGAATGAACAGCGTACACTTCTCTTTTTGGATTACTACAGTCCTTTTCAAGCTTGAATATGCCTTGGGGGTAAAATAGAGGGTTATCCATTTGTACACAGGAGGGAAGGTACGTGGATGAATACCAAATTGAAGTATTGGGGTGCATAAGGAATTTACTTAGTGGAGATTGAGTTAAATGAGTTTGTCCATGGAATACTATTTTAATAGGATGTTTATATTAAGGTTATGCCTTAACATACAATGTGAATTAAATAATTCAGGAAGTTTCTCAGACAATACAGCAAGTTGTAATTTCTAAAGTATGTTTTCTTTGTTTTTGCATACTTTTATGGGCCAAAGTTTAAGTAATTTTAATAAATATTTATTGAGTGGGTACAAAGATTCAGTTACTATGCAAAGAGCTGAGAATATAGGCAAGCATGAAAAGTAATCTCTAACTTTAGGATTTGTATTGTATCAGAGGAGACAGACAAGCATCTCGCTATCTATGATGAAATGTGATAAGTGGCATAATAGAAACATAGCAGGAGCAATTATAACTGAATGGAAAAAGTGATTAATTTTGTATGGAGGGACATCTGGACAGATTTTATAAAATATGTAACACTTGAATTGAGAATTTTGAAGGAAATCCCTGGATAATGGTGAAGATGAAGATAAGAAGGAAGTCTGGAGGAGTATTGGGAAATGGCAAGAGAGGAGGCTGGGAAAATAAGATGTCAGGATCAGTTTCTACTTTAATGTGCCTTTGTAGAAATAGCCCACTCCAAGATCTGATAATCTGGGGGCCATGATGATTCCTGGACAATTTGTATGTGTTCATCAGTTGTTTTGAAACAATTGCCATTGAATATTAGTGGATATTTTAATAATTTGGAGTCAGAACATGGTTTTAAATTAGTTACTGATCCTGGTATTTCCCTTCTGTATTATTAGCTGTGATCTGTCCCAAGAGTAACACCAGTGAAGCAAGAAGATCAAAATTACATAAATTTAATAGGGTTTATACGTATACAGGTAAAGATTCTAATTTCATCAAAATGTTCAATCAAGAATGAAGGATTTCAAGATCAATTAAATTTGGGAGAGTAAATAATAAATTAACTTTTTACAAGAGTCACATTCAGCATAAAGTTCTGACAATCCTGAAATAGACAATCTTATTTAACTTTGTTAAACTCACTTGTTTGAGTAAAATAAATTTTTTCTTAACAAGTGAGTAACAGATATAAGAGATGCACCATTTACCAAGCACATATGTGAACTATGAACCAGTCCTTTGTGGGTTTTTTTTTCCCTCAAATCCATTCTTTGCCTGAGTGATGCTGGGCTCAAAATAATAGGGAACTGACCATAAAGGCTACATTGTCCAAGTTCCTATAGTAGCAGACTTGTGGCTGAGAAACCAATAGGAAGCAGTGTTTGAGGGATTAGAGAGTGGAACTAAGGGAGAAGCCAGGGTATTTTCTCCTCCTTTCTCTGGCAGATCCCATATTCCCCCTTGGCTCCAGCTCTGACTAAATAAGCTCCATGTGGTTCCAGCAGCTCGTGGCACACCCATTTTCTAGGTGCCAATGTTACTGCCTCTTGACTTTATAATAAACTTAGAACTTGTAGTGTCTTCTGCTGTTGATAATACTTCACCATCCCATTTGACTTCACAGCTCTTGTATTACCAGTGTGACAAGCTCCTATTTCAAACATTTTGAGAGAAATTTCTGTTTCCCTAGATGGACCCTAACTGATACAACACCATAAAAAATTTTTTCACAGAAGTTAGATTTGCACAATTGCTTTAAGAGGTTATTACTATTATCCCTTTCTTACAAATGAAAGGAAATCATAATAGTCTGTAATTCTACCAAGTTTTAGTGAATCCAAACCAATGTTACTCCACACTACAAAAAAATGTCATTTTGCAAAAGCCCTCTCAAAGGAAACAAAGAGAAGAGGAATATGAAAAAAGGAGTTCTTGAACTCCCAACTGATTTCAGTCATCTTCCTCATTACCAAGATGCATAGTAAATCTCATTACAACTCAGGTTTGAGAATCTTGTCTTTCAGGTCTTCTTCAGCAGCATCCACAACCTCCTGATTCTACCATAATAGTCAGAATGGAAGAAAAGCATTTTCTCTTACTAGTCCAGATTTTTAAGAGGCCAGTCCTACCTATACTTTTGTTGAAAGTTACTTGAAGCTGTATGCAAGCATATTTAAAAACTCTAATGGATACAGTATTGGCACAAAGCTCAATTTTTCTCTTTATATATAGCCAAGTCTTTGATGAGAAACAAAGCTGTTTTTGGTGTTTTATATATGTCATCTAGTTTTTTTTTTAACAGTATAGTCTGTTAGCACTTAGTACTAATTCTATCTAAGCAACATTAAATGGCCTCTTCCTCCTCTTGAAAATTAAAAACCAAACAAACATTTTTTTCCTTTTTTCTTTTAGATAAAAAATTCAAGCCATTAGGAAATCCTGAGAGAAGACTACTATAATGTGTTTTTATCTTGGTCTTTTATATAATGTTTTCTTTATCATTGTAGTTTTCCACCTGCTACTCAAAGACATAATTAAAACATCAAAATGACTTCTTTTAAAATAGACAGTATTCCTAGCAAGTTGAACTTAATAAAAGTAAGATCTTCAGAACTTAATACCAAGTCTCTATAATTCTTTATCTCTCTCTCTCCATGTCTAATAATAGTGATCTTATATTGTCTCTCTTTTTTTCTTAGTTTAACAATTTAATGACAATGATGGTGTATGTTTTGTTTGTTTTGGTGAATCAGGAGACAAAATGCTTTCCACTGACATCAAATCTCAAGACAGTGACTTTAAGGATATGTTTTGAACAGGAGGCATTCACTAAAAAAATAGCAGTGTTTTAGATAGCTGACTTTTCTACAAGCTTTGATAGATTTTTTTTTAACATTCTTTTCAGGGAACAGTAAACTTTCAAAAATATGTCAGAAACCACTGATTTTTATTTGTAAGTTTCTTCAGCTTTGAACAAGGTGATATTTTATAAGATCAAAGTCCTATAAGTTTCTTGATAGTAATTAATTTTCTCAACATTTACTATATTCCACACTGTCTTGTAAGGTGTAGAAGATGCACATAAGAAGTTAATCAACCATGAAGCAAAAGTTTAGCATGCATAGAGATCATTCAGGTTTCAGTTAAGGCAGCTTCAAACATTAGAAAAGATGGAGTGTCAGCAGAAAGGAGCATCTAGTTAAAATTTGAAAATGGAAAATGTGTCTAAATTTGATAGAACTTCAACATTGTGTTTGAATCACCCTTTCAAATACTAATTCCAACAGAAGGTCATATGCAGTGAGATAATACAGAATTGAAGTAAACAAGCCTCATGGTTATACAGAACCAATCAAGCAATATTTGGAGGTGTCCTAATAACATGCACCTTAAGTTCACTAAAGTCTCATTTTAAGTCCTTAAAATTACGTTCAAAAATATGTATACACATGTGTTTATGTTTTATAAAGTGATAGGGATGAATTAAAATCCAATAGACTACATTTCTCTTATCTTTAGGAAGGTATTAGACAAATTCTCTTATTTAGTGGAGCTAATAATTGTAACTCCAAATGTACGTATATTTTTGTGCCTGTATTTTGTACGTGCAACATGCTATTTAAGATTATTCCCACAGTACATTTTGGGCAATAATTTATTCAATGTAATGAAATAAAAATGAAACATTTTTGTGTTTCAAAAAAAAGGAACATTAGTTCAGCATAGGATAATGAAAAGACCTCAAGTGGCATAAGCTGAGTTCATGTCCAAACTCTAGCACTTACTGTATATGTTACTTTGATGTAGTTTACACTTCTTGAACATGCTTCCACTTTGGAGATCATCTAAAACAGCTTTCTTATAACATCTGCAGTTTTTTTTTATTTAAAAAATTTTTTATTGAGTATAGTGAGTTACAGTGTATCAGTTTCTGGTATACAGCACAATGTCCCAGTCATGCATATACATGCATATATTTGTTTTCATATTGTTTTCATTAAAGGTTATTATAAGATATTGAATATAGTTCCCTGTGTTATACAGAAGAAATTTGTTTTCTTAATCTATTTTTACATATAAGGGCTAACATTTGCAAATCTCAAACTCCCAAATTTATCCCTTCACACCCCCTTTCCTCCGGTAAGCATAAGAATGTTTACTATGTCTGTGAGTCTGTTTCTGTTTTGTGGATGAATTCATCTTTAGAACATTAAGAAAGTAATATAAGTCATAGGACTTAAAAGACTAAAAAATGAGAAGTCAATTTTAATCCTTTTTTATTCAAATACTGCCTATTCAATGCACAGGGTTCTTCAATACACTAACACAAATGGGCTTTGTGGCTTTGACTGTTTAAACGTCTTACATGTTTCTGAAACACAACAAACATATTGCATTAATATTTATTTACAAGCTATATTTAATCTAAAATCAATAATTATATGGAAATTTATTGCCATAATTTTACTTTTCCAAATGGTGTTCATTTTCTTCTTATAGTTTATCAAGTAGATATTTAATAATAAATACGTTCCTGGTATTGATGTGGATATGAGTATTTATTTTGCAAAATAAATTACAGAGTCATTTCAGATGACTGACTTACTTCTTTAGAGGTATGCATTTTACACATTTGTGTATAAACAGAACCTGGGAAAATAACTGTTGGTAGAGCTTGATGGATAAAGTGTTCTTTTATATAAGGGTTGTCTCTGTGGATGTTCTTCACACATAAACTGAACACAGTCAAGTCAAATCTTTCTAGGTCCATATGTAGATTGATTAATGATAGAGAAGAGTTAATGCTTATGGAGTGCACTATAGACACTAACTTTAAACCACACACAGAACTAGGAGGTCTTTTGTTGTTGTTATTGCTTTGGTTTTTTTAACTCTGTAGATGACCAAATTAAGTCATGGGTATAAGAAACTTGCTGAAGCTCAGAAACCTCAAAAATAAGAGAATCTAAACTCAAGTTGTCTGTCACAAAAGCTTGTACAGTTAGCTACTCAAAGCTGTCTCTGTAGTTCATGGATTAAGTTTAGCCAAATATGTTTCTTTTGCTTGTTTTAATGTACGGGGAAAGAAGAAACTAATGATATCTATTTGCTGAACAAATAAAAGAAAAGAGAAACAGTGGGCTTTGAAGATTCATTTTACTTTATGATGAAAAAAAACTATGTCTAATTAAGTGCAAGAATTAAGTAGGAGGAATATAGATTTTACTATTTTCAAGAAAACCTAAAAAAAAAAATCAGATACCTTCTATGTGTGTAAAATTGTTCTAGGCACACATGACCCAAGTTAAAGTTAGTTTGTGTGTCATTGTGGTAGGAAATATACATATGAGAAAAAAAAGTAACAATGCAGAGTATGTTCAAAAGACAGGATTAACTAAATATTCTAGATATTTGGAGGAAGGTAATATTACTACATGGTAGTAAAACAGGTATAAATAAAGTAACTACTAATTGAATCCTGAATAGTGTGTGAGCTTCACAGTAATAAAGAGGATGTGGTTGGTATTTCAAATTGAGATGGTTGTGAGAAGCAAGATTCTAAGACAGACTTTGGACTCATGAGTAGGTATAGAGAGGGAAACTGTAGACAGGTGAAGATGAGTTACTGCACAGTACCTAGTACATAATAAAAGCTCAGTCAACATTTATTGAAGTAAAGCATGAAACAAGACCAGTAATTCGAAAAGATATGTGCACCCCAATGTTCATAATGTTATTTACAATTGCCAGAAGCAACCTAAGTGTCCATCAACAGATGAATAGATAAAGACGATGTGGTATACACACACACACACACACACACAATAGAATACTACTCAGCCATAAAAATACAAAAATTTGCCATTTGCAACAACATGGATGGACTTGGAGGGCATTATACTAAGTGAAATAAGTCATACAGAGAAAGGCAGATACTGTATGATATCACTTATATATGGAATCTAAAAAATACAGCAAACTGGCAAATACAACAAAAAAGAAGCAGACTCATAGAGAACAAACTAATGGTTACCATTGGGGAGAAGGGACAATATAGGAGTTAGAGATACAAAGTAGTGGGTGTATGAAGACTCAAGGATGTATTACACAACACAAGGAATATAGGCAATATTTTGTAATAACTGTAAATGGAAAATAACCTTTAAAATGTATAAAAATTGAATAAAATCTAAAGCTAATTTCATTTTATAGTTTAGCCAGTGTGTTTTTATTTTATTTACTGAGTAATCTTATGTTCATTGACAGAGTTTTAGGAATAAAAACAAATAGTTTTAGTAGTTTTTTTTTAAATAAAAGAAAACTGGATCCTATATAAATTTGAGAAGAAAAATTGTGTGTTACATATTAAGTGTCCCCAACAAATAGCACAATACCTAGCAGATAAAAGGTAGTCAACATGAAGTAATGGAAATTATACTTAATATAAATAATTTTGAAATATTTATGCTTATCCATGCATCTTACTGTGGACAACCATCCTTTCCTGAGAAGGTGGTTTTAGGCAAAGTGTGAAAGTTAAGAATGCAGTAATTTATAAGAAACTTTCAATGATATTTTTCATAGGAAGAAAACCAGGCTCTATACTCTTTGTATAGTCAGAAAGTGGCATTTTGTGCTTTAATTTTAGAATAGGTCTTTCTGACTAAGGAAACATTTGGATATGTTTTTTAAAATGTCAACAGTACAAGAGAAAATGTTATGTCTGTTTTTAATCTTCCCCCCCCACACTTCCCTAACATCCAGAGAAGACCCACAAAAGCAGGTAAGAGATAAAAGGAAGAGGTGACTTTGAGTCATCTCCATTCTTTGCTCTAACATGGGTCTGTCACTGCCACAGCCTCACTGAACATGTGTAAAAGTGTTAATGTGTCAAGAGTTCTATCATTATTTGACCGTAATCTTTATCTTTCCTTTACTAAGAAAGGGGGGTGAACAAGTGAAAAGTGTAGGGACATAAAAACCAATTCTTACTAATGTATAGTTATTTATTCAAACAATCTGTTACTATTTCCAAGTAAGTTACAAAGAGACATAAATCATAATTTCTAAAGAGCTGTCTGAGCCATGCTGAAAACCAGAAAAACCAACTAATTTTTTTTTCTTACCTTCATATTACTTTTTTCTAATTTAATTTTTTAAAACATTTCTGAGTACAAATTAACAAAGGTCTTAATTAAAAAAAACCCCTATATTGTGCAGATATTTTTTCTTCTTCCTAGCTAAAGGTTTTTATCGCTTGTATTTTCACTCCTGGAAATACAAATTTGAATACAACCTAGGATCTACTCCAACTGCTGATATGAAATTTTACCTCCAACTCAAGTACAATTTTCAGTATTAATTCAATTTTGGGCTAGACATGAGACACACTTTCTTTTTCTTTCTTTTGGATTTACATTTTGTTTTCTAAATTTGCTACGAATTGTAGAACTCTTGCTCAGATAAGTTAAAATAAGTAAATCTAAGTCTTTAATTTGAATGTGAAATTCTACTGCTATTAAAACACTGAATTTCTGAGTGGAATCCAATATGCAGTTACTATGGAATAAATAATCTTTTGAAATTTTTGATCCAGATGTTTGATTATAAAAGTAAAAATGTTGTTTATTTTATCTACTTTATGTTTAATAGCACCTTTGCTCTGTAGGATGCAAAAGTCTATCTTCTTTATATTTTGGGTAAAGTTACAATAAATTTTAGGATGAAGTCAGAGTGTTTACAAAAAGGGAATAGGATGGGGTTTCTCCAGAGATCAATATAACTTTTATTTTGAAGTGGAGAAACATCACACTCTTTTTGCCATGAATAATTATGTCATATTGACAAGCCCATTTAAAAATAGATTAATTCGAAAATAGACACCTTTCTATGCATCATGTATGGGAATAAACACTGTTGTTAATACATGCAGAAAACAAGGGAGAAGATATTTGAAGAAGGTATATATAGAAACCTATCCAAAAAAAATCTTTTTTCTTCACTTTCATTAACTTTGTTATACTCACACAGACTGACGTCTTCAAGTTCAGCTACAGAGGCAGGAACTAAATGTCAAACCAGAAAAATGTTGACTCCCTTAGTAGGTAAAACCGTGTGTGTGTGTGTGTGTGTGTGTGTGTGTGTGTGTGTGTGTGTGTGTGTGTGTGTGTGTGTGTATGCCAGATGTTCCTAACTGTACAATAATTTCTAGCCTTTTAAAAGTTTATGGGTTGTAAATACATGGTACCCAGAGTGAACCAAGAGATTAAAAACAAGACCCTGCACAAAGTGAATTCATTTTTATACTCAAATGCTTAATCCAGGTAGATGTTGTCACTTCATATTACTTCTGGCCTGACCTGAAATGACATAGGCATGTTATCAAACAAGCAAAATTTTATTTTTGTAATATTCCTAGTATACCTACTTTTCCTCACTGACAATTACTGGATGATAGAAGGAACCATTCTACAAAATATAACAAAGGACTTGGATAGATAAGCTCTTTTTAAAAAAAGAAATCTTGGCTTATTTTTGTTGTTGTTGTTATGACACTTAAAATATCTGTAGACCCCAGAGATCCATTCTTTATGCACTTATTTGCTTTTCACACACTTTCTGAGAAATGTTGCTAAATTTGCAATAATTTTTATTGTGGTTACTCCCTATAAACATCTCTAATGTCCAGTATCTTTCCTGTATCATCCCACTTTCCTTTCCAAATGCTGTCTAATCTTTAGCATGTTGTTTTTCTGTATCCAAAATCTGTTGTCATTTTACTTGCAAATATGTTCTCTCCATCTGTAGGTTATCTTTTCATTTTGTTTATGGTTTTCTTTGCTTTGCAAAAGCTTATGTTTGATTAGGTCCCATTTATTTATTTTTGCTTTTATTTCTATTGCCTTGGTAGGCTGACCTAGGAAAACATTGCTCTGATTTATGTCAGAATGTTTTGCCTATGTTCTCTTCTAGTAGCTTTATGGTGTCCTGTCTTATGTTTAAGTCTTTAAGCCAATTTGAGTTTATTTTTATGTATGGTATGAGGGAGTGTTCTAAATGCATTAATTTACATGCCACTGTCCAGCCTTCCCTACACCGCTTGTAAAAGAGATTGTCTTTTCTCCATTGTATATTCTTGCCTCCTTTGTCAAAAATTAATTGACTGGGGGCATGTGGGTTTATTTCTGGGCTCTCCATTCTGTTTCATTGAACCATACATATGTTTTTCTGCCAATAGCATGCTATTTTGATTACTATAGCTCTATAGTATTGTCTGAAGTCTGAGAGGGTTGTGATACCTCAAGCTTTGTTCTTATTTTTCAGTATTACTTTAGCGATTCTGGTTATTTTGTGATTCCATATACATTTTAGGATTATTTGTTCTAGTTCTGTGAAAAATGTCCTGGGTGGTTTGATAAGGATCCCATTGAACCTGTAGATTGCTTTCAGTAGTATGGCCATTTTAACAATGTTAATTCTTTCAATCCAAGAGCATGAGATATCTTTCCATTTCTTTAAGTCATCTTCAATTTATTTTGTAAATATTTTATAGTTCTCAGCATTTCACTTCTTTGGTCAGGTTAACTCCTAAGTATTTTATTTTTTTGATGTGATTTTAAAAGTTTTTTTTTTTTTTTTTTTGCTTTCCTTTTCTGATATTTCATTGTTAGTGTAAAGGAATGCTACAGATTTATGTATGTTAATGTTGTATCCTGCTACCTTGCTGAATTTGTTTATCAGTTCTAGTGGTTTTTGTGTGGAGTCTTTGGGATTTTTTATATATTTTATCAGGTCTTATGCATATACTGGCAATTTTACCTCTTCCCTTCCAATTTGGATCTCTTTCATGTTTTTCTTGTCTGATTGCTGTGGCTAGGACTTTCAATACTATGTTGAATAGAAGTGCTGAGTGTGGGCATCCTTGTCTTGATTCAGACTTTAGTGGGAAGTCTTTCAACTTCACCATTGAGTATTATGTTGGCTGTAGGTTTATCATAAATAGCTTTTATTATGTTGAGATATGTCTTCTTTATACCCACTTCGGTAGGAGTTTTTATCATGAATGGATGTTGAATTTTATCAAATGCTTTTTCTTCATCTATTGAGATGATTATGTGGCTTTGTCCTTTCTTTTATTCATGTGGTGTATCACATTAATTTGTGTATGTTGAACCGTCCTTGTGATCCTGGGATGAATCCAGCTTGATCATTCTGTATGGTCTTTTTTATGTGTTGTTGGATTCAGTTTGCTAATATTTTGTTGAGAATTTTTCCATGTATGTTCACCAAAGATACTGGTCTGTAATTTCTTTTTTGGTAGTGTGTTTGTCTGGTTGTGGTATCAGGGTGAGGGTGGCTTCATAGAATGACTTTGGGAGTGTTCCCTCCTCTTCAGTCTTTTGGAAGAGTTTGAGAAAGATTGGCATAAGTTCTTTCTTTGTATGTTTGGTAGAATTCCTCAGTGAAGCTATCTTGTCCTGTACTTTAGATTTAGTGAATTTTTTGTTTGTTCATTTGTTTGTTTGCTTTATAGATACTGTTTCACTTGTAATGATCACTTTGTTCAAATTATCCACTTATTCTTGATTCAGTTTTGTTTGGCTGTATGTTTCTAGAAACTTGTCCATTTCTTTGGGTTTGTCCAGTTTGTACACACATAGTTGTTCATAGTATTCTCTTATAGGTTTTTGTGTTTCTGTAGTGTTGGTTGTAATTTCTCCATTTTCCTTTCTTATCTTGTTTATTTGTATCCTCTCTCTTTTCTTCTTACTGAGCCTGGCCAGAGGAGTTTGTTTATTTCATTTACTCTTTCAGTAAAACAGCTCTTGGTTTGATTTATTTTTAACCACTATTTTATTTATTTTCTCCCTGATTTTTATTATTTTGTAACTTCTACTGACTTTATATTTTGTTTGTTCTTTTTCTAATTCTTTTAGGTAGTAGTTTAGGTTGTTTATTTGAGATTTTTCTTGTTTTTTTGAAGATAAAAGCCTTTTGAAGAAGGCTTTTATCACTGTGAACTTCAGTCTTAGGACTGCTTTTGCTACACCCCATGGATTTTATGTGGTTATATTTTCGTTGCCATTTGTCTCAAGGTATTTTTTAATTCTTTTTTAATTTCATTATTGGCCCATTGGTTTTTTAGTAGCATGCTGTTTAGTCTCCATGCAGTCTTTTTTTTTTCCCCTTGTTTTTCTTTTTGTGGTTGATTTTTAATTTCATGCTGTTGTGGTCCGAAAAGATGCTTGAAATAATTTCTATCCTCTTAAATTTGTCAGGGTTTGTTTTATGTCCTAGTATGTGGTCCATTCTAGAGAATGTTCCATATGCACTTGAAAAGCATGTATATTCTGTTTTTTTTTTTTTTTTTAATTTAATGTCCTGAAGATATTGATGTCTAACTGGTCTGTTGTATCATTTGGAATCTCTGTTGCGTTAATTATTTTCTGTCTGGAAGATCTGCCCATTGATATTGGGCAAATTAGTGATTAAAATCTCCTATTATTACTGTATTCTCATAAATTTCTTCCCTTTATATCTGTTAATATTTGTTTTATGTATTTAGATGCTCCTATATTGGGTGTATATATGTTAACAAGTGTAATATCCTCTTCTTGTACTGATACTTTTATCATTATGTAGTGTCCTTCTCTATCTTTCTTTATGGCCTTTGTTTTAAAGTCTGTCTTGTCTGATATGAGTATTGCTACCCCTGTTTTCTTGTCATTTCCATTTGCATGAAATATCTTTTTCCATCCCCTCGCTTTCAACCTGTGTGTGTTCTTTGCCCTAAAGTGGGTCTCTTGTAGGCAGCATTTTGTGAGATCTTGTTTTATTATCCAATCTACCACTTCATATCTTTTGATTGGAGCATTTGGTCCATTGACATTTATGGTAATTATTGATAGATGTATGTTTATTGCCATTTTAAAACTTGTTTTCCAGTTGATTTTGTATTTATTCTTTGTTTCTTTCTTTTTCCTTTTATTTTTTGTTTAGTGGTTTGATGATTTTCTTTAGTATTATGCTTGAGTTCTCTTCTTTGTGGTTTTTGTATCTATTGTATGTTTTTGATTTGTGGTTACCCTGTTTTTCCAGTATGTTAACCCATTACTGTATTTACTTGCTATAGACTTTTAGTCATATAGTCTCAAACATATTTTATAAGAAAAAGAAAAAAAAAAACTACATTGTCTTTACCCCACTCCACAATGTATGATTTTGATGTCTTCTTTTATGTCTTCATGTTCATTCTTTTGATATTTATTGTAGTTACTATTGAATTTCGAATTGTGACTTTCTGTTTCCTGTAGATTTTTCTTTTCTGTTTAGAGATCTTTCAATAATTGTTTTAGGATAGATTTAGTATCATTGTATTCTTTTAATGTTTGCTTATCTGAGACATTCTTTATCTGTTTTTCTATTCTAAATGATAATCTTGCTGGGTAGAGTACCTTAGATTGCAAGTTTTTCCCTTTCAGGACTTTTAATATATCTTGCTTCTCCCCTCTGGCTTGCAACGTTTCTGTAGAGAAATTAGCTGATAGCCTTATGGTGGTTCCCTTGTGCTTTTTTTTTTTTTTTTTTCTGCCTCTATAATCCTTTCTTTATCTTAAAGTTTTGCCATTTTACTTTAATTTGTCTTGTTGGTGTCGGTCTGTTTGGGTTCATCTTGTTTGGGACTCTCTGTGCATCCTGTACTGGACATCTCTTCCCTTCTTTAAGTTTGGGAAGTTTTCAGTCATAATTTCTTCAGATACATTTTTGATCCCATTTTCTCTTTCTTCTTTTTCTGGGATCCTATTATGCATAGATTGGCAGGCTTTATAGTATCCCATAGATCTCATTACTTTCTTTCTTTTTTTTTTTTCATTTGTCTTTCTGTCTACTGTTCTGTGGGTGATTTCCTTTATTCTATCTTCCCAATCACTTATTTGTTTTTCTGCGTTTTTTATTGCTGTTTATTACATTACTATTTATTGCCTTTAGCTTGGCTTTTACTTTGGCAAATGAGTTTTCTAGTTTTAATTGGCTCCTCTTTCTAGTTCCTTTTCACAATATTCTGCATTTCTATTGATGGCTCTTCTTATTTTCATCAATTCCTTCAGTGTTTTTATTATATCCTTTTTGAATTCAGGATCCAGTAGACTGGAGAGGTCTGTTTCATTGTTTGTTCTTTCACGGGATTTCTCTTATTCTTTTAACTGGGAGTGGTTCCTCTGCTTCTTTATTTTACTTATAGTTCTCTGACTCCATGAGTTTGGAAATAGCAGTTATCTATTGTGGTCTTGAAGGGCTTTTTTAAAATCTGGGAGAGTCCTTATGTATCCTGTATGAGTGTAATATTTTTGTTGTGAGGACTGTTTTTAGTGTGAATGCCTGCCATGTCTTTCTTTTGTGTGTGCTGGTTGTTATCCCCTTGATAGGGGGTGTGATTGGTGTTATGGGTACCAGATCCTCCACTGGATGTTGAGTGGGGCCTCCTCTTTGTTCCATGGTTGTCCCAGCCCTTTTGGGGTCTGAATATGCTCCCCAGTTGTTGGAGTAGAAGCCCTCTCACCTCTTTATGATCTGCCATATTAAGTAGGCCGGAGTGGAGCACTTCTGCTGAGAGAGGAGCCACAGAGTATTGCTCCGCAGGAGCTGTCCACTGAGAATTGCCCTCTGTGGTGTCGCCTGTCACCCCTCGTGTGGGTTCACAAAGTACACTGTTGTTGGTGCTGCCTTTGGCCCCACCTCAGTCATGGGAATTTAGGCAGTCTGCCCAGGTGTCCCTTAGGTGCTGTGCTTACAAGGGCAGATCCAATGAAGTCAGCCACTGGGACCTGATGTGGGAATTATGGCATCATCCCAGACCCCAGCTCCATCTCTGCATGCACACACCCCTAAAGTCTGTAGCTGCTAATGCTAGACCTACCCCAGGTGCACACCAGTAGTCTGCTTGGATGTCCCAAAGGTGCTAACCTTACAAAGACAACAGCAGCTTAACTCTGCCAGAGTCACCTGGGACAAGGCTGAGAATTCATACTCGCCTTTGCTTGAGGGCAACCTCCCAGCGCTGGCATTTCCCCAGAGTATATAGAGGCAGAGAATTGCTGGCTGTGTGCCTCCCAAGAAAGAGGCTGCAATGTGAGGTCCTGCCACTCCCTTCATGGGCATTAGCAATGGGTCTTTTTGATGGACTTGGGCCCTTTCGCATACACTGCCACTTGTGGCCCATGCCACACTACGACCCCTTTCAGGCTGTCTCTGCACAGCCAACCCAGTCCTCTTCCCAGATCTGTCCTCTGAAGCCTGAGTTTCAGCACCCAGCCCTTGCGCTCACCAACAGACATGTGTGTCTTGGGCTGGGGAGTACAATGAGATGGCATGGATTGTCTATGCTTGTCTCTCTCTTCTGCCGGCTGCAAACCGGTTGCTGTGCTTTCCTTCAGGTCTCTGAAGCTCCCTATCTGTCTTGGCTGATCTCACCACTGGTGAAGGGGCTTCCCAGGGTGAAAGAACCTTTTCTCTTTCACAGCTCCCTCCCAAGGGGTACAGGTCTCGTGCTGATTCTTTCTTTCTTTTTTTTTAATCCTACCTGGTTACATGGTGGTCTTTCTTGTAGTTTTGATTGTGTGAGATCTTCTGCCAGAGTTTAGTAGGTATTCTGTGAGAACTGTTCCGCATGTAGAGGTATTCTTTATATATTTGTGGGAGGAGGCGAGCTTGTTTTCTTCCGTCATCTCGAACTCCCCTCGCAGTCCACAATTTATATCTTTGTTTCCCACTTGTTTTTTCAAATGGTAAATCATCCTGCTCCTACTGGATAAAAACTCTCAGGGAATGTTCATCTTCTCTGGTTATTCTTAGATAATAGAAAATCAAATAGTTACTTGAAGTGGAACAGCATGGTCTCAGTTCAAACCTTAGAGCATCTATCTCAATATGTTAATTGACATTTCTATTTTAACTCCAAGGTAAACTTCTCCTCTTCTCTTGCATATAGTGTCTTTTCCTCACAGCCTTCATCTTTGCATTTGGTGAAGAGGATGCATTTACTTCTTTCTTCATTTTAATTACCTCATATTTTGACTTCACTGTTCAAAACCATTAGGAAGAATAATTCAGGTAATAAAGCTCCTCCTCAAGTGGTATGGTTATTCCCAAGTAAGCTTTCCACTCTCTGGACCTGGCAGTGCTTGAAGCAGATTATTCATTCCCATGAATGTTTTGCTGGGTTCTTTAGAGGCTCCCCAGCTGGAATCTCTCAAATGAAATTTTCCAGAGGCTGCTGCTGGTTTTCAGCAGTTAACTTCACATAGAATCTCTCTGCTTGACTTTGGAAAAATGAACCCAGCCTGATAATTGTTTTGAACACTTACTTGGACACCTAAGTTTGGAATAGCATATCACGTGTGTCATGGTCTCACAGTGGAAAATTCTAATTAAACATTGAATGCTATATAATAAAGAAAATGAAAGTAGATTCCCAGTGTCAAATTCTCTACACAGAAATAAAAACTATTAGTAGATTTGTGCATATTTTCCAAACATTTTTAGGTATATAGAAACATATTTGTGCACATTCACATGAACACACACAAAAACAACTATATTAGTGTGTTGATATGCATGTGCATGTGTGTCTGTATCTGTATATAGATACACATATAATCTATGCCTTTGAATACCATTTATGCACATATACTACATACGTATATATGCAATGTATACACACAAAAATGTTTATCTATATAGAATGTTAGCATCTTGCTTTAGCCATGTTGAATTTGTGCACGTCTATCTAAGTCTGCATATTAATTCACTTGGAGTGGTGCAATGTCTCTTTTAATTTTTTTTCCCAACCCCTAAACAGGGAAAAATATTTGAGAGAGAACATCTGTTACTTGGGCAAGCCTTGAATGACCTGCTCAACTAGAAAGCACCAGAGTCCAGGTGGGCAGACCATGGCTGTTGTGTTAACAAGTACTAATGAATGAATTTGGCTGTAACTGTCCTCTGCATGGAAATAACACAAAAATTAACACAGTATGAATTGCTGCATCTTCTCTATGGGCTCCATAGGTCAGAGAGGGTGCTGACAACCATATGCACCATTTTATCTTTCTTTAAATTGCTTATTTTAGCACTACATAGACGTATCATCTTGTTACAATGAGAATCAGGGGAATTTACGTGTGATATAAAATCTTACAAAAATCTCTGTCTTCTTCTGCATATGCACTAACACACACAGGCATATACACTAACACACACAGGCATATACACATATACATACACACATACACATACAGAAATAATATCTTTTTGATTTTAAGATCTTTTTCTGATTACAGGATTTTCAGATAATACACAAATAGGTTAAATGTAAGACATTTAAAAATCATTCTTTACACTACTTGAAATAACTTTATTAACATTTTGATATGTTTTCTTCCTTTGTTAATATGTCAATTATATCTTAGTTAAAATTAAATAGAGTTCATACTGTTCATCACTATTTACAATTCTAGTAATTTTAGTTTCTTAAAATAGCACCCCTCTGAGGTGGTCTTTTGGATTATTGTTGCAAATAATAATGTGGAAATCTTCCTTGTCCTTTTTTGAACTCTGATTTATTTTTCAGTATTTTAAAAATGTATAGCTACAAAGAGAAATTTTTTTGCTTTAATTTTGACATATTTTGTTGCAGGGGAATTTGAAAAAGTAATTCCATAAACCTTTGCCTTTCCTTTTTTATTTTGTGAATGTTCTACTCTGTCTTCTATATAACTCATAGCTGTAGATCTTCTGTTTTCAAATTTCCAAGGTTTGCTTTCATCTCAGACTGTTGCCTTTGTTTCTATTTGAATATTCTGTTTTTCTCTTGTACTGGTGTTTCTTTGTGGAGTTGGCAGTTTCTGGGTCTACTGTCACCCTGCCAAAGAAGAGAGCTTCTCTGGCCACTAGGCTCAATACCATTCCCTTCCATGAGACAAAATTCACCCTGTATTTCATCCATATTTTCAATAATTAGCACACACAAACACATACACACATTATCAGCCCTCTTCCACATCCAATGATCTAACCTCTTCCATTCCAGCGTTCCCCACAATGTTCTGTATTCCTTTACTGCTAACATCACTTCTCTTTTAATATAAGGTTACTTTTCTCCCCTAAGCCCCCAGACATTTCAGTGCCTTCTGGTATTGGTACTCTATAACCAGCAAAACTCCCCTTATTCTGATCCTCTATTGTAAAAAAATAGTTCACTTCCTTGGCTTACACTGATCTACAATCTACTCTTAAGAGAGTAGTATTTATTTCCTCACAGTGTGATTTTAGGTTAGAAGAACTTGGAGTGGTGTTCTTTTTTGTTTCTCATTGTTGCTTACCATTGCATCTATTCATTGTAAACATTTTTTTTTTTAATGGCCTCTCTTTTTGACCACTCTGCCTGGATGTCCCACAGGTGCTGACCTTACAAAGGCAGCAGCAGCTTAACTCTGTTTCTTTATTGTTCATAATCTTTACTCTGGCTCCCTGTCTTCTTTTACACTACAGTGGGTGATTCCATCATGTATATGGACAATCCATTCAATACAAAAGCTTCTCAATTTCTTGATTGACTCTCTTGCACCAAATTAATCATACTAGTTTCATCTCATTTACTCACTCCCAAAATACACACTGGAGTTTGTTGCAATCTGACAGCACTGAAATCACTGATAGAAGTATTTTGTACTATAACCACAGGATTCTATTCCTACAGCTTGCTTCAACTATTCCCCAAATACCTTTTTAACCCATTGTTGACCTCTGTAAATTAAAGATGGAGTGAAGACCCCACTTTACTAAAGCTATTTATGTCTGAACTAATTCATGTGTACTCTAAACCAGGTACATGTATTTTTGGACCCTATTCTATCCATGTGTTTTGGAAAGCTTACGCTTTCATCTCTCTCCCTCTCCGGAATGATTCTTTCTCTCTCTCCTCCTCCCCTCTCCATGTCTTTCTTTTCTTCCCTCTTTTATATTTTCCTTTGTCAATCAGATACTTTCCATTGTTCTTGCAAAATCCTAAATCTGTATTATCGAATGATAAAATGAAAAGAACTAAACACACACACGCACCACTCACTCACAAATACTCCTCTCTGTACCTTTTATTAGATATCCCTCATTTTCTCCCCAATTATTCTCTTTGAAATTTTTATCTAAGCTTGTTCTTTCTGTTCCTTGTCCTGTTTATTTCCTCATCACTACCCCCAAGTAACTCTTGCAGAATTCTTCAGTAACTTCCATGTTGTTAAATTAAAAAGCCATTTTTCAGTCTACAAATTTCATGTCCTTTTAGCAGCAATCAGTTTTGTTAACAAGTTCCTACTTTTGTAAACAATTCCTTTATGTTTTATGACCTTATACTCTTATAGACTTTTTCTGACCTTTCTGGTAAACATTTTCTTTCTTTCACTACTTTTCTCTACTCAGCCATTTAATTTTGGACATTCTCAACCCCTATTCTCTTTCTTTTCTCTTCCTTTCTCCTTCAATGTGTTTCTCTAGATTATATCATCCATTTCAGAGTTTTAATGATCTCATATATGCTGATGATATGTAAATTTATACTTCTAGCCTAGATATTTTTCTCTGAGCTCTAGAACAGTATATTTAAAAGCTCACTTGACATTTGCACTTGAATGTCTTAAAGATAGATCAGAATTATTATGTTCTGTAACAAACTAAAGATGCTTCCCTATTAAAATACAATTTCCAACTTGTTTTTTCCTACTGGTTCCTCTATCAGTAAAATGGTAACAACATTCATCCATTTATGCAAGCCATATACCTAAGATTCAGACCATATACTTTACTTTCATTTAACCAACATCTAATCCACTGTACATTCTGATGTATTTGGCATCCTGAATATGTCTTATTCTTTCTGTTTATGACCAGCTTCACTACCAACATCCTCATGCAAACCGTTGAAATGACCTTTTGACTGATTTTATTTCCACTGTAGTCCAACATCCACCTACCCTTTCCACTTTTCTTCTTGTGGCATGATCATTTTCAAAATAAATCTCAGCATGCCTTTCTTATACTTAAGTTAAATGACATTCTTTGCTCATAGATAAATTAAAATCATTAATCTGTTATTTAATGTCTGTCATGATCTATTCTTAACTAGTTCTTTATGATCATCTCATATAACACCTTCTCCACTCTACCCCCAATTCTCTGCAGTCATCTCACTGGCTTTCTTTTAATTTCTTAAATACTTCCTACAAATTTTGCAGTAGTGTCTTTACATATGTTGTTTTTCTTAAACTTTACCTAGTTCATTCCCACTCTTTCTTTAGACGCTTTCCTAACTCAGTTGTTACTTTCTTTGGGAAGCAATTCTATTTTACACACACATTTCAACAACACCATGTACTGATTAGAGTTTTCATTTAGTCTTCATTTTTATGACAATTTGGTCGTCGTTATTCTTCCTGCATAAACTCCATGAAAGCAAGAGCCCCCTCTCTGCTTTTGTTTCCTTTTGAAGTCAGATGCCCACCAATCAAAGTTGAGTTTTAGATGTATTGTATACACTCAATAAATGATTTTGTGAAAAAGTAGATGGCTCTTATCTCCTCCTTCAAAGAGGATGCATTTGTTTTATGTTATTGAGGATGCCAAGGTGTTTTCTTTAAACTGATTTCAATGAATAATTTTCTGAAAGTTCGTAAAATGGGTTCCTTTTCCCTTCTTCTGAGGGATTTGTTTTTCCAATAGACCTAAAGTTTGGGTGTCTTCTATTTGCTCTTTCTAGAATGAGGAAGGATATATGTAAATACAGTATTCATCTGTAGTTTCATGTGTGTGTCCTGGATTCATCTTGATTATTTTGGAATTTCTCATCAGTTCCACAACCTGGAGGCAAACTGAAATGCAGAGTTCTTAGACTAATTTCTAGGTCCAGAAGATACTCATCAAGTATAATTCTGATTAGTTAGGCTCTTTCACATCACTGTGTTTTCCTGAAGCTTTGTTAAAATTAAAAAAAAAAAACCCTCCATTTTCCAGAATGTACAAGGGTTCTTGCTAATATTGTTCCTCCCAAGGGAAATTTACTTGTGGAAATCTCTCACTCAAAAAAGAAGTTTTGCTTCAAGTTTTCTTGCTAATTTCATTAGCTATTTCAGTCTCTGAATGAATCAATAGAAATAAATGAAAAAGTGGGACAGTTCTTTTCCTTATGAAAGAACAATAAAATAATAAAATAGAATAAAGAGCAAATCTTAACTTTATTAATGTAAAATGAATACTCACAAATCAAGGAGCAAATAGCAAATGAACCTAAAAGAAAACTAAGTAAAGTGTCTGAAGAACAATTTCACGTACACACACACACACAAAACAGAATTATTACTGTACACTTGGAAGGTTAATTAAAGATACACAAGTGATAGCAATATATGTGGCATTATTAAACTTGTCACTCTAGTAACAATTTAAATTTTAAACCACACAGGCTTGCATCCTTTTCCCCTTGGCTCTGCTATCCATTACTCTTGTTTATGTCTTTCATATACCAATCTGGTAATCTTGAGAAATAGAAACTGTTATATCCTCTTTTTAGAAGTGGAATATTTTGTTTGTTTTGTGTTACTGGCACACTAGTTATATAAGTCGAAGTGCGAGGGAGTGGAGGTTGGGGGACTTGAATAGAATAAGGTACTAGACTGACAGGGAGTCATCAGTCACCAGTTATAACTGTTAATTCTATTTTAGATAGAGAATATAATTCTCAGATTTTTGTAATCAATTAACTATTTAATTGTTTGCCTTTTAATTATAAATTTTACTTTTTTGTTTGCTTTTATGGTATTTTACAAACATGCAGAAGTAAACAGTGTTGGTTGAACTAACCTGATACCATTTTAAACAAAAGTCAATACATATATTAAGTTAAATACTCTACAACCGTAGGGTTTAGATGGAGTGCAGCTTAAGCTAGTTATTATAGGCGCCCCAGGACCTGGTATAGTTAGGTATATATTTAAGATCAGGAAGCACGAGGATGGTCTGTGTCACAGTCCTCACATTACAGTTGCCTTGGATAGGGCACCTATTTTCTTATCTTGGTTTCTAAATTTGTTAAGTAGAACAGTATTTTTAGTCCTACTAACTTCAATGACATGACATTTTTGAAAAAATGTAATGCACTCTACAGGGGCACAGAAGTTACCAAGAGTGGAAGCCAATTTTCATCAGAAAGTGTAGCACTGGAAGGAGATGACCTTCAGTTGTCATGTGTATGTGGCAGCAGCCTCTTGTCTGGTATCTTTGACTCCAGTACTGCCTCCTTTGGGCAATTCTCCATACAATATTTAATAATATATTTATTTTTAAAATGAATTACTTCATGTTATTTTTATGCTTACATACCCCCAGTTGCTTCTTATCACATTACAATGAAATATAAACTCCACTGTATTTGAGGACCAGATTCAGTCCCCCCATCTAACTCCTTAACTCCGTCTCATTTTCTCTCCATTGCTGTCACTGCTCAAGGCAGCTTAATATACTTTAAATACACCAGTCTCTTTCTCCATATTCTTCCTCTTTACACTTCCTGGAATATTTTTAACCTGGATGTTTGCATTGTGCTTCTTCTCACATTATTTACCTCTGCTTAGATATCATTTCTTCCAAAACTGTTCTATCAAAATATTTCTGCCTATCAGTCATTTTCTCTTTACTCTGAAATGATGTTATATATTTAAGTATTTATTTGCTAATTGTCTGAGTGACTCTACCAGCATGTAAGTTCCTTTTGGGCAGAGACTCTATTTTCACTAATTTATCCCCTGAGACTAAAACATACAGGTAATAGGTTCACAGTACATATTTGTTGAAGGAATTGATCAATGAGTACTTGACTGAATAAAAGATATATGATATAAAAACTGCTTAGCAATCCTACTTTCACTATATTTTACATAGATTTTTCTTACTTTGCTTTTGACATCTAATTTGTAAAGTTAAGTTGCATCTCATTTTAATAATCCATAACACATCACTCTAAATATTGGCAGTTATTGATTCAGGCTTTAATTGAATTAGCAATACGCAAAGCTACATTTGCCATCTGATCTGCCATCAGGACAGGTTGACACTTACCTTTTCTGTAAAGTTTTAAAATATTGATTTGTTCAATTTGGAATCACTCTGCATTTCCCACTGATTATTTTTTTGCCAACAGCTCAGTTAAGTGGGATGATACATGTAAGCTTCCCACACCAACATAAGCATACAGGCACACACTCCCGCTCTAGTGTTTCCTGATGTTTCCATCTGTTGTGTTTTGTTAAGTTAGCATACAGAGGGTACAGCAGTCCACCGGACCACTGAAGAATTTCTCTCATTTTCACTTAACAGCTTTATGTAGGAGCCTCAGTGTTGGCATCTGGACAGTATGTCTCCAAATGAGCTCAGTACTGCTTTATGAGCCTGATAGCAAGATATTTGAACTTGGTGATTTCTCGTTTGTCCACTTGGTTTTAGTTTTAGGTTTATTTGGTTTTGAGTTTTATGCATACATGCATATGTGCCACTGTTTACCCTATATACAAAGTAAAACTTAAATCTGTTTATATAGTTAAGAAATATAGATCTGACTTTTAAAAATTGTAAAATATTGGTGAATTAATTAACAAATATTTAGTGAAGATAAATGAAATACATTAAACCAAATAGCCGTACGATTTGTTTTTCCTTTTATTAATGTGCTTGGGACTCTAGGTTAAGTGCTTATAGGCCTTATTTATTTAGTCATGAGGATAACCCTATGGAGTGGGTATGGATGCACTTATTTTAGAGATGAAGTGAATGAGCCTAAGAGAATTAAAATAATTTTGCAAAGGGCTGAAAAATGATAATGTCAGGCTAAGAACTCAAGACTAACCCAAAGCCTGTGGACTACTCACTACTACTACTGTATAACCTTGGAAAACTCACTTAGCATCTCTGAGCCCAGGGTTACACACCTATAAAATGCAATATTTATACCATTCTTATCCATTCCTGGATAAGGCTGGGGTATTAGAAGGTTTTTGTCTAGCATAGGCTTCTTTCCTTGGTTCTGACAACCTAATGAGAGATTAGGTCCTAATCTTATGCAGTGTCCTTTTGCCTTTTTTTTTTTTTTTAATGTGTTTGGGGACATAAAAATGTAACAATCCCAATACTTGTCATTTAGAAAGAAATTTGTTACATTTAACTAAAAGGATTCTGATAGAACTAAATAACTACAATGTATAACCACTTTCAGTGGTCTCAGCAGACCATGAGACTTCACCATTCACAGCCTATTCAACCATTTTGCAGAGTCGTGGATGATATGACTTTCTGAATATGGAGGGATAGGACCCAAGGACAAGGGCTCTGAAGATAAGGTGACAGCAGATGCATAGTCTCTAATCTGAGTGACTTCTTTAGATTTTGTTTGTTTCTGCCAGTTCCTGAAGCATTGGAAAGCCCTAGTCAGTTGCTCATTTGTCATGTTAATTATGTTGTATGACTGATGCTCCAATTGCTGGTAAGCAAGGAAGGGGCAAAAAAGTCAGCTATTGGCTCTATTTCAGGCATCAGCGTATGATTTCCATTGTTATGTTGATTGACAACTCAAATAGGCATGGGTGTTTAGATTAAAACTTCAGTTCAACTCAAAGGACTGAAATGTTAGGATAAAAACTCTCTTGTTTACCTGGAATAGGAAAGTAAACCAACATATTGAGGGAAATTTGAGTGTTAATATAGGAAATGGTAAGGACTGTGGTGAATTGAAGTGCAAATGACCTGCCTAGAGAGCAGCCACACATAATTTTCAACTGATTTTTGCTAGAAAGGAATGTGGATCCAGATTTGCCAGGTCCTCTAACTTTTCAAGAGAAAACAAGATTTGGACATTGATCCAAATATATTGAGAGTTCTTTTAATTTTCAAATGCTGGGCACAAATGAAAAAATTGTAGAAGAATAAAAAGCAAATGAAGAAGGGAAAAGAAAGAAATGACATCTTTAGTGTAAATTCAGTCTTCTGACCACTACCCTGAAAATACTGGAATAGGGAACAATATCTTCTTGTTCCTTATTTTTGCTAAGATGTTTTCTCAATATTTATTTGGATAAATAACTGTAGCTGTTTATCAGATTCAAAGACCAATGCTATAGTATAAATCTGAATAGCACCCCAGGGGGTGGAATAATGTGCTTAGTTTTAGTTTGGATATGTGTGAGGGACCTGAACCTTTGCAACACATCTTGAGGACTCGCACATTAATACACAAGAATTTTGTGACAATTAAGTGAGATAATGCTTGTGATTCAGTTATTACATTGTCTGATTATAGGAGATGCTTAATAAATAGTAGCTATATATTATTTTTATTACTCATTTTGTAAAATGCTATAACTGTTAACAAATTAATAGTATTTAGGTACTTGAATAATATAATCCTAACTGTGAGGTAGGGAGAAGAGTTGTTATTTTTCATCTCCACTTTACCAGATGAAGAGAATGAGATTTGGGGTGTGTGGAGGAAAGAGGGAAAGAGAGAGGGAGAGAGAAAAAAAAAGAAGGAAAGTGAAAGGGTGGGGAGGAGAGGGAAAAGCTTGAACTTGAATCCAGATGATTTGACTCCAGAATCCAGACATTGTTGAAAATATCTGATGTCAGCTCCAATATGTAAAGAACTTGGAAGTTATCACTTCTGTTCTTACAAAAAGAAAAAAACTGAATAAAGTGAAAAATTAACAACATTTCTTGGATCTGTCAGAGAACTAAAGTTACAGAGTGAATCATCAGCCTGAGTCAGATGAGCATTGAAACCAGAGTCATAGCTGAGACCTACTTACTAGCAACAGAACCCCCTGGAGCCAGAAACTGGTGGGAATACTTGAATGACAATTTTTTATTAATTTCTGGAGCCTGAGTATGTACTAGCATGAGAGTGAGAAGCTCCTGGGGGCCTCAAATTTAGAGGGTCCACAGACATGGCTTTTACCTCTAAAAATCTCAAGTAGCAATCATAATGAAAATCCACGAAAGCTTTCGTGGCTCTCTGAAGGGAGGGGGATGAGTAATTGTTAAATATGTCCAGTGCATTCTACATAAAAAGACCTCTTCTTGAGGGAAAATAGACTTTAACAGAGAAAGGGCACTTCTCTGCTCTCCAGCCTTCTTTAGCCTTCCTGTCTCATGCAAAGAATATTACAAATAAACAAGAAAACAATTTCTGTGTTGAGAAACTGGATGGTTTTCCCCATGATCAGGAACAAGGCAAGGTCGTCCTTTCTTACCACTCCTATCCAACATTGTTGTGGCAGTCCTAGCAGAGACAGTGAGTCAAGGAAAGGAAATAAAATGCACTTTGAATGGAAAAGAATAAATAAAACTGTATAGTTTTTTTCGGTTGACATATTGCTCATGTAGAAGATCTCAAAGAATTGACAAAATAGAACATCTTACAACTAGTCAGCCATAGAAAAAGGTTATAGAATCCCATGTTAATGTAAAAATGTCTGTTGCCTCCTAATGCCAACAATGAAATATTGGACATTTGAAAACGATGCCATTTATAATAATAGCACCAAAATGTGAAACACTTTGGTGTAAATCTAATAAAATATGTGGAGGATTTGTATGTAGAAACCTCAAATGGAAGAAACAAAAGATTTTTAAAAATGGAGAGATAATCCATGTTCGTGGATTGTAAGACTTAATACTGTTATGGTGTTAGTTCTTCCTAATTTTTTCTTTTTGTCCATCACAATTCCAGTCAAAATTCAAACAAACACTTTGTAGATATTTGCAATCTAATTTTGAAGTGTATATAGAAAATGATGTCTTAGAATAGCTGACACAATACTGAAAAAGAGGAACAAAGTTGAAGGATTCACACTAACTTCAAGGCTTATTTACTCTTAAGCTTCAGTAATCAATATAGCATATTATATGTGAAAAAATGGACAAATAGATTATAGAAAAGATGAAAGAATAATAATTGAACCACACAATATAGTCAGCTGATTTTTGGCAAATGAACAATGGGAATTCAATTGAGAAAGAATAGTCTTTTCAACGAATGGTACTTGTATAGTTGGACATCCAAATGCAAACAAACAAAAAAGCTAGACAAAGACATTTTACCTTTTACAGAAATTAACTAAAAATTAATCATAGATCTGAATCTAAAATTAAAAGTACAGTAGTTCTAGACAATTACCTAGAAGAAAACCTCTATGACATTGAGTTTGGTTATGAGTTTTTAGATACAACACCAAAACCACAATTCATAAAAGAAAGAAGTAGGTAAATATTAAGAAACTTCTGCTCTGTAAAGTCTCTTGTAAAGAGGATGAAAATACTGTCCATAGACCTGGAGAAAATATTTGCAAAACATATATCTGATAAAAGATTGTCATTCAAAATATACAAAACTCCCTTAAATTCAACAACAAGAAAATAATCAATCCAATTTAAAAAATGGGCAAACGATCTGAACAGACTGTTCACCAAGAAAGATATATAGATGGTAAATAAGCATATGAAACAATGCATTACATCATTTATCATTAGAAAATTGCAAAATTAAAACAACAAAAAGTTATACTGTGTATCTACTCTTATGTCTAAAATCCAAAAATGGACAATACCAATTGCTGGTGAGAATGCAGATTTGCAGGAACTCTGATTCATTGCTAGAATGAATCAAAATTGTAAGGCCACTTGGGAAGACAGTTTGGCAGTTTCTCACAAAGCTAAACACTATAGTTTATTATATGATCTAGCTATCAAAATTGGGGACATCCGTATGAACTTATGTTTAGCTTATGGATGTAGATGGTTACATATAGAAATACTTGAAGATATGCATATATACATAGGTTAATATGTACACATATAATGCCTTGTTCTGTCAGCTGAGAGTGCCTAGAAGCGATGAAATCCTAGTGGCAACCAGTACACTAACCACCCTGGTCTTGGTTTCAAATACTTCTATCTAATAAAGGGAGGGATCCTTGGAGAAATGGCTGATCTAGGACTGGGTTAGGAAATATACAAGATGGGCCCATGACATCATATAGTAACAGAAATTAAGGAAGTGCTCAAACAAAAAACAAAGAAAATACACCACAATGATAAGAATATGTCAGTGGGACATAGGATCCAATAGTCAAAGCTGTAAAAATTTGATAACAAAATAAATGAAGTAGATTTGGCTTATAATCCAAAATTTAAAAAATATGTATCTAGGCGTCCATACTAAATGAATATATGATTGAATAAATAAATAACTGAAGGATAATAGAAAAAGATTTTGTGCAGAAAAATTTCAAATAATTTATGTAGATAATTAAGTGAAGCATAGCTCCTTAGCCTATATGTGGGCTACACATAATGACTTCCTTCTATAATGTACAGTATGAAAGAGGGAGTGGTAGTGGTTATGGTAACTTTACAGTCAAGGGACCTGATAAACACTCCCTCAACCAGGTGATCAAGGTTAACATCAACAGTGATAAGTCATTTTGGTATAAATATACCTTTGATATTATGTGATTAAATAGCACTGTATCTCTTTGATCTTCCTCCCAAAACACATATCCTCAGTCTAATCATTAGAAAAACATCAGGCTAATCCAAATGTCCCAGAGGGACTAGTACTCCTTAAAATTTTTAAGTTCACCAAAACAAGGAAAGCCTGAGAGTGTATCACAGTCAAATAGGAGCCTAAGGAGACATGATGAGTAAAAAGGATGTGATATCCTGGATGGAATCCCAGAAGAGAAGAAGAACACTAGGCAAAAACTAAGAGAATCTGGATAAACTATGGACTTCAGTTAATAATAATGTATCAGTATTGGTTTATTAATTGTGACAACTGTACCATTCTAATGCAGGATGTTAATAACAGGGAAAACTGGGGGTGGATGTATGGGAACTCTGTGCACTATGTTTAAAATAAAACACTACTTAAAACAATCGATGGAGAATTCAATTTAATAGAATTATAATCCCTTCAGAGTGTTTGTGAAAGATAGTCATTATCAGTAGCAGCAGCAGCAGAATCAATGTCAAAAATTAAATTTAAAATATAGCATTCAACTCCTGAAACTAATATAATATTGTAAACTATACTTTAATAAAACAAGCAAAATACAGTATTCCACAAATATAAATTACCTTAGTATGCAGAGACAAAACACAATCTGAGAAATATAAAAAAATTAAGATTCAATATACATTTTTGACCTACTAATTGATCCTAAATTAGATCAATGTAGTAGAAACTACAAGGTTCCAAGCTGGCAAGAGTGTGCTAAAATTGATACTTGTATAAGTGAAGGTTTATTGTGAAGAGGTTCAATTTATTTGCAGAGTGATAAAACATGATAGTGATTGACCTCATTAATACCAATTCTAGAAATATTTTCTAACAAAATAAATCATATTTGAATAAAAATCATATGCATGACAATGCTCTTTGCCATGATATTTTAAAAAATGAAAGTATCTTAAAAGCACAATGTTAATAGAATGAGTAAATAAATGATGGTTTATTTACTCAGTGGAACATTACAGACCCTGTAAGATAGGTATAACATATTCTGATCTGTATTTTAAAGAGACCACTCCAATTGATTTGTTGAAAATAGTCTGTAGGTGGGAAGCAGTGGGAATGTAAGCAGCTTTCCAGTTAAGAAAACTCCAGGCAGAAGATAGTGGGAGTTTCGAATAGGAAAGCGAAATTAAAGGTGCTGAGAATCGGTTATACTTTGTATTTACTGAGAAGATTGGTTTGATAAAATTTTCTGATGAAATGGATGTGAGATGTGAAGTAAAGAATAGATCAAGTATTATTCCAAGGTTTTTGCTAAGAGCAACTGCAAGAAAGGAGTTAGCATTTGGACAAAGACGACACTGCAGAAGAGCAGGTTTGGGAAAGAAATTCAGGAGTTTGGTTTGGGAAATTTTAAGGTCGAGATACTTATAGTTTGTTTTGAAGAAGAGATATTGTACAGCAGGTATGAATTCTAGTTGGAGTGATCCATAGTTGGGGG
This sequence comes from Camelus bactrianus, assembly GCF_048773025.1. Classification (NCBI taxonomy): domain Eukaryota; kingdom Metazoa; phylum Chordata; class Mammalia; order Artiodactyla; family Camelidae; genus Camelus; species Camelus bactrianus. The sequence continues at coordinate 80,397,252 of NC_133540.1, forward strand.
AAAAATCCTGATGATTTAGAAAAAAATGGTAATAATTGCTGGAATTATTTCCTTGAGTAGGTCTGATGATTATGATACCATTTCCAAGTAGGGTAATTGATTTTAAATAAGAGCAAATATTGTAATTCAGACAAACATGAGGAAAGACAAGGTAGGTAGACACAGATGCAAGGATGTGGATGAAGCCTGATTGGAGCATGGGGGTGTTCTTTTCTCGTTTTATTATCAGTAAGTAGTAATGTCAGAAAGAAGACTGGTGCATATGTGGTGGAGGCTTGAAGAGAGAAACATGTTACAGATAATTATCTGGGAGAGTGGAAGAGCAAATGCAGTAAGGCTGGAAGACTAATAACTGATTTTAGTGGTGATAGATACAAGGAGAGAGCAGTAAACTTGCTTGTAGATTTTCAGCACTTTGTCAGCTCTTTGGGTACAGGTATGAGTTACTGGAGAATTAGATTTGACAATGGTTAACATTGTGAATGCACGATGTGAGAAGAGAAAATCAAAGAAATTTCCAGAAAGTTATTATATTCATGGGCCATGGCATTAGCAATAGGTTAAAAGTAAAATTAGGACATGATGGTAGTGAGTAATAGAAAAAAAAAAAGTGGAAGGATATATGGGTGATAAGACCTGTTCCAGTGAAGAATTACTGTAAAGAATGTATTTGAAAGATTGAAAATGAGAGTTTAAGAGCAAAACACTTGACATTGTAAGGGAAGTAGTGAAGCTATTGGCAATGTAAAGGTGTAAGCTATAATCACAGGGTGATTGAAATGGCATGCAGGGTATATTAATTGAAGGGGAGAGGTGGGGAAAAAAAAGGTTGGGGGAAGAGTGAGAGAGAGAGAGAAATCAGACAATAGGAAGAATTATTTATGTGATATTAAAATTACCAAAATTTATGGCAAAGGTAGTATTGGAGAGCAGAGCAGTATTTTGGAATCTAAATCTTAATGGAATGATGGGCAGCATTTGAGACTGCATGTCTTATAGCTGACTGCATGTCTTAAAAATAAAGGTAAAAATAAATGAGGTAAGCATTCAATATAAAAAGTACATGAGAAAATGACCAATCTCGAAAGAAATAATAGTAATGCAAATCTAAACTATTTCAGGGTATCCAGTTCTCTCTCTCTCTCTCTCTGTCTCTCTCTCTCTCTCTGTCTTTCTCTCTCTCTCTCTCTCTCACACACACACACAGAGTGATGTTGCCAAGATCTGGAGAATTGTGAACTCACATGCAGTTTTTGTGGACCAATAACTGCACAACCACTTTGGAGGAAAATTTGATTTTACCTAATAAATGTGAAGATGACCATCTTGTCAGACAGTCCTTGTATTGGAGGAGGTTATGGAGAGGACATGACCACAGGTTAACTCAAGAGCTAGACCAGGGCAATCACAAGTTCCTTACTCCCATCCCTGTCCTTGAAATGTACTTCTGCCCACTGTTCCCGCAGTGGGAACTATATTTGAGGATGAGACTTGAGAGAACAGTGTGTTATTGAGACCATCTGGACAGTATATATGACTGAATCCATTAATACCTGTATATAAACTTTTAAGATTCTGGCCAGGGCTGGGGGTCCAGAAATCTGTCTTGTGGCTGCCCAAGACAAGGCTCCTATGTAAGTTCCCTTGCTTATTAAACCTGCCACCTGCCTATCTACAGTAGTCTGCCTCTTTCTTGGGTCTCCCATTGTCCTCCATGTAAAGAGGCCAGTTTGCAAAGTAACACGCCTGTAATTCTACTTGTAGGAATATGTCCGTGAGCTGCATTTCCTTTGCTTCCTTGGACTTAAAAGACATCTGGGTAGCTCAAGTTAAAAAATGGTCCCAGACTCCTCTGGAGAGGATCCTAGAAAATTTTGCTGAGTATTTCCCAGTTAAGTAATAAAGTTGTTCTTACCACTTTGGAGCCACCACCCTAAGTAAACGCTAGCACATGGGAACAATGGGAATATAGAGAACATTTACTGAAACTTAGTTTGTCACAAACAGAATGATTTAACTGAAATATCATAAATAGTGGTACATTCATATAATGGATTAAAGTTCTTAAAATGAATGAACAGCAGACATAACTTATAGGAGTAAGTCTCAAAAACAGAGTCAAAATAAGAAAGACACTATTTTCATAAAACATGATAACAGGAAACATGCCAACTAATACTACATTTTCTCTATAAATACATATATAGATAAAATATGAGAAATTGCTGAATATGATGAACACCATATTCCAGGCAGTGGAGACCACCTCTAGAGTGCATTAATAAAGAAGAATGAGATGAATAGAATACATGGAGTTTCAAATCTACCAATATTTCCTTTTTTAAAAAAAATATGGCAAATACATTTCATGAAGATATACAATAGTTTTATATTTTAAAGTTTAATTTATGTACAACTATACTTTTATACCTACATATTTATATTTGGACTACTAACTTTTTCCATTCATTAAATATAACTTAAATTTCCCTGTATAAGCAATAGCCACAAATAAAGCCTATGTGGCTTGATACTGATGATTTTTATCTCCTTTTACTGGAAACACTTTCTGTATGACTTTACTATCTTGTTGCCCAAATGTAACAACTGTTAAATTAATAGCTAATCATGGTTAGCCTTAAAATACTTATTAGTCTTGAACTAGAAAATAAGCATTATAGAAGTAGATCTATCTGTAAACCAATAAGCAATCAAAATCTCGCTATGTATGTTTTTAGATGATCAAAAATGGGTTTCAGGTTTTAGAGACAAACTGGCTACACAAGAAACATCATGTTAAAAAATTAAAGGAACGTAAAAGGAAATTATTCCCTCTCACCAAGTGTTACCAGAGGGAATTTTCTCATGATTTTGGTATTTTGGACACATTACGCATCTGTCTTTCCTGCTTCACTTTGAGGTCCTTGAAGGCCAAGCTTGGTTCCTTCATTTTTCTGCCCCGTAAACTAGACCTCTGTCTAACGCATAACAGTGCCTCAATGTATGTGTGAATTGAATTCATGTCAGTTGCAGAGACGAGAAAAAGAAGTTGAAAAAAAGAATAACAATTCACAGAAGATTTCATATTTTAATTCTTGCATATGGTAACAGATGACCAAGTGCTGGAAGTTTGAAATAGCAACAAAACAAAACACACAAAAAAATCTCATTGGCTTCCTGGGGACTGTCTTTACACTGACATGTGCACAAGATCACAGCTGAACATAAAGGATCCTTCTGTCATTTTAAAAATCCAGATTATCATTGTGCTTAAAAATGTACTCAGGCTATTTTTACTATATTTCAGTATATAGTTCACATGGCATGTGACATGGTTACTATTTTCAAAAAATAGAAATTTGTGGCTGGCACTGCAGGTGAAAATGTGAAGAAAAAATAATCTCTTGTTAAAAGAAGAAAAATGGAGGCTAAGAATGTCCATCCATAAATGGAAAAACACATGATGTCCTTGGGATTAAAGAGCTTTTTCTTTTTCTAGTTAGAAACATCACATCTCCATCAGCATAAATTTTCTCAGTGCATAGAGATGCATGTTTAGTGACATATTCAGAAAGTCTACCTGCAGAATACTTGATCAGAGACACTTTATTCAATGATATACATGGAACTGTAAGATAAGGCAGTTGAATGTCTACAGAATTTGCTATTAAGACTAAAACTTGATGTTCTCTTACTGCTGGTATTAGAGTACGGGATACCACTTACTCTTGAATGTTCTTTTGCTTTCTCTTGTTCACTAGGTAATGTGCTCTGTTAAGAGATAATCTTTTTTATCATTTGCCTTCAAATACTTAGTTAACACTATCTGCAGTGCAGGTGTTTAACATTCTAAACCATTTCTAGCCGATAGAAATAAAAAATAATGAATGTCGTTTGACAAGCTTAAAAATTATCTTTTCAGAATGATTCCCTGAAGGCATATCTTTGTGTAGTGTAGAAGCAAAATCTAAAAATATTTTTGATTAGTTGGCGTATTTTCTGCAAAAGTAGATTTATATTAAAGTTAATTCTTATTTTTCTTTAAAAAAGCCTCAGCAATGTATATATAAGTTTTGACTGATTTCCATATTGTAAATTGTGGAATAAATCTCAGGGCAGATCATGAGGAATAATAGCTGCATCTAAATGAAGGGTTGCTGATGCATCACCTCATTTCTTTAACAAGCTGGAAAATAAAATGCCCTTTTTCCTAAAAGATACTAGGTTGATTAGGAATGTTTATATATGAAGAGTCTCCTGATCTGAGATACTTTGCTGATGTCCTTTTCTTTCACTCTGTGTATTTGGTCTCATTAGTAAGACTTCATTAACATGTCAACTTAGGTTCAAATTGAATAGCTTTCTACTAGTCCCAGGTATTAATATTTTTTTGTACAGATGCCAACACCAGGTGTATGTGTGCTTGTTCCATACATGGTCAACTACTGGTCTTTATAATTTCATTTTTTTCCTACGAGAGAAAGATAGAGGAGACCCTGATTATAGCTAGTTCATTAGCATTTTGTGATACTATTGACTTGTTACATAGTAAAGACTAGATCTGCTAGGAAATCTCACTTCTGTTTAATCTAAATTACATAGTTGGGAGCAACTCAGGGGAAGTGTTTTATTCTGATATAGTAGTTTCTTTTTAAACTCCATAGTATTACAGTGACAATGACTCTTGTGACACTACTCCATGAATAGGGCATTGGACAATTTTAAATTTAGGTTACCTCAAAATGAAATAATCTTGGAACTTTAATATCTAGTCTTCTTTGGTTAGGTTCCACATCAGAATAATTTTCTTTCAAATGTAACTCAATACAGTATAGAATTATTACGTCTAACACAACATACACAAACATGGGCATGTTAGGAGTAATTCTTCAAAAATGTTTTTTAATAAGGTAACTATGTTGTATGTTTTTAAATCAAAGAACCACTTAGGAATATGTTCCTGCTAGCGGAGATATATCAAATCTAAAAATAATTATCTAGGAGATAATTACATTTAATTTATTTGTAAATTTCCCTGTTGACTTTATTATTAATATATGTATAGAAATGGAGAGCATCAGACGGACTATATCTGCATGATTAAAATGATTGCAACCATTAACAATCAAAATTTTTTATCTTACTTATAGCATTTTGAAGAGCCTTATGAGCAAGTGGTATTCAAAAATATATGCATACTTTTCAAATGGAGAGCATTATAATAATATAAAATTGTTTTTTTCTGTTCAGAGTCTACAAATAATCAGCAAATTACTGGCAGGTCAAAAGTTGTTTGTAAGGGTAATTAGAATTTTCAAGCTGCTTATGGCTGTAAAAGAAGTCACATCAACAACAGGACCCATCTTTGACTGATTTATTTCTTATGCTTGTTAATTCAAAAGACTCCCTCCATATTGGAGATCTGAAGGGATATTATGTATGCATCCCCATGATACCTGTGTTGATCATCCCAGCAGGAACAGTGCTCTGCTGTGCTGTACCCATGACCCTCAAGTGCTGCCTCCACTCAGTACTGCTCCACCAGGTATAAAGGATCCTGTCATTATTATATTAAAGAACATTATTCTGCTCTTCTGTGTAGAATAGTTTTCTTCCAAGATCTACAAAATGGAGACTCTGAGCACTGGTCTGAAAAAGTCAGTAAATGGTCCTTCTCATGTTGCTACTGGCTTGCTTTTCAGGCTGTGTGGTTTGCCCCCTTTAGTGTCTAGGGCTGTTGTAATAACTGCAACTTGCTTTAAAGTACTTGGGTAGAATATGCGTGTCACATATTTTTCATCTATCTATTTTTAGTAATTGGTTAACAATTTGAACTACCTTAAACTAGGCAGGAACTCACATTTCAGAAGGAGCTACAAAGGAGCTTCACTGATCTTTATCTCTGACCAAGCAGTTTTACTAATTAGCATAATGGATGTTACAAATTATTTTTGTAGCTTTAAAGATGGGTATTTGAAATGTATAAATTGGCTGTAATTATTGTCCTTTGCATGGAAAGTAGATGGCTGAAGTTCTTTGGAATGAGTCTCTTAAATTAGGATTCAGTCCAGTTCTGTGTACGAATGCTTGTTGGTGAATGCTGCTGCCTGACTCTGGCTCTAAATTCAGGTGTATTGTGCTTGGAGAATGTTAATATATCTGCTTCTAGCAAAACTTTTATTCTAGGCACACTCAAAATACCTAAAAGGACAGAGAGTTTAGATTACAGAACAAGTTGTTTGGCTCTTTCTGTGCCTGTTCTTATGTGTAGCAGAATTCACTTCCGTGACTTTGTTCCTTTCCACATAATTGGAGAAGGGGAGGGACTGAGGAAATATAGAGAGTACATATATGGTCTTTACTTACTTCTTAGTGTTCAAGGTTAACAGTATTTTTCAGCAAGAATTCTAATAATCCTCACTGTTGGAAATGGCTCAGGTCACTTTGCACAAGGTAACAGCCAGCAAGCATTGCTAAAAAATCTCTTGCTACCTTGTTGGATTTCACTTGTCACACCTTTTTTCTTATGCTCCTAGGAAGAATCCTCTTGAAGGAGGTTTCATAGCACCCCTGTAAATTAAACAGAGTTAGACCAATCCACAAATACAGATCCCAGTGTGTACTCAGTTGTATCTGCATCTCCAAAGGCACAAAGCTTTATCTCATTTCCCTAGTGCTTCTGTATGCGTTCAAACCACGTCTAAAAGGCCTTTCGCACGAGTTTTCCACATAGGTCCTGACATGATTAAACCTCTAACACAGACACAGCATAAGTGCCAGTTAATGTTTTTACCATATAAGGAAAAATATAAGCACTATACTATGAGTTATATGTGATTTGTGGTTTAGTGTTTATTCAGTGTGGTATTGAGCTACACAGAACTTTGGGGAATCGTTAGTTTTTAAAGGGGAACCTGTGTTCAGTCACTGAGAAATATTCATAATTAGTTGTCAGGTGTAATACCTGAGGATCTGAACTAATTTCAGTTAACAATTTAATTGGGAAAAAAAAAAAAGGTCTTTTTGGTATCTCTGCTTTTTAAGGAGTGTTTATGTCAATTACAAATAAATAAAGCATCTTTTTTTCCCCCTGAAGTTTCTGTTTCTTTCTTTTTGAGTATTTGTGGACAATGAGAAGTACTCCTTACCAATGTTTGTGCCAATTGTCTATCTTGGAGTGTCAGATAATTCAGAATGCCAGTTAAATTTAAATTTCAGGTGGACAACAAATAATGTCTTACTATAAGTATGCCTTATGCAATATTTGAGACATACTTGTACCAAAAAATAGTTGTATATCAGAAATTCAAATATAAGTGGTTGCCTCATATTCTTATTTGTTAAATCTGGCACCCCTAGTCCATATACAACCAATAATAATTATATGAGGAACAGGATAGTATTATGGACCTGATTTATTTCAGTAGCAAGCTATCACACATGTTCATACATATATATATGCACACACATATATATATTTAAACACATATCTATAGGTATGTATATACGTACGCACAATAGTAGTTTTAGGCAGTTTAGGCATAAAACTCTCATCATCCATTTTGAAGCAAGTGTCTTGTACATATTTTTCCAACCTGTGTAATTTGAAGACGTTTCTCTTCCTGAAAATGTTGACTGCCTCAAATCTGAAAATAAACAGCACACATTCCCCCTTACCTAGTCCCACTTTCCCTGAATCTGTTAGTTTAAGAATCCTTTCACTTCAAAAGTAGGTGAAAGCCAGAAAGAAATCCTTCTCCTAGGCACAACTGTGAACCAAACTCTAAACTCACTGATTTGGAAGGCTCACATTCCCATCAGCTGGCAAGTCTTTGGTTTCAGTTTCTTTATCCTTCACTTCCTGTATACTGTATTTTAGGTCCTCTCCTCTTAATCCTGTTAGCTGATTAGTTTACAGGAACTGATTTTTTTTTTTTTTCTGGAGTTTATCTCTGCAATTTCTGGGTCTGGCTGCAGATATACAGACTGTCCATAAGAGAAAATGCTCTCTGTATTTGACTCCATTTTTCTTGTACCCTCTACTATCCTTCCTTTGCAAATGTGAGATATTCTGTATTCCCATCAATCGTGTTAGGGACCAAATGAGCCTCAGTGCACGTGTTTTTAATACATTGCATTCTGAAACCTTTCTCTAAGGAGCTCAGTGTACATCACTAACGTTATCTAATTACTACTCACAGCATCTGTAAGAAGCTTTGATATCCCGCTCTTGTAACTTCCAAATGGATACTGGCCACGGGGCCACAGAGCAAGGTTTGAAAATTTCTCAGATTGCTTAAAAGAGCTCATAAGAGTTTCTGTCCTTCCCCACCCTCATTTCACTGTGAATCCAGACCTGCCTCCTTTCTCTCAGCTTCTCCCCTGGGCTTTCCCTTTCATCATCCTAGTTCAAACCATCACATTACTTTTAAATATATATCTTTGTGATATTAATAGGTCTGTATGTAATTTATAGATTCAAACGCCAGCTCTATAGATAACTGTGCTACAATGGGCAAGTTATTCAAACTTTTGAGCCTGACTTTTTCAAATGTAAAAGATACTTTTTTTTCAGAGTTACAAGAATATAGAGTAGTGAACATGAAATATTTGACACATTGCCCAGCATTTAGCAGACGTTTAGTAGGCTTCCTTGTTATTATTAGAGTAAATGGATTGAGGCTGGATAAATAGTTGCTGTATAGAAAGTCCTTATGGAATTTTTTTATAGAATTCAACAGTGGAGTCTCCTCAGTTATGCTTTAATAAGACAGCATGCTTAATTTATATTTCTGAGGCTTTGGAAGATAAAAATAATAACTTCTAGACAAATGATCCTATATAGTGGCCCTTCCAAATTTTACCAAGACATTGAATTACTTCATGTACAGGAAAGAACATGGCAGACTCAAAGACTTACAGGTTGAATTTGCTGTATGATTTGGGGTTCATTATTTAATCTAATTAAATATTCGTTATCTATAAAATAATTGAGATAATCCATACTCTGGTTTGTAAGAATTAAAGGAAATAAAAGTTGAGGATGTACCCAGTATGTTGTTGGTACCTGCAGGTAATAAACTATTAGTGAAAATATTAAGGGGAAGAATATCTTTGGGAAATTTTAATGACAAACTCTTAAAAGCTCTTATTTATCTGCAATTCGACTTGTAGGTATTCTTGAGGTCACTAATAAGTAAACACTAATAATATTTTTGTTACTAAGACTTCTTAATTATATAATTAATGTATTTTTAAATGATAACTATTTATTACCCAAAATTCAGTTCTCTGGAAAATCTTAAGCTCCTTAAAAGGTCTATCCAATATACAGAAGTGGCCAAAAAAAAAAAAAAAAATGGGTTCATTCTTTCATCAAAGTTTTTTCAAAGTTTTTTCAGTCTGTTTGGTCACTTGGAAATGAATCTGTGTGGTCACCTAACAAACTGTCTGGTGCTAAGTACTTAAGTAATATTAGTTCCTTATGCTGACTGTAAGGGTCATCTTAAAGATTTCATTCTTCCTGCTTATTTTAGTATTCACTACAACATTTAGAGTACTCCAGGCTGCGTATTTCACTTAAAGCCAATGGATATCACTTTAATTTTGACCTGTCACCTTAGAATTTCCATTTCAGTTTTAAAAATTAAATTGTTTTTATGAGTATTTCAGATTACACGTTTAATATCTTACTCTGAACTTACTCCAGGTTTCCATAATTCATATGAGGATGTGATGGTCAAACCACCATTTAAAGAAAAACAAAAAAGAATTCATCTTTAACCTCAGACAAAAATTAATAAATGGTATACTATATTTATTTCTACCCCATGAAGTTTCATTTATCAATTCTTCTTTGTCTGTTAAAGTGACATATATAAACTAAATACTGAAATCAAAGTGAATGAACTTAAATATTATAGTGCAGTTTACTCCTTTACATGCTCTCCCAGTCATTTCTAAACACTCTATCCTTCTTGGACTGTTTCAGTAGAATTTTTATGCCTAAGAAGTTTTTATTAAAGCTATACATTTTATATTTGAATAGCACCCATCAAGCATTAGGTTTAACCCAGTGGAGTGATTTTGCATCACAGGCATGAAAGATCAGAAAAAAAATTTACTCAACTTAAATATGCACAAGATGTTTTTAATCACACTCTTCACTGAAGTTGTCAGTAAACTTTAAACTCAACCATAATAGAGATGAGAAAAATGGGCTAAATTCTGCCCACAGATACTCATATAAAAACTCTTTAGAAATCAGTTACAGTTGTATTAGAGTTCTGTGTGATTTTCTGAGAGTAGAAATTGACTTAAACCTGTTTAAATACCTTCAGTCTAACATGGTTGTGATGGGAAATTAGTGTTTTTACAGGGGAAAGATAAAATGGAAAACTAGTCAAAAATGGAAAATATTCCTTTCACTCTCTCACATCTTTTTGTTGACTACCTTGTTGAATATATAAATGACTTTTTTCTGCACTAACTTAAATTAGTTGTAAGCATCTTTTTTTCTATTTCTTTTTAACTGAAGTATAGTCAGTTGCTATGTGTCAATTTCTGGTGTACAGCACAGTGTCCCTGTCATGCATATACATACATATATTCATTTTCATATTCTTTTTCATTAATGGTTATGCATTACTGAATATAGTTCCCTGTGCTATACAGAAGAAATTTATTTTTTTAATCTATTTTTATTTGTAGTGGCTAACATTTGCAAATCTCAAATTCACAAATTTATCTCTTCCTACCCACTTTCCCCCGGTAACCATAAGATTGTTTACTATGTCTGCGAGTCTGTTTTTTAGATAAGTTCATTAGTGTCCTCTTTTTTTTTTTTCTTTTTTTGGATTCTACATATGAGTGATATCATATGGTATTTTTCTTTTTGTTTCTGGCTTACTTAAGTTAGAATGATGATCTCTAGGTCTATCCATGTTGCTACAAATGGCATTATCTTATTATTTTTTTATGGCTGAGTACCCTTCCATTGTATAAATACACCACAACTTCTTTATGCAGTCGTCTGTCTATGGACATTTAGGTTGCTTCCATGTCTCGGCTACTGTATATAGCTCTGCTATGGACATTGGGGTGCATGTATCTTTTTGAATTAGAGTTCCCTCCAGATATATGCCTCAGAGTTGGATTGCTGGATCATATGATAAGTCTATTTTTAGTTTTATGAGGAATCTCTATACCGTTTTCCATAATGGTTGCACTACACTACATTCCTGCCAGCAGTGTAGGAGGGTTCCCTTTTCTCCATACCCTGTCCAGCATTTATTGTTTGTGGACTTTTGCATGATAGCCATTCTGACTGATGTGAGGTGATACCTCATTGTAGTTTTGATTTGCATTTCTCTGATAATTAGCAATATTGAGCAGTTTTTCACGTGCCTTTTGGCCATTTGTATGTCTTCATTGGAAAATTGCTTATTTAGGTCATATTACCCATGACATTTTTCACAGAACTAAGAACAAATAATCCTAAAATTTATATGTAATCACAAAAAGACCCAGAATTGCCAAAGCAATACTGAAGAAAAAGAACAAAGCTGAAGGCATAACCCTCCCAGACTTCAGACAATACTGCAGAGCTACAGTAATAAAAATAGTATGGTATTGGCATAAAAACAGACATCTGGATCAATGGAATAGAATAGAGGGCCCAGAAATAAACCCTCAGACCTTGAGTCAATTAATCTTCGACAAAGGAGGCAAGAATATACAATGGAGAAAAGATACTGTCTTCAGCAAGTGATGTTGGGAGAACTGGACAGCAGCATGTAAATCAGTGAAGTTAGAACACTCCCTCACACAAAAATAAACTCAAAATGGCTTAAAGACCTAAATAGAAGACAAAACATGATAAGCATCTTGATCATACATTTTTTCTTCTGGTTTTGAACACATCCTAATAAAATATAATCTGCTGTAGGCTGTAGACCTACAGAGATGCTCCATTAGATCTCTCCTACAGGACTGAGGCACATGTTCCTCTAGCTGCTGGTGGTGTCAGCTGCATAGCTGTACCACATTTATCTCTGAGTTTCCTTCATAGAAAAGAAGGAAGCTTCTTCCATGAAGCTCCATGACCCCTTCCTGAGGCAATTCATATTCAATGACTGGTTGATGAAGAAGGTACAAAGTCTGATCCCCTTAAATCATTTTGAGACAACTTTGTAAGCCACTTTAATTCCAGAGCTCACCGTGAAATCATCTGAGCTATCTATTGAAACACTCCACATTTCAACTTCTCCTTCTGCTTCATCTTGTTTCCCTTATTTTATTTTAGGTATAGATCCTGGATACACTCTAAATAATCTTCCTGCATGCAATTCAATAGACTTTCTGGCTTTTAGTCTTTAGGAAACTACAACTTCAGCATGGTAGGGAGTACTTCCATTGGAGAACTAGGGAGGAACCATGACTTGCATCAATTCTTTCACTGTGGTATTATCTGGAATATATTCTTTGAACTGCTTGATAGGTGATTTGGTAGCAAATCTGTGGAACCAGCATTGAATCAGTTCCAAATGATTATTCTCTCCAGTCTTCAAACCCAGGCTGGGCCTAGATAGTGTAGCTTACTACACACTATTCATGACCTGGTAACATTTATCTTGTTCTTTAAGAGTTCTAAAAAGTAAAATACTCTGTGCCTTGTAGACAAAAGTAATCAGTAGGTTAATCTAGGAGCTATTCTAAATGTTCACGTGAATTAACTCATTTATTCATATCAGGTATATACTATTTCTATCCTCAATTAACAGATGAGGAAACTGAAGCTGACTACTTAATTTATTGAAGATCACACAGCTAGAAAGTAGAAGAGATGAAATTTAAACTCCAGAATTTTTGCCGTGCAAGATTCAGGGAGGGAAAAGGAAAAAAAGAGATTTTTAGGATCACTAAGAGAGAAACTTAGGGTGTTGAATCATATAAAGTATATTCAAGCAACAACTTGTTCAGTGATTCTAACAGAGCATGTTTGGAAAAGTACATTGGTGGCAAACCAACAAGCCTAGAGCATCTGTTTTTCACTCTGTGTGAATGTAGTCAACAACTAAATTGTTTTGAGAAGGAAACTGAGAGGATAACCAGGTTATGTAAGGAAAGATTTCTTTTTTTCATAGCCATTATTTGAGAAATGGCTTCAGTTAGAAATCTATTGATATCTAATAAAACTTGTTGTAGCCAACTTTAATTCTCTCGTACCTCTATCTTTAAAGTTTTGGGGTTAATGACTCTTTTTTGAATAGGACAAAAGTGACACATTTGAACCTTTTACTTTTATGCACTAATTACTTTATCAAAGGCAAATATAAATTTTAGAGTTGGGCAGTTCTGAGTTAAATAGCTCATTTGGAGATTTATATATATGTTTTTAATGTAAGCATTGGGTGGATATTCTCTTGATGAAAGATGGAATGAGGATGGCATTCCTCCTGAACAAAGAACTACTTAAGAATGAATGTCCTCCTGAAAAAAATCTAGTACCAAGAAACTGAGTATTAAAAACAAATTGACAAAAATATCTTCAAAAAATGCACAGATTATTATGGAATTAATCTTTTAATTTTCAATGACAAATTTTTATAAATAGCATAAAAAATTCATTTTTGTTATAAAAATCTGGGTGCATGATTGGTCTAGCTTAAGGGAAACTCATGAATACCTTGTGAGGTATAAATTAAAATGGAATATAAAATATTTTTACTGAAATAGAAGCTATCATATTGTCATTTCATCTGCTGTCTAACTCTGATGATTTCACTAAGAGTTTTTATTTTTATCTGAAAATGACAATTCAGTGCTCCAAAAGTGATTGATTCTAAAAATTAAAGATACAAACTAATAATAAAAATCATAACAAACCACATTTGTGGTAAAAGATGGATAAGAATTGATAAATTCTGTCCTTAGGTGTACTTATCACCATTAATTATGGAGTACTGTACAATGGTGCAACTCTTCTTATAATTATAAACACATAAAATAATTCACCCTTAATTGTTTAAATATTATCCTGGAGCAAAGGATTTTAAAAGAAATAATAAATACTGACCTAAGTACTGCAGCTGGATACTTGGATTTACACTAAATTCTGTCTGTTTATACTTTATGTTAATTACGATAATAATTTTCTTTTAATAGAGCCAAGAGTTTTTGACATATGAAAATGTCTGACTCTATCCATTTCATCTCCTCCTGACTTTTCTAACTTTGTTTTATCCTTCACTATCTTTTGCTCACTTTTCATGTCTGTCACCACAGTGTTCTCACACCCATTTTTTTTCTTAGAGCATTCAAAGTATATTTACAAAAAATGTATCTCCTGTTTTGTTATTTTATTCTCTGTAAGTCTTTTTATTGGCTCTATGTTTTCCAACTTGAAATACTCATCCTTAACCTCTTTCTACTAAAAGTTTGTTTTCTGTGTTTCTTTTCCTCTTTGCTCTTCAAGTTCAGTTAAATGTATTGCTTTATATTTGCTCCCATCCAATTTGCCATGCCACAGATTTTTTTCCTCAGTAATCTTAAACCAACTTCCTGATTCAGTTTCCTTATCAAGATTCACTTAGGCATTCCTCAAAGAGAAAAATACAGAAAGATGACACTCATAATGGGGGATTCTTCACGATTCAGAATGAATTTTTAAGATGGTTAGGTCATATTATTAAACTCAGCATTTACTAAACACCTATTATATGGAAAATATAAAATCAAAATAAATCCTGTCAAAAGTTGGAAAATTGTCTTTTCTTCTAATCTCTCTTTTAAAGCAGAATAATTAGATTTAGCACAAGTATATTTTTATTTTGAAGACATTAAAACAGAGTGATTATCAGTAAGCAGCCTTAAATGTTCAGTTCTTCCTTTTTTCTTTTTTCTTGCATTTGCTTTTATGTTCACATGCCAAAAGCATGCATTTGGGAGAGATCTGACTTGAGATACTGCTTTTATCTTATTTCTTATACAAATTTAACAGGCTGAAGGAGGCCTTTGTCTCTTTGGCACAGGTATTCAGTGTTATCAAAACTTGAATATCAATATAAAATTTAATAATTTCAAGTTGAGTTGAAATATTTTAAAGCATATTTTAGAAATGTGCTAATTTTTATTCAATAAGGATGTCTTTATATTAATAGTTTTATTATTAATGCTATTATTAGTTTTATTATTATATACATTATATATTATATATTTTTTATTATTACTATTATTATCAATAGTGTTAACATTAGGCAACCGTTTAAGTTTGTGGATTTTTCTTATTTAAAGTTTGTATGAACCTTTAAAGAATGTCAGATATTATTTGGCACTTAACAATCTGATCAAATAAGAAAGATTTTTATTTTGGCCTTTCTTAAATTGCAAATAAAATACGTATTTTATTGCAAATTTGATATTAGGCCATCGTTTTGAAGTACTCTTATTAACTCAGGAAATTTCAGTTATGAAAGAACAAAATCCAGACAATTTAAGATTTTCCAGTGTGAAAACTGAAATATCTTTTTTTATGCTTAACTATATCCATCTCTCAACTCTTTCAAATGTGGTATATATCTACCTAGTTAGTAACTATTATGACTACTAATATTATTAGTTATATATATATAACTAATAGTATATAATTAGTCATTAATAATACTGTATTTTAATATAGCATATGAAATTATTGTACTTATTTAGGTGTTTGACAAAGGTAAAGATGGCATTTAAGAACATGAAATGTTCTCATTTGAAATACTGAAATATGCATTTAAAACTAAAGATCTTCCCAAGGAGGATCATTCAGGTCAGCAGAGCCCACAATGTGTTGATTTGAACCAGCCAATTAATGATACTTTATATTTATGAGTATTTTATATCTTTGAGGAAGTTTTGTAAGGTTGTTTTACATAAATTAATCAATTCCATCCATACAGTAACTAAGTGACTTAGGTAAAATACTTACTCCATTTTATAGTTGAGGAAACTGAGACAAAGAAAGGTAATGTTAATGTGCTCAAAGTCACAGAGCTTTGTGAGAGACACGGAATTTGACTAAGCATATATAGATATATAAATATATATGTTTCTGGATATTACCTTTTATTCTGGATATTGCCCATTTTACATGTTAGTGGTCTCTTTCCTGCATGTGATTATACTATATTTGGAAGAATATAGCACCTTTTCATTTTAAGAGGGCCTTGTCCTATGTAGTCATGAACATTATACTCCATATTACTGAAGGTAGGGAACTGACATATATGCAAGTCATGTAAACAAATTAATGAACTTAAAGTATTACAATGGACACTATGCAATGAAAGGATGTCCAACTAAGAGTCCATTTATACAAGCAAAGAAGAAAACCTTGTTTTACAATTCATAATTCTCAGTTAATCAGCTGTGAAAATAATTTTCTTCATAATTGGCCTAGCTGTAATAATCAGAGAATTTGAGAAATCATTGAGTAATCACTGAATATCACTATTTAGGGTAAATCACTGTTTCAAGTAATGGGCAAAATAAATAAACAAGATAGTTGTTTCATAAAAGAACCTCACTCTCTAGTTGGGGTCATGCATACTTGAACAATAAATTTATATCACCATATAGACATTTTCTTCAGTAGAAGAAGGCACTAGTGCTTTGAAAATACAAATATGATCTGTGTGACCTGGCCAGGTGACTCTGGAAGGTTTTATTCTTTCCTTCCAAAAAATAAGACTGAAGATCTACTTACATGACACACTGACCTTAGCTATTGGGGTACACAAATAAATCAAGCAGCTTTCCTGTGCTTTAATAGTTCATGGTCTGAAAAACAAGGGGAACAAGTATGTAGATAAACAAAGGGATGCTATAATAGAAGGTTATATAAAGACTTTTGGAGGTAAGCATCAGTGTTAAAGTAGGAAATTACCAAAATAATGTTTGGGGTGATAGAAAAAGGACATGAGAAACTGGACAGCTGCATGTAAATCAATGAAGTTAGAATACTCCCTCACCCCATACACAAAAATAAACTCAAAATGGCTTAAAGACTTAAACACAAGACAAGACACAATGAATCTCCTAGAAGAAAACATAGGCAGAGCATTATCTGACATACATCCCAGCAGTGTTCTCCTAGGAGAGTCTACCTGAGCAATAGAAATGAAAGCAAAAATAAACAAATGGGACCTAATTAAACTTACAAGCTTTTGCACAGCAAAGGTAACGATAAGCAAAAACAAAAGACAACCTGCAGATTAGGAGATAATATTTGCAAAAAATGAGACTGACAAGGGCTTGATTTCCAGAATATATAAACAGCTCATACAGCTAAATAACAAAAGAACAAACAACCCAATCCAAAAAGGGGGAGAAGACCTAAACAAGCAATTCTCCAATGAAAACATATGAATGGCCAATAGGCATATGAGAAAATGCTCAGTATCACTAATTATCAGAGAAATGAAAATCAAAACTACAGTGAGGTATCACCTCACACAGTCAGAATGGCCTTCATTCAAAAGTCCACAAACAATAAATGCTGGAGAGGGTATGGAGAAAAGGGAACCCTCCTACACTACTGGTAGGAATGCAATTTGGTGCAGCCATTATAGAAAACAGTATGGAGATTCCTCATAAAACTAAAAATAGTCTTATCATATGATCCAGCAATCCCACTCCTGGGCATATACCCAGAGGAAACCTTAATTCAAAAAGACACCTGCACCCCAGTGTTCATAGCAGCACTATTTACAATAGCTGAGACATGGAAACAACCTAAATGTCCATAGACAGACGACTGCATAAAGAAGTTGTGGTATATTTATACAATGGAATATTACTCAGCTGTACGAATAATAAAATAATGCCATTTTCAGCAACATGGATGGACCTGGAGAATGTCATTCTAAGTGAAGTAAGCCAAAAACAGAAAGAAAAATACCATATGATACCACTCATATGTGGAATCTTCAAAAAAAAAAAAAACAAAAAACAAATGAACTAAAACAGAAACACACTCACAGACATAGAAAACAAACTTATGGTTAGCAGAGGGGATGGGGGTGGGAAGGAATAAATTGGGAGTTCGAGATTTGCAGATACTGACTGGTCTATATAAAATAGATACACAAGTTTATACGTATAGCACAGGGAATTATATTCAATATCTTGTAGCCTATGGTGAAAAAGAATACGAAAACAAATGTATGTATATTCATGTATGACTGAAGCACTGTGCTGTACACAAGAAATTGACACAATATTGTAAACTGACTATACTTCAATTTTAAAAAAAGTTAAAAAAGAAAAGGGACACATGAAAAAACAAAAGTATAAGAGAATGGGATACACAAGGAATTGTTTCCACTAGAACTTGCCTGTATGGATTGATAAGGTAAAAACTGGAGATACAGGCAAAGCTAAATGAGGAAGGCTAGTAAACAATTATTAATAAATTTGGACTTTTTTCTTAGGTCATTGATTTTTCTTTATGTCACTGATTCTGCAACTTCTGTTTGCATGAGACACAAGTATTCTGATTCTCTGGGTTCAAGTTATACCTTTAAGAAAATTTCCTAAGTAATGGGAATAACTGAAACTAGATTGTTATTGGAGTCAAGATGGTAAATTATGAAAACCTGAGCCATGACAGTAGGCAGAAAGACCAAAAATGTGTAGTCATTTGAAATAATCAGTTTTATTAAAGTTTATTGTCTGATGGATGATCTAATGAAGCATAAAGGAAATAAAAATGAAAATATTATTTTTAATCATTTCTCCGTCATACTCTTGTACACTACATATGGTTGTGTTGATTTTTTTTTTTTTTACCGGTTTGTATACATAGATAGCCTAGGGGTAAATCACAGCTTCTAACCAACTGTGTGACCCATGTTAGAGAAAAATAGAATGCTTTGTGAAAAATAGATACTTTATGACAATAGATAAATAGCCCAGGAAAAATAACACTTTTTCACCTACTGTATGACCTGTATTAAAGACTAGTTTGTGTGAAAAGATGAGGTTTGTGATATCTGATAAATGTAACTAAACATTTATTTTATATGGAAGGAATAAAAATTACTCCTCCCCCCATATTCTTGGACTTCAAATTGGACAAAAAGTTTTGAACATATTTTGCCACATGGTGACAGTACAGAAGTCTACAACTGACTGCTGAATTTTGAGTACATCTTCAAGTGTTACTATGGAACACTGGGTGAGAATCACAATTGAATAATATTTTTAACAATGCCATTAGTGTATATTAGACATACAACTGAATTTATAGTTTCTATTAAGAATGTTATGATATTCTGCCTTCCTTTTACACCCCCCTTGTGTTATTTTAAACTCTCTCCCATTTATCTTTTGATCAATCAGAAAAGACATCTTCTGGTCAAAAAAAAGTCCAAGATCAAGAGTATGGGAAAGATATGAATGAAAATAGAAACTACATTAATTGCTTTACTCAGTTCATTTAGTGTATCTGTCAAGCTGCTTATTCTTCAATAAATTTAAGAGTTTAAAATTCTCCAAATGAGTCCCTCTAGCAATCAGATGTGATTTATGCAGTTCATATTTTCTATTGTTGTTGTTTCTGAGCATGTTATAGTTATCTATAAATTAAACAATGAGAAAAAGCCCAAGGCTTCATGATTTAAAAAAAAAAAGTTAAACTTGTGCCTTGGGGAAAAAGTTTGAACTGAAGGTCTAGGACTAAGCTTTCCGATTACGTTGGCTCTCGTTTTCTTTCTTTTCTTCCGTATGTTTGGATTACATTAAAATTTGACATTTTAATCATGCTGTGAGTGAACACCAAATAAAATCTGTACCCAGTGTATATAAGTGATAAGAGATGTGAAAAAATGTCACATTTTTTTCTTCCCAAATTTCAAAAATTCATTAGGCACAATTTCCTGAATTTGTAACTACTTGAATGTGTTAGATTGGAATCATATATAATTTAAAATTATTTCAACACTTCTTTGTGAATGGTTTTTAAACAATACACTTGTTTGCATTTTTTATTTAATTTGTTATTGCAGTGCATTCTAGTTATGAAATAATTTGGATTATTATGTTACAGAGCTGAATGACACAAAGCAATTTTCATTAGTCGACATTTAGTCTTCTCGGTCAGGGATTTAAGCATTCCTTATTATAACCCAAGTAAATGCCTGAGATTTTTTTTCTCCCACTACTGTATACTGGGTAGCCTATACTATAGCTAAATTTGACTCATTATTCTTTGTTATAGATGCCTGGAACTTGCCTTCATTTGTCCATTCATACTATTTTACTGATTGCCATGTCTCCCCCCACTTCAGTTTCTTATTTCTACCATGTTTCAGTATCTGACCCAGATTTTAAAACGGTTAATAGCTTCACTAATCAAAATTATCCTCTACCTCATGAACCACTATAATAAGATACATACGTAAATTATATAATATTATATAATAAGCAAGTTATTTATAAGCATACCTATTTTGGAGTTATCTTATTGTCAGTTTCTTTTATAGACTGTATGCAGTAACAAAACCAATGTGTTATTCCTCTTTTGATCTAATTAGCACAATGAGAGAAAAAAAATCCATAAATAAATATTGGAATTGAATTATTCTTCCCTGAAAATTATATTCTTTGTTTTTTTTGTTTTTTTCTGAGTCCCTTCTTCTCTTCTTGAATACATTATTTATCAATTGTTTAACTATTTTGATATGTTGTCAGCACTCTGAAATCTAAGAGTATATCTTACGTATTTTGATCCACTCAAGTGCATAGCATGAAATTGAACATATAGTAGATACTCAATAAAATACTGTGACTTGCTACCTTTAATTAATTTCTTTGATGATTGTGACTTTATTTAGAACATAAGAAAGCCTGTCTGATGAAGAATCAAATTTCTCTTGATATGTTTAAGCTAATGCAACATTATTCAGATCATAGAACTTAAAAGTAGATCAAAAAACTTAAAAGTAGAATGGTTAAATATAAAATAAGACATAATGAAATAAAATTATGCAAATTATATAACCAATTATTATGAATACAATGGGTTTATCATATTAGGGATTGAATGCTCATTTCTTGAATGATATGTTTATTTAAGTTATGTATAGTGAAATATTGTGTAGGAAAGAATCAGAGTAAAGTTCGCACTGTCCAATCACCATAAAATGCTAAATTATTAACATTCTTCTGATTGATTTTAAGTTAAGCGTGGCAAAATATAACTCAAATGATTGGCCATTGACCACTTTTTTTTACTTTGATAAAATAGAGTGAAAGAGACAATAGTTATTTAATTTTCCTGTGAAATCCAAAAAGCAGGCAAACTATCACTGTGAAGAGTTTCTCAAAGCATCAGGTTTACATCTTTTCTTTGTGTGTTGAACTGTTGATTTCTTTGTTTTTAAACAATGTGTTTATGACCTACAGCTTGCCAGTCTCAAAGCAACAGCCCTTTTATTCTTTTTTAGCCTGCAATGGCCTCACTTTTACAGAATTATGACTTCATTCACCAGCAGGCTTGCTTTAAGACTACAGTGAGTCCAACTTCCTATGCAGAATATGTGCTAAAGCTTCTGGCTGAGCCCTAAGACATTTTAGAAGTTCTATTTCACATGACAGAAAAGGCACCAAGCCACTACACATGCATAATTCTGTCAATTATCTAAATCTGGCACAAAATTCACGACACTTAAGGGGAAAATATGCCAAGAGATTGTAGTTTCAGGACAGAAATTGCTAACTTTTTTTGTTTAGTATTATTTTCCATGTTTAAAGTTTACAGTTGGTCCCTTAAAAATGGATGGCAAGATGGGGGATGGGAAAGAAACATATGCAAACATGAAAAGTATTCACAGAATATTAATGCTAAAGATAGCTTTTTAGGGACAGATTATTATCCCTTGAACACATGAAAAGTAGAGAAGTTTAATTTATGAAATCTGAATATCTATAAATTTTTACAGTGGATGATAGCAAACTGGTGAATTGAGCCTTCACTTAGTAGCTATTTTCTTCTTTGGTGATGATTGTCATTTTGAATTGGCTTAGAGGTGCTTTCTCTCATTTATATAGAGAATGTATATGTAGTGCAGAATTGAGTGAGTAAGGTGAGGAAGGTAGAGCAAAGGAAATCAGAGTAGGTAGGTTCTACTAAGTGAAATGGTGGATGAGTGCAATTATTGGCACCTCTTATAACTAAAATTGAAGGTGATCACAACCTAATTTAGTAGCATGCTTAGGGCACTTATCCTCACAGCTGACAAAGAGAAAGACCTATACTGTGATACCTCAGTACTTGCATGCTATAGAATATTCCGGTTTGTTGTCTTTGTGCCCAATTGTGCAACTGCATTCCAAATTCAGAGCTCAGTTCTTTTATGAAAATGCAGCTCTTGTGAGTGCTGAAAAATGTAGCATCCCATGCTGCTCAAATGCGGAGAAAAAGAAGTGTTTCTAAGACAATTATACTAAGTATAGTTTGCATGTAATGATCAAGATAAGCTCTTCAAAGCTTTTAGGTGTGAATCAAACCTCCTTAAAGAATAAGCTTGCAAATTATTCAGTATTATACTTGAAGGAATATATTCCTAAAGCTGAAACTTAGGACATTTTTCTGCAAATGTCTTCCCTGATTTTGTTCATTTTATCAAAGTTGCTAGATGGTTGATGATTCATCCTTGAGTGTTTGTTCTTAGCAAAGTTCCTAGCTTGATGGTAATTTCAAAAGTACAAATAGAAGCACTACTTTAAAGGTAAATTCTCAAGTTCTTTACTTAAGCACACTTCATTACAAATGGTCCAAAGTAAAATTTAGTTCAAAGTTAGATAAATTTTCCCATCCATCAGACTGAGGTGATTATACTTCATACTTCTACCTATGTTTTTATAAGCCATTCTAGAATCAAACATACTTTTAAAAAAATTCCATCTGCCTTTGGAGTTTATTAATGGTTTTGGTCATTTCAATTAATTTAAATAAGTGAGACAGATTATTACTGCACCACAAAAGGTTACATTTTTAAATAAAAGGAAATGATAAAAATAATTGAATTGATGTAATTTTTAAAACTAATTGTTGTAAGAAATAATACAGAGATACTCATCTACTCTTTATCCAGTTTCCTTCAGTGATAACACCTTACGATAGTACAACATCATAACCAGGATATTGACTGTGATACTGTCAAGATATACATGATTTCCATTACCACAGAATTTCTCAATCTCATGTTGCCCTTTTATAAGTACACCCACTGGCCCATTTCCATATCATGAACAACCTCTAATCTGTTCTCCATTTCTATAATTTTGTCATTTCAAGAATGGAATATATAGTATATGTATGTATTGAATGGGTTCTTAATGCATTTTCTGCTGTTTGATGGAGGCATTCAATAAATGTCAATTATAGCCTGTAGATTGATGTCATGGCTGATTTTCTGTGTACTTGGTCAATCAATTGTTGAGGGAGAAACGTTGAAATCTCTAAATATGTTTGTGGGTTTGTCTGTTTCTCCCTTTAATTCTATCAGTTTATGCTTCACACATTAGGCAGCTCTCTTGCTTCATACATATTTAGGATCGCTATGTCTTCTAGGTGGATTGATGATTTCATTATTATGTAGTGTTCCTTTCTGTGGTAATTTTATTTGCTCTGAGGTCTACTTTATCTGACATTAATATAGCTAATTTTACTTTCTTTTGATTAATGTTTCATGTTATACATTTTTTTCATCCTTTTATACTCAATGTAGCTTTGCCATTAAATTAAATTTGAAATGAGTTTCCTGTAAACTGTTTATAGTTGGGTGGTGTTTTTTAAATCTGCTCTGTCACTGTTTTCCTTTTCATTGATTTATTTAAACCATTTATATTGAGTATAATTATTGGCGAGTTAGGGCTTGAGTCTCTCACTTTATTTTTTGTTTTCTGATTGGCCTTGTGTTTTTTGCTTCTCTCTTTTCTGGTTCAAGCTTTTTTCACGTCATTTGAATGTTTTTAGTATTCAGTTTTACTCTGCATACATTGTTTTGGAGCATACATCATTATGTAGATTTTACAGTTGTCACTCTAGATATTACATTATAAATACAAAACTTATCATGGTCTACTGGTGTTGACATTTTACAAGTTCAGATAAAGATTAGAAACCTTACTTGCTTTTATATCTCCATACTCTCTCATTCATAATATAAATTATCTTAAATACTTCTTCACATGCTTTTAGAATCATATCATACATTGTTATAATTCATTTTAACTATCAAACGTAATTTAGAATATTCAGGTAGAAAAGGTAAGTGTGTGCATTTACCCATTGTTTTTTTCTTTTTCTCCTCTTCTATTTTTCCTTCCTGGTGTCCCAAGACTCCTTGTTTTATTATTCCCTTTCCACTTCAAGAAATTCCTTTGGCTGTTCTTTTAGGGTAGGTCTTCTAACAAACATTCTTGGTTTCCTTCTTCTGAGAACGTCTTTCTTTCTCCTTCACTCCTGAAGGAAAGTTTTGCTTGTTATAGATCTCCAGATTTACTAGACTATTTTTTCAGCACTTGAAAATATTGTGCTTACTTTCTTCTGGCCTCCATGGTTTCTGGTAAAAAAAAAATTCATTTGAATTGTTTTTTTCCCTATAGGTAGTGTATCTTTTCTCACCCTGCTTTCAGTATTTTTTCTCTTTCTTCCATTTACAATATTTTTGCTGTAATGTGTCTTCTTATAGATATATTTGGTTTTATTTTTTTGGAATTGGTCATCTTCTTGAATCTCTAGATTTATATATTTTGCTAAATTTAAGAAGTTTTTACCATTATTTTTTCAAGTACTTTTTCAGCTTCACCCTCTTTCTCCTTTACTCTGCAACTCTGATTTTAAAAAAAAAAAAGTTGAATCTTTTGTCATAGTCTCTAGGTCCTTGAGAGTGTCTGTTTCTTCCTTCCTTCCTTCCTCCCTCCCTCCCTGCCTTATTTTCTCCCTCACTCCCTCTCTCCCTTTCTTTCTTTCCAATATACTTCTATTTTTCAAATTGGGAAGTTTCTATTATTCTATTTTCAAGTTTACTAATCCTTTCCTCTTTCCCCTTCATTCTGCTATTGACACAATAGCTGAGTTTTGAGTTGTTATTCTATTTTTCAGTTCTGAAATATTCCATTTGGTTTTTCTTTGTATTGTAGGTAGAAGTAGAAATCTAAGTTCCCTGCTAAGCATCTGTTATCACTTAAGGGGAGTAAGAGCTTTTCATTATTGCTCCTGGGGGTGGAATTTCTGAATGTCCACTAGGTGTCTGATGATAACACCCTGACTGTAAATAGTGGAAATATCTAGCTAGGGCTCTCTAGATCTCTATTGACATCCTCTATGGGGATGGGGGCAACTACATACACTCTGGATGGTGATGAAGTTCATGACACTCCAATAGGCTTCCACTGACACTACTCCAGTGGGTATGGAATGGTGACTGTGTTGCTTCCTAGTAAGCTTGCAAATTTAGGCTCCTATGCAGTTTCTATGGGTATGACAAGTTGGTGAGTTAACCTCTTTTCTCTTCCTTAGTGTGAAAGTTTATGCTCCTCACTTAGCATCCACTGGTGTGAATGGGAATGGAACCACATTATTTTTCTGTGGGGTTAGTTTCACATAGACCAGGTGTTATCTAAATGTTTTCTTTTTTACTAGGCTGCCTGTTCCTGGTCCTTTGGCATAGGCTGTGCTTGCTGGCATTTCAAGTTTGTTGACTTCTTCAGCTCCAAGTCCAGGATATATGGAATGTAAGTAAAAAGTAAAAAGAAAAAAGAAAATTTACTAATTTGTGTAGTCTAATTTAAGACATTCATGGAAGTTGATATTAAATAGTCAAGAGAGACTACTCTTTGTATTATGCCCATGGATAAATGCCTGGATTTTGGTTATTATTTGCAATAATTAGGATACCACAAAGATTGTAGAGAGTCATATTTAAGACATTTCTACTCATTTTCTTTTTTATTTTTTCAGAAAGGTCTGGAAAAAATAAAGAAACACAAATACATGACTTAAAAGATATGTGCACACACAAAAGATATTCTTACTAAATACCCCTAGGGCGACAAGAGACATCCCTACTATATTCCAATTATAATATGCAATCATTATCCTACATTTTCAGACATTTAAATATTGTATAAATTAAAAAAAAACCTACTATCACTTTAAAAAAGATATATCTGTTTGTTCTGAAGGTCTTAATGATATAACACTTCCTCTTCTAACCAGTAGAATTGCTCTGTGTACTAGCTGAAAGCCTTTTGAACTGACAATCCTTTGTGCACTCAAATTCTCAATACTGAAACCAGTGGTAATACCCATGCTTAACTTTGTGGAGAACAAAGAGCAGATTATAACAAGATTTCCTTTGTATAATAATTGAAAAGTAGAGGAAAAAATACTGTATTGACAAGAGATTTAGGGCATATTTTATACTTTCATCTGTTTTAAGGCAAATCTATTAAGGAATGCTTTGATATATTTGTGCAAACAAAGGGGTTTATAATTATATGCAAAGTGTTTTATTTGAAGATAATAATTTAAGAATGGCCAATATACCTTCTTATTTGTAGCAGAGGAGGTACTATTAAGTTAAATATTTCATCTAGTAGAAGTAGTAAATAGTGGTATTTCTTTACAAACCTTGAATTTCTAGGTGACTTTATATCTATATGCTGCACATGTTTTTTGTTTTGTAAAGAAATGATATCACACTTATGTTTTCAAATATTATATTATTGAGGCATGTTTCACTACAATCTAAATTGTCATGAACAGCAACCAATTTTTTGATAACTGAAATAGATCTTATATAATGCAACTTACACTTTTCACATGATAGAAATAAAAATATATTTACATTCGCACAGGGTGTCAATATATAGTTAATCATTTTTGCCATACTATGCTCTTGACTCTCAAAAAGATGGGCCATCATTGTGCTGCATATGTAGCTATATATATATTTAAAACCTTACTGATGCTAAATCTAACATATAAGGGGAAATTCAACTCCTAGGTACTGTCAGAACTAGGAAAAATGTGTTCCTGAACAGTGACCATCTGTCAAATGAAACAGTACTAAAGTAGTGTGTGGTACTCACATGATAGGATCTCATTTACTGAAATTGAACTGGGAACACTGCATGCATTTCACATAAGGAAGGATTTCAGTTTGACCATGGAGAGACATATAAAACAAAAAAAACTCACTCTCTTGTGGTTACATTGCTTGTATTGTCACCATTATCCTACTAAGACATTAAATGAGAAAAAAAATTACAGGGATGCAGGGAATCGTACAACTCTTCATACATATAAACATATTTGTTTGATTTACATATAACTTCTACTGAATTATTTTGTTTGTGATAAGCTGGAAGAAACATCTTATAGTCAGATTCACTGTAACACACAGTAAATTCAGGAATGTAAGAAATTCTTTGAAACCGATAGAACCACACCGACTTTCTCCCATGTCAGTGGTGCAATATATAGTCTGATTTTTACCCCTTCAGCTTTATCTTCATTCTCTATCAGCTGAATTATTTAGATGAATTCTGTGCCCTCTGTATGCCAAATGTATTTTGGTCTCTCTGCTATTTAACATTGGCTTCCTGCAGAGAAAGTATTTGAAGTCTTAATGCTTTTTTCATTTGTATACATAAAACAGAACTTGTTTTGTTTCTCCTTTGTCCAAATATAGAGATAGTTAAATAATTTTTTCTTCCTAAATTAATGTTATGTAAATGCAGTTATGACAATTGGTTATAGGCCAAGCCAACTAGAAGAAAATTAAGAACAAATTATTTGATATAGCTACTCTCTTATAAAATAGTTTTCAATGTATGCTTTATCTATGTGATGTAGTAGCCTGTATGTTTTGCCTTATGTGTTGGTTCTTACTTAGAATTCATGACCATTGTTTTATTGCCAGAGGTTTTTTAGCAAAGGGTTGAAATATTGTTTAATTTCATTCCTCTGACTTTATGTTTTGATACCCGCACATACAAAGCCCACACATTCTTTGGTACTTTTGGTCTTATCACTGACATTTCCTTCAATTCCATTTTTCCAAGGCTTTTGTAGTAGCTCCAGTTTATTCAGAATATTAATTTGCTGCTGTTATTTTTTTTTGTTTGTGTGTATTTATTGAAGTACAGTCAGTTTACAACGTTGTGTCAACTTGTAGTGTACAGCACAATGCTGCAGTTGTTGATACTCATTCTAAAGAGTACACTAACACATTCTCCATTGGAAATATATTGTTTTTTCTTCCACTAAAGTTCAACACTGGTTGTAAGTGACTTGCTACCACACTTAAAACTATAGTTCCTTCTTCAGTTAAAATTTAAAAGTCTTTGATTTGGCTCTTATCAACACATCTACCTGGTATCCAGTATCATGTCTGGCACAATGTGGACAGAAATAATAAACTAACAAATAAATGAATGTTACCTCATCAAAAGACAAATTAGGTGAATTTTAATCTTTCACTTTTCTTTTAATAACCTGATGTAAAAACAATTCTTTAGTATTACTGCTGATCATCTCAGCTTCACCAGCCTCTTGCTCCAGCTGGGAGGGAGTACTGACTGATCTCACCTGCACTTCTGGCTTCTGCATACAACTCTGATTTGCAAGCTGGGGACTGCACTGGTGATGCTGTCCATGATGCTCTGGTCTTTACCTATAGAAGAATAGCCCATGCATGTGTAGCCCGGACATGCACAACCCTGAAAGGTTAGGGAAATTAAAACCCCAAGAGGAGCTGAACTTTGACCAATGTGATAAAAGACCAGTAGATAAATTATTCCCCTTTTCTATCCCTTACAGATAGTTGTAACACACAATTTATATGGTTCCTCAGGGGCATGGTCCCACAGAACAATCAGTCACAGAGTGGCAGAGGACAGCTTGTAATATATCTTTTCAAGGACTGTCTCTCTTTTCTTTGTTTTCCTTATCCTGTAGTCATGAGACTGCACTATGTAATAAAACAGTGCACATAGTTAGCTCCACATCCATGGCTCTGCTTCTAGGGAATCCAGGCTAAGTGAACTCATCTCAAACCAACCAACAATTTCTCTGTGCTTCTTACCTTTTTAGGGTTTTCACTGTTATTACAGAGACCTATTTAAGTTACAGATATACTCTTCATTACATCAAAATGGTAGTTAATTAATTCATTTATTAATCAAAATGTTTGTCCTTAACTATACTAAATCATAGAAAATGTAACATAAAAAGACATTCCTCAGATTAGGGAGAAGGGAAAAATACGCAGACAAAACAAAGACAATGCCTTACAGAGCAACTACAATGAGATAGAATGGCTGACATAGTCAAAGTCCCACAACTGTTAAAAATAAGAACCAAAATTAAGTGCAAATAGGAGAACATGTATTTAGTATTTTTAAAGTATCAGATTAGTATTCCTGGTCTCTCTACCCTTTGCCTCAGTGACAGTTGGTTTAAGGTTTCTGTCCATGGGACAGTGGGAGAAGAAACTGGGTACACGTGACTCATTGTCTCCCTGAACTATCTGCTGTCAGAGTATTTATGTGGTAAGCATAGATGGGAAAATTATTTCCTAGGTAGGAGAGGCCATGGTTTCCACTGAAGCCTGCTATTGTTGTGTAGACTGCATTAATGGGCCTATTCTTCATTTCTCCCCTCAAATAACACCCTCTGACATGTGACTTTGTAGTGCTTTCTACCAGTGAGGCAAAGTATTTCATAGCCCTTTGATTCTGAGTTTGGACAAGTGATGTGCTTTGGCAGAAGGGATGTTAGCATATGTGGTCCACGTATAGGCTTGAAAAAGCATATGTTTCCACTCTCACTCTTGTCCTCTTGTCACCATTATGATCACAGGAATGAGTTAATGTGCAATAGGATGAGATCAGGTGGCCCAGTAACCCTTGTTATCCCAGTTGACAGTCTGCTAAAATCCAAAAACATAGGTGAGCACAATTAAAGCCAGAAGAGCCACCCAGCCTGAATGCTGAACCACAGTCTTGTGAGATAAATAGATGCTCATTGGTTTAGGCCACTTTTTGTGGTGATTTGTTTTGCAGCATTATTGTGGCAGTAGATATCTGATGCAGAAATTGGTTCCAGGAGTGGAATATTACTAAAAAGGACCCTAAAATGTGTGGCACTGGATTGGGGGCTGGATGATGGCAGAAAAGAAGTGTTAGTAGAGAATGGAAAAGTAGTGAGGACATTGTTAGAGCAGCGTGGAAAAAATGAAAAGGAAACCTCTGAAACGGTCTGAAAAAGTGGCCACCTGTACTGTATCTTTCTAATCATTTGATAAAAATGTTGCCTCAGGGGACTTGACTTTTTATTTCAATGATACTAAAATTCTTTTGGATTTGGGAAGAATTGTCTAAGTAAAATATTGAAAGTATATATTTATTTATTTTAGCTGTTTGTGAAAAAAATGTATGAAACAAAAAATAACTAGACACTTTGGATTCTAAGAGAATGCCTAGATACTGGAATTTGCTTGGTTGGGAAATAAACTTATTTCTTTCATCTAGTGAGTCAGAGATTCTAAAAGTAAGACAATGTCAGGATAAAGACTGAATCAGTAGCATGATTATGAGATCCTTTAAGACCTCTTAATGAATTAAGGTATTACCTAGTGGATATTCTTAGCTTGACGAAAGTGTTTTTAGGGAATTCAAAGTCATGAATTAAAAAGTCTGAACTATGAGCTGACCTGCTAGTGAGAGGCATTTATCAAAAACTGCTATTTGTGTGATTTTGAAGCATGGATGAAATATAATCAAATACATAGAAAACCTACAAAGATATTAGAAGAGCTGTATTTATAAAATCTCTGCCAACATGTGACTGTTCAAACTGCAAAATTTTACCTCTGAACCTTCAACTTCCTGTAGGAAACTAGAATTAGAAAGTTGCTTTAGATAGGTATTTTACTTATTAATTTGTTGCTCCACTTACATATACTGGAATGAGGAATCTGTCTAGTACCTAGAATCTATCTAGTATATAGTTTTCTTTCTTCAAACTCTGGATATGTAGCTTTTCCTTAGATTTAGTGATTCTTGGTGTTTCAATACAAGCTAAAATAATTAAGGCTAATATTCCCATATTTAAGGAACAGGTAAAGTGCAATGACATACCAGAATCAGCAATTTTTTCTGTTAAGAGTCAGATTGTAGATAGTTTAGGCTTTGAAGGGCATATGGTCCTTGTCACCACTGCTCAACTCTGTCATTGTAGCTATACATGTCATAGACAATGTGTAGATTAAGAGCATGGTTATGTTACCATAAAACTTTATCTATTGACTTATGAACTATGGTTTGCTGAATTCTGATTTAACTAAAAATACAGAAATTGAGAATAAAAGCACATTTGATATATAATAGCAGTCTATTACTTTTGCAATGAAGTGCTCATGTAACTTGAATCAAGTAAATACGAAATTCTGAGCAAACTTGTATTTGAGTATTTGTAGAATTCCTCCGTAAAATCTTGATCTGATGTAGACTGAGATTTACAACATGGTTTATAAGACCTATGAGGATTTCATCTAGTGTGGCTGCTGAATACTGAGCTTAAATGCACTCTTACCAATATTGTTTTTGTAACATTTTACTTTGAAAATTTCTATCTTCTTAAATAAGATGTGTCATCAAGTGTACATCTATACACCACAAATTTAAATTATGGGAACTGAAATCTCAAAGTATATGTTATTGAACATATTGAGACAGAAAATCCTTTGTTCATTTTAAGAGATAATATATGTGGATTAGAGAAAGCTAATCAATTTCAAGTTGGTACTAATTTGAATTCTTCCAAGCATAATGTATTTTGTTTCAAGTAAGAAAAAAAGCCATCTGTCAAATGTCTTTCTCAGTGTAATATCATTAATATTGTAATCAGAGATTTCATATCAGTATCACATATGTATTGGTGACTGACTTGATTTTTGGTATGAACATGAATTTCATTTTTTCTGGATTTTCATTTTAGGAAAAGTTGGGGAAAATATAAGAAAAAGTGAATTATAAGCAGAATACTATTTTAGACTAAAAATTGTATTTGTGTTTTAGATATAAGAATATATATTTTATTAAAAAATTGCTTTAAATTTTTGTATCCATGTATTTTAAAAACCTATTTAAAATGCTACTCTTTTTTTGGGCAGAATTTTTTTTAAAAAATGGAAGTTTTCTTAACAATTATCAATCAATTATTTGCTCCCAGTCTGGATTAGAAGAAGAGAGTTAGATATTCAGAGATACATATCCTATGATCAACTGACAATTTCCCCCTTACTTTGTTTTTTCTGTCCATATTGATCAACTTAGTCATTCAACCATGTAATTTAATATTACTTGAGAACCTACCATGTGCTGTATGTTGTGCTACTGACAAGATAGATTGATTCTTTGAACTCACAGAGATTACAATCTACCAGCTGAGGCAAATTTTATACAAATCAATTTGAATATGGAATGAAGGAACATACCATATATAATAAAAACATAGAACTAGGAACTAGATTTTTTTTATGGCCAGCAAAGGAAAGCCCTTCTAAATAAGTTCATTTTCTGCCTAGATCTGAAGAATGAGCAGGAATTAGGCAGTTAAGAGATTGTCTGAATAGCATTTCTAGCAGAGGAAAGAACATAATGCAAAGGACCTATGGAAAAGAAAATCTGGTATAATTCAGGTAATGAAAGAAATTCATTGTGGCCAAAACATGATAATACAAAGTGAGACTATTAGAAAGTAAGGCTAGAAAGTTAAATCACAGTTAATTATTGTGGATGTTGTCATGTTTTAATATTGTTGGTCTTCAGCCTATGAAACTGGGTATGCATCAAAAGGATGTAATCGGTTTCTTATTAGTGCTGTATAATATTCCATTATCTTAATATACCACAGTTTATTTGTTTACCTACAGAAGGACATCTTGGTTGCTTCTAGGTTTTGTCAATTTATAAATAAAGTTTTTGTAAATACTCATGTTGAAGTTTTCGTGTAGAAGTAAATTTTCAGTTCCTTTGGGTAAATATCAAGGAGTATGATTGCCTGATTATATGATAAGCTTATATTTAGTTTGGTAAGAATCACCAGGCTGTTTTCCAAAGTGGCTGTATCATTGCATTCCCACTAGCAGTTCATGAATTCTTTTTGATCCACAGCTTGTCAGCATTTAGTATTGTCAGTATTCCAGATTTTGTCCATTGTAATTGGCATTTAGTGGTGTCACACTGTTGTTTTTATTTGCAATTCCCTCGATAACATGATGTGGACCATCTTCTCATGTGATTTTTGCTATTTTTATATCTTGTTTGGCGAGGTGTCTGTTAGTCTTTTGCCCTTTTTAATTGTTTGTTCTCTTATTGTTAAGAGTTCTTTGTACACAGTAAGTTTCTTTATTTAAAACTTTCTTTATGTGTTTTTTTCCCCTAAAAACATATCAAAAGTGAATATTAAGAGATTGTTATTTACTAGGGGAAATAAGTAATGTCACATATTCTGTTAGTGCTAATGCAAGTGAAAGAATTATATATTTGAGAAATGTGTAAGTGATACAGTGAACAGAATTTGTGGTTTGAGTGAAGCAGTGGATGGTAAAGAACAGGAGATTGTTGATAGAAGCCACAGCCTAATGCTAGTTACTGAAAAAGGAAACTTTGAAATTCCTAACAGTGAAGCAAGAGCCGTTTCCTTTCTCTTAGTTATAAAACAAAGTGTCCTCACTCTCGGGATTCTTCCTTTCACATACACTTGCTGAACTTAAGAGAGAATATGGCACTGTTCTGTGGGTGTGTAGCAGAGTGTCACTGTAGTGTGGAGTATCATCTCTATTCCACCATCCAGGCACATCAGCTTCACAAAGAATGGCATCCTCAGTTGGAATGGGATCCTCTGAGCCATGACAGTGACAAATAGTGACAGAGGCATTCTTCTGTTTCTTCCTTTCTTCAGTCATTTTTTAGTAGCACAATCTCAAAAGTAGTGTAATTTCTTTTTTTTTTTTTCTTTTCTAAGCCAGAATGTGGAGTCAGCCAATGCATGACAGTGCTCTAGGATCACTACATATGTGTGAGATGGGAGGGAAGAAAGTCATGTAGCACTTTACAAATGCAGATTGGTTTATTTATGGCATAAATAAACTTTTTAAAAGGTACTTTGTAAGTAAGTGGGAATATTCAATGATCCATATTAGTGAATAAAGGGCTAAAAAAGCCCTGTGATAACATTTACCATGAATTCTAAGGTAACACTTTAAAAATCATTAACAATAATTATTAACAGATGCAAAATAAAATGACACTAATTATTTTAGAAAGAAAAATTGTATGTTTTTATGTATTTGAATAACTCAAGAGTGAACATTTCATTATAGAATTTTTTTAAGACTGAAACAATAATTCATTTATTTCCAGTGCCTTCTGGGGAGATTATAAAAATCATTTAGTAAACCCTTACTAGGCCCTGGTTAAGCATTTTACATATATTAACTTACTTAATGCCCATAAATTATGAAGCTGGCATGCTTGGTCTCACTATTGTATATGTGGGAAGCTGATACACTGACAGTGAGTCTAAATTGCCAGAGGATACCCAGGCAGTAATTGGAGAAGCTTGAATCAGAGCCCAAGTAACCTGAGTTAAAGTCCTCACTTATCCATCAAGCCGTACACAACAGAGAACTCAGGTTTCATATTCATGGTCAGAATAGATTTGATTTTTTTTAAATCCTAAATTTAATTGCATCAGGTTTTCTCTAACAATAGAGCAGGACTCAGACACACTGTAAGTATTGTCTCTAGAAATTACTCTAGGATGAGTGTTCTATTTTACTGGTTTTGTGAACTTGCTTTGTCTGTCTCTGGATGCCTTCCCATTGTTTTCCACAAATTATTCTCTCTTTTGTATGGTCTCTTGGAATGGTGCTTTTCTCAGGCTACATGTGGCTGGTCCCAGTACCACTGTCAGTTTCAGTGATTTGGTGGAACTCAAAGAATTCAGAAAAGCTGTGATACACATGGCGATTGCTTATTACAGCAAATGAATACAGATTCAAATCAGCAAGGAAAAAAGATGCAGGGAGCCAGATCTATGAGAGGCCAAACACAAGTGTCCGGTTTTCTTCTCTCAGGGGAGTTGCATGGATGACACTTAATTCTCCCAGAAGTGATGTGTGCATGTGGAGTACTGCCAACCAGGGAAGCTCACCTGAGAGTAGGTATCCAGGGGTTTTATTGGTGGTTGGTCACATAGACATGAATGAAGCACCTGTGTGACTGCCCATGGTTACACAGTCTCCAACCCCTTCAGAGATCAAGTGGATACCACATGGCTCAAGGTGATGAGTCATATATTTAGCCTAAACTCTTTTGTGTGGCCAAAGGCCCCAGGTGTAAAAATGCCTTTGTCAGGCAAGATATCAATAGAGCTTAAAGTTATCTCCCAGAAGCCAATCAAAGGTCAATTTGGAATGTGCACAATTAGGACACCCAAAACTTGATGAGTTAACATTGCACTGCACAGAATGTCTGCTTTGTTATTGTCTACAAAGTGGATCCCTGGATACCTACAGTCTCTTGTGGTTCAATATTATGTACTATTTATAAGCTATTTTCAACTCCACTCTTTTACAGTCCTTGCTCAAAGAACCCTTGGCTCTGTAGAAGGACAATTATACTGGTATAATCATTCCTCCTTAATTTTTATGTCTGTGAAATCAAGAAAAATAAGAATATGTTACTTTGCAGAAATATTGAAAAACTATAAACAAATGAATTTTTATAAATTGAATCACATTTGTAAAACTTCTGGATATTTATGCTCACCTCCACCATATTTTTTTTTCAAATTAAGTTTTTACATGACTAACTGCTCTTAATTTGCCTTGAACTTTCCAAGATTGATATATTTGGAAAAAAATTTGCTCATCTCAATTCTCTATTTTTTTTAAAGTTGAAGTATTCATAATAATGTTATTTG
Organism: Camelus bactrianus; assembly: GCF_048773025.1. Lineage (NCBI taxonomy): Eukaryota > Metazoa > Chordata > Mammalia > Artiodactyla > Camelidae > Camelus > Camelus bactrianus. Next base: position 80,433,301 of record NC_133540.1, read on the forward strand.
CATTTTTACTGCAGTGAAACATACATAACATAAAACTTACCATTTTATGCATAAACATGTTATGTTTAAGCATACAATTTAGTTGCATTAAGTACATTTATATTGTTGTTCAGCCATTACTGTTATCCATGTCCAGAAATTTTTCATCTTCCCAAACTGAAATTCTGTACACATTGAGTAATAATTTCCCATTTTCCAGGGTAACTGCTATTCTTCTTTCTGACTGTGAGTTTGACTACTGTAGGTGCCTCATCTAAGTAAAATCAAGCAGTATCTGTCCTTTGTGTTTGCCTTACTTCACTTAACATGGTAATTTTAAGGTTCATACATACTGGAACTTGTATAAGAATTTCATTCTTTTCTAAGTCTGCAGATTATTCCATTGTGTATATATTCCACATATTTTTATCCATTTATTGATGTTGGGTATTTGGGTTGTTTTTATGTTTTGGCTATTATAAGTAAAACTGCTGTAAACATTGGTGCAAGCCCCTGCTTTCAGTTCTTTTGGGTATATACCTAGAGGTGGAATTGCCGAGTCATATAGTAATTTTGTGTCTAATTTTTTGAGAACCTACCATGTAATGTTCTATAACAACTGCACCATTTTACATTCTCACCAGCAATGCACAAACATTCCAGTTTTTCCTCATCCTTACCAACATTTTTATTTTTCTGTTTTCTTGGTAATAGTTATCGTAAAGAACATAAAATGTTATCTCATTGTGGTTTTGATTTGCATTTCCCAAAGATTAGTGGTGTTAAGCATCTTTTCATGTGTTTATTGGCCATTAGTAAATATTCCTTGGAGAAGTGTCTATTCAAATCCCTTGTCCCCTTTTAAATTGGGTTTTGATGTTGTTGTGTTGTTGTTGTTGACTTGTAGGAGTTCTTTTTATATTCTGGATATAAATTTTTAACAGCTATATGATTTGCAGATATTTTCTCCCATTCTATGGGCTGCCTGTTTACTCTCTTGATAGTGTCCTTTGATGCACAGTTTTTTTTTATTTTTACAAAGTACTATTTCTGTATTTTCTTTTTTGCCCATTCTTTTAGTGCCATAACCAAGAAACCATTGCCAAATCCAATGTCATGAAGATTTTCTATATATTTTCTTCTAAAAATTTTATAGTGTTAGTTTTATTTATAAATAATTTACATATTTCACTGTATAAGTTTTAAGGCATACAGCATAATGGGTTGATTTACATACATTGTAAAATGATTATATTTCACAATAAGTTTAGCTAACACTCATCTTCTCATATGAATACAATAAATAGAAAAGAATGGAAAAAAAGGAAAAAAGGAAGAAATTCTCTTTGTGATGAAAACTTATAGGATTTACTCTCTTAACAACTTTACTGTATATCATTCAGCATTGTTAGCTATAGTCATCATGCTGTACACTGCATCCCTGATATTTATTTATCTTATAACTGGAAGTTTGTATCTTTTGTTACCTTTTATCAATTCTCTCTTCCCCTGCCCTCCACGTCTGGTAACGACAAATCTATCTGACTTACTCCACTTAGCATAATGCCTTCAGGGTCCATCTACATTATGACAAATGGTAGGGCTTTCTCTTTTTATGGCTGAATAATATTCCATTGATATATGTATGTATATATATATATATATAGTGAGAGAGACATATAGATACATACATAAACGTATAGATAGATATAGATATATAGATACATAGATATATATATCCATTCATCCATTGATAGATAGGTTTTTTCCCATGTTTTGGCTATTGTAAATAATACTGCTATGAACATGGAGGTGCAGATAACTTTTTTTTATTGAAGTATAGTCAGTTACAATGTGTCAATTTCTGGTGTACCTCATAATGTTTTAAGTTAGTATTTTTGTAATCTTTGGGTATCCCAGAGGTAGAATTGCTGAAACATACAGTAGTTTTATTTATAATTTTTTAAAGATCTTCCAAACTGTTTTCCATAGTGTCTCTACCAATTTACAGTCCCACCAACAGTGCACAAGGGTTCCCTTTTCTCCATATCCACACCAGCATTTAACTCTTGGGTTTCTTGTTTGTTTGTTTGTTTTTGTTGTTGTTGTTGTTGGTGGTGGTGGTGGTGGTGGTGTTGGTAATGATGGGCGAGGTGATTATCTTATTGTGATTTTAACTTGGATATCCTTAATGACTAGTAACACTGAGCATTTTTTCATGTACGCATTGGCCTTTTGTGTATCTTCTTTGGGGAAATGTTTATTTGGGGAAATGTCTATTCAGTCTTTTCCCCATCTTTTAATTGGGTTTTATGTATATATTTTTTTTTCACTATTGAATTGTATGAATTATTTGTATTTCAGATGTTAACCCCTTTCAGATATATGGTTTGCAAATATTTTTCCTTTTCCTTTTCACCTTGTTCATGGTTTCTTTTGCTGTGCAAAAGCATTTTACCTTGATATAGTCCGACTTGTGTTTTATTTTGTTGCCTTTAATTTAGAGGTCATATCCAAAAAATCATTACCGAGACCCATGTTAAGGAGCTTTATTCTTGTTTTTTTTTTAATATAAACATTTTTATTGAGTTATAGTCATTTTACAATGTTGTAAAATTCCAGTGTAGAGCACAATTTTTCGGTTATACATGAAGGGAGCTTTATTCTTAAGTTTATTCTAAGACTTTCATGGTTTTAAGTTTCATATTTACTAATTTAATTTGTTTTGAGTTCACTTTTGTAAGTGGTATAAGATACAGGTTCAACTTCACTTTTTTACACGAGTATACAATTATCCCAGCACCATTTATTGAAGAGACTTTTTTCTCCATGGAGTGTTCTTGACTCCCTTGTCAGATATTGGCTACATATACTTGGTTTTAGTTATGAGCTCTTGATTCTATTCCATTGGTCTATTTGTTTTTGTACCAGTACCATACTCTCTCAAGACCTACTGAACAATATGTTCCACTACATGACGAAAGAAAACAAGAAAGTGTAAGTCAGGGTACCTAGGAAAAAAGATTCATCGTGGAAGATGTAAAGGGAATCTTTAGGATGGTGGCGAAGAACTTCCAGGATGAGAGCTAAGCAGTTGGCCTTCTGTAGTTGGAAGGGCAGAATAAGTGCTTTGAGAATGTTATCTACAAGCATATAAAAGGAACTGATCAAATAGCTGATGAGTTTAAATATTCTATAAAAAAAGCCTGGGAGAAATTAGTATAACTCTAGTAGCAATTAAGATAAAGACAATTAATAACTCAAGAGAAACAGGAATTGTTCAGGAAGGTAAATGCGAGAACAGTACCCTGTAAGGTGGCTATCCACACCTGTTTATATAATCCAAAATTGTGACATTGAGTTTGGGGAACTAGGGATTTGAATCTGTGTTGTGATGAGGATGGTGACTGGGGATATGCTTTTGGTTGTGAGAAAAGTATAACAAAATCCTCAGCTTATATTATAGGAAATTAACAAATAATATCCAAAATTATAGAGGAAAAAAGAGAATAATATTTGTAATTTATACTTAGCATAAGGAGTTGAGTATGAAGGAAAGATAAGTACAGTTAAAGGTAAAAACTCTTGAAAAATAGAAGTTAATAGTGGGGAATTTAGGAACAGAAATTGTTGTTTTTGATTAAGCCTTGTAGAATTATTTGACATTTTAAAATATGTGCATGCATTGCTTTGATAAAAGTAACAATTTAATTTAATTTGATATTAATATTCTGTCATATTTTTGTGATTTTTGAAATCTGGAAAGGTGGCTTCTTATTTGTTCTAGTGATCTTGCCTACAAAAACAGGTCTGTCTTGCCTCTTACTATTTAAATATGACTTTTAACACCAATTAAAATCAGGGATGGTGGCAGTTGGAGTTGTAGTTAAATTCATTTACTATTACTTCAGCATATGTGCCTACATTTACAACTACTGGAATTAGGTGATACACTTTACTGAGCATTGTAGCTTTTCAAAATATTCTTCTTGAATTTTATCCTAGTTTTTAAATAATGTTACAGCTTTTAAACAGCCAATAATGGTCATTTTGCCATATTTAATATCATTTTGATATTTATACTCTATTTCATTTCTTCTTCAAATTCAGAAGTAAAGAAAATCCTAAAATAGTGAGGATTGATGTAACCCAGAATAAAGCTACTGAATTTTCCAGAAACTTATTACTTAATGAGTTTACTCCCCCCCTTTTTTTTTTAAATTGAGTTATAGTCAGTTTATAGGGTTTACTTTTAATTTTGTAATGAGTACTATATTTAATTTCATGGAGTCTGTTATATTTGTATAGTAGTAATTATTTTTCAAACCAATTCTAACTCTTTAAAGAGGCAGATTTTATGGTAATTTTTTTCTGATGTTAGAATTTGGAACAAAGAACAGTAAAGAAAAATCAGATATATTCCTTTGATTTTCTAAAATTTTCAGTACCTGATTATTCCAGAGTTCTTTGCATTACTTGCTGTACAAAGTAACATTAAAATAGTAAATCAATGACCTAATGATTTATTAGGCTGCCTAAATTAATACATGCAGTTGAAGGTCTAAATATTACTATTGGTTAAATTTTGAAGAAAAGCAAGAAATTATTGTGAAGATGTTGGAAACAGGGCTATTCTTGACTCTCCTATTTAGTGATTAAGATTTCTCATTTTGATTACCTTGATTCAGGAATTAAGGAAAAGAAGATGATTAATAAATTTGTTCTAAATATCAGAGTCTTCAAAGTAACAACTCTTTCTGTATTCTTGCTGAATAGACCATAGATAATTTAGTTTATATTTTTATTAAAACTTTTTCTTACAGAAAATAAATCATTGACACAGTTATAATCAAATGTTCATTTCTAAGCATTAGTTTATCAATGGAACAAAATTCTTATTTCCACTATGACAATCTTAAAGGATATGAATCTGAGTAGTACAAGGTCCCTCTTTTCTAATCAGCAGTTGGGGAGGAACAAAATGAAGATACTGAATATTGGTCAGCAGCGTGTGATTGCTATGACACATATTGTACAGCTAAGGGAGGCATTTTTAGGCTTAACTTAATGCAGTAGATTTCTCCCTAAGAAAAACATTTTGGTAGGGATCCAGCATAATCACATCATGGTATAGGAAACTGCAAAATAATATCTATGATCAGTAACACATATCTTAAAGGAGAAGAGTAGAAAGTAAGAGCTTCCTTCCCCTGAGAGACCTAGAAGGGATGATTGCTATTCTTTTTCCTATTCTTTTTAAATAACAACTGGTCAGTTCAAGCTTGAATGGATGGTTTGAGAACTGAAGTACATTTTTGTTCTCTTTCCTTTGATTGTTCTAGATAGCTCAGAGACTCACTGCCACGTTTCTTCATATCATGACACTTGAGTAGCTCAGTCTTTGAAAATTTGGTCATTGCTAATGCATTGTATTTCTTAAATGAGTATGAGAGAATTGGAAAAAGACTGAACTTTGATTATAATTGAGCTGTCGATTTGTAACAAATTAGGGTCTAAAAATTCTGGAACTCAGAATAGTTCAGTGTGAGAACATTTGGATTACATATTGGCAAACAATTGTTTAGTTTTAGTAAAGATCACTAATACTGTCAGGAATCCCAAACTCTTAAGAGTGAACCAAGGACAAAAATAAGATCTGGGGGCTGATGATCATAAAATTAAGGTGCTGCCCTTTCCAAAATAAATTACAGCACCTGTGTGTGTCAATGGCTGAGAAATCAATACTTGTTAGCATTCTCAGTGGGAAACAAGGCTTTGCCACTATTCATCTGTGAACACATATTGTACAATCATCAGTCATGGGACTGCATCCTAATATATGTATGTGGGAGGTTCAACTCTGTATCAAAATTTTTGAATTAGTCCCAGCATGACATAAAGCAATCCTGCAATTTTGGTGTAAGAAGCAAATAAATGCAGGTAGGATAAACATTATTGGAGGAAAAAACTATGTATCGCTTCTCTCTAATGATGCGAAAAACATCATCCAACATTTTAATTACGCTCTGCACTTTCCTATCATTATGTTTCCTTTTAAGATCCATTGGATAGTGTGGATGAGTACCTGCAACTGCAGAGACGTTCCAATCCTCACAGCTGTCAGTAAAGCCTACACTAATGTGTCCTGAAAGAGTGATTAATAGGTTTTGACAATATCATCGCATTGCATATTTAATCAGATTATACATCTGTTAGAAATGGTTTGCTTCTAACATCTGCAGTCAAAATCCACAATCGGTATTCAGATCATCGCTTTAGCAGAAGCATGAAACTACTATGTCAGTCTTACTGTTGACAAGCTAAACTGCATGCCAGAAACAGATGAATCGTGACATTTGCTTGATTCCTGTAATGAGTTTTTTAAAAATTTCCTAGAAATTTGTCTGTGCCTAAGTTAATGTTCGTTAACAAGAAAGGAGATGAATATATATAATTGTAAGTTATACTCTCAAGAAGGAGATGTACAGTGGCTTGATGCCATCCTAAAGTTGATACTTCTTGGTTATAGTTTCAAAAAAATATTTCAAATGATAATGCTAGTCTAAAGAGATAGATATTATGAGATAGATTTTCAGGTTACAAAATCCAATCTGGCAACTTGTATTTCCATGTTTTTAGGTATTATATAAAATGTTGAAGGGAGAAATGTATTCAGAGTCGCAAAACTAAGATTTAGAATCATGCCCTATTTTCTTCTCACTATTTATTCATTTCCCATATGTAGTTGGAAAACATTCCTTTTAAGCAAGACACCATTTTAACACTAGTCTTTTTCATCTAAATCCCAACAGAAACCTTGCCATGAAAAAGTGTGCTCCTCTATCTTTCCTACTCCTGTCTCCAGCATTCCATCAACAGCCAAGTCACATATGCTTTTTCTATGTTGTTATTAACATTCAAAACCTGCTTTGAATTGACCAGTGTAATAAAACTTCTCTTGCCAAGGTTATCAATGACACCTAGTTACAAACCCAAGTGATCGCTCCCTAGGCCTTGTTTTACTTAGTCTCTGTATGATATAGCAATGCTACTTACTCAATTATTGAAAACATTTTTCTTTTTTTCTCTCTATAATCTAGACATACCTCCTTTACTTTCAGATTCTCTGATACTTTCTTCTTGGTTTGTTCTGCATCATCTTTTCTTAAATATGATATTCCAAGTACTTTCACTGATCATTTCTACTATGAATAAAGCTGCCATAAACATGTTTCTACAGTTTCATAAGAACATGTTACTTTGGATGGACAAATGGAACTAAAGGATAGAAACTGATAGGTTCATGGTAATTGAATATATATTTTTAATTTTAAGAAACAATCAAACTGTTTTTTAAAAAATGTACAATTTTACTTTCCCACCAGTAAAATGCATTAGATACCCTGTAACTCCACAGTCTCCCCAAAATTAGTATTTTCAGATTTTAAAATTTTAATTTCAGTCTTTTCTAGTTGGTGTGTAATAGTAACTGATAGCTCATTTTTTCTTTTCTAATATAAATATTTTAAGCTATAATTTTCCCTTAAAGCACCACTTTAATAAAAATTTGAATTAGTTTTAATTTTTATTCAAATGTTTATTCAAATTAAATTTTATTCAAATTATTAAAATTCATACATTAAAGTTCATTTTGGGTGCTGTACATTCTGTTGCTTTAGACAAACATATAATTACATGTAGCTGTCATTATAGTATCATGCGGAGTTTTTCACTACTCTAAATACTCTGTCTTCCAGCTATTCCTCTCTCTCTCTCTCCTTTTCCTGGTAACCATAAGTTTGTTTTTCTCAATTTTGCTGTGAATCGAAAACTTACCATTCGTATGTGTTCACTGGAGTATTGCCTGTTTAGGTCTTCTCCCCATTTTTGGATTAGGTGTTTGTTGTTGTTATTAAGCTGTATGAGCTGTTTATATATTTTGGAGATTAAGCCCTTGTCAGTCTCATCTTTTGCAAATACTTTCTCCCATTCTGTAGGTTGTCTTTTTGTTTTGCTTATGGTTTACTTTGCTGTGCGAAAGCTTATAAGTTTAATTAGGTTCTGTTTGTTATTTTTGCTTTTATTTCTATTGCTTGGGTAGATTGCCCTAGGAGAACATTGCTGAGATTTATGTCGGATAATGTTTTGCCTATGGTTTCTTTTAAGAGGTTTATAGTATCTTGTCTTATGTTTAAGTCTTTAAGCCATTTTGAGTTTATTTTTGTGTATGGTGTGAGGGAATGTTCTAACTTCATTGATTTACATGCACCTGTCCAGTTTTCCCAACACCATTTGCTGAAGAGACTGGTTTTTTTTTTTTTTAACATTTTTTATTGATTTATAATCATTTTACAATGTTGTGTCAAATTCCAGTGTTCAGCACAATTTTTCAGTCATACATGGACATATACACACTCATTGTCACATTTTTTTTCCCTGTGAGCTACCATAACATTTTGTGTATATTTCCCTGTGCTATACAGTGTAATCTTGTTTATCTGTTCTACAATTTTGAAATCCCTGTCTATCCCTTCCCACCCTCCGCCCCCCTGGCAACAACAAGTCTGTATTCTCTGTCTATGAGTCTATTTCTGTCCTGTATTTACGCTTTGTTCTTGTTTGTTTGTTTGTTTTTGTTTTTGATTTTTAGATTCCACATATGAGCAATCTCATATGGTATTTTTCTTTCTCTTTCTGGCTTACTTCACTTAGAATGACATTCTCCAGGAGCATCCATGTTGCTGCAAATGGCATTATGTTGTCGGTTTTTATGGCTGAGTAGTATTCCATTGTATAAATATACCACTTCTTCTTTATCCAATCACCTGTTGATGGACATAGGCTGTGTCCATGTTTTGGCTATTGTAAATAGTGCTGCTATGAACCTTGGGGTGCAGGTGTCATCCTGAAGTAGGGTTCCTTCTGGATACAAGCCCAGGAGTGGGATTCCTGGGTCATATGGTAAGTCTATTCCTAGTCTTTTGAGGAGTCTCCACACTGTTTTCCATAGTGGTTGCACCAAACTGCATTCCCACCAGCAGTGTAGGAGGATTCCCCTTTCTCCACAGCCTCTCCAGCATTTGTCATTTGTGGATTTTTGAATGACGGCCATTCTGGCTGGTGTGAGGTGATACCTCATTGTAGTTTTGATTTGCATTTCTCTGATAATTAGTGATATTGAGCATTTTTTCATGTGCTTTTTGATCATTTGTATGTCTTCCTTGGAGAATTGCTTGTTTAGGTCTTCTGGCCGTTTTTGGATTGGGTTGTTTATTTTTTTCTTATTGAGTCGTATGAGCTGCTTATATATTCTGAGATCAAGCCTTTGTTGGTTTCATTTGCAAAAATTTTCTCCCATTCCGTAGGTTGTCTTCTTGTTTTACTTATGGTTTCCTTTGCTGTGCAGTAGCTTGTAAGTTTCATTAGGTCCCATTTGTTTATTCTTGCTTTTATTTCTTCTAGGAGAAAATTTTTGAAATGTATGTCAGATAATGTTTTGCCTATGTTTTCCTCTGGGAGGTTTATTGTATCTTGTCTTATGTTTAAGTCTTTGATCCATTTTGAGTTAATTTTTGTATATGGTGTAAGGGAGTGTTCTAGCTTCATTGTTTTACATGCTGCTGTCCAGTTTTCCCAACACCATTTGCTCATGAGACTGTCTTTATTCCATTGTATATTCTTGCCTCCTTTGTTGAAGATTAGTTGACCAAAAGTTTGTGGGTTCATTTCTGGGCTCTCTATTCTGTTCCATTGGTTTATATGTCTGTTTTTGTACCAATACAATGCTGTCTTGATGACTGTAGCTCTATAGTATTGTCTGAAGTCTGGGAGAGTTATTCCTCCAGGCTCTTTCTTTCTCTTCAGTAATGCTTTGGCAATTCTAGGTCTGGAAGAGACTGTCTTTACTCTCTTCATATAAGGTTTTTAAAGAACATTTTTAGAATATCTTTTCCTGTAGTTCTGGTTAACCCCACACCTAAGGTTTGACATCCTGGCAGTCTTCACTGAAGGCTTGAGTATTCCACAAGATCATTCCACTCTAGCTTGTTATTAGCCAAACATCTCCCAGTCCTGAGTGAGTACTGGGATTTGTCCAGCTTACAGTTTCTTAGTTTCTATTTTTTTGCCTCATGAAGTTTCACCCTATTCATGTGGATAAATGGGACTTTATGGACTTTTCTGTGCTCACCAATTTAATATTCTGCCCCACAAGTTAAATCCACTTCTTTATCAAATCCTTATCTCTGTTGCTTCAAGTCCGTAAGACCAGTCCTCTCTGCTTGAGATACCTTTCCTTGCACCAGAATTGGGAATATAAATCAGAAATTAATGTAAGTCGGAAAGCTAGAAAATTAAAGAGTTCATATAATTTGTTTCTCCTCAGCTATCTAATAACTGAAAACCACTAGCTTACATATTTTGTATAGTTTTCTATTTTTTTCTAGTTGAAAGTTAAATCAGTTCTCATTTAATCCATTGTGGCTATAGGCAGAATTTTATTTCATTGTGTTTTTATTTACATTTCCTTTATTAGTTAAACAATTGCACTCTTTATATTTATTGGTTACTTGGGTATACTTTATTTGAAAGTTCCTATTCCTAGTCTTGTTTATTGTTAAGGGATGTCTGTCTTAAGAAAAAATGTGTATAATCTTATCTGTTGATATGTGTAAGAGCTCTGCTCTTTTTTGTTGTTATTGTTGACACATTGGTTTTGCTTTCATGTGTTGCTGTTTGCTGGAAGGAGATGCTTACTTTTAATGTAGTACAGTTTACATTAAGAATTTTATTTCTTTTGTGCTTTAGTTCTTATTTTAAGAAATTATGTTCTGCAACAGGATAATCATGGAGTCATCCTATATAATCTTCTCAAAGTATTACTGCTTTGCTATTTGCATTCAGATCAGCAGTCCACCTGGAATTCATTTTTATGAATATTGTGGTTCAGTAAGATCATGAGTATTTCCATATCCTTCCACTGGCACCATTAATTAGGAAGACCAGTGCTTTGAAGTGCTAACTTTGCTATAAACAAAGGATCCATAAGTGTTCAGACTTGTTTCTGGGCATTCTATTTTGATCCAAGGATTCCTCTGTCTATCATTCTATGAAAACCATACACTCTTATTACTACAATTTTGATAACTGGTAATGCGAGACCTCCCACATTGTCTTTTTTAAATGTTATTTTACCAAGCTATATTTGACTCTATCTTTCCATATATAGTTTATAATTCTTAATTATATATAAAATAATATTTTGATTAAGATTATATTGACTATATAGACTAATAGATTTTTAAGAGACTATATATAACATATACATATACATATATGTATTTAATTATTAAGTTTTACTGCTCCAGTAATTTGAGAACTCATATAACATATAGTCTCCTATAACACATACATATAACATAGAATCTCATATAACATATACATACACATACACATATTTAATTATTGAGCTTTCCAATCCATGGACCCATTTTACTGCTCCAGTAATTTGGGAACTCTTTAAATTCTCTCAATATCTATTTGGTAGATATATTTCCAGAGAGTTTACATTTATGAGTTGCTCTTGGAAAAACATAAGATGAGCTATGTAAAGCCTACAGGAAATAGTTGCGACCAGTGTTTCCTAGTTAATGTTTGAGAGTCAGTGTTGAGTAGCACATTGTTCTTCAAACTGTGCTTCTAGGAGCTTCCTTTGAAGGGAGAGGGAAGTAATTTGTTGAAATGTCATTGTGAGTCTCCCTTTTTTTGCTGCAGTTAGGGCCATCTTGATTTTATTAGAGCAGTCTTTCAAACCTCAGCCTCCACATAAGTCTTTTGAAATAAGACTATGTTTAAAATCCTCAGTAGCATAAACTTTATTAGCTTTGCAGTATAGTGAGCCTAAATTTGAGTTCCAGTTCTTTTATTTATGAGTATTGTGTTGTTGAGCCATGTAGTTCCCCCTTTTAAACTTTAGTTTGCTCATATATGAGATGGAGAGAATAAAAATTACCTACTTACAAGTGTATTATAAGTTTTAAATATGAAAGTATATAGCATATGGTAGACATTCAGTGTGAATGGTAGCAACTTTATTTTTATGATAGGGTATAAATAGAGAACTCTAGAAATCACCTATTGTAACATATTCACTCTGTACTGAAAAACTGGAATTCATTCATACACTTATTCACCAAATATTAATGGGTTACTTGCTACATGCTAATGGGGATAAAGAGTGACAGACAGTGAAAATGCTATTAAAGAAATGGTGCTCAGGGAAAAGCTTTAAAAGGAAGAAATATATTAGCGCTGACTCCAGTGAAATGATACAGTGAGTCATGCAAATGTCTGAACAAAGATTGGAGAAAGAAGAAACAATATGTGAAAATACCCTGGGGAAAAAATAGCTGGATAGGTAAGAGAGCAGTGAGCCAACAGTGGAGTAAGCTATGCCAAGTGGAGATTGGTATGAAATGAATTTAGAGACATAAGCTGTGGCCATATACTGAAAGTGGTATAGGTTATATAGGGAAAACCCCTGGAGAGCTTTCAGCAAGGAAGTGAAATAATTTGTAGATGTTTTGTGTTTAGCTTAAAGAGTTCTGTAAGTTTCTACCTTTCCTTTCAATATAATACGTAAAATGTATGAAGTCTAAATATGTATATTGTAATAAATTTGAAGAATGCTATTCTTCAAAACAGACTTGAATATAATAATGTTCAGTGCTTTGAAATGACACTAAAACTACTTTCTTAACATAACACAGAATGACTGTAAAATCTGTATGTTCTTTGCTGGAGTCACAGTTGAAATTTGACTAATTTCTTATGATTTATCTGAAAAGGTTAAATTAAACTATACTTTCTATACATGTTTTATTTCTCATTTAATTAATATTTTACAGTATTGATCTATATTAGTCTTTCTGTATATATGGATGCCTACTCAGATTTCAGTACTTTCCATCTATCAATTTTTATTTATTGTTGCTTGAAAATTATTATTTCAAATCAAATGAAATTATTTTAATGAATTGACACTGATGATATGCAGTAATCAAATTGATAAAAATCCTGTATCTGCCCCAACTAAATTCCTGGCTAGTCTCACAAAATATTACTTAACCTTTATCTCAGTCTCTACTCAATAGATAGGGTAATGACAATATCTAGCTTCTGACATGCTTCATAACAGTAATGTATTAGAAGGTAAACTGGTAAAGTGTACTTTAAAAACAGTAATCTAAAATACTTATTATAGTCCAAATATTGAAGTTAGAGACTATTCACAGCATGCCTTAATTTTGTAATTAACAATAAATCAAAAGAAGCTATTAAGCTTCTGTGGCATGTCTATTCTTAATAAACCTCATGCTGCTTAATGCTCAAAATTCTATTGTCCTCTTAATATGTTTATAGATTTTATAGGATCAAATATAATAATATGTTTGAGGGATAATTATTTTCATTAACATTTAGAAAGATTATTTCAACATTTTCCTCTTTTCATTGCCATTATAGCTATTTAACTTTCTGAGTTCCCTGCATGCTTTTGTTGGTGTGAAATATTATCCAGCAACCATGGGACAATTTCTATGTGAATCGCCCTTCCCAATATGCTGATCTATTCAGCATATGTTCAAATTTCCCAGGTTTTTGTTTGCAGGCATGTCTGGTCAATGTTTAATTTTGGCAGACTTATTAGTTTTTCATTGTACTGACTTATTTTTTTCTGTAAAGACATCTACAGTTACAGGGTAAGCATTTTCAATCATGCAATGAAAATACTGCTCTATTAAATTCACTCTAATGCTATCATGTTATTTAAATGCAAATGCTGACAGCGTCATAATGCAGTAAAATTTTCTTGCTAAGAAAATGATAGATATTAGAATAGAGTATTTGGCTAAAGTAGATATACTTTAAAAGATAAAAAAATGATTATGTCCATTTCTTTGTGTACTAAATCAGGGGAGAGAAAGTGATAACTCCAAATGTGTCAGGCTGTGCTTTAAGTGGTACATTCTTATACTGTTGATGACTTTTGAAAACATTATAAAAACAGAAAGGTGATATGAAACTCATAGATGTAACTGCATAGGTAGCCTTATCTTTGACCCAGGAATCCCATTCTCAGAAATGTAAGTTAAAAGATAATTGAACCAAATTAACCAAAAGTTAAAAGATAACTGAACCAAAGTCAAAACAAAAAGAAAAACAGAAACAAAAACGTCACTCATAAAAGTACACATGACATTTTTCCTATTAATTATAAATTCAAAAAGTAGTTTATTAAACTGTGATATATGTGTGATGCCACTGGTCAGCCATTAAAGTTTGTGGTTATTTAGACTACATTGTAATAATACTCCTTTAGTATTATGATATTAAAGAAAAAGCAATCAAAAACATAAAGACATGCATAAAATGAGCTCAAATACTTTTAACTGAGCATATATAGAGAATAAGATTGAATGGCAATCTATAAAACTAGAAATAAGGTTTAGATTGGAAGGTTATGAGTGTTTTAAATTATTTGAAAATATTTATTAATATTTTATATAGTTTTGATTTTAAGTGATCAAATAGGGTTTCAATGGAATATGTGCTGTATAATTTAACAAGATAATTGAATAATATGATTTTGATGTGGCAAATTAAATCATTATCATTATCAAAATATAAAACTTTACAAATATTTAACTCAAATTAATACAACATATGATCCATTTTATACTTTTACAGTTCAGCAAATATTTAAATAAAATTAAAGCAAATCAAAGTATAAAGTTCATATAAAATAAAGATTTTTAATAAATGAAAGTATAAAACTATGGTTTTATAATACACATATATCTAATTTGTTTTTCACAAGTACATCCAACTCTTAAAGTTATTCTAACTCAAGGACTTTGTTTTTCCTAAAATCTTTCTATTTAAAAAATATTGTGATGTTTGCAACATCATTCACAATAGCCAAGATGTGGAAACAACCAAAATGTCTATTGATGGATGAGTGGATAAAGAAAATGTGACATATACAAAAAAAATAGCATGCAACATTAAAAACAAAGGAAATTGTGTCTTATACTACAAAGTAGATGAATCTTGAAGGCTTTAGGGTTAACAAAATAAGCCAATTACGGGACAAATACTACATGATGCCACTTATATGAAGCATCTGATATAGTCAAACTCATAGAGGCAGAGAGAAGTCTGGGAGGGAAATGAGGAGTTGCTGGTCAACAGATAAAAAGTTACGATTATAAAAGATGAGCAAATTCTGGAGATCTACTATACAACATTGTGCCTATGGTTAATATTACTGTATTGTTCACTTAACAATTTGTTAAGAGGGTAGATTTCATGATAAGTGTCAACAATAAAAAATAAGAAAATATTATGTGTTAGATATTCCATATTGCCTTTATGTGTCTAGGTGTTTAATCTTTGTTCAGTATCAAAGCTTGCTTGAAATATTTCACATTACAATGAACTAATAAGAATTTCATTTATTCTCCACATTTTTGATAATTAATGTTAATGTTCATTTTGAATATATAAAGATATTTATATCTGTGTTATAAATAATTACATATAACCCATATAATATTATGGGATTGAAATTTGTAGCAAAAGGCAATTTTCTGCAGTATTTGATTTCACTTAGAGACTCTTGCTCTATATAATATTTGTAAAAATTTCAACAACCACAGCTCAGAGAATCACAACCACCGTGATCAGTAGCACCAGCACCACCAAAACAAACATTTTACCAAGGTCAGCATGTGTAAAAGTTCCATAAACCCTGCCAATTACTATATGTGTTCAATACTGTTATCTCTATTTTATAAATGGGAAAATAGAAGCTGAAGGAAATGCTAAATAACTGACTCAAAATAAACACTGAAAAATAGCATTGGGCACATTGAAAACTCACATAGATGGAGACCTTTGCCCTGCACAATGAGGTTAAGACTAAAACATGGATTCAGGTATTCTGTCCTGGCTGTGGGTCTGCTGGCTGTTTGGTATGGATTTATTTGTATCTAAAGATTTGATGCACCCCAGTGTTCATAGCAGCACTATTTACAATAGCCAAAACATGGAAACAGCCTAAATGTCCATCAACAGGTGACTGGATAAAGAAGAAGTGGTATATTTATACAATGGAATACTACTCAGCCATAAAAACCGACAACATAATGCCATTTGCAGCAACATGGATGCTCCTGGAGAATGTCATTCTAAGTGAAGTAAGCCAGAAAGAGAAAGAAAAATACCATATGAGATCGCTCATATGTGGAATCTAAAAAACAAAAACAAAAACAAACAAACAAACAAAAACAAAGTGTAAATAAAGGACAGAAATAGACTCACAGACAGAGAATACAGACTTGTGGTTACCAGGGGGGTGGAGGGTGGGAAGGGATAGACTGGGATTTCAAAACTGTAGAATAGACTACACTGTATAGCACAGGGAAATATACACAAAATGTTATGATAACTCACAGAGAAAAAAAATGTGACAATGAGTGTGTATATGTCCATGAATAACTGAAAAATTGTGCTGAACACTGGAATTTGACACAACATTGTAAAATGATTATAAATCAATAAAAAATGTTAAAAAAAAAAGATTTGATGAAGATGAGATGAGCTAATAAGCATCCTAAATACGTAGATTTTCTCTGTTATTCTCTGTGACCTCCTGAATCTAAAATAGTATAATTAAGGGGTAAGAAATACCTGAATATTATATGGCATATTTATTATATGGCACACACAAGAATAGTGCATTAGTGGATACAATTACAGAGAATCCACTCTACTTTAAATGAAATGTGATTTATTATAATGGTATTACCTAGCTTGTAAAAACATATGAGTGAGCTGAAAAGACATACTTCAAGCAGATCTTCCAAAAAGATGTCCAGGTCACACTGTAGTTCTGTGCTGCCAATATCTTTACTGCCTCTAGAACTGCCATGAAAGGGTAGAATCAGGAAGTTCTCAACATAGCAGCATGCTACTCCTGCCATTAGCAGGAAGGCTTGTGCTAAAATGGGAAAATACTGGTACAGTTTCCAGCTCCAGAACGATGCCTCTTCTGCTCCAACGTGCAGCAGCAAAATAAATGCTCACACAATATCGCCTGTGCCCTTGAAACCAGGGAATGGGCACTAAGACCTCTGAAATAGCTGCTGGGCAGGACGGGGGAGGGGGAAAAAGGAGGGAAATGCTGTCAGAGATGCAATTGCCAGAGGAAACAGCAAAAGCAGCAGACGTTAGGCCAGGTTCTACCTCCCAGTGTTCTATTTCTGCTTTCCAAATATTTTGCAGATGAACTTGATGGGTGAAACTTCAAACATATCTATAAATGGAGTTATAAACTTTCTAGCATCTGGCCTCTGTAGTGTAAAATGTGAACTAGGAAAAGGTTGGAATGAACACTGAGTCAGCAGATTGACGATATCTGCCAAAATAACATTGCTGAGGAAGTTTGCCTATACTTGCTTTTGTGAGATGGCATTCACTGAGAGGATTTATTGGAAGATAATTGAAAATACTGTATTTGTACCAAGCATAAAAGATGCCTAACTGGTTTTATTACCTTAGAACTATTCCAGTATCTTGGTGAACTATGAATAATGGTAGTTTTGATCCTGCAGAGATGATGACGAAATATTGGTACATTTTGGAATATGAAACTTTGGAATATTAAAAATGAACATCAAATACCTGATACAAAGCTATTTAAAACAATGCTAAGCCAATGAATCTATCCTTGGAGGGTTCATAGTTTATTCATTCATTATAAAAATATTGTGACATAATCTCAGAATGTCACAAATGATATGGGGAAGAGAAAAAAGAAT
This sequence comes from Camelus bactrianus, assembly GCF_048773025.1. NCBI lineage: Eukaryota > Metazoa > Chordata > Mammalia > Artiodactyla > Camelidae > Camelus > Camelus bactrianus. Next base: position 80,451,159 of record NC_133540.1, read on the forward strand.
TAATGTACTTACATCAGATTTCATATTTTAAGAAGCACATTCGTACACTTTAACATCTCTGGAATTGATATACAACTTAAATACATTTCGTGCAGACAGCATTTATGATATAGATGTCTTTGTCTACATGTGTATAAGCTTAAAGATATTTATTGAAACTATTATTTTTACCTTATTTGAGTTCATTTTGTTACTTATACTATTGAATTTTTTAATTTAATTGGCATTTAAAACATCTTTCCACACGATCTAGAAATTTGGTAACATTAGAGTTGCACTTTTGTTTCAGTTGTGATAATAGTATTGTGTATTAAATATCTCAAAGATATATTTTAGAGATATACATTGAACTACACATATACATTGAACTGGCTATATGATCTACTTTAAATATTCTAGTAAAGAGGGGGGAATTGAATGAAGGTATGAGAAACTTCATAGATAGTGAATCTGAGTGAAGGATGCATCGAAATTCATTATAATTATCTCTCTACTCTTGTATATATTCAAAATATTCCATAGTAACAAATTTAAGGTCTTCAAAATTTAGAAGCATATTTTGACATTTAAAACAAAGTTTATTGTGTTTGTAGAAATGAACAAAATGATTAATCATATGGTGAAGATAGGTGTCTATGTAATTGTAAAAGAATTGTCTTAGTAAGATAAAAACAAACAAAAGCAAAAATTCTGGTGATAAGAAATAATAGGATTATATTTTAACTGGCAGCACTTTTTTCTTTCTTAGTGGTACCTAAAATAATAATGTCTTACATTACATAAAACAAAGTATATAGACATGATTTCCATTTGTAATGTAGCTTTACAAAGAAGTGCAATACTTCTCTAGCTATGTAGATTTAAACTTACCATATTGGATTATAACAATAAAAATGTAATGTTAGTATGTCATATTTTTATGATATTAGACATACTTACTTTATAGAATGTATCAACATCATATTATAGTCTGGAATTATTATCCTTATTTTTCATATATTGAAGGGAAGAATTGTAAGCCCAGTGAATTAGAGGTTACAACATGAATTTGAGGTTGAACTGGGATCAAGACACTTGAACTCAGATTCTTACCAGAGTTTGGCTAAGCTTGAAGGATTTTACTTAACTATTTACAAGAGGCTTACTCTCTATTTGTATTTTCTGCATTTTCTTACAGATTGGTCTAACCTACTTTCTCACTGCTTCATGAATGTCAATTGGAATGTCAGTTGCTTTAGAAGAAGAAGCATTTGCCTTGTTTGATTCTTATGAATTAATTTAGCTTCTTAAAACAGCTGCCATCTTAATATATTTATGTGATTGGCAGAATACACATATATACTAATAATTTTATTGTTTTTGAAAAATCCTATTAGAGAGTCTTGTTTTTATTATAAGAAACAGAAGAACACATACACACATTTTGAAGATGATTGAGTTTGAAAGAAACTATTAAACTAGGGTAAAGTAGAAAAAAGGAATAAACGATAACCAAGTTTTCAACTATACTTGTTATATTTAAGCCATATTAATGTCCCCATAGGAAAAGAGATCGATGTCCCATTTTCATTTTTAAAGTACTAACCTTGGGATTCTGAGTAAAGTCTTTTTGATTACATATTCATTGTCTATTTATTAACATTCAGTACTAAACTATTGATAGTTTCATATTGTTTATATTTTATCTGTAGCCTCATGTGCTTACTTGAACTTGAGGTCACTAACTGACCTTGACTATGTATGGGCATTTAGTTATGCTTTTATATTCTTTCATGTACTTTTAAGGAAATTATTTAAATTACTGATTATATAATTCCAAAATATTGCAAAAACTACATGAGAGGAAAACTGAGTGAGTAAATCCATACAGCATTCTTTGGCTTATTACTAGACTAGAAAAGCCACTAGAGATATGAAAATGCATGACTGGGAGAGATTCAGAAGATCATACTATTGTCCTTATTGTCCTCAAGTAATGTCACATATGATCCATTAAAAGTAAATGAATTTAACATGAGACCTTTATCAAAGCTTCCAGAAATGAAATTGAGCCTTTGGTAAACAAGTTCGAATTTCTGTGACCCTTACCGTTAAGGAAATTGCCTTCTCTCCTAACTAAACTGCCTTCTGTCATCTCTCAATTGTATTCTCTCTCTACTAGAATTTGAAAATCTTTTATTATCATCTGCCATAAAATAATCCTCCTTCATACATGAGAACTCTTTCTAACCTGATTTTTTTCTTCTCTTCAGCCTGAAATAATGTCAGTTATGTTCTCTTTGATATGTGTTTTCTGATATTTTAGTTTTACATTCTTATTTTCATATTTTAAATTTTTACTCATAAAACATAAAGGTCAGAAAATTTGGAAAAACTTAAATTCTACCACAGTAATGGCATGGGTGCCTTAAAACTTCAATGAACTTTCTAGCTAGATTTTCAAGGGAGGCTGTGCAGTTTATATGATAGTATTCTTTCTTCTAGAGTCAACATTACTTTTTCATTGTGTCCAGTTTTTCGGAATTTTAAATTTTTTTTCTGCATGCTAAAATTACATGGGGACTAAAGTGAAAACAGCTAAATAACACAGTACTATTAGAAGTAAGATTAAAATCAGTCTTGAATTAGAAATTTATAATACAAAGAATTATATTTTAGATTCATATATTACCTTTTCTTCCCAAAGAGACATGTATTACTGGCCAGTAAGACTCAACTATATCTCATTTAATGTATTAATACAGGTAGAAGGGTTGTTCAACTTGACAATTTAAAAAGAAAGTACATTCACCCGGAAAAATACTAATAATTTCCATCCAAGCATTATCCGAGAGAGCAGTGTTTCTTTTTCAAAGTGAATTTAACTCTTACCCTTGCTGGCAAGGGCATGACCATTGGGAAGTACTATGTGCCTTTAAACCTCTAGATTTTGGCATAAACAATGTTTTCTTTGGGGAAACGCTTCCTTCTTTCTTCACGTAGCTTGTCCCTACTCAGATCTGTCTTTGAAAAAGCATCTCAAGCACTTTTCCTGACATCCCTTCTGGTTTAGATTCTCTCCTTATGCTATTCCATAATACCTCTTCTACTCTGATTAACACATTTATTAAAAAATGTTGAGGTTGTATGCATATTTGTCTTTCTTCCCCCAAAATAGCTATTTCATATAGTCAGTAACCTTGTCTGGCTTGATCATTTCTTCCTTGGTGTGCCATATGCTATTCCTGACATTCACATAGTGTTGGCTGAATAACTGAATAATTGCAGAAAGAAAACTTTTTTTTTTAACTTACACAGGAATTTTATGTGGCCTGCTCCTGACAAATAGTGACAAATGAAAGAAAAAGTAAATGAGATAGGGATTTACCAGCTAATAAGAAAGCAGTCGAGACCTAAGTAAGAAGGCCATCTTGGGAGAGTATCTAGCCCTTTCCCTTGTTCAACACACTAACATTACTATGAAGTCATATGAATGAGCATTTTGAAGTTCTGCATAGAACAAGGAATTCTTTGTTTTCTTTTCAAATATATGGGTTTTGAAACCAGTATTATGAATTTTTCTCAGTTCAGAAATAGTTTAGAAAGTTATAACCAACTTTTAGAACTTGTTTAAAGCCGGAGAGACAGAGAATCACAAAAAGATTCAAATGACAATGATCTTGGCACAGATACATAACATTCTGAAATTCTAGTAAAACATTTTCTTGATGTGATATATACTTATTATTTGGTATTTTTCCAAGATATTAACCTAACATCTTAAAAGAGAACTGTATAGATAAGCAAAAAAAAAAAAAAAAGAAAGAAAATTATAACAGTTTAAATTAAAGATGCTAACTGAAGTGAATACAGTCCCGAGGAAAACTGTATTCTTAAAAGTTAAGGGCATTACTAGTTTTTTCTTAATGCTTAGTTTAAAATTTGAGATTTTTGGATGACTATAGCCCCTATTATCCTGTCTTCTTTCAATGTAATCATGCATAATGCTCGGTCTTACATGTATTTTACTATTACAAAAAGGATGACAATGACAGTTATGATTCAAGAGATTCAAATTCAGGATAACCACATCTGTTCTGAATTATATATAATAGGCTTTCCAAAATTCTTTTATTTTAAAAATTGATTTCTTTTTATTATTTAGCTGGTTACTGAGTTGGAAATTTTTGAAAAGAAATATAAAGTAGATTTGACCTCAGAGAGAACAATGAATTGTAATTCTGTTTAAAAATCAAATTAATTTAACAGAATGATGAAGTTTATATTGAGTCAAAAGGAACTGTTTGATAATTAGGGGGAAAAAAGGAGTAGGATATAAAGTGAGAGCTAAACATTGAAAACAGTTGAAAATATTTTCTGAGGAATATACATGTGTAATATTTTATACCTTTTTAAAAGTATGGGGTATAGAGATACATCAGTAAATTTGTTTCTGTTGTTACAAAGAGATCTATATAGTGATCCATGTTATATAATCCAAAGACATTTGGAGGAAAATATATGAAAGAATCCTTCTCATTTAAATTTAGAAGTATATCATTTTTAAACAATTGCTACATAGGAAACTTTGTAAAGTGTTTTGTTTTTCATGGGATTCCCATAATCATGCAATGTTATTGGTGCAGAAATCCTGGTAAGAATCTGATTAGTCTATGGAATTGTATTTTCCACCTGAAATATGTTTTTTTAGTTTTTTTCCTGATCTGAAGCCCCAAAATATGAAAATTAATATTTACATTAATATTTATATCTTCTTTGTTTACCCTACCAAGTCTCAAAATTCAGTTATATGCCTTCTCATCTGTAAAGTCTATATGGATGGATATCTATCTATCTATCTATCTATCTATCTATCTATCTATCCCTTCATCCGTCCATCCATCCATCCATCCATCCATCCATCCATCCATCCATCCGTCTATCTTTCTATCTAGTATAAACTCTGAAGCCAGTTCTAACATGTAACTAAAGTTATGACCTTGGGGAAGGTATTAATACCTTTCTGTAGTTTAGTTTCTTCATTTGTGAATTCAAAATGTCAGCAGAAGTGTCTACAATATAGAGTTGTTAGAATTAAATCAGTCAGTACATAATTGGAACAGAAAAAGTCTTCAGTAAGGATTAGCTCTTAGCTACTAGTAGTTGTCAAAACTCCACTATCTTCTCAGATCTACTATAACATTTTTCAGTCTATAAAACTGAGTTAGCAGTAGTATAATGTATTATACCATACTTAGTGAATCTAACTTTAACAAATGTTTTGTTGATGATTATATTTATATTATTGTCCTTTCTTTTCTCAATAAATGTTAAGGTTCTTGAAGGCAGAGATGGAATGTTCTCTTTTCTCTACATAGATAGAATAAATTTGTTGCATACCTTAAAGTTACCAACAACAACTTAGCCTATAAGTATTTATTATATTTATTAAGGGAAGAACCCTGGAGTCTTGAAATTGGAATCAGAATTATTTTCACTAATTATGTGGAAATAAATCTGTAAAATTAGTCAATATAATTATTATATTAGTCCAATATTTAGAACATGTCAAAATAATCTCATCCATTTGAATTTAGGGAAACATCTAACCTAATGTATTTTTCTGTCCCTCAAATTATTTGCTTTTGTGCTGTCTTTGGCCTGGAGTCCACATCTCTCTGATCTTTCAGTGGCCTGTTTCTTCTCATCTGACAGGTGGATATCAGCTCAAATGTCATCTTATTAAATGGGGCCTTTTGAAGACCTTCTCTAAAGCAGGACCACTCCCATCACACCCAATCCCAATATGCTTTTCTTTTACTCTGCATAATTTTAATCACTATCTGAAATTATTTTGTTTACTTTTTTTCATTTTTAGTTTTTCTTCTCCCACTAGAATACTAGCTCAATGACGTCAGAGACAAGATCTGTCTTATTCATATTTTTATACCCAGATTAGGATAGATTAGAACAGTAGCCAGAACATAATAGATGTTTAATACATATTTGCTAAATGAATTAATGATTTATGTGAGTTTAAAATTTTTCTTTTGGTGATATAAACAAAAATCAAGAATATTATGATTCAGAGGGGTTAAAGTGATCTTTCCTACTGCCTGTCAGAAATTCAGAGGAAAATAATATTATACAGATGTATAAGTTGCCCCCAAACTTTTTATATTAAAAAGTATTGCTATAGATGAAAAAATTACCAGAAGTATTAAGATGAAACAAGTCACTTGAAAGAGATAAAATTTAGAGACATATCCAAAGGAGATTAAAAATTATAGTTATCTGATAAGAACTTTAAAATAATTATGATAAATATATTTTAAAATTGTAATATAGATTTCTGGATGAAACACGTTAACAAGCACTAAATCTACTTTTCCATTCCCACAGTAAATGATTATAAAACTATCAAGAATATATGAGGTGACAGTTTTCAGGTTTTTAGACAATTGGCAGCACAAGACTATGATTCTTAAAAACAGTTAAATACAGGGAGGGATAGCTTATTCTGCTCGGATCCCCCAACTATACCAAGGAAGTATGGGGTCATGTTGAACAGAGGAGGCTGAGAATGGATTTTGTGGCCTTGAAGCAGCTGGAATTTATGGGAATGGATTCTAGAAAGGAATAAAAGATGTGCTTGCTAAGCAGGATACGCAGAAGTTTGTGAAGGGGACCCCATGGGCTTTCAGCTGATTATTGAGCTGAACATATTCAAAGCAATACTCCATTAAGTAAGCCTAGCAGAAAGAGCCTTCTGTTGGGGTTGCTCATAGCTGAGAGCTGTAGCAGTTTCACCTGGACTGAAAACGGAAGCATCCAGATAATGACTTAAGGCAATCAACTGAGAGCTAAGAAAAGCCACAGTTTGGGAGTAAAGACTACAACCGAGGTAAGAGACATACAACCAAAAATTAATAAAAACCTATCAGGATAAAAAATAATTCTTTCATAATTTAACTTCTGCCCACAACCAAATCAGACATTTTACAAGAACATAATGTAATCCAGAGCTTCTATAATATAGCATCCTCAATATTCAATATAGAAAAAAAGAGTTACTAGACACATGAAGAAGAAGGAAAATAACCATAATCAAAAAGAGTCTAGCCAATATAAATAGTCAAAAGATAACTAATATGTTGGCCATAAGAAACAAGAAATTTAAAACAACTACTTAAAATACATTCAAAAGTTGAAAAAAAAAAAAAAAGAAGGAAAGAAAGAATTAGTTTGCTAGGCTTATCATAACCAGTATTACAAATTAGTGGCTCAAATCACGTACATGTATTTGTCTCCCATTCTGGAGGGTAGAAAGTCAAAGATCAAGGTGTTCACAGGATTGATTCCTCCTGAGAACTAGCTGTGAGAGGTAACTTTTCTGCTCCTCTCACCTAGCTGCTTGTGGTTTGCTACAATATTTGGTACTCCTTTGTTTATTGAAGCAGCATATTTTCTAATTCTGCCTTAATTTTCATATAGCATCCTCCCTGTGTATGTGACTGTATCTAAACTTCCTCTTTTTATAAGGATAATAGTCATATTGGATTATGGCTCACTCTAAGGACCTCATTTTAGCTTAACTAGTTATATCTCCAAATAAGGTCACATTCTGAGATCCTAGGAGGTAGGACTTCAACATAGGAATTTTGGGGGAACACAATTTAACTCATAACAGTAAGTAAACAGATTTAGAACCTCAGCAAAGAAAAATAATAAAAAATAAAATAAAAATTATATAAGTTACAGCAAAAAAAGTGGAATGAAAATTAACTGAATGAGTTTAATAGTAGATTAGAGACCAGAAAAAAATTAGTTAATCTGAATACAAACCAATAGGAATTCAGTCTAAAGAATAGGGAAAAACAGCTAAAAAATAAGTAAACAAAACCTCAGTGACTTGTGGGGCAATATCACTTAATCTAAATATTTATAAACAGACTTGCAGAAAGAGAAGAGAGAAGATATTGAGAAGAGAAAACTATTTGATGTGATAGTGTGAAAAATATCCCAAATTAATGAAAAACCATAACCTACAGATCCAAGACTCTCAGTGAATCCTAAACTGGATGAATGAAAACTACACCTAAGTACATCATAGACAAAATGCTGAAAATCAAAGATGAAGAGAAATAATTAAAAATTGCCAAAAAATAAGACAGAGTACATACAATGGAACAGCAATGCAAATATCAGTTCCCTTTTTATCAAAAACAATAGGGCCAGCTGAGTGGAATTATTTTTTAAGTATTAAAAGAAAAAAGCCTATCAACTTATAATTTTACACCTAACAAACATATACTACAAAAATGAGAGTGAAATAAAAACAATTAGACATAAGTAAAAAATGGAATTTGCCTCCAGCAGACTATAGTATATTAAATGCTAAAGGAAGGTCTTAATCCTTAAAAGAAATGATGGTAGACAGAAGCTTGGATACTCAGGAAGAATTTAAGAGCACTTTATATGGTGCAAAGGAGTAAAGCAGCAAATATTAATTTTCCTTAAATAACTTTATATATAATAATTCAATGTAATGAAAAAAGAAGCTCCTCAAATTGTTACAAAATCTATAATGTTTTGAGTTTTTCTTTAATTATGAAAAAATACATAGAAATAAGTCATACAATCTTAACACTTTAAGAAATGTGATAAATGTGGGATATACTGTGTAATATTGCCTTTTTAAAAATTAAATCCTTGTACACATTCACTAAAGCAAAAGTTAATGTGTAAATAGCAAAAATTTTTTTCAAGTTGATATTTGCATAGTAAGTTAATTATTTGTTGGTCCCTTTTTGAAATCCAGTAGAATTTTAATATGCTTAGAACTGTAGAAAATGATAGTAACTTTATATACTTCAAAAGGGTAATAATGTATCAGAATTGAAATCTGAGTGCGACATCATTTATGATGCTGAAAGTTGAAATGAATGCTTTGCAAATATTTTCATACTCGAAACTAGTGCACCGGTTGTGCTTTGATAATTCTTAATGACTGTGTGTCTGCAAGGTAGATGCAAGCATGAGCGTTCGCCTGCTGCTTCTAGTACATCAGTGGTTAGCAAAATAAAAAAAGATAAAATTGGCATAGAGAGACTAAAGACAAGTGTAAACACCTTAATCAAGGGTTTTAGGTTTTTTGGTTTTTGTTCTTTGGGATTTTTGTGGTTTTTGCTGTCAGAGGGAGTGAAGATGGCAAATTGACAGTCAAAGGGAAGTCAGGAGGTGTAGGGAAAAGCGTTATCATGTGCACAGTCTTTTGACCCCCTCTTGGCCACTTAAGAATAGGCCTTAGGCCTGGAACACTTCTTCTTCTACAAAGAGATAAAAGAGCCCACACAGCCTGTATCAGGCTTCTTACCTTGTGTGGCAAAAGCTTTCCCTGTTGAAGGCTCAGTGAGTTTTCTTTTGTTTTGTTTAAGCTTATACATCACTGTGCACATCATCAACATTAGGTATTTCAGACTCCACAGAGAAGGAGTCTAGAGTCACCTGGAGCATGAGAAGAGTGTGCATAAGCCATTTGCTTTGCACTGGCTTCAGGAGAGGGGTTTGGTGTCCACTGGCCATGAGGGAATGACACACAATATTGTAGATGATCTTTCTCTCTATTCTATGTGAGTAGAGTGTTGTTCCATCCAGTGCTTGACTGCACTATGTTTTTCTTGGTGGCTTTGATACTAAGATGCAATGGGCAAAAGTGTTTGGAATCCCTGAAATTGGTGACCATTTTACAGTGTTCTCCCTTGGGATGGATGACAGATGCACGATGATCTACTGAACAAGAGATGGTTTTGGTTTTGAAAGAGAATGTATAATGTTAAATTGCATAGAGTGCTGGTAATTCTGGGTGTGTTGGTATTAAGAGGTATTAACCTACAAAGGTGATTGCCAAGCACTCAGCTCATTTTATTTGAAACCATCATGTTCCTTATTTTCTGCTAAGGGGAGCTACTTCTTGAGGAAAAGAGAAGAGTGTGATACCATCTTTCATTCTCAGACAGCAATGAAGGGAGATTATCTGGCTCTAGAGCCACGTATTTTTTAGTTTAACTAGTAGTTTATGATGAGACCTAATAAAATAATCTCTCATTTATTAGGATTATTATTTACTGGAATTATTTATGAGAGGTGAATTGCAACTGAGCCATTTTGAGTCTCCCATTAAGAAATTTAAACTGAATAATAACAGTATATCAGTTCAGAATTTGGAAGAAAGTTTTAGACCCATTAAATGAGGGATGGCTGTATTTTTGGTCTTATACATTACATGAGTTTTGGGTTTTCAGACTTCTCTTGTTTCATTTTTAGAATTCATCACAGTGTTAAGATACCTGAATCCTTGTTTTCTCCCCTAAAAAATGAGTCTAGAACATTAAAAAATTTATACCAATAATAATTCAATAAGGAATAGATCTTTAGCTGAAACATAGAGCATTTCAACATGGTTATGATGTAGTGAAAGAGTGAAGGCCATGAGGATTTTGTTCCAGTGAGAACTGAGTATCACATCACTGGGGTCCATTAGGAACACAGATCATGTACACTTAAAGTGAGGATATTCGGATACAAGATAATATGTGAGATAAGAACGATGGGCTAGATCACTGCTTACTCGGCATTAAATGCAATGGAAATGACACACTCTGATACCATATTTTCTAGATCCAGACTCAAGCTGTGAAGCTATGACAACCCTACCAAAGAGGCCTTTGTGCCCTAAGACTGATAGAAACCAGATACCAAAACACATTGTCCATGATCTTAAAACTCAACATCATATAAATTGTCAACTGGACTTATTTCCATGGCAGATTGGAACTGTGTCATCAGACAGGAGTATGTCTGGGATATCTAAGCAATTCATCACCACAGTCAGTTTCTGTCTTATCACACGCTTCTGCTTCTGTTGTACTCACTGTGATTATTTTCTGAAATTATCGAGGAGATTATAGATAGATAAATTTTCTGCTCATTTTTACTATATCCACAGTATCCACAGCAGTGCTGTGTCTTCTGTAGCAAGAACCGTGCCTAACACTTAGCAAAATCTGAAAGACCATGAGTAAATACATGGTTGAAATACTAGAAAGAAACTAAGTTATTGCTGTAAAATGTACAAAACATATGTACCATTGGAAACACTTCTGATTGCTTTTTTTCCCTAATGAATTGAATCTTTAAGAAGCTTGCCTCATGACCTATGACTAGGGTCCAGACACACCAAGGGCCTGATGGAGCTAAGCAAAATCTATTTACATTCAAAATTTTAAGAATTACCTAGGTAATACTGACAGACTTCAGTAGGCATTATTTCAATATGAATTTGTAGATGGTTGCCCAGAGGACATGAGGTATAATTTTAATGATTGCCATATGGGATGCTTAGGTAACACCTCATAAGTAATAATATGTTTAAAGAAAATATGTAGGTAGCCCTCTGTTGCACTAATACTTAACTGAGTAGGCTAAGACAGTCTCGGATCCAGAATTCACCCATTCATGCTAATATGATAGAATATATATCAAGGCATTCAAAGATTAAAGGAAAAATAATTATTTATTAATAGTTAATAAGGATCTGTTTTGTATTAGTTAATCTATTTTGTGTGTCCAAATTTTGTCTCTAATTATATTCCTGTCAGTACTCCCAAAACACCTTTACTTTGTTTAATGACTATTGGTGAGGAAGGCCATACTTATGTTGAAATGGACAATACTACACTCTCCCGAAAAAGATAAGGACCCCAAGACCAGGGGAGAAGCCAAGGGTGGTCTCTTACAATTAGCACTTGCTTAAGGATTCAGGATCCTGACATGTAACTCTACACAATTCATATTAATTAGCTCTACATTTCAATAATGTATTTAAATAAGACAAATAAAAATAATCCCTTCATTTTTTAGTTTATGACCAGAATATGAATGTTAAAATTAGTTAAATTGTTCAAGAGATCAATATGAAATATGTCCTGGTGTCTTGGATCCACAATTTCTACAAACTATAGTAGACATGTTAATGTTCAATCTACATTATTTTTTAAAATGAGATAATTAAAGGTATTATATATTGGTCATTGTTGAACCAAAGTACAACAAAAGTGAAGACTTTTGTGTTTATGTGAAAAGAGGTTAGTGATGTAACTTGATGGGCTTTGGGATAGATCATCCTCAAATATATTTCTTTCACTAGTGCCTAGAATTCAATAAGCAGATATTTATTTCTGAATCCTCCATTGTCCCATATTATTGTTTTAACTAGTTTGGAATCTGTTATCAGACACAATTTAAAAGTACAGGTATCAATGTATATATTTAGCAGAGTGGGTAAGAAAGAAGTGAAATAAGAAATGGAAGTGTTAAAGATATCAGTTTAAAAGGTATCATGAAGCCCCTTCTGAAATTATTTTTACTGGAAAAATATTGCCAGGCGTTTTATTACAAATAGGACCCACAATTATTGGAGAAATCTCCATTTGGTGATCAATAAGGGAGGAAAAATGCCTCAAATATCACATGCTTTCTTTCATAAGGATCAAAAGACATGAAATTTTTTTTTCTCCCAAACATAGTACTTTTAATTATTTGCATGATTATTTTATTCTTAATTTCAGTTATAAGTCACAATGCTATTCATACTTGATTTGGAGAGCAGACTAAATATTTTGGTGTTGTCGCTAACAGCAAGTTGTACAATTGAGACATTTAGTTTTGGCACACAAAACTCATCTGATGTTTCATTACAATAAAAAAGGAACCAGGATTTGGCCCTGAGAAACTGAGGGAAAATTCTCAAATATCAATTTTATAGACAGTTTTATATGAAAACTTTGGATGTGTTCGTTGCTCCATTTAACATTTGGAAGATTATCATTACTGCAGCTTTTCTGTGAGTTTTCTAATAAAGCAAACAAATAAACCAAAATTAAATGTGTAGAAATTATAATGTGATGGGAATAACTTTTTTTCTGCTTAATGTTTTAAACTGATGTTGTCCTAGGTAGTATTCCCTGGAAACATGCTGTCAGTTTGTTATAAGATGAGTTGCATTTAGAATATTTTGGGTGAGTTCTCTCAGAAGACACACTTGTGAAAAGGTGGAAGTAGTATTGAAAGAGGGAGAAGCTGATCTGTAGTATAGTGGGACTGAGCAATCAACCAATTCTAGAATCTGGTGGATCCAGTTGTCAGCACCTGGTATCCACTCTGAAGAATGCCAAGGAGGAATATGTTTGGTGGTAAGAAAAATCATCCTGGTGTCTCTTGGGGCTCCTGGTTTAAATAGTAAGTAGGGATATGCAGCAGCCACTGCCTGGCCCTTATTCAGAATTTAATATTTAGTGACTGTTTTGTAGAAACCCGAACATATTAAATCAAAATCAAAATGCAAAGAAAAAGTTGCTTTTTGTAATATGTTAAATTGTGAGACAATACATGAAGAACCAAACACTTCCAATATTTTTTCAGCTCCGCATTCCCCACATTGTTAGACCTGCATAGTGATATTTTTATTTCTTTGCTCTATTTAGGGCACATTATATGATTTCTGGAACTTTTCTGTGATCCCTGAAAACTGAGTTGCCACAAGCAGCAAAGGACACATTCACCCTTGTTTTTCTTCTCTGCATCCAAACCTTTCTGTATGGTGGGCTGCCTTTCAGCTTACACAAGGTTTACCAAGTCACACCCTTTGCCATCACTTTATTTCAGTGCTGTGCTTTGCTTCCTGGGTTTTAATAGGAAGCTGGCTAGTGATTTGTCACATTATGGATCAATGCCCTAATTAGAATTCAACACTAAAATATCTTTTGTTTTTACTTCCTATTATAAATACTCATTACTGAAGTGTTACTTGGTTAATTCTTTCCTCAGCTGGCTAAGAAAATTCCTAGGTAGTTGCATTCCAAGAAGAAAGTTCTTACTCAGGATTCCAGAGTCCCAAGTCACTAAATTCTCTCTTGCTTAAGAGACAAAAAAGGTGAGAAATTGAAAATAGAGATTCTGAGCCTGGTTGTTTATTAACTAGCAAAGTTGTCGTTGTATGTCAAGAGAGAGGAAGAGAGAGAGAGAAAGAGATAATTTGAAAGAGAAAAATATTTATGCCACTTCGCAGTCTCAGTAGGGAGAGTTTCAGATTTCCCTAAGTAATATCCAAATTGCATCATTTTTTGAGTATGTAATGCTGTTAAAGCAATAATACAATGTGTATCTACTCTAAAGGTAACTGCTCTGCCTATGCCTGTGCAGAAAAGATACTTTTCTCCTGAGATTTTTGCAAATAAAAAAATCTGTTTGTCAGCAAAGTAACAGCTTCAATCAATGTCTCTTTTAGCTTATGTAAGAGATACTGATTAAAATAAGGATGATTCACAGATGGAACATGAAGCACACTGTTCCCCTTGTATATTAAAGGACAAACAAACAAGGTCTCTTCAGACTTCAATTTTCTGTCAGAACGATCAGAGAACAGTAACTGAGTGGCATCCATTAGGGAGAATCAAGGCCAACTATGGCAATAGGTTTTGGTAACTGCCTGAGAGTATCTCAAGGGAACTATGAGACTCTGACAAAACAGGGCACTCTTTCTGTCATGTAAGGCATCTGAATGCTGGCCTTTATTTAAGACTGACATTTGGGTGATTAACTACGTTTTGAACTTTTGTACTCATTCTTTTTTGTCATATTCTCATTCTTAGTCAAAGAGTAGTCACACCTTGCCTCTCTGATGTGATGTATAGCATTTTAACATCTGTTCCAGATTTTTCTTCTTGATTACACCTGACTCCATGGGGTCCAACATACTGGAAATTTTATTCAAATTCTGACTGTAAGTGCTCATCAATTATTAAGACTTATCACCACCACTTCTTTAAACTTCTCAAGTCTCTCTCCCTTTGCTTGCCCCCTCCCTTTCTCTCCCTTTCACTTCCATTGAATTGTTTTAATCCATAATCCCATGTGACTTGACTTATTTCAACAACTGCCTATCTGATCTCTCTTCCTCAGGCTGCCTACCCTTCAAGATGTTTCCACACTGTAGTCAGAGTGGTCACTCAATATTTCAGCTTCAGTTGTTTGACCCTGATGCTCAGAAGTCTTCAGTGGCTTTGCATTATTTTTAGTTTTAGATTTGACTCATTAAAATGATCTAGGAATTCTTTGACCTAGGCTTGCATTTCCAGCTCTACCTCTCCAGTCTCTCAGCTCTACCTCTTGCCCTGCTTGATGACTTCCAGTTCCACAAGGCCCCCCTCTCTCACCAGCCCTCATTTACATATGACAGTCCCTCTACTTGAAATTCCTTTCTGCTTGGGCAACTCTTACGTACTTCAGATTTATTTTCAAATATTATTTCCTTAGGGATATTTTTGTTTATTTTTCCAAGACTAGTTCGGTGGCTCTCCTATGGCTGCCCAAGCCTACGTGCTGTGTTTACCTCTATAGTAGAACTTACCAAGCTGTATTCTAATCACTTGCTTTCTTGCCATCTCATATCCTACGTAACACATTCCTTCAGGACAGGAGCCTAGTATTGTTGGCTGTTACATACTTAACTTCTTGAACAGTTAGTGGATGCAAAATATTTATTAGATAAGTAGATGAAAAAAATAACATGGTTTTATTTATGTATATGTTGAGATTATATTTTCTAGTACAAGCTTGCTTTTATTTTCTCAGAGTTTGACATTTGTGAGACTACATAAACTTAGATGCAACTTTGAGAAAAGTTCCCTTTCGTTCAGGGGAGGTGGAGGATACTTGAAATTGATTAAAATTCTCAGAATACATTTTTGCAATCCTCAAAGAATGTGTAGCAATATGGAAACTATATAAAACTATAGAGGAAATTTAAGTTTCTTGCACACAAATGGAGTAATCAAAAATAGATGACAACAAAATTCTACCAAATCTCTTTGGTTTATTTCTGACAGAGTTCTTAAATGAGTATTGATAAGACCTTGGACCATTTCATGGTGTAGCTTTCTCTGAAGGTGTGAATGGGACATGTTAACAGTCAAGTGTTTGTATGGACACGTTAACAGTCAGGTGTTTGAGGAACGCAGAAAGGTGTCCTTACTTGTATCATTAGATGCTGAGAATCACATAAACTGTAAATCTGAGAAATAATGGGGAACTTGTCACATATGTTTTTAGGGCTTCTTTGGGCAGGCATTTCTGGAATCCTTTTGTAAAGGATATACCTGGAATCAACTAGTTAACTCTTTTAGGAGAAACTATAGCTAGAGGAGATGCACTCTGGGAATCTACACTTCTACACATAGAACAACTTTTCTAGAACCACTGGGTTTCCATTTAGGGGAAAAGAAACATAACAAGAAAAGGAAAAGTTATTCCTATGACTTATGTATTCTAGTAAACATTAAAAACTTCTGAAAGTATTGAAAGAAAACTGAACTTGGGTTGGAAAGGCTTGATTTCACACAAGATTTACTATTTAGCTGTTACTCTTAAAGTTAAGTCACAGAAAAGAATCACCTGATGATTGTGGAAGCTAACATTTTGATCACAATTTTTTTAAAGAGTAACTTAGCAGAGTAAGCCACAGAATGGGAAAGGCATAAGGGCAACTTAATAGTGAGCTAGCTCAGCTCCCAAAGCTGCCTCTCTGCTGAAATTCCAGCAGAGAATAGAGATCATATGGGGTAGAGAATCACTCCAAAATAATAGTGGAGACTTTCTCCAGTGTAAATTAATCAGTATTGTTCTGAACTAAAAGCCAAGGAATATATATTGAATTTCTGCTCTTTGTCAGGAACTTAGGTCTATGATACATTTATGAATTGGAAAAGAAAACAAATGAAAAGAAAATATTGCTGCCATTATGGAATTTACTTCATAGTAGAGGAGGAGACTAAAATAGAAATTAATAAACATTTAATCAATTATGTGATGATAAAAACTGTGAAGAAAATAAGGCACAGGAATGAGAATAATAAAAATGGGGATCCAGAAAGTCACATTTGAAAGGGAAGGGTTGCAGATGATGTAAAACGTGCGATGCCCTAGGATAGAAAACTCGAGGAGGTTAGTGCACGAGAGCTGAGTCATCCAAGGGAGTATGGCAGGAACAGGGTCTGAGGGGCCCACTGGCAAAACTGGATTAACTTCATCCAAGTTGAGAATACAATCCAAATTCTGTGGCCCATTCAAACTGTGTTACTAAAATAAGAAAGGTAAAATATGTAGATACCTGCTAAACCAAAGCGATACATTGGTAAATATCAAACTTGCCAATACAATGCACAGTTTGACAATGTAACAGGAAAAATGTATAAATATATCATTTGATTGAAGTGCAAAAATCTTTCATGTCAGAGTTTTAAATATATTTCTCAGAGTTCTTTGTATTTGGACATTCTCTTTTTTTAATTTTTATGTTTTTTAACATTTTTTAGTTGAGTTATAGTCATTTTACAATGTTGTGTCAAATTCCAGTGTACAGCTCAATTTTTCAGTTATACATGAACATACATATATTCATTGTCACATTTCTTTTTTGCTGTGAGCTACCACAAGATCTTGTATATATTTCCCTGTGCTATACAGTATAATCTTGTTTATCTATTCTACATAAGCCTATCAGTATCTACAAATTTTGAACTCCTAGTCTGTCCCTTCCCACCCGTCCCCCTCTTGGCAACCACAAGTTTGTATTTGGGCATTCTGTTGTTAGCAGTTCAAGATAGTATTTCAATATTTCTTTAATGCTTTAAAATTCTCATCTCACTTTTACTTACAATATCCCATTTTGATTTTTACAACAATCTTGGTAGATGGATTAGATGCAGATTATTACCCTAGGGCTACAGCAGAGGACACTTTCAATCAGATAATTAAATGACTTTAGCAAAGATCTTTAATCCAAGATATTAGACTGTATTATGCTCCCTCTTTAATAGGTTAATTCGATGGTATCAAACTGAATTTACACACACATGTATGTATATATTTCATCAAAAAATACTTGGTAAGTTGATTATATACTTTCTAATGTCTTCAAATTTCTAGCAAAGTATCTCAATTTTTAAATATTCTATTTGATTTTCCAAATTTGAAATGTCTATTTAAAATAGTTTGAAACTGATATTTTAAACACTCTTTGTTTCAGCAGTTCCCATGAGGAAATTTTCTTAGTTCACACAGCTATCTTAGGCAGTATATCCAGAAGGGTATTGGCCAGAAACTGCAGCTTGAAAGCAGGCCAACAAGAGGCATTCCTCATCATCAGAGATCCTTGCAGCAGCCATTCAGCAGACAGTTCAGATACAATGAAATGGAATCCAGAATCTTCCCTGGTTTAAAACCTCTGTGCTTCATACCTATGTGTAGGATCCTTGCAATGGTCATGTCAGTCACAAGAGTCACTGCCCTTAGGGGAAGCTCGAAGTTCAGAGTTCCTCTCACAGCCCAGAAGCAATTCGTAAATCAGGAAACATTTTACATGTAAATACTCTTGCTTAGTACTGTAACTGGCATTTTGCATTTCTCCTGTCCCAGTGAACAATGGATGAGAGTTAACCAAATGTTGGATACTCTTGCAGCAGAGTCAAGGGCTCGTTATTCCTCATCTACTCAGCGGGAACTGTGCTCATATGGGGCTAGCTCACGTGGAACTACTGGCTCATGCTGTTTAGGTTTCAAACACCTGAAAGTAGTGAAAGAAGACTATCTTTTCCAGGGCTTTGGGATTTCCACTCACCTATTCATTCAAAAAATAGCAATACTGAGTGTTTTCTGTTTGCTAAAACCTCTTCCAGGCTAAGGGCATAGCCAGGGAGCAAAACATCACATTCTTGTAGGAACACAAAATAAAGAGTGTTGAGAGAAAAATTAGGTGGGCTGTCTGGAATAGATTATTTATACCTGCTGATTAAACATAGGGTGTTATTTATGTAAATTCTAGAGGCAGAGATGTAAAAGCATGAGTTCACAGAAATTGCAAGATGAAAAGATAATAGCAGATCCTATGAGGAAATGGGAGAATGGCCTGACTGAGTAGGCAGTGCTAGCAGGGGCTTGCTTATATTCTGGTTCCCACTGTGAGAATTATGGCAGACCAGTTCTGACTGAAGGGCCACAAACAAGATGACAGACATGCCAGCACCACTCACAGAAGCCTAGACACAAGCCTGCTTCCTCAGCTACCCAAATACTTATATGTGGGCTTGAAATAGTAAAGTTGTCACATTCCAGGTTAAAAAGTAATTTCACCCCCCTCCAAAATCATTTCATTCTAGCCCCTAAAGATCTGAAGTGTCTGATTAAAGAAGATAATAAACAAATACACGGTCTTTTCTGAGGCAGCTCCTGAACAATAGGGGAATCTTTCATAGAAATTGAGGTTAAAAATACATATTATCATGTTCCTATAAAACCCACTGTCATTAAATATATAGAAATAATTCATAGGTGTTTGGATTCTTTCTAAGGCAGTCTTAAAAATTCTGCAGAGAAAATGTTTACATATCATTAAGACTGCATATTCTAAATTTGTTATATTTTTATAGATTAAAAGGAACAGACACTGAAACTATTAAAATGTCAAGGAAGTCTGTAAAATTGAGGCATAAAGTCTCTCTATTCAAAAGATTCAGTGTTAAATCAATTTTATACACAGAGACTGAGTTCTGTTTTAGTCACAAGTTGAGTGACAGAGTTTGGAATGTGTACTAAGTACTAAAACACTTGCCCTTCATTCTGTAGGCCATAGACAGCCACAGAATGTTATAAGCAGTGGACAGTATGATCGGATTTGCATTTTGAAAGATCACTCTGTCAGCACTGTAGGAAAAGAATAGGAAGTGACAAGACTACAGACTGGGACACAATTCAGTATATGGAACAATCCATTGCAGAATAAGTACAATGGGCTGGAATGATGATGCAACAGAAGTGAAGTAGTTCAAGTGTTGTACATTAGGGCTAAAAAATATTTAAAAAGAAAAGAGAAGAAAACTCAGAAGTGGGAAGGGATATTGGCTGAAGGAAAAGTCTTATAACTCTTATCTCTCAGAGGTTGAAGAAAAAGATGTTGACTAAATGAAAAAAAATGGAGTATTTGGAAAAATGGAAGTAAAGATTACAAATTTAAGTGTTGACAGTGGCCATCCTAATAATATAGAGCAGGCTCTTTCTTATTTTAGTGGAAATAATGTCTTTACATCCATAAAGAAATTATAGATAGATAGATATTGAAATATATCAGCTTTATATGTGTAAGTAGAAATGCAAGCATACTTTTTTGACCCTTGTGAAAAGTGAGGAGTAGTGAGGGGAGTTATGGGGACTGCACTGAGCTACATAGGTTATGATATAGCGAAAGGAAGCAAGAAGTACTTAAATCCGGCCTGTCATCATCATGAAGAAGTCATCTAGTGCAGGGATTGAGAGTATGAACTCTGCATCCAGATGACCTGCCTGGATGTCTATCTCTGTCCCTTATTGGGACAGTAACCTCTGGCAAATCACTAAACCTCTCTGCCTCAGTTTCTTTGTCTGTAAAATGGAGATTATAATATTTCTTACTCATAGTGCTTTTATTACTATTAAATTTCTTAATTCATTATAAGCACTTAGAAATAAACTTTACATACAGTGGGCACTCATTAAAGGAATATAGTTTCTTTTGGCAAATAAGTTTCTTCTTGAGAGCCAACTCTGAAGTACTGTCAGTACTTGTTTGGATCAATTCATTGGGAAAGATTGGTTACTAACTCAGAAGATCCAGGAGGTATTTGATTGTATATTACAATTACAACTTTCCAGAATCAAAATGTACAAAATGATTTTAATCTACGAAAATCATTGTGATTTCTTTTTAATTGAATATTTTAGATTGTTGAGGTAATATGTATTTTAAAGTACTATTTTTCTAACACATTCTTGCAAAATGACTTGAAGTATTAGAGGGATTTTGAAGCTTAGTGTTCTACATACCATTAATTGGCCACATTTAGTGTGAAGTGCCGAGTAATGGAATACCTTTTTTTTTTTTTAATTTAAATATGCAATTACTACTGGAGACTAGCTATTTTCAAAGCAATAATATAATCACTGCTATTTGGTTTGATTTTCCTATACTTTAAATTTTAATACAGAAAATAGGAAAACTTGTTAGCTTACACTTTGAAAAATTATTTTTAACTTTTTATTCCAGTAAATTAAATGCAGGAATATACCTTCAGAAATTCCCTTCTTTTTTGTAGAGAAAATTCAGCATCTCAACAAAACTAGTCTCTTCAGAAACTTGCAATGGCTTATTAGTTTAAAATCACCAATCTGTACAATTGAATAATACCCAGAGAACAACATATATATATGAGGAAAATCTAATGTAAAAATAATGTTTCTATCATAAGAGCTTCTGATATATGCTGAAATTATATCTACATATAATTTGATTAATATGGAATTGTTCTATGCCTTTTGTCTGTGTGTTTCCAAATGGAAGAGTGAAAACTTAATTTCTATTATGGAGAAATTTGCTAAGATATGAAGCAAGTGCATATTTGTGGTAAAGGTAAAGCTTTCCACAAAGCAAATATACCTCCATGCAGCTAGGCATCAGGTGGGAACTGCAGTACCAAGAACAAGCTGCTTACCTGCCTAGTGATGGTTCATAGACAATGATCTTGACAAGCTCTGACTGCCACTTTGAGAAAGCCGTTGAAAAGGTCAGGAATTGGTTTTGTGTAAGGGAGCACTGGGAGGTAGACACAGTGGCCATCTGAAGGGCAGTTGTTCATGACTACCAATTTTCATGAGACTTGTTCATGAGACAGTCCCATGAGGAACAGAAATACTGGGAAATATTTTGTTAAGGAGAGAGGGGTCAATAGGTATAGATACAGATATAGATAATTGATTTTTAAAATATTAGAATATATATTTGAGTAGTTAATATGGCCTCATTTGGGCCTGGAGATATTGGTTAATGCATGATATAATTTTTTCAAAGTTGACATCTTATTCAGATAATGCTTTCAAATTCAGAATGCATTTTGAACATTTCATTAATTGTTTTGCTAAGACATTATTTTACGGACTATATTATGTTCCACTGCGTACCAAAAAAAATTTCATTTAAGTAATATTTTCCTGTTAGAATTTAGATTGTTCTTCTTTCTTGCAACCATAAGTAGTTCACCACTAACCAATATCATGGAAAATGTCTTCAGAACATATTTCTGGAAGTGTGATTACTGATCATAATGTAACTATGTATCTAATGATTTTCACAGATGTTGCCTTGTTGCTTTATATAAATACTAAGAAAATTTATACTCTAACTCATAGTGTATCATAGTGACACTGTCACTATTCCCAAACTGATACTGGAATATTTTGTTTATGTGTATATGCATATTTTATCAATGTATTAAATGAAAAAATTTATCTCCTTTGTTTTCATTTGTGACTAAAATTGGTGCTACCATTTTTAATATTGTTGGTCTTCAGAATTTCCTTTTGCATAGTTTTAGTTTTGTCTTTTTGTTATTTTTCAATTAGGTTGTAGAATCAGTTTATTAAGGGTATTAATAATTTGCATGATACATATTTTATGTTTATTTTTCTGATTACTTTTTATGAAATTTGTGTAGAAAATTACTACTTTATATAATCACATATATATATTTTCTTTTATCTTTCTGTATTTGTTTACTTTAAAATATCTAAATTACATTTTAAAGTATTTTATGCTTTATTTTAATCTTTAATATATCTAAAATTGAATTTTATATATGATTTGAAATAGGCATTAATTTTAATTATACTTTTTCAAAGGGTATCCATTTTCTTTGAGTTAACTACACTGTTTTGAAGTGCTTTGTTTATTATTCATCACACTATATATATATACACACACACACATTATGTGTGTGTATACATGTATATAGTACTTTGTTTTGGAACTTTCTACACTGTTTCATTCTCTGTTTATTAATGTTTCAGGAAGACAATTATTCAACTATTTTAGACTTAATATGCTCTTTAATATCTGATAATGCTAATCTGTCCTTTCCCCCCCCTTATGTTCTTATTCATATAGATGAAATTTAAAATCTGTCAATGTCCAGTTTTCACATACCCCTCCCCCATATCCCAATTTTAGGGGACTTTTATTGTGGTTTTACTAAACTTTAACAAAATTGGGGAAATTAATATCTCAATAGTGTTTGCTACACCCATGCATAATGCAGTGCTTCCATTTGGTAAAATTTTTTTAATGACTCTCCTTAACATTTTGAAGTTTTGGACTTGTAGTAAATTTGCATTTCTTTTTGAGGTGTTTTATGATTTTGCATTGTCAGTAGTACTCCACACTACTTGCCTATTCCAAGTTCATG
Source organism: Camelus bactrianus (assembly GCF_048773025.1). Classification (NCBI taxonomy): domain Eukaryota; kingdom Metazoa; phylum Chordata; class Mammalia; order Artiodactyla; family Camelidae; genus Camelus; species Camelus bactrianus. The sequence continues at coordinate 80,474,522 of NC_133540.1, forward strand.
AAGACTGTTTTTATTTATATTATAACCTGGAAATTATAAGAAGCTTTCAATTCTAGTTGTTTTTTTAAATGATAATATTTTTTTCAGTTAGACAATGTGCGTGGTATAAAGACTAATAATTTTCTTCACCTTTGTTAATTATAAATTCGTATTTATCATCTTATTGCATTTTGATATGAAAAATTATAATACGGGAGACCCCTAGGCATCCTTTCCTTCCAGAATTAATGTTATTAGATCTGGATTGGTATTTCAGTATTTTCTTTGAGACACCAGTCACTTTGAGTCCCTGCAGCTGAGAGTACCAGCTTCCCTGCGCATGTTCCAGGTATTAGCGTGGGATCCAGGTCTGGACAATCAGCACATCAAATCTGTCTCACACTGACTAGACCAAGGATGACCACATGAACAATTCTTCATTCATTATATGATATTTTCTCTATGTCATCTTGTCAGCTTTGGTTTTTGACTTTGAATTTAGTATGTGAACAAAATAAATCTGGAAAATTCAATTATGAGACATTGACCTAAAGTGTTACAAAGAGAGAATCTTTTCTCCATCATAATTCAACATGAGAACATGAATGCTGGTAAATCTAGGTTAAGAAAAAGTTATGTAAATCAAAGAAATGCCAAAAGTAGAAGAGTGAAAATATAGAGAATAATTTTCTTGAACCCCAACTGCTTACAGGGAAATTTCTAAAACAGATGAGTTTTCTTTATGTATCTGTGGAATGGTTACATGATGGGGTGCAGTAGAATCTGTATGTGCAGGATATAGATAGACATTTGAGTTATATATGTCAAAACATGCTAGGGTAAGCAGATGTAAAGATTTATTCTGCAGCTCCTAAGGCTCTCTCTTCTATGCAATGACATAAGGATCCAGGCCAATTCAATCTACAACTTTGTAACCTCAGCCCACTTTCCCTGTTGTCTCCTCAAAGGCTCACAGTTCTCAACTTGAAGTGTCACATGTCATTTCTGTTTATATATAATTGACTAGAACTGTTAACATGATTCATCCTGCTTTGAGAAGACTAAGAAGTCTGCATTTCTTGTATGCCTGGAAAATGGAAGATAACAGTAAGGGTAAATGGTATTAATTTCCCTGACTGTAATTAATTAATAGTTTATGTGTTTTCTCACTCAGAGAGGAGGGAATGATTCCAAAGTTTTCTCTCTGTTAAAGCCACTATAATTCTCTTGTTATTTTGACATAGGAGCGCCATCCCCCCGACACACACACACACACACACACACACACACACACACACACAAAATTGGAGTCAAGCCTGAAATTTGCAAGTTGGTGGTAAATACGTAAAAAAGAAAAAATGCATGGAAATAAGGAATAGAAACATGCCTGTTTGGGAATTTAATGAATGAAAAAAGACATTTCATGTCAGTGGAGAAGAGGCCCATTTAGTATTTCTGAAATGCCTGTGGTATCGCAGAAACATGCATTTTATATGATTGTGTTACTTTTAGTCAGGAAAATAACAACAATTACTAAAAATATAAGTAACGTGGACAAATATTATCACTTTAGAAGAATTTCACATCTAAAATTTTACCTCTTGTTTCTCACATCTTTTTTTTTCATTCCTGTGTTGATGAGTTTATTTATAAAAGGAAGTACATTTTTCAAATACTAATAATTGTATGCTGTGATGGAAAACATCATTTTACTATTTGGACATGTTTTACAGTGTATGTAATCTAAACAGGGCTGATGATTTCCTGGAGAAAATTGGACCACTAGAATTACTGTAATGTTTTTTTTAAAGTCTATGTAAAATGGATTGTGAAGCAAATATGTATGAGTGCGTGCACACACAAAGGCAAGTGCAAATATTTCAGTAACCCTGGCTGTGCAGCATTTTTCTATACTGGATAATGTGTTTATTTTAACTATACATCTAATATATCTAATATATTTTATATATATATATATATATATACTTGTGTATTTTATATTGCATATGAATATGTTAATACCGACTTTAGGAAAAAATTACAACTAGTGGATTTTAACTATTCATTGAATATTTAGAGGCTCAAGAAGTGAAGTAAGTTTAATTGTTATTCCATTACCAAAAATGTACCTTATTACAGCTTGTTCAAGTGAGTTAAAATAGGGATAGAAAGAGGAAGGAGATGGGAAAAGCAAATACAAAAACAGATTGCACAAAATGAAGAGAACTGATATGAGTATCTTCATAGAACATTAAGATGTGATATTTATATTTATAAAAACTGAATTAGATTTTATCTTTATTTCTGTTACTTCCTAATAATTCACATTAATTAACTTCTATGTATGTGAAAAGAGTTTTTAGCTTTAGAGGTACAGAAACAAACAAGCGGACTGAATGCAGGATGCCTAGTTTTAGAAACTGGTTTTAGAAAGCTGACTACTTCCAAGTCATTCTCAATATGTCCAAATATAAATGAGCTCTTGTAGCTCATTACAGATTGCCCATCACAAGATTGAATACTAAGTCAAAATGGATTTGAAATAGTAAGAATTACAGGAAGGAAATACTGAAATTATGGAAATAAAAGAAGCCCTTCTTAGAACACTTAAGCCAATAAGTGGTATAGGGAGAATCCATAAATAAATCTTGGCCACAAATGTCCAGGAATTAGAATAATGCAAATAAATGAATATCAATAAGGTCATTTAATGTTTTAACTAAACTTATTTATAGAAAAAAATAGCACAAAGCTATGGTGTATTAGTAATTGCATAGAATATATTAATATTAGACTAAAATAATTGAAAACTCCAATCTCTTGCAGCACACTCTTATACATAGTGTTACATGATTTTAAAAAATACCATATAAATATATATCATTTGTCCATTATGAGATTATATTCTACATTTTTTCACTTAAATCACTGTAATAAAATGCATTCATGATGTAGTATAATAGCACTGGAGATGTAGAAAACTACATGAATTAACGTTATTGTTTTGTCTCTATTCATCACCAATTTAGTCTTTTACAAACTGAAGAAAAATAGGAAAATGGGGAAAAAAGCTCTTAGGCCTGTCAGGATTAATTGCACTGCCAGTGTTGTTAATCTCTCTCTATTCAAAAGAGTACAAAAAAGAGAGCCCCTAAACAAAATTAGGTAAAAACCCAGTAAAGAGTCTCAAAAATACTGGTAGAGTTACTGGTTAAACCTTAATATCTATTCTTCAGGGACAATTTTTCAACATTTAAACTTCAGAGTATCCCAAGAGGAGGCTTTTTTTGGAAACAAGCTGTAGACATCTGGAGTCAGAGTTTTGCATTAGCAGTGTTAGGTGAAATGTGGGTGGATGTTAGCATCTCTTTTCTTCAGAAATGTTTTGGAACGCTACTGTACAATACTCTGCAGAGCAGGCAGATTCCTGTAATTATGCCACACAAACCCTCCCATTGCAGGCAATGGAGATTTTACACACAGAGCAAGTGAAAGGCTGTATTTTCAGGGACCGTTTCTTTAGTGAGTAACAAGAGTGGTGAAATAATAGGGTCTTTTATTTACAGAGTTCTTTAGTTCAAAGAGCTCAAAGGAAGTGGTAGTCATGATCTCATTAACGAGCAAAGCAGCTCTGTGAGAAAACATAGGACCAATAACCATATTCTGCATATAGGGAAACTTGGACTTAGAAAGTTGTGTGTGAGACCCAATTATCTTTATGTCTGTATGTGATGGGCATAGTAATGGAAATACAACACTGTGAGACCTCCACTGCACAAAGCCATAGCTTGGCTGCCTCCCAGGCAGCCTCCTGCAGGTTGCTTAATTATACACGGTGGTTGTAGCTTGTCTTAGTTTTCTTCCTAGTCCATATAATAATCCCCACAAGCCCATGGAAGTTCCTATATGTAAGACACAATCAGAGTCATAATAAATTTGCTAAAGGTGGTTTCCATACAGGCTTAAATATGATCTTTCCATCAAGGTAATTTAGTTTTATATATGTTGCTTTAGATGGATTGATGCCAAGATTTTGTTTGGGTCAACAAAACACTGGTAGAATTTTGCTGTGGTTATAGTAAATCTCAGGTTAGGATAAAATCAAAGCTCTATGAGAAAGAATTAGAGGGACCATTAGGAAAAGTTGTAGCATATGCTTTGCTGAAAAGCCAGATTCATTCACTTTCTGTGTATTTATGAAAATAATTATAAAATTCCAAGTTAGCGATACTCACAAAGCGCTAAAAATACAGATCAAAGGCAGTTACATTTCATTAATCTTAGAGAAAAATTAAAAACTGCCTTCAGAGTAGATTAGCCCATGCTAAAATTTCCTATATTTTCATGTACATTCTCCTGAATCAGTTGTCACAAAGTAACAGTAATCAGTGATTTACTGAGTTTTCAATATCTCTTGCTGTGCTTCTTGGATAATCCTGAACTCCAACACTATTAAACATTCCAAATGGCTAATTCTTTTTTTCTCTACTTTGTTTATTTATGTTTTATAGTCATTTTACAATGTTGTGTCAATTTCTGGTATACAACATAATGCTTAAGTTATATATGTACATACATATATTCCTTTTCACATTCTTTTTCATTATAGATTACTATAAGATATTGAATCTTATAGTTCCCTGTGCTATACAGAAGAAACTTGTTGTTTACTTATTTTATATATAGTAGTTAGTATTTGCAAATCTCGAATCTCAGTTTATCTCTTCCCACCCCTTTTCCTCCCTGGTAACCTTAAGTTTGTTTTCTATGTCTGTGAGTCTGTTTCTTATTTGTTAATAAGCTCATGAATGTCTTTTTTTTTTTTTTTTGGATTCCACATATGAGTAATATCATATGGTATGCTTCTTTCTCTTTCTGGCTTACTTCACTTAGAATGAAGATCTCCAGGTCCATCCATGTTTCTGCAAATTGCTTTATTTTATTTTTTATGGCTGAGTAGTATTCCATTGTATAAATATATCACAACTTCTTTATCTATTCATCTGTCTGTGGACATTTAGGTTGTTTCTATGTCTTGGCTATTGTAAATAGTGCTGCTGTGAATATTGGGGTGCATATATCTTTTTGAATTAAGGTTCCCTCTGGATATATGCCCAGGGGTAGGATTGCTAGATCATATGGTAAGTCTGTTGTTAGACTTTCGAGGAGTTTCCATACTGTTTTCCATAATGGCTGCACCAAACTACATTCCCACCAGCAATGTAGGAGGATTCCTTTTTCTCTACACCCCCTCCAGCATGTATCATTTGTGGACTTTTGAATGATGGCTATTCTGACTGGTGTGAGGTGATACCTCATTGTAGTTTTGATTTGCGTTTCTCTGATATTTAGAGATATTGAGCATTTTTATCATGTGCCTCTTTAGCCATTTGTATGTCTTCATTGGAGAATTACTTGTTTACATTTTATGCCCATTTTTGGATTGGGTTCTTTGTTTTGTTTTGTTTTGTTTTGTTTTGTTTTGTTTTGTTTTGTTATGAAGTTGTATGAGCTGTTTATATATTCTGGAAATTAAGCCCTTGTCAGTTGCATCATTTGCAAATATTTTCACCCATTTCCTAGGCTGTCTTTTTTATTGTTTCTTTATGATTCTCTTTGCTGTACAAAAGCTTATAAGTTTAATTAGGTCCCATTTGTATATTTTTTGCTTTTATTTCTTTTGCCTGGGTATGCTGCCTGAGGAGAACATTGCTAAGATTTGTCAGAAAATGTTTTGCCTATTTTTTCCTTCTAGGGAATTTATAGTGTCTTTTCTTATGTTTAAGTTTTTAAGCCACTTGCTGAAGAGACTGTCTTTTCTCCATTGTATATTCTTGTCAACTCTGTCGAAGATTAATTGATTATAAGTCTATGGATTTATTTCTGTGCTTTCTATTCTGTTCCATTGATCCAGATGTCTGTTTTTGTGCCAATACTACACTATTTTGATTACTGTAGCTCTGTAGTATTGCCTGAAGTCAAGGATGGTTATTACTCCAGCTTCATTCTTTTTCTTCAGTATTGCTTTGGCAATTCTGAGCCTCTTGTGGATCCACATAAATTTTAGAATTATTTGTTTTAGTTCTGTGAAAATTGTCATGGATAATTTCATAGAGATCACATTAAACCTGTAGATTTCTCTGGGTAGTATGGTCATTTCAACAACATTAATTCTTTTTATCCAAGAGCATGGGATGTCTTTCCACCAAATGTCTAATTCTTATGTCTAAGATTCAAATTTATAGAATTGAAAACACATCTATATTTTAATAACAACTATTTTTATTACTTGAAGAACTTGAGAATAATTTCCATGTTCATGGTTTCATAGTCAGTATTCAAAATTTATGATTCAAGTATATTTTGCAAAGATGAGAGCATGTGAACTTAGAATAAATGCTTACGTGTCATCAACCATGATGCTGAGATGCTATAATTGAGTTTAAACACTAATATTAGAGTTCTTTCTCCCTGGAATTTTTTCAGCTTTTTCTGAGTTTTCCTAAGCTATAAAATGGAGATATTTAATAAGGTTGTTTCATCAATAAGCCAAAGTTATTAGAGTGTTTGGTAAGTACTAGCATTCTATGCTTCAAAAATTTCTGTTTTTTATGGAGAAAGCAAAGTAATGATTGGTTGACAAAATAAAAGTGAGAAGAAAAATATTTATGTAACTTTCCTCAGTGATGTGAATAAAATTCAGTTAATCAGTTGGGTGATTCTCAGCTAAAATAACCTAAGTGGTGAATTTGTCTAGCCCTTTTCTCTTCTACCAAAAGCTATTAAATGGACACTGGAGAACCAGCACAGAAGTTAAATGATTCCTTCTTGATCACATGCTACCATACAATAGACTGAAGAGTCAGATTCCGTCCTCTGTGCTATCCAGACTCTATACTTAACATGCCATTTATAGGTTCAGAAAATTATTTATGTCTATTGGAAATAAAATCTCAAGCATTGTCCAAAGTCTGGAATTACTTTCTGGAATTCTCTTTCTTCCCTTTGGGAGGTGCCAGAATTGTTCTTTCCTTTGCTTTTCACATAAAAGTGAAAATAATTTAAGATCTTTATCTACACCATGTAATCTGTTTACAGATTGCTCTCTGTGGTTAATGTCTGTAGTTACTCTTTTCCCAGATAATGAAAATCTTAATGAAATTGTTATTGAGAAACTCCATTAGAGTTACCCCAGTATGTATGGCAGCCATGATTCTCCTCTCATTCTATTAAGCCAGAGAGTGCAAATCTTAGGAAAAACTGGGTGATTTCAGTGTATCCTTTACATTTGAATTCACTTTTTCTCAAAGGATGTTGTTAATATTAAATAAAATTATATATATAAGGTGTCTAACACACAGCAGGTGCCAGTAAGGTCCCATGTCTCTTTTCTTATTTATGGGAAATCCTGGCACAGTAAATAACGGCCTAACTAGGTTCATCTTGGATGTAAAAACAAATAGATTATTGTAGTTTATTACAAGTGACAATCCTTATAAAACAGCAAGTTTTAACACTAAAATGTATTTGCATACATGACTTTAATGGAATATAAGTTAGTTATGCATATTTTAAAAATAAGAATGAAGATATATTCCATAATTTCATGTAAAACAAACATCGATATTTGTACGGTATGATTTCAAGTGAAATGTACTTTAAAAGCTGTGCTACCCAACATTATTATCTTTGGACCAAATTAAATTTAAGAGGCTCAATAACAAATGATGCACATAATTTTTTTATGAATGTTTCTACAGGCTATGGCCTTGGATTTGAATAACCACACCAAATCCCTTCTAGTAATTAATTATTTATATATATAGAATAAAATAGATATATTTAATAATTAATATAAATAATAATATAATAGTAATTTTATATATATATATATAAAAACTTTGTGTGAGTACATCACACATTGGTTACCTACTGCTGTGTAAGCAGTTGCCACAAAACTTAACCATCTAGAGAAATGCACATACATATATTTATTATCTCGTATTTTCTTTCTGTAGGTTAGAAATCTAGACAGTGCTTAAGTCACTCACAAGGCAGCAGTAAAGTTGTGGGCCCAGGGTTTGTGGACTCATCTGAAATGTCAGCTGGAGGGATTTGTGCTTCCAAGTTCACTCAGTAGTTTTTGGCAGCATTCTTTTCCTCAGAGTTCCTTGTCACTTGGACCTCTCCAAAGTGAAGATTTAACTGCTTCATCAAAGCCAGTAAATGAGTCTTCCAGCAAGATGGAAGTCATAATCTTTTGTAACTTAATCACAGAAGAAGCATCTCATACTTTTACTAAATTCTGTTGGGTAGTTGTCACTGTGTCCAGCCCACACACAAAGGCAAGGAATTTCACAAGGGCATAAATACCAGGAGTTAGGGATCATTGAGAAATCTCTTCAATTACTGTTTAAGGAACTTTGAAGTGATACTTTAAATATGTTTTAATATCCAAAAACTTAAATGAAAACTTAGGAATTTGTGTTAAGTCTAAGAAATAATGTACAAAATTGAAGCATATTCTAGAAAAAAAACACATCACTGAGATAAATGAGTAGCTCAGATATTTATAACTTAATTCAGGCTCATATGATATAAAAATGATCTAGGTCTGGTAAATATTATAAGATTTACTTGAAATGCTTTAGAATCTGTTGGAGTTTACACAATGAGGAACTATTTTTTAATTTCTAGGGAGTATATATGTTTTTAAAAATTGATTTTGGTTCTATTTCTTTCTGAATGCTGTACATAAACCCATGCATTTGTCCATATCTGAGTGTGCATACTCTGATACCTTCTTCAGTTCATATTTTGGCTCAACTGTGTACTGATTATATGTCTTAGACGAGTGATTTAATTTTTTGCCTCAGTTTCCTCATCCTTAAATTATAAGGATGTTTAAAACTTAATGTGCAAAATACATGTTCAGTTAATGAAAAAATTAAGATATAATTTATATAATGATACTTTTTTTCTCACACCTCATGTAATTCTCATAGTTGATGAACTGATTCATTTATATATTCATCCAATTAATAGCAAAGATTTCTTCATTGTCAACATAGTGCATTAGTTGTTTATATGCTATTATGTACTGGGGATATTGAATATGACATAACATTAACATTTTTAATATTATGGTGATTGGCATTTTACAGGCAGAAACAGGATGTTATAGGAACACAGAGAAAGGCACCTGACTTAGAAAGGCAAGGGGCTTAGCAAAGGTATACCGAACTCTTGAATCATCTCTAGAATGTTGAGGAGTCCAGTGAATGAGGGGAAAATGGTATCTCTGGTAGATTAAATGGTACATGAAAAGGTTTCAATGTATGGGAGTCATTCAGGAATGGATAATGTATGATCCATTCAGGAAAAATAAATTGCTTCTTTTTTATTTTTTTTTTCAGAGGAAGGAAGGATTTATTACTTGCAGCAAGTAGGGAGAACAACGGGGATCTTTTCCAAAGCAGTGTCTCCGAAAATTGCTTCTTATAACTGATGAATGAATACTTGTGGAGACCCTGTAGCAGGTGAGTCTGGAAGGGTAGGAGGGATGGGACTCATGAAAGGCTTTATGTGCTTCTCAAAGGGTTTAATATTTTAGTAAAAAAAAAAAAAAAGGAAAATTTTGAATTTTCTTTAAGAAGCAAGGGAATACATTACTGTTTGCTTAATTTAAGATATTCCTCAAAATACTATACAGTGTGTCTAAGATAATTTTTTCCAATGTTCAAAGATATTAAATTTCTCTATATTGGACTTGGCTCTAGTTAGCCTGACTCTGTATATCTCAATTAGAAGTTTTAGTCAAAGGAAGAGATGAGTTTACATAATTGGATATGGATAATTATAAATATTGGGTACTCTCAACATTCTGCAATTTTTGAATATATGTTCAGTTTCTAATATTTAATTTATGGAAAAATGAAGAGTGATAAATTTAAAGAAGAAGGTATATGTATTTAAAAGTTATTTTAAAGTATTAAGTATCTTTATTGGAGAAAGTATGGCAAATGCCCATTTAAGATAGAGAATCCATTGTCAATTCCTGATATAAATAGCCAGCATTGTAAACTATTAAGTGAACATATTAGTGATTCATCATTTCCATAGAAGTCTGTAGATGTTTGGCTGTCATCAATACTGAAGTAATCACTAATTAACCATGGACAGTAGAGTTAAGACAATTAATGAAATGGGTTGTTGTCTTCACAAAATCGCCAACTGATGAGATGATTTCAGAGAGTTTCTGAGGAGAGTAAGAAAAGGGATGAAATTCAAATGTGAGCAGTTGACATTAATTCTTATGTTCCCTGAGTTGTATAGTTACATAAAAGGTAAAGGAACAGATGCAGAAGAAAGACTTTGGTTTGTATCCCACACATCCTCTTTTTTAGATCTACGACTAATGGGCTCTATATCACTAACCACAAGCCTCTATTCAACTTGAATTCATTTACTGAAAAGTTAGGATAATGTTCCTACAACCTAACCTCAGTAGATTAATAGGAGAAGCAAAATAAAAGTGATTATACAGCAAATGCAAATGTTCCTGTAAAATATTAACCTAAATTTTGGTGTATGTCATAAGAAAAATTCATTTCAAAGGAAAATTTCGCTTACATTCAACTTCCCTGAAGTAATAATGAGCTTTGAATTCAATGTTAGGTTCTAATTTTCTTAAATAGAAAGGTTTTATGTAAAATCAATGTAAGCTTTATAATAGGATACTTTTATTATGTAGTCTGAGGCCAGCCAGGAGACAGAAGCTAATTTGCTAGTATATTTTACTGAATTTGCTAAGAATAATAAGTGCCCACCATGAGATTTTAAAAATCCACTTGGAGCCTCTTTGTCAAAGGCCACAGGAGTAGAAATCAAGTATTTCCAGGCATAACTACCTCCTAAATAAACCTTGCAGTAATTAGGAACCCCTAATAAGAGGTTTTCATTGTGCAATAAGATGGATAGAGGCAGGAAGTGTTTATAACCTTGTCTTGAATTTAACCAATACTTTGGGCAAGAAGAATGTAATGTTCATCAGAATGTATTTTCTCATTTACGTTAAATCCTTCGAGTCACATATTTAAAATGTAACACAATACATTTATATACTAACATCTAACAAAAATAATATAGTTTATGATATGGTCAGTAAAACATTTGTGATAGATAAATAGATTTGTCCAACAGAAAGCAGCATTCTTTGACTACTCCTAATTTGGGCAAAGGAAAAGATATTATACTTCTAAAATTTATTTGAAAGCCCTTTTTTGTTAGGTTTTGCATTTTCTCAAACTCAATATCTATATTAATCTTGTTGACAATATGTTGTTGCTTTTCATTCAAATTAAAATTTAAATAAGGTGATACTTTAAAAAAAATATTTGACTTATTATCATGAATATTTATATGGCAGACACTTACTTGGACCTCCAAGGGCCCCTTCCAGAAAGCATTCACTTACCAGCTGCAGAAGAGTGATTAGCAGACAGACTCCAATTGTCTGCACCCTCAGGATCTGCCTTGGGGTCCTATGAGAGGTGCTTTTTTTTTCTAGCGGGGCTCCTAGTCAATGACTGAGGTGCTGGTGGTACAAGAACCTAAATATTTTTGTCCAACATGCCATTTCTCTGAGGAGTGATCTTTGCTTCAGAACTCCCCTTTGGGCTGGCATGTTTACATTCTTTTCCCAAAGATGGATTAAAAAGTGAGGGCAATTAAGAGGCAAATAAAACTAAATATGAGAATCAGAGAGTCTCTTTAGTAATTTACAAGAAACCTCATGTTAGGCAGTAGGTAAGGAGAAAATGCTAAACATCAACTCTAGGATTTAAATTCAGAATGCTGAACTTAAAGATAATTGAATTCTCAACCCAAGCAAACCAACTATGCCAAGATCAGGTCTCTTACTCAGAAAACTTGAGCTGCTGATAGGGATAACTCAAAAGATTTTGGTTCCCCATTCTTTTCATACTTCTCTGTGTGGAAAGATTAAATAAAGTTTTCCTCAGCAAGGTAACAGGTGCTCCTTTCATGAAATACTCCCACCTCCTCTTAGGGACATTGGACTTATAAGCAGAGTTAATTTACGTTCTGAAGGACTCTGGATCCCCCAGACATCATATCACATTGAGCTACTGTGTTGAGGCATCATGCTGACTGTACAGCAAAAACAAAGGATTGCTACAGTACTGGGAGACCTGTGAGACCCACCTGATTCAAAGGGTGGAATTAAGCTCTACAGAAATTCAGAGACATAAACAATAAAAAAAACCTGAAAATTAAAAAAAAATAAGTAAAAATTTAAAAATTCAGGGACATGCCATTTCAATGAAGTATTTAGAGATCTGTTGGTCAGAGGCATGATGGGTAATTCTTTCAAATAAACAGAAAAATTGTACCACCTTGTATTTTACTGCAAAGAAGTAGGCACAACATTTAATAGATCCTTACACATTATGAAAGTTAACATTTCACTCATGGGAATGCTGCTCTGGTCCATATACAAGGTAACAAGGAAGGCTCTGGGTGTATGCAGGTTGTGATGCAAGCAGTCTTTCCCCATGGGCTAGATGCTCCAGCAACATGTAGTATTGTGCTGCATGAATCATTATTTAAGAAAAAAATGCTGTGTAGCGTTTATGGCAAACCCTGGAAAAGACTGAAAACACAGGTCGCTAGAACAAGGCTCTGCAATCTGTAGCAAAGAATTATTTGTCTATTGAAAACAGCTACTGGCACGTGGCTGAGGACTGATAGAGATAGAATACTTGACCATAGAACACCAAGTAATCTTGGCTCTGAAGCTGACCACTGTGGTCTCAGTTCTTTTGAACCCATCAAGTCATATGTCTGGGCTGATCCTGTAGAGTTTTAGCATATAGACCTTAGAAGTCATGAATGTGTATAAGAAAACAAGACAAAAAAGAAAGAAGAGAAACAGTCTAAAAGTGATGTCCTGATCAACAACACTATTTAAGTAGTAAGTAAAGAAGAAAATTCTTGTAAATATTTTTCAGCTTTTGGCTTGGGGGCATCTGAAACCTTTTCTATCACTGAGGAATTTTTCAACATAATGAGTCTTGCAGGTAGTCAAACCCCATATCTCACTGTAGAAGTCAGAAAAGCTAGATACAGATTTTTTTTTCCCGTGATCCTTAAAGCAGGGGAGCTTGTACATGATCTAGATTCAACTGGTCAGATTCCTCCCCGTTCTATCTTCAAACTGAATCAGGAGCTAGTTTTAAGAGAAAAGAGACAGAGAAAACATCCCAGTGGCGCTGACAGAAGTGGTAGCATCCAGATAACAGGTTCCGCAGCGGCAGCAGCAACTGCCGAAGTCTTCACTCTCCTGCAGCAGCAGCGAATGCAGCCCCAGCTGCAGCAGGACAGCTCTTTTCCACATGGGCCTGGTTCTCGAATCTAATTTCCATCAGTCCAGCAGCTGCCTCATGTCTCTTGTTTCTGACAGTTCTCAAATTTAGTTTAGCACCTTTTTAGTGACACCCTTAGCCACCAAACACTCAATAAAAGTGTGTTCTATGTAAGTGGGGATGAGTTATTTTGTTATTTGCTTCAAATAACAAACTGATATGGAGTAACAGTGCATGAACAGACTCAGATAAATGAGGAAAAGTAGAATAGGTGGCCTGAAGAAAAATAAAAAAATGTATGTGGAACCCTGTATTCCTCTCTTGCTTTCAACCTGTGTATCCAAACTTCTAGCTAGACCCTGCTGTCTTATCTTCTAAACATTTTCTCCAAATATACTTTATGTATTTTCCATCTCCATCGATACGACTCAGTACAAGCCACATCTCTTATTTATTTTTATGAAATGTTTGTGTAAATGTCCTGTCTAGTTCCCAAATTAATTAAAAGCTTTTCGTAAGAGAGTGGCTGAAAAATTTGGAAATCCAAGAGAGAGATTATAAAGTTTTTTTGAAAGCTTTATTTTCTACTTAAGAAAGCATTAAGTATTTAATCAGATATTAACAGCAGTCAATTTCCCAGCCCTCTTTTTTCAGGCCTTGAAGTTACAGGAGAATTGCAAAAGCCTCTTCATCCCCCGCTCTGTTTTGTCTATGAAAAGCAGAGATAAATTTCAACTGTTGTCAAATTACCTGGAAAGAATTGTGTTACTATTTTTTTCTCTCTTGTGGTGACCAGCCTCTTTCAGTTCAGTGATTGACAGAGATACCATATTATGCTTTTCCTTTTTCCTGCTGAGCATGTAAAGACTGACTTCCTATATTTCTTAGAAAAGAGATTACAGTGTGGCAAGTCTGGAAAATTCTCATAACACAGTTGATTTATAAAGACTACAGAATGCTTCCTCTCCCAATTATTACTTCTGTAAGCACATAAAATAAACATCTTAAACTCTTTTCCCACTGCTCTGAGAAAATTTGGAAAGTTCATAGTTTGGAAGAAGCTATAATTGAATCTATCTGTGCCTGTGAATTTCAGTTTGTTTTCTTCTATTTTTTTATTTTTTACTTTTTATGAAAGGTTTTTAACAGCAGATTTTATTTCTTTAATAGATAATCAGACTACCCTAAATGTCCATTTCTTCTGCTGTTATCTTTATTAAGATACATTTTTCCAAGAATTTGTCCATTTTTCCACATTGTCAGATTTTTGCCATGCATTTATAATATCCTCTCTAAATATCTTTTTGATGTCTGCAGATTTGCAGTGATATTATAGTAAGATCATCACCAATATTAAGTAATTTATCTTTTCTCTTATTATATCAATCTTGGTAGGCATTTATCAGTTTTAATAATGTTATTTCAAACATTTTGGCATCTTTCTTTTGATTTATGTCTTTTTATTTTATGAATCTCTGCTTTTATATTTATTTTTAGATTTTCTACTTTTTTATAAAGACAAAATGCTTTTTTAGCATAACGAATATGATGATACCCAAGCATTAATTTTTAATGTAGGTTTACAAGAAAATGAAAGGAGCAGAAGATTGAGTGTGTCTGTTCTCATTAAGAACACTTCTCTGAATTAGTTCATAAATTTCTGTTTGTATTTCAGGGACCAAATTTTAATTAAATGAACTCTCCCATGCAAGACAAGTTACAAAATACAGTTTTTCTTCTTTTGGCAATAGGTCTAACTAAGGATAAGTCAAAAGATGGTGAGAACACATATTGGGATAAGCAGCAAGTAATCTCCACTGGACACTGAAATAACAGTAAAGAAAAATAATTAAAAAGGATTATCTCTGGGCTAGAGAGTGAATGTGTTGGAGGTAGTAGAAAACATTTACTTTTAATTACAACTTAGAGAAAATACTATAAGAAAACATTCAATAGCTATTAAAATTGTGTAGAATAAGGATATATAATAACATAGAATGACACAATACATGTATTAATAGACTATATTTAACAAAATAATCAGCATGATACTGTTATTTTTGTTACATATATGTGTGTGTATATATATATATATGTATGCATACAAATAAATAAACATACACTATTTTAGAAAGAAATATGTCCTTTGTTTATTTAGTATTTTTATCCATTTGTCCTAACACATTGCACTATTTACATATGAATTAAAAATTGTGTGTGTACATATATATATATAGTACAGAAGTATATGTAACATAAGCCAGTCACTGAAAATCAAATGTAAATCTGTATGATGCAAATTCAGGTGAAAGGATTCTAGGCTACTATCATTAAAGGAATTTTTCTCTTTTCAAAGGAATTCTCCTCTTTTCTGCATAGAAGAATGTTACATACAGTATTTCATGCAGAATATTACATCTGTGCATTGAAGGGATATTACAACTTCAAGAAGTATTTAGAAGCAACAGTAGTAGTAAATCACTGAGTTTATTATTCAGAAGATCTTGTAAGTAGAAACAATTTTAGTCTCTTTTTGTTATTGCATCATTAGCTCCACCATATCCAAATGGTAATACATGCAAATATAAGAAAAATGATTAATTACCAGTGTTAGCTCTATATGAAACACTGGTTGAACTAGATAGACTAGTGAGGAATATAAAATGACCTAGAGAGAAGCCATCTGTATTTCTGTCCAACTCTTTAAAGCATTTCTCCTGCTGTCATTATCACAGTGTTCAATAACAATGTAACAGAAGCTTTATCACCAGGAAATCATGGATGTATTTAATGCCTTCTTGATATGCTTCTGTTGCCTCTTGAAACATTTCTGGGATAATTGTCTTTACTAGGCATATTTCCATATCTTCTTGGAATCTACAACATGGATTTTTACAAATCTCTGAAAAGACATCAATATATCAGTCTAAAACCAAGTCATATACACCAAAAGGCAAGAAATGGAAATTACTGAAATGAATGTTGCTCTCAGTATCAAACCAATGATTCATCTGATTGTGTTTATATAGTTTATTACTTGACTGATAGATGCTTTGTATAAAATTGATTAATCAATTTGCTATTTATGGCCAATCTCTATTTCACAAGATTTTTTATGTATTTAAAGTTTAATATAACAAATCTTGTCAGGTATCTGTCTCTAGCTTTAGTAATAATTAATATTTTGCCAACATATCTCCCTTATATAATCAATTGTGTAGTTTAGATCATTACATACTCATTTGTGATGTTATCCATTACTACAAAATGTGTGTCAAAATATCTTATGAAACTGAAATTAATTCTGTCAAGTTCAGCTCTCTATACTGTGGGGTACTTTAGGAATAGTAGAGAATTGTAGAATTGCTCAAAACTCCTGGTGATGTTTTTCTTCTGTTACTATATAGAGATCATATTTTTTAAAATCACAAATAATCAACTATGTTATGGACAAAGAAATAGATAGATGATATTAATATTGCTATTCCTCAGCAATCCAGCATCTTCCCAATAGACTTTTGTTATTTTAGTGGAGTAGCTTTTCTCATTTTTACTTTAAAAGTTTCTAAGAGCTTACATTTTATTTGTGTCATTGTAAGCAGTTTATACTTATTAATTCTAATTTATCTCATCTGCAAATCTATGTCTTTAATTTAGTGAAATTAGTTCCATTGTTATTTTATAGTCAAATGGTCTGCCCCTGATTCACATTGTTGGTATTATCGACAGTGTGTTAAGATTTGTTTTTAGCACATTTTTGTACTTTCCCTTTATTCAATTCAATCTGATTTTTCAATTTTATTTTCTTTTCTTTCCTATCTTTTTTAGGAAGGGGTAGGGAGGCAGGGGTAATCAAAGGTTTTAATTTTTATTCTTTCCTATTTACTGGTTTGATATTTATTTATATTTTACATGATACACATATTTAACAGTTTTCAAGATAAAACAGAAATAATCAAACACTTTAATATTAGATGAAATTAAAATAATAAATGAATTAACCAAAGGATGAAATAATGGATATGGGGCAGAATCATCTCATGGGTGCTCAGTATAGAAATGCTGTTTTTTGGAAGAAGACGTATATTCCATCTTGTGTTTTCTTTAATCTGTGTAATATTCAAAATATTTTGTCTTTCATCTCTTTGGTGTTGATTTCCTCAGAAAAATTGAAGAACAAGAAACAAATCTTGTATTAGCTTCATTAGTAAGCATGCCATTTAATTGACATTGAATTGACATTTGGGATAAAATAAAACAAATAGATTTTTTTTGATGTACTGATGCCAAAACAGATCTTCTCCTATATGGTAAGAATAATAGGTAAAGTTGAAATGTAACAAAAGGGGACCCCACAAAAACCTAAGATAGGGCTCAGCTTCAAATTTTAGAACATAATATCATCAAGTTATTTTACATATATATTTATAAATATTGGGGCTATTTACCTATTTATAATTTGCTTTCCAATAGTATATTTGGAATACATTATAAAGCTTAAAAAAGTAAGCTATTTATAAAAAAAATTCCCTTAAGAATAGGGTGGTTTTGAATTAAACTAAAGAGGTGGCCTCCCTAGTGGATATATATATGTGGCAGTCACTAAGACTGGATTTCTTAGGCTCCAAGAGGAAATTTCTGTATGATTTTGTCATGTAACCAGATGACATAATGTACAGACATTGAGACCCGTCATTTCAGGTACAAAACAGAATGAAGGAACACATATTCCATAATGTAACAAGTTTTCCCAATTAACTGAAGGATGACCTTATTACATCCTTATTTATCCCCCCCCAAAAAATGATATTACAGATTACTTTCAGACAATTATTTTTAATTTAAAGTTTTGACCCACAAATATTTTTATGACTACTTATGTGGGGTAAAAGTGATGTATCCAGAATGCAAAAGTTTACCTAAAAATTGAGTTTTCCCACTAACATGTAGGAGAAATAATATTTACAACTTCCATTTATTAATTATTTAATTTGTGCCAAGTACTGTGCTAAGCATATTACATGCAGAACACACATCTAGTGTAAATAGGAGATAGAAGAAATTGGATCCTAAACCAAATTTCTCTGGATGCCAAAGGAAGTACATGCCAGAATACAAAAGCAACAGTATAGGCAAGTTTAAATTACACTTTACATTTTAAATATTGTTTTTCTGACCATTTATAAGTTCATATTATTGTTTTTATTTTCCTTTTCGTTTTTTTTTAATTCACTGATTACCTGGTCCTAATTATCAGACAGACTTCCGTGTCTATATTCACCCAAACCAACTTGACTCACTCCTGCTCTGTTACACTTAAATTCGTCTTAATTATGATCTTGTTCCGTGCTACCTTTACTTCTCTTTGGCTGCTTGACCAAGACTTTAGGTTCATCTTATACATATGTTGCTCAATTCTAGTCTACCACAACTGGAATTTTTAACTGTTGTTCAAGGTCATTACCCTCTGGAGGACAATTTTCTTTCTCAACTTTCAAATTTCAGATTTGTGGCCTGAAATATAATATAAATGAATCTTGTTCTTACATTCAATAACCTGTATATATTGTTCCTAATTTATACTTTCATGTTTATCATCTGGCTTTCCATATGACCACTTTGATCCATGGTTAATACAACATCTCGGTCTTTGCTCTTTTTTGTTTAAGCTTTTCATTTTATCATGTTGGGATTAAAGGGTTCATATTGAGGGGTGGTTATGATACTTGCAAAGGATTTGAAGTTTTCCTATAAGCAAGGGTAGAATTTCAAGTGTGCAGAAGACAAAGTTTATTCCTAAGATAATGGAACTGCTTCTGAGGCTTTTTAATTAAGGGAAGTAATACAAAATCATTTTGTGAAAACTGTCGTATTTTTTTTTTTTATTCATAATGTGTTGACCAGGAAGAAAGAATAGGATAGGAGCATAAAGTTGGGATCTACTTCAATAAACTGAATGTATAAAGAGGCAGAATCCTGAGCTAAATTTGTAGTACTGTGAATTAAAAGGCAGATATAATTGTGGGTGGCACTAAAAAGAGAACGCTCTGGTTTATAATATCTTATTTGTTATGGGTGACAAAGAAAAGGTATTGACTAAGGACTATATAAAGTTTTCTTGTCTGAGTGACTGTGTTGAATGTGTTGAATGTGTTGAATTTGGAATATTAGAAGAATAGGCGTGAGTGGGGAAGTGGATTATGAGTTGCATTTTAGGTATGTTGTACTTGAACGGACTAAAAATTTTTGTTCGGAAATGCCTTGAAGCTAGTTGAAAATGAAGTGAAAATTTAAATGAGGAGTCAAATAAATATTGTAAGATTGTTTCAATCTTTTGGAGGGTAAGTGTTGTCAGAAATTTAAACCTGGAAAACTTTCACATCCAGAGAGTGAGAAGCGAGAAAGCGCAGAATGAAGGTGGTGCCTACCCAAAAGAGCTGTTTTGAGCGGTCTCTTAGTTCTATGTAGATACTTTGGTCACGTTAGTTAGAATCTTAAATAATGTATATGGACACGGGGTAGCACATTGTCATAGGTGTTTAAGACACTTAAAAAGAAGTAAAGGTGCCAAAAAAGAGTTAGAAACAAGACTGTGTGAATGCAGGGGAAGAGAATTTCCCTGAGTGGAAGCCAACATTGCAAATTCTGACAGGGAGGAAGGTAAGAAAATTAACAGAGAAAATATTGAGTATGGTAATTATTATATCATTAGTGACCTTTGAAAGTAGAGTATAAACATATACAAATTTAGCAAAGTTATGAAGGAAATAGTATCTTTAGAATTTACATCTCTAGCTCCAAAGGATTCTTTTCTCTTTCTATGGTCACTTTTAATATTTTGATATAACATCAAAGTGTCATTAATCTTTTTAGCCCTGCTGGAATAATACAGATACTGTGACAGAGTCCAGATACATGTTTTACATTTGTTGGATTAAAGGCCAGAACTTTTAATTTGGCGAACTGTTCCTTGGATATCAAATTAAATGTTCTGTAATTGCCACTGTGGCAAGTACTTTTTCTTTATGATGTGATCAGCTCATGCATGTAGTTAAATGGCATATAAACAACAATCAATTCAAATTAAATCGTTCCATTTTTAGATGTAAAACCTACCAAGGCATCTCATATCACATAATTGTATAATTCACTTTAATTACATAATGCTCATATGGTGCTAAAAAATTGATAGGCTGACATTAAAGCAAAATGACTTAAACCTATCTTAATGTGAAATGCAATGATCACATTACTAATAATAAGATTAGTGCTAAATTTTGGAATTGAATCCCCTAGGAAATTTATGAGTTTTCCCTTAAACAGTGTTACCAACATTCAGAGGAAACCCCAGGAGAAAATAAATTAGCAAAATGTCTATTTATTTGTCACATATTTTTAATATTTTAAAATTCCTTTATTTCCAGCCTGTTGAGATTGTAAATATATTTGGCCATAAATAGCAGCAATCTCTTTTATAATTAGCCTCCTCTTTAATGATTTATTCAGTAATAAAATAAGCCAGATTCTGGAACTTTGTTCAGTTCTTCGGGAGTGAAATCTGGCATTACCGAAGTCTTGAGACTAATTGAAAAAAGACAAAATTCCTGCTATCCTGATACTGCATATATTACAGCTAGAATCAGAAAGGATTTCCTAATTTAGTTATAACCCTAAGACTTCAAGGCAAGAGGACAATTTTTTCTGGCCTATGATATATTTTAAATAGGCTTTTAATGAAGAGTCAAAAAATACTGATTTTCAGTACTGAACATAAGATATTTATTCAAATAAAAATTGCCCACAAGACACATAACTGGACAAAAGACGTAAGTAAAAGCTGGGCCAAAGCAGGTTTGTTCACTGAGGAAGGTATGTGTGGAGGATTAGGCAGAAAGACAAGATTATCATCTAAGGAATCTTCCAGAAGTTTCCAACAACCCTTAACTGCTACTTCTGTGAAAAGATTTTCATAAGTTTTTGTCAGAGGAAACAAAAATGTATTTTATTTTAACATTAAGTTTAAATACATGTTAAAAAAGCAGTTACCTTACTTGATTTGATTTTCTTTAAAGTATACTTCAAAACATTCATCATGTCTGGACTTACTATATTTTATCAGCAATAAATTTATCTGTGACACTCAAAATTTCTCATTTCCTGCCAATTATCTGAGTTCAGTCTGTGTCTCCAAATCTTACTTTTTAAATATTTCTACCTTTCATTATGGAAAATTTCACACACTTAACAAAGTAGACATACTAAGATAATGAATGCCGATGTATTCATTTTAATTTTGTATACTTTAACATCAAAACCCCCTAATATCTCCAACATCCCCAGATTCTTTTCTAAGTAAATTTTGGATAGCACAATATTTCATCTGCAAATATTTAAGTATTAATTGCTAAAAAAAATGACTTTTTAAAATATAGCCACTACATTAATAATAATAGTTAATAAAATGTCCAATTAGTTTTCGTATTACCAGGATTGTCTTTTTTTTTTAACCATTTGTACAAATCAGGGACAAACTAAGTCCTATACATTATAATTTATCATGTTTCTTTTAATAATTTAATTATTTTTTAATATGTAGATTCTATTTCCATTTCCCCCACCCCCAGAAATTATTTGCCTCTAACTAGCTGTTTGTCCAATGGGATTTCGTCAAACTTAGATTTACTAATTTCATAATTTAACATCTTCCTTGGGCTTCTCTATTTTCTGTAAATTGGTAGTTAGACCTAGGAACTCAATCAGATATGAGTTTCATTTTGTGGAAAGTTTATTTTATAGGAGTTGTGTGTTTCTCTCAGTATGTACATTGGGTCTAGTTTTACTTTATTTGAGGATACGTTTGTTTATTTAGTTATGAGATGCATTTTCAAATATATGAACTATAGTCTTCATCATAAAGGTAAAATATGTACGATTAGCTCTCAAACAATTTTGTCAGGAAATTTACCTGTATATTTGCCTTGTAATTTCCAAATACATGAAAAAAAAAATAATTTCAACCTGACTTCCCTCTAGGAACTGCTTTTATGGTTATTTCTCCTTTTCACTCCTTCAATCCTTGCTGAAAGTCTGCAAACCATAATAAATCTAAGTGCTAAGGAAGGAAAGCAGAATGAGTTGAAGGCATCAGGAGTCATGGGTATTCTTAGATTTTGAGTATATCTAAATAAACCAAGTTAATAAACTAAATTATAATTTACAAGTAAATAAATATATCTAAGTAAAATATATTTTTGTTCACAATATTTTATACAATTTTAAGACAAGTAACACATAGTGATTTTTTTTCCTTGGAAAAAGTCATGGGTAAAGAAATTTTGAGGACCATGACTTTATAACCTTTAGTTGGACTGAAATTTAGTACTGAATTCTATGAGAAAATATTTCCTGTGTATTAAAACCTCCCTATGTATAGAGTGACAAATATATTTCTAACTCACAGCATAATTCATTCACTGGTTAAGAGGAAGTTCAGTCAGTAGTTAAATAGCTCTCATTGACTTACCAGCAATTCTGGAGTTATGTTTAGAATTTATGGCACTGTTGGCATTCCTCCTAATATAGCTCAATAACAACACATACCAAAACAAACTTCCATTTTCATTGCAATTATTGACCAAAACATATTTTTGGAAGTTGCCATTCTATTTCATAAGTGTTTATTTTCCACTTACAAATTTTGACTAATGTCATTCATAATTGCTAAGCTGTTTATAATTCTTTAATATTTGTTAATGTGTAGCAGTGACCACTCAGTCTGTCATGGGAAATCTTTACATTTTACAAAAATAAAGTTCAAGATAACCTCAGGTTGTGCTTCTTAAACTTGGAGATGCAGCGTTTTTTTAGGGAGTGTCCAAAGCCAAAGGATAAAAATGATGCATCTATCTGGAGTCCTGATTTACTCTGTGATTCCGTTTAAAATATTTGAGCTTGCATTCTCTTAAATATAATCACAAGAATGGACAAGTGAAATACAATATGTCAGATAATCTTATGTTTATGTGGACATAATGTAATTTTTTAAAAAAATGTACAAGACTCAAGTGATTGAAAATTTATATGTGTGTGGGGTGGTGTATGTGTGTGGGGTGTGTTTATGTGTGTATGGTGTTGTTATTTGAAAATTCAAGATCTAGTTATCTAACTACAGAAATATATTTGAAGTGAGAAGAAATTAATTGGCAAGTCTCAAGGAAAAGTTATTCTGTTTTCATTGGTGTCCTTAACTGTTCACTCTTTGTCAAAACAGTCATCGCATCACGTTATGAACTTTAATATGTCAGATATCAAGTTTAAACAACCCATTGAGTAAATTTGTTTAAACTCTTTTTGAACCATATAATTCAATGAGAGCAAGTAGTCTAGCCATTTTATTGGTCTCAATTATTTCAATATTTGGAATAATACCTGTGAAGACAAGTAAATATCATAGTTTTTAACATCAAATTAACTTATGAGAATACTTTCAACCAGGTGTTGCAATTTTGTTTATTTATTTTTCTTTGAATGCAAACTATTTTCCAGGTAGTATGTCTTCTATAACCAGGTCACAAAAAAAGAAGGAAGAGTGTTAGTTTCTTTGAAATCTAAAAATGATAAAAAAAAAAAAAATCTGTAGTTAAATTCGTTCCACTAGCAGTTAGCTTTTCTTTTTGGAAAAAATCTTTTTGGAACTATTTCCTTAAGAGCACAAGCTGTGAATGAAAGGCCCTTTGACCTCACAGCAAGAAAACACACTTTTTGAGATTTCCATCAAGAGGAACTTAAAGTGTGCCCCATGCCAACTCTTTGGCATCACTCTGTGCATCTTCTGTTAGAAATTCTCTAGATATGGATAAAAAAATAGTAAGAAAAATATTTATCATTTGTGTCTACTTACTTAGAGAGTCTGTAATATTTCTGAAATATTATGATACCAATATTATGAAGTTTCCCTGTTGTTGAACCTGACAGAGTATTCATTTTTTTCCTCTACTACATTTATTTTTTATTGAATTATAGTCAGTTTACAATGTTGTGTCAATTTCCAGTGTAGAACACAATTTTTCAGTTATACATGGACATACATATATTCATTGCTGCATTCTTTTTCGCTGTGAGCTACCACAAGATCTTGTATATATTTCCCTGTGCTATACAGTATAATCTTGTTTATCTATTCTACATATGCCTGTCAGTATCTACAAATTTCAAACTCCCAGTCTGTCCCTTGCCACCCCTTTTCCCCCTGGAAACCACAAGTTTGTATTCTATGTCTATGAGTCTGTTTCTGTTTTGTATTTCTGTTCTTTTTTTTTTTTTTTTAGATTCCACATATAAGCGATCTCATATAGTATTTTTCTTTCTCTTTCTGGCTTGCTTAGAATGACATTCTCCAGAGACATCCATGTTGCTGCAAATGGTGTTATGTTGTCCTTTTTTATGGCTGAATAGTATCCCATTGTATAAATATACCACACCTTCTTTATCCAGTCATCTGTTGGTGGACATTTAGGCTGTTTCCACGTCTTGGCTATTGTAAATAGTGCTGCTATGAACTTTGGGGTGCAGGTGTCTTTTTGAAGTAGGGTTTCTTATGGATATATGCCCAAGAGCAGGATTACTGGGTCATATGGTAAATCTATTCCTAGTCTTTTGAGGAATCTCCATACTGTTTTCCACAGTGGCTGCACCAAACTGCATTCCCACCAGCAGTGCAGGAGGGTTCCCTCTTCTCCACAGCCTCTCCAGCATTTGTCATTTGTGGACTTTTGAATGATGGCCATACTGACTGGTGTGAGGTGATACCTCATTGTAGTTTTGATTTGCATTTCTCTGATAATTAGTGATATTGAGTATTCTGTCCCATCCAAAAATGGATTGACCTAAACAAGCAATTCTCCAAGGAAGAAATACAAATGATCAATAGGCACATGAAAAAATGCTCAGTATCACTAATTATCACAGAGCATTCATTCTTAATTGAATCAAGCATCTAAAATTTGTAAACATAACACAGTAGCATTACATTTAAGCCTTAACAAAATGAGACAGTAATTTTAAATATGTTTGGTTAGGTTATGCTATATATTATATTATCAGAGTTAATAGGATGAAAAGTTTGCGTTATTTTTAAGAGAAAAAGAGGAACTCTTTTAGGGTATTTCTCCAGAGTCCTAAAGAGTGTTGCTCCATCTACTCTCCATGTAGTGATCTCTCATGGAAATGTCTCTGAAACTATATTTAGCATGGTTCACATTTTTATTTAGGAAAAAATGTTTCCTGTGGGGAAAACTTAACTCTGTGACATTGGATAGTATCTT
Organism: Camelus bactrianus; assembly: GCF_048773025.1. NCBI lineage: Eukaryota > Metazoa > Chordata > Mammalia > Artiodactyla > Camelidae > Camelus > Camelus bactrianus. The sequence goes on from NC_133540.1 coordinate 80,500,209, forward strand.
TGAGGTAATTAACTTTTGTGTCAACTTGACTGGGCTACGGGATGCCCAGATAACCAATAAAATATGATTTCTGAGTATGTCAGTGAGGGTGCTTGGAACGGGATTAGCATTTGAATTGGTGGACTGAGTAAAGAGATCTGCCCTCACCAATGTCAGCTTGTATCATCCAACCTCTTAAGAGTTTGACTGGAACAAAAAAGGGGATGAAGGGTGGATTACCTTTTTTCTTCTACAGCTGTAATGTCCGTCTTTTCCTGCCTTTGGACATTGGAGTTCCTGGCTCTTAAACTTTAGATTCAGACTGAATCACACTACTGGCTTTTCTAGTTCTCCAGCTTGCATGAGCTAATTCTTATAATAAATTTTTGTATTGGTTCTGTTTCTCTGTGAAACCCTGACTGATAAAATTTCTTTTCTCCCACACTTTCACCATTCATTAGGGTCTGTGAGGCTTATTCTGGAAAGTAAGGAATTATGTAATTCTAGAGCTCATGCACTTTTTATTCTTTAGGAATAAAGTTAATCAGGGATGCTGTTAGAGAGAATATTCATATTTTGGCTTAGATTTTTTTTTCTCAAAGCAGTTGAATTATCTGTATTATCACTTAAGTTATTAAATATAAATGGCCAATTATGTATTAGTAGCAACTGTTAGTCTTGTAATCATCAAAGGAACTTCTGCTATTATAGGTAAAATCTTCGGAAGTTATCACAGACTTGATAGCATATTAGCTAAGCATGGGGGTAAAAAGACAACTGAGGAATAATATTCATGCCACCAGCATATGTTAGGGTCAACTTTCTCTCATTGTCTGTTTCTCTTACTGTCTCAGGAGTAGCAAGCCCAGGATTAAAAATTTAAAACTATTTTATGATCTAGATGATTCTGAACTTCTGTCATAAGGATTTAATAGATACCATGGTAGATTTATTATGCTTTACTCTGTGGTAATGATAGTTTAGACTACAAATACTATCTTAAAGCTGAAAAATACTTTTTAAAAGACTAACTAAAGGATGGAAAATAAGAGGAATTGCTTGTCAATAATGTTTATAATTGAATCCAAATTATTAAAAGTTGCTTTAGTAATCAACACTTTATTTCCTAGAATAATAATGAGAAAAAAAGCTTTGATTTTATTATACAGTTTTTAAACTTTATAATCAGAATAGGTTTAGAGTGGCATAGTTTTTTAACATCCAAAGACTCTTAGTTAAACAAACATTGAAAGTAAACTTTAAAGAATATGAATATAAAGAAAACTGCAGACATCCAAGGATATTGCATTTTGATTTTTCTTACCTCCATTGTTAGTGAAAATAAAACTGAACCCTGGTCTGAGAAGCAGGCAAGGAAGAAATTACAAGAGGAATCAAAGGAAAATTACTCCACCTTCCAAACATAGCCACTCACCAAGAAATACAGTTCTCTCCTTGTTTTATGTGGTACCAGAATTTTGCAGAAAGTTCCCTACTTAGGTAGAGCTTGTCCTAGTGATTTTCACAAGAAACAGCATTTTAGACAAATGTTTCTCATTGTTCCTCTGAAATTTGGAAGATCACAAAATAATGGTCACTTTTGGAAGAAAGTATTTTTGTCTTGGTTTATAGACATTTTCTGATTGTTTTTGTTTTAAATGAATGGAGCCCTGCACCTAAGATTTATAGAGTCTAAAGATAGTGGGCGTACTGTCAAATTAATCTGTGTGATTTATTACAAATCTGAGGATGCCCCCTGATCATGCAGGGTCTGCGAGCATGGTCCTAATGGTTAATGTGACACTACTTGATCCACTGAACTTCCACCCTTAGGGCTTTAAAATCAATTTGTGGAACTCTTGAGGACACCATTAACTCCAACCAGCACTGCAGTACTTGCTTTTGGCTTTTATCTTCAGCTGCCTTTTTTCAAAATAGCCACACAAATAATGATGTCTCATGAAAACAGCTGATTAATAAATAGGTTATCTGGGCTTTAGTCAAAGAGAATATTTTAAAAGAATATATTAGATCTTAATTATTGTTCAATGGGTATAAAGTTACAATTATACAAGATGAGTAAGTTCCAGAGATCACCTGTACAACATAGTGCATATAGTTAACAATAAGGTATTGTGTACTTAAAAATTTCTTAAGAAGTCAAATTTCATGTTAAATGTTCTTGCCATGCACATAAACACCCCAAATCCCACCACCTGTCAGAAAAAAAGAAAGTTCTCAGAGACACAAGGTTTTAAAGTTGATATATTTGTTTATTATCTTGTTTGTGATGATGGTATCACGGGTGTATTCATATATCTATTCTTACCAAATTGTATGCATTGGTTTTGTGCAGTATTTTTGTACACCAATTATACCTCAATATAGCTGAGGGAGAGAGAAACTATTTATAGCAAACATGCAACTTTATTGCTTTTTCAGAAAAAAAAGTAGGAAGAGGAAAAGAAAGGAGGAGGAGGAGAAAGAGGAAAAGTAGGAAAAGAAAATACTTACTATTTAGGGTCAAAGAAACTGAACATTCATAAAACCAAACAAATTATTGGGAGTCAAATCCGAGCCAACTGAAACTGTAAAACCAGTTATTTAGTATCAGATGGATCATAAAAAAATGTATTGGGTTGAATTTTTACAGATGTCAATGACCAAAGACCACCAAGAACATACCTGTAGTTGAACAAGTTGGGCTTATTACTCATTGCAGTGGGAGAGAAGGAACATCATGGGGAATTGTGAGGCATCTCAGCAAGAGGGCATTCAAAATAACTTGTTATAGGATTTGGGCTTGTGTTACCAAGATTTGGGGGAGGATTTAAGGAAGCAAGGCTTTGCTTTGTATTGGATGTTGCCAGGAGTGGGAGCAATTCTGCTTTGGGTATCTTAATAAATCATATCATTCTTCAGTGGCGCAAGAATGACTTTCAAGTGAATGAGTCCTGAAATTTTAGCTCTGCCATTTATGAAATTTTAGCTCTAAAAATAATTTCACTCACTATACTTCATTTCCTGGCCTAAGAGATGACAACTTTAACATTTATCTTATTGATTTTTTAAAGAAATACGTGAAATAATGTATGTACTATGTCTGACACATGGCACTTTTTCATAATAGCTATTATTTTACTAATAAGTACTTTAAAATTAGCTATTTTATAAAGTAAGAGTAGTATAGGAAAAAAGATGGAGGGTAAGGTTGTGTTTTCTGTTTCTTGATGTGTAGAGATGACTCTTTTCCGTGCACAGTGACCCTGACTTGATTGAAAGGAGGAATATGTTCTCAGAGTTTCACTCAAAGCCACATTAAATAAATGATGGCCTAGCATGTTAGATTTAAGTTGTTTCATATTTCACCAGAATCAGAAATAGAATCATAGAAAGAGTAACTTGATAGATCTCATAGTGACTTTTAAGGTAAACAAATCATGTACATACATCAGCCTGGAAGAAATAATTCAGTAACAGGGCTTTAAGTGTATAATATTAATGATACATTTTCCACTTTAGTAGTAGAGTGGGAGAAGAACAAATACATAGTTATTTATTTCTTGGCTTTAAATTAAAATCTAGAAAAACAATTGGAAACACGATATAAAAAAAACAATTCTCCCTTCCTCTGTTTTTTATTTTTAGTATGCATTCACTTATTCATGCATGCATTCTACAAATATATTTAAATATATATTATGTAAAAGGAAACAATCTAGGAGTTTTATTTGAACAAACAGGTGAGACCCTCTTAGAGCTTACATTTAGCAGCCTCAAACCTTTCTTGGCAATGTTGAAGGAGCAATTTTAGCCATTGTGGCTGATCCTAGTCACAAACTGAAAAAGAATGGAATATAGAAAAAAATCACAAAGATACAGTTTTTATTTTATATGCTCTTTTTTTAAACTATTTTTTTTAAATTACCAGCTTAATCACTTTGGGCTTTCTCTTTCTCTGTTATCATAGGTATGTATCACACAGAGTTGTAGATATAGACCATCAACACCAGCTGCATCTATTTAAACTTGTTATCAAAAGTTAACATCATTTTAAACACCTATAATGGGTACATGAATTTGAAAAGTCTTTAAGGGAGGACAATTTCATAGAACACCATCTTAGATAAGGCCTTTGTCTATTGTGTGTATTACTACAACAGTCTACCAACCAGTATCCCTAGCACTTACTGGGTATATCCCCTTCCAATCAGTTATTTAGTGAAAAAAAATCCAATATTACTGGAGCAGTCATGATTATGTCATCTTGCATAAAATCCTACATGAGCTTCCTTGAATCTTCTGAATAAATTATCCACTTCTGCCTTTTGCTTATGCCTTGTCATTTTGCTTTCTTGCTCCCTATGTTCCAACCTGATTCATTTACTTGGGATCCTAGATCAAGTTTTGTTGGATTACCCTTATCTGAGCCTCAGCACTTAATGTTTAGTCTGACTAAATCAATTAGTGTATCACCTCTGTGCCACAGGCAATGTTACGGGCTTTCCTGACCTTCCCATTTTATCCCTCTCTCTAGTAACTACTTAACATACTTACATGTGTTTTTTGTTCCTATATCTTTTTTCCTTCACCATGTGAGTTACCTGAGGGCTATTTGTTTTTCCAGTGCCTAGATCATTCCTTGGAATATGTAGATGCAAAATATATATTTGTTTAATGAATGAATGATTGAATGAATTTGTTGAAGTACCACTGTACATAGTACCTAACACTCTACAGGTCCATAATCCTTTATATGAAACCCAAAGAACCAGAAGTGTTTCAGAATTCAAAACTGTTTAGACAGGTGTCTGCTCAGAAAAGTAAAATGATACAAATACTACATATTATCTAACAATCTAGTCGATTTGGGGACAGTAGTAAGTAATGAAATAGGTTAATGTTTTTGGATGAACACATAGGAATAATCCTACTAAATGGAGTAAATAAATACTCATAAATAACCTCATACCAAAGAGGAATAAGTAAATACTAGTAAACAGATATGATGCAGGAAAAACAGATGTGGGGCATGAGAAGGGCTGTGTCCCAGGCTTCGGTTGAGCCCCTGGGATCTGCCCCACTAGGTGTGGGTCCTTGGCTTTGCCCAGGAAAGAATTCAAGAGTGAGCCACAGTTGAGTAAAGGTAAATTTATTTAGAGAGATACTTGAAAGGCAAGAAAAAGGCCAGGAGGTGTGGGGGTTTGGTGCTCAGATTAGAGTAAAAGTAGGTACATACTCCATAGACAGAATGTGGCCCATCTCTGAAGGTGGAGAGAGAGAGAGGGCGGCAGCCACAAGGTGCCATGTTGCCAGTTTTTATGGGCTCAGTGGCTTCATATGGTAATAAGTGGAAGGACCAGTCTAAGTAGCCTGGGGAAGGGGCTGGGATTCCCAGGAAGTTGGCCACTTCCCACTCTTTGACCTATTGTGGCTAGCCTTGGGACTGTCATGGTGCCTGTGGGCATGTTATTTACCATACTATTATATTCTAATGGGTGTATAATAAAGCTCAAGTTCTGCTAGAAGTCAAATCTCCCAAGTCTTGAGCCTCAAGGCACGTAGAGGGTTGAATCTTTAGCCATCCTGATGTTAATTATTGTGTTATTCCTTGAATGGCTGTGCCCTGCCCTCTTCCTGTCTCAGATACATTCAGTTGAAGTCAGATTTTACTCTCAGGAGTTTATATTAAATCAATTTGGCTGTCAAATGAGCTACCAAATTAAAAAATAAATAAATCCAAACAAAGTCTTTGATTTCTAGGCCTTTCTGGATTTTAGAATTACAGACTAGGAATAGTGGGTCTTTATGAGTGTATGCATTTTGCTACCACCTCGTAAATATTGGCTTTTGTATGTTTTAAATATATTCACAATCTAGATAAAAACGTGTCTCAAAGCTTCAGACTTTGTATATTTTGCTCACTAAGAGATATATTTTTCTTATGACTCACAAGACTACCTGAATTTATTCTTTTCCTGGTTATCTAGTGGTACATTTACATTTTTCTTCAAAATTAAAATAAGTTTCTGTATATGGTAGAAATATTGACACTTTGCATATTTGACAAAAAATACTTTAAAGTGTTTTTCCTCATTTTATTGTTAATTTTATATAGACATTCAATAATTATTTTATCTCAAAATGTCATTCCCTCAATGTTGTATGTCTGTGATATATATATATATAAATATATACACACACACACATATATGTATACACATACACATAGGTTATTTTCCTTTTACTCTGTTGCCAATATGTCAAAACTCAGACCCTGAAATTTCTTTTAGAATAGATCCCAATTTTCTCCAATACATGTTACTTATAATTTCTCCCTTTCATTCATTTATTCAATCATTGGATAAAATGAAGTGTAATTTTTCAGACACACCATTGCTTCTGATACATGCCACTCACTGGAGCAATTCCTCTTACGTAGTACATTCACAGAGCAACTCTTAAACAACTTTCTCCATACTTACTAAAGTTGAATTTAGTCACTAGAACCAATGTGGTTAACTTGTAGACAGGGCAGATTTTGTGTGTCTGTGATTTTTTCAAGTTACTTCACTGCCACTGTGACATGGTCTTGAAAATGTTCTACTATAAAGATATGAAATTTTTTATTAAAAAAAGATTATAGTCCATGTTAAACCACTTCTCTAAGAGACTAGAGGAAAGAAATTAAACTGATTCTGCTTGACCCCAATATGTGGTTGCAGACCACCAGTCTAGTAGCTTGGCTTTGTACATATTGCAATTTGATATAGTAGTTGAAAAGTGGCCAGCTAACAGGGAATTGCAGTAATCAAGTTGTTGGGGGGAAAAATATCAACGTACTGAACAGACTTTCAATCTTATTATAAGACCAACACAAATAAAGACAGGCAATGGTCCTCTGCCAGCAGCAATGTGGAGAGGAGGATGGGGGGAAAAAAGTGACTTCATAGCTCTAAAGTAAAAAATATAATGCAAAAAGGACTCTATGTGTCTACATGAATCCTAAAATCACAAAATTAAAATTTGCCGTTTCTGTCAAATGTAAGATGAAATGATTTAATTATAAAGTCACTTAAACAGTTAATAAAATTTTATTCTTATTTGTGAGTTGAATTTTAAGAAATTTGATTATGTTACAAAGTTACATAAAACTCAGAAACGGTAGCATAGTGTCTGAATGTTTAAATATAAGTAAATGCTAATGAGTTACTTTATGTGGGTCAGTTACATAAACCTTTTCAAATATGAGTATCAAGAGTAGTTTGGATATTGGAAATTAAAACAAACCAGATTTGAGATCTTTCTTTCAATCAGCAGGGTACTTTGTTTCTAGTAGGAAAAAAAAAAAAAAAAAAGAGGAGGAATTAGGTGAAGGAAGATCAGAAGAAAGAGAAAAAGAAGAGAAAAGGAAAGAAGAATTATGCACAAAACAGTGTTGACTGCTCTCCTGAGGGCAGCTAAGGCCTAAATCAATCTGAGGCTGCTCTTGAAATGCAGGCATATGTTTCCAAGCATTATATTAAAATTTCATGATCAATAATGCTGAAAGCTGCAGAACATACAAGCCAAATAAGTGCTGACAATTCACCAGCATCTGAATTTAATAAAATGTCATCCTCCAGCCTCAGCAGTAGTGCCAGGAGGAGATAGCCGTCCTGATTAGAATCTGTCAAATGAATCTCCATTTGTCAGGTAATAATAAACTCAGGATAGTACCTTTTGTTCCAGGTTGCATTTACTCTCCAAAATACAGCAGTCAGTTCATATTCTAATAGAATTCTACTGTTTTCAACACCTAGTCAACAAATCAAAGGCCTTTTTTTTTTTTTTCCCTTGAGGGAAAAGTCCAATATTATTTACAGACTTTGATACTGTATGTAGATAACATCCAGACTTGAGGATTATCCTCTCTCCATTAAGGAGGTTTGGTTCCAGGGGATCTGCTTATGTACTCACACACCAGCCACCCTGTTTTCATGTGTGGTTTCATCGTCTTTGGAATTATGCTCATTACTTGTTAAGAACATGGAAAATGTCGCCTTCCATACTTACTGAAAAAGTCAATAAATACTATTTTATGTAAGATATTCTGCATAGAACCAGGCACTGAGGTTAATATTTAGAAAAATCATCACTTTTGGCTTACAAATCACTTCCATTCATTTGAAGGATAATTCATAATGCCAGGTTAAACCTGAGGAAACCTAGGAGATAACACATCTGAGTGGCCAGAAATATGATTTCTGTTGTCCTTTTTGTTATTGAATAAATGGCTTGAGAAAGAATGAAAAAGAATGTGATGAGTTTTTTAAAAAACTTGCTTCACAAAAATGTGGTTACTTTATTTTTTAATCTATTGTTAAATATTGCTATAATCTTGTAATTACTATTAATCTATTGGTAAATATTGCTATAATCTTATAATTACTATTATCAGAATAGTCCTAGCAAGTATATTAAAATGGGCAACTCATCATCCTGTCCATGATTATCATTCTATTCAATTTATTCTATTCTATCTATTCAAGGATTGATTTGGATATCTATTTATTTATTTCATTTGGTCAGTTAATATTCATTGATAACCTGTGTATCCAACTCTATGCTCAGCACCTGAAAGGTCCCTTATCTAGAACAGATTCAAATAGTTGGTTGAAGATTACAGAGAAAGCTTTTAACTCTGAAAGCTATGATTTTTTGAGAAGAAACCTGTAAGTAATAATATGATTCTTTTTCTTAATTAAAATATGACTTAGTGTGATTTGTTTTCAGCCAATAGTATATGTTTTAACAATTGTGAGTCCACCTCCAGGATGAAAATAAATGTTCTAATTTCTCAAAATCAACTAAGAAAATGTGGCATTCACATAGACTCTGGGTATGTAAAGCAGTGAAATGTGTTGCATGGAAAATTTACCAAGAATAGAAAAGTGAGAGGAGATAGAAGTGTGCCATAACTAATGAGGAACATGAAGATGAAAAACGACGTCACTAAAAATAAGCTCAAGTTGGTTATTTTCTTTTACCAAAATATGCTCTATTACATTGAAGAAGGTTTTAGATATGATGTTTTGATTCTTCTCCTCTGTACTGTAACCAAGTCATAATTAATTAAGCACACATATTAGAAAATGAGTATTTCTATTTTCCAGAGAGGTGCTTGATAGTATGCTGATTTAAGAAAGTCTTAATATGGATGTGAGTTAAGTTACTGATATTTTGCTAGGTCAATCAGGTTTTTGGTTGTTTTTGCAGCACGTAAGATATGTAATAAACCTCTTTATTTAGGTTTTTCCTACATTTTTGTTTGTATAACAGTAAGCAGTAGGGCGTAGGATTGAAACGCTAACTCTGAAAGTTGTTCTTGCTGTCTGTTACTTTTCCTATTACTTATTGCGGGTGAAAGGAAAATCAAGTCAATAACTGTAAATTCATCTTTTATCAACCCCTCTTCTTCACAAATGCTTTTATTTACTGCCTCTTTCAGCAGGGGTGGCTGTCATTAGTGACTAACAGGATGGAATCATGATACAAATTTTTCACCAGTACCTATTATTCATGAAAGTTTGTGGGCCACAAAGATGGAAGTCTTGATCCTTGAGTGTAAATTTTATCATTTCTTTATTTCAAAGAATTTACTGGTAATTTGTGTATTAAGCTAGGAAGAGTGGCCTAAAACCCTAAAATTTATAAACATTAAGATTTTGGCAACATAGCTTATTTAGGTAAATATAAGTTTGCTTATATATTTAAATTGTAGTTATACATTTAAAATATATAATAAAATGTATTTAAATTGGACTTAATTTTCATGGTTGGACTATGGGGATAGAACAGCATGGACTAGTCATTTTTGTTCTTAATACATTTCTGTTCTGTTTCTCTTTCTCCTTCTCTTTCCAATCATTGTAAATTTGTGTGAATTCAGTTATTCTACATATTTGTTTTGTCCTTCTATCCATAGCAGTGTTTATCCATTTGCCAGCCACCTCTAACTTTCATACTGAGAGCAGCAGAACTATATTAATAGTGGAATCTGCAAACAAGGTGAAATTCAAACAGTTTTGTCGAATTCAGAGTAACTTTACAGTTATAATGACTATCTGCCCAGATGCATGTAGCTTACTCTTCTGGATTTATATGGAAGTATACTTTCCTGATTGCCATGGATACCATTTAATTAATAACCTTCCTGCATCATGTGAATTATCTAGGTGAGAAATCTGTCCCTTGTTACACAGAAGGCTAAATTTTGAAGTTAAATTTTTAGTATACTCTCTATTCATAACATACAAGTTAGATTTGGCAAAAGTATGCACTACTTTTGTAAAACATGTAAATATATTTTAATGTTGCCAAATTATATCAGTAGGTCCTGAAAGCAATACAGATTACTGTATAAATGACAAAGCAATAATTTGATTCCATAGTCAGTATGTGTGTGATATCTCTGGAAATTGTGTTTCAAATTGGTGAGATCTTTTTCTGATTCCTTGCTGAGTCATTGAGCCCTAGTGTCTGACAGTGCATCAGGGGAGGGTAATGACACTAGTGGGGTATAATTACTTAGAACACTATCTTCTATAGGGGATGGAAACTTAACATGGGGTCTTTTGTTCATCTCTTCCTTCCTGGATCATCACCTTGGAGATATTTGACTTGTTCTTTTCATTGTCTGGAACATCTGTAATTATTATTGGTCCATTCAACCTTTGTGCCCTCTCCTGTCTTCCTTTCTGCCAGACAGTTTATAGTATGGGCCACTCATTTACTTTGAGTGTCGATAGTACATTTTTGCTTTTCATAATTTTTTTTCAGTTTTAAAGAAGCTAAGCTCTATATCCTTGCTTCTGTCTCTCTCTACTCCAAAACTGGGGGCTACAGTTTTCCCTGTGACCTCACATTTCTAGCAGATCCTTCAAAAGTTGTTGATCTTCACTTTGTTCAGTCTTTTACTTGTTGTTAGGTTGGAGTGACAACCCACAAGCTTCTTACATGCTGGACCACAAATTAGAAGTCTTGCTCATACTGTTAAACAGTCAGTGGTCAGTTAGAAACAATAATATCTTTGTCATCATCCTTGAGACAGTCCTTGGAATTCAGTTACAGAAAATGGTGACTGAGCAGACAAATTTATAATTTTCATTATGACACCAGCAGTGAACATGCAGCAGCTGAAATTAGAATAAATACTTACATATGACTTTAGTCATCCTTCACATCTCTTGGTAGTAGAAAGTCAGGAGCAGAAACCTCCACAGGACCCAGTGCCGAGGTAGGAAAACCAAAACTGCAATTGATGACTTGTTGGAGGCTCAGGGTGGACAAGTCTGAGAATTAAAACTCCTGGAGGGCTCAGTAATAGAGAGGCCTGTTGGATTTTTTATGGATTTTACCTCCAGGAGCCCCAGCATGTTTTCACAGTAAAGATCAGAGAGAAATCCCCTCATGCTTCTCTGCAGGGTGAGGAGGAAAATAGCCATTTGAAATTTTCTCTGAGCATTCTGTTCTTCTTAACATGGCCTGTCCTTTAGGAGAAACTATTTACCAGAGCCTAACCAAAGGGAATGGAAATACTCAATTCCAGTTTTGTCTAGTCTCACTGTTCCACTTAAGGGTAGAGAAAAACTCAGAAGCACTGGTGAAGGCCACATCCTAGGGACACACGCTGTCCCTAAAAGACTGGGAGCTAACCATAGGACTATAGAATATATTCCGTCCCTCACACCTTACACAATATTACTAAAGTCCTATTTACTGCATTTCCTTTTACCCTATTTATCATGGCTATCTTTCATCAGTACATTACAAGACATACTGAAGGCATGAAACACAGTTTGAAAAGAGAGCAAACATCAGAACTAGACTTAAATATGGTAGGAATGCTGAAAATATCAGACCAAATTTTTTTAAAACTATGATTAATATGCAAAGGACTCTAATGGAAAAAATAGACAATCTCCAAAAATAGATGGGTAATATAAACAGTGAAATGAAAATTCTAAATATCAAAAAGAGATGTTAGAAACCAAAAACACTGTAACAGAAATGAAGGGTACTCATTGGGCTCATTAGTAGAATGACCACAGCTGAGGAAATAATTTCTGAACTTGAGGATATGTCAGTAGAAACTTCAAAAACTGAAAAATAAAGAGGAAAAAAAATTGGAGAAAAGATGGGACTAAATATGCAAGAACTCTGGGACAACCACAAAGGTGTCATATAGGTGCACTGGGAATACTAGAAAGAGAAGGAAGAGAGAAAGAAACATAATAAGTATTTGAAATGATAATAAATGAGGATTTTCTTAAATTATTTTCAGACACAAAACCACATTTCCAGGAAGCCCAGAAAATACAAAGCAGGATAAATGCCAGACAAGTACAATTAAACATATCAAATTCAAACTGCACAAAATTAAAGAAAAGGTTTTTGAGCAGAGGCAGAGGAAAAGATACCTTAGTTATAGAGGAGAAAGGATAAGAATTACATCAAACTTTTCTTCAAAAACCATGTAAGTAACAAGAGAATGGAGTGAACTACTTAAAATGCTAAGAGAAAATTCCCAACAACCTAGAATTTTGTATACAGTACATTTTCCTTCAAAAGTGAGGGAGAAATACTTTCTCACAGGAACAAAAATTGAGATTTGTTTGTAGTAGACCTTACTTTCAAGAAATGTTAAAAAAGTTTTTCAGAGATAAAGAAAATTATACAGGTCATAAATTCAGACCTACATAAAGAAAGAGGCTTAGAGTGGAAAAAGCAAAGATAAAATAAAAGTATCACTTACATGGCTATCAGTTTTGTTTTATAAATCACCCATGTCGAGGCAGATTCCAAGGGGAGAAATAGACTTGCAGTGTAAAAGATGATCTTGCTATAAGTCATAAAAAGTAAAAATACAGATGAGGATTTAAGAAATTATATGATTAGTTTTATGTATCAACTTGGCTAAGCTACTATACCCTTTGTTCAGACATTTTTCTAGATATTTCTGTAAAGGGTTTTTAAAAATGAGATTAACACTTAAATCAGTAGACAATGAGTGAAGCCAGTTACCCTTCATAATGTGAGGGACTCTCATCTGGTCAGCTGAAGGCGTTAATAGAAAAACACAGACCCCCCCTGTAAGAAGAAGGAGTTCTGCTAGGAGACCACGTTCAGGTTTGAAGTGCAACTCATCCTTCAGTCTTCAGCCTGCCAGCCTACCCAAGCCTATGGGATTTGCCAGCCATCCACAATTATAAACAAATCTTTAAAGTTTTCTCTATGTATACACACATCCTGTTGGTTCTGGTCTTCTGAAGAACTTTGACTAATACACTAAGAGATCCTTTGGAACAATTTGTCATTATCAGTGTGCATTCTCCTCCAAATGCGTATCTTTAGGTTAAGAAAAGCAATGATGATCCAAAAATTCCAGAATTTGCCTGTAAACACAAAACATCATTGAAAACAAGAAGAGTAAATAGAAGATATGTTAATTTTAAAGCATCTCTGAATGTTATCTTTTAAACGTATTTTTCCTTCGTACTTAAAAGCCTTTAACAATCCTTTTCATTATTTGCCCTCTAGATATACACATTTAATATTTTTCAAATAATGGGATATAAATAAATATTCACTAATTTTTTATAAACAAAAATAAATTCTCAAATTTAATTTAAACTTAAAATTTCTTCAGCCTAGCAATCAGCATTTCTAGAAACACTGATTATGAAATTCCTTAGGAATACTGACAGATATTACAGATTTATTCAAGTAAAGCGGTTAGCTACTTAATTTTCTAGCTGAATTTAAATATAAAATTCTGGAATCTTCAGTAAAAATACAATAGGTCCAGTCTCCATTAATGGTTGAACATGCATTGGTGCCTAAAACTAGCCAAAGATTTCTGGATTTTATGAGGCAATATGAGCATTATTTTTTTAAACATTTTTAAACATTTTTGATTGAGTTATAGTCACTTTACAATGTTGTGTCAAATTCCAATGTAGAGCACAATTTTTCAGTTATACATGAACATATATATATTCATTGTCACATTTTTTTTGCTGTGAGCTATCACAAGATCTTGTATATATTTCCCTGTGCTTTACAGTATAATCTTGTTTATCTATTCTACATATGCCTGTCAGTATTTACAAATTTTGAACGATATGATACTGTATTGATCTAAATGCATCAGTATTTTATTTAACAAGTATTTATTTAGATATAGTGCTTAGCACAAGAAATCCCATGTAAATTAAGTAATTGCTCTGTCTTCACTTAGCTTACGGTATAAGAGGAAATACAGACGAAAAGATGATTATAGAATAGATGATGAGTAATATGAGTAATAAGTGCAGGGTCTATAGGAAGCAATGAGGGTAACTTGTCATAATCTTGGTCAGGAGTCAGCAACTGTCTACATGTTGAAATATTCAGATATGCTACAAACGAGATATAGGAGAGGTAAGAAGAGACAGGACAGAAGCACTGTATTAAATTGAGAAATTATATATGCAAAAATTCAAAAATAAGAAAAATCATAGCAAGTTCATGTTTTCAAATAGTTCAGTAAAGCTGGATAATATAAAGAAGGGAATTTGTAAGGATGAAGTCTTTAGAGATGAGCTGAGAAATAGCATCAACCCAGAATCATGAGACATGGAATGGTTGAGAGGAATTTTTGATAACATGTGTTGAACACTTTATACAAGCGAATTATTATAAGTTATGTATTTAATTTGAATAAACTGAAGTTATGCAACATCATAGATAAAGGGAAAAGTCAAGATTTTCATCAAGGACTGTATGATTTAAGAAGCCTTTTATGAAATACCTGCAAATGTAGTACGTTAAACTCAAAGATACTTAGGTGTGCATATACTGGAAATATTTCAAAGAAATTTCCACTGACTGTGCATATTTCATTATTATGGCATACAATAGATAGCAGTATTATTTATTATAGTCTTGTGGTTTAGTATAATAATTATATACATAAGAATCTAGGATCAGATTGGGTTACTACTGGCTAGCTGTGTGATTTTGAACACTTTGTATAAATGTTCTGGTTCTCAGTATCCTTTCAGTAGATAACAGTGGTAATAATAATTTCTACCTCATTAGGTTGTTCTAAGAATAAAAGTATTAAGACAGGAGACCAATTACTAACACATGTTAAGCTTGCTAAGACAGTAAGTGTAACTTATTTTTATCTGTGCCAAGTACATATGATCATTTACCTCTGGTCTTTTAATTTTCAGCGAGATTTTTTTGTCCCAGTTTCCCTTGGCTAATGAATATTTTGATATGCATGCATACTAACCCACTAGAAGAACCAAGAATATTTTTCTTAAAATATGTTTTAATATAATGCATTAATTATTATTTATAGAATGCATTACTTATATATATGTATATATATGGCAGAATAATGATCCCTCTGAAACACTCACGCTCTAAAAAAAACCTGTGAATATGTCACTTTATATGGCAAAAGGGGCTATGCAAATCTAACTGAATTAATGATTTTGAGATAGAAAGATTACCCTGGGTTATCTGGCTGGGCCCAACACAGTCACAAGGGTCTCTAAAAGTGAAAAGGGAGTCAGAAGAAGAGGTCAGTATAAGGCAATGTTAGAAAAACAGTCATCATTGCTACTAGCTTTAAAGGTGGAGGGAGGGGACCACAAACCAAAGAATGCTGGCATTCTCTAGAAGCTGGAAAAAGGAAGGAAATGGATTTTTCCCTAGAGCCTCCAAGGGGGAAAACATCCCCTGTGGACACCTTGATTTTAGCCCAATGGGACCCTTGGTGGAGTCTGATTTACAGAACTTTTAAGATTTATTAAATTTGTGTTATTTGAGCTGCTAAATTTGTGATCATTTGTTATAGCAACTATAGAATACTAATACTATATATATATACACACATATACATACACACACACACACACACACATTCTTTCATTGTTCTATAGCTCCAAGAAAGTGAAACTGATGATTATATTGAATTTTATATCTTTTTCTGCTGGCAGCCTAACAAAGAAATGAGTCACAGATGAGTCTGATTAATTCATCTGAATATATTTGCTATGTTAATAGTATACAAATAATTCAAAAATATGTATTTGAGGGAACATATTTAGGATTACTGTTGGACATAGCATGAGAGACCATTAGCTTCATTTTAATTGGGGAGAAGACATTATACAAGTAAATTCGTAAATAGTGTAACTATTAATAAAGCTACATCAGTGGAATTAAAGGAGTATCACTTGTTTGAAAATCACCAGAAGACTTTTAATGATCAAATGTGCCTGAATGACTGTATTCAACCTACTAATATTATTTTCCAAATGAACATATCTTTTAAAAACTATAAACCTTTTAAGTGCTTTGAAAAAGACATGGTGGGTTCCTTGGAAAGTGTGAAATAGTTACATTTGTGAAGCACTCCCTTTCTTCCTCTCTCTCCTTTCTTGTCTCTTTTCACTTCAGTATCCACTGCAACCCCAGAGAGGAGGGACTTCCCTTGTGACAGCCCATCTGGTCAGTGGCTTCATCTGGACTTCTCTGTTTTCCCACTACTAAAACTCCTTTCTTCTTCTTTAAAAATGGCCTTTCCCAGCTTTCAAATTGTATGCAGACTTTAAGTGAAGAAGGCTTACCTGCTTATATTAAAGCATTGGCCTGAGTGAGAGACATCTAATTTAACACACACATCTAGGAGCCTGCTGGAACATTCTCTGAGGTCAGAGACTGGCAGGCTCGTCTTTGCCATCTTGCTCTCCCTTTGTGTGCTCCAGGGCACTGGTATCTCCCAGAAGGAGCTTTTACACAAGTCAAAGACTGATAATTTCAATAATATACATTTTTATAAAACTATAACTTATTTTTAATGGTGAAAATGTAGATGAGTCCTCCTTGCTCTTAGAGTTTATATTACAGATCTTTTGAAATCACATCATGGAAATAAATATATATTTTCCTTAATCCAGGCATGCAACTGGATTTTTTTTTAAATCAAAGTATAACCGGTTTACATTGTTGTGTTAATATCTGGTGTGCAGCATACTGATTCAGCTATATATATATTCCTTTTCATATTCTTTTTCATTATAGGTTATTACAAGTTATTGAATATAGTTCCCTGTGCTATACAGTAGGGCATTGTTGTTTATCTATTTTGTATATAGTAGTTTGTATCTGCAAATCCCAAACTCCCAGTTACCGCTCCATCCTCCCCTCTCCCCACTGGTAACCACAATTTTGTTTTCTATGTTTATGAGTGTTTTTGTTTTGTAAATAGGTTCAATTGTCTCATTTTTTTCAGATTCCACATTTAAGTGATGTTGTATGATATTTTTCTTTCTCTTTCTGGCTTACTTAACTTAATATGATGATTTCCAAGTCCATCCATGTTGCTACTAACAGCATTTTTTATGGCTGAGTAGTATTCCATTGTATAAATCTGTCAATGGATATTTAGGTTGCTTCCATGTCTTAGCTATTGTAAATAGTGCTGCTATGAGCATTGGGGTGCAGGTATCTTTTTGAATTAGAGTTTCTTCCAGATATATGCTCAGGAGTGGGATTGCTAGGTCATAAGGTAAGTCTATTTTTAGTTTTATGAGGAATCTCAGAAACCATTTTCCATAATGGCAGTGCCAAGCTACATTCCCACCAGCAGTGTAGGAGGGTTCCCCTTTCTCCACAGCCTCTCCAGCATTTATCATTTGTGGGCTTTTTAATGCTGGCCATTCTGTCTGTTGTGAGGTGATACCTTATTGCAGTTTTGATTTGCATTTCTCTAATAATTAATGATTTTGAGCATTTTTCATGTGCCTTTTGGTCATTTGTATATCTTCATTGGAGAAATGTTTATTTATGTCTTCTGCCCATTTTTGGATTGGGTTGTGTGTTTTTCTGTTATTGAGTTGTATGAACTGTTTGCATATTTTAGAAATTAAGTCCTTGCCAGTCGCATTATTTGCAGATATTTTCTCCCATTCCTTAGGTTGTCTTTATGTTTTGCTTATGGT
Source organism: Camelus bactrianus (assembly GCF_048773025.1). NCBI lineage: Eukaryota > Metazoa > Chordata > Mammalia > Artiodactyla > Camelidae > Camelus > Camelus bactrianus. The sequence continues at coordinate 80,518,229 of NC_133540.1, forward strand.
TTCTTTGCTGTACAAAAGCTTGTAAGTTTAATTAGGTCCCATTTGTTTATTTTTGCTTAATTTCTATTGCCTGGATAGACTGCCTAGAAGAATATTGCTAAGATTTTTGTCAGAAAATATTTTGCTTATGTTTTCTTATAGGTTTATAGTGTCTTGTCTTATGTTTAAGTCTTTAAGCCATTTTGAGTTTATTCTTGTGTATAGTGTGAGGGAGTGTTCTAACTTCATTGATTTACATGCGGCTGTCCAGCTTTCCCAACATCATTTACCTAAGAGACTGTCTTTTCTCTATTGTATATTCTTGCCTTCTTTGTCAAAGATTAATTGACTATAGGTGTGTGCGCTTATTTCTGGGCTCTCTATTCTGTTCCGTTGATCCATATGTCTGTTTTTGTGCCAATACCATGCTATTTTGATTACTGTAGCTCTGTAATATTGTCTGAAGTCTGGGAGGATTATTTCTTCAGCTTTATTCTTTTACTTCAGTATTGCTTTGGCAATTCTGGGTCCTTTGTGATTCCGTATAAATTTTAGGATTATTTGTTCTAGTTCTGTGAAAAATATCCTGGGTAATTTGATAGGGATCACGTTAAATCTATAGATTGCTTTGGGTAGTCTGGCCATTTCAGGCAATATTAATTCTTCCAATCCACGAGTATGGGGTATCATTTAATTTCTTTTAATTATCTTTAATTTCCATAATCAATGTTTTATAGTTCTCCATGTGTAAGTCTTTTACTTCCTTGGTCAGGTTTATTCCTAAATACTTTGTTTTTGTTTTTGTTTTTGTTTTTTGATGCAGTTTTAAAAGGGATTTTTTTTTTTTACTTTTCTTTTCTGAAATTTCATTAGTTAGTGTAAAAAAATGCAACAGATTTCTCTGTGTTAATCTTGTATCCTGCTACCTTGCTGAATTCATTTACTAGCTCTAGTAGATTTTTGTGGAGTCTTTAGGGTTTTTCTGTATATAGTATCATGCAGTAGGTTCTTAGTGAAATATCCATTTCTGTTTCAAAAATTAAGTTACATATATATTTTTCATATTAAATAATATTGAATAAAAATACACATTTCCAAGGCTAGCAAGAAAGCAACACCCTCTTCTACCTTATTAGCACAACTCTGCTTTTGCAATATGACTGGTTCTAAGGGATGGATCTTAATGGAAGTCAAAGAGGAAAACTCTGTTTCACACTTCCCCAACTTCAGTTGCAGCTAAGGTTGGACATATGGTACAGATCAGGCTAATGTGACTAAACAGAAGCTCACTCTGGGGAACTTTGGGGAACTAGGAAAACATCTGGCTTCTGGAAAAACATTTTATTTTCTCTAAAAAATGTGTGGATACCAGTGGAGTCTACTTTCTTTCTTCCTGCCTTGAAGATAGAATAATGACTGGATATGCAGGAGCCATATTATGACCATATGGGAAAGGCCAGAGCATCAGTTAATGTTGGATGTGATATTAATTCTTTGCAGCCAAATACATTCTTAATCAGTACAAAGAAATACGGGCAACTTAGTTCTACTCCTTAAAAAGGCTAATGAATAAGAAAACAGAATCACCTTGAATCTATAATAAAAGTTAAACTTAAAGAACAGAATCAATTTTGTGTGGACCTTTTAGGGTTTTCTATACATAGTATCATGTCATCTGCATATAGTGACACTTTTGCCTCTTCTTTTCCAATTTGGATCCCTTAATATTTCTCTCTCTTGCCTGATTGCTGTGGCTAGGACTTCCAAGACTATGTTGAATAGGAGTGGTGATAGTGGGCAGCCTTGTCTTGTCCCAGATTTTAGTGGGAAGCTTTTGGTTTTTTCACCGTTCAGTACTATGCTGGCTGTAGGTTTGTCATATATAGCTTTTATTATGTTGAGATAAGTTCCCTCTATACCCACTTTGGTGAGACAGAATCAATTTTGAATGTTTGACAAATAAAAATAGGTTATGATAAACTTAACTAAGTTGTTACAGCTTTTGTAATGGGAAGAAGAAAGTAAGCATTGTTTTTTGCCCTGTTAACCCTTGAAATTTTGTATTTCATAATAATTTTGAGGCTTTTTTCATTATGTGAAATCATGGTGAACTCTAGCTGCTCATACAAAAGAAAGCTTGATGTGAAAGAATAGAGAAAATGAGGGCAGTTACTGGCCATCTGCAGTTTGTATGTATTAGCAGCTACACATGCATTTATTGACATACGATAAATATTTATTTCATGTCAAATTTGTGCCAGATGCTATGTAAGGTATCAGACATAAAAGATGGAAGAAAAATCATTCATCGATACCTTCAAGAAGTACTATCTGGAAAGAGAGGCAGTTATTCAGAGCAGAGAGGACATAGAAATCAAAACTTAGAAAAAACTGCAAAAGGTCATGGGCTAGGGAAGGTACTTCAATTGTATAATTGTGTAAATCTTTCTAGTGAGTGATGTGTAAAGTAAAAAAAAAAAAAAGGGAAATAAATAAAGAAAGGAAAAACAAACAAACTTAGCTCTCTTAAGAGCTATGAAGAGGCCAGATCCTTAGAAATTTATGGTGCTATGTTTCCAAAATTCCTCATCATATGTACTTCATTATGCTAGCTCGCCATGATGCTAAGTGAAAGTGTACCATGATCAATTACGTTAGGGAAATGCTACGTGTTACATAACTCTTTTGGGGTAACTATTATATAAAAAAAAATCTAAATCTCACCAGTTTTACGTATTTAGTCAGTATTTTTCAAATATTGAATCATAGAACAGTTTATTTTCTAATAACATCTATTTATATGGAACACTAGGTTACAAAAGGTAGTTGTATTTTATAAAGAGCATTTTGATGTCAATTTGAAGGAAGTGTTGAAGAAAAGACCAGTAACAACAATTTCATTCATTAACAGTGCTCTAGCCAAAATGAGGAATGATGAAATTATACATTAGAACAATGTTGGAAAAGATCAACAATTTGGGACATATTTAGTCCTTTATAATACAAACTATCCATATTTTTATTTTTCACTCTTTCTTCTAAGAAACTAAGATAATGTTAATTTTAGTGAGTAGAAGAACTATATTCAGATGTTTCCCACTCCATCTTCTTTTGTTCTTTTAATTTTATTTTTTATTGAAGTATAATTGATTTACAGTGTTACTTTCAGGTGTACAGCAAAGCAATGCAGTTATACATATACTCACACATATATATCTACTTTTCAGATTCTTTTCCATTGCATGTTATTACAAAAATTGATTATAGTTCCCTGTGCTAACTGTAGGTCCTTGTTGTTTATCTGTTTTATATATAGTAGTGTGTATATGTTAATATCAAACTCGTAATTTATCCCTCCCCCAGTCCCTTTTCCCTTTGGTAATCATAGTTTATTTTCTGTGTCCATGAGTCTGTTTTGAGTTTGTAAATAGGATTTGTATCATTTTTTTTAGATTCCACATTTAAGTGATATTATATGATATTTATCTTTCTTTGTCTGACTTACTTCACTGAATATGATAATATCTAGGTCCATTCATGTTGCTGCAAATGGCATTATTTCTTCTTTTTCATGGCTGAGTAATATTCCATTGTATGTATATACCACATATTCTTTATCAAGTCATCTGTCACTGAAAATTTAGGTTGTTTTCCTATCTTGGCTATTGTAAATAGTGCTTCTATGAACACTATGGTGCATGTATCTTTTCAAATTTTAGTTTCCCCTGATATATGCCCAGAATCCACTCCTTCTAAAGCCCAAATGAAGTTGAGGTAAAAACTACTTTGAAAAGATAGAAATAGACATATAAGACAAGAATATATTGAACTATTGAAATAGAAAACTTGATTTTTATTTTTCATTCTGCCTGTTTTATTTCAGATTATGTTTACATAGACTGGTTTTCAGGTAAGGAAAAGCAATTTCAATATATTTTTGAAAACATAAGAGATTTGGGTGGAGCAAATACTTGGGACTTATAAAGGAAGTGTGATTTTTGGTAAAAACATAGCCAACAGATACTACAGATCAATCTCGTTTTATAAATAGAAGGTCAAATATACCAAATTTGAGTGCCAGAGAATAAATACTAATATTTGGATGATTAAAATAAGAAAATAATGTTCATTGAGCAAAATGAATATGGAAATGTGTCCCAAAATAACTCTATGTGGTATCTACAAAAGTAAAATGAGAGAGATCTGAGAAAAGAGAGGAAACACAGGACTACTAGAATGGGTGGCATTATCTAGAAATCTCCAGAGATCTTTCTGAGGATTGTATTGAAACAGGGTATATATGCACATCCAGTATTCATTTTTATTTCCAATAGAAAATTGAGATAAATGAGCATGGAGTTAAGATGCTCATACTCTCAATAAATGAGTATAGTTTGCCAGCACAAATAACAGGAATGAGTTATGTCTATTTAACAGTTAATAATATTCTTAAGTGGTTCAAAGTTGATTTAATTAAATCCCAGAAGAGGTGATGTATAAATATTGTTTTCATGTCAGGCAAAAGAAAAGATCACATAGTTTACCCAATCATTAACAGTGTAATAGAAAAATTTATAAAATGACTGAAAGAAAATATTATGGGAATGAGAGTTTTTTAATTCATTTGAGGGAGAGTAATATGGGCATGTCAAATAAAATTAAGGCTGAATAAATATCAATAGGTGTGAATTGAGTGTGGGTAAATTGATCTTTCCAGAGCAATAGTTTGACATAAATCTAACTGAAAAAAAAATCTTATGACTGTGTCCTAATTATGTACTATGGAACATTCCAAACTATTCCTAATATGGTTGATGACTTCACACTGTGGTTAGCAGAATGGGTTCTGGAATGTTTCTTTACTTTCAGACTAAGAGATTTCAAAGAGGACTACAGAATGCTTTAGGAAAGGCTTCCTTGTCTTCTGTTGTGCTGTCTTCTAAAGAGAACATTTCTCAGGGGCTCTTGGCGAGCTCAGCAACCACTCTCTACTATATTTACTCAGACCTAATATCTTTTTTCCTCTTCAGTAGGTACGGTGGTAATCAGTACTGCAGCACTTCTACTATCTTTTGCTGTCTCTTGTAATGGAGGCTCAGTAGGAAATATCATAGCCAGTCTTCATTGGGCAGTAGGGGTTGTATTTCTCACTCAAGGCCAATTATTCTGCTTTTCAGTTGTAGTTCGTAAAAGCCATGCTGATAATTTAAATTTTGTTATTTTAGTTTTAGTGATTTATTTTTAAAGTTAAACCATAAGAAGATACAACTGAACGTTTCTATACAATTTCACATTGTTGTTGTTGTTATTATTATTGTTATTAAATATCATTTATCTGTGCTTCTGTTTTGTTCCTGATCATATGCAATGTAACGTACCTGAAAGGCTTATTTAATCCCTCTATACTTCATGAAGTGAAAATTATTACTATTACCGTTTAGAATTACTAGCTATTATTACCAAAAGAAAAAAGAAGTCAAGACTTTTTATAGCATGCCATGTGTCAAAAGCATTAAGTGAGAGAACAAGAAATGAACCTAAGTCTGACTGATACGTCAAAATAAGAACAAAAACAACCTGTACTCTTAAAAAGATGTAAGGATCAAGGAAATGAGGAGAAAACAATCAGGATCAAGACTGCTTTTACACTGATTTGTGAAAAATAGCCTATCCAGTTTTTTTAGAACAGATATCCTAGAACTCTCATGGCTTCCAGTACTTGCATTTGATTTTGACCGTAAGTTTGAGATTAGAGAACAATATTCTTAATTTAAGCTTCTTCAGATGCAGTTAATCATCTATAATCTCCTCTATAAATTTTCTAGTAAAATACTCATGCAGTAAAATAAAGCTGGTTTTATTTTTACTTTGGCCTTTTTACAATTTTGAATAAATATTGGGAAAAACACCTAAAATATATCTCAAAACTTACTTAGATGTTTATAAGTGAAAATGCAGGCAATATGCATCCCGTATTCTGGAGATGGACCAACTGGGCTCAAGTAATATCCGTTACTTCTAGCTCTGTGACCTCAAGCAAGATATTTAACCTCTCTAAAAGCCCATTTCCTAATTTTCAAAATGGTAAGGTCTTGTAGCCACTGAGAGTGTTATATAAGTTAACATATGTATTGCACTGTAGCAGCACATGGCAAACAGGTAAGCCCTCAAATGTATTAACTGTTACTATTATCATGTATGACACAGAAAGACACAATATAGAGATTTTAAAATAAAAATGCACTTAAACAATGTATCCATTCCACACATTAATGTTTTATCCTTGATTGCAATATAAACAATTTATGAAGAAAAAAATTCTACAGAAGTGATAAATGAAATATCTAAAGCCACTTGGAAACTTAAGGGTAACATCTAGCCATCTTATATGTAATATAAAGGCATTCATTTAATCTAAAACAGACACACACACATACATATATGACAGGATTAAGACAGAACTTTAAGAAACAGGTGTCCATCACGCCTAATCTGAATGTCAGAAACCACCACAAGGATCTATTAGCCGTTTCAGAACTGTATCTGTGTTCACCATCACTCAACAGGTAAATAACTCCAATTTACTTACTTTCTGAATGGTTCATGAAAAAGTCTTTTACAATATGTTACTCCCTTTACACTGACTATTTGATAAATGAAGATTGAATACTAATAATAAATTATTAACTTCTATGTGATAAAGTATCTCAAATGCTATTGAACAAGCAGTGCTGAGGTCTATATGATTACTTAATCAGATCTTGGGATTGTTGAGAACTCCAATAAAATGAAATTATCTATGTTTTACATCTTAATACACAGCGGTTTATTCCTAGTGTAGCCATTTCAAGCAGAGGTGATTTGCGGCCATTAATTAGATAATTGAGCATAAAGCAGGCCCTTTTCCCCCAAAGGAAAAGGCTTAATTTTCAGATATTCAGTAGCCGTTGTCCATTTGTTGTATTTGTGATTTGAGTTGAAATTCCTACCAATTAATTAGCTGTGTTACTCTGTGGTAAAACAATCACTAATCACAGTTCTTCACAAAATCACAAAACTTTGAAGATTGAAGAGGTAAAGAATATAAAATCATAAATAGTCACAATTTATAAGTCACCAATTTCCAAGAATCTCACAGATACTGCATTAGTTTGTATAGTTTAGGCTACAGGGTAGCAAATACAGACCAAAATTTCAGTGGCTTACTACAGAATGTCTGTGCAGGTGGGCAGGGCACCGGGGTCTACTCACAAAATCTTTCAGGTACTCAATTTGTTAGACATTTTGCCATCTTTAGCATTGGTTTCCTGTATCAGCCTGTTCTTATCTGCATAATCAAGCCTAAGTTGTCATGTCAGCTTTCAGTTGTGGAAAGAGGGAGAATGCATGGGAGATTTTTATGTTCCACTGTGGAAGCAGCACTTACTATTTCTTCTCAAATGCATTGGCCTGGATTCAGTCCCAAGGCCACACCTGCAGTGCAACCTGGGAAATATAGCATGGCCGTGCACCTTGAAGAAAAGGACATGTATTTTATGAAGTATAGAAATCATTGCTGGAGAATGTATTTATCTGAATACACCCATGAAAGGAAGGGATGTAAATAGCCTATTGATGTAAAGGATAAAATAACTTTAAGTATAAGAGTGAACAGAAGTAGACCTAATTAGAGAAATATGCACTCACTGTCATCACCTGGGTTCACTTCAGCCTGGCAGGGTCAGTTTTATAAGTGTTTCCATATGCCTTAGCCTCTGCTGCTTCTCTTCTATCACCAGTTTTAGTAAAATGTGAAAACTAGTAAAGGGAGAATAGGGTCCTGACTTTCCATGGAGGCAACCACCCTCCCTTTGAAATTTTCCATATGCCAGGCATACATTCAGCTTAGAGCCTCAACTTTTTCCTCTGGTCAGTAGTCCCTAGATTGTAAAATAATAAATATTTGATAAATGTACCAGAATTACCACTGATGAACACAGGTTTTGTGGAAAAAGTACTGACATTGAACTCTCACATAAAGATCAACCTAGATCATACATCCATGGAAGGGGTCAAGAGACCCCAAAAGGAAAATAACATTATTAGTTATTTTGGGAAGACCTTGATGTAGGATTGGAGGATGAAACTTTGGATGGATTCCTTGGACAAATAAGAGATTAATAATGGAAGCTTTGGAGAGCACTGCTCCATTCTTTGAATTCAGAGGGTAGGAGCAACTCCAGCCTGAGATGGAGGATACAGAGAATCAGCCAATGGCAGATGGTTATCATCAGCAGAGAGAGAAATAAAGTGGACATGAGGGATGTGATTCTGAGTGTTTATGGCGGAATCTCTCAGAAACAAAGGATACAGTTATGGAAAAGCAAATTTCTAACAATAAACTTGAGAGAACTCGTACCATGATAATTTGTATCATAGGAAATTTCTCAAGTATTATAACACATAATTTAAGATTAAGTATTATAATCTCTAGTCATGGTCTCTATTTCCTGAAATATTCTTTCAAATAATAAAATATAGCACCCTCGTATATTTTTTTTAAAGTTTTAATTTCAAAAGTGATTTTTGCTTAATATTTTGAGGTTTTTTTTAATCTATTGTAAATTAATTGACCACTTGATTAACTTTTGTGCTAAGGATTATTTTTCTTTTTTAGAAGTGGATATATTTAGCCTATAAAATTTTTTTAAAAGACAAACAGGTTGTCCAGATTTTAAGATACAAAAGGGTTCTTAGAAATTAAATGGAATTCTGTGGAAAAAATAAAATAATTTTTATAAAGTGACACAGTAGTCTAGAAGACCTGTAATATGCAGAAAGAGTTAACACTATGCTTTAGATTATTTTTAAGTAAGACTGCTGAAGTATGCCAATTATGAATGTCTAATAATAAAAAAAAAATCATTGAGGTCTAGTCTCATTAAATGTGGGGTTAAATCACCTAATGATAACTCCTTAGTTTTGTATAGAACTCTGCACCTTTATTTTGTGCAGGGCTCTACAGATTCTTTGATGAGTTGATTATTACAATTACCTAATATAATTATGAAGTTGATATTACTATAAAAAACAGCTTCTACATATAAAGAAAAGAGCCTACATGACAAATAAAACCTGCTTAATATTAAAAACAAATACATGCGGAGAGAGACACACATCAAAAACAAAAAAAGAAAACAAATATGAGTAGAGAACAAAGGATAAGGACAACAACAAATAAGCAAGCCTCCTGATGTGCAGCTCAGCGTTCTTTTCATTGTGCACTATTTCAGACACATGATCTGATGTGTCTAAGTCAGACCTAGAGCTTCCTGGATGCTCTACAGGATCCCAGAACTTAACAGTTCAAAATTGTACTTCTTATCTAAGCTTTTTAACTTCCTCTTCCTTTTGTATTTCTATATCAACACTGGTCCCACTCATTTACCTCTCCAAAATGCACATTTTGACCTAGCCTTCTACTGCATTCTATCAGCCTTAAAGTTATGTCATTTCTACCTCTGAAGATCTTCTCAAAAGGAAATTATTGTGATATTATTGCAATATTATTACAATATATGAAAGAAAGTGAACTAAAGCAATGAACATAGTGAGGACAGAACAGAGTAATAAATGCTCTCAACCCTCTGCATCTCCGCAGCAAGTAAACAAAAAACAAAAAAGAAAGAAAGAAGAAAAACAAGAGGAAAATGCTCTAAGTGCCAAAAACTGTAATGATAAAAATAACATGTAGTTATTGTGAATGAAATTAAGATCTTGTCCAGGGGTCCTGAGTCCTTTACCTGGAAAAGAAGCTGCAGCTAACCTGTGCCTGGGGCTGCTGGAGGTAGAACTTGTAGGTAGAACTTGAGCTAAATTGCTTCATGATAAGGTGATTGGCCCTGTAATGTATGTATGTTCGATATCACTATGGGATGGGAGTAACAAGCCTTCATTTAAAAAAAAATGAAAAATTCCACACAATCACAATGTGTTGATAGATCAAAGGGAACAACAAAAAAAGTTTAAAAATGTACTAAATGAACTTGCAAACTAAAATTCTAATACATGTAAGGAAAGATAATAAACAAAATCAATAAGCATTCTTAGACAAAATGAAAGTAATGGACCAGTCTGAAAATGAGTAAATCAGAATCAATATACAATTAGTTTTTAGTCACCATAACTATTTTTATTCCTGTATTCTGTAATACACTTTTGTGGACCAGATGAGTTTTGAAAACTTTTTTAGAGGATGGTATATATTCATATGGAGGCATTATTTGTTTTTTTCACATTGAATATTTTCTTCATTATACTGTGGAATAAACCTTACTCTTCTTTTTTCTTATAACTTTCCTTTGTCTCAACTAAAGGATTAAGTATCACATGCAGCATCAGGAAATTTATTACTAAATATACAATTCATCTTATTTGGAAAGATTACCATAGTTGCTGCTGAATTTACTCAAGGAAAATTAATTTTTAGTGATATTAAATGAAAATTGAAATCAGAGAAGCAAACATATCAAATGCCAATTGTACTTTGGATTTACAGTGTCAACCTACACGTTACTTTGAATAGAGGATAATACAGGTATTTGAGCATTCAGTAAACCTGATGTCCAATCATGGTTCTTGAACTCAAATCACATGACTGAATAAGTTGTTACAGCTTCCTGTATGTCACTTGAAAATGAATTTTCTCAGGTATAAAGTAGATGTGGGGATTGCATCAGATAATGTGTGTAAGGTAGTTTTAAAATTGCCTGACACTTCCTAGCTGCTTTATAAATAGTAGTATTTATTGCAGATATTTTATTATCTTTGTGATTATTATCTTAATCTTGCTGCCTGCTGAAATATGCATATAATTTTTCTTTGATTTGTTTTCAATATTAAATACAAAATTTTACCTTTAAAAAATATGTTTAGTAACCTGTATTCTTCTGAGCATTGACATAACATTAAGAGGTACTGTAGGTAAAGAGGTTGACTCCCCTACAATTCAGTCCAGCACTGTTGTTTGAGAAAAAAAAAAAAGTGTATGTGTTGATTTTCTACATGAAATCAGGCATTGGCCTTAAAATACAGGGCTTACTGTGCTTTGTCCACATGGTAGTACTGGATTTCTTAATATTGAACCAGCTAGATATAATGTATATGCTTTAGATCCATTGAAAGAGGATACAGATTCACGTAACATTTAATACTGGCTCATATTAAGAAATTGATTCATTATTAAGAAACATGTATAAAATTTGCAACCACCACTTCTAAACATTGTTTACTTATCTTTGAAATCCATTTACATCACATCATATCACATCATTTCAGAAATCTATGTCCTGATTAATCAAATTTTAGGGAAAGTTTTTATTTACTTAAAAATGTGTCCAGGACCTGTTCTGTTTAGTAAACACTGTGTTTGGTAGCAAAACGTAGTGGTGACAACAGAGATTTAGTCCTTGCCCGCAGGGAGCTTATAGGCCAGAAAGATGACATGTGAACATAATGGTACTGTGTTTTAAAGAAGTTCAGTGTGATATGGGACTAGAGCAGGAGAATCTAAATCAGATTATGCAACTGTTTATGTTTTAAAATAAAGTATTATTATTTTCATATTGCATTATTCGTCTAATACATTTCAATGTAATGTATATTTAATATTTTATTATTCTCAAGACATTCCTATATTACAGTAGCAAATGGAAAGAAATATTTTAGCTTTAAGTTTACTGCTAGTGATAATTATTCAATAAGTTTAAGGTACGTTAATGGATAATGCACCATCAGTTGGTTTGCACAAAAGCGTGCATATACCTTATTGTTTCAGGTTTCCACACTGAGACAGTAGGTGTGCCTCTTACAAAAGTCTGTATATAGTAATTCCACAGACAATTTTGTAGTTTGTATGAACATTATGTCTCAACTATTACAGCTTTACTTAAGTTCCTGATGATGTCATGACTTTTCCAGGTTAGAATACTGAAAATCAGGTCCTCTGTAATTGTTGTCTGAAATCACTGACTTAGAAGAAGGCTATTTGATTCTAAATCATTGAGGCTAGGTCAATTGGCTCATCCTGAAATTTAAAAATGTTTTTCTAGGTTAGTATGGAGTTAAGAACACCTAGTGAGAATATACAATAGTTCTAGGAAATGAGAATAATCTGGTGAACTTTTAAAAGACGAGTTTATTCTAGGACTGCTCCTAAAAGACAGTTTTTCTAGAATGGATCTTATCTGAAAAGCTGCTGTCATTTAGTTCTCAATGTGGCATCTTTTTTGTTTAATTGTTTATAATCTTTTCCAATTTATTCTTGTCTTAAAAAAGCAGAAACTCCTTACTTAGTAGCTTTTATGTCTTTCTTCTGTTAAACTTGCCTCTTACAATCTGCAAAAAGCTAGTGCGTAAAAGAGTGTTCACAGTTTGTATGTGAAATTGATTCTTTAAAATTACATTTGACCTGAATTGGAGAGTTTGAAAGGCGGTGATTGGATATGTGAGTCTAAAATTAATGTGTTCATGTTAGTTTGGACTTTAAATTTTAACTATGCCTGCTATATTCAGTGTAAAAGCCAACAATAACAAAAACAAACAAAAAAAGAAAAGTACTTTATTTATGGTTGGAAGTATGAAGCAGATAGTACTCTCTAAAATAGTAACATTTTACGAACACCCAAAATTCTTGTCATTTAATGTGAATGCCTTTATCCCATAGCTGTTTAGTTATGTGATACATAGAATTAGATTCATATTAAATGGCTTAAGATTTCTGAGATTTCTGTGTTATGAATGTAGGAAAGACATAAGAAATGTGTTTTAATAGGGATGAAATAAAGTTTAAATTTCCCCGGCCAGTTCTAAGTGAAAAACAAAACAAAACCTTAAACTACCACCTATACACATTTCTGGAACTATCCTGGTGTTCTCAACATATTCCATTCCTATCACAGTAAATCCATTCTTGGTTAACTCCTCATTCTTTTAGCAATTAACACAATTTATCAAGTCTTGAATATGCAACAAAAATAACCCTTGACAGATTTTTCTCCATCCTGGTTATGAAACCAGGCTTCATTTTTCCATATGGCATTCTAACTGCTGGCACAATTGTTTTATTTCAGTTGGCATTGACTGCCCTATTACTGTCTTCCCTTGCCTCTTCTTATCAGTGCATGTCCAAATTAACCACTTTTGCCACTTAAAGCAGAATTATTTAGTCATTACATTTTTAAAATGACAAGAACTTTTGAGCAATTGAGTAAGTTTTAAGCAAAGAACTGAAATTAGATGTAGGCTGAATGATAATCCTATTACATAAACACAGTATGAAAGTATCTACATTTAGTGCCTAAAATGTATAAAACTTTTTTGATTGCCACAGCCTCTATCTTGCATTGTTAACATAAAAAAGTTGAATGTAAAGAATAGGAGAATTGCAGAGGAGGTATGAATTTCATCCAGTCCTGTTGAAAGCCAGCTGTCTAACCAATGGAAAAACCACACAGCCCTTCTGTGTCTCAGTTTACTTAATGTACAATGAGTGTACTTTTCATTTAGTTTACAGTTTGAATTTAAAAAAAAAATTAGTACTACCTTAGGAAAAATATAGTTTTCAGTAAAATTTTAATGTATTAAGAAACTCAAGTATATTATCTATTGAAGTGTTTTAAAGGCAATGAATTAGAGGAAGTGTTTGCTATCTTGAGATGGTCAGACTTTTAAAATAATCATTTTATTAAGTTTTAAAATATTATTTGATAATCTTGGTAACAAGTGACAAAAGAATATGTTATGAACAATATTTGTAAAAATTCAAACAAAAATTAATGTTTATCTGAAAGCTCCATATTGATGACAAAATATTGGCACAAAAGAAAAAGATACATTTAAGAGGAAATAGTATACAAGAAGACAGTATAAACCACTGTCTTTTTTAATACCTCCTTGAAATGACTGCTAAAAATACCCACTCTTGTGATTAAAAGCCTTGGTATATGTGGATGGAATCTGCTCACTATAGCCTGTAGCCAGTGAAGATATGCAAGTATTATGTAAGAAGCTGTGTACAAAACTTAACTAATATTATAAAATCCTAATGACAGATCACCCCTACAAGTCACTGTCCCTTCTACAATGTTGTAGTATTCCACAGTTACTTTTTACCTGACTTGTAGGCAGCTAAGCATTCATGTTATCGTAACATGTCTTAAAACATGTAGTATTCAGTGCTTGGCATCTGCCAGTTTTAGGGAATGTACAGTCTTCCTAAGTGCTTGCAAATGCCAGATTTTGTTTAGACTTAATATGAGTTTTTAGTTGATTCTTGAAGCCACACCAATAGTGTGCCCTCCTGAGTAAAGTTAGAATTTGAAAGTGAGGAAAATAGACAGGCTTATCCTTGAACAATTGGACAACTTTGTCTCCTAAGAAAATGTGGCCTGCACTGCTGGAATAACAAGTGCCTGGGAAGCAGTTAAGACTGTGAGAGAGCAAGTTCTTATTCTCTAGTTACACCCACTGAGGGTCTCTGGTTTCTGCAAACCAAACTGGAAGCAGAATGTCCTCTCTAATTTAAATATTTTCTTCACATTCTGAAATGTACAAGTTCCACTAGCTGAGCACTAAATTGTATTATTTCTTATCATGGCTTGGACTGCTAATAGTAATAAAAATGAGAGCAAAGGGAAATGCGGGAAACGCTAACTAGTTACTCAGTTGATTCAAGATAACAGTGCTTGAGCAAATTGACAGGACCTTAGTTTCCTAATCTGAAATATGATTGTGATAGTCTCTGCTAAGTTTAAGAATTAGAGTCTTTTATTTATTTTTAGAAAGCAAATCTATCTTGTTAGGATTTAGCAGCTATCAAATATTCTAATGAAATGTAGTAAAACAAACCAACAAACTGCAATGATATAATAATAAATCATAAACACAAATTCAATATAGTTATAATCTAGAGCCGTGGAATCTTAGAGCAATGTTAGAGCAACCATGTGTCTAGTTGAAGATTGTGAGAATGAGGTCTCCAGATGCATATGGGACAGAAGGTGAGGTGAGAGTTAATTGGAGCAAACTACAAGCATGTCCATGCTTCATCTTAATTCATGAATCTACTTTGAAACTTCAGCATAGTCCCAATAAAGAGAGAAAAGACACAATTATCCCTTGAAAACATGGATTACATTACAACACTTTCCTACCAAAGGGGAAATTTTTTCATTACTTAACACTAAAGTGCTGAAACCATTAGTATACCCTTTTAAACTTAAAATAAACACGTGTATTATGTGCATGTATTTCCCAATGGAAATCGCAAGTGGTGTCACATTGCACTGTGGATCCATTAGTAACATAATGGCATCCAACCACAGGTCTTGCTAATGGTTTAAATTGGAAATCAGGGCTTTTTGTTGTTGTTGTTTCTTTAATTCAAAAGCAAGAAAGAAAGAAAAGAAAAGAGATTGAGGGAGGGAGGGGAGAGGAAAAGGGAGGTAGTGGGGAGGAAAAGGAAAGTTTCTGTCTCTTTCTAAGTACACAGTGAAAAACTATATTTCTGCTGAGTAATTCAAATATGACACTTCAAGAAAAAAATGAATCAGAAGATGCAGTACTTTGGAAAAGTTATCTAGCATGCAAGAATTAATAAAGGGCATAGCGCATGTAAACTTATTGAATAAGATGTTTTTTTTCATGACACAGAGGAGAACTGTAACATTTTAAAATCAGGGCATGTGACCTAAATTGGGATAAATATCTCAGGACATACTAAAGCTTGTTTGTGTAAATCATGTACAAAAAAAGCTAATTGGCTCCTCAGTGTGACTTATAATGTCATTCTTCGGGCAATATTGCTTTAATTACTAGAAAGAAAAGGGGAGTAGAAAATTTATAGCCATGAAAGAGATGAACCATACCATTACTGGAAAACTAGGAAAAATTCTATGGTCAAGTTTCAAGTATTGAAATAATTCATATTATGAACTCTCTCTATTTTTGTTAACTGTGTTTTGGGAAAATATGAAAAATAAGAGACACTTGATTAAAATGTATCTCACTGTAACTAAAGTGTGGACCTCTTGACTGCTAATTTGGCAGTCAGGATACTTAAAAGGGAATTTGTTGGGGTGATATCTAGCTTACAGATACTGTTCTTAAATGTAGGAGCCAGAGTTTTTCCAAGAAACCTAGCTGCATTCTTGGTTACTGATAGTGTCTTGAGGCCACCAAGCTCCATTAAATCTCTCTCTTTTTTTAAAGAGCCCTGCTGAGAATAGTGATTCTGATCATTATTTTCTTAGGAAAATATAGGCATATGTTCACTCATTCTGCCATGTTGCACTTAAGTGATTAAAAATTCATGTTCCAAGTAAGAAGCTGTTAAGTAGCTAATTATTTATTCTGTTTACAAGATATGCCCCAACTGGTTAGGGAAAATGGATGCCGAGGGCTGAAGAAAGCATTAGATATATTTAGGATGAGAAAGCCAACCTGCCTCCTGGTGGGTATATTACCAAGTGGTACAAATTGAAAGAGTGCCTTAAGCAAACAAACCACCCATTAAATAAATGGAGTATTCATTTTAGGAAAATGTGGGATATCTCTTACCTCTTAATAATCCACACACAAAATCTATTTGAAATTCATTGTCAGAGAAACTCAATTCATTATGTACCCCAAACTAGCTTATTGAACAGAAGTACATTTTAAATTAAATATATATCACAGAAATAGTTTTTCAAAAAAGAAGGATCAGGAAGAAAAAAAAGTGGACTTAAAAATTCTAAACCAAAGATATGCACACTAAACTGTTAAAGAATATACCTAGAATAAAATTGTAAATATTCACTAAAAAACATTAATGAAAGACTTCTTTATAAAGCCCTCAAAATTAGTAATATGGTTATAATTGGATACTTGATGCAAGCCTCATGAAGAGACAAATTTATATTCTGTAAAATTAATTCAGTAACACTGTCAATTGTCGTATTATTCTTATCATTTGCATAAAGGATATACAAGCTGTGACAATAATGATAATAATGTGTGCTGTGGAGTACACATTAATATGTTGTCTAAAGTCAGTGGGCTGTCAGAAAGTGTTCTGAAGAGAAAAGAGCATGAATGAAAATAAGAGTTTGAAAAGGTGACTGCGGAATGTAGAAACACACAAATGATCATTTTATGAGTTTTTAATCTTTCTTAAAACTTATGTTAGAACTTTGAATGTCACGGGACTAAGGTTTTTGCCCCAATAGTGTCAGATATTTCTGAATAAATATATGATTAAATGTTTATTGATAATTTTTAAGGAATAGGGCATTCTTGTTATAAAATAGACCTAGGTAATAAATAACATATAATTAAAAAGTTTCAGAGAGTTTTGTATAATATACTCAGAAACCATAATAATAGAATCTAATCTTGTATTATATTTTTGATAATTCAATACATTGTCTCAGGTCATTATTATAGGTATTTATTAGCATTGCAACTACATTATTTTTTCCAGTCAGAGGGATAATACAGAATAGATTTCATCACACCTGGTTTTCTTTTGGACCCTATAATTTAAGGCTGCCACTTTTGGTTATTTCTGATAATATAACAGATGACATAATAAGCCATAAAAAAAGTTAAAGTTATGGCTAAAAAAAAAGCTGATCCACATCTTGTGACAACTATCTCAATATTCTGGTCATTGTGCAATTTACAGTTTTGTTTACGACTTTTATTTTCCAACAATGACCAGGTTAATACAACATAAAATGCAAATGTATTAGTTAAAATTATAATTACTAATGTTCTGGGTGTAATTTTTTTTTTTTTGCATCTTGTTTGACATTGATCCATTTAGTTATTAGCTTTTCAGCACCATAGAAATAATTGCTTTATCCTTTATCATTACTTGTTTAGAACCTGAAAAACATTTACTATAACATTGATTGAGTGGTTATCTCCCCCATTAATGTACATATTATACTGCCATTTGTAAGTTCAGCCTACCTGTAAGACTAATGTAATTGCTTAAGTAATTAGGTGAGATGTGGAACAAATAAAAATATCTAAATGATAGTTCCATTTTTTATAAAGCTTCATGCTATACTCTTTTCACTTTGTAATCATCTAGAACAGGAGTTTGACTTCTGTTTTTTGGTAATAAAGTTTTATTGGAACATTATGATACATAGGCTTTAAGCAACACTTAGAGTGAACATTATGATACATGGGCTTTAAGCTACCTGCAGGCATAAAGCCTGGGAATACATAGCCATCTACTCAGAGGGATTTCACGCATGCCAGGTCTGGCAATCACTGATGTAACAGTGGTTACTGTAGGGAACACACCTTTTAACATCTTATTCTGCACCAGATTTATACTAATTTGATTCTAGTGAAGAATGGAGAACCCTCATTTTGTGCTATTATTCATGTATATGTATTCATGTATATGTAAATAGATTTGCATATGTATGTGCATACATGTTTATATACACATATACATATATATATATCTTATAATTGCTTTGGTTCATGTTCATATAGAAATTATCTGCATATACATATATATGTATACATACATAATTATGTAAACAAAATATTCATACATAGTTCTATATGAATATCCACTCATATTTAGATACTTTCAGTGCCATATGCTTTGGGACACAGTCATATAGAAAGTGTATATATGTATACATACACTCATGTATGCAAATATATGAGTATACCTCAAAGTACCTGGCACTGGAATTATGTGAATACTGGAGGGAAATAAGAGTTAGAAGTTTACAGAGCTTGAAGCTAGTCTATGGAAACCTCCAGGATGCAGATATTTAAAGTTATGTGGAAAAAAAATTGGTTCTCATAATAGCTTGGTCCAAATGGAAATTCTGTCTAGTTAGAAATATACTTGATTATGCATCATATATAATTATAAATGCTTGATACACCATTTTATCAGTAGTGAATAATGCATTTTGTCAATAGTGAATAATAATGCTACAGGAAATATTGATTTATCTTTCCCTTTTCTGTAAAACTTTCAATTTAAAATTTAAATTGTACTTTGTACAATTACAATCTGTAATTACACAGTTATATCAAATAAGGAAGCCATAAAGGAACACAAACTCAAAGTATAGAGGGAAAGTGTTATACAAATATTTCAGAAACTTAAATAAGTACTAGGTCATTTTTCTGGATTTTGAGTTGTTGGTAGCATTGCCAGATTTTTGGAAAAAGGAAAAGATGGCACCTTTATGAGGTTAGCAGAATAGGCAAATACGTGTGTGGTGAGAATAGTTATTACTCTGTGCATCATGCGATATAGTTTTTCTCTTACCTGGGTACTTCTGTTACCAAAATTAAAGAATTATACATTCATTCTTTTGGGTAAACCTTTTTCCTGTGGTATTCTTTGAATAGCACATTTCCCTGGAATAAATAAAAAATTATCATTCATAACTAGGTGTCAATTATTTTATCAGATCATTTGCTTTATTCATTCATTTACTGAAATTTGTTCCTTGTGGCAGGAAGAAGAGCAGGCCTGTGAGCTCAGTAATGGAGAAAGGGATTGTTAGGAAATAGCAAAGAAAGTATAGATAGAGGAGAAGTATCGACAAAGATAAATTTTACCAGCAGTAACAGTGCCTAAATTCATCCTTCAGCTTTAGAAGGCTGACACCTCTCCACAATCCTTTAAATTTGTGTAGCCTGGTGAATGAAACAATTTACCTATTCTGTGCAAAATAATAATATGCCTTGTATATTCCTAGAGTAGTTTCTAGGGAAGTCAAATAAATGGGCATTAGTAAAAACTCTATGAGTTTAATCGATTCTCACTTTTACAGATGAAGAATTTGAGGCAAATTATTTTACTTAGGTTCTCACAGCAAGCTTATGGCAAAACAAGGCTAAAAGCTGAACCCTTTTGGTTCTGGTGTGGGAGCTGAAACCCTTGGGCCTGGGGCAGGGGTACTCCTCTAGTACCTTCCCCGGAGGCTTAACCTCACTTACCTCAGCCTTGCCCCTGTTTCTTCCGTTTACTAAACTGGTACAAATCTTCCTCTAAAAATTCCTTACTCCAGTTATTCATTACTTGATAATAGTACCAAAAGTATTAGTTTATTCGCTTTAGACTCATTTTTAACTTTACAAATGTAGAAACAGGAATGCAGATGAAAAGTTGATGAGGGTTATTACTTTGGACATGGACTTTTTTAGGGTGAAAACTGCAGATTATCTAAGCTCTCTGGAGACATAATAAAAATAGACTAAATTACACTTTAGTATTTTTTCAGGCCCTCCAATTCTCCTTGGGAGAACACTTTGTTCTTTTTAAAAAGTCATATTTTTACTTCTCAGTCCTCAATCATTAAAGGAAAAGAATTGCTTATTAGGTGAAACCAGCACATAGAAAATATTAAGTGAAACTTGCAATTTTGGGTGAAGAATAATTGACTACACACACATTTATGTTTCTCTATTGCATATTATCAGGATGTCAAATACATCAATGTGGTATAAAAACAGAATACTAATCCAGTAATTTTAAGATTTTGAATCAGGGTACAACGTGGACAAAAATAAGCTATGAAACTAATTATAAGTAAATGAAAGTAAATTAAAGTAAATGAATGTATTTACTTTACATACATTCCAAAGTAAAACTATGTAACACATTCTTATTTTTCAGAATGTTTGAAGACTATATACTTATGCAAAACAATCTTCTCCCACTCAAAAATGTTTATAAAGTTCCCATGATTCTTTCTTTTTCCATTTCAGAAATCATGACACATTCTTTTGACTATCCTTTGTGATGAAAACTCTACATTCATTGATAATGAATTAGTTTTGGAGCCATTACAGGTTTAGAGTCAAGTCCAATGAGTATTTGCTTATTAAGCTACCTAATATTATTTAGTTTCAAAACAAAGGATATTCATTTAAAGGACTCTGAAAGTAATTTATTAAAGAACTTACTCTCCATGCCAAACTACAATAAATTAATAAGTTAAGAAAAACATTATTATTAAATTGAGCTGAAGGTTTGAAAATTTCTTACATTTCTAGATTCAAGATTCTAATGTCACTTTTGCTGAGAAACAGGACACACGAAAACTGATTTCATTACAGGCAAATTTATATAGTAATGTACATGACTCTGTCATGAATCTTATTGTTTCCCTGATAGATTTTGTTGATACTGTTCACACTGTGTTTTGTGTTCATAATACATTCCTTTCTGAAAATGGAAGCATATTTGCATTTCATTTCAGTATTTACTAGTGTAAAATAGAAACAAAAATTCCTACATATCCTCTACGCTTTTACAGTATACCCACGAAATTTTAGGTGCCTCAAAATAGAGGAAAAATCTAAACAACAAAACTAAGACCAAAATGAAATAAATTAATCAAAAATACTACAAATACTGTTTTTCAAATAGCCTTTTGTCTGTTATTATTAACCAACCAAAATTCAAGATATGTATGAAATTATATATGTATATATGAATGCTATACATGTTTGCATGAAAATTACATCTGTGTATATATATATATATATATATATATATATATATATATATATATATATATACATATATATATATATTTACTAGAGTTTTTATATATAAATTCCTTTAATGGGAGAAATTAAAAGATTATTAATAGCAATAAGTCAGTGATATACACCAAGAATTTGGGTGATTTTAATCTGAAGGAGCAAATGCTTTATTACAGTCCCTTCTATTGTTTCTTCACACAATACATTTGCAGGCCTCTCTGAGTGTCTGCAATGGCTTTTGGCTATAGATGTCTGTCATTTCTCATATATTGTGATTTCTCTCCAACTAGAGAATTTTATTCATTGCAGTGATTAAATGTTTTAAGCAAAGACAAATAATTCCCAAATTAAAGAGATGTTGTGAAAAGGAATAATAATGATGGCAAGTTATTCATATTTCAAATGATTGTAAAAATTCCAAGACTAATATTTGGGCTGAGATTTCTCAATTTTGTCTCCTCTAGGAGAAGACTCTGGGAATCTGTGTGCACATATGCATGCGTATGTGTTTGTATATATGTGTGTGTGTACATTTTGCTTCCTCTTATAAATGGGCATTATTGAGGCACTAATTTATTTGTCCTTGACATTCACGTTCGATAAATGTCATTGCAAATGAGAGGTGCATGACTTTAATATTTCAGTTTAATCTCATAGGTCATGATACAGCTAAGAAACGTTGCAGTTGAAAGTAGATACTCCCCTAGCATGAATGCAGATAGAAAGGAGACACATGCTTTAATGAAAAGGGAGGATTGGGAGGTGAAGTAAGGAGTCCTTTTCAGAAAAATGTATTATTTACATGTCTCTCACAGCTTTCGAACTTTATCGCACACACTAAACACATAATGATTATTCAACATGACTAGACTTAAACATTCAAAAAAACCTATTTAGATCTCCGATAATTCTCCATAAACCACATGACTAAACAACATTTAAAAAGTGAGAAAACAATAACTCAACCTTGTGAACATCACTAAAGAAATGAATAATAAATTTTCAGAGAGATTTTCTTGGGTTATTAGTACATACAGGTTTTAGTTGACCATCAGACTTTGCCTAGTTATTCCCAACTTGAAGAAGATAACAGTAGATACAGAATGAGTGCAGGAAGTCAGGAAAAAGAACTGCCAAGTACCTGTGCTTTTTGATTTTGTTTCTTAGTTTTTTAACATAGCCAACAATTTCGGGATCACAACCACACATTAAGAATTGTTACAGGTTCTCTGATCCTGAGAAATATCACCTTAATAAACAATCTAACTGCATTTTTAATGTTTGTTCCTATTTTCTCCTTTCGTTAAGTTATTTCTTTAGATATTACTGAGTGTGTGTGTGAGTGAGAGAGAGAGAGAGAGAGAAATGTTGTTCTTTACTTTTTGTTTTTCTTAATTAAGCATCCATCCTAATGATGTGACTTCAGGATGATATATAGCATTTTCTCCCTAGCAACCTACTTACTACCTCTAGTCTTCCATCATTTTCTTGAGGAGCCCTAACACTGCCACAGGTAAACTTGTAAGTAGAGGCCATCTCCAGATGAAACTTTATTTTAAAAATTTAAATGATAAATTGAACTCTTTAACACAACTTGATTGCCAGTAGGAGTTAGCTAAATTTCAGCTGGATAAATTAATGCTTTTTAGAACAGAAAGATAGTTATAATGTATGCACTTTCTTTAATTCCTGATTATCACCCACCTGTTTTTATATAGCAGAAAGTAGAAAGAAGAGAGAGGTAAACAAAACAACAACAACAGCAAAAAACTTTAAAGTAAGATTATAATCTTGAATTGCTACTAAGAAAATAATATTCCACATGTTTAACATTACAGAATTAAAATTCAAATATATAGGATTGAGCATTTTGAATCAGTATACCATTTAGTTAAACTTGGTGAAAATATTTATTTCATCTCAAATAATATATTGTATGACTTTTCTGAGGAACACACTGCCATTATTTATTTGTGTTTTACATGAATAGAAATAATTCAGTACATAATTTCTGCTTTCAAGGGTGTTAACAATTAAACTAAACATGTACAGACAAAAAGTGGTTGAATAAAAATGTTCATAGGTACTTAACAATATGTGACAAACTACATCATTTAGAAAGAGGGAGAATACGTGTAAGAGGAGAACAAGATGATCACAAAAGTCATGCAATTCACTGAACGATGAGCAATCACTATGAGACCACCAACCATGTCTATCTCATTCTCCTACAGCATTTCTCAGTGTTTTTCCCATTACAGAAGATAAATTAATATGAAAAATCTGACTTCATTACTTAGGGCTAATCTAACAATGAGAAGCTAAATTGTGTAATTATTTAAATAATTGCAGAGATGAAGTTGGACTCATTTTCTATTTCATGGTGGCATCACCATCAGTGATATCAAAATACATAATTAGTTGTTAACAGATTACTTTGGAGGACTGCAAAGTAGTATTTATCCAAAAATTGTATACACGGCCCTTGACATTTATTGCCCAAATTGAGATTATAAAGGACTAATGATTGTTTATGTATCAACTTGACTGAACCAAGGGATGTCCAGATAGCTGGTTAAAGTTTATTTTGGGGAGTATATCTGTGAGGGTGTTTCAAGAAAAGATCAGCGTTTAAACTGATGGACTAAAACAGATGGTCCTCCCCAACGTGGATGGTCATCATCCAGTCCATTTAGGGGCTGGATATTACAAAAAGATCAGGAAAGTTGATTCACTCTGTGGCTGTCTGACTGAGCTGAAAGATAGTTCTTCTCCTTTCCTTAGCAATCCTGGTCCTCAGGCCTTTAGACCCAGACTGGGATCTATATCAGAAGCTTTCCAGCGTTAAAGCCTTCAAATTATACCACTGGCTTTCCTGGGTCCCCAGCTTGCAGATGGCAGATGGTGGCACTTTTCAGTCTCCATAATAAGTAAGCCAGTACTTTATAATACATCTTTTCATATGTATATATCCTATCGGTTCTCTTTCTCTGGAAAACCTTAATACACGACACAAAATCGAATAGTTTGGAGGGGATTTTATGTTTATATTTTTGTTTTATTTTGTTTGGTTAGAACTCTGTTTATTACCAGTTCAGGGGAGTTTCTATTGATGAACCTAATTATGGAGAAAAATGTTCTTTATCCCTTCACTCCAAGCTGAAAATATGGAGGTCAAGATGGGACTAGTTGTAGAATTTAACATGAGTTCTTTACAGTTGGAGGGGAACAGGAAGGGAAATTTAATGAACTTGTGTCTGGAAAACCTATAGAATAACAGAGAGATGACTGCTAGGGAGCTGGAATTCAAGTTTTTTAGGCCAAAAGGATATGTGAAGTTTTCCTAATATTCAAACATGAACTACAGGGGGTAGAGGGACAACAAAACTGCAAGATACAATCTGTGCGGAAGGCAGTACCTGAAAACCAGGTGCCAAGAAGGAAAATGGAAGTCAATATTTTTTTACTTTCTAGTAGGGAGTGGAAATTTCTTGTCAAGGAAACAATAGGTAAAACAATTCTTAAAATTGGAATGCTCTAGAAAAACATACAACAGCTCATGAGAGAAAATCAGTTGTGAATATATAAATAGACAATAGTGTGTGAGAACATGTCACGACAGTTACAACTTTCCTGATTCTCTCAAGACTAGATAGAGGAGAAGTGGAGATAGAAGTTTGGCAAAGAAAAATATAGAAAGATAGTCACTTTAACCGGCTATTGTAGATTTTTTGTCTACTGTAAGGTCCAAATGGAACAGGAAGGAGAAATATAAATAACAATGGAAACTTTGGCTAAGTTTCAGGACTACATAACTGAAATACAGTATTGAGGTTTTTTAAATGAATCAATCATAGAAATTGCATTACATACAAATGTGTATAATACTGAAAATACAAATGTTTAAATGAGTACAATAAACAGTATCTCACTGAGTATTACACAGTTTGTGTCACTTTGCCCCCAAAATTAAAAATGAAAACAAATTTCAACTGCATTTATCACTTTCAGTTACATTAATGCATCAAAGTATAATTGTAATAAATATATCAGAGAATGCATTCCATTGTTTTCTTTTCTAGTAGGTGCACAGGTAACAGTTGCTTTTCAAACCAAAAATGGCAGTGGGAGGGGAAGGGTAGGTTAGTAAAGAGAAGTTTTTGTTCTTAAGTATGGAGTTTCTCCATGCATTTCTTTTTTAAAAAAGTGATTTCTCATTAAAAAAAAATAGGCTCTAGACAACCACATAACACAAAATGTTTACAAATATATTTAGGTACACACAAACATATTTTCAGTGAAGTGTTCTGCATTGGGGTGAGAATGCGCTGCTGTTTTGAATGTAAGAGTTAGTTTCCTATAACAGTATTAGCACAGCTTTGCATTCTTTGAAGTCTGCTTTCTATGTCTATATAGTAATTAAATTATTACATTTTCTGTTTTTCCTATTTTGAATTTATTCAGGTTTTTGTCATATTATTTTAATGGTCAGATTTATGTCTTTAAAGTTCTCACCCATTGCTCTTAGCACTCTAACAAAACTGCCAAGCTTCTGATGAAGGTTTTTACAGCATACCAAATGCTGACTCTGAGATGCATGGCTTTTCCGGGTAAAATAAAAATAAATATAAGAAAACAGAATTTTCATTGGACTTGTTATAAAGAACACAGTTTCTTCTGGGAAAATACCAGAATTAGCAAGTAATCTAATACTCAGTTTTAAATAATGAACTTGGAAAGCAATGTTTTATTATTGTCTTTTAAATTATTCTAAGAATGGCTATGTTTGCCTCCATTCAGGTGGAATAAGATACTATTACTAATATTCCTAGTTTTAAAAAATGTTTAATCATATATATATATTTTTCCAAATAGCCAGCTAGTTAAATAGAACAAAATTACAATAGAATATTTTATTTTAGAGCACATCACTCCAATGAAATTTTTTAAATGTTGAGATGGCATTTTCAAATAGTTTCCAGTAAACAGCATTGTCAAAATCTCATAGAGAACAATTGACAATCAGCAATAAAATCAAGGTTTTAATGTTTCTATAAAATTATCTGGTCCTTTTGTGACTTACCAGATGGTAGCAACTTACAAATTTCAATAGCCTAGGAAGGATAACAAGCTTCCTTCGGACTCTCACATTCCATTGATCCTGCTGATAGAAGCACACACTGGTTCCTACACGGTGACATTAATCACTGTTTCACATTTTTGCTGACTTTCCTGCTGACCACGAGTGTCATAGACCAACATAATATCCACAACTGAAGGATATATCTTATGTTTCTACACACTTTGCAAGCAGAAGCACTTAATGGCTTTGTTCCAGACTATCTTTTCAAGGACAATTATAGCAAACATCCTTGGAAAACTGCAGTAACATCTTCTTTCAGTTCAAAGCACAGGGTTTCTTTAAGCTCAGTATAGGAAAGATAACATCTTCACTGGGGCAAAGGTCAGGTAGGATTGTTGAATGTTATATAAGATTTGGATTCTTTAAACTCAGGGTCTCTCTCCTGTTTATAACACACTGCTTGTGGGTTTTTTCTTTAGAAAAATGAACATGGTTTCTCTTACTTGCAACCAAAGTACTTCTGAATAGACTATTGGTTTAGCTTCGTAAGATCTATGAATTTATCAGGATTATTTAATCTATTTCACTGCTATGGACAGAGCCTTAGAAAGAGTAAATGTTATTCTGTTTATAAAGTAAATGATCTGGGTCTTGAGCACAGATATTTTACTTTCAAAACCCAGTACTTAAAATAAATTTTGAATTTCATTGTAATAAGTAGCACATATATGAACTAGACAATTCCAAAAGTACAAAAATTAAAATCCTTTTTGTTCCTGTCACACAGCCACCTAATTTTTAACATCCAATCCAACATCTCTGCCAGTTCTTTTTTATTCAAGAGATAATTTAGATTCATACAAGTATTTACAATTTAAATTATTTTATAATAATATTAGCACTTAATAACTCAGTTATTCACCTATCTTTTTTCACTTAATTATATATACTGATATTTGAAAAAGGGTTCATTTAGGAAGGCACTCTGGATATTTTGAACAAAAAGGGGTTCAATAAAGAGAAGTTTGGGTTTAAAATATACAATTGCTCCACACTTTTGTTTTACCTTCTAAAGCTGGTCTCTTATTGTAAAAATTAGGCTCAAGACAACCAAATAACACAAAATTTTTTCCTTACTTTTCAGATGGATATTATTAGATTTATATGAACATTTACTGGGAAAAAAAGAAAAAAATACATATGAATTTAATGAGTACATGGCTCCCAATATTTCATGAGAGTTTCAGGTTGCTTTTAACATCAGTAGGGGATTGCCTCCCTGAGAAGTTTGAATACAAATTCTGCGCTATTGCCCTGTTATTGGGATAGATTACATCTTTATCTTAAATAAAAGTATCTGTGCCCCAGAAACGTCATATGACAAACACAAATGTATTGTGATAAATGACAACCACTTTATTAGGTCACTCAAACCATCTCTTTGTATCTTTTCAGGAAAATGAAGTTTCCTATAGTTCAGAATTATAATCCATTAGTTATGAAAATAAGTTTCACATGTCTATTAAATAATTCACCATTATTGTTAGATATTGCTAGTAATGTAATGATAATATGATGCTTTTAATTTATACCATGGCCAGGTTTCCACAAATATTCAATTGTATCCTTCTAAGTAACCACTCATATTTAAAGTTTTCCACATGATCAATAAATAAAGAAATAATTAAATGAATAATTGTCAGATAAGTTACTTCTATCCCAGTCTTTCTAAGAAAACCTGGGTTTCAGTCACAGGGCTGAGGTTTAAACCTCCCTCTGTCCTGTGTGATGTAGTGTCTTACCAACTTCTGCCCAGAAGCATGGAGAAAGAGATAAGAGAGACTGGGGACTCCTGGACCTCAAGGGAAGTAGCAACACCCATTACCCATGAATTATTGGAAGAGAATGAGAAGCGAACCAGAGAAATGATGTCAGTTTGGGTTTTTTGCCTTTTAAGGCATGATGATGTGACCCTTAGTATCTCTGGACAATTCAACATCTAAGATTCTAAGAAAGCCAATTAATATGTTTGAAGAGAGGAAAAACGTAATTTTTCCTGCAATGGTCATATAGCAAATAAACACAGCTAACTTATGATTCATTCATGATTCAAACTTACTGCTGTTTGACTCTGAAGAATTGTATTTTTGACAATTCCATGGTGATGGTTAACCCCTGAACACTGTGATACTAATCTGTTATTCTTTGAGGAATGTAGTAAACTGTATAAGAATTCTTCCTTTGGGTCAACTGTCTTCAAAGAAAGTATACTTTATCTAGTAATGCTGCTCCTTCTTGACTGTACTTAGCCTTGGAGCATCAGGATTTATGTAGAATCTTCATTTGTTGTCCTAACCCTCTTTAGTTTTGAAGCACACAAAAAAGATTGTATTTTTTCCTCACCAAAATAAGAATGAGATCTTTGCTTAACTCTTCTTTGTAAGATGAAAATTGCATTGTAGTAGACACTGACCTTGAATATGGCATGAATTTTTCTCTCAATTATAGAGACATTGCTGCAAAATAAAAATATGAAATAATGTGATTCATATTCAACCAACCTAGAACCGTAAGTTTGTTTAGGCCAAAATCAACTTACGACTCTACAAACTTTTTAATTAGTAAAAACTCTAACAGTCTTTCACATTGCCTATTGACACAAAGATGTTCGTTGGAGCATTTTTTAGATTAGCCTAACAAAATAGAAAAACAAAATAGAAGCTCATGGAAATGCATAACAATAGAAAATTGTTTAAGTAGTATGATGTGTAGATTAATCATAAATAGAACCATAGAGGTATTTAAAATTCGTATAAATTTAATAATATTGGAAATGGCTGCATTCTCAGGTAAACTGAAAAGTTAGACTATCAAATTATGTATGAAGAATACTCTCAGTGATGTAAAATACTGTACAAAGAGGGAAATTTGCCAAAAGTCATTAACTGTGGTCACTGAGAGTTGTGGTTCTTTGGATGGACTTAATTTCTTTTACACATTTTTCTGTATTTTATAATGTGCATATTTTACTCATATAATCAGCTCTTTCAGAACTGCTTATTTTAGGCATATTTTTGAAAGCAATTTAACTGTAGGTTTTCATAAAAATTTACAAGTTAAATGATTAAGCACTTATCATTTAAAGAGCTTGTACCATGTAAAATCCTGATAATTTTATCAAGTTAAACTCCTTATTAGCAGAAGGGGGTGAAAGTGCAACACCTTTTGAAAGGACAGTTTAAATTTCTAAAAAATTTTGTACTATGTTCTGACATTTATTCCAGTTTTCCATTTTGATTAAGTACCCTGTTTTTCTCAGCTTTCCAACTAATCTAACAAGAATTGATGAAAAACAGTATAGCCTTTTTTAAAAAATCACATTTGATGTATAGATTTGTCAGGTGAAGATTTGAATGAGCTTCAAATCACTCTTACTAACCATTCTGAAATCCACTGCATCTATGAATTAGGTTCAGTAATAACCTACTGACATCTAAGATAAAATTCACAGTCACTGTATATGCATGTGAAAATCTATTAATACACATGAACAAAGAATTTACAAAGCTTAATTAAACAAGTAGATTTTCACCAAGTTTATTTCAGATGAATGACTGTATCTAAATGGTG
Source organism: Camelus bactrianus (assembly GCF_048773025.1). Classification (NCBI taxonomy): domain Eukaryota; kingdom Metazoa; phylum Chordata; class Mammalia; order Artiodactyla; family Camelidae; genus Camelus; species Camelus bactrianus. Next base: position 80,548,485 of record NC_133540.1, read on the forward strand.
ATAAAAGGGTTTCCATTAAAAAACTGTCATTCAGGTTATCCCCAGTATATGTTGTATTAGAGAATTTTCCTGTGGTCTGCAGTTATAACATTACATTTATACTTATGAAAGGATTCTATACTTTTCCTACTGTATTCTGCATGATTTGGGCCTAAATTCATGGCAAATTGAAACCCACAAATAACTATAAAAGACTACTTTTTACCAGATACTGAAGAAAAATGTATGTGGACACACACCTGAGGTTCATACTGATCAAATTCAAATTGGAAAGATAGTTAAGGTAATTTACTTCATCAGTGTCTCATGACAACTGTTTTGACTATTCAACATAATTAAGCTCCTGTTGCTGAAAGTAACCATAGAACAGCCAACAAAAACTGAAGTTAAATCTTTTGACAAGCACTTACTTTCACGTGCTAATTGGTTATTCAATATTCATTTAGTTAATATTAACTGTGTGCATAATGTATACCATGCTAGATGCCGGAGGGGAAGCAACATAAAGCACACAATGGCCCTGCCCTCCCCGTACTTACTACTGAATGGCAGATACCTGTAATTAAAGCCATTCTCAAACTGAGCTAAATTTAATGACAAAGGAACCATATATGTTTCTGAATGAGCAATAAGAGATTTTTGCATAGCCTTGTTGAAGATGGTGAAACATCCTTAAGGAGGTGATGTCTTCTTTAAATCATGGAGAATGTGTCAAATTGATAGTCAGGAATGGGACAGTTAAGCAATTGCCAAAGCATCCCTGTCAGAGGAGAAAGCATATATTGAGATAGAGACATATGTTTCATGAAACTCAAAATAGGCAGAAATGGCTAAAATACAGGATGAAAGGGAAATAATAAGAATGGAATCATCATTTTTCAATATCTACTACATTGTATAAATTTAAAGTTGTACTATGTTTGATAATTTAATATTTTAACATTTGCAAAATTAATCCTAAAAATTCACCATTTGACATTTCTTTTGTGTTTATATTCAAAACTAGAGAGGATGCTGCATCACTTTGCTTGTAAAATAATTGAAGTGCAGGAAAGGTACACTGTTATACTCCTCACCCCTTAGATAATTGTGCTTAGAAGGTACCAAAACCATAATTAGAAACCTGTTCATCTGACTAAACTTAGTGTTATTTCATTAAAATACCCTCTTCTGTCTCAAAAACAAAGCAAAACAAAATATAAAGTAAAGCACTCAAGCACTGGCAAGCGCACACACACGCACACGCACGCACACACACACACACACACGCATTCAAATTCAACCTGAACTGAAAACTCAGTAGCTTTGCATTAGGTTTAAATGACACATAATTGTAACACTAGAATGTGCAGACTTGATTCCTTTCATTTCTGTAACTGAACTCGACATTTAAGCTTTCAGTTCCTTGTGAAATCATAAAGCTATTCTTGCCAATTCAAGGTCCTTAGTCACTTCTGGTTTAAGTTACAGTGTCCCTTGGTTAACATTGAAGTCCGAGTTCACAAACTTATCTTATACCTTCCCTTCTTCCATGGTGGACATCTAAGCCCACAGAGTTTTTACTTATCAACCTGATCTGGAGCGATATTTCTATAACACTTAGCACTGCATTGGACTGGTGGCCTGCACCGTGGAGTGATGCCCTTCTATCTAGTGTGTGTTTGACTCTGACTCTGCTTGCATCCTCAGTTGATAAGCAGATTTCCACTATGTGGTACCCCTTATCAGGGCTTGAATTCTTCTTTTGGTGTGTTAAAAGATAAACTGAGGCATACTTAAAATTTTAAGAGTTTATTTGAATAAAAACCAGTTTCAGTTGGTCAATGGCAAACCAGAAGTGTTTAAGATAACTCCTCAAACAGGAGCTAGGGGAAAGATTTATACAGAGACGGTTCAGAAGCAAAGAAAGGGCATTATTTGATTGGCTAAAGCTCAAAGCCCAGTTGGCTATTTGTGATTGGTTGTCCTCATAACCTTGAGGCATTTACAGAATTAGATTTTGGTTTGCTTATATAAGCCACCACTGCATTAGAGCCACCTCAGCCTGATTGCCTCCTTGTCTAATTAATTTAACATGTATGTGGCATTCCAGTGATTTTTCCTTAAAGTTTTGAAATTCCTCCACGTTTCTCAGACAGTGGGTCTCTGTAAAACTTTTCTCTATTCTGTATGTATATAATCCTCTCACTCATTCTCTATCCCTGTGGTATAAAGGACATGAAACTCTGCTATATGATTTGCTATTTCCCTTTTTTACCACCTTGAAAATTAGTTAACTTTGCCATGTACTTTGGGATCACTTTAAGTTACCTGTGGCTTCTGTTGTTTGTGATTCACTTTGGAGATGACCTGAGTTATAGGGACTTGAAGTCTCTACAAAGTAAATAGATTTTCTTTCTTCCTCTTCTTTTGTTTAAATCCTAACCCCCAATACAGAAATGTGTTTCCTCTCCATGTGGAGGTTATAAAAATAAGCTTTATGTAATTATGAACACATCTTCAATCTATATATTAACTGGCGCTCTAAAATTCCTAGGATGTATATGCTGTTGTTCTTGCAAACCAAGATTTTTCTATGTTAAAACACTGTTTTCTCTTCTCAAGCACCTAACTCTTAAAATTAAAATGGTAGCCTTTTTTAGTCTATGTCTCTGCGAGGCATTTGAAAAATGTACTTATATGTTCAAGTGCCTTTGTTCTAAGTTGTGGCTAACAAGCTTCATAAAACAATGGACATCAATGGATTATTAATAAAGGTGAGGGCAACAGAAAAAAATTAGGAATAAAAATATTGATTATTAGCTAAAAATTATTTTTATGTATATGCTTAATTAATATTGTTATATTTGCGATGATTGTATTACTATAGCATGTATGAGCTTATTATAACACTTTATGAAAGTTTAAGTAATCAATTAACTGTTATAATGATAATCAGATATTATCTAAAATATAAAGATACCCCTATATATGTGTATATTAATAAGACACTTTGTATAACATAACACTGTATAGTTAAAAAAAAAACTTGGCTTTTCCATATGCTGATGACTAATCTGATACATTATATTATACAATGCACAATTTTTAAAAATTTTGCATAGCAAAGTAACTCAAATGAAGAGAAAAATTAGACCCACGTATGACCTAGAGAAAAATTGGTGCTAAATATGGATAGGCAATTTAGGTTACAGTGAATACATAATGAAATCTAAATTTATTGTCAAAAAAGGTGAAAGTAGAAATTGGCTCTGGTTCATTTACTGATAAACTGAATTTTTTCTCTCTGTTTTATTTCCTTATCAATTAAAGACTTTTAGGAATTCTAGGAAGAGATGTGATATTCAAATAATAGGCTTGCATTTAAGCATTATTTAATTTAAATAATAATTTAATTTAAAAAGTACATTTTTTCTTTGTTTTCTTTTAATTTTTCTAGGTGTTTTCAGGTACCATATTTTATAGCTAGTGTTGTACAGGGTTACAGCTAGCAGAAACTCAAGAGGTCTGAAAGAAACTATTACTGGCATGGATTTAGATGTCTATTGATGTCAGAGTCAGTATCTCTGCAATTCTTAAGCCTGTCTTTATAAACTGTAACCTCATGGTTATGGAATATTCATTATTGTTCTAGAAGTCACATTTATATTAAAGGCAGGATAAAGTAGAAAAATATCATGTCCTAAGTATATAATCAGCAGGGCAAAAGTTTTCAGAGAACCTTTTTTCTCAATAGATTTCTGCTTAAATCTGACAAAGTTTAGGCCAGAACTTCTAGCTTCAAAGGTGTTGGAAAAAATAGGAAAAGTGTTGTCATGATTGACTTAGTTCAATTATAATCTACTATTTGGGGACTAGAAACATTAATCAAGTTTCTATTAAAGCAAAGAATAAGGGAGAATGGATATCAAGCCAAAAACAGATTCTGCCTGCAATTAAAACAAAATTCCTCTCCTGATTTTCTAACTTGATGTGATATATCCCATTTCATGAGTGAAGAGTATGACATAAGGTTACATAATTTCTTTGATATTTTTCATTTAATGCCTTAGTGTCACTCATTCAATCCAAAGGGTTAGTCTTTGTTACACTTACATGAAAACTTAGAAACTTGATGGCCACATTTGCCACTGAAATGTCCACTGGCATGGTTAAATTATACCATCTTCTAAAACAGGCTTTCCAGGAATCTGAAGACAGTGCTTACTGACCACAGGAGGCATCATGGTTTACAATGACTTGTTCGTCATAGCAGTAGTAACTGCAGTAGTAATGTGTGTTGTGGTACAGGAATATAAAATATTCTGTAAGTGTTATCATCAACCCATGGCATACTAAAACAAAAACTATCTGAGTTTCCAAAGCTAAAGTTCTAGTCTTTAGCTTTTTAAATTCTTAAACATATACCCATTTTCTCAATACCACCCAAATGCATGGCATTAGAGACTTCCATATTCAAACAATTTTCAAAACAAATCCTTCTCTAAATTCTGGTATAAATTTTGCATCCAGACTTCTTTATATCTTTTGACACATTAGTGTTCAGTGAAATCCTCCATGTGGCATCAGTAAGGGCCTCCTCAGTTTATTAAATGTAATTTCAAATCTCAGGAGTCAGGAATTGGTGTCATGATCATTTTCTTTTAAAGAGATAACTGTGTTCTTTATGCATATTGATTCACATTCTCTGTAAGATATCTATCATTAAAACAAATTGATAAGAGGTAATAAGTAGGTGGGAGTGAACTGACCCATCAAACTGACAAGAGCCAAGAGCTAGGGCAGAGTTCATTTTCAGCCAGGAAGATATGGAATATCCACACTAATTGTTAAAATATTTCTGCATTGCCTAGTGCTTTCACTATTGTATACTTGATCTCCTAGACACCTCGCACTTTGCCACTGCCAAGCATATAATACATTATCTCTAGATACAACATAGATTCTCCAAGATCTAACTCCACTGCTAATGGCTTATACCAACTCTGATTGGTCCTTGCTATTACCTCTGTGGTTCTAAAACATTTTGAATATTTCGCCTGGGTCCATCCCAAGCTAAAAACTGTGAAGTTATGTCTTTATTCCAGAAAAATGGAGCTAAACTAGTCTTATGTGTGTGTAAATGAAAGGTGTTATTTTTTTCCAATAAAAAAGTGTATTTCTTGTTTTCCTTCCAGTTTTAGAAATGCTGCCAGAAATTTTAGAGTAATTACTACTGTGCTGTAGACTCCCTAACAGGCACCATGCTATATAGTTAAATATCCCTTTGCTGAAATTATACCCAGTTATTTCCCCCAAAGCAACATTTACCTAATCCAAGGGCCACAGATGGCATAATAATATGCTATTAGATGGCATCTTCCTAATAGAAAATATTTATGTATAGAAAAATATGAAAAATTAAATGCAAACAGTATGTCTCTTAAATATCTCTATTATTTCAAAACTTAAAAAAGTGAAAGTCAACAATTATTTTCTTCATGAAAGCTAACTGGATTATGAACTCTATGTTCCAGTCTTATGAATTCTCTAAAACAGAATCTTCAAATTAACCTAGCATTTATTGAATTTTCCCCTAATATCTGACTTATTGTATTATTTTGCCTTCTGTATTAATCTCTGTATACTGAACTTAACATATTATTTTTGCTTAAATTTTTAAAGATGTTTATGAATTAATTTTCAAGTTCTCCCATTCTTTCATTTCTTTCCTTATTGACCTGCTTTACTTCATTGATGGAATTAAAGTTATAATAGATGCCCTATCTAAACCACTGAACACTATCAGGTTTCAATCATTGCAGTTCACACTCAAACCCCAACCTACATTAGAAGATCTTTCTAAGGAATAGACCTCTATTTTGTTAATGTTTATTCACTGCAACAGCTAGTTCAGTGGTTTGTGCTTAGTAGAGCTTTTTACAAATTGTTAATAAATCATGTATGTTTTATGCTTTTGTTTTTACTTTTTATTTTATGTTAGCAAAATAAGTGAAAAGTTTTATTATTCTAGTATAGTTACCATCAAATACAGAAATTATATGAAGCACCACTTATAATTCATTATATTGCAGCAGGAACCAGACTTTAAGAGTTTATTTGAAGACTGTGATATAACATTAGTGACTATGTATAAATTTAGTATTGGCTGTTTTTTCTGTCTTCATTGAAAGAAGTGTCAAGTAAGTTGACTTAGAATTTTTTTAATTCACATATTAATTTTCCACACTGGAGCTGATATGGGATTCCCCCTTTCATGTTCAATTAAAATTGAATTGAACCTATTAAATGTGGCAGCTTTTATAATTAATATAAAACATTTAATTTAGGGCTGCTCAAAGCTTTAAACAGAAATGCAGGTAGTGTAAGCTGAATCTATTCTTTTTCCTTAAGGATAAAGAAGCACTGTAGAATGCAAGCCAAGGAATATCTATTAGTCTACAAGAGGGCTGGGAAGCAAAATTACTAAATTAAGATTGGGTAAATTAGACCCAAGAAGGGAAAAATCCAAGACTAAGTTCTGTTGAAAAGGAGTTTGTCCTAGGAAACTAATGCTTACATTAATATGTGCTATCTTGTGGCCATTGGCTTTCAAGAGCAAGAAGAGAGCCTGCAGGTAATAAATGGTTAATGCCTAAATTAGCAACATCCTTGAAGGGTCCTTCATGAGATTGCCTGAGGCCTCTGTAGCAACTGCATCAGCATTCAACTTTCCCTCTTCCCATTCCTACCACACTCCCATCTTAGTGCTGTTGTTCCTGAAAACACTGCTAAATACACCTTGTGCATCCACATCTTAGAGCCTGTTTCCCAGGGAACCCAGCCTTTGGGAGTTGGTGGAAATCTTGTTTTCAGGAAGCAGAACTTAAAATGAAATTTTGGAGCTGGATTACCTACAGGTGAGCTAGAAACAAGGAGCCTATCACTGATGGAAAGTAGAATATCATAGCCATTAATATGCTGTCAGACCACAATTGCTAAAATGTTCAATAGTGATAACTTTGAATAGAATTACTGTGAAGAGACTGCACCAGCTAGAATGTATTTCTTAGACTTTGAGAGGCAGGGGATATAATAATTATAAGGCTTTTTTCTTTAATGCAGAATAGTAAATAGGTTTGCTTATTGGTCAGGGCCTGGGAGAAGAAAGATGAAAAATCTGGGACATAGACATGTGGTAACGAGGCATACAGATGAAGTTATGGGAGAGGTATGATATGGTGCTGTGTTCCCAATAAGTAGAAATTGTATGCCTAGAGTATGAATTGCCCTTATTTGCCTCACTCCCAGTGACTCTCCTGGATTATTTGTGCTTCCTGACCCTGAAACTCTAATCTCTGCTGTTTTAGATGTTGCAGTTTTCAGAGGTTGAATACTTACAGGAGTCTATGGTGCCACCTTGTCACTTTGGACTCTTCGTGCCAAAAGCTCTGTAGTCAATTAAAAGAGGGTCTATGCTGGCAAGGATAAGGATAATTGATCTTGACCATCTGGAGTAGATAGAATTGCTTTGACATAGTGGGGGCTGAGAAGATGGTATTCACCACCATATTAATCTCCTGAGACATCTATTTGACTTCCCTTGCCCAATTTTGAAAGTAAGCAAGCAAATACAACACCAATGATTTAAAAAGACATGAAGTTCAGGAGGCTTAGGAATCTCTGGTATGTAAATCTGGGTCTTCTCAATAGCAGAGATTTTGGGCAATGGTGAAGGAAATCTAAAACATATAGTCGAGCAAGAAAATAATGAATAAATATTTGCTGCCATGAGATCAGTTGTGGTGATGGGGATATTTTTGTTCCATAAACCTTCCTCTTATAAGTTGTCCAGAAAAGAAACCAGCCAGAATCTTGGAGAATATATTCCCAGATCAAGTGAAGTTATTATGCAAAGCAAATAGATCCCAACTATTCAAAAGATAGACTGTATCAGATGTTATAAATTTGTGCTGGATCCACCTTCAAGACCAAAGCACTCAATACTCTGTCTTCCAGGAATGATGGTTGCAGTGGAAACTCAAGAAATTTCCCATAGTCAAAGGTAACAGCTTCCCTACAGTTTCAGCCACTCTCAGGGGCAGCTGACTCCCCCAAAATTGGTCCATCAGATTTACAAGGACCCAATTTCCTTGCTCCTATTTGGGGTATCTCTGAAGTGCCATCAGCTAAGCCCTCTGTTGCAACTGCATTGCAGTTCGAATTGTTTCTCAGCCTAATCCGGCTTCCTTCGCTGATAAATGAGATGGATAAATGGCAGAATGGCATTATGAAAGTGCACATTTTGATCACAGGCTAGTCTTCATTGAGGATATGTATATCCTTTAAAATCAATCTTTTCTTAAGTATTAGAAAAACCTTCATGTACTCTCAGGTGTACAGACAACCAGTTTGAAGAGACTGATCTATTTCACCCACTATTAAGTGCTCTTTACATTTATAATCCTCATTATAAATAATTTTGTGAAAACAAATTAAAACAGTAGATAGAATTAGTCCTGGAATAAATAGTTTGTTTACATTTCTTTTAAATGTTTTATCAGATATGACGATATATTTACTTGCCTGGTCTTGCATTATGTCAGACATATGCATTTTATTTCAAAGTTTATATCAAACTATCACAACACATGCCCTCTGATAGTCAGCCTATCATTTTGAAATGAACATATGAAGAATGCATGTATAAAAGATATGCATTCTATTGAACTAGATGTCATTTGAAATAAAATTATCAGTGGAAGAACATAAAGGTGGTATGATTCAAGCAACCTATTTTTATAAGCCAAATCCTTTGTTCTTGCTTTAGGGGAAAGACTAAGAGTGTTTCCAACTCAGGCAACAGGGTGATATTACGTATGACTAGAATCTCACTAGGCAGATGTGCAGTCACTGTAAATGCTGATAATGTTCTTGTTTAGTACAGAGTGTTTATAATTTCTCATGTAATAAATGACAGCCTGTGACAGATTTCTCCAAAATAAAGGTCAGATTTTGCACTAGCCTGTCATAATTGATCTTTGCACAAAAATAGAAACAGGAAAGTCCCAAGAATTTCTGCAAAAATATCTTTCAAGAGTCCCTTTCTTTTCTGTAGACTGTCTTCTACATATAGGTTAAGAATTTAATGCTTTTTATATTCTTCCTACAATATAATAACACATTTTCAAAACAAGTAATATTTTTAAGTAAATTTTTCAGGGATATTTTATGATGTATATTCTTTTAATGAAAATGTCCGGTGCTTCTGGAGAATTAGCATATAATGAATTAAGTCAGTCAGCTCTGAAAATGAAAGTCATAGTCATCCTCAGAATTGTAAAAAATAATTATAGATCATCTGGTGCAGTTATTCTCAACTGGGGCAATCCCTGGTGGGTGCCAGGGATCCTGCTAACATTATAGAATGTGTAGGAGAGGTCTCCACGATAACTGAGTGTCCTGACTGAGAAACCCAGATCTAGTGTAATCTTAGTGTTTTGCGTAATATTCAGACACATTTTCAAGAGAATCATTTTAGTTTTTAAATGATTCAGAGTCAAGGTCCTGCAACAACTTTAGAAAACAAAGTTTCATTATATTAGCATTTAATGATAAAGAATGTGGGAGGTATATAAATTTTCCATAGTAGTTTTAGAAAGGAATTTGAACTGGGCCAAGTTTATAATTTCTGAGTTATTTATCTCTGCTATTTAATTTGGAAACAAATAAATATAAATATAAATAATATAACTGTATCTAAATGATCTAGCTAGTAATTTAGGACAATCTTTTGTTTTGTAAACCCTTCATAATTTTTGCAGATTTATGAAAGCTCGTCTGCACAGATTTATTCACCCCATGAAAAGAGAAATACAGCATTCTTGTGACTTACATAATGTTAATACCAATTCTGTGTTTTAAAAATGTAATTATACTCTACTGTTTCTATTTTCTTTTCTCAACATCCATTACTCTTCTTTTTATGTTTTTAGTATTTACTACTTTTAATGAGAAGTGTACAGGTATGTGGTTCAATTTACATTCCTCATATTATTATCTGTTTTCTGTGGACCTACTTATTTTTTCTCATTTTGTCTACCTTTAGATTTTAAAAATAATTTATAACTCATAAAATTGTATTCCCTTCTACTAACTTACTATATACATGTGTGTATGTATATATATAATTTTACTTTTATTCTAGAGATTAAAACATTTAACTTTTACCTGTTACACATTCAACACAAATTGTTATTTTCACTGGTACTGCTAGAAACTCAGAATATTTACTTCCATTTACACCTCTATATTTTATGCTACTATTCTAAAAAGTTTTAAAGCCATAAAAACACCACTGTTATTTTGTACCTGAATTTACTTTATCATATTCATTTATATTTACTGTGTTTTTTGTTTTTTCATTGTGCTCCCCTTGAACATGTGACTTTCCATGTGGGGTCATTTTCTTCAGTGTGAACAAATCACTTTCAAGTTCATAGTCCAGGTTGTCTGGTAAGAAAATGCTATCAGGTTTTGTCTGAGCCATTTTATCTTACCTTTACTTTGAAAAATATTTTTTTGAGTATAGAATTCTAGGTAAGTACTTACTTCTTTTCAGCACTTAAAGAATAGCATCCCATTATATTCAGGTTTCCATAATTTCTGTCAAGAGAATATTTGCTGTCTTAATATCATTCCCTTGAAGATAATACACTTTTCTCTAGCTCCTTTTAAAATATTCAATTTGCTTGATTTTCAGCAGTCTTATTGTTGTGTGTCTCTAGGTGTAAGTATTCTTAGTATTTATTTTTGTTTGTAGTTTGCCGAGATTCTTGAGGCCTTCAGTCAGTTATGGAAACTTTTCAACAATTTTTTTTCATTCCATATCATTTTTATCCCTATTCCTTTGTCCACCTGGCACCAAAATTGCAGTTATGTTAGACTTTGTTACAGTATTACATCAATATTTAATGTTGTTTTAGATAGTTTCCATTTTTTTCCTTGTGTTTTAGTATGTATTCTATACTTTGCTGGCCTATTTTTCCGTTTACAAATCCTGAACTCAGTTGTAGCTAATCGTTTATTAAACCCATTTAATAATTATTAATTTTAAATAAATATTTCAAAGTTTTAAAATGTCATTTTTAATGAATCTTAAAAATCTGATGTAATTCATCTTTTATGTTATTTTTCCATCTCATTCGCTACTTGTGTATACAAATATCTGTGCCATATTCTTGTCTGTTTCTATTGTACATTTTTAATCTTGTTTTATAGTTACACAGCTCCATCTTTTGTTATATCTAATAATTGTTTTATTGAATGTCAGAGATACTGGGTATTAAAAATATAGATATTCTTGTTAATGGCATCTTCTTCCAGGGAGTAGGACAATTGGCTGATTGTTTTAATTTACTAAGTTTGTGCTCATAGAAGCTGGATCTGGTAGAACTTGGTCTAATTTGTGTTAGCGTTGCCCATTCTTTATTTCCAATAGAGAGTCTGATGTATTCAGTGCAGTTCTTTTGCCTTGTGGGTAGGGGCCCTACCTTCTTGATTCTTTGCCTCCTAAGACCTTCAAATCTATGCTCTGCTTTTAAAGAGATTTTATCTCAGGTTTATAGATTGTTATTTTCCTCCATAAGTGAAAGTAATATAGTGGTAGCTGATTAATTAAATCAGAAACTGTACTCAGTAGAGTTAGGGTTTCAGCTCTTACAAGACTCTCTAGTATATAGCTGCTGGAAATGCACAATGGTACAAAATTTCTGGTATAATGGAAGGAAACTTGACACTACATAACAAAATGACACCAGCTGCAACCTTTTATTCAGCAATGCCATTTCTCAGAATTTACCCTGAAGATACACTTCGAACAACACAAAAATAAATATCCAGGTGATTAATTGTTGTATGTACATGAGTATTTTTTGTTATTGAAAAATATTAGAGGCTACCTACATTTCCCAACATAATAAATTGATCAATTTATTTAGCTTATGTAGATATATGAAATGGACTGCTATGAAGGTGTTAAAGAATGAGAAAGATGTTTATGAACAGATATGGTTTGATTTCAGGAAGTTTTTTGATGAAAAAATGTAAGGACCAAAATACATATACAGAATTTTACAGCTTATGTAGAAAAGAAGGAGCATAAGAAAACATACATATTTGTTTATCTTCACAAAAGAAACACAGGAAGAATTTACTTACATACAGTGGGTGGTGGGTAAATGAGTAGAAGCATGTATTAGAAAAACAGTCTTTTAAGTATATTTTTGTATAGTTAGTGGCTCTTAGAAGCATGTTTATATACTCTAAAAATATAGACTAAGTCAATAATGATAGGAAGAAGAAAAAACATAAAATAGATATGAAACTGAAACAAATTAACCAAAATTAATTTCAAACAAGTAACATAAGCACATTGAGAAAGAGAGAGAAAAAAAAACACTTCAGGAATACAAAATTTGACTATGTCTGATTCCTGGGTGGGACAGTTAAAATGGAGAAAAATGCAAATAAATTCTGAACTCTTTTTTTAATGGATTTATATTTCATAGTGGTATGATTGAAGTGATTCTTAAACAAATTTACTTGTATTGCAGACTGAGAAAATAAGTCAGTGTGATGATACTTTGGGGAGCCACAGTCCTCATTGTGGAGTATGCAGTACACATATACAGAATGCGGGAGACAAGAAAAATCCGTGAGGGCATGTGTTGGAATTGAGAATATCAGCTTGATTCCATTACTTCTAAAATACGCTTATATGTATAGTGTGTATGTTTGTGTAAGTGTGTACATACGTACATGCATATGTCTAAATGCATGTATTTGCCACCTTTGTCTACAAAATGGACTTAGAAATAAAAGACAACTCAATACCAATGAGAATAACTAGTTTCCAGATCTTAGTTTCTATAATATAACCTATCATTCTCCAGTTAAAGGAAACAGAGCTCATTATCAACAAGGCTGATCTTAGGCCTGGGACAGGATAGATATAGAATGATTCTGGAACATCTCATTATTATAGGAAGTAAGGAAGTATGCTAAAGCATCATATAGTCACAGGGACACAGGAACTAGCCTGAAGGTGCTCTAAATGGCTCAAGATAGGATACTTTGAATATCAGAATGCTGAAGGAGGATACTGGAATGAGGACAATGTAAAAGTGGAAACCCATGAATCCAACTAATACTAAACAACAATGAAATAACCAATGGGGAGCAGAGAGAACTTTTGCTTACAGTAGAATTCCACAGTCTGTAGAGGGAGTTCTGGAGATGGAAAATCATCCACCATCATAGCAAAAATTGGCTCAGGCAAGAATCAATGGCTTATAAATACAAAGGAGAGTTTGATGAGAGGCAGAATATCTGCATGGCACAAAAATTTATCCCATTATATGTTGCTTGTTTTCCACAGGAAAAATAGCACCAATATAGATGACACCTTGATTTGGTAATGAAAATTAACATCATCAATAATGGGCAGATGGATATTGTGAGTCTTCAGATATGATACTCTGAAGACAATAATATCACATATATAAAATCCCTGCTAGGAATCTATAACCTTAATCTAATCATGAGGAAACATCAGACAAAACCAAAATGAAGAACATTCTATGAAAACAAAAAATGATGTGGAAGTTTACTTAAAACAAAATCAGTGAAGCAAAATACAATGTGAAACTAGAAATAATCCAAATTGGAGAAGACTAAAGAGAAAGGGCAATGAAATGCAACACTTGACCTTAGATTGAATCAAGTATATTGGTTTGAAAAAATACTGTAAACAATGTATTGTGTCAATTGGAATATGGATTACATATTGTAGAAAAGCATCATATTAATATTAAAATTACTGAAGTTGGTAGGTATATGTAATTATGCTAAGATTATTATTCTATTTTAAAGTTAATACTAGCATCATTTTAATTGTGATATAATTGACATATAATATTGCTTAAGTTTAAAATGTATACATGTTGTAACATATTGATTTGATAGGTTAATATATTGCAATATGATGATTACTGTAGTATGATACTTTCATCATAGTCCCATAGTTATTATTTATTTTTTGTAGTGAGAATATTTAAGATCTAGTCTCAGAAAGTCTGAAATATATACTACAATATTATTGGTTATAATTATGATGCTGTGCACTGTATCACCAAACCTTTTTCATCTTCTAACTATATAAGTTTGTACCCTTTCAATAACATATTCACAATTTCTACCTGCCTCCCCCGCCCCTAATAGCCACTGTTCTACTCTCTTTTTCTGAGTTTGACTTTTATAGATTCCACATATAAGTGGTATCAATACGGTGTGTCTTTCTCTGTCTGACTTATTTCACTTAGCATAATTCCCTCAAGCTCCATCCATGTTGTCACAAATGGCAGGATTTATTTCCTTTTCATGGCTAAATAATATTCCATTGCATATATATCACATCTTTATCCAGTCATACATTGATTAGCACACAATTAGGTTATTTCCATATCTTGGCTACTGTGAATAATGCTGTAATAAACTTGAGTTGCAGATATCCTGTCTATATCCTGTTTTCATTTACTTTGACTATATACCCAAGTGGGATTGCTGGATCATATGGTAGTTCTATTTTTAATTTTTTGGACGACTCTCCATACTGTTTTCCATAGTGGCTGCACCAGTTGACAAACAGTGCATGAAGGTTCACTTTACTCTGCATCTTTGCCAGTACTTGTTATTGTTTGTCTTTTTGAAGACAGCCATCCTAACAGATGTGCAATGATATATCATTTTGGTTTTTATTAAATTACCCCAATGATTAGTGATGTTGACTAGCATTTCATGTACCTCTTGCTCTTATTCGTAGTAAATACACCTTGAAATATTAAGGAACAAAAGGCTATGATAATCTACAAGCTGAGATTATGCAGTTTACATATGTATAGTAAACAGTACTCTCTAAACAACTTAACCAGGCTGAATTATAACATAGACTTCTTAGACACAAACGTTTTCAATTTAAAATTTAGAGATAAATTGCTCCATTTAAAAATTATACACCCATAGCCTATTTGAACACTCTTGGAATTACACACAATTTATAATATTGCCTCCTTATAGTAGTGGGGTTTTTTCCCCTTTAGGAATTTAGTCGGTTCCAAACTTTCCATATAGCAGAGGCATTTATTGATGCTCAGTTATCTTGAAAATAAAAATTTAAGTACTTTTAGCTCTGTACAAATTATTCTACCAGTAAATACTCATTTTCTCTTATCTTTTCAGCTTTTTCTCAAACACCATACATGTAGTCAGACTTTATCTATTCACCCACTATCAGTTTACAGAAATCCTTTATTTATGTCAAGTTGTATTTATTCCCTCAGTTTCCATCCAGTTAAAAAACAAACAAAACAAACAAAAAACCCTTAGTCTTCATAATTTAGGATATCATAGTACTGCAGAAATGATGAAAAATTACAACCTATGTTCAAGTGCTAGTAAAGCTATTCCCACAGAAACACTAGTAGGAGGCTGAATAATACAAATGTCATAATGTCCATGGGAAGTGGGGACACAAGGAAAGAAAACGATTTCAAGGGCTACCAGGGAATGCTTAGTGGTTGAGTTTTCTTTTAAATGAATCATGTGAATTTTAAAAATTTCCTGTATGTAAGGGCAGATTCCTTAGTTCATGAAACTCCTTTGATAGCTTAATTTACTTCATTTCCTAATTTAACTACTCATGGTTATTTACAACTTTCGGGTAACCCCTGTACTATTAGTGAACTGTTGTATGAATTTAGTTTTAATACGGCCTTTTGAGTGGGTGTGTGTATATATATATATATATATATATATATATATATATATATATATATATATATATATATATTTCAAAAACAAAGACTGTGTATTTGCATTACTGGATTCCTTTGTTTTTTCACATGATACTAAATAGCATAAATCTGTTGTTCAATAAACGATAGTACTGCAATCAGCATTATGCAACTAGAATGGCAATGTATGGAATTCCTAAGTATTAATAATTGATACCTGAAATTTTCTTGAGGAAAAGTTTTCTAAGAAACTTCAGGGAAGGAAGTATACCAGCATTCTCAAAGTTGAAAAGAATATCAAGCATTGTAAACACACAGGAAAGGAGAGAAATAACAAGTAAACATACATAGCATGCCTTGAGCCCGGTATCTGGTTAAACACTTTCTGTGCATGATTTCATTTCTGCCCCAGAAAAAAAGCTCTTTAATTCCTATTTCGATTCCATATTTAGTTTATGGAATAGTAACAATTAAATTTTATATCTAAATTACTTTACGTAATCTTGTTCAAATGCTTCTATAGATGGAGAAACTGAAAACCTGACAAAGCCCATGACTGAGGACATTCAGTGGTTTGCTGGATTTCACTACTTCTGGTTGATATAATTTTTTTAACTGTATTGTTTGAAAGACCTTTAAATCAAGAATAATTTAATAACAAGAGAATTCTCCCATATCAGTAACGAAACAAAAGTTTTTTAAAGTAGACTCTTCCTAGATGTTTTCATTTATACAAGAGGACAAGCTTGTTTTCTGATTACTCCCAGGATCCCAATGCCTTATCCATTCCTGGGGACAAATCAAAGAAGAAAAATGGAAGGTCACCTTTGGGTCACTGCTATTCAGTTTGCTGTGCCAAGCTGAAAACCCAGGCCATTAAATATGAAAATCCACTCATTGTCTCAGGCCTGATTGTATCCTGTCTTTCAAATCAGACTCACCATAGTCATAGCAACCCTAATGGGCGGATGTGCATTGGACCACATCATTTGCACAGTGTCTTTAACTGAGAAAAGTTTTGTTGAAAATATGTGTGATTAATGCCTTCAACTATTATCTCTAATTGAACAGACATGAAAGGGGGTCACTTTGTCGGCCCAGATAAGCCTATTGCATGGCTATTAAAGGCATATTCAGCCCTTGCTGAATTAATCTATTATTGCTTCTTGTCTTTGGTAACCATAACATGTTGTTGGAAGGCTGTGCAAAATTTGAGTAACTGAAACACAGCTCCAGTAATCCTCTAGACATGGGTATAAGAGAAGAGAGGAAAGCTGTTTAGTGCATAATTGAATGTGCTGTGCTGTTTGCATTAGTATTAAGCAGCAGTACTTTATTTTAATGTGTCTATATCAGAGTGATGCATCTCCTTAACATCATTGCCTACTCAGCAAGGTTCACGGAGTTTCTCTGTCAGTAATATAACTAAAAGAGAAGATCAATAGAGAGACTCAAACTCTGTGTCAGGATGCATACGTACATGTGTGAATGTGTGTTTGTGTGTGTGTGTGTGACAGAGAGAGAGAGAGAAAGATAGCATTCAAATTGTGCAAAACCAAGAAGTTTTTCATAAATATGCTGCTGAGAGTGGGTCAACATCTACCTATTTTGTGTAGAATATGACTAATGTGAAGTACAGATTTTGATAAATAAATCCTTATGTATTGACCCGTATTAATTGAAAAGAATAGTCTGTCTGGCAAAACGTTGAATCCTGGAGGAACTTGAGCTATGATCAGATGGGCAAAGAATGATTCTTATGGATACTTAAAATAAAGGCAGCTGTGTCTAAAACAGGTATAAACAAAAAAAAAGTGATTAATGTCTTCTGTTATTTTGTTAAGAGCAAATTCTGCTCTGTTATGTGAACAGTGGCATTTATGATAAGTCCATCTGTTGACCAATAGAAAATAGAGTGAAATTAAATATCACAAGTTTAAGTTGCAGGCAAAATAAGACAATTTTTTAAATAAATTTTAATATATAATTTTTCATGTCAAATATGGTCTTTTAAAATCTATTAACATTTAATTGGCTATCCATTGATAATATAATAGAATTAAACCTACACATAACACATTACCACTTATGTGGAAATACATTTCAAAATTACCAAAGGGCCAAGATATAAATAACCAGATATAAATTTTTGGTAATAAATCTAGGAGAATTTAAAAAATAATCTTAGAGTGCCGGATGTCCAACATAAGTTTCAAATTTCTGAAATAAAATGTTGTCAGGAGTACATAAAATTTAAAATTTCTGTATAAAAAAAGTTACATAACTAAAATTAATTTAAAAATATGAAAGCCTGCATGAAATACTTATAGAAAAATGTGTTTTGGGGTCACAATATATGAAATATTCTAACATTAAAAAATCATATTCAATTTAAAAGAATAAAAAGCTGTGAACAGTTATTAAAAATGTTCAATTTTATTATCTAACTTTGCCTTTCTAACAAGCAGAAAAATGAAAAATAAATCAATGACATATTATTTTGCCCTAACAGGGTAGCAGAATTTTATATCTGTTATCAGCTAGGTTATGCGGATAAGGACATTTTTATATAATCCTGGTGCCAAATAAATTGACTAAAGCATTGGATGGGGACATTTTTGAGTATTCTATGTAAAATTTAAAATAAATATTTTCACTGAAGCATACATTCAACATGAGAAACCTGTTCCATAGAAATACAACTTCTATTTCTTTTTAAAAGTCACATGCAGTTATATTAATAGCAGTATTGCTTGTCATTATGACCAAATGGAAACAATCAATAGAAAGCTCCATCAATAAAAGTTAAATCACAGAAAAAAAAGTATCCTTTGTAAAATTATGCAGCCATTCAAAAGAACATATATTAAAATGAAAAGGTTTCTAAGACATTGTAAAGTAAAAAAAAAAAAAAAAACAAATGTGAACTGTTGCTCAGTTTATGTAAAGACAATCAGAAAGGTAGAAAATCTTTGTACATGGGCATACATATACATAGAAACGGATCTGAAATATTCTAGAACAAATTATAAATAGTTATATATGCTTGTCATTATTTTTAAAACTCACTCTTCCATATACCTGAGTTACCATCAGATCCTGACTTACCATCAGATCCTGACTTTACAACTCCTTGCTCTGTAAACTTGAGGGAATTTCCTGCTTAAGTTCCCTATACATCAGTTACTTTATCTTTCATTGCTGATATGCATATATATACATATTATATATATATATATATATTTGCACTGTTCAAGATCAGTATACATAATATATATATGCTGCAACTCTTCTACATTAACTTATTACTTCAAAAATCTTTTTGTAGATTTTTTAGTATTTTCTGTATACACTATTGTGTTTTCAGTGAACAAGAAGCTCTTTACTGTTTACTTTCCAAACTGTGAATTTTATTTATTTTCTCTCTCATTGAACTGACAGGCCCTACAGTACAATATTGAAGAGAAGAGGTAAGAGTGGACATGCATGTCTTCTTGCTGACCTTTGGTAGAAACATTCAGTTTTTACCATTAAGATATTAGCTGTAGATTTTTTATTTTCATGCTTATTGTCAGATTAAGCATGTTATTTTTGCTTTCTCGTTTGCTAAAAATTGTAGTCAAAGATGGGTGTTGAATTTTGGCAGGTATTTCTCTGCATTTATTGAGAAGATAACATGCTATGTGTTATTTTTATTAATATAATAAATAATCATTAATCGATACTTGGAAGTTAAACCAAGCTTAAATTATTGTGATTAGCACTACTTGGTCAAGGTTTATTGTCCTTTATATACTACTGTATTTGATTTGCCAATATTCTGATAGAGCTTATGTAGCTATGTTCATAAGTGATATGGTTTCAGACTTCTTTCCTTGGAATCTTTTTGTCTCGGTTTGGAATAAAGTCACACTGGACTCATAAAATGAGTTAGAAAGTGTTCTTTTCTTCTCTATTTTCTGAAGATTTTGATCTATTTATAATATTTCCTAATTATTCTTCAAATATGCTTACTGCCTCTAGTGATGTCCCTTTCCATTTCTGATATTGGTAATTTTTGCCTTCTCTCTTTTGTCCGCTTCATTGGGTTAGCTATTTTTCTTCCCATTTTATCAGTCTTTTCAAATGCTCAACCTTGGATTTTATTCATTATCTTTAATGTTTAACCATTTTTTTGTTTTAATAACTTCTACCTGTATTTTTTGTTTCCTTTTTTCTACTTATCTTGGGTTTAATTTGATCTTTTTCTAACTTAAGGTAGAAACTTAGAAAATTTATTTATTCTAACATTAACATACAAAAAATACTCCCTCTAAACAGGTCTTTAACTTCATTTCAGGAATTTTGATATTTTAATGTCATTCTGTTTAAATCTTTTGTAATATCCTGTGTTATTTCTTCTTGAATACAAAGGCAGTTAGTTCAGAAGCACGTGATTTAACATTTACGTATTATTCCACTGAATTTTTTCCTGATTTTTGTATATAACTTAATTCTGATATGATTAGAAAACAAGCACTGTAATTCTTTTAAATTACTGAGAATAATTTTATGCCCAGCATATATTCTGTTCTAGTAATTCTTCCATATACTATCTCAAAAAATGTGTATGGCTGTAGTGTTTTATAGTTGTTGATTTGTCCAAGTTGGTTGATAATATTTTTCAAGTCTTCTCTTTCATTACTGATTTTCTGTCTGGTTGCTCTGTCAATTCATACAAAAAGAACATTTAAATATCCAATTATTATTGTGTTTTTGTCTATTTTTGTTAACATGTATTGTAGAACTTTCTAAGTGCAACTACACGTATTTTTTATATCTTCTTGCCCATCAAATTGTCTTGTCGTGACCTTTCTTTGTATGTAGTGATATTTCTTTTTTGAAGTTTATTGTGTCTGCTGTTAGGATGGCCACTTTAGCTCTCTTACATTTACTTTTTGCATGGTCTACCTTTTCCATTTTATTTTACTTTCAGTCAATCGCATTTTTTGGTTTAACATATTTCTCTTTGGACTACTTATAACTTTACCTTCAGAAAGATTAATTTTGTTTTTTGGAACACAGTGTTCAATCTGTTCACACTTAAAATAACTATGTATGTGTTTGGATTTATGTCTATCATTTGACTTTTTTCTATTTGTCTCATCTCCCTTTTGTTTCCTATTTCTACTTTACTGATACCTGTTCTGTTAAATATTTTACCATACTATTTTAATGGCCCTATTGCATTATAACTAAATTTTTGTGCTATTTTTAGTAGTTGTTGTAGGAACTTTAATATGCATATTTTACTTACCACAATTTACTTTGTTAATATGGACTTTATCCTAGTCATATCCTACCAATAATGGCTCTACCTCCTCCATTCTTGTCCTATTGCTGTCATGCATATTAAAATCCATATATGTTGCACACTCAACAATACAGTTATATGTGTTCCTTTAGACAGGCATATATCTTCTACAGAAATTAAAGAAATATATTCAACATATATAACATATATCTAATGGAACATTTTATATTTATAATCTTTATATCTATCCACATGTTTGCTGTTTACATTGCTCTAAATTGCTCCCTATGGATCTGAGTTACTGTTTGGTGTCATTTTCCTTCAGCCTAAAGGAATTCCTTTTGGTGTTTCTTATATAGCATGGGTCTGTTGGTTATAGATTCTTTCAGTTTTTGTTTATGTAAACATGTCTTTATTTTGCCTTTAATTTGAGGGATAATTTGCCAAGTATAAAACTGACTCATTTTTATTGTCAGCATCTGCAGCATGCCATTCCATGTCTTTTGACATCAATATTTTTTGATAAGAAGATAACTATTAATTGTATCGTTGCGTCCCTGTGATGTGTTATTTTTCTCTTGGTGCTTTCAGTATTTTCTCTTTTTATGTTGCCTTTCAGCAGGGTGGTATAATGTGAATTTCTTTGTACTAATACTCCTTGGGTTCCTGTCTCCCTACAGTTGGACTTTTTTAGCATTGAGGCATTGCAAAATCTGGGCAAAGATTATGCCCCAAACCTAAAGGCATGAAAGGTTCACCTTTGTTGTCTGAGTTGCATTCAGAGACAGAGCAAATTTGCACCTTTTTTCTGGTTTTACATTTTAACTGGACTCCCTACATCTGCTGTGTGCATGCATATCTTAGCAGTAAGCCAGGTTGGGGATCAGGTTAATATCACAGTGCTTCATGGCTCTCTCATGTCGAAAATCTCTGCATTAGATTTCTCACTGATCTTCACCTGCCCTGAACAAAGTCCGTTACTCCTGGAAGAAAAAGCTGTGGGTTTGGGCACCCTTGGTAGGGGAATGAAAGCTCCATCAGGTAAAAGGATCACAAACCCATGGATCTTATACAACACAGTAGCAGTTATTTTAAGAGTAGACATAGTGAGTCTTCATTCTTCACTGATTCCATATTTGTAAATTTGCCCACTCACTAGAATTAATTCATAATAATACTCGTGGACTTTGGCGCTTACTCACAGACACATGTGGAGTGAAAAACACTGAGTGGCACACATTCCCAGCTGAGATCAGACAAGGTAATGCTCCTCCTTCCTGTTTAAGTTTTTTTTGTTGTTGTTGTTTTGTTTTTTTGTGCTTTTTGTTGATGATTTCACTGTTCAAGTGCCCCTCAAGCACAGTGCTGAAGGGCTCTCTAGTTTTCCTAAGCATGACAGGCTGGGATACACTTTACCAAGAAAGTATAATTTTGGTTAGACAGACTTCATTCAGGCATGAGTTATAGTGCTATTGAGCATGAGTTCAGTGTTAATGAATCAATAATATATATTGAATAAGGTATCTTTAAACAGAAACCAACATAAAATAAAGTGATATACTTAACTGTTGATAAAAGTTGTGAACAGAGGCTAGCAGGACCTTAACCCTGTATTCCCCTTAAGGGCAGTGATTCAGTATCCACCTATTCAGTGCTCACAGCAACTTTCTGGAA
Source organism: Camelus bactrianus (assembly GCF_048773025.1). Lineage (NCBI taxonomy): Eukaryota > Metazoa > Chordata > Mammalia > Artiodactyla > Camelidae > Camelus > Camelus bactrianus. The sequence goes on from NC_133540.1 coordinate 80,571,282, forward strand.
CATAATTAATGATAAATAACAAGACTCAGCTGTACTTCTCAAGTGATTGACATTTAAATTCACCTTTAATCACTTTCCAGTGTTCCAGTATTGTTATTTATGGTAACTTGGTTCAGTCATACTCTTTCCTGTTGAGTAGATTTCTTCAAACTTCTCATGTTGCCGTTTCTGGAATTGGAGCCTGCTGCTTATTTTTTTCAGTATTAACATATTAGATGTTATATGTTTCATAATTTAATTCTTACATGCTTTATTTACTTACATTGTTAGGTATGAAAATTATATTGAAAAGAATGATTTTTGAGAGATTTTGTATTCTCACTCATTTGGTAATGTAGCATTCATATACAGATTTTTTTTTCATTTTAGACATTTAAAAAAAGTCTAAATTATTTGGAATAATTGCACAGCAAAATATTAACTTTTTATATAAATTGTTCTTTAAAATATATATAACTAGAACATATATTTCAAGTGTAAATAAACTAATAAAGTGAATAATCTTATTATGGTACGTGGAAAAATAATAGAACATTATCAGAACTTCAGAAGCACCCCAGATTTCCTTCCTCAATCATAAACTTGATCATTCCCCCAGAGTTAACAGCTGTTGAGTTCTGTGATATTAATCACTTTTTAATTTCTTTAGTTTAGATTGATGTATGCATTCTAAAACAATGTCTTTTAAATTTGTTTCTGAAATTTGTAACAATGGACTCAGAGAGTATATACTTTCATTGTATCTGGTTTCTTTTGTTCAAAATTGTATTTGTAAAATTCATCCAAATTGTTGCATGTAGATTTAGCTTACTCATTTTTATTTTCATATGATACTCCATTGTATAACTATACCACATATTTATTTAATCCATTCTACTGTAGGTGATCATTTGGGTTGTTTCTATTTATTGTCTGTCCCAAACAATGCTGCTGTGGATGTACTGTGTATTTTTTGTGCACTTGATGGTTTATCTAGAAACTGTATATAGTGGTAGAATTGCTGGATCAGAGGATATGCAAATCTTAAAATTTAATAGATAATGTCAGAAATGTTCCAAAGAATATGGTAGTTCATGATCCTCTGCATCCTTGTTGCCAGTTGATATTTTTAATAGTGATATTGTCTTAAAGCTTTAATTTGCTTTTCTTTGATTATGAATTTGATTATATATAATCTCTAATATTACTTACTTCAGTTTCCTTTTAGAAAACCCTCTTTATAAGTCTTTGGAAAATTTTTTTTAAATTTGAGTTAATATCTTTTTTTTAAACTGGTTGTAAAATGTTCTCATATTTTGGACCCTAGTTCTTTGTTAGCTTTTTTCATTTTTAATATTATCTCCTATGTTGCAATTGGAATTTGTATTCTCTTTATGTTACCTTTTGGTGAATGTAATTCTTAGTTTTACTGTATAGTAATTTATTGTTCTGTGGTTATTGTTTATGTTTCTTGTTTAATCATTCTTTCCTTGCAGCCGGTTATTGAAAATATTCACTCTATTATGTCCTAATTATTTTATACTTTTAGCTTTTCTTTACTTGGAATTGGTTTTTTAATATGGCACGGTGAGAGGCTGTGATTTCATTGTATTTCATATAAATACCCCTTGCCCTATTACCATTTATTTCAAAGGGTGATCTGTCCCTATTGATCATTTTTAACATGTCATCTTGTTCATACATTAGTATATACATCTATCAGTCATTTTTTTCTATTTCTTTGTTCCATTTACATGGGTAATTTTCTACAATTGAAAAAATACATCATCTTATCACAAGTTTAATATTGTCTTGCTGTTTTCAGATTAAATGTTTCCACCTTGTCCTTTTATTAATGAGTGACTTGATTATTATTTTGCCTTTAGAGTCAGCTCTTAATTTTATACTAAAAATAAAAAATCTGTGGATATTTCAAGTAAAATTTTATATAACCTATTATAAATCTTGGGAAATTGCCATTTTCACAATATTGAGTTTTCCAGTCTAATAACATGATATATCTCCCCATTTATTTAGTTCTTCTTCCATTTTTATCTATAAATTTATATATTTTATCTGAAAAGCTTGCACAACCTTGAAATTAACTCCTATGTCTTCCATATGTTCAGATCACTGTACTTTATTTCTGTTTAAGTATCATTATGTTTGTATCTTATCACTTCCTACACTACACCGAAAGTATTTTTTTTATATGTGCTTGTCTCTCACACTAGATTTGTAGTCTACTCAAGGACAGGGAATATGTCTCATACATTTTTGAGCCTAACACAGTTTCTCATTTGGATGCTCAGGAAACATATGTTTATTAAAATGTGACAAATATTCAGCCGTATGGAAATGGTTGTGACCATTTATAAACCATTTAGCATTATGTCATATGAGAAATGATTATACAGATGGTCATATCATGGAAACATATCCATGGCATTTTAAATAAACAATTTGGAGTTATCCTCATCTTCCCTGACTCACATCTCTCATTTACTCCATCAGTAGATCACGTTGGGCTTAGTTCTTAAACTACACTTAGAAATCATACTCTTTACCTCTACCCTCTGCCCTATACATTAGTCCAAATTTCTTTTATAGAGTTATCACAGTAATCATTTAAAAGTAAAATGAAATCAAAAGAATACTCTTTTTAAAATACTCTAAATCACTTTTCATCCACTCTGAGCAGAGTAAAAGTCTTTACAAGTCTACAAGACTGTAGATGATCTGGCCTTGTCTATCTCCAAATGCATCTATTATATTTAGCATCACATACTATTTTTCATCTGTATTGACCTCCCAGAGGTTCCTTGATCACACTTCTGTTTCAACTCTTTGTGCTTACTCTTCCTTCTAAATTGGACCCTTTCTAGATACTCAGATAGATTTATTTCTTGCCTCTAGTAAGTTTTTGCTGAAATGCCATATTTTCAATGAGGCTTTCCATGACAAATCTACCCAAAATAGCTCTGCTCCATCTTCCTCCACATAAACTTCAATCTTTATGCCCATTTCCTATTCTACTTTCCGTACAACTCTTATTACCACTAAACATCTAACATGTCTTTACCACCCAACATGTGTAAGATTATATGAACACATTTTGTGTAATGTACTTACTTATATTATTTATTGCCTGTCTTCCCCTACTTTAGAATGTAAGTTCCCATGGTAGGGAGGTTTTGGGTTTTTTGTTCACTTCTGTGTCTGGTACTGAGAATAGTTACCTGGCACATGGTATGATTCAAAACTTATGTTTAAATAAAATTATGTAAATGAACAATGTTTGAAAATTATTTTAACTGGTTTAATATGAAATTATAGAGAAGATTTTTGTGTTGTGTTCCTAAATAATATGCTATGACAGTTTTTAGCCCTGTACTTATTATCTGAGCTGTTGCATGAATGTATTAAGTATCTCATAAAATTTGGATTACAAATAAAATAATAGATATAATTGATACATAAAACATAACCAATAAAATGAATAATATGACTTCTCTATTTACATTTTAACAGATAGAGTCATCAAACCGTACTCCTGAGGGAAAAAAGCAAATAGCTTAAGCATTTAATATATCCCAGACATAAGTGTTATGTCAGTTTGCTATTTGGAAGTCATTTTTATAATGCCACATGTGCTTGAAAGGGATTTCTCTTTAATTGTCATCATATTTCAGATACACAGTGAGAAGCCCATTAACTATGACCTTGCCAAAGAAAAAAACAGAGGAATAGTAGTTAGAATGATAGAATCTTTCTTTGGAAGTACATAGTTGGCAATGAGACCAGATTTTCCTAGATCATTAATAACATATGTTCTAGTGCTTGTCCTTTAATTACTTAAAAAAAAAAAAGTTTTAACAAAATCAAATTTGAAAGTCTTCCTTTAAAATGTCTGATCAACAATTACTGGCATATAAACCAAAAATAAATTATAGAAAATTATTTTGCAAGTTCAAAATATAAGTAGTATTTTTAAATTTTAGATTAATGTTGATGCAACACCAACTGTCCCAAACATTTTGAGTTAAAGCTAATTTATTATTTCTCCCAATTCAGCTGTTTAGCCTGTCATTTCTTCTTTTGGTTGCACCTGGGCTCACTCACGTGCCTACCTTCGGCAAGAGGATCAGCTGACCTGGGAGATTAAAGATGGCTTCAGTCACACGTCTCAGAACTGCTGCTGGCTGACTGTCCATTTGGGTGCCTCGCTTCTTCTCTGCAGAGCCTCTCAACTTACTGGAGGTAAGAATGGGGTTATTTATATGTGGTTAGAACTGTTTCAAGAGGGTCAAGGTAGAAGTTGCAAAACCTTACAAGACCTGGGCTCCAGAACCCACACAATGTCTCTTCTGCAACTGTTTATTGTTCAAAGCAGGTTATAAGGGCTGCCAGGATTTAAGGGATTGGGGAACAGGCTCCACTTCTAATGAGAAGAGCTATATACAATCTATGGCTGTGTTTCATCTACCATAGTACCATAAGACAGTTTCATCAAATTTTGCAGTAAGCTCTTGAGTCTCAGAGGTGGCGTTTAAGAGTTGTAACAGCTTGCAGATTTATAGATAGAAGGTAACTAATTTAATGACAGATTGAAAAATAGTGAATATAAGAACTCAATGTGATGAACAATTACATAGTTCATTGTTCTACAGCCACTTGGTTTTATGATTTATTTTACCAGAAAATGAAGTAAAATAGAAACAAAACAGTTTGTCAAATCAAAGTGGAGGTAAAACCAAAGTTTTTTGCACAGTGAATATGTTATAGGTTTTACTGAACTTCACTGTGGTGGTTAATGAGTAGAATACAAGTATATAAAGCATAATCTTCTCCCACACAGATTTTCCATTCCCTAAGGGAGGATAATATACAAATATATCAAATGGCTCAAACTTCCTCTTCGGTGTAGTGCCTTGCTGTGCTAATAGTATAGCAACCAGAGGATTAGTTACTAGCATCAGCACCTGTGTCAAATCAGAGACAAGATACAAAGCATAAGATGAAATCAGCAAATTTGAGCAGGATTAGATCAGTAGCGGCTGAGGTTTAAACAAAGTGGGGGTAAGAACCCAGGAGAAATGATTCGTAGGCTCATCACATGCAGCTGGAAAACAAACTGGAAAAAAAAATCCTTTAGGATCAGATACTTTTGATGGTATTGGCAATGTCTATGGCTATTAGTTTAACTATGCCAAGGTCAGCTAGGGTTGCTGACATTATGCAAAGACATAGGAACACACAAACAAACACACTCACTCTCTCTCTCCTCTCTCTCTCTCTTACTTAAGGGCTAAATTTAGTCTTAAAGGCAGCCTGAAATAGTCTCGATCTTCAAATTTTAGTGTCCATTGGAATCACTTGGAGCACTCGCTGAATGACAGACAGCTGGGTTCCACTCCCAGTTTCCTCTGGTTTGCTAGGTCTGGGGTGGTGCCTGAGAATTTGCATCTCTAACAAGTCCCAGATGATGCTGCTGGTGCAAGAAACTCACTTTGAGGAACATTACCCTGAATCAAACCAAAGCACCAGAACAGCCTTCAAATGTTACGCCCTAAACGTCAGGTTATCCGTACCCAGGATACCAGAAGCTCTGTTAGCTCTGACATCACTGCTGCTCCTTAGAGAAGCGGTTGTTTTTTAAACTACCACAAAGGTCTCCTCTGCAACACCATCCTGGCCTTTATAGTCTCACTTCAGAAACCTTTATATAACATTCATATCCAATGATAATTGGTTTGTATGTTTCTCACCTCTGTTATGAGATCATTAAAGGCAAGGAAACTTGTGTTATTTGTCTGAATCCTCACATTTCAATGTTTTTGAAGGAATAAATTTGGAAAACTGTAGTACAGTGAAAAATTAAAGTGTCTATAATTTATCACGAGAAAGGAGAAGGAATAGTGCTACCCAGAGGGAAAGGATTTCAGGCAGAGAGAAATTTACTGAGTAAATTCATACAATTGGATAGCCTATTTTAATTAGCTTGAAATAACTTTGCCAAAAATATCAGAATTTTTAAATTTATATATAAAATAAGAAAGTATTTCAGACAATGAGATACTAGATAATCATCATGAACATCTGTTCTAATATATGGCCAGTGTTCAGCCACTTCCTTTGATAACAATTCTGAGTATGTCCTTGTGCATTAATAATGCAGTGGCTAGCACCATCCATTGTTACTTGTCCCTCTTTTTGGAGTGACTAAAAAGCAGAACGAAAATCTATGTCAATATTAAATTTAAAAGTGCTCAGAATTAGAGGTTAGAGATTATAACAAAATAATCTAATTTATAAATGTTCAGAAATCAAATTTATTTAGAATTCATAATATAAAATAAAATCAATAAAGCTACTTAATATATTTCAAATACAAAATATATATACACTAAAAGCATAATATTGACCAAAATTAATAACCTAATAGTTGTTTATAAATTAATACTAACATAAAATATTCAAAATAAAAAACTAACATGAAAATTTACACATAAACTTCTAATTTTATATTAGTAATATAGTAAATATATAGTAATATATTAAATATAATTATCTATACCAATATAATTTTATTTAAAAATGTGATCTTTAGACAAAGAACTTCTATGCTTCTGGCATTAACTTGTAAGAATTTGTATTTGCTCACACATGCAAACATATTTCTATCAAATTGAGAAATTAACTGTGACTTTAGTGTAGTTGGGGACTATTGAAGTAATAGATATCCATGAGCTAATTTCAGTTATTTTCATCAAGTTCTTTCATCCTCAGGTAAGCCCACATTTTCCCAGCTAATCTGGAAAAAAGTTTTCCTTCCTAATGGCAGTAATATAAATATTTGTATTGAAAAATACCAAAAACTGCTGTTTTCAATTTTTTCCAGTCAACTTCATTTTCTTTTGTTTAAATCATCAACTTCATTATTGTCATCTTCATATTCTACTTGTCCCAAAAAATCTTATATTAGAGATACATTTATTCTTGCCTGATAATTCGTCCTTTGTCTTTGTTTTTCTTATACTTTCATGTTCTTTTTCCTCCTCACTTTCCTCCTGCTCCTCCTACTTCTTTTTACTTTTGGCAATTACTAAAAGGGTACAGAAAAATCTACACAAATGTACAGAAATAATACATTCCCCTTGCAATACTGTAAAAGTGCATTAAAATTTATATATGACTATGCAATTATCATCAGATAGAATTTTACACAATGATCCTACTTAGATAAACAATTTTAATCATTTAATCATTAATATCCCCTAAGCATTCAAGGATATGTCTGTAAAGAGAAGGCAATTCACTGGGAAAGAACTTTTATTTGCTTTTCTTATAATATGGTAGAGTTTTAGCAGTATTTGAATATATAATCCCATGCATTTGTATTTTTAAGAAATATAATATTTATCTACTTAGCATCTCCAGTCACTTATAAGTTATGCTTTACTCTTGAATAATTACTTTGGTTTTCTGTTTTTGAATTCTTAATTAAAACTCCCATAATATAAATTCATTATGTTTTTTTAGCTCATTGTTTTGGCTTCTGCATTTATGTAAAACATGTACTATTTTGGAAAATTACTTCATTGTAATGGTCAATATTAGAGATCATATTTGCATCTGTTATTTTTTCATATACATAATTTGGTGAACTTTTTCAACAGTTGGAAAATTTACAACTGAATGTCAAAATCAGGAAATGGACTTTATAATGTATAATTACTTTATAAACTTTCAAATACTTGGGAGAATGTTCCAGTGGAAGAAACTATCTTGTTCAGTACAATAATTTAGGAGTTTGAAAAGGTTTGGGGGGGTGTGCAATGCATACAAGGGCAATGGAATTGGGTGACTGATCCTCAGTTGTATTGACATCCTACAGCAAATGAAAAGCAGAACTGTTAATACAAATATTGAAGACTAAGTGTGAAGGTCAAGGGCCTTTTGGTAGCTTACAAAGAGGCACTTGTCTGTTGTAAGAGGAGAGCAGGAAAATGTAAAGACTAAACTCAGGATTTAGTATTTAGAGTCCCTGAGTTTCAAAGACCCATGGAATCAACAGCTGATGAAGGTCTGTTATGCTCAAGTTAGGGTCCTGGTTCAAAATTTCAGGCATTCAGGCATGGGGGCATCTGCATACATATACCCAAGATTTGGCTCCCCTGTCTTCTAAGTCCTAAATTTGCAGAAGTGGTCCACCCTTAGCTCATAAAAACCTGTTGCTTTCCTTGAATAGAAAGCCACTGAAGAGGCCTCTTTCCCACAACATAAAAGATTCTGGTCTCTTAAGATCTTTTCCCAACTCTTTGGTTACTGCCAACTGTAGCATAATCCAGCCAGGCATATGCTAGACCTGATGACGGAGAAAAGACTCAGTGACCCAAAGGAGCTGAAAAGTTAGCCAGCACATCTCATCAGGAGCTAGGAGTGCCAGTGCAACTGGATTAAGAGGATGCTTGATAACCAAGGGGACCTGAAATGTAAGATTGGAAAAGAGAATTTATTGATTTGAGGATAATTCTGAGATACAGTATATAATACCTTGGTAAGAAACCCAGAAGTAGATGCTAATGAGCAGTTTGGATGAAATGGAGAAAATGTAGGCCTTGTTGAGTGATATGAAAATATTTGGATTTCTATAGCAGGTGCTAGTGAGAGGGATTAAAAGGCCCAGGAAAGTGGGCATGGCAAAGTGTTTATATTACCTTAGGGCAGAAGAACCTCTACCCCATTCACTAAAGTCATAATGAGCTGGTGACAGATGCATCAGTTTCACTAAGACATTCAGTGTTGGTTGGCCCTTCTCTATAGCTAGGGCTAATGGCAGGAAAGGCTGTCACACAGCTTAGTTGGTTTCAGGATGATGGGCCTCAAAGAAATAGATACCAAATGGTCATGCTAAAATGCCAGACACCGGGTGGTCACAGTTACCATACCAGCATGGTGAGAGTTGCTGTTACGGTAACTGTACCCATATAGGATTAGGCAAATAAAGACTAGACTTTGGCATCCCTGAGGGCAAAATAAGTGGGCAGCCAGTCAGGTTCTGCATGATATACATAAAAGAATGGAAAACTGGATAAGTAGGAGTCCAAGGGTGGTTACCTCAATAAAAGTTCAAGGCCCCTTACCTAATTCCTGGGAATAAGACACTTTTCAGAGCTTAAACTGTTGAATTAAATGGTGACTGGTCCCCAAGAGGAAAGACTCTGCAACCACAGAGTAGTATATGTGTCTTTCCTTCATATACCCTAAAGGCATTCTTCACTCATATGTACCCTATGCTGGGGAAAGGGGAATAACAGACATTTTAATAACTACTGAAAACAGGGTCTCAGATGATATTAATACTCAGACTCTAAACATTATCATAGTTCTCAGAAAAAATGCTGGCATATTAGAATCATGTACAACATGAAGGCCTGGCTAAAGTCTCATCTACAGTGAGCCTCCAAGTTACACATACTCATTTGTTGGTCAGTTCCCAAAACTCTGAATATGTAATTGAGATTGACATACTTGGCAGTTTAAGCAGCCTTTGTATGTATATATTTCTTACTGAAGTATAGTCAGTTTACAATGTTGTGTCAATTTCTGGTATACAGCATAATGCTTGTCATACATGAACATAAATTTATTCTTTTTCATATTCTTTTTCACCATGTTACTACAAGATATCAAATATAGTTCCCTGCACTATACAGCATGAAATTGTTTATCTATTCTATATATATCAGTTAGTATCTGCAAATCTCTCACAATTTATCCCCTCCAACCTTCCTCCCACCCTGGTAACCACAAATTTGTTCTCTATTCTTAGAGTCTGTTTCTGCAAAGCAACCTTTATATTAGGCTCTTGGTCTGTGAAGTAAACCTATTATAGTGAGAAAGGTCAAATGGGACCTTCTGAAACCTCAACTTCCAAGGGAGTAAATGAAAAAAAAGTAACAGCCTTGTGTGTGGGCAGGGGCAGGTGAAATGATGTTTAGTCACTTCTAAGTATCTCAAGAATGCACAGTCGTTGTCCTTTATAATACCTTCATTTACTTTGCCAGTCTAGAGAATTCTGGAGAATTCCTGTGGATTACTGCAAGCTCAACCATGTGATAGCCCCAATTTCAATAGCCAGGATACATTTAGTATCTTTATTAGAGCAGCTTAATACAGTCTGAATACATGGGATGTGGCCTTTGATTTGGGGGGGGGGGTGTTTATGTTCAATTTCAGTGAAGAAGGGTGGACTGAAACACTTCTCATTTATGAGGCCCACAAATGGAGCATCAGTGGTGGCAGCAGTAGAGATTGCATGGGCCCATCAGCATGGGTTCCTACTTACCAAGGCTTATCTAGTTATTGCGTCTTCTGAATGCCCAACATGCCAGCAACAGAAACAAATGATGAACCCTTGATATTACCATTCCTCAAAAGAACCAACTAGCTACCTGGTTGTAAGTTTGCTTTACTGGGTCCCTCTCATTTGAAAGGGCCTGCAATTTGTTCTCGAAACAATAGGCATCTGTCCTGGGAATGGGTTTGTATTTTCTGCTGAAAGTGCCTCAGCTGGTATCACTGCCTAAAGACTTAAAAGGGCCTCATTCCTGGGCACAGGATTTTACACAGGGGAATTGCATTCCTTTGGGAATGAAAATATGTGACACTCCACTAGGTAAGTCACCAAAACCAGCAAAAATATAGCTGAGGGGGAAGGAACTTTGGAAGGAATATTGAAGGAAAAAGGTGGCGAGTAGTAATTAAGGCCTTCTAACTTCTAAGTCTCCCCTTAGGAAATGAGGGCCACTAGAAACCTGTTGGAGTTTCTCTCCATATGCATATGAAGAAGTGGGTCCATGCATCATAAACGTTGATCTGTGGCAGCCCCGGAAGTGCACCACTCAGTTATCCCTTCAAAAAAAGAACCTGCCTCCAGCTCCAGCAATTTGAGAATCTTCTGCTGCTTTCTATCAAGGCCAGGCTCTTCAGAGGGAGGCCCAGGCAGTAGATGAGTGCAGCAGGAGTACTGAGGCTTGGCCATTTCTTGGCAGCACCAGGCTCCTTTAAGACCACCTTTGTTCTAGAGCTCCCTGTTTTGGGGCAGAAACCCTGTTAGATCTTCATCACAGCCTAAGGTTCTCTCTGCATTCTCCACCTTAACCCCTTCTCTATCACAGGTGCCAGATCAGAGTTGCTACCTGAAGCCTTTCACTGAAAAACCCTGCTTCCTCCCCCTTAGTTATTCATGGGTATTACCCCAAGTGGACCTCTTGCACCCCTAACTCCAACTCAGTATATCCCTGAATACTTTGAACTGATACAGTTGTATGTGCACAATATCTTTGTGTTGATTCAGTCTTATAAGTTCATCTCATGTTCCAATAATGTCAGTTTCCTTACCATAAGTGTCATTTCTTGAATCGCAAATACAATGATGTGACTTGTTTTCTGAAATCCTTTCAATATCTTCTCTAAACTCAAAAGTTTTATGTGCTTTTCAGTATAGGGTAAAATGAAGATAGTGTGTGTCCATAGTTAAAGCTCCCGGGTCATCATGACATATCTTTTGCAAATCTGTTTTACTTTAAAGAAATTAAAATTAGAGTTACTATTTATGTACTAAGGAATAAATCCAAAATATAGAAAAATCCTAAGGGTAAAGCATGAGTTTTCAAAGAAGTGACATTTTTGTATCAACATGTTCTGAACTTTGGGCAATATCCCCAGAGCCAATGTGGTTTGTGTTATCTCAGCTCAGTTTTAAGGGGTACCTTAGAGGAGATATTTGAAAATATGGGGCCAAGAGAGAAAATCCAAACACTTTAGCTAGGTACACAAAAAAACTCAGCCTTACTCATGAAGGTACACACTTCCTACCATATGTAGCAATAACCCAAACCCATCAAATGTTTTCTCTTGTATCTTTGATTTTTCACTTGTGTGTATGTGTTTTTGTTTTTGTTTTTGTTTTGCTTAGACAATTATTCCATCCAAGGTCTTGGTAGAAAAGTGCTTTTCATGCCTGTGACTTAATTATCTGTGACTTGAACAAGTTCAAAGAATAATTTAGCAGTAGAAAATATGCATGTGTTAATTGGTCTGAGGCTAGGTAGGATCTCTAAGAACAATTAATGTCTCTGAAACTTATATAACCAATAGGCCTCTGGCTGGTCCCCAAGTTTGAAGGAGATTTTAAGACAAGAGGGATAATGGTTGAGTCCGCTTCCACTTAGTCACCAGATACTCTGAACAGTAGGTCATTCTCCCAAAACTTTATATTTTCTTTAATTTTCTTCATCTGTCTTCATGGTCTCTCAGTTGTAACCTCATCTGGTCTATTTACTGCAGAATTCACTGGGCCAATATGTTCTTCTTTGTTACCACAATTGGTAACTCATTTTCTTTTCTTTTCTTTTTTATTTTTTTGTGGGCTGTGAGGAGGAAGAAGGGAGAAACCGTTGGGACTTCACTGCAGTAACTGGGTCAATACAGAGGAGAAGGCAGTGAAGGAAGTACTAAGAAGCATACTTAGGTGTATTATCATTTCTTCTTCTCTGTTCCTAAGAATGTTCTCTCTTCCCTTCATCCTGTTATTGCTTTCTCTAATAAAACTTTGACTCCTTGTTAAACTCCAGTCTTGTTTCTTGGATATTCTCTGACAGCATATGTAGCCTGCCTTCTTCAAAACCATTATTTATACTACATTGAAATTTTAGCTGTTCATCTTCCCAGCCAATCTTGGGGGTGTCCTGTGGAAGACAGAGACTTGACTTCCTTCCTTATCCTCAGTGCTTCATATAGTGCTTGTCATTTCCTAGATGCAATAAATGAACGAGAGTGTATTTACTACTTGAAAAATACTAAATTGTTGCTACCATTTAAGAAAAGGAAAAAATATATTTACCTTAAAATTAACTGCAGGCAAACCAGATAATAAAACTTGATACTGATAACTGTCTGAGAAAGCAGTTAACCTGTATTGAGTGAAGTGTTTTATGCTTTATGGTTACTTTCACCATAAGATTAATGGAACATTTAAAGTAGAGAACTAAAGGCATGTCTCAAGTGTTTTAGTGTGTTTTTATGTATGAGAATTATTCAAAGGGAACACAAGGGGAAGAGAAGTTACCATTGAATAAGAGACATAAATTTTAGCCATAAAACAAAGAGACTAATTCAGTTGTGGCGAACTTCTTGTGACTTACTGCTTTGGGTAGAAAACCTGGATCCATCTAAATGTTAAGTTTTATGTCAAAATCCATTACATTGTGTTTGGCTTTCTTTTTCCATAGGGTAATCAAAGTTTCTGTTATAAAATAGTGATAAAGGGATGTTGAGAAAAGCCTGTAATGTGTTCACACTATAGTGATGATTTTCAGAGCTGGGGCTGGCTTCAAGGTTTGTTCTCGTTTCTAGGATAAAGGAAAAAAAATACATATATACAAATTAATATTAAAAGATGATGAAAGAGAATACTATTGACAAATGATTTGTAAAAAATAACTTTTTAATGAATTCTGGGAAAATGTTCATTATTGTCATGGTCAGTTTGGAATTTCTGGTTATCCTACTTCTAAAATGTGTTATGCACACTTAGAAAAAAGGGGACATAATAATGACAGTTAACTGTAGTCTAGAGTAATGTGTTGACTTTTGAAGGTATGTTTGAACTCCTTGCCTGGTGGAACCTTGAGAAAGAGACTGCAATTTATGCAAATAGACAGATTTGCTAAACGATAGCATAAATGAAATTTGAGTATATAAATCAAGGTTTTGAACTGAAGATCCTAAAATCACTGAGTACCAAAGAGGAATTCAGCTTCCTAGTTACACTTTTCTTTTAAACATTCAGTGTGGTAATTGATTGATTTCTGGCTGTCTTATTTAAAACAATTTATCCACACAGAGGATATAAGAAGAGTTTCAACAGAATAGCATCTATGAAAGGTTAAGTTTCTTGCTGAAAGTTTTGAGGGATGTCTAGTGAAAACTCAGTAGTTGACTTTATACATGGAGCAGATCTAGAGGTCTGAAAAGCAAATACTTAGTAAAAAAAAAAAAAATACAGCTGTCAAAAATAGCATTTGTATAGGGTGTTGCCACATATTTTACCCTCCATAAGACTTCAAAAATCTAGTAGCTATCCACCTTAAATTCCACACTTAAAATTTCATATATTAAACAAGTTTGCTGAGTCTATAAATATACCATTACAAATATAAGTATGTTGATCCATATTTAAGTAGATTTTTCATTTTCGTATTCTAGGGTGTTTATGAAAGGACTTTTATCCAGTAAACTTTCATATTATAGAATATATTTTGTTTGTGAAATCTGTCATTTTGATTTTGAAAGGGATAGTATTCAGGATTCAAATCAGGAGATATATTTTATCTTTGAAACACCTTTCTCATCATTCCATTCCCTTCAGTTCTCATCACTGTCACCTTAGCTCAGAACCCCTACCATCAATTAACTGTTCCAAATCTGCAATATCTAGTCTCCTGACCCAGTTTACTAGAAGCAACTCAGGGACTTTAAATTCTTTACTGTGAGATGGGAAACACTATTCATGAACAGGAAGCTGAAACAATAAATCAGTAACAGAACACATTTGGGTAGAATGTCCTTTCAAAAGCCACTTACTGCACGACCAATTTTTGACTCTAAGTCTCCTTTTCATTCAGTTTTGTTAACCTCTGTACTCAACTTTCTCTATGACGTAGCCTGTCATGTTTGTATTTTTTTAAAACAATAATGTTCATTATTTTTTAAAAAGAACAGAAAACAAGACAGTGAAGAACAAACAATAGTTTCTACTAACAGTGTGCAGATCACTCTTGATTTGCCACTTGGTTTCATCTCCTTACAACACTGGATCTGTGATTACCTACTAAGCCCAGTGCTGATTCTGGACCCCAAACAATAAAGCAGCTAGCTTTACCATTTGACTCATGCCATTCAAAGTGCCCTGGAACTTGTAAGCATTCTCTTCCTTCTATTCAGCCCATAGCTAGCTGCTTATTTATATTTTTTTTCATAGAGAGCAGTTGTGAGTATGTCACTGTCAGTCACTCAGTGTTAATCAACATCAAGAGCAGCAACAAAACGTGAAAAAAAAAACACCCAAAACAGATGTTCTGTGGCTTTCCATGGCTACTAGACCGTTAACTGGCAGGATAGATGGGGAATCTTGATGGAGTTAGAGGTGGCAATCCAAGTGTCTTCCCAATATGAGACTACTTGACTAGGATAATCTGATTTATACACTAAATCAGCTTTCTTCTTATAATGTGTGAAGAATCAGAATGAAGTTGATATGAATTTAAGAATATTAACACAATATTATAAACTTTTTCTCAAGGTAAACTGCCCAGAAGTCTAAATAGAGTCATTTTAAAATCAGTATTTCAGTGATTCTTGTAACAACCTACAATTACAGGTCATTGATTCACTAATAATAGTTTCTACATTTTTTTCCCTAGGATCCCTTTAGTAAAATATTCTCGTTGTATGCTCATGAATTATGCTTTTTTGTGTGTCTGCAGTTCTTTTTCTCTCTATTCCCAATGCGAGTTATCCTGCCCCTACCTCTGATCCAAGGCTTCCAGTATCTGTTAAACTACATGAAGGTGCCTTGATAAAATGTCTTTGATGAAAAGTGACTTCCACTTGACTTTATTAGGCTCTACTCCCCATGTCTGCTAATAGGTGGCTATTCTGAGTATAGATATTTCCGTCAGGCATCATTGCCTCTTCTGTCCATAGACCCACCTTCACTGGGCAGTGCATGCTCTGTCAAACATGAGCATTCCCTCCAACAGCTTTTACCACTTCATTCTGTTTGATCCAGCTTGATCTCCAAGGTGTGTCCATCAGGGGATTTAAACCTCTGTAGCTAACAATGCGGGGTAGAGCATCAAGGTATTCATTTCCAACAAGTGTTGAGGGGCAGCCCCTCCTTCAATACAATACTATGTGTCTTCTTGATGTCAGCTGAAAAGAAATGTACAACCTAGAAGTTGAGAGTTATGTTTTATTCCAGGAATATGCTGAGGACTGGAGCCTGGGAGACAGAATCTGATAGCTCTGAGCAACTGTTGCAAAGAAGTAAGGAAGGAGCCAGGATACATAGGAGTTTTTACTGGAAAACAACCACCTAGTCAAACATCAAAAGATTACTGTTAACTACAAAAAATAGACACTTCCAAGTTAATGATTTTAATGTTTTGCTGTGTAAGGGAAGATGCAGGAGTCTGGACTTACTGAAATTACTGAGTTGATAGGCATCTTAACTATCTAGGGCCAGCATCCTGTTTTTCTCCATTCTGAATTCTCCTCAGGGCACACCATCAGGGGTGGCTGCAGTGGCTGATGGCTTGATGGTGGCAACATTCATTATTGCCTGAAATGGCAGGCAGCATTTTTTTTATCCACATAAATGAAGTACACTACTTCTGTATCACATATAAGCACAGCCTGATTACTCTGGCAGTAATGTTACTAAGCAGTCTTACTGCTAACACTGTTCCACTTGATTACTGTGTCAGTAATTCTCTTAGAATTAGATACCTATATCAGATTAGATATGCAAAACTTTAACTGGGGGAGATGTTGTGAAGGAAAAAGTAGGCAGTTGCTAGAGCAGGTACTGAGAGCTCCAGCCCACAAGGCATACTGACAACTATGAAATGAGAGAGGGGAAAAAAGGCCTGGCAGAGACAGTCTGACTGTAATACAGTTCTGAGAAGGCCCTGGCCAGGCCCATGTGGAGTCCATGAACAAAGTTGTCCATGATAGGAGTCCTGAATCCGACTTGAGTGATTTCATACCCCTCCATCCAACCATGGCCATACACTGGCTGAGAGCCGCCTGGGTGGAAGTCTGGCCTCACTGGTACACTCCAGAGAGATAGGAGGTGGTGGGTATAAATGAGCTATTCTTGTGTCAGTAGCTTCTCTTGAAGGGGATTTCAGCAAGATTCCTTCATGGTCATGGCTATTAATGACCACAGTTCTATAGGATTCTAAGGCAAAGTAGAGAATGTACATAACAAATACATGATAACTTACCTCCCAATCTCATACTGAAGTGTTCAAATCATTTTTTTTTCTATTTCTACCTACTGCCTTCTCTCCTCTCTGCAAAATCCAGTTATAAATCTGTGAGGACCTAAGGTGAGCACAAATCTGAGTTTCAGGCAATGTAGAATACTTACAATTTTTTCCTCCTTCTGATATCTGAAAGTGTTTGGGGGCTAATAGTGTCTGGCAAATCCCAGTTTAGTGGAGACTGGTGCTTTCCTAGGCTGCTCTTCCACACCTCCTGGAATAAACTCCTTGATCCTTTACCCCTGCACGTTAGCCTTCCAGGTTAGGTTCCCCTGTTGCAAGTAGTTTGGCTGGGTCTCCCACTACACGATTATAAAGTAGTGTAGGACAGAAATGAAAGAAATAAGAAGCCACTTTTCTCCATGGATATTGAAGGCCACCAACCCCTTACATTACATTAAATGATTAGCTCTGTTTCAGATAGGAAATTGCTTTAATCTCTATCCTAGTGACAGCTCTAATAGATGAACTGATTGTTCAGCATATATTGGGTTCCCCCCTCAGTTATACCTTCATGCTTCGTTAATTTTGGCCACAAAGTTACTGTGCCTGACTGTATCCGAAACCATGGCTGGAAGTGATAGAATGCCAGTTCCCAACCTTTATCTTATGGCTTTTACTTATTTCTCTGAGATTTTACCTTGACTATGAGAAAAGCAAGCCCCAAGGATGCTGACCCTTCAGCCTTGCCCCAGAATAAGATCTGTGGTGCCAACTCAGACCCACAGAAAGCCTGAAGCAGAGACACACAAACTAACACACGGATGTGAGGTTGAGATATAACTGCCTGCTTTGCATGCTATGGAAGTTTCATTATGCAGCGAAAGCTACTCAGGTAAATAGACTATTGTCCCCAGGGTCATTGGTAAATAAGTCAAGTTTTTTTTTGGTGACTTTTTCTTTTTAGCTCTGAGACCCAATACCTGAGCTTCTCTCATGACAGGTAGCCATCTATATTTGCAGCTACATCCTTTCCCACTTGAGCTGCTTTGTCTCTCAGGCTCGTTTTCTTTGTGATTAGAATGTGTCATAGGAAGTACACACATTAAATAAATTAAAAAACACATAAAATCAACAAGGATAGCAGTCTTCATTTCAATTTTCAGTAAGGAGATTTGGTGTGAAAGAGTGAACCTTTATCATATAAATAAATACATACCATCGAGGTAGAATGATTTCCTAAGATGTGAATAGGGATGTGAAGGTTAACATATGGCAAACAGCAAACGTCTACTTCTGAATTCAGCATCACTCTCATTTATAGACTTCTATTGAACATTTTGTAGGGAATTCATGGAAATGAGGCAGATTGTTAATTTAGGGAATTGACCTACCAGAATTAGAGGAGCATAGGTACCTGAATAAAAATGGATACTGAACAACTGAATAGGGTTTTTTTTAAGTTTTTATTGGGAAAATTGCATAAGCTTGAGCAAATATTGTCAGTTCTGCTGATGCTGCCCAGCAAAATGCAAATTATAGCAAGCTATAGTGATTTTTGAAGGTTGCTGAAATCAATACTGGAGAGAGGTTAGGAGCCTTAGACTAAATCCAATATGTTGATGAACAACAACAAATTTGTAGCTTCGATATGACAATTTTTGAGGGCAATTTCGGAGCACCAACTTGTGATCCTCAAATCACGTATAAGTGTGTGTGTGTGTATTTTCATTTAGGTGGCAACATGGATCTGCCTTGAATATTCCTGTAGTAATGGTATTCTAGGACTTTATTCTATACATCTCATGTTTGTTAATTTTCAATTGCATTGGATCAGTAATAGGTTAAATTGTACCTTTTCGGTTAAAAGACATCTGCTTAGATTCTTTGTGTGTGTCTTTCTACCTTCATTCTTCTTCTCCAATATTTCCCAGACCCACACCTTCCCAATCACAAAACTTTCATTGTGTGGGTAGCACAGCAACCAAGTTCACAAAAGCAGCAGACATTTTAGTTGTCCCTTTGACTAGAATTCTGAGTAAATGTCAGAATAGATATAAAAAGAAGGAATTATTATGCTAAACACCAAAAGTAAGTAAATTCTTTGAATACATGCAAATAATTTTATTTCCTAGATGGGGAGAATGATCATAAATATATATTTGTAAAGGAAAATATCAATTGCTGATTATGTGTTCTGTTTTTCTTTATTAAAAAAGTCAAAGCATAATATCATTTTAAAGCTCTACAGATAAAACTGATCTTTTGTTGAATTACCTCAAACCTCCAATATTGGAATTCTTAAGATGTGCATAGATATTTGTTTGCAGTCCTTATGAAAGAGAAGCTTTGGTTTAGGGTTTTAATTTCAAACTGTGGCAGTAGAAGATACCTTAAAACATCATCTAGTTTCACTCTTTTTAAAAACACTAAAATTAAAAAACCAAACAGGACAAACAATGCACATTTTTTTCTTTAGGATATATTATGTTTGATATTCTGAACTTAAATTAGAGGTATTGGAAATCACATCACATGTAAAAAGCACTGTCTTTCTGTCTCAGGAACCAAAAAAAAGTCACAGGCAAGAATTAAGGTATTTT
The DNA here is from genome assembly GCF_048773025.1 of Camelus bactrianus. Lineage (NCBI taxonomy): Eukaryota > Metazoa > Chordata > Mammalia > Artiodactyla > Camelidae > Camelus > Camelus bactrianus. Next base: position 80,590,921 of record NC_133540.1, read on the forward strand.
TCATTTATCATTAATAAATAAATTTGATCATTTTTTTAACAGAAGGATTACTTTTAAGACAGTATCTTTCAGTGAAATCAAAAATGCAGTTTTTACACAGGTAAAGTATAAAGGTGTCACTTTCATTCTGTTATTTATGTTAAATTATAATCTTATGAATGGAAAACTTTAATATAAAGATAAATCCCTTATATCATTTTTAAAGAAATGTTAAAATTGACTTAAAAGATATTAATTGGCATGACCATTAAATAGATGTTATAGTTCAGATTATTTTCCAAAGTTAATATTTTGTATAATATACACTGATTTAAATATGGCACAATATGTTGTGACAAGTCAAGTTATAACTGTCTCCTACTTTTAAGAAATTCACTTGATTTGCTATTATCATTTGTAATAATAATAAAAGTAATATCATTCCAGATAGGTTATACTGCACCATCACCTTGTCAACAATAAGGATTTTTAACAAAAAATCCATGTCAAGAGTGTAGGATTTTTTCTCCTTCCCTCCCTCCTTTCTTTTTTTTTTTTTGTTTTTCCTGCTTCTCCCTGCCCTCCCATACTTGTTTCTGTGTCTCTCCTTCCTTTGTCCTTTATTCTCTTTCATTGTTTTCCCTTTGAAAAATTTTTTGGAAATTAAATGAATAAGGTATATGATTCTATCACAGCAATCACAAGTCAAATCCACATTAAATATTGTGGTTTAACTCATCTTTATTTATAAATTTATTTTAAAACAGTGTGATGAATGTAAACAGTAAAGAAAACACAAAATGTATGTAATTAAAAAAAAAAACGTAAAACCTTCCTGACTTCTCCAAACCCCCATCTGCCCTACTGTTACATGATTGCTATTACCAGTTTTGTGTGTGTTTTCCTACTGTTTATGTGCATGCACCAGCATATAAGTATATTTAGTTTATATTCATGTCTTCATACTTTTCATACTCTTCAGCAACTTTCATTTTAATTTATCTTTGAATTCCTTACAAATCAACTTAGAATGATTTTATTTCCCAAGGAATAGAATTTATTTTAGGATATGCCATTAATTATTGAAATAATTTTCCTATTGAGGAACATTTGGACTCTTTGTTATATTTTTTAAGGATATTTGTTTGTTCCTCATTAATTAAACATTTCTCAACTTATTGAAACATGGGTTGCCTCCATTTTTCTCTTAACTACAACTAATATTGAACTGAATATGCTCACATAGGTAGTCTGCCTAGACAAATTCTTATTCTGAAATTGCTTTGACATGGCAAGGGTCATGTATATTTGTAAATCTGATCGATATATAACCGTTTACATTTTTGCATAATAGTTTTCATCTCCCTACACTATTAAAAGTATTAAAATTTCAGATTTTAAAATATATTTGCAGTTCTCACAAATTGAAAAATCTTTATCATTGTTTTGATTTGTTCCTTCTACTATGAGTAGGGATGAAGGTCACTAGCCATTTTTCATTATTTTTCTGTGAAATACCCCTCACAGCAACTTTGAATTTTTTTAATAAAAATACGCATTTGGACAAAATAAATGTACCAGTGGTGCAGACAGCTAAATTGTGAGAAAATATATTGGGATTAATGTTGCATTTTAGATACCCTGACAGGAATATACTTAGGAAATCTGAAACATCGTGAATTCTTAGTCTTACTTCTTCACAGCCTAAGAATGATCTAAATAATAATCAACAGCTTTTATTCCAACAGATATAGTTATAAAATTTATTTAAATTCTTGAATATGCACACATTTTCATTTAAAGGGAGCATGTCAAAATTACATAATTACTACCTTTTTGTAAATATATAATTGAATGCAGTTTTTTTCTTTCATTTTAAATTATACAATATATTCAAAGAAAGCTAGATCTCAAATAAAATGAATTCATTTTAGGGACTTTCACATTTTCATCTATTAAAGCTTATTTTACTTAACTTCATCACATACTCATTTTGGGAAGAAATTTAGATGAAATCTAGCACAGCACATACAATGGAGGATTGGCTTCTTCAAACTGTCTCAGTAGTCGTTGAAGTTACTTCACCAAGGAAACAGCAATAGTGACAACCCCAAGAGCAAAACATATCAGCCGTTATTTCCCCCACTCAGTCTTTTTGAAGTTTTTGTGAATTTTAGGATATTTAAAAATGATAAAATTTAATTCTGTATTGTACCTCTATATTACTCCAGTGTCTGATTTATACAAATGAAAATACATTCATTAAGAACATTAGGAAAAACATTAGATAGGATTCCAGGATGTTAGCAATGAGTTCCAGTGTCCACGCAAAGGATTATCCTTAGTGGTATCAGTAATCATTGAAAAGGGTATGTCTAAAAGGAAGGTAAAAGAGGCTCTTTGCTCGACATCTTCCATTTTTCTCTGTGAGGCAAATACCTGCTGATGGTCATGTGACATACTTCCTTTAGAAAATAAATGTAGTTGTTTTCCTTCATTACATATTCTTTGGAACAATTTATCATTGGGACTGTCTGGTTTTCAAAGGTCCATTCTCCTGTCAAGGTAACTGGGGCTGATGGTTTTGGAGATAATTCCTCGGTAGCCATCTCTATTCATTGTCAGGAATGAATGTATTTCAGTTTATGACTTCTATTGTGGTCAATGTGAAAAATTGCATTTTTCAAGTAAAGTTTTCCTTATACTGATGTTTCCATATGTGTTTGCATAGAATTCTACAAAATGGACACTTGTAGAACTTTGTTTCTTCTCTTCTAATAGTATCTTCTTGTCATTTCTTATTTTGCCTATTTGTGATTTCTCCCTTACTAACTGCAATGTTAGCTATCGGTTAAACTTCTTAATTTTTCCCAAGAACGAGGACTGTGAGTTATTATGAGACTTACTCTTTTTCTGTTTTCTGTCGATTTCTTCTTTATTACTTAAGTCTTTATGCTTCTTAGGCTAGAACCACTGAGGACAATATCCATAATGATTATCTATGTAGTAAAGTTACGGCACAAGCTGACCTCATCGAGGTTTTGAGGTCTTTGTGGCCAAGGTTATGGTTCTTACTGTCCTACATTTTACACCCTGGACATTTGAAAAACCATAACTAAAAAGCATTCAGGAAAGACTATATTACTGGATTAATAATAACTAATAAATATTTAATATTAAAAATTCCCTTTTATATCCTATCCCTTGATTGATTAAATATGTTTGCCTTCATTATTTGGGTTATTCTGCAAATAGAATCCAAAATATCATTGGCCATAAAGAAATCCTGATCTAGAAAATGAGAAATCTCAGGAGAAAATATGTATAAATTTGGATTCAGCATGATTAAGAAAGACAAAGTATAAAGTATCAGATACATGTCAATAAATTAGTCATCTTTGAGGGAATAAATCTAGTGCAAAAATGAGATACACAATGATTTGCCTTAAAGTGTTAAAGTATCTTGAAATCTTGAACTTCACTATTTTTATTGCAAGTTTTGGAATGAAGACTACTGTTTCAATAATTTTCCTCACCTTCAAAAATTGCTATACATTCCCACTTCATTAGAAGCTTTAATTTGAATTTAACATCGTTCATCTTGCCATATCTAAGGATGTATCCTTAAAGCACTATAACTACGAAAGTAAGAAAGCAATGTTTTGAGGATATTATTTATAGTGTGTAGGTTTTTTTTTTTTTTTTTCAGTTTAAAATCCAATTACATTGTATTGTTCTCCTTGTTAAAAAAAGATTCTAAAAGAGAATAAAATAGGCTGGACACCCACCCCACAATCAAATCCACAGTGATCTTTACATGGCCTATGTAGAGCAGGTTCATTGCAATCAATGTTACTCCTCCTTATACTGAACAAAAATCAAGTAAAATGAATTCAGAGAAAACAAAATGCAGGCTTATCCTTTTTTTTTTTTTTTTTTTGAACATGAGGCTTTTTTTTTCCTGCAAAAGTTAGAATCTCTGATTCATTTAATCTTTGTCTTTTCAGCAGAAAGATATGGATGAAAAAGAAACTCAATTTAGTAAAATAATGTCTTGAGATTCATTGCTATCCAGTACCAAAAAAAAAAAAAAAAAAAAAAAACGCTTGTACCTTTCCTCATCAAATGTTAATCTCTAAGAAGAGAGCGATTTCAGTGTTTTTTCATAATGTTTCTAAATTAAAACAGGTATTCTCTATTGTCATATTGATAAATGTGTAAGTACAAATAATAGTTATAATTTAATATTTAATTATTATCTGCAAAACAGATCATAGTTTCTAATAGATCTCGCCTAATACTAATCCTCAACTATAAATGTATATTTTTTAACTGGAAGTAGGTTTTAATTAACAGGGGAGTTAATTAGTCTGTCTTAAGTGGGACTTCTAAAAGACTGATATTTGGGATATTTATTTCAATTTGACAAACATTTTTGAGGAACTAACATGTATGCCTTGCATTTTTGCCAAAGCTGGAGACTTAAGACTAATAAAATAGCTTATAATACATCATAATTTCCTTTGGTAACACGAAAAGTGTAACTCCTTCTGGAGTTAGAAAAGATTTTATGACGTGACATTTTTAACTTGGTTCTGAAGGAAAAGTAGGAAATTACCAATGAACTATGAGGAATAAAGGCAGAGTCATTGGGCAGATGGGAAAAAAAATATTAAGAAAATAAGTTACCAGAAAAGATTATGTAAATAACAATAATAATACTGATAAACTCATCACATGATAATGAGAATTTCAAAGTATCAGCAAAACAAGGTACAGTGGCTTGACAAGAAATGGGGCTATCCGTGTAGTTTGAGACGAGATTAGAGGAGGGCTTATTTTTAAGATAGTCAGTAGTACCCACCAGGATGTTCTGGTAAGTCTGTCAGAAGAAAGAGCAGCCCTCAAATAGGTTTTACCTTCTTAAGATTGCCTCTTGTGTTTGGGTATCAGGGGTAGTCACTATATATCTAGAAGGGTTAGAGATAATGTTCACACTCCTCCTACCTAAAACCAGTTGTCTGGCTGCCCTACAGAGTAACTTATGTCCATTCACCTAAGGCTCCCTTTGACCTTCTAGCTCTGTTCATTTGCTGGAGGCATTAGTGAGCTTTCCCCAGGCTCAGCTGAAGGCCCAGGATCTCACCAGATAATATATCCTGAGTGTTCAGAGAAAGGGACTGCTTACTAATGTTGGGTACCACCCAGGAAACAGTCTGACTAAAGTGGAACTCATAACTATAAGAGTAGCTGGGGTGTAACTTTCGTGTAGCTGTTCCAGTGAGATACTCTGGTTAAGAAGAAAACCCCCACTATTAAAACAGCCGCTCCTCAGAGGACTAACTCTGCATTAGGATTTTATTAGTGATCATTCATCAGGGACCTCTCTTTTCTGAGGACCTTCATAGGCATTCTCTGAGGAGGGAGTACAGAGTATAATTTTCTCAGGGCGTAAGTCACAATGACTCTTTCTCAGGGACCTGCATGGGCTTCCTTCCAGCATGTTGAGTAGAGTGGTTGAGTAAGATCTCTCACTTAGTGCCTCATTATGAGGATCCCCTCTACCCAGCTTTTCTGTGCTCTTGGCATTTTACTCTTAGATATGGACCTCAGGAAAGCTGAACTGTAAGTTAAAATGTTTATATTATGTGAAAGAAATGAAAACTTTTGTGTCTAATACTAAAACACAAAAACAAGCTAAAAACCCTGTATAGTTGAAAATTGCTAAGATTTTACACTGTTTGTGGGAATGTAGTTTGGTGCAGCCATTATGGAAAACAGTATGGAGATTCCTCAAAAAACTAAAATTAGACTTACCTTATCCAGCAATCCCCCTCCTGGGCATATATCTAGAGTAAACACTAATTCAAAAAGATACATGCACCCCAATTTTATAGCAGCACTGTTTACAATAGTACAAACATAGAAGCAACTTAAATGTCCATCAACAGATGACTGGATAAAGAAGCTATGGTATATTTATATAATGGAATACTACTCAGCCATGAAAAAGAACAAAATAATGCCATTTGCGACAACATGGATGGCCCTGGAGATTGTCATGCTAAGTGAAATAAGCCAGAAAGAGAAAGAAAAATTCCATATGATATCACTCATAATCTAAAAAAGAAGATACAAAGGAACTTACTTATGAAACAGAAACAGATTCAGACATAGAAAACAAACTTATGGTTACCAGAGGGATAAGAGGTGGGAAGGGATAACTTGGGAGTTTGAGATTTTTTTTTTTTTTTTGCATGGGTTTAAAAACTTTTTTTTATTATTTTATTTTATTTTTTAACTTTTTTTTTATTGAGTTTTAGTCATTTTACAATGTTGTGTCAAATTCCAGTGTAGAGCACAATTTTTCAGTTATACATGAACATACATACATTCATTGTCACATTCTCTTTCGCTGTGAGCTGTAAGATCCTGTATATATTTCCCTGTGCTACACAGTACAATCTTGTTTATCTATTCTACATTTTGAAATCCCAGTCTGTCCCTTCCCACCCCCTGTCCCCCTGGCAACCACAAGTTTGCATTCTATGTCTATGAGTCTGTTTCTGTTTTGTATTTATGGTTTTTGTTTTTGGGGTTTTTTTTTTTTAGATTCCACGTATTAGCAATCTCATATGGTATTTTTCTTTCTCTTTCTGGCTTACTTCACTTAGAATGAAATTCTCCAGGAACATCTATGTTGCTGCAAATGGCATTATGTTATCGGTTTTTATGGCTGAATAGTATGGGAGTTTGAGATTTGCAGATACTAACTACTGTATATAAAAATAAACAAGTTTATACTGTATAGCACAGGGAACTATAATCAATATCTTATAGTAACCTATAATGGAAAAGAATATGAAAAGGAATATATGTATAAATATGTATGACTGAAATGTGCTTTACACTAGAAATTGGCACAACATTGTAAACTGACTATACTTAAAAAAAAAAAAAAGAGTAGATCTTAAAAGTTCTGATTCCAAGAAAAAAAATCATAGCAATGTGTAGTGATGGATGTCAACTAGACTTACTGTGGTGATCATTTCACAATACATACAAATACCAAATCAGTATGTTGAACACATGAAGCTAATATAATATGTCCACTATATCTTAATAAAAAGTTGTTTTTAAAAGAGAGCCAGTAGAAAATTTTAATCTTAGGGTTGATAACATCATCTTTTTTTTTTTTTTTTGGTTATATAAAAAGATACGTGTTTAATCAGTTTAACAGAAGAGGAAATTTTACCTAGTCTCGGGAAACACCATTAAGAGTCCTTTGTTACAATCTGAAGAGACATGATGAGGGCCTGAACTGAGGCAATATCTCTGGAGGCAGAAACAAGAGTCAGTAATTAAGATACATTTCTGAGGTAGAATGAGCACATTTTGTTTATTGACTGGAAATGGAAGTCAGGAAAAGAGAACCTAGTCCCTTGTTGGTCATGTCATTTGAAAATATTTTCTCCCATTCTGTAGGTTGTCTTTTCATTTTATTGATGGTATCCTTAGTTGTGCAAAAGCTTTTAAGTTTAATTAGATCCCATTTGTTTATTTTTGCTTTTATTTCCATTACTCCAAGAGCTGGTCCAAAAATAATACTGTGATTTATGTCCATGAGTGTTCTTGCCTATGTTTTCCTATAGGAGTTTTAAAGTATCTGGTCTTATATTTAAGCCTTCAACCTATTTTGAGTTTATTTTTGTATGTGATGATGGAGAATTTTCTAATTTTAGTCTCTTACAGGTAGTTGTTCAGTTTTCCCAGCACCACTTATTTAAGAGACTGTCTTTTCTCTATTGTGTAGTCTTCCCTCCATTGTCATAGATTAATTGACCGTAAGCGCTTTGGTTTATTTCTGGACTTTCTATCCTGTTGCATTGATCTAGGTGTCTGTTTTTATGCCAGTACCATACTGTTTTGATTACTGTAGCTTTGTAGTACAGGTTGACATCAAGAATGTTTGTCTTTAGATTGGGCGCTTGGTGTTGTCACCATCCAAGGCTTGAAAGAACGTGGCAGAAAATGTTATTGGGGGGAAAAATGGTTATTCTTCATATATTAAATTTAAAATACCTGCAGACAACCTAAAAGGATGTATTGCAGAATTAAATACATGGTTTGGCTTGGGGAAGACAGACATACCTAACGATAGATATATATTGTAGAGCAGCAGTTAAATTTATATGAACAACAAAAGAAAAAAAGAGTGGACCCTGTTGATTCTAGGATTTAAGAGCTATTCTGAGTGGAGAGAGTATTCTTAGACATAAGGTAACATCCGTCAAATAAAGTGTGAGAGATATAAGTTCACAGAATTCCATATCTACCTAGAAGTATCTTTTATTGTATATTTTTATCAGTTTGCACAAAATCTTAAATTGAGCCTGTTAGAAGTATTTCCTATACATGTATTTGATTCAGTTCATAATCTGTCTATATAAATATAGTTTGAATCAATTTAAATTGACAATATCAAAACATTTTGACCTACACAAAGTGGCAATTTCATAGTTAATCTAATAACCTTAAAGTATGAGATCCTAATTTAATTTATTAGTCTTAAATGAGGATTATATATGATTAGGTCAGTTTTGGTACATGGCTTAATATCTAAAAAAGCCTTGATCAAAAGAAATTTTAAATTTCTAAGACATATATGAAATAACATAATATTCAAATATTAGGTTTACTGACCATTCAAACATTTTGTTCACAATTTCTCTAGATGGTAAATTTAACTATTTTATACTAGTTAACTACTTTTTAACTACTTTTAAAAGTAGTTTAACTATTTAACTACTTTTATACTAAAAGGCTTGAAACATAACTACTTTTTTTTATGCGTGTGTGCTTGATATGTTATATCTAGGAGTGTTAAAAGTAATACGCTGGAAAATACCAAATAAAATGCCTTCATAGACATTTATTTCCTCATTAGATAAAAATAAATTGACAGAATGCCACTGAGTGAATCATCTGGGCAAAACCACTACAGATCAATCCTAACATCTCACTTCATTTTCTGTAGGCTGGTGTTATCAGGAGGATTTAGAGTGCTTGACTCTAATGTAAAATAAGGATTAATTCCAAATTTAGACTGAGTAGTATGACTCCAATGTCTGATTTTACCTTGGAGAAAACTTGAGATCCTACTTTAAATTGAATCTCTTGTATTCAAGGAAAGATTTAGAGGCTGTAAAGAGTTATATGAAATAAGAGATGCTGAGGAAATGGTTGCAAATAAAAGTACTCCACTGAGCTCTAAAGTAGAACAACTTTTGAAAAAATGCCTGAAAAACTATAACATCCACAGGGAAACAATGGAAGAGTAAAGAAGGGTGAGTTTAAGACCCACTTACAATGGATTCTCTTCTCAGAAAGTAAGAAAAAATTATTTGTAAGACATTTAACGATTTGAAACTGAGGAAGGAAGACAGATTGGCAGAAAGAACAGCACCTGTGTCCTAGCCACGATCCTGTCTATGTCAGACTTCTGTGTTAGCATCCTAGTTTCTCTCTGCTTCCATTCTTACCCTCTACCCACTGTAGACTATTCTTTGTACACTTAAAGCCAAAGCTGATATTTTTAAATATAAATCAAAGTGTGTATCTTTTCTGCTGAAAATCCTATAAAGATCTCCATCATGCTGAGAATAAAATTTTAACTCTGAACCATAGTTTTAAAGGCCTTTTGTAATCTGAGACTGACTAATGATTATTAGGTGGCTAACCCCCTGCCCCATTCCTAATATCTTTCTTCTGTGTTCTCTCTGAGCTAGCAAGGCCAAAAAAAAAAAAAAAAAAAAAAAAAATTGGTCACTTTAAGGGAAGGTGTTCTAAGAAATTATCTTAATGTTTACATATAATTTGAAAAAAAAAGTTCACGTTCTCAGAGGAGAGAGATGGAGAGAAAGACACAGTTAAAGAAGAAACAGAAGAGAAAGAGAAAAGAGAAATACAGAAAGAGAGAGACTTGAATAAGGACAAATAGAAGAAAAGAGTGGGAGAGGAAGCTTTTTCCCATCTACTCAAAAAGTTTGTGCCTGCCAAAACCATTTAGTGGAGCTGCTAAACAGCTTTGTTAAGGTGTTTATCCCCTAGACACAGTTCTGAGCTGTGGGTATTCAGTGGTATAGAAATAAATTCAGAGTATGCCAAGCACACAAGACAAGATTTCCTAGGCAGACACAGTGTTATGACTCATCTGCATAATCCCCTCACCCTGCTAAAGAAGGAGGAAGGAGGAGACCATGAATCTGGGGATGTCAGCCCTGACAGCTTTATTACAAAGGAGGAGCCACTCAACTACTATACATTCTGGCATTGCTACTTGCAGACATGCTAGATCTAACCAATTAAGAGGATAAGCAGATTTATTGCTAATTTATTTCTCTCTAAAGCACAAAGGGGAGAAAAAATGAAGATGATGAAACAGATCTGACTATATTAAATGACAGGTTCAATTTCATGAGCTTCTTTTGGCTACCCAGAACTATGGGAGATAAGGAGGCGGAAAGAGAATGGATTCTTTTCTCACTCCGTACCCATCACTGCTACTTTTCAGTACATGCATTGTTACTGTCTGTGCTATTGTCCTTCTTCCTCTCCTTTTCTCCCCTCTCTCTCCTTCTGTGCACATTCCTGTAAATGGGGGAAATGTTTGATCATTGTCACTTTCTTTTTAAAAAACTTTACATTGTAGTAATACATTCAGCTATACTTATTTATCTATTTATCACATCCCCATATTAAAAAGTAGGTATGTTGTTGTTTTGGTTAAAAAATTACTGAGGCATTTATTTATTTATTCATTTGTTTGCTCATTCATTCATTCTGAGCCAGAAGTGGGATGAGGGAAAAGCAAAATGAGGACATTAAAAAATGCAACAAATTATTAATGTACAAACCTGAAAAACACATACATAAAAACTAGTGGAAGGATGTATCTATTTCCAAATATGTTTCAAGTATTTTATTTCCAGATTAGACCACTCTCTTAAGTGTTAGAACTAGATTAGATCTAATTAGGTCCAGATCCTTTTAATCAAAAAATAAGAATGTTGTGGGGAGGGTATAGCTCAAGTGGTAGAGCTCATTGTAAGCTAAGCATGCTAGTGCTTAGCATGCACGATGTCATGGGTTCTATCCCCAGAACCTCCTCTAAGAAAAATCGATAAACCTAATTACCCTACCCCCTCCTACAAAATAAAATAATTAAATAATATGAAAATAAGAATGTGATAAGAAAGGAAGCTGTAAGAATTAGAATTTTATTGAAAGAAGAATGGGAATATATTGTAGAATATTAACAGAGGAATAGTGTACTCTGATGTTTTTAAAATATTCCCAGTAAGTAAAATGATTGGATTAGAGTAATTCAGTAAAATGATGGTGATGGCTTAGCAGGAATACCACAGTGGAATCCTCTAAAGTGGCCAGATTCTGGTTATAGTTTGGGATAGAGTGCTTAAGACTTTCTGTTGAATTGATTTGAGACTATAGTAAAAGATAGAAAGAAGAATATTAGTCTTACATTTCAGTGGTAATGTAAATGGTGTTGCTATTTCCTGATACAAACAAAAACAAAAACTGTTTGGAAAGTAGATTACAGAGTGCTGAATGTTAAGAGGTCTTTTATGGATTTGTTAAGCCTAGATATAGTAGACATTTTATGTTTCACATTAGACAGCTCAAGGAGTAATAATTTGCATGGTCTTCAGTGAAGATGTTAAGAGGTAATCAGATGGATATGTTAAGCTGGATAAACAAGTGTGAAGTTCAAGATGGGAGATAATTTTAAAAATTTGCTTAATGTGTGCATTTTAAGGCATGTAACCATATGATACCAACAATCAAAAGGATTAACAAGGAAAGAGAATGGGGCGCAGGGGTTCAGTATTTAGTGGCAGAGCTGTGGGTGAGACCTACAAAAAGGAAGTCACTCAGATAAGAGAAAATCTGGAAAGCTAAAGAAAAAAATCTTTCGATGAAGTGGCTGTGGTAACAGTCACTGTTGTGGTTGAAGAAGTCAAATAAGATGAGGACTGGACAGCAAGGCAGCCGATGAAAAGTTTGAGGAGAAAATGTCTTGCAGTCGAGGGGAATGTAGCGAACCAAGGGTGGGTTGTGGAGAGAATGGGAAGCGAGCAAGAGAGGAGTTCCACTAGAGAAAACAGTTTCTAAAGAGTTTTGCTGTGAAGAGAAGCTAAAAATGCAGTTTATATGGAAGATAGACAGGCGGTCCAGAGATCTGGGGGGTTGTTGTTGGTTTTGTTTTTAATTATTTTAAATATGGGACCTACTGAGAGGATGATCCAGGAGAGTGAGAAAAACTGATAAGAAAAAGATAAGGAAGAAAATGGAGAAGAATATCTCTTTACAAGGCTTTAGGAGCAGGATCCATGATGCAGGTAGAGGTCTTGTGCTTTACATAAATGAGTCCTTCATTATAATAGGAAAGAAGGATATAATTGGCAAATTAGTAAATATTAAGATAAGAATATTAAATAATTCCTAAATGAAGGCTTACAATTTCGAACTTTGTGTAGAAGGTCATCAGAGTTAGGTAAGAGAGGTTGCATTTTAAAGAGTGACAAGAGTATGAAATAGTTATTTTGCAGAATGAAGAATTATACATTTTAGGAAAGTGTAGCAGGGTTCCTGGGCAAAGTTAAGTGCCCATTTGTTATTTTTTGGCATAAATGTTAAATGAAAAAAGTTATCTTTTGAGTTTTCTATTTTACTATTTTCCCAGGGCTTTCAGCTGTTACAGTGAAAATAAAGAATAGGGAGCTACCTGGGTTTAACCCAGGCTGGATTTGGTCAGGCATGATAGTCATTAGGGCTCTTAGTAATACTCCAATTTTCTCCCCTCTCAGATACTTAGTAAGGTTGTACTTTCTTATCTATTGAAAATAAGTGTAATTATGTGACTTTTTTCTGGATATGTAAGCAAATTTGACATATATTACTTCTGGATGAAGCTCTAAGAGCTATAGCTTAATTTCATATTTTCTCTGCAATAGTTACTGGAGATTTTGACAGTTTGAGTTCTGGAATAAAGAGTGGTGCACCAAAGCAGTGGGGAACAAGATATGGGTAGGGGATTAAGAGGCATAAACTACTGTGTATTAAATAAATAAATTACAAAGATAAATTATACATCACAGGGAATATAACTTCAAATGGAGTATAATCTGTAAAAATATTGAATAACTATGTTGTGCACCTGAAACTAATATAATATTGTAAATCAACTATACTTCAGTAAAAAAGTGTTATGCATCAAAACCCTAAAGGACCTGTGACAGAAATGTAATAATTGCAAGGAATAAATATTTATTTGACTTATTATTATTTGAACCAAGGACAGGAGCTAACAGAGACTGATTTAAACAGAGACTGATTGAATAGTATAAATTAAACTACCCTAATACCACAAGCTAATATGAAGAAATTGAGGGAGATAGGGCTATTTATCAGGGGATGATGGTAATACTGTACGAATGATCTAAGGTACATAAGAAAAAAGGTAAATTAACAGAAAAATAGCAAGGTCAATGGTTTGCATATCTGAAAAAAGTTGAAATGTATTTTTTTTAATTGGGAGTAATAGAATAAGTGGCCTAAAAAGTGGGTGATAGAGTACAAAGCTTGAAATTGAATTTCAGATAATTCAGTTGGGTATGACATAGTCTATGTTATCACTCTGGGAATATCTTGTTGAGGTTAGGTGAATGAAGAGATTATTAGAGTGAGGAGGTACAAGATCTGAGAAGCCAGGGTATGTATAGACATCTCACAGGCGTTGCAAATGTAACAAATCATATTTATCATAAAAGTATAAATTACCCATCAAACCAAATAAGGTAATTTATAAGTTTTATGGCCTTATTTCCTACTAAGGCCCCCTAAAGAGAAGGAGGGGTTTACTCCTTCAGGTTCTACCTTCTAATCACAGAACTATCCTCTACTCTGAATACACTGTGTTCTTCCTTGAACCTAGGCCTTAGTACATGCTTTGTCCAATACCAGGAACTCTCTCCTAACCTGACTTTTGCCTTGGTAAGTACTTTATACTTTTCTTTAAAATTTAACACCCACTGTGAAAAACATTTCTAGTGGAAATCTTTCTCATCCTAAATATTACATATTCCCACCTCTAAAACTAAGAGGATTATTAAATTTCACAGTATTGTATTATTTTTTCTGTCATGTTACTCTAAGTACCTATAACTTTTCTGTGAAAAAAATATAACATTTTTGCTAACCTGAGATCTTTTGATGGTAGAGGATGTATTTTGCTTGATGTATTCCACTTAGCAATGAAATTAAACAAGGTAATTGAAAAAGTTGGTTTCTCAAACATTATGGTTTTAAAAGTATAAATTAATGAAAAACAAAACAGAAAAATCTCAGACTCAGTGGTGAGATCCCCACCATTTTTGTCTAAATAAAAAACACTCTTTTAAAAGTAGAAACTCTTTATCTTGAAAATGAGAGACTAAGTTACAAAAAAAAAAAAGTGTCTAGTTTTTTGGGGTTTTGTTGTTTTTTTTTTTTTTTTGATAGTTTTCATCAGGGAATGGCAAATCAGAGATTCAAACCCCTAAGCTAAATATTATGACTTTGACTTTCCTTTATCAATCCAAAATAATTAATTTGTTCTTGTAACTATCATTCTCCTTGCCCCTCTTTTCATAAAAGGATATTTTTTCTGTATATTTAGAAAGTTGATTGATAAGCACCTGTATTTTTGATAAATTTTGGGAAGTACATTGTCATAGAACAAAAGCTTTATTTGATTAAAAATGGTAATACTTTAAGATACAAAGATACACTGGAAACCACAGGAAATATAGCCAATATTTTATAAAACTTTATACGAATTATATCTATAAAAATATCAAATCACTGTGTTGGACACCATATTAAGTCAACCAAATGTCAAGTTTTTAAAAAGAAGTAATACTTTGAGATAATGAATATTGAATTGTATTCTTTTCATTCACTTTGAACTTATTTTAGAGGACAAAGAGATCAGAATTGAGACTGCAGTGAAATGAGACCATTGGTCAAAAATGAAATTTAAGTGAAAAAGAATAATCAGAACATTTATCTCTAAGAAATAAAACAAAATAGATTGCTAAAATAATAGTCCTGGGTTATGTTCCCAGTAGTCTCAGGTCTTGATGTCCAAGTTTTGGTTTGTTCTGTCTGTACATTCAGCCAAAATATATGGAGAAATAGATTAAAATTGTTCTGAGGATCAATAAGAAACACCTTAAATTGTTTTTCAATTCCTGCCAAAGGATTTTGAAATACACATTATCTTTAAGTTAACTTTAAGGAAATAAGAGAATTTTGAAAAGAGATATAAAGCAAAAGGTTCTACCTATGTAAATATTAAGCTTATCTTTTTTAGATTTATAACAAATTCAGAAGTATAGAAAGTAGAACTCTTTTAAATTGCAATATTTTTGTTAGAGATAGAAGTTCTATAGAATAATAAAAGGAATTGTGTTCTACAGTGTTTCATTTCAAGACATTTAGGAAAACACCTTACAAACATATTCTATAGTGCTAACCCATAGGTTAAAGGTGATGATGAGACTAGAATATTCAATTTATTCTTTTTTTCTGAGTCATCTTTAAAAATCCGGCAGCAGTTATAATCCCTACTGTGACAGTCAGTTTTATGTGTCAATTTAGCTAGGCTACAGTTTCAGTTATCCAATCAAATACCAATCTAGGTGTTTCTATGAAGGTATTTTGTAGATGTGATGAAAGTTTGTAATCAGTTGACCTTTTTTTATTGAAGTATAGTTGATTTACAATGTTGTGTTAGTTTTAAATATACAGCAAAATGATTCAATTATACATATACATGTATTTATTCTTTTTCAGATTCTTTTCCAGTATAGGTTATTACAAGATATCTAATACAGTTCCATGTGCTATACAGTAGGTCCTTGTTTATCTATCTTACATATAGTAGTGTGTGTATATTATCAGTTGACTTTAAGGAGATAATCCTAGATAATCTGGGTGGCCCTGATTCAATCAATTGAAAGACCTTAAGAACAGAGGTAAGGTTTCTCTGAATGAGAAGAAATTATGATCATAAATAGCAGCTTCATTTTGTGCCCAAAAGTTTCCTTCTGCTCTTCCTGCTGTCCCATCCTTACAGATTTCAAACTTGGCTGGCCAGTTCCCAGGGTTATGTAAGCCAATTCTTTTCAATAAATCCCTTAACATATATCTCCTACTGCTTTTGTTTCTCTGATTGCACCCACCTAGAGGTATCAAGATGATTCTTATTTTCTCCAGCATCTTATTTCCTCTCTGAATATCTGGTTACTTTTAGAGCTGACATATTTATTTCTGTCCAAGACTTTGCTTCTGACTAGGACTTTTATTAACCAAATAGTGAATTTATATTATTTAAGAAACAGTAACTGAAGATAAGTTTTTAAATAGAAAAATACTGATTTCTCATGTAAGTTAGTGTCCATGTCCAATGAAGTGGAATACTTACAGGTGACCAGATGATAAGAGAGCTTTTATTGATAATTCAAGAAGTAAATATAAGTTGTGTTTCTGGGCATGTACAATGGGCATATAAAGATTAGTCAGTGCATATAACTTAAATACCTCCTTTGTAACGGATTATTTCATACAGTATATTTTTAAGACTTTTTCAGAGAAGTTTCAGGTTTGTAGCAAAATTGAGACGAATATAGGTATTTCCTACATACCTTCTGTCCTCACCCATGCAAAACCTCCCTCATTATCAACATGCCCTACCAGAGTGCTACATTTGCCACAATTTGATGAACCTGTAATGAAACATCATAATCACCTCAAATCCATGGTATCACTCTTGGTGTTACACATTTATGGGTTTGAACAAATGTATGATGTGTACCCATCCTTATGGTATCATATGGATATGTTCACAGTGCTCCACCTATCATCCCCTCTCCCACACCTGGCAACCATAGATCTTTTTATTGTTCCCTTGGTTTTACTTCTTCCAGAGTGTCAAATATTTAAACTAAGTCAATATCTAGCCTTTCAAGAGTGTCTTCTTTTACTTAGCAGTATGCCTGTAAAGTTCCTCCATGCCTTTTAATAGCGTGATAGCTTTTTCCCTTTGTTGGTGTACCACAGTTTGTTTATCCATTCAGGACATCTCAATTGCTTCCAAGTTTTGACAATTATGAATAAGGATGCTATAAACCTGCATTCATGTGCAGGTTTTTGTGTAGGCATAAGTTTTCAACTCATTTGGATCAATACCAAGGAGCATGATTGTCAGATTGTATGGTAAGAGTATATTTAGTTTTGTAAGAAACTACCAAACTGCCTTCCAAAGCGGCTGTACCATATTACATTCCCATCGGCAGTAAATGAGCATTCCTGTTGCTCCCCATCCTCATCAGCACTTGATGTTGTCAATGTTGTTGGTTTTAGTCATTCTAATATATGTGGAGTGGTACCTCATTATTGTTTTGATTTGCATTTTCCTGATAACATATGATGTAGAGCATTTTTTTCATATGTTGTTTGGCCATCTGTATATATTTGGTGAGGTGCCTGTTAATATCTTTGGCCCATTTTTTAATCAGGTTGTTTGTTTATTGTTGAATTTTAAGAGTTCTTTATATATTTTGGATAACAGTATTTTATTACACGTGTATTTTGCAAATATTTTCTCCCAGTCTGTGGCTTGTCTTCTCAATCTCTTGACACTGTCTTTCATAGAGCAAAGGTTTTTCATTTTAAGGAAGTCTAGCTAACCAATTATTTTATGGATTGGTGCTTTTGGTATGTGTTTAAAGCCATTGCCCTACCCAAGGTCATCTAGATTCTCTCCTGTGTTATTTTGTAGGCATTTTTAGTTTTGCATGACACATTTAGGTCTCTGATCCATTTAACTCAATTTTTATGAAGGGTGTAAGGTCTGTGTCTTGATTTCTATTTTTTTTCCCATGCAAATGTCTTGTTATTTCAAAACCATTGGTTGAGAATACTATCTCTTCTCCATTGTATTGTTTTTGCTCCTTCTTCAAAAATCAGTAGACTATATTTATATGGGTCTATTTCTGTGCCCTTTGTTCATTCCAATGATCCTTAGTCTATTTTTTCCACCAATACCTCACTGTCTTGATTACGTAACTATGTAGTAAGACTTGAAGTCAGGTAATATAGTCTTATAAACTTGTAGTTCTCTTTCAGTATAGTATTGGCTCTTCTTGGTATTTTGCCTCTCTATTGAAAGTTCAGAATCAGTAGTTGATATACACAAAATAACTTTCTTGATTTTGATTGGGATTGCATTAAATCTATAGATCAACTTGTGCAATAGATGTTTTCCCTCAAATATTTGTAGATAGAGCTTTTAAAATGTGAGTCATACTTGAAATGTTCTAGATCTGTTCTTTCTAATAAAGCTTTTTGCAGTGATGAAATGTCATGTAATTGCTTGCTAGAACTGTGCTATTTACTAGCCAGATGTGTCTACTGATGACTAGAAACATATTTAGTAGGATTCAGGAACTGAATTGTTTATCTAATTTCAATTAAGTAAAATTTAAGTATCAGCTATGGCTAGGTGTACTATATTAATAGCACAATCTAGAGCATAAAATCTGAAAGAGTAAATCCACTGTAAATTAAACACTAATTTCAGAAAAATAACTAATTCTTGACCTTATACCTACACCAATACAAAATGTTATAATTACTTCTTAAAGTTATGTGTGTGTGTATGTATGTATATATACATATATATATATAGCATTTATCAAACACAGTGGATTTGTTATTTACATTTTATCAATAAAATAGCATAAAGTCACAATTCATAATTAATTTAGAATACATATTGCTTCTAAAAATTAGAAATGTGAAGGCCATACACAAATTTTGATAGACATTAAAAGTAATTTCTAACACACATATTTTCCTCTGTATTCTCTTCTTACCTTCTCTAAATTTGTATCACTACAATATTTACAATATCTGGGTAAACCAAGAGATGTCCCCATGAATTAAGAAAATTTTTTAAACATTTTAAATATTTTCAACTTAATCAATTTATTTAATCAATTATTTTTCATATACCCACATTAATGTAGAAGATATGCCAATATTGGTGTGCTCTGCTATGGATACTCTTACTCTTCAGCTTATTGAAAAATTGACCTTACTTGTTCTGTCAATACCCAAATAGATTTTAGAGATATTTGTTTGTTCTTTCTTCCTTTCTTTTTTTTTTAATTGACTATATTCCTCACACTGTACAGTGACTTATTTATTTTGCAACTGGATGTTTGTACCTCTCAATTTCCCTCAACTATTTCCACCTCCCTTCCCTCTGGCAACCACCTGTTTGTTCTCTGTATCTATAACTGCTTCTGTTTATGTTTATTCATTTGTTTTGGCTCTTAAATACTACGTGATTTCACTTATATGTGTATTCTGTCTTTCTGTTTGAATTACTTCCCTTACTATTATACCCTTCAGATCCATTCATAGTGCTGCAGATGGCAAGATTTCATTCTTTTTTATGTCTGAGTAATGTTACATTACACACACACACACATTATATATATACCACATTTTTTTAATCCATCTATTGATGGATACTTAGTTTGCTACCATATTTTGGCTATTGTAAATAATTCTGAATGCAGTGAATATAAGGATGCATATGTATTTTTAAATTAGTAATTTTGTGCTCTTTGGATAAATTTCCAGGAGTGGAATTGCTGAATCATATGGTAGTTCTGTCTTTAATTTTTAAGTGATCTCTATACTGTTTTCCATCATGGCTGCACCAAATTATATTCCTACCAACAGTATATAAAGGTTCCCTTTTCTCTACATCCTCACCAGCACTTGTTCTTTATGTTCTTTTTGATAATACCAATTATAAAAAGTATGAATTGATATCTCATTGTAGTTTTGGCTTGCATTTCCCTAATAATTAGTGATGTTGAACATCTTTTCTTGTGCCTATTGGTTATCTGTGCATCTTCTTTGGAAAAATGTCTGTTCAGATCCTCTGTCCATTTTTTAATTGGTTTTTTTTCTCTTGAATTGTATAAGCTCTTTATATATTTGGATATTAACCTCTTATTGGCTATGTCTTTTGTGAATAGCTTCTCCCATTCAGTAAGTGGCCTTTTAATTTCATTGATAGTTTCCTTTGCTGTGCAAAAGCTTTTTAATTTGATGTAGTCCCATTTATTTATTTTTGCTTTTGTTTCCCTTATCTGAGAAGGCAGGTCCAAATATTACTAAGAACAGTGTCAAAGAATTTCCTGTGTTTTCTTCTAGAAATTTTATGGTTTAAAGTCTTAAATTCAAAATGGATTAAAGACTGAAATATATTTTTGAGCATGGTGTAGGAAAGTGTTACAGTTTGATTCTTTTGTATGTAGCTGTCCAACTTTCCCAGCACCACTTGTTGAAGAGACTGTCTTTTACCCGTTGTTTTCTTGCCTTGTTCGGCCATATAAGTGTTGGGTGACTTCTGGATTCTCTATTCTAATAATTGATGTATCTGTTTTGATACCAGTACTATACTGTTTTGATAACTACAGTTTTGTGGTATAGTTTGAAATCAAACTGGTACCTCCAGCTTTTTCTGCTTTATAAAGATTGTTTTGCTATTTGAGATCTTTGTGTTTTTGTACAAATTTTAAAATTATTTCTTCTAGTTCTGTGAAAAATGCCATTGGTTTGAATTGCATTGTAATTTTTTTGTAATTTTAATTATAGTTTACAATGTTAATTTCTGGTGTACAGCATAGTGATTCATATATATATGTGTGTATATATATATGTGTGTGTGTGTATATATATATATATGCTTTTTCAAATTCTTTGTCACTATAGGCTTTTACAAGGTATTGAATATTGAATATAGCTATACAGTAGGACCTTGCTGTTTATTTTATATATAGTAGTTAGTATCTGCAAATCTTTAGATTACCTTGGTACTATGCTCATTTTAACAATATAAATTCTTCCAATCCATTAACAGTATACCTTTACATCTGTTTGTGTCATCTTCAGTATCTTTCATCAGTGTCTTATGGTTTTCTGAGTACAGGTCTTTTACCTCCTTAGTTAGATTTATTCCTAGGGTTTTTAAATTCTTTTTGATGTGGTTGTAAATTGTATTTTCTGATTTCTTTCTCATAGTTTACTGTTAGTGTATAGAAGTGCAACAGCTTTCTTTAATTTTGTATCCTGCAACTTTGTCAAATTCATTGAGTTCTAGTAGTTTTTTTGGTGTCTTCAGGATTTCCTGTCGATAGTATCATGTTATCTGCAGTGACAGTTTTACTTACATTCCAGTAAGGACTCCTTTTACTTATTTTTCTTTCCTGATTGTTATAGCTAGGACATCTAACACTATGTTGAATAAAAGTGATGAGTGTGAACATCCTTGCCTTGATCTTACACAAAATGCTTTCATCTTTTCATCTTTTAGTATGATGTTAACTGTGGGTTTGTAATATATAGCCTTTATTATGTTCAGGTATGTTCCCTCCATGCCCACTTTGTTAAGAGTGTTTAGCATCTATTGAGATGATCATATAATTTTTATTTTTCAAGTTGTTAATGTAGTGTGTCACATTAATTGGATTGTGGATATTGAGCCATCCCTCCATCACTCACTGGGATAAATCTTACTTGATCATGGTAGATGATCCTTTTAATGTATTATTGAGTTAGGTTTGCTAGTATTTGTTGAAGATGTTTACATCTGTGTTCACCAATGATATTAGCCTGTAATTTTCTTTTGAGGTGATATCTTTTGTCTAGTTTGGTATCAGGGGGATGTTGGCTTCATAGAATGAGTGTGGAGGCATTCCTTTCTCTGCAAATGTTTTGGAATAGTTTCAGAAGTATAGGTATTAACTCTTCCTAAGTTTTTGGTAGAATTTACCTGTGAAGCCATCTGGTCATGTACTTTTTGTTTGTTGGGAAATTTTTTTATTACTAATTCAACTTCATTACTAGTAATTTGTCTTTTCATATTTTCTATTTCTTCCTGGTTCAGTCTTGGGAGATTGGTTTTCTATTTATTTGCATATAATTGTTCATAATAATCTCTTATGATTCTTTGTAGTATTGATTGTAAGTTCTTACTTTTCATTTCTGATTTCATTGATTTGGGTCCTCTTTTTTTTGATGAGGCTGGCTAAAGTTTGATTAATTGTATTATTTCAGAAAAGTAGTTCTTAGTTTTGTTTATATTTTCAATATATTTTTAGTCTCTAGTTTTCCTCTGATCCTTTTTAAAATTGAATTATAGTTGATTTACAATATTATGTTAGTTTCATGTAGACAACATAGTGATTTAATATGTTTTATAGCTTACTCTATTTGAAGTTATATAAAATAATGGCTATATTTTCCTGTGTAGCATAATATATCATTTGTCTCATTTACTTTATAGATAATAGTTTGTATCTCTTAATCTCCTACTCCTATCTTTCCCCTCCCCCTCAGCTCTGATCTTTGTGATTACTTCTACTAACTTTGGGTTCTGTTTGTTCTTTTTGCAGTTACTACAGATCTAAGTTTAAATTGTTTGAGATTTTTCTTATTTCCTGAGGTAGACTTACATTGCTATAAACTTCCCTCTTAGAAGTACTTTCAGTGCATCACATAGATTTTTGGATTGTTATGTTTTTGTTTTCATCATCTCAAGGCATTTTTTCATTTCTTCTTATGTTTATTCAGTGCTACATTGGTTGTTTAGTAGCATTTTAATTAGCCTGCACATAATAGTGCTTTGCAGTTTTTTTTCCTTGTAGTTGTTTTCAAGTCTCATAGCATTGTGGTTAGAAGAGTTGTTTGATATTATTTCAACTTTCCTTAATTTACTGAGACTTGTTTTATGGCCTGGCATGTGATCTGTCCTGGAGAATGTTTCATGTACACTTTAAGTGTGCAGTCTGCTGCTTTTGGATGGGATGGTCTACGTATATCTATTAAGTCTGTTTGTTCTAGTACCTTGTTTAAGCCCAGTATTCCCTACTGATTTTCTGTCTGAATGATCTGTCTGTAAGTGAGTGTTAAAGTTCTCTACTATTATTGTGTTACAGTCAGTTTCTACTTTTATGCTGGTTAATATTAGATTTATATATTGAGGTGCTTCTATGTTGGATGCATATATATTTGCAGTTGTTATATCTACTTCATGGATTGATCCCTTGGTCATTATGTAATATCCTTATCACTTTTTACAAACTTTGTTTTAAAATCCATTTTTCTGATATAAGAGTTGTTACCCTAGCTTTCTTTTCTTTCCCATATGCATGAAATATCTTTTTCCATTCCCCTAACTTTCAGTCTTTCAACCTTTCTAGTAACTGTCATATGTGGTTGATTGATTACCTTTACTGTATATTTGCCTCTACCAATGAGATTTTTCCATCCATAATTTTCATATTTCTAGTTGTGGCCCTTTCTTTTCTGCTTAGAGAGTCCCATTAAGATTTCTTGTAGACAGGTGCTTTTCTTTCAGCACAGTGAATATCAATATTTTTACAATAAATATGTTTATGATAAAAGTGAGATTAACGTTTTATACATACCAATTAAGTAGATGCTGAATTGTTTTTATTTGACTTGAGAATTCATTAAAAAATCAAGACTTCCTGCCCATACTTTTGCTTGTTTAACATTAATTTCGGCTTGATTTTCTTAATTATAAATCAATGGGTAAATGACAGCCAGGTAAGAAATACTATGAATAATTCACACATTGAAAACTGAAAGGTATAATTGATTTCTATTGATACAAAAGCATTTAAGTCTTTCTTTGATCATAGTTTACTTTTTCCTTAGAATTTCCATAAATTGTTACATTATTAAAAAGTAAAGAATGATTGAATTATTGATTGCTAAATAACACTAGATTGACAATTTCCAAGAATGGAATAATGTAGGTTTTCATCTTCTTTAACTTATATTCTGTATATTTATATATCTTAGAACTTAATGGCACAGTAAAATATTTTCATGAATTCTTAATGCTTTTATCATTATAAATCAGTATTTTAGCAATCATGAAGAAATAGGTAAATAGCGTCCTTTTGTATTGTGTGTGGCTGTATTTATTTCACAAATGAGAGATTTCAGTTAGAGATTTAGTTTAAATTTATGTAACAAAACAATATAAGATAAAATTTAAGCACTAAGTTTTAGATTTGAACAACGATGTATCAGTGCATTATAAACACTAGAAAATATTAAAGCTGTGGAGCTGATAAAATGTTATCCTCAGAATGAGTCATTCACCTCAACATTTAAGCATCTATTTCATAAATATTTCTTTTCCAAAAATTTATGGCTGATAGTACGAAAGACAAACACTGTAATGAGGGATTTATAAGTCCAATCAGTCATGAAATATTTTTACCCATGCTATGCTAATCATTGGGGAGTATACATCAGAAAATAAGATGTCCTTAGAGTCTAAAATCATACAGGGCTCATTAGTCAAATGTCTCTTGAATTCTGACAAACACCATTCAAGCAGTGGTGGAGTATGTTGAGATAAACCACACTGAGCTCATTTATAAGTTTATTTTATTCTCAAAAGCACCTTTTGAGCAAAGGTTGTGTGCCAGAAATTGTTAATAAAAAGTTAAAGAGAACACAGAGGGTCCCTGATTTTGATCGTTAGACTTAACAGATTTTTGTCTTAGTGATGTTGAGAAAGGAATATGTACTCTGTGGAAGCCTTACTTCAAATTTTGGATTTTGATCTTAGGCTAGCAAGATGCAGTATGATCCTTTCCCATGATGCTGGGCAGGGGCAGTGAGCCACAGCTCCGTCAGTCCACAATCACAAGAGTAAACAACCAACACACTTTCAACTGTTCTGTACCCATAAAACCATTTTTTCAGCTGTTGGCACAGTATTCAATAAATTACAGGAGATATTTAATCTTTTAGTATAAAAAAGGCTTCGTGTCAGATGCTTTTGCCCCACTGAAGGCTAATGTAAGTATACTGAGCATGTAAAGATAGGCTAAGCTAGGCTATTATGTTTTGTATGTCAGGTTCATTAAAGACATTTTTAACTTAAAATATTTTCCACTTACCATAGGTTTATGGGGATATAACCCCATCATGAGTAAGAAAAATCTGTAATTTATTTCTAGAAAACAAGAGTTAGTTGGAAAGAACTTTAATTCTTTGTAGTTCTCTACAGAATGGCTACTTGGCTGGAAAAAATAAATCAAGGAAACACGTCATGTTATTAAAATGGCTCATTAAAAATGTTGCCATAGTGATCTATTGTTCAACTTTTTTCCTTACTGAATATCCATTATGAGTGTACAATTTGTGAATAAAAACAAAAGCTCTTTAACACATGAAAAGATGCTCAACATCACTAATTATTAGAGAAATGCAAATTAAATCAACAAGGATGTATCTCTTTACACAAGCCAGAATGGTCATCGTCAAAAAGTTTACAAATAATAAATGCTGGAGAGGCTGTGGAGAAAAGGGAACTCTCCTACACTGTTGGTAAAAGAAAGCTCTTTTTATACCCTTTATGTATGTTGAGCTGGTTTAACTACTCATTTACATTATTGATTTGACATTTGATTAAGTATTTACTATGTTTATTTTCTGATAATAGCAATAAGAATATCAAATTACATTATATTGTTTATGAAACCCTGGGACCATATTACCTAACCCAATACTTTTAATCACATTTGCAGTTAAGTAGGTTAAATTACTGCTCTTAGTCACTGGAGTTGTGGTTCAGGTTGGTTAATTGAATTTTTCAAGATCACAGAGCTTGTAATTGACATCTTCAGACATTTACTAATGTTCTGCATAAATGCTGGAAAAGAACCAGAAGGTAGGAGTGGGAGTGGAAGTATAAGTAATTGTATGACAAGGAGCTTACACTCTTTTAAAGGCAATAACCCATGTATATACATAATGAAAATAGAAAACATAATATAGTAAGTGGAAGAATATAGAAGATTTTATGTGTTGTGCTGAAGGTATTATGTAACATTAACCGTTTATAAATATATTTTAGTTTTGATTTGTTTTTAATAAACATTTTGAGATTATTGAAGATGCACATGACTTTGTGAGACATGCAGAGAGATCACATAGACCGTTTATCCAATATCTCCCAATGGTAACATCTTGCAGGACTGTAGTACAATATCTAAACCAAGATACTGAAATTTATGCAAAGATAAAGATAATTTCCATTATTACAAAGATCTTTCAATTTGATATTGAAAAGTCACACCTACTTCCCTCCTGCTATCTCCTCTGGCAATCACTAATTTGTCCTCTATTTCTTTAATTCAGTCTTTTCTGGAATGTTACAGAAATGGAAGCATAAATGGGATTGCCTTTTTCCACTCAGCATAATTCTCTGGAGATTCAGGTGCTTATTAGCTCTCTGTATATCCTGTTCAATGAAATGTCTCTTTATCTTTCCCCATTTTGAATTGGATTTTTTCATTGTTGAGTTTTGAGAGTTCATTATATATTTAAGATACTAGTATTTTGTTAGATATGTGGTTTGGAAATGTTTTCTCCCAGACTGTAGTTTGAACTTTATCTTTTCATCTTCTTATAAGGCCTTTTGCAGAGCAAAACTAATTTTGATAAAGTTCAGTTTATCAAATTCTTTGGTATCAAATAACTCTTCACCTACCATAGATCTCAGTTTTTTCTATTTTTAAAAAGTTTTACACTTTTACTATTTAAATTTAAATAGATGACCGATATTGAGTGTGTTCCATATAAAATGTAAAGATTTAAGTCAAGGTTCATTTTTTGGTCTTTGGATAGCCAGTTTTTTTCCTGCATTGTTAAGCGGTGGGCTACACATTCTGCATTGAATTGCTTTTGCACCTGTATAAAAAATCACTTGGGCATTTTTGTGTGGTTCTGTTTCTGGATTCTCTATTTTGATTAATTGATTTATGTGTCTAGTCCTTTGCCAATACCACATAGGCTACCCATATAATAAATCTTGAAATTGCATAGATATATCTGTCTCCCACTTCAGGTATTTTATTTTCCTTTCCATATAAAATTTAGAATCTTATTTTTTGTCTACATAAAATATTACAAGGATTAATTTTAGGGATAATGTTAAACTCAGATAACAATTTGAAGAATTGACATCATAACCTATATTTAGTCTCCTATACTATCAATACAATAGTTCTAGTTATTTAGATAGTCTTTGATTTTTTTTCATAATTATTTTCTAACTTACGGTATTTAAATACTGACAATATTTTGTTAGATTTGCACCAAAGTGTTTCATTTTTGAATAATTGTACTGTTTTTTTATTTTTAAGATATAAAAATGAATCTGAAATTTTATTTTTAAAATTATTATTTTAGTTTTAAAATGTTCGAAGTCACTAAGTATGATATTATAGTACTAGAAAAAGTAATTCTCAGTATGGTGAGCTTTTAGAATACTCCTGCAATCACTCTGCCACACATTTGGCAAGATGCTGAGCTAAAACCAGCATCCCTGAAAGAAAAAGCTTTTTGGATCTCTCATTCTCTCTTGCCCCACCTTCACCTCTCTCCCCCTCTTTCCCCAGCTCCTTCCTTTCCCTCTCTTTCTGTTCTCAGAATTCTGTCTTTTTCCTATGTCTTCTTATTTCTTATTATGTGTGGAATTTCTTTTTCATCATACATGAATTTCAAAATTCAAGATCATTTGTTGAATAGCGCTTTCTGTCCTCACTGATAGATGGTAAAATCTCTCTCATGTATCAGCTGATCTAGTACAATCTCTATTTTTAAGACCACATGCTGAGATTTTATATGTAAAGTAAAATATTAAGTATTCTGCAAAATGAGCTTTTAGGTGTATTTACTCTTTAGTAATGAAAATAGTATAGTTTCACTTACCTTTTTTTATTGAAGTACAGTCAGTTACAATGTGTCAATCTCTGATGTACAGCATAATGACCCAGTCATACATATACATACATATATTTGTTTTCGTATTCTTTTTCATTAACAGTTATTATAAGATGTTGAATGTAGTACCCTGTGTATACAGAAAAAAATTATTATGTATCTATTTTTTATATAATAGTAATATTTGAAAATCTCAAACTCCCAAATTTATGCCTTCCCACCCTCTTTTCCCCTGGTAACTATAAGATTGTTTTCTGTATCTGTGAGTCTGTTTCTGTTTTGTAAACAAGTTCATTTGTCTTTTCTTTAGATTCTACATATGACTGATATTATTATATGGTATACTTCTTTCTCTTTCTGGCTTACTTCATTTAGAATGACAATCTCCAGGTCCACCCATGTTGCTGCAAATGGCATTGTATTATTCCTTTTTATGGCTGAGTAGTATCAGATAGTTTTAACTTGCAGAAAAGTGTTCAACATACATTCAAACTCCCAGATTTATCCCTTCCTACCCCCCTGAGTAACCATAAGACTGTTTACTATGTCTGAGAGTCTGTTTCTGTTTTGTAGATGAGTTCATTAGTGTCCTCTTTTTTTTCTTTTATTTTAGATTCCACATATGAGTGATATCATAGGGCATTTTTCTTTCTCTTTCTGGCTTACTTCACTTAGAATGGCAATCTCCAGGTCCATCCATGTTGCAGCAAATGGCATTATTTTATTCTTTTTTATGACTGAGTAGTATTCCATTGTATAAATATACCACAACTTTATCCAGTCACCTGTTGATGGACATTTAGGTTGTTTCAATGTCTTGGCTATTATATATAATGCTGCTATGAACATTGGGGTGCATGTATCTTTTCAAATTAGAGTTTTTCTGTATATATGCCCAGGAGTGGGATTGCTGGATCATATGGAAAGTCTGTTTTTAGTTTTATAAGGAATCTCCATACTGTTTTCCAAAATGGCTGCACCAAACTGCATTCCCATCAGCAGTGTTGGAGGGTTCCCTTTTCTCCACAGCCTCTCCAGCATTTGTCATTTGTGGACTTTTGAATGATGGCCATTCTGACTGGTGTGAGGTGATACCTCATTGTAGTTTTGATTTGCATTTCTCTGATGATTAGTGATATTGACCATTTTTGCATGTGCCTATTGGCCATTAGTGTGTCTTCATTGGAGAATTGCTTGTTTAGGTCTTCTGCCCATTTTTGGATTGGGTTTTGTTGTTGTTGTTGTTGTTAAGTTGTATGAGCTGTTTATATATTCTGGAAATTAAGCCTTTGTCAGTTGTATATCATTTGCAAATATTTTCTTCCATTCTGTAGGTTGTCAATTTGTTTAAATAGTGAGTTTTATTTCTTTCCAATCTTAGGCCATTTGTATCCTTTTCTTGTCTTATTGTGATGGATAGAACTGCTTAATATGGTGGATTACATTTATTGAACCTGTCTTGCATCCCTGGAATAACCTCATTTCATCCATGTGTATAATTCTTGTTAAAAATTGCTAAATTCAAATTTCTAATATTTTGTTTAGAATTTTAAAATCTAAATTCATAATAGATATTGATTTATATTTTTATTTTGCTGTACTTTGTCAGATTTTTGTATCACAGTATTACTAGCTTCATAAAACAGAGAAATTTATCCTATGTTTCTTTATTCTGGACTGTATTGTGTAGAATTAGTGCTATTACTATTTTAAGATTTTGCACAATTCTCCAATGACCCTATCTATACTTAGAGATTTCTTTTTTGGGAGTTTAAAAATTAAAGGAAATTTTAAGTAACCTTTCCTAGTGGGTGTGTTGCAGTATACGTTTCCCCCACTATCTGAAACTAGAACATTCCTATGAAACCTTTCCTAAGCCAATATAGTGTAGAGTAAAAAGGGAATTACTGTAGAACGTCTTGCTAGCTGATGCCCAAAATCAATTGAGACAAAGCATAGATGCTCACAGACACAGTTCAGAGTTATGGTGGCTTGATGCTGAGATGGTCAGTGTAGTTCCTGGGAAAGGAGGTCACTACTCTTGTGGCTCAGGATGCACACTGGCACTGTAGCAGCCTGTTACAAAACAAGCTCTGAACACTTTTCACCTTTTGCTTTTTTCCATAAAACTGAAAATAGTCTGGCTTTCTTTCAGTTAGCATAAACAAGTACTAACGTAGGGCTTTTGTAGAAGTTAAATGGCACAAAGTGAACTTTTGAAAATCAAGAATTACCTGTATTGGTGTTTTTTTGAAGAATTATTTCATGTCATTTGTCAAAATTATTTTTATAGTAAAGAGTGTTCATATTATTTCCTTACTGTCTTTTTGATGTCTGTGGGATCTATAGTGAAATCTATTATGTCATTCAGGATACTAGTAATTGGTATTTTCTTCTGTTTTTACTTTGCCAGTCGTACAAGGGGTTTCTTGATTTTATTTATCTTTTTTAAAGAATTGGCCATTGTTTTTCTCATTACAATTTTATTTACTTCTGCTCTGTTTTTCCTTGTGAATATCTTTGGTTATTTTGTTCTTTTTCTAGGTTCTTCAGGTGAGAGATTAAGTTATTATTTGAAATATACCTTTATTCTAAGGCATTTTATTCTTTAGCCTATTAATATATTAGATTACATTAATTTTGAATATTAAACTTGACTTACATTTCTGGGTGAATAATTAAAGTTAGTGCAATAAATTTCCCTCTCAGCACAGCTTTAGCTATTTTGTATGCATTTTGATATGTATTTTCATTTAATTTAATGTGTGATTTTTATTGATATTTCCTATTTTGCCAATGGATTATTTAGAATGGATTTTTAAATTTTCCACATATTTGGAGATTTTCTTATCTTTTTCTTTTATTGATTTCTAGGGTGATGCCATTGTTGAGGACATACTGTATGGTTTTTATTTTTAAATTACTAAGATTTGTTTTATGGTCCAGGCTATGATATACATTGGTGTATTTCCCGATGTCACTTGAAAAGAATGTGCATTCTGCTGTTGTTGGGTAGGGTGCTGTATAAATGATTAGATCTTGTTGGCTAATGTTTAGTTTTTCTGTACCCTTGTTTTTCTGTCTAGTTGTCTTATGAATCATTGAAAGAGTAGTATTGAAGTCAACAAATATAACCATGGTTTCATCTATTTCTTTTAATTCAATTGCTATTTGTTTCATATCATTGTCAGCCTTTTTTTTTTTTTTTTTTTTTTAAGTGCACACACATTTAGGATTGGTATGGCCTCTGGGTAGGTTGGACCTTTTACTATTAGGCAATTTCCTTCCCTTTTCTGGTAATTTCCCATGATCTAAAATAGATTTTATCTGATATTAATGTAGCTATACCTTTTTCCTTTGGTTAATCTTTGCATGAAATATTTTTCCATCCCTTTAATTTCAGTGTATTTATTATCTTAATATTTGAAGTAAATTTGTAGCAGGCAGCATATAGTTTATTATTTAAGCTTCTCAATCTTTTAGTTGATATTTAATTTACATTAAAAATATTTATTGACATGTTAATCCTAATTCTTCCATTTTATTTTTTGTTTTCTATTTCTTCTCTCCTTTATCTTTGTTTTCTGTTTTCTGTTCATTTGTGAGTTACTTGGTCACTTTTATAATTCTTTTTTGATTTATTTACAGTGTTTTTGAGTGTGTCTCTTTCTAGAGAATTTTTAGTGGTCACTATAAATGGGTATTACAATAAATATGTACAAATTAACCCAATCTACTGTTTTCACTATTCTACCATTTTGACTCAAATTTAGAAACCTTATCTACTTATGTCCCACCTTTGTCCTCCCCATTTATAATTGTATTAAATATTATTTCTGCATACTTTTAGAACTGTATTAATCAGTGTTATAATTTTTGCTTCAACCATCAAACACAGTCTAAAAATCTCAAGAGGAGACAGAAAATTAATTTGCTCATATTTTTATTTTTTCCATTGTACTTCTTTCCTTTTTGATGTTCCAAGATTCCTTCTTTGTTCATTTTCTTTCTATTTAAGGAATTCTCTTTATTTCTTAAAGGCATGTCTACTGATCACATAGTCTTAGTTTTCCTTCATCTAAGAATGTCTTGAATCCCCCTTCACTTCTAAGCATATTTTTGCTGGAAAGAAAATTCAATTTTGAGAGTCCTTTTCTTCCAACACTTGAAAAATGTTTTGCTATTTCTCTTTGGCCTCCACGATTGCTGAGAAAAAAAAATCTTGTTGATTGAATTGTTTTCCCATTATAGGTAAGATGTTATTTCTCTCTTGCTGCTTTTAAGATGTTTTCTTTGGTTTCAGTTTTCAAAAGGTCTACTGTGATTTGTCTTGATAGGGATTACTTTGGGTTTATTAATTGTGGAGTTTTTTTCAGCTTCTTCTATCTGTAGGTTTTTTACTTTTGCCAAATATGGAAAGTTTTCATACATTATTTATTTGAGTACTTTTCCAGCCCTGCCCATTTTCTCCTTTCCGTTTGGAACTCAGAGTACATAAATATTAGATCTGACAGATCCCTGGAGCTCTGTTTATTTTTTTCAGTCTGTTTTCTCAGATTGCATATTTCTGTCATTTTATCTTCAAGTTCACCAATTCTTCAAGTTCTCACTGGATGACACCATTTTGGTGGGTAGGTGTGCCTTGGTAGAGATAAGTGTCAGTTGAAGTCCAGGCTCTCCATGTGGTCTTTAGTGATACCACAAGCAGGGGAAGTAGGAATAGTTATCTCACTACTGGGTTAAAAATCCTAGCTCCTTACTCTGCCTTCTCTGACACCAACCTGGTTGGGGGATTGTAGTGTTTTGCTACACTTTAAAGAGAGTCCATATCCAGACTCCCCACTTGGTCTTTGCTGGCATGGATTGGGTGTTACCACTGTTTCTTCTGTGGTGTTTGGGTGGAATAGGGAAGTTATTATGTAAGATTTTCTTTCTTTTGAGGCTTTCCCTTTTCCTTGTCCTTCAGTGAGAGAAAGGAGCCTTTTGTTGGGACTTTTCTGACTGTGCCCACTGACATGTGCAGGCTAGGATCTATTTCCTCTACAAGTCTGAGATATAAGGCAAAAGGAAAACCTAAGAAACTCACTACACTTCTATTCCTGGGTCCTGAGATGCCTAACTGGTTTTCCTTCTCTCCAGCAACCAGAGTCTGCTTATATTGGTTTTATATTTAATGATCAGGGTTTTCCACTGTATTTAGTGGGAGAAATAGTTATAAGTATGTCTATTCCTTCTTCCCAGGAGTGGAAGTTGAGCCTTTTTCAGCTTTTGTAAAGTTTGTATCTTGATATGTATTGGTGAAGATCATACCTTGAGAAGAGGTACATATATGTGAAAGAGGCTCATTATAATCAAGAAAATAGTTCAGTTTGAATGAATATAAGAAAACTGAAAGGCATTTTATTATATGATTTTTAAAAAAGGTTCCTAAGATTGTTTTTGTCCTTTTTCTGGGATGTAAAAGGACTAGATGAAGAAAGTCGTTTAAAAGGGGGAGAATACACTATAGTTATTAAGTGTAAGATGGTGGAGTTAGATTTATTTTGAAAAATGGATAGAAAAAAATTTAAAATAATTGGGTTATAACTTTCAAATTTCACTATCTTCGAAAGTTATTGTAACCACAATACAATAGCTGTAGCTACAAAATTTTGAGTGAATTCTTTAATCTCTCCAAATTTCACTCTTACAAGATTGTTTTAAAGATGATTAAAGATAACGTAACCTGCTGATTGTATGTCTAAACATGACAAATAGTGAGAATTTAAATAGATATTCTAGGGAATGTGGATAGGGACCACATCACTTCTATAAAATTTAATGGGTCTGAAAAAAGAAGGCTCTAACTAAACTGGAGGTATAAGGGTAGAAATTTAGATTTCATGTGGAACCAAACAAGAGAAAGAGTCATATTGGAGTGACTAAGCTTAGAAAAATGAGTGGAAGATATATAGTAGAATAGAAATCCTTAGAAAAATAGGTTAATATATTGCCCAAACTAAACATAACCCAAAGCCTGAAATTTTTAATAATTGTAATTGGAAAATACTCTTTCTTTTGGAAATTTTTATACTAGAAATAATATCTTTTCTGACTCACTCACCTCTAATTTTAGAAGCCCAATCAAGTACTTTAGTTAAGAAACAGATAACTTGTTTGATGTAGCTTCTATTCTTTCTGTATTCTCAGCAATTATTTAAAATGTTCAATTTGTTGTGGTCATTAAAAAAAGGTTTAACTATGCATAGTTTAGTGTTTAATTTTCTGTTCTCTGATAATAGAAACTTATTTTGCATTCTCTATTTAACTGCTTTCTTAAAACAGAGTCAGAACTCTTGTTACTTCAACTCAATAAATTTTCTGGACTAAACTATTTCTCAGAAGTTATAAGAAACTGAATCTACCATAAATTAAAACTTACTTTCCTGTCAGAATAGTAGCCTGTTATTGTACAACTTTGTGTGAGTGTGTTGGGGTTAAAATAAGTGTTGGAGAGATTGGGAAATTTGAAATTTATGGCCCAAATTAGGAGACACACAATTTTTAAAAAATAACTTAGTTTGCCCAGTGTAAAATAAAGGCATCTGGATAAAAGTCACTTTAGTTGTGTGATATTGGGCAAATTCTCACTTGTCTGTGCCTAAATTTCTTTAATTCTGCCTGGAGTTGCTTTTCATGTTAAATGTTTTTTTGTCTTAAATACATAGCATAATATCTAGCACACTTTAGGTATCTACTTATTTAGGTATCTACTAATTGTTATAACTATTCTCATGTTTTCATTGTGTTGATAAGATTAGAGTCCTAAGAACACTTCTGGAACGGGAAGTATGTGGCCAACAGGGATAGAGAAGTCTCATTTACTAGATTGTGGCAGCTGTGGGGATTTTATAGACTGACTGGAAACATACAATTCTTAGTTTTTCAATAGGTAGATCCCATTTTTGTTTAAATTACTGTCATCTTGTCACTAACCCACAATTAGCATATAGTGCCTCCCCATCTCCCACCCTGAAAAGATTTTTTTTTCCTGTACCCACCTTCCCCTCCTTCCCTAGAATTCTGAGGACAGCTTCAGTCAAGATTAAGCTATATTATGCCTATGATGCACGGTTTAAATGCATCCAGCTGAACCAACAGAAAGGGTAAGATTATGATAGTCACTCATCTTAGCAGGTCACAAGCTGTGTTTTGGAACACTCAATGGTTTCATGTTAAAATTCTGAAAGGCATGTTGTAGAGGTTTTAAATTCTGTCAGATAAAGATAAAAAGAAGAAACCTCACGTGTGTTTACTAGGAGAGCTTTTCCCCTTGACATTAAATCTTCCTTAGGGAAAAACCTTTTCCTGAGGAAACCAAGTAAAATGGCTTTGAGTTTATTCCCTTATTCCTTGCACATACGTATTGAATAGTCTGAATCTGCACTAGTAGTTTCTATTTTGTCTTAGCTGGTAGATATCTATATAGACAAATATTTCAAAGTTAAATTACATGCATATATACAGAGAGAGAAAGACAGACAGAGACAGACAGAATCTAGTAAGTGCCTTGAAGGCTACAACAGAGTATTGGAGCTAATAGAGGTAAAACAGAGTTCCTGCTCTCATATTGATGGGCAAGTGGGTCAGTGTAAGCATTTCACACATTAAAAAAAAAACCCACAAATGTGACTTTTATAAAATATATATATATAGTGAGCATATGTCAGAAATTTGTTTATGTCACTAAAGAGGCAAGCAGCAGAATGGTAAATCTGGTTTTATAAAGAATATGAGAGACCAGAGTCAATGAAGAAAAAGTTAAAAGTAGATTGGAGAATTGTAAATATAGTCACAAATTGATCTATTGATCAACCTATTGAGGGTTATTTTTTTTAACAAATAGAAATTGTTAGCATTTCTACCAGATAAAAATTACTTGCAAGTTATCAGTATTTTTCAAAGTAACATCTGACCTTTCAAACATTGGGTCATAATAAACAGCAAACAAACGAACAAAAAAATCAAGTAACAGAGAAACTCCTTTGACTTTAGGCAGGATTTTTGGACAATGCTCTAGGATAGCTTTGCAAAAACACAGTGATCACTTGCTGTATTTCTAACTTTAGATAATTTTTATGAACTTCTATGTGAGGAAAACAGATTTCAATACCTTAGAGTGACCTGAGATTCAAGAAATACCCACAGTTTCCTTTACAAATGTTTAAAGAATGAACTGAATAAAATGATTGCCAAACATTAACTTTTATCATATAACTAATTTCTTAATATTGCCTTATTTTATGCTATAAAGTGTGTTCTTTTGACCTAATCTGTTACGGTGACTGCTTGTGATAATTTTATTGACTACCCTGGTGGCCCTCAGTAATTGGCTTTTGTTTTCTTCATAGTCCCATCATTTTAATCTTCCAAAATGTTATCTGGTAGGTTCGAGACACAGCTGCTGTATTTCAAAGTCTTCAAATCTTGATATGGCTACATACCCCTTTTCTAATCCATGTGGATAAGGAGATTTGAGCTTCCATGGTTATTATCTCAGCCCACCCTGCACAACCTAGAATCAAGTGGGAATCTCTGAAGCAAAATCCTCTTCTGGGCCATCTGTTAATATAGGACAGTTTAAAATATTATTTGCATTTACTATATCCCACAGGAAACCATAGTAAAATTCCCTCTTGGGCAAAACTGTGACATAGATATTAGCACTGAATTTTTAAAGCCAACTTTTTTTAATAGGCTATCATATAACACAGATTAACTCAATCGGGAATATAGTTGAGCCTCCTATTCCCACACCAACTTGTCATCTCAAAGAACAGATGTTAATACAGAAATAAAAATCACAATATGAAAATCACAAATCAACACTTGAATTAGTGGCCAGGTGTCTCCACACTGAAACACATCATTATCCTTTTTTAATTATGAGGCTTTTTGTTGACAGATCCCAAAGAAAGATGGAAGGTTCACATAAGCTCAAGGTAATAACTTGCTTTCTCAGTTCTAGCCTTTATTCCAGATTAGAACTTAAAAAAAGATATTGGTGAAAATAACTAACTTGTGGTTGTAGATCATGTCAAGGTTTTAGTACTGGATCTATATTACTGCAAATAATATATTCAAAATTCATTCACTTTGCTAATAGAAAATCTATGCTAGTATTCAGAATGCTTAAAGATTTCCAAGTTCCTATTTCATGATCCATACACAAACCATGATGCTGTTTTATTCTTTATAAACTGCTGATTCTGCATAAAGTAGTGTACCCTAACCTCCCATAAAGATTATTTAACCAATAGCTTAAGAACACATATAACAGCTGGTGCTTCTTTAAAAAAATATATGAGGAAATCAGATATGGAACCTTGTTACAGTTTTTTGTTGTTGTTGTTGTCCTGGTTATTTCACAACAATCTAATTTTATATTTACTTTTAGAATATTTTTAAAGATAATGAAATGCCTACTTTAATCTTCTCTTACAATTTTTTTTCTGTCCTTCAGTCCTTAAAGCAAGTTCCTGGCTGCTAATAATTATTATTCTCACAAAAAAAGCCAAAATACTATTTTTGGAAAACTGATAAATTTTTTTTAGCAAATTGAATATATGAAAAGAAAAAGAAAAAAAGTTAAAATAATTGCTCTAATTTCCACTACCAAGAAATAGACATCATTATTAAAATTAGGTTAGTATCTTTCCAGACACCTTTTTTTGCTCATAAAAAATTAGGGTAGATTAAAATACTTCCATAAACATTTGGCTATATCCTATGTAGAAATTTGAATATGGGTTATTAAACTGTACTTAAATTAGTTTAAGGAAAAGTAGTTAAATTGAAATTGAAGAAATGGCTAAAACTCAGTATCTGCAAGGCAAGGAATACTATTTCTGAAAAGACTTCTTTAACTATTAATAACAAAATATTATGACAAAATTAATGCAGTTGGAATCACTGTATTTCTTTCGAATACATTTCTTTATTATAGGCAAATTTGCCTCTGCTGTAATTAGGTTCTCAGCACTCACACATTTCCTCCCACTCAACTGTGATTGTTAGTTCCACTATCATTTTTTTTTTCATTTTCAACCTTTAAAATATTTGTTTTTCTTGATAATGATTTGAACTGTTATCTAGAAATTATTTCATATTTAAGTGTAATAATGCTTACACTGGTCTTTTATCTATGGCTTCTTCATTTTTATGTCCTTTTTTTGATTCATATCTTGAATGTCTAGATTCTTTGGTCAGATTTCTTCCTTTCTTCTGTCTTTCTTGTCACTTTTTAATATTTAGGTTGATGAGCAAGTTATTTTCCTTATTAGATTGTTCACAGAAAATCTTTCTTCACTCCTCTTTCCTTCCTCCCTTCCTTTTATTCAGCATTCTCTCCTTCCATCCTTCTCTTCTTTCTTCAATTCATTCTCATTTGTTTCTATGAGATATTGAGAGAGCTTTCATTGACCATTTCCTCAACACCAACAACTACTTCCCTAAACTTTGAGTATTTTTATATTTGCAAGTACTGTTTTTTTTAAAATGAATAATAGCATACAATATAAAGTAGTGTTACTACCTAAACCACTTAACCTTTAATTTGGACTCTGAAAATAAGATCAGTTT
This sequence comes from Camelus bactrianus, assembly GCF_048773025.1. Taxonomy (NCBI): domain Eukaryota; kingdom Metazoa; phylum Chordata; class Mammalia; order Artiodactyla; family Camelidae; genus Camelus; species Camelus bactrianus. The sequence goes on from NC_133540.1 coordinate 80,629,498, forward strand.
TTCAAATAGATGCTTAACTGTGAGTTCATAGTACACAAGGAACTTGAATGAATTACATATATGTTTCAGAGAAACAGATTTACATTAGTATGTGTATGTCATCCCTTGGGTAGGGATTGCAAATAAAATACAGGCCCCTAGTTAAATTTGAATGTCAGAAAATAAAAATAATTTATTTTTACTTTAAGTATACCCTGTGCAACATGCTTATACTAAAAAAAAGAGAAAATGTCTGTATATCTGACATTCAGATTTGGCTGGGGACCTGTACTTTTTATTGGCTAAACTGGACAACCTTATCTGTAGGAAGACAAGGGAAATATGAAATGGAATAAGATAAGAAAATGTGATGAAGTTCAAAATCACTGAAATTGATAGTTGATCCTAAGTAGCTATGGACTGAATATTCATGTTCTTTCAAAAATGATACGTTGAAATCCTAACCCTCATGTGATAGAATATGATGGTATTAGGAAGTGAGGTCTTTGATTAGGGATTAGTGCCCATGTAAGAAAAGACACTTAAACTTTCCCTTTCTCTTCTTCCCTGTGGGGAAACAAGGAAGAGGGCTCTTACCAAAGCTCCACCAGCCTGGCACACTTACCTCAGACTTCAAGCCTATGAACTGTGAGAAACAAACTTCTGTTATTTAAGCCACTCAGTCTATGGTATCTTGTTACAACAGTCTGAACTAAGATAGGATCAGATTTTCTTGAACATTTTCTTTGATCTTTTGACTTCTTTCTCTTTCATCACTGCCAGTTCTCACCTACTCTGCTGTGAAATTGAGAGTAAATTTCATATTACTGCATTCACTTTTGTATTAATTTAATACTTTGACAAATGACTAAAGCTGTCCATCTCTTATAGTATTAAGCAAAATGGCGATGAAAAACTGTGGCTACCAAAGAAATATGAATAAATGTTACAATTAAAATTTGAGGGAAATTTTGGGAAAAACTGTAGTCAGGCACAAAGGAATATTAAATAATTCCAGACATACAGTGTTCATATAATTATGAACATATTACATATAAATTAATATATTTATATATATAATAGTAAAAATTTAGTATTAGATATCAAGAAAACTTACTTTGGGGAAGAGAGTTGGGGTGGGGTATTTGGGAAAGGCATGAACAGGGTTTATGGAATACTGGCAGTATTCTGTATTTTAAGCTTCTGCATGGTTGTAGCATAAGTATTCATCTTGTGACAGTTTAACAAACAGTATGTATACTTTTCTCAGTGAACATTGTATTGCAAATTTTAAAGTCAAAAAAAAGAAATTGGAAAGCAATCAATGTGCATTACATTGTTTAAGCACTTACTGCCATTTAAGAGACAAAACAAATAATCTGGATGGTCAGAAACTGTAATCTTTTTTTTTTTAATTTTTATATGTTGAGATAATGGAAAATTAGAATTTATTTTTAGTCCTAATCAAATTTTATCCACCTGAAAACTAACTTATATAAATGTGAATTTTGAAGTAAGAAATAGAAAGTAGTTTTAAATATACCATATTGTTTCTACTTGTTATTATCCTCTCATATTATAAATATATATAAATATAAATATATTACATGCTCTCACAAACTATGTTGATAATTAATTGAATTTATTAGTATTCTGTTGTCCAACCATTTTCAATGATTGCCCAAACCCATTAACATAAAATAAATATTATTTTACCCAAAGGGATATGTAGTGTATAACATGGCCTAACTCACCTTGACAGTTAATCTCCTAATACTTCGTACAGTCTCTTCAGGAACCTGTCTAGTCAAGGACTAAAAACATGTGTTGCCTTAGCATCATTGCCATCATCACTCTCACCATCGTGATCAGTCTTCTAAGAGCTTAACATATAATAAGTTATGTAATCCTACTCATAACTCTGTGAGAAAGGTACTATTCCTGTCTCTATCTTACAGTTAAGAAAACTAAGGCAGAGTGTTTAAATAATTTCATCAAGGTCACACAGCTAGTAAGTAGCTGTTTTATAATGAGAAGTTATGTACAATAAATTATTCGTAAAGATATTTAGGCTTAAAACTTCTCTGAGAGAAGAGCCAAAATAAAACATTTTCTATATTAACTATTCATCTTACAGTACAATTTAAATGTGCTTTTTGTATGTTATGTTTATTTTAGCGGAGATACGCAAGAATCTTAGCAATTTAACAATATATTTATAAAGAATCAAAGGAAAATGCAGACTTTAGTTACAAATATAATTATATATGATTCATTTTATTTTCAAAGGTCATTGAAATATTGTGATAAATAATGTGATTTTCTACATTTGGGTCCCAAGATTTATTTTGATATGTTTCAAAATCATACATATCATGCATGTACTGAAGGCTTGATGTGTAATGAATATGTCTATTTATTAATGTCTGGATAAACAATTAAAAACCTGTTTCTAAACTCTTATTAACAATAACCAAAATAATTCCTTCAGACAAGAGGCAAAAGCAAACCTGTAACTTGTTCAGTTTATCATATTTTTATTTTACAGAATTATTGAACTTCAGCTTTTTTTTAGAAAAGTATGGAAACCACAAAAATGCACATTCTGACCCAAATGCACTTCATCTTGAAGACTTCCTAGGAATATTAAGAAAGCAGGCCATGCCACACATACATACATAGTCTTGAGCTAGCTAGCTTTATTCCAGAAATCCCATTTAGAGATTTTAGATCTGTGAGAGCTGAAAACCAACATTAAGTCCACTGAGATTGGTCAAGGAAGACTGCATGACAAAACATATGGCTGGGAACTTACTAGGTTCCTCCTGAAGTCTCTCATCTACCCACTTAGGTGAGGACCAGATAGTTTTTATGTGACAGTCTTTTGAAAGACTGGTGTCCTGCACCTGCAAGTTCTCATTTTGTACACACTGTTTGGCCATAGCAATGGCAGCATTCTCAGATGTGTCTAGGGGGCTGCAGTTCTAACTACCACAGACGAACACAGCAAAGTCATCAGGGAGGAGGATGAGTCATAAGTTCTTGGGTGATGTCATTTCACAGAGTCTATGTCAGAGCCAGACCCAACTCTGAAGAGGGAAATTCTTGTCCTCTTTCTTCTTTTCTTTCAGGACACATGTTTGAATGGAGTAACTTGAATATCCTGGGGAGGGGGAGACATTTTTCTCTCCCTGAGGCCTGGGCATTAAAATCATGAGATACTGATCAAAACTATAGAGATGAGAACTGTAGGCTGGCACAAGAAAGTCCTGGAGAAAATATTAAGAAGGAACAATATTACAGCCATTAGGTATGGAAAGCAGGAGACCCCAGTGCCTTTGATAAATAAGGAAAGATAATTTTCAAGAAAATTAAAATTAGTTTATTTGAGGATTGAACCGAAAAGTCATGGCCTAAACTGGGGAATATTTTATACTTGATACCAAATTAATTGGACCTGAGATCCATATAAACATCTTCCAATTCCTTTGGAATATCAGAGAGTAAAATAAAAAAGATCATTGTCCCATGAGAAGGCCAACAATAGAAACCTAAAGAACATCCTAAATGAATAGCCTTTATATTGGGGAAGACAAAAGCAGATCCAGAAGTAATATTGTGGATCTCTAGGCAGAGAAGTCCCAAAACACAGTTTATCAGGAGCAGGGCCTAGAGGAGAACATACAGGCTTCAGATGAGTATGTCCACTTATGCCTGTGTACTCTTTGCCCCTGTGGATATAGACAAAGAAGAGCCTTGGCAAGTGTTCTGCAGTCCCGGGCCCAGATCAGGGACCCCAGTTACCTGGGTCTAAGAGATATTGAAAAGATTCTGAGAAGTATTGTTAAATACATGGACATATTGTATAAAAAACACCTATCAAGATGTTTTCATTTTACCATTTTTACCATTTCACTATGTAATCTGTGCCACTTTCTAGGCAATGATAAAAATATCAGCAAGGTAGAACATAATCTGTTTTCTACTACTGTAAGTAGGTAACTTCTCAAATGTAAAAGAGTTCTGTAAGTCTATGTATTAAGATACTTATTTGTTTTTTCTGTTAACAGTTACTCTGTTTCAAATGTTGAGCTAGATACTAGACAACAGAAATATACCATAGTTATTTCCTTCAAGAAATTTTAAGCCTGTGGGAGAGATATAAGAGGAAACAAATAAGTGCATTGAAGAGGTTTGCTTTAAAAACCAATGAGCACAAAGACCACCATTTGTAGTCTAATGACAGGGTGAGGGAAGATTTCTCTTTCTCTTGAGGAGTTCTGTTTTAGCTCAAAGTACATGTTAGCCAAGCAGACTCTGGGAGAAGGAAAGACGAAAATTATTTTTGGCACCCAATGACCAACATGTAAAGACAGAAAATATAGTATTGCTAATCTAAGTTAATATATTTCGTATGAGAGATCACGTTGTTATATGAAATATATGGCTCTCTTCCATGCTCAGCCTTAATCATTTGATTTGTTTCACCACCTACCTGAAAGTTTTGAAATTCTTAGAGAAGCCTGGTTTCCCACATCCTGTGTGTGTGTGTGTGTGTGTGTGTGTGTGTGTGTGAGTGAGAGAGAGAGAGAGAGAGAGAGAGAGAGAGAGAGAGAGAGAGAGAGAGAATATGTTTAATTTACCAGAGGTTTATAAGAACCACTTTTCAATGGATGGGTGAAACAAGGTGCAACACTGAAGGACAACCATTATGAATCTTTTAAATGGAAACAGGAGTACAATTTTTTTAATAAAGTTCGCTTTAGTAAGGACCCAAAGGGATAATAATAGATTCACTACCCCAGCCCATTATTTGCTCTAGGATTTCTTCATTTCCAATAATATTTCACCTCTTACTAAAAGAATTCCACAAATGGAATCTGAAGAGAACTTAAAGTCCATTGTAAGTAAATGTATTCTATAGTTTCTGACAGTTAAATGTTTGTCATAGATAACACTAAGCAGAGAGTGAGGCAGTTAGTGTGTGATAGGGAATTCTTTTTTCTATATATAACAAAAACTTTGAAGATGAACTGTTAGTACTAAATAATGGTCATTATTTCGTGTTTCACTTTTAGTAATGTGCTTTACATATGTACTCCAAATAATGTATATCTGGAAAATCTCTTATTTTTATACTTTTATTGAGGTAAAATTGACATGTAGCATTATATTAGTTTCAGGTATACAACATAATGATTCAATATTTGTATATATTGCAAAATGATCACTGATAAGTCTAGTTGATATCTGTCACCATACATGTTTATAAGTTTTTTTCCTGTGATATGAACTTTTAAGATTTACTCTTACCAACTTTCAGATATACAATACAGTATTATTAATTATAGTCACATGCTGTAATTATATCCTCATGACTTATTTTGTAACTAAGTTTGTACCTTTTGATCCCCTTCACCCATTTCACCTACAACCCGGCTCACACCTTTGGCAACCATAAATCTGTTCTTTGTATGATTCAGATTTTAAAGTTTCCATATAGAAGTAAGATTCTATGGTATTTGTCTTTCTCAGTCTGACTTATTTTACTTAGCATAATGCTCTCAAGGTCCATCCATGTCTTGCCACAATTTGCAAGATTTACTTCACTTTTATGGCTGAATGGTATTTCATTGTATAAATGTGTATATGTGTATGTATATACATATACGTGTGTGTGTGTGTGTATTACACACACCACATTTTCTTTACTCTGTTCATTCATTGGTAGACAGTAAGGTTGTTTACATATCTTAACTACTGTAAACAATGCTGCAGTGAACATGGGGGTGCAAACATCAGAAAGAGTTAGTGTTTTCATTTCCTTCAGATAAATAACCTGAAGTGGAATTGCTGGATTATATTGTAGTTCTCTTTTTAATTTTTTGAGGAATGTCTACACTGTTTTCTGTAGTGGCTGCACCAGTTTACATTGCCATTAACAGTACACAAGGGTTCAATTTACAACATCACCAACACTTGTCATTTCTTGTCTTTTTGATACAAACCATTATCAAAGGTATGAGTTGATATCTCATTGTGGTTTTGATTTGTGTTTTCCTAATGATTAGTAATGTGGAGCACCTTCTCATGTACCTGTTGGCCATCTGTATATCTTTGGAAATATATTAGTTTAGATCCTCTGCCCATTTTTTAAATTGGATTGTTTTTTGTGATGTTGAGTTCTGTGAGTTCTTTATGTATTTTCTATATTAATCCTTTATCTGATATGATTTGCAAATGTTTTCTCCAGTTCCACAGATTGCTTTTTCATTTTGTTGATGATTTCCTTTGCTGTGAAGATTTTTCATTTGACATAGTTCCATGTATTTATTTTTGCTTTTGTTGCCTTTACTTTTGGTATCAGATCAAAAATATCATTGCCAAGACCAATGTCAAAGAGTTTACCACCTGTGTTTTCTTCAAGGCTTGCATTCAAGTATTTAATCCATTTTGATCAAATGTATGTGTATGGTATAAAGATAGTGGTGGATTCCCTCCTTTTGCATGTGGCTGTCCAGTTTTCCTAGAATCATTTATTGAATAAACTATCATGTATCCATTGTATATTCTAAGCATCTTTGTCATAAACTAATTTACTGTGCATATGTGGGGTTATTTCTGGACTCTCTGTTCTGTTCCATTTATCTATGTGTGTGTTTATATGCCAATATCATACTGCTTTGATGACTATAGCTTTGTAATATAGTTTGAAATCAGGGAGCGAGATACCTCCAGCTTTTTTCTTTTTTGGCAGAATTGCTTTTAATATTCAGATTTTTTGTGGTTCCATACAGCTTTTAATATTGATCTATTTTTGTGAAAGATGATATTGATATTTTTAGAGGGATTGTGTTGAATCTGTGTATTGCTTTAGATAGTATGGACATTTTAATAATATAAATTCTAATCTATGAGTACTAAATATCTTTGCATTTATTTGTATCTTTTTCAATTTCTCTTATCAATGTTGTATAGTTGACAGTGCACAGGTCTCTCACCTTTTTGGTTAAGTTTATTCCTATCTATTTATTCTCTTTGATACAACTGTAAATTGTGTTTTTAAATTGATCTTTCTGATATGTGTTATTAGTGCATAGAAACCGAAAAATTACTGCATATTGATTTTTGTATTCTTCCAATGTACTGAATTTTTTAAATATAAAAATTTTTGGTGGCCTCTTTAGGGTTTTCTTTATAAAATATTATGTCATCTGCAGATAGTGACAATTTTATGTCTTCCTTTCCAATCTGGGTGACTTTAATTTCTTTATGTTGCCTAATTGCTCTGGTTAGGACTCTCACTACTATGTTGAATAAAAGTGACAAGAGTAGGCATTCTTGTTGTCTTCCTGATCTTAGAGAAAATGCTTTCTTCACCATTGAGTGTGATGTTAGCTATGGGCTAGTCATATATGGCTTTTCTTATGTTGAGATGCATTCTTTCTATACCCGCTTCATTGAGTTTTTATCATGAATGAATGTTGAATTTTGTCAAATGCTTTTTCTGCATATATCGAGATGATTATGTAATTATTATCCTTCGTTTTGTTAACATGGTGTTTCATATTGATTGTTTTGCAGATGTTGAACTATCTTTGTATCCCTGAAATAAATCCCATTTGATTCTCTTAATATATTGTTGAATTCAGTTTCCTAATACTTGAGGATTTTTTGCATCTATGTTTATCAGGGATATTGGTCTATAATTTTTTTCCTTGTGGCTTCTTTGTCAGATTTTAGTGTCAGTGTAATGCTGGACCTAGAAAATCTTGAAATAATCAATATTCATAGAATTTTGTAAAGAAGACAGGGAAAGGTATTGTTTCTTGAGGAAAAGTAAACCCTTTGTCAGAAATTACAGGTAAACTGTATGGACTTAACATCTTCTGCTGTTAATTTAGGATTAATTTAGAGTTACAGACTGGCAGACATTCTTCTGTTTTACAGATATTAATATATTTGAAACTCACACCAGTACTCTATTAGCCTAATTTACAGGGAATTGTAGAACAGATAGATTCCATAATAAAAACACGTCCAGAGTCATACAATTAACGAGTAAAGGAACAAGCATTCTAACACATAGAATTCAGTTACCACTGTTGCCATCTTTTTGAAGCATTAACCACAAATAATGATCAGATAGTTTAAACCCATAGTTTTGGAGCTCAACCACAATGCTTTATGTCACCTCGTTAAATGATCTAAACACCTTGAGGTTTGTTGAAAATACATTAATTATATAATGAGCCTGTCCATAATCACTAGAAAGAATTAATTTTTCAGTATAACTGAATAGAGTGAAATGGGTCCTTTAATAGTGAAATGTGCCTTTGCACTTCCTTAGGTGATCTACTCCATAGCATTGTGCTTGCCATGTGCTTTTTCTGATACATACCATTATTTTATTCATGATTATAAGGATTTTAGAAGTGATATCTATGTGCTGAAAAGGTGAAAGTCAAAAACTCTTACACATTTTGGATCCCTTATCTGATGGTAAATCTTTATAAATCATTATTTTTTGAGTGCCTGCTGTGTTGTAGACAGCGATTATCAAAAACCCAAATGTATTTCTACCTACAAGGACTTGTGCTCTAACTAGAGAGCAGTCCTATGCTCCTGAAGAATTTTTTAAAAATATCTTGGTATCCCAACTGTTGGTCTCCTCCCTGTCCTCTCCCAGTTTTGTGGCATGCATATGTTCTTTATTGCTTAAGAACTTAACTGCATGACTCTTTACTCTGTTTCCGATGTAATACTTTCTTCACTCTTATCATTGTCAATCCTTTAAGAGGATAAACAGATGCTTCATCTCCTAAAATGGATGGGGTCCAAACAAGTATATATCACTGAACACTGATAGGACAAATGACAATGTGTCAAGGAGCTCAAACATCTGTATCTCTGTCTACATCAGTATCTATGTCTATATTCCTCTATGTACATGTACATTTATATCCATATTATCCATGTGTTACAGGCTGAGTGAAAAATGGGCAGTGAGAAGAGATTGATATCACAAAAAAAGATTTTTATAGAAAAAAGCTATTTATTGATTATACTTTTATGTCTTTTATAAGATGTGTATGAAAAGCATTAAGTTGGTAATAGGAACAGTATTGAGATTTATTGTTTATACTAAACCTCACCCAGTACAATGTCAGTCCTCTCCTACAGTTTCCTTGTTTCATAGCATGTGAACTTCTAGGCGTATTATTTATTATTTTTTATTATTATGTGTCTGTATTTGCCAGAATGTAAATACCACCATCAGATTATTGCTTTGTTTGGTAATATCCTTAGCTCTCAGTAAATATATGTGGAAATAAATTGGACTTCTATGATGTGATTCCTTCTCTGAAGGATTTTGCACTGTAGTTGGAAATCCAGGAAAGCTTGTAAGGGGTATTTCAAAAGAGTGAATCAGAATCATTTCAGGAAGGATAGGAAGGCCAATAATATGAAATGTAACTGAGGGATCAAAGCATATGTGGAGTAAAATATGTTTCTGGTTTTAGGATTAAACCATTTGGACACGTTTTAAAGCAGAACAGAATCAAAGTTTGTTTTTTTCATGATTTTTTAAAACATTGTTGCAAATTTGGTAGACTCAGGGTTTTAAAAAGCTGATGAGAAATACCCAGGTCCAGTAGAGTAAGAATTAGTGTGTGATGAGTCATGTGAGAAATAGGATGTAACACTTGTTCAGGTGAAAAATAAAAGGGTTTATGAAGATAGGGGAAAAGGACAGAGTGCGGTGACACTGAGCAATGTATACTTGGGGGCCACTATGTTAACTGTTGAGAAGAATGCAATGCATTCACCAAGGACAAAGATGGAGGTTCATATCTTTCACCTAGGAGAAACAGTATATTCCTACATCTGTTTAGTGGGGTTCTGTGTTCTTTAGGCTATACATAGTCAAAGAGAAAATTCAATGATAAAAAAAGACATAAAAACTAATCAGCAATAATTTTAAAAATAGATAAACTTTACTGGGCTTCATTTCCCACTTCACAAAAGAAACTCTACACACTAGTGACTCTGCCAAGATTTTAACATTCAGTAATATCCCACTAGTGCACACTAAAGAAAATGGAAAGCAAATGCCATGCCAAGATTAGACATTAGGAGTTCTGTCTGCTTTTCCAGCTCTCATCACACTCAGACACCAGGGACCAAAACAACATCATTTTAAACTTAAAAGTAAATTTTGTCACGTGAAAATTGCAGATGAAATAAATCCTAGATAAGCATGCCCTTTTCTCTCAGGGAAAAAAAAAAAGTAAACTGGATTATAAGGATCAAATTGCTCCACTGCTTTAAGACATTTTCAAATATTCAGTTACGCACTATGCATTTCAAACTTATGCATTCTTATTACACTCCTGTTTTTGTCGTGTACTAATGCTAGATAAACAGATCCTCTGCAAAATAAACTCTACTTAAGAGATGTTAAGGTTAGGGTGCATGCTTGTGAAAGCCAGCAAATGCAAATTAAAGCTGCTTATTCTTGCTTTGACTACAAGAAAACACATTCTCAAATGCAGGGAAAGGGATCAAAATTGAAAGTTGGCATGCCTAGAAATTTTGTCTATTTCTCTCATTTTTGCAAAAATTAGGTATGTCAAGTTCAGATGTTTGAACTGTTTTAGTGAAAAAAGTCTAGTTCTAAAAAGTATAAAAATCAGTAGCAGAGAAATGCAGGACAGTGTATATATTACATGTTTAAATTAAAAATCACCTAAGTAGCCACTATTTTTCTGCCCTTTGAAAATGATTTATACTTCAAAAAATTATAAGAGGACAGTAGTGACAAATATTTCTACTTTATGTTTATAGTTCCCTAAAAATTATGGAAGTGTGACTCAACCTATTGGGGGCGGGAGAACTGGTTACTGAGATTTAATCCATTGACCATTAAATTTATCCATTTGAAATCTATAACTCGGTGTATTTAGTATTAATTTAGTATTCAGTTTAATATTAGAATTTAGTTTATTCATAGAATTATGCAACTGTCATCATTCAAAATATTTTCATTTAATTCAAAATATTTTTATCACCCCAACACCAAACACTGTATCCTTTTAACTATCACCTCCCAGCCCTTGGTAACCAACAACTAGTCTAATTTTCATCTTCACAGTTTTCCTACTTCTGGACATTCATTATCAATAAAATCATATAATATGTGGTATTTGGGACTGGCTTATTTCTTTTAGTGTATTTTCAAGGTTATTTATGTTGTAGCATGTATCAGTACTTTATTTTTATGGCTGAATGGCAATCTAGTACGTGGATAAACCACATTTTGTTTATCCATTTATCAGTTGATGGGTATTGGGCTTTTTTCACCTTTTGTGTATTCTGAATAATGTTGCTATGAACATTGGCATACAAATTTTTGTGGAGGCATGTTTTTATTTCTCCTATGTATATACTGGGCCAAACGATGAGTCTATATTTAATACTGTTTTACTAAGTGTCTTTTTTTTATACCGTTCTTAAAAATTGTCTTTTAAAAAGTTTACATTCCCACCAGCAGTGTATGAGAGGACCAATCTCTCCACATGCTTCTTACTATCTCTGTAGATTAATAGTTTCCATCAAACTTCAAAAGAAATAAGCCATTATTTTTTGAATACTTTTTTCTCACTCCTCTCTTTCTGGCTCTCCCATTAAGTACATGTTGGCCCTACACTTAATGGGGTCCCACGTTTCTCTGAGGCTTCATTCTTTTTTCTTCAATCCTTTCTCTCTGTTCTTCAGATTGCATAATCTCCATCAATCTATCTTCAGGTTCACTAATTCTTTCTCTGTACAATTCAAATCTACTATTGAGCCCCTCTGGTGACTTTTGGGTTTTGTTTTTTTTTCCCACTTTATTTACCTTTGAATTCCAGTATTTCCATTTGGTTCTTCTTTTTTTCTTTCAATAATTTCCATCTCTTTTGAATTGATATTCTCTATTCAGTAAGACTTTATCATCATTTCGTCTTTTGCTTTTAACAATTTCCTGTACTTCTTTGAAAATATTTACAATGGCTCCTTTGAAGTCTTTGTTAAATCTGACTTCTGGTTACTCTCACAGGCAGGGCTTTTGTTTTTGTTTTTGTTTCTTCCTATGTCAGAAATTCCTGTTTCTTTGCATGCCTTATAAATATTTGTTGTTGAAAACTAGATATTTTAGAAAATATATTTTAGCAAACCTAAGTATTAGTCCCCTTCTACCCAGGGCTTGTTATTGTTGTTTGCTTGCTTGTTTGTTTAGTGACTGGCTTGATTAATTAGTGCAGTCTATTTCCGCAACAGTGTGGAGACTCTAATGTTCCCTAGGGGTGTAGACTTGAACATGCACAGTCACCATGGGATAACAGTGATTTTCTCTTAGACTAACCTGCCTCTTGGCTGTGAATTTAGGTCTGTAACAGGTAACTAGGAGACATAATGTGAAATATTGATGCCCCACTCTTGACTGGGAACTGGGGATAGAGGAAGCCCTGTGTTTCTGGCTTCTCCTACCTAGGGTGGAGTTTCCATCAAAATGAGCTGGGGGAAAAGAGGGAGAGAGAAGGCTGTGGTTGAGATAGATGCCCAGTAAAACTGCAGTGTTAGTAGATCTTCTTGAATAAGTATTTCCTTATTTATTGTCTATTATTAGGACCATTTCAAGAGATTACTTCTTTAAAATAATTTCACCAGTTTTTATGGAGAGTGGATCCACAGAGCTCCTCATGTAGACATTCTGAAAGTGGAAACCTCAACCTTTCTTTTTAGGAATGCAAATCTTTTCACACTTTAGTGTGTCAAATTATTAGAGATTTCCAATGACCTTTCTAAGGCTCAAAAAGACTAATCCCTATTTTGGAGTCTAACTGATTATCACAGGTAGGTAACATATCCAAAGCTATAAGGTAACCAAAAGGAAGAACACTTAAGCCCTGGAATTGCTGGATTCTTTCTAGTAATAATAGTAACAACTTTTACAAGCATGTTGCTTTTCAAAGCCCAGCACAGTGTTTTAAATGAATCTTGACAGTAAACTTTTGAGATGGTTATTATAATTCTTGTTTAACAGGTGGGAAAACGTTGGCGATAACTGACCGAGTTTCTCCCTCACATCCGTCCTTGCCTCCCCCTGTCCTCTCCTGCATTGCTAAGGCTGACCTAAAGAACACATTCCCACACTCCACTGTCGCCTGGGTTCTGGATGGGATCAGGCAATGGGGCAATACTGGGAGGGTAGAGGAGAGAGACAATCCAAGTTATTTCTGCCCCCCTCCTTCTTTGCCACTCCTTTCTCTCCTTCCATTTCCACCATCTGCTACATCTTATATTTCCAACTGCCACTGAACAGGACGGCTCTATTGTTACATTACCTGAGTGATCTGTACTCTGCACTCTAGTAGCACTACTCCCTCCCTTGGACCTTCTGGTCTTGGATTTCTGGTAATTTTATGTTCAGATTCATTGCAGGGTACCTTACTTTCCCCTTTCTGGCTTCATGTCTCCCTCATCATGCATGTAGCCACATTTGCAGATTTAAAACCTCATTGTTTTAAATATTCAAGTGGTTTCTGCTATGGGTTAAGTTCTTATTGAAACAATTACTTAGATGTTAGGTGGTAAAAATTAAACTTGAACCCAGAGGATCTGAATCTAATCCAAGGCTGTTTCTATTTCTATACCAGAGTAGCCATTCAGACTCAGTTTAACGTTGATCATGATCAGGAAGGGGGCTTTCCGTTTAATATAGAGAGATATAAAAAATTCCACTTTGTGGAATGACAATTAGAAGTTTGTATGCTATAAGTATAATGAATGTTACTCATTGTTCTGTGATTATTCTAGAGATATTACTAAATCTTGTCAAACATTTTCTTTATAGTTATCAACTAAAAATAATCATGAGATGTCTGTGAGGTCTTTCTACATTTTGTAGATAAGTTCATTTGTGTCTTTTTTTTTTTTTTTAGATTCCACAAGTAAGCCATATCATATGGTGTTTTTCTTTCTCTTTCTGACTTACTTGACTTAGAATGACAGGTAAAAGAAGTGGGAAGGGATAGATTGGAAATTTGAAATCTGCACCTCTTGGGGAGTAATGGAATTGTTAGCTATCTTGTGGTAGTTTCACTGGTGTATACGTCTATCAAAATTCATCAAATTATACGTCTGAAATATGTATAGTTTACTGTACAAGAATCATACCACAATAAAGGTGTTAAACATAATTAATGAGATACTCTATCCAATATTATTTATATCTGATAGAATATTACTTAGTAAAATGTCAGATCAAAAGTATTTAGATGCCTTGTTGCTATGTAACTTCTGATTTGTTTCAAACAGGTTGGTAAATGACTGTTTTTAAAACTCATTATGACAATTCATACATAGGATATGGAATATCATAGCTCATGAGGAAAAAAACTATTTAGAATCACTAAATGCCAGTGTTCTCTATTCAACGTGAAATATATATTTAGTATGTATTAATAGTACTTATTTAAAAGTTTAAAGTATCAGATTGTATTTACTCACTTAAAATGTACATCTTATTTTTTACCATGTTAACTTTTAAGAAATAAATTACTCTTATATTTGGTAATACATTATTTTCCTTTTGTCTTTTCTGATTAACATTTGATAGAGGACTGTCAAGAAACAGAAAATCTGGAGATACATAGATAAATATGCTTATATATCTACATAGTTTTACATATGTGTATCCCAGCCTTTCTACTGTATATATATATATATATATATATAATATATTTATTTCTACTCTTCATATATTTATATGCACACTTTCAGTTAATTCCTGAATATTATGTCATTTTAAAAAAAGGTTATAGTGCAGATGACTACTTTAAGCTAATTTTACCTTTTGTTTTCTATTTTTTTTGTAGCTTGAATGGTATGCATTTTATTTTTATGTTCTACTTGTACCTTTCTCTTAAATGGGGTATCAGTTGGGTTCTAATAGGACAATCACAAAGGAAGCCATTACCCGAGTTGCCCATAATCTGTCTTTCTTTTCCTTATTGAGTAGTATATAATTTATGTTGTTTAAAGCTTATTCTTTTTCCTTCTCATTATTATTATCATACTATCAGCAAACATATATCAATGCCTACATACACACAAACTCTAGTTACCAGAAATGTACTTAATTTAAAAGGGCAGTTAATGTCCTTTCCCAGCTAACAAAATCAAATTAAAATCTATACTGACAAAATAGACGAAATTGGGAGATAGCAGATATAACACATATCTCCAATAAACACATCAGTGTGAACACGCGTGCACTCACACACACACACACACACTCACTCACTCACTCACCCACCCACACTAGTCACAAGCATACATGATCACAAAAGTCCTAGAATTTTAAACCAAATTTGTATGCTAAGTATCCCAGAAAAGCAGGTTAAATAAGTGGTGACTTCTTACTACAGATTCCCCAATTTAAATAGCTACGATACAGCCATCTGGGCATATCCACAGATGAACAGCTTGGCAGCAAGCACAGCAGTTTGCAGAAGGTCATATGCTAAGTTTGGACATCCCAGCATTACCTTTGCACTAAAATTTCAAAGCCAGATTATGAAGAAAAGAGTTGTGAATTTAATGCACATGTATAGTTAGCAGTATTTTTTGCATTTGGCATATTTGAAATCGATTGAAGTTAAAAGATGTGGTTAGGTGCTTTCTAGTCCCATACTGAATGCATCATGGAAGTCATTTTGAAGTAATTGCTCCACAAGACATGGTTCTATAAGTCAAGTTAGTTGCTTAAATATGTAATTCAAACTTGTGCCTTGACTTTGTTATACACCACATGATTAGATTTAATTTTTCTTATTTTTGAAAATCAAATATTTCCTCAATGAATATACAGTTATGAACAGAAATAAGAAAAAAATTACCATTTAGTGGTGCTCAACTGAAGGTGGTGTTCTCTGAGAGACCATTTGGAACCATCTGGATACATTTTTGACTGTCACAACAGAGGGAGGGGTTGGTACAGGCACCTAGCACAGAAAGGCCAAGTGGGCTGCTGTACTTTCTACAGTACACAGGACAGTCCCTTGTTATCTAGCCAGACATATCAATAATTCTGAGGCTGAAAATTCTGTTGTAGTGTAACATTTGGTGGTGGCATTGTCATGTCACTACTTCATAAATACATGCATAGCCAGTTTAGTGTTATGTGTAAGAAGAAGGAGGCTTCCCTGGGCAGGCCTAAAAGCAGATTGAAGATTGTAGAATAAAGAAACTGAACCTGGAGTCTGATTGCCAGAAATTATTAAATCTGAAGAAATGACACAAAAAGAGATGGATTAATAATAATAAAGAGCACCTCCATGGCACGTGCGACAATATAAGATCTCACAAACGTATCACTGGAATCCCAGAAGGAAAGAGTAGGTCAGAAAAAAATAAGGACCATGATGGCAGAACATTTTCCAAATTTGGTGTTAAATATCAACCAAAAATCTAAGAAGTTCAGTGAATCTCAAAAAAGTTAAAAGCAAAGGAAAGACATATTAGGAACAGCATAGTCAAATCTTTAAAAGTAAAAGACAAAGAGAAAAATCTTGAGGACAGAAAAAATAAAGATGAATAATATACACAGAAAAAAACTATAGAGATCAGAAGAAAAAAGAAAATAAAGACAAAATTTTTTTCTATTAGTCCTTCTTCCATAGCCAGGAAAAAAATCCTTCAAAAATACAGGTGAAATTAAAACATTTTCATATACATGAAGGCTGAGAGAATTTGTTGCTAAATAAGGAACTTAATCAGGCTGCAGGTAAATTATACCAAAATACCTGGAGAAAAACTAGATCTAAAAGAAGGAATTAACCAAAACTGGCAAATAAGTGATAAATATAAAGGACTACTTTTTCTGTTAGGTAATATAAAAATAACTGTTTAAAACAGAAAATAATGCCATTGTAATTGGGGTTTATAGTGTTTGTGGAACTAAAATACATGACAGTAATAGCCAATGCATGTGGGGATGATGAATGTAATACTTACATTCATGTTCAAATATTTAAAAACTGAGTAGGAAGTGATATGTGAAGTTCAATGGGATAAATTAAAGATGCATTTCATAATTCCTAGAGCAACCACTAAAATATAATAATTATACATTTGGCTAAAAATCTAATATAAAGAATAATCCAAAAGAAAGCAAGAAAAGAAAAACTGAGGAACAAAATAGAGATGGGGCAAAAACACAAACAGCGGTTATTTCGACTTAAATACAAGATATCAATAGCTATGCTATATGTTAGTCTTCACATTTCAATTAAAAGACATAGATTATCACACAAAATTATAATTTAAAAAAAGACCCAACCACAGGTTGTCTGCACTTTAAAGACACACGTTAAAGGTGAAAGTGTGGGAGAAAATGTATCTCACCAGTAATAACAGTAAAATAGGGTGGCAATAGTACTGTAAGAGAAATTAGACTTCAAGATAGAGTGTCATCAGAAATAAAAGGGACATATTTATAAAAGGCTTGATTCGGCAGTAAGACATAAAATCCCAAATACATCTACACCTAATGACAGAACTTCAAAATGAATAAAGAAATAGTAGCAGCTGTAAAGGGAGAAATAGACATCAAATTTTCAGAAATTTTTATTTTGTCTATATTTAATCATGAACATATTGTACCAAGTAACAGATAGAAATAATACAGGCTCAGTGGATATACCTCACTTTTTTTTAATGTACACATATAAATAGAAAAACAGATCATCAATAGGCAATAATCTCAAAACTGACATATTTCTGCTTAGAGTTGTAATTCAGCAAGTGCATATATGTTAACCAGGAAATTAACCCAGCTAGTATTATTTGGATCATGTTAAGGATATAAACATATCAAATGGAATAGCATTCTCTGAGCCACAGTGAACGACAAAGGGTAAGGAGAATTTGTCCTGGAAATTGATAACCAGAAGCCAGCTTGCAATTAACCAGTTTCCTGGGGGCAAATCAGAATTCTTTAGGATAACACAGAGATCATAGTTAACTGAATTAGACTGGTCACAAAGACTTAAAGCAAAACGGTCCGTGGCTTGCTAAATTTTTAATCTCAATAGCAGTTCTTTGTTTTCAACTCCAGTTGGCATAACACATTAATACTGTATTCCATAAAAAAAGTTAAAAAAAATACTGTATTCCTGATCTATTATTTTTACAAGGCTAGCAACAATGTGTATCTGTCTTCCAAAAAGTTTTGAACTGTGCCCCACAGTGAGTAATACGTTTTACATTGATACCCAAAACACACACATACAAACACATACACACTCACTCATACACTCACTGGAATTAAAAATTGTTTCATAAAGTTAATATACCCGCTTAAATGCATAATGGCAGTCTACTCTTTTCTGCTCTCTTCTGTTCTATTCAATTATATTCTATTCAATTCTATTTATTAATGCTGGGCTTAAACCATTAAATTGATTTCAGGATCTACAATGAGTCATTAATCACAATTTGAAAATTAACGTTTAGATGATAATGAGCATATTTGGTTAGATTAAGTCACCAAAATGTAATATATTTTAAAAGGTAGTCTGCAATCAATGTGTTAAATTAAGCTATTGAGGAATCATATTATTAATATAAATATTTAACTAGATTCTATTTGATTAGAAAAAATTAATAACCTGATTCTTAATACTGTTCATCTGTGAGCTAGGCATGATTTGCCTTGTGCTACTCAATATCTGTGACCTCCTTTCCTCTTCAGTTAAATGGGTTGTGTTTATAAAGAGTGTTCAGTGAGACTTGAGAAGTCAATATGTAATGACATATATAATAGGGGAGGAGAATTAGAAATATTGATGAAAAGAATTCGAGTAGAATAAGATCAAGAGAACACAACTGCACAGAAGAATCCAAGACAGAAAAGAGAATATAACACAAATAAAAATATTTGATAAATCAATAAATACAAAAGATAAGAAATATGATGCTACCACTGTGAAAGGAAAGAAATGTCAATATCAAGAGCCTTTCAAGAGCAGCATTTACAAAATTGACAGCATAACTGTAGGACATTTCTTACTCGTCAGGTGCTTTCCAAGGAGCTGAACATGTGCTAAATGGTTTATAGTCTTATAACAACCCCAGGAGGCAGGTACAGTTCTTATCCCCATTTCGTATGGGAGCAAGCCAAAGTAAGGCTTTCAGGGTTGCACAGCTTATAAGCATTAGAACCACAACAGGAGCACAGTTGTCTAGCCCCAAAGAACAAACTCTTAACTACTACTCCTACTCCACAGTTACTACAGTGTGAGCTTGACAACATTAGGTTTGTGCTGTGAATAAAAAGCTCTTTTGGAGTCAAACCCAACCAGTAAATGACAGCCATGCTTCACACCCATATGGCTCTAAGTGTAAAGCTTTTTCTCTTAAGAACTGCTCTGCAGAGACTTACTGTGGACGTCGACTGTGCCCCTTGACACACGTATCCACTTTGCAGCATAGTCTTTAAATCTCACAAAGACCTTATGGAAAGCTCGTATTATCCTCTCAGTGTTGTGTATGTATGAAGATAACTCAGATACAGATGGTTTAATAACTTAAATAACAACACAAAGGTAGTAAATAGGAGAGCCTGGATTCAAACCCAGGCCATCTGACTCTAGTGCACTTACTCAATATGATGTAAAGCAATGTTCCACAGGATATATTTACAGAACAGTGTTTAAAATCATAGGTATTACACAGTTTATGAAGACATATTCAAATAGAGATGATTAAGGAACATGACAGAGAAAAAAGGGACTATGCTTGTTGGAGAGTCATTGTACCTATTACATGTAACAGTGAAATAAAGAACTGTGGGTATTATCAGTGCCAGGAAAATTTGTATGTGCATAGGTCTGCTGTTCTCAGATGACTGTAAGTACAATGCACAACTGTGGGCGTACTTAGTGGAAGTAAGTCTTCACACACATGAACAAGAAGAGTCATAACTGGTTATTGGAGACCTTGAAAGCCCTCTAAGTTTCTCACTTCATACCAAAGACCAAGATCAGTTTCTGATACATTAAATAGTTAACAAAGAAACTAAACAAAACCCAAAATAATAAAATAGGGCTGAATTTATATTATGTCTAAGGTATTTTAGGGGCAAAGAAGAAAGTAAAAAAAAATTAGATCAATTAAAATGTAAGTTAAAAAAGAACATCTTAATATAATCAAATGCAATCAAGCAGGAAACCTGGAAAAAAGTAAAGTATTTGCAAATACATGTCTAAGCAATTGTTATCAAGCTTAATCAACAAAATGCTCATAAAATCAATATGAAGTACACCCTTAATCCCACTGGGAAACTAGACTCCAAAAAGAAAAAGGAGAGCTGATGGTACTTTGTGAACACACATATTGACCTTTGATTATGCATGGACATGGGTTGTAAAAGAATGGGGTCCTTTATGTGGCTTCAAAGTCACTAAGAGTTTGGACTTTGAAGTCTGATGTACCTGGGTTTGAATCTACTTTCAATCAACCTCACAGCAGCTATGTGGCCCTGGTCTAGTTAGCTTCAGATTTCCTTCAGAAATATGTCTGCTTTCAACATTGACTCATTTATTGAATTGTGTATTGTTTCTATATCTAAGGTAATTTTTTTTTTTTACAATTTATGCATGGTTTTCTCATGTTCTTATCATGTGGAACTGACTCTTGTATATATTTTTTTTTAATTTTTTAATTGAAATATAGTCAGTTACAATGTGTCAGTTTCTGGTGTACAGCACAATGTCCTAGTCATGCATATACATACATATATTTATCTTCATATTCTTTTTCATTAAAGGTTATTATAAGATATTGAATATAGTCCCCTGTGCTGTACAGAAGAAACTTTTTTTTTTAATCTTGTTTTATATATAGCGGCTAACGTTTGCAAATCTCAAACTCCCAAATTTATCCCTTCCACCCCTTTCTCTGGTAACCACAAGATTGTTTACTATGTCTGCGAGGCTCTGTTTTGTAGATAAGTTTATAGTGTCCTTTTTTCCTTTATTTTATTTTTTTAAGATTCCACATATGAGTGATATCACATGGTATTTTTCTTTCTTTTTCTGGCTTCACTCTTTCTCGCTTAGTATGACAGTCTCTAGGTCCATCCATGTTGCTGCAAATGGCATTATTTTATTCTTTTTTATGGCTGAGTAGTATTCCATTGTATAAATATATCACAGCTTCTTTATCCAGTCATCTGCCGATAGACATTTAGGTTGCTTCTATGTCTTGGCTATTGTGTATAGTGCTGCTGTAAACATTGGGGGGCATGTATCTTTTCGAATTAGAGTTCCCTCTGGATATGTACCCAGGAGTGGGATTGCTGGATCATATGGTAAGTCTATTTTTAGTTTTTTGAGTAATCTCCATAATGTTTTCCATAACAGTTGTACCAAACTACATTCCCACCCACAGTGTAAGAGGGTTCCCTTTTCTCCACAGTCTCTCCAGCATTTATCGTTCATGGATTTTGAATGATGGCCATTCTGACTGATGTGAGGTGATACCTCAATATAGTTTTGATTTGCACTTCTCTGATAATTAGTATATTGAGAACTTTTTTACGTGCCTGCTGGCCGTTTATATGTCTTCATTGGAGAATTGCTTGCTTAGGTCTTCGGCCCATTTTTGGATTGAGTTGTTTGGTTTTTTGTTATTAAGTTGTATGGACTGTTTATATATTCTGGAAATTAAGCCTTTGTCAGTTGTATCATTTGCAAATATTCTCCCATTCTGTAGGTTGTCATTTTGTTTTGCTTATGGTTTCCTTTGCTATGCAAAAGATTATAAGTTTAATTAGGTCCCATTTGTGGGGTTTTTTTTTTTTTTTTTGCTCTTATTTGTATTGCCTGGGTAGACTGCTGTATGAGAACATTGCTAAAATGTATGTCAGAAAATGTCATGTATGTTTCTTTTAAGTACCTTGCATTCCCTTCTTTCATCCTTCAGTTTTCTTGACACCTCTTCCTTTTTAAGTGGCCTATTCCTATGTGTTGAAGATTATTTAATGGAGGAACCACAGAAAATTAACATTATTAACACATATACAGAAACAACATAGATCATTAGGGGAAGTCAACTTTAGAAATTTTCAGAGATATTTCTGAGGAAGATAGATTTGCCATATTTAGTATCAACACCAGTTAAATTTCAATTCAGATTAAGAATGGATATTGGGGACATACTTATACTAAAAATGTTTTTAGTAAGTAGGATAATCATAAAGAGGGTATGTACCAAATACAACAATCTTAACATTGAAACATTCAATTTAAAACTGATCCATTTTTTTTTTAAATTGATGAAAATGACAGTCTTGACACTTAAGGAGAAATGAAACTGAAAAAAATGTTAAAATACATAAAACTACAAAAAGAAAAATGTGGTATAAAGCATGGAACTGGATTTAGAACTATTCGTGGGTCAGAAGCTGTGGAAGAGTCATACAAAGCAGGAAGTTTTATTTGGCACAAAGAAGATGGCTGACCCTAAGATAGATCAGATATGACTTGGAAGATTTATTGCAAGGATGAGTCACCAAGGAAAAAAAAAAAATTAGATTTATGTTTATATGTAATCCAAGGAGACAGAAGTCTAGAAAAAATATTTATTTATGAATGGAACCAGAAACATAATGCAATATGTCAAGTCAAAAGTACGTCAAACGTATTAGATGAAATGGATGTAAGTACCCTGAAATTCTGTTAGAAGGACAATGTCAACCATGTGGAAGAGTAGTTTTATCAACTTTTATTAAAGCCAATGGTTGTACCAACCTTTTTTTGATAGGCATAAGACTATTTTTTCCTAGAAAATTTTATGTACAAGATCAACATGTAAAATAGACAATGAAAGTGCAGTGGTGGAAGCAGTTGAGAAGCTCATTGTCTCAGTGAAAATCTGGTGAACAGTGTAGCAGCCTCAAACACCAAAGTAGTGGTGGCTTCCCTTACCATGTGATAAACTCACACACACACATTCAAAACTGTCAAATAACTTGAAGTCTCAAAGTGTCAATTCCTAATTGATTCTTATTTTTAAATATAATTTAATTTTTTTTCCACCTTTTGGACGACTTGCCTTACTGGTAGTTTATACAGAGACATAGTACACATCCTGTTAAGTCAGCAGTGATAAAGACTGACTTCTCTCCTGCTTCCTCCAAATAGGGTTCTAAAGGACAAGGAGAGACTTGATCAGGAATATATTTGAGGCAAAGTCGTGTAAGTTCAGTAAAAATGACAGGAACTATGAGCAAGAAGGAATGAAGGTTATGAAGTATAGGTCAAAGATACTGTTTTTCCTGATTATTGTATCAACTAAAAATTCGTTTTTAAAAACTAATAATGATACATGGCAATTATCTAATTCTTGTGATAAGAGGGAGTTATTAAGGGGAGATAAGAAGTAAAAGGAACAGAAGCCCCATTTTTATTTCAAAGTGGCAAAGTATGGGTATAATTTAGAATGGAATATAGACTCCTCTCCTATAAAGAAAGTATAAAGCCTGGGATTTAAAGAGCATACATAGGTATTTCCAATTGCAGAATCATTTAATGGCGTTTCAAAGACAGAGAGTAGAACTTGAAAAAAAATAGCAGGCAATAGAAATGCTTCATCTTCACCTACACTGTGTAAGCCTTTCTAGAGATTCTGGTCACGGGCTTTTATTTATTACACTCTCTTCCTGGACATTTCCACTTGTTCCCAAGAAGCAGGGAAGTCCTGCTCTCAGGACTTTGATATCACTTCTCTTGTTAGTATCCATAAGAAAAACAAGTATTTTAATATTTCACAGGAGATGTACAGAGTGGAGTTGGTGGATGAAAGAGAGGGAAGGAGGGAGAGGAGGAAGAATGGGGGAGGGAAGAGAGAGGGGGCTGGGTGGGGTGGATGTGAGAAGACACAAAACACTAGGGATTTGCATTACAACTCACAGCCAGCCACCTGGTTCTGAAATATCATCATTCTCACCTTTGGTCTTTTCTTTTGGAGGTAGGTATGTTCAAATACCATTTCAGTGGAACTCCATACTCAGAGATGGGGCTGTACTATTCACCTTGGGTGTGATCAGCTTTGGCAGAGAGAAGTTTAGTGGTTTATCTTTCATTCAAGGCCCTTCATTTTCATGTAGCAGTTGTCTTGATTCCATGCTGAGTTGAGAGGTAGCAGATATACTGTGAAGTCTGCAGTGGCAGGAAGAAAGCCACTCTTCTCTCCCTAGCCAGCGGGACACTGAGGGGGACTGCCCACCTTTGTGTGTGTGTGTTTTGTTTTTTGTTTTGATTTGTTTTTTTCTCGTTGGCCAATGTAGCAGAAACCCGGAGCCAGGTAGCTTCCTAGAGTCTAATGGCATCTGAGTCGGCTTGAGGGTGCTAATGGGTTCTGTCCAATCCAAGAGAGAGATTAACTCACTAGCTATACCAGCTTTAGATTCAGCACTAAAAATTGAGCCGAGAACCAGTGACCAGAGGATGCTGAGGACAGGGCCTAAACCCAAGGATGACATCTCAGTATAGCTGCCCAGCTTTGCCCCGTCTCTGCCCATCTTGCTCAGCCATGCCGTAGGATGAAAAAGCTAGACTCTTTAAGACTCCTTAAGACTCCTTATCCATGAAACACATTTTCTAATTGAAATGAGACTGAACATCATTCAAGTAGACTCTTTATATTGTTACACAGGAGTATGTTTATTATTTGTAACTAAAGTTTATCATTTTTCACATTAAAACATAAGTGAATTCTCATGAGGAAGTAATAAAATGAGTAAATAAGATTAAAACACAGTGCTTTCTCAGCACATAAAACTTATGGTACAGGTGGACTTTGTCAACTCACTTCTAATAATTCTCTTCATTTTAATGCATTTCCTAACACCCAGTGTATCTCACAGACATTCCTTGGCAAATATGCCTCCAGAATTTTGGTAATGGAGGAAATTGAAGGAGGCAATATTGTTGAAAGGAGGGCTGAGGTCCTGTCGTGAAACCCTCTTTGCTCTGAAAACATTCTTTCTACTAAGTGAATGCTTATTTAGTGTGGCTTTGATGGAATTGAATAAAACTTATTCAGTGCTTTTCCCAGTGTCTTAAGAAATGCCTATCTGAAACTTTATTATGCTTTTAGAGTAGATAAATACAGAAATTATGACTGGCAGTTATATGTGAAATTGTATTTATCTAGGCAATATGCAAGTTCAATCTCTGTAAATTTAAATGTGTGGGTGTGCATTGCCGACTCTCTTAAGATTCAGATTCAAATAATAGCTACTGATTGCCACTGATAGACCAGAGCTAGTGCAAAGCTCATTACCAACATTTTATCATTGAAATGCCCTGAAGATTCTGTAAGGTCAGTATTATTATACCCAGTTCATAGATGAGAAAACTGATATTGAATGTGGTGAATTAACTTCCCAAGAATAAACAGCTATAAAGACTATAGATCCAATTTTGAATCTTGTTGTTCCTGTGATTTAAACTCTAATGCTTTGATTGTTGATGCTGCTGCTGTTTTTCTTCTTGTTGTATTTAGTCTGCCTTTCTTAGGCTCTGTTAGAAAATCAACCTGTGTTCCCCAGACTCTGATATTCAACCACCTTCCCCTGTTCCCAAATCCCCTGCAAATTAAACAGATTGGAGCTCTTTAAATAATGTTTCAAAATAAAAGCCAAAACAAACCCAGTTTAGCTTCATAGCAGATGTTGTAGTTCTAGACTGAATTAATCATCAAATCTGCCTCTCTTTGTATATTTTTATTGTTGTTGATTTTGGAGAATGATACCAAATTAATGAATTGCCTTTCAAATCCCCTTTGAAAATATGCTTATAGCCGAAAGACGGTAGGCCCAGGTGTGGTAGCAGAGTTAATTAGAATGTGCACATTAGATGCATCTCAGAAGGCTGCATATCCAATGCAAATTTTCGAGTGCTTAATGTCCATTCAGATGTGTGTAGTGATTGCAGCATTACAGGGGACAGAGCTAGAATCTGTGAGCTTATGAGCTTGGACAGAGCTTTCTTGTGTACTGAGTAGAAAACTGAATGAGGCAAGATGGCAAAATCTTTTACTGATTCCTTTGGAATTAATTCTTATTGCATCAGCCACTAAGATGCACATCTTGCATAATAATAATTACATTGCTATAACAGGACTTTGATTTTGGCTTGATTCAGTGCATAATATTCAGTATATGTTTATGTGTGTCCTGGACCCTTTTAAAGTACCCACCGTCAAATAAAATGCTAGTGTCACATGACAAACATCTCTAATACTCTTATTAACTATCTAGTGATTATATTTTATCTTTAAAAAAATTCTATAATTTCTATTAGGTTTTTACGAGTTAGTAAATCACACAGTTTTGGCATAAATTTGCAACAAATTGAGAGACAGATATGAGTCTCTCTCAGACAGGTGGAAATCAAAATAGCACTATTCTTACTGAGTAAGCCAGTGGGAAAATGGTGCTTTAGATTTATGACAAAAAGGACTCACCACTGATGTCAGAATTGGGTTTGAATTAGGTAGTCTCAAGCAGTACTGGACAACCTCAGACCTCCTCTGTCAGAAAAAGCCTCTTAGCACATAGCAAAGAAAGTGTGGAATGAATGCATTTTACAGATTAGAGTTTCCAAAAAGAGAATCAAAGCAGAGCTTAGACAAACTTTAGTTCCCCCAAATTCACCAATCAAGTACATTTGTTACCATTTGAAAATATCAAGTGCTCTATCCCACAGTAGAATAACGTCTTGTTTGTTAAAACAAAACAAAAACAGGAACAAAAACAAACCACCCAAAATGTCAAGGTACGCTAATTTGAAAATTGGAAGAGTTATTAAAAAAAATAATTTAGACAAGAGATACAACCCCTCTGAGAGTCTGTCTCCATCTCTGTCTCTGTTTTAAAGAATGAATGTCAAACTGCCTGTCTCTGTAGGCTAGTCCCACACACTGAAGGATTTTAAGGAATTACGATGTTGGCTGCAAGAAACCACCACAGTTCTCACTAGAGAAGGCCCAAAAGACTTAGAAATTGTGATAAATATATTTTCACAGGCTTGCACATTATTGATGAGGTAACCCAATCTATATTAGGTTCTATTGTATTTGTTTCCTATTCCTGCTCTAGGAAATTACCACAAATTTATTGGCTTAAAACAATACATATTTGTTATCTTACAGCTCTGGAGGTTAGAATACAAAGTGAGTTTCACTGGGCCAAAATCAAAGTGCGGCTGTAGGGGAGAATCCAGCCCCCTTTTGCTTCTAGCAACTACCTTCATTCTTTGGCTCATGGCCCCTCCTTCCATCAAAGCCAGCAGTGTAGCATCTTCCAATATATCTCTCTAAGGACATTAGAGAGAAATTCTGCTATAAATTTTTTTTGACATTTTTTATTCATTTATAATCATTTTACAATGTGTCAAATTCCAGTGTTCAGCACAATTTTTCAGTCATTCATGGACATATACACACTCATTGTCACATTTTTTTCTCTGTGAGTTACCATAACATTTTGTGTATATTTCTCTGTGCTATACAGTGTAATCTTGTTTATCTATTCTACAATTTTGAAATCCCACGCTATCCCTTCCCACCCTCCACCCCCCGGTAACCACAAGTCTGTATTCTCTGTCTATGAGTCTATTTCTGTCCTGTATTTACACTTTGTTTTTGTTTGTTTGTTTTTGTTTTTGTTTTTGTATTTTTAGATTCCACATATGAGCGATCTCATATGGTATTTTTCTTTCTCTTTCTGGCTTACTTCACTTAGAATGGCATTCTCCAGGAGCATCCATGTTGCTGCAAATGGCATTATGTTGTCGGTTTTTTTGGCTGAGTAGTATTCCATTGTACAAATATACCACCTCTTCTTTATCCAGTCACCTGTTGATGGACATTTAGGCTGTTTCCATGTTTTGGCTATTGTAAATAGTGCTGCTATAAACATTGGGGTGCAGGTGTCATCCTGAAGTAGGGTTCCTTCTGGATATAAGCCCAGGAGTGGGATTCCTGGGTCATATGGTAAGTCTATTCCTAGTCTTTTGAGGAATCTCCACACTGTTTTCCATAGTGGCTGCACCAAACTGCATTCCCACCAGCAGTGTAGGAGGGTTCCCTATTCTCCACAGCCTCTCCAGCATTTGCCATTTGTGGATTTTTGAATGAAGGCCATTCTGACTGGTGTGAGGTGATACCTCATTGTAGTTTTGATTTGCATTTCTCTGATAATTAGTGATATTGAGCATTTTTTCATGTGCTTTTTGATCATTTGTATGTTTTCCTTGGAGAATTGCTTGTTTAGGTCTTCTGCCCATTTTTGGATTGGGTTGTTTGGTTGTTCCTAGTTAAGTCGTATGAGCTGCTTATATATTCTGGAGATCAAGCCTTTGTCGGTTTCACTTGCAAAAATTTTCTCCCATTCCGTAGGTTTTCTTCTTGTTTTACTTCTGGTTTCCTTTGCTGTGCAGAAGCTTGTAAGTTTCATTAGGTCCCATTTGTTTATTCTTGCTTTTATTTCTTCTAGGAGAAAATTTTTGAGATGTATGTCAGATAATGTTTTGCCTATGTTTTCCTCTAGGAGGTTTATTGTATCTTGTCTTATGTTTAAGTCTTTAATCCATTTTGAGTTGATTTTTGTATATGGTGTAAGGGAATGTTCTAGTTTCATTGCTTTACATGCTGCTGTCCAGTTTTCCCAACACCATTTGCTCATGAGACTGTCTTTATTCCATTGTATATTCTTGCCTCCTTTGTCAAAGATGAGTTGACCAAAAGTTTGTGGGTTCATTTCTGGGCACTCTATTCTGTTCCATTGGTCTATATGTCTGTTTTGGTACCAATACCATGCTGTCTTGATGACTGTAGCTCTATAGTATTGTCTGAAGTCTGCGAGAGTTATTTCTCCAGCCTCTTTCTTTCTCTTCAGTAATGCTTTGGCAATTCTAGGTCTTTGATGGTTCCATATAAATTTTATTATGATTTGTTCTAGTTCTGTGAAATATGTCCTGGGTAATTGGATAGGGATTGCATTAAATCTGTAGATTGCCTTGGGCAGTGTGACCATTTTAACAATATTGATTCTTCCAATCCAAGAGCATGGAATATCTTTCCATTTTTTAAAGTCTTCTTTAATTTCCTTCATCAATGGTTTATAGTTTTCTGTGTATAATTCTTTCACCTCCTTGGTTAGATTTATTCCCAGATATTTTATTACTTTGGGTGCTATTTTAAAGGGGATTGTTTCTTTACTTTCTTCTTCTGTTGATTTATCGTTAGTGTAAAGAAATGCAACTGATTTTTGAACGTTAATTTTGTAACCTGCTACCTTGCTGAATTCTTCAATCAGCTCTAATAGCTTTTGTGTGGACCTTTTAGGGTTTTCTATATATAGTAACATGTCATCAGCATATAATGACACATTTACCTCTTCTTTTCCAATTTGGATCCCTTTTATTTCTTTCTCTTGCCTGACTGCTGTGGCTAGGACTTCCAGGACTATGTTGAATAGGAGTGGTGATAGTGGGCATCCTTCTCTTGTCCCAGATTTTAGTGGGAAGCTTTTGAGTTTTTCACCGTTGAGTACTATGCTGGCTGTAGGTTTGTCATATATAGCTTTTATTATGTTGAGATATGTTCCCTCTATATCCACTTTGGCGAGAGTTTTTATCATAAATGGGTGTTGAATTTTATCAAATGCTTTTTCTGCATCGATTGAGATGATCATGTGGTTTTTGTCCTTTCTCTTGTTGATGTGATGTATTGCATTGATTGATTTGCATATGTTGAACCACCCTTGTGTCCCTGGGATGAACCCCACTTGGTCATGATGTATAATCTTTTTTATGTGTTGTTGGATTCTATTTGCTAAAATTTTGGTGAGGATTTTGGCGTCTATGTTCATCAGTGATATTGGCCTATAATTCTCTTTTTTTTGTAGTGTCTTTGCCTGATTTTGGTATGAGGGTGATGGTGGCTTCATAGAATGAGTTTGGGAGTATTCCCTCCTTTTCAATCGTCTGGAAGAGTTTGAGAAGGACTGGTATGAGTTCTTCTTTGTATGTTTGGTAGAATTCCCTGGTGAAGCCGTCCGGTCCTGGACTTTTATTTGTAGGGAGGTTTTTAATTGCTATTTCTATTTCCTTTCTAGTGATCGGATTGTTCAAGTGTTCAGATTCTTCTTGATTCAGTTTTGGTGGACAGTATGTTTCCAGAAACTTGTCCATCTCCTCTAGGTTATCCAGTTTGGTTCCATATAGTTTTTCATAATATTCTCATATGATATTCTGTATTTCTATTTTGTTTGTTGTAATTTCTCCATTTTCCTTTCTTATTTTGCTAATTTGTGCTCTCTCTTTTTTCTTCTTTGTGAGTTTGGCCAAAGATTTGTCGATTTTACTTACTTTTTCAAAAATCCAGCTTTTGGTTTCGTTGATTTTTTCTATGGTCTTGTTAATCTCTATTGTATTTAATTCCCCTCTGATCTTTATTATTTCCTTCCTTCTGCTGCTTTTTGGGGCTTTTTGTTCTTCTTTTTCTAATTCATTCAGGTGGTGGGTTAAATTGTTTATTTGAGATTGTTCTTCTTTTTTGAGGAAGGCCTGTATCGCTATAAACTTCCCTCTTAGCACTGCCTTTGCTGTGTCCCATAGGTTTTGAGTGGTTGTGCTTTCATTATCATTTGTCTCAAGGTATTTTTTAATTTCATCTTTGATTTCCTCATTGATCCATTGTTTTCTCAATAACATATTGTTTAATCTCCATGCTTTCCTTTTATTCTCCTTTGTTTCTCTGTTGTTGATTTCCAGTTTCATGGCATTGTGGTCAGTAAAGATGCTTGAGATAATTTCTATCTTCTTATAATTGTTGAGGTTTCTTTTGTGCCCAAGTACATGATCGATCCTGGAAAATGTTCCATGTGCACTTGAAAAGAATGTATATCCTATTTTTGGGGGGTGTAATGCTCTGAAAATATCCACCAAATCTAGTTTTTCTATTGTAGTATTTAATTTCTCTGTTGCCTTGTTTATTTTCTGTCTGGAAGATCTGTCTAGTGATGTTAATGCAGTGTTAAAATCTCCAACTATGATTGTATTCCCATCAATATCCCCCTTTATCTCTGTTAGTAATTCTTGTATGTACTTAGGTGCTCCTATATTGGGTGCATATATATTAACGAGTGTAATATCCTCATCTTGTATCACTCCTTTAATCATTATAAAATGTCCTTCTTTATCTTTCTTGATGGCCTTTGTTTTAAAGTCTATTTTGTCTGAAATCAGTACTGCAACACCTGCTTTTTTGGCTTTTCCATTTGCATGGAATATCCTTTTCCATCCTTTCCCTCTCAATCTATATGTGTCCTTCTCCGTAAAGTGGGTCTCTTGTATGCAGCACATTGAAGGTTCTTGCTTTATTATCCAGTCTGCCACTCTGTGTCTTTTGACTGGAGCATTTAGTCCATTAACATTTACAGTAATTAATGATAGATGTGTGTTTATTGCCATTTTGAACTTATCTTTGCAGTTGAATTGGTATATCCTCTTTGTTCCTTTCTTCTTCCTTTTGTGGTTTGGTAATTTTCCTTTGCATTTTCATGGATTTTATTTAATTTTTGTGACTCCTTTGTACATTTTTGGCTTGTGGTTACCCTTTTTTGTAAATCTATCAACCCATTACTATAACTGTTTTTATTAAACTGATAGTAACATGATCTCAAACCCATCCTACTGTTAAAAAAATTTTAAAAAAGAAAGAAAAAGATATTCTATATTTCCCTGCCTCCCTCTCCTACTCTCAGTGATTTGTATGTCTTCTTTTATAATTTCATGTTTACTTTATTTGTAATTCATGAGTTATCACCTTTCCAGTTGTGAGTTTCTCATTTCTGTAGCATCCTGCTGCTTTTCTATTTAGAGTAGACCTTTCAATATTTCTTTTAGCATGGGTTTAGTGTTGCTAAACTCCTGCAGCTTTTTTTTTTTTGTCTGTGAAACTCTTTATTTCTCCTTCTATCGTCAAGGATAGCCTTGCTGGATAAAGGATCCTAGGCTGCATCTTGTTTTCATTCAGGGCTTTGAATATATCTTGCCACTCCCTTCTGGCCTGTAGTGTTTGTGTAGAGAAATCAGCTGAGAGCCTTATGGGGGTTCCCTTGTAACTTACTCTTTGCTTTTCTCTTGCTGCCTTTAGAATCATTTCTTTATCCTTGCCTCTGGCCATCTTGATTATGATATGTCTTGGTGTGGGTCTATTTGGGTTCTTCCTGTTTGGGACCCTCTGAGCTTCCTGTACTTGGATATCTGATTCCTTCTTTAAGTTTGGGAAGTTTTCAGTCATGATTTCTTCAAAAACCTTTTCAATCCCCTTTGATCTTTCTTCTCCTTCTGGGACCCCTATTATGCGAAGATTGGGACGCTTTATATTATCCCTTAGGTCCCTTACGCTATTTTCATTATTTTTTATTTGCTTCTCTTGTAGTTCTTCTGAATGGGTGCTTTCTATTGCCCTGTCTTCTAGATCGCTAATTCATTCCTCTGCATTATCTAGTTGGCTTTGCACAGCTATTAGATCATTCCTCATCTCTGTCAATGAGTTTCCCCATTCTACTTGGCTCTTCTTTATAGCTTCAATTTCATTTTTGACATATTTTATATCTCTAAACACTATCTCTTTTAATTCCTTCAGCAATTCGATCACTCCTTTTTTGAAATCTTGATCTAGTAGGCTATCGATGTCTATTTCGTTGATCTTTCTTTCAGGGGATTTCTCTTGTTCTTTTAATTGGGAAAGGTTTTTCTGCTTCTTCATCTTGCTCATACCTCTTTGGCACTGTGGTTTATGGAGTATCAGTTGTTTATTTTGGTCCTTAAGGATTTTATCTATCTGATGCCTATTTAGGAATAGAACTTAGGAAAAAAAGAAAAAAATAAGACAGAGAGAGAAAGAATTTTAAAAGAAGGGAGAAAGAGGGTTTGAAAACAGTGTATAATGAATAATAGAAGAGTGAGTTGAAGCAGAGTATTAATCGGGTTGAGACGTCCTTTTAAAACCTTTACAAAAAAAGTGGGGGGGAGATGAATAGATGTATTTGAAACCTGTGTCTAATCAATAGCAGGACATCAAAACCCAAGAGAAATAGAAATGAATTAAGAAGTAAAGATTAAGAGAGTAATAGAAAATAGAACAGGTAAAAACAGTTTTTAAAAAAAAAGGGGGGGTGGGGTTTGTCGGCGTTCTCCTGGAGTCTGTGTGCTTTTAATGTGAAGTCTTTCTGTCTTCGTCCTGTTTTGGAAGCTCAGCTTGCTGTTTTCAGAGGCCCTCCGTTGGCGCCCTCTTCTGTGCTGCTCCCAGCAGCTGTTGGCAAGCAGATCGCGCCTCCTCCTAACACTGGGTCAGGTGCAGCTCTCCTCTGCTGTGGGCGGGCGGGTCGCTGCCCCTCCGGATGCCGCAGTCAGACTGGCCAGGTAGGAGGGCGGGTAGTGCCCCCTCCCAGCACCTCCCAGGGGCTGTGTTCCTGCCCGAAAGGCGGGGGGCCGCTCTCGCTCTACCTGCGCTGCCGGTAGCTCCACTGCTCTGTGCCGCTGCGCTCTCCGCCCTGGTCGGCGCTCCGCGGGTGGGCTCAGGGAAGACCGAGGGACAGCCTTGTCCCTGCTCCGAGCCAGAACCCAGCTCCTTGTTTGTCTTTGTGGAGCAAGTTCTCTGAGGAACCTGGATGGAGGATCCTATCTGCCCCGGGCTGCAGGCCAGTCCTAGTCTGGCCTTTGAGGCTGCTAAGCCCTTAGGTGGGGATGCAGGTTTTGCCCCCGCCCCCTCCTGAGTGCTCAGCGCGGAGGGTATGGCGGCTGTGCCTGAGCCCCGCCTCTCTTCCCCGGAAAAGTTTCCGTGGGTTTTCAGAGATGGGGGTGTGTACCCTTCCCCCGGGAGCACATCAACCTTGCTGTTTTATGGAGGGCCCAGGTTGTTCTGCCCTGTGCACCCACAGCCACAGCGCGCAACCTCTTGCGTTCCCCCGGGACTCCCTTCGTGCAGCCGCCCCCGTCCTCTGCCCAGCTTGGGCAGCCTGGCCCTGCCAGCTGCTGCCGGCTGCGTCTCAGACTGGGTGTCGGGGGGACGCTCTGTGCCTGTTTAACTTAGTTCTGTTAGTCAAGGGCTGCTCTGTACAGATCCGAGCCTCGGAGGCTCCCCCTCCGTCCCGCTGGCCTCTCAGTTGGAGAGGGGAGACCCAGCGAGTGAGCGCCAGTCCTCCTTTGCCGCTCCCTCCCCGCGGGACCCTTCCCGCGCTGCTTTGCCTTTTGTTCTTTCTTTTTTCCTTTTCTCCTACCAGATTTTTGGCGTCTTTATCTTTTGAAGAGGGCGATGTTCTGTCGGAGTTCCGCAGGTGCTCTGGTTGGCTGAGTGGGTCTGTAGATGTGGGTCTTGGTGTATTTGTGGGAGAGGGTGACCTGCGAGCGTCCTTCTACTCCGCCATCTTCTCCGTCTCTCTATAAATTTCTTTTGGAAGAGTTTCTGATAAGACTTTATGATTACTTTGGACTCACCCGAATAATCTCCTCTTCTGAAGGTCCTTAATTTAATCACATCTGCAGAGTCACATTTGCAATGATTAAGGTAACATATTCACAGGTGCCAGGGACAGGGACATTGATGCTTTCGGGGGTGCTGTTTTTCTATCTATCTCACCTAAGCACGTCATGTAGCCTATTGGGTGAGACTTTTGCTCATGTCAGTACCCACATCCTTGACTGTAAGAACTCAGAAGTAAAACACACCCTATTTAATTGTAAATTATAAATGTAATTTTTAGTTTAGAATAAAGACAAAATGTCCACGATCATATCAATCAATGCAGAAAAAGTAATACCCATCCATGATAGAAAAAAAAATAACAAACTAGAAATAGAATTGAGAGCCCAGAAATAAATCCTTACATTTATATTCAACTGATTTTTAACATGGATGTCAAGATAATTCAATAGGAAAAAATAGTCTTTGTAATAAATGGCATTTGGATACTGGAATATCTACATGCAAAATATGAAGTACTGTACACTAGTTACAGAAATTAACAAAAGAATCATAGACCTAAATGTATGAGCTGACACTATTAAACTCTTAAACAAAAGCAAAGGAATAAATGTCTATGTTTTTGGGCTAGGTGATGATTAAATTATAATATTTTGTTCTTTAAATGACAACTATAAAGAAGGTGAAAAGAAAACCTACAGAAGGAACAAAACATTTTCAAATGATACATCTGGTATTTAAAATACGTCAATTCTTAAAATTCAGTAAGAGTATAGCCATTTCTGGAAGGTCTTTAGATGAACTAAGAATGGGACAAGACTGAAAATATTTTACACAATTTTATAAAGTTATGATGGATTGATTTAACCTGTCTTGAAATAAAATTCTATAAAGGGAATCAGAACTTTTCTCCTCCATCTCATTATGTAACTTAAATAACAAGAATGGTTATTGATATTTTCATTAAGACCAATAACTGAACTGAAAATGTCAAGGAATTTTGATTCAGATCAATCCTGCTTTAATAACCTGTGTGACTCTTGACAGGTCATCTTACTTTGGAATACTTTTTTTGCCATTAAGTTAAACTTAATTATATTAATTGCTTAACTAATTCTAAAAATAATTATCAAACACTTGCTAGAAGCTTGTCACTGTTTTAAGCCCAGGGGAAACAGTGCTAAATATGTAATATTTAATATATTTCATACACAATCAGAGTTATAGGAAGGATTACACAAGATGATTTAATTGTCTTACAGTGTCAAAATGGGCCTAAATAAAAAGTACGTATCATTCATTTTTCTTTACATGCTAGGACTGACTCACTTCACATTTGAAATCTGGTGTGATGCCTAGGTCAGTTCAGCTGCATTTTGATCCATGAGACATTAGTTAGGTAGTACTTAGCGATTGTACCCATTGTACCTTGAACAAACAGGTCATTAGTGGAATTAGTGAGTATAATTGCCTCTTTAATTGTTAGAAATATTTGGAACTTGAATCTGGCTTTGGGAGTTATTAACAAATGTGTTGATCTCACTCACAATTTCATTATCTAAATTATTTGTTAAAAGGTACCTATTTCTGCCCACTGAGCTTAAATTCTCTTTGGTTAATCCTTTCAGTAGTTCTCATACCAGTTTTATAAAATGATTTGTAATTTTCTAGTTTTTTTCTTGGAGATACAATAAAATAATGATGAGTAGAAAACAATGACAAGAGTGGAAATCAATCTTTAAAATATCTAAGGTTTTTTCTTCCTCCTGGAAAAACACTAGAAAATTTTAGGCTAAAATGAGATGTGTCATGAACTGGCTAGTAGAGAATGTTGAACAATTCATTTTTGTTGTTGCTGTTGTTCCACATGATACCTACTGAGTTTTAGGGTGTTTTGACTAGAAGCTTCCCAAACCAGAAAAAAGAGGAAAAATCATATCGGGAACAAGCAGTTCTTGCAGTTAGCAAGTCAGTTTGAAGCATAAAGTTCTCTCTTAATTTTGTTTCTTCAGACTGCTGAATTGAATCCCACAACTTTTGCTGACATTCAAACCAGAACACTGCTAGTAAGGCAACAGAGTAGGAGCAAAGTTGGACACCATTTTGTAACATTTCTGTAAAGTAAGCTGGGGAAATGCATTCTCAATTCTGCTGAAGTTAAAAAAAACTTTTAAGTACAGTATTGCTCAATTAATAGTTGATGGCTTAAGAAAAGAATAAGATAGAAGTGTTATAATATCCCTAATATTTATACTATTTATTATTTTACATAATTTCAAATGGAAACATACTGATAAGGTTTTCTCTTGGCATTTCTGTTCATTTTATAAAAAGTAATATTTAATTTTTTAAGCTGAAGTAAAGATTATTTTACTGAAAAACCAGTGCAAATTATGTGTACAGTGGCAGAGAATTGAACAGGGTGGATCTACCATTGCAGTCAGGATTACCAGCTCCCTGGAAACCTGCCCCCAAATCTGCTATATCTACCTCTCCCAAAATAACCACTAACCTATTTCTAATACCTTCAATTACTCAGAGCTGTTTTGAAATTTTTGTAAAACGAATCATATAATATATATTCTTTGTCTGACATCTTTTGCAGAGTGCTTTGTTTGTGAGATCCATTTGTTTTGTGTATTTCTATTTGTTGATTTCATTGTTGTACAGCATTTTACTGTATGCATATGCAATGAAGTATATCAGTTCTTCTCTGGATAGACTTTTCTGCTGTTTGTTGTTGGAGACAATTAAAAATATAACTTCCCCGAATGTTCTTATTCATATTTATATGTGCCTTATACGTGTCACTAAACAAAAATGAAGAACTAAGTTGGAGAACTTACACAACCAGATTTTAAGAATTACTATAAAGGTATAATATTTAAGACAATATAGAACTGGCATAAATTTAGACAAATAATTCAATGAGATAGAATAGAATCCAGGAACAAACACACCAATATGCTCACTTGATTTATAACATAGGCACCACTGTAAATTCAATGTGTGTATAGTGAGCTTTTCAATGAATGGTGCTGCAGCAATTTGATGTACATAAGAAAACACAAAAATTCATGCTCACCAAGTGATATGACTGAGAAATAACTGAGAAAGTATTTTAAAAAGTCAGACTTGGGGAAGATGCATTATCTCTATGTAACAAAGGATCCTATGTATGTATATACACACACATATATACACAATACACACAAATATATTCATTTATACATATAATTATTATATACTCATTGCATATATATATGTACATATATATATTATAAAATGAGTGCAAACAAGTGAAAAAAAACTTTTCTAAATGGGGAAAGAACTGAACAGACTTCACAAGAAAATATTGAAAGAGCTCATAATTTTTTTTAAAAAAACTACTGGACATCATTCATTATCTAAGAAACACAAATTAAAACTATGATGATATAGTGCTATACAGGCATTAGAATGACAAAAATTAAAAATATGTCAAATACCCACTATTGATAAGGACAAGGAGCAACTGGAACTCTCACACATTGTTCATAAGTAGGTAAAATGGTACAAACACTTTGGAAAGCTAGTTGTTCCTACATTTGACATGTGATCAGCAATTCTACTCAAAGTTATAGTCCCAAGAAAAACAAGAGCATGAGTCCACAAAAATACTTGCACAAGACATGCATTGAAGATGTATTTATACTAACTAAAAAACTAGAAACAAAGCAAACAGCAAAAGAGAATGGATAGTTTAGTAAATAAATTACAGCCTGCATAAAAATAACAGAATAAGAGTACACGGCAACATGAAGAAATAAGTGAATGTTACATAGGATAAGATGGATGAAGCTCACAAACAAAAGCATACATAGTTTTTTGTTGTTTTGGGGACTCTGGGCTTAGTGCTTTATTCTAATATTCCAACAATTATCATTATCCTTTTGTTTAATTTTTATTGAAGTATAGTTGATTTATAATATATTAGTTTCAGATACGCAGCACAGTGATTCAGTATTTTTACAGTTTATACTCAATTATAAGAAAGGGACTATAATTCACTATGCTATACAACATATCTTTGTTGCTTACCTATTTTATATGTAGTAGTTTGTATCTCTTAATCCCACACCCCTTACACACCCCTCCCTCCCTGCCCTCTCTCCACTGGTAACCACTAGTTTGTTTTCTATATCTGTGTGTCTATTTCTGTTTTGCTACGTAACCTCATTAGTATTATTTTTTTAGATTTCACATATAAGTGATACCATGCAGTATCCATCTTTCTACATCTGACTTATTTCACTAAGCATGATATTCTCTGTGTCTAACCATGTTTCTACAAATGGCAGAATTTCATTCCTTTTGTGACTGAGTAATATTCCATCACACACACACACACACACACACACACACACACACACACTCTCCATCATCTTAATCCATTTGTCTGTTGTTGGACATTAGGGTTGCTTCCATATCTTGGCTATTGTAAATAGTGTTGGAATGAGCATCATGGTGTATGTTTCTTTTCAAATTAATGTTTTCATTTTTTTCTGGGTATATACCTGAGAGTGAAATCATTGGGCCATATGGTGGTTCTATTTTTAGTTTTTTGAGGAGCCTCCACATTGTTTTCCATAGTGGTTGCACCAATTGACATTCTCATGAATAGCATACAAAGGTTGCCGTTTATCCACATCCTCTCCAACATTTATTATTGGCAAACTTATTGATGATAGCCATTCTGACAGGTGTGGGGTGGTATCTCATTGTTTTGATTTGCATTTCTCTAATAATTAATGATGTTGAGTATCTTTTCATTTGCCTGTTAGCCCACTGAATTTCTTCTTTGGAAGAATGTCTATTCATGTCTTCTCATTTCCTGATTGGGTTGTTTATTTTTTGACATGGAGTTATATAAGTTACTTATATATTTTGGATATTATTCCCTTGTCAGTTGTATCATTTGCAAATAATTTCTCCCATTCTGTTGCTATGCAAAAGCTTATAAGTTTAATTATGTCCCAGTTGCTTGTTTTTTCATGTATTTCTTTTGACTTATGAGATTGATCCAAAAAACATTGCTATGATTTATGTCAAAGAGTGTTCTATGTTCTTTTCAAGAGTTTTATGGTTTCAGGTCTTATATTTAGATTTTTAATTCAGTTGAGTTTAATTTTATGTATGATGTGAGGAAATATTCTAATCTCATTCTTTTACTTGGAGCTGTCCAGTTTCCCCAGCACCACTTATTGAAGAAACTGTCTTTTCTCCATTGTATGTCCTTGTGTCGTTTGTCACAGATCAGTTGACTAGTTGTGTGGGTTTATTTCTGGGCTCTCTGTTATCTTCCATTGATCTATATGTCTGGGGTTTTGGGGTGTTTTTTTTGCCAGTACCATGCTGCTTTGATTACTGTAGCTTTGTAGAATAGTCTGAAGTCAAGGAGCATGATACCTCCAGCTTTATTCTTTTTTCTCAAGATTGATTTGGCAATTTAGGGTCTTTTCTGGTTGGTTGCTTTTAGATTTGAGTATTTGTTCTCATTCTGTGAAAAATATCACAGACACTGATAGAGACTACATTAAATCTGTAGATAGGTTTTGGTGTATGGCCACTTTAACAATATTAATTCCTCCAATCCAAGAATGTGGAATAGCTCTTAATTTCTTTGTATTATCTTCAATTTCCTTCATCATTGTTTTATAGTTTTCAGGGTGTAGGTTTTTTACCTCCTTGGTTAAGTTTATTTCTAGGTTTTTTACTCTTTTTGGTCTGATTTTAAATGATTTTTTTAACTTTTTCTCTTCCTGATAGTTTCTTATTGGTGTATAGAAAAGCAGCAGATTTCTATATATTAATCTTATATCTTGCAATGTTGCTGAATTCATTTATTCTAATAGTTTTGGGGTAGAGATTTTAGGGTTTTTTACATAAAGTATCATGTTATCTGCAAGTAGTGACAGTTTTACTTCTCTTCCAATTTGGATACCTTTCATTTCTTTTTCTTGATTGCTTGGTTAGGACTTCAAATCCTTTGTTAAATAGAAATGGCAAGTGTGGGCATCTTTCTCATGTTCCTAAATTTAGAGGATCCATTGCATATGATGTTAGCTGTGTATTTGTTATAAATGACCTTTATTATGTTGAGACATGTTCCCTCTATACCCACTTAGAGTGTTTTTATCATGAGTGGGTATTGAATTTTTTCAAATGCTTTTGCTATATCTACTGAGATGATCATGTGGCTTTTATCCTTCCTTTTGTTAATGAGGCGTATCATATTGATTTATTTGCAAATACTGAATCATGCTTATGTCCCTGGAGTAAATCCCACTATCCCCTGGAATATATAAAATGACTTATGATTTGTTTTCCATATTATTGGAGTCAGTTTGCTAATATTTTGAGGATTTTTGTATCTATATTAAAAGATATTGGACTGTAGTTTTCTTTTTTTATAGTATCTTTGTCTGGTTTTGGCATCAGGGTAATGGTGACCTTGTAGGATGAAATTGGGAGTTTTCCCCTCTGTTCAATATTTTGAAATAGTTTGAAAAGGATAGGTATTAGTTCCTCTTTATATTTTTGGTAGAATTCCCCTGTGAAGCAATCTGATCCTGGGCTTTTGTTTGCTGAGAGATTTTTATTACAAATTCAATTTTATTAATATTTATTTATTATCCCTAAGATCTCTTAAATAATTTTCATTTTCTTAAAATTTTGTTTTTCTTTTTGTTGCTCTCATTGGGTAATTTCCATTGTTCTATCTTCCAGATCACTTATGCAGCCTTGGGTGCAAGTCCACTTTGTTCCTTAATGTTGATCAGTGCCTCCAGCCTCTGTTGCCCCTGCCCTGCTGTGAAATCACTCTGTGGGGCAGGCAGGATCTGTGTGACATCTTGGTTTATATTGGTGGTAGCAGGGTGAGCTGTGTTGGAGTGTCTGCCATGAGGGATCTGGGCTTCTTCTGAGGTGCTGCTTGAGTAAGCACCAATAGTGGCCACTGCCATCCTATCCAGGCACAGCTCTGGGATTGGGTCACTTCTGTATCCAGAGGTCAAGTCTTTTCCCTGATCTTAACCACCCTAGATCCAGTGCTGCATGGTGACTTGGAGTGAGCAAGGCTGGAGCACTCACTCAGCTTGGGCTGGGTGCATGGCAAGGCAGTCATAGGAAGCCAGCAGCCACTGGAGCAGACTTCTTTTTGTCCTTCCTTGGGGACAGTCTTGTAAGTGTGCACTCTTCATAAGTGGTCCAGACTTCCTCCAGCCCTTCTGTTAGTCTTAGCTGCCCTCCAGCTGCCCAAGGGGCTTTTCTTTCCCATATAAGACCCCAGGACTGCGGTGTCCAATCTTTGGGTTGAACTTCTCACTCCCTAGGATGGGTGTGTCTACCTGTGTAATCTCCCTTTTCCTCTGAGCCCTCTCTTTTGGGACAGGTCCTGACCCAATCACTTTTCTTCCCTTCCTACCCAGTTATATGTGTATCTTTCTTACAACCTTGGTTGTACAGGAGTCCTTCTGCAGTTTCCAGTGAGAACTATTCCACATGTAGATGTATTTTTGATTTGTTTGTTGAGGGAGATGAGTTGTATGTCCTCTTACTCTGCCATCTTGATCTGAGTCTTAGCATGCGTAGTTTTATTCCTATGAAGTTCAAACACAGTTTGAAGTCAGAATGGATTTACTATTGGTGAGTGCTATAGACTGGGAATGTATAAGAGAAAAATACATAGGGTGCTGAAAACATTCTAAATCTTGATCTAAGTGGCGATTAAATAGGTGTTATATATAAAAATATTTGTTATATATGTGAGATTAGTGAACTTAATGGCTTTTATGAACATTATTTATCAAACTTAAAATAAACAACCGTTTTGTCTATGTACAAGAAAGGAGAAAAGATTATGTTCTCAGTGGGATTGTGTCTTCCAGTCCAGGTACATAGCCCACCCATTCATTTGTTTAGGTGCTCTTTACTTTCAATACTTTGTAATTGTTTTCTGATTTGAAAAAAATTGTACAATTTACTAGAATTTCCCCAAGTTTTCAGTTTGTATTACTTTTATGATATGTTTAAAATTTCTGCAAATGATAGAAAATATTTTTAAAATTTCTGCAAATAATGATAGTTTTAGATTTTTCCTTTTCAATTTGTTTGTCTTTATTTTGCCTGTTTACTTTAGCCAGTAACTTCAAAATGCATCACGCAGAAATGATTATATTGGGTATGCTCTAGTCTACAGAGAAGAGCTTTTAGCAATTGACCATTAATTACAATTGTTGATATTCTTTGTAGATTTTTTTTTACATGTGAAGGATGTTCTCTTCCAATTTGCTGAGATTCATATTTTTATCATGAATATGTATTTAATATTTTTTCAATATTTCATTATTTTTTTCAAATATTTTTTCATGTACTGTGAGGAGAATATAATTATTTCCTTATTTTAATATAATGACTTATTTATCAGTTTCAATATGATAGATTAGCTGTGGTTTTCTTTTTATTTACCTTACCTGATATTTTTAGGGCTTCTTTATCTTGATCTGTACCTATAAGCAGATTTAGAAAAGTCTCTTACATTATCTGTTATGATACTGTGTCTTCCCCATTCTCACATTTTGTCCTCTATGGGAATCTAATTACATGTATGCTACTAATTTAGTTCTTTCATATGTCTTATCTACACTTGTCCATATTTAGTAAAATTTTGTGCTTTAAATCTTTTATTTCACTCATTTTGTTCTGGTAATATGACTGGGGGGACAACGAAAGGGACTGAGTTCACTAGAAGCTGGTTTACAGTTTTGAGTAAAGTACATACATTCTTACTGCTATAGCCCACCTCTACTTCCAACTGAAATCTGGGATATATTCTAGGCCCTCTTTTTAAAAAAATTCTTTTGGAAACATCTAACAGTTTTTTTCTACCTCAGCACTATGAGACTGTGGAAATCTCGGCTCTCTCAATCAGTGGCTCTTGATTAACTTCTTATCCTACTGCCCTGTACACCTCAAGGATTTGGCATGCTTCAAGTGGAAACTGGCAGAGTATCAGTATCGCTTTGTTGGCTTTCCTTCTTATAAGGTAAACACCCATCCCAAGCAATTTCCCGACTACTTTGGCAGCCAGAACTTAAATTTATATCACTCTGCTCTTGAAAGTGTCAACATTCTGCTTCTTAGCTGAAAGCCCTCTGCCTTAACTCACTCTCTAGATTCTTGGCCTTTTCAAGCAAGAGTAAATAATAGCAGTGGTACTAAGGGGGAAAGTGGCTACAGAATATTGCATCATCTCTTGCCAGGTCCCTTCTCTCTGTGATTTTGGTCCTTTAAATGTTAACTCCATACTTCTCTGCTTCCACCAAAAACTTTTTTTAAAAAATGGTATCTAACTTTTTAAATTATTTGTAACAATATTGTTACTCTATTGTCATCATGGAAGAAGAAATCACTTTACATGACTTTATTTAAATTTTAAATTATTCAACGACTATTCTTAGGATAAATGTCAGATCCAAAGTTGTAGATACACTTAGAAAATTGATATGAATATGCTAAAATTCTTCACCATTTTTCTTGTTACTGAGTGGTAAGTATTCAAGAGAATGTAATATGGTAGCCGCTGTATCAATATCATGCTGGAAATAATCAGTCTGATCCAGGTCTGACACTACTCCATTTGCT
This sequence comes from Camelus bactrianus, assembly GCF_048773025.1. NCBI lineage: Eukaryota > Metazoa > Chordata > Mammalia > Artiodactyla > Camelidae > Camelus > Camelus bactrianus. The sequence goes on from NC_133540.1 coordinate 80,673,772, forward strand.
TCTCCACATTTCTATAGAACAAGCACTATATTTTAATTTTTATTATATTACCCCCTAAAATATGAATTTGGGTAAATTCCAGTCCTTTGGAGACATTTTTTTAACATTTTTTATTGATTTATAATCATTTTACAATGTTGTGTCAAATTCCAGTGTTCAGCACAATTTTTCAGTCATTGATAGACATATACACACTCATTGTCACATTTTTTTCTCTGTGAGTTATCATAACATTTTGTGTATATTTCCCTGTGCTATACAGTATAATCTTGTTTATCTATTCTACAATTTTGAAATCCCAGTCTATCCCTTCCCACCCTCCAACCCCCTGGCAACCACAAGTCTGTATTCTCTGTCTGTCAGTCTATTTCTGTCCTGTATTTATGCTTTGTTTTTGTTTGTTTGTTTTTGGTTTTGTTTTTTAGATTCCACATATGAGCGATCTCATATGGTATTTTTCTTTCTCCTTCTGGCTTACTTCACTTAGAATGACATTCTCCAGAAGCATCCATGTTGCTGCAAATGGCATTATGTTGTCGGTTTTTATGGCTGAGTAGTATTCCATTGTATAAATATACCACCTCTTCTTTATCCAGTCACCTGTTGATGGACATTTAGGCTGTTTCCATGTTTTGGCTATTGTAAATAGTGCTGCTATAAACATTGGGGTGCAGGTGTCATCCTGAAGTAGGGTTCCTTCTGGATACAATTCCTGGGTCATATGGTAAGTCTACTCCTAGTCTTTTGAGGAATCTCCACACTGTTTTCCATAGTGGCTGCACCAAACTGCATTCCCACCAGCAGTGTAGGAGGGTTCCCTTTTCTCCACAGCCTCTCCAGCATTTGTCATTTGTGGATTTTTGAATGACGGCCATTCTGACTGGTGTGAGGTGATACCTCATTATAGTTTTGATTTGCATTTCTCTGATAGTGATATTGAGCATTTTTTCATGTGCCTATTGATCATTTGTATGTCTTCCTTGGAGAATTGCTTGTTTAGGTCTTCTGCCCATTTTTGGATTGGGTTGTTTGGTTGTTCCTAGTTAAGTCGTATGAGCTGCTTATATATTCTGGAGATCAAGCCTTTGTCGGTTTCACTTGCAAAAATTTTCTCCCATTCCGTAGGTTGTCTTCTTGTTTTACTTATGGTTTCCTTTGCTGTGCAGAAGCTTTTAAGTTTCATTAGGTCCCATTTGTTTATTCTTGCTTTTATTTCTTCTAGGAGAAAATTTTTGAGATGTATGTCAGATAATGTTTTACCTATGTTTTCCTCTAGGAGGTTTATTGTATCTTGTCTTATGTTTAAGTCTTTGATCCATTTTGAGTTGATTTTTGTATATGGTGTAAGGGAATGTTCTAGTTTCATTGCTTTACATGCTGCTGTCCAGTTTTCCCAACACCATTTGCTGAGGAGACTGTCTTTATTCCATTGTATATTCTTGCCTTCTTTGTCGAAGATTAGTTGACCAAACGTTTGTGGGTTCATTTCTGGGCTCTCTATTCTGTTCCATTGGTCTATATGTCTGTTTTGGTACCAATACCATGCTGTCTTGATGACTGTAGCTCTATAGTATTGTCTGAAGTCTGCGAGAGTTATTCCTCCAGCCTCTTTCTTTCTCTTCAGTAATGCTTTGGCAATTCTAGGTCTTTGATGGTTCCATATAAATTTTATTATGATTTGTTTGGAGACATTTTAAATATGAGGAGACTTATTGGTCAAGCTAGGATGGGAAAATTAAAGTAGTAAACCTTTCTAATGAATTTCTTAACAGTTAACCCCGTAACACTTAAAGCTGTAACACTCAATCACCATCACATAATCAGAACAGCATAAAACTCTTAAATTTTTCTCTGAAAAAAATCACAGAAATTAGCAAGTTCTAGTATAGAAGATACAAGCAGAATTGTGAGAACAGAGAAACAAATGCCCTGATTAAGATAAGAAACATTTACATCACTGTTCTGTGTATTTAGAAGAATTCTGTTTCCTGGAACAGAACTACAAACATTTAAAAATCTCAATATTAGCCAAAGCATTTCTTCAGCCAGGAAGGTTTTCCTGTGCATTTATAAGATAAGCGTCAGTGTTCTTAAGTACACAGTACACAAAGATGATGTCATGATAAGCATAAAAAGTAAAATATTGCCAAGTCATTAATTATGAAAGAAATATCTCTTAGAAACTGCTTGGATGACGTCAGCAAAAAGAAGAAGGGAAAAAGCCAAGATGCATTGGTATAGAAGAGTTCCAGTCCTAAAGAAAAGCTAAGAGAAAATGTTAGGTAGAATTACAATCAGTAGGAAGAGGAATTTGAATATATTTCCCAGGAGAAAGAGGGAGAGCAGGCAGAGCAGTACAGATGAAATGGAAAGCAAGAATTGTGTTAAAATTGGAGGAAATGTAATAGATTGTGTAAGTGCCAGACAGCTTCTCATAATCAAGCCCAAAATCATGTTTCTTGTTTGAAGTTTACCAACTCGATCTGAAGTTTTACACTTTTCAGAAAATTTTCTGTATTTGTATATGTGTAATTTAATGTAATTATCAAGTCAGAAGAAGAGTTGGAAATATTACAAAGTAGTACCATGTCTCCAGAAGTAAAAATTTTCAGTTTTTTAGTGTTAAGTCTTTTCACTTCTAACATGTTCTTACCTTTATGACTTACTGATCAAAAATTGAGAAAAATAGAAACTAAGAAAGAAAAGTATGCTTAGTGACTTCGGTCCCTGTTTTATTTTTGACCTCTAACTTTAATCAGGGCAATGGGTTATAGAGTTTTAGCAAGGATAAGAGGCTCATGAATCCTCAAGCGTATGAAATACCTGCCTTTAATACTGCCCCTGGAGTTACTGACTTCTAGATGTAAGGTTGTTTTATTTGCAAGCCTTGCTAGAAGAAAAAAAGACATGGTTCTAGCAATCTTGTCAGAAACCATGTACTTAGGAAATTTTCAGCTCAATTTTGTAGCTGTAGCATATCATGTCTGTATAAGGTCTAAGAGTTTATCTGAAATGAGCTTCTGAACCTTTCAAGGTTTCTAACATAATTTTAGTACAAAACAAATTTTCTTTTTCATGGTCTAGAATGTGGAAATACCTTCTCAGTGAACCAATATCAAACATGACAGTCAGTCTGGTATTAGCAAAACATTTATTTTTTCTAAAAACCCATCAATCAAAGAAATGAAAGTTAGGAGATTTTATGGACTGTACCTAAATGCCAGTGTGCTAATGGATTTTTGTCAATACTGAATACAATTATGAGTCACTGTATGGCATATATATGTGTTCTCTTTGTAAAGCAAAATTATTTTACTCTTAAATAAAGACAACCTTTTTTGTTAATTCCACAGTGCCTCCTGTATCAGTTCAGAGTATCACTGCCCTTAGAGTGAAATAAAGATCATTAGTTTTTTGTAAATTCAGTTTAATGCTCAGATTACATGTTATATGGGAAGATGTGGGTAAAGATATCAAATTATGACAAAAAATAATGATTGGAAAAATAGTCCTTATAAATTCATTCATTTTAACTGATTAACAAGCATTTGGAAGTGATTCTAGATTTGCAGAATAAAGTCAAAGATAATATATGCAGTTCCTATATTCCCTCCATTCAGCTTCTTCTAATTTTATTTTACATAATCACAGTGCATTTATCAAAACTAAGAAGTTAATATTATTGCAGCATTAAACTACAAATTTTCTTTGAATCCCAACAGTTTCTCCACCAATATCCTTTTTCTGTTACTGCATCCAATCCAGGATACCACGTTGCAATTTGTTATTATGTCTCCTTAATCTCTCTAACCTGAGATAGTGCCTTAATTTTTAAAATTTTTTTATGACCTTGACACTTTTGAAGAGTATTGGTCAGGTATTTTGTGGAAAATCCTAAAAATGCTTTGTCTGATGTTTTCTCATGATTAGACAAGGGGTATGGGTTTGAGGATAAAGACCGCAAAAGTGAAGTGCCATTCTCATCACATCATGTTGGGGAACTCATGATATCAATGTGACTTTACTGGTGATACTAAACTTGACTGGTTAAGGTAGGGTTTGCCTGTACTCTCCACTGTAAAAAAGTTACTATTTTTTTTTTTCCATACTCTGTTCTACAGAGTTGAGTCACTAAGTTTATCTGTCCCATACTGGTGGAGGGATGTGGGGGAGGGAAGGTATTAAATGACACCTCCTAGAGGAGAGAGCATCAGAATATACTATTTTATATTCTGTAAGGCTGAGTTGTCCCTTCTCCCCATTTTATTTATTTATTTATTCATTCATTCATTCATTCATTCATTCATATTTTGTGTGTATGTTTGTACCAGTTTTCTTCTTTTTAATTATAGTCAGTTTACAATTCTGTGTCAGTTTCTGGTGTACAGCATAATGTTTCAGTCATACATTTATTTTTAATTATAAAAAGTCCCCATTTATGTTTAGTCATTATTTTGTATCAGTATGGTATCACATCTGTTTATTCTATTTGAGTTCTATAACACTGTTGTTATTTATATTTTTGCTCAAATTTCTCCAAGTTTGACAAGTAAGAGGTCTCTCGTGTTGGCCCCTATGTCCATTTAACCTATCCCATTACATTTACTTGTTTGTTTTCTTTCTTTTGTTTTATTGGAGCATATTTCACATAACATTGCATAGGTTTAAGGTAGACAACATGTTGATTATGATATATTTATATATTAGAGTAGGGTTGTCATTGTAGTGTTAACTAGTCCCTCTATCACATCATATAATTATCATTTCTCTTTTTCTGGTCAGAATAATTAAGTTATAGGCTGTTAGCAAGTTTGATATTTACAGTACAGTATTATTACCTATAATCATAGTGTGCATGAGATCTCGAGGACTGAATTTATCTACTAGTTGCAAGTTTGTAACCTTAAACAATATCTCTCCTATTTCCCCATCCCCAAGTCACTGGTAACTACCATTTTACTTTTTTTTTTTAGTGAGGTTTTTTTTTTTTTAATTCTGCATATTAGTGGAAATTCAGTACTTGTCTGCCTGACTTATCTTACTTAGAATAATGTCCTAATGACCTATCATTGTTGTCACTGGCAAGATTTCTTTCTTGAGTAATATTCAACTGTAGCATGTGTGTATACATGTCATATTTTTTATCTATTCAACTATTGGTGTGCACTTAGTGTGTTTCTATATCATAAACATGGAGATGCACAAACCTCTTCAATTCCCTGTTTTTATTTCCTTTGACTATATACCCAGAAATGGAATTGTAGGGACATATGATAGTGCTGCTTTTAGTTTTTTAGAAACTGCCATACTGTTTTCCATATGACTGAACCAATTTATGTTCCCACCGACAGTGTTCAGGGTTCCCTTTTTCCACATTCTCACTGATAACTTACTATCATCTTCTCAATGATTGCCATCTTAACAGGTGTGAGATGATATCACATTGTGGTGTTGATTTGCATTTTCCTGATAATTAGGAATTTTGAGCTTCTTTGCATGTACATGTTGGACATTTGGATGTCTTCTTTGGTTTTCCAAGTCTGTTGAATTCCTCTGCCCATTTTTTCAATCAGGTTGTTTGTTTTTTGTTATCAAGTTGTATGAGTTTTAAAATACTTTTTGGATATTAACCCCTTAGCTAATACATGGCTTGTAAATGTTATTTTTCTTATTACGTAGGTTGCTTTTTCATTTTGTTGATTGTTTCTTATGTTGTACGGAAGCTTTTCAGTTTAATGTAGTCCCATGTATTGATTTTTTTGCTTTTGTTTTTTGTGCTTTTGGTGTCATATTCAAAAAATTAATGCCAAGACCAGTGTCGAAGAGCTTTTTCTTACTTAAAATCTTGTATTTTCCTTGCCCCATGTCCGAGTTTATTGTAATGCATAATAGTACTGGGAGAGTTAAGATCTAGGAATGGGTATACTCGTTACCTGAGTGTCATCACTTCTAGATCCTCTCACTGACAGAGCAAGCAAATAAAGCTGTATATACTAATGTGCACACACACACACAGCCATCTGTATCACACGTATCTATATTGCCTTTCTCCATCTGTCATCTGTCACTCTGTTAACCTTTCATGATCTGTCATCTCTCTATACTAAAATAAACGTGAGTTCATACAGATCCTCAATTCTAATCCAGCACCAAGAGGTTCATCCCCTTCCTCCTATTCCTTGTCTGATGGTGAAAAACCTGGCTCCCATTATCTATAATTTCTAAAAATTATATACTTATTTTTTCAGTCTTGGATATAATACGAAATAATTTCAGAGTTGGTAACCCATATCTCTATGTGTAAAAATAAAAAATTATAAGCTGGGATAGGGGTTGGTTAACTTTTTCTGGAAGGAGCTAGATTTACATTTTACATTTTAAACTGTAAAACCATTCTTAGCTTGCCGGCCATATAAACAAAGGTAGTGGCTAGATTTAGTTCACAAGACAGTTTGCTAACACCTGAAATAGAGTTACAGTATTTATGTATAATTCTTTTTTATCCATTAATAACACCATTTTACATAGTTACCTAGGCCATTTTTTTACCCCACCCTTTCAGTGAGTTTATATTAGATATTTCTGTTAATTTATTTTTAAGAGAGCAAGTTAGTCTCTAGTTTAACTTCTTTGTACTTTAGACATAATCAACATCATAAAATCAATCTCTTTTATGTTTCATGTTATTTCATAACTCCTTCAATTCTGTGAAATGTGTAATTCACTAATTCAAAAAAAGGTAAAAATATAAATAAAACATATCCCTGTATGATGCAAGATGAGTTGATAATTAGATAAATGAAAATGGTTATCTCAATCAGAGATTTGGTGAAGAAATTGAAAAGACTAGTAGCCACTCTATTCTACAATAATCTGTTTTTCTTTCAACCAAGCCCTAAGGGAAACTAGATTAAAGATGTGATTTAAGAACTCTGAAGTGTAGAATCTTCACCCTAAATCTTAACTCTAAAGTTAACTTTAGAGGTATTTGTTCAGATAAGAATCTTATCTGGTAGTAAATCCATTTTATAGTAAAGTAAACATTTAAGAGAAACTTTTGTTAAACTATTTGTTTATCGCTACTAATACAGCAATAAAAGGATCACCTCTCAGTAGGAATGTCATTACAGTGGTATAAATGATCATTTCAGGGAAAAAAATGTATGCCTTATTTAGTCTTCATGTCTGGATCAGGAAAAGCAGCAAGAGCCATTTTGAGATTGAGAAATTGTTATTTTTTAAGTTGAGATACTTCGACATATAACATTGTGTAAGTTTAAAGTGCACGGTATGTGGTTACTCGGGGCCGGGGGTAGAGGAATTGGGGGAAGTTTAGGAACACAAACTTATAAATAGTAAAGAAATTATCATTTTTCATTGTGGTAGGAAGAATATTAAGGTGTCCTTGAAGATTTTCCATCCCTGCCTGGTATACAATCCATTGTGTAATCTCCAGGAAAGTGAGTTTGTATAATCGATCTCACTACCATGATTAAGTTGTGTTATATGGCCCAGTTGGCCTTTTAGATTGTATGGGGAGGACTGACCTAATCTCAAAAGGCCTTTAAAAACAAAGAGCTTCCTCCAGCTAGCAGCAGCAGAAGTCAGAGATTTGAAACACGTGAAAGATCTGATTGACCATTAGTGTTTAGATGGTGAAGTACCATGTAGCAAGGACCTAGGGACCTCAGTTTTATAATCACAAGGAACTGAATTCTGCCAACAATGGAAGTGGATTTTTTTCCCCATAACCTGCACCTAAGAACATAGCCCAGTTGACTCTAATATTTCACCCTTGTGAGACTCACAGCAGAGAATTCCACCATACCATGCTGGAATTCTCACCTACAGTCTTCTGAGCTAATAGAGGGGTGTTATTTTTAGTTCTTATGTTTTTGTAATTTGTTATGCAGAAATGTAAGTCTAATACATACATAGTATGAAAACAAATACCCAAGGTAATTTTAACATCTGAGATAATTTTATAACCATGCTGGAAATCTTAGAATACCACACAAATTAAAAATCTGTTGTTTTCTCTTTTAAAAATTGATAAACCTTAAAATCTGAAGGTAGATGGATTTATCCGAGAATATGCAATTAATCATATTAGGTCAAAGAAGATTACATGATTGGACTACTCTTAAAGTGCACTCTAACCAATGTAACATATCATGATACATATCACATTGCAGGGAATATATTTATCTTATATATATTCAGTTTTCCCACTTCTATAATCACATTGCTAAAATTTAGAGAACATGACTTCAAATAATTCATGATTTCTCCAAAATTAGTTCTAGAACTAATACGTTGACAGGTTTTATTTAAGTTATTTTTCTATAAAGTCATTGGCTTTCAATAATTAAAATCATTTATTCTGTAGCTGGAAGCCAATGCACTATAAAGTGCTTTGAAATAAAAATAAATATTTGAGCACCTACTTTACAATGAAAATAATCTAGAATGATTATTTTTATCACATATTAAATTTGGAGTCATAAGAAGTTACAGCTTAAACTTGTTTTAAAAATTTTACCATTTGTGTCACAACTCAATTCTCTGTTTCTCTTAAATAAAAGTAAATCTCCAACCTAAAAAGGGGAATTTTAGGACTGAGTATAATGGCGAAATAAATGTTATGCCATAAAATAGTAACATGAAAATTCCATTTTAATTTTGTTGGGTATTTTTATCTAATTACCAAGTACTGTCACTATACTTAAATGATTTTAAATGCTTAATATAGCATTATAAGTTCTTATGGTGGTTCATGTTTTCATATGTGGTCACAACAAAATTTTCTATTTCACATATTATGTTACAATGTAATTTTGCCATTTCTCTGTCCAGAGTTATGATTTGTTTTTCAGCCCCTTTAATCTGGGCTGGCCCTGTGACTGCTTTGACCAGTAGAATGTGGCATAAGTGATGTTCTTGGTGCCTGGTAGATTCTGCTTCTGTGCTCTGGGGGAATTCAGCCACTATGTCACAATTTCAACTTTCTTTGAGACCACCATACTTTAAGGAAGGCCAACTAGCAATGAATGGAACTGTGTGGAAATAAGAGATTCATGACCAGCCTCCAGTTACATTAGCCATCTGATCAGAGATGTTGAACACAAGAATCAAAAAGCCATTTTGGACAGTCCAGCACTCACAGAAGCCTTGTGGAGCAGCCATTCTCATGGATATGTGTCATTTCCTCCAATCTTTTCCTCCATTGCAGAATTGTGCACAATAACTTACTGTCCTGGCTTTGAGTCACTAAATTTTGATGCATAAAAGCATCAGTAGCTACAAACTCTGCCTTACTCCTTCTGTTCTCTTGATGAAATCCTCATGCTCTTATTTAAGCAGACTTCCTGCTTGTAACTATTAGCCATCTCCACTTACCAAATGAGGGATTTATCTCCATTTTCTCCACCTTTATTACACCATCACAAATTTTCCTACTCTATTAGATAATTCTTAGTAGCATGTAAATATACTACTTATATTTATCTCATTATCTTAAAACAGTAAAATAAATTCTCTTGATACCATATTTTTCTCCAGCTACTACTCCTTTTTTTGTTCCATCTATAGAACGACCATTTAAAAGAGTTATCTGTACATGAGATAGCATTCATATCCTACCATGTTCCAGTCCCATCCAACCAGACTTTCAAATGTTTGTCCCTAAAAATGCCCTTGGGAAGATCACCAGTGCTCTTCATGTTGCTAAATCAAGTGAACAATTTTTAGTCCTCATCTTACTTGACTAACCTTAGCATTTATACACTTGATTATTCCCTCTTCCTTTGTTTTCAGGGTACTACATCCTTCTAGTTTTGCTCACCCCAGCATCCTTATCTTCCCCCTTGTCTTATCTCTAACTTTTGAAGTTGACATATTCAGGACTGAGACTTTGAACCTACTATTCTATATCTACATCTGTTTCCTTGGAGATGTATAGACTCATATGTTTAAATCACTGGTTCAGACCTGTTCTTTGAATCCTAAACCTGATTATTCATCTTCCTACTTGCCATATATTATTCAGTATTCAATAGATGTCTGAAACTCAACATGTCCAAACACAAAGACTTTTCTTGCAAATCTGCTGCTCTCATGGTTTTCCAGTTTGAGTTAATGGCAATTCCATTCTTTTTTTTTTTTTTTTTTTTTGACAAAACTTTTTCTCATTATCCTTTACTTCTCTCTCTCTCTTTTTTTTAATAGTCAGTCCATCAGGAAAGCCTATTAGCTCTACTTCTCACCACCTTCAAATGGTCCAAGCCACTCATCTCCTCTCTAGACTGAATTAGTTCAGCTTTCTCCTAACTAGTCTTGGTTTCTCTACGTGGATCCCTAATGGCTATTCTACACCCAACACTTAGCATGAATATTAAAAAGTCACTTTATATTCCTTTTTTTCAAAACTCTCCAATATTTTCCCTTTTTCACTCATAAATAAAACCAAAGAGCTTATAATGGCTTCTAAGGCCCTGCAGGTTTTGTCCCCGCATTACTTTGCTGACAAATCCTACGACCTCCTCCCTGGCTTACACTGCTGTAGCCGTACTGGCTCCTTGCTGGTCCTCAACAAGCCACATACTCTCTCCATCTTGGAACCCTTGATCTTATTATTTCTTTGGCTTAGATTGATTTTCCTCTTGTTTTCCATAGTGAAAAAAATGTAAGGGTGGTGTGAGTCATCCAAGGTAGGGGGTGAAGAAAAGGACTCTCCCTCAGGCCCAGACTAGAGGTGCAGAAGCCCATTCATCCTTCCCTGGGCACGTGGCTGGTCTTCTGTGGACAGGCTCCCTTTCAGTCTACATCTCCTTCAACTCTCTTCCTTTTAGAGAGGCAAACCCAGTTGCTTTATCAACACTGGGTTTCTTTCTTTTCCTGGAACTCACAAAATATGTTCTAGGTTTAAGGTTTTACCACTTGCTGAAATCTTCTGCCAGAATCCCTCTTCAACCATTATTATTCTATAATTCATTCCTTCTTGGTATTGAATTATTAATGTAAGTGCCATGTTCTCCAAAGGACTTCTTGCTGCCTGATATTTTTAAAATTTATTTATTAGTCTATTTGTGTGTGGCTGCCACCACTAGAATACAAGCTCTAAGAGAGCAGTGGACTTCCTCTTGTTCTTCCTATTGTATCTGCAAAGGATATAAGAGTATTGGACACACAGTAGGCACTCACTAAATAGTTCCTGAGTAGTGCAATAGATGAGGGAGTGCCTCAATTAATGTAGAAAACCCTGGACACCTCTTTATAGGAGAGACACTGCTCCTAGAATTTCAAGTTAGAAAAACAAATGTGCCCAAGTGTCCTCCTTGTGGACATCTTAGGAACTGAAAAAATTTCCTCTGACAAGAATAACACAGTGTGTGGGAAAGGTCACATTATGTGGGGAAAAAGGAGCTTGATGGGCTTGATGACACCAGATGCAACACAAGAACCTGAATGTGTACGAGGTAATGTTTCTTCGTAAGGCCTGTGTTAAGAATGGAAGCCTCTCTAGCTAGTGCTCCAGCAATCTTCCTTCAAAAAATGTTCTGCATATAAGATCATGAACAAAAATTAGATGTAATCCTTAGGCTGAAGGGTGGAGTCAAGTGGTGTCTAACCATGGACGTCAGCCAGCCAGGGAATACTTCCTACACTGGACAAGCATCTGCTGCAGTATACGCAATCAATGCCCATTGGCAACTCCTTGTGACAATGACCAATGTTGAGACTGACTGTAGTTATCACTCTGCCTGATACATTGAAAACATCACTGAATATTTTGGATTGACTAAGCCACGCTTATAGCTATTAAATGATTCCAGGCAAGGGTAGTCACAAGAGAGAAATAATGGATTTCCTGCTAATACAGTCAGAACAAGGGCAATGTGATTAAGTGGAATAATAAGGCTGTTTTTGCATCCTTAACTACTTAGGTTTTTCTAGTTACATATAAGATAGAATACTATACAGGTATTACAAAGTTTTTAAAAAGTATTTCATAAAATTGGAAAATATTTAAATATAATGCTAAGCAAAAATATTCAGATTTCAGTCATAAAAACGCTCTGATCACACAGATACACTGTTAAAACTCATTAAAATTGTGTTTTTTGGTTGATGGTATGTGATATTGAAGGTGTGTGTTTTTTTTTTTTTAATATGTTTCTATATTTTCCAGTTCAGGCAATACAAATACATTACTCATTAATCAGGTGAATACTTTCAAAATGAAAAAAGTGTATTTTAGAAACTACTATTTTTATACTTTATAACAGCCCAGCCTTCCAACTACACAGACTCAGTTTTCCTGAGAATTCAAAGAAATAAACACAGATCACATTTTTTAAATTACATATTCTTAGTGATTTCTCAGATCTTACTTTCATGATAATTTTTATTTAAATTCATGTGATCAGTCCTTCGGAATTTATCTCACGGTATATTTTAAATTTTATTCCATAATCACATGAAATTTGGAAATAAAGCATTCTTCAAGTTTGTTTGCTATCCTATCATCTCACGAGGACAGCCATTCATAGATTAGCAGGCATAATATGCAAGAAAATTTCTGAATTACTGACATGACAGACTCATGCAATAGTAGCTTTTATAGTGTGAAGGGTTTTTTTAATTTTTTACTCTGATGGATCTGATTTTCTTAATACACTCATAATTTTGGTGAGAGGGGAGGTTTACAACTTAAAAAATATTTATTTGTACCCACCTTTTCTCCATGCTACCATCCTGTGGTTTTGAAGTTAAAAAGAGTTGTATTAATCCCTCCCCTCATTTTAACCCATTTACTTTCGGTTTAAACTCAAGGCTAAATTTTGGCTTAAGATTCATTGAATCATTGCCTATAAATAGGTTTGATATTACAACATTTACCATTTTAGGTATTAATAATGACCAGTAAACCTATTTTATTTCTCAAAATATCAAGTGTTCTCAAACTTGATAGTAAACCCAATTAACAACAGTATTCTTCTCAGAACACAATAAAAGTCACCACTATGAAAGGCAGTCAGCACTATGAAAGGAATTCTGGGATATTACTTAGAGCACCAGGAAGAGAGTCTAGTTTTCTTGCCAAGTGTTGCTGTGCAATATACAGACAGAGTATGGTACAGTGTGTCTCAAACTTTTTTTTAAAAAAAGAAAATATTCCAAAGTGGAAGAATAGTAGGAAACAATATCACAAGAACTTCTTATAATGTAGATTCCACTTTTGTTTTAAATGCTTATTCAAATTTTTGGTGTTCCAATATTCATAAAAATCTAAGTATTTACATTTTGATATATAAAAGAAAGAAAAATGTAATACCTGTCTTATTGTTTAGTGAGTATACATTATGCTCATCATCTTAAGGGAAAAATGAGAAAATTAAAGAGAACTGACTCAACACTGGTTTCATTATTTTATAAATTTGTTTTCTGACTTGGTGAAATAATAATTGAGGATGACAAGTACACATTAATATATATGAATACCAATCAGGGAAGGGTCTTTATGAATTATGAAAGGCAAATAATTATGTTATCTAGAATGATGGTAAAAGTAAAGTTTGATTCAACATTTTAAAACAAATTGAACATTTTGACAAGCATATTTTCTTGAGAGTTTGTCAGTCTCTCAACAAGTTTGCATTTTATTTGACCGTAAACATAAAAATCAAATATCACCATAATAAATTTTATACAACTACTATTTCTATTGCAGCAAAAATGTCATGAGACAGGAAAAGAAGCAAATCAACCAAACAAAAGTCAAAATCTTTAAAGAGTTTGCCTTTCCTTTTGATGATGAAAAAATATTTATTTATATAATCAGTACATGCCAAGTATGTTTTAGGGCACTTTGCTAAGCACTGGCAACTTACCAGGAACAAAACAGATACTTCCTCTGCTGCTCTGAAGCTACATTCCAATAGAGGAACAAGATATTAAGTAAATACTCATACAAATAATGTATAATTAAAATTCTGCTGATAGTTCCATGATAAACATAGAAAACTATGAAACTGTGTTGCAGGAGCCCTAGCCCTGAAAGGGGCAAGAGTGAGGAAAGCATCCCTGGGAAAGTGAAGTCTTACCGAGGATGAAGTAACAAGTGGGATTAACTCAGGTAAGTGAGTTACTTTTGAAAAGTGGAGGGAGATAGCATTTAAGGCATGATGTCTTTTCCTAGAAGAGTGTGCCTTCTGAGCCACTCTTCAACATTACAATTAGGGATGAATCAGTTTGCCCTACTGAAGTTTTCTATCATTGATTGTATTGTGTGTGTTATTTCTGTGAAGACAAGTCCCAAGTGAACACTGTTATGAAAAACGTCTAGCAGCATTTCCAGATAAATCAGTACTTATCTATAAAGGAAAGCAAACCTTCAAGGTCACTTTACCTTAATTACGAATTTCCACCAAATAAAAAGTACTTAGTTTTGTCTTGATACTGTGATACTGTAATTTATAATAAAAATATATATATTTGGTCTTATTCCCATTCCTTGCACAGAGCTCCTAAAACTTGAAATTTCCTAAGTATAAGTGAGATAAAGATGAAAGGAGTGATTTTTATTATTCACAACAAGCCCCTTTCAGTCAAGACCTGAGTTGATGTTGTTGAGGTGACTTCTAGAAAGCCTCTAAGTACGAGGAGCTGGTCACCAGGGGAACTAGCTGTGTAGTTAGTAGGTTGGAACTTACAGCCACCACCCCCAACCAGCCTGGGGAAGGGAGAGGTGCTGGAGGTGGAGTTAAACCACCAGTGACCACTGATTTGATCATCATGCCTATGGAGGCGTGAAGACTACGCAACTTCCCTAAATGGCAGGGTTTGGATTGCTTCTGCATTGGTGAACACACAGCGGTGCTGGCACACCAAGAAAGGGCATGGAAGCGCCGCACCTCCTTCCAGATACCTTGTTCTATTCCACCTGACTGCTACCGAGTTGTATCATCTTATAATAAACAAATAATCCAGTAAAAAAATATATATTTAATTCTGTCTTGGTACAAGACTGTTACTCTCTATGTACTACATTAAGAAAATAAGAGGGGAAACATTTGATGTAAGGTGTTCTCAGTGTACAAGCCAATGGTTGCTGAAGCAAGTAGGATTCACAGTGACCCTAGCGTGGCATGATGTCATTCTACTGACTTATTTAGAACACTTCAGGGCAGTGAATTTTACCTTGGATAATGACCAGAAATTTTCATATGGTCTATAAGGCTCATTTCAGTCTGATAATGCCTTTCATACTCCTCATTCCACTCTACACCTTGCTCCTTAACATTCAAGTATATTTTACTTTTTTAGTCCCTGAAACATGTCAAGCTTCCTTCATTTGCACTACTGTACCTGGAAGACAATCTGGAACACAGTAGATAATAAATATTTACTGAATCAGTGAAGAAGTACATGAATGATGTATATTTTTGGTTAACACTCAGGTCTCTTTAGATTCATTTTCATGGCTCAGATTCTTTCTATATATCCCTATCTCTTACATCAATACTGATGGAGACCAGTCTGTAGTCTCAGTTCATCTATTTGAACCAGGTCACTCCTCATAGGTCTAGGGAGTGCTTTTCTTTGAGGCAGTTATCGAATGCTGGTCTCTCAGCTCTGGCCCTGGTGAAGGGATCACATAATTAAAATTTTGCATCTTCTGTTTAGAAAGCTCTGAGTAAAAAGAGAAATTACATGACCCCCCTAGATTTTACAGAATGTTATAAAAATAAAATTACATATTGTGTTGCCTCTTCAGGCTGGCTCCTTTTACTTTGAAATATGCATTTAAGATTCACCTGTGTTTTTTGTGGCTTGATAGCTCATTTCTTTTTGTTGATGAATAATATTCCACTGTATGGATGTACCACATTTTTAAAGCATTTTCCTCCTGGAGAACTTTTTGACTACTTGTAGTGTGTGGAGATTATGAATAAAACTGTTATTCTCATACAGGTTTATGTGTAGACGTAAGTTTTTTAATCAGTTTAGCAAATTACAGTTTCTTTTCTTGTAATGTCTTTATCCAGCTTTGGTATCAGAGTAATACTTGCCTCGTAAAGTGATTTGGGAATTTTTCTCTTTTCTGTTCTCTGAAAGAAATTATATAGAATTGGTAAAATGTTTGGTAGAATTCACCAGTGAACCATCTGGTTATATTTCCTCCTTTGTGAGATTTACATCTACTAATTCATTTTATTTAATAGATAGAGGGTTATTCAGGTTATCTATTTCTCCTTGAGTGAGTTTTGATAGACTGTGTCTTTTAATTAAATGGTCTGTTTCATGAAAGTTACCAAATTGCTGTACAAAGTTGTTAATAATACCCCCTAAGTTGAGGGGATGAATAGTTATATTCCCTTTTTTCATGGCTGATATTGATAATTTGTGTCTTCATTCTCTTAAGGCTGGGTAAAAGTTTGTCAGTTCTGTTTACCTAATTTAAATATTTCCCTTTGTCTTCTGCTGTAGGTTTAATTTACCTATTTTATATGCTTTCTTAAGGTGGAAGTTTAGGTTATTGATTTTTACCTTCTTTTCTAATGTGTACATTCAAATATAAATTTATCTAAGCACTGCTTTCACTGGATCCCAAACATTTTGATAAGTTATATTTTTAATTTAAATATTTCAAATGATCTTTAATTTTATTTAATTTCTCTCTTCTTTGTTCTATGATTTATTTTGTAGTGTGTTTAGTTTCCAAGTATTTGCAATTTCCAAACTATTTTTTGTTATGGATTTATACTTGAATTCTGCTCTGGTCTAACAACATATTTTGTATTATTTCTGTATGTTTACATTTGTTAAGATGTGTTTTATGGCATTGAGTAAATTGTATTTTGGCTAATACTTGTGTGAACTTTAAAAAAAATGTGGATTCTGCTGTTGTTGGATGGAGTATTCTATAATGTCAATTAGATCAAGCTGATTGATAGTATTCATTGGATCATCTCTATTCTATCCCACATGATCTATCAGTTACTCTAAGGGAATATTGAAGACCAACTCTAAACTGGATTTTTCTATTCTTTCTCTCAGTTATATCAGTTTTGCCTCATGTATTTTTCACTCTGTTGTTAAGTACATAAACATGTAGTAGTACTTTGACTTTTTTGATAACTGACCTTTTTTAAAAAACACTATGTAATGCCCTTTTTTATCCCTGATAATGTGAATGAAGTCTCCTTTGTCTGAAATTGATATAACTAGCCCAGCTCTCCTTCACCATTCCTTTATTATAACCTATGTGAGCCTTTATAGTTACTGTGGATTTCTTGTAGTTTATAATGGAGTCTTATTTTTTTTAATCCAGTCTGTCAATTTGTCTTTTACCTGTTGTGTTTAGACCCTTAACATTTGAAATGGTTGTTATAAGTCTGCTGTTTTTGTCCGCTTTTTAGTTGTTGCTTTTGTTTCCTCCTATTTTCTGCATTCTCTGGTTTTAGTGGAGCATTTTATATGATCTAGTTGTCTCTCCTTTGTTGGAATATCATTAGTAATTCTTAAAATAAACACTTCAGTGATTCTCTATAGTTTATAATTCTCTATAGTTTATAATATACATTTTTAAATAATTTAAATTCATCTTGAAATAACACTGGTATTTAATATGTAGTGCAGTTATCTTATAACAGAGTATTCCCTGTTCCTTCCTGTTGTTTCTTATGACATTGTTGTCATTAATTTCACATCTCCGTATGCTATAATCACCCCATACATTGTTATACTTACTGCCTACAGTTATCATTTAGATCAATTATGAATAAAATATTTACCTTTATTTATTCCTTTGTTGATACTAATTTATTTATTTATATCTTATTTATGACCTATGCACCTATATAATAATTTTTCTTTTTCCTGAGGACTTTTTTTTTTTTTTTTTTTTACTTTTTGTGTGTGTGTGTGAATGTGTGTTGGGAGGTTCTACTGGTGATGAATTCTCTTGGGCTTTGTTTTTCTGAGGAAGCCTTTATCCTTCACTTTTGAAAGATAATTTCACTGGATATAAACTCTAGGTTGGTCGGTTTTAAAATTTTTTCCTTTCAACATTTAAAGACTTCACTCAACTCCCTTATTGTATATATTATTTTTGATAAGAACACTGCTGTTATTCATATTCTTGATCTTGTATTGGTAAAATAACCAATCCACTGGCTTCTTCAAGATTTCTACTTTGTCTTTGGTTTATTGCAGTTTGTATATGATTTACCTGAGTGTCTGTGTGTGTATTTTATATTTGTCCTAAATATAGTTCAAATATTCTGAGCTTCCTGGACCTGTGGCTTGATTTCATTAATTTTAAACAGGATATTGTCGACCTGGGACTTTTTTCACATAATTTTAAAATTTCTGTGTTTTAACTAGTTTGTTTAGACTTCATATTTGATGTGATAAAAGTTGAAACATATAGATTAGATTCTACCACATTTGTAACTGTTTCATATATTTTGCTTTTTTAAATTCCTTTTTTTCCTCCTTTTCTGCCATTTTTACTTTTATTTTTCTCTTTTGAGTTTCGGTTTTATAAGTTTTTAACTAATCTTGAGGTTTACTAATTATTTCCTTGGCTATGTTGAGTCTACCAAATCTGTCAAATAATTTCTTGATTTCTGTTACCATGATTTTTCATTTTCAGCTTTTCCTCTTGATTTGTTCTTACAATTTCCATCTCTGATAACATTATCTATTTGATATTACATGTATTCTATTTTTCCAATACAACCCTTAGTATATTACTCATAATTATTTTAAATCCCTTGTCTGATAATTCCAACATCTGTGTCACATCTGAATCTGGTTCTAATGTTTGATTTACCTCTTTGGATTTTTTTTTTTTTTTGACTTTTTGCATGCCTTGCAGTGTTTTCTTGAAAGTCTGAAGTGGAGTGTATTGGGAAATAGGTAACAATACAAATAGCTCTCCAATGAGCTGATTTATATGAATCTGGATATATAATCTGGATATGTGTTTAATGTTTCTTATAGGTATAGAAGTTTCAAATGCCTCTAGTGTTCTTGTTTGTGTCTCCTCTCTTGACTTTCTTGCTTCCCTTTGTATTGCTGCTCCCAGAAACTCTATGTCTTGCAACTCTTACAGCTATAATCCATGATTTTAATACTGTAGGATTGTTGATGTGGTGGTGCAGTATAGGGGACAAAGAGCTTTCCACAATCTTCTTATTAAATCTTCATCTTTTAGTGAGCCTATGACTTGGGAGTGTGGGCTTTACAAGTATTTCAGTCTCTCCTTAAGAATAGTTTTTCCCCTCCTTTCTACATCCTAATCCTTTTCCTAGCTACAATATGCTTAATCTGTTTTCTTGCACTCTTGTCCTGTGTTGACTCTTGGTTTTCTTTAGGTGATACAATAAGACTGAAACACCCTGAAGTAGGGAAAAATTCCTTTCTCCAGGTTGGAAAAGGTTTCATAATTGTCATCTAGCAAATTTCTTGACTCTAGAGATTAAGGCTTTGTTAGAGAGGAGTCTGCGAGGGTTTCACTATTATAAAGCCATGGTCAGGAGAGGGTATTTCTCAGATCCTCACGTTGAGTGTGGAGATCCCTCAATGACCATAACCTCTCTGGGAATTTCTCAATCTCATACTATTCTGCACTCAGCTTCCAGTAATTCAACATAAATATTAAGTGTTCCCAACAGATAAAGGCTGCCAATATCTTCTGTACCTGGTAAACAATTCTTGGGAACTACATATGTCTCTAGATTTTCTAGTCTCTCCGAATTTCAGAGTGACAGTTTTCCCCCACTGCCTCAGTTCTCTGAGGGATCCAAGAAGAGTTATAGACATTCAGTTTATACAGCATTTTCTTAATGTGCAATTGGAGTGGAGAGTTTTGTGCCCTCTACATGTTGGAGCTAAAACCAAAATTCTTCATGTGTTCATTCTGGGCAAAATGTGTGTGTGGATATAAGCTGACAACACCTGTGTTATACAAGAATTATAACTAGTCATTACCCTGGTCTTCACGAATTATTGCAGGAAGGTACCACAATGGGGGCAATCAGTGAACAGAACAGTGGCGGCCATAATCTAAGCACTGAGCCTAGTCATCAGGATAGAGCAATGCTATGGGAGGCTTAAAAAAAATCAGAAGGCAGAGTTGTCTGCGATCAGCAGTTTAGAAGATAATACTGAGAAATTCAACAAGAAGAAGTAATGTAGAAGCTAAAAATTCAGGTTAATGCTCAATACTTTTTAAAGAGTTAAAAAATATACAGTTATAGTTTTGAAGCTTTTTATTTAAATAGACATAGACCACAAAAAATACACCATTTGGAGACAGGTCATTGTAGATGTTTTTTCTTATTTCATAGCAAAATGCATAATGCTATAGATATCAGTATTTTATTTATTTAAAGTGTTAACTTTATGATATATATTTAAAATACAAACTTCTAGAAGTTTCTAAGCTCTTTATAAGAAATTGTTACCTATCAAAATGAAATAATTCAGGAATATTGATTCTCACACACTAAAATGCACGTTAACATCTTCAGGTCTTCAAATTTTCCTGTGTGGGATACTTATCGTAATTCTATAAATTATCCAATTAACTTGATTAAAAATACAAGATATTTGGGACTATAGTTCACCTATGTCCTGCTTATCTCTTTCCCCAAATTGTGGTTTAAATTGCTCTCAGCTAAATAGTCACTAATATTGAATTGAAACAGTATTATTGAAGCAAACCATTTTTAATGAATCTTCTGAAAGAATGCACTTTAATAATCCTTTTAGAAAAATATTTGTTTGATTTTCAAAGGAAACAATTGTCAGTGACTGGGAAATAATTAAAAAGTATACACACACACACACACACACACACACACACACGTATATCCAGAATAAGTAAGAAAGTATGACTAGAAATATAAGTAGGTATGTATTATGTATCACATTTCAACAAAACGTAAAAGAGAAAAAAATGACTAATCAAGATAACCCTGATATGAAGAATATCAGATTTGAAAAGTATTTTAGGACTTTCTTCTGAATCCTATTTCTACCAGATAAAGTAATTTCACAGAATCACAGAAAAATCTTGTAGAGAAAATATAACTGGATGGTGACATATATTTTGTATTTGCCCTCCACCAATCTTTTGTTACAGAAAAATTGGTTTTGCAATACTCCTTAACCAACATCTACCATAGCAATCTTAATTGACATACCACCTACCTTCTCTTATTCAGGTCGAAATCTCAATATTCCTTTGAGACCAACATAACTGCACCATTTTTATAAATTCTAATGGTTTTACACAACCTGTAGCTATTGCCTACTCCTCTCAACCATATAACCCTCAGAATATGCTGCTTTTTAATGATTTCTTCTTTTCGTGATCATTCTATGGTCCTCAAGTAGGTGTCCTTCAAAAATTAAGATTTATTGTATTTCTGGGGCTGTTAGATACCTTTCTGCATATACACTAAAAGACTTGGAAAGACTGGCAATTCAGTTTTCATTGAGAGATGAAAATTTTTATTTTACTTTGTTTTTATTAAATTGTATTCCTTTGGATTGTGGCATTCATAATTTCAGAACTATTTTTTATAGGGATATCAAATAAATGAGTTGTACCATGGAGCTTCTAAAATGGAAGCAACAAGAACTTCTAGATGGGAGAAACAATCACGGAAGACAGAATAATGTATCCAGCTGTGAATGCAAAATAACTATATTGGCTACTACTTTAATTTCCATACTTCATTCCACTTCCAATGTTAGTTATACAATATTAGCATTATTGTGATAAAGTTTTATTCTTTCTATTACACATATCCAGAAATAAAGTCTTAAGAATTACAAAATTAAATGAGTTAGTATATATTAAATATAATATATATAATTACATTATACTTAATATAATTTAATACATAATATAATTATATATAGTTATATTATAGTAGATACTAATATAACAGATCTTATATGAATATATAATAAATATATAATACAAAATATATATGATACATAAATATAAGAATTATTATAAGAAATAATAATCCAATAAAAATAACAAATGATGTTCTTCCATTTTTGTTTCATTTTGAATTAAGCCCTAGTTTGATTCTTCTTTGCCTTTCATCAGGATATGAATCACCCTCTTTTACTAGTTGTTACCACTTGAGAAATCAGGAAAATACTTTTAAATCAGATTTTGGAGAGAACATTTTTCTCAGACTTTTGCATAGGATTCTGAATGAATCCATATATATCGTTTCTTTATACACAGGGACAAATTATAGAGCAGTGAGATCATTCCACTCTTATCACCCTAAATTTTTACAATAAACCTGAAAGTCCAAATTTATGAAAGAGCATTTTATTCATGAAACTCAAAAGCTTTAAGTCTACATGTAAAGTGGAAAGTAAGCTGAATAAACAGAGAAGGTTGAACTTTCACCCAGCCTGTCCAGTCTACTGTTTTAAATACAGCCTTTAGTTATGGGCCTTGTTCACATAGTGGAATGTGTTTTCATTGGACATTGATTACTGTTATTGTGGGGCTAGTTTGGATCAAATTTCACTTCTCACAACCCATTTCCTATCAGAGCTAATGGGTTTGCAGCTCATTTATAATGATCATATTGGCAGGGATTTAGCTGATGTTTTCAAATCCTCAATAGGAGAGGTTTTTCTTCTCTCCTGCGTGCCTCTCAGCTGCAGGTAAAGAATGTTACAGCTGGATGAGAGAGCTAATTAGAGCCAATTATAGCCTGAGTGACCAGCAGTGGCATTAAATGTGTGGCAAAATCTACCTTGTCCTTGCAACACACAGGTTTTGAATCTCTACAAATACCTGTCTTGGAACATTAAACATTTTATGGAATTGCAGGTAATAAGCACTTAAATTTAATAATCAAAACAGGTATTGCCAAATGAATCTTGAAAGTAGGAATTCACTAGACATGATTTTACACTGACTGCTGAAGGCATCTCACAATTAATAGTAAATTTCAGATACTTGATGAGAAGCGTCAAGGTTCTACAACCAATTTGGACTTAATAAATCTTGTGACCTGAATTTAATTCAACACTCATATTTTCTCATATGTGAACATTGGTTCGGCGTTTTGGAGGAACTATTTGCAGACTGTCTCCATATTGTTTTTATTTTATTCACTTTGTCCAGTGGAAGACGTACATCCTGTAGTGAGTGAAACTTTTTCAAACATCTTCATTCCTAACCATTCTAAAGGATGTAGGACTTCATCTTGCCCTTGCAAAGTAGGAAAGAGTTTGTATAGACAGAAATAGAGAAATAGAAGTGTAGAATCTCTTCATATTTACTTTCTTTTTATAGTTGTTGTTTGACAAACAAAATAGTATGATTGAGGAATTGCATGGAAGCAGAATATTTAGCACTAAATATTGAATTAAAGTTTGGAAGAGACATTAAAGAAGTATACATTATTTTCAAAATGCAATTGTGAAATATTATAATTTTTTTCTATCTAATCTACCTATATCACCAGCATCATCTGTCTGTCTGCCATAAATATAGCTATTTATCTCAGTAACTATAGTACCATGTTCTAAAGTACTCAAATGCTCCAAACAATGCATAGAGGTAAATATAATGAATAATTTTTTGAAATATTTTTAAAAGAGCTAAGGATTGAAAATATCATAAATAGGAAATTTATAAAAAACATTTCATATGCTTTATGCTTGAAAGTTAAATATTGGATGTAGAAAACTATATGAGAAGTTTCCACTGCTTAATCAGTTTTTAATTTAAAACACAGAGCTTACATTTATTATAATTGTGTATATTTATAACCACCATTTTATGAAATTCACAGCTATAGTATGTAGCCATAATTTATGAAGGAG
This sequence comes from Camelus bactrianus, assembly GCF_048773025.1. NCBI lineage: Eukaryota > Metazoa > Chordata > Mammalia > Artiodactyla > Camelidae > Camelus > Camelus bactrianus. Next base: position 80,697,658 of record NC_133540.1, read on the forward strand.
TGATCAATAATTTCTGATACGTTGAACACAATGAAATCAATTAGCATCTAAAAACAAGGATTGTTTTTCTGGTATGCATTTCTAAACAGCTTTAAAAACTACATGATGAAAATGCACTTCATGAAATTGTTTGTCCTTACTCAAATTCAATTCCAGTTATGACCCTGAGAGATGATTAGTAAATTCGACTTTTTAATTAGCATTTTGCATAATTCATTGAAATTATAATGCACTCATGCATTTGATTGTCAAGGTGCAGATGTGCTAATATGAAGCTATAATTTTCTCATCTAAATAACTCTTTCAGTAAAACCTTTAATTTCTTACAGTTCTATTGTTTAGGACCTATTATTGTTCATTCTTAAAAAATGAGTTCAGAAGTAGATTTTGAAGTCAGCTTGTGTTATGGTAAATTGTTTAGAATAGTAGTAATCAAAGGAAACTAACATTATTTAAAAGGTTGTTTATTTTAGTGAAAACTACTTGATCACAGTTAAAGTACTTTTAAATGTGAAAAGTGGCTCTCTATTTCACATCAACGCAAAATTAGAGCGTGATAGAGCCAAATAGAAATTATAAAATCAAAAAATAAAGGGAGGGTTTTTTGTTTCATTGCACCGGAGTAAAACAGACACAAAAATCATAGTGTTCACTGCAAGATATTCGTGACACTGGTTCTAAACCAAAAATATGAGTATGTATTTCATATTTGGTTTCATGAGATGATCCCCAGTATTTGAAAAAATACAAAAAAAGAATCTTATTGATATCTGTTAAACAGCTTTCCAAGGTGTCTGTTTATATTGAAGTCTAGTGTTTGTTTTTATGTAAATGGCAAACTCCTATCAACTGAGCAGCTCAGCTTCAACTCTGAAAAAAATGAAGAAAAAGAGCAAAATAAGGAGTGTGGTTGCTCCAAGGAAGTGGCAGCATGCACCATGTTCTTACTTAAAAATTCACTATGATTTCTTTTTCTGCACACTGGAGGGACTTTTAAAATGAAATAAATGTTTCCAAATGAGGTGAGAGAACTTGCAAGCTAGGATTCTTGGCTGTTGGTCCTATTCATAAGTGAGGTAAACTGCTGGGAATCAAGCACCCACACACGTGGATAGTTGCTACCTGCTTCGCCAACATAGATATTTGTGCTTTTGGTGTTGAGAAATTGGCCAGCACAACTATTATTGCAAACATGTGTGGCAATACTGAATGAGATTTCTAGGGAATGGTGTGGTAGACAGAGTATTAGAATTTGGGGCAAATGCTTCCTTAGGACATAATATAAAAAGTACTTCCTGTATTTCCAAACTCTGCTGTGTGGAATTCTTATTATAAGGATAATAGTATGAAAAGACCTCTGTGTTGCTCCTGGCATGGTCTACATGGGTCCCTAGTAGGTAATCCCTCACAGCAATTTTATAGCATCTGGCTCTCGGTACTCATAAAACAAAGTGAAGCATTGCATTCATGGTATTGCTGATGAGCTGAGATTGGCTCCTGTTGAGTTCCACTGCTATACTTCTAGGTAGCATTATACTGTGTCTTATGAATCTTTCATGTTAAGATTTTTTTTTGCCCTTTACTTAAAAATGTTAGTATAAAAGAATTGAAATAACAGGTTGCTTTGATAATACATAAATTAGCCTGAAATTTATGAGAATGAAGGTTCTAAAGGTCCCAGAAATTGGCAAACATTAGGAATTCTTTGTATTAGAAATGGTAATGTGGAATTTTACTTGCTGAAGCAAAGATGGTAGCATCCAAACAAGAAAGAAGTTGATTTAAAAAAAAAAAAAAGGATGTCCCACTAAGGTCTTAAGTGTAAAGTTACAATTCTAAGTTGTATGTTAAGTGGTCTTTCTATTGAATTCTTTGTGATTTTCATGCACATACTGCTTTTATCTTCATTTGATGGTTTTTATTTTTAATAACAATATGAAAGTCATAAACCCTTAACAGTAAAATTTCAAAAGATGAAGCTCTTGGAATTTCAAATATATTTAAAGGAAGGCTTTCTGAATACTATTCAACTGATGACAGAAAGCTAACCATTTTTAAGGCTACTTAGAAATGAGGCCCAACTTCATGGGACATCGGAGTAATCTTTTTCTAATACTAGTGCTCCAAGAAAGCTTTCAGTTAGGAAAGAGGTGATTTAATTTTAAAGGAAAGCTGGCAAAGAGGAGACACTGAGAAGAACTTAAAACACACTTGTGGAATATTGTATTCTTGTATAAAAATCATATTCTTGTACATTTTCTTGTTTGGTAACATATTCCATGTTCTCAACTTTACCAGTAACCTGAAAAGTTGGTATCATTTTGGTTGCTTTACTGTAATATTTCAAAGAAAGTTCAACTGCTTCTCAGTTAAAACCTCACTAATCTATGCACAGCTGCCAGAGAAAGGCATATATATATATATATATATATATATATATATATATATATATATATATATATGCATTAGATTCCACCGTGGGTGGATGGCTAGCCTGGGACATGAAGAAGTGAATTACGTAGCAGAATCTCAGCTGTGACGCTTTTGTGAGGTGGTGCCGAGCAAAGTGGCAATCAGATTGACTAGTGTGCAACATACCTGGATTATAAAGATAATTGTGTCAGTCCTGTTCTTAAATTTGGTTTCAGATTTTCTTAGTTAAAAGAATCAGTCGATAGCCTAACGTTAACTCACTTCTGCACTTTGTTTTTGTTTTATCCATATTGAATTGAAATAGTTCTTTTTTTTAGCTCAATGAAGAGCAATTTAAAATGAAATACGAAGAAAGACAAAAATGCACAAAAAAGATGCAAAATCGTTTACAAAAAGAAATACTTATTTCATAGAGAGAACAGTGCCCAGAAGTCAATGAAGCACCTCAAAGGAAAAAAAGTATTTAGAAGTTATTCAAGAATAGTTAGAATCTCAGAAGTCTCATAGCATTGCTTACTAACCTGCTAATAGATCTAATCAATAGGTGCTCTGTTAATCATCATCAGCATTGCCCTCATCATCAATCATAAAACAGTGTGTTTTTTCTACTTGAAAATAGCCGATTTAGACACTTCTGCCAGAAAATCAGATATTAGGGTGACACAGCATATGAAATACATATTGAATGTTTAAATAAAATTTGAAGAGAAAATTAGTGCATTGGAACACAGACCAGAAAATAATTCAGCATAAGAGAAATGAAAATGGAAAGCTTGAAAAAAAAATTGACACGAAAAATAAATAACTGACTGTATAATACACATCCAGTTAGTCTCAGAAGGCAAGAGGATATAGTAGAGGCAACCTTTTGAGAATGACTAATAATTTTCTAGAAATATTGAAATATATGAATTGACAGTTATGTTAGCGGATGGAAGGACCCCTAAATTAGGAAGCCCACCAAAGTGTGGGTCCTAGTTGCCAGCTGTGAAAGAATTCACTCAGCAGAGGCAAAGGGTCAAAGGGAACAGCAGCTTCATTTCTCAGAAGGGGAAAAAGAAGGAAGGTGCTTGATCAGGCAGAAGGAAAGAAAAGTACTCCAACGAGGAAAGGAAGCGCTTGAGTGGGGAGCCGTCAGCCAAGGTGGCAGGTAGAGATAGTTCTGGCCTGGGCTGAGCCATGTAGAATTTTATGAGAGGCTTCTACCATTATGTCCTCCTTCCAGGTGTGGTGAGGCCAATCAGCCCTTATACTGGCTTTTCAGTCCTTGTAGGGGCTTTTCTGGCTGTTGTCATGCCAACTGTCATGGTGCTGGGGGTATGTCACTTAGCAGGCTAATGCTTTACAATGAGTGTATAATGAGGCTCGAGGTCCACTGGAACTCATACCCTCCACCATCTTGGACTTTATCAGTTCTAACCAGTTCTTGTTTCTTCTCATTGTAACTGCCTCCTGTGACTTAGATAAGAGTAATGGGTTTCTAGTTGAGAGAGGGGCAGGAGTATGATCCTGGGGCAATAGCCTTGGTAACAAAAAGGGAAATCGCTTTTAATCAGAATGCCCCAATCTGGTGGACCCAGTGTTCCCCCAGAAAACCATCTCTGAACATCTGCTCAGCCATAAACAAGAGGCAGGGATTGGGGAGCCTTAGTTTCTGCAGAAGAACTTAAAGAGATTATTATGTATATTGCTTCAAGAGGAACCAGACCCTTCCCAGGGCTGCACTACAGTCTCTTGACTGTCCCTCCCTCCTTTCTGCATTCCCTCCCTTTCCTGATTAGCAACTGTTTGAATTTGCCCTTTGGAACTCAGGGAAGGTCAAGGAGGCTGAAGGAAGCCTATTTCCTACAAAAGAGAAATGAGGGACTGAAAGGATTTGTATCAGGGAGTGCTCAGAGGGTCCTGCTCCCTTTTAGGTATAGGAAGTATGTTATATACCAAGCATGATAAGGCAAAAATGAATGAATGAATGAATGAATGAATGAATGAATGAATAAATAAATAAATAAATAAATAAATAAATAAATAAATAAATAAATAAATAAATAAATAAATAAATAAGAAAGAAAGAAAGAAAGAAAGAAAGAAAGAGAAAAAGGAAATTCATATATGTGGAATTACCAGGACATAAAGCCATTTTCAATAAATTTCTCAAAAGTTAACATCATACAAATCATGTTATCTGACTAAAGTGAAAAAGTCTGTTGCTTCCTGTGGTTTTTTGAAATGTATATATTAGATGATTACCCTTTACTACATTTAATTTTTAAAAAATAAATATTAAACTACATTTTTCCTAATAAATGTATTTATATTTTTAGACCATAACCTTAGAATAGTTCTTGCACACTGTCCATCTCAATAATTTTATCATTGTTCTGCATTTCCAAACACAATTCAGAATAATATTACTTTATATTCAACAATTAATCAAATTCATTGACAAAATGGATCAACTTCTACACTGAGCAGTGTTTCTATCCTACCCTTTCTACCATTGTTCTTGCTGAAATAAATTCTTTAGTAGTTTATTATTATTACTGAAGCCATTACACTGTATACTAATTATTGTACACATAAAAACGTATTTTTTGTATGCTCAATTGTAAATGAAAGCATGGCTAGATATTAAATATAGGTTACAGTCATTTATTTAACATTTTGATGGTAATATATTTTGTCCTCCCTTCTACTATTTTTGTTGATGAAGGCTGACAGTAACTGTTCACTTGTAAAATTTGTTTTCTCCTCTGGTAGTTTTAAGATTATTTCTTTGTTATTTTGAAATTTCACTGACATATGTGTGTGTTATTTTTATTTAACTTACCCTGTACTTGGAGAGTACATTGTCTAAGTTCTCCTGTTTTTCCTTATTTTTTAAATTTCTCAGCAATGATCTCTGTAAATATGGATTCACAGTAATTCCTCTGTTCTATTAGGAACTGTAAGATTAGTATTGGGACTTTTTGATTTATCCTTGATGTTTCAAATGTTGCTTCCTATTTTTTCCTCATTGTCTTTCTGTTCTGATACAGGTGTGGTCCCTTTTCTAACTTCCAGCTTATTTTTATCTCTTTGTTCTCCTATTTATGTTTTTTTATTACACTATTTTTAAAATTTATCAGTTCAATTTTATAGATACCTTATTTTAATTTTTGATTATTTTTGTTTCATAATATGTTCTTTTTAAAGATAGTTATGCTTAATTATGTTTCATAAATATAATCAAACATTTAAATTATATCCTGTTTTAAAATCTTTGTCAGAGCTGTTAAATGACTTTCATATGTTATGTTGACTGTCTTGGTGTTAGATTTCTTCATGTGTTTTTTTTAATAGTTTGCAGGCTTAGATTCACAAAATTTTTTGTATGTGTTTCTTCTCTTGTTTTTTTTTTTTCTCTCTCATTTACAACTTCTGTGTTAATCTGTCACTGTCTGGTTATTTTGTGATTACATACATCTGAACTCAAGGGTCACATCTTGTGTTGAACTATTGATTAAACAGCAGATCAAGTTAGCAAGTGGGTGACTTAAGTCTGTTTTTGATAGTAAAGCTACATTCTTGGCTGTTGCATATATTACCATCCATTTGAAATTGTGTCAGTCTGATAGGTTAAAAACAATAGCTCAGTATTGTTTTATCTTATTCTGGTGAAGGTAAGCAATTTTCATACTGTTTATTATTAGCTTGCTCCTATGTTGATTTCATGTTAAGCTTGTTTGTCTCAAACATTCCTCTCTAAGCTTTTGCCTTAAGCAACAGTTACCACTACCCCTTTTGCCTTAAGCAACCATGTGTTTTAGGCCAGCCATCACCATATTGTTGCAGAAGATTCCCAATTCCAAGGTCAACTAACACTTTCCCAATACCAACGCTAAAAAAAAATCCTGTTTTTAAATGAAGAATAATGCACAGAAATAAACAATATCAAATGTTAAATACTGTGAACATCTACAGTAATTAAACAGTGTGATACTGGTATAGGAATAGCCAGAAAGATAAATGGAAGACAATAAAGAGTCCCATAGAGTCTATAGACACATAATTACATACATACACATATAAACATACACACACTTACACCATAGTGGAGCATTACAAATTAGTGAGGAAAAAAGAGTATTTCCATAAATTAAAATTAAAAATTATGATCCCTAAACCTACCTCCATTTCTGTAACAAAATATATTTCATATATATTTTTTAAATTCCATGTAAAAATCTTACAATAAATAGGAAAACTATATTTGTAAATATACATATAAACAGGGTGAGGAAGTCTTTTTTAGTAACACTCAAGAAACCCATAATAAAAGCTATTAAAAGGTTTAAATAAATGAAAACAAAATATCACTGGTCATCAAAATTCACTGTTGTTTCTATTTAAATGGCATCTGGCAAACATTCTTATTTCAGCCTCTTCCAATTTTATGGAACAATTAGTCATAAATTTTTAGAAATGGAAAACTATACATCAGAAAAATTAATTTTTTTTTATTGTGGGAAACCCGCAAATAGCTAGAAATAGTCTTAGAAATGGTAATATTCTACACTGAGCCTGTCAGGTAAATGATTAGTTTAAGTAAATATGTACACAAACATAAATTAATATATAAATGCAAATATATGTAAATATACAGTGTACATAAATATATAAACAATAAGAGATTTCATATACCTCTATTAGCATCGCTGAAGAAATAACAAAATTTATATATAATTTATGTTTTACACAAATATATAAAACAAATATATAATACATGTGAGCTGTTCAAACCTTTATTCCTAAAACTATTAAATGTCACATCACTAAAACTGTGAAAGTTTATTCAGTGACATAAAAGAAATTTTGACTAAATGCAGTGATTTTTTTCCATGCTTCTAATGGAAAAATACACAATTAAAAATCATTTCTCCTCAAATTATTGTATACATTTAATGTAACTGAAATCCATTCTTTTGTTGTTGTTACTCTTGTTGAGCAGTCAAAACAAATATTCTGGTTTATTTGAAACAATATAAACAAGAATGGCTATGATAAATTCCTTACAAGGGATAATTCATTGAATATTTATGTGTTAGTTAAGCAGTTAAATGTCTCTAAACATGACACAAATGGTACAAAACACAAAAGAGAGTAATTATAGATATGACCATGCAAATAATAAAAACTTCTGTATGTAAAAATTACCATGAACAAAATAAAATTGGTTTTCCACAATAAGGTGAGAATGTAATAGAATTGTTATGCTATTTTTAGATTTCATATTAACAGAACTTGTTTGAAGGTAACTGTTATGGGGAAATAGCCATTTTCCTGCATTGCTGGCCATAGGCAAATTGGTATCAGCTGTTGGAGAATTTGCTAATACTGATATGGTACTCAGCAATTTCATTGTCAGGAATTTATCCTAAACAATTTGAAAAAAAAAACAAATATATGCAAAGTTTGAGATAATTTTACCCTCTTATTATCATTTAAAAATTAAAGTAAAAAGAATATTTATAAAATAAGAAAGTTTTAATAATAATATAAAACCATTATTATCATGTTGACAATTTTTCATAGTATTGTTTAATGATACCTCCAGTTTTCAGGATATGTAATGAATAATATGATCCCATTTTTGTTTTTTGAAAAAATATTTCATAATAGAAAATACAAAACTACTGCAAAATGTTTAAAGGTAGTCATTTTTGGAGAAGGGATTACAAGTGTTTTTCTTTGTTTAATACATTGTAATTATTTTCTTAATAATTTTTATTTGAAATATAATATTGAAACTGGAAAGTTCATAAATCATAAGAATATATTTAGATAAATTTTCACAATTAGTAACCTCATACAAAACCAGTAAACAAAGTCAGGTAACAACATTATTAGCAGCACAGAAGCCAGGATTGTGCTGTCTTCCAGTCTAGTCTTTGCATTGATCAAAGCAAAGGAGCATCCTCAATCCTGACTTCTAATACCAGAAATTAATACTGTGTGTTATTGACCTTGATACAAATTTAAAAAAAGAGTAATGAATTTATTTTTCTGTTCTTTTTCAATGTTGTATTTTTAGATTCCTACATGTTGTGGTTTCATTTGTTGTCCCTTCATTCTCAGTGCTCCCTAGTGTTCAATGCACAATATAATGAGAAATATTCATCCATTCTACAATTAATTAACATTTGGACTGAATTCCCTTTGAGGCTATTATGAATGACACTGAAATGAAGTGTCTTGTAAATGAATTTTGTCAAATATGTGCATATATATTCTATTTTAAATTTATACTTGTATGCATGCACATAAATACAATCATTGCTGTATATTTATATATATTCATATTCATACATATACACATACTTATGCAATTCTAGGAATAAGGCTTCCAGGACAAAAGTATGTATGTATTCAACTTTATTAAACAAAATCAAGTCATTTTTTACTGTAATTATTAGCTTTCACTTTCAGTAGCAGAACAGAAGAGTTCTTGTTCCCTCTACTCACTAACACTCATTTTCTTTTTTATGTTAGTGATTCTAGTGTGTTTTTCTTTGTCTTGGGTTTTTTGTTTTGTTTCTATTTTTTGCTGTTCATATAGTTCTAATTTACATCTCATTTGTGTTTAAAATGTTAAATATATTTTTATATGTTTATTGGCCATAAGGGTATTCTAAGTGTTTAATTATCTTGCCCAGTTTTTATTGGTTTTTCTAGAAATTACTTGTATAGTATGTGTTTGAATCCTTTGCTTAATGCATTGCAAATATCTACTGTTCTAAGACATGCATATTTACTCTCTTTCTAGATTTTTTTGTATTCAGATATTGAAGTCCATGTAATAATCTTTTCTTTTAATTAATGCTTTTTGTGTCCTGTTTATGAAATTCATGTTTCCCAGTGTCATGAAAACTATATATGTATATATTTAAAGCCCAACTTAGATTTACAATCCATGTGGAATTTATTTTTGTGGAAAGTGTAAGGTGGTAAGGCAAGATTAATTATTATATTTTCATATGTATATATAATTAAATATTTATTAAAAAGATCATATCTAATACAAGAATGCAGTATAGCTTTCCATCTGTTTGTTTCATATTCAATTGTTTTCATCAGTGTCTTATAGTTTTCATAATGCAGATATTTTGCCTCCTTAGGTAGGTTTATTCCTAGGAATTTTATGCTTTTGTTTCCCTAATTTTTCTTTCTGATATTTTGTTGTTAGTGTATACAAATGCAACTGATTTCTGTGTATTAATTCTGTATCCTGCAATTTTACCAAATTCATTGATGGGCTCTAGTGGTTTTCTGTTGGCATCTATATATAGTATCATGTCATCTGCAGACAGTGATAGTTTTACTCCTTCCTTTCCAATTTGGATTCCTTTTATTTATTTTTCTTCTCTGATTGCTGTGGCTAGGACTTCCAAAACTATGTTGAATAAAATTGGCAAGTGTGGGCATCCAATCCTGTTTGTGATCTTTGAAGAAATGTTTCAGCTTTTCACCACTGAGTATGATGTTCGCTGTGGGTCTGTTATAAATGGCCTTTATTATGTTGTGATATGTTACCTCAGTGCCTGCTTTCTAGACAGTTTTTATCATAAGTGAATTCTGAATTTTATCAAAAGTTCTTTCTTCATCTAGTAAGATTATCATATGGTTTTAATGGTGTATCATATTGATTTGCAGCTATTGAAAATTCCTTGCATCCCTGGGGTAGATTTCACTTCATCAGCATGTATGATCCTTTTAATGTATTGCTGGGTTTGATTTGTTATCATTTTGTTGAGGAAGGTACCTATTTCTTTTATACCACCTTATATATAATATAAAAACCTTACATTAATATAGTTCCACATCTTCCCTCCCAGCTTTTTTTCTATTGACATTATATATTTTATTTGGACATACATTATAAGCCATACACTACATTGATACTCTTTTTGTTAAATGATTGTCTTTTAAAGAGATATATATAAGAAGGAATATACTGTATGTACTTACTCAGGAATTAACATTTCTGGTGCTATGCATTATTTTGTGTTGATTCATATTTCCATCTGATATAATTTTCCTTCTGCCTAGAGAAACTTCTCTAACATTTCTTATAATATGTGTCTTATGTAGTGAATTATTTCAGCTTTTATGTCTGAAAACTATTAACCTATGATTTTTAAACATATTTTTACTGAGATAGACTTTTAGGCATTTACATTATTCTTTCTATACTTGAGAACTATTGCTCCACTCTCATCTTACACCATTTCTGGCAAAAAAAAAAAAAAAAAAAAAAAAACTGCTATTATCCTTATTTTTGCCTTCTTTGTAAAATGTGTTTTACTCTGGTTGTAGGATATTCTCATCATCACTGGTTTTGAGCAATTAGATTAAATTTTATTTTTTTAATTTCTTATGAGGGGTTTATATGTGCTTGGGTTATTGGATATGTAAGTTTATAATTCTTATCAAATTTTAAAATAATTATTTTTTCTTCAAATATTTTCCTGCCCTTCTATTACTTCAGGACTCTAATTATATGTATATTAGATAGCTTGATATTGTACCATAGCTTATTAGTATTCTTTTTACTTTTTAAAATTTTGTTTTCAATCTTTTCTTAGTATTGGATGAATTCTATTTCTATTAAGGTTCCACAATATTTACTTCTGCAATGTTTAAGTTGCTGTTAATGTTATTCAGTATATAATGTTGAATTTTGAAATTCACCCTTTAAAAAATAGAAATTAATAGGAGTATTGTCAAAGGAGGTCAAACAGCCTAATGAAGGATCAGCAAATCATATCTTATTAAGGGAAGTTGAAGTAAATGGAGATCTTTATCTAAAAACTGGATGTTGCAGGGAGGATACTGGTGGTAGAGTGCATGCCTTGCATGCACAAGGTCCTAGGTTCAATCCTCAGTACCTCCATCAAAATAAACAGGTAAAGCTAATTACCCCCCACACACACACAAAAAGAAGGTGTTAATTAGAGGAGAGTTTTTAGAGTATTTTGTGTATTTTTAGATATTAGAATAAGATCTGTAGAATAATGCTGCAAAAAGGAAACAGTGACTCAGAGACTTAATACATAATAAACTATTTTATAAGGTAATGTGTCCTATCGTTAGAAATGTTAGTCTGTTAAGAAGATGTAAAGTAGAAATTTATATTAATCTATAGTTTTTAATTCAAATTTATCTATATATTTTTTACTAAAGAATGTATAAATAATTTCTTAACTTTTCAACTTTGAGATCATTGTAGATTCACAGGAAATTATAATAAATGAGAAAGATACTTACATTGCAAGTATCAACACTGTAAATCAACTATACTTCAATAAAAAAAATAGGGATTTGCAAAAATGTTAAAAAAGAAAAAAGATATTATATACTCTTTAACCAGTCTTCTTCAAATGTATCATCTTGCAAAATTACAGCATAATATCACAATCAAGATACTGACATTGGACAATCCACATGTATGAGATTCCTTCAGTTTTTGCTTGTACCCATTTGAATGTGAGTGCAACTATGTGTTTATGTCCATACAATTTTATTTCATGAGTATGAGTATCTACCTGCACAGTGAAGATAAAGAATAATTCTATCACCATAAAAATCCCTTATGTCACCCACTACATCCTCCTACTTCTCACTTGCTTACCTTGAAAAGCACTAAGTTGTCATTCATTTCTATAGTTTTATCTTTTCAAAAATGTTATATAAATGAAATCATAGTAATATAACATCTTAGCTGCCTTCTGGTAATTCCTAATTGGAGATTTCTGGAGCTCCTTGTCCACAATATATGGGAGGCAGCAGGAACCCAGAGGACTGACCACTCTGCCTCCCTCAAGTCTAAAGGTACCTAGGTAGTTCACCTTCCTCGTTCCACCTTTGAGAGAGTTTCTGTGCTTGGTTGCTGTGTTTTTGTGCAGGATGTTTCAGCTATAAGGAGGAGGACCTGGGAGGAATGGGGCTATTCCATATAAGGCAGAATCCACGATCCCCATTTTTTAATTTCTAAAAATTACGAAGAGCCATTTAGTGTCTGTGAGGTAATGACATTCAAGTTATCTAATTTGCTTCCCCTGAATATGAAACATCAGTTGCCATTATTAGAGTACTTTGTGGAGCCTATAACTGTCTTTCAACCATAAATCATAAAATTTAAAGGCATAGAATATTAGTTTTATCAAGTCTCACCCCATCTTCATTTTCTAGGTGGTCATTTTTTTTACATTTCTTTATTATCCAGGAAAAAGAATATATGATTTTAATTAAATCAGAAACATACATTTTATTATTAATTATGGCTCTCTTTGTAAGATTTCACAAGATTGTTTTTCCATATATTAAAAAAATAGAATTTAATAGAATTCTAATACTTATATATGTAATAAAATAATAAAGTCTAACACTTTTACATCATATATGTTATATTTATATTTAATGGTACAGTTTGAATTGTCCTCACACTGCTTTACCATAAGAGACAAAGTCGTTTAGTTTTTTTTTATAATTTAGTAGCAACAAGGAATGGGATATGTTTTCCAAAGTTCAAATGAGGCAACATTTCAGGATCTGGAGTAAACTGTTAGTTGGCAAGAATGAATAGTCAGACTATCATAGGATAAATACTACGCCAGGGAGGGTTCCTGGCCCAAATTTAGTTTTACCATGCACCTTCAAAATTTGAGCAGTTTGGACCTCACCGCTAAGTGTCAATGTTTGATTGTGTCTGGAACTAGTTCTATAACAGTGGGAAAAAAAAGTCATGGTGCATGTGTCAATTGAAATAAAATCAGTTCCTGTGGTTTGTTTTCCTAAATTTTGTTTACTACCAGGAATGAGAAAGTCCTAAGGAAAATAGTCAACAGATGGCTTTATCTACAAGTTTGTTTGTTTTTCTGCCAACAATCAAAATGGTGTAGCTAGAGTATGCTAACAAGATCAAGAGGAAGTATTTCAAATGAAAATAAATGTCTAATATGCCTTGAGAAGAGCAGGAGCTATTCTATGCTGGAATGGCACTTCATTTGTGCCACCCTCCATCTTTAAAGACAGATCATGAAAAAGCAATCAGAGTTTGAATAACATTGTTTACTGGAAATTTTGTTTAAACATTTATAAGATACATTAAATAATAAAAAAATAATAAGCAATACTAAATAATACATACATGATATATAATATTGTACATATGTAATACATATTAAATACATATACATGTTTATACATATTGTATGTGTTTATACACACACACATACAGTTGATCCTAGAACATGAGGGTTGATCTAACTATAATTTCTAGTCAGGCCCTCCATATCAAAGATTCTTCTGCATTGTGAATTCAAACAATCACAGACTGTCTAGTATTGTAATATTTACTGTAGAAAAAATTTGCATAAAAGTAGATACGCACAATTCAAAACCATGTTGTTGAAGACTCAACTGTAATGTATAATTCTGTTTGAAAGAAATCTTGGTTTTCCTTGAGTAGTTTTTCTTCTTTTTTTCCATGAGATAAATTATATAAATTTTTTTCTACTTAGTTTTTAAATTAACTTCATGTACTTACCTGTCAAGAAAAAAATAAGCAATTTTCCAATATTGAGTTTCAGTAGTAAGATATCAATAGTTTTACTGAAGATATAAAACTTTTCTAGCATTGTATTTGTTTGTTTTATGGTAAAAATTAATTATATAACTTATACCGTAAAACAAATTAACAAAAGCAGACTAATAAAAGCCGTTGTAGATCATGTATGTTGCCTAGATTCTGCTCCCATCTCCTTTAAGATGGAAGCACTTATTCTCTCAGTTGCTGGTATTGTTGGCAGCTGAATGTTCTCAGATGAGATCATTTGGAGAAACTGCCCTTGCACAGAAAAGTCATCTCACTAAGATCTCCCTTACCAGGGAGGGTTCATGTAAAATGGCCAGTTAATCAGGATATTAACATCTGCCCTATTCAGATTCAGTGCAAGCAACTTTATAAAGCCATCCCAAATCCAGAGCTCACTATGGTATCTACCAAGAGCTTTTTTGTTTTTCTTTTTTCACTATCCAATCTTACGTTCTTTATTCCACTATAGGTACTGAGCTGATCTTGAGAACAGAGCACTGCTTGAAAAACTTCTCCATTTCAGTCATTTCTCAGTGCTTTCCACAGCTCTGGAGAAGGTTGAATTCTAGATCTTGGCAATTCTGCCCAGCAGGGTCAAGGTCCAGATTGGGAGGAAATGGGGTCTTAAAGCACAGTATGAAAAGATGAGGCCTAAAATAATTTGAATCCCTGTATTGTCTTCAGCTCTCCGAGTCTGAGAAATTGTCCACATCTTCCTTTTAAAAGCTAATGCTTCTCACCTTAATTGGAGACATTGTGATGACTGTCTTGTGTGTGTGTGTGTGTGTATGTATATATATATATATATATGTATATATATATATTCCAAATTTAAAAATCTTCCTTACCCCTCTTGATCACCAGAACAATAATTAAGGCTAAAGTCACAATATACTTGATCCAGAAATGTCTGGATCTATTAAAAGAGCTGCAAGACCTGGCAATATTCACCAGCTAGAATTGTGATAATATTCATGAAACTTAATCTTGAGGTTCTAGATCAAGGACACTGAAACATAATATGGATTATTTTAAGTTGAATGGTATTTCATCTATGTCACATTATGGATGAGGAAAAGGGAGAATGTATTGACATGGAAACACCTTGCTGGTAAGACATCTGGATGATGGTATGACTCTTGGAAGCTTGGAGAAAGAAGTGGGCCACAATAATTAAGATATAATTAAGGTATTAATGACAGAGCTACTTTGACAGATATTGCAAATAGTGATCAAGACTTACAGAAATGTTCAAGGGGTTACATTCTGTAATACTGGAAAACTTATGAATGTGTTCTTCAAGAGGACTTCAGTAACACTTCACTTAGCAAAGACTGAGGAATCTGTTGATGAGAGGGGCAGAAACATCACTAAGAAGCTGAATGTTAAGCATCTTGTGTAGACCAAGTCGGGCAAAAGGTGCAAAGGCTTGCATTTACCATGGCTGGTCAAGCTACACTCACTGTTAAATTGGGCCCTTCTCATCCTGGATGGGGCAACAATTCATCTTAACTGGGATCAATACATAGTCTAAGCATATGTGTTCATATCCTGCCCACATATCTTCCATCAACATTACTATCTAAAGGCTTAGTGTATGTTTGATCCTAAGGAATATTATATCAGACAAAAGTTTTCTTAAACAGGAAAACATGTGGCAATTAGTATATGACAATTGGATCTTGTGGTTTTATTACATATTATACTGCCCAGAAAACTATCAGCCTGATAGAATGAGAGAAACACGCTTTGAAGCTGTGTTGAGGAATCTGCCTGGAGATATTGTTACCAAGTCCAAACTGGTTCTGCTCACTACATGACAGGCCAATAAATCGGGAGATGAGGCGTTGGGGCAAGGAATAATGACTTTATTTGAAAAACCAGCAGACTGAGAAGATGACAGACTAATGTCCTGGAGAAACATCTTACCCAAGTCAGAATTCAGGCTTCTTTTATACTTAAAGGGGGAGGGGATGTGGTTGGTTGTTGCAAACTTCTTAGTGTCAGAATCCTTTGTAATTGCAGATGTCCATGTAGGTCAGATCTGATGTTCCTGTAAATCTCGAAGACAATGTTATTCTCTGTTCTACAACTTTTTATCTTTCTATGAATGAGAAAGTGTTAATACCCTTAAAGTTCAGAGCCTTGAGAATGGGCTATCCTGTATATTTTAGGCTATAGGCAACATTATTTTGCAAAAGGTACAGAACCTGCATGACTAAGCACAGGAGACAGAGCACAGGGTTAGAGCTAAAGGAATAGATCTAATAAGGATTCAGATTTGTTCTTCCCTATTACAATATTAGCCTGCAAGGATGACATGCTATCCTTAAAGATAGAGTACAGACCTCCGAATTAATTACCAGTATGTGTGTTGGGTTTGGGTGTAGAAATAGGAATGACCCTATTTACTATTCCTCTCAATGACTCACTTTGAGAAATCATGATTTCTATACCTGCTTCTCTGATTCTTAGTGGGAAAACTCTTTAGGGGAATACATTAAGAATCCCGTTAAACTTCAAGTTTCAATATTCCTCAGATATAATGGGCTTACTGTGCTAATAGAGCAGTGGGCAAAGAGGGGGTGCACCATTTTGGCAGAGGAACTATGATTATCAAGTTGAGATAGGGCACCTTTTACACAGTGGCACAGTGAAGAACTTCTTTGACACCTAAATAATTCACTTGAGCATCTTTTTGTATTTCCTTGCTCAGTTTGTGTGGGAAAGGAAATAGCATGGTGACTAATGGTTCAAATGTTGAAATGAGAATCCGTGTAACCCCGAAAGAAAAGCCACGCAGGCCAGCAGAGGAGCTAGCTGAGGGTCAAGGGACTCTATTAATGAGTAGTAGAGGGAGGGAAATGGCATGGATCAGTTGTGGCCTTAAGACCAGCTATAATGACATATACTTTATTCATAAACCTTGTAAATTCTCCTAATGAAGAGACCCACCAGAATCTTGAATTAGCTCTGTCTGGTACTTATGTTACAAAACAATGTAGATCCAGTGGTATGGGTGGATTGGACTGGATCACCCTACAGCTTTTGTCTTCACCTGTGCCTCAGGATTGAAGCATTCATTTCCTTAACTCCTGGGTGTGCTGCTAGCTGGCAGTTGTCAGCCAATCCCTCTTTGGGAACTGATTTACTTAATTGTCAGTCTAATCCCCAGAGGCAACTCATATGCAATGACTGTTAAATTAGCATAAAAAAAGATGTGGTCTCTTAGTACAATGTGGGATAATTCTGTAGGATTATTCTCTTCCAGAGTTTCACAGCTCACTAACTATTACCCCAGAGGGTAAAGACCCTGATCTTGTCATACCCGAAAGACAAGTTTACAGTTGGGAGATGGTGCGTTGTGTAGCAAAAGATTTTTTTTTTTAAATTTATTTAAAAAGAAAGGAAGGAAAAGTACACCCCCAAGAATAGGAGGCAGGCTGATCCAAGGGAGAATCCCCTTTCTCTGATACCCTTGCTTAGAGGTGGTCTTTTGGTTGATTGATGGCTCTTGTCCCTGGAATGCTTAGTCATGTTTGGCCTCTTTGTATATATCCTTACCCTTGGTATACATAGAAAAACCCTTGGGAGGGGGGCTAAAACGCAGTGTTAATTATAATACAATGAGCATTGGTTGTGTCGGATTAAGTCCTTTCTGCTACCTCACAGTCAAGGCTGTCAGATTTTAACCAGGTTTTTTTTTTTTGTTTTTTTTTTTTTTTCGTTTTTTTTTTTTGCTGGCACTAGTTTAGAAGTCCCTTTAGGCTGGAGGCAGGCATAACATGATCTTCTAGACCATCCTCCCTCTCCTCCACCTGTCTGCCCATTTATCTAACTACCTAGCATAACCACTGTTTTAACTGCATCACAGTTCAAATTCTCTCCCTCCCTAGTCTTGAGTCATTCACTCCACATCACTTTTGATTCAAAGAGTACTCTCCATTAAACATTCTACCTGTGTCTCAGTCTTTTTCTGGGAAACTCCACCTGCAGGCAGTGTGTGGAATTGTGTTCCCCCAAAAGATATGTTCAAGTCCTAAGTTCTGGTAGCTGTGAATGTGACATTATTTGGATGGGGGTCTTTGCAGATATAATTAAGATTTAAGGATTAAGGTGAGTTCTAAATCCAATGATTGTGTACTGATAAAGGGGGTGATAGAGACATAAGCAAGAAGAAGGACATGTGACAATAGAGCAGTTACTGGAGTGATACAGACACAAGCCAAGGAACTCCTGGGGCCACCAGAAGCTTGAGGAGGCAAAAAAATCCAAAAAACAACAACAACAAAAAAAAAACTTAGTAGAGCTTTCAGAGGGAGCCTGGTCCTGCCAACACCTTAGTTTAGATATTCTGGCCTCTAGCATATATGGAGAATAGCTTTCCATTGTGCCAAGCCATCCAGTTTTTGGTAATTTTCTTAGTGTAGTCTTAGATAACTAATAAAAACTTCAAGAAAAGCCAAAGGAAAAAAATGGGTATAAATTTTACTGACATTTTGAGAATCAGGTGAGGTTAATTAAATAGGCTTCCTGAAGAAGTTAGATCTTACTCTCTCAGTAGAGCAAAGGGAGAAATAATGTCAGACTTAAGAGGTTAAGAAAAGTAAGTTAGAATGTATAATAAAAATGCTGAACAAGAATTGTTACCAACAAATATTTACTTGAAATTAACTACATTGGACCCTGATCTTTAAGGCTTGAAAGAGAGAATGAGAATGTGATGGATACTTTTCTGTGTCAATTTAAGTGTGCCACAGGATACCTACACATCTGGTTAAACGTTATTTCTAGGTGTGTCTATTGGGTGTTTCTGAGAGAGCATCTTTTAGCATCTGAATTGGTGAACTGTATAAAGCAGATGGCCCTTCTCACCGTGGGTGGGCATCATCCAATCCTTTGAGGGCCTGAACAGAACAAAAAAGGCCAAGGAAGGTTGCATTCACTCTCTGCCTGACTATTTGAACTTGCACCAGAAATCTTACACTGTCCTTGATTCTGCTAGTTCTCAGGCTTCAGATCAGGACTGGAATCTGCATTATCAGCTCTCTGACTCTCAGATCTTTAAACCATACCACTGGCTTTTCAGGGTCTTCAGCTTGCAGAAGACAAAGTGTGGGACTTCTGAGCCTCCATAATCATGTGAGCCAATAACCTTATAATCCATCTGTACTTCTTAAGTCTTGATGTATCTCCTATTGGTTCTGTTTCTCAGTAGAACTCTGCCTAATCCACTAAGATCGGGCATTAGAAAATATAATGTTTGGGGCTCTTAAGATTATTTTTAAAATGCAGAAAACTGAGACTGCAGAGAAAAAAAGGATATTTGAATATGCCTACAGTAGTATTCTGGGAGAATTTAAGAAGTAGAAACAAAAAAAATCTTGTCCTTAAAAGTAGAGTTTAAAGTATACTTTTGAAGGAAGTGAAAAAAATATAAGGAGAAATGAGAATCAGTTCAAAGCATTCTGATATGTTTTGATAGAGTTATTATGGGTAGAAATAAAGGGTCTAAATTCCTTGAGATTCTTTACTAAATACATTAATACAGTTAAATAACATTTTTCAGATATCCAGATAGCTGTTACTTTTGGTATATTGGATAAATCCATTTCTGTCAGGTAGCTGATGGGATATTCCATATTAATCATATTTTAGAGCTCTCCTCCTCAGTAGAGTAGTCCAAGAAGCAGGGGCTTGTATAACATTGTCCTCATGAAGGGACAATAAAATTTGAATTTATTTTGGATTTACTCAGTCCAATCCAAATAGACCATAAAGGCTATACATCTTGCTGTTCAGTCTCTCAGACATTCATGTACATCTTCATTTGTCCCCTTCAGTACGCTACTCTGGATAGAGCCCTATCTCCTGGACCCTTTTGCAATCATGTTCCACAATCTCAGTTTATGAAAGGATAACTTTCACCATCTGTGAGATAAGCTATCCTCAACAAGTATCTCTCTCACAAGGCTTATGATCCAAAACAAAAGCATCTATGAGTTAGTACCATATTTTGGGCATCTTAACTCTCACTTTTAACTTTGTAACATGAAATCTATCTACAATCCCCAACGCTAGAAACCCCAATTTTTAAATATGAAGGATTCTTTGAATGAATGACAGAAGACAACGTGTCTGGTTTTTTCTCACAGGAAAAGATACATGATCTTGACGTACATAGAACTTATTTAGAGACTAGTGTAAGAAGAGTGAATGGATGTTTATAAGTAACATATTTGTTGAAGTGGAGGAAGAGAATTTGGTTAATTTAATTTTCTTACAACAGGGCACACAGTGTGGGGAGGTGGACAGAAATGGAGATGAAGAATTTTTTTTTCTATGATAGTCCTTACTTTATTGGATAGTGAATATAATAAAATTGGAGAAAAGGATTTGGGAGCTTTAAAAATATATATATTTGACCACCTTCACTAGTTTTGCTCATCCCCATACCCTGCCTCCGGCAACTCTATCAATCTGTTCCCTATATCTATGACCTCATTTTTTTTGTTTTGTTTTGTCTTTTTAATTATTTTTAGATTCCACAGGTATGTGAGATTACATGGTGTTTGTCTTTCTTTCTCTGACTTATTTCACTTAGCATAATGCCCTAAGGGGGTCATTCCATGTTGTCACAAATGGCAACATTTCCTTCATTTATGGTTGAATATATATCACATTTTCTTTATCCATCCATCCATCATTGAACACTTAGGTTGCTTCCATGTTTTTCTATTGTAAATAATAATGCTGAAGTAAACATGGAGATACGTATCTTTTTGAGTTAGTTTTTTCATTTTCTTCAGATAAATACCCAGAAGTAGAATTGTTAGATCATATGGTAGTTCTGTTTTTAATTTTTTGAAGAGCCCCCATACTGTTTTCCATATTGGCTGCACCAATTTACATTCCTAGCAACAGTGAACAAGGGTTCCCTTTTTCTACATCCTTGCCAACACTTGTTATTTCTTCTTGTTGATAAAAGCCATTATAAAAGGTATGAATTGTTATCTCATTGTGGTTTTGATTTGCATTTCATTCCTAATGATTAGTGATGTTGGACACCTTTCACCTGTGTATCTTCTTTGGAAAATGTCTATTCAGATCCATTTTTTAATGGGATTGGTTTCTTTGCTACTGAGTTGTATGAGTTCTTTGTATATTTATCATATTAGCACCTTATAGATACATGATTTGTAAATATTTTTCCCATTAGGTTATCTTTTCATTTTATTGATGATTTTCTTTGCTGTGTGAAAACTTTTTAGCTTAATGTAGTACTACTTGTTCATTTTTGCTTTTGTTACCTTTGCTTTTTGGTGTCAAATCCAAAAAAATCATCAGCAAAACCAGTCAAAGAGTTTAATGCCTGTGTTTTCTTCTAGTAGTTTTGAAGTTTCAGGTTTTATGTTCAAGTCTTTAATCCATTTTGAGTTTGTTTTTGTGTATGGCATAAGATAATCATTCAGTTTTATTCTTTCACATGTGGCTGTCCAATTTTCCCAGCATCATTTATTGAAGAGAATATCCTTTCCCTATTGTATACTCTTGGCTCTTTTGTTGTGACTTGATTGGCCATATATGTGTAGGTTGGCTTCTGGGCTTTCAGTGCGGTTCCATTGAGCTGTGTGCCTGTTTTTTATGCCAATACCATACTGTTTTGATTACTGTAGCTTTATCATATAGTTTGAAATCAGATGGCTGGTGCCTTCAGCTAGGTTCTTCTTTCTCAAGAGTTTTTTGTTTGTTTGTTTTGGGTTTTTTTTTGGCTATTCAGGGTCTTTTGTTTTTCCATTCAAATTTTAAAATTACTTGTTATAGTTCTGTGAAAAATGCCCTTGGTATTTTAATAGAGATTGTATTGAATCTGTAGATTTCTTTGGGTAGTATGGATATTTGAACAATATTCTTTCAATCCATGAGCACAGAATCTCTTTCCATTTACTTCTCTTCTTCAATTTCCTTTACTAATGTCTTACAGTTTTCAGTGTATAGGTTTTATCTACTTTCACCTTCTTGGTTAAATTTATTACTATATATTTTAGTATTTTTGATGCAATTGTAAGTGGGACTGTTTTCTTACATTTTCTTTCTGATATTTTGTTATTAATGTAGAGAAATACAAAAGATTTTTATATATTGATTTTTATGTTATACAACTTTACTGAACTTGATTAGTTCCAACAATTTTTTGGTGGCGTTTATAGGGTTTTCTACATGTAATATCATGTCATCTGCCAATAATAGTTTTATCTCTTCCTTTCCAATTGGATGACTTTTATTTCTTTTCTTGTCTAATTTCCCTGGCTAGGACTTCCAATACTATGTTGAATAAAACTGGTGAGAGTGAGCATCCTTGTCTTGTTCCTGATCTTAGAAGAAAAGCTTTCAGCTTTTCACCATTGAGTATGATGTTTGCTGTGAGCTTATCATAGTTGGTATTTACTATGTTGAGGTATACTGCCTCTATACCCATTTCACTGAGAGTTTTTATCATGAGTGAATTTTTTTGTCAAATGCTTTTTATGCATCTATTGAGATGATTATATAATTTTTATCCTTCATTTATTAATGCGATTTGCCACATTAATTTTCAGATTTTGAACCATCCTTTCATCTCTAAAATAAATCCTTCTTGATCAAACTATATAACAGTTTTGATGTACCATTGCATTTCATTTGCTGGTATTCTGTTGAGGTTTTTTTACGTCTATGTTCATCAGGGATATTGGCCAGTATTTTTTTTTTTCTTGTGGCATCCTTCTCTGGTTTTGGTATCAAAGTAATTCTGCCTTTCTGATTTGAGTTGGAAGTATTTTCTTTTCTTCTTTTTGGAAAAGTTTGAGAAGGATTTTTCTTAATACTTCTTTAAGTGTTTTGCAGAATTCACCAGTGAAGACTTCTGGTCCTGTACTTTTGTTTGTTGGGAGGTTTTTGTGAATAAATTTTAAGACAAGTAGCTATTCTTCTATATGTTATAATCAACTAGAGATTGTGAAATGATGCTAGGCAAGGATGTAAATAATTGAACCTAAAAAACGTGAACTTTTACTAAGTGCCATGGTTACAGTAATTTATTTTGCTAGTGCCACATAACATGAAAAAGGAAGCAAATATTGATCTGATTTATTATTATTATCATCATCATGATTATTATTAAAATTAGGAATCAGTAAGGTAGATTGTCAGGAGTGGACGACACCAAGAATGCTAGCAAGAAATTAGTTCATACTGTCTTTCATGGATTCCTGTGTGTAAAAAATATTGAAGTGAATTCAGATGATGAGGAGCATGTCAGGGGAAAAGTGTTGGGATTAGAAGGAATGAGAGAAATCAGTGACCTGGGAGTTTGTATTAGAAAAGAAATTAATGTGGGGAAAAAAAAGGTAAAATAAAAATAGGCAGAACACAATGCAAAGGAGTCAGTGGTGATAATTTACATTACTGGCAGAATTTTGTGATTTATAAGCATAATTGGGGAATTGCCTATAGTGAATATTAGAATATGGTGGAAGAAAAATCATGTAACTTAAGTTAAGTATAGATTATCGGTAACTAAATATAGAGATGGGATTTTATAGAGCATAAATCTAATAAAATATCCATACTGAGATAAGATTAGAAACAGATAAGCATTTATGAATTATGAGAAAAGGAATATGAAGCTTATAAACTGAATGGGAAGGGGCACCATGTCCTTCAGTGTCTTCCTTCCTGGAAGAGTCTTGGTATGTGCCTGATTTTTAATAGCATTCCTTTTCTGTCTCAAAATTGGTTTGGTTTAGGTGATAAGTTTTCCAGTCACACTATGCATGGGTAGTATCAGCTACTTTAATGAAAATTCTAATTAGACAAAAGGTAATGATTATTGTCATAAAAATATTGACTGTTAATGCTCTTTTAACTATCTCATTTCTCACAAAAAGGAGACTGCTCTGCTTGATATGGGAAGAACTCAGAGTAAAATTCCCAGACTAAAACCTAGAGTCTCTAAAACCAGGTTAACATCTTTTTCACTATCCTATAATAACTGTAGAATTGAAAAATGATTGAGTGTTTTGGGTAATCAAATGTCTTTTGACATTTTTGAGAACTGTATAAAGTCACCAATCGTTGTTTTAAATCATGAATATTTCCGTAGGAAGTCTTAACATTAACTATACACATAAAGTATAATGCTTAAAACATAATTTTTGATAAATTCATAAATTAATCAAAACCCCTATATTGTTTCCCTTTGGTTGTGTGATAGATATAAAACTTTTATATGTAAAGGGAAGCACATTGATATATTTGTGGCAATAATCCAGATATAAGATGGCAGAGATTCAGAAGTTGTTTAACTCCCATCCTTCACCTGAAGGTACCTGGAGATTTCCTCCAATAATCTCACTGTCTCTTCATCTTGGCCAACAATAAATTTCATTCAATCTACAGTCACCTGGGAGAAGAAGTAAGCTGGGTTTGATAATGATTGACTATACAGAATCTCTATATGGAGCAACTGGACAGAAGTTTGTATGATATATGTTCATGGTCTGTTTAAAAGAGGACTGAATTAACAAATGGAGAGGTAGTAATGCATATTCAAGGGCTGTCTTAAAGCAGAAGTTACGGAGGTTAACCTGGCATAAAATAGACCCTCTAAAGAATGGTACAAAAAATGGAGAATGATCAATTGAAAAGATGTATATGAATGAATATGCTTTTCTACTGCCATTTTACTATAGGAATTGAGAAATAGTTTAGAAATTGTAAAAGATCTGTATATTATTATTTCCTTTCCTTCATTGAAACCTTAGCCAGCAGTAAATTTTTCTTTTTTCCATGGGTTTTATGAGACTCTGGAACAAAAGCAATTTACATAATATGTATATGTATGAATGTTTGTGTGTGTGTGTATGTACCCAAACTTATGTAGACTGTATATATACATTTATTTAATTATACATATATTTTATATATTTATACATTTATTCATTTAAACTGTTCTTAGTATATACTGATGAACAAATATTGCTTAACAAAAATGTAGTAAGATAATTTATTGGAGAGCAAGGTCTAAAATATTTAAAACTATAGTTAAAGTATATTTTTATAATGTGCTGTTAATAAATGCATACAGCCTTTAGAATGACTCTTAAATATCCTGTAAGCATGTGGATAAAGAAAAGGAAAGTGAAGTTATTGGAACAAGATGAATTTGGAGATAATGGAAGATAGATAGGTAATTAGATAAATAGACATATCTTAAATAAATAGACATAATGGACATTTCTTAAACAAGGCATATTTTTAAGAAAACATTTTTAAAGGTAGAACAGGAAAACAGGTCACATAAATATTGTTTTAAGAATCCACAGTTAATCTTTCTTCTCTTCCTCTGGTGTTAGGGACCTTATATAGACCACAGGTAGGTGTGGTGAGTCTTTCTTGGCAAAAGTAGAGCAAATCAGGATGTAAATTCTCCAGAAATCCTCGAGGGGAACAAGTCAGGTTTATTCTGCATGCATGTGGAATTACCTCTTAGAGAATAAAAGAAAATAGGAAGAAGGACAAGATCTTACATATAATATTTGCTAAAACCTCATTACATAAACTTTGAGTTTTCAGTTTTCCCAGAAGAAGCTATTATTCATTTCAAGTTCAAATATATTGCTCAAAATTATAAGATTTTTCTGGCACTTTTTATTAAAAATTCAGGTGTCTAGCTGTCGAAACCAGACACTGCAGCATATTAAAGTCTGCATATTCCTGGGATTCCAAATATGCCTAAAAGTATATATATACTAAACACTTTCTTGGATTTAACATATTTTAAACATCACTACAGGAAAGAATGGCTTTATTCCTGTTTCATAAATTTCATACAACTGTTTGCATATTGACTTATCAATTTTCTCTGATGTACTAAAAATGTTTTCTAATTTGTCAAATATCTAGAGGTGGTAGGGTAGGTTCTTGACTAACCCAAGTTTTGTTTCTGTGTACAAGTAACCAGCATTATTAATTGAGTTTCACTGGATGGGGATTCATTTTGTTCACTTTTATGAAGTCTGCTTTAGCATACTTCGATGAACAAATACCATTTACTAGAACATGTGGAGAAAGGTTGCTTAGAGGAAATCGAGGAATATAATTATTTAGAAGTACAGTTTTCATAATTTGTCAATAGTAAATCTCTGGAGCCTAACAAATAATAGCCCTTAATGGACCACTGAAATGAACGCAAACTTATTTGGAGCAAATTATTTTGGAGAGGCTGAGGAGTCAAATTGTAATTTAATGTGCATGGTGCATTCAGGATGCAAGGAACCATCATTTGCACAATCTTGAAAAAGATAAAAAGAAGTCTTACAGCACAGGAAATAGCACATTACAAAGCTGTGTATAGCCTAGTTATGTCAGGAAGCCAGTATAATGTGTGTGTTAGCAGACCACCTGAGTGGATGAGATGTATTATAATCACGATGTTTATCATACATAATTACTGAACACAAGCTGTATTATATGGCACTGACAAGCATGGATCTGTAGTTCTAGATTTATGTCCTTTTAGGTTCCTAAGCAGAGCTTGTTATGTATAAACCAGCAGAAGCAGATGGACTGCTCTCCAGAGTACAATAGAATAACACAGGATTATAGAGAGGAAAAAGTTTCCTCTAGCAAAACCACAGAAATACAGGCAGCTAGAGAGAAAAATCCCACAACTGACCAGAAAGAACTACTGGTCACACTTAAAATCTAATTGATCTATATCAATTCTGACAAGCAGGACACTTAGAAAACAAAAAAAAGAGATAGAAAGAGAGAAAATTTCTCTTCCTGTTTAAAGACTGGCACAAACCTGGCTGTAGTGAATAAAAATTGAAAGCACAAACTGTAAAGCCACTTTTTTTCCTTGCCACTCATGATTTTTATTTTATTTTATTATTTT
The DNA here is from genome assembly GCF_048773025.1 of Camelus bactrianus. Taxonomy (NCBI): domain Eukaryota; kingdom Metazoa; phylum Chordata; class Mammalia; order Artiodactyla; family Camelidae; genus Camelus; species Camelus bactrianus. Next base: position 80,724,663 of record NC_133540.1, read on the forward strand.
TTATTGAAGTATATAGTTAGTTACAATGTGTCAATTTCTGGTGTACCACCTAATGTCCTAATCATGCATACATATACATATATTCATTTTCATATTCTCTCATTAAATGTTATTATAAGATATTGAATATAGTTCCCTGTGCTATACAGAAGAAATCTGTTTTTTGTCTATTTTTATATATAGTGGTTAATATTTTCAAACCTCAAACTCCCCTTTGGACACATTTGTTCACCTCTGTTCCATTTCTTCTTCCAAGACATGGAGATGATAACTGTTCTGGCCAGAATGTTGTCATAAGGTTTAAACGTGATGAGGTTTAAATAGTAACCTCTATGCAATTGCTGGCTATAGCTATTATCCCGATTTTACTGATGAAGAAAAATCTGAGTCACGGAGCTTTGCCCAACATAACCCAGCTAGTGGGTATCAAAGTGAAAGACAGTATAACTACCTTAGTTATCCGTCGCTATATAACAAATCACCCTAACATTTACTGGCTTAAAACAAGAACAGTGTGTTGTTCCCTCTGATTCTGTTAGTTGACCAGGTGGTTCTTTTGCTGGTTTAACTTGGGTTCACTTTGCAAATGCATTTCCCTGACGCTAGGCTCAGCTAGACCCCTCAGGTGGAACGGGTTTTCATTCCAGTATTTTTGTCCAGGTATTCCTCAGGGTTTCAAGATGCAAGCTGCCACTCTACAAAGACGTTAGCACACTTGTGCTTCACTCAGTTTTGCTGATGCCACATGGACCAAATCAAGTCTCTAGGCAAGCCCACAGTCAGTATGGGAGAGGACTTCCCAAGGTGTAGACACTGAAAGTTGTGATTTATTGGAGGCCATCAAGAAAATATTTATCCACATCTATGGACTTGAAAATCCTTTGGTTTTTTATCTGCTATTGTATTTATCAACTTCAGATAAGAAAACTGACAAAATATAGATTAATCATCTATAAACATTGTTAGAATGAAGAACCTCCGGGTATTTGTGTGTGTGTGTGTGCATGTGCATGTACATGAATGCTTTCATTGGAGATATTGCTGGAAATTCTTGAAATTGACTGACTCAGTAATGTACAACTTAACTGAAAAAATCTGGATAATGTTCCAAAAGTTTGTGGCAAACCAAGTAATAAGAATAATAAAACTGTTAAAGTAGGAGTTTATTCAGAAAACAGGTACATGGATATTGAATCTTGCCTGTGCCCCTCACCTGCTGATTGATTACCTCTGATGGGTCTTTGGTAACATGAGTATGTAAGGCAACGAATGTTAGGTATCATAGTGAGTGTCTTACACATCTGGAAATATGGTTATGAAGTAACATGTATTTTTAGTAAAATATGCCTGTGATAAATCATGTACATCTGTCTCCAGTGAATTCACTTTTGTGTAATACTTCACTTGCACCACATTGTTTCCATAAACAAAGTTTTTGTTCTTTTCTCTCTAAAATGCAGATGATACCTATAATACCACTTTTTTTTTTAATTTTTAGAATAAGAGTTGGTGTATATTAGGAATCTATCATAGTGCTTGGCACTTTTTTTTAATTGAAGTGCAGTCAGTTACAATGTGTCAATTTCTTGTGTACAGCACAACTTCCCAGTCATGCATATAAATACATATATTCATTTTCATATTCTTTTTCATTAAAGGTTATTACAAGATATTGAGGATAGTTACCTGTGCTACACAGAAGAAATTAGTTTTTTTTAATCTATTTATACACATAGTGGCTAACATTTGGAAATCTCAAACTCTCAAATTTATCCCTTCCCAAGGTAACCATAAGATTGTTTACTATGTCTGCGAGTCTGCTTCTGTTTCGTAGATGAGTTCATTAGTGTCTTCTTTTTTTTCTTTTTTTTTTTTTAGATTCCACCTATGAGTGATATCGTATGGTATTTTTCTTTTTCTTTCTGGCTTACTTCACTTAGAATGGTAAACTCTAGGTCCATTCATGTTGCTGTAAATGGCATTGTATTATTCTTTTTACGGCCGAGTAATATTCCATGGTATAAATATACCACAACTTCTTTATCCAGTCTTCTGTCAATGGACATTTAGGTTGTTTCCATGTCTTGGCTATTGTATATAGTGCTGCTATGAACTTTGGGGTGCATGCATTTTTTTTGAATTAGAATTTTCTCCAGGTATATGTCCAAGAGTGGGATTGCTGGATCATATGGTGAGCCTATTTTTAGTTTTTTGAGGAAAATCCATACTGTTTTCCATAATGGCTGCACAAAACTACATTCCCACCAACAGTGTAGGAGGGTTCCCTTTTCTCCACACCCTCTCCAGCATTTATTGTTTGTGGACTTTTGAATGATAGCCATTCTGAGTGGTGTGAGGTGATACCTCATTGTAGTTTTGATCTGCATTTCTCTGATAATTAGTGATATTGAGCATTTTTTTATGTGCCTATTGGCCATTCATATGTCTTCATTGGAGAATTGCTTATTTGGGTCTTGTGCCCATTTTTGCAAATGACGTGACTGACTAAATGACTAAAATTTTAATTTCAAGAATATAAAAACAGCTCATACAACTTAACAACAACACGGCCCAATCCAAAAATGTGCTTGGCACTTAATGGCACTAAATAAACCTAGAAATACTCCTCCTTTATTTTGCTACTCCTCTACCTCTCCCCCCTTCCTTCCTTCCTTTCTTGCTTCCATCCCTTTCTTTCTCTTTCCTCCTTCATTTCCTCAGCCCTTATTAAATTACATTTCTGGTGTTTTTTGCTATGTACCATTTAAATATTCCTTTAGTAAATATTTGCCTTTATGGCTTCTGGGTTACAACATGCTTATAAGTTTACAACCAGAAACTATTTTTTAATTTTCTATATTTTCTTCCAATTGTGTATAGATCTTAAAAATCTGTGTATTTTAAGTCCCCCATGCATTTTTAGGCATACAGTTGGGCATATGCTTGTTGTAAAGTCAGGGTATATATTTTTGTTATATAAATATGTAGCCAATTATCATACAATCATTAATTTAATGTCATCTTTACCAATGCTACTTTACCGTTTATACATGTTTTTCTATCTAGACCTAATCTATTCCATTAATGCATTTTTCTATTCTTACACCAAAAGCACACATTTTTAATTACTGTAACTACTGCATTATGACATCTGGTCAGACATGTTTACTTTGCCTCACTCAAAGAGCTTTTTTTTTTTTTTAATGTTCTTGGATATTCTTGTGCCTTTTGTTTTACACAGGAAGTTTAAAATCTTTTACTTTTCTGTTGATTTTCTTAGCTTCTAGAATTGTTCTCACCTTCTAGAATTCCAATTAGATAAATGTTGGATTTTCTTTCAGTTTTATGTAACCTTTGTATGGTTTTTCTTTGCTTTGTACTTTGTGCTTTACATTTGGACTATTTCCTTAATTATACCTTTGGTATCATATATTTAGCTTCTGGGGTTGTTAATAGTATTAAATGAGTTTACATTTGTGAAATGCCTTATGTGTAGTGAAAGCAATACAAATATTATGAATATAATTTTATATATATATATAATACATATATCATATTATACAAATATCAATAATAATAATTAGAAATTAGAAATTAGATAAGCAGATTGGATTTCCCAAAACTGTATCCTATGAAAAGTCAGGAGGTGAAGTGGTCTTGTCTATTTCTCTACTGGAATTAGTTGTTTTTAAATTTTTTTTTCTTATGTACAAATTCTTTCTTTATATCCAATAAAATGGTTTCAGTTATTTTGACTAGGGTCTGTTTTAGTGTTTGTCTTCATTAACTAATCTCCCTAGCAGAGCTCACCCTAGAAAAGTATTATACCTTACAGTTCTTGGGGCTTTATTATCTTGAAGGCAAACATTTAAGCACTTGCCCCAAATATTCACAAGTCAAATCTGCCTAGCTATTCCACATGCAGTCATTTATCTGAATATCATAATGATAACTCTTAAAGGACTTTGAAGAGGTAATATACTTCATGTGATATCAAAGCTATTAAGATATAGTAATCTAAATAATATTATTGTATTTCATATAAACCTTCACCCACATTAAATCTCCCTGTTTTGTTACTATTATTACATGTTGAAAAGGTTTTAAATAACATTTACATACATCAAAATACAGAATTTTTTTTTTTTTTTACAATCCAGTGGTTTTTAGTATATTCACTGTTGTGCAGCCATTACCAATGATCTGATTTTAGAATATCTTCATACCCCAAACATCCCATTAATCAATTGAAGTCACACTTCATTTCCCTCCAAAGTCTCCCTTCCCCAGTCATGGGCAACCACCAATATACTTTCTGTCTCTCTTGTTAAAAGATAAACTGAGGTACATTAAAATTTTCAAGAATTTATTTGATCATACATCAGTTAGAATTGGACATCACCAAAACAAAAGTTGTTAGGATCACTCTACCAACAGGAGCTAACAGAAAGGTTTTTGGAGAGAAGATGCAGAAGCAAAGCAAGGAGATGATTTTATTGCTATAGCTCAACAGTTTGGGAAGCCATGTTGGCTGTTTATGATTGATTGCTCTTAAATTTCATTTTCTTGGGTTCCAGTGCATGGACTCTGGCTTAGGTTTTTGTTTGCTTACGTAGGCTATCAAGGCATTAGAGTCACCCTCTGTCTAATGGCCTCCTTACTTAATTGCTTTAACACTATGGATTTGCCTACTTTGGACATATATAAATAGAATCATTAATTTGTGGTGGTTTATGAGTGGCTTTTTTCACTTAGCATAATGTTTCTGGCCAATCCGTATTGTTTTATGTATCAAAATTCCATTCTTTTTATTGCTGAATAACATTCCATTGCAAAAAAATGCACATTTTATTTATCCGTTCATCAGTTGATGGACATTTTGATTGCCAGCCCTTTTTAAGTTATGGATTGATTGCGGCATGTGCATGTTTCCATTTCTGTTGAATGTATACCTAGGAGTGAAATTGCTTGGACTTATAATAACTCTATGTTTAACATTTTGACTAAAAGTCAGACTGTTTTCCAAAGTAGCTGTACCATTTTACATTCCCACCAGTGGCGTATTAAGGTTCCAGTTTCTCCACATCCTCACCAACATTTGTCCTTATCTATCCTTTTGTTTATAGCCATTCCAGTGGATATGAAGGAGCATCCCAATACTGTGTTTATTTGCATTTTACTGATGACTAAGGCCATTGATCATCTTTTCATGTGCTTACTGACCATTTGCATATCTTCTTTAAAAAATGCCTATTTAAATTCTTTGCCCATAAAAATGAGTTTTTGTCTTTTTATTTTTTGAGTAATAAGACTTCTTAATATTTTCAAGAGACTAGGCTCTCATATTTTCTCTAATTATGTGAGTTGTTTATGTGCAGTTTTCTGTGTTCAGTTGTTTATGTTCAGTGGGTTGTTTATGTTAAGTTTTGACATTGAGGATTATGAGTTCTCCCACTTTGCTTTTCCTTTTCAAGGTATTTTTTGCTATTCTGAGTCCCTAATATTTCCATCAAAACTTTAGGAACAGTTTATCAAATTCTGTTAAAAAAAAAAACTGGTATTTTTATAAAATTGCATTGAATTTGTAGACCAATTAGAAAAGTATTGTCATGTTAACAATATTAGTCATACGATTTATGCACATTAGGATATCTTTCCATTTATCTAGATTTTCTGAAATACTTTTCAACAATGTCTTGTGGATTTGTGTATTGCTCTTACACTTCATTGAATTTATTACCAGGCATTTTGTTCTTTCTGATGCTATTATAAATAGGCTTGTTTTCTTAATTTTATTTTTTAAATTGTTCATTGCTGGGGTATAGAACTACAGCTGAATTTTTTTATATTAATCTTGTGTACTATAACCTTGCTGAAATTGTTTATTACTCCTAATGGTTTCATTGTGATCAGATTTTGTATTTTGTAAGGTCACATCATTTACAAATAGAGTTTCACTTATTTTGTACAAGACTTTATTTTTCTGTCCTAATTTCTATGGCTAAAACCTCCAGTACAATGTTGAATAGAAGTGGACATCCTCGTCTGGTTCTTGGTGTAGGGAAAAAGCATTCAATCTTTATCCATTTTATATCTATAATGTTAGGTGAGGTATTTAATTAGATGTATTAACAGGCTGAGGAAGTTTCCATCTATTCTCAATTTGTTGAGTTTTTTTTTAAATCACACAAGAGTGTTGGAATTTGTCTTTTGTGTCTTTTGATATGATCATAAAATTTTGTCTTTTATTCTACTAATATGTTGCATTACATTAATTGACTTTCAAATGTTAAGTCAGCCTTGCATTCCTGGAGTAGATTCTACTTGGTCATTGACTGTAATCTTTTTTTTCCTAAGTCCTGTATTGGGTTTGCTAGAATTTTGTTGAAGAATGAAGAATTTGGCCTATAGTCAAAAGGATATCAGTCTGTAGTTTTCTTCTTGTGAATGTCTATCTTGTTTTGGTCATAGGGTAATACCGTCCTTATAGAGTGAGTTGTGAAATATTCCCTACTATTTTATGTAAAGAGTGAGTTTCTAAAGAATCGGTATTAATTCTTCTTAAATGTTTGTTAGAATTCACCATTGAAGCCATTGGCCTGGGCTTTTCTTTGTGGGATTTTTTTAAAATTACAAATTGAATGTCCTGTTACAGGTCTAATCACATCATCTGTTTCTTGAGTCAATTTTGCTAGTTTGTGTCTTTCTAGGAATTTGTTCATTTCATCTATTTAATTTTTTTTTAGCACATAGATGTTCATGTATAATACTTATATTTTCATTTCTGTAAAGTTAGTTTTCTTTCTTTTATTCCTGTTTGTATTAATTTCTCTATTTTTTTGTGATCTAGTGATAGGTTTGTCAATTTTTCAAATATTTTCTGAAAACTAACATTTTGTTACTTTTCTCCACTGGTTTTCTATTCCCCATTTTCTTTCTTTATAGTCTAATTTTTATTATTTCCACTGTCCTTGTTTTGTATTATTTTGATCTCTTTTTAAACTCACTAAGTTGGTAAGTTATGTTATTAGAGATCTTTCCTCTTATTAATATAGGGGTTTGTAATTACACGTTTTTCTCTAAAGACTGTTTTAGAAGCATCCCATTAGTTTCAGTATCTTTTGGTTTTACTTAGTGGATTTTCTAATTTCCCTTTGATCCCTTCCTTGTTCTATTATTTATATAGGAGTGAATTCTTTAATTTCTAGATACTGGGTTTTCCTAATTTCAGTTACTGGTTTCTAAGTCTAATTCCATTGCAGTCAGAGAATATACTTTGTACTATTTTAATATTTTAAATTATATTGTGTTCTGTTTTATGGCCTAACATAACATTATCCTAAAGAATGTTAGACATTTGAGAAGCATAGGTATTATGCTATTTTTTTTTTTTTGGAGTTCCATATGTTTGTTAGAATTAGTAGATTTATGATGCTACTGAAGTTTTCTACTTTTTGTTGATATTCTGCCTAGTTTTTCTATTCATTTTTTTAAGTAGATAATATACAACTAGTGTCATTGAATTGTCTTTTTCTAACTTTTATTTTGTCATTTGCCTCATTTCGGGACTATGATAGATTAACTGTTTTATTATTATAACATGTCTCTCTTTAAATAATTTTTGTCTTAAATTGTCTATTTTTTCTTAATATAGCCATTCTAGCTTTTTTTTTTTTTTTTTTTTTGCTGTTTGTATGGTAAATCTTTTACTGCTTTACTTGGATCTAAAGTATGTATACCATAGACAGTATAGGGTTGGATTCTATATTGTTTTGGTATTAAAAAACCTATGATGACAATATTTATATTTTAATTAGAATGTTTAGTCTATTTGCATTTTACTTGGTTATTCATAAGATAGGATTTACATGTGTTATCTTGGCAAATTTGGGGGGTTTTGTGTGTTAAAAAGATACTTCCTAGTGTACTATATTAAATGTTTCCTTTTTTTAATATTTTTTATTGATTTATAATCATTTTACAATGTTGTGTCAAATTCCAGTGTAGAGCACAGTTTTTCAGTCATACATGAACATACATATATTCATTGTCACATTTTTTTCTCTGTGAACTACCATAAGATCTTGTGTATATTTCCCTGTGCTATACAGTATAATCTTGTTTATCTATTCTACAATTTTGAAATCCTATTTATCCCTTCCTACCCCGCCCCCTTGACAACCACAAGTTTGTATTCTGTGTCTATGAGTCTGTTTCTGTTTTGTATTTATGCTTTGTTTTTGTTTTTGTTTTTGTTAGATTCCACATATGAGCGATCTCATATGGTATTTTTCTTTCTCTTTCTGGCTTACTTCACTTAGAATAACATTCTCCAGGAGCATTCTTGTTGCTGCAAATTGCGTTATGTTATCAGTTTTTATGGCTGAGTAGTATTCCATTGTATAAATATACCACTTCTTCTTTATCCAGTCATCTGTTGATGGACATTTAGGCTGTCTCCATGTCTTGGCTATTGTAAATAGTGCTGCTATGAACATTGGGATGCAGGTGTCATCCTGCAGTAGGGTTCCTTCTGGATATATGCCCAGGAGAGGGATTCCTGGGTCATACAGTAAGTCTATTCCTAGTCTTTTGAGGAATCTCCATACTGTTTTCCACAGTGGGTGCACCAAACTGCATTCCCACCAGCAGTGAAGGAGGGTTCCCCTTTCTCCACAGCCTCTCCAGCATTTGTCATTTGTGGATTTTTGAATGACGGCCATTCTGATTGGTGTGAGGTGATACCTCATTGTAGTTTTGATTTGCATTTCTCTGATAATTAGTGATATTGAGCATTTTTTCATGTGCCTATTGATCATTTGTATGTCTTCCTTGGAGAATTGCTTGTTTAGGTCTTCTGCCCATTTTTGGATTGGGTTGCTTGGTTGTTCCTTATTAAGTCATATGAGCTGCTTATATATTCTGGAGATCAAGCCTTTGTCGGTTTCATTTGCAAAAATTTTCTCCCATTCCGTAGGTTGTCTTCTTGTTTTACTTCTGGTTTCCTTTGCTGTGCAGAAGCTTGTAAGTTTCATTAGGTCCCATTAGTTTATTCTTGCTTTTATTTCTATTGCTTGAGTAGACTGTTCTAGGAGAATATTTTTGAGATGTATGTCACATAATGTTTTGCCTATATTTTCTTCTAGGATGTTTATTGTACTTGTCTTATATTTAAGTCTTTGATCCATTTTGAGTTGATTTTTGTGTATAGTGTAAGGGAGTGTTCTAGCTTCACTGCTTTACATGCTGCTGTCCAGTTTTCCCAACACCATTTGCTGAAGAGACTGTCTTTATTCCATTGTATATTCTTGCCTCCTTTGTCGAAGATTAGTTGGCCAAAAGTTTGTGGGTTCGTTTCTGGGCTCTCTGTTTTGTTCCATTGGTCTATATGTCTGTTTTGGTACCAGTACCATGCTGTCTTGATGACTGTAGCTCTATAGTATTGTTTGAAGTCTGGGAGAGTTATTCCTCCAGCCTCTTTCTTTCTCTTCAGTAATGCTTTGGCAATTCTAGGTCTTTGATGGTTCCATATTAATTTTATTATGATTTGTTCTAGTTCCGTGAAATATGTCCTGGGTAATTGGATAGGGATTGCATTAAATCTGTAGATTGCCTTGGGCAGTGTGACCATTTTAACAATATTGATTCTTCCAATCCAGGAACATGGGATATCTTTCCATTTTTTAAAGTCTTCTTTAATTTTCCTTCATCAATGGTTTATAGTTTTCTGTGTATAATCCTTTCACCTCCTTGGTTAGATTTATTCCTAGGTATTTTATTACTTTGGGTGCTATTTTAAAGGGGATTGTTTCTTTACTTTCTTTTTCTGTTGATTCATCGTTAGTGTAAAGAAATGCAACTGATTTTTGAATGTTAATCTTGTAACCTGCTACCTTGCTGAATTCTTCAATCAGCTTTAGTAGTTTTTGTGTGGACCTTTTAGGGTTTTCTATATATATAGTAACATGTTGTCGGCATACAGTGACACTTTTACCTCTTCTTTTCCAATTTGGATCCCTTTTATTTCTCTCTCTTGCCTGATTGCTATGGTTAGGACTTCCAGGACTATGTTGAATAGAAGTGGTGATAGTGGGCAGCCTTGTCTCGTCCCAGATTTCACTTTTTCCTTTTATTATGCATTTTGAGTTATTTGCTTAGGCTGATCTGGGGATTACAATTGGTATCGCACCCTAAAACAATAAAGTTCACACTTAAACTGACTTAATTTTAATGGTACAAAGAAATTTTGTTGCAGAATAGCTTTATTACCTTCCCCTTTCTTTGTGCTATTGTTGCCACTTCATCTGTATATAGTATAACCTCAAAAAGACAATAAATTTTTGCTTTATGCAGTTGTTTCAATTCACATAGGAAAAGAAAAAAACACTTAAAAAATATAAAGTAAAGCTGAACAAGCTTAAATAACAACAGGTCTTCTTTAATCTGTCAGAGAAGCAAGGTCATAGGGAAGACTGCTGCTCCCATAATTGAAGAAATAATCAGATACAAAAAAGCACATTTACTGGAGCAGAAACCCACCAGAAGAAATGTCCATGGGAACCAGTGTCAGGGTAGGAAAACCTGAAATGTGATGAATTGCTGGAGACTCAGTGTACAGTCCTGAGAGATAAAAACTCTAAAATGACCCAGTCTTAGGGGAGCCTTCAGATTTGCTAGTTTTACCTCCAGAAACTTCATCAGGTCCTCACAGTGAATACTGAAGAAAAATTCCCTTGTGCTTTTGGTAGTGGGAGGGGGAAAGGAACCACCTTGAAATATGCCAGAGCATTCTGTTCCTAACAAGCCCTGCCCTCGGGAGAAACTATTTTACTGAGCCTAACCTGCTGTGGTTATATCATAACCCAACTTGAGGGAAGGGAAATAGCCAACTCCAGCTATCTCTTGTTTTTTGTATGGGAGAAGCAAAATACACAGCTCTATATCTTTCCAGGAATCCTGAACCATCTAAGGGGGTGAAAATCGAGAAGCATTAGTAAAGTTCACAGGCAAGGAGTACAGACTCCCCAAAAGGCTGAGCCCTAATCACAAGACTATCAAGCACTTTCTTTTTCCCACACCTTACAACTGTTTATTGCAGTTTCTTTTACCCAGTATATTGTGTTGACCTTTCAAGAAAGAAAAAAAAAATTGCAAGTCATACTTACTGCCAAAAACACAATTTGATAGGACTCAATAAGCATCAGAACCAGAATCAAAAATGTCAGGAATGTGGAAATTATGACCAGGAATTTTTTAAACTGCTATTGATATGCTAAAGGCTTTGGCAAAAGTTTATACAACATGTACAAAAACATGGATACATTAGGCAGAAAGATAAAAATTTAAAGAAAGACTCAAAAGGAAATGTTAGAAGATAAATATACTGTAACAAATGAAAATGGCTTTATGAACTCATAAGTAGACTGGACATGAATGAGGAAAGAATCTCTGAACTTGAGGATAAGACAACAGAAACTTCCAAAACTTAAAAGCAAATCCAAAAAAAAAAAAAAAAAGACTGTAAAAAACACCAACTAGAATATCCAAGGACAGTAGGTTAACTACAAATGGTATAAAGTATGCATAACAGGAACACCAGAAGGAAAAGAGGGAAAGGCACACACACAATATTTGAAGTGACCACAACTGAGTGTTTCCCACAAATTAATGTCAGACCCCAAACCACAGATCCAGCAAGCTCAGAGAACACTAAGGAAGATAAATGCAAAAAAAGAAAAATGAAAGCCACAAAAAAAAAAACCTCTTCCTGAAGGCATAAACTTCAGAAAATCAAAGATAAAGAAAAAATTGTGAAAGGATCCAGAGGGGAAAACATGTTACCAACGAGGCGGGGAAGAGAAGAATAGGAATAATATGACTTCGCAGGAACAGTGCTACCAAGAAGACAGTAGAGTGAAATATTTAGTGTTAACAGAACAAAACCATCAACCTAAAATTCTGAATTATATAAAATTACCCTTCCAAAGTGAAGGAGAAATAGACTTTCTCAGACAAAAATTGAGAATTTGTTCTTAGTTCCTATTTTGCAAGAGATGTCAAAGGAAGTTTATCAGAAAAAGGTGATGATATAGGTCAAAAACTCAGATTTAAATAAAGGAAGAACATCAGGAAAATAAAAAGTGAAGGTAAATTAAACTTTTATTTTTCTTAATCCTAACTGATCTAATAGATAACTGTTTCAAAATGATAGCAAATTTTGTATGCTTATCTATATATAATATGCATCATAAATGTTTATGTATAAATGCAGAAACACATAATATCTAAATGTTTGTGTATAAGTGAAATGTATGACAGCAGTGGCACTAGGTACTTGCACTATCCGTGAAGGGTTATAGTGTTATTTGAAAGTAGACTTAGATTAGCTATAAATGTATATTGCAAACGCCAAAGAAACTAAAAAGGCAAAAAGTGTAATTGATACATTAAGAAAGAAGAAAAAGTGAAATTATATAAAAGGATAAATTAAGACCAGAAATGACAGAGGAGATGACTGAAGATGGTAGCTTAGAAAGATCCTGAGCTCACCTCCTTCCACACGTACAACAAATCTTTAACTACCTATGGAATAATTCCCTCTGCAAGGAACCTGAGACTGGATGAACAGAGTCTCTGTAACATAGGGCAAAAGGACAGCATCAAGAGGGGTAGCAGGAACAAAAACACGGTCTCACAAGGAACAAGCCACATCCCAGTTACGGTGATCCACAGTTGGGAAGGCTCACAAAGGTATGGTTATTTTTCATGAGGAGTAAGGAATTTGATCTTCATATCAGGCATCCCAAACCTTAGATCCTGCACAGGAAAGATAAGCCCTTAAAACATCTGCTTTGAAAAGCAATGGGAATATATCTAGAAACCTATAGAACTACAGGGAATGGAAAACCTACTCTTAAAGGGCTCATATGCAAGCTTACTTTCATCCCTAAAATTGCAAAAACATCAGTTTGAAAAGTGCATGGGCCATAGCTGAAGGAGACCCACGTACCAATCTTGAAGTATTTACCAGAGAGGCAGGAACAAGTTGGGATGCTCCCTCGGAACTGAGACACTGATGAGAGCCATTTTTTTCAATCTCAGTCTGCATTGCTAAAGCCAGTACTGGCAGGAGCCATTTTGGAGATCTCCATCTAACTTGTTAATACCAGTGGGACTGCCTCACCAAGAGGTCCACACAATGCCTGTACTTTTGCTGGACCTCACAGACCATGTGATGACCCCACCAACCATGCCTTATAGCTTCTGGTGTCTGGGCCTCCCAGCCATTCCAGGGGCCAGCCCTAAACACCAGAACCAAGCAGCGGAGGCAGCCAGGTCCTGCAGCCATTTGGTCAGCCCTGCCCACCAGGATGCCACAGCAGCACTCATGGCCACATTACAACAAGAATGTGTATGAAGCCCCCGGAGAGGATACCCATGGAGTGCCTGGCTCTGGTGACCAGGCATAATGTACTTCTGAGCCCCACAGAACATCTCCTACATCAGGTCAGTCCTTTAAGACTTAGTAAGGTAGCTGATTTACGTAAAACATATAAACAAACACAGAATATTAGGCAAGATGAGAACACAAAGGAATATGTTCCAGTTGGTTAAAGAAAAAAAAAAAAAAAAGACAAAACCTAAGAAAAAGAGCTAAATGAAACAGACATAAGCAGTCTAATTGAGAAAAAGTTCAAAATAATGATTATAAAGATGGACAGACACAGTGAACTTAAAGAGATAGAAAATCTAAGAAAATATAAAACAGAAGTTATAAACGAACTTAAAAATACACTAGAGTGGTTCAAAAGCATTTTGGATGACGTGGAAGAACAAATCAGCAAGCTAGAAGAAAAAGCATGGAATTCAGCCAGACAGAAGAGAAAGATGAAGAAAGTATTAACCAAAGTGAAGATACTTTAAGTGACCTTTGAGACAACATCAAGTGGAAAATATTTGTGCAACATAAGTCTCAGAAGGAGAAGAGAAAGGAAAAGGGTCAGAAAAATTACTTGAAGAAATAGCAGCTAAAAACTTCCATAATCTGTGAAAGAAAACAGATATCCAGGTCCAGGGAGCCCAGAAAATTCTGAATAAGATAAACCCAAAGGGCAAACTTTTAGAACAGAGAATCCTAAAAACAGCAAGAGAAAAACAACTTGGTCCATATATGGAAAACCCAATAAGGTTAGTGTATTTTTCAGCAGAAACTCTACAGGGCAGAAGGGAGTAGCAAGACATATTCCAAGTGCTGAAAGGAAAAAAATTCAACCAAGAATTCTCTACTCAGCAAGGTTATCATTCATAATTAAAGAGTTTCCCAGATAAGCAAAAGAGAAGAGAGATTACTACCACTAAACTGGCCCTAAAAGAAATGTTAAAGGGACTTAACTGAAAAGAAATGGCACTAATTAATAATAAGAAAATATATAAAAATAAAATTCTTACTGGAAAAAAGTAAGTACATAGTAAAGGTAGTGGATCAACCTCTTATAAGGCAAGAATGAAGATTAGAAGTCAAAAGAAGTAAAATTAACTAAAATTACAATAACTGGTTAAGGGATATATAAAATAAAAATCTATAAAATGTGTCATCCAAAGTATCAAATATGAGGGCAGGTATAAAAAGATAAATCTTTGGAATGTGTTCAAATTTAAGTTACTACCTACTTAATACAGACTGCTATTTACCTAGGATATTATATGTGAACCTCACAAAAACTGCAAGAACAAAACATAGTACACAAAATGAGAAAATCTAAGCACTAAAGAAAACTATGAAAATGCAAGGGAAGAAAGAAAAACAGAATCAACCAAAATATAACAGAAAACAATTAACAAAATGGCAGTAATTACATATTTATCAATAATTACTTTAAATGTAATTAGACTAACTTCACCAGCCAAAAGACAGAGTGGCTAGATTTAAAAACAAACAAAACAAAACAAACAAACCAAAAAACCCACCAAGACTCAAAAGAGACTCACTTCAGAAATAAAGGCACACAGAGACTGAAGGTAAAGGGATAGAAAAAGATGTTTCATGAAAATGGAAATAAAAATAAAGCTGGATTAATTATACTCATATCAGGCAAAATGGGCTTTAAAGTAAAAATTAATGCAAGACAAAGGAAGAGCATTATATAATGATAAAGGGGTTAATTCACCAAGACTATAAAACATTTATAAATGTATATGCACCCAACATAGTGGTACCAATATATATAAAGCATACAGAATTAAAAGGAGAAATTGAAGGCGTACAATGATAGTAGGGAAATTTAACACCCCACTTATGTCAATGGATAGATCATCAGACACAAAATCAGTAAGAAAACATCTAACTTTATAACACATTAGACAAGATGAACTAAATAGACATATATAGAACTAAATATATATATATATAAAGAAAGAGATCATTCTATTCAAAAGCAACAGAACACACATTATTCTGAAGGGCACATAGAACACACCCCAGGAGAGATTACATGTTAGGTCACAAGTCTCAATAAATTCAAGAAGATTGAAATCATATCAGGCATCCTCCTCAAGCACAATGGTACAAAACTAAGAATCAGTTACAAGAAAAAAAAATGTGCAAAACCACAAAAACATGGAGATTAGAAAACATGCTATCGAATAACCAATGGTTCATCAAAAAAATCAAAGAAGAGAGAAAAAAATGCCCAGAGATAAATGACACCAGGTATACAACATATCAAAATCAGTGGGAGGCAGCAAAAGTGATTCTGAAAGGAAAGTTCATAGCAATGCAGGTTACCTCTAGGAACAGAAAAAAATGTCAAATAAGCAATCTAACTTTATACCTAAAGTAACTAGAGAAATAAAAGCAAATGAAGCCCAAAATTAGTAGAAGGAAAGAAATAATATACAATAGAGCAGAAATAAATAGAGACTTTAAAAAATATAGGAAAAGATCAATGAAACTGAGTTGGTTTGTGGTAGAAATAAAAATTGTAACATCATTAGGTAGCTTATCCAAGAAAAAAAGGCTTAAATAAAATCAGAAATGAAAATGGGGATTTAAAAACTGCTATCACAGAAATACAAAGGATCATTAAAAAAAACACTATCAACAATTATATGCTAACAAATCAGACAACCTAGAAGAAATGTTCCAAGACTGAAACTTAAAGAAATAGAAAATTTGAATAGACCAATTGAATCAGGAATCAATAACCTTCCAACAAACAAAAGCCTAGGACAAGACAGTTTCACAGGTTAAGTCCACAAAACATACAAAGAAGATTTAATACCTATCCTTCTCCAATTCTTTCAAACAATTAAAGTGGAGGGAAATATTCCAAACACATTTTATGAAGACAGCATTACCCTAACAGCAGAACCAGACAATGACACCTTAAAAAAGACAATTACAGATAAGTATCATTGATGAACATAGATCCCAAAATTCTCAACAAAATATCAGCAAACCAAATCCAATAATACATTTAAAAGATTATACACGAAGATCAAGTGGGATTCATTCCAGGGATGCAAGGATGTTTCAACATCTGCAAATCAACTGTGGTTCATTCCATAAAAAAATTGAAGGATAAAAATCACATGATCATCCCAAGCAATGCAGAAAAGCATTCAGCAGAATTCAATATCCTATCTTGTTGGAAACTCTCAACAAAATGGGTATAGAGAACGTACCCCAATATATTAAAGGCCGTATATGTCAAATGCACAGCTAACATCTCAGTGACAAAAAACCTGAAAGCTTTTCCTCTAAGATCAGGAACAAGAAAAGTATGCCCATTCTTGCCACAACATAGTATTGGAAATTTCAGCCAGAGCAGTTAGGCAAGAATAAAAGAAGGCATCCAAATCTGAAAAGAAATAAAACTATTACTATTTGCAGGTGAAATAACATATAGATAGGTAGATAGATAGAATTCTAAAGATGCCACAAAAAAGTTTGTAACTAATAAATACAGTAAAGTTGCAGGATACAAACTCAATATACAGAAATCTGTGTCAATTCTATACACTAATAATGGATTATCAGAAAGGTAAGATGAATAGTAATGAGTTGTGGTAATCACTCTGCAGTGTATACAGATGTTGAACTATAATGCTGCATAACTAAAACATATTAAAGTAAAAACTACTTTGAGTCAATTAATTATTTAAAAAATCCAAAAGGCAGAAAAAGTATGAAAGACAAAAATAGGGACAAAGACAAAAGGCAACAAATAGAAAACGGTAACAAATACAGTAGATTATAATCCAACTATATTATTAATCACCTTAAATGTTAACTCTCTAAATACATCAATTAAAAGATAGAGATTGTGAAAGTGGATCAAAAAACATGGATCAATTACAAATTGTCTGCAAGAACACTTTAATATAAAGACAAAGATTAAAAATAAAAGGATAAAGATATGACATGGTAACACTAGTTAAGAGCATGTGTGAGTAGCTATATTAATTTCAGATAGAGCAGACCTCACAGAAAGGAAAATGATTATTAGATATAAAGAGAGATATTACATTAAATGATAAGGAAATCGGTACATCAAGAAGACAGTTATTCTTCATGTGTATGTGCTAATAACAGAATATAAATATGTTAGGCAAAACTGATAGAAAAGCAAAGAGAAATAGATAAACCCACTTTATAGTTGGAACTTTAAGAACTCTCTATCAAAATGGGAAGATCCAACTGACATGTATCAATAATGAGATTTACAATAGCCAAAACATGGAAACAGCCTAAATGTCCATCAAAAGGTGACTGGATAAAGAAGATGTGGTATATTTATACAATGGAATACTACTCAGCCATAAAAACCGACAACATAACGCCATCTGCAACAACATGGATGCTCCTGGAGAATGTCATCCTAAGTGAAGTAAGCCAGAAAGAGAAAGAAAAATACCATATAAGATCGCTTATATGTGGAATCTTAAAGCAAACAAACAAACAAACAAAAAAAAACATAAATACAAAACAGAAACAGACTCATAGACATAGAATACAAACTTGTGGTTGCCAAGGGGGCGGAGGATGGGAAGGGATAGACGGGATTTCAAAATTGTAGAATAGATAAATAAGATTATACTGTATAGCACAGGGAAATATACACAAAATCTTATGGTAGCTCACAGAGAAAAAAATGTGACAATGAATATATATATGTTCATGTATAACTGAAAAATTGTGCTGAACACTGGAATTTGACATAACATTGTAAAATGAGTATAAATCAATAAAAAATGTTTTAAAAAATAATAATGAGATTAATCACCTGGAAGTAATTGGCATCTGTCAACTACTTCATTCCACATCAGCAGAATTCACATTTTTCTCAAGCCTACATAAAGCATTCACCTAAGATAGACCACATTCTGGGCCATAAAACACATCTTAACAAATTTTTTTAAAATAGAAATCGTACAGGGTCCACTCTTAGACCACAGTGGAATTAAACTAGAAATCAGTAACAGAAAGATAGCCAGGGAATCACAAAATGTGTTGAGATTAAACAGTGCACTTCTAAGTGAAACATAGGTCAAAGGAGATCTCAAGAGAAATTTCAAAATGTTTTGAACTAAATGAAAACACACAACTTAACAAATTTGTGGAATGCAGATAAAACAGTGCTTAAAGGGAAATTACAGCATTGAATCTAAGCTTCTAAGGAAACTAGAAAAATAAGAAGTTAAATCTAAAGTAAGCAGAAGAAAAGTCGTAACAAACATTAGAACATAAATCAATGAAATTAAAAACAGGAAATCCATAAAGAACATCAATGAAATCAAAAGCTTTTTCTTTGGAAAAAACCCAATCAATAAGACTCTAACCAGAAAAACTAAGAAAAAAGATAAAAGATATAAATCATCCTCACTATTACTATATAGGGGAGACATCACAATAAATCCCATGCACATTAAAATGATAATATATGAATATTATAAATGACTCTATGCTCACAAATTTTTAACCTAGATGAAATGGACCAATTGCTTGAAAGCCACAAGCTGCCAAAACTCACATAAGAAGAAACAGACAATTTGAATAGACAATACTTTCTAACTCACTGTATGAAGTTAGCACTACCTTAATACCAAAAAATGACAAAGGTATTAGATGAAAACTCCAGACCATATCTCTCATGAACTTAAATATCCTCAACAAAATATTAACAAATTGAATTCAACAAGGTATAAAAAGAATTTTACACCACAACCAAATGGGATTTATCTCAGAAATTCAAGGCTAGTTCAACACTTGAAAATCAATTAATATAAATCATAGTATCAACATGATACAGAAGAGGAGTCTCATGATTATATCAAAAATGTAGAAAAATTATTTGGTAAAACCTAACACCCATTTGTGATTAAAAACTCTCAGCAAACTAGGAATAAAGAGGAACAATGTCAAGTTGATAAAGAATATCTACAAAAATGTACAGTTAATATTATACTTGAGTTAAAAATGTGAAGCTTTTACAGTAAAATCACAAATAAGCAAGATGTAACTCTCATACTGTTTTACAACATTGTACTAGAAGTCGTAGCTAATACGATAAGCCAAAAAAAGAAATAAAGTATACCTATTAATAAGGTAAATTTTTTTGTTTTCAGATCACATGATTGTCTGCATAGAAAGTCCAAAATAACAGACCAGGGAAAAAAAAAAAAAAAAAAAACCTCTGCTGAAACTGGTAAGTAATTATAGCAAGTTTTCAGGATAGAAGGCTAGCAAAAGTCAATCACTTTTCTGTGTACCAATGATGAACAAGTGGACTTTGAAATCAAAACCAGTTCCATTTACATTAGCACCCACCAAATTGAAATACTTGGGTATAAATCTAACATATATGTATATATTGATCCATATGAGGAAAACTATAAAACTTTGATAAGTGAAATTAAAGAACTAAATAAACGGCAAGATACTCCATGTTCATGCAGAGGAAGATCAGTATTGGCAAGATGTCAGCTCTTTCCCATCTTTATCTACAGATTCAGTGCACTCACAATCAAAATCTCAGCAAGTTATTTGGTGGATATGAACAGATTCTAAAGTTTACAAGGAGAGCAAAAAAACCAATACTGAAGTAGAATAAAGTCACATGACTGACACTGCTGAACAGCAAGACATACTGTAAGGCTCCAGTAATCAAGACAGTGTGGTACTGGTGGAAATAAAGACAAAAGATCAGTGGAACATAATACAGAGCACAAAAATACACCCATATAAGTATAATCAACTGATTTCGACAAAGAAGAGGTAGTATAATGGAGAAAAAATACTCTTTTCAACAAATGGTGCTGAAACAATTGGACATCCACATGCAAAAATATGAATCTTGGCACAAACCTTATGTTCTTCACAAAATTAACTCAGAATGGATCACAGACCTAAATGAAAAATTCAAAGCTATAAAACTCATAGAAGATACCATAGGAGAAAACCTAGATGACTTTGTGACTTTGTCTATAAAACTTTTGTCTATAAAGACAACATCAAGACAATGAGAAAATAAGCCGCAGTCTAAAAATAGTAAAACACATATATGATAAAAATGTTAATCTGAAATATACAAAGAAATCTTAAAACTTAACAATAAGAAAATGAAAAACTTAAATAAAAAAATGGGTAAATGATCTGATCAGACGTGTCATCAAAGATCCACAGATGACAAATAAGCCTATGAAAAGTGTTCATTGTGGTATGTCATTAGGGAATTGCAAGTCAAAACATTACCATCATACACATCTATTTTAAAACCCAAAATCCAAAACACGGAAAACACCAAATGCTGTTAAGTATATGGAGCCACAGGAACTCTCTGTTGCTGGTGGGAAAGCAAAATAGTACAGCCACCTTGGAAAACAGTTTGGTGGTTTCCTACAAAACTAAATACACTCTCATCATGTGATTTAGCAATAATTGTCCTTGGTATTTTCACAAGTAAGTTAAAAGCTTATGTCCACACACAAAGTCTGCACGTGGATGTTTACAGCAGTTTTAATCACCAGTGATAAAACTTGGAAGCTTAGAAACAAGGCAGTGAATGATATATATATATATACACACTGTGGTACATACAGACAATGGAATATTATTCAGCAGTAAAAAGAAATGATCAAGCTATGAAAATAAACATGAATAAACTAGCAGTATATATTACTAAGTGATAGAAGCCAATCTGAACAGGCTATATACAGTATGACTTCAACTATATGATATTCTAAAAAAAGGTTTAGTGGTTGTCAGGGACTAGGATGTATGAATAGGTAGACACAAAGTATTTTAAGGCAGTGAAACTCCTCTGTATACTACAATTGTGGATCCATGTCATTATATACTTGTTAAAACCCACAGAGTACGCAACTCCAAGGGTGAACCTTAATGCAAACTATGGACTTGTGTTACAATGATGTGTCGATGTAGGTTCATCAATTGTAACAAAAATTTCACTCTGATGTGGGATATTGACAGTGGGGGAGGTTGTACATGTATGGAGACTGGGTAAATGGGACCTCTCTGTACATTGCAGTTGAAATGCTGTGTACCTTAAATGATCTAAAAATAAATTAATGAAAACAAGGGGGTTTAGGGTAGGGACTGGTTCTAGCTATATGAGGTAGTGCTTGGGAGTGTCAAAGTGATAATACAGTGGCATATCTTGATTCTGGTGGTAGTGTCATAAAGCTACTCCTGGGATAAAATTTTATAGAATTATATATGCACAGAAAAATTAGTGTATATACAACAGTAAATCTGAAGAGTCTCACTGGATTGTATAAAAATACATTTATAATATTATATTTACCTATCCAACTTCACCAGTATTCTTTATTTTTTCATGTGAATTCAAGTTACTGTCTAGTGTACTTCAATTTCAGTCATTTCACATTGATTAGCAGATATTGAAACTTCTTTGTGTTCCTAGAATAAATCCCTCTTGATTACAGTATATTATTTTTTAATGTACTGTTGAATTTGGCTTGCTAATATATTATTCAGGCTTTTTTCTTGTAGGTTCATCAGAGAGATTGGCCTATAATTTGTGTCTGTATGTGTGTTCCTTGTCTGCTTTTAGTATCAGAGTAATGCTGGCCTCATAAAATAAGTTTGGAGGTGTTTCCTCTTCTATTTTTTTGAAGTTTGAAAAGGATTGTTATTAATTCCTCTTTGAATATTTGGTAGAATTCACCTATGAAGCCATTTGGTCCTGGACATTTGTTCTTTGAGAGATTTTTGATTAGCGATTCAATTGCCTTACTAGTAATCAGTCTATTCATGTTTTCTAATTCTTCATGATTCAGTCTTTGTGATTGTATATTTCTGTAAATGTATCCATTTCTTCTAGGTAATCAAATTTGTTGGCATATAGTTATTCATAGTAGTCTCTATCATCCTTTGTATATTCTTCATTTTGAAGAATAATTTTGTTGGGTATAGACTTTTTGTTGACTTATTTTTTCTTTCAGCTTTTTGATTAGATCATACAGCTTTTTTCTGGCATCTTCAATTACTTAAGAGAAGTCAATTGCTGAACTTATTGAGGACTTCTTGTACATGATGAATAATTTTTTCTTCAGCTGCTACCAAGATTCTCCCTTTGTTTTTGGTCTTTGACAATTTGACTATAATGTATCTAATGGTAGCTTGCCTTGCATCTAACCTACTTAGAGCTTGTTGAGTCTCCTGGATATGGATATTAAAGTTTTTTTTTCTTTTTATCAGATTTGTTGAATATTGGTCCATTAATTGTTCCAGTAGTCTTTGTGACCCTTCTCTCTCTCCTCTCCTTCTTGGACTCCCATTTTGTGTATGTTCTTATGCTTGACGATGTCTGTGTTAGGCTGAAAATATGGTCTCCCCAAAGAAAGCCATGTCAAATCCTTGAAGCCAGTGAATGTTACCTTATTTGGACAAAAAGGTCTTTGCAGATGAAATTAAGTTGAAGATTTTAGAGATGACATCATCCTGAACTATCTAAGTGGACCATATATCCAATTACAAGTGTTCTTTAAGAAATACAGGAGTAGAACAGATAGAAGAGAAGGAAGCAATACGATGTTAGGCACAGATATCAGAGCAGTGCAGCTTAAGGAATGCCAGTAGATACCAGCAGCTTGAAGAGACAAACAATGGATTCTGTCTTACACTCTGAAGGGAATATACTCTTGACAATACTGCGATTTGGACTTTGGCCTCTGGATATGTGAGAATACTTTTCTGTCATATTAAGCCATCAAGTTTGTCATTTTTTTTATGGCAGTTTAAAGAAAGTAATAACATGTCTCATAGGTCTCTGGGGTATTGTTTATTTTTCTTCATTCCTATTTTTCCTACTGTGTAATCTCAATTGCCCATCTTCAGGTTAGCTAATTCTTTCTTTTTCTACCTCAAATTTGCTACTGGGCCCTCTAATAATTTTTTTTTTTCATTTCAGTATTTTACTTTTTAACTTTGGAAAACTTTTTGATTCATTTTTCATTGTCTATCTTTTTATTGATATTTTCTATTTGGTGAATTCATTGCCATATTTTCCTTTAATTCTTTAGATACGGTACTTTTTGTTCTTTGAACGTGTTCATAATGCTTTTTTAAAATCCTGTTTAGTAAGTTCAGCATCTGGGCCCACTAGAGACCATTTCTATTGAATTTTTTTCTTCTCATGTATGGACCAAACATTTTTGTTTATTTCTATGTCTCATAATTTTTTGTTGAATACTAGTTATTTTAAATAATGTAATGTGGTGCTCCAAAATCAGATTCCATTCTCCCCAGGGTTTTTTCATGTTGTTGACATTATTGTTAATTTGTATAGTGACTCTCCTGGAATAATTCTGTATTATTTTGTTATGGGCAAGCACAGAAGTCCATGCTCAGCTAGTTTAGTGGTCAACCAATAGATTTTGTTATATTTCTTGAATCAGTAAGACTCCCAAATTTTGCTGAGGTTTCCTGCATGTGTGCTGTTGTGTTAGAGATTTGGCATGAACTTTACAACTCCACTTTAGGTTTCACTTTATATGCATACAGAGCCCCATGGTCAGTCAGGGACTAGAGGTTAGGACCTTCTAAGGACTTTCCTAGGCATGCACATAGACCTGCTTGTAAGCATAAACCTCTACGTTCCCAGGAATATGTCAGTACTTTCAAAGCTTCCCATGGATATCTCATTCTTCAGATTTTCCTTTTAAGATTTTTGGCCAGCCTCTTGTCTGCATCACATAATATAGCCACTTTAAAACAACTAGTGTTGATTGTTTTTGACATATACACTAGGGATCAGGATTTCCTCACTGAGTAAGGTCTGAGTCAAGTCAAATAAAGACAAGTGCTGTGGAAGTAGCTTTTGTAGGGATATTTCAGAAAGACCAAACAGTGATATTTCTCTGAGTATGTTTTGTTTGTTTTTTAAAAGACTACAAACCCATCTTCTCCCACTAGTGGCTGTTAGCCTGCTGATTTTCACAACCACCAATGTTTCAAGATTGCTGGTTTTTAAGGCTATCATGATGCTAAGAAGAGGGCAATTGGAATAGGACAATTTGTTTACCAAAATTCAGCCATTTTTCTTGAAAAGAACACTCCTCAAATTGTTGTAAACTGGTTATTTGCAGAGTTCTGAAACATTAGATTTTGACAATGTTTGCCAGTTTGCAAACTTTCATGGTGGAGGCGGGGAGTAGATTTAAAGAACCCTGTCTGATTTTCTGGAAGTTCCCCCCAAAAAGCACCTTTCTGGTTTTTGTAATACTTGATCCCAACTTTGTTTCCTAGTCTCTGTTTAGAAGTATATGATTCCCCTTAAGAGAAGGTCTCAATTGTCTTTTGCTTTCTTCCTGATTTATCTTTCCCCCTGATTTTTCACTTTCTACTTTACAGAAAAAATATACAACCCCTTCAATTGATATTATCTCTTTGTTTTGGCAATTCTTCTTTTGCTTACAGACAGACACACACACCCCTTTATTTAAACTATTTTCTCTCATTTCAATGCAGTTATGAGGAATTTTAAATTACATTTTTTTTATCAACTTGAAGTAGACCTTACATTATTTATACTTAATTTACAAGCTCCATATATGCACAGATTGATAATGAACATGCTCCTATAATTTAATAAATATCTAACTGAATGCTATATTAAAAAAAAAACCCTCTTTGTTATTTTTGAGTTTTCTTATTGTTGATGGGCACTTCAATCAAGAAAAATATACTCATGTTTAGTATTCTCTAGTTTGAACAGTTTAAACACTGGAAAAACAGTTAATAGATGGAGAGAAAGATTCTGGATTTAGGAGTAACTTGCTATGCTACATAAGAAAAATTCTTGAGTCTATATGACATTAATAGGAATGCCGGTGTAAGCCTCTGGGCATTACTGTGGTGAAATTAATGAGTATTTAAGATATAAGTTATATTCCTGTATTTGTTAAAGTACATGTAAACTAAAAGATATGCACACTCATTTGTAAAAATAATAGTATTAATCTGGTTAAAAATACCAGCTAGCCAAATAGTTTCTAGCTATGAAGGTTGAGATATTTTGAGCAGGGAGAACAATGTATCTGAAAAAAATCTACCATCTCTGATGTAAGATTTCTACCTGAGTAAAAATATAAATATTCTTAATGAACTTCAAATGCCTTTCAGTTGTAATTACATAACATAACCACTGTTTTTGTGCCTCTTTATCTACTTCTGAGGCCTATATTGCATTCATGAGAAAAACTGGGAGATAAAATGGTTATTGAGATTAGAGCTAACTCTGTCATTTTGATCTTTTTCCATAAAATGCAGACAAAAGCTTTTATTTATTTATTGTTTTGGTTTCCAGTGGTGCTCAGGCAGTTTGGAGTTGTGAAGCTCTGAATTATGCAAGGATAAGTGGCTCATACTTTACCCATAACCAGAGTGTGTGCTTTAATCATGAGTGTGAAGCAATCTTCATTTTTAGGAGTCACTTCTCTTGAAGGGACAAGTAATCAGCAGCATTACTGTAAGCTCCTAGTAAAGTATGGTTCCACGTGTTACCATAATGTTTCTCTTCATAAACCTTTCTCAAAGAAGTTATCAAGCTGAATTTGCTAAGCTTTCTATTCCATTTTTTTCTAGAGTTAAGTATATCTATTTGAATTCTGATACCCTATGGAAAGCAGCCCACAGGTGAACAAAATTTTGCCTTGCTGTATTACTGAGAAAATTCTCACCATCTTTTGGAAATCCTGCTAGTGAACCACCAGTAGTTATTAATTTAACCAAGCAGAGAAGTCCAGGCTTACTAAACCATCGTATTCAACTAATTACCCGGTAGCCTGCAGGAGTGCCCAATTAAGCCCATGTCAGATATCTCTAAGAATATTGAATTTGTTACAGATATTCATTTATTCAAAACAACAACTATCTCCTCATTTAGAAGAATAGTGAAATAATTTTAAGGAGAAAACATCCCCTAAGGTTATAAAAAAGACCTGGAACTTAGCCTAGGTGTATTCTGAGGATAAAGATGAAGACAGGGCACCTTAGATTGTAAAGGGGATTCCCGATTGGCATATAGAGTAACATAGCATCCTGGCAAACAAATTTGCTAAACATAACCATTAAGCAATTCAATAAACATTTTCACTTTCTCTCAAGCACATATGACAGTAGAAACTGTGAAATAAATTGACCCCAATATGCAGTTGAGTGTGAAGCCCGTGGGACAAGTCCAGCCATGGAGGTGGAGACATTTATGCCTGGCAACAGCTGGCCTAGAATATACTTTTCAAAGAAAGGATTCAGTATAAATTTGAAAAAAAAAAAAAAAAGGGATAGAGGGGAAAAGAGGTTCGAGAAAGAAAAAAGCATGTCTAACAGTCTCATATTCAATTGTTTTTCTTTCTACAAGGCTTCATTTTTAAAGATTTTTAACAAGAAAAATAAAAATAGAATATAATACAAATGGTACTCTGTGAATGTCAGTCTAAAGGCTTTTTTGATTGCAGCTTCTCATGAGATGCTTAACTTGTAAGACAAGGAAGCTTCTTTTGTTGATTTACTTTGAAATAAGATAAAGGAGAATAAATAGTATGTTAAAAAAATAATTTTCTCTCTTTTCTCCATATCATTTACTAATTACTTTATTATTCCTTCAAAAAATATTGTATATGCTCCTAAATTAAAGCCTTCAGAACATTTTTAGTCTATGTCTAGATTTAAAAAATCTTCACCTCTCATTTGTTCACTTGCTCATTTTATGCCTCCTCCTTCTATGGAATTCAAGCTCCGTGAGTGCCAAGACCTGTCTGTTTTATGTATTCCTCTATCTCCAATCTCCATACTAATATTGAGCTCAGCAATTTTAATAGGTACATTTTTATGACTTTACTTACAAATATATTATGCAAGTATTAGTGTAGTGCCAATAAGCTGCATAATGCTCATACTGGAAAAACAAAGGAAATTCTCCAAGTTTGTTATACATTCAAGCAATAACAAAAATATATAAAAATAAAGGGATTTTATTTTCAAGTTTTATCTGGTTGTCAAAAACATCTATTTAATGTTTACATTCTGTAAGTTTTGTCTCTGAGTAATATGATTGTTTTCTTAATAAATTGTCATGTTACCAATATAAAGAGGAGATTTAAATATCAGACATATGGTTAAATTAGATGTGGCTTAGGGTCTCTTCAAACTCAGATTTCAAGATGACTTTGATTCTTAACAAATGAGAGACTTCAGAGAAGCTGGTCCAATCACTAATTGCTTAGAACCCTAGATACTTTATAATTTATTTTACAAACTAGGCTACTTCAAGAGTGAAATAAGATGTTTTAATAATTATTCTAGGACAACTGGCATAAAGGATACTGTCTAGAGAAAACTGGGATTTTATTCCCCACTGTCTAAAGTGATGGTATTTAAGTTAGTCAACTACTGTCAACTCTAAGAAAGAGGTGAAAAAATCCTGAAGAGTCTGAAGATAAATTTCTTATATGCACACACTGACACACACAGAGAGAAATGCTGAAAAAATCTTGGGATTCTACAGTATCTAGAAGGTCTGAGCAGGACACAGTGTTCTTTATTAGACAAAAAATAGGCTAGTCAGAAACGCAGGGAGGAGAGTTACTATCTTACTGATCATCTTACTCCTGGCATCTGTTTCATTTAAATCCTTTCATCTATCTCCTTTTTTGCCGAAGATTTCAGTATATACATTTTGGGAAAATAACCCAGTGGAACTGGACGTTATCATCACAGAGACAAGTGCACAGTGTACAGAAAGATTTTACAAATGAAAATTCTCCATTCAAAAAACACTGATAAACTTACAAAATGCTGGAGATTAATGCAACTTGCAATCTATCCAGACTAAACAACAGGAAATGATAATGATAACTGCTTTATAAACTTGTGACCAAGGGAGGATTATCTGGCTGTTTGTTTTTTTGTGTCCGGGCTTACTCTTCTAATCCCAAAAGAGTTGGTTTAAATTATGCTTAGTAAAGTAGATCTGCTCATTGTGGTCTGCATCTGGCCACTATTTATACATCACATATTCACTGTAATGCTCTTAAGTCTGACGACTGTTTCTAACAAAGAGTTGCACTACTCTGGCTCACATTCCTGTAGTTCTATTCCTGAAGTATTTTGGAGTGCTTTTTTTTTTTTTTTTTTTTTTTTGAGAACAGAAACAACAGATAAACTATTCTTTGAATGATAGGAATCATGTAAATAACTTCAAAATCAGAATAAGGAAAGCATATTTCTGAAGGTTGAGAATTTGGGCTACTTTCTGGATATGCTCAGTATGAAAAACTAAATTGCCACTGACTCTCACATGGATTAAGCAGTTATGAAGAAACTGAGGCTGATAGCCTGTTCTGGCATGAACTGTTGATGCATCAAGGAGTGCAGAGCTTAGCTGAAAGATGGATCATAGTGACTGATTACATTTGTATGCATCTGCAAGTGTTCTTAGGGGAATAAACAGGATTTCAGAACAGTAAGGGTTAAAATGTTTACAGATGTTTTCATGTATAATCTTTTACCATCTTCTTACGTTTACTTTTGCTTTATATATATTTCTGGTTTAAGAGATCCTACATTCAGTATTTAAAATAGTTGTTTTTTTAATATAGCTTTTGATTTTATGAACATAGTGTCTATATGGAAACAAAAACTTTAAGCTTATTTTGCAAAAAAAATTTTACATGAAGAGAAAAATAGTAGAAAATAATACTGTGAGAAAACATCCAAAATGGTATCTTTGTTTGTTACTAGAAAAGGTAACTACAGATCATTTTTTCTTGCTCCTTGCCACATTATGTAGTATAGTATATCTAAGCCATTTAAGTGAGGAATATAAAATTTATAATCTGAAAAAAGTAATAAAACTTGTAGGCCTAAAAAGTTTAGAAAATTAATTTAGCCTAATGTTGACTTGGGTATACCTTTCAAGTTCTTTTAAGGTATTTTTTTTTTTATTTTTAAAATTCAAAATTAAAAAGTATAGAATTGACATATTTCATAATGATATAAAAGTTAACTTGTAATAATGAAATTATATTTTATAAAATGTGTATTTAAACAAGGAATAATTCCAATATTCATATTTGTAGTTGTAGTAAATAGGCAAAAAAATGTAGATATGGTCACAGGAACATATTTTACATACCAGGAAGTCGTAAAAAATAACTATGGAAATCACAAAGGCCAAAAAAATAAAACAAATTACCCAAATAAAAACAAGAAAATATAAGAATGATTCACTGACTATCATTTTGTTTAGACAATATTTAATAGTAACTCATCATAATGACTTAATCATTCATCTCAAAATTTATAAAGTCAGTTAATTGAATGTTGAATAGCTGAGATTCAAACCCAGGTATTTTAAATCTACTGCAATATCAGATTTGTTCTTTCACAATTATATGTATTAGAAATGGGCCATGTATTATATACTATGGAGGATAATGAAGTCCAGTTATAAAAACAGGTCAGCTAAAAGTATTAATAAATATTTATACATTTATATATATATACAGCTACATCCTACCGTATGAGAATTTATCTTTATATCCACATAGCAACATTGATTTATAGCTATCTTTAGTTATTCATCTACAATATAGCTGTTAGAGCTTTTATAAAGAATTCAACATAGTCAATCCATTTCCTAATATTTTGATTTATTTTCTCATGGGTTCTAGAAAATGTTTCCCCTTTAATTATATACTAGGCCCTATGACTACAGGGATTTAGTCTTCAGTGATTTTCTTACTGAGGTGTAACTGACATACAACATTATATTGCTTTATGTATACAACAGCGATTTGATATTTGTATATATTGTGAAATAATCACCACAATAAGTCTAGTTAACATCCATCACCAAACATAGTTACAATAGTATTTTTTATGATGAGGACTTTTTAAAATATATTTTTATTGAAGTATAGTCAGTTTATAATGTGTTGATTTCTGGTGTATAGCACAATACTTCAGTCATATAGGAACATACATATATTGATTTTCCTATTCTTTTTCACCATAAGTTACTACAAGATATTGAATATAGTTCCCTGTACTATACAGTATAAACTTGTTGTTTATCTCTTTTATATATAGTAGTTAGTATCTGCAAATCTCGAAGACTCAATTTATCCCTTGCTGCCCCTCAACCCCCCACTGGTAACCATAAGTTTGTTTTCTATGTCTGTGAGTATGTTTCTGTTTCATAAATATGTTTGTCCTTTTTTTAGATTCCACATATAAGTGCTATCATATGGTATTTTTCTTTCTCTTTCTGGCTTACTTCACTCAGAATGACATTCTCCAGGTCCATCCATGTTGCTGCAAATGGCATTATTTTATTATTTTTTATGGTTGAGTAGTATTCCATTGTGTAAATATACCACAGCTTCTTCATCCAGTCATCTGTTGATGGACATTTAGGTTGTTTCCATCTCTTGGCTATTGTAAATAGTGGTGCTGTGAACAATGGGGTGCAGGTGTCTTTTTGAATTAAGGTTCCCTCCAGATATATACCCAGGAGTGGGATTGCTGGATTATATGGTAAATCTATCTTTAATCTTTTGAGGAATCTCCGTACTGTTTTCGATAATGGCTGCACCAGACTACATTCCCACCAACAGTGTAGGAGGGCTCCCTTTTCGCCACACCCTCTCCTTTTATTGTTTGAGGACTTCTGAATGATGGCCACTCTGGTGTGAGGTGATGTCTCATGGTAGTTTTGATTTGCATTTCTCTGATAATTAGCAGTATTGAGCATTTTTTACATGTGCCTATCGGCCATTTGTAAGTCTTCATTAGAGAATTGCTTGTTTAGGTCTTCTGCCCATTTGTGGATTGCGTTGTTTGATTTTTTTTCTTATTAAGTTGTATGAGCTGTTTATATATTCTGGAAATCAACCCCTTGTCAGTCTCATACTTTGCAAATATTTTCTCCCATTCTGTAGGTGTCTTTTTGTTTTGCTTATGGTTTCCTTTGCTGTGCAAAAGCTTTTAAGTTTAATTAGGTCCCATTTTAAGATTTACTCTCTTAGCAACTTCCAAAAATGCAGTACAGTATTATTAGCTATAGTTATTATGCTTTGTTACATCCCAATGACTTATTTTATAATTTTGTACCTTTGACTTCCTTCACACTTACCTCCCCTCTCCCCCTCAAAACAATTACCCAACTATTCTCAGTATCTATGAGCTTTTTTTTTTTAGAGTTCATTTATAAGTGGGATCATATGGTGTTTGTCTTTCTCTGATTTATTTTACTTAGCATAATACCCTCAAGCCTCAAGGTCCATCTATGTTGTTGACATGGCAGGATTTCATTTCTTATTATTGAGATATATTTGAAATACAAAATTTTGTTAGTTTTATTTCATAAGAACAACATAATGATTCAATATTTGTATATATTGTGAAATGATCATCACAGTTTAGGTAGTATTCATCACCATACATGTAGATTTCTTTTTTCTTGTTATGAGAACTGTATTGAATTGTATGAGTTCTTTATATATTTTAGGTATTAACCACTTTATAGGTAAAAAACTTGCAAATATTCCTTCACCTTCATAGGTTGTCTTTTTAATTCACTGTTGTTTTCCTTTGCTAGACAGAATCTTTTCAGATTTTCATTGTAGTCCCACTTACTTGCTTTTGTTGCCTTTGCTTTATGTGTCAAATCTAAAAAAAAAAAAAAAAAAAAAAAAAAAAAAACTCATTACCAAGACCAATGTCAAGAAGTGCTCATGTATATTTTCTTCTAGAAGTGCTCATGTATATTTTCTTCTAGAAGTTTCCTGGTTTCAGATCTTATGTTCAGATCTTCAGTGCATTTTGAGGTTTTGTTTATGGTGTGAAATAGTGATCCATATGGCTGTCCAGTTTTCCCAGCACAATTTATTAAAGAGACCATCCTTTCTCTATTGTATATTCTTGGCTCTTTTATTGAAATTAATTTACCATATATGTGTGGTTTATTTCTGGGTTCCCTATTTGTTTCATGGATCCTTTTTAATGTTATTATGACCATACCATACTATTTTGATTAATGTACATTTATAAAATGGTTTAAAATCAAGGTACATGAGGCCTCCAACTTTTTTTTTTTAATTTTTCCTGAAACTTTCTTTGGCTATTCACAGTCTTTTGTGGTTTTGTATACATTTTATGATTGTTTGTCCTACTTCTGAGAAAAATGCCATTGGAATTTTGATAGGGATTACACTGAGTATGTAGATTACTGTGCGTAGTAGGAACATTTTAACTGTATTAATTCTTCCAATATATGAGCACAGGATATCTTTGCGTTTATTTGTGAACAGCATTCTTGTCTTTTTCCTGATCTTAGAGGAAAAGCTTTCAGTTTTGGCTACTGAGATGATGTTAGCTTTAGATTTTGACACATATGCCCTTTATTATATTGAAGTACACTCCCCCTATACCCACTTTGTTAAGAGTTTTTATCATAAATGTATGTTGAAATTTGTCATATGCTTTGTCTGAATCTTTTGAGATGATCATGTATTTTTTTATCCTTGACTTTGTTAATGTCTTTAGAATCAGTGCTTTAGAAATATTGGTGACAATTATCTATATCACTTAGATGAATTTTAAAATCTATTTCAGTCAAATGTTTAGCAATTTTTATCACACATGATTGGTACTAACAAAATAATTAAGATGGTAACCAATCTAAAGTAGAGCCAAAGAGTGAAATCTGACTTTTCTCATTGCTCTGGTTCCAACATGATATAATATAAGGCCCTTAAATTTATGAAGGTTGTATGGTAACAGTATAAGAAAACTTTCCTTTGCTTTGAGATACATATATCTCACATTAAATTCTATTTTATTTGTTTTTATAGTAAATTACATCTGGCTGTGTTAATATAAATTCTGGGGGGAAAAAAGTGAGTTTCTCAAGTTTTTCCTCTTTTTCAATCCCAATAACTACAGTCATAGAAGGGTGTGATTCTGTTTGTGTGTGAGCATTATAGAGAAACATTCAATACAGTATAATTAGAAGTTTAATCAGGTCAGTGGAGTGTGAGCCATTACAAAGGAAGTACAGTTCCTGAGGCAATAGAAATCTTATGTAGAAATGTACACTTAACTACCTTATTGAAAGTGTTTGGGCTTGCAGTTTACCAAAGGGAAATAGTCAATAGTTTCTATAGCTGCATGTAACTTGATTAGCCAATAAACCATATTAAAGTGCATAATAAGCCGTTTTACCATATCCAGTTACCCATTCAAGCCTGCCATCCATAGAGCTGTGCTTAAAAGGACATTTGCAGAATACTGCAACCATTTCTTTATTGCAGAGTTTCTTTGTTTATGTATCACTACACAAAAGTTAGTAATTAGCAATGGGTCTCAGTTCATTTAACATGAATGAGCAAGATCTCAATTCTACTACATTCTATTAGGGTGTAATAGTTCTCTTGACTTCTACCTAGGAATAAGGTATTTTATCCACCACAGTGAAAATGAAAATAACAATGGCTTCCTTCCTCTTCACGGAAATGCAGAGTAACTTTTACATCAATTTGTATTTATGAATGAAAAAAAGTGAGATTACTTTCATTTATCAGACCCAAACTATAGTAAATCATTGCATGAATGTGCACTTTTGGTGGTTTGAGACACAAATTGAAGTCAACAATAATATTTTTGCCTTTTCTTTATGAATAGAAACTTCAAACATAAAATAAACATTTCAAATTGCTTTTTCTGTCAACATGCAGGAGGAGAAACAATTTTCTGAAGTTAATAACATTTCTGCAAAGGCTGTGGGGAAATCATGCACAGCTAAACTGCATAGG
The DNA here is from genome assembly GCF_048773025.1 of Camelus bactrianus. Classification (NCBI taxonomy): domain Eukaryota; kingdom Metazoa; phylum Chordata; class Mammalia; order Artiodactyla; family Camelidae; genus Camelus; species Camelus bactrianus. Next base: position 80,759,022 of record NC_133540.1, read on the forward strand.
ACCGAAGCCTGCTAAACAAAAAACTTTCTGGAACTTCTTTTACAGTTTTTCCTTATTGTTCTATGAGATTTAAAATACTTTCAAAGAGTAACCAGTTCTTAGAAACTGGATGTCTTATACATCTTAGAGGAGATACTTAAACCATAATTCACCTTTACATCAATCACAGTCAAGAAGTAAAGAGTTTCTCTGGTATATTTTCTTTGACTCTTTTAGAAACATATGAAAGCTCTGTTATTTTTAATGCGAGTCTTAGTTGATGAAGAAAATCAAAAAAGTTATAACCCACTAAAATATTAAGACATTCATTTTCTCAATTGTGATGATATTATTGTGATTTTACATAATGGAATTGATTTTTTTTTTTCATATTTAGTACTCTTTAAACAAGGAAAAAGTCTTTGGAAAAAATATGATGTGGAATTTTAATATCTTAGAAACAAAAGAACCATATGTCTGAAATCACCTTGCTCTCTAATTTCACTCTAGCCAAAAATCACATGGTAGCTGACAGCCACCTTGCTAAGTCTAGCACCTTGTAGTGGGAGAACTAAACATAAAAACTCTCACTTTGGCATCACTGGCTTAGGACAGATGTCAGCAAATGTTTTCTTAAAGGGCCAGAGTACATACTTCAGGCTTTGTGGGCCATATTGTCTTGGGAGCAACTACTCAAATCTGTTCTTAGAGTGTAAAAACAGCTCTAGATGATACATAAACAAATGAGTAGGGGTGTTTCCCAGTAAAATATTACTTTTATGGACCTGGAAATTTAAATCTCATTATGTTCACATATCATGAAGTAGACTTCTTTGTTTCATTGTTTCCAACCATTTAAAGATGTAAAAACCACTGTAACTTGCTGGCCATAAGCAGTGGTCCACTTTGAATTGTGGGTCATAGCTTGCTGATCTCTGGCGTAAGTTATGCCTCTTGTTGTGGCTGGCTAAAATACTTGCTTATATTTCATTTCCCATGTGGTACAAGCTTCTTGCTTTAATTTTTGATCAATGCTTCCAGTCTCAATCGGACTTTCAGCATTTTCACACATTATTCTTGCTGGATCCTTTAAGCTTTCCTAACTTCTAAATCTACTTTTTTTCTTTCCTCTTCCTCCTAGCATCTTTTCCTTTGTACTGTTGCCTTTCATAAATCTACAAATAGAAAGCTAACATAATTTTATAGGCTCCTGCTAAGGTCTGGTCAATTCTCCAGACTATTTTTTTTTCCAATTCTACCTACTTCATTTTGTTCTCCAAGATACAATTTATTATGAATACAATGATGGAAATGATGAGTGAAAAGAAACATACAAGGTCTTCACTAGCAGAATAAAGTGAAAAAAAAAAAGTCATGTATCACAAATAATAAGCAGTTTGCATATTCCCCATTTCACTTAATAGAACAGTGGTTGTGGGTCCCAGTGTCAATGCATATAGACTGAGGTGTTTATTATAACACATGTGTAACAAAATTTCTGAATATATTCTACCTAATATACATACTCAATCTTCCATGTTCAGAGTGGATGCTTCATTTTTCTATGTGTGTGGAGTGTTTTGTATCATTTCAATTTGTTCCATTCAAACTCTCTAAGCTTTATATCAGTTGCTAGATCATTTCATGTTATATTTATATGTTAAGGATCAAAGACAAAAATAAATACTCAAGGCTTTAGTTTTCCTATTAAATTATTACTATGCTCTTAGCTTTCTTAGGAATTAAGTGATAAGGTACAATACAGACTGCTATAGCCCATGGCAATAACAGTTATGCATTTCTCTCCCTAGAAAATTAGAACAAATGAACATTTTTGTCACATAATATTCTGACTGGCAGAATTATGTAGACTTAGCTACAGCTAAAACATATCTTCTAAAACTATATCCAGATCCATGTTAACATCTTATTGGCAATTACTTAAACATTCAGTTTCCTCATTCATTGCATGTCAGACAGAATCAAATTGCTAAGTGAAATTTAATGGCGCAAAACAACATAAATAGGTGCTGAGGAAAAATGTATTAAACATGGCTGGTAATATATGAAAGTCTAACTGCAAACTATTTGATCAAAAATAATTATGACATAAATTGAACCTGATTGAGAAATATAGAATTTATTTAAAATTCTAATTTATTAAAGAAATTTAATAGTGCAAGTGTGTCACAGAAAACAAGAATAAATGTTTCTTTAATGTTCAACTCTTTGTGGAGTATTATCTCTAACTGCCTGAAAGGATGGATAACACTGTTGCATTTCAAGAGAACAGAAGCAGTGTTCTCTTGAAGAGGTGTAAAGGAATTGTTCAAGAAAAAGAAAAGAAACATTGATCAGAAAGTTTAGATTTTTTTTTAAAGAGCATGCTAACAAGAGAAGTCTGAACCAAAAATACGTGAAAAATAAATTCTGGGGAAAATGCTGCTGATAAAAAGGATAACATATTTACCATTCTGTGTATACATTGAGAGTTGTTAGGTAATCTTTATTTCTGTAATTTTTACAGAATAATGCTAATACCCTCTATCCGTGTGTGGTTTGGCTACCCTGCAGAGGCAGGATAGAGGCCCTTCCCAAATTTGCTCCAGATGTTGAGATTCAAAATGCCATATGCACACATATACAGCAAGAAAGTACCAAAAGGTGTATTATTTACATAACAAGGGTTTTCTGGGGAGAGAAGGGGTGAGCCTCTCAAGCTGAGGTGAATATTACTTGAGAAAGTGGTATAAGGAGACTAGACTTGGGGGTTTTTTTATTGTGCTTAGGCCATGTGCCCAGAGTTAGCGTTTCTGCTCTCAGCCAGGGTTTTGTATGGTTTGAATCTCCTATCCACACCAAAGAGGGTAACATACAAGCTTTTTCTTAGGTTTCCCAATGTGCAGAAAAGGTAAGGTGTAGACTCTTCATTACAACTGGCATACTTAAATGTGAAAAGTAAAATTTTATTATTTTGGAAATATTTTCACTGCTGTTACTACTGTGAGATCTGTTAGTTTCTGAAGTAACTATTTTCTAAGAAGTCAAATGAACAGCAGACAATTATGTAGTGACTACTATGTCTTAGGCACTGTACTTAGGAAAGTTAAATTATTTAACATATTTAAAATACTAATAACCTGTGAGGAACTAATATTATCTGTATTTTTTTTTCTAAGAGAAAACAAGTATATAAAACTTAGTAACATGTTCAATGACATGTGCCCAATGGCACCTGCCCCTGAAGAAATTAATGAAGGAAAAGATTTATACCCAGATAGACTAATGCCAGAATGTGGGCTTTAATCCACTTACTTACACAGTCTCATTATCTAGAGGCAGGGTATGTGGTTATTTATTTATTTATTAATTTTTTGCTTTTGTTTCTGATAAATGGGAAAAAAAACCTCAAGAACTCTCACTGTATTCATTTAACAAATATTTACTCTACTACGTGCTTGGTCTTTAGCCAGAGTAATTGTAAGTTAGGATTTTTGTAGCAATTTAAAATTTTTAAAAATCCCAAATATACTTACATATAATCCTTTTCATGCAGAAACAAAAATATTAATAAAACTACTATTTTTTGTTATTTCATTCATTTAAAAATTTGACAGCCAATGAAGCAGTTGGCCTCAAGCAAGGGTTATGAAAACATTTAATCCATTTGACATTGCAACTTTACCATTGCATCTGAAGATAAAACTTACCATATATATAAAGATAAGGAATAAAAATATGGTAGAGAAAAATAATGCATTAAATGCAGTGAAATAGTTATAAATAAGAAAATTTCTAATATGGTAAACAGTAGCAATTAAACTTACTAGAGAACAAGAATTCAGAATGTTTCAAAGGATGTTCATTGAGGGGAATGTGTGAAAACAGAAAATAAATCACTTAAAATCTTGTTAATATGTCTCTCTATTAATTAATATGGAGATTAAACAACATGCTATTGAAAAATCAATTGGTCAAAGAATAAATCGGCTCAAAGGGAAATAAAAAATACTTGAGACAAATGAAATAACACCATACCAAATCTGATGGGATGCAGCAAAAAAAAATTCTACAAGGGAAGGTCAGAGCAATAAATGCCTACCTCAAGAAACAAGAAAAGTCTCAAGGAACAAGGAAAAGAAGAACAAATTAAGCCAAAACTTATTTCAGAACAGAAACAGAGACTAAAAAGACTACTGAGACTATCAACGAAACTAAGAACTGGTTCTTTGAAAAGAAACAAAATTGACTAACCTTATGCAGATTCATCAACAAGAGAAAAGAAAACTCAAGTAAAATCAAATGAAAGAAAACATTACAACCGACACAATGGAAATACAAAGAATTATAAGGGACTACTATGAACAATTATACACCAATAAATTGGGCAACCAATTTGAAAGAAGAAAAAATGGATAAATTCCCAGAAACACAGAACCTACTAAGACTGAATCGTGAAGAAACAGAAAATATTAACAGACTGATTACTAGTAAGGAGATTGATAGTAATCAAAAACATCTCACAAACAAAATTCCAGGATATAACAGCTTCACTGCTGAACTCTAACAAATATTCAAATACAAAGAACAGATCTCATGGACATCATGTATTTTTACTGAGTTTAGACATGGTCTTCACGGCAGACTTATGTATGATCAGCACGAGAAGGTAAAGCCTTAAAAACAAACAAAATTTCATGTTTTTTTTTTAACATTTTTTATTGATTTATAATCATTTTACAATGTTGTGTCAAATTCCAGTGTTCAGCACAATTTTTCAGTCGTTCATGGACATATACACACTCATTGTCACATTGTTTTCTCTGTGAGTTACCATAACATTTTGTGTATATTTCCCTGTGCTATACAGTGTAATCTTGTTTATCTATTCTACAATTTTGAAATCCCAGTCTATCCCTTCCCACCCTCCAACCCCCTGGCAACCACAAGTCTGTATTCTCTGTCTGTGAGTCTATTTCTGTCCTGTATTTATGCTTTGTTTTTGTTTGTTTGTTTTTGTTTTTGTTTTTTAGATTCCACATATGAGCGATCTCATATGGTATTTTTCTTTCTCTTTCTGGCTTCACTTAGAATGACATTCTCCAGGAGCATCCATGTTGCTGCAAATGGCATTATGTTGTCGGTTTTTATGGCTGAGTAGTATTCCATTGTATAAATATACCACTTCTTCTTTATCCAGTCACCTGTTGATGGACATTTAGGCTGTTTCCATGTTTTGGCTATTGTATATAGTGCTGCTATGAAACTTGGGGTGCAGATGTCATCCTGAAGTAGGGTTCCTTCTGGATACAAGCCCAGGAGTGGGATTCTTGGGTCATTTGGTAAGTCTATTCCTAGTCTTTTGAGGAATCTCCATACTGTTTTCCATAGTGGCTGCATCAAACTGCATTCCCACCAGCAGTGTAGGAGGGTTCCCCTTTCTCCACAGCCTCTCCAGCATTTGTCATTTGTGGATTTTTGAATGACGGCCATTCTGACTGGTGTGAGGTGATACCTCATTGTAGTTTTGATTTGCATTTCTCTGATAATTAGTGATATTGAGCATTTTTTCATGTGCTTTTTGATCATTTGTATGTCTTCCTTGGAGAATTGCTTGTTTAGGTCTTCTGCCCATTTTTGGATTGGGTTGTTTATTTTTTTCTTATTGAGTCGTATGAGCTGCTTATATATTCTGGAGCTCAAGCCTTTGTCGGTTTCACTTGCAAAAATTTTCTCCCATTCCGTAGGTTGTCTTCTTGTTTTACTTCTGGTTTCCTTTGCTGTGCAGAAGCTTGTAAGTTTCATTAGGTCCCATTTGTTTATTCTTGCTTTTATTTCTTCTAGGAGAAAATTTTTGAAATGTATGTCAGATAATGTTTTGCCTATGTTTTCCTCTAGGAGGTTTATTGTATCTTGTCTTATGTTTAAGTCTTTAATCCATTTTGAGTTGATTTTTGTGTATAGTGTAAGGGAGTGTTCTAGCTTCTTTGTTTTACATGCTGCTGTCCAGTTTTCCCAACACCATTTGCTCATGAGACTGTCTTTATTCCATTGTATATAATTTCATGTATTTTTAATTCCACAAACCTATTATAGGTACTAACAGAGAGAGGTGATTAATATTAGAGTATGCATAATAAGATGTAAAAGCCTTATGTCTAAAATTATATACAGTTAATCACTAAATATTAAGTACCTACCATGTATTGGGTTGTTGGGTTAGGCAGATTCAGATGTGAACAAAAGTAAACTAGTTCTTGTTCTCAAGGAAACATACTTAAGAAAAAAGAGACATTAAAATAATAACCAATAATTAAGCATTATAAATTATATCTTTTTAAAAAGGCATAAAATATACCATGAAACATACAAAAATACCACCTAAGTTAGTCTTGATGGTCATTGAAGAATTTTCTGAAGATGTTAACTTAATATCTATTAAATTATTTGGTTATTATTAAATCATTTCCCTAGCCTAACAAAATAAAGATGAAATCATAGCTGTTTTACTCCATGAATTCTATACTTCTGCCAGCTCTGGGAGAGCCAATAATTCATACATACTTCATTAATATGATTTGTACAAATGCTGCATATTATCAATTGAAAGCATGCCTAAAATTTCCTTCAGATTGATACTGATCCAGGCAAAATTATTGAAATTACATATTTACTTAATTATAAATACATATATTCTGTTTTTGTGTTTTGTCTATAAGGCTGCCAGGAAAGATTTGCAAAACACTCATGCTGAAATCTTCATGGCAATTACATATAGTATTTCTATGATCTCCCAGTCTGAAAAAATATGCATGAAGAGTACAAAAATTGCTTGGGTTGGGTTAATCTTATTGAACTTAAAATGGCTTTTAGTGATGACATCTAATGCCACTTGGAATTTACAAATTATCCGTGTGGTAATTGGCCCCAAAAATTCCCCCAGTGTTCATATGACACCTGTTGGTAGATAGCTTTTAACCAAATAGGCACTAGCTTATCTTCATTTTTGTTGCACCTAGTATTGCACTTTAGGCACTGTTACATTAAAATAAGCCTCAGTAACTTCTTTGAAGGAGTTGAGGTTTAATGTTTTCTGATCTTTGTGGTAAAACCCAATTTTTTTTTTAATATGGCGGTGAATCATTAGATTTTAGAAATGCAAGTTTCTGTATTTTAGTAGTCTCTAATGGAGTCCATCAGCAAGCAGTACCCACCAAGTTGCCTTTGCATTAGTACATTTCTTCATTGCTGAGCAATCAGTAATTCATTAGCAAATTATAAGAAAAATCAGACTGCCTCAAAAATAGGACAATAAAGAATTTTAAAACTTCTGTAAAATTTTCTTCACATAGTTAAACCATTTATTAACTGCCTGTTATGCAAGGCATATGGGTATTATCTAATTCTAATAGTAACTTTATAAGGATGTTAACAAATAGAGAGGAAAGTTCAGAAACGTTAACTGGCACGATTTCACACAGCTGCTAATTGACACCATCATGCTATGTTTAACTCTACAGTCTCTTTTCCTCCTGTACTTGAATATCTCTAAAACTACTTTTTCTGCTGTTTCAGAGAACAGTCTATGTGGTCTTTAGACAAACTATTTTTTAGAAGCAACAGAATATTTTGGAACAAGTAATATAATGTGGTTTTAAGTGTTTGCTTGCACCAAAGAATGCCTGGCAAGAAGATGTATTTAAAGAAACAGGCACCATCACTATATAGCTTAGCTCACTGAAGTTGAAAACCTTAAATTACATCACAGTGGCCTGAAAGAGCTAATATAGTTTCAAATTTTTCTACATGATTTTCATTGAATCATTTATCTATTGCAGAAATACAGTGATGTCTAGATGGGTTTATTGGAACAGCTGTTTTTTTCTTTTTCTAGATTTCAGCTTTCCTATCACTGCAATTTACAAATTTGGGGTCCTATTACTTGGACCATACTAACAAGCAGCAGAAAACTGAAACAAATGACTATTGATTGTTTGACTCAGTTCTCTGAGTATTTAATAGTGATGATCTATTAGATTTTTAAAATTATCAAATTGAACTTGTTCTCTCAATAGAAATTCACTGAATTTTTATCTCTAGATGCTCCCTTTGTGGTGCCCTTCCTCCATTTCAATAAGAAATTATATTACATTGACAACTTTCTGTTTTGTAAAATTATCCATAAGTTTTCATTTATAATCCAGTCAGTACCTGCCACATTCTCTGATTTGTTTGTTCTAATGCCCTTAGTGGTTACTTTAATCTCTATAATTTTAAATTCCCACAGTTGTTCTTTCTTTCTTGTATAAATGTTGATAAATCTGTGTACAGATTTAAGATTTTTATTAAACTTTTTTCTGATATACTAAGTATGGCATATGTGGATATTCTGCTTGTTTCAACAAATACATATTACTGTTTGGTATGTTAGATATTCTGCTGGATGATGAGAGGAGACTGTTTTATTAAACAAGTGAGAGGAGACATTTGTCTATACATAGTTTATGTTCCAGTAAGGCTGACAGAAAAGAAAAGTCCATTATAATGTATGTTATTGAAATAAACAGGGATTTGTGAATGAGCAAAAAAGAACAGGGTGTTCTACTGTATTTAGGACCTCACAGCATCCAGTAAATGAAACCGATGCTTCTTTGTTAAATGCAGAGAAGACCATGCCTTGTTGCTCCATGGAAAATCTTACTGTCAAGTTGTTGAGCTATCTTTTGTTTTTAATCAGAAATTATACTGGAAACTTTTTTTAATCAGTATGGAAGAAAAGCAAAAATATAGAACAAAACAAAACAAAAAACATAGCCAAAAAACAACAAAAAATGATCACTCTTTTTCCTATCTTAGTACATATTGCTCACAATTTAAGAGATAAGAGTTCTTTTTTGAGTGAATGCTTATCTAGAAGTCCAGATTACTATATACTGTTTTGGGATCTCGTGTCTAGAATCAGTTATTTGAAGCTCTTGGATTCCCTCCAAGTTTATCCTTGATATTTCTAAAAGATTCAATAGCTTCTTTCCTTTCCTTTGTATTTAATGAGAATTGTATCATGTTGTACATTGTATTTTAACTATGAAACATGCCAACATCAGTGCTAGAAATTGGACTTGGAGAGTTGAAGTTAACTTTAAAGCATGCACAGCGTCTCTTGTAAGGTTTATTTCTTCCAGGTTATTCTAGCCTCACTTGCTCTTTATAAAGTTTGGCTTATGTTGCTTCCTGACTAAGAGTAAGCAGTCCTTGCAAGCCTGGTCCATAAGAAATGTTAGTGAGGCAGTAATCTTGTGATCAATGGATAGACTTTCATTGTGGCTGTTGATTATATCTTGTAACATACAAATATCCTCTGTGCCCCTTCAATTTTGCCAACTTCTCACTGACATGACTATGTACTGGTGTCCATGATTGGATTTTAGTTCTGAATCTACACTCTGCAGAGTTGCTGGGTTTAGAATTCTAGAAACTGCATTTCTTAGAGATCTGTGTCAGCTAGTTTACTGTTAATTTCTGCCAAGGGAAGCTTGGGAGACTGAAACTAAATACAGGAAGGGAGTCATTTGTTCCAGACAGTGAGTGTCATCAAAAGAGAGCAGCCAGCTCATCTTTTGGATCTTCTGTCACTAGCAAAAGAGGTCCCTCAGAGGGACCAGAAGCATTGTGACCTTGGCAGCTGGAACTACAGTTGTGGGTACCCTTTTGTCATAGGCCTACATGTCAGACACATGATACTCTTCTCCGAAGGTCTAAGCACTGGCCCTACAGGATCCATTCTTTAAGCTCCTAGGTTCTGGCAAGTCCCCCTCTTCCTGCAGTTAATAATCTCTGGGTAAACTCAGCATCCCCTTCATGCCCTTTGGACTTTCTACTATGTAAACAATGTCCTGTATTACATCATTCCCTTTAAAAAACTAATTAATTTCTCCTTTTTACTGATTAGCGTTGGCCTGATTTGTACATGTCGCCCTTAATGTATCCCCCAGCATGAGATCTTTGGTAACATTGACTCAGTTCAAGGTAACCTGAAACAAAAGTTACCTCATTTTTAATGAAAGCTCTTCACTATGTGCTTAAATTTAAAGACTTATTTTAACATTTTTATTGATTTATAATCATTTTACAATGTTGTGTCAAATTCCAGTGTACAGCACAATTTTTCAGTTATACATAAACATACATATATTCATTGTCACGTTTTTTCTCTGTGAGTTACCATAAGATCTTGTATATATTTCCCTGTGCTATACAGTATAATCTTGTTTATCTATTCTACATTTTGAAATCCCAGTCTATCCCTTCCCACCACCTGCCCCCTTGGCAACCACAAATTGGATTCTGTGTCTATGAGTCTCTTTCTGATGCTTTGTTTGTTTGTTTGTTTTTAGATTCCACATATGAGCGGTCTCATATGGTATTTTTCTTTCTCTTTCTGGCTTACTTCACTTAGAATAACATTCTCCAGGAGCATTCTTGTTGCTGCAAATGGCATTATGTTGTCGGTTTTTATGGCTGAGTAGTATTCCATTGTATAAATATACCACTTCTTTATCCAGTCATCCGTTGATGTACATTTAGGCAGTCTCTGTGTTTTGGCTATTGTAAATAGTGCTGCTGTGAACCTTGGGGTGCAGGTGTCATCCTGAAGTAGGGTTCCTTCTGGATATATGCCCAGGAGAGGGATTCCTGGGTCATATGGTAAGTCTATTCCTAGTCTTTTGAGGAATCTCCATACTGTTTTCCACAGTGGCTGCATCAAACTGCATTCCCACCAGCAGTGAAGGAGGGTTCCCTTTTCTCCACAGCCTCTGCAGCACTTGTCATTTGTAGATTTTTGAATGACGGCCATTCTGACTGGTGTGAGGTGATACCTCATTGTAGTTTTGATTTGCATTTCTCTGATAATTAGTGATATTGAGCATTTTTTCATGTGCTTTTTGATCATTTGTATGTCTTCCTTGGAGAATTGCTTGTTTAGGTCTTCTGCCCACTTTTGGATTGGGTTTTTATTTTTTTCTTATTGAGTCATATGAGCTGCTTATATATTCTGGAGATCAAGCCTTTGTCGGTTTCATTTGCAAAAATTTTCTCCCATTCCATAGGTTTTCTTCTTGTTTTACTTCTGGTTTCCTTTGCTGTGCAGAAGCTTGTAAGTTTCATTAGGTCCCATTTGTTTATTCTTGCTTTTATTTCTATTGCTTGAGTAGACTGTTCTAGGAGAACATTTTTTGAGATGTATGTCACATAATGTTTTGCCTATATTTTCTTCTAGAATGTTTATTGTATCTTGTCTTATGTTTAAGTCTTTGATCCATTTTGAGTTGATTTTTGTGTATAGTGTAAGGGAGTGTTCTAGCTCCACTGCTTTACATGCTGCTGTCCAGTTTTCCCAACACCATTTGTTGAAGAGACTGTCTTTACTCCATTGTTTATTCTTGCCTCCTTTGTCGAAGATTAGTTGGCCAAAAGTTTGTGGGTTCATTTCTGGGCTCTCTATTCTGTTCCATTGGTCTATATGTCTGTTTCTGTAACAATACCATGTTGTCTTGATGACTGTAGCTCTATAGAATTGTCTGAAGTCTGGGAGAGTTATTCCTCCAGCCTCTTTCTTTCTCTTCAGTAATGCTTTGGCAATTCTAGGTCTTTGATGGTTCCATATAAATTTTATTATGATTTGTTCTAGTTCCGTGAAATATGTCCTGGGTAATTGGATACGGATTGCATTAAATCTGTAGATTGCCTTGGGCAGTGTGACCATTTTAACAATATTGATTCTTCCAATCCAGGAGCATGGGATATCTTTCCATTTTTTAAAGTCTTCTTTAATTTTCCTTCATCAATGGTTTATAGTTTTCTGTGTATAATCCTTTCACCTCCTTGGTTAGATTTATTCCTAGGTATTTTATTACTTTGGGTGCTATTTTAAAGGGGATTGTTTCTTTACTTTCTTTTTCTGTTGATTCATCGTTAGTGTAAAGAAATGCAACTGATTTTTTGAACGTTAATCTTGTAACCTGCTACCTTGCTGAATTTTTCGATCAGCTCTAGTAGTTTTTGTGTGGACCTTTTAGGGTTTTCTATATATAGTAACATGTCGTTGGCATATAGTGACACTTTTACCTCTTCTTTTCCAATTTGGATCCCTTTTATTTCTCTCTCTTGCCTGATTGCTGTGGCTAGGACTTCCAAGACTATGTTAAATAGGAGTGGTGAGAGTGGCCTTGTCTTGTCCCAGATTTAGTGGGAAGCTTTTGAGTTTTTCACCGTTGAGCACTATGCTGGCTGTAGGTTTGTCATATATAGGTTTTATTATGTTGAGATACGTTCCCTCTATACCCACTTTGGAGAGAGTTTTTATCATAAATGGGTGTTGAATTTTATCAAATGTTTCTCTGCATCTATTGAGATGATCATGTGGTTTTTGTCCTTTCTCTTGTCGATGTGATGTATTGCATTGATTGATTTGCGTATGTTGAACCACCCTTGTGTCCCTGGGATGAACTGCACTTGGTCATGATGTATAATCTTTTTTATGTGTTGTTGGATTCTATTTGCTAATATTTTGGTGAGGATTTTTGCATCTATGTTCATCAGTGATGTTGGCCTATAATTCTCTTTTTTGGTAGTGTCTTTGCCTGGTTTTGGTATCAGGGTGATGGTGGCTTCATAGAATGAGTTTGGGAATATTCCCTCCTTTTCAATCTTCTGGAAGAGTTTGAGAAGGACTGGTGGGAGTTCTTCTTTATATGTTTGGTAGAATTCCCTGGTTAAGCCATCTGGTCCTTGACTTTTATTTGTAGGGACGTTTTTTATTGCTAATTTGATTTCATTTCTAGTGATCGGTTTGTTCAAGTGGTCAGTTTCTTCTTGGTTCAGTCTTGGTGGACAGTTATGTTTCCAGAAATTTGTCCATCTCCTCTAGGTTATCCATTTTGGTTCCATATAGTTTTTCATAATACTCTCGTATGATATTCTGTATTTCTATTTTATTTGTTGTAATTTCTCCATTTTCCTTTCTTATTTTGCTTATTTGTGCTCTTTTTTTTCCTTCTTTGTGCGTTTGGCCAGAGGTTTGCTGATTTCATTTACTTTTTCAAAAAACCAGCTTTTGGTTTGATTATTTTCTATGGTTTTTACTCTCTGTTGTGTTTATTTCCTCCCTGATCTTTATTATTTCCTTCCTTCTGCTGCCTTTTGGGGTTTTTTGCTCTTCTTTTTCTAATTCTTTTAGCTGGTGGGTTAGATTGTTTGAGATTGTTCTTTTTTGAGGAAGACCTGTATCACTATAAACTTCCCTCTTAGCACTGCCTTTGCTGTGTCCCATAAATTTTGTATGGTAATGGTTTCATTTTCATTTGTCTTAAGGTATTTTTTTTCATTTCAACTTTGATTTCATCGTTGACCCACTGTTTTTTTTTTTTTAACAGCATGTTGTTTAATCTACATGCTTTCCTTTTTTTCTCCTTTGTTTCTCTGTAGTTGATTTCTAGTTTCATGGCATTGTAGTCACTAAAGATGCTTGAGATAATTTCTCTTCTTAAAATTGTTGAGGCTTCTTTTGTGCCCAAGTATATGATCAATCCTAGAAAATGTTCCATGTGCACTTGAAACCAATGTATATCCTATTTTGGGGGGGGGGGGTGTAATGCTCTGAAAATATCTACCAAATCTAATTTTTCTATTGTATTATTTAATTTCTCTGTTGCCTTATTTATTTTCTGTCTGGAAGATCTGTCTAGTGATGTTAATGCGGTGTTAAAATCTCTTGACTATGATTGTATTCCCATCAATATCCTCCTTTATCTCTGTTAGTAGATGTTTTATGTACTTACGTGCTCCTATATTAGGTGCATATATATTAACGAGTGTAATATCCTCATCTTGTATTACTCCTTTAATCCTTATAAAATGAAGAAAGACTTACTTTTGAGCAATATTAGAAGGAGGGTACATATGGTAGCTGAAGTGAGGCCTATATAGGGGACAGATAGATATTTTGTAAGATCATCCCTTTTCAGATTAAAACATAATTATATTATCAAACTCAAAAGGGCACCACCTTCAGGCCAGAATCATCAGATTCTTATCTGAGCCAGATAGAGCCTGAAAAAAAAGTGCAACACTGATCTTACCACTGTCCATGCTTGTGCAGGTGCTTGGACGGAACTGGAGCTTAGAGATAACCAGGCTACTCTCCTGGTTATTTAGCTTCATGAGCCAGTTCCTTTCCAATACACTAGACCGAGTTGATAGCAGCCCACTGGCAACCAGAGCAGCTCACTTAGGCCAAGGGAGGCTTTTTTGAAAGATCCACATCTAAATAATCTGTTTATATTTCTGAAACTTCTAAATTTAAGAATACAGTAAGCATTTTGTAAGCTTGTAAACAGAAAAAAAAAATTGCTAAAGGAAAAGAGTCTGCCATTTCCTTCCCACAATATAAGCTATTGAAGATACAAGAATAAGTGTGGTAAACCCTATTTATATGTTTCACGTGTAAAGATGAAAGAAAGACATTTCTAAACTTGCCACATCACAGAATATATGACACCCATACAACTTCTCTAAAACAGACTACTTCAGGAAGCATTCCAACTTTAATAAAACTGATATAGGCAGCCACAAAGACTGGGCTCAGTTTGAGGATGACCACAATATAAGTTTGTTTGGTAACATGCTGCATTTAAGTTAGTTTACTTTCAAAGTAGCTAATAGTCATAGATACAAGGTATATAACTGGATAAGGGTGCAAGTGGGTAAATACCTGTCTCCTCACTGACTTCTTTAAGGCACATCCAAGTTGAAGGGTATTTAGCCACATTTTGGAGAGAAATATTTACCAGTTCAGAGAAAGACTATTAAATGGAAGCTTGTTATTTTTTCTCTCTCAATTAGCATACAAAGACAGTTTATAATGGCACTAAGCAGAATTCTGCCTTTCAGCAGACCAGGACAAACAAGCCCAATATCTAGGTTTTGGAACTGAATTTGTAAATACTTAGCAATCTCCCTTTATCTGCATCTGTGTCTCAATATAAAATTTCTTAGTTTATGCCTTTTTAGAAGCTATGGTCAAACGTGCATTTCTTGATAGATTTAATATACAGGAGAAATAAGTGAGCAAACAAGACCTTTAGAATATATATGAAAATACTAAGCTGTGATACACTGTAGCAAGATGTGTAACAGGACTTTTAGTAAAGAAGTATCCCCACCCACTCAAATTCCAGTTCTATCTCATACCAACTGTGTACCCTGGCCATTTACTGTACTTCTCTTTTCCTTACTCCTTTATATTTAAAGAGAGGAGTTAATAGTATTTGGCTTATAGGTTTATCATAAAGGTTGAATAGGTTATTGTATTCTAAGCAGGCAAGGGCTTAAACAATATTTTAAATTATAATAAATAGTGTAGCTTTTGACAATATTTTTATACCTATATAATGTTTGATAAGTGATCTGTGATATACAATATAATTCTCAAAGAAAGCAAAATCAAAATGGCACAATGTTAACAATAATACCAGAAGTAACTTTCCTATGGTGGCAGGAAAGTTAAAGTACAGTAAAGATGTTTTCTTTTTGTATAGGAGTAGGTGTAAGCACATCTATAGTTGAATCTTTATATATTAATATTGAAATAGAAATGGTGTTCATTCTTATAACCAGCAGTGGAATGAAAACAAAGAAATAAAACTTCCAGTTCACTGGACAGACACAAAACAAGAAATATGATATGAATGCCAACATATACTTACCCTGTAAAGATGAATATTTCTCTCAAACACATATATTATCAAAATTGATTAGCTGCCTCCCCCTTCCCCATGCTCACATACACACCTTTACTTATGTAAGTACAAATCTAATTTACTGGATTCATCTAACGCCAGTGTGATAAAACTTGTTATTAGCAAAACTAATTTTAAAATGAACAGATTTTTCCAAAGAACAAAATAACCTTTAGATCACAAAAGTGGAAGCATCAATTTCCAGTTATTTACAGACTTAAATTTTTTTAAAATGCAGCTTAAGCAGTATTCTGAGAAGTTTTCATAGCCTTCAGTTATACTGACTACAAATAAATTAAACCTTCCACTCAAGTATTTTGGAAAAAGATATTTTTAAGTAATGACAACAGGAAAAATAACTAGCTTGGAAAACACCAATAGAATTATCAGATATTGGATTTACACATTTTCTTTGAAAATATAAGGATAACCCCACAATCCAATTTTGGCAAATGAAGAACACAAAGGAAAAACATACATATATAACACTGCAAATGATAAAGGTAATAAGCCACAAATTCAAAGAGAATACATCATCTAAAGCAGATTACTATAACTTTAGATAAATGCTCTTGATAATAGTTATAAAATAGTTTTTTCCCCCTTGGAAGCAACTGGAAATTAGTACAACTCTCTCAGCAAGAGGTAAGAATAGAGACTGATTGCCCTGAAGAAATGAAAAACTTTATCAATAATAAACATCAAAAAAAATCCTAGTGGTCTTATAGGTAAATTATAGCAAAAGTCCTTCCAAATGTAATTAATGAGGGCAGCATACAATTCATTGGGTAGGGATAGGTTGAAACTAAGCTTAAATCAACCAAATAGATAAAGAATACTAAGAGGAAAAAAAATTTAAAAACAAACAAAATTTAGACCTATATTACAAATACAAATGGAAAAATTCCACAAAAGACCACTGTTAAACAAATCAGACAGAGTGATGAACACAGACCATGGTCAATTAGGTTTGTTTCAACCTAGAAAGAGAAGGATGATTCAAAATTCAAGTTTTATTTACATAGCTCAATCTATTTTGCATTATGGGAAAAGTATAATAATATCAGTAAGCACTAGAAAGCATTCAATAATGCATAATTACCTATTACAGCCACTTATGCTTTGAAAAAAAAACTTGTTAAATGATGCCTGGAATGGATTAACTATATCAAAATAAAAGATAAAATTTCTTTACAAACTGCAAATGCCATATTAAACTCCACACAATTCTCAGTGAAGTTAAAACAAATTTCTCCAACTGTTTAAATCGTTTTAAAGATTTTATCCAATACAATAATTTTTTTTAAAAAATGAATAGAATTTCTGGAGAAAAAAAAAATCACGTAGGCATTTGGATGGAGTAGTGCTAGTAAAAAGCACAGAATACTCACATCCAGTTTGGTCTAGAGTTCATCTTGAAAATTGTTCCATATAACGCAGTAATGTTTTGTCACGTTCTGCTCAGAAAATGCTGCAGTTCTGCTCAGAAAATGCTGCAAATCTTTAGTGTTTTTCTGAACCTCCCTCTCATCACTTTCAGGGATAAACTTGACTACATTCCATCGGAGAAGAAAAGATAATGTAGAAACTGTCTCAACTCACTTCCTTTCCACACAATTTACTTTTATGTAAGATCATTCCTTTCATCCTTCCTCCCATCCCAGTGGAAGAGATCTTACATATTTTATATCCAAATTAAATAAGTTTCTGGAGTGGTGCTTGGGATAGTTGTTTTAAGATGAGAAAGAAAATGAGTATGTTTATGTGCCAGAGACAATCTGACAGATACAGCAAGGATGTATGAGGTAGCTGGAGAGGATGGAATATGTTCAAGACAGGTTTTCTATTCAAAGCCTTTTCTAGAAGTCACCAAACTGAGTTCTGAATTTCACTACTGTTTTCCCATAACACCATGTGCTTATTTTTTTATCATGTATTGAATTATGTTTACATTAGTGTTTTACCTTTTTCCCCACTATGATATAAGCTTCCTCAGAAGCAATGTTAATCAATTCACTATTTTATTTAATAAATCCATATATTTATTGAATCCTTACCATATATCATGCATTATACTAAAAAGTGAGGGAAAACAGAAGAAATAGCTTCTTCATTCAATTGGACAGAGGTGTAGACTAATGTTATTTTTTTTTACTTAGGTAAGCAATTAACTATCAAAGTTCTAGGCAGTGGAAATGACCAAAGATGCCCAAAGTTTAGATATAAAAATCTCATTGAACTGTTATCTTAAGAATGAGTAGGATTTAACTGGACATACTAAGAAGTACTATGGGTGACAGCTGAGTATTTGTTAAACTTTTCATTGCAGTTGGAAAATCACACAGCAGCCTATGGTTCTCTGTTGCTTAGTTGCAACACTAAAGATATGATACAAATCATGTCATTAGATGATGCAAAAACAACTACTAAGCACCTGATTCTCAGTCAGTGTGTCATTTAAGTAATAAATACCACCTTTTCCATTGAGCACCCATGTTATGGGATCAAAATTGTTACAAAAAGAATCCAGCATCCACAAGAAACAATTTCATAAACACTAAATGAATGTGTGCATTAATAAAAATAGTACATTTTAAAAGAAATAGAATTTCTTCAACTAAAATAAAGGGAGCCAATTCCAGCTGGAACCCTGACTAACCTTTCAATCCTGATGTATACTTGCTTCTTTGTTGATCATCTCCAAATCACAGGCCAGGCCCTGAGGGCACCACCCCTCATACTGATACAAGGCCAATGTCGTCTCTCACTTGTCTGCTTGGCTCACATAGTTCCTGGAGTTAGGAGACCAGTGTGGCCTTGGCAGAAGAAAACTTCCCTCCTTGGCACAAAGATTACGTAAAGGAATCAAATTAAATCTCAACCAAAAAAAGAAAAAAATTAAGTGATTTGTTAAAAATACATACATATCTAATTTCATCAAAAACTTGAAGAAACATCTGCCTGATGAAAAATATGAGAGAGGTGAGAGCTTGCTGCTTACAACCATACATTAACTTTATGCTTAAACTCAGCATATGTATAGTGGTGTGGTGAATAACGGATTGTCACAGCAGATCCAATTTAGATGATATAAAGGCTCTCTGTTAGTCATAGTGGTAAGTCCTTCCCCCCTCCCCCAGCAACAATTATTCAGTTATTCTTGAGAGTAAAAGCATGCTCTGATCAGGTGGAAGCCAATATAGACAGACAGAACAAACTCATTCACACTTGACTATCCCATTATGTCTTTAAACCTAGCTGATGAGGTTTTTGGTGATTTCCACTTACAGTGACAAATAAAAGCAGCAGCTGCACCTCTAATCTTGCTAGCAACAGTATTCTCTGAACATAGCCACTGAAAAAGCCTCTTGTTAACTTCAAACTCATATTTTGTCAGTTAAAATTCATGCCTCTAATCCCCTCACTGGATCACTGCTTTGTTGAAAAGTAGCATCGTTTACAATCCTGACAGCAGGGGATTGGGGTGCCAGGAACTGCAAATGGTTGTCATCTGACTTCAGCAGCAGTTTCAGGATCCAAAGAACAGTGTAACATATTTCAACAAGGAAAATTCCCTTACAAAGATAAAAAAAAGAAAAACAAATATGTAAATAGGATAGAAGTAAAACATGTAAGGCCTTCACTAAAGAGCTTTTCATCTATTCTTTTACCTTCTTTTCTTTCAGATTACTTCACCAAATAAGGTTTTAAGTGCATGCTCCCTTTCCATTCCAGCAAATATTTCTGCCAAATCTGTAATCACAATAGAAGGCTTCAAAGAAAAACTTATTTTGCATTTTTAAATTTAGTACTGTCATGTGCTTATTACATTAAGGATTTTTTAATGTCAAATAGTGGTTATCTAAGAGAAAGGGTAAGAGACTCAGCAATCCAAACCTGCTATATTCTGCAAAACTACACACAAAGTCAGTGTATTAATTCATAGATTCTAAAATGGTATAGATGGAACTATGAATTCTAGACCTTATTTCCTATGTGCTTAAGGGTGAGAAAAGGCCCCAACTTTTCTCCTTTAACTGCTGGATCACTCTCCTCTGTTCACACCAGTTAGACAAGGAGAAGGAGTAACTGTTCAGCTTTCTAGGTGCATGATAGGCTCCTGTTCCTGAGCGGGTGTGGGCATTGTGGCCCCAGCTGACTCTGCAGACCCCGGTCTCTGCACATGTTTGAGTGCACTGTGACAAAATTCAGGTTTATCTTGGTGGGGAGAAACAGGCCCCATGCTTCAAACTTCCAGAGGCTTCTACAGTGGAGGGCTTGGCTTCCATTTGACATTATCTTTTAAGTTTATAATTCTGTGAGGAACAGTAGCAGTAGTAGGATTCAGAGCAGGATTCAGGTATGTCTGTTTTGCAGGAGGGGATGTGGGACCCAGCTGGTCCTTGGCTATCCACTGAGACATAGTTTTATTTGTCCACCCAAATTACCACTGGCATGATTTGGTCAAGTCTTTCTTGTCCAATAATCTCCTAGGTATTTCTTTGCTACCCATTAAGACTTAATTTCAGGACATATTGGTTATATCCTGAATTGCCTTTGATTCCCTAAAAGCTTAGGTATTTGTAAACCGTGTGTGTGTGTGTGTGTGTGTGAAGATGACCCAGAAATTCTTATTCCTTGAAAGTAGTTGATGTTTAAAAAATGTCTTTCCATGTTCTGTCCATCCATATCTCCATCTAAACTTGAGCAAAAGCTATTAAAGTTGGGAGAAACTACAATTCTACTTATTTTGTAAAAATGAAACACTTTGCCTTTTACACTTATTCTCTTCTACCTAATTTTTGTGACATGACTAGTTGTCACTAAACCCAGTCTTTGATATTCTCACTTGATGAGTTTTCTGTTAGAGGGGTTTAACCCAGAATCTATGAATAGAAGTCAGGCAGTCCATGAATCAGGATGGGAAAATACTACTTATATTTATGTTTTCACCAACCTTTAACTGAAAATTAACATTGCCCTGCATTATAAACATGGATAATAGACTATAGTAGTAGTAATGCTTATGAATTTGTAATCAATATAAATTACAGACTATTCATGAAAGTGTACTTGCATTTATCATTAAAAAATTTCAGTTGCTATTGAAACCACCACTAGATCTTGTTGGTTAATACATTCATAAAGAAGCAGATATATTACTCTGTTTTGATTTTTAAATTTTTATAGCTAATTTTCAATATAACTACTTTTTTTGTAATTGCATGCATTTTGTTATTTTCAATTAAAAACATTATTTTAAAAGGGGCATGCAATCTTTACCTGACAGCAAAGGGATACACGGTACACACACAAAAGTTTAGGAATCCCACATGTGACTGTAGTTTCTGATAGAACCAGAGATTTCTGTATCACCCATGTCACTAGCGGAACAATGAGGGCTTTTAGTTAGTGACTAAATGTTTTCTGATCCTTGATTTGAAATCTCCTTGTGTGGAAATATGATTAAATGAGAGAAAGAAATAATGTAATACCTACTTATATTTGACCAAAAATAAGAAAGTAATTATGCTTTACTAACAATCAATGAATGGAGTGACACTGATGCCCTCCCCAGGTCCACATTTCTGTCAGTCACTTGTCACTTCTGATGTGAAAGGATTCCTAAAGGAAGGCTGTGTAATTATAAAGGTTTGATAATGATGGACTCAGTCTTTCCATAGCAGAAATTTACAATATATTGTACTCTTTAGGTGTAAGATGCCTCTAATATGGTTAAATATTTTTTGGAAAAAATACTTTTAAATAGTAAATTCTACAGTCATCTGTAATGTAATGGATTGAGTTTAAAGAGGAATCACACAGTTTCCATTCTCCCACTCATTTTTTTTTCCATTTTACAAAGAGATAAGTATTTCAAATTTGCTGACCTTTTCTGTTATAAGTCAGCAGTTTGCTACCAAGCAGTCATATTCAAAAAGAATAGACAGTTAATCTGTCATTACAATATAAAGGTGGCATTTTAATATTAGGGGAGAAGGTAACTGCTATCCAAAGGAAAGTTTTTCTATGGAGAGACTAGTTTTAAAAATAGATACTTACAAATTTTTTCATCTTTAGGTGATTCTGTTGCCAAAAATGATTATGTGCCACCTATATGTGATAATTTCAAAACATTGAAATAAGATTTAGAAGCTACAAAGCTTCTAAAGTAAAAATTTCAGTGCTTTTAAATTTATTTGGTAAAAATATAAAAATAATGCAGTATCTTAGTTTGTAAGAACTCCAGGGTCAGGGAAAATAGACATTTTCTATGTGTATTTCAGCAAAAATCTGTATATAATCGGACAATGAGATTGAAAAATCATCATAATGATTTAATAAGTGTATTTAAGGTGCCTCTTTTTCCATGTCATTTTTGTAAGGTAGTTTTCTTTCTTAAACTATGATTATCAGTAAAAATATTATATTAAAAAATGGATTTTGCAAAAGATCCCTAAATGGATAAACCCAAATTTTCAAAAATCATGAAACAATCATTTGCTCACAACAGAAATATTATAATAAAAGTATCATTAAATATTTTATGTACATAGGCCTCACCTCATTAACTTAACTATGTTTAATGTATTTTTACAATATAAGTATTTATTAATTTGGTGTTGTATATATACAGCTAATTGAAGTTAATAAACATATATTGGAATAGAATATTTAAAACTTTTCACTAATAAGGCATATAATTCAAAAGTTGGGATAAATATGTAAGAATTTCCATGAATAAATAGTATTGATTTAATCGTTTGTCAAAAGATATTTTTAAAAATTAATTTACTGTTATATTGACTGCTATACTTTTAATATACCAAATGGTCATTTGAAAACCATTTCCCCTTGAAGATCACTTGAAATGGCTTTTAAGAGCAAGGCTGTCTGTTCCATGTTTCAATTATTTCATGAGTTCTTATAATTATGAGCATATTTGAGCATTATAATTATGAATGTGGATATTCTCTCTTGCATTAATGCAGTCTTCTAACTTTTTTTAGTGACACATGAGTTTTTGTTAACTTTTCTTGCTCTGTTATATCCTCTCTCACTATCAGTGCCTTACATCTGGCTATCAGATCTTGTGCCCAGATTATTTCAAGAGTCTCCTAACCAGTATCCTTATTCCTTGTAGCATTTTCAAGGTTGTTGCCAGAATGCTATTTCCAGAAAGTAACCCCATACTCGAAATTCTTAGAGTGGCTTTCTTTCAGCTATAAAATAGTATCCCAATTCCTGATCCTTGTGACAGAGTTCCACGGGATTTTGCCCTCATCACCTCAGGCTCTTTTAGACTACTTGCATGACCAAAAGTGAGCCAACCTGTCACCCCACTATTGCACAGTTTCCTTTGCTGAAAATCCCATTTCTGAAACCTAACAGCTTCCTCGTCAATTCTGGAATCTTTCCTTACACATCTGATGTTCATCCTTCCTCTGTTCCATTTCATTTGGTTAAACATCCCTGGTCTGTACTTCCATATCAATGTTTATCAATCCATTTATCATATTTTAAAATAAGTTGGCAAGAATACCTAGACAAAGTTTTTGACCAAATTCTACATTGCAACCATTTCCTGAATTTACCCCACAGAAATAGAATGCTGAAAGTTTCTATGAAATTATATCAAAAAATGGTTTTACTTTCACTCTGAATTATAGTATTCATTGAAGTTAGAAAGGGAAAACATACCTAAAAACAGAGAAAAAAGATATTCTATACATATTGAGACTAATTGAAGACTGTGTGCATTTTTAGTATCAAAAGACTTTACCTTTAATAGTTTTAAAAATAAAGATAATTGACTATTCTGTGTTTACGTGACAATCAAATATTCTCTCTTTTTTTAACTTTTACATTGTATTTATTCACACATTCAAGCATTTGCAAGCACATGAAGTATTTCCCGTGTGCCATGCACTGTTCCAGACCTGGGCATACAGTAGTGAACACAAGAGATAAGACATGGGCCCTGACTCTTCCTCACGTACTAATGTACAAAATACATTAAGTAATGGTTCTCATGAGGATGTTGAAAAAGCCCACAACCAATATCTTTCTTTCTACTTATTTATCTATTTATTGATTTACTTCTATCTGATAACACTATGATGATTTAGCCCTTCACCCAGACTAGGTACCTCAGAATCTTTTTTTTTTATTATCATAAGTTAAGGGTGTACAGCATTATAGTTCAACATCTGTATATACTGTAAAGTGATCACCACAAGTCTAGTTGCCATCCATCACCATAGAGTTGGTGCCATTCACTCATTTCACATCTACCTCCCCTCTTCCCCTCTGTATCTATGACTTTGTTTGTTTTGTTTTGTTTTTTTTAGATTTCATATATGAAAAATAATATGGTATTTGTCTTCCTGTATCTATTTTTTCACATAGCATAATAACTTCAAGTTCCATCCACATTGTTGCAAATGTGGATGCATTGTTGCAAATGTTGCAAGAGTTCATTCTTTTTTATGGCTGAGTAATATTTCATGGTATATGTATGCCACATCTTCTTTATCCATTCATCTGTCTACGGACACTTAACTTCATTTTCGTATCTTGGATATTGTAAATAATGCTGCAGTGAACACAGGGGTGCATATATCTTTTTGAATTAGTGTTTTCATGTTTTTTAGAAATATACCTGGAAGTAAAATCCTGGGTAATAGTTCTATCTTAATTTTTTGAGGAATCTCCGTATTGTTTTCTATAGTGGCTATACTGATTTACAGTCCCCATTTACAAACAGTGTACAACAGTTCTCTTTTCTCTGTATCTTCTTGAACATTTGTTTTTTTAATCTTTTCAATATTTGCCATTCTGGCAAGTGTGAGGTAATATTTCATTGTGGTTTTCTTTGCCTTTTCCTAATTATTAGTGATGTTGACCATCTTTCCATGTGCCTGTTGGCTATCTGTATATTTTCTTTGGGAAAATGTTTATTCATATTCTCTAATCATTTTTAATTGGGTTGTTTGTTTTGTTGTTGAGTTGTAAGAGTTCATTATGTATTTTGGATCCTCACCCCTTATTGGATACATGATTTGCAAATATCTTTTCTCATTCAGTAGGTTGTCTTTTTGTTTTTATGATGGTTTTCTTCACTGTGCAGAAGCTTTTTAGTTTGATTTAGTCCCATTTCTTTTTGCTTTTGTTTCTCTTGCCTTTGCAGGCAGATCTGCAAGAACGTCACTAAGACTGATGTCCAGGAGCTCACTGCCTATGTTTTCTTCTAGGAATTTTATGGTGTCAGATCTTACATTCAAGTCTTTAACCCATTTTGAGTTAAATTTTGTGTAGATAGATAGTAGTCTAGTTTCTCAAATATTCCTATTTTTAACTATGAGGAAAAACATTAATCACTCTTATTAAACTGAATAAAAGCTCCATAAATTAGATAAAGCAGCTTCAGAGGTAACATTAAAAATCAACAGAAAAAGAAGAAAACGCCCTTCATTTAAAAAGATAAATTCAAACTCTCCATACAGAATAATTTAACAAATGCAAAATATCATGATGGCTTTTAAATATGAACATACTGAGGGAACAAGATTAATAAATTTATTCAGATGTTAATTTAAAAATGAAAATTATTCTTAAATATATATTCTGGTTAAAGCTCTCAGAGTCAAACTAGAAGTATCTTCAAAAGTTATATTGACAAGTGATCCTGCTGAAGTAGCTCTACTTCTGGCTGATTTCAACTTTTAAGCATTCATTTTCAGAATAGATTGCAAGTGGAAACACCATATTTTTTTTCCACAAAACTTTTCAACTGTCATTACACAAAAAATGATTCTTCCATAAGTAAGTATTTATGTCCAATGATACTTTTGCTATGTGTGTAAGTAAGTGTCTGTTTTAAAATATTATTCATTTACTAAAGTAAAGATTCAATTGTTTAATAAAAATAAAGCACTTATATTGTATTTTCAACTTTACTTTTTGTTCTTGGTTGGAACCACGGGTGTGTACATGTATTTCTTATTCAGAACATTTACTGCCCTTTCTTAGCCCTATCTGACTGGCCCCCTTTGACCAGTTCCCTTGCTAGTCATTCTCATCTACTGATACAGGATACCTGACTTGCATGGATCCATGAAATGTGAATGGAAGTGATGTGTGTTAGATCCTAGTAAAGCTTTAAAGCCATAGCATGGTTCCTACCTCAGCACCTCCCCCCTCAATATGAGGCCAGCATGTCTCAGGAAGTCTTCAACCTCACATTCATGTTGGAATAAAGATCTGCAACCACTCTGTGCAGGGAGCCAGGACCCAATGAACTTCAAGCTCTGGTTCCAGACCCTTTGAGGTCCCAGAACTCAGGGTTCAAGGAAAATACCTTGTACCAAAAAATCTACTTTTTAATTTCACCTTTTGAACCTCAATTTTCTCAGCTTTAAAGTAGCTAGTACTAGTACCAAATTTGTAAAATTGTTAGAAAATTTAAATGTTTCTGGTACACAGTAAACTCTCTAAATGACCAAATTATATATATGACTAAAAATATAACTAGGGTTTAGGAAAACTCATTTATTTATTCCAACTAAGCAATAATTAAACGTTTCTTGTCTGAACAACTTATGGATTCCTCTTTAATATTTTCTGAAAATATTGAAAGCATTGTAAGGAAGCACTTAAAATTCATTAGAGATTTTTGTAAGTATTGTCACAAACCAGGTAGTAGCAGTTTAGAGAAAAGACCCTTTTACCTGTACTTTAGAAAACAGTATTCAGACAAATCACTTTATATATTTGGAAAAATAGGAATTTTGGAATTTTCTTCACATTGTTATTTTTAAGAGACACAAAGTTTCATTTAGTTTTAAAGATCAGTACCCAAGCCTATCAAAGGTAGTTTGAAAAGTTTTGCACTGTCTAATGACATACAATCAAAGATAACTGGTGTTGAAAGAATAAAGTAGATAAAATAGAAATTATATCTCTAATGTTCATTTTAATTTAACTAGTTTATTTTCTTTTAAAGTTATGGATTCATGGCAAGTGTTAAAGGTTTTCAGTTAAGAAATAATTAAAATATGTTTAAGTCAGTTGACAAAAATATATCAATAAATACAATACAGGGAATACAAGGATATGTCAGAAACACAGTATTAACTATAAATTAGATAATATTGCCATATAAAATAGGAGTAATGATTAATATAGTTTCTTGATTTACAAAATCTATCTTTAATACCTCTCCTCTATCCCAGCTAATCTAATTCACTCTTTTTAGAACATATTTTATAATTATTTTCCTTACCCTCTATTCTAAACTTTTGTTTTATGAGGGTAAGTAATTAGGTTTATTTATATTTGGAGGAGGTAATGGGGATTGAACCCAGGAACTCATGCATGCTAAGCATGTGCTCTACCACTTGAGCTATACCCTCCCCTCTATTCTAAACTTTTATCATGATTTTCTCTCATCTCTTCTTTTTTACCATGGAATAAATATAAATATATACATTGTATATATAAATATACAAATCACTTTAACTTCCAGAAAACAGTATTTTAAAATACAGTGGTATCTGGGTAATAGAGTTATAAATACTCTTTGAAATATAACTATAACTTGTTCTTTAATATGCTCCACTTTTCACTTATTTGTCTTCTATCAAGTAGAAAGTACAGTTTTTGGTAAGTAAAGGGTGTATTTCCATAATGCACAGAAAACTGGACTAGAGTCTATGACCTTCAATTTCTAGTTTTGGCTTAGCTATTAACTCATGAATATATTAATCACATACAGAATTGAATTTGCCTGTCTCTATTACTCTTCTCAGATCTCTACTGAAAGATGTCTCTTTAAAATATTGGCATTACCTGCCTTTATACAAATTCATTGTACAGCTATGGGTATTTTTATTTTCAGACCTCCTAGTTTGTTTGCATCTGCCATTTTTGACCCACACTATTTTTATCAAAAATTAGGAAAATCATTAATAATCAGGATATATCTCTAAATCTTAAGGCTCACATATTAGAATCCATACTTTTTAATAAGTTTTATAAATTGGTCTGTCTTCCCTACTACCGTGGGAATACCTTAAGGGCATCATCTCTGACTAATTCATCTTTGTATTTTCATAGCACATAAAACAAACTGCCTTGCATGTTAGGGTCTTTAAAAATGTTCATTGAATAAAAGAAATAAAACAAATAGTTATATTTCTAGCACTATCCACATTGAATAGGCCAAATTTTCTGGACTCCCAATTTGGAAACACAATTTAGATTCATGGTAGATACTAAAACTAGAACTGGAAAAATAATTTTATATGATCAAGTTTTGGGCTGATTTTCATCTGGAAAAGCAAGAATTTACATTAAGAAAAGGAGATAATAAGATAGAAGAATGGAGAAGTGCAGTTATTAGAAGTGGGAGATGATATTGTTGCCATGCTGAAGATATCAAATATTTCACTTAACCACCCGCCCCCCCCAAAAGAATATTTAAAAGATTTCGCTTTTTACATTATCTTAGGAGTTTCTCTTTCCTGTTTCTATAGCAAGTTATTGTTCATGTAGGCAGTAGTTTTAAGTGCCCTTATAAAATCATAATCGGAGGGTTTCCTATTTTGTATTGAGACCCTTTCCCTTTGCTGCTTCCATCTGTTTTGCATGTGACTGATGATATTGGGAGCCTTTGTAGCATCATTGCCTCATGTAGTTTGTATGCATGAAGCAGATATAATCTCAGATGATCAGGCATCTATTACTCCTACGAGGAAATATCTACAATAGGCAATTAATTGTGTTTCAAATCCTCCAGTTAGTCACTTACAGAAGATTTAACAATACTTTTCATGGACATTCTATTGATCTGAATGTGTGACTAATTTATCTTTCCTTTCCTATGACTGAAGATAATGTAGAGCATATTTTTTTCTTTTTCTTTTCTTTCAGCAAATTATCAAGTACTAGATTTGCTTTGTTTCCCCTCCTTAAAATGTTATTGAATTTATAAAGTTCAGCATTTATATGTATAGAAAGGACTTGATTCTTGTTACCACATAAAGGCATTTACAGAAATACAGAAGCATGAGCCTAATGTAATAAATAAATTAAAGTGATGCCCTTGAAGTTCTCTCTCTAACTGCTCAGAGCTGCCCCTCATAACATAGAGCACAAAGGCTTCAAATAAATGCGTCTTTCCCTTCTCATTCATTTTTCCTCAACACACAGAAACACACACAGAGGTACCGCAGAGGCTTTAGACTGTCCAGTGCTGCAGAAAACACTGCCTTTCTAGGATCTATCATAGTCTAAGATTATTTTGTGACAAGAAAAGTAGTTCCACCAGAACAGGCATAGAGAAGGGGACTTAAACAATTTATTATGTTAATGAAAATAAAGATAATTGTACACACTGCAGAAAATTGCAGAGGGAGCCATGAATTTGCACTTTTTCCTCCAATGGCAGCAGACTATTTGGAAAGAAGCAGGGAGGGAAGACCCAGAAAAGAATGTGATCTTTAGTATTTTAACTAGGATTCCTAAACTTTAGCCACTTTTTGGAAGCATTTTCCAAAACATATTTTTCTAGTTTTCCTGGGGGATTTTTTTCCCACTGAATATCTATCATACCAAGTTTTTAAAAATGAATGCTAATTTATACATATTCTGTTAAAAGCAGAAAAAGAAAAAAAAAATTTCACAGCCACTTCGCAGTTAAATAGCAACTTGAGTTTTTGGAGTTTCATTTCTTATTCCTCTCTTTTCTCTCATCTCAAAGTACACCTCTTAGTATTCCAGAAGAAGTCCAAGATTTGCATATAAATCTAATTGTGTGTATTCATGCAAAACTTTTCAATTCATGACAAACTATCCATAGATATTAAAATTAATTTGTGAGAAAAGAGCCATTGTATTCAAAGGTAGAAAGTGTCAAGTCTCTTGCTCCTTCACATTTTACTACCACTTAGCTGTACACAAAGTGGACTTTATGAAAAGAGCTGTATGTCTGAGAGAGGTGTATACATGAACTTGGTCTTGCATATCTGTGTACGTTTGCATATGTACTTGATGCTTTCGTTATTATTGAAAGGAAGTGTAAGGCTTTACATATTTAGAGTAGGTTGAGCCAAATAAGAAATCATAAACTTGTGACAACTGAAATTTATTTTTATCACTTGGATCATATAGTAATCCACAAAGCTATTTAACAATGGACTAGCTATTTGTATATTTACTTTGTGTCAATCAGTATTTCTAGCTAAAATCAAGAACATTAAATTCTGAGATTTTAAAATTATTTTTTTAACCAGGTTAAATTCAGTACATGTTTATTTATGTATTCCATTATGTCTTATCCTAGATGTGGTGCTTATTTTTCTGCTGATGTAAGCCATAGGGTTTTCTATAAATTGTGTACATTACGGGAGAGAGAATGGGATATTTCTGATAAGTATAAGGTACATTAGTACTTTGACAGTGACTTCTCCATTCCCCACTAGCTCTCTTTGATTGTGAAATTCCAAAGCTCAGTGTTTACTTCTTAGAAATTGATCACTATTTCTATAGTTGAACCAGGGGGAAAAAACCAAATTTGACACATTATCTACTGCTGTGGATGGAGCAATAACATCAAAATTGGAAAAGAGAATTTTACAGTTGAACACATATGATAAAAAAAAATTCAAGGTCACCAGTTCTTATATTTATAGCTTTCTCAAAGCTGCTGTTTAGCCCCATAACAATTATCATGGGGGAAGGAGAAAGAAGTTTAAGACCACAATCCTGTTTGTTTACTTTTGCTTTTATTTCTGTTGCCTGGGTAGACTGCCCTAGCATTTGCACAGCAAAGGAAACCATAAGCAAAACAAAAGTCAACCTACAGACTGGGAGAAGATATTTGCAAGAGCTGAGATTGACAGGGGCTTAATTTCAGACTATACAGACAGCTCATACAATTTAATAATAAAAAACAAACAAACCAATCCAAAAATGGGCAGAAGACCTAAACAAGCAATTCTCCACTGAAGACATGCAAATGGCCAACAGGCACATGAAAAAAAAATGTTCAATATTACTAATGATCAGAGACATGCAAATCAAAACTATAATGAGGTGTCATCTCACACCACTCAGAATGGCCATCATTAAAAAGTCCACAAATGATAAATGCTGGAGAGGGTGTGGAGAAATGGGAACCCTCCTACACTGTTGGTGGAATGTAGTTTTGTGCAGCCATTACCGAAAACAGTATGGAGATTCCTCAAAAGACTAAAAATAGACTACCTATATGATCAAGCAATTCCACTCCTGGGCATATATCCAGATGGAATTTTAATTCAAAAAGATACATGCACCCCCACGTTCAAAGCAGCACTATTTATAAAAGCCAAGACATAGAAACAACCTAAATGTCCATTGACAGATGACTGGATGAAGAAGTTGTGGTACATTTATACAATGGAATACTACTCAGCCATAAAAAGAATAAAATAATGCCATTTGTAGCAACATGGATAGACCCGAGACTGTCATTCTAAGTGAAGTAAGCCCAAAAGAGAAAGAAAACTACCATATGACATTGCTTATGTGTTGAATCTGAAAAAAAAAGACAACTGAACTTATTTACAAAACAGAAACAGACTCACAGACATAGAAGACAAACTTATGGGGGAGGGGGAAGGGGCTGAAAAGGGATGAATTTCTGAGAGTTCGAGATTTGCAGATACTAACTACTATATATAAAATAAAGAACAAGTTTATATTGTCTAGCACAAGGAACTATATTCAATATGTTGTAGTAACCTATAATGAAAAAATATGAAGATGAATATATGTATGACTGAACTATTATGCTGTACACCAGAAACTGACACACCATTGTAAACTGATTCTACTTCAATAAAAATAAATAAATAAATAAATTGTATTCAACTCCAAAAACAAAAAAACAAAACAAAACTACACTCCCATCCACAGCTTAATAGCAGAAGTAGAACCACAAAGCTGAATTTAAAATAATTATCTGTTAGCAAATAAAATTTGGATAATGTTTGAAAGGACCCAAAGGAGCTATAACATTTTATACCTCTATAACTAGAATTGCCTTTCCAACTTAAATATGTGTATCTCAGTATCTTGTTTGTTTATAAGTTACTAAAATGTAGAGAAAATTTAATTAATGAATGTTTATAATACACACACAGGCAATTAAGCTTACTATGCTTATTTCATTCAAACATCCTATTTTTTCCAGCTGGTAATGACAGAAATATCAACTTTTCTTAAAAAAAAAAATCAGGTGATGGCCTGAAATCAATAGAGTTTGCATATGTCCATTCAAGGATAGAATTTAGTTTTTGAAATTTAGGATGGTGGCCACTTCTTAAATACTGCTTGTGCAGATAACCTCTTACCTATGACAGTTGCATTACAACTAAATTTTCTACCCTTGAAGTTAATGTGAATTCTGTTCCCAGAAATGTGACCACAAATTGACTTACTCTGATACTGCAGATTTTATTATTTAGTTATGAGGCTTCTCTCATGGGCATTAGGAGTTGAGAGCTTGTGGATGGCAGAATAATTATTTACTAAATGTAACACACTAGTTTCAAAACATTTGCTTTTTAATTGATAATCTCATGAAGAACAAGTCATCAAGGTACCAAGATATTTTATCTTTCAGAGATTCTTAATCTGGAAACCATTAAGTCTATATACAATCTAAATTCAGATTGTTTAACAGTGATTCTATAATATCTGATAGAAACTTTATGCCTACACTAATGAGATTTGTATATCAAGTCATATTTTTATTTCAAGAGGAGTAGCATGAGAATTTTAATATCTAGGTCTGTGAAAGTAAAGGTACTTCAACACATATTGTGCCACTTTTTTCATAGCTTTTTAAAAATAATCAACCAGGAGAGGTTAAAGGAATATTGTAACATGATATTCATCCAATAAATAAATAATAGTCATTAGAATGACAGTCCCTAGACTATATTCCCCTTGAAAATTCTCATGATAATCAGAAACATCAGTTGATAATCAGAATTTCAAAAGGTATTAAAATTTACTTAAATCGACTTGGATTTTTATTTATTTTTCAAACCAGCCAAATGTTCAGTGAATCAGACTTTTTTGTTTTATATGCATTTTCCAAAAAAGACAAAGAAAGTGCTTTATGACATAATTTAGCCATATTTTAAAAAGAAAAGCTTATCTGTTTGCTTTATTCTGAACAGGAAAAAACATACACTCACATATGCAGAAAGAGGAAACCAAAAACGACATTAAATATGCCAACGCTAAGAACTGAACCCATAAATTAAAACCAACAGAATAATTTTACTTTACTTCAACTTAGCTAAATTAACAAGAGTTTATATAATTTCACTAAAGAAAGATATTTATAGACTATTGCTATGCATAAAAACAATTATAATAAAGCTTGCCGAATCTGAGTGAATAGTATAATGCCTAATACTCAAGTTCTGCCCTTGAGGAACTTACAGTCTACAAGGTAAGAAAGACATACATAACAAGGGAAGGATGCGCAGCATTGGAAGGAATTATGTGGCACTAAAAGTAGAAAGAGGAAGAAGTAATTAATGTAGGAAGAAGTCCTGTGAAACTCAGGAGTCTCTCATCCCTAGAAATTGGACTGGTCATAAAAACCTAGACATTACAAATGAATGAACAATTGCAAAAGAAATTACTTAAAAGTCCTATTTTAGAATCACAACTTCTATTTTGCTCTTGACAAAGCTATCTTCCCCAAGAAAGTAAAGAAGAAGTCTGCCATGCTAAAAAATGGAGATGAGTCTGAAAGCACAGAATGTGATACATACTGGAATGACTAGAGTACACTCAAAGTATCGAGAAGTGGTTTGACATAGGTGTTTTGCCTTTGAGATAGGGAGACTGAATTAAATTCCTAGACTTAAGAAATGAGACTTAACCTAAGGAAACTTCTGTGAAATAAACAAGACTTGTAAAAGAAATAAGAATTGTTAAAAGGATTGTTACAAGGATTGAATCCCACATTTTTATTGAAACATATCAATATGTAATGAAATGGGATAATGTATATTATCTCATTTAAAAGGTTTTTTTTTCCCTAAAAATTGTTTGTGGTAGACAATAAGACATTAGAAGAGACATATTTAATGGTCTTAAATGTTCAACTCTGACACAAAATTAGCAAAAAATTTTAAAATCATAATAAATTCAATAAAAGGAAGGGATGAAATATTATATTACCATTTCTAACTGAATTGTTTATTGCCCTATTGATATAACCATGGAATAAATAAATCCATAGTTTATATCATAAAAAAATAACCATTATTTGACCTATTCCTTTTAATAGAAATATGTATTCAAGAACCAGCCACGAAGCATTTTCCCTTCTAAGAAGCAAAACCAAACATAAAGAAACAAAGCACTTTGCATGTAAGGGACTTTGCAATAAATAAATATTTATTATTAACATGTTCTTGTGTCTCTGGACTTTTTACCTATTTAGAATGAAAAATAATAGAACATTTCTAAACAATTGGCAAATTCATCCAAAAAAGCTCTGCCAGATTCAGTTTTGTTGTTTTTGTTTGTTTAAATCTGCTGCCTGAACTGTAAGAAGCATGGGATACTAAAATATACTTAGGACAAATGTAAATCATCTTAATATGTATAAATGGTAAGTGCTCTTGTGAATGTGTTGGTATGCAAACAACTTAAAGATTACTGAGGTTTGATTTTAATTTTTAGACACTTTTCCTATATTGTAACCCAAACATAATTTTTCAAAATGTTTCTCTTAAGGGGACCAAACTCAAAGAAGTAGAAATCAAGATAGCCACACGCCTTTGTCTTTTGCTCCAGTTACCTCGCTCTGCTCCAATAAAATCCTAGCAACTCTACCTGTTAGAGTGGCTTTAATGAATGATTGTTTGCATTACTTTATCCATTCTGCACATAATCACAATAAAAGTATTATTCATATAATTTATTTGGCTCATTAGCTAGCTATAGTTTCCCAATGTGGAGCTTTGTGGGATTAGAATGTTAATATTTTGAATCACTATTATGCCAGTAACCTTCAATACTTAACTCTAGGGCAATTAGTTTAAGCAGAGTCTACCTTGCAGATACATGTTCCCATGTAGTGCAAAACAGTATTATTTGTAGATATATATATACTCCTGTCTAGTGAAAACAGTATTTTTCAAAATTACCTATTTAACAAGTAGTTATTGCCTGAATATTTTAGATTGTATAGAAAACAAGTATTTTCATACATCTTCTGACATATGAGGTGACTAGCTCTTTGGCTGCTAAAATATAACTCTTATTATTATGTTTTCTTTGAAATGTTTGGTCATTTTTCAAATATGCCAAGTTTAATTTCTTTCTTTTTAGATGTATTATAATGCAGTTTGAGAAATTACACTCAAGTGGTCATTGTAATAATTTTGTGTGTGTATTTAAAAGAAAAAGTTAAAATAAAATATAAAAATAACTTTATAATGGTTAAATGCTTTTCTAAATGAATTTTGATTAATTCATTTGTTCCACTGTGACAGACTTGATACTATAAGGCAATTAAGAGGAGACTATGTCTGTATTAACATACGTTGTATCATTTCCTACCATTGCCCATTGTATGGTATGTCCATCATGTGTACAATTAAGTATTAATAAAGTAATTCAGAGTCCTAGAAGAACTGTGTCTATTATACTACCATACTACATGTTACCAGATAATTTTGTTGGTCTTTTTAATCTGAAAGGCCCTTTTCAGGGTATGTTTCAGAATTTGTTACTCAAATCTTTGAATCTGAAACAGAACATGCAGAGAAAAGGTATCTTGTTTTCTTTAACTTTGATTTTGAATCTCTTTACCCTGGACTTATTAAGAGATATTATTTGCTATATTTTATTTCCCAAGAAATATGGGTAATTCTCAATTTTCCTTTCCCTTCTATTAGACAGTATCATAAAAATCAGTAGGAATTTCTTCCTTTCCAGCTCTTGAGGGTAGAATTTTCAAAGACATGATTATTTCTGACAGAAAGCTGATACACATAAATGGCCAAAGAAAGCCATTTTTTTACGTTTAGTGCAAGGAAGACATTTCCCTTGTGAGAAATACCAACTATTCAATAACTTACAGCTGAAATTTATTCTATAATTTAGCTCCTATAAGCATTTTTGCTCCCCTGAGTAACTGGTAAAATTTTCTCTCCCCCTACCTTTCTGATTTCCCTGTCTCTCTCTCCTTTTCTATATATTATAAAATATATGTTATATAAAACTTACATACATAAAATATTGTATATTTACCCATTTTATATTTAAAGTTAACAATTTGTTTCTACTGGAAAAGTGCAATGTCACTTTTAACATATGTATTCTTTTTGTGAAACATAATTTTAAAATAAAGCTACATGTATACTCGAACTGCTAGTCCATGGTTTTGTTGTACCTAAGATTCAAAAAAAGTATCAAAGTAAATTGTTCTTTCAAAAACTCAAGATAAATTTTATCACATCAAAATCAAAGGTAATATAAGCAAACTATTGGTAACCATTTTCATTTCACTACCCTTCATTCTTCCTGTAAAATCTGGAGTCACATTTTTCTATTTTTTTAATCATTATGTTGATTAGAGTTCCCTCTCTCCCATAAGTGTATATAGTTGAAAGGCACTTCTTGGTAAATATTTGACTGAAAGAGCTCAATTTTCTTGAATATGTTTCAATTCTCCTAGAGTAAATAATGGTAATCTCTTTAATGAGTTTGAGATGAGTAAAAACTTGACAAACTTACTACAGAATAGCATTTAGCTACTTTATAAAAATAACTTTTATAAAAAGTGTAGAGGGCAGGATTTAAAATAATCAAATAATATTGAAGTTTGCCATTTTTTTAAATTGGTCTTTCACTGAGTTTCATGTCTACTGTTAGCCAAGACTGAATAGAATTTTTTTGAATAGAATTAAGTAAAAAGTAAGACTTATTAAGTGATATATGTAGAAGCTAAAAAAAAAACACATATGCACTTATTTACAAAACAGAAACAGACTCATAGACATAGAAAACAAACTTATGGGTACGAGGGAGAAAGGAGGGTGGGGAAAGTTAAATGAGGAGCTTGAGATTTGCAGATACTAACTACTATATTTGAAATAGATAAACAACAAGGTCCTGCTGTATAGCATAGGGAAGTAATATTCACCTTTTAATAGCCTATAATGAAAAAATATGAAAAGGAATTTATATGATAGCTGAATCACTATGCTGTACACCAAAAACTAACAACATTGTAAATCAACTATACTTCAATTAAAAAAATTAAGACTTATGAAGTGAGAACAAAGTTAGGATTTAGATGGGGAAAGGGGAACTCTTATTTGAAAGATAAATATTAGTAATGGTAGTTTAACATTCCTACTGGGAACCACTCTAAGTGCTTTATATATATTAACTCATTCAGACTTCTCAATGATGTACCTTCAAATGAGCAGGTACAATTTTATGTCCATTTTATGATTCAGGTAACTGAGGCACAAGTAGATTAACTAAATTGCTTAAAGTAACCGTTAGAAGTGGTAGAACTATGATAGGTATTTAGCTAGTTCTCCTTCATCGCCCACAAACTTACACTGAACCATACTGTCCATGAGGAAGAAATAGGATTTAATTATTTTATGAGATCAGTAAAACTGATCTCATAAAATGGGAACGAGCCAGCTATGGGAAGCCAAGCACGCACTTACACTGCAAAAAGACAGAAATAAAGAGTAAAAAGTTTAAGAAGTGGAAAGTATAAGACTGGAACAAGACTGTGGATTGAGTACACATACTGATCTATCTCCATTGCCTTCCCAATCCCATATGAGTGAAAAACAAATACATGCTACATAGAGTAAAACCCTAATAAAGCAAGAGTGTGCCCATTAGAATTTTTGATGAAATGTTGGGATACAGAGAGCATATGGAGTGCAATGATTGATGAAGTAGAGAACAACAGGCAAAACTGATACAAGCCAAGGCTGTAATA
This sequence comes from Camelus bactrianus, assembly GCF_048773025.1. Classification (NCBI taxonomy): domain Eukaryota; kingdom Metazoa; phylum Chordata; class Mammalia; order Artiodactyla; family Camelidae; genus Camelus; species Camelus bactrianus. The sequence continues at coordinate 80,796,849 of NC_133540.1, forward strand.
AAATGTGGTGTTTTCTACCAAATAAGTATCTGGTAGGGATTCCAAACTCAGGCCAGTCTATAAAAAGCAAGAGTGGAATATAAGGAAGTGCTCTTGGTTTTTAATTTAAGGAACATCAGTGGATACTCAGTCATACGCATACTCCTCATATAGAGAACACTTGTCAGTGGAGATATTTACAATCATATCTAGAATGAATCTATTGGCTCCATATGAAATATGTGTAATGTGCCAGTGAGTTACTAACATTTGGATGTCAGGGTTAGCACACCAAATTAGAAACCCTCCGATTTCTCTCATATATAGTAAGTAGTTTGGTTTGTCTGCCAACATTTTGACCACTAATTCTAAAATGAAAAGTGTCAGTAGACATGCTTATATATTTAAAGCTCATAATTAGTTCAAGAAAACACACAGAAAAAGAAATCCTTAGAGAAACTAAACTGTTCAAATATTAATAAAAAATAAAAACCCAGTGATCAACTTATACTTAGGGAAAAAACTGCACCAAGAGGGAAGCATCACACTAAAAATAGACAAATCACACTAGAGGAAAGAGATAATTCAAGGAACACAAGGGCTTTTCAAAATAAGCTAACAACTTTGGAGAGTATAAGAAATATTATTCAATAAATCAGCTTAGGATTTTATAGGAAAACTGAATTGAGAGAACTAGAAAAACACTTCTAAAATTATAAATGCATGAAAAAATAAAGAAGATTTTAAACGAAAATAGGATAATTTGTAGATGACTGAATAAAATGTCAAAATAAGAGACCAAAATAGGATATAGGAATATTTGTAGATAAAATAGGAAAATTTGTAGATGATTGAGTAAAATGTCAAAATAAGAGACCAAATTTAACCAGCATAAATATCTAAAGGTATGTTTAATATCAGAAAAAAGAAAAGTGAAGTGGGTAGAAAATTAATAATTATTGGGAAAAAAATCACAGAGTTAAAGGGCAGGAATATGCAAATCAAAAAAATTCACAGTAAAACGCTGATACACGGTTGGTGGGAATGTAAATTACTACAGCCATTATGGAAAATAGTATGGAGGATCCTCAAGAACTACCATATGATCCTGCATTTCCACTCCTGGGTATTTATCCAAAGAAAATGAAATCACTAATTTGAAAAGATACAAACACCCTAGTGTTCATAGCAGATTATTTACAATTTCCAAGATATGGAAGCTATCTATGTGTCCATCAACAAATAAATGGATAAAGAAAATGTAATATGTGTATATGTGTGTGTCTATGTAAACATACCACAATGGAATGTTACTCAGCCATAAAAAAGAATGAAATTTTGCCATTTGTGACAACATGGGTGGACCTAAAGGGAATAAGGTGTAGTGAAGCAAGTCAGAAAAAGAGAATATACTGTGTTTTCACTTGTATGTGGAATCTAAAGAATAAAGCAAATGAATGAATATAACAAAAAAGAAACAGATACAGAGGTACAGAGGACAAGCTAGTAGTTACCAGAGGGGGGGCAAAATAGGTGAAGGGAATAAAGAGGTACAGACTACAATGTACAAAATAAATAAGTCACAAGGATGTAATCTACAGCACAGGATATATAGTCAATAATTTATAATGGCTTTATATAAAATATACTCTATAAAAATACTGAATCAGTATATTGTACACCTGAAACTAATATAATATTGTATTATAATACTGTAAGTCAGCTATACTTGAATAAAAAAATTTACAGTAATGGCTAGTTTTTAATTTTCTCCCTTTTTGTAATATTGACCCAGTTCATTTATTTCCTATAATAAAAACTATACTGATACATTTGTAGAAAGTCCTTCATGAAGTGTGACCAGAAGAGTGGACCAGACACTTTAAATGTCAAGAATCATAATATCTATTGTAATTTCTCTTTGAACTAAAATGGTACTATATTAAATATCTACAGTAAGTGTTAAAGTTTGGCTTTATATCTGTGTGGTGTTATTTAATAAATCTTTTTCTAAATCATATACTTAGCATATTGAATTTTTCATTGTTTATGCTTGAAGCTAATTAAAGTGTACCTTTCAGAGAAACTGGCAGGTTCTGGAATTTTTAAAGTTTTGAAAAAATTGTATGTTTCTGAGAAATATTAAAATAATTGACTTAGTCAACAAGGTAGATGGTAGGTATGCAAGGGCAGACATGGATACAAGAAAGTTTCCATGTTAAGAGCAAAAATCTGCCCTCATCATATAACATCAACACATTTTTATTTGTAACGCACAATACATTTCCTGACCTTCACCAGATACGTTGATTTGTTATAAACATTCTGTCTTAACGAAGCCTACTGATGTCATAGGCCACCTAAGAACACCAAAGACATATATTTTAGTATTAATTTATGTTAATTTCACTTGTGATAAAGCATGATGAGACAGTTTGGGGCAAATGGGCTCTATAATAAAATCAAATTTAGAGAAAGGTAGCTCGGTACTACTGTTGCACTATTCTGATATATGATACCTATTTTTTTATTGTATTGTTAATCTTAGTCTTACGATATTTTTATGTCTAAGTACAGTGTATCCAGGGCATATATTTCAGCCCAAAAGAGAAACTTTTAATTCAGTAAGAAATATCTTAAAACACCTAATATATTTTACAAGTGAGTTCTTGTAGAAAATAAGATTTCATTAGTTAGGAAGAAAAATTGGCAGAATGGTACCACTCTAAGACCATTTTGGCAGTAGCTGCATCAGTAATGCATTCATTATTTGTTTTACAGGAAGTGCTATAAAAATATAGAAGTAAAAGGCAGAGTCATTCATTATCTTGCCCTTTAGCAAGGTGGACTAAGTATCTTTCAACATATTTCAATCCTTTGGCATTTTTTAGTTAATTTATTCACCTAGCACAATTCAGTTCAAAAGCAACATCTGCTTTCTTGTTTGCTTTTTACTATATTGAGAGGTGAAGTGAAATAATTATTATAATGTTATCTACTCATAGTTTCTGTATAGCATATGAGATATAAAATTTACCTAAAACTTGTATAGCTAAAATTAAGAGAAAAGGTACAGAAGTGTATAGATATACAATCTATGCATATATTCATTGACTAAAACAAAAGATTATTCAGTAGCCAATCCAGGAATAAGATTTCTGCAATCTTTAGTTGTGAAAAGGAAGAAACTAGGGATAGAAAATTGATTTAGCATTCTGAGCTCTTTGACGCTGAAATGTAATAAGAAAATTGAACATATCTAGAATATGCATATAAAAGAGATACTTCTGAAGACATTCATTTATTCATGACAAATATGGAAAGAATATATGCTTGATTCTGGGCAATGTTCTAGGAAAAACAGACAAAAATACTGCTATGGAACTTATCTTCTAATTGAGGGAACAGATTATGTAGTTGATCAGAAGATGATAAATGTTTGAGGAAAAAGGAAGAAAAGAAGGGGAGTAGGGAGCACAGGTTAAAGCTGATATGTGGGAAGACTGAAAAATTGTGGATGTTATTTGAGAAAGACTTTAAAAAGATCTTTAATAATTCTATCAAAGGCATTTATTTTATGGCTGAGAAGTATTCCATTATATAAACATACCATAGCTTCTTTATCCAGACATCTGTCAGTGGACACTTAGGTTGTTTCCGTGTCTTGGCTACTGTAAATAGTGCTGCTGTGAACATGGATGGACCTGGAGATGGTCATTCTAAGTGAAGTAAGCCAGAAAAAGAAAGAAAAATACCGTATGATCTCACTCATATCTAGAATCTAACAAAAAAAGACAGAAATGAACTTATTTACAAGACACAGACTCACAGACATAGAAGACAAACTTATGGTTACCAGGGGGGAAGGGAGGGGTGATAAACTGGAAGTTCAAGATTTGCAGATATTAACTACTATATATGAAATAGATAAACAACAAGGTCCTACTGTATAGCACAAGGAACTATAGTAATATCTTGTAGTAACCTATAATGAAAAAGAATATGGAAAGGAATATGTTTATGTATATTTATGACTGAAACATTATGCTGTACACCAGAAATTGATACAACATTGTAAACTGACTATACTTCAGTTTTAAAAAATTCTACCAAAGGAATCTGACATAAATACTCTTGTGCCAACTATCCTCAAGCCTGCCTTTTTTATCCCCTTTGGATATTTCCAAAAATGTCATTCTCTTGGTATTCTCTTTGGATTTCTGTCTTCCTTCCACTCTTGGCTCAAATGTCACCTTCTCAGAGTGGGTTTCTCATATTTGAAATTATTTTCCACTCCTTTAACTCCACCCTCCCCATACCTTTTCTTGACTTTATTTTTCTGCATTTCTTCACCATATGAACAACTATCTATTTTACTTACTAGTTTACTTAGTTGATTGTCTGTCTCCTCCAACTAGGATATAAATTCCATGAAGGCAGGAATTTGTTTTGTTTTGTTTTCACTGCTATTGCTCTAGCCCTTGAATTGAATGTAGCCATTTAGATTTAATAGGCACTCAACAAATCTTTATTGAATAGCTATTTAATTAATCAAGCTGTCATCTTTGATACATCCATTCTGTTCCCTTTTTATACACAATCAATGATTACATCTCATTTATTTTTTCTCCTAAATATCTCTTTAATCTGCATATATCACTCTAATTCTTCTAGCATCAAGACTCCCTTATCTCTACTGCTCCATCTCCTACTCTTCTCAGGCTCCACCTGTGGCCTTTTCAAACCCATCCTCTTCACTTTAGCTGGAAGGAATGTGCTGAAGTGAGTGTCTGATAAACTCTTTTATTTTAAAACTTTCTCAACAGACTCCTCAAAAATTTAAAATGGGAGTCCCAAATCCAACAGAATATGGTTGGGCCAACATCTTTAGCCTCTTGCTTTGCCATTTGCCAATCTTCCCTGGTATCAGGGTCATACTGCTCTCTTCCAGTTGATGGAACAAATTTTTTTGCTTTTCCCTAGAATTTTACACGTAACAAGCCTACTTCTAGAATATACGCTCAAGTCTACTCCTCCCTTCATCCATTCTTTGCTGCTGGAAGAATTACTTTCTTAGGGATGCCTTTTCTTCAAACCTCTAGAACTTAGGTTTATAATATTAAACAGATCTCTAAACTTTTCTTTCATAGTCTTTAACTCAGCCTGTAAATATATATTTGAGGGGTTATTTTTTTTAAATTTGTCTCCTCCAGTAGGTTGTATGCTCTGTGAGAATGGACATCATTTCTGCTGTGTTCACCATGATGTCCCTGGAACCTTGTACACAATAGGTGCTCAAAAATAAAATCAGAAATACAAACCAAAAAAATAAATAAGTGAAGACAAGCTATCTTGGATTCCTCCTAAATATACAGATCTATAATAAAGGGAACATTGAGAGTGGCAAACAAGAGTGAATATTCAGTTGAGTCAGTAACTTTTGATGCTGGTTCAATGTGTTGATTCAGATAGGCTAGCCAAATAATGCTAAAATACTAAGGCCATTTAAAATAAACAAGTAATAAAGTGGGTGAAACATATAAAGTCTAAACACAAAGAATAGTTAAATCCAATTGAGGACCTGTGTATTTCTGTTATTTTTTTCCTTTTCTCATTATGTTTGACATTTTTGAAACTGAGTTTTGTTACAGTTCATTAGCCTATTGCAACGTGCTAGTATGATGATATTGCACTGAGATGCATAACATAACATTTTAGCATGAACAATTGAAATTACAAGGTTTTACAGATAGTGTGTCGTGATTGTTTCAGCTTGGCCTGGATGCTGAATTTGCGAGCAGGTAGCTTGTTATGATGGAGTGAGATGAAATTGGTGCCCAATCATTGGAGAAAGCTGTAATGATGTATGAAATGAAAAATCCCTGCCCACTCCTTGCAAAGAGAATACAAACCCTCCTTTGCAATCACTGCTTGCTTGCTATTTTCTCCAAAATATCTTGCAACTCCAGAGAATGGAAAGTCCATGGCAGAGCCAAAGCTTGCAGTTTATCAGAGAAAGTGAGAAATAAGATTTGTTGGAGGAGCTGGGAAAATGAATTATATAGCCTTCTGTTGTAAGCAAGATTTTTTTTAATCATATAGATACTACCACTTACACACATAAGCTCCAGTGTCCTTAACCCAATGTGCATGCACACACACAGAGAAAACAACCTATCAAGGAAAAATATGATTCCATTAAGTATTTTAAGTAATTTTTACCTTATCTCCCTTTGAAAGTTCTAGAAGAGTCTATGAAAAGAAGATTCATTCACTCATTCAACAAGTATCTATTAAAATATATTGCATCATTCACAGTACTGAACACTGGGGATACAAAGAAAGCAAAAGACCAGCACTTTGCTTTACTGGAATTTACATTTTAATTCAGAAAATAAGGGGAATAAATGAGGAAAGTATATAACACATTTGCAGTAACTGCTGTAGAGAAGAATAAAGTAGAGAGGGGAATCAAAATAGTATAGTGAAGGTTTTTATTATATGTAAATTGGTCAAGGAGAGTCACACTAAGAAGTCCTTGAGAACAGTTCTGAAAGAAGTTAAGGAATCAAGGAACCAAGCCATTCCAGAATTAGGGAAAGGGGCATTTCAAGCACAAGGAAAACAAGAAGAACAGGCAGGAGGATGCCTAGAATATTTGAGAAAAAGCAATAGATCAATAAGGGTATTCAAATAAAATTAGAGAGACATTGAAAGAGAAAGCATCTCACATAAAGACTTGTAGGCTATTGTAAACTCTTTGCCTTACTTATTCTGAATGAAGTAGGACACCATTGGTAAGGGGTGGGGTGGGTTGAGAGCCAACGAATGACACAGTCAGGGCTATTTGAAAGCACTATTGAAAGCATTTTGGCTGCTTTATGGAAGGATGGAGATCAGTCAAGAATCACTGCATTAATCCAGGGGAGATGGAAAGGATACCTTGCACTGGAATGGTAACAGAAGTTAAGATTAGAAAACCAAAAATGGAAGACATAAGCGTAAAGCTCCTTCAAATGTGTAACAACCACACTGAAATAGGAGGAGTAAGAGGAGGAGTGGGTGCACGGCGAGAGGAGGAGGAAAAAAAGGGCTAATCCGGATAACCCTTAAATATGGGATTTTTATAATATACTCTCATTCTGATGACAAAAGAGCTTACAGTTGTGAAACTCAAGTTACTACTAGGTTTAGCATCCTATTCTCTACAATGGTTTGAATTAGGGATCCTGAGACCACACTCTGTGAATCCTAGGAATAATGTAATAAATAACTGTATTGAAGAAAATATAGTAAGGGCCAACTCTCATTTTTGGAGAAAAGTGTTACAAATAAAAAGGAGGTCTAAAATAAACCTTAGAGTACTGGATTAGAGTTGGATGTATCAATATAGACTCAAAAATAGATATAGAAATAGATACATATAAACACACACACTTATTCCCTAGTTTTTGGTTTCTTTTTCTCCTCTAAAAGGACATAAAAAACAATGCTATCTCAGTTGCAATGAACACCCCTTGTGCCTGGTGTCCATATTAAATGTCACTCTGAATTAAAAGGAACAAAGACTCTGAAGAGAAATGATTCCAGGGCTGGACAATAAAAAAGAAATGCTGAAAGACTTATGGGAACATGCTGAAGAGGCTCTTAGTGACCAAACTGATTTAAACATCAGAATAAATAATCATAGTACTGCATTATAACCCACAGAAGAAAACATGAATCTATTAGTACACAATAATATAAATATAAAATTAGTTTATTGATGTAGGAAAAGGAAAAGGTATTGCTTTACTGTAGACTTCCAATAAATAAAAATGGGATGCAATTAATTAATTACCATTTGGCAACCATCAGAGTTATAATTGACTCAATCAGGAATCATGAATGGGTAATAAAAATAGTTAAGTGAAAGTTTGATGAGGAACAGGATGTTTACATAGGCTCAAAATATTTCCCCATCAATTACTCACTGATTGTGAAGGGGAAAGTAGTAACTTTACCATGGAGAAAACTGAAGGCACCATCTTAAACCAGTGATCAACAATATCACCAATAACAGGAGAAATTTACATTACGTATCTCCTTCTATTATGCATTGGTAATAAGTTCACAGCGTCACTTGCATAGAATCTGTGAGTGAAATGGACAAACTGAATATGAGGAAATATCAACAGAAATTCTACCAAGTAACTGCCCTATACTCTGAAAATCAAAACCATGAAAGACCGAAAAAAAAAAAAAAAAGGACAAAGGAAGTGTTGTGGATTAAAGGAAATGCAATGCTGTATTTTCTGATTTTAAGATTTTGTTATCTTTTGGTTATATCAAAGAATGTTGCTATCCTTAGGAAATACACATTGAAGTATTTAAGATAAAAGGCATGATGTCTGTAATTTACTCTCAAATGGTTAATGGTTCATTAAAATTAACAGAATAAATCAAATGTGGTAAATTATTTTAAATGGTTGAATCTGTTAAAAGGAGCTTATAAAAGTTCTCTGTAGTATTCTTGCAACTTCTCTGAAGTTTAAAATTAAATAAAAAGTTATGAAAACTTTATTCAAGTTTGTTATTCTTTTAAGAAGAAATAACATATTTGTAATACTTAATCTTCCAATGTAGTAACAGTCTACTTACTGCCTTTAAAAAAAATGTATTTCTTTGTCACTCAGTAAAGGTTATAGTTTTCCAGAAAGAGATTTTTGTTTTTATCTTACAAAATTATTTGCTAGTAGTTTTTAGTTGTTGATGCCTTTGTAAATGGATTTTGTCTTTATGAAAACCTGTTTGGATATTTATGTATTTTCTTGTATATCTATGCAACCAAAATCTTCTTAGTTCTAATAGTTTATCATTTAACATATATATTTGTAGATTTTATGGGTATATAATGATATTATCTAAATACAAAAAGCAATGCTGTCATATTTTTCTTCTCTTCCTAATACATTAGCAAAAAACATCCATAACAGTCTATCACAGGGGAGCTAGGGAAAACTCACTCTACCGGTGATTCTAACTGTGGAAAGTCTAATACTTATGACTACATATTCACGGGTATCTATCTAGGTTTTTAAGAAATGGGAGATGTAGATAATTAAGAATTAGAATGTTGTGAATGTTTACAAAATTATTGTTATGTTCCTTAGAAGAAAAAAGCATGCTAAATATTCTAGTTTTGGTATTTATTATAGTTTGTTATAGAATATACATACATTTTTTAACTTAAAATTTTTTCAGCACTACTTAGCTATGAAAACTTCTAAATTCATAACCATTATAAATCCTTGTTATTTTATGTAAGATAAAGCAGTGGAGCTAATAACTATGAAATCCTCTGCTGCCTTCAATGGGCCTTACAACTAAATAAACCAGTGATTATGTAACCAGTGTTTCTGTTGAAACAGCCATGGTGGAAATGAGCCAGAGTGTAACAGCTCTTGTTCTGACAGAAGGGAACAGGCCGGAGAATCACAGTGAAAGGGCTGACATTTAATCCAGGTGTGAGACTGTGGGGGTTGGCACACCCTCCGTTTGGAAAGATAACCCTGAAGTCCAAACTGTCCCTGTGACAAACGTGCTTGGAGTTTCTTGGCAAGATTTTTCTCCCTGATGAAAACATGGAAAAAGAAAACTCTTTAAACCCTTGACATCCTTCTTTACTGCTTAGGACTCCAGTTGTGAGGATGAAAGCTGCTGCAGCTATCTTGGGTCCCTGAAGGGAAAGACAAGCCAACTTAGCACCCTGACTTTTTTGAACTACTGTATAACCACCTCCAGATTCTCAAGTGCTATAACTAAGCCATCATGAGCCAGATATTCTCCTGCCAGAAGCAGAACACAGTCTACCTGATGTCTGCTTTTAACAGTAAAGGTGGCAGAGGCCCAGAGCAGTGAAATCACAGAAAGACAGAGTCAAATAGAGAGGGCTCCTACCCTCAAGCCACATACATCCTGAGTGGGAGAGTGCTGAGAACGTTAAGAATACCCTTTGCTGGTACCAGGAAAAGATATGGGAGATGAGGTATGAGAAAACTGATAGATCTTCTTTTATTAATAAGTTTGTTTTGTCTTTTGTGTACTCAATGAATATATCATTTTGATTTTAATTTTTTTAAGTGCCTGAAGTTCAAGTCAATTGATACAAGAGACTAAATAACAATGATGTTTTTTACTAATTGCTTTAGCCACGTTGTGATTTACCTGCCACAGGAATTCGACCCATTCACAGTTATAGGGAGTTTCTGACATCTCAGCAGGAAGATACAAGAACACAGATATTTGTTGACTGCAACACTGTTGTACCAATGCAAACTTAGATTGAGGAGAGGGAGGAGAAAGATGTTAGATTATGCTTTTAAGCAATGTTTATCTAATTTAATACTTAAGCCACTTCTAATATAGACATTACTAGTGTCTTCTTACAGATGGGAGAAATCAAGGATTAGAGAAGTGATGAATTTCTCAAGGTCACACAACAAACACACGCTGAACTTAAGGCCCAGTATATGATTTCCACAGCATCACAGTCTGTACTCTTAACTGTCATACTACAAACACATTACATTTCTTTCTTATACCTGGTGAGTCCACACAAAACGCCCTCCTTGATTCTCTTTTATGTTGCAGAATTGTCAAATTGAAGAATGTCTGGGTTGACAGTATCTTTGTGCTGGTTTATTAAATAAGCCTATGCAAAGTTTTCAGAACTCTACGAATTCTCAGTTACTTTTAGACTTAATGTCTGTGATCCAATAACAAAACCAGTTTATTAGGGCTATAATTTGTTGTTATTCTTTGGAAGAAGCAGACAGTTCTTACTCTGATAAATGATTTTGTCTCCAGGCTTAAAATAATTATATGCATATGTAGAGAAAGCTACCAGGAGGCCAGGTCAGAAGATGGAAGTTGTCTTTAGACGAAAATATACAAACTACTCAAACAAGGTGCAAAGATGAGTTTTAGAAAATATAAATCCATAGACGATATGCTGATAAATGGATTTTTTTTTTTTTTTGCCAAGGCTAATTGATGACATTAAATTCATTTAGGAAAAGAAACAGCTGACCTTTTAGGCTGGCATGGGTTCAATATGAATACGTATAACAGAGCTATACCATTAGATTAGAAGAATGTGTATATATAATATTTCATTGCATTTCTAAAAACACTATATAAAAATTATCATAGTACACAAGGTACAGGAAACTAGATTGGGTTATATACATACTTGGTTCTGGATCAGTGGATCCATGAACTATCTCTAAAGGCTCTCAATCACCTGACTTTGGATATAATAGATTCAAAATAGAAATCAAGCATAGAATTCTAAGAGGAAGAGATACTCCAATCTGTTGAGTAATTTGAGCCAAGCAGGTAAAAGTATTTAATGAAACCTTGTATTAATTTAAGAAGTCAGTATTTGCGGGAAAAAATAGTCTAGAATTATGGTGGGTTACAACAACCACCACCAAAAAAAAAAAGCAGTAATAAAAATAATTTATGTAATTCAGATACAATTTAAGTCACGTACAAAATAGAGGATTGGTAACACTGAGTTAATACAATTTATGTGAAAGAGGAGAAGGGACTTTAGAAAAATGTAATACCAAAGTACATCAAATTAATATCAAGTACACTATAAATTTTCTCTGCTGTCTATCCAAGTGATTAGGCTCTTCCATGTCAATAGTACCCCCCTATTTCTCAAACTAGGGGGCCCTTTCTTTCCACTGTACAATCCCAGGCAAGCATGGGCCAGATGAAACATTTTACATGAGAGGCGGAGAAACAAGAACTGTATTCTCTGTATGCTGTATATATATATTTAACATCTATGATTTGAATCACTCTGCTCTTATCTGTATTGCCTGCAACTGTCAAGGTAGCAGCCCCTTTCCTGCTCCATCTCTTTAAACTCCTCGATAATTAAAAAAAAAACAAAGAACATAAATAAAGAAATGCATCCCCGGAACTTTTCATTATTAATGTTCTATGACTAAATTGGAAATCTGCTACTCTACCCCAAGGGGGTGATTAATTTAGCAGACTAGGAGTTTTGATTAAAAGGAATGAAATGTCTGACATGTAGTCTATTTATCAGTTATTATGATATTAAAACACTATAATCATTTTGATACCTAAATTAAGACTTCACAGCCTAAATGTCACTTCATTTTGCTTATTTTGATTTGGTGGTGTTTTATAGGCTTATTATCTGTGAGAGTGTGTGGGGGGGGCACACATTCTCACTGATATCTGTAGAAAAATAATGCAGCAAGAAAGCTTTTTGCCACAAGCTGTGTTCTCTATTTCTCCATGTTTTAGAAGATACAGAGAATACCTAAAGAAACATACTTTTTGAACTAGCTGGTCATTCCAAAAATTCAGATATGATTATAAAATTATTCTATTGGTATTGAACAGCCAAAAATTCAGTTATTAGAATTTATAATGTAAGTTTTTGTTTTATCAATCAATTGAATCCTCTGGACCCCAATATTAAAATTAAGAAGTTATACCATATTATTGATTTAAATATTATATAAACAATATGAGAAAAAAAGGAACATACATTTTTCAGTGAGTATAGCTTTATTTTAAACCTACAGAATATATGAGAGATTTTAAGTGTAGTGAATGCATAAAATAGTAAAATATGATTTTAAGTGTGGATTTTTCTATTTATGAAAATGTTCACCATAGTTTAACCTCTTTCTCTCAGATAGTTTCATCACCCATTACCATTTGGGAAATTAAGTCAAGAACATTTCCTTCTCATAGTTCTGTGTCTCTGTTTTTCTCTCTGTGTCTGTGTTGCTGTCTCTGTTCCTCTCTCTCATTGTCACTGTCTTTCTCACTTCTTTCTCTCCCTCTCCTCAATCCCTCCCTCATCACAGAACCACAGTCTTTTTTTTCATTGATTCCTAAGTAACTTTTAAAACCTAACCTAAATAAGAGTGTTAGACTGAATTTCTCTTCGTCAGTCTAATTTCTAACTCTTTCTTTCAAGTCTCAAAAGGCTCAGATCTGAGGCAGAACAGGTTACATTTAGAGAAATTACTGAGTTTTTTCCCCTTCTTTTCCACTCTCCAACCTATATTCAAATGTGATTCCATATCTTGGGCTGGAAAAAGCAAGAAAGCAGTGAGACAACAGAATAGAAATAAAGTCAGCAGGAAAAGACCACTTATTTAACCTGAAACCCTATTGACTCTACTGACTCCAATTTCCAAGGCTGAAGTCATTCAAAATCCCCAAATGAAAGATAGGGCTAGGATGCCCAACCAGATCTTGAGGATGTAAAAGAGAAGATGCTTCAAACCTTAGAATTTCCAAAAGGTGCTCTACAGAATCAACACAAGATCTACCAACAAACCAGGGTAGAGATGGAAACCCTCTTCTAACCCCAACCCTAACTCCTTCCACCCTTACACCATAAAAGTCACTTGAATTTCCTTCTTTTTTAAGGTTGAATATTTCATTGTATGTATGTACCACATTGTAAAAATCTGTTCATCTGCTGATGAACATTTAGATTGTTTCTATATCTTGGCTATTGTAAATAATGCCGCAGTGAGCATAGGAGTGAAGCTATCTCTTAGAGCCTCTGATTTCAGTTCTTTTGGTTATATATCCAGAAGTGGGGTTGCCGGATCATACGGTAGTTTCATGTGTAAGTTTCTGAGGAACCTACAGAATGCTTTCCACAGTCGCTATGCCATTTTACATTCCCACCAAGAGTATACAAGTGTGCCAATTATTCTACAACCTTGCCAACAATTGTTTATCTTTTGTTTTTGAGGATAGCCTTCCAAACAGGTGTGAGGTGATAATTTCATTGTGGTTTTGATTTGCATTTCCCTGATGATTAGTGATGTTGAGCATCTTTTCATGTACCTGTTGGTAATTTGCATATCTTCTTTGGAGAGATATTTATTCAAGTCCTTTTCCTTGCCATATGCAACAATGTGGATACACTTGGAGGACATTATGCTAAGCAAAATAAAACAATCACAGATGGACAAATACCGTAGAAGTCCACTTAGGAGATATTTTAAGTAGTTGAACTCATAAAAATGAAGAGTAGAATAGTGGTTGCCAGGGGCTAGGGAGATAGGGAAATGTGGAGTTGTTGGTCAATGGGTATAAAATTTCAGTTGTTTAAGACCTATAGTGATAGAGATCTGTTTCATAACATCATGATTATAGTTAACAATTCAGAATTGTACACTTAAAAACTTAAGAGGGTAGAGCTCATGCTACATGTTTTTAGCATGCATACAAAGTAGGGGGCAGTACTTTTGGAGCTGATAGATCTGTTTATTACCTTGATTGTGGTGGTGTTTTCATAGGTATATGCATATCTCATATTATATAAATTAAACATGTCCAGTTTTTTAGTATATCAGTAATACCTCAATATTTATTTAAACATATTTAAGTAAGTCATATTTATTTTTAAAAGTCATTTAAATATTTTAAAGTCATTTGTGACTTGAGGAAGATGTTAACAATTACACTACTATAAACAATTTGCATTCATCAATGTCTCACTATATTGTATCAGGCACGATGATAAGTATTTTATATATTTTTTATTATCAGTTTTTATAGGCATCCTATAAAGTAGGTATTATCATTGTTTTTATTTTATAGATTTTATTGCTCTTGCTAAATTAGGTTATTTAGGATCAGATAACTAGTTAGTGGAAAACATCGAGCTCTTACCACCAAAACCCAGGCTCATTATTGTCACAAAAAGTGATACACTGAATACTGCCAGCTGCTAAATGACTCTGCACATAGACTACTCTCAAATATTTGCTCAAACCGAATGACTCATCTGGGATTGATTTATAACACAAAAATCATGTATCAGATACTGGGATTCCTTCCTTGTAACAGATGTGTCACATCTGCCTTACTTGCTTTCTCCATCCATTCAGTTTTCAGAGATGGACCCTAGATGAATGGAGCATAAGGATGGTGAGAACACAAAGGTCAGAGTTCTAAAAACCTGAAAGTGAACCACTTCTATTCCACACACGTGCTATGTGAGACTTCTGCCAGCCACTAACCTGCCTTTGAATTTAGTTTCCTCTTATATAAAATGAATACATACGGTAATTGTCTTCTAAGTTGATCTATGAACATATAAGAACATGAATGTAAGATGTCTAGGGCTATGATGGACACAGGTAATGTAATAAAAATAGTAGATGCATAACTAAGAACTCCAGTGTCTAAGTGATGAGAATATCAGCCACTTCACTTGCTCTGTTCTTTAACTCTGATTCTAGCCGCATTATAATCTAGCTACACTTCTGTATGTTTTCTCTTTTCATATTCACAAGAGGATGAGCATGATATTGGATAAGAAGGAAGTCGAGGATCACAGGGTGTTTAAGATTAAGTTGAAAATGAAGAGCCTCCTGAGCCACTTCTTGCTGCCCAGGTTGTACTTCACAGCACCTTCCGAAGCTTTTTGACTCTGTGCCACTCCTGCCAAAAATACTCACCAGCTTTCCAAATCAGTCCTAGCTCAATAGCTCACTCGGAAGCTGCTGAGTTGCTGAAGATAGAAGTTTAAAAACTGCAGACCTGGACCCAGAGTATCCTAAAAGTTATGCCAGTCGTTCGCTCTAGTTTCAACCTCACACCTCTCCCTGACAGAAAGATGAAAAAGTCTGTGGTGGCCCAAGATAAGCCATTCACCCTTTATCTAGCATGTATTAGATTTGGATTTAGTTCTTGCTTCTGGATAACTTAGATGTGGTTATATAGGAGGAACTGCCACATCAAGAGGAATTTGCTGGGAATTAGGTATTTCTATTTTTTTTAAATATTTTTCTCCCTATTTTTCTTCCCTTTTTAACCTGCGATAATTTCAAACAAAGTAAATAAAACTAAGTAATTTAAGCACACACATACACAGACACATTAGAAGTAGTGTTCAGAGACATTCTGTGTGTTATACACATAACCAGAACAAATAAAAAGAAGCCATTTTGAGACAATCAAAGGAAAGAGAAGCAGCTACATTGTACATTATTGCCAGATGCTGGGCTTGGCAAATGAGCTGAAATGTCTGGATCTTGGGAGCTACTTTTTTAGGCAAAGCTGCAGAGAGCTGGTTAAAAGTAAACCAGACCCATTAGGCTCTCCCGACCTTGGGAGGAAGCAGGTAAAGCACGCAGAATGGGGAGAAGTGGTCTGTAAAGACAGTTACTTCTGAAAGAAGACAGCACCACTGACTACCTCCCTGCCACGGAGAGGCAGGGGCTGACTGTAATCCCAGCGTGGGCTTTCTGTTTTAACACTGTAATAAATATTTTCAGGAAACTGAAAAAATATATCTTCTTTCTCTTCTCACCTCAAGGGTTCTCTGTGTTTCCTTCCATCATTAGTCGAAACTGTAAAGCTAAGCCAATGATTCCATGTGTCCTTTATTTTCAGATGAGCCAAAAAAAAAAAAAAAGGGTCAGTTACCCTCTTTGCTCTTCTCCAATCACCTGTTTGGGGTCTGCAATGCAAGCAGGGGCTGCCAATGGTCTCCTTGCTTGCCTTGGCTTGCTAGATCAAAACCTGGGATGATGCCAAGAATGACAACAGCTTTGCATTGAAACTGAACAGGAATTTAAATTCTCTAAGTGTGTTGTTATGTTGTTATTTTATGTTTATGTAATTCACAGGAAGTTTGGCATTCGAAGGTCAGATCAGAATAGTGTAATAAGGCTCATGCTAACAAACACCAGTTCTTTCATGTATTTTTATTCAAATGAGACACAAAACTGTACCTATAGCTTTTGTGGATTTTATGCTTAGGATCTCTCTGAGTTTCTATTCCATCTTCTTTTTTTCCGTTGCTAAGACAGGGTTTCAGGGAATAGGGACATGGATATCCTCAAAACAAGTTAGAGGATATTTAACTGGAGATACAGTAGGAATAAAATGAAAGTTAAGTGACTTATTGTGTGTGATTGGAAACAAATAGGCAAGTGTGAGACACAAAAGTAAGCATGATAGCCCTAATGGAAAAGAGGGGGAAAGATGTCAGGATTAATCAGGAAAATAAAGTTGTTTCTGGCTAAACATTGAATTATGATTATTTGAGTATGCAAAGATAGAAAAGATATTGAATTGGACAGCACTAATATTGTGGCTCCTGTTCTAAATCTACAGATAACAGCTTGTACTGTTTGGTAAACATGGTTTTTTAGTTCCCCATGGAATAGACACAAGGAGATGATGGTGCTATTGTGTCAGTTTTATTTTTACCATCATCATATTACTTTATATGAAGCATCATTTCTCTCCTCTGGGATACTGTAGAGGAAAGGAGTGAGAGATTATAGTAATCTCTGTTCACTGGGGTAGCAGAAGACACCTGCAACTGTTTGTCTTTCTCTTACCTATTTAAATTTGATGTTACCAAATGAAAAACCTAGAGAATTGACAGTACATATTCCCTTACATAATGATCACCTGACTCTTATAAGTTACGTTAAAGATACTTTTCAGCATTTTCCAGACTTTGTGCATCTTTCGTATATCCTAACGTGTAAGTCACAGAACTGAAATCCAACGTGTTGTGCCTTCACTCAGAGGATGACAGAGCTTTCATTTTCACCACTGTTTTGATCCCAGAATTCTAATGCCAGATGTGTCTGTACATTTCTTTTTCAGGATCTTGAAAAAAGCCTTTCACTGATTTAGGACATAAAATAGAAAAGACTAAGGCAGTGGCAGTTGGGTTAAGTGTCAGGGATAAATTTAAGTTTTGTTGCAAACTCTTCCACTGCCTCCTCAAACCTGGCAACCTACTTGGTTATATCTCCATTGGATATCACATTCATTACAAGCTTCTTACTAAATATGGGTAAGTTTATTCAAGGGTTTGTTCCATTTTTCCCCAGAATCATTTTATTTGTACTTTGCTTCAATGTAATCAACAGAATAAATATTCTGGCAGTGCGGATGAGAGATTGAGTTCTTATGTTGAAAACAATATTGTAGTAAGCAATAATAGCTCTGTCTCTGGCATATGAGTTAGAAATAGACTCACAAAGCTTAGGGAGATGTACATCTGTGGAAAGTTTTATAAGAAATAAATGTTTCCCTTTACCATGATTCACAATGATGCTGCTAAACAGAAATATGAATTTCGCCTAACTGCCAATACAGCTGCAACTCTCTATGTGGGATGCTGACTTCAAGTGGAGATGTAATGAGTATTCCAGACGGACTCCAAATACACAACTACAGTACAGCCTTCATCCAATTATTCCAAAAGCTTCTTAAGTGACCCTGAGAGCAATTTAAAATCTACATGAATCTGTGCTTACTGCCCCGTGGATCCAAGTGGGTACTTCTTTATCAGAACCAGGCTCTCAAATTTAAAAGGGAGCTCTAGAGACACATAAAAATAATGTCTGGGTTTTCATCATACTCCAAAAAAGGGGAATAACTACTAAAAGTAGTGTTACATGATGTCTTTTACATACACTTCACAACTTAGATCTGATTGGAAGATCAGGGAAGATCTTCATAATTTTTGTATCCAACATACAACCTATACCTACGAGGTGTTTAACAAATAAGTGGTGAGTATCAGCATCTGTTGATAGAAGGACTGGCATCAGAATTTGACAGAGGGAGTTTTTTTTTTCTGAGTCTTGGGGATGTACATATGAACTTTCTCACATACTTATTGCTTCTAATGTCAAGGTAACATAGACAGACAGACACAAAGATACTTAGATGACAGACTGCAGAAACATACATACAGAGATACCTAGACACATAGATAGATGATAGATACAGATATGTATTTATACCTATGACATGACATTACATGACAGATGGATACATTTATAGACAGACACACAGATGATAGACAAACAGGCACAATGATCCAAACATTTTTTGCAGCCTATTCCAAACCTTAGTGAAAATATACATGTGCTTAAGACTGCTCAATAGTCACACATTGGACTAATTACCAGTCCCAAAAGGGACAATATCATTTTCTTTTAGACCAATAAAGATCTGTCTTTAAAATTTTCCTGTCAGATCCTTATACTAGTCCTTTCATTCTTCACTCAGATAATTAATTCACTGTGCTTGTGTTTGAGTGATGCGGTGCTCTCACCTGGCCAGCTTATACGTTGTTTTAAATGAGCTACTTTAGTGGCCTTAGATTGCTCTTTAATGGTTTTTTCATTCATTTGGAACTTTATACTGTATGCTTTTGGTGCAGCGTGCCCTTGTCTCTTTACTTTCTACTAATCAAAGACAGTTTGTGTCTTCTCCTTGTTACGGAAACCACAGGCCAGTCAAGAAACAAGCACCACTCGGAGGGTTGGAGTACTCAGATGTATTACGCCGGCGGGCTCAGAGGGGCTTCTGCTCCGAAGCTCTGAGCACCTCCAAGACGTGCGCATGAGGTTTTATAGGGTAAAGTACAAGCTTGGGGTATTCGGCCAATAGGCATGGAACATCATTATCATCACAAAAGTGGAGGTGGAGAGGCAGCAAACCAACATTCCAAAGCCAGATATGTATCTTTGAAAACCCAGCTGGCTAGCAAAAGACATGAACAGCAAACCAACACTAATTAACCTAGATTTACAAGTTAGTCTAGCAGAACTCAGATCAGTATTCCAATACTTAGATTTGTGAGTTATCTTGTTAGCCCAGCCCAGCCTCTCCTTCACATTCCTAGACTTGTGGGTTATCTTGTTAGACCAGCCTGGTTTTTCCTTCACATCCTTACTTGATACACACTCACGTTAAGTTGCAGAGGCCAACTCAAACCAGATTTTAAGACCAGACCCTGTTTCAACCAGGAAACTGGTCTGTGATACTCTCTGTACTTACAACTTGTCTTTTACCACCAGCTGTTCTATAGTCTTGAGTTTTGCTCTCAAAGAATGGACTGTATTCAAATGCCATAAATTTCTGTCCAAGTATACCCAAGGACAAGTAGGTATGGGACCTGCAAATCACTTGTCTTGTTCTGTTCTTTTTTTGATCACCTACATTACATACTGAAACTGGAAGCCAAGACTGAATAATTGAAACATTAATTGACAAGGGCTTAGCAATACCTTTCACCATGCCCTCCTAACACCTATATTCCTATAGCTTAAAAAAAAAAAAAAAGCCAAAAGTAGACAATATAGATTTGAATAGCATTAAGGACATTTTAAATATTAGGCTTCATATGATTTTCTGTAGTACTTATGAAAAATATCTTCTCCACCATATTTCCTTATAGTAAATGCTATGATGTAATAGAACTTTTTTTTTTTAGATAGTAGAGATTTGCTTGCATTCATCAGGGAAAGTCAGCAGTATACTTGGACTATAATGTTTCAGAGGTTTACTGCCATATTTAAAAAAAATTTTTTTTTACACCATGGTTAGTCAACAACAAAATTCCCACAGAAATCCCACAGAAATGATGTGTTAGAGCAGGCAGATAGCTAGATATGAGCAGAGAACGGGGGACACAGACCAAATGGCAGGAATTGGGCAGAAAGGAGGGGCACAGGCCAAATGCAGGAAACCACACATCATGTAAGCAGCAGGGATCCTTGGGGCAGAGAAAGAAAAGCAGGAACCTTGGGGCTGATAAGGGATCATGCCTTTTGGGATGACAAGTGGCCTGGAGAAGAACAAAGAAAGGTGAGAAAAGGCAGGAATTCTAGTGTCCGAATGTAACCTTTTGCTCTTTATGCCCTCATTTCAATAAAATTAGCCTTGCAGATCAGAAGTACCCATCATGCACCGACGCCATGACACTTCCGATACAGACTAAATAAGGACAAAAATCCCTCCTCCCTTTGGGAAGGTGGAGTTGGGATGATAATCAGGGAATACGACCCCAAATCCTTCCCTCCCCAGTGAATATTCCGCCCATTCATTTTTACACCCTATGTAGCTAACTTGCCAAAGAAACTCAGGGCAGCCGCTCACCTGAGCCTGCCCGCTCTCCCCTGAGAGTGTACTATCTATCCTTTAATAAATCCTCACTTTACCTTTTTTTAACCTCTAAGTCTTGTCTCTGAATTCTTTCTGGGACGGGACAAGAACCTGGAACACCGGTTGCATCTATTGGCAACAGATGTACTTTGATATAGTATGCACATGAACTTCTTTTTCTCCTAACCAAAAAGCATTTGCTAATGTATTTACTTTGTTTATTATGAACAGGTTCATAAGAACTTTACTGAACACAAAGTATCTTATTGTCAAATTAGACTAATATGAATTAGTCATCTTGCCCAGTATCAAGCTCTAAAAATTAATTCAAAAATATGGTCAATCAGAAGTTTCAGATGATGTAGAGAGAGACCCATGGTATTGAGGCAGCTCTGAAGGTCCTTTCTTTCTATATTGGACATGAGCTTCCCAGCCCAGAATAGGTGAGGTCTTTAAGTTATGTTTATTGGGCTCTTCACAGAATATGAACATTTAAAGTATGAAAAAGCTGAATTTAATAAACTAATGAGTTGTATAGCTTTTGCGACATTCTTCACAAAACCAAGCCTTTTAGGATTCTATTTGCTGTAAATAATTCTTAATCGGGGATAGAAATGTAAGTGATTCTTAGCCAGGGACATCCTGTTGAGGACATTATGGAAATAAAGCTTATTTCTCCTAGAAGGTATTATTAGTTTATTAATTCCAAGGTCCAGTTGATGAGAAAATCAAACCTGATAACTTGGCATCTTGTTTTCCCCTTTGTTGGAGGTGATGTTTTCTATAGGTAAAGGGGTAAACGGATCTCAGGCAAATTAGTTAAACTCCTCAAGCTTCTATGGGAAAGCTCTAGCTTTACCAATTGCCAGTATCCTACCCATGGACATGATTAGCAAAAGTTTGAGCATTGTATGATGAAAGAATGAAAGCTAACAAAAATCTCTGCAGAGGCATCAGTTAAGATTTCTAGAATTAATCGGCTATTATAGGCAACAGGCGCCAGAATTTTCAGTCCTTTCTAAATCCCTTTATGACCACATCAAATTGATTATTCTTATATATAATCATGAAATTCAGAAGTGGAAGAAGCTTTTATATCCCATAAGTTAAATTCAGCATCAATACTAATAAGTTATTTGATTTCTATGCACACAGAAAGAGGTACCAGATGTTAGCAGTACTTATTGCAGTAACATGGTCACACCCATATCAGAAAGCTATAGATTTCAAAACCTTTCTTTGAACCCGTTACCTACAGTATGCCTTTCCTCTTTGAAACATGTTACTAAAAAAGCAGCAGTCTCACGGTAAGTAATTTGAGGTAAACCTCTCTTCACTTGATTGTTCCACATATGGCATAATCTTGATAGTAATATGTCTGTCATTTCTTTACTCATCATCTAAACAAGCATAGAATTTTGCATCTCACTTACAATTATACACTCTTGCACCACCATCCACTACATGGGCTTACTACTCTGACTGGAAAAAAGTCTAAAGTTACTCAATAATTATCGATACCACTAACCAATGTTTGAGTTTCAGCACTTGACAATCAGCGTTAATTCTGTTTGTTGATGGGTCATGTTTAAAGACTGAGCTAGGAGTCTTTAATACTGTATAAATGTTTTCTCACCAAAGTTCTTGATAGAATCCAATTTCTATGTCAAATCATTCCAAGTAGCCAGGGACATGCCATAAAGTTCAAAATACCAGAGCGAATAACCATATAACTAGTAGATATGCCTATTAAGAATTATAGGGAGTTTGAAATGCTAAGAAAGAAAGCATGTGAGGAAATTTCCTTATAAAAAATTAACTATTCCTCCCATTTACCCTTCTGTTTCATCTCATTTTAGTCCCATGCTGTCCGAAAGAAATACAGTGCAAGCCACAAATGGGAGTCTCTTTTGTGATTTTAAAATTTCTAGTAGCCATATTTTAAAACATAAAAAGAGATAAAATACAGCCATGTATTCTATTTAACCCAATTACCCAACATTTTATATTTTTGATATGTAATCAATATAAAATGAAAATATTTTACATTATTTTCTTCTTAATAAGCTTTCAAAACTCTAGTATGCATATCATACTTACTGAACATCTGAATTGGGACTAGCCACATTTCAAGTACTTAGTACACACTGTGGCTCGCAGCTACTGTACTCTATATTGCATAATTGCTCAATTTTCCCAGGTCATTTCCTTAGACTGTCAGCTAAGAATGAAAATAGCTGCTATACTAATAAAGAAGAATAAATGTCCCATAATAGTATTTGGAAACTTCCCTACCAAAAAAAAAAAAAAAAGAGAGAGAGAGAGACTGCCAGAACTATCCTCTGAAAACATATAATGTGATGAAAAACTTCTTGATGGCATGATTAACATTAGGAAAACTGCAATTTAATTGAGCAAGTACTCACTGAATTCTCATGGGGTACAAAATATTAATTAAGAAAATATTCATCAAAGATTTATTAAGTAGAACATTTCAGTTGTCAGAATTTAAGCAAAGAACAAGACAGACAAAATTCACCCCTGTAAGGAATTTTTGTAACATGGATGTAGTTATGCCATGGAAATTGCAAAAGAAATGAGACATTGCCAAGAACTCAATGAGTTTACTTTCTATTTAAAGAAAAGTAGAACTACACGACAGTGCAAAAATGTCATTATAAGAGCACAAATGAATAAACAGATTCAAAATAAAATGTCAGCTAGATAATAAAAAGTACAATGAAGGGAAGATTTTAAAAAGTGGATGATTTGTTAGCTAATGATGTGGTGAGAGGGTATGATCTGCTATTTTATACAGAGTGATCAGGAGAGGTAATTTTGATAAAATTTTATAAATGAAGTGAAGGATGAGTCATGTGAATGTTTGAAAAAAGGACTTTGCAAACCCAGGGAAATGAAAATATAAATTAATTCCCTGAGTAGAGAAAATGACACCACATCCTTTTTTTGATAAAAATTAAAGATAGTGGAGATTATTAGTGAATTTGAAAAAGTGGCTGGGGGCTAGATCATTCAAGTTTACCATGGTAACAAATTTGGAATTAGGTGTTTTTGTTTTTTATTTTCTGAGTCTGATGGAAGCTACTGGGGCATTTAGATAAAGAAATGATGCAATCCTATACTTATTTGTGAGAAACATAAAATGGAGGATAACACTGAATACAGGGATAGTTTACAGTCCGCTGTGGTTGTCCACAAAAATGTGATCGCTGCTCTTCTAAAGTTACTGAAGTGATATAATGGTACAGAATTGGGATACATTTAAAAGGTAGAGAAAATAGGGGTTTTTTTTTAATAATGGTTTCATATGGATTGTTCAATAAACAGGAAAGTAAAAGTTTGAAAAGCAATGAGTACAAAGAAAACATCAGGGAAGCAAATCCCAGAGAGAAGAAGCAGTTCAAAATTGAGCACGGAGCCAAAGTAACATCCATCCCTAGACTCTGGTTCAAACAGCAGAGGGTTAGTTGGCCTGATGTAGACTTTACAGGGTCAGGAGAAATTGAAAAACCTTTAATTGGAAAGACAGACTATAACTAAGAATAGCCTGAAATGCAAAATTACTTAGTTTCATAAAATACCCTTTCCCTACCCCAGAATTTTACTGAGTTAGCAGAAATACATCATTAAAAGTAGAGAGTTTATGTAATCTGAACATTAGCCTAGTGATTTGATTTTGATTCTCCAAGAACAGATGACAACATTGGAACGTAAACTCCCTCCTTGCTCAACCAGTACCTGGGTAAGACCCTCAGCAATCTGTAATGGTAGTACAAGAACTGGGAGCTGAATTATCTAAAAATTATCTCAATTTCATTAAATTCTAAAATCCCTCAACTCAAGCTTCTACACAAAAGAAAGGATGTGTACCCTCTGGGAAAAAACAAACAAAGCAAAGCAAAATATAGTTTCCTCTCCATTGAGATTGTATATACATATATGTTTCATCTATTTATATGTATTATTTGTATATAATATGTATTATAATTATATTATTTCATATATTTATAATATTACATATTAGAAGACATACAAATAACCAGAAAATGTAATACATAATCAAAAGATAAATAAATGGAGGCATAAATCAATGGAAGCATACTCATTGGTGACTCAAATATTATACTTAGCAAAAATGACCAGAAAACAAAAATGTTTTCATTATAAACATGGAGTTAGTGGATGTAATTATAGGAATTATTAGACACAGAAGGATAAATAGGCAATAATGTAAATAACTTTAAGCCAACCAATAAATTCAACAACTTAAATGAATGTACAAATTCTATGATGCCAGCATAATTCTGAGTTTATAAGTCCAAAGTACTATTATTCAAAGTTCTTTTGTTATTCAGATAGTTGCTCTGACTATTATAGATCATTTGAAATTTTATTAAAATATAAAATCATCTTGGGATTTTACAAAATGTTGAAATTTTAATTGCAATTCCACTGAATTTTCAGATTATTTTGAAAATTTGTTTTAGTAATATTGAGCTCTCCAATCTATACACATGATAAATCTCTCCATCTATTTAAGTATTCTTTAATTTTTCTCTGCTCACATTTTGAAATTTTAGTATGCTGGTATTACATATTTTTATAAAATATATTCCTATTTTTGTTATTCAATTGCATATTCTAATTGTATATTTAATTTTCTAATTATTCCTCAAACAATAATAAAATTGATTATACATGTGTATGTTATATATATACATCTACCTTCTCAATATATTGCTTGTTTTCCAAACTTCATGCCTTTTATTTCTATCCTTTCCTTATTACAGTGGCTGACACTTTCAATGAAGTGTTGAATAGAAGTGGTTACAGAAGACATTATTGTCTTACTGACTTCCAATCCTAGAAAGATAGTTTCATATTTCAGTAAATACGGTTTTAGCTGTACAATTTTATAGATAATTTTCATATTGAGGAAAGTCTGTTATTCTTAGTCTTTTGAATTTTTATGTTATGAATATTTAATTCCATCAATATTTTTTCACCTATTGTGATGACCGTTTTTCTTCTTTATCCTATTAATGAGTTACAATAATTGATTTTTGAAAGTTACGCCAACTGTGCATTTCTGGGATAAGTCCCTCTTTGTCATAATATGTCATGTTTTTAATAAATTTCTGGATTCCAATTACTAACATCTTCCAAAAGGTTTGTAAAACTATATTCATAAGCTCCTACAACAAATTCAGGCCACTATAAAAATTAGTCTGACATTTGGGTCCTATGATCTAGCATATAAAATGTTATTTGAAGTACCTGTAGTAGATAAGGATGCTGTAAAGAACTCTGACAGACTTCCAAAAGAGAATGACAGAACAGAGCCTTAGGATAGTGCAGCAAAGTCATGTCATCTATTACAGGTAATCATTCTCCATTAAAAACAGTTTCTGGTTTGCTAATGGGCTTTAGTAGAGACTGAAGATCTAAACATAATCTACTACATCATCATGTACTGTGACCCATCTACTATGAACATGACGTTATGTTACCCACTAAGCCACAAATTTGAGTATTTGCAGCAATACTCATCAAGTGAAATTTAATCTGGAGATTGAATCAGGATCAAGCAGGTCTTGAAGGCACAAGTAGCATGAAAAAATGGCTCAGTCTCATGAGCCTCTATTCCCTCTTTTATAGTCATTTCTCACTTAACCCAACCATAAAGTCACTTGAGGATATTGTGTATAATGAGCTGACTGAGGAAGGAACAAAGAAGGGAGTGGTTTGAGGAAGACTGCATATAGCTATGTCACACAACCTGAAATGACTGATCATGATCATCAAGAGGAAGTGGGGCTGCTACTCCACAGTCATTATGCTGCAATGCGAGGAAGTTCTGATTTGCCTATTAGTGCTCCTTTGTCCCGTGACATAACATGAAAGAAAACTTCAGGAACAAAAGACCACTTAGCGTATACACCCTTTGGGAATAAAGGTTTGGGTCAGACTGAAGTAAAAAGCCATGACCATTTGAGTATTCTTTGTTTCTTTAAGATAATTCTGTTCTCTAAATCTGATAATAAGCACTCTTAGAAACATTTATCAAATCACTTTGTATGCTGGTGACTTTTTCATGTACCTTCTTGGAAATGAGTTTTCTTTTGATTCAGATTAAGTATTAAAACTCCTTTGGGTAAAGACCAAATTCAATAAATATGAAAATAATTGTTTAAAAGAAAAAGTAAAAATTTCCTGTAGGATATGTTGTGGAGCTTAGGCTTAATGTAGGCACTGACAAGGAGAAAACTCATTTTTGGAGACTGAGTACTATGACAGTAGGTATCAGGTCACATTCTCCATGGAGACTGAGTAGTACTTCAGTAGGTATCAGGTCACATTCTCCATCAGTCTCCTTGGCATGCAAGGCAGAGTACACCATAATATCAAAAAAAAAAAAAAAAAATCTGAATATCCCCCTTGTTATTAGTAGTAACTATGTTACCTATTGTTAGAAAAATTATTCCTTTGAACATTCCTTAAACTAAGAATTCTGCAAAACAGAGAGAAAGAATTCCATGTACTTAATGTTATTTCTCCTGAACTAATTTTCCAGTTTTCTTTTTCTTTTCAATTTGATGTGGTTAAGTGGATTTTTATTTTCTAGTTTCACACTGTTCTGATGGGAAATTTATCTTATGTTTTCATATGTTCATAATTCTAAAATCCATGAAAGCAAAGCAAATGAAACTGAGTGGGAAGAGTCTATCGTTACTTATAGAAATATCTACTATTCAGGCAGCCATCTGTTTTCAGTGATTCAACTTTGAGAAATAATAAAACATGGAATCTTGATGTTAGAAAGTGTGCATTGCTCCAGTAAGGATAACTCCTGTTGAATTTTGTTTTTGAGCTTAAATACATCATTTTATTTTGTTTTCTTTTTGAATTTGTATATATCATTTGATAGATTTAGTGAAGACACATTAGATTTCTTAGAATATTTTTAGTAAAATTTATACATTTGTTTATTTTCAGCCTGTTTATTATCCATCATTTTTATTTGTTCAGATTTCTCTTCCAATTAGTATATTTTTAACATTGGGAAGCAAGAGTAAATAAAATTATTCTAAACTTCAAAAGTAGAACTTTCTAATATATATGACCTTTAAATATCCTTATTTCCTGCTTTCAGATGAGCATTTCTGTTGCTTTCTAATACTCAAGATTAGAAGTAGAAAAATCCAGAGAATCCTAATGTTTAAGAGGAAAGGTAAGGTGGTGAGAAACAGACTAGTGAAGAATTAGGAGATCTAGGTTGTAGGATTGGCTGTTATTTTTCAATAAATTCTATGTACTTCGATTGCTTCATAGTAAAATTGAAGAAATTGGAATCTTCTTAATCCTTAGTCTTTTTCAATTCTGAATTAAATTTATTTATTGTTTATTCTGTTTCATAGAGTAGAGATAATCCGGGAAGGTGGATATCCAGAGAGGCATTTCAGAGCAGCATTAAGTAAAGCTGGCACAGAAAAGCACACCTGGTGACTGGCTTGAATTTCTAGCTATTTCTAGCTACTTTAGTTGTTAGACCTTCAAGTAAATTATAGATATTTCAAATAAAACCAGTTATTTTCCTGAAAGCCACAGCTAAAGGAATATGGGTCGCCTGTTTTGCTTTTTGCTTTGTTTTGCTTTGTTTTTTTGGTTACACAAATCAAAAAATATTAACAAGACCGTCCCTATTTAAAAGGTCTGCCATGTTATATTTTCTCTAAATTTATATCCTAGGAGAGTAAAATGAAAGTTCGCCCTGTAAGGATACTGAATTCAGTTTATATTTAAAAATTAAAACCAAGCCTTGTATAGGAAAGAAGAAAAACTCTTGATGTTTGGGATTTTTTTTAATACTAAACAGGCCTAGTTCATATATTTGTCCATATCTGTGCGTATACACACTCACTGTACACCTCCACATAGCCAATGTAGAGGGGACATTGTGTGAATGAAATGAAAATCATGTATGTAACAATACCAGTGGAAAATCAACATATCGACAGAAACTGAGTATGACGAGAGAGAGACTGACTTAGCGAAAGCAAAAAGTAAATACACCAGGCCAAGTATCTAGGCCAAGGATAGGAAAAGAGAATGTGTTCCATACAGAATTGTTATTATTTTAATACAATAAATTGTTTTTATTTCCACCCCACTTTCAAAAATAAAATATGATGTTTTACGGCAGGGCACTTGGACATTCAGCTGCTAGCTTTCTCCTTTAAACGTGGTGTGGGCTTTCTCTACTGTTAATATACAAAACAAGGCTCCCATGAATCTGCAGCCAGCTGAAGGGGACTGTCTTGGAAATTGTTTCTAATAACTAAATGTAACCTACCGATTCATTCAGAAGACGTCATCCCTTCATGTAAGTATGTGTACTTAAGAATATTCTGGAAGAAAGGAGGCAGAGGATTGGGATAACTGGCATCACCCTGCCCACCCTTTACGTTCCATCTAAGTACAACTTTCAGGAGATTCCTGACACCTATGTGTGAGGAAAAGTGGCATCCCAAACAAACGGTTCCCTTGGCAGACTTTTCCCATTTTGTTCTAGGGTCGAATCGGTGGAGATAGGATTCTTGGCAGTGGATTACAGTTTTTTGGGAAATACT
The DNA here is from genome assembly GCF_048773025.1 of Camelus bactrianus. Classification (NCBI taxonomy): domain Eukaryota; kingdom Metazoa; phylum Chordata; class Mammalia; order Artiodactyla; family Camelidae; genus Camelus; species Camelus bactrianus. Next base: position 80,826,470 of record NC_133540.1, read on the forward strand.
ACAAGATAAGCCATCTGTCATAGGAATTTGATGTGTATTTTTAAATTACATGTATTATATACATAGTGTCAATAATAGTAATCCTGGTTATGATAACTTTGGAAGAATCATAGAAACACAAACTATATGGATATGCAAAGACCTTAAATATTATACAATATCCTAATTAACAACACATCTGAAGCTGAACATATAGAAATTTCTGGCACTGGTTGGACTGGGAAATACATGCTGGCAAAATGTCATCTAAAATGGCGTTATTACGATTCAATCTTACTGCTTTCCTGTAACTTTAGAGTTCTTTCCAGGTTTTTATCTTTTGCCTTCTTAACAACTCTAAGCTATAAAAAGTGGATATTGAGTTTTACAGTATTCTAACTATCCTAGAGTATTGCCAAAATCTCTTATTTGACCATTTTTTGCATTGCCCATATATCACGCAAATATATCCAAATAAATCAGAGAAATTTTAGGTAACTATTGAGAAGAAATCATATAACTTTATTAATAGGAAATATAGTTGAAGTAAACTGAAAATAAATATTCTCATGTGCATAATGACTCATACCAATTTTTGACAAAACTGGTATTTCTTTTGTTTTTCTAATTTTTTGTCATGTACATATTAAATCTGATTTTATCTCTTGAATGAGGTTGGTCTTTTGTCATAATAAAGTATCTTTAGTCCTCTCTTTATATCATTTGTATCTTTAATGCCTGAATGTAGGTCTTGTTAATGATTATTGCTCTGGTTGTCACTAATATCTGTGAAAATTTAGGAGCACATTTTGCAGAACACCATAAATACTGGTGTATTGTCTTATGGAAAGTTTTTTTCTTTTATAAAACAGTATTTGCTGATAAACATCAGGCTGCTTTGAAGGCATCCATTAATTATGGTAAAGGGCCAGCTGGAATGGAAACTAATCAACTCAAATGATTATGACCATTAAAATAATCTGCTTTCTAGGGAATTAATTAAAATGAAAATAACATTATTAAAATTTTTTCATAAGAATTAAAACCCTACCTGTACAAACCTATCATACAAGTATCATGTTTTTCATTTTTCAGTGTCATTCTAATATTTATCAATGTGGATCATTTATAGTCCAAATATCTCAACTTCTTAGTAATTTTTTTTAGAAGGAATCCAAGAGATATTCTAATAACATTCACTTCCCTAATTCTTCCCTTCTTCACAATATTAGAAAACAAAGTATATTTTAAGAGTAAAGTGTATATAGGCTTTCCTATATAACACTTACAGGTGAAAATGCTGGGAAAGCTGAGAATAGAAATGTACATAGAAGGAAATGAGGAAGAGGGATAAGAAAGGGATTTCATTGGGATATAAAAAAGGCATTTTATCGTGAAAATTGTGTGTCCAATTTTTCAAGTCTCTATGACAAACGTGTAAAATTAATAAACAGAAGCCTCGATTAAAGAGAGGTGGAACACCAGAAGGGGAAGCTCTCACGCCCTGCTAAAATAGCAGAGCCCAACACCAAGAAGACATCTTTCCTGGCAAGAACTCAGCCAATGAAAAGCCATGGTCTCTTGGGTTACTATAGACATCCCAGCTTCCTTTTCCTATCTATGAAAGTGTTCTCCTTCCTTTGCTGTGTGTGTCCAAGTCCTGTGTGTAGACTTGCATGTGGCACACCTTGCCATAGTGACCAAGCCCATTCTCTCCTGACCCTGAATAAACCGACCTTTGCTGGGAAAATATCAGGCATTCTGTTTTAGATCAACAAACAAAGGGTGTATTTTCAGGGATTATATCTAAAATTAAAATATAGTTTTCTCATAGATAAGCCTTTTTCATTAACAAAGTTTTAGTGCCTACTCTCAGGCCTTTTTTTTTTTTTTTTTTTTTAAGGGCACTGAGTGTTATCAGTGAAGAAAATAGACACATTTGCTCTCTAAAAGCTTTTGTTTCCAGTATAGGGAGGATGATAATAAAAAGCAAAATTAGTTATCAGTATTAGAAGGAAAATATTAGATAAGGATAAGAACTTTACAGAGAGTAAAGTTTTACAGAGAGTAAAACAGGTTACTGTATTCTGACCAGAAAACCACATTAAAGAGTTGTATAATGGAAGCTTCTCTAAGAAGGCAGCATATAATCTGAGACCTGAATGACAAGAAGGAGCCAAAAAATGTGACTATAGGGGAAAGAATTTCAAGGCAGAAGGACTAGGGTGGGAAAAGGCTTGTCAAGTTAAGGAAGAGAGAGGCTACAGTGGCTAGTGGGGAAAAGCAAATAAGAAAGAACCTGGAGATGTAGGCAGGGCTAGATCACAAAAGACTTTTTTGGGAAAACATAAGAATTTTAGTGAAGTTTGCAAAATAAGTTCTGAATAAATGAAAAGGTAAGTCATGTTTATGGAGGAGAAAAAATACATAATTTTAAGTATCTATTCTGTCTATATCCATATTAATAAATTCAACAAAATCTCAATTTAGAATCTCACACAGTATTTAGGGGACTTGTCCAACAAACTGAAAGTTAATATGAGATTATTTATGTACAAAGATGGCCAAGACAATATTTAAAAATAAGGAGATGAACAATAAGAAGAACAAAGAGGGAATTTGCCTCTTTTGATCAAACATATTACAAAGCTGTGTATTTTAAAACAAGTGGTATTGGCAAGGAATAAACAAATTATTCAGTGGAGTGAAATAAAATATTTGGAAATGGTTTGAAGCATATGTGGAAATGACAGAGACTACTAAGGGGAAAAAATAACCTCTTCTATCAGAGATTATAACACTAGCTAGTTACACAGAAAGTGAGTCAAGTTATATTTTTGCTCGGTGGAGTTCACAAAACTGAATTCAACAGGATTACTAGCTTAACATCTCAATTAAAGTATGAAGCCTTATAAGAATGAAAACATATATAATAACTTCCACAGAAGCCAAAACTTTTTTCAATAAAATGTAAGACCCATTTATCATAAGAACACTTGATAAAATTGGATATGACCATATGTATGTGTGATTAAGAGATGGAGAGATGTTTTATATGTATATATGCAGGTGATATATTTGGGTATTATGTATCTAGAAAATCAAAAAGAGCCAACTGAAAATCCTATTACAAACAAGCTAATTTAATAAATCAAAATTTGCATACTGTAATTTATAAAACTAGGTAAAATCATATGGCTTCATATGTAAAAATAATTGTTTAGATCATAAAATAAATGAAGATCCCATTTGTAATAAAAACAAAACTGTTATAATATCTAGGCATAAATTTAACAAGAAGTAGGCAAAAAACTGACTATATGAATGTAAATACACTACTAAAGCACACAAAAGAAGAGAGAAAGAAATGAAAAATACCATATTCTTGAACAAGAAGCCTCACATCCTTAGGATTTTCTACTTTTAGTTTATAAATGTATCATGTTTACATCAAGAAGAGTCATTTTTATTTCTTCCTCTATAACAAAATACCATCAATTTTGATTAAAATTTGCAGAATATGCATTAAATAGAAAAACTACGGGAAAAAGCAATAATGAAGGAGTAGGTATATCAGAAATTGAAACAGTTTATAAAGCCTATATTTTAAGACCATATAAAATTTATTTATAGATAGATGGAAAACTAATGAAATAGAAATAGAAACTCCAAAAAAGGTACCCAAGATTTATAGAAACTTAGTATTTAATAAAGATGGTTATCTCAAAGCATTAGCGAAAATACAGATGATGTGGCAATAATTAGCCATTGGAGGAAAAGATCTATTGGCCATTTTTTGCAAGACAAAGCAAAATAAAACAAAATGTAAATGCCACAAATTAAATAAAAATGACATGAAAAATAGGAAGAAATTAATGAGCTGAATACTTAAAATGGGATATGAATTATACAAAAAGTCTATGACAAATTGAGATTAAAATGCCCAAAAAATCAAATGAAATGAATAAATTATATGAACAATCAAGCCAAAAGAATGAAAATTCAGATTAGCATAAATACATAATTAGAAACTCAAAATTCTTTAAAGAATGAGAGCTTTATAGAAAGAGAAAATTTAAAAATACACTCAAATATCATCCCTCACCTATTAGATTTGCAAAAATCCAGTATTTTGATAGCACGGCTGTTAGTGAGGCTGTGGAGATAGAGACTCTAATATGTTTCAGTGGAATGTAAAATGGTTGTAACCTGTATGGAGGGGAAAATGGCAAAATATAGCACAACTACATATTCATTAATTTACAAAAAGACCAAATTGCTAGGAATCCGTATCAAATGTAAAGTTGATAAAAACTGAAATGGTGTACCTACAATATTGTTAGTTATGATAATAATTATAAATAAAAATGAGAAGCAATCAGATTCCCATGCATAAAGTATGCAAAATTAACAATGTATAAGTACAGCCTAGTATTGTGGAAATTTACATAGAAATGATCTCAATTCACAGAGTGTAAAATGTTACTGAAAAACAAACTAAAAAAGTGAAGAGATGTACTATGTTCATAGATGGGGAAATGAGAATCACACATATCAATTTTTCAAACTAAATCTATAAATTCTTTTCACGTCAATTTTAATAAAATTTTCCATACCCTGTGTTAGAATAGTAATTCTAAATTTCATCTTACTGAATAAAGTTATAATACAGACGATACAATTTTGAAAAACAGAACACGGAGGGGTTAACTGCCTAACCAGAAATCAGGGTTAATTATAAAGCTATAAATTTATGATCCACAAGGAAACACAGTGATCAATGCAAACATAGCATGAAGATAGATCCATCCTAATATTTTATATGGCACTAAAATAAAATTAATGTTATTGGGGTAATTGATTTTCCATATAAAAATATATAAAACAACTACATCATATCATAGATAATAACCATTTCTTGATAAAGAACAGACCTGAATGTTAAAAACTTTAGAAGAAAATCTATGAGATGAATCTTTATAATGCTGTAATGAATTAGATAGTTTCTTCTTTAGCAATATGTAAAAATATAAAATATAGATTAAAGTGCAAGGAAATAGGACTTTTGTTAAAAAAAAAAAAAAAGACCTTTGGAGGGAGATCAAGATGGCTGAATAGAATGACACTGAGCTCACCTTCCCTCACAAACATAAAAATTACAACTACAAACTAGGAAAATGATCCCTGAGTTTAAAATTTGCAGGTAATAACTACTGTATATAAAATAGATAAGTTTATACTGTATAGCACAGGAAACCCTATTCAATATCTTGTAGTAACCTATAATGAAAAAGAATATGAAAACAAATATATGTATGTATATGTATGACTGAACTATTATGCTATACACCAGAAATTGACACAACACTGTAAACTGACTATACTTCAATAAAGTAAATAAACAAATAAATAAGTACAGCTACAAGAGAAACCTTTAAAAATGGAGACTGGCAGAATGGCTTTTCTACAACAAAGGCTGTGAAAAATGATTCACATAGAATCTGGTAGAAAGGGAAGAGAAGTGACCAGTTTGGGATCTGAACCCCTGGCCAAGGACCCAGAAGAGGAGGGCTTGGGTATCATCCCTTGGGTGTGAGGGATTCCAGCTACATATTAGACACCCCAACTCCAGGGTCTGACTACAAGAAGATGACCCTCCTTAGCTGGCTTGAAAATCAGTGGAGAGGCCTACAAGAAATCAAGACTTCTCTCTTGAAGAGCACGCACATACTTGCTTTCTCTGGGTCACAGAGAGAAGGAAGCAGATTGAAAACTGCCTGGGACTCTGGCCAGGTTGACAGGACCACCCCAGTGCACACCCCAGCCTACACTAGGCTCCTACTCCAGCCTCTTTTGCTCCAGTGCTGCTCTCCACAAGGGCAGAGTCTGCCATTGCCAACAAGACTGCACACACTTAGAGAGAATGGAGCCAGCTCAGACCCCTGCCTCTGACAAAAGCAGAATTCATTAACAATGTGTCTATCCCTGTCCAATTTGGGAGGAGTGAAACTAGCTCCAGGGTGCAGACTGCCATCACTGGTGGGAGCAATCCCAGCTCAACAGTGTGGCACCAACCCCTCTGGCCCTGACCCAGCCTCTAACCAAGTCACACACACACTGGGAAAATGTGAAACTAGCACAGAAGTGAAGCCCCAAGCCCTCAGGCCCCTGCCATGACCTCAACCAAGGCAGAGACTACCATCACACTCAGAAGAAAACTCAGGGCTCCTACTCCAGGCCTTCATGCCCCACCCCCACTCATGATAGAGCAGGAATGGCCATTGAGTACAGAAGAATCCACAGCTTACATCTGGTTCTGGCTCTAGCCCCTCCAACTCCAGCCATACCTCCCACTAAAGTGATGCCTGGGAGAAAGATCTGGCCCATGTTCACTTCAGATCCAGTTCTCCGATCAAAGCAGTGGGTACACACAGACTCCGTAAGAATGCTCCCACACAAGGGCACAACTTCAAGGTAACTACATCACCTAATTTCACAGACATAGAGAAAGTTTAACAAAATGAGAGGACAGAAGAATGCTTCAAATGAAAAAACAAGAAAAATCTCCTGGAAATATCCCTAATGAAACAGAGGTAAATAATTTACCTGATAAAGAGTTCAAAGCAATATTAATAAGAATGCTAACTGGAATTGGAGAAAATAATAGATGAACATAGTAAGATTTTTAACAAGAACTAGAAAATATGTCAAGGAACCAATCAGAGCTAAATAATACAATAACTGAAGTGGAACACAGAAAAAATTTAACAGCAGATTAAGTGATTCAGAACATATAAGTGATGCAGAAGACTGAATAATGGAAATTACCCAATCAGAATAGCCAAAATAAAAACAAATTTTTAAAAATGAGAATAGTTTAAAGGACCTCTTAAACAATATCACATATACTAATATTTGCATTAAAGTGGTCCCAGAAGGAGAAAAGAGACAGAAAAGGGTAGAAAATGTATTAGATAAAATTATGGCAGAAAATTTACCAACCATGAAGAAAAAAAAAAATCTAGTTACAGGAATAACAGAGAATCCCAAATAAGATGAACCCAACGAGACCCACACCATAATGTATCATAATTAAAGTGGTAAAACATAAAAAAAAAAAAACCTAGAAATAAACTTAACCAAGGAAGTGAAAAACTTATACCCTGAAAACTATAAAATAATGATGAAGCAAATTGAAGATGATACAAAGACATAAAAACATACCCTATGTTCTTGGACTGGAAGAATTAATATTGTTAAAATGGCCATACTAACCAAAGCAATCTATAGAGTATGCATGATATTATTCACAAAACTAGACAAAACATTCCACAACTCATAGGGAACCACAAAAGACCCCAAATTGCCATTGTAACTCTGAGGAAAAAGAACAATGCTGGAGACATAACCCTTCCAGACCTCAGACTATACTACAAAGCTACAATCATCAAAACAGTGTGGTATTGGTACAAAAACAGACATATAGGTCAATGGAACAGAATAGAGAGCCCAGAAATTGGTCGATTAATCTACAACAAAGGAGGCAAGAATATACCATGGGAAAAAGACACTCTCTTCATAGGGTGTTGGGAAAATTGGACAGCTACATGTAAATCAATGAATTCAGAAGATAAGATTAGCAGTACACTCTTTGACGTAAGTCATGACAATAATTTCTTGGATATGTCTCCTTATGCAAGGGAAACAAGAACAAAAATAAACAAATGAGATCTAATTAAAATGAAAACTTTTTGCACAGTCAATGAAACCATCAACAAAACAAAAAGACAACCTCTGAATGGGTGGAAATACTTGCAAATATGTCTAATAAGGGGTTATACCCAAAATATATAAGGAGCTTATACAATTCAATATCAAAAAAGACAAACAACCGAATTTTTAAAATGGGAAGAAGATGTGAATACATCTTTTCCCAAGAGGACATACAGACAGCCTATAGGCAAATGAAAAGATGCTCAATATTACTAATCATCAGGGACCTGCAAATCAAAACCACAGTGAGATATCACCTCACATCTGTTAGAATGGCTATCATCAAAAAGATCACAAACAACAAATGTTGGCAAGGATGTGGAGAAATGGGAGCTCTTTTACAGTATTGGTGGGAATGTAAATTAATGCAGCTACTGTGGAAAGCAGTATGGAGGTTCCTCAAAAAACAAAAATAGAGCTACCATATGATCTAGGAATTCCACTCCTGGGTATATATCTGAAGAAAATGAAAACACTAATTCAAAAAGATACATGCACCCCAATATTTATAGCAGCATTGTTTACAACAGTGAGGATATGAAGGCAGCCCAGGTGCCCATCAACAGATGAATGGATAAAGAAGGTGAGATATATGCACACACAAACATATGCATACAGTAGAATACTACTCAGCTATAAAAAAGAATGAAATTTTGCCATTCACAACAATATGGATGGATCTGGAGGTTATTATGCTTAGTGAAGTAAGTTGAACAGAGAAAGATAAACCCCATATTTTCACTTATATGTGGAACCTAAAAAATAAGGCAAATAAATGAATATAACAAAACAGAAACAGACTCACAGACACAGAAAACAAACGAGTAGTTACCAGTGGGGAAAGGGCTGAGGAGAGGGGCAAGATAGGAGAAGGGGATTAAGAGGTACAAACTATCAGGTATAAAATAAATAAGGTACAGGAATGTATTGTGCCACACAGGGAATATTAGCAACATTTCATAATAACTTTATATGGAGTATTACCTATAAAATATTGAATTGTGTTGTTTACCTGAAACTAATACAATATTGTAAATTAACTATACCTCAATTTTAAAAAAATTAACTTTTTGCAAATAAAGACATTATAAATCAAGTCAGAAGATACCAAAAGACTGGAAGAAGTCATTTTCTATAGAAGTAAAACAAAGGATTTGTACCAGACTATAAAAAGTTGAACATGGATGGAGAAAAAAATAGTGACAGTTTAATAGAATAGATGGACAAACAGGGAATACATGGAAAAAAAATAATCCAGATAACCAAACAACAAAGAAAAAACTATGTCAGAAAATTCTATTAGCTCAATCTTCAAAATATTTATACAATAGAAGGACTTCACACCATTTCTATTAGTGTATCTATGGACCAAACCACATCATCTTTCACCTAGATTATAGTATTAGCAATCTGTTATTCCTGCTTCTTCCTTTGCTTGCTTTCTTCATTCTGTTCTGAACACAGTAGCTAGAGCTGGGGTTGTTTATGTTGTTGTTACTGTTTCTGCCATCGTCCCTTTTGGCACTCTAGTGATGCCCATAGACCCCTTTGCAGAGAAGTATTTTTAATGCAGTAAAATAAAACACATGGGATTTCAAAGTAAACCCATTATATTTAGATATGGTTAAACAATTTTTAAAAATTATGTTCTAGTAATACTAACAAGATATTTCAAACAGAAAGGCAGATTAAATTTCATTTTTATAGAAACATTAGGAAGGCTGTTTTTGTTTGTTTTGAATACAAACATTAGATCTTAATCTTTAATGAGAGAAAAATAAATATTATGTATTTACATAATTTTGATTGGTTTGTTTGTTTTGGTAGTTGTTAGTATTGAAAAACCCTGATTTGTAAAGATATGGTTTGAAAATGGAATTAAAATATCCTTAGTTCATTTTTTTTCCAGATTCAGCCAGGCTTCTCTCAATACCTACCCCCATTTTCCAAGGTTCTGATTTAATTTCTAATTCTAGTGAATTATTCTAGTTTCTAAGTTTGATGAGTTTATCTTTGATAAGGTCAACATTTCTGAAAAAAATTTAATCAGAAAAAAATGGTGATTTGAGTCATTGCCATCAAGATAAATATATACTTTTAAAGAATTATGAAATGTTCCCAAGTATTTGCACATTTGTATTTTCAACAATATTGAACAAATGCATATCTTAACTCCATTTTATTAAAGCACTTGTTTCAGCTTTGGAAAGAAGTCAAGGCTACCAGACCCTTCTCTTTTATCAGTATCAGTAATTTAGCTAAGACACCTTACAACTATTTAGTAACTTTCATGATTGTGACTTTGGAATCTTGAACACAAAGATTGACCTCGTTTTTGTGATCAAAAAATCTCACAGGTACCCAATTCATGAATAAAATCCTTTTCTTTCAAAATGCCCCAATAGCATTTGTTTTCCTTTTCTTTCAGAGAAAAAGTTGAATTTTGGTTGTCCTTAGTAGAAACAAATGCTTTAGGACTGTCCTCTTCAAAGACTACTAATTTCCATGTGGTATATAAAAAAAGTCATATTCTGTAAGTATATCTTGAAAAATGTTTTAAAAATATATTTCACAGATTGGTTGATGATTTTTATAGCTGTTAAATTTTCTTACAGTGCTACTGTAAAGTAAAAAAGCATTGAGTGACAACTGATTGCAGCAAAGCAAGATGCATCACCAAGTACCAAACATCAACACTATGTGCAAAAGGAAGAAAATGAAACTCTTCTTTCCAGCTGCATCATTTTCCTATAGCTACTCTAACAAATTATAACAAATTTGGCAGCTTAAAGTCACAGAAACTTATTCTCTCACAGTTCTAAAAGCCAGAAGTGTGAAATCAGTATCATTGAGCCAAAAATCAAAGTGTTGGCAGGGCCACACTTCCTCCAGAGACTCTAGAGGAGAATCCATACCTTCTGGCTTCTAGATTCTGGTGCTGGCCACAGTATGCCTTGAACTGCGACTGCATTATCCCAAACTCCAAGCAAGGCCAGGCACTTCTAATCCCTCTGTTCCATCTTCACATTGCCTTCTCTGTATGTGCATCAAATCTCCCTCTTCTTCTCTCTTATAAGGACACTTGTGATTTCATGTAGGACCCATCCAGACAATCCAAGAGAATTTCTCCATCTGATAATCCTTAATTTAATCATATCCCAAAGACCATTTTCCTTAGAGATTAGACACTAATATCTGTGGTGAGAGTGGGAGTGGTGGTAGGGGGCTATATAATGGAATATATATAATAATATATAATAATGGAATATATAATAATAATGTTCCATTATTCTGCCTACCACACCAGCCATAATTTTATTCAGGAGGAACAAACCCAATTTTTCTATTTCTTAAATAGTAACTATTTTTTTCAGTTTAGCTTTCAAAAGTGATTCACAATCAAAACTGAATAAAATCTTCAATGGCCACAACAGGAGGAGAGGTAGATATTTATTCCTTCCTCAGCTTAAATCAAGCAAGGGATTTAAGGAGGGGTTAATTAGCATCTCTTAAAATTGTTGGGGCTCAGTGGACTGGTATATGAGCCTCTCTGAAAAATCTAAAGGACGAGCAACTCAAAGAGGAAGATGGAGGAATTTAGCTATCAAGTAGAATCACCCAGCACACATACAGTTTGTAAGGCAGAAAATGAAGGAAGGATTTTTCCATAGACAAAATGGGGACCTTATATACAGGAGAGCTAACTGATGGAACCCTAAGAATAAGAGAGAGAGCTTTTCTAATTAGGCCCCAAGAACCGGAAAACAAAAGACAAGTTTTAAGTACCCATGAAGGAGAATGCATCACTTATCCCAAGCAGTGGCGGTAAGGGAGTTGTCTTACAAGAATTTACAACAATTTCCCTCCAGAGAAAGAATCAAAGTTCAACAACTATCAAGACCACCACGTGCAGCTCCAGCTCCTAAAGCATAAGACAGGAAGGAAATTCTATGTCTCTTTAGTTGCTTCCTTCTTCAAACTTCAACCCTAGAAAGGTCAGAAATTGAGAGAAAGTAGGAATAAGAGAAGGGGGAAAAAAAAGAACCCAATTCACAAAAGATGAGCTAATTGAGTAATTAATTTGGCTGGATTTTATGACACTTAAGGAGAAAACAAAGCAATTAGATTTAATGGATTGTTTCCAATTTCTAGTAGGAAAAAAAAGTACACATTTGTATGCATAGATGATAATTTTTAAGACAAACAGAACCTTGTTCATACTTTAAATCATGAATAAAAAGTAAGACTGGAGTTTGCTAAAAAGCACTTTTTTTAGTGTCTAATATATTATTTGTTCATATTCATGACATGTAATCACTTAAAAATCACCGTTTTCTTAACATGCATTATGTTCCTTATGCCACTTTCACACTCTCCTAGCATCCCATTAATAAAAAGTATCACTGCTTATATTTTTGTCCTGCCATTTTTAATCAGGTAAAAAAATCATAATTGTACAGTTTAGAGGTCATGGACTAAATTTAAACACTGATGCATTTGAAATTTCCATAAAACTACTGCTTATGCCATTGAGGATGAGAAGTTTGTTAATTTTACCATCTAGATTTCAAATAGAGTTGTTGCAGTTATTTTACAAATAAGATCACAGACAAACATGATCAAGTGCTTTCTATTCATATGCCATCTCAAGGACATACTTTATTTCCACAAATAACCATGTGAAAATAATAGCATAACATATCCTGTTAACCATCACAAGCCCAGAGGCTCAGGCTCTTAAATTGAGTTGCTGCCCAGTTGCTCACTTGAAAGTTCATTATATATATTTATATATATATAAAATCAGAGATCTCAAAATATGGTTACCTCCTAATGGTAATTTTTCTTTTTGGCATTGTATTATATAGTATAGCTCATGTTTAGCATTTAAGAAGTTGCAGCTACATTCCATTATCAAAGACGTATTTGTTAAAACATGCATATAAAAGGATTTGTAATTGAAGCACAGCTTTGATATATTTAATAGGATGTAAAACTGCCATCCTATTTTAATAGGCAATGTTTTATGTGCATTAGCAGTAATATAATAATGCCTCTTCCGTGTGCTCTTGCCATTAGCACTTTTTCCCTCCCTTTCTTTTAGTTAATCTTAAAAGTTTAATGTAATCCAAACACATTAACATCTTTTTTCCCCCTTACTGTTCTTGAACAGAGGGAGCTTTGAAAAGAACTTTCCTTAATTGAAGGATAGTTACTGTACAACTTGATCATCAGTACTTCTCTTCCACTTCTGCCTGCCTGTTGATTCATGTACACTCTTTCCTGCTTTGGAAATACTTATGGTTTCTGAAAGTGTTAGACTGGAGCAATGAAGGAAATCAAAGCGAGTCAGAATGCAGAAAATCAACAGGGAATGAATTTCACGCATTTAAGAGCATCTGTATTCTCTTATGTGCTATTAGGCCAAGCCACTTCTGATAGCACTGAATGAAAATGAGAAAACAGTGGGTGTACCACTTTATGACTTAATAATGGCAGAGTCATTGGCATTATCGCAAAAACTCATGAGTAGTAGCTTACAGGATTTTTTTTTTTAAATTTTTTAATTTTCCCTGATTCGGACTGTATTATTTTTTCTTATGATATGTTAGTATGATTTGTAACATTGTCCTTAAAGAGTGTGGCATGTAGGAGTATGTCAAGAAAAGTTAATCAAACGGATGGGAATTATCTGATTGAGTTGTGCAAAAGTAGTCTTATCTGGATTGCAGCTAAATAACATGCACACAGCTGTGGTAGCAAGACAGAGGGACAATCTTGCCTTCAAACAGCAGGAGAAAACTGTATGGTTTAATGGTCTGAGATTCTGAGCTGTAATAAACTGCATCTCAAATTTAATAGTTTCTTATTCTCTCAGGAGTAATTTTTCATACTTATTTAATTGTTTCTATGATATATAAACTGGAGATGCTGAACTCAAAGGCAATTGGGTGGGTTCTCCTCTTCAACTTCATCAAAGCTTGGGAGTTCGAAGCTTCTGGGACAAGGTAAGTTAATCTAGAATTCTTTCAGAAATTAGACAAAATCCTAAGGGGACTCAACATAATTGAAAATATCCCAGGGCACTTGAATGTATTTGCTACTCTAGAAGTTTTCTGTTATCTGGAGTTTATTAAAGGGTAAAGGCTTCATTTCAACAGAGGTGTTTACCTCTGGAAATTTCTATTAACTAAGTTGCAGTTGTTTATATTAAGCTATGTTACTAATCAGTATCAACAGAAAATTTTCTTCATGTAAAATTTAAAGGTGAAAGTTACTTCATCTAGATATTACCATGCAAAAGCTTTAGAGAATCAATGTCTCATTTCACTCATTCATTACACAGAATGTATGTATTTCTCACTTTCACATTTTAAACAAGTATGTCTTTAAATGTTGCTTTAATCAAGAGGATGCTGCAGTCTTATTTCTTTTAAAAACATACATATCACAAACTTTCATAAGACTAATATTGGCATTTAATTAGAAGATACCTCTCAATGCAATGATCTCATTTCAGAGCAAAATCACTTAATGTACTTACTCAGTATCTTAAGCACAAATGATATGTGGTATATTTTCCATTCTATAGTCCCTTGTTCAATAATTTGTGGATGCCTTTTCTATTTGTTAATGTTTGGGTGATAAGGGAATTACATACATAAATTCTAGTTCTGTTACTTTCAGGATACGTATTATTTTTAGGTAGATGATACATAGATAGAGGACCAAGAGAGAGAGAGAGCAACTGATTTCCTGAAAATATTACTTACTGAACATTTGGAAAGGTAGTATTAGATATTACATAGAAGTTCTGAGTCTATCCATAGAAAGTGTTTTAAAAAAATGAAACAAAACCTTGTTTCAAAGAGTGAAAATATCATCCCTGTCTTGGCTCTAATAACTCAAGTATAAGAGAAAAGATTATCTGAAATACTGATTCCTAAAATTTTGAATTCATGTGTAAATAAATTACAAAAAAAGAGAATGTTCAAGAACAATGCACAGGTAGAAAAATCAGAAAATACATAATCTACAAATTTAAAAATTGTCATTTACATTAAACAGACTTACCCATATGAGACACTGCCTTGTCCAAATTTTTTAAATGGTTTAAGGTCATTGAACCATTGAAAGGTCATGAGCATTAAACTATAATCAGATCCAATTCAGTAAAATGAACCCATCAATATAACAGTATGACAAATATACAAATTCCAAAAATACACAAAAATTATAGTACATCATAACCCAGAAGAGTTATTTCAGCAATACAGATTTGGATTAATAATTAATTTATTATTAGTTAATAGAATAATTAAGGTATTTCACTATATTGAAAGACTGAAAAAGAAAAAAACCCCTTATGGTCATTTTCACAGATGCAGAACATGTTTGATGAAATTCATACACATTATTATCATATATCTCACCAAACTAAGTATAGAAGTAAACTTTCTCAGTCTGATGAGGAAGATATAATAAATGCCTCCAGCTAACAACATACCCCATGATAAAAAAAACTAGATGCTTTCTTCCTCATTTAAAATATTGTGTGTGTGCTTACCTTAAATATTACAATTAATATTATGCAGGAGATCAAAGTCAGTGTAATACGGTAAGCAAGATAAAAAGCCTACCAACTGGAAAGCAAGATGCAATATTGACTTTACTTTTATGACACATGCTTACATTCATAACAAAATTTAAAATCCACAAAAATAGCTATGGAACTAAAATCTGAGTAAAGTTACAGAATATAAGATCATTATATAAAAAGTCAATTCTATTTCAGTATGTTGGCAGTGAACAATTAGAAATTTAAAATATAATACTTATAATAGTATCAAAATAAAATAATAAATGATTTGTAAAGGCCATATAAGGATATATCAAACATGTATTCTACAAAACATCATGGAGAGAAGATAAGAAAGAGCTAAATACAAGAGGCGATACTATGTTCACGATCAGAAGAAACCATAAAAAAAGACAAATTCTTATTTAAATTCTTATTAAACTGATCTATAAAGTCAACCAATCCCCATCAAAATCCAGTAAGGTTGTTATAAAAACTGACAAACTATTTCCAAAAGGATTTGGAGATGAAACACTATACAAAATAAACAATGGAATTTTTTAAAAGAAGAACAATTTGGAGGAGTAACACAACCTGATTCTAAGACGTAGGACACAGCTACAGTAATCAAGTAAGTATTAGCATTAACATAAACCTGTTGATCAATAGAACAGAAGGGAGTGTCTAGAAATAGAACTACATGTATATAATCAATTAACTTTTGACAAACATGCCAAAGTAATTCTGTAAATTATTAAGAAAGTTGGCTATTTCTATTGTAAAAGGGATCTAAATCTTTACCCTGTACATAAAAATTAACATGAAATTCATCATAGACTGAAAAAATAACTGCTTAAATTATAAATTTTATAGAAGAAATCATTAAAAAATTTTGTATTACCTTGGATTAGGTGAATAGTTCTTCAGCCACAAAAAGCACAAACTAAAAAAAAAAAAAAAAAGATAAATTAGACTCCATCAAAATTGTAAATTTTTTCTCTTCAAAAATACTCTTAAGAAAATAAAAATAGAAGAGACAAACTTGTAGGAAATATTTGGGAAACATTTATTGCATAAAAGATTTTCATCCAAAATATGTTAAGAAATTTATAACTCAAAAAATTAGAAAATGGACAATCCAATTTAAATACATGCAAAAGACTTAAACAGATCCTTTATCAGAGAAGCACTTTTAAAAGATGTTCATGATCATTCATCGTTATGAAAATGCAAATTAAAATGCCAGAGAGATACCACTGTATGCCCACTGGAATGACTAAAATTAGTAAGGCTGGGGATATCAAGTGTTGGCAAAGTTGTGGAGTGAAAGGAACTCTTAAATACTACTGATGGAAATGCCAAGTAGTATAGCTACTTTGAAAAACAGTTTGGCAGATTTTTTATAAAGTTAACATACTTATAATCCAACAATTCCAACCCTACATATTTAATCATAAGAAATGAAAACATACACTTATTCAAAGACTTGTAAAATTAAGAGCAAATTATTCATTGTAACTCAAACCTGAAAACAACCCAAATGTCTATCAGCGGGTAGATGGATAAACAAAATGTGGTAATATTTGTACAATGAAATACTACTCAGAAATGAAAAAGAACAAACCAGTAATAGATTAAAAAATATGGGTGAATTTCAAGAACATTAGGCTAAGTGAAAAAAATCAGACCCAAAAGGCTATGTATTGTGATTCCTTTTTTATCTATCCCTCGCACAGCCCTTTCCTTCCCCCAATTTGTTTTCTATGTCCATGAGTCTATTTCTGGTTTGTATATAAAATTTGTATCTTTTTTTGGTATGATTCCTTTTATATGACAGTCTGGGAAAGGCAAAACTATAGTGACAGAAAGCAGATCAGTGATTGCCAGAGGCAGGGGGTAGTGGGAGAGGACTGACTGCAAAAAGGTACAAAGGACCTATTTTGGGGTATGAAAACATTCTATGTCATAATTGTGGTGATGGGCACACTACTAAAAAGAATTGTAGGAATTCATCAAACTGTACAATTAAAATGGGTGAATTTTATTAAATCTAAATTACAACATAATAAAACAGCTAAAACAAAAATTCACAGTGATAGAAAACAATATATAGGAGAGGGTAATAGCTCAGTGGTAGAGTGTTAGCATACATGAGGTTCTGAGTTCAATCCCCAAGTACCTCCATTAAAAAATGAAAGAAAGAAATAACAATAGGTAATACTATCCCCTTGCAAAGCAGAAAGCACATAATCTCCAAAGAACGCATTTTACTTTAAATAGAGTTTCATTAAACACTCACTGTATTTTTTTTAAATAACGTTTTACAAGAACCACTAAAAGCTTGTTCACCAATATGTTTCTGGGAAAATTGCACTAAAGTCTTTTTCCGTGAGTATCTTTTGAATATTGTGCTTCTCTCTGGCACTAGCTCTCTCCTGTGACCTTGGTGGCCAACATTCTCTTTGGAACTCTGAAATCAGTTTCCCTAGGTAGCAGCCCGGGTCCTATTAATGCCGGTCTCCTCAAGTCAGTTCTTCTTAACATTCTACAAACATGAACCAGATTCACACTAAGATACTGATAACTCTTAATAGACAAATGTGTCTCCAAGGGCTATATACATTCACAAATTTTATATTAAGTTATGTTTATATAATACATTAAGGTTTACAAAATACTTTCATCAGAATTATCTCATTTGATCCTCAGAGCCCTGTGAAATAAATAGCAGGCAGTATCATTATCTTCACTTTACAAATGACACGGCAGAGACTCATAAAGTACTGGAAGACACTTTGTGCTATGGAAATATTGTAGTTTACCTGAACTGATAATATTCCAGTGATTGTCTGGGGCCCTTGTTGAGAAGAGATATTTAGGGGCAACCTGTCAAATGGCTTTAAATCCCATTTTGTGGACAAACATGCATATTCTCTTCTTATATTTAAGCTAGCCTTATTCTCTTATAATTAAGCCAGCCTAAGTATTAGATACATATTACTTGATGGTCTTTACGTCAAAAGTCTTACTTGCAATATTATTAAAAGTCTTACAGATAAATAATATATTTGTATCACAAATTATTAGGCTATGTATGATTTTTCCCATTTCTCATACACTCACTAAAACAACAGCAAGAACTCATGTACCATCTGTAAGCTTTAGTAGTTTAGAGAGTTTCCTGATATCTTTCAAGTCATCAGACTATGCTAATTTTATGACTGTGTTAATTTCCTAAGTGACAGACATTATGAAAGTGCTGAACAGAATAGATCGTGATTAGGACAACAATGATTTTAATGGAAAAAAGGTTAGCAGCTGCATTGAAGAGCAAAATGCAAGTGGAGAGAGTGATGCCAAAAGTGATACAGCCTCTGACATGAGGATGGATCATCTAGTGGCGGGGCGACGCAACGGAAAGCAGGGTGTTCCGAGCCACACCCTCCACTGACCTTTGTTATTACCACTCTGAAGAAGGTAATGCCACTTTAGTGCTCAGTTATAAAAATCAAGTAGTTTATCTGACTACAGTACCAGCTTATGCTTGTATCATTCTACAAACTCTAGAGTCATCCTCCTCCTCCTGAGACTTTACACCCCCTAAGGCAGTGTTTAGATTTCACTCAGTTTGTAAATATGCAAAACAGGTTTTAAAAGATTCCTTCTCAATAACCTCTAGCACTTTTTTTTTTTTTTTTTTTTGGTTCTTGTTATTTCCTACACACAACATATAACGTGGTCCCTGTTTTACTGGACTGATGTTCAAATAGTCAAAGAAAGCAATTCTGTCCAGCCTTTGTTCATCTTTATCATATATTGCCAGAGGTTAATTGACTGTTGGTAATGAAATCCAATGACCTTCTCTTTAAACTTATTCTTCTATGGTTGTCCCTATAGTTATTTGATCACTATTGCCTTTGATTCTTGAAACTCTCTCTGCCTTTGACCTCCAGGACAAAATTACCTCCCAGACCTTCTCTTGCCTCTTAGAAAGCTGCTGCCTCTGAAGCTTCTGTCGTTTTCAGCTCCCCAAATAAAGTTAAACTCAGTGAGTCTCTTGCTCTTCTTTTATATTTTGTTCTCACCTCTTATTGTATATGCTACCTTGGAAGTATTTTTTCTTTCTAAAAGCATTGATTATACATGTTTTATAGATATTTTATAATATGTATCAATAGCCCAGTCATATTTTAAAAATTCCATTCATACATTTCACCTATAGCTTGCTATATGTCTCAACAAATGTGTGTATAAATATATATATATATATATACATATATACATCCTTCCAAATTTATAAAAGTAACATATCAAAATAGAATATATTACTTTTCTTCTCATACCCATTGGTAAAATACTTCAAATTCCTAGTCATCCTGGCTCAAAACTTTAATTGGTTCCTCTCTTTACTTGCTACATTCAGTGACTTGATATGTTCTGTCAACCTGATTTTCTGAATATGTTTCAGTTGTACCATCAATCCATTCTTAAAGTAGCTACTCTCTCTTCATTATGTAAAAACTTCTCTAATTTGTTCAGTGTTCCTAAAATAATCTCCCTAAAGCACAAATCTTATTTTGTCACTTTATTTCATACATTCAATACTCAAATCTATTGCTTATTGGGTTCAGAATAAAGCACACATTCTATGCTATGGTCACAGCCTATGATTTTTTTTTGCCATTTGCTTACATACGCCTTTTGCTCTAATTAAACTTCACTATCCACAATCTCCTTGAATATTTTCTACTTCCCAACTTCTCCAACTTCTTTATGGTTCTCCTTTTTTGTTTTCCAGAAAACTCTCCATTTCCTTTCCCTCCTTTACATGCCAAATCGTGCTTCTCCCTCACAAATGCTGCCTTCACATGAATGCCTTTTTATATTGTCCTTGGGTGGAAGTAATCTCTTTGAATGCTAAAATCCTAAAACATTTTATCAATGGAATCTCTTTCAGTGTGGTTGCCAATTTTTAATGCTTATATAAAACTCTTCTACCAGTCAAAGGATAGTTCATCTTTCAGTTAATTTTAGGAGAACATAGTCATTTTTCAACTATGTAAAAAATCTGCTGTATCTCAATAGATATTTTATGCCCTTAGCAAAAAAGAGAAAAAAAAGGGGAAGGAAAAAGAAAGAAAAAGGAAAGAAAAGGAAAGAGAAAAGAAAAGAAGGAGGAAAAGAAAGAAAAAAAAGTCACTCCCTTGTCAAATCATTTAAAGCAGCTTCTTTGAGAAGCATCTATATTTCTTCTGTGATAAGTTTTCAGTCTTCTGTTATTATGAATATCTGCTCCCTATTGAGACAGAATAAACAAGCAAGTATAACAACTGGTTTAGCTCTGTTAGAACGGGTGGACAGCTAGATATGAGTAGAGAAAGAGGGGTATGTGCCATGTGGCAGGAAACCATACATCTTGTAAAGAGTGGGGGGTCCTTGGACAGACAAAGGAAAGCAAGAATCACTAGACTGACAGGAAACCACACATTTTGTGGTGACAAGGGTCCTAGAGGCAGACAAAGAAACATGGGAAAAGGTGGGAATGTTTGCCATCTGAATGAAACCTTTTGCTCATTATGTCCTCATTACGAAATTAACCTTGCAGATAAGAAGTACCCATCATGCACTAACACCATGACACTTCCAATTAAGACTAAATGAGGACAAAAATCCCTCCTCCCCTCAGGAAGGTGGAGCTGGGATAAAAATCAGGAAATATGACCTAAAACTCCTCCCTCCTCAATGAATATTCTGCCCTTTCATTTCTACACCCCATGTAACCAGTTTCCCAAAGAAACCTGGGCAGCTTACTCACCTGAGTCTGTCTACTCTCCCCTTGAGAGTATACTGTTGCTTAACAAATCCTCACGTTGCCTTCTAGACCTTCATGTCTCCTCTCTGAATTCTTTCTGCCATGAGACAAGAACCTATTGTCTAGTAGGTTCCTTGCCTAGGAGGGAGGACAGAACACAGGTGCTGCCTTGGCTTTCCTATGTGAACCTTCTTGATGCCCTTTTAGAGTGCCAAGGACATGAAGAAATAAAGATGTCACTAGATAATGCACTTTGAAAAATTGTGGAATGTATGACATTGTTTTGGTAGATAATCGGAAAAGGAAAAAACAAAATCAAAAAACCAAAGAATACATGGAGGAGAAAGTAGTGGTAAAAGCCAGCATCATTTTTCTGACAGTTTTGGAAAGAATTCTAATGTGAATCTGCAAGATCACAAGGTTGAAAAGGGAAGTGACACAGATCCATGTGAATAATGGAGGGAAAGCTAAAAAGAGAATGTTTTCATCTTTGCTCTGCAGTTTTCACATCCCATACATGCAAAAAACTGGCAACTGTGATGTTTTCCTTTCAATAAACTTGAAATAATTCAGAGGCTACATTTTAAAAAAGATTTTATAATTAAGGAATGAAAAGGATTTTTAGGTATTACAAAGAGAGCACAAGCTTCCTATCTTATTAGGGCTCTATCAAAGGCTATTTGAAATTCCAGAAAAATAAAAATCTGCCCTAGAAAACCCATTTACACTGTGTAGTAGATGCTTTTACTTTAATTAGCTAAACCTTACTTATAAAAACACTGCCGCAGTACATACATTTTTCTTTTTTTTAAAAGAGGAAAGTGCAAAAAATACAAACGAAAAAGAACATTTGGAAATTAAAATTGAGAACACATTTCAGAAAGTTGATGTAAAAGCAAGAAAAGTAAAGAAAGCCAGAGGATTAATCTAAGCAGCCCAACATTTTAATAATAGGAATTCCTCAAAGAGAAAACAAATAAAATTGTGGGAGAGAAATTACCCAAGAAGTTCAACATTAGTCCACAGAACTGGGAAAAATATGTTTTCAAGATTAACAGTATCTGCTAAGTGCTCAGTTTAATGAATTAAAAAGTCTCTTGCTGAGACAGACTATGATGCAATTTTGCAGCCCTGAGGATATAAAGAAAAGATTCTAAAGTCTTCCAGAGGAGGAAAAAAACCATTTCAGCAAAATATTGAGAATCAGGTGGCATCAGACTCCTGAACTGCAATACTAACGGCTATCGGAGAGCAAAGCACTGGAATACTGACTGCCAAGAGGTAATTTTGAAGAAACAACTCTAAGCCTGGTCAAAAAGTACAGCCCCAAGGTAAAA
Source organism: Camelus bactrianus (assembly GCF_048773025.1). Lineage (NCBI taxonomy): Eukaryota > Metazoa > Chordata > Mammalia > Artiodactyla > Camelidae > Camelus > Camelus bactrianus. The sequence goes on from NC_133540.1 coordinate 80,848,950, forward strand.
TAATTACAGATCTACTATGAAAGGTCTTAATACTTTAACCAATCATACACCCATTATTAAAAAGGTAAAACTATATCCATGTTTCAGAAAGTACAATCACATAGAAGATTGTGGCAGAATATTAGCGAAGCTAAAACAACCATTATATTAGGTTCATAGATTTTGGGAGCCATTAATTTGAACAAGGTACAGTGAGGGTGCCTTGTCTCTGATCTATGCAATCAGGGGCCTTAGCTAGGAAGACCTGATAGTTGGAGGGTGTTATTATTTAGAAGAGTTTCATGCACATGCTTAATGCTGGCTTTCACCTGAGATAACCAGAAGAGCTATTGCAAGAATACCCACACAGGGCCTTTCAGTGCAGCCTGGGCTTCCTCACAGCATGATAACTAGGTTACAAGAGCAAATGTACCAAAGGAACCAGAAGATCATGGTAGTGCCTTTTCTGAACGAGGTTTGGAACTTGTACAGTGTCAATTCTGCTGTAATCAAAAGCCTGCCCAGATTCAAGGGGAGGAAACATCTATGCTGTTTATTGATAGTGGGAATGACCAATAATATGAAAGTGGATGTTTTTCTGTGAAATTTTGGAAATGTTCCTTTACAAAGTTATTGGGCAAACGTCTTTATGTCATTTTTTCTTCTTCAAGCCCAGAAGTGAATATGGTGGTTATAGTAATAACAGTTATTTTAGACCATGAGGCAACTTGAAGATGCATGTGACATCTGCATTTAACAACAACAGAAATGTAAATACCTAGTATGCGCAAAATACTATTCTTGTCACTAAAGAGACCTAGAGAATTGAGGAAAGGATTGACATGAGATGTGTATAATCTGGAAATACCTAGACATACATGTATAAATGTAAATAATTTTATTAGCCTGTGTGTTGAGAATAAACTGTAGGATGCAAACAAATTGTGGAAGGAGTAAAAACAGTAGGGAACTTGTAGGTGATGATGATGATGTTTTTGAATTGGAGTTGGTAGTTGTAGAGGTAGCAAGTAGTGGTATAATTCTGTATATAATTTTGAAAGCAAAGCAAAGAGGATTTTCCAAAAAAAATGAATGTGGAAGTGAGAAAGCATAGAAAGAATTAAGGATTACTTCAATATTTTTTTATTTAAGCAACTAGGAATAACAGGGTTGCCATATTCTGTGATGGAGAAAATTGCCAGAATAGCTTTCAGAAGGGAAATTTTCGAACAAGTTTTATATCCAACCTCTTAAATTTGAAATGTTTATTAGAGTTTTACAAGAGATAACAAATTTGTACTTGGGCATATTAATCAGGGTTTCACAGGTGGAGTTATAAATAAGGAATTCATCAATTACAAGGGTTATTTAAATATTATAAATAGAATAAATTATTAAGGGAGTTAATGTGATCTAATGTAAATAGAGAAGAGAGGATTCCAGTACCTCCATTTAAATAAATAAATAAATAAACAAACCTAATTACCTCCCCATCCAAAAAGAAAAAGAAAAAAAAAAAATAGAGACATTTACAAAAGTAGTTCCAATGAAGTGATAAGGGCAAAAGCTTGATTAGGAAACAAGTATAGAAAAACATTACAAGAGTTTTGCTGTGAAAAGTAACAGAAAAAGGTGATGTCATGAGGATTTTTCTATAATGGGTAATTATAAACTGTTTATATGTTAATAGGAAAGAGTCAATAGAAAAATAAAAAGTAATTATGTAGGAGATAATGTAACTGTTAGCACGATATACATAAGTGTGTTAGAAATGATGGGATTAATATAAAAAGAAAGGGTTCAGCCTTAAGAGCATGAAAAGTTCATGTTTAGTAACAGGATGGAGGCAGGGTGTGTGGTTAGGTAGGAATGTTGGTGAGCCAGGTGGTAGTATATGCTGTGGAACTTCTCTTTGATTCTTATAATTCAAAGAAATAAAAAGTAAGGTCATTAACTGAGAGTGAGGGAGGAGCAGAGAGCAGGGGATGAATGAGAACAGGAAATGCAGTTTGCATTATTTAGGAGAATGAACGAGTGCATGGAACAGCAAAATATGGTAGAATGGGCGCAGCATGACACTCCAACTTGTTTCATGGTCATGATTTTTAAGTTAGAAAAGTCAGAGTGAGTGCTCCTCCAACCTTGTACAGTAGCACGGGTGATGTCAAAGAGTTGAATTTAAATAGAACTGGAGGTCTGTGTGTGAATGGGACAGAGTGAGGAGAACGACAGTGAGTGGAACACTGCGGGTGGTATGGTAGATGGGGTTGGCCAGTTTTTATCAGCTTCCTTCACGGAGCCCTCTGATATTGATGAAGCCGAAAAGTTAAAACCTGCATTTCCCAGATGCCCTTGGATCTCAGTTCCAGATGCAAAATTGGATCTAGAGTAAATCTATTCCTGAGAGAGACAGAAGCTCTCTTCCTGCTACTTTTGTCTTTTTCTTGTTGTTTTTGTTTTTTTGTTTTGTTTTGTCTTTTCTTCTACCAAGTAAGGTTGTAGAGTTCGGGAATTTTCAGCAGCAACAGTTAGTGCTGGGAGGAAATTTCAGCAGAGACGGTGGCCAACTTGCGTGTTAATGCATCCATTTAACAAATTTGTATGTGCGTTCAGAGACATTTGGAATAGCAGAAAGGTTTCCTGATCACAGACACCTAAACTTTTGTTCACAACTACAGATCACAGTTTATGGTCTTGAACTACATGGTTCAATATTGCCTCCTAATTCCCTTCTCTCTTGATGGTGAAAGAGTTTGTAGCTCTGTAGTTGATCAGTCACTTGTGACTTTCTAGGACATACCCCTAGAGAATGTCCCTGGACACTTACAGTGATCTTATATACCAGCTGTCCAGAACAGTTCTGGACTGCCGACTACTGTCTATTGCACTTCATTTTATTCTCCAAAGTGTTCTGATAAAAATGATAAAATGTAGTCACTGTAACCCTTTTGAAGCCCAGCCTAGAGAATGTGAATAATGTTTTAATAAGTGCTACAAGTTAAGAATTCAAAGATCCATTTTAGATATGAATGCTTCAGTAAATGTAAGATTGAAACCATTTTTCCTAAATTTTATAGGTCTTCCCATTGAATTTAATTTGTAAATCTTGAGTAAAAAAGATAACAAATTTATGTTCCATATAATTTCATGATGTAGAAGATAATATTGGCAATTGTTTGCCTACATAGCACACTGAAATCCTATTGTACATATAGAGATTACTTCATTTAGCAATCTTAGTGGAATATAGAAATACTATCAGAAGCCAGATACATTTTCTAGCCTCTAGTTGCTAGAAAGAACCAGGCTCCGCTAATTGGCTGCATCTACCAAAGATCTCTGAAATTTAGGTGAGCCAACTAAAGAAAAAAAATAACTCATGAAATCCATTCTAGGAGAATGGTAGCTCCTTCAAAGATTTCCAGAAGCATTGGTGACATTCTGTTGGATTAGACTAGCTTTGGGGGTTTATTTTTAGCTCTATTACACATAAGTTTGTTTATCTGTCCATTTTAGAGATATTTAAAATGTTTCCATTAGCTTAGTCAGAATTGGTTTTTGTTTCAGCAATAATGATATTAATTTTATGATAACTATAATAAATATCTTTGGTGATTTTTCTTAGTTGTGTTTCCTAAAAAAATAAATAAGTTGCAAAATGGACTGACAGGAAAGGGAGAAGAAAATGCAGTCAAGGTCAGATTTGAAATTTTTAAAGCAAATTTTTAAAGAAAATAACAAATCATGCAACCAGGATCATATTCAGACAGTAAGTTGTAGCTTAGACTGGTATGTTATTTATTACTTCTTAATATTATTTATCAGATAAACTTTCCCAAATCCAGACATGTGAAAAATAGCATTTGTTTATGTCTTAATTAATTAGAATATCTTATAGGACAAAGGAGATGTTTCAGAATCACATTTCCATTTGAAATTTGAAACTCTTCCATGAACTGGGCTTTTCCAAAGGATCTACCTCTCTGAACTTGTTTCCTTTTCTATTAAGTTTGAGTAATACTCACAGCAAAGAATTAATGAGATTAATTGAGGCATGTTTAAATAATCAAATATAGTACCTCATTTGTTAACTTCCCTTCCTCTTGCTTTTTTTCAAAAGCAAATTTGAAGTAATTTTAATTTAACAGCAAATTGAAGACTTACTCTGATTTCATTTAAAATGCTAATTAGATAACATTTTGTACACACAATTAGCATTATATTAATATTTTATTTTTATGGTATTAGAGTCAGGATGAGTCACTACCTTCATGTTTCAACTTGTCAGAGTAAAGGTTAAATTTTTGAAATATGTGTAATATTTCAATTATATCATTTGCTTATTTGTTCATTTATCCTTAATCAAATATTTCTTGTTGTTACACTTCTTGAATAACTTCATATGTTCTACCAACTTCAGTAATACTTAAACATTCCAGTGTTTGCTTTCTCCAAATCAACTTCCCTTTTCTGTTATTTCTTTTTTTTTTAAATTTGATTGACTCATTTGTGAAACCCAGCTCTTTGTCATGTCCCAAATCATAAGACGGTCATTTTTTAAACCAGAAATGTTTAATTATTTTATTATGAGGCTCTTTCTTCGGAAATAACTGTACTTTGCTTCTTCTAAGTTGGAAGAATTTATTCTATTTGCCATTTGATTAAAGGAAAACATATCATAATACTAATGACTGAGATATGTTTAGGAGCTGTATTTCAAAGCTTTGCCTAATTCCATTATAAATGAAAGTCACTATAAATATCATGCTTACCAGTGAGTAAACAGAGTCAAATCAAATGGTAAGAATTTTTCTGGCTGAAATTTTTATTTATTTCAGGAATGTGAAATAAAATCCATTTTTTATCCATGCTTACAGTTTAAGATATTTGTTTTTTTTTATTTCATATAATTTTATTTTATGTAAATAATCTCCATTAAACTAAAATATCCATGATAATCAGAATTCCTTATATGAAAAGACAGAAAGTATTTAAATTGAAAAGATGAGCATTGTTTTAAAACCACCATGTTCAGAGGGCATAAGAATGACTGGAGGGGTAAATTACATGCTCTGGTTTTGAGAGATGTAAATGATTGATTTCAGTCACATCACTGTAGATGGAGTCAATAGTGATAGGACTGCGGCTGCATAGGAGGGTCATAAGCGGGACCCTGGCAGTGTATTCCAAAAGGCCTTCAGGAAACAAGCCCCAGAGGAGCTGTCCATCTGGAGAATGATGGAAGCTTTGTTTTAAAAAACTATTCAGTGACTGCATGAATTGAATACGACACTAAAAACACAGTATATGGACTGATCCATCCTTATGGAACAATTTGCATTATTGCCCTTGTCCATACTTGCCTCAAGGACCTTTTGGGAGTGATCTACTATCTCAGCTGTGGTCACAGATTTGCATATTCATACAAATTCATGGGAATTAACATGCTGTGGACTAGCTTTCCGCAAATATCAAGACTCTTTTGAGTTATCTCAGGATCTTGTAAAACATAGTTCCTACTTCAGGTGAGTCAGGGGTGAGGTTTAAGTACTCTAAGCAAGCTCCAGGGTGACACTGGCATTTCTAATCCATAGGTCACTTGGTTCAAAGCTTGTCTGAGTAGCAAGCAAGGTTGAAAGGAATCAAGAAACATAATATAAAAGAAAACTGAAATAAAAGAGATACTTTATCATTACACTGAACCACAGAGACCAAAATGTGGAGCCAACATGAAAATACTCTCCTTCTCCCTTTCCAGGTTCCCTTTTCCCTCTTCTGGCTTAACTTGTTTTATTTATTTCTTACATGGGAATAGCTATTGATTTACCAGTTTAGAAAACTAATAATCTCTTACTTACAGGTACATGATAAATCATTAATTAAGATCAATAGTAAATTAAAAGTTCTTCTTATGTAAGATTTATCCATCTTCTGTATGTAGTAAAATCATCAAGTGAGAAACCTGGAGCAATTATTTCAAAATCTATCCCATTATTTACCATTTAGGTGATGTTAAGGAAGTGAGTTATTTTTTGGTTTTGCTTCTGTTTCTCTAGATACAAAATGTTAAAAATGCTGTGTGCACTAAGTGATATCATGCAGGTAGTGTCTGCTGCAAATCTGATACTTAGTCCATGTCTCTGTCCAATATTTCTTAAACTATCTTTAAATATTGTGTTCTTTGATAATCCTCAAAGTATTGTGACACAGATCATAAGAATATTTTTTCCTTAACTTCATTTTAAATCAGTGCAGTTTTGGAAAAAAATTTATTTCTGATTAATTGCTACTTTATTTAGCAAAGTGGTTTTTAAGAAATGTCTAGGTATCTAAGAAGAATTAGTCATCTTTAAGCTTTAAAAATCTCATTGTAGCCACTATATCCCTCTCAAAACAGAAAACAGTTTCAGGACAAAACTCACCTCTAATCTTTAAATGATTCACTGTTTAAAAAAATTACAGAGAAGAGAACGCCTTTGCAACATGTTGATGACTAACATACTTGGTATTTTTTGGGTGCTCATTCAACCTCTCTATGTGAAATAATTATCAGGTGCTTAACCTGGTACCTGACAGTAATATTTTCAGAGCCATTATTTATCAACTATATGAATTATATACACATGGAAAGTTACTTCTTGTTGTCAGTGGACTCTGGCAAGTAAACCTGGACCTGGCTACTCGTTCATACTCAGGAAATCAGAGGAAAGAAGTCTTTGTAGATCTATTTTTACATTTTGAACATTTTCTCTCTTTCCCCTCAACATAATATTATAAATTGAACAAAATACACTAAAGACATAACAAAACAAAATTGTGGATTTCTTTCGTGAAGAACAAGGGAGATACTGCCTTATCAACTCATAATGCTATCATCTCAACGCATAACAGCCATGGACTCTAGCTAAATTTATCAAATCACGTATGTGGATTCCAAATGCAAATGTGTCCATAATGTGATTTTGAACTAAATTTGTTCAGTTTAATTATAATTAAATAAGCACTTTAAGGGCTTTTGTTATAATGTATGTAAAGGATTTTAAATATGAGACCATCTGAATTTATGGCATTATTGTTGGAAAATTTATTCTCTATTTACAATATTAAATAAATCAAAACATTTCAAGGGTAAATAAATAAAGGAGGCATCAGAATTTTGTAGAGTAAATTTGAGGAAAGCAATTCTTCTCATAGAAATTAATTTTATAAGCCAATACTTAAAGGCTGATCTTTGGATAATTTGAAAAACAAAACAAAAACAATGGCCAAAATCTCCAGTATAAGAACCCTGATGCAAGGAGTAGGTACCTAGGCAAATTTCCAGTGTTAACAAAATTGAGGTTCAGAAACACAAAATAGGAAAGGACTCCACTTCCAAAGACCTCAGAAACTAGAGGAAAATGAACCCAGAAAGTCCCCCTTAGTCTTACTGGTTAAGATTTATAACCCATGTCTGAGTAACAAGCAAGTAGAACTTATGTTAGGATTCCTGTATATCTTTTGATGTTCATTTTATATAATTATGCATAGCAAACTGTGTGAGGCTCTAGTGAGAGTATAGGTTCATTTATTCTCAACAGGTTCACTAAGGACTTTACAAAGTCATCATAAGAGATATCTCCACTTTCTAAGGAGATATGGAACCAGGTGGAAACCTTATCTAGAGACTTCTTGATGCATGTTGTCTGTCATTCCAAGCTGTGCTATCATTCCAAGTGTGCTACAGGCTCATTGTTTGCAGATCCATTTGGTATTGGCATAGGCCCATATTTAAAGTCCATTTAATTGCAGAAGAGTTATTATTTGAATATTATGAAAATTTGCTTCTCTCTAGTAGTCAAATAAATGATTTTCTCCTGATTCATGTCCTATTAGGGTATTTCAGTTGGATCTTATCTCCTGTAACTTGATATACTTTGCAGTATTCTGCATCTGAATACTCTGTCCAAATGGTACATATCTCCATAAGAAAGGACTATTGTATCTCTTTTGTTGACAAAAAAGGCAATTTCCCAAATAGGGACAAATCTAGGCATGGAACTCTCTTATTCTACTAGGAAGAAACAGAGCTCTTCAACTCTTCTTTTGTAAAACTACCAAGCATTCTGTGGGGATTAACATTTCTTTTCTCTCTTATTTCATTATCTTACGACTTATGTAATTTGTAGAATAGAAAGAATGCATCCATTTAATATCTTTCTCTGTATGCTTCCTCATCAACAAATTGAGGACAATACTGTATTTCAATGAATTGAATATACTATTACTGTAATGCACATCATTATGTACCACAGAGAAAGACAAAAGCAACCAATTAAATTATTACACTACACATCACCAACAGTATTGGATATGTTAATCATTTCCATAAATCTATTGCTACTTTGAAATGTCTTTCAAATATTCAAGGTGTTTGGCAATTTCTCTTGCCTTTAGTAGCACTGCTTCGTCCGTGATAGGAATCCTTCTGTGTTTCAGGAATAAAGAATCATACAACCTCAAAGCCGTGATTCTCAAATTTTAAGCATCCAAATCACCTGAGGAGCCTACTAAAAAGTAGATTCTAGTTTACCAGGTCTGAATGAAGCCTACGACTCTGCCTTTAAAACAAGCTCCCAGCTATCTGGGACCACACTTTGAGTAGAAAAGGTGTAACACACTTGGTTGAGTCTTCCAAGGAAATAAGGAATTGTGTCATTTTTCAAATGGCAAATATTTGCTTAACTATTTCTTTTTCACAGATGTTCTGTTTCTGTGTCCTTCCGGATATAAAGTAACTTTCTATTTCAATGTTAACCCAGAGGTTATTGTTTATGAAGTACTCTAAACAAATAGCATACCAAGAGCCTACCTAGTTCAACTGAAATGACAGCGGCTGGAAAAGCTTTAGCCAATGTTGTGCCACGGAGTGACAGTGGTGAACTGCCCCTGAGACTTATGCTTCTTGAGAGCAAGGGCAGTTGAGAAATCCCCGTACCATCTTGTGTTCCGAGGAACAGGCTCACCCTGCCCTCTCATATTCCAGCATGGAAATCACCTCCCTTCTTCCCCAGGATGCCCTGGCTTCCCTGCCTCAGTAAGACACCAGGTCTTCTTCCTCTACTCCGAGGCCATCCTCAGTAATGACCACGCTCCCTACTGCAGCAGCCGGGATGTAGTCTGCCTAATTGTTTAGCTCATACTGTCTCTCATAGCAGGCAGTTTCTATTTTCAGACTATCGCACAGTGGATAAATACACGGACCCTAGAGTCAGATTAATTAGTTTTTCATCCTGGCTTTCCTGCTCATTAGCTGTGTAACCTTACACAAGACATTAAAACTTCCTAAACCTCCAAATCTCCATTTCAATGTGACTAAAAGCAGGAGAGTAAAGTATTTTTATCCGACTACATCACTTTCCTACTCAAAAACCTGGGAGCTTCCATTCACTCCACTTAGTGAAAATCGCAAACCCATTCCTAGGGCTTGGCTGCCCCTTGAAATGGTCCTCCCTCCTCTCCCCTCCCCTCCATAACAATCTGCTTCTGCTCACTCTACTCATGTCAAAATGGCCTTTTCTTCCATCTGGGGAACTCCTGAAGCCATTTCCCATATATCTAGGCTTTTCCCTGTGCTGTTCCCTCCTTCCTAGGTGTTCCACACGTACTGCCATGCTTGGCTTCTCCTCACCACTCTAGTCTCTGCTATAATGTCACGTTCTCAAAAAGGTCGAATCCTTTCCCTGAAATCCCTACCTGAAATACCCTTTTCCCCTCACCACTATCTATTCCCTTCCTACATGATAACACTTCCATATCTGTAATTCTAATGGTTTCTTTACTGCTTGTTTCCTCTTAAGAATGTAAGCTCTAAATGAAGCAACTTACAAAATTGATGGGCCCAGTGAAAAATGAAAATTTGAGGCTTCTTGATCAAAAACAAGCACTAAGCAAAGTTTTCTTCTTTTTTCTGTGATCTCTCTCTTTCAAATTTTCATGTTTTTTATCTGGTATCTAATGTAATTCTAAGTAAATATTTGTAATGTATTAGCATGAATTTTATAGTTCTTTTTATTGTGCAATGACATTTTAAATGAAAATGTGGGAACATTTACCTCATGCAAAAAAAAAACAAAAAAACACAAAGAAATTAAATAGTTCATACATATCAATCTACCCAGAAGAGTGGAAACATTACACGACCCCACTCTTTTTATTTGACTTTTTGATACAGGCACATTCTACCAATACACTCCACCTTTGGCTTCCTGAAGGTAAGGAAGCACTGAAGGAAAAGGAACTATGGGTTACAGTATCTTCCCCTTTCCTTCTCTGCCAACATTTTCTGCATAAGTGGTTGGTGGCCTCCATAAGTTATTTATCTTGTTACTTGCTTTGAGTCCCACTGAATCTTTGTACATCAATGGTCCACCAGAATTCCAGGGTCAAGTAGCTTCATGAATGCTATACGTGAGTGGTATAGAAAGGAAACATGCAGACTATATGTACCCTTCTGAGCATGTTTTCTTATTGCAGTTTCACATCAGCCTTCAAATACAAAATAGAAGCTCAGTAATAACATTACATATTTCAAGATGGCAAAATCAGAGATTTAAAACCAAGAGGGTGTTCTTCTGAACATGGGGGGACAGCAACCTGGCTCCATTAGCTCAGGAACCCTCAGACTGGTTCATTTCTGTACTACTAATGACCAAATAATGCTTGGGCATGCAGAAAATGAATAACTATTAAAAAAATTTTTTTTTTAATTGAAGTATAGTCAGTTTACAATGTTGTGTCAATTTCTGGTATACTGCATAATGTTTCAATCATATATATACATATATATTCCTTTTCGTATTATTTTTATTATAGGTTACTACAAGATATTGAATATAGTTCTCTTTGCTATACAGAAGAAATTGTTGTTTATTTTATATATAGTAGTTAGTATCTGCAAATCTCAAACTCCCGATTTATCCTTTCCAGCCTCCTTTCCCTCCGGTAACCATAAATTTGTACTCTATGTCTGTGAGTGTTTGTTTTGTAAATAAGTTCATTTGTGTCTTTTAATGATATCACATGGTATTTTTCTTTCTCTTTCTGGCTTATTTCACTTAGAATGACAATTTCTACATCCATTCGTGTTGCTGCAAATGACACTATTTTATTGTTTTTTATGCCTGAGTAGTAATCTATTATATATATATACTCCATTATATATATTTTTTAGATATATATATGTATACACACACACCACATCCTCTTTATCCATTCATCTGTCGATGGACATTTAGGTTGTTTCTATGTCTTTGCTATTGTAAATAGTGCTACTATGAACATTGGGGTGCATGTGTCTCTTTGGATAAGAGTGTTCTCCAAATATATGCCCAGGAGTGGGATTGTTGGATCATATGATAACTATTTTTAGTTTTTTAAGGAACCTCCATACTGTTCTCCATAATGGCTGCACCTATTTACATTCCTCCCCAAAGTGTAGAAGAGTTTCTTTTTCTCCACACCCTTTTCGACATTTATTATTTGTAGACTTTTTATTGATGGCCATTATGACAGGTGTGAGGTGATAACTCATTGTAATTTGGATTTGCACTTCTCTAATAATTAGTGAAATTGAGCATCTTTTCATATACTTATTGGCCATCTGGATGTCTTCTTTGGAGAAATGTCTATTTAGATCTTCTACCCATTTTTCAAAATAAATACATGAACATTTGTGGTGAGGTTTATATCCCACATGAATTCTTTGCAAGGTACTGGGTAAGTAGTAAGTTAGCTATTAATAATGCTGTTATTAGTAGTTGTTACATCATTATTACATATTAGATAATTTCTAAATTACTTCTGGAAAATGAACAGTATGTCTTGAATTAAAAATCTTCTTGCGCATTCACTCTAATTATAGGATTACTTGATGTGGATTGAAGGTGGGAAAATACAAATGAATTAATTAGACTTCTACTAGCCTCTCAAGTAGAAGTTTTGGTGAAATAGTAGATTCACTTACAATTTTAGTGGTAAAAAGAATACTTCTGGGTTAGATACAGTTTAATTACCTACATATACATTGTACTCAATGACACTAAGTAAATGTCATAACATGTATATTTGGTTTCTGAAAAACTTTAGCACTTCAATTTTACTACATAATTTGAGACTTAGAAGAAGCGGTGGTAAATTATTTTTGAGATCCTCCAACTCTGTTCCCAGGTGCTTTGCTATGAAGATATATCTAAAATCTTCTTTTATGGAAAATTTTCAAGGCTCAAAGCACTAGTACAGTTCATATTAGCACTAGATGGGGAGCAGTTATGCTGACATCTTCCATTTTTAAATAATTGAAAAGCCTAGATTCCCTTTATAAGCTTATTTCACAGAAGGTGGAATTAAATATTTCAATCTTGCTGCTCACACATTTTTTTTTAGAATAATGTCAAATTAGGTTCTAAATAATTAGTCTACTAATATTTGCAGAATATCTCTATGGTGAGTCAAAATAATTGGAATGAGAGGGAGTCAAGAAAGTATAAGACATTTTACCCTCATTCACATGATTTTTTAAAAAGACTATAATGAGATATTTCATGATAATGTACATTTAATAACCAGTGAATCATATTTAACTTAAGGTCTGGCCACTGTATCAAAGGGTAAATATGTAACAAACAAAACATACAGCTGCTTAAAAATATGTAAGTTTACATTCCTCTCATATGACAGCCTAAGCATCCCAAGAATGATGTGGCAGCTGAACAAAGTTGGGGGCTGTAAGGAAAAAGAGGGGGGAAAAGTACTCAAGGGAAAACTATGCATTGTCTACAGTGTACCCTTCGGAGTAATTTGATACTGATTCTGTAGGAGCTATTTTACAGCTCTTTTAATTGTAGATAATTGACAACAGTATAAAATGACGCTTCTCTATACATACACAGATTTATCTGGTGTGAAAAGATAAACTATACTCTCCTACTTTTGCCCCTATTTTCACATTAACTATAATACTCCGGATTTATAAATGTCCTGTTGTTCAGATTCTCCTTTTGTAATAGAGAAGAACAATCTGACTCCATATTGCAACTGTTTCTTTTACTTTAACCTGTGTATTCTACTGTTTTTACTACAAGTTAAAAATGTTGCCTGTAGCCTGAAATATACAGGATAGCCCATTCTCAAGGCTCTAACCTTTAAAATTATAACACTTTTCCATTGTTATAAAAACAAAAAGTTGCAGAACAGAGAACAACCTTTGTCTTGTTGGAGATTTACAGGAACATGATGACCTGACCTATGTGGATAGCTGTAAGAACAAAGGATTCTGACACCAAGAAGTTTGTAACAACTAACCACACTGCCTTACCCCTTTTAGTATAAAAGAAGCCTGAATTCTAACTCAGAGAAGACAGTTCTTTGGGATATTAGCCCTCCATCTTCTTGGTCTGCTGGCTTTCCGAATAAAGTAGCTATTCCTTGCCCAACAACTTGTCTTTCAATTCACTGATCTGTAGTGTGGCGAGCAGTATGAGCTTGGACTGCATAATACTTTGAACAATTAACACTTTACGAGTTTCCTCATTAATGATTTAAATAAAATCATAAGTACATGTTGATTTGTATATCTGTAGAAGGGTCAGGATTTTACCTTCAAAGCATTATATTTTAACAGGACTCAGTATCCTTCTATCATCTCACTCTGCCATCCACAACACGTAACTTTTGTGTCGTAAACTACAATGTCTGTTCCAACTTCTACTCTCCTGTCCACATTCCATCCAGCAGGGCTTGGAGAAGGCAAAAGAGAGGGTAAGCCTTTTTCCTTTCTGGAGGTAGCACACCTTATGTCCACTCACTTCTCATTGTCCAGAATTAGGTCTTTCTTACTCACTGGCAACAGGGCTGGGATATGTTGTCATTACCAGCTCAGTCCTGGCCTAGCATCAAACTGAATTCTAATTACTAAAGGAAAAAAAGGGAGCAACAAACATTGACCAATCATTGTCAGTCACTGCCACAAGTAGTTATATGGGGCGAACAAGACTGCCTTAATGTTCTCTTCAGCTTGACTAATCTTTTAAGTCTTCTAACTCTATGCACTTGATCTCCCTTTTCTTAGAGTATTTAACTTAGAAAATGTTTAACAGTAAATTCCTTTTCTACCCCTTTGAGATACAAACCTCTTTAAAAGTCTCTTGTCTGATCTACAACCCAACTATATCTTTCTCAAGGACCTAGGAACTATCTCTTTGAAATATAGTCACCAAAGAAGATAGACCCCCTATCACCCAATCTCTGTGAAATGGTAGAGATCTCCAATGCATGGGCCAGTGCCATGAACAAACACAGACAGCATAATCAGAGAGGAAAGCATTTGCAAAACCAGAACTAACTCAATGGGATCCACACGTCCCAATGGTCTTTCTCTCTCCTACTATTCTCCAGTACTTTTGCAGTAGCTCAACCTCTGTCTTTTGTCTAGTAGAGTTGAGCTCAGACTGTGTTCTGGTCTCTTTCTCCTATTGCAGTAGCCTTGAATAAAGTCTCCCTTCCCCGTTTAACACTTTCCAGTGTAATTTTGGCTGTAATGGGGGGTTTGGATCAAGGAGGCATTACAACGTGCTAAAATTATCTGCGAAGACATCTTCATGGAGAAGGGACCAACTTGTGTCTTAAGAGTTTAGTAGGACTTTCATAAATGGAAGGGTACAGAGATTCATTTTCCAAATTTAAAAATAGTGTACCATCTGGTAGAGAGAGAGTTTCTTCTGACACAACGATTCAACTATATAAGATTCAAATAAACTCAGATGCAGGTAAGTTAGAAGAGCAGTAGCCTAGTGTTCATGACTGTGAACTCAACAGCTCATGTCCCTTCTGAGGAGGCAGCCCTGTTCGGTCCCATCTGGTTGCTATTATGTGGTCAGATTTCTTAATTTTTAGGAATAAACTGGACCACAGACTTTTATTCTGAACCTCAATTTTACCTATGTATAATCAGTTCAAAGTTAGAAAAATGTGTGGCACTCAACCAATCACTAGGTTACACAAAATTTGCTGTACTTTATGTCTTTTCAAATAAAAACTAATATTTGAGGCATTAAATAATAGAAAGAGAGGTGTGTTTATTTGAGAAGTGAATTACTTCCTAATTTTGTCATTGTAGCAACTTAATTAATTTTTCTGAGTCTGGGTTCCCTCATCTGAAATCCAGATAATAACTATTACACAGGATTCCTTTGTTGATGTTGAGACAATGCACATAAAAGTATTTGGAACATGTCAAACATAATAAAAAGTATGAGTGACAGAAGAGTTCCTAATAGAAATTATACATGTTGACATAGCCATCTGTCTGATGCCCTTACAAAAGACATACAAAATCCTGTTTGCAAAATGAATATAAAAACACTATTTACTTCATAGGACTATGCTGAAAACTGAACAAGATAATCCACGGAAGGTGTTCAGCACGGATTATGTTAAGTAGATAATAAAAGCCTGTGGCTATTAGTAGGAGTAGGAGTAGAACATAGCAAAAACCATGTTCCCTCCCAGTCAGCCAGGAATAACGGCACCTTCCTGAGAATAGCTAAAGTGGGGAAAAGAAGCAAACAAACAAAAACATCATACCACCAAGTTCGCCAATTACACCGTGGAATATTAATGCTCATTTTATGCTGATGCTGCTTTAATGTTAATTGGGAATCCAGAGCTTCCTTTATGCACATAATGAATATTTTTCCCATGCTCTACTTATTCATCCCTGACAATTACTAAGTTAATTACTTCAAATCGGAGCTCATACTAGTTTTTAACCCTTTCAGTCTGCACTCACTGTGGAATTTAAATTTGGTTCTCAAAGTATTTTCATTATTGATATAAGTATGTAAATAAAATGCCTACAAAATATGATCAAAGTTCTTTTGAACATAATAATGTAGCAGATATAGGAAGATTTGAAAATGCAGGTCCTACAAAAAGCTTAGTTTGATCAAAAACTGTCAATGCAATTTACTTGATACTGACATTCCTTGGCCTCTGTACTCACACAACATGCGAACTTAAAATATAACTTGGAGGAATATGAAATCTATTTACTTGGCTAAAAACTAGTAAAGATCCACCAAATTAATAAGAATATATAAAACTTAATATGCAGACAATATTTGGGCCTTTCTTAGGGACTTTCATCTTGGGTGTCAACTGAGCAGAGAGAGATACATATAGGAGCAAGAAAATGTCTGTTAAAACTCCAGAACTTTTGATGATTGATAATAAAGTCAGCAGGAAATTTTAATAACCTTGTAAAAATAAAAGTCAAATATCATCTCTAAAATAGTTTGGTTATTAAACTGAATTGTTAATTTCCAACTAAATATTTTGACCTACCCCATAAATAGTAAATCTTTTTTTTTTTTTTAATCTGTGGTTAACACTTAATGATTTCATCTATGTGTGGATCACGTCACTTTCTGGTTTTATGCTTTGGTGTTGGTTTAGACTAGGATGGATGTATCTCACCAGGTCAAGAGGAAATACTGTCATTGATTTTCATGACCTTGAGAGCACAAGCACATGCATTAACAATACTGCACCATAAAAGGCTACTGTACCACCACAAGCACTAAACAAAAACATAGAGGCAGATTATTTACATAAAAGGCATACTTTATATAATGGAATATTATTTTGTCTAAAAAAGGAATAAAAGTCTGACATATGCTACAATACAGCATTTATTAAAGACAGTATGTTAAGTGATAGTAAGGTAGGCACAAAAGGACAAAAATTGTATGATTCTAACTTCGTGATGTACCTAGAGTAGTCAAATTCATAGACACTGAATGTGGAATGATGGCTGCCAGGGGCTGGGATGAGAACGTGATAGGAAGTTATTATTTAAGGGATGCAGACACTCAGTTTGGGTAGATGAAAAAAATCTGATAATGGATGGTGGTGACAGACACACAGCAATGGTAAATGTGCTTAAGGTCACAGATAAAACTCTCCCCAAATAGTTAAATGATAAATTTTATTATGTATATTTTACCACAGCAAAAGAAAAGACATATTCTCAAATTCTTTTAGAGTAAGTGTAGGCTGTCAATGACCATGAAAGAAGATACACACTTTGAAATGAGGTTATTAAGCTAAAATATGAAAGTAGATAAAAGCACAACAAATCAAATTTCCTTATTCTAGAGTTTCTTCAAACTTGACTTTGGTTTTAGTTATTTTTATTCCGAAGAAATGATTTTTTAATTGTCTCTCTTTCTCATTCTTCAATATTGACCAAAGTGACTATTCTATCAATACAATAGTTTCTATATTTTCTGGGCAAAGAAATAAACTCCCCAGGTTTAATGGAAAGACTAAAAAAGTGTAAAGGCCAATCTAAAACTCCTGAAGGAAATTTAGTACTGACACAGATTCTATTTAAATGTGGTGGGATTAGAAAAGCAAGAAAATAATTTCTTGCAAATTATCCATTTTATTTCATTTAGATTTTATTAAAAATTTCTTAGTCAAGATCATAGTTTTCAAAGAGTCAACATTATCATCAAAGTTTGCCTGTCATGTGATAGAAACACAATACATTTTCAGAATTACCAGACCTACAGTATTTATATGTACGGTATCTAGAACAGAAATATGCCAAAGTCTGTTATTTCCCATCTCATTGTCAAAATTATATTAATTCAAAGCCCAAATAAATATGACCTGTCAATAGCCAGAGGACTTTAGTAACAGACATAAGACTAGAAGAAAAAAAATCTTCCAACTTCAAGTTCTGTGCTTCCTCATTATAATACTAAAAATGTTCTTAATTAGTTCCCATCCCAGATGCATTTGGCAAACATCTATTAATCTATTATGAGATGCATGCTAAACTAAATACAGATTTTTAATTCCAAGTCACAATCCCATTCTCAAAATCTCTCTGAAAATGGAAAGATTTTTTTTCTATGTTTACAATAAACATTTTGATGACAAATGCTGATCTGAAGTGAAAAGAGGCTATTTATAGTTCCACATATTGCAAATATTCATATCTTCCACTGCATAAATATGAATCATTATGGGGTGCTGCCCCAGATCCTGATGGGAGTGTTACACAATAAACTTAGCCAATATCTTACCTTTGCTAAAAAAAAAAAAAAGAAATTCTGAAGTACATCTCATTTTTGTTTTGAAAGGATTTCAGACCTGTACTAAAATCAATTTCTAAATATTAGTGGTTATATTAAAAAAAATATATTTACAGGGGTGTCACACAAGTTGTGGCTTGTATTATGTAAAATCATTTCTTTTAGCTTAGAGATTAAATTACGAATTCTGTTTCATTTATTGCATAAACAATACATTATTTCTTGTTCTTGTAATATGTAGGTAAGTATTTATTTTGTTGGTTTATCATTGTTTTTGGTTTAACAACATAAAGGAATTCCAGTTCTTAGTTCATTTCTATTCTCAACTTGCCAACAAATCTAATCCTGTATATACACATAAATGCCAGAAGTACAGCCTGTTATGCATGAAGGAAGAAGATGACATTTTTTTCAACTACAATAGATTAATGGCAATAGATTAAAATAAACTGTTAAAAATGTGGCATGATATTAACGAAGTCCCTAATAGTCCCTGTTTCCCAATTGCTTGAATAAGAAAGCAGGTATAACTAAAGTTAATTGGGCCATTAACCTAGAACAACAAAAACCTCTTAAAGCACTTTCTCATGTTTTACATCTTCCCAAACAAAACCATCTTTAATATGTACCATGAGGAAATTGAAAATGTAAATTAATGGAATAATGTGCTCAGCTTCACAGAATCACCCTGAGACCTCCTGGGAAAATGTGCCTTGTGATAGATATTCCTCTTTCCATGTACAGACAGATCATCAATTCCCTAAAATTGATTAAATTAAAGAATGTTCTCCCATGATGATGAGTAGTCTTATTTGGCTACTAAACTATAATCAAGTAAAACTCAGTTGGATATATTTATTATAAATTTTTCCCACAATAAATAAATAATAAAACGAACAACATACTAGTGACAATCTATCCAGGTCTGAGGAAAGCTTTTGTCTTACACAAAGCTATTGATTTACAAGGACAGCACAGGTAGAAGGAGCAGAGAACTACTGAAATGGATGGGAAATAGGTTCAAATGTGGATACAGACAGTGCCAATAAAAGAATTAACGAACAGCAAACAGCCTTCACCCCTCCAAAAAAAATCTGGATAGATCAGATAGCAGAGGACATTCAAGGAGAGGAGGCAATTTTAGGTAGGATCATCTTTGCTATTATTTGACTTTGAGAAAAACCTTCCAAAAATAATCAGATTAAGTATAAGAATGGTTCATATATATATATATATATATAGTTTGATACATATATAATTTTATATACACTTTATATATATTTTAATTTAGGTATTTATCCCAATTATCTTTATAAGTAAGGAATTAGTTGGCTGACTTTCAATTTTAAAATTTACTTTTATACATCATGATGCTTTAAATAGGAATACTCAGAGAATCACAATTCAAAATAGCTAAAACATCAAAAAATTCTATTTTCTCAAAGTTCCCAAATTTAGCATAGACCTCCCCCCACAAGATATAATTTGATCAGCAATTCAGTAATATCATCAAAGACCTAGATCCTTTTCATCTTTCTATTATAATGTTCTCATCATTACCTTCTATTTTCCCTTGTGGTTGCCCAATGCCTGCCATTATTTTGGGGGGCAAGGGCCAGATATAAGCATCTGATATCCTAATGATCAAGAAGTCATCCATCTCTGTGTTTTTCTATGAGGAATGAGAAAATCTTTCTGGGAACATCTAATATTATTTTAATTTATGATTCCATGGACAGAACTAGAATACATGTCCATTCCTATCACAGTCACTGACAAGAAAAAAAGACATGTATTTGGCTGGCTACAGACAGCCTTCTAAGATTACATGGATGCTGGGAGGTATACCACTGTGACCCCTAAGTAAATGCTTTATACTTTAACACAATTTTAGAAAGTTTTAAAATATTTTATAGCAAACTCCAGATTGTTTTCTGTGTTGTTAGAAATACAAAATATCTGGTGATAAATTTGGTGACATGTTTAGTGACATGTAAGTCTGCAAAAATTTCAGAGTAAAAGCTTAAGACAACTAAAAGGACTTAGGTATTTCTGAATTACATGTAGTTTGAATTATTTTATGCATGTAGAATTGTCATTTCCTTTTTCACTTGTCATGGGAAAACTAAAATACTCCAGGATCCCCATTTATTTATATCTTCAGTATGTTCAGTCTTGTATCTTCAGTATGTTCAGTCTTACTTTCCTGACTCACTTACTTATTTTTTGTTTGTTGCAGCTTTTAATTAAGTTTAACTCTATGATAATCATTGTGCTGGCCCACCAAGCATTCCTCAGCCTTTTGTTTTCCTTTGCAAGTCTACACTCCAACTTGACATTTTCTTTATGTAATTCTAATTCTTGCCACTTTTCCTATTTTGTGAAATCATTTCTAAAAGGATATCTTTAAAACTTATACCCCCAAAATAAAGCATTAGGTCTGAAAACTACATTTCTTTAAAATACATCATGTATGTAGACCAAGAGTAATGTACTTCAAAATGGAGCAATAAAGAAATTCAGAAAGCACAGGTGTAGTATCATGTTATTTACTCTAATTATTCTTAGTTAGATTTACTATTTCTGATCTTTTGGAGAAATAAAATGCGTTCTATCTGTATATTTAGTGGTTATCAATGATTACCAAGAGAAATTCCCTTTCATTTGCAATTACCTTTTTTTTCTATGCACCTTTAGGAGAATCCCCTGATTTTGCATTTGTTTTTAAAAAGTAAAGCATACAGCACATTCATTATGTACTTTACACATTGTTTATTAAAAATCCACTAACATTTGCTTCAAAAAATTAAGGGTTCTTTGATAACAATAAAGAATCTGAAATTAGCACTCAAAAACCCCAGATATCTAGATATATGCTCCTGGGTTTAGTATTTCAGTATTACTGTGAAGCCACTCAGGCTGCTATCCAATCTTGTTGTGTCCTTATTTAATGCAAGGCTGATGTAGGAAGAGCTGCTATTAAATTGTAAAGCAGTGTCTCAGTAAGGCATCCATGAATCTCACTGAGGCCTGTCAAAATCAAGCAGCTAATAATCCTATAGACACCCTAGAAAGCACAGTGCATGTGAGCCCAGGGTGAAGAGTTTATCTTTATTACCCCCTTTAAAGTATCTCTCTATCTTGTTGAATTGAACATGTCAGATGACCCTATGGCCACATGATCTATGCTCAGGATAGAGAAAAATGAGTAGAACTTGTAAGACTATCTGTTGCTGTCGACAAAGCTAAACTTCCGAACAAGACATCACTTACTTTAGTGTAAAGAGCAGAGAAACAGGCATCCGAATATCTGAGTTTTGAGAACTCTTCCCCACTTACTCGCTTTTCGATAGCAGTATGCGTACCTGTCAGATATTAACTACCGAGTACATGGAATAAAACCCAGGCTGAGAAACCTAGGTTGAAAGGATGAGAATATGTAATTAGTGTAAACCAGAAGTAGACAAGTCTCCAGAACTATTGGGGTTATTCTTTCTCTTAATACTAAATAGCACAGTTCCAGTTTCCTTTCCAAGTCCTATGGGAAGCTCAACACTGGGGCCACTCTTAGGACAAAGGGGCTTCTTGACAGAAGTTTTGTGTGTGTGTGTGTGTGTTTTAATATTCTTTATTGTCAAATATGTTATTGCTCAATAATTTCACATCTCCCATCACAATAAAAAGTTTATTTTATTATTCACAGTGGCATGGCTGTTTGGAACTTGCTCGTAACAATACAGATCTTCCTGCCTCTGAAGTATCCTAATTTCATATATTTCATGTTAGTTACAGCACTACCTGACACTGCTCCCTCCACCATGCCTGCCATGCAAACTGGCTTCCACTGGTGGCTTCAATGGCTGTTACTGGGCCTCCCAGATGATGACCACAAATGCAAGTCTTCCACAGAGCATGCAAAAATGTCAATAGTAATTTATTTTCTGGTCATCTTAAATTTGCAGTTTCAAATTTTATGCTGCAAACACAGAATAATGCATCTTGCAACCATGTTTCTCTTGAACTTGAAAAACGTGATATATTTCCTCAGAAGTTTAAGCTCTTCTCTTACTATTGGTTGCTTGGGGGAAGCATCTTGGTGTGCTGTAGACCAAGATGGCTTAAATTCAAACTAACATGTAATTTAATCAGCAGAATAATCTTTTCTGTGTTTAATATGTTCATTACTTGTTAAGAACCTCTTTCAATTTGTCTTAAGAGATAATATTCTATGATACAGGCATCTTATTCCCATTTCATAAGTGAAAAACTGAGGCTTAGAGATGCTTAACTAAGAAAACTAATGTGACCAAAATGGAACAACTTTAATTTGTCTGATAATAATTTAAATTTGAATAATTTAAAGTATATGATAGAGAATTTCAAAACTTGTCTTGCACTCCTATACCAAATATCAGATGTCAATATTTGTGATTAATTAATTTAGCATATTTCATCAAATTTATGACACTGAAGACTATTGAAAAGAAAAAAGTTGTATGTGACAATGTTACAGACTGAACTGTTGCTCCCCAAAATTCATATGTTGAAGCTTTGACTCATCTTGTGATTGTATTTGGAGATAGGTCCTTCAAGAAAGTCATCAAAGTTAAATGAGGTCATAAGAGCGAGGCCCTAATCCAGTAGGACTTGTGTTCATATAATGGGAGATAAGGTCATGTGAAAAGGTAATCATCCCTAAACCAGGAAGAGAGGTCTCACCAGAAACCAAACTCACCAACACATTGATTTTGGATTTCTAGGCCTCAGAACTGTGATACAACAAATTTGTTCAAGTCACCCCATCTGTGGTATTCTGTTATGAGAGCCTGAGCTAATACAGACAATAAAATGATCTTGCACTATTTCACATAATTTGACATTTTTACTGTTAAAAGTTTTTAAAGACTCTATGAAAAGAAAATTAAAGTTGCAGATTTTAGTGAAACAATGCAGATTCTGTCCTTATTAATGAGTTTGATACTCATGTTATTTATGAGCTGTATCTTGAGAATAAAAATAGTATGAAAAAAAGATGAAAACAATATTCTTAGAGTACTTTTAATGTTTTACCATGCCTTGGTAAAAGTGTGTTTTCTCTAAATTTACATTATGTGATAGTAATGGATTTCAAATAGAATAGAGATATCCAGTCAATCTGGCCAATATTTTTTTATAAGAGGACACCAAGGTCCACAGAAGTTAAGTGATTTGTTAAAGGTCAGAATTAAGTCCTGGCAAATATAGGATTATAACCAGTCTACTATATCCAGTTAGTGTCCCTATCTGCTGCTTTCTTAAATACCTGCTCTCAGATAGAATGTATTTTATATATGAACTGGGAAAATGAGGTAAGTTTTATATAGATTCAAAAGATCAGAAAAAACATAATGGCCTCTAGGAGGTTTTATAGTGAAACTAATTTGGGAATATCAATGCTACATTTTTCTCTTACAATCTGCTCTACTGTATGTGACATCTACCCATTCCTCTCCTGCAACTTGGAACTACATCATTTGAACTATATGGTTCCTGAGGTTCCCGAGCAGGAAAGGAGAGAGATGAAGCAATGGGTCCCAGTTACCTTAGCCTACAAATCATTTTTGCTCTCAGTTTATTGAAAAGGACCAGTCAAATGACTCCAACTTAAATATAAAGGTGTCTGTGAAGATGCCCATGGTGGGTGCCATGGATTGAATTGTATCCTCCCAGCATTCATGTGTTGAAGGCATAACCCCCAGTGTAATAGTGTTTGGAGATAGAACTTATAAGGAGGTAATTAAGGTTAAATGGAGTCACAAGAATGGAGCCCTCATCCAATAGGACTTGTAGCCTTATAAGAAGAGACAGCATAGATCTCACTGTATCCATCTCTAGATGCAAAAAGAAGAGGACATGTAGGCACACCATGAGATGATGGATGACTACACACCAAGAGAAAAGGCTTCAGAATGAAACCTACCTTGCCAGCACCTTAGACTTCCCAGCCTCTAGAATCATGTGAAATAAATTTCTGTCGTTTAGGCCACTCTGTCTGGGCTATTTAGTTATGGCAGCCCAAGCTGGCTAATACAGAGGGATGATGAAAACTTTTTTGTCTCTCTCCTTTTCCTTTTTGGTTATTATTGTTGTTTTTGTTATTAGTTTAGTTTACAGTCTCCTTTGCCATATTGGAAATTAGATGCAAGCAGACCATATTCTTTGATTAGAAGTTTTCCTTGTCAATAGCAGATGCATCATAGATAAGTATCCTTTTCCATTTAGAAAATTTTCACATTGTATGGATACAGCTTTGGGTCAGGAAAGCCAGTGCAATTTATAGGTTAAGAACACAGACTCTGAAAGTAATCTGTCTGGATTTGCATTCTAGCTCTACCACTTTCTAGTGAAGGACTTTGGAAAAATCACCTTCCTGCCTAAAGTGAATATAAGCCCTAGTAAAGGGACTAAGACGATACATCGCAGCCTCAAGTCCTTACCCATTAGCACTGTGAGTAACTTACCCATCAGCATTGTGGCAAACTTCCTTAAAGTCAGATAAGAAGTGTTCTTGGTTCTGTGGCCATAGAGCTTTTATCACGAGTACCCATCCAACACCGCCATTACAGCAGTGAAAGCAGCCACAGATAATACATAAATGAATGATCACGATGGTGATCAAGCAGAACTTTATCATCATGGAAGGTTGAATTTCATATAATTTTCACGTGTCACAATGTGTTATTCCACTTTTGATTTTCTTCCCAAAGGACTGCAAATATAAAGGCCATTCTTAGCTCATGGAGTATGTAAAAACAAGAGTGGGCAGGATTTATCCTATAGTTTGCCATCCCCTCCTTATAAAATACAAAAGTTGAGTTACGACATCTAATAAGTCTTATATCAGAAACTAATTTTAACATTTTTTAAGACTACTCTGGAATGAACAGTGAAACCGGCTTCAGATAAGGTATTGACCATTAGCATCAGAGCACAACCACCAAATATGATGCAATTATTTTTTTTTAAAGAGGAAGAAACCCTGTGACTGATGAATATATTCATACTCATACACGTAATGGCTAACTCAAAAATAAATTTAAGAGGAGAATGTAGTGAATGTGATATTATTTGGAAAGGACATAATAATTCCTGCATGTGCAAATTTTACTGGAATTTTCAGAGTACAGTGTGCCAACTGGGAGAAACTTATCCCTTAAGAAGAGTTGTTTATGACATGAAAAGTGCTCTTTAAATATCACTTGGGACCACCAAAACACTTGCTTGAAATACACATGGTTACTGTGCATCTTAATGGGCTTAACTGAAGAGTTTAATAAATTAAAATCTGGCAGAAGTAATTGAAAAAGTGATTGATAATGCTAATAATATGTTGAAAGCATTAAAGATCTAGAAGTAGCTAATTCTATGGATATCTTGGGAGGTTGTAGGTAATTATGACAGTGGTTATGTCAGCTCAAAGCCAAACATCTGGTTGCAGAGTGAAACATTCACTCAATTATTCCAAAGCTTTCATGTTCAGGACAAACATCTGAATGATTAAGTGGAATATTCACCTTTTATTTAAATTGGTAGAACCTACGAATTACATTACAGTGGAGGCTCTAATATAGGAATGAAAATGAGTCAGATGCTCTGAGCTGCCTTTTGTAATAGATACAAATCCTTTTATGCTGAAATTTAGTAGCTTGTATATTAGAAGATAACAATGATGACTATAATATGTAAGGTAACAATGATGACTATAATATGTAATAGAAGTAGCAACATTAATAGAATAAATCAACACCCTGTGATCTGCATTCTTCTGTTATTTTCTCCAACTCTCAACCCTGATCTAGGTGAGGAAATGATGC
This sequence comes from Camelus bactrianus, assembly GCF_048773025.1. Classification (NCBI taxonomy): domain Eukaryota; kingdom Metazoa; phylum Chordata; class Mammalia; order Artiodactyla; family Camelidae; genus Camelus; species Camelus bactrianus. The sequence goes on from NC_133540.1 coordinate 80,874,922, forward strand.
CAGTTGAAAACTAAGCCATAAAGTAGCTTTCTCAATGTTACCCAAAATAAGGGGCAGAGGAAGATTAGTCTTCAATATTATGATTCCTAAAAAGACCAAATTCTTCAATATTTGCACATGTTGCATGGCTTACAAATGGATGGACTCTTTACCTTTGCACATAGCGTTCTGCAGGCTTTTTCATAACAAATTATACTTAAAGGAAATTAGAGATATAGAGTGAGTTGGGGTTACAGAGCTAGTAAATAACAGGTGCTAGATGCAAACACAGGCTTTTGTGACCCAGATTTAAAATGTCATTTTGTGTAAAATACATGAAGAAATCATGTGATAAAATCCATGTGATTAATTTATATTCAAATTAAGTTCTAAATAGAAAAATAAAATAAAACTACTCATAAGAGTTGATATATTAGTAAGACACCAGAAATGACTTTGTATAAATGTATGACCTACATTTAGGGACAGTGAAAACACTAAAACATGATCATTGTAAGTAGTTTCCAATCAAATATATCAATTTCCAATCAATTAATTATACTAGCATTTATAGTTTCAAAACTGTAACCTTTCAAAAGTGTTTTGTTATTTTACTCATCCAAATATATGCAGAAACTCTTTTGAGTTCTTAATCAGCATTCAGTAAAGCATCCAGTAGAGTGTAGGCCTTTAATACATGCTTATTGAAGTCAACCAGTAACAAATCATACAGGAAAATCTGCCATTTACTAGGGAGTATTGTTCTTTCTAACTACAAAGTTACCACTTTTGGAGAGCAAATGTTTTCAGCTAAACTCGCCAATCTTAACCTTATTTAATTCAAAATGTTACCAAGTTGGATTAAACAGTGTATTATTCAGAAGAGACCCAAATTTTATCAGTTCTCTCAAATCAATTCCATTTTCACAAAACAAGTATCTGCCACATCAAAGGAATGTGGCTCTGGTAGCCCAAAAAAGAATACATCACCCATGACAATTATTTTGAAGTGGAGGGAAGAAAAAAAAACCTGTCACTTACAGGCAGAAGGTTAAAAAAGGTTGTAAAAATATCTGTATCATTACATTTTATTCCTGCACCAGGCATAGATGCACAATTAAAGGAGAAGAGAAGGGTATCCTTATAAAGGACGTATCAATTGTACAAACTAGTTGCAAAAAGTGGTATAAAAAAAGTCTTCATTTAGGATTTGTTTATTGATTTGTATTTAGTTCTAACCAACAGACTAATAAGTAAAGGTTACTGTTATTTGCATATTTAAAAAAAAATTGCAGGTACAGATTTACTTAAATGTGTGTTTTAAAGAAAAGCATGAAATTAAAATAAAAAATAAGGACTACATGTTAAATATATTTTGCACAATCTGCTATAATATTAATAGTCCATTTAATTTAGTTCTCAGTCCTCAACTTAATTGACCTTTCAGCATCATTTGAGACTGCTGATTGCTTGCTCTTCACAGATGTACTGTTTTCAACTGGCTTCCAGGACATAACTTTCTTTGGTTTATGTTTTCCCTTTTATATAGCACTGATAATAAGCATCCTCTGCAGCTTCCTTGTTTCTCCTAGGCCTTTTAATGTTAAAGTAAGTACCCCTGATTCAGTTCTTTAGGGCTTCTTTTTAATTTCTGCACTCATTCTCTTAGTAATCTGATCCAATCCCATCTCTTTAAATACCACTAATATGGGGATGCTCCCAGTTTTATTTCTCCAGCAGACTTCCTTTCCAAATTCTTACTTTTATATGCCCAACTTCATCTATAAAGATTATAATTTCCATATTCCAAATTTGAACCATTAGTATTGCCTCCAAACTTGCCCTTCCAAGAGTCTACCACACTTCAATTGATAGCCATTGTAGTCTTCGGGTTGCCAAGTCTAAAACTCTTGCAGACATGCTTGGTTTCTTTCATTATCTCACATGCTACATCTAATTCATCAGTAAACCCTGTGGGATCTATTTCCAAAGCAGGACCAAACCATTTCTCATCAAATCTATAGCCACAAGTTGTCTGAACTATATTTATTCCTCATGGAAGTAAAGGCTTTAGCTTTATAAAAGTTCTTTTACTTCTATTTTATACCACTACAGTCTAATTTCAACACAGCAGCCAAAGTAATTTCTCAGGCAGAAGGAGTAAATCATAACAAAGAATTTCTTGGGATGGCAAACAAAAATGTGTATCTAGGTATTTCAGTTTAATCTTATTATATTCCATTACCTGAGGTTCATGATGAATAATAAGACATTATATTATTGAATGTTATGGAAAAACACTTACAGATAAGAGAAAACATGATAAAAACAGGATATCTAAATCAGATTATGTGTAAAATAAAAACGGACAACTTTGGAAGAGTCCCATTGGTCTCTCTCATTGACCTCCCTAATATTAACTTGCTGATATGGCAAGTTAGCTAATTTCAGTATTACCTATGATTTTTAATACCCATAGAATAGAAAAATTAGAAGGAATGAGGCCATTTCTTCCTGTTCTCCACCTTCCACCCATAGGAAAATGAAATTTGAGTCAAGCAGGGCTTTGGGTCCTAAAGAATTGGGGTTTCAATTGCCCCCAGGGTAGAAATAATGGGTTTTCTTTTTTAAAAGAGAAGAATAAGTCCAAGAGAAAAGTTTTACAATATGAAACTTGAAAGTTAGGGGGTTTAATACTATCTGACTTGGGAAATTTCTGAGGGAGAGGTGATGTCTGCAGATTCCTGGAATAGTGAGGAATGATTCTTTCTTCTACTAAAGAATACAGGGCAGGTGACAGAAACTCAGAAGATTAATTGCAAGCTTAATATAAGTAGGAAAAGACCTCTTTGGGGAAAGACTGTGTAGCCTCCTTGACACAGAAGCAGTGGAAGCTTCTTGTCCCTCCCTTTTTGGGGAACTCTGCAAACTTGGATGAAAAGGAAATTAAGTGGTCCAATGAATACTGAAATTTAAATTCCCATCCACATGTGAAATGGAGACTCAGGATAACTTAGATTTGTTTAAAAAGAATAAAATAAATGTAACTTTCCCTGCATCTCAATATTGTAGTAGAATAACCATCATAACCTCCACAGCAGATCCACTCCATGCAGAGCAGATTAAAATGCAGAGGACTAGACCACATTTGGACATGTAACATGGGATTCATCAAAAACAGACAATTAAAAATTCTGCCCTGGATATAAGAATATGCTTTCTCAGTGAACATCTCTGCAATCACAGCATCAACAGTGGTACCTGAGCACAGGCTCAAGAGGGAAAAGACAGGAAATCCAAGTAAGCATATATTACAGAAAAACAACACTCATCTTTCATTAAAAAATTGTCACCGGAAGAAGAAGCCTGGAATTTTACTTCTTGAATATCCAATCATTTTTTAAAAGTGCATTTCAGGGAGAATTCCATTCTAATATAGAAAGAAATATTCCAAATGATATAAGGTCCAAGTTAAATAAAGCTAACTATCCATTTGCAACATAATTGACAGCATTCCTGACAAAAAGGTGTTATTTATCTGAACAGTTAAATGGCCTTCAAACTACTGCTTCAATCATAAAGAAATTAATTTAAAAATTTAAGATTGCACAGCATCCTATGTGGCATTCATGCATGCTGGTCATTACGAAGTTTTTGTTTGTGTATTTTACAAAAATATTCAGTAGAATGTCATCATGTAAAGCTTTATTAAAACACTGGTAAATATTTATGCCTCTTTTTTCCTTATTGAAGATTCAGTTGCATGCCATGAATCGAAAAGAAAAATAAATCTAATCTTATATAACACTGCTCTCCAATTAGCTCAAAACTGGTATAAATGTAATAAAGAGTACCAAAGGGCTCTTTAATTTTGGTGACATCAGCAATATTCATGGCTGAACAGGAAGCCCTAGCCCTCCTTCTCCCACAAAGATAGCAAAATTAACAAGATACAGTCCAAAAAAAAGACTTCAGGAGAACTCCAGAAAACAGCTAAAAAGTTACAGTACTTCAGGCAAACTCAAATCAAGGAACAGATGCATTTCAACAGGTAAGAAAAGTGATTCATAACAACTGCAATAGATAAACCTTTCCACACGACAGCATAGATTGGTGCAAGTGGAAGGAAAAGCCCCAATCACAGCTTCTTTGACAGGGAACAAAGATGAGTGAAATGTATGTCTGATGTTCCACCTTTTGGGAGAACTGCCTTTGACAGACTGATTTTGTGCCTTCTGATTTTTAGTGCTGATGAGGAAATGGCATTCTTTTAATTCCTGGGGGCCACTAAGAACACACGAGAGCTCAGCAGCTTGTTCAGTGCCAGAGAATCTGCAGTACTATGGAAAGACACCAGAAGGAGCAAGAGATTGTCAGTTATTAAAAAAGACACAAGCAGACCTCTCTACTTAGGAAATGACATGTACAGGCCCCCAAAAGACACATCCCTGGAAAAGGTTTGAGAATCCCTGAGAGTCTTTAGCTGGACTGACTGGTGAAGGTCTTCCTCTATCCAAAGATAGTCAGGAGGAGTGCTGTTTTTCAAATGTATATACCCCAGAAAAACATAACAAGGCATGTGAAGAGATAGAAAAATGTGGCTCAATCAAACAATCAAAATAAATCTGTAGAAACTGTCCCTAAATAAAAGAAGATCTATGAATTAACTGCCAAAGAATTTGGAACAATAGTGGTTAATTTGTTCAGTCTACTACAAGGGAACACAGACAACTAAATCAAATCAGGAAAATAATGCATAAACAAAGGGAGAATAACAACAAGAGATGATAATAATTTAAAAAAAATAAAAAGCAAGAAATTCTAGAGCTGAAGAATACAATAAATGAATTGAAAATTTCACTAGTGTGGTTCAATAGCAGAAACTTGATCTCAATCAAAAGAAAGAATGAGCAAACTTGAATATAGGTCATTTGAAGTTATCCAATCAGAGGAACAAAAAGAAAACAAAAATAAAGAAAGCCAAAGGGACTAATGGTATACTATCAAGCAGGCAAATAGCCACATTACGAGAGTCCTAGAAGGAAAAGAAAGAGAAAAGAACAGTGAGTTTGTCTGAAGAAATAATAGTCAAAAAATCTCAAATATGAGAAGAAAACAGACCTCCAAATGCCAGTTCAAAGGATTCCAACTAAGATAACCCAAAGAGGTAACTGAAGGTACTTCAAAAAAAAAAGTTTCACACAGATGATTTTATATAATCTCAAAATAATCCTTTTTTTCCTCCTACCCTTATATCAAAACATATATTAAAACATATTAAAATTGCCTTAAAATTTAAAAAATAGTTTGAAATAAATAAAAATGGAAACATAACACACAAAAACTTATGGGATACAGCAACCCAGCTCTAACAGGAAAGTTTATAGTGAAAAATGCCTACCTACATCAAAGAAAGAAAGATCTGAAATAAAAAACCTAATCTCACACCTCAAGGCACTAGATAATGAACAAATGAAGCCCAAAGTTAGTAGAAGGAGAGAAATAACAAAGATCAGAGTGGAAATGAAATAGAAATTAAGGAGACAATAGAAAAGATCTATGCAACTATCTTCTATAAAAGATAAAAAGAGACAAAGTTTTAGCTAGTCTACCAAGAAAAAAAGAGAAGTCTCAAATAAAATTACGAATAAGAGGGGAACCATTACAAGTGAAACTACAGGAATATAAAGGATTATAAGATTACCCTAAACAATTATACACCAACAAATTGGATAACCTAGAAGAAATGGATAAACTCTTAGAAACATACAACAATGCTGAATCATGAGTAAATATAAAATATGAACAGAATAATAAAGAGATTGAACTAGTAAATGAAATCTCCCAATAATGTCCAGGACTAGATGGCTTCATTGGTGAATTCTACCAAATATTTAAAGAATTAATACCAACCTTGCTCAAAAACTTCCAAAAAAATGAATAAATGGGAATTATTTTAAACTAATTTGTAAGGCCCAAAGCCAGATAAGAACACTACAAGAAAACTATAGACTAACATTCCCCACGGATATTGATCCTAAAATCTGCAACAAAATATAAGCAAATTGAATTTAGCAACACATTACAATGATTATACACCATGACTGAGTGGGATTTATGTCTGGAATGCAAGGGTGATTCAACATATAAAAATATCAATCAGTGTGATACACTACAGTAACAGAATAAAAGAAACAAAAACCACAAGATTATTTCATTTGATTCAGAAAAAGCCTTTGACAAAATTCTACACCCTGTCATAATAAAAACACTCTTCAAACGAGAATAAAAGGAAATTACTTCAACTTAATATAAGCCATATATGAAAAGCTCATAGTTAACATTGTTGAAAAGCTTTCTTTCTAAAATTAAGAAGGCAATACTGACCTCTCTCACATTTCTATTCAACATCATAGTGAACGTCCTACCCAAAGCATTTGGGCAAGAAAAAGATACAAAAAGCATGCAGATTGGAAAGGAAGAAGTAAGACTTCTCCTCACAGTTGATATGCTCTTATATGTAGAAAACCCTAAATATTCCACAAAATTATTAGAAGTAGTAAACAAATTCAGCAAAGTAGCAGACTCTAAAATCAACACACAAAATAAATTGTGATTTTATACATTAACAATGGGCAATCTGAAAAGGAAGTAAAGACCACAATCTGACCTACAATAGCATCCAAAAAATAAAATACTTAGGACTAAACTTAATGAAGAGCCATGTTGAAAGTTTAAACTATTCTATATTATTGCATTCATTTTGTGTGGCTAACTAGCCTGCAGTGGGATTGAACTGTCATTATTCCCTCACTCTAGTCCATGCCTTAAATAGCACCTCATAGAGTCAAAAATAAATATAAGTTCCTGATATGATTCCATCAATGTCCCTTATAATGAAGTCTCTTCTGTCTCCCAGCTCCTTCCCTGTGTACACCTTAAATAAGACGCCCATGGAACTTACTAAAATTTGCTATTTTATTTTGAATTGACCAATCCAAGCTCAGCCCAGGAATCCCAAAGCATTCTACTTGCAAACCCTAATAAATGTGCCCCAGATCCTGCTGCTTACTCTGCCTGCACCTCGCCTTGACCTCCCCATATGGTTCCTCAAGACATGCTGTGTACCTCCTTTAGGACCTGTGAGTAATAAACTTATTTCATTTCACTTTCCCTTGTGGTCTTTTCTGAACCCAGATTCACTACCTGAGACTATAAGGCTCTACTTAACAAATGTTAATTTAACCAAAAAGTCAAGACAAAAGACTTGTACACTGATAATACAAAATGTTGCTGAAAGAAATTAAAGACACCAATAAATAGACACCTAGTGTTCATGGATTAGAAAAAATACTATTAAAATATCCATACTACCCAAAATGATCTACAGATTCAGTGGAATCCTTATCAATATCACAATGAAATTTTTTTTTCAGAAATAGAAATAAAATTCTATAATTGATGTGGAATCTTAAAGAATCTAGAATAACAAAAACAATCCTCGGAAAGAAAACAAAGATTCAATCATTGTATTTTCTGATTTCAAAATCTATTACAAATCTACAGTAATTTAGACATTGATGCACTGGTATACAGACAGATATACAGACCAATGAAATCAAATAGAAAGCATAGAAATAAATCATCACTTATATGGTCAAATGATATTTGAGAAGACTGCCAATAATGGGCAAAGAATATTCTCTTGAACAAATGGTGTTGAGAAAACTGGATATCCACATGTGCTGAAATTGGATCCTGTGTTACACCATACACAAAAAGTAACGAATAGATTAAAGACTAAATATAAGACTTAAAACTATAAAACTCCTAAAAAAATAGGGGAAATTCTTCATGACATTGGATCTGGCAAAGATTTCTTGGCTATTACACCAAAAATGCAAGCAACAAAAGCAGTAATACACTAGCGGGGCTACATCAATCTTAACAACTTCCGTGAAGCAAAGAAAACAATCAACTTAGTGAAAAGGCAACCTATGGAATGGGAGAAATTATTTCCAAACCGTGTATCTGATAAGTAGTTAATATCCAAAATAGAAAGTTCTATAACTCAGAAACAACATAAATAGTCTCATTAAATGAGCAAAGGACTTGAACAGACATTTCTCCAGGTTAGATATATAAGTGCCCCAAAAGCACACGAAAGAACTTCAACATGACCAAATATCTGGGGAATGCAAATTGAAACCACAATGGGCTGTCACCTCACACCTGTTAGATGGCTACTATCACAAAAATAGAAAATACAAGTGTTGGCAAAAATGTGGAAGAATTAGAACCCTTGTCTTCTGCTGGTGGGCATGTAAGATGGTACAGCCATTATGGAATACAGTATGGAAGTTTCTCAAAATACTAAAATTAAAACTACTGTATGATCAACCAATCCCACTTCTGGGATATATTCAAAGGAACAGAAATCAAGAACTTGAAGAGAAATTTGCACTTCCATGTTTATTTCAGCAATATTCACAATAGCCAAGATATACAAGCAATCTAAATGTCAGCTGACAGAGGAATGGATAAAGAAAATGCGGTATATAAATATATACAGTGGAATATTATTTAACCTTAAAAAGAAGGAGATCCTGTCATATGATACAACATAGATGAGCACTGACTATACAGTGTTAAGTGAAATAAACCAGTCACAAAAAGACAAATACTGCATGATTTCATTTGCATGAGTTATCTAAAATAGTCCACCTCTTAGAAACAGAAAGTAGAATGATGGTTGCCATGGGCTGGGAAGAGGGGAGTTGTTGTTCAACAGGTATAAAGTTTCAGTTTTGAGGGATGAAAAAGTTCTAGAGAACTACTGCACACATAAAAATGGTTAAGATGAAAAAATTTATTTTATGTGTTTCCTACCACAAGAAAACAAAGAATGAGAGAGCACTCTATGTAGCTATATGGAAAATTTTCCAACTTGCATATTTTATATAAATGTGACAAGGAATAGAACTTGCTTCCATTTAAATTAAACATGTGAGAAAGACTATATATGCCGTGTGTATGTATATGCATTTTAAAAAAATCTCTGGAAGGATAAAAATAATTCCCCTAGGTATTAAACAAAATTGCTACCTATTATATTGGAGCTAAAAGGTTACAATGATATCAAACTGTAGCTCTTAAATACTGTGTCTGAGAAAGTACAAAGAAATACAAAAGCTTTAGGTATGGTTTACATTTGGTAAACAGGAACAAATACTTAAATACAAGCTATCAAGCTCCTTATGCATGGAAAATAGACAATACTTCTTTCTTTTCCAAAGAAACTGAGAAAAAAGTAAGAGCTGAATTTAGAGTTCAATCAGAGATAACGAGAATAATCTCATAAAATAACAAAAATAATCTCATAACAAAGGAGCATCAAAAACACTTGAGATGAATTATTTTTGTCTTTTCTAAACTGAATTCTGTATTCAGTCTACTTTTTAGTCACATTTCCTGAAACCATCTATAATACAGATGGCAGCCACGACATTTTGGGGACAAAAGTGTATGAAGGGGCACATCAAGCATACTTGAGATTCTTTCCTCTTTCACTTTTTTCTCTGACTGTATCCTTCAAATATTGCTTTAGATATAGCACTGAAAGCATCACAAAAATCTAGTTCAGCAAAATCTCTGGTCTTAGTTCTAGATAAAAATGGAAAGATCCGGTGGTCATAAATCTGTGAATACAATTTATTGAACACATTTTTCAAGTCATTGCGGTGAGACAAACCAAATTGAAGTAAGTCTATGTGCATGTCTGTTTTATTCCATCTTGTATGAAAAGGGCCCACCCTGGATTGGGTCCAAATTGACAGAAGAGCTTTAGAAGAGTGATAAATTTTAATATATCTGTTAGCTGATAATGATTAATGGCCATACCTCAAACTCTTTAAGAAGTTTGAGATTTAAAGTGGCTCACTACTTCTAGGCAGATTTATCAGAGACAGTTAACTGATGTCTTTCTATCATGAAAATTATCCAAACTAAAAAGACTCCCTGTTGGAAGTTGATTGGAGATATAACTAATATAATAAGGATCTTTCATATTATCCAGACAATTTGCTTTGGAAAATGCTAGTTTACATGAAATATAATTTTATTAGTTTAACCTAATGACCAAGGTAATGGAAATTAATTAAATTTGATTTACAAGATCATTAAAATTGTGTAATTCAGATTTCTTTTATCTAGTGAGGTTACAACAAAAGTATTTTCTTTTTGAAAGTCATCATTGTGGGAGTTTGAGATTTGCAGATACTAACTAATATATATAAAATATATCAGTAGTAACTTATGGTGAAAGGGAATGTGAAAATGAAGATGTGTATGTTCATTTATAACTGAAGCATTATGCCGCACACCAGAAATTGACATAACATTGTAAACTGACTATACTTCAATAAAAATATATATATAACAAAAAAAAGTCATCATTGTATTTATAAAAAAAGTATAAATTAACCCAGTCTTCTCTAAAGCAACCATATATTTGTAGAATAAACTCTCCAACAGGAAATAAGGGTCTCCATATTAATGTTACTTCCACAGAATAACTGATGTTATCACAGCTCACGTTACAGGCTTTTCCTTGAGCTGTCTTTGTAGTAGCTGACAGCTACTAAGTTTTTGTTAAAACAGTTTATAAATACACAAAAGATTCACTTGAACGCTACTGGAAATACTAGCAAACTTAAAATAACAACTTTAAAAATGCAAGCATTATTTAACCTACGATGTTATATGCCCATAGATAAAATTACAGTAGGTTCACCTGAGTGTGAAAACTTCCCTACACACCAGTTATGATCTTGATCTATCAGTATTTTCAACTTGGAGGGCTTGTTAAGTATTTTAGAATTCACTGATTACAATTATGTTGATTTTTTTCACTTGAAAATATACTTAGAACGATAAGGTAATTTTTTTTTTCCTGAAGGTGTTACATTAACACAATGGCAAATAAAGTTCTGTCTTTAAAAGAAGGAAGGCCTTGATTCTAACAAAATCCAATGCTGAGGCAGGTCATTAAGAAGATATGACTGTCAACGAACCTTGACCTGGACTCTGGCAGTTGGAGGCTTCAAACCCCCTCCCCTGTCCTTGGAATGTGTGTTCTGCTTGCCTTCTCTGTTTTCAAAAGCTGCCCCAAGGGTATATAGCCTTGAGATAGAAATATGTTGTTGATATTATTTGGATGGTATACATGACTGAATCCAATTATGAACTCTATATAAACTTTCAAGGTTTGGTAGGTAGGTGCAGAAATCTACTCTTCTTGAGGGTAACCAAGACAAGCCTTGTAAGTTGGTTCTCTTGCTTATTAAACCTGACACCTGCTAATCCGGAGTGATCTGCCTATTTCTTTGGTCCCTTTCTGCCTTTCACATGTGGGGGCCAATTTCAGATAATACCTAGGAAGTTCCTGGGACACATTGTTTACTTGCATATAAAACTACTGAAAATCATATCAAAATCCGTGTCAGTATATTCTTGTTAATACAATAGATTGAAAATACTTCTCTCCCTTCGGTTTACTAAAGACACTGTGCTACTATGGTTCCCCTCATTTTTCTCTTATTTTTTTCTAGTTTCCTTTTTCTACTTCTACTTTTCAAAGCCTCAACTTTCTCTATTTCTGTGTTGACTTGCTCCCTCAAAAGATTCACTCTCTTCCATAGTTTTCATTATCTCCTCTCTCCTGATAAATGTGAAGCAAATATTTCATGCCAGTATTGATCATTTTTACCAATTCAGGCAAAACCTTGAAGGGAGTTATTTTAGAATATTAAATATTACTAAAAGTTTAAATGGTCATCTAACGTATATGTGTATGTACTGAATCAATCATTTGATTTAACAATACTACGCAAATAGGTGGCAAATTACATTAGGCTTGTCCTAAAGGATTATCTCTAATTATATACCATATTGGAAGATATCTACATTGTTATTAACATGCTCAATACAGCAATACACTATTGTGAGAAAGATTTCAAGCAATTTTAGAAAAGGAGTGAAATTTGGTTATTATTGAATCAGTATGGTTGTCTTAAGATGCAGTCCAACTTTGGGAAATGCTATTATCATAATGATAGATCTAACAACACAAGATTGAATTTTAAAATTTCTCTGCATGTTTATAATTATAAGGCTTTTTTAGAAGTGAACAAAAAGAGTGAAGTAAATTGAGGTTGGAAATAATTTTAGACAATCGTTCTCAAAGCATAATCAAAATTTCTTACTTTGTTCAAATGTTTGCCTAGCTCTATTTGTAACTGAAAATAATGTATTAATCACAACATGAGCATGCTTAATTTACCCCATGCACAGGAAGTAAAGTAAAATAAAGTCCTTAATTATTCCTATGTTGAGAAAATCATGAATTTAAAGCTCTTAATCTCTAAGGTAGAAAAGAAGTGGTTATTGCATTTACCTATATGAAGTCTAAGAGTGTAATACAGATTTTTGTAAATTAGAGCAGTAATACTGGAAGTATTACATGGTACAGAATGTTGGGTATACAAAAAGAAGAAAGAAGAGTCTAGAAATTCCAAAAATTGCATGTTTGATATTAAAAAAAACTCTCACTTTCATGTATTTCACTTTTTATTCCATACATAAATGCCAAAAAATTAGTTGTAAGAATTTAAAGACAAATTTTACATTTTGATACTGAGTAAAATATGGCAAATTACGAGCTAGCATGTTGAAGGGAAAATAGTGTTTATTATTTGGGGGGTCGTTGTGTATGTGTAGCCAGATTAAGATAAGTTAATAGTGTGGGAAAAGTGTGAAAAAAGTTGAGCCCCAACAATTCAGTATTTTTCTATGGTTGTCAGAGAAAAACAGAATAGAAAATTGAGCTGGACCTATGACTCAAAAATCAAATAAAGTATCAGATTAAAACCAGAGATCTTAGGTTAGCAATTAGTTTTCATGTTCATTCACAACGAATCTTCTGCAGATGTAAAATTCATCTGTTGTATAGTGTTCTAGTTCTCCTTCTATTTTTCAGCATAAGGTACTAATGAGATATGAACTGAATAGTTAGTACCAGAGAGAAATAAAGCTCATAAAATATCCCAAATTGGCATAATAAGCTATTAAAATCATTGAGATTTTACATAATAAAGAGTCAGGATAAACTCATGTTAAGAAGACAAGTTTTAGAAACAGAATGAAAGGGGTTCAAATCTTGGCTTTAAAATATTATGTTACAGATATTAATATTTATATATAATAATCCTTTGGTAACTTTTTCTTCTGCATTTCAGAGGAGAAAAAGAAGTTCAGAAAGGAATACTGATGTAGGTTTCTTTTTAATTAAATGGAATAATCTATGCAATGTTTCTAGCATGGGTCTGGTATATTCTAGTATGTATTCAAGAAAAGGAAATTCTTTATTAGACATGTGCATTATTGTTACTTTTGAAATTCAGAATCATTAAGCTATTTATAACACAGTTTCATTTTACCACTATATAAAATCTCAAAACTTACTTAACTTTCCAATATTTTCTTTATCTTATTTTTATTGTCTTTCATCTAACAGTATCTTACTGAGGAAGAGGAATCAATAGTGGAGAGAGGATGAGTCATATTAACAAAATAAGATACTTTCCACTGGATATTTTGATCTAGTGTATATTACGGTGCTATTAATCATTATGGGGATTCATAACACTCGACAGACTGATAGCCTTAGCTTAGAGATCAAAAAGTTTGTCATTAAATTTTGAAATTTGCATTATTAAAACAAATCAGTGAAGACTATCAACTCACAATAGCTCTATATAGATGTTTTTTAAGTTTACTATTGGAAGGAAATAGTTCAAGGAGTACCATGTTGACTTTTAACATCCCAGCTTGCTCAGTCTTTCTCTTATCACACTTAGGTAAAAATGTTTTTGTATTCACCTACCAAGTGATTTCAAATATAAAGTAAAAATAATCAGTGCCATGAACAATAACAAGGACAAAAAAGATAGGGAAAACAGTGTAAATAGGTAGTAAAAATAATTTAGTAAAAAAAAAAAATCAGTAAAAACTGTATTTTAAAAATACATATGTCAGGGACATTGGTTAGCATCATTATTTTAAGAGTAAATGTTTTGTGCTATTTATTTTTGAATTGGCATCATTAATCTTAGTGTTATAACTCTGAATCATAAAGGTAATTCAATCATAAGACATAAAATGTAATTTCACCAAATTTGAATAAAAATTCCTTTTTACTATGAATTTCCTAGGGGGAAAAAAAATCAAAGTCCAAAGGAAATAAAGACCAGATAATATATTTTAAATTTTGTCTATTAAAGTTTAAAAAAAAAAAGCCTGGAATTTATCTTTCTCGCATCTTACTCTGTTTATTCAGTGTTAGTTGTACGAGTCTCTTGATGATTCTGTAATAGGTCTAGCCAGTAAAATAAATAGATTTTAAGGTCATTCTGTAGTTTTTCAGTCCCACTAGCTTTCCAGTCAGTTTTTGCCAAACATTTGTTAAAAAAAAAAAAAAAAAAAAAAAAAGCCACAATCTGTTGATAAGCCATTTCTCCCATTTGATTAAAGATCATCATAAGCTATTTGTGATACTTTTCTTTCCCTTCTAGTATATTGGAAAGCTTGCCTTTCATTTGAAAGTAAGCACATGTCTTTTTTTGGCTGAACCCCACAATTGGACACTTTGCTCACTGGATTAGTTTCCTAGGACTACCATAACAAAGTGCCACAGTGGAGTAGCTTAAAACCGAAGTTTATTGCCTCACAGTTGAGGCGGCCAGAACTATGTGTGGGTGGAGCCATGGTCCCTCTGAAAGCTCTAGGGAATCATCTGTTCTGTGCCTGTCTCCTAGCTTCTGTAGTCCCAGGTGTTCTTGCCTGCAGGTGTATACCTCCAACTTTCCATCTCCACTTGGTATTCTTCCTGTGTGTCTTTATACCATCTTTCTTGTGTGTGTCTGTCTCAGTACCCAAATTTCTACTTTTGTAAGGACACTAGTCATGTGGTAGTAGATCCCACCCTACTACGTAATCATCTATAAAGACCTCATTTCTGAATAAGGTCACATTCTGAGGTACTGAGGTGGGGACTTTAAACATATTTAAAGGGATACAATTCAAGTCAAAACACTCACTTATAACAAGTAATACTGAAATATCACATGGAAAACTTGAGTGACCTAGAAAAGAATATAATGCATATACCATGAAGTAGGTTAGTTCCTAAAGTAGAAAAGAGTAAGAAGTTGGGATACTCTCTACCTCCCTGTGGAGTAGTGACAATGCAAGATGCCAAAAATGTTTATTTAAATAAAACTTTTTCTATGAAAATCAATAGAGTGGGGCAGAAACAGTATCTGTCAATATCCTTATTACTATTCGAAATGTTACTGAATTCTTATGTCTTTATAACCCACAAATTATTGCATGTTGGTTATCTGTCTTGTTTGTTGCTATATCTCTAGTTTTTACCACATAACATACACTCAATAAACACTTGTTATTGAATGAGTCTTTATATACAGATGATAAGGTGTTGACTACTTTAAAAATTATTTTATAGATTTTAGTATTTTTTATCTTTTCAATGAAGAGATAACACACAGTTAAATTATGGACTTTTGCATGTAAAAAGATATGCTCAAAACATTAAGCCATTAATCGCTTCAACATGACATGCTTTATATTAAATATTTATTATTCAAATGGAAACAAACCCACTCATGTAATTGTGGTTTTCTATCAAGTGTAGTCTTAAAAAAGGATATCTCAGGATATTTTATGTTCCCAAAGAATTCATAAGTATCAAGTGCAAGGAGAAATTTGCTTCCATATTTTTTTAGCAGGATGATGTCAAAATGTGCTGATAAAAGCATCAATTTGGAAGTTAAAAAGCTTCTATTATGTACTATTTTTATAAACTTCAATAAACCATTTAATCTTACTAATCTTGTTCTGTGCTTATGAAAACAGTGAAGGTAAGAGTAATAGCACAGTTTTGCTGGAAGGATCAAATAAAAATATTTTATCAGCACTATACAAATAGTTAATATTTCACCAGACAGCTCTTTGTAAAGATTGTTGAAGTTCATGCATTTTTTAAAAAAATTACAATGTTGACAATTGATATTTCAGGAAATTGGAAAGTGACTATGAATTATACTTCATTAACAGAAAAATATCACCTTTTCATCACAAAGAGGTAAAACAAATCTTATGTGTAACATAAAAGTTAGATTTTGAAAATCCAGTCCTCAAACCATTCATACACTTGAAATATTCTAAATATAAAAAAAAAAAAAGCCAAAGATTTCCCCATTGTTTGGGAAAGAGCTTAAAAGAAAGAGCTAATGTCATTCTTTGGATCTATCACGTGAAATAATTCACATAGTTCTAAAACATCCTACCTTTTAAAATTAGAGGTTTTAGCCTTCAAATTACAAAAATTCTACTACAGCATTCTTTAGTTATTCAAGTTTATTTGTCTCATAAAAAATAACTGAGTGTAGGTTGTCAGGTTTGGTATGATGGTTCATCAGAGTATCAGTGACCATAAGGTGATTTTGAATTAACTAGAGAGAAAACGTAGATTATTTTTAAAAGACCAACCATTATTCAATACCTGACTTCCCAATAATTGCTCAGTAGCAACAAGGAAAACTGAGGATGGTGGGAAATATCCCCAACCTATTGAGAAAAGTCTAATGTGTCCCATAAATTACACAACTGAGAAAATATTTCAAGAATTAGAGTAATTTAAAAAAGCACTTTCAGATTTACAAAGCAGTGTGTAACTAATAAACCCTCCCTGGGAAAATTCCTAAGGAAGGTGGAAGGTTAACTATCGCATATGGAAGTTCAGTGGTGCAGGAGGAAATAATGAAAGCAGTAAGTATGAAAAAAAATTAGTTGAGGGAAAAAATGAAATGAAAAATAAGTAGCTATTCAAAAGTAGAAAAACAGAGGGAAGAGGAAAGGATGGGATAAACATAACCAAATAAGGTCTTAGAAATTAATCCAACTATATCACTAGTAATGGTAAATGAAATGATAATATATATATATACATATATACATACATACATACATACTTCGGTCAAAGAAAATGTTACATTGGATAGAATATGAAATCCAGCTTGATATTGCTTACAAGAAACAGAATTAAAATGTAAGTAAACTGAAGGAGTAAAAGAGTGGGAAAAATACCAAGTAACTATAATAGAAAGAATGCAGGAATAGTTACATGAATTTCAGACAAAATAAATGTTATAAAACATTACTAGAGAGAGGGTCATTACCTAATGATAATGGCTTATTCATCAGAAGATGCAATAATTCCTACAACATATACCCTCAGTAACAAATTTTATACACAGACACACACACACAACCTCACAATTGTAAGGACAAATAGTAAAATCCACATAATACTGGGAAATTTAAAAAGAAATCATTCTTAAAATATGATGGATTAGCAGGTAAAAATTTCAATAAGCATGAAGAATATTTGAACAAGCCAATGAATAAGCTTCATCTATTACACATACTACACATAACTGTACTGGTTATCAGTCGCTGTGGGTAAGGATTTCAGACAAGGGTAAAATGGAGACAGTTTATCTCTGCTTCAAAGTGTCTGAGGTCTCATGTGAAAGATCTCAAGGCTGGGGAACAAAATGATCTTGTTGATCATTGGCACAAAAATCTTAAAGGTGATTTCTCCAGGGGTCTAGCTTCAGCTGTCAGAGGGGAAATCTACACGTCGTTCCCATGTGGTCAGACTTATCTCAAAACACTGTGACTGGGTTAAAGGTCAACTGCGCAGAGATGAAGGGACAAAGAGAGAAGCTGAGAGTGAGAGAGGCAGGAGCTGTCATGTCTGTTATCATGCAGCCTTAGCATGATTTCTGCCACATACCACTGGTCAAGGAAGTTACGTCTGCCCAGATTCAAGGAGATGGAACATAGACCCACCTTTGATGGAAGAATGTCAATATTGCATTATAAGATCATGTGGGATATTCTCTCTCTTTCCCTCTTTCTCTCTCTATAGATAGATATAGATCGATAGATCAGTGTGGTTGATAGAAAAGAACAAAATAAACCAAAAAGCTAGCAAAACCACGTATGTTTTGATACTAAGTAAAATAATTCTAAAGATATCTTTATGTATTGAACAAGTAATCATTTTGAATATAAGACAATTGTTAGACTTAATTAATAAGATATTGTTATGCCTTGGCAATAACCATTGGATAACCACAGATATAACCTCCCTAGACAGACCTCTTTTCATGGTACTCTGATTCATTCTTTAATGGTTTCCATGTCTAAAAATGTGAAACCGTATTTCTCATCTAAATCAAGTCTTCTATAATTTTAGCTTAAACTTTATTTATATGTGTGTGTGTGTGTGTGTATATATATATATATAATTTTATTTCTACTCCTCCTTTCTGTGTGCATCTTATTTTGTACAGACTTTAGAGAGATCTACAGACACAGGCCAGGTTTTGTCTTTCTATTTTCAATTACACATTTCTCTATATGGAGTATTTCTCTCCACCATATCCACCAACTAAATTCTACCCATTTTACAAGATCTATCTCTAATTCTGCCTCCTCAGAGAAATTCTCTGTGGTCCCTCCAACCCCAGGTAAAATTAGTTTTCTTCTTTCTTTTACAAGACAAGAATACATGTTTTAAAAAACCTGTTCATTAGCAGATTTCACTTACTACTCTGTTTATTATTTTCATTTGTTTGTTTTTGACTCCAGTGTTTCAAGGTCAGACCGCATGCACTATTCAACTTACATTCACATAAAGCATCCACTGGAAGTTCAGGTATGTAAGACAGGATCAATTAATATTTGTTAAGTTAAATATATTTAACTTTTATATTCAACATATACTCTCAGTACTTGGAAATAAAATCAGTGTTCTTCACAAGGTACAGTTCTAACTTCCCCAACATCATAATATATAGAGAACTCTTTAGTTTGAAGCTTTATTATTCTCCCCTCTCCCTTTTTCCCTCCATCATAAAACAATTTAAAAAACAGCATATTTACTCTTTGTCTTTTGACCAGCCACAAAAAGTCTGGTGTAACACCACAAGAAGAGAAAGTAACGTACTCTAACCTGAGTTTATATAACCTCATTACTAGCTTGTAGAAATAAATGGTAAATTTGATAGGTAAATTTAATATACACAACTTACAAGAACAGTAAAACCAAAAGGGTTCAAGTTTGACCTGTTTAATTTCTAACTGGCATCTATCTTACCCACACTTGCACACCTTTTGAAACACTTTACCTGTTGCTGCTAGATTACTTCTTCCAATGGCATAAGAAACTACATAGAGTAAGTGATGACGATTACTGAACAATGCAAAAATCTCAGCTATTTTCTTAAGCTGTATTTTTTTTTTTTGTAAAATGTCCTCTGATATTCAAATTTCTTCTAGGAAGGAAAGCTTCATTTAGCTACACAGTCATCAGTGTTTTGCTCTTTGCCCAGTGTGGTCCTTCTTGGCAGACAGAAGAGACTGTGCATTGTCTAGTAGGGGGTTTAATTTCAGAAGTTTTCAGTAGATTTACCACAGCAACTGGAAGAAAGAAACCCATTTGTTTCCTGGAGGCATGATCTAGTCCCAGAGCTCTGTGATGTGAGGCATCAGAGGATGGTCTAGTAGGCCAAATGGACTTGAGCACTTCATCTCTTTTCATACAAATGCAGAGGACAATTATTCCCTCAGGTTATAAACTCTTTTATTTTCACCTTCACTGATTCACTATTAGTTGCGCAAATCAAAAGCAGGGTATCTGTCTGCCTCTGTTTTTGAAGCTGTGCATCCTGTTTTCATTATGCTGTTTTAAAAAAGTTATTCTCCATAGAGCTGTTTGTCTTTGAGGACATGTAAAAAAATTAACTTAACACCCCATATTGGTATTGAAGCAGTTAGTGCAATTATATTATAAATTTCCTGCTGAATTTGATAGATTCATTATTATTATTATTAATTGACAACATAAAATAATACACTGCACAAATAATTGCCACGTATTTTTTCAGTATCAGTTATTAACTAGTAAATGAAACATGGGAAGAAAGTGGTGGCTAGGTCCTTAAATTCAGATGACAGAAATATTCCATGTTTCTTCTGATTGTAACTTTTGGTTTAAACAACTATTAATTTATCAACAAGGATGTAAATATAGGCTGTACATATAAATTGAAATGCAAAGGATGACCTAAAACTTATGTTCTATCAAGTCTTCATTCTAAGCAATTTTTACATGTTAATTCATTAATAGAAACATTAGAAAGTAGAGATTATCATCTATGTTGCCATTATCATTTACAGATGAGGAAATGAAACTACAGAATTGTTAACTAATTTGCCTAAATCATACACATAAGAAACCACAGCACGTGAGGTGCAGATCCTGTCAGTCTGCCTCTAGAGCCTGTGCTCCTGACCATCGCATCCTACCGAGTCCTTCCATCTCTCTCTCTCATGCTGCCACGTAGCTATATTAGGTAAGCCCTTCTCTATCATTTTCAGGGATGCCTCCCTGTGAAAAATCAGAAACTGATCAGTTTCAATGACTTGCAAGTGGGAATTCTGTACCTTGACTTCATGGTGCAAAGAACTATTAGAATAGGAATCTGTTATCTTTGTAAATGTATATAATTAGGATTGAAACTTTGTAGATTGAGATATTATGATAGCTTTATTCAGAAAATCAAACTATTTATTAACCAGTAATAAAAATCAAAAGCTTTTTTGTTAAATAGAAATATATACATAATAAAATATATTTTAGAGTACTTGAATCTGATTTTGGACCAATTTTTTTCTTTCATCTATTCTGAGATGAAATTCAGCTATCATTCACGATTACTCTAGCACATATCCATGCATATTTGTATGGTGTGTATTTGTTTGACAATGTTTTTATTGAAATAGGTTCCCTTCCATACATTCTTAATTGATGATACACTAACAGAAATGGCAAAAAAATGGAAATGATAAACCAAACTATTAGGGTTTATCTCCATTGATTTTTTTTCAAATTGTCGTTAGGAAGAACTTAGGAAATTTCTGTGCAGCAGGAGGCTCTCCTCCTCGTTGCTGGGAAACAGTCATTTGTGATTATTTCAAGGCATTGCCACCTGGAGTAGAAAATGCCTTTCTAAGCCAAGGTGCCAGATTAGACAGATCACTTCACTTCAAGTCCAAACATCTGCTGAGACAAGGTTGTGTGTGCTGTGAAGTTCTATTGGCTGCATTTCTAAGAACGTGCTTTTCAAACTTGCATGTGCCAATTAGTCCATAAAGTATTTATTGAGTCTCTAATATATTCAGAACACTGCAATAGTCACTGTGGGGAAACAAAAGGTAGTACAGAGTTTACAGTCTATCTACCTTTCTAAAGAGTTATTTCTAATCTAAGGTTAGAAATAGTTTCAAGCATAAAACAGATGTGACCTTGTCCCTAAGGAACTTAAACATAATAGGCACTTCTGATTCAGAAGCTGAATGAAGTACAGAATCAGAGACTGTCTAGTTAAGAGTCTGCACAGTGCAGTTGTTCCTTCTGCAGTATAATACTATCTAAATTATGCTTGAATAAATCTCATAATATCTGTATCTACCTAATAGGAAACTAACTCATTCTTTTGAGGAGGTCTAATTATTAAGAATCCGTTACATCACTTGTACTTATTGGTCCTTTGATAACAAAAATAGGAGAGACAGCATCTTTTCAAATATCTGAAGCTCCCTCCTCCCTAAAAATATGCCCTTTACTTATTCTCTGAGCTCTGCTCTCTCATGCCTTCGCTCAATCCTCTGAAGTGACTTTTCAGCACAGGTTTATTTTCTTTTCATTTAACTCTCTTCCAGGCTTTAGGCTAATTAAAGGTCAACCCACCTAACACATAACATACTTACTTTCAAACAATTACCTATCCGGATTCTTCATTTTTAGTGAGACAAAATGCAAAATTCATGAGTCAACTAGGGTTCACTTTGCATTTTTTTTCTTCCTGAGATACATTTTCTGAATGAGGATAGTTTATACAGAAAACCTAGAGGCACATGAAAGATTTTGTTCAATTCTCACAAGAGGGAATAAGAGCCCCTAAGACTCCTAAAATAATTCGAAGCCAAATAATCCTTTGTCATGGCAAAACTAGGAGGGTAGAGTTGGGCTTGAAAAAAAAGTTGAATTAATGATACATGATCAGTTTTCTTTGCATGGTTTTGGTGATAGCAGCTGCGGTTTGAGAAGCTGCTTTCAAGAAGGGTCAGGGTGTAGAGTGTGCTGGGTAAGATGTGGTGAAGTTAACAAAAATAATTCAAATAACATAGTTCAGGCTCTTTACTGCACCCTGTCTTATCTGTTAAACCAGAGTATAGTAGGATTGGATGACCAGCACAAATACTGGCCAAGAACAGTCTCAAAGAATTAGCCAGTTTGCCTAGACAGGGTAGGAGGCTGTTCCTTTCTAAACTGCAACAAACAAGTCCAAACAACTCCAGGTTCCTGACAAGCCATTGTCTTAATGGTCAATTGCTTTCTAAGGCAGTTTGTCATTGTCCTGCAAAGATATGGTGGCAAGAGGAAAAAAAGGAAAAAAATGAGAACTAGATCTTAACTTCAGTTTCTCTCAGAAGAAATGTTTAACATCTACTACTGTGAGTTTTCAGAAACCTATGTATTTAACAAATTTCCAAGTTATTTCTTGTTATTTTATTGAACTCCATAACTTTCTACCTTCATATTTAAATGTTATATTTTAGGTTCTGAGATTGCAACATAAATTTTCTGAAAATCATTACTTCATCACTGAATCCTAACTTCAAGTATGTGTTTCCTAGTTTCAGCATAGTTTATTTTCGGGGAAGTTTTAAGTTGTAGTTTTCCACTTTTAAAAAGAAAATATTCCATCTTTGTAGAAATTCATTGAGTTTCTTAATTTCATTGTGCTTAAGAATAACAGAGAAACACTTCATGATATAGGAAACAAAGAATATAGTATTTTGATCTGAATCCCTATCTGGATGTCTGATTCTGTTTCTGTTCTCTCTGAATACCATGTTTTCTTTCTGAGAAGAGACTGACAGGTCTATTTAATCTTTTATATTGGCTACAGTGATAACTTCCTATTCAATATTTCATACCGTTGTCCTGATAAAGAACATAAGACATTATGCAAAACTTGGCACAAATTTGATTCAGGAGAGCATCTGCTGAAAAATAAAGCACTTGAGAGCCCGGAACTTAGCACACAGCAGTGCTCTGGAGAAGACAACTTATGTCATTCAATGATATTACTGTGGGCTCCTGTAATGAACTTCTACTGTTATCCTGACACTGAACCTCTGTGTCCCAGATGCTGGGTGATCTGGGAGTGACATGGCAAATCTTCCACAGAGTTTTCCTAAGGACATTGCTCCATTTATAACTGTTTAATAAATAAAGAGTTTCTTAGGGAGAGAGGGTATAGCTCAGTGGTAGATCGCATACCTAGCAGGAGTGAGGTCCTGGGTTCAATCCCCAGAACCTCAATCAATCAATCAATAAACCTAATTACCTCCTCTTCCCCCTCAAAAAAGGTATGCATGATTGTATGTATGTACATAGGTACATATTAAAAAATAAAATAAAATAACATCTTTTAAAAAGTTTCTTTTACTCAGTTTCAGGACATTACAGCAAAGTCAACCTTTAAATGTTTATCAGTCTCATAACACATCTAATACATCATAATGATATTAGAGTGAACAGTACTTAATTGGGGAAAATAATCTTGCTGTAAAAATGTGATTTTTCAAAAAAACCAAAATTATAATCCTTGAAATAACTTAGATACCTCTAAGAGCATCACTTCTACCTGGAGACAGAAACAATACTCTATGGTGATTCCACATTATTTAAGTCATTGTTTTAAATTGTAAAAAATACACTGCAAATCTCCTGTGGTATACTGTGATGACCTTCTAAGAATTCTTTCTTAGAACCTTCTACTGGTTCTCTTTTCTGAAGAAACCATTCACTATCATTAAGGTGAAATGAACTCACTCTTGCAGTACGGTATCCTCCTACCTATAAAATTATGATAATGAAGTTAACTTTCCCCTTTAAAGATACTGGGGTAACAATAATCTAAATATTTACTCTGGCCAGTATTCTCATGAAACTAAGAAATCTTCTAATAATGAGTCCAAAAAAATACTGAACACAAGAATATGATATCAGAAAGAGCATTGCAAAAAAAAAAAAAAAAAGTATGGAAAACAGCCATTACCAGAATCAGAATGAAAAAGGATGCTGTGTTGAAATTTAAAATTTAAAAAAATGGATGGAACAGTCTTGATACTTGTTAAATTTGAGACAGATTTCTAGAGGGAGTGCCTATGTAAGAGGATTATACTTATTCACGGATATGCTCAAAATGGTAGGTAAGAGACAACTCCAATGTTTTAAAAATCCACTTAGTGATCACATACACACGGAAGTTAAAGACACAATTTAGGCTAATTTCATAACCAAAAATAATGAACAGTTAATAAAACAGTGTTTCTGTTATATTCAATAAGCTTAGACTTTAGGACACTGCATATACTGTTAGCCTCTCCAATGAATTCAAAATTACATCAGAGTATGTGCTGTGCAATCAAACAAAGCTAGGTTCAAATTCAAGGCCTACTTTTTACTGAGAGTGCAATTTTACCGACTGGAAATTCAATTATCTTACGTGCAAAGAAGAAAAATACTATAAAGAAAGTAACATACTTGACAGATTTTTTTCCCAAACATACTATTTGGTGCAGAAGTAGGTGACTATAAATCATAATCACTAAGCAATCATGAACTTTGTAGTGTTTTACATATTTCAACATGTTCTTCTGGTTATTGGCTTAGTTTCATATATAAAAATGATGAAATTATAGAATATGATGTATATGTTCAGCATTCTTTGTATTTCTATTTAAATATGTAAAGATGTAATACATATTTTCTATACGCAAAGGTTGAAGTAGTCATTCTTAGTATTTCAGAATTTAAAAATGTATTAACTCCTCAGAGATTTTCACAAAATGCATTTCATAGCCTAGAATTGTTAGAAATAGAAAAAACTGGTTTTAATAATAAGAAAAGATGTATACTATAATTAACAGCAGTTTTCTTCTAGAGTCAGGTGAATTAAATTAGCAACCCCAAGATTTACTAAACCACATCAACTAAACCCAGCATTGGTCTTTAATGAATATTGGGGCTGAGTAAACCTTGACTGTAGAAATCCTAAAATATAAGGTATACCTATACACACATATTTATACATTAATAGATCCCTATTTCAATACATCTTGAGTTCATTATAAATTTTAATAAAGCTTATCTATATTAATCACTCAAATTGTAGTTTAACTCCAAAAGTGTGGTTGATTTTATCGATAAAGAGGTTAAAGAGGACTAAGACCTTATGTGAAGGACAAACTGTGTTGTTAGTTTAGATTGAGGAAATACTCAATGAAATTATCAGGAATCCAGAGGCTAAGAAAGAAATTAATGAGGCTTGTGCATATAATACTCTGTTCTAGGAGTTAGTTTTGTGTAAATAATCAAGCATCAGTTCATAGGTAAAAAAAATTTATATGATCAGAAAACAAGAGAGGAATGGATGCTAATAATGCTGGAGAATAAGAAAGCTTTTTCCAGAGTTGTGAACTCTGCTGGCTGAGAGATGTGAAAGACATGAAGACATAACCTGCCCAACTGCGTTTTAAATGGGACCAGGTAATGAGAAAATATTTCTGGGTTAGTGAGGAGGACTAGAGCTGAACTAAATCTAACAGAAGAATAAAGCAGAGGTCTCAGAAACAAAAGAAATTTCCAGGAAAAAACCCAGATATAAGAAACAAGTGAGAGCCTGTCTCATAAAACCATGGCAGGCAGTCAATAAGAACTGTTGTAAGTAAGTTTATTTGTATCATTTTTTAAGATTCCGCATTTGAGTTGTATCATATGATATGTATCTTTCTTTCTTCACTCAGTATGATAATCTCTAGGTCCATCCATGTTGCTGCAAATGGCGTTATTTCTTTTTTGTTGTTGTTGTTACAAAACAGAAACAGACTCACAAAGAAAACAAACTAATGGTTATCAAAGGGGAAAGGGGGTAGGAGAGGGATAAACTAAAAGTTTAGGACCAGCAGAGAAACACTACTACGTTTAAAATAGATAACAACAAGGTCCTACTGTATAGGACAGGGAACTATATTCAACATGCTGTTAAAAATTATAATGGAAAATAACCTGAAAAAGAATCTATATATATATATATATATATATATATATATATATATATACACACACACACACACACATACACACACATATATATATAAATATATATAATAACTGAATCATTTCGCCATACACAAGAAACTAAAGCAACATTGTAAATCAACTATACTTCAATAACAAAAAAAAGAAATAAATTTTGGAACTACTTCTTAAAGACTAGGGCAGCTCTATTTCATTAATGTGTAGTCAAGTTTGAGGTCATGGGATGAGGAAAGTGAGTATAGCAGCATAGTTTAATCTGAGGATTAGCAGAAGAGTCTGAATGTGACAGTTGAAGTTGGGGTGTTGCTGGTTATCGTCTATGAAGTAAATGTTCATGTCATGTAATATTGTGAATCTCTATCTCTGAGGGAATGTTCAAAGAAAGCGAGACCCACTAAATGGTTCTAGACAGGAAAACAACACAGCTAACCCTTGAACAAAGTGGGGATTGGGGCAGTAATCCTTAGTCACCGTTTCTCTCTATTCATGGTTCCACTTCTGCAGATTTAGTCAATCACTAAATGTGTAGTACTATAGCATTTACAATTGAAAACTATTCGCCTATAAGTGGTCCTAAACAGTTCACACCTGTGTTGAAGAGTTAACTGTACATAAATGAAGTTCTAGGAGGGGTAGGTATTGGACCCATCAAAAGTTGTGTACCAGGTGGCAGTACCCAACACTGGGTGAGCTGGGATGGCAAATGTTTGCCTGCTGACAAAGAAGGAACTGGCTCTGTATCACTCCCTATAAGGAACCCTGCAAGACAGTATCCAAACCAGATGTTAGGAGATAAAATGTCCAGTCCAAAAAGTAGAGGAAAAGGAAAAGAAATACTGGCTCTCTGAAACTACAAATAATGGTAGCCCGAGATATATTCGAACTGGAAAGGAGCTAACATCCAAAGCAGCTTAATTTTAAACTTGTCTGAACTTGGCTGGAAGGCTAAAGGAAACAACAAAGAAAAATGAAGCACCCTTCTGAAGAAATAATATAACAGGAAGAAATACTTCTGCTCTCATTAAAGTAACTGAAGTCCCTCAAGGGCTAGGACATTCAAATTTCTGAAAGGTAAGAATGAGTTTGGGGGAGACCCACACTGCAAAGATATTGCTTAGATACCAGGCATTATGAATGTCAAAGCTCAAAGCATCTTCAGGTCAGATTTATACAATTGAATACTACTCAGCCATAAAAAAGAATAAAATAATGTCATTTGCAGCAACATAGATGGACCTAGAGATTGCCATTCTAAGTGAAGTAAGCCAGAAAGAGAAAGAAAAATACCATATGATATCACTCATATGTGGGATCTAAAAGAAAGAAAAAAAGAAGACACTAATGAACTCGTCTACAAAATAGAAACAGACTCATAGACAAAGTAAATAATCTTATGGTTACCAAGGGAAAGGCGGTGGGAAGGGATAAATTTGGGAGTTTGAGATTTGCAAATGTTAGCCACTATATATAAAAACAGATAAAAAATGTATTTCTTATGTACAGCATAGGGAACTATATTGAATATCTTATAATAACCTTTAATGAAAAAGAATATGAAAATGAATATATGTATGTATACGTATGACTGGGACATTGTGCTGTGCATCTGAAATTGACACATTGTAACTGACTGTACTTCAATAATAAATAAATTTTTAAAAAAGCATCTTCAGATCAGGTCAGAAAACTGCTAATAATGAATCTCCACTTGAGACAAAGTAAGGACCAAAAAAATTCCTTCCACTGGATGTGGGATCTTTAGAGTGAAAGGATATAGTCCCAGTCTTTGTGGTGCAGTGCTAAAAGGCCAGGAGATTTGACTAAGAACTGGAAAAGTCATAGAGACTAGCAAAAAAAAATAAGGATGGGTCTGTGAATGAACACATTTAATTTGAGGGGTAACTGCTTTAATTGAGGATTGACTGTTAACAGAAGATCACGGTTGTATCATCATTTAGGAAGGAAATGCTCACAAGCAAAATAAATTAAAAGTGAGATGGATATTAAAATATTAGAAGAAGAAAGCCTTCAGAAAGCACTGTGGCTGGAGTGACAGTACAATTATCTAGTCATCTATTTATTCAAATTTACTCTTTCAGAAATATCTGTCTTGACCTTTTGTGAGAAGGCAATATGATGAGGGGATTCAACTCTGACTATCTCCATTTCAACATGGTACCTGTGGTGTCATCCTAAACTTATTCAGAGACTTCTCCCAATTAAATTTAAGTGCATAGGTTGTCAATTCTGGAAAACTGGTTCAGACTGGTATCCTGGTGACAGACCCCCACCACGTCCTCCACCTGCCTTCTGTCTGTAGAAAAACTTTAGTCAAGGAATAAACTTCATCAAAGAAGTGAGATAATGTAGAAGCAAAAGAAAGCAAATTGTTAGGCAATTAGATAGAAATGAGCACCCGGCAGCAAAGGGAGAAAGGGAGTGGGAGCAACCCAGAAAATAACAGTATGCCTGTGCTCAGGGTAAGGGGATTCAAAATCTTTTATGTTCTATAAACGATGTCCAGCAAAGAAGCTGGCCAAAATCAAATGCTGCTGCTGCACAGTAGAGAGAAGGACCTGGCTTAACTTGACCAATGCTCATTATAATGTAATTAACACTGCAGTCTGAACCCCCTCCCATAGGTTTCTCTGTGTGCATCATGGGTAAGAACATGCATAAAAGAGATGGGTGTACCTAAGCCTGAGCACAAGGAATGTGAACTGTCAACCAATCAGCCTGAGCACAAGAAACACGAGCTGTCAGTGAGCTTGAGCACTGAAAGGACTGTGAATCAATCAATCAATCACGAAAATGCCCCCTTAGCCAAGATATAAGAACAGGAAAAACAAAGGAGCAGTGCCATTTTTCCTCTCTTGGGTTGGCCCACACCCAATTAATTCTCTGGGGTGTACTATATATTACTATCTTTTTACTTTACTGATAAAATCTTCTGTTTAAAAATTCATTTTTTTTCAGGTGAAAAAGAACTGGGGTATCTTTTTTCCTCTCCTCCTGGTAACGAAACAAGACCAAATAGTGACATTTAGTTCCTCCTCAAGGGCTATCGATAATATTCTGAGCCATATCCTTTGTGCTGTTTTATAGATACTGAAACCCCCACCAGGTGGAAGAAGTTAACTACATGATGACCAGACTGTAGCCATGACATAAGTTGCCACAATTATGAGAACTGGCCTAAAAGAAATAGGAACAAATCGACTCTGGAACTGTGCTTAAAACAATCAATATGATACTGATCAGACCACTGCATTACAAATTTCAAGATTATCATCAGAGCTGCATGTAGCCCCCTCCCTTCACACATACACTCCTGAAACTCCCCTTTAAAAGCTCTTGCCTATTGACTGTCAGTGGGGAGTCGGCCTTTGGACATGAGTCTACCCTCTCCCCTAGTTGCTAGCCTCTGAAATAAGGCAAATTTTCCTTTTTACCAAAATTTGCCTCTGGAGTATTGACTTTCCTGTGGTGAATAGGCAGACCTTACTTCGGTAACAGTGAGACTGATGGTGCTGACTTATTCAATAAATATTTGCTGATGTCTTTTTAACCACTTACACATTCAGTGAATGAGTATTGAATGGCTCCTATTTGCTAGTTATGTTTAGGCATTAAGGAGTCATCTATGAGCAAGATGGTATTAGATTTCATAATGCACACAATGGAGCATGCGAGGTAGATAAATTATTCCTTTTGTAAGCAGTTGAGGAAGGACAGAGGACAAGATCTTCATAGGAGAGGACCTGGTCATGAAATTGAGGAGACAGACTATTGGACAGATCACACAAATATCAAAATCAGTAAAACTGGGTCATGAGCAGTATTAGAATAGGTGACAGAGATCCACATGCTAAATCTCCCATGGAAGGAAGAAGAGTGCTTCAAGTGTTGGATGCAGCAAGGAAAGGGAGTAGGTTGTATAGCTTGATGACATGCTGTTTGGAACTACTGTTTACAGTGGAATAAAAGAGACTAATCTAGAAACAATATGGAAGGAAAGGGATGTTATACCCCAACTCCAGGCCCAGTGGTTCTGAAGGATGGGGAGAGAAAGCCACCAGTTCTTGAAAGAACTGTCAGAAAAGCAGAAAAGAACCAGATTTTAGTTAAAGGAAGAAAGTGAAGGGAACCTCAAAATGGATGAGAATAGAGAGGTATTTGCTGATGACTACGTATTCCAGAGGGCAAACTGGAAGAGTTTAGAAAATGGGAAGGAGTCTGTAAGTTACCATTACTAATTCTGGCATAGAGTGTGTCTAAAGATTAGAGTGTGTGGAATGAGAAGTGGCCTGGGAGACCCCTATATCTGTGGTGACCAACATAACCAAGAGGGGCACAGCCAGGCTAGTCCTGATGCCAGCAATGACTATGACACTGAGAGGTTAGAAGGAAGGAGCAGTGTGGCAGGCACTCCAAACAGCATGCAGCATTCTGGCTGCCCACTTGCCCCTTGCCAAAGGAAGTCTGAAGACAGGTATCTGACCATACAGACACTCTCTTAATCTTTGCCAATATAATTGTACATGTAAATAATTAGGAATCTTTGATAAATTATATTTGATATAAAAAGAGAAGTAGAGAATAAATTTTTGGCCGAAGGTGAAGTGTAATCCTGGAGTTAGTTACTGTTTACTTTTTCAGATGCATTTCAGTCTTCTTCAGCAAAAGGTGAGCCTTCCCCTAGTTCTTCCAAGAGGAAATACAAAGAAGCAGTAGTTAACATATTGTAAGGATCCTTGAAAGTGGAAAATAGTACTGTTTTTATAACTACTGTCTGTTCCCTGAACGGCAGCCACCAGCTTGAGTCCAACGGGATACAAAGACAAAATCAGCAACTCTAAGGAGAAACCTTATTTTCCCTTTACTTATATCCTTGCCTCAAGTCAGTAAACTAGGAACTTGAGCACTTTTACTGGTAATGACAAAAAAGAGCATTACCCTCTAGATCTCACTCACTCCCCTCCAAAAGAGAATTTTCTCTTCTTATTGGTAAGAGAAAAGAGAGTCCTGCATATTCATGGTCTTTGACCTTTCTTGGCATTGACTGTATGTTGCATGCTTTCTTCTCATTTCTTTGTGATGTCAAGCAATGTACACCACGTTTGGTGTCTTATCTGGTTATCCATCTCTCAGTTGCTTCAAATATTGAGAAGAGGAATTGGCTTTCTATCTACCTCACATCCCAATTTAAGGGATCATACTCACTTTTTAGATAGGAAAACAGAGATAGTAGATTGTATAACTTAAAATTTGAATCAATGCCTTTTATTTCAAATCCATTGCTCTCTCTTCTACATTGTTGTACTTTCATCAGTGAAAAAGAATCAACTATACAAGTATATATTGCATTAAGTAATTGTCAACATACTCAAAAGTGATACTTCTGAATCATCCCAAGAGTACAGCAGATATAGAAATAGTTTCTAGATTTCCATTCTCATCAAAACACACACAATTTCTTCTAAAGATATTTAAATAATTGTTCAAGTGACCACTTTTCCTTGGGAACAGTTCCTTCCATGAGATGAGATCCAAAATTATAAATTACCACTAAGGTTTTTACTTGCACCCCTGCCAGGATTCATTTTCCTCTATATGAAGTCTTGAAGAACTTTATTTGTATCCTATTGGTTAAGAGCAGACTCTGAAACCAAACTGGATTCAAATCCCAGATTGGCCAAGAGTTAGCTGGATCAGCTTGGGCTACTTTCTTAATCTCTCTATCCTTCAATTTTTCATCTAAAATAAAATGAATAATGCTATTATCCATGTCAGAGGGTTGCTGTGAAGACTGAATGAGCTGAATATATGTAAAATGCTTAGAAGGCTCCTGGGCACATAAAAATCACTATGGAAATACTGCTATTATCACTATCTTTCTCTCTTGTTGATTTTACCTTAAGTTTCTTAGGACATCTACATGTATTTCTCTTACCAGTTTACATAAAAGAACTTTGCTATCTGTGGTTTTAGCACTCCTGGTTGAGACTAACTTTATCATCTTGTTTAGGTATCATTAACATTAATAAATGTATTTACTCAACAATTGTTTGTTGAGTGCTTCTTATGTGCCATGATTTGTTACATTACTGCTGAACACAACCGTGCCTACCCTCTAGGATTTTATGTTCAAGTAAGGAAGATGGTTAGTAATCTGCAAGTTTTAGGAAATAGAAATTTGAATACCACAGAGTATGAGATAGATGCAGAAAGGCTTAATTAGAATTCAAATGTCTGGCATCGCTATTTCAATTTCACCTTTTCAAATTTGGCATTCAATACTGCCTAGATTTTATTTTAAAAATTATTAGCTATGGTGACCATTCTTAATTTGGATTTTCCTGAAATTTCTCATTATTTGATTTAACGAGGATCTACCCTATTAAATTCTCTCCCTGTCCTTTGATCCTTTCTTTGGTTCTAAAATCGTCCCTGGTCAGTAGACACATGTTGAATGAATAAATGGCTATTTTGCTTAAAATAAATGGCTATTTTGCTTGTCTTATTAGCACTGAGTTGCCTACACTGAAAACAGCAATTAGCTTGATTCACAGTGTTACAATGAATCTAACTAAACCAATTTTCTCCATTGCAATTATAGGTCCTAGAGCACACAGGACACTTGTAAGGAACTTTCCATATTCTGAAGAGTAAACAGTACTCACTGTTTCCTTGCTACTCGGATAGTGATAAATAACAAGTAAGAGAGAAAAACAAAGCAAAACAAAGAGACAACAACTGTCTGAAATGGTCACTGTGTGATGAACCCAGAGGAATTCTCTTTAGTTGCAAAAGTATCTACTATATTTACAATATTACCATAAAATAGTAAAACTACAGTTAAGGAGCAACACATTACGTAGTTTAATATCACTAGAATATACATAAATCTATAATGCATGTCATATCTTTTACTGGAAAATCCCACTGACATTCTAAAGAATTTTTGAAAATCTTTGAGGAAACATCAAGTGAAAGAAGAGGTCTGAATGTGCAAAATTAATAACGTTAAGTTCAGTGAGGGCTGCTGGTTCAGGAGCTGAAGTTGGAGAGCTTTTGAAGTCTACATAATAAATGTAACAGCTAAGAGTTTACTCAGCCACCTGGGGGCTGAGCTGGAGGTTTCTTGGACTTCACGACTTCTGTGAAGAAGGTGATCTCTTTCAGCTATGACTCAAAATGGACACTGATTACCAAACCCCACCCCCATCCAGATATTCAGAGATGGAAAACCATTCAGCAACCATAGCACAAGTCAGAGAGAGAACAAGAAGTGTCAAGACATGAGCAGCAGAGGAGAAGTTAATGTCACATAAAGAATATGGACATTCGGTAGAAGCTGCACTGGAAAAAATAAATAAAAAGTTCTCTTTACAGATGCAGTTCTCTTTACTAACGCAGACAGAATGTATCATGTGAACTTCAATTAGTTGTAAACTGACTAAACATTCCCCAAACTTGATGTACCAGCCCAGAGAAGACGAGGAGTTTCTTCTGATACAGCAGTTATGGGTGAGTCAGACAGGGGACATACCGAAGAGATGTGGAAAGGTCTAGAGCCATGATAAGAAAGGATTCAATTTATAGAATGTTTGTATATTTCAATCACTTACTCTATAGCCACCATCATTAAAAACTGAGATATAAATACATATGTTTTCACAAGTATAAGACAAACATTCATTAAAATTCATTTTTAAAGTTTTATAATGTTCTACAAATAATACTCTTAAAGACTTCAACTATGAAGATGCCAACATTTTATCATTTCCAAATGAATACTTATTGTTTCCCAAGTTTTCTTTTTGTTGAATCACAAAACCTTTGCATTTTGTTTCCAATTTCATTCATTGTTATTCAAAACATACATAGAAGTCATAAAATCACTGGAGAAAAGGGCCTTTATCAAAAGGCCTTTATGACTTCTATTAATAGGATTAATTAGCAATGCTATACTTTATACTTTACCTAGTTAATAGCTTCTTGGATATTTACTCTTTTATATCTTTATGTACTATGTCAAGGTTTATTCCAGGCTTTGTGGCTAAGAAGTATAATTTATTTTATATATCTAATATATAATTTTATACATCTTATATATAGTATATAAAAGCCATTCTTGTGAATGTATGCTTAGAAATTGTTCAAAGATGGCAGTTACATATCACTATGAATACTTTTTGAACTAAAAAATCCTTTAGTTCTTTTTTCTTTGCAAGTTAAATATTCTTCAGTCATAAAATCTAATATTTTTATTTTTGACTGGAATAGATTGAAATATTGATCTCAATTCATACTCCTCACTCCTATGCTGTGACCTCATCATGGGAAAGTCTACTCCCCTATCCCTTGATTTGGGCTTAGCCATGTGACCTGTTTTGATCAACAGGTTGTTAGTAGACAGGATGTGAACAGTGGTTTGAATTGAGACTGAGTGGTGGAGCGTGACTTCTTCAACTCCAGGAATCCCATGTACATACCAAAGAAGCAGAGAGAGGTTTACCAAGGACAGGGTACCCCCCTGTCACAACACACAAATTTTTCATAGGGCTAAGCTTCCAAATAATTACTGCATTTATATTCAGCCATCAGCATAGCAGACTAAGCTCTACGATTCATTTTGAATAAATTCATCATTTGTCACGATCACTTAGCCTTACTTCAGAGGCAGTTTGAGCCTCCAGCCCCTCAAGCATTACATACCCCTGCTTCTAACCAGTAGATTTTTTTAAATGACAGTTTCACAGCGATCATAATGATATAGAAACACAACTTGAGTTGCTTTATTTCTGCTGTTGTAAGTGGCCACTTAGAGTTTGTATTTGTGTTAATTTTTTTTAGTTTAAAAAGCAAATATTAAGGAGTAATTTTTTTTTGCTTTAAGGCAAATTTTAGTTTCTATATAAAATATTTTACTAAATTTGAATATTATTCAATTTATTTTTTAGAAAAAATACAGATTATTACTGATAGGTACATGATTATCTCATGGTTATTACTAATTTTTTTTAATTTTAGGGAAGAAGAGTGTTAATAAAGAATCCTTTGGGGATGTCAAATATGGTGATAGTTAAATTGCTGAGGGAAGGAGTTCCCTACAGAGACTTCCTTCAACCTGGGCCCCAGAATGAGGCACCTGTAGAACTGATCATAGCTGCAGCCAATCTGGACCAAAAAATAGCCTGAAGTTCAAGGACAGTCAATTCACACCCCAGTGAGTGTGAAAAGACGCTTGCCTTTAGAAGCCCTGAGTGTTGTGATGGTATGTTATTTAGGATTATTGTGGCATTAGTACACCAAGACACATACTGTCTTTTCAGACTTTCATTTATTTACTGCTCAAATTGTTTTATCTACCATTTCACCTTACACAATGTCTCAATCACAGAGAGTCTGTTGATTGATTGATACTCAGCTTTAGACTAAGGGGATTTACAATCTGACTGAAGATAGAAAAGCCCACATGGAAAGTTATAACAATGTAGGCACAGTGTGATTGGACAAGTTGTGTGCATGTGATGAATGCTACAGAGGTTAAAAGGAGAAAAGAAAACAGTGGATTAATGACCTCTGTGGAAGAAAATATAGAGGAATTGGTGAAGTCTGTTGAAGAAACACATTTTGGGCTGTATTTAAAGAATTCACTGAATTCAGGATACTGAGAGAATGAGGAAAGGTATGTGCGAAAATAAAGCACATAAGACAGGGATAACTGAGCACAGCATTCTTAGGAGTACATGGGTCATGGAGAGGATATTTTTGAAATAGACCATACTAGGTTTAGGCTTTGCCTCTTGCCTACTGGAGTAAATAAAGGAACATTATCTAACATTTCAGGGCCTTTGTTCTCTGTAAGTGAGCTACTTTCTTAGTGAGATTATTCTGAGGATCAAGTGGGGTAGGATTACAAACTGAGGTATGGTATGTTGTATACATTAACTAAAAAAAAAAAACAGAAAAAAACTATTACTTCACACCCCTCATTTGATTTCTTTTCTCATGTCCCATATTTATTTTTTGCTTTATTGTCTTGTTCATGTTTCTGTGCTCAAAATATACCTACATATCTAATATTCATCTTAAGTTTAAGTCTGGAGTATGAAACGGAGAGAAATAGAGCCATAAAACTGAGAGATCAGTAAACAGAATTAGAATCTAGTACTCTTTTGTTAAATTTGACCAATGTCACCAATAACTATCTTCTAAGCAGTGATAATAAGAGTCAGAGTCTATGAGTTTCCATGTTTTCTGGGCTATGAATGAATCAGGGTGAGTGATCACTAGCAAGAGATGAAAAAGCCCTCTGTGTTTCAAAATGTTTCTTTTTGAGAAGTTCAATAAACTAAAATAGGAGCAAGCAAAGGGCAACCATAGAGAGAGATTAGGCAACAGATGTGCGCGTGCATACGCACCCTCATACTCACACACTGCATCTCAGCACAAGATTTTCTGAGGTTTAAAGTACAAATGCTGAGATATGTTCAAGGTTGCACTGAAGAAAATTCTATTACATAGAATGTGTCCTTAGAGACAAACACACTTACTGCACAATTTCTGGGTCAAGAACAAATGCTTTGAAAGAAGATGCTTTCTGCTTTCACACTTATATTTTCTCTGTCTGTTCTTGTTGTGTTGCATCTGTACAAAAAATTGTATTTACAAAGTTCTGTATAAATAAAAATAATTTTCAAAAGAGCAAATTAATTAACTTGTGTCTGACAGAGCATTAATTTTCTTTGGAGGACTCTCAATTCAGAAATAAGTTTGTTAATCAACACAGTTCAAAATGTAAACACATGCACATATTTATAGCATATTAAATAAAACTAAAAAATACCTAATAAAAATAACTTTTTTGAGATTAAGCTTCCCCATTTTTAAGGCAGGCTGTGGAATAATTGGGGAAATTCAGCTCTGAGATGCAATGGAGATAGAAAAGTCAAAAAGCCCACAGGAGACAGAAGAGGCCAGACAGAACAGGGTTTGGGGAGAGTACCTGGCTGTAGGGTGTCCTCCCTCAGAGTTACAGCCATCAGTGAGCACTAAGGTTTCAAAGGCAAAGAGCAACTTGGGCTTAAACTAGTCATCATAGCAAGAGAACTCAGAGACATTATTTGATGTGACAGGGCAGGCATGCATCCAGATAGCAAGAAATAGTAAAGCCAAACACAGAATTATTGTATTTTCAGAATAGGAAATAATACTCAATTTCTACTGGGAAGCTGGAATGAATTAGGTAAAGTATAAGCATCTGGTTGGAAGGGGGATACTAGAGGACTTTTTACACAATATTTTTTGTATTGAGAAAATCGTTGTGATTTAGCGAGAGCCAAGGTTGATGGAGGTTTTTGCTGGGAAGCAAAGTTGCACCTCAGCATCACTTCTGTGATGCCAGTCAAGCAACCTAAGATTGAAGCCAGAGTTTCAGTTCTAGCAGGGGATTGTAGCTTGGATGAGAGAAAAAGCTTAGTGAACATAGTGGGGACTAGAAGACGCCTAGAGCACAATGCGCACACACACAACCAGGGCTTGCCCCAAGGACACTGGGTCCTCCAGGCTACGTTTATTCAGAAGGTGGGGGCCTATAATAAACAACAGGGTTGGTTCCCTTATTGGTCCAAACTGAGCCCATGGACGAAAGGATGAGCATAGCTGTGCAAAGACTATGTTGGGTAAACACTAAGTATCCTCATACCACATGTGATTTTGGGTCATCTGAAAAATTAAGGCAAAAAGCACAATAAAATTTAAAACTGTAAGCAGAAATCAATTCATTTATTGTATTTTATTTCTGTTAACTTTACTGAAGGAATAAAAATATTCTTAATGCTAAATTTTTTTTTAGGCTTTGATTCTTTTATCTAAAAAGATAATGAATAGACAGTTAAATCTTGCCTCAAAGATTCACCCATTATATAGATGAGACATTATGTACTCATCTGAGCCTACTTGGTGCCCTTCGAAAGTCTCTCCACATCTACTGGTGAGGTTGCAAGCATGACAAGGCTCCAGTGCTCCATTCTAACTCCTTACAAGATTTTTTCTAGGCTTAGCCTCCTACCCCATACCCAGAATCCAATCTGTCCTGTCCTAATGTCTCTTATTTTTTTTCCTGCTGCTTTGTTTCCATGTTTTCTTCTCACATGTGACTACACTTAGATTATTTGTCTGGCTTATGTTTTATATGACCTTGTCTTTGGGTTTTTCTTGATAATACCCAAATTGAGGATTTCTGCCCAAGTTCCAGACCTACTGTCTTCAGTCCCCTATCCCCATCAAGATCTTCGGCCTCTAGACACCCATTTATCTAGGAAGCAGTTTAAACACCAAAACCATCATATGATGAAGATCCTAATTATAAAAGATACACCTTAAACTTTTTCAAACACTCTGAAGTCAATTGTTGAAATTAAAATAGAAGCTTTTCACTACACTAGTTAGAGGGCTTTCTTAAGACAGGGACTTGTTTTTTCACCAGCACCCAATAAAAAGCCCAGCATGTAGTAAACTCTGCCTATGTGTAGCTAAGTAGTTGACTCATCGACTGACCTACTGACATAATGAATAAATGGAACCAAATACCCTCTGTGGTGTCTTAAACAAAATAGATGAAACATCTAGTTTAGGGTGAGATGGGGTCATAGAAGTTTGGTGACAGTACGCCACTATACTTCTCTAGAGAAAGTCTGAAAATCCAACTCTATTGAACTTTGACTACATTTAAATTATTCAGTTATAATTAACATACATTATATTGGTTTCAGGTGTACAACATAGTGATTTGATATATTTATATATTATGAAATGATCACCACATTAAGTCCAGTTACCATCGGTCACCATGTAAGGTTGTTACAGTATCATTGACTATATTCCCTATGTGTATGTTACACCCCCGGGACTTACTTATTTTATAGCTAGAATTCTGTTTCCCTTAGTCCCCTTCATAGCTTTCATCCATCACCACCCACTCAAGCCCTGCCCATCCTAATTGTCTTCAATATACCTTTCTTCTGACCATCAACCTCCACAGGTATGTGAAGAATAACTGAAAACAGATATTAATCTATATCCTCTGGTATCACCTAAAGTTTAACTTTGAATTTCTCATGGAGCATTCCATTTTAAAACTCAGCACCCTGAAAACTAGTTTCTAGGAGTTGAGAGTGCTAAGTTTTCCTATCTGTTTTCCTTCCTGGAATGCTAGCCATGGCATAAGTAACCTTAATTTATCACTGACATCATCATTTATTACAAGCCTTCCTCCTAACAATCCACTGCCTTTTAGTGTCCTTTCTTTTACTTATTTATTTTGACGGCCTGCCCAGCTCTCAGTTTGCCTTGCATTCCCTATTTGCCTTCCAGCCAAGTGGCTAGTGCTGACTGAGAGGCCATCACCATCCATCACCATCAGTGGGCTGCTCATTTTTCATCGCATTTCAAATGGATGGTGCATTTCAGTTCTCACATCTCCAATGCCTTTGGCCTCTCTTCCAATAATTCCTCACTTTAATATTTAAGAGGCACCCAAAAGTTTCGATGTTTCAATGTCTGGCTTCACAAGTAAGCAGGGTGCAGCCAGACAACAAATTCTCTCTAACTTTGTGTCTCTTCTTCTTTTGGTAAATGAGTGCAGAGATGGGCTGGAAATTATTTGTACTTTAGTGGTAAATCATCAACTCTGTACTGGTATTAATGTCTTTAGTGTGGAAAATAGTGTTTTGTTTTGTTTATAAAGATGCACTTTTAAATCTTAAGTGAAAAAAATTTCAGAGTCCAATTAATTACTTGGTTGGTTTGTATACAACTCTTCAAATAGCTGAAGTGCAAGTTATTCTCACAGTGTGGTCGTATTTTGCATCTAGAATAGAGTTCAGATTATAAAGTAAGCATTCATTATTTTAAACATATGGTACTTTCCTCTATTTTTATTTATGCTCCAAAGATCTGAATCTATGTTCACTGCTGCAATCCTAGTTGATATAGACAAATTCAAAGAGAAGACAGTAGTGGCTTTTATATTTGTTTACCTAGAATGCTTACAAAGGAAAGTGTATTACACTGGAGATGTGCCCTGAACACTGGGAGGCGTAATTTTAATTGACAAAGATGACCATGTAATCTGTGATTCCTAACTGTTTATACGCCTAAACATTAGAGTCCAAAAAATGATTTTCAAATACATTTTAGATGCCACTTTTTAGACTTTTAAAAATATAACAGGGTAACTGCATAATTAATTGTACAAACACTTTAGACAGTGGTATTACAATCAAACACAAATGGAGACCAGACTTGAAAATTCCCTGAACAGACAAAACTAGTTTAGTCATACAAGCAAAGCTTAGTTTACCTTATTTTGCAAGGCAAGTGAGGCTAACTTGACCAGAAACTTCTCACTCATGACTCTGAAAATCTTAAGTAAAACTTAAATTGTTCCCCACACTTGAAATAATGTAGTCACTAAATAATTCCCTTTCATTTAAGGAAATTCTGACATTGCAGCCCACCACTGTGAAGAAGGAACACTCATTGCCTCCACACTGTATAAGCTGCCTTATGATAACTCACCTCCGAGCCTCATTCCATGTTTTGGTTTGAGCGCCTGGTTTACAAAACGGTCTTGTTGGTGTATGCACAACTTTCCTAATTACTACTTCAGGGATTCATTGGTTTTACTGATGTTTTTTCCCTGAACTGTTGACAGTAGGAAAAGCACCACAAATAGTAAAAATTACATGTATTTTCTAAACATTTATTTACTTGGTTAATTGATTATATTGGTAATCTATGAAATAATGCTATTCAAAATCTAAAGCCTCAAAAGTAAAATTTTTTCTAAAGGTAAGTTCATGTACATTAAAGAAACATGTTTAAAATCTTTATATGAATTATCAGAACATTAAAATAATCTAGGCCAAAAATATTGTAATTACATATTCACATACTTTAATTTCTTAGTCACAGTTGTCTCTAATTCTTTGTCAGTTTTAGAAATAGGAGGGTTTTTGGTAAATAAGTTTTTATGTTCTTCTTTTTTGCAAAATATGTCTAAAATCTTCTCAAAGTTGCAATTTAATGGGTAACCCAAAGAGTACATCTTCAATTAACACTTCTCCATAATTCATAACATTTTTAATTGAAAAAAATATTGCTTATCTAGGAGGTACTGTTAGAGCAGGCAGATAGCTAGATATGAGCAGAGAAAGGGGGACACAGACCAAATGGCAGGAATTGGGCAGAAAGGAGGGGCACATGCCAAATGCAGGAAACCACACACCATGTAAGCAGCAGGGGTCCCTGGGCAGAAAAAGAAAAGCAGGAACCTTTGGGCGGATAAGGGATCAAGCATTTTGGGGTGACAAGTGGCCTGGAGAAGAACAAAGAAAGGTGAGAAAAGGCAGGAATTTCCAGTGTCCGAATGTAACCTTTTGCTCATTTTGCCCTCATTTCAATAAAATTATCCTTGCAGCTCAGAAGTACCCATCATACACCGACGCCATGACACTTCCGATCCAGACTAAATAAGGACAAAAATCCCTCCTCCCTTTGGGAAGGTGGAGTTGGGATGATAATCAGGGAATACGACACCAAACCCTTCCCCCCCCCCAATGAATATTCTGCCCATTCATTTTTACACCCTATGTAGCTAACTTGCCAAAGAAACTCAGGGCAGCCGCTCACCTGAGCCTGCCCGCTCTCCCCTGAGAGTGTACTATCCATCCTTTAATAAATCCTCACTTTACCTTTTTTAACCACTACATTTTGTCTCTGAATTCTTTCTGGGACGGGACAAGAACCTGGAACACCAGTTACATATATCGGCAACAGTACCACATTGGATAAGCTAAAAGCAAATGAAGCTAAATGGAGGATTTGTCTAAAGTCTAATTTATTTCAAATAAATATATTTAAATATTTCATCTCAAACATTTATACATTTAATGTATTCTATCCCCAAAGTAAATTCATCTCTTTGATAAATAATTTTACTAATGGAAGTCTCCAAAAATGTATCCTTACTTATGATACATTTAATGTTACATCAACTATACATGCTGCCAAATCATAGGGCTTCTTAATTTATTACATTTTGGTTTAGCAAAGGTTAGTTAATTGTGCCTCTGCAAAAACGTGCATTTTTATATCACAGGGTAAAGAAAGACATTTAGTTTAGATTATAAGATGTCTTCCTAATTAATTTCACATATTTTCATTCCAAATAAAATAGTAACTGTTAATTCAGTAGCTCCATTAGCAAGAACAAAACTAACAACAACAATAAAAAAAACCCAAAGTTTTAAATGATGCCATTTTACATCAGTTGATCAGAGCCTTAAAACAGAAATTTTAGTTATTATAATGATTTGGTTTTTCCCCTCAACTAATTTAGGAACTCAAAGTAAAGCACTGGAAGTTTGTTCCACCTCTGCCTTGTCCTTTTATCCCACCAAAGGAGTGGAGGGAGAGGTAAGAAACACTGGTGAGGGTCACAGCCCAGGAACAAAAGCCCACTAAAAGACTGAGACTTAAGCAGCATGAGACACTGTGTCCTCTCTCGACGTCACCGCCACACCAGTAAGACTAACACAACAGGAGACGACAGGTGAAAGAGCAGCAAGACACAAATGTTACCTGACATTTAACAAAGGCTACATCTACTTTAAAAATTGAATCAATAATAAATAACTTGGAAAAAATTTAAAAATTGAGCCAAAATAATTTTGGTGAATTCTACTAAACTTTCAAGAAGAAATGATATTAAT
This sequence comes from Camelus bactrianus, assembly GCF_048773025.1. Lineage (NCBI taxonomy): Eukaryota > Metazoa > Chordata > Mammalia > Artiodactyla > Camelidae > Camelus > Camelus bactrianus. The sequence continues at coordinate 80,918,071 of NC_133540.1, forward strand.
TCTGTATAGTTTTAGAAAAGACTTAGAAATAGAAGCAGAATATTCCTTAACTTTTCTTTTTTAAGGAAGCATTACCCTGTCAAAATCAGATAAATATATTACAGGAAAGAAAAACTACAGATCAGTATTTCTCATGAACATAGAAGCAAAAATTCTCAACAAAATATTAGGAAAGCAAACCAACAATGTGTGAAAGGAATGATACACTATGACCAAGCACCCAGTGAGATTTGTTTCAGGTAAACAAGTCTAGTTAAACATCCAAAAACCAATCCAATTAATGAAATACAGTCTTGCCAACAGGGTAAAGAATAAAAACAAACAGAGAGACATAATCATCATATCAATTGATAGAGGAAAAAGCATTTAACAAAATCCAGCACCCATTTATGAAAAAAATTTATCAAACTAGAAATTAAAGGGTACTTTCTCAATTTGCTAAGGAACATCACCAAAAAACCTACAGCTAATATCACACTTAATAATGAGAGACTCACTTTTTCTCTAGGATTCGGAACAAGTCAAACACATCATCTCTCACCACTTCTGTTCAGCATCACATCAGAAGTCCTTTCTTACTGCAACAAAATAAGTAAAGAAAATAAATGCTAAATAAATTGAAGAGAAAAAATAACACTTTCTTTATTTGTAGATGACATGATTATCTATGTAAAAAATACTCACAAAATCTACAACTCATTGAACTAATGAGGGAGTGTAACGTGGTTGTGGGATACAAAGTTAATATAGAAAAGTCAATCACTTTCTATATACCAGCAATAAACAGTAAGAGTTGGAAATTTTAAATAACATATACAAAAGCAACAGTAAAATGAAATATTTGAGTAAATCTAACAAAATATCTATAGCATCTTTATGCAGAAAACTATAAAACACTGATTAAAAAAATCAAAGGTCTAGACAAAAGCAGAGATGTTCTGTGTTTATGGCTTGAAAAACTTGGTATTATTAAGATATCCAAATTGGAAGAACTACATCTAGAGATTCAATCCAAACCACAGTAAGCTATTTCATGCATACCAACAAACTCATTTGGAAGTTTATATGAAAGGCAAAAAATCAAGAATAGCCAACAAAATACTGAATAAAAAGCACAAAGTTCTTCACTCTACCAGATTTCAAGACTTACTATTAATTAAGTTAAAGTAATCAGGATAGTGTGGTATTAGCAAAAGAATAGACATGTATCAATGGAATGGATTAAAAGCCTACAGATCGACTAAGAAAAATATGATCAACTGATTTTTGACAAAAGTGCAAAGGCAATTCAATGGAATAGAGATAGTCTTTTCATTAAATAGTGATGGAATAATTATACGTCTATGAACAAAAAACCTGATCCAAAACACAGACTTTACACCTTACAACAAAAATTAAAAATGGATGATACACATATATGTAAAATGCAAAACTATAAAACTTTGAAAATAAAATATAGGAGAAAATCTAAGTTATTTTGAGTTCGGTGATGAGTTTTTAGATATGACACCAAAAACATGATCCCTGAAAGAAAAAAAAAAATCAATGGGTTGGACTTTATTAAAATTAAACATTCTGCTCTGTATAAGATACTGTTAGCATATGAAAAGAAAAGCCACAGATTGGGAGAAAAAAATTGCAAAACATATACCTAATAAAACAGTTATATCCAGAATATGCAAAGAACACTTCAAATTCAACAATAAAAAATGTAATTAAAAATGAACAAAAGATCTGAATAGATAACCTCAATAAAAATATTCACAGATGGGAAAGAAGTGTTTAAAAACCTACTCAATATCATTCCTCATTAGGAAAATGCAAATTAAAACAACGAGCTATCACTACACACCTATTAGAAAGACTAAAATTTTAAAAACTTGATAATTCCAATTGTTAGAATGCAGGGCAATAGAAATTCTCATTCATTGCTGATATTACTATAAAATTGTATATACTTTGGAAGACAGTTTGACGATTTCTTATATAGTGAAAAGAAACATTACCTTATCATATGATTCAGCAATCATGCTGCTACATATTTAGCCAGTTGATTTTATTTATTTTTTTTTAAATTTTTAAGTGGGGGAGGTAATTAGGTTTGTTTATTTATTTATTAATTTTTCTTTATAGAGGTACTGGGGATTGAACCCAGGATCTCATGCATGCTAAGCAGGCGCTCTACCACTGAGTTATCCCCTCCCCTCATCCAGTTGATTTTAAAACTTAACCTCATACCAAAAAAAAAAAAAGAAGTGAGTATTTATAGCCACTTCATTCATAGTCTCTAAAAATTGGAAGCAACCAAAGTATTCTTTAATACATGAATGAGAAAATAAACTGTTGTTCCTCTATACAATAGAAGACCATTCAGTGATAAAAAGGAATTGAGCTATCAAGCCATACAAAGATGTGGATACATCTTAAATGCATATTGCTATGTGAAGAACCCAGTATGGAAAGGCTACATAGTGACAAAGGCAATTGAAACAATAAATAGAAGATGAGTGTTTGCCAGGTGGTGGGAAGTGGGTTGAACTAGTGAAGCACAGGGTATGTTTTAGGTCAATGAAGCTATCCTATATGATATGATGAGGGTGGACACATGACACTATGCATGGGTCAAAACCCATAGTACTTTACACAGAAAGAATGAGCCTCAATATATACAAATTTTAAAAGTCAGGGTATCCTAAGAGATCAGGGTACGCTAGGATTGAATACAGACTGTGACAAAAGAATATGACTATCAGCAATGTGTGAAACAGCCTTACTGAAGTGAGGAGCAAAAGTGCCTACCCATGTAACTCTGGAAATGAGTCTATAAGACTAAAGGCAAACACAACTTCATATAAGAAATATACTCTGGTTGATAAAGTTTTTCCCATGTGAGTGTGAACTAATAATTTGAAAGCCACTTTATCTGTGTCCTGGAATTGAAAACTCAGTCATGGTGAACAGTGGTGGGAGCCAGATTTTGTACTGCTGAAGTGGGAAGTTACAGACAATCAGAATGCTCTATGTGGTTTATGGATTAGAGTTGAAGATATCATTTGAACTTATGTTTAGCTTAACACAGTTACAAATAGATATGTAAACATATATACACATGTATATATATGCTGTATAAATATACAAATATTTATAGCTATGTATATGTACACACATAGTAAGTTAGTATACACACATATATTTCCTTGCTCTGTCCTCTAAGAAGGTGTATAAGCAATAAACACACCTAGCAACTAGATCTTGGTTTCTAATATCATTTTTCAACTTGAGGAATCAGACCTTTTTTGGGAAACACCTGATTCCACTGCTGAGCTAGGAAATATATAGAATAAACCTGTACTATCTTATAGTGCCAGAAAGTTAAGGGAACATTCAAGAGTAAGCACAATAATGGAAGTCTGCCATAAGAAAAACTGAGCTCTTAATTGCCAAAGACAGAACAATTTGAGCAACTAAGTAAACAGAGTAGTGTTGAATTATAACCCAACATATAAATTGAATTTGCATTAGCCCATACTGATATAAATAAATGATTCAATAAATACACAAATAAGGGAGAACAGACAAATCTCTTACGGAGAAGAATTCCCCAAATTGATATACTCTGTTCTCAGAGCGGTAGAATATAACTTTCCACTCTTTAAGTGTGAGCTATGCATAATGATTCCCTTCCAAAGAGAACAATATGGAAAGGGAGAAGAAAAGCTTGGTAGTGGAAAAACTTGACATAAACTATCTCATCTTCATGAGTAGCTTTAAATAGAGAAATCATGTCGATAGTATGTCCTTTTGATATGTTATGAAAATTACACTTTATAATCTTCCTCTCATAAATCCATACTCCCAATCTAACCACAAAGGAAAAAAATTATACAAGTTCTAAATAAGGAACATTTTACAGAATAGTAGCATTCCTGTAAAACCCTCAAGATCATCAAGAGAAAAAGAGTCTGAGAAATTGTCCCAGCTAAGAGAAGTCTAAGGAGACATCATGATGAAATGCATTATGGGATCCCTGATGGGATATTAGAATAGAAAAAGGATATTATTAAAAAATTAAGAAAATCTGGAAGTATGAATATTAGTCAAAAATAATGTTCCAATATTGGTTTATTATTTGTGACAAATGTCTCACTCTAATATAAGATGTTGATAATAGGGGAAACTGGGTTTCTCTATCTGCAGACCTTCTAAACTACCTTTACAACTTTTCTGTAAACCTAAATCTACCCTAAAACAATTAAATTAAAAAGTAAAATAAAACAAAGCCAAAAAAAACAGTATACTGTCATCAAACAAGAAAATGAATAGAGTTGTGGTTCTCACCATGTAAAAGCTGGTAAAAGCACTGTAACAAAAGCATTCAGACCATACATTCTGAGGCAAGACTGCTTAGCCTCTATTTAACTCGCACATTTTATTCACCTAACATAATAGTCTGTTTCCACTGACCCTGACAAGTAACAGCCCCCGGAGCTTGTGCATTGTGCAGGTCTTAGCAGAGAGCACAGCCAGCTTGCACTTCAGGTGGCTGGCAGAGGCTATGGCTCCTACTGCTTGCTAGCCAAGACTGGTCACATGACGCAGAAAGCACTTCTTTTAAAAGGTGAGCTCTTGCGATATTGATCTTGAAAGAGAGGTTTCTATGGGCTCTTGGGAAAAGAGAGACAGATCATTGTTGGTCTACTTTCATATTTATTCATGTGATAAAAGGAAAAACTCTCCAGAGCACAGGCATCATACACACTACAGATGAGACCATGGCCGACGCTTTAACAGAGATCTACCACATCCATTCTGACTCATCTCTTACTAATAACATTTCGTGTCATTAAAACAAATCCAGGTAAAATGCTAAACAAGATGAAACACCAGGATAGAGGCATAAATGAGGACTTACAAAAAAAACAGGATATGTGGTCATTTAATTTCGTAATTTTCCCCTGAATTCTCAGTTGGTAGGGTTTCTGTTACCATAGCTTTATTCATATATTGCAGGTTTAAAATTCAAGTGTTTTTTGGTTCCTTTTATTCATATTCAAAATTGTAATGGAGACAGAGCAAGACTTTGGCAGGTGGTCACATACACTATCATAATTTTACCAAAAAAAGACACACAAACCAAGGCAGGGTAAGTGACCTGGGGAAGTTCACAAGGATCACTTACATCAGAGCCATCATCACAACCTAAGTTTTCAGATCCCAGCTTGCTTTTTCATTTCATTACCCTGAAAGTTCATGGTAAAATTCTGTTTCTCTTTATCTTAATACTGAAGTCCTTTTGGTGCTTTGTTTCAGAGCAGCCTGGATGACATTTATGTAAATACAGTTGTGTATGGAGTGACTGTGAATAATTTTTTTTGGAGTATTTAAGCTGTGCTTTTACAAAACTAACAAACTGACAAGAAATCAAAGGTGCTCTTCAATCTGGTCGACCTCCTTCTTAAGAGATGATTCTAGTGAAGTACTGATTTAATCCACATCTCTTTATGGAACATCTACTATTTCTAAGCCATCATGCTAGGTACAAGAATAAGGGGACAGGAATGGGACAGAGTATAAAATGTCCAATCAGCCCATCTGGCATAGAATATTCACAAGTGAATATAATTCAAGGCAACATATACCATAGTATAGTATAAATTTAGGGGGAAACCTACTGGAATAATATTAATTCTGACGGAGAGATTGGGTAAAGAAATCATGAAGAATGTGATAGTTGTATATTCAAATTAAATTATAAATAGGAAAAATGAAAGATTTTATAATCTAATAGTTACTGCAAAATAGCAGGTGTCCTTATTGTTTATTGTTTAGATTTTCTAGAGACAATTAGTGAGGGTTTTATAGAAAGGTATGTTAGAGCCTTTTGGAAGAGCAAATCACACAGTTCTTACAAAGTCCTCTAAGAGGGGAGACATACTTACCGAACACTATTTAAATACTCTAACAAATACTACCTGGTTGCAGAAATACCATCTTAGAAGTGAGAAATATGTATCAACTTTTATCCATGATGCTCTATATCAAAGCATATATATATAAAAGCAATACTATATAAGCCTAAAAGGAAACAAATGTCAGCATGATCATCAAAAGTTGAAAGTAAGTGAGCAATGGTGAGTACTGGAACGGTTCCACCTGGTAGAATAGTGTGTTAAAGGCAGCAGCAGTAGGTGCGTCCTGGGATGTGAAAGGCATGATATCGATGGTAGGACTGCTCTGGCTACTTAGTTTTGCCACTAGGGTCTTTGCTGAGATTGTGGGGTCCGGCCTTCCAGAGGACAACAAATTGTATCTTATAGAATAGGCTTTTGATTAAACCAACTTACTTGGTGTACTGGAAGAGTAATACGTGTCACAGAAACTAAACTTATTTTTAATACCTGTAACATACATGAGAACTTTAGTTCAATAATAAGAACTTGTTATATTACAAATTTGCAATAAAGCCTTAGGGCTTAGGTGACAGGGAAGAGGATTATAAAATCATCTGCACATAACCCTGCAAAGATCTGGTCAATGTATATTGTCTTATTTTTATGAAGGTAATACCAATGTACACACAGATTTCTAAGCCTTGCTAATTTTCTAGAAGTTGCAAAAAATATTGATTTTATTCACCCAGCTATGCTATTCAGTATACTGTGTTAAGGAGAAAAATTGTACAGAAGATAATTTCATTTCTTTTAAATGCAAATAACAAATAATGTAAAATTTTATTATTCAGTGATGGTAGTAAATTCTCAGAGTAAATCAGCCAAAGAAAATTGGAATTTAAAAGTAATTATAAGGCATGTAAACGTAATATAATTGTTTATAGTGTAGAAAAATATATTAAACACTTGAATTATTTCTATAAATTAAACTTTCATAAATATTTACCTTAAAATTTATTAATATCCCTACATACATTATATATAAACAAGAAATAACAAGTTCTATGCCATTCAATGTAATATTATACAGTATATAATTTATAACATATACTATAAATGGAGTATTCCACATGTACCAATTCTGGGAGTGTTTGTGACAGGGTATAAATACTGTTTTATTATACTTAGAAAATGTAACTAGCAGCAGAGAAAATTTTTAGTTGCAACTAAATCTTGACTACGGGTTTTAGGATTGTCTCAGTAAAACTTATATTTTCAGACAACTTTCAGACAAGCCACAAGAATTAATTGTAATATTGACATGTGTGAAGTTTTTGAAATTTTGGATTTTTGCATATAGAAAGCAACTCAAGCTGCAGTGAATAAATAAGAAACTTGTATTCTAGCACCAGGGCAGAAATTGCCCCTTATCATCTGTGTGGTTCATCAATCGTGGATCAGATGAAAATTTAAGAAAATATATACATGTATCTTAATGCTACTATGGCTTTACAAAATAAAGACAAACAAATCCAGGAAAACCAACAAAAATAATAGTATAAAGTATGTGCACATGCAGTACGCCCAGGAAAAAAATAATCCCACAATGGAGGCTTCCATGATGACAAAGCAATCACTCTTAGTAAAAAAGCCCGTCTCACCTCACCAACACTCCCAACATACAAACAGGCACACGCACACCACACAGCAAACTCTCAGCTTCCTACACACCTCAGTGCTTCAGAACTCTTGAGCAGAGCTCTTCAGACTGATTGCTGCACCACCAGGAAAATGACCAGTCTGCTCCGGAAGTTCCCCAGTAGCAGAGCCTTCAGCGCTCTGGAATTGCAAGAGGGAGTCAATCAGAAGGCAAAAACCCGGCAACAGATGTTCTGCCTTCAACTTTCTCCTGACTTAATCCTGAAATTGTTGACATTGCAATATTTGGCAACAAAGGTGGCCTTCTATATAGTCAAGAAAAAAAGAGAAATGTTCTAGCTTTTTAGCTGAATTATTAATTAGCTAAATTTCTGCAGTTTTTTTTTCTTTCTGCAAATAATAACTGTTGCTTTCGAGTGACTGAATCTATAAAATGAAATTCTTTATTTTGCTTTTTTCCTTCCCCAAAAAAACATTTTTTAAAGGGAGTAATGAATTTAAATTCACACGTTTGTTCTGGGGGAGTCAATCTCCTTCTAAATAATTTTACTTCTCTTATTTTGTTTTCTACTATAATTAGGAAATGATATGTATACATTTGCCAGGACAAAGTAAAATAAGTATAGTCACAGATACACAGAGCCAGAAGCTTCTCTCACCAGAAATGTAGATGATTTTTTTCAGGTTTCCATAAATAGATTCCCTTTTCTGCTAATTTCCTGTTGTCACTGGACTTACTATCCCTCACTCTCTTCTCATCTATTTAGTCTAATTCACTTGCAAATTTTCAAGATTCTTAAATTTATTATTTCTAGAAATGTAGTTCTCAGCAAGCAGAAAGTCACTTGTATCTTTCTATGGACAGTTAGAATAAGTTATTTCCAAGAGATGTATAAATTCTAAGCCATAAGCATTTGCCATGATCAATTAAACTATCCTGGATTCTGTTTTGTTTTGCTAAAAGAAATATAAAATAAAAAGTACACATATATGTGTATGTATAATCTGTTATGTATATTTTCTACCTATTTAAACTATAATGTTGTATTTATCATATATTATTTTTGTTAAATATAAGATTTATATAGCAATGTGGAAAAAGTATGTAAATTAATTTTTAACAATAGAAATGTGAAAAGTGGTATTTTTATAATGTAAGAATCTATATTTTTGTTAATAAAAAAGATCATAAACAGGGAAACAAATTTAGGTGCTATTAGAATTTAGTCACTTTATCTCTATTTTAAAATTTTGTCATCAATATATTACAAAAATAAAATATTTAGGCAATCACTTCTTGATAAGCTGTTCTTAAAAGAACTTCAATTTTTAAAAATTTACAGTGGTAAGCTAGAGTTTAATTTATAGTAATAGACATAATGCTAATTTGTTAAATTTTTAAAGCAGAGAAATATTAGTGAAAACAGTCTCAATTCTAATTTCAACTCTATATCAAAATTGAGAATTTCTGTCACAAACATGCTAAACATGCTAAAAATAATTTCTAAGCCCCTTTCCAGTTCTGAGATGATAATTTTATTACATTTTAATTATGCTTTATTATAAAAATATAATATAAATATATAGATCTCAATATAATAAAAGGTGAAAAAATGCAAATGACACTAAAACTTCCTTGACTACTGAACTCTCCTCCTGAGATTTACTGTCTCTAGCTTTTTAGCTGAATTGTTAATTAGCTAAATTTCTGCAGTTTTTTTCTTTCTCCAAGAATTGTTCCTTTCAAGTGGCTTATGTTTTGAAGTGACTGAATACATAAAATTAAGTTTTAGATTCATTCCTCCAAATATTTTGTATTTTATATATATAAACACATCAATATGGAGATTTATAGTTTATGTCTCAATATTCAAATTTTGTTTTACTTTATAGGGAAGATAAAACTATGCATTTGGAAAATTAAAAAGGATTTAAACATCAAAACAGAACAGTGATAATCATTTTATGTTGAACGCCTATAGAAGTTGGGGAAACAGCATTAATGCCTTTACAATACATATTTTAAATTCACTTTAACCTCAGGTCAGTCCTGGGCTCTGGCAGTTTCTCTGGGAATTGGCCTCTCAGAGGAAGTTCCCTTGCTGTTAGCATTGATATTGTCACAGTTGATGTCATCCAATCCAGTACAATATTCTTCATTTTGAGTGACTCAGTCTTACGTGATGGATATAATTTTAAACCTTCTTAAATACATATATCTTATATGCTTTTAAACATAAATGCAGAAATGAACCTGTAACCTGGGGCTAGACTCTAGAATATTATTAAGCCAAAGGCTGATACTTGAAATAATTTTTTTTTTTAATTCCAGAGCCTCCTCTTGAACACTATTTTTAGTTATATCTTTCAAGGATAAACTAAGGTCAGGTTCTAACCTGAATCTCAGCAATGTTTGTATGAGCAAAGATTTTCAGTGAATCCAGAGAACAGAAAGTCTTTTATTCCCCAGTCTGGGCAGTACTTCTATCTAAGACACACTAACAAATGCAGTAGAAAATTATAAAAAAGCTCTAATTCAGTACTTTATCTAGCTGACCAGAGACAGAGTCAAGGGTCAATATGATATCAAGCTCAAGATCAAGCTAAAAATATGAGGAGTAGTAGTTAAAATTTATCTAGAATCAGTGAACTTGGTCAATTTTTCTGACTTTTTAAAAAAACAGGCTGCAATATTTTTATCCACTTTTCCTGTACTTAGAATAGTACTGAAAATCAATTTTGGTGAGACATGCAATTTAATATTTGGAGGCTGTAGTAAAATCACTTTCTATCTCTACATGTTGTTATGTTTTCAGTGGGTTTAAAATGTAATATTCTAGTAAGAAAAGGTATTTTGATTCTACCTCGAAGCTTGTATGAGGGCTAGGCCATGTAAACTAATCAGTAAAAGTTTTATTCTGCTTACACAGGAAAGAAAACCAGGGTTAAGAGATAAAGAAAAAGGCATCTATTATTGGAAAACAATTCAGTGGATTTATTTTACGTATGAAAAGAAGCAATACACATATGTGTTCACTCCTGGTATCTCCAGGGTTCAAAAAGTCAGATCCTTGATTACAGAGAGTTGTTGAACAGATAGAGACAAGGAGCACTAAGCAAATAGGTGAGTAAGAGACAACAAAGTAAAAAGGAAGAAAAAAGGAGAAAGAAGAAAGGGGGAAGGTGGGGAGATGGGCAGAGTGGGTAACAGAGGGAAGAGAGAGGAAGGGAGTAAGAAGGGGGACAAAAGGCAGGAGTTTGGGGCAATGGAGGGAGAAAAACAGAAAAAGGAAGATACCTCAGGAAACAAAAGACTTTTTCTTAAAGATTAAGAACTGCAGGACACAACTTGTTGAATCTATTCAAAAACAGAAATCATGAACCAACATCATTTAAATCAAAGAAAATTGATTCACATTTTTTTTGTTTTGTTCATCCTTTCATTAATTTGCTCATCTATTTCAAACTATTTATTTAGAATCCCCTGTGTTTTAAATTATTTCATAGGCCCTGAGGATATTTTGGACAAGATAAAAATGCTTCCTCCTTTTCTGGAATTGTACCATCTGTCAGGGTTAGTAATCTAGGATTTGATTAAATGCAAAATGATGATAGCATTTAAAGCATAATGTTTTTCTGTATTACTATATACTTTTGATAAGGTCACCTAAGTAAATTCCTGTATCATAAAACCTGAAATTCCAACTTAGATCTTTCAATTTCTGTAGATATGCACTGTATTCTTTCAGAGTACTTCTTAAAATATGTATCTCTTAGGAAAATGTAAGTTAAGTGTCATATTTCACTATGATATTCCTAAAAGGGACTGACTCCAACAAAATTAATGAGGAATCTGTCACTTAGTGATAAATCTGGAAATAGCCTAGGGCTGCTGAAGTCTTCAAAATTCCAGTAACACCCCAACATCCTTCTGTCTTTCTGCTCTGCCATTCTCAGGGAAAACCATGCAATCACAGGAAGATAGCTGCAAGCATGGCAGCTGTATTTCTTGCAGGCAGAAGCAGAAATATGAGTGGCCAATAGTCAGTGCTGGTCGTGTGTGTGTGTGTTTAAGTACTTCCTCAGAAGCCTCAAGCCCTTTACTATAAAGGAAGATAACAGATGTATTTTATGTTTTGAGCTGAGTAGATTTCCTTTTTTTCCCAATAATTTACGATTTCTCTTAGCAAAGAATGGATAAGTAATAGGTAAGAAATGAGCAGTCTCTGCATCACATAGAGGAATACATCTTAATTGGTTACACCTGTTTGTTGCTAGTTGAATGCAGGCAAGGAAACCATTTGCCAAAACATGGGAATCTAAAAAGTGCATTCTACCCTAGTTTTCTCTGGGACTCTGTAGGGACGGGACACACACACACACACACGGACACACACACACACACACACACACACACATACACACCCATACACACACCCACACACCACCCAATATTCATTCATTATGCAGTACATAATTACCTCTCTCCTAAGGAGTCTGTAAAATCTGCTACAGTGAATGCAACAGGTGTTCCATTAATATCTTGACAGCAGAAAGAAAAAAGTCAACTACTTCCAAACCAGTATTATATAAGGCTTTAAGCTCTACTTGGCTGATTTTTGTTACCAAATCAAGCAGCAAAATGAGAATGAGGTAAAAGGATAGAAAAAAATATATCGAATGTTATTACTGACGGGGTTGGAAATGATGAAGATTCATTATAGCTAATGTTTTGAGCATCTTTACTGAGCAACAGATTACTCATAAATAATCCAACACTTAGTGTAATATAGGTTACCATCATTTTAGTTAAAAGATGTTAAAGGCTTATTAGATAACAGTCTATTTGTTGGCTTTTACAGGCTAGAGTCTCTTAAGACAACACATACTACTTGATCTCAGCCAAAAGGCCAAGAAGAAAGCATCATGATACATTTAAAAACATATGGATCTATGGCACATACTCAATTACCAGGAGATAGAACATCAAAAACCCTAAATACATACTACTGTAATTTATTTTAATATCTATAGGAGAACAAAGACCCTATGCTTATACTTCATTTTTGAACTTTATTTTTTACATTCTTCAGTGACCTCATTGTTTACTACACAATGCAATGAATAAGATCTCATTTCTCTCACATATTATCATTGCAATGAATAAACTTAGATGTTTCTAGTAAAATCTGATTTGTAAGTCATCATTAATCTAACTTTTAAAGATCATCATTAAACTAACTTTTAAAGATCTACAATATTCAAAAGGTCTACTGAAGGGAACACAGCAATAGGGTGTTTTTTTCTTTCTAGAAACAAAGGTTCATGAATCTTAAAAATAACAGTAGCAAAACCCTGAGGAGAAAATCTGAATTTTCTGAGTACAACAAAGGCTGATTTTGGTCATTAAGATTTATACACTACAATTTGTATTTTCTATACTTCACAGTTTTAGCTGTGATTTTCCATGTGACTTCTTTCTCATTTATAAATGTACGTGGACATGCCTTTATTTTGCTGGAGATAATTGTGCTATATAAAAATGCTACCCTTAAGGAGCTGCGAGAACAAAGACAACATTAGAGCTGGAGCTGAATGTCGCATGAAGAACATACCATCTTCAGCTTCTCCACGTCGTGGACATTTGCTCTGATTTGATTCATTAAAAGTACAACTGGTTCCTTAGTATAAGTTTTTCCTTTCACTTTTATAATTCCCATCCAAAGGAGAAAACAATATTATTCCTACTCATCATACAAGTCTGGTATGCATGTTTAGCAACATTTGGCTTCTGTTGATAATCAATAAAAACAATTATAATCATAGAGAGATTAAGGAGCAATTTAATGTGATAGGTACTGTTCTAAGCAATTTACAACTATTCTCTCATCTAAATCCTTCATAAGCATATTTGTTGCTAATTATTATCACATCACAGATAGGAAACTGGGGCATTAAGACATTAAATGATTTTCTGTAGTAACACAAGAGATGTCATAAAGCTAGGTTAAGCACTGAAACCTAGAAATGTGACTACAGGACCTGTGTTCTTAGCTAATGTGCAATATGCTCTCTTTAAAAAGCAAATCCAGTCCAATTTAGTAAATATTTAGCATAAGATTTCATGTGCAAAATATTGCTGTAAAGCATGCTGAAGTTTCAATACTGAGTTAGACAAAGCAGTCCACAATGAAACTAATAATAGAAGGTATAAGAAGGTGAAACTAATAATGGAAGGTTAAAAGGTAAGATTTAAAAGGAGCTATGAGGTAAGCAATCAAGTATTTGCAGCCATATGTAGGAGGAAGGTCATTAGGGATGAAGAGGTATGCTAAATTTACCAGAAGCAAATTGTGAGTAATGGAATTCGTTTTTGACAGACTTTTAAAGACATGAGTTCAAATCCTACCTCTGCCACCCATTTCTGATTTTAGGATTATTATTTATCCTCCCCGAATTTCAGTGTCTTGTGAGATTTAGAAAGTGAACATATAGTATTTTAGAGAATATAATAAGGATTACATGTTTAATACATAAATATTTTATGCTGGGAAAGGTTATTAAAATATATTAAAATTATTAACTTTCAGGGTTTTTTTATGTGTTCTTTCATTCCCCACAGTAATGTATGAATTAAGAATTATCTCTATTTTACATGTGATAAAGTTGAATCTGAAAGTAGTAATAAGCACAGACAGGACTCAAATAAATGGCTTCTTGATGCCAAATTTCAAAATATATCTATTACCCAGAAAAGTCACAACAGGCATTTGCTGTATCACCCTCTATTTTCACATTGGAAAAACATTCTATTTTCTCTAGTTTCAAGGAGATAATTTTTCTACATAACCATATAAACTGTGATTTTTTTTCTATCTAAATTTATCTCAGTGAAATAGCCACTCATATGACATATAAACCAATGTATTTCCCTCTCCTTTTTAAAAAATGGTCTATTCACTAAAATACAATGCCTTTATTTGAGAATACAAAAGTTTGGTTCTGCTATCATTTTTATGAATATTTTCTTTATAAATTATAGTATTAAAAAAGAGCTTTTATGAACCAAAGATCCAAATCTTTCCTCCTGAACAAAATTATAACATTCTACCAATTACAAAATTTTGGAGTGTGGAATGATCACATTAGACAGCCGCAGCTCATAAATCAGCCGAATTTTCTACTACTGCTATATAAAGCAGCTTGATTGAACTACCATAAACACTGATTCATCCCTTTCCTCACAGGGGAATTCAGGTCTTATATTTCCCAGTTGATGAGACTGGAAAGGCATTACAAGGAAGCTTAAACAAGCTTTTTTTTGAAAAATTTGAAAATTTGTCAGGATTACTGGCTCATTAAGCCACATTGAAACATCAGATGTATTAGTACTTCAAGAGACAGTATTTAAGTGCCGGATCATGATAGTGGGTGATCTCCCTTAATGTGGATTTGCCAATCTGATTATTTCCACAGTCATGCCAGTTTAACTGCCTCAAATAACAAATACAGTTTTCTATTTGATTTACATGTTCATGTTCACCATGACGAACAACCTTCCGGTTCCTAAAACTAAGTAAAACAGAAGACAACATATTTTTCCAATTTGGTAAGAAAAATAAGAACACAAAATATATTTTATATTATTGGCTCTAACTCTGACAACTAGACATAAATTTCTTCTGTTAGCTAAGGTTTAGGCCCTGTTACATAATACATAATAGGTTTCAGATAGAAGATATGGCATTTAAAAGGATCTCAGAACTGCCTTTACTGATTTAAATTGGAGAGAGCAAAGTGTCAGTGAAGGGATGGAAGGAAGGAGGAGGACGGTGAGAGCTGGCAGAGACTAAGTGGTAGGTTAGAGAAGAGAGATGCTATGGGTGAGGCTTTGACAAGAAAAATGGATAAGAAATATACATGAAAAGTATTGCTCAGTGTTATAGATGAGAATATCCCTTTTCAGTTTCTTAAGACATATCAGTTAAAATCTATACCATTTGTGAGTTCATGAAAGCTTTTGGTATGCAAGACAATGAGAGACCTACTTCAATATACTGAAATAAAAGGCTCTATCTATAACTTCTTCCAAAAAAGAAAAAACAAAAAAGGTTTTTGAAAGTTTCTATTCAGTATCAATACAGTATTGTTAAAATGACAAGAAAATATTTGTATCAGGGTTCAATAGTCTGAAATCTGTAACACATTTTCTTTTCTCAAGAGTCCTTACCTCCCCCCTCTTGCTCCATAGCATTATCTTCTACAAACACGCTGAATGCAAAATATTTGTTTTTTTTGTAGTTATCCATATTATAATCTCACTTTTATTTTGAAGAAAGCCTAGGTATAATATGATAGGTATGATGTATCTTCAGTTCTTTCAAATTAAATTCTGTCTCTACAGTCAGACTCAATTTCCTTCTCTTTATATTCAGTGTTCCTGAGAATCTGAGTGTTTAGAAATATTGGAATCTTGGGCTATCCCTCAAGGAAAAGATGGTATAGCAATGAAATTTGTCTTTTGTATCTCCTATTCCTTATTCCACTTTCTTTCCCATTTGTAATCCCTCTTCTAGCATTTTAAGCACACAGACTACAGGTTCTATTTCCTCAATCCAGGTAAATTCAATTTGCAGTGTTTTTTTGTTTTGTTTTGTTTTTTTCCCATTCCTGTAAATTACAAGCCCATTCTATTGATACATATTAAAAACATATTCTGGTTCACCAACATGCAAAAACTCCATTCCTTCCAGTCCTCATGCTTACAACCAAAAATTCCTGGATGTAACAAAAAGAAGCACAGGAAAACTCTGGAAGGTGGCAAGAAGAAGGAAGATTGCCTAGAGACCTCAGGGCTTGAGGGAGACAGGGTGGTGAGTTCCCCAGGTTTCCTCAGTGTTTACATATCCCAGACAGGGCCCTGTAAACACTGCCACTGGGGGCAGCCAATATACAAAGACCAAAAACAGCGCCAAGAAAAGCCTATTCTCCACAGCAACAACAACAACGAAAACAACCCCCCGACACACCAATCGAAAAACAGAACAGGATGGTCTAATAACAGAACATCTGTTTGTCAATACTTGCCTGATTCCAGCCAAACAGCAACAGAAAAACCATACTATAGTATCACAAGATGTTACAACTGGGATAAACTAGGCAAAAGATACTTGGGATCTCTCTGTATTATTTATGAGAACTGCATGTGAGTCTATAATTTTCTCCATGTAAAATCTGAATTAAAATATATTCTGTTTCAAGTTCTGTGCCATCTGCAGATTAACATACCTAAGTGTCTTTGTATTCCAGCACATATTTAGGTTTTAGAACAGAAATTTAAAGTTCTCATAGAAGTTCGACCAACAACCAATAGGTTTGTGGGGTGGGGTGGGAGGTTTTTTACACAGAGCCAAGTTACTTCTGAAATCCTATAATTTGCTTGCTCAATGAGCTTTTTATTATTTTATATTATGTGCAAGGCTCCAAGAACATCGAGGTAACTATATGATGGTTCTTATCCGTTAATCACTCATAACCTTTTGGTGAATCCACACAGAAACCACAATTAGATTGTACAGTGATAAATACAAGTGTGTGTGAAGAGAACACACCCGGGAGAACAGAGCACAGGGAAGTGATGACATAAGTCGCAGCCAGTTCCACAGAGAAGTAGTTCAATCTACTTTGGCCAGAAAACATGTACAGGAACAACAGTTGATCCTATGATAAATGTACAGCCATCCTGCTAAGTTTATGCCACACTCTATTTTATCCATTCAACAAGACTGTATCAGTGCCTGGTGTCATCTTTAAATGGTGCACACATACTGATGGCATGCATTAGCAGTTTATAGTCATGTTCTGGCTCCACCTTATGAACGTTTTGTCAAAGTGTCCCTGGAAGTCTTTACACTAAATCCTGTTAATAGTCTCATTTTAAAATGTAGAAGTAACTTGGAAAATACTAACATGGAAGATAAATACGGGAAAATTAAAGTATATTTTGCAGATAAACCAAACACCAATGAGCTTAATATCTGGAAAATATTTGAGTCATAGATATCTGAATAAAGAATTATAAGTTAGAAAACCATTATAAAAGGCATTCTTTCAAACTTTTGTAGCATTCAGTTATTTTCAGTTTTCATTAGCTTTATACAGCTACTTGCGTTCAGCCGAGGTTTCCTCACTTTATTAACCTTTAGGTATTTTATACACTTTGTCCATATTATACTGCTCTTTACATCTTCAGCGCTTTTTACTGGATGTTAGACATTGTGAATAATATACTACAGAGTATCTAGATTTTTTTGTTTTCCTTAAAGGGGCGTTGACTACTCTGACTAGCACATTTTTTTAATCTGAGAACCATCTGGATCCATAGTTAGTGATGGTTTTAGCTTCATTTTGGCAGCTCTGGTTTAAAAAAGCAAGAGCAAAATAGCCTAATTCCAGAGCTATTTTAGCATTCTATGTAAGGTGAGAACTTTCTGGGTCTCATCTGACTGCCTTGAGTATTCACTGGGGTCTCTCCATACTGGCTCGTTGAAATTCTAACATTTTTCAACCCTGTTTGGGCTCTGCAAGTTTTTGAGATTGTATTTCTGAAGTAGTTGCTGTTTGCCTGTCCTTCTAGGTTATACACATATACAGCCAAGGACTCCAGGCACTCTCTAAGTGGCTCCCTCTTATCGGTACTAATTCCTGAACATGTTACCTTCCTCAGCCTTCTCAGACTCCTGTTTCTCCACGTCAGTAAAACTCATATATCCTGCTTGTATTTCTCCATAATGCTGTGTTCCAGAAGTTTCCCCCAGGCCAAGACCCTGTGCAAACATAAGGCTCATTTAATGGGTTTCTTTTTTCATATGAGACACATTCCTATGATTCCTATTTTCCCATGTATAAAAGTTATATCATTTTGTCCAGTTTCCCAGTGTTTTATGCAAGGAGGTTTAATCCTAGACCAGTGTCTCTGTCATGGTCAGAGGCAGGAGTCTCCGGATTCACTCTGAAGGGAGAGCTGACATGATCTGTTAATGGATTGAATGGCAGAGATAAAGAGGAGGCAAAAATAACTACAGGACTTTTACCGTGTTGACTGAGGATGATAAAGTTGCCACGTAGTGAATAAGATATCTGAGGGAGAAGCATTTGTTTGTCTCTTTTTTGCTATGGGGATGAGTATAAATACCCAATGAACTTTCAGCCATTTTAGGTTTGAGATGTCTATTAAAATCCATATAGATACTCCATCTAGGTAGCTAGATATGTCTAAATTTCTGGGAAAAGAAACAGGATAGTGATTTAATTCTCAGTCTGTAGAAGATATAAAATTTTGGGGGATTAGGTAATATTTTCCTAAGGATTAAATATATATAGAAAAAAACAGATGACAAATAGACCTCAGACATTAGACCTTCCTGGGCCCTCTTTAATAAAAAATGAGTTATTAGTTGAATCATTTTAATTGAAAATCATTTTATTTCATTCTTGCTTTCTGCTGTTTTTGACTGCACCTAGTGGTAGAACTTCCCTTGGTGTTTCCCTTTGAATGTGGTGTCTAAAGGCACAGCAAAGTGGTGACAGAAATTAAGAGAGAAAAGATTAGAGAAGATTGAAAGGTTTAAATAGATGTTACTGAGAAAATGAGATCAAATGTATTATTTTTCTTCTGCTATAATAGATTATAAGCTCCTCAGGGGCATGATCATTTTGCTTTTATTTTATTTTTTATTTTTTTCTTGCCCTGTGGTTAGTCCAGTACAGCCAATAAGAGCTAACTTTTGCATGTAAGCAGCTAGGTTCTTATTCTAAGCACTTTGCTGTACCGTATTTCATCACACTAAGAGGATACTTATTATGAGATACACCATTATTAGTGAACTGCTATGAAAGAAACATTACCAATTAAAATGACATATTAAATCTATAGTGCATATCAATTAAAAAATGTTAGTGTTAACCTTAGCATTTATGCACAATTACTTTATTTTTTAAACCCCTGGTTACTCTATGGAGGAAGAGGAGGAAAAGATGGAAGAGAAGGAGAAATGTACAAGGCAAAATAGACATATGTTTGGAAGAGTGCAAGCCACATAGGAGATGCTCAACAAGGTTTAATTGAATAAATAAATGTTTCATCCTTCCATTTCTCTCTGAAAGAAGAGCTTACGAAGAGATTGCCTGGAAAAGTCCCAGGTGGAACTAGTTTAGTTTTAAATTTGGTAAAATGTAACTCTTGGAATACATCAAGAAAAATAAAGTTATTCAAGTTCATTGCGTTTGGCTCCATACTGGTTTCAAGTTACTTCATACTGTGGATAATGTTACTTTTAAGCCATGAACAAAAGTGATTTTCTGTTTGGTTCCCTACCAAACTGATGTTAGCATTTTAAGAATTGAATTTGAAATTGCTTTCTTTTGTTTACTGAAGCAGTAGTTACATCACAAGACTGTAAATCACTTAGGCAGTAATAAAGATGCTTCTATAGTGCTATACAAGACCTACAGTATTATCTGTACATTTCATGAAAACAAAAGCCATTTAAATTTTGATTCATAATAATTTATATGTAATTTTTGGAAGAATTATATTTTGAGTACAATTCCCAGTAGTTAATGACCAAATGTTTGCATTCCACCAAAATTCATGTATTGAAGCTATAACCCCCAGTGTTATGGTTTTTAGAGCTGGGGCTTCTGGAAAATAATTAGGGTTAGATGGGGTCATGAGGGTATGATCCTTATGATGGAATTAGTGCCCTTATAAGAATAGACTAGAGAGCCTGTTGTCCCCACCTGCCCCTACCCCCACCTCTCTCTACCACGTGAGGATAAAACAAGAAAGCAGTCATCTGTAAGGCAGGAAGAGTCGTAGCCATAATCTGATCATACTGGCATCCAGATTTCAGACTCTTATCCATATCTCTCATAAGAAATAAACGTGTTTTTTAAGCCACTCATTGTTTGGCATTTTGTTATAGCAGCCTGAGGTAAGACACTGATAATAAATTTGTATACATTATTTTTAGTTAGATTTTTAAGTACAGTAGATTTCTAAAGGCCTAGACTTTCAAATAAATTAAATAATTTTAAATCCCCTCCCAATAGATATGAGATCTGAGAGTTAGGAAACAGATTTTGACTTGATATCTAAAGTTATTCTATGTTTTCCTGCTTGGTAAAATTTGTATCATCTGTGCTTGAGATCAAGTACTTATCCCTCTAAAACAGTAAAGGTCATTCAGCAATTACTGCTTTCTGAGTTCAATGTAAGTAAGAAATAAAATTAGAAAAAAAGTGATCAACAAATAAATAAATTCTTCTAGCTGTACCAATATGCATGTTTCAATATTCATTTTTCACTACACAATAAAACGGGTCACTGTGACATAGGAAAAGTCCCTGAACACATAGGATTAAGATTCAAAGGCGCTGTCAAGGAAACTGATACTCACTCTGTCTTTCCTCCTCTGACAAGTTTCAGGCTACCATATATGGTGGTCAGCTTGAGCCCTGACCATCTACACAGGAAGGATGAGGTATTGCAGAGTAATACTTGAGTAACTCTCAAGTAAGTTAGCCATTAGATAATAATTTAAAAAAATACAGTTAGTTTCTCTTTGATTTATGAATATACAATCTAGTGTAGAGACCTTTAAGTAAAATTCCTATATAAATGTGATCACAGCAGGGTCTTATAAAAACAACTCAGTCAGTTAGCTCCATTTCAACAAGTTATTTAATCCAAACCTCCAAGGCAATGTAAAGATACCTTTAAATACTAGGTAGTGCACAACTGCTACAATGACTGAATTCCTACGTCACTTCTATTAAAAATCTTTTACAAAAATTTTCTGTCCATCTGTAAAAAACACTCAGAAATAACTGACGATTTAGTTTTCTACATGACAAGATGAGGTGATGATTGGCATGCATTTTTTTAAACTGGGGTAATGTGCATATTTTTCTTCCTAGTCATTCACATGTATTATTTTATAACAAAAACCCCAAATTTTTATGAAAAAAATGTTAATATGGATGAAAGTGTCAATAATCTTGAAATGAGAAGTAATATTTGGCCAAAAAGAAAATTAAAAAGACCCTCAAACTCCTCAAAAAAGTAAAAATAGAACTACCATACAATCTAGCAATTACACTTCTGGGAATACTGTCATCCCTTGGATCCAAGGGGATTGGTTCCAAGATCTTCTCAGGACAACAAAATTCTAGGATGCTCAAGTCCCACAATTGCCCTTCTGTGTCTGCAGTTCTACATCTATAGATTCAACTAACCCTAGACCTACAGTACTGTATGTATTTATTGAAAAAAATCCACATATAAGTAGACGTCCCCAACAGTTTACACCTGTGTTGTTCAAGGTTCAACTATATCTGCCCCCCTCCATGTTCACAGTAGTATTGTTTACAATATCCAAGACACAGAAATAACCTAAGTATCTGCTGATGACGTTGCTATATACATATACACAATAGAGTATTTTTTAGACAATGAACCTCGAGGGCATGATACTAAGTGAAGTAATTCGGAAAGAGAAAGATAATACTGTACAATCTCACTTATATGGGAAAAGAAAAGAAACAGAAAAAGATCAGTTTTGTGGTTATCAGAGGTGAGGGGTAAAGGGAGGGGCAACTGGATGAAGGTGGTTAAATTGTACAAACTTCCACTTATAAGATAAGTATTAGAGATGTAATATACAACATGATCACTGTAGTTATTTAACACTGCTGTGTGGCATATATAAAAACTGTTAAAAAAAAAAAAAGTAAATCCTCAGAGTGCTCATCAGAAGGAATGTTTTTGTATCTACATAAGATGATAGATACATTAACTAGATTTATTGTGGTAATCATTTCACAGTGAATTTAAGTCAAATCATTGCCCTATATACCTTAACTTATTCAGTGTTGCAAGTAAATTATATCTCAATAAAACTGAGGGATGAAGAAAAAAAGACCCTCAAAAAATAGTATTACTAATGGCTTTAACTACTGGAAACCAAAACCTTTTAAAGTTCAAAATATCTCAGAAAAGCAGTAAGATAAAAAATAAGCAAGAAGCAGAGTTCAAATTAGGAAAAGTTTTAAATATATATAATTAATGAAGCATTAATATCCATAATACATATGAAATTCATATACATTAGGAATATGTATGAATTCATATGTAGTAGGAAACATTAAATTCCACATAAAATGGGAAGATGCATGAAGACAGTGTGGAGAACAGACACAACTGGCCAATTAATTTAGAAATATATAATTAAAAATGAAACGAATGTATATTTAAAAATGAATTTTGTCCATCACAATTTCAAAGATTTTTAAGTATATCCTGGAATATATCATAGTTTTCAAGCCTAAGTTATATTTAAACATAAACTAGTACTGGTTTTATAAAATATATTTAGGTCCTATTTCAGTTTTTCCATTTGTTTGATACACTGATTTACCATAATTTACATTTTCAAAATTCTATCTTAAGATACCAACAAACCTGTGGATAGATTAGTGTATTTATATGTTTATTTCAGCATTAATCACATTAATTAGAAATTAATATTAAAGATCTCAGAGAGATTATAGATACTTCAATGGTTACCTATACCAATATCCTTTCTCTTTTTCTTTCGTTTAATAATAGAGCATTGATAGTTTTGGCTAAGCACACTACCACCCAATTAGAGACTATATTAGCAAGATTCCTCTGCAATTAAAAACTGTCATAAGTCTAATTTCTGCCCAACAAGATGGGAACAGAAATGATGAATGCAACTTTATAATTATTCCTGTTAAAAAAAAATGTACACCACTCAAGTCTGCTTTCAGGCATTCAATCTGATTCAGATGCAACATGGTTAAGGTCAGCACCCGAGGGAAGGGTAAAGCAACAATATAGAAGATACCTCTTTCCCTCCAGGTTACCTGGGAGCATTTTGAATTTTTGAAGCAGAAGAGTATTAAATTGTCTTGTTTAAGTCACTGCTATCTGTTTTCAGTTAAAGAAAGTAGCCAACATCTTCTCTAACGAAGTAGGTTTTTATATTTTCCAAATAATATACATACAGGTAACACAAGTTAAAATTTTAGAAGAGAAAGAAACTAAATATAAAAATGGACAGAATTAACTGAACTAGTGTCTTACTGCTAAAAGCTGATGGTCTTAACTTTTAGATATTTGGTGCCTAAGAATTTCTTAAGGCTTATCACTATAGAATATTATTCTATGTATAAATAACATGCATAGTATATTGACTTTAAGTGAATGGTTGCCTCATCTACTCAGATATATGTAAATATCTTAGAGTTGGGGAAAAGGTAAGATAGTGGCCTTACTGAATTAGCAAAAGATACCCTAAAATTATTTTTTTAAAAAAACAATATAGTATTAGCATCATTTCTCTGAGAGAAACCCTGGATTTTAGCATCTTTTTGAATAGACTTAGACATAGTCATATAGCACAGTTATAAACATAAATTTGGATTAACTTCTCAGTAACAATCCCTAAGAAGGGACTTGTCAAGGTTCAGGATCTAGAGTGAGACTACCTGAGGTTATAGCTAATTAAAATTATTTGCATACATTTCCTAATCTGTGCAGGCTTCACTTCCATCATATAGAGAGTGAGTATGATAATAAAACCAAACTCATCAGGTTGGATGTGGATTAAAAAATAATTTACTGCTGTAACTGGCATGCAGCTGCAGCCCCTTAAAGACTGGTTTTTATTATGATAGTGCCAACTTAGAGATGGATACTGAGATTAAATGACCAAATAGAAAATGTATACCTGGGTTCCTCTCAGTGGGCTTTAAGATTAGAAAGTCAATGTGGAGTAATTGAACAGGACTAGATGGTAGTTAATAAATTTTCACTTATTCAGTTTGTCAGTAACTCAAAGTTGGAGAAGTGCCTTGGAATAAAGATATAATGAAATGCATACTTTAGAATATCGAGCCATGTCAAATTATACTTAACATGTGTAGTTAAAATTTATTGTGCTATGACATTTTTGTTAGTACATTTAACCAATCTCCTATAATGATGTTATGATGCAAAATGTTATCATAGACAGAATATTTTATAGGCAGTATTTGGATTCAATAAAGAATAATTCTTTTATTTCTAGTGTCATTCAGTATGAAAAGGCTTATTCATAACAAATCACTGATAGATTTAAATGTAACAGCAGTCTTAAGTGTCACTCACCGCATACTTACAGAATGCCTTCCAGAGCAAGAGGATGCAAAACATGTCTGAGTTCCTCTTCCATACTATTGTATGGAAATTTATCAACTATGTTTTATAGGTGGGGGGAAGGATAGAGGTGGGATAAGGTAGAATGGATGAATAAATCCAATAGGGATACATTTAAGCTGTGTTTTAAGTTTATGTTACCCTAAGACCAAAGTGTTTAGGAAGCTGCATGTAATGTAACACTATTACTGAAAATCATAGATTCATGTAAAATGCCCATTTTCTCTTCTTCACTAAGCATGAGTTTGATGTCTTTTGATACTAATTGCCCCATCATTAATTTTTCCTAATTTTCATTACTAAACTTCTCATTAGAATGGAAGCTTCTTAGAGGAATCCAGGTCTGTTTTTTTGTTTGTTTTTTATTGAAATATAGTTGACCTACAATATTATGGTAGCTTAGATCTGTTTTATTCAGTTAATCCTCAACGTATAGCAAACAGCCTTGTCATATTATTTCTTATAAAATTTTTAATATTTTCAATGCAACAACAGAATCAGAAGTGTTAGAAAAGAGAAGAAAAAAAACAGAAAAGAAACTTAGGGATCATCTAGCCTAGCCATCTCAGTTTATTAAAAGAAAAAAAAAAACCTGAGGTCAAGAGAGGACAGATAGAATGCTGATAATAAAACAAGCCTATGGTAAATATTGATCATGAGAGTACTGATAATTTTAGAGTTTTTTTTTTAAAGTATAAATTAGTCCAATGACTATTTTCTCTTTCTTCTTTTTAGTAATAGAACATTGCACAATATTTCAAGGCACTTTCCCCTTTGATGATAGTCATCTCTATAATGAAAATGAGTTGTTGATAAAATGAATGAGTACAAGATACAGAGCCACTTTTCTTACCAGCATGTGTGATACTCCTGAAATATGCAATGGAAAACACTTCAAATTAACTCAATATATACTGATTGCATTTTCACAAATTCTAGTTTCAGCCTGAAAAGTAAAGTTCAGAAAATGTCATGTCCAAAATCCAAAGTTTTTAAATGACTGTAGAGAACTCAATCTCAGGGCTCTGGTTCAAGTGTAAAATTTCCTACTAAATAACTGGATAATTATATGTTAAATTAGCATGGTTCCAGAATAAGACATAAGCATAGCAAACACTACTGATTACCATTTAGTTTCTATTCTATTTCTCCCTTTCAAAAATTCTACTTAGTGACTAGATTTCACAATGCCTTTTGCAGTTTGGTAAGGTCGTATGAACTATGTCCACACTAATGGGATATCAACAGAAGTGGTATATGCAACTTTTGACATACTACTGCACTGCATGCTGATTCCCCCAGACAAAAGTTTAGAACACAGACCTAGCAGTACTTTATCTTGGACCAAGCAGACCAGGACAGCCCTGGGAATGGCAGATCTTGGTTCCTGAATAACCTCCTAGAATTCAGCCAACATAGCCTGAGATGTATATGAAAGACAAGCAAGCATCTACCTTACTTCAGCCATTGAATATCCCTATCTCTTTGTTACTATATACATAACCATATTGCTAACTAATATAGTAATAAAGAAATTGAGAGAGAGAGGGAATGTTACTCTAACTCAAAACAATAGATCAAAACTCAGACCCTGGAAGCCAAGAGAAGTAGGTGGCAAATAGAAGACCAGACATTTTATAGGAAAATTAATTGAAAACGTCTATGATAAATAGAAACTAGGAGACACACATTGCTTATGGACACAAATAATCCATCTTGCATATGGTTAAGAATAGGAAATAGAGAACTTTAGAAGGTCTACTTCTTTACAAGTCAGCTCAGAGAAATTAGTGTGGAAATAAGGTAAAACATTATAATAAAGAATGTCTTTTTAGATCAACAGGGAGATAAGCAAATAGATGGGAAGCAGCAGGGCTAAATGAACAAAGTACAGTGAGCAGAACTGATGTACATCTAAATAGGAAAGAATTCTTTACAAATCTACTCATTCAGAGACTCACTCATTCAAAGAGAAAAGGCCTGATTAAGTAGTAGGGCCTCAGTTTATATTATCTTGACTGAATTAAGTAATATTTCAGAACCTCAGCTTTATTATCTGGAAAAGAGTGGTTTTAAGAATTTGATAAATCATGATGGGAAGTAAATGGCACATAAAAGTCTGTGATTATTCTTGTTGATATCGTTGTTAGAGAAAATAAAGCAACTAAGTCTCTGCAGAATCTGACATTATCAAAGTGAAATATGATAATTTATCTATGCTTTGAAAAATAAATAGGCATCTTTCAGGCAGAGAGCAAGATAGGGTTTTTTAAGTAGTATATACTAAGAGGCGAAGAAACATGTACGAACACCGTATGTAAAGGAAATTAATAAGATTTACCAAGCTTGCAACATAAGTCACAAAATAGAAGATAACTGAACAGGTAGATAGGGAAAAGTTCAGAAGGATTGTTAGTTTCAAGTTAGAGATGTTACACTTAAACCTATATGTTAAAAAAGCATATTTTAAATGAAAGCGTAATATGAAAGATATGTTTTATTCAAAGAAATTCAAACTTTTCTATGGAAGACAGAGAGTAAAAAGAGAGGCCAGCTATAGGAAACTTAGAAGGCTGTTGAAGTGACCAGGTAAGAAAAAATTGATGCCTCAGTTAAGTCAGGGGAAGCAGGTGTACATAAAATAACGGTTGATTTGAAGAACTAATCCTGAAATAGGATCAATATCACTTTGTAAACAACTAGAAGTGGGAACCTATGTTTGTAGCTGGAGAAATTAATGATTCTAGTAACTAAAATTTCAAAAACTGGGGAAGGAATAGGTTTGTAGAAGAGAAATGAGTTATCTAATGATGCATTGGGTATATAAGATAAAATGCTTCATTTCTAAGTAACATAGTTTCTCTTGTATTTTTGTTGTAAAGGTTACCTTGTCAATCTGCATACCTCTTGATAAGGAGTTTGTATATGAAACACCTTCTCACTCCCAAGAAAGCAGTTGAATTTCAGTGGGAAGGAGCTCACTGTATGAAAAAGAGTGACTCTGGCAGTGTGCTAGGTGCTTGGGATAGAACTAGGAACACTGAATAAGGTCCTGCATTCACGAGGCTGTTTTTAGTAGGGAAACAGATACATTGCGATGGTTAATTTTACATGTCAACTTAACTAGATAAATGGGTGTCTAGATTAACTGCTATTTTGGGGTATGTCTGAGAGGGTGTTTCTGGGTGAGGTTAGCATTTAAATGAGTGGACTCAGTAAAATAGATTACCCTTTCCACTGTGTGTGGACATCATCCAATCCTGGAGGGCCTGAATGGAACAAAAAGCTGCATGAAAGACGAATTCACCATTTGTTGTTGTCTTCCTGCCTGTTTGAGCTAGGATATCCATCTTCTCTTGCCCTTGGACTGAGATTTACACCATCAGCCCCACTGGTTTTTAGGCCTTTGGAACTGGATTGGAATTATACCACTGGCTTCTCTGGGTTTCTGTCTTGCAGATGACAGATCATGGGACTTCTTGAACTTCATAAATGGATTAGCCAATTCCTCATACTAAATATCTTCATATCTATTAGTTCTATTTCTCTGGAGAACCATGACTAACACACACACTAAGAGGAATTTGTCTATAAGGTACTATCAGGATCAATGGTGAGGAACACAGAAAGGTGAAGTCCAACTCCAGGGGCTGCCCTCACACAGTAAATGGGCTCACAAAGCTATTTTGTTCAGTCAGATTCCCCGTCAAAGGGATACCACTTTCTCTACAACATCCGTTGCTTCAAATGATTTCAGTTATATATATATAAAATATATATATTTTACTTGGGAGAATTAAAATTCAAGAAATGAAAAGTTACAAATTGATAGTCTGAAGTTCAAATGTCAGATTTTTCACTAGAATAATACAAGACCAGGAAGTTGTTGACATCAGTATGAAAAAAAAAAATGTGTCCACAAGTATCAATCTGCCCCTTCTTATGAATGTCATCTATAACAGAAACAGAGTAAGCACACTCCAGGAGAAGCAACTAGGACTCACAAAGAAAAGAAGCAAAAAGCCACTCAACCAATTGAGAACAAACTGGTGGCAAAGCAGCCAGAGGATAAAGGAAAAAAAAACATTCTGGTCAATATGGACTAAGACTTTTTATCTAAGACTAAGACTAAGACTTTTTATCTTGAATCTACAGGGGCCTCATTCTGACCGTTTCTGCACCAACTCGGGCTAATACCAAACTGATAGCTCATATTAAATCCCAAGCTAACCATGCCTTAATCAAATGGGAACTATGAAATAAAGAAGTAAAAGCAAAAAACATTACTCAACTTACAAATTAACAAAAATGGCTATCTATAGGGGAAGGGAAAGAACAGGGGTGAAGAAGCAATAATGGAGGGGTGTCTCCTCAGAATGTATCTTGTTACATAGCTTTGGTTTAGAAAATAAAATTATTTTACATGTTCACAAAGGAAATTTAGTCTTAAAGAAGCAAGTCCTTCCACCAAATTAAAAGGAAACAAAGAAACCCAACCATATATCTAGGCAGTGACATAGCCGCATAGAGAAATACATTATTTGAAGTGACTTTAAATAAATTAGAAGTGCAAGGAAATAGTAAATATCGTTTAGTAGTCTAAGTGTTAGAGTATGATTAGCATTACTATTTTAAACTAATTTATTATGTAGAATAATCCAAATAAGTAATTGTTAATGCTGTCATGAATCAAAATTTTCAGTAAAAAGAAACAAGATGAAGACCAAATAAATGTACTTTAATTCTTGAAATATTAAATTTGATTTAGAAGTACTATTATAAACTTACAATTTTCGTTTCAAAAATATGTATTTCTATATAAAGAAAGGTCTGGATTTTAAAAAATCCATGTCATAAATGACAAGAAAGAGTAAGGAACTGATCCAGATGAAGTAAGAATTAAGAGAAATAACAAAAGCATTCACTAAAATCTAGAGTATCTACTTCAAATCCAATATTCAGATTTGCTTAAGTAACTTTAAATTGTAATGCTAAAAATGGAAAAATAGCAACAAAATAAATTTTTATAATATAAATCAATAAAATATTATTGAAATCGTGAATTTAACATACACTTTGAAGTCAAATTAGATTTATGCAAAAATAAAGCATTCTATGACTATCTTAAAAGTTAATTCTTTTAAAATTCCCAAATAAAGTTTATTCAACATTTTCAGGAGATTTGAATGAGCCAGAACTATTTCACAAAAAGGGATGGAATGGAGTTAATTACTTAAGACTTACTTTCAATTGCTTTTTAGATTTCTAGTTTGTTATTGCTTTAAGAAATAAATTACATTAATTTTTTTTTTTACTTAATCTTTTCCTGAAAGATGGGCTTTGAGAAACCTACCTATTCATATGGTGTCATTTTGTATGTTGTTGTAATATATAGATAATAAACATACTATTAGATTTATTTATCTTTAGAAAGAACCCTTGGATTTTACTCCTAAAACATTCTTTTCTTTATGACTTAAAAAATGTTAAGGTTATAGGCACAAAAGCTGAATGGTTAAAGAAATGAAGTATTTCTATTAATGTGCTGCTTATACAATAACTGAACATCTCAGAAATACAGAGTGATGTTTAAACTCAGCAGGAGGATCGTGAGTATCAGAGTTCCACGCCGAGTCAAGCATTCTTGACAGGTTTTTATTTATTTTTAATATACTAGCAAAAAACATTTAACAGATCTCAGGGTGATTTTCAGTATGTCTCTCACACAGTCTTGGTACTTCATGTGAA
Source organism: Camelus bactrianus (assembly GCF_048773025.1). Lineage (NCBI taxonomy): Eukaryota > Metazoa > Chordata > Mammalia > Artiodactyla > Camelidae > Camelus > Camelus bactrianus. Next base: position 80,948,653 of record NC_133540.1, read on the forward strand.
CTGCAAGCATCTGTGAAGCAATCATTTTGCCTTCTCTTTTTTCCTGGTATACTTTGTCTAAAATGACTTGACACAACATAAATTTACTTTATTTCACCTCTAAATATAAAAAGAAAGCCTTTGTTTTATGAAATAGCTTCTCTTCTTCCATATGTCTTTCCAAATGGAGACAAATAATGCATACTAGAGTTGGTGTTCATCTCACCTTACTCTAGACTTTTAGTCAGGTAAATATAAAAATCTGCATATGATAATTACTATACATCTATAAAGGTTAATTTGGACATAATTTTTCAATGTATCATCTGCTAGATTTGGGAAACAATGATTAATTTGGCTTTGTCTCATGCTCTCTCTCTAAAATCCTTTTACCAAACCTTTTCCAAGTTCTGCCTCACAGAAATCAGGCAATTTCAAATTATACCAACCTACTTAATACATCTATTTAAAACTAATCCATTTTATATGACGAATGAGGCTTACTCTTAATATTGTTGGAGATTTGGTTTTGTTTGTGTATGATTTGGGGTATATCTATTTTTGTCTCCCTCTGTCATTTCCATGAATATACTATATTGCAATGCTACCCACCCATTTTTCTTATTTTATAGAAAGGGCTTATAAAACCTCCCTGAGGATTTAAATTAACTAAAACGATATTACATTATTTTTAACTTTATTTTTATAGCTATATTTATATTATTACTATGAAAATTTTATGAGGTACACTGCTATGTTTTCAGTCTAAAGCAGTAGTGGCTCTTTATGGTTAAAATATTTTGAACAGTTTGTGTTTTATATTCCTAATCACTAATAAATTATTAATGAATTTTAGTCTTTTTGATAAGCTTTTCTAAAAATCCTAATTGCACATTCCAGAATTTCCCCTTAAGTATACTTACTTTTTTAAATGTCAATTTTTATGTTGAGGTTTTGAGAAACATGTTTCTATCTGACATTTTTTTATGAAAAAATACTGAGATAATAAATAATCTATGGTCTTTCAAATAAATAATAATGGTCTTTCTTGTGTAGTTTTTTTTTAAATAATTTTAATGAGATAATTAAAAAAAATAAAATTGAGTGTTAAAACACCAAGTTTTTAGACAGTGTCAAAAATGGATTTTGATATAAAAGTCAATTTCTCAGGGTTTCAGTTTCCACAAATAAAAAATGAGAGTCTAACTAAATATTTTCTAAGTTTTTTGGAGTGTTAAAATTCTAGAAAACTATCATTTTGTTGATCTGAACTCTCTATTTTATGCTCAGTGAATATTATAAAACTGGTTATCAAATTAAATATTATAAGAATTCTATATTACTTATTACCTACTTTTAAGGCTTTTGCTGTGGTTATTCTACAAAGGACTGAAAACAAAATGCTTCTGTTTTTTGACTCAGGTATCAAAGTGTTGGGGTTTTTTTGTTATTTTTTTAATGGAAAATTGGGTATTACTGTGCCTTTTCTCTTCTTGTTTGAAACTGATGTTGGAGAATACGGTTGAGATAGGTCTGTATGTTCTTAAATTCTGACTGTTAGGGAAATATTTAAAATATTAATAGCACTTAGATAAAAACAGACAAAATTTAAGTAATAGTTTGCTAACAATATGTTCTTTTTAGCATTAAAGCTACTTATGTTCAAACTTTATCTTCTCTAATAAAGTGTAAGTGTCTGATTCATGTCTTTGGGTTGCACAGCAGTTGTGGCAGTCATTAAATGCATGCTTAATAAATGAAGTAATTAATTTGGAATTGCTTTCATCTTTTGCAGGGTACTTTTTTCTCAAAAGAAAGAAAAAACCTCTCTCGAGTATCTTCAAACTCTCACTCTCTCTCTTTGCCATGAATTCAATTATTTCTGAACTGGGAAAACAAAACCAAACAGGGAGGTTTTTGAGATATCCTCCCTCTCAATACTGCTCTCTGTTCTGGCTCCTTCTGGCTCCTCTTTATCCAGCACTAACCCTGGTCTCACCAAGGCTCAGGACTTGAAAAGAAAGCAAGCCATGGTCCAAGAGTCCTAACTGCAGTGTTCTCCACCACATCCATCCTAAAAGAGACTACCCGGACAGCTGCATCACTCCTCTCTATTATACCTCTCTCTCTCAAGGACTTAGACTGCAAAGTTAGTTCTATCATCCTGTTTGGAAGGGGTAGTTAGAGACTGAGGAAACTAATGCTCTCCATTAGAGCTCTAGCTCAGTGGTTCTCCACCCTGGTTTCAACCTGTAATCACCTAGGGAACTTTAAACAAATACCACCCCTAAAGCCCTGCACACAGAAAAACATGATAAAACTAATTTTGTAAGAGACATGAGTATCCTCACATGGTGACATTTTGACAATCCCTTTCTAGCAGTGGCTCAAAAGAAAAATGGCAAAATAATCTGAAGATAACAAAAAAGAGCCATATCTAAAACTCATTACCTGTCCTAGCCTCATTCTAGTAAAGAGGGGCATAGTTTTATCTTTTCTTAATGGCCATTTCAAAGGTTTTGCAATTGTTATCTAATCATGTTGAAGGTTACAATTTAAACAGCACTAACCCCCCGAACTATTACAACAAGAAGGTGGCTGCTTGAGGGATGCTACCCAGGGTTATACAAACACTGTATCACAAGCATGTTTTATCCAGTAAGAATCTGTTTTCACATCAGAAATTCCTTTTATCAAAAAGAACATACTATATTCTTCCCCATTATTACTTTATGATTAAGAAAGCAGAATGTAAGATATTGGAGAATACATTGTCCTGTGATTGGGGAAAAAAGAACAATCCACTAGATACACAGAAATAGCCTTTCCCCTGTTGTATTTTCTGGTGCATGTTTTAAGAAAAGTACACACATACATAGTCCTCCCATTCCTATTTTTAGCATAAGATCTGTTCTTAAACTCAAGATTTTCCAACCATGGGAGCTTTCAAGATCATAGTCCCATATTGTTGAGTGGCTATTCTAATACATAATCCAAAGGGGAAGAAAAGTTTTTCAAAGTCATATTTAGCTGTGTTTCCAAATTTACATGCCTTATTAGCCATGATCGCTAAGCTAAAAACTTTATTAAGTATGATATACAAGTGTTTTATTAAAAAATAATAGAACCTGGTATTTTTCTGTGCAGCATCCAGTAGAGATTTTTTATAAAGAACTCTTATTGTCACTGTTTATTGTCTATAATCCTCTGTTTGCTTAAGTTAACCTATATACTCTATCACCATGGTTTTATTAGAAAAATTTCCTGTTCAAAAAGTTGGTACAAAATATTATATATGAACCAATTTATCACTGAATTCTAATAAAATAATAGAGCTCAAATTTGCCTTCTAAGTGCACCAAGTCTGTGCATTAAGTCAGTCAGTCAGTCAGTCAGTCAGTCAGTAAATGTTAATTGAGAAATAGCCTCTGTATATGAGTAGGTTTCGGGCCAGAGAAACTAACACTGACAATACATTCAAGAAGACAAATTAAGTAGTGGAATTTCTACGTCTGTTATTTTGTAAACTGTTAAACTTAAGGACTAATTCATCAAACATTTAAAATTAGTAAATAATTCAACTCTACCTTATAGTACTAAAAGTTAAGTAAACAAAACCCATATTTTTCACAGCCTGCCATTAAACAATATTTAGTCACAACTACAAATCTGGTCATAAATATCCCTTTTGAGTCATGCGGAGAAATAAGAGAGCAACACAGGTAATGGTCAAAATCAGCTTTGGCATGAAAATCTTCCAAAATTATTTTCTATGACTGAGAGTATACTGTGTAAACCACATATAACAAACTTTCAAAATGTCAAAACACACACACATAATCACGTATATCAAAAATATTCTTTGAAATACAAGAATGATCATATCCAAATTACGGGAGTGGATGAAACATTTCAGTATGTCAGGTAACTCACTCCCTCACGCCATACACAAAAATAAACTCAAAATGGCTTTGAAGACTTAAATGGTAAGACACTATAAACCTCCTAGAAGAAAACATAGGCAAAACATTATCTGACATAAGTTTCAGCAATGTTCTCCTAAGGGCAGTCTACCCAGGCAATAGAAATAAAAGCAAAATAAACAAATGGGACCTAATTAAGCTTATAAGCTTTTGCACAGCAAAGGAAATCAAAAGCAAAAAGACAACCTACGGAATGGGAGAAAATATTTGCAAAAGATGAGACTGACAAGGGCTTAATTTCCAGAATATGTAAACAGCTCATACAACTGAATAACAAAAAAACAAAGAATCCAAAAATGGGCAGAAGACCTAAACAAGTAAATCTCCAGTGAAGACATACAAATGGTCAATGGACACATGAAAAAATGCTCAGTATCACTAATTATCAGAGATATGCAAATCAAAACTACAATGAGGTATCACCTCACACCAGTCAGAAGGGCCACCTTAAAAAGTCCACAAATGATAAATGCTAGAGAGGGTGTAGAGAAAAGGGAACCCTCCTACACTGTTGGTGGGAATGTAGTTTGGTGCAGCTGTTGTGGAAAACAGTACGGAGATTCCTCAAAAAGCTAAAAATAGACTTACCGTATGATCCAGCAATCCCAGTCCTGGGCATATATCCAGAGGGAATTTTAATTGAAAAATAAACATGCACCCCAGTGTTCACAGCAGCACTATTTACAATAGCCAAGGCATGGAAACAATCTAAATGTCCATTGACAGAGGACTGGATAAAGAAGGTGTGGTATATTTATACATTGGAATACAACTCAGCCATAAAAAACAAAGTAATGCCATTTATAACATGGATGGACTTGGAGACTGTCATTCTGAGGTAAGCCAGAAAGAGAATGAAAAATACCATGTGATTATCACTTATATGTGGAATTAAAAAAAAAAAAAGAGAGAGAGAGGAGAGAAACAAACTTATTTACAAAATAGAAACAAACTCACAGACACAGATTACAAACTTATGGTTACCAGTGGGGAAGAGGGTGGAAAGGGGTAAATTGAGGGTTCAAGATTTGCAGATCTAACTACTATATATAAAATAGATAAATAACAAGTTTATACTGTATAGCACAAGGAATTATATTCAGTATCTTGTAGTAACCTATAATGAAAAATAATATTTGTATGTACATGTATGACTGGAGCATTATGCTATACACCAGAAATTGACACAGCATTGTTAACTGACTATACTTCAATTGAAAAAACAAAAAGAAAGAAAGAAATGATTCCTACAGTGCTACCTGATCAGTGTGGTAAAAGTCTCCTCACTTCCAATTATGGAAATAAAGAGTTGAAACCCTAAGCAAGAGAGATTTTATTTCTAGAAATCAGTGTTTTATAAATACATTTTGGCTAAGGACAAAGGACAGTCAGTAGGTTATGCAGGGCTTTTACATTCAATTTCCTGTTCTAGTTTAATTCAAGGAGATGCCATTCAGAGAGTTGGCTTCAGACCAAAGTGACCATCTAATTTATCACCAAAATCAGACAATTTTGAGAACAAAAGAGGAACTATTGATCATTAGGCTGGCAATACACAAAAACTAGAACTCTGCTGTGCCCCCTAGAACACATGGTCATGCATACTGTAGACATAACAGAAGCTCTAATCCTTATTGCATCACTTCATTAGCTATAAAAAATGTGGAAATTGTCTAATACAGCTCATACCCATTTTCTCCTTTATAAAAGATGAATTGAAGTGCCTAGAATTAAACAAAATATACATTCAAGGTGTCTGTCACATATTAATCATTCAAAAAATGATAGCTATTTTAGGAGATGATCTATTTTGGGAGGCACCTTTGATACGAACTCTGTCAGGCATAAGTTATTTCAAATTTTCTCATTGCCAAAATTTTCCGTCTATGTGCATCCCAGAATTTCTTCACTCCATATGTATATATTCCCCTCTCCCCCTCTTGCTTGTCATCATTCCAATGAGAGGAACATGCCCACTAACTTCAAGGGAAGGATGAGAGACGTGTGGAGTTGAGCCATTCCAGGCAAGCTCAAGCTAAATGGACTAACGTTTTAGTTCAGGGTCTAGAGAACTTTGTTTCATATAAAGGAAAAGACTACAAACAGTTTCATCTTTAGGGCCATACAATCTCTATACCAGCTATCAACTCTGCCACCTTATCAGAAAAGTAGCTGTAGATAACATAAACCAATAGCTATGGCTTATTCTAATGAAACTTTACTCCTGGAGACTGAAATTTGAATTTCATGTTGTTTTGTTGTGCCACAAAATTTTTCTTAAATTTTTTTCAAACATTTCAAACTACAGAAACCATCCTTAACTCATGAGATGCACAACAATAGGTTGAAAGCCTCATCTGGCCATCAAGCTCTAGTTTACCAACCCCTGTATTAGCTTGTTGTTTAGTTTTAAATGTCATTAAGCCTGGTAAATTTTTGTAGTTAAGTGTTATTTTAGTACCAGCAAACTGATACAGCCTCACTACATAACAATCTATGATTGCCACTATATAAACATATGTATAATTTACTGTGTATCCAATTTTGGCAGCCCTTATGTTTGCATTTAATAGCACAATGCCAATTTTAATTTATTTAAAAATTGTGCTAAGAAAAAACTATAAAATAAAGTAGCATTCTGAAAATTTTCACCTGCTTTCTGGAAACTGAAAACAAATGAAACCAGCTACTTTGTTAAAGTGAATATAACATGTATTACCTTTGGACGAGAACAGCCATAGCTTACTTTCCTTCTGAAACAATGACCAACTTTTTTTTTTTTATTGAAGTATAGTCTAGTTATAAGGTTGTGCTACCAGGTGTACAGCATAGTGATTCAGTTATACATATATATTATTTTTCATTATAGGTTATAACAAGATATTGAATATAGTTCCCTGTGCTATACTGTAGGACCTTGTTGTTTGTCTATTTTATATGTAGTAGTTTGTATCTGCTAATTCCTAACTCTTAATTTATCCTTTCCCCCACTTTCTAGAAAGGAGGCAAGAGTATACAGTGGAGGAAATAACCAACTTTTAAGGTGGTGGTTACCCAATCAGCCTTGGTCCTTAAGTGATCGTGTTTGAATTCCCTAGCTGCTGTCTATTAATGGACAAGTAGCATGAAGGACAATTGTTACATTAACTAAATACAGAGGACATTAGACTGAGGTGGCTTTAGAGCCTTGGCAATCTACGTAAGTAAACCAAAGCCTAAGCCTAAAAAATTATACAATGGAATACTATTCAGCCATAAAAACCAACAACATAACGCCATTTGCAGCAACATGGATGTTCCTAGAGAATGTCATTCTAAGTGAAGTAAGCCAGAAAGAGAAAGAAAAATACCATATGAGATCACTCACATGCAGAATCTAAAAAAAAACAAAAAACAAAAACAAAAAACCCCATAAATACAAAACAGAAACAGACTCATAGACATAGAATACAAACTTGTGGTTGCCAGGGGGTCAGGGGGTGGGAAGGGACAGACTGGGATTTCAAAATGTAGAATAGATAAACAAGATTGTACTGTGTAGCACAGGGAAATATATACAGGATCTTGTGGCAGCTCACAGCAAAAGAGAATGTGACAATGAATGTATGTATGTTCATGTATAATTGAAAAATTGTGCTCTATGCTGGAATTTGACACAACATTGTAAAATGACTATAACTCAGTAAAAAAAATGTTTAAGAAAAAAAAAAGAAGTCAAAACCTAAGAACAACCAATCACAGACAGCCAACTAGGCTTTTCTAAATAAGGCAAATGCTCAAGCTATTGCCAGTCAAATAATTTCCTGGTTTTACTTCCACATCTTATTTATAAAAGTCTTTCCCCTTGTTCCTGTCAGAGGAGTGCTCTTAACCACTTCCAGTTTGGTGCTGCTGGATTAGAATCAATTTTTGCTCAAACTCTTAAAAATTGTAATAAACCTCAGTTTATCTTTTAACAGATGTTTAACAAGAATGAAACTTGTTTAGTGGCATAGATGTGGGGTTGCTCACTATTACCACATAACTTGACACGATACGTGTATATATAAATGATCAAGATTTGGCTTCCTAAGCTGTATTTAATTTTAAAGATGAATACAGGCATACTTCAGAGATACTGCAGGTTTCATTACAAATCACCATAATAAAATGAGTAACACAATAAAGCAAGGCATGTGAATTTTCTGGTTTCCCAGTGGATGTAAAAGCTATGTTTACACTATACTGTAGTCTATTAAGTGTGTGATAGCATTATGTCTACACAATGTACATACTTTAATTAAAAAAATTATTTATTGCTAAGAATTCTAACCATCATCTTATAAGGCAGGGTTGCCACAATACTTCAATTTGTAAAAAAAAAAAAAAAAAAAAAAAAAAAAGAATGCAGTATCTGCAAAGTGCCATAAAACAAAGTGTAATAAAATGACATATGCCTATAAAGATGACAAAATAAAATATAACAATTTTAAAATTTAATACTGTGCCCTTCCTATTTAAAAGGCAAATACTGTGTATCATTGATCTACAAACTTCACAGATTAAATATAAAATTCCAGAAAATAAATATAAATGTCAAATAACATATTTAAGCAGATAGGTGTGGCTGTCACCATCAAATTTAAAAATTGCTAATATGGACCAAAGCAATTCCATTACATACACTAAGCTTCTATCAGAGAGTCTAAAGCAAGTCAATTATGGTCTGTAAAGAAATACCGTAAATTGTTCCTCCATACAAACAAAAGCAAATAAATGACACTTTGGATGAATTTTTCTTATCTGCAAGTAATTCTTCTATTGCTCAAAAGAAGTTGAGATCTGGTGCCTTGAAATAATGCAATTGTTAACCTATGAGTTGTTTTGTCTTTTCTGTGCCCTAAGTTGTTGCTCAAAGCACATTAATATAAATTCTGCACTGCAAGTATCCTCTCTTGATTTAGGGAAATGAAAGGGCAAACAAGGAACCGACACATACTTTACTTACCTTTTACCACACAATTGCATTCAATCTGTTGCTAGAAATCCTCTAGTTCCGCTTAGCCCTAAATCACTGGTATTCAGAGGTTTATTGCACATTCACACTCATTTGTCATTTGCAGGAAGTCTAACTGAGAGAATTTACAGTTGGTTGAGTGCTTCATTTAGATTGTACATGTTTAATAAAAGCTTTTTAAGTTACTAATCTCCGCTTGGGAAACAACAAAAGTGCTTGAGGGTTAAAGAATAAAACATAGCAGGTAAATGTTATGGTGTGACATTTCCTTATAATGTTTCCCGAGTAACTGCATTTATTGGCTTTGAAATGTTTTTACACATCTAACATGCTTTGCTGGAAAAATTTAGCCTATCAGTTATACCATGTGATGGAAAAGTAATGGTAGAATTACTCCTCAGTCAAAATGCTGTGGTTAGCTGAAAATAGTGTCAGTAAGCATTGCACTGTAGGAGAAAGTCTAAAATAATATCTCAAGTGAAATAATCTTGAGATCTCATACAAATAAATCTAATTAAATACTAGGAACTGGCTTTAGTCTGTGTTATTCTGCAGTCATTTTAAAATGCAATTCTGATTTTCAACTTGCATTACTGAACCCTATGCATTGTTTATGGGATGGTCCTGCACAGTGGGAACTCATTTTACACAAATAATCCTTGTTGCCATTTAGATTTATATTTCAAAGAAAATGTGACATCATGTAGAAAACAAGACTGAAATTAAGGTTCAAAAACGTGCCAGGAATAAACTTTGAAGAACCTAGATACATCAGCATTTGAATTCTTTCTGGCTTGGTGTGGTGGGATTGTTTGGCTACACAGCAATAAGAAAAATTCAAAGATGCTAATGAACAGTGCTACAGAACAAAAATGGAATCCAGCTCTTTTAGGAGAAAATTCATGAGACTCTGCCTGTCTTCTAATTCTTTAGCAAATGTTAGTGCCTTGCTTTTTTTCTTAGCGTGGTAGACTAAATGCTGGCCGTACTACATGATGCTGAACAGGTTTTAAACTCTACTGTTTCTACTCAACTCTTCTCTTAAATCAAAGTTTTAATCCACTGTTACCACATACCTCAAACTGGATTAGAATCTGAGTGAAAAACCAAAACATATGAACTCTTCGGAATCATGTTGATGATAAAGCGAGGCTTGAAACACGTCATCATTTGTCCTTTTCTCAGAATTCAGTTTACAGTTGACTAAATAAAGAAAAGCATTCTCTAAACAGATGGCCATAATTGCTAACATCAAGAAGATTGATGAAACTATTCACTGATTAGAGTGTTAGACAAAATTTCTCTAAATAAAAATATTTTAATTGGGTTTTGATTTGAACTGGTCTGATTCAGATTCACTTGTCCCATATAAATTTTGGAAAGCCTGAAGAGGAATGATGGAAGGAAGTACTCTGGTAACATGAAAGGAGAGTATTACCAACAGGGAACAAATGTTTGGATTTCCCCTTCATCCATTTAGCAAACAATTATTGAGCATCTTATCTAATTTTTTAGATGTTGGAAACAGCAGTGAACAAACATGCTTCCTGTATTCATGAAGCAAGTGGGAGAAAGAGCCAATTATAAAAAAGCAAGTAAATGATTTCTTCATGAGTTTTATACAGAAAAATAAAACTTACAAAGAGGTTAGAAATGGCGTCTGGGAGATATTTTGCCACTTTTACAGTGTCAGAGAAGTCCAACTAATAATGTGACATTTCAACAGAAACTAAGGGAAGGTGACAGAGTGAACAATATGGATCACCAGGGAGAAAAATCAGCAACATCTTAAGTCTAGTTTTACATGAAGCAACATCAGCTAAAGCAACATAAATAGCAACATACAGAGGAATTGTTTTTTGAGTCATTAATTCCTTGAAAGTTGTATTCAACACAGCACGAAAGTTTAATCTTCATCTCCGTTTACCATTCCCTTCACTTCTTTTCTGAGCTGGATTTCTCACCTTGGCTTTCCTAACACTATACCCTCAATGCAGTCTGCTTCATTGCTTCAAATAGCCTGCACAATGGCAGTGTCATCCCCGTCCCTCAAATTTTGTTTGTGTAACCATTGCAGGTTTAAGAGAGGTAAGAACTACATATCATTTGTTTGTTCTAGAAATTGATTGTAAATCAATCAAGACAATGAATGAGGAATCTCAGTGATAAGGATTCCCAAAGTACAAATTTTAAAAGGGAGCATTTGGTGTATGCAGTTAATTAACACTGATAGTCAAACTACAAAATTTGTAGACATATTTGCAGATGTAGCCAAACTAAGTAATTTCAGATCAAAAAAAATTTAAAACATTAATAGTGTCTAAATTTTCTTTGTCTACTATTCAATGAATATATTGATATATTGGTTATTGAGAAAGTATCCCCTGACTTGTATTATGGATTATGAATTATGAATGTATATTCATATTTATTGTATTATAACCTCAAAAAAGCAATGATACTGGTTTGTTCATTTTTTCAAGAGTAAAAAAAAAACCTAGTTAGATTAAATTAATATACAGAATCCATTGATTAGGATGTCATTTTTCAGTATCTGCAGTATAGAATTTGTATCTCTGATCTATTAAACTGTAGGTCTTGTCAAATTTGAAAGAAGAAAATTTTCAATTACAGCAAATAATTTTTTAAAAAGAGATGGATGTTTATGTTAACAGAGGTTAAACACATTAAGGACTCTCTTCTTTACTGTAACATACTTAATTTTTCATTTCTGTTATATTACAAGAAAGATATTCTTTGTATTTAATGCTGTATTGGGTACAGAGTGCAGAATAAAATTTGGAGGTTTTTCTAGCACATTAGAAACTTAAAGAGCTTAACTTTTAACACCTATTATAACTTTAAATATAGAAAATGCCAAATCCTTAAAGAAAAAAAATCCACTACAGGAAAATCGGCCGGTGCAAAGGTAAACTTGAGTAGGGGTCAGGACCTCTCTACTCTAGCTGAGTGTCATTTTTTTAACTTATTTCCAGGCCACCCATCTGGTTTTCTGGGTCGTGAGATTTCTTTTCACCAGGCTAAAGGCAGAGGAAGTATCCAAAGACCTTCATTCTGGGATTCCGCCTGGCATGCACAGGGTTACCCAGAGGAGCCCACAGCAGAGTTTTCATAGCACAGAAATGGAGGTTTGCGTGTATCAAATCCTTGACAAATGTTTCAGCAGTTAAGTAAAACTTTGTTTATATTGCGTGCCTCTCAACAGAAATTAAGAACTGTGGAAACAATTCGCGCAAGTGGTTGGCAATCTTCTCTCGTTCTCTTTTAGTGAATATGACAAGCTCACCTGCTGTGGGAGGCTGAAAAGAAAGGACAATCTCACCACATTAATAAAACATGAGCCACAACTGAATCTGAGGCCAACTAAACCACCAGAGACTTACTGTGATGCTTAATTTTGTCGATGATGGAAGTACTTTAGCCCGAGGTAACTTTCATGGAGGCCATATTTGCGTGCAAACTTTCACTTAAGGCACTGCAACCAGGCAGAGTTAATGTTCATGGGAGTGTAAACTTACAGTAAAAGGCAGGAACCACATAAGATGTTACATCACTCAAGGCAGTCAACTTGGGTAGTGGCCTAATGTTTTATTGAAGCTCATTCCTCCTCACAGGAGATCTGAAAACCCACTTAGTGCCCTCAGAAGATTGTCTGTTTTGGCTTCATGGACTGGTTCCCAATCACAGAAAGATAAAAACATCAAAATAAGCTAATAGGGTTTTGCCATGAAATACAGCCTCAGGAGAGCTAGAAGTAAAAGGGGGAGGTTGCTGGGGGATCTATTAAGTTCAAGGGTTTACTGAAGTTAAGGGGACATGCTCCAGTAAAGAGGAAGGCAGGGGACAGGGAGAACACACAAGAGAAAGGCGAGTAAGAAGGGAAAAATTGTCTAGCAAATAGAATAGAAATAAGCAAGACCCAACAAAATTGAGTAACATCATACTTAAATTTTGTAGCAATCCAACTGTTTGAAAATGATGCTGAAGCACTGAAACAGAATTAGTATGACTCATATAACTAATTCCTTAGAAAATCATTTGAAACAATAAGAACTCATAACGGTTTGCCACCAGAGAAGACATTTTATAAAATAAGAGAATTTTTCCTTCTGTCAATTACATATTCTCAGGCAACGATTTCAAATTGTGTTTTCATTTATTTCCACGCTTCTTCCTTGAAACAAAGAAAACCTAATTTCTATAATAGGAATAATTTATATTTTAACCAGAGAGTGTTTGAAAATAGTACGAAGAGAAAACATCAACCACTGTTTATTGGAGCACCCCCTGGGATTTACTGTTGATCTGATCTTCAGTTATTTGTGGGATTTTAAGCAAAGGCTTAAGGAGAGCAGTCTATGAAGGGCATAGCATGTCTTACAGTGGAGTTAATACTTCTTAGTCACAGTGTGCTTCAGTTTGTCGTGAGTAAACTAAAACCATGATTTTAGAAGTGTTTTACCACCTTTTGTGCAACTGTAGTATTTGCTATCTAATAACTCATAGAAGTCCTTTCTGGGAGGCAATGGTACCCACTCACTGGTTCATAAAATTTGTTACAGAGGGCACTGATGTTTTTGGTAAAAGCATTAGAGAACAAATTTAGAATTGCATATTTTCACATTTGCAAGAGCATCTATGTCACTCTCCACTTGTTCTAATTTCCATAGCAAGAAAGGGCTTAAAGGAGGGTATAGGTTGTATAAATGCATGTCACTTTGATAGTTCTTGTCTTATGATGTATTAACTGTGAACCAAAGCTGAATATAGACATTTAGAAACAATCGTCATTGAGGTAAAAATTTCTCCTGTACTTTCAAACCATAATGAAACATTACCTTTGGGAACAGCTGCAAATCGTTTCCTTCTCTAGTCGAATTCAACCAGCAAATGCATTTGTGTGTGTGTGTGTGTGTGGCCCAGACACATTTTTAAAAATTTCTCATAACTTGGTCCAACTATTGAAAATGGGTGTGTTTTACATTCACTGCCTAAGTTGCAACTTCTCTCAAAAATCAACAGATCTGGCATTGCTGGGTGCACATTATCAATTGGCACCTGTCGGGTGGTCACTGGCGTGACTGGACCCTGTGGCCAGCCTTCTCCCATCCACTACTAGCTCCAACTCCCCGCAGTCTCAGTAACATTAATACACATTTTCTTTGCCACTTGTTTTTAAATTAAAACTTTCTGTATCCTTTTTGCTATTAAAAGCTGAAAAATGTGTATAAAATAAGAGAGCCTTATAGTTCAAGAAAATAGAAGAACGTATGTCTTTTGGGCATGAAGAATGTGCATGTGATTTCAGGATCAAGGACTCCAGGTGGTTCGCTGTGACTCAGGCACAGGGGACATACAGGAAGAAGCGATGGCAAGATCTGGGGCTCAGATTTTTGAACACCCTTGTGTGTATTCTATGCCAAAGAGCTTAGATTATTCCATCGGTGATGAGGGAACCACTGAAGCAAGAAGGTGACTTTATCAGATACAAGTTTTAGAGTGATGAAATTTTTATTTGGTGTGGAGGCAAATGAAGGCAGGAAGAATACTTAAGAAGCTTTTACAACAATCTATGGGGGCAAATAAGGGTTTGAAATCGGGTTATGCTTCCTAAACTCGAATGATTTACACAGATCAAATACTGGCATTTACTGAACATTTTTTTTCTTTTCAGTGACTCATTTTAAAAGGAAATTTTAGATTGCTAGCACTATAGATGGCATGATAGTATCACGTGCCAGAAGCAGAAGATAGGTAAAAAATGAATTCAAGAAAACAAAAATCACTCTTGATTCCTAGGTTGGCATCCTTGCCATCTAAGGCTCTGAGCCTGAGGCTGCTCCATCTTGGTTGAACAGGACAGTTTTAGCTGAGACTAGGATCTAGATTGAGACTGTTTTCAATAGAAGAAGGATTGAAAGAGAATTGAAAAGTAACTTTTTGTTCATGGGTCAACAGCACTTAAAACCATGTCAGACAAGTACCTACAATGACCTTGCTCCACTGCTGTCCGTTTCTTTTCAAGGAAAACCTTGAATGAAGGCTATGGCCATGCCAGTGAGGAGGTGGACCCAAAAGTCATTTAGGAAGCCAAAATCATAAAATCAGGAGCCTAATTAGAATGGCTGCTCACTTCTAATATTAAGCTCCTTTCCTTTTTTGGATGTTGGAGTCAATCTAGTAAAAAGAAAATTTCAGTGGAACAATATAAAAAGTAAAAGATATGAGAATTATAGTCATTATTGTAGGCAGTTAGAAATGAGTACCAGGCAAAGGGAGAGGAAGCAGGAGGGAGCAAGCCAGAAAATAACAGTACCCTGGCACTCAGGATAAGGGGCTCCAAAAACTTTTACTTTCTCTAAATGAGGGCCAGCAAAAAAGCCAGCCAGGATTGCACGCTGCAGCTGCACAGCAGAGAGGACTCGGTTTAACCTAACCCGATGCGCATTATAATGTAATTAACAATGCAGTTTGAGCCCCTCCCACATGTTTCTCTGTGTGCTTCATGGGTAAGAACATGCACAAAAGGGATGGGCGTGCCTGATCACAAGGAAGGTGAGCCATGAATCAATCAATCACAAAAATTCCCCCTAAGCCAGGATATAAGAACAGAAAAAACGAAGGAACGGTGCCATTTTTTCCTCTCTTGGGTTGGCCTACTCCCAGTTCTCGGGGTATATTGTATTTTACTACTTTTTTGCTTCACTAATAAAATCTTCTGTTTATATCACACTTTCTCTCTCTTTGAAAATTCTTTTTTTTCGGTGACTAAGAACTGAAGTAACATTTTTCCCTTCCTCTTGGTAATAATTATATATAAATATATTATATATAATACTTTATATATGTATATGGATATATATACTTATATGTAAATACATGATATGAAATAGTAGTCATTTATAATACACAAAACATATATACAATATCTTTATATATAATACTTCTATATATTTTTTCTATAACTTACCACAGAAATGGCAGAAAAACACTTATTTTAAATAAATACATTGTAATGGTTAATGATTTAAAAGAAGGTGATAACAATGATGATTAAGGGCCCCCAAATCTGACTCAACCCTCATTTAAACCACTGTTGAAACTAAAAATCACTAGTTTCACACTAGTGAAAGGGAGAAAACTTTGACAAATGTGCTTTTAGCAATACAGAGAGATAGACATTTTTTTCCTTGGAAAGAAAAAAGATGGCTGAATATTTACCCATTATTATAAAAAACATAAGTTACATATCTGGTTATTCTGAGAAAAAGGAAAACAATGTGCCTGTGTTTAGTATACAGTGTGTGTGCCCTTCTTTCCAGCTGGACTACTTTACTTATTTATTTCCCCTGTCTTCCTAGTAGGCATTTACATCTCAACCCTTATTTTACTTGTTTGAATGTTCAGCATTTTAATCCCTCTCCTGTGAACCTCTAAAGCATTTCTTCACTCCACCTACTTTGTATTTAACACTGTATGTGCTTCTTTTGTCTTAACAGACTCAAGGATCTCTGAGAATAAACCTCAAACACACTTCAGTTTTGCAGTCCCCAAGACAGGGCATCCCACTGTTAGATAACCGTCAACAATTTTTTTTAGAATTAATAACTACATGAAAATGAAACTAGTGAATAAGCACTGTTTTTTGTAATGGAAAGTTGCATTAATGGGTTACTATCCAAAAATATTCTAAAACCAGGAGGAGACTGATTTACCTACCAGTGGAGTAAGAGGTAGAATGGCATTCCCTATGCTCTCTCCACCTGGGGTGAGGCAAACATTTTATGACTATTGCATTTTTTTTTATAAGTAGCTTTACCTCTATGTTTCAATTAGAGACATATTTGTTAATTGCCTGAAAGAGATATTTGTTGGAGTCATTTAACAGTTAATGGATTATATGTAAGAATGATCTATTAATTAACTTAATTAACTAACATATTAAATGCCTAGACTTCCCAAAATTCAGAGAGACACTTCAGCAGCTAAAGCAGACTATGGCTATCAATGCAGCCCAATTGAGACAGATCCCTCGGGAATACTTTTTATTCTGTCATATGCAATGTGTTAATGTCCTAAAATTTTTCTTTATTGGATCCTCTTTAACATGTTCCTCAGCTCACTCAGTAGAAACCAGAGCCCTGACACAGCCTATCATGACCCTAAGGATCTGTTCTTCAGTTACCTCTCTATTTTCCTACTTCACTCCCTCCTCTCTTTCTCCACTCCAAACACACGGTCTGCTCATTGTTCCTTCAAACAGTGGACATACTCACACATTAGGACTATTGCATGGCCTGATCCCCTCTGTCTATACTGTTCTTCTTTCAGGTATTCACATGGAGAACTCCCTCACCTTATTCAGGTCCATGCTTAACTGTCAGCTCAGGAAGGACCACTCAGGCTGCATATGTAAATTGCAGCTCAGTCCCCACAAATTCCCAATAGCCTTTTCCTGCTCTACTTTTTTCCCCCCATGGAATGTATCACTTTCTAACACATTTCAATGGATTACATTCCTGTCAAGCAAGTATTTACTTCCCTCCCGCTTACACTTTAGGGTGGAATATATCTTCCTTCACCACAGGACTTGATCCGGCCAGTGAAAGGTGCATGGATGTGATGTAAGCAAAGGCTTGTGAAGGAGAATTAATCAAATGGCCACACTTAGGCTAACAGATCGCTTATTCTTATGCTTGCCCTTAAAACAGTCAACTAACCTGACTGACTGGTTGCTACTCCCAGCTCCAGGTCCATTATTAAAATAAAGCTATTAATTTTACTGTTTCTACTTTATTCCAGTAATTGAAAGTAATAATAATGCTTGGTCTCTGAGTTCAATCACCAGGAAGAAGGTGACAGGACTGTAACCTTACAAAATAGCCTGAATTACCAAGAAGACCATACCCTGGGCACTTATAAGATAAAGAGATCGAAAGAGTGACAACCACTAGCCTCTATAGACTCACCTGGAGACACCATGACATCACTCTGAGTCTTATGAGAAGAAAATAATTCTGTTGATTGTTATCGATGCTTTATTGTTTAAGCTATGGCTATGTATTCACCCTGCCCCATCTCCAAGACAGGTTCACAGTTTTGAAGGCACTAACCTGCTGTGAGTCCCCTTTGCCTGGCAAAGCAATAAAGATGCCTCTTTTCTTCTAAGCTCCAAGACCCTGTCTCTGAGTTATTTGGCTCGTCAGGGATCGGGGCTGATCTTTTGGCAACACTTGTGCCAGCCTGTGAGGTTTGGTTTGTTCCTGGGACTTTCAGGTTCTGCTGTGAGAAGGACTCGCCTGTGGAGCTGCTGGTTGATAGAGAACAAGGAAACCTATGGGAGAGAAGCCAGTCTGCAGCCTTGAGCCAAGCCCAGACTCCCCACAACCTAAAGCAGAGTGATCTGAGCCCACCCAGAGACCCAGGAGCAAGAAAAATCAATGTTGATTGTTCTAAGCCACAAAATCTTATAGAAACTTGTTAGGCCTCATTATTATGGAAACAGCTGACTAATGTACACAGACTGTAATAGATCTGGCTATTTTATTTCCTATCTTTCTCCTTCCACTAAGACACAGGTTCCATGAAAGCAAGGGATTTGGTTTATTTTGAATTCCAAATGCAAAGGAAGTGGCATGTGGTAAGGACATAATTAGTAATTGTTGAATGAATTAATATATATTAACTAATTTCTAAAGTCACAGTGTACAATTAGGATGAGCCCTCATTCATACATAAAAGATACCTTTTTGTATTTGAAGAGTATCTAAAATCCCAAGAGGAAATTTTTTTTATTTGAAAATGCCAAAAAAATTCTAAAATGTATTTTGAAGACTAACATACAAGAATAACTAGAAAACCCAAAAGAGCTGAATAATGGTTAAGTCACTTACTTTACTAAATATTAAACCATATTATAATAGTACTATATTTGAAACACTGGCAGTAGCACATGAATGAACAAACATCTCATGAAAGAATAAAACATAACTGCAGAGCACGGCATCACCGAGACAGCAGAGTAGGGGACCACAGCTCTGTTGCCCCACCAGTATCAACAGACTGCTAGCTTTGGACAGAAACATCTCTGTGAGATCTCAGGATTCCATTTCAGACACTTCACCAACACAGTAGAATAAAATTCCTGAGAATAACCACACTAACAAGGAAGGAGGAATAGTTTCATTTTGGCTGTATCATTCCATCCCCCAGGTTGGCACTGCTCAGCACCAGGGAGGAACTACCCAGCTCAGAAGAGTTCCCCTCTTTAGGAAAGAGAGTACAGTGTGAGCTACCAGCTTCCCCAGCTTTTCAGGGCACTGCAGGAAGGACCTGCTTAGGTCTCAACCACCCAGCAGCCAGCAAAGCTGTGATGTACAGAGATGGCTGGAAACAAGAAGGAAAAGAGAGGGGCAACCAGTATCAGCCACTCAGTGGGAGTGACACAGTTTCCAGTGACTTGCTATACAGAGGACCACAGCACTGAAAAAAATAGCAGCAGTACAGCCATCATAAAGCCCCTACAGGTTTCACCAGTTTTAGCCTCACCAGTATTCACATTTGCAGAAATTACCATCTAAGTCTTTTTTCTGTCTCTTCCCCAAACCCTGCAGGAGGCGGGATCCATACTGGAGGCGAGTTCAGGCCTCTGCCACTGCACAAGTGCAAGACACCAACCTAGAACCCCAGGGGCTGAGCCCCATTGCCAGGTGCACACGTGGCACTAGCCCTCCCACTGCGCACTTGCATGCTGCTGCCCTGAATTCTGTCACTAGCTTTTACTGCCATCTGCACACCAATGGTGACATCCTGCAGCCATGGAAGGGCATGCAGACAGACAGGGTACCCACAGCTACTCATAGGCCTGAATTTGACCCTATAGTCAGTCACTGGCCTGCACCACTAGGCTCACATGCAGCTAGCCCCTCCAGCTGTACACCTGCATGAACCATCACAAAGCTATCAGTACATTTCTCAGAAACCTGGCAGGTCAAGTGAGTGGGATGATATAGTCAAAGTAGCATAAAGACAGAAAAAAATTCTAACCAAGAGTAATTTACCCTGCAAAGTTGTCCTTCAGAAATGAAGGTGATATAAAGACTTTTCCAAACATATAGTTCATCACTACTAGACCTGCAATACAAGAAATTTCTTCAAGCTGAAATAAAAAGACACAAATTTGTAACAAGAAAACATATAAAAATATACAATACACTAGTAAAAGGAAGTATGTCATCAGATTCAGAAGACTCTAATAGTGAAGTATGGTGGTGTGCTAGCCACTTCACTCTAATATAAAGTTTAAAGTACAGAAACATTAAAAATATTTATAGCTATACAAATTTGTTAATGGATATACAACATAAAAAGATGTAATTTTTGACATCAAGAACATAAAATATAGGGGGAGTAAAAAAGTGGAGTTTTTCAATATGATTGAAGTTAAGTTGTTATCAGCTTAAAACAGACTGTTATATCTATAAGAGGTTTTAAAGTAAGCCTTAGTGTAACAACAACAAGAACAAAGCCTATAGTAAACGCACATAAGATAAGGAAAAAGGAATCAAAGTATACCACTGCAAAAATAATAAATTCACAAAGGAAAAGGCTAAGGGAAAAAGAAAGGAACCAAGGAATTACAAATTGGCTAGAAAACAAAATGAACAAAATGCCAAGAGTAAGTCTTTACATACCAATAATTACTTGAAATGTAAATGGATTAAATTTCCCAATAAAAAGCCATAGAATGCTAAATGGATTTAGAAAACAAACGAACAAAAAACCACCAAGATCCAACTATAGGCTCCATGTAAGAGACTCACTTCAGCTTAAGAAAGAACATACATAGGCTCAATGCGAAGGGTTGGAAAAAGATATCACCAGAAGAGGAAACCGAAAAAGAGCAAGGGTAGCTTTATTTTATCCGACAAAATAGACTTTAAGTCAAAAAGTATAATTAGAGACAAAGAAGATTATTATATAATGATATTATATAATGATAAAGGGGTCAAGAGAATATAACAATTATAAATATATACATACCCAATATCAGAGAACCTAAATATATTAAGCAAGTACTAACAGATATGTAGGGAGTAATAGGCAACAATACAGTAATAGTAGAACACTTTAATACCCCAAGTTTAAATGATGGATAGATCATCCAGACAGATCAATAAGGAAACATTGGACCTGCGCCATCCTTTACACCAAAAAACCTATCAGACATATACAGAACACTCCATCCAATAGCAGCAAAATACACATTTTTCTCAAGTGTGCATGGACCATTCTTCAAGAGAGATCATATGTTAGGTAACAAAATAAATCTTAGCAAATTTAAGAAGATTGAAATCATATCATCTTTTCTGACCACAATGGTATAAAACTGAAAATTAATAGAAGGAAGAAGTGGTGCTAAGAGGGAAGCTCATAGCAGTAAATGCCTAAATTGGAAACAAAAGAAGGACCTCAAATAAACTACCTAATGTTAAACAACAACAAAAAAAAACAACCTAACTTAAACACACGCATGCGCACACACACACACAGCCCAAAATTAGCATACGGACAAAGATAACAAAGAGAGCAGAAATAAATGAAATTTTAAAAACTCTAGAGCAGATCAATGAAAATAAGGTTTTTTCAAAAGATAAACAAACTTGACATTTAGCTAGACTAACCAGGAAAAAGAAAGAGTAATCAAATAAATAAAGTCAGAAATGAAAGAGAAAACAACTGAAACCACAGAAATACAAAGAATCAATACTGTAAACAATTATATGACAACAAAGGGGATGACCTAGAAGAAATGGGTAAATTCTTAGAAACAGGCAACCTATTACATCTGAATTTCTTCATAATATATTGAAATCTGAATAGACCAACAAGTAAGGAGAGTAAATCAGCAATCAAAACTCTCCTAACAAAGAAAAATCTAGGCCTATACAGCTTTACTAGTGAATCCTACCAAACATTTAAAGTAGAATCAATGCCAGTCCTCAGAGTCTTCCAGAAATCTGAAGAGGAGGAAACACAAATTAATTTATGAGTCTAACATTACCATGTTACCAAAGGCAGATAAGAACACTATGAGAAAACTATGAACCAATATCCCTGATAAATATGATGCAAAAATTCTCAATGAAATACCAACAAACCAAATTCAATAGCACATTAAAAAGTTCATACACCATGATCAAGTGAAATTTATCCCTGAAATGCAAGAATGGTTCAATATGCACAAATCAATAAATTTGATAATCTACATTAATAGAATGGAAGACAAAAATCATATGATCATCTCAATAGATGCAGAAAAAACACTTGACAAAATTCAGCATTCTTTCATGATAAACACTCTCAAACTGTATACAGAAAGAACATAGAACTCAATATAACAAAAGGACAAGCCAACAATTAACATCATACTCAACTGTGATAGGTTAAATAAAGGCTTTCTCTCTAAGACAGGAACAAAACAAGAGTGCCTTCCTTCTCTTGCCACTTTTATTCAACACAATACTGGGAGTTCTAGCCAGACCAAATGGGCAAGAAATAAAAGGTATCCAAATGAGAAAATAAGAAGGAAAATTGTCTGTTTGTTGATGACATGATCTTACACATAGAAAATTAGAAAGACTCCACCAAAAATCTGATGGAATAATAAACTCAGTAAAATCTCAGGATACAGAATTGACACAAAAAAATCAGCTGCATTTCTATACACTAACAATGAAACATCTGCAAAAGATATAAAGAAAAGAATCCCACTTACAATAGCCTCAAAAACAAACAAAAATACTTTGGAATAAATTTAACCAAGGAGGTGAAAGATCCCCTTTCTGAAAACTACAAGATGTTGACAAAAGATAACAAAGAAAATGCAGATAAATGGAAAGATATTCTGTGTTCATGGATCAGTAGTGTTAATATTGTTTAAAAGTACCCATACTCCCCAAAGCCATTTATAGATTTAATGCAATTTCTATCAAAATCTCAATGGCATTTGTCACAGAAATAAAAAAAAATCCTAAAATTCACATGGAATAAAAAAAAAAGGATCCCAAGTTCCAAAGCAATCTTAAGAACAAAGCTAAAAGCATCACACTTATTTCAAATTATATCATGAAGCTATAGTAATTAAAACAGTATGATACTGAAATCAAAAACAGACACAGATCTATGGAATAGATTTAAGGGCCCAGAAATAAACCCACACATATATGGTCAATTAATATATGAAAGGGAGCCAAGAATCCTAACTTGGAAAGTGATAGTCTGTTCAATAAATGGTATTGGGGAAAATGGAATTTCAAATGCAAAGGAATAAAATTGGAACTTTACCTTACAACTCTCACAAGAATTAACTCAAAAGGGATTAAAAACTTGAACATAAGACCTAAGCCATATAACACCTAGAAGAAAACATAGGGTAAAAAACTCCTTGTCTCCATCTTGGGCATGATTTTTTTGGTTATGACACCAAAAGCAAAAATTCAACAAGTGAGACTGCATCAAACTAAAAAGCTTCTGAACAGCAAAGGAAACACAAATAAAAGAAAACCCTTTCATCATGAATAGGAGAAATATTTACAAACCACATAAGGGTTAATATCCAAAATTTATAAGAAACTCATATAACTCAGCAGCAAAAATATAAACAATCCAATTAAAAAATGGGCAGAGGACTTGAATCCATCTTTCTCCAAAGAT
The DNA here is from genome assembly GCF_048773025.1 of Camelus bactrianus. Taxonomy (NCBI): domain Eukaryota; kingdom Metazoa; phylum Chordata; class Mammalia; order Artiodactyla; family Camelidae; genus Camelus; species Camelus bactrianus. The sequence continues at coordinate 80,972,347 of NC_133540.1, forward strand.
GACATACAAATGGCCAACAAGTACAAGAAAAGGTGCTCAACACCACCTTTGCATCAAGGAAATGCAAATCAAAATCAAATTATCAAAAAAAACCCCAAATTATCACACTTATTAGAATGGTTATCATAAAAAAGGCAAGAGGTAAGTGTTGAAGAGGACATGGAGAAAAGGGAACCCTCATGCACTGTTGATGGGGATGTCAATTGGTATAGCCATTATGGGAAACAATATGGAGGTTCCTCAAAAAGTTAAAAATAGAACTACCAAATGGTCTAGTAACCTCACTTCTAGTTATATTTCCGAAGGAAATGAAATCACTATCTTGAAGAGATATTTATACTCCAATGTTTATTGCAGCACTATTTATAATAGCCAAGACATGGAAACAACTTAAGTGTCTATTGATGGATGAATGATAAAGAAATGAGGTGTAAGTATACAACAGTATTATCTGGCCACAAAAAAAGGAAATCTTGTAATCTGCAACAACATGGATGGACCCTGGGGGCACTATGCTAAGTGAAATACGTCAAACAGAAAAATACTGTGTGCTCCCATTTATATGTGGATCCTAAATTCTCTGAACTCAGTAGAATTGTGGTTGCCAGGGGCTAAGGAGTGGGGACTGGGGAGATAGCAGTGAAAGGTACAAGCTTTTAGTTATAAAATGAATCAGTTTTGAGTAATGTTCTTATCATAACAAAAAATGATAATTTTGTGAGGTAAAGGATATGTTAAGTAACCTTACTGTGGTAAGCATTTTGCCGTATATACATGTATCAAATCATCACACTGTACACCTTAAACTTACACAATATTACGTGTCAATTATATCTCAATAAAGCTGAAAAAACAAAAGAAAAAACATAACCAAATATTTTCTGATATCTCTATCCTCTTTCCTTTGTGCTACACACTCATCACTGGCAGCAAAGAGTTTGAAAAACTCAAGGCTAGTGTCTCCCAAGTGCTAAAAGCCCAATCCAACCTAAAATAACCAAAATCACAACAAGCCCCAATGCCTCCTTCCCAGGTTCCTTTTAATTGGACAAATGGACACAGTTTATTGTCACTGTTATTAAGAGTATCACGGAGAAAAAAGCAGATTGGTACCTTACTCTCATTTTTTTTCACATTCTATGCATCTTCTTTTATCACACAAGATTCTTCACCTCAATCCTTTTCCCCCAAGTTGAGGTTATAAGATCTCTGTCCTGTTAGGAGCATCCTTTGTGTAGAAGTGATAATGTTCATTTAAAAAACATTATCAAGCAGTGGATTCCTCATAATAAACTCAGTGGCATGTTCTGTTTGTGCAGTTGATTCTCAGAGTTCTCCTCCTATTTCACCCTTATTCTTCATCTTCATGATTACACAATGTACCTTCACAGGTATCTTCTTATAATTTATGTCTCATATAAATTATTCACTGTATTGGTTTTCTACTGCTGTCATAACAAACCACCACAAATTCAGCAGCTTAAACAAATTTATTATCTTGCATTTCTCAGGGTGTCTGCAGGGCCATGTTCTTCCCTGAATGCTCTATGGGATATCGTCTACATTCCTTAATTGTCTTCCCCTTCTTTTGTTTCCCAGTCAGCAGCATCACATTTCATGGACTCTCCTTCCATTGTCAAATCTCTCTAAAGTTAGCCAGGGAGGATTTTTGCTTTAAAGGGCTCATGTGATTAGATTTGGCCAACTGGATAATCTGGGATAATTTTCCATCGCAAAATCTATATCCCTATTGCAAAGACCCTTTGACACTTTTGCCATCTAACATAACAGTACGGTTTCCAGGAATTGTGCTTGGACATTTTTAGGGGTTTATTATTCTGCCTATCAGATTCACCATGACCTTTTCTCCCAAATATGGAAATTTACTACATGAAATCTCAAATAATGTAAAACCCAGATGCAGAATTCCACACATACATTAAAAAAAACTTTAATCATATTCAATTTATGTATTAACAATGTCATATATTTCTATATACCACTATGCCAAATTTCCTTCTGATCAATATGCACTCATTATAACTTAATACTTGATTTGAAATAAAGCATTAATATTTTATAAGAAAGATAGAGGTTATTCAACTGGTGTTATTAAAATGGATTATTGGGAAACAAGTACATTTATATCCTCATTTGAGAAATCATTAGAATAAATGAAGATGTAAATTATAATAAAATGATCAAAGGGAAGGCTGGCTGCATCTGGCTCTCTGCTTTGGAAGCTCAGGGGTGCCCTTCTTTCCATTTTCAGGGATAATCAGTCCCTGAGGGACTGTCTTATGCTAACTAAACAGAGGAGACTGAAGGAAAAAAACAGATTGCAATTTTTTATTAATTAAAGTGAGAAATAAAGTTGTCATAGGACCTGAAATTCAGAACTTATGTCAGATCAAGCAGCAGATCTTTGTAGTCTAGTTATGCTACCTGGAAGTTATGTTATTATCAGTTGTCACTTTATTGTAGTAACAAATAATTTTCCCAGCGGCATAATGCTCATAGACTCTATAAGCAGCCCTGTTTAGTTTTATTGTAGGATATACACCCGGGATTCCCAACACCAACACAGGTGAGTTTAAAATGCATAAAAGAGGCTTGAAAATAATTCAAATCATTGGCTCCAAAGTGGCACATTTCCCTTCAATTCAAATGTCACTGAATATGAAATATTCAAAAGGATTCGCAACATATAGGAAAGGAGGATTGAGCAAAGCAGTCAGTCCTTGGCTGGGCACAGCATGTTAAAGACAACAAGGACAAGGAGAAACATGGAAACAAGGTGTGGAAATTAACCAAATATGAGTATCTCTTTAATCACACTTGTAATGTATAGCCTTGACTACTGTTTTTTCTTTTTAAAAACCTGCCTTGTTGTCAATCACACTGAGGACTTTAAGACCTCTTTGTCATAACACATCCCACATAAAACTCCCTCGAGGTTTGCAGTGACATTTCAATGCACAATATCTGAAAGTAAAATAGATGGTTGAGATGCAATTTTAATTTTTCATCTTCTGATTTTTCTTAAGAAATAGACTTATATAAAGCCAGTAAGGAAATGCAGTGACTTAGCCACTCATCCACCTCTGTTCTTTAGACTATGCTTAATTAGTCCAATACTAATCTGTAGTAAAAGAAATTAAGAAATTTTGAAATACCCACAGATATTAGCATTTTTTAAAAAATTTTAATGGTATGCCGCTCTCCTTAGTTTTTAAAATCTTAAAGGTTTCTTTTCCCTAGAGGGATTTCAGCCTATGTCTTTGAAGGCCTTTTTCTGCATCTCTCTTCTTAGGGTTAGTGATAGTTAAATTAATGTTACTTTCCCAGACTTTACTCCTATCTTGGTAAAAGTTCTTTCACTAAACCCTTACAACTCCAGAAACAAAATTTCCCAACAATATAAGGGGCTTCCTCCTTTTTACAGACTCTCAAACTTATTAGAAATTACATTTTAAAATATGTCTATCCAAATATTTTTGGTATGTATGACGCTACTATTGGCAAAACTTTTAATACGGGTCTAAGTAGGCTTCTAATTTTTTGCCAAGTATTATGATCTTGTGAGATAAAAAAAAAAACTGGGCATTTTTATTAATAAATGAATTTTTCCTAATTAGTTCGTGCACTCTTTTGGAATAAAATCTGGAAATGTGAGAGGTACTGGGGAAATTTAGCATTTATACCAAAAACAAACTGGAATAGTGCAGGACACAGAAATGTTTTTATAAAATTGTTTTTAATCTTTGGGGAATACGAGCATACACTTGGGAAGCTTAGTAGAAGAGTACATGTTTCAGATGACAGGGTGCTTTTCTATTCAGCATGACGGCTTGGGGGAACAAGTTATTCTGAAGTACATCAAGGCATCATTAGAGCTAACACTAGATAATTTCTAAAAATAAATGACTATTATTTGTGGTTCAGATGTTCATCCTAAGCAATAAAATTGGGCTTGAAAACTTCTATTGTGTTGAAATAAATGAGCATTTTTAAAAAAGTTTTCCTTTATTGTCCTATTCTCCATGGCCAAGTGTCTTTCTTCTGGAATCTCACTGATTCTTGTTATCCAAACAAGAAATTATCTTATCTTTATTTCTAGTATCTCCAGCTTTCTACATATTCTGTTCCTTCAGCATTACCTAAGGTCAGTTTTAGAAACTAGGAAAGAGGAAGAAACATGAATCAAACAGTAAAAGTTACAGGGCCAGAGGAAATTAGATGATTTTGTACTTCCTGAAATTTAAAGGGGTTTATAGCTTTTTCTATCGTAGCAGCCTGAATTTGATCACTTAATTACAATACAATGTTCTTACAAAAGGTACATTAACCAAAAGAGAAAAACCGAAAGAGTTTGTATAGTGTTTATTCAAAACTTTAGAAGGATAATTAAAATGTATGAATCACCATAAATCATTCTAACCCTGAAGTTACTCAGACCCTTCTCTTGACATAGTAAAAGAGTGGCAGGAAAATAGCCTGTTTCTGAAGAGGTTTTTCCTCTTCCCTTCAGGTTTTCTATTTGCATTCTCACATTTAGCTTGTCAAACTGAATGGATTAGAATTAAATTGTAAATGAGACTTTTTTATTTTCCTCCTAGAGAAGGATGAGAGTGGTTTAAAACCTGTTCACTGCTTTAGCACATGATGTAATAAAACTGGTTTAAAAGTTACATCGACACGTATTCTTTAAATAATCTTTTTAGACTAGAAAAATTGTTCTCTTCTTCCTCTAATAAAATCCTCTTAATTTTTCAATATATTTCTTCCAATTTCTGTTCTTCAGCTTAGTTCTACTATGAGGAATAGAGCTGCACATGATCAGAAAACATCTATAATTAATAATTTATTAATTTCCTTTGGAGACATAGATCTAATGCTGAATAGGCAACAAAACCTTGTCATATTATCTGACCTAAGCTCTTCATTAACACAACTATTATAAACTTAGGATTTGTATTGACACTTTTCATAAACAAAAAGGATTTAATTTTTTTTTTAATGAACCCAAAAAACTTTGACCGATACCCTAGAAAACTAAACATTTCTGTCCTACAATTGAACAGTAAGAGAAATTTTTGTATCTTCAAATTCCTCTATGTAGTTTGGAATATTAAAATGACTATAAAATATTTAGAATATTTCATGCTTCTTTTTTTTTTTTTTAACTTGACATAAGGGTTGTCTATATAAAGATTGACAAATAATAGTTCTGGTGGTGACTCCACAACTACTGTAGTAAATTGCAAAAGATGATATTCTCTTAGGTATACTCAAACAGATACTAACTAACTAAATGGATCTATTTCACTAGAATCACTATTACACGTGTGTGTGTGGTTGTGTGTGTAATTACCAGCTGAAATAAATACTCCACTCTAGGAGCTGTGCATGAATACAGAACACTAAGGTAATCTTGGAATCATCTTGTACTATTGGATAAGAGATTGATTTGGCTGGAGTTGGACAAGCCCAGGTGGCTCCCTGATGCTTATCGTGTACACATATTGCCTCGCACCTGCTGAATATTACTTCATTCTGTTCTTTTCTGTAATAACCCTTTAATCACAGAATTAATAGGATACTCAGAGATGGACAAATGGACAAATGGAAACTAAGCACACATTATTCCAAACTGTTATTTCTCTCAGACTGTCTTGAAGGCATTTCACCATCTTGGGATCTAGAACTGGTACATTTGTATAGGATCACATGGTCAAGCAGAGACATGATTTTCTCTAATGTCTGATGAGGTTACAATTTCCTTATGAAATATGCATGCCTTTGAGTGGAGAGAGTCTAAACAGTAAATATAAATGACTTTTTGTGTGGTTTACTCTTTCTTTTTATGAATCTTTAAACATGCTCTATTAATATAGATTCATTATTATGGATGTGAATATATGTTGGATCCACAGAAATAACATATGAATGCACTTCAGAATAAAGAGAAATATATTATAGAAAATGTAATTACTATTTAGAGTTTGTGCGATTCTCTGAAAATCCACAGAAATACAGAATTTATAGAATATACAAGAGATTCTGTGTAAGGAATAAAGATGTGTTTGGAAGCCCTTCAGGCAACTGATTGAGAAACAAAACAAAATTAGTGTGTTTCAAATTTGATTTACATAATCTGTTATCATTTATAAATTACAATATAAATAAAATTATAAATTGAGGTATGCAATCTGTAATTAATGTATGTCATCTGTTATTAATTTTCTTTAAATATTTAATGAGTTTCCTTTATAATTATTCTGATTCTACTTTCTACTGTTAGACATAGACAGAAAAGATAGCAATCCTCAAGATCTTAGTCCAGTGGAAAGCTGCGACTGTAGAAGCAGATGAAAATGAAAAAATTAACAGATTAGAATTTGACCCAGTCAATGCAAGTCAGTGACTACCAGGGAATTACAGAAGTTCCTAGAATGCTGAGACATTAGTATAAACATGATTTTAACCCAGATTACTCAGTCCATCAAAAGAAAAAAAAAAGGAATTAATGATATTCAGACAAAGCTAACCACAGGACATATGAGCCCTTTAACCACATCATTGGAAGTTTAGGAAATCATGGTCTCTTAGAATACTTTCAGTTACTTCTTATGAGAGAGATTTTTGTAATTATGTTCCCACTATGTGCTACTTCTGCACATTTAACTAAAATTTTGGAAAAAAACAAACACAGTGCTTGTGTGGGTTAATACTAACTTCATTAATAAATATTTGCATGCTACTCCAGTGTTATCTCATGCTAATTTTCCTAAACACTGAATACCAAATTATTCAGGTAAGTTAATAACCAATCAGCCAGCATGATCCTAATTAGTTTGTGAACTTACCTACAACTGAGATATAACACTTGGGATGGAAGCACCTGCTGAACCCTGTGATGAGGAGGTATCTGTGTTTTGGCGCATCTCCAATATTTAATTAACCTGTCATCTTTTATTATGCCTCTGCAAAGCATCTAAATCTTGTACGAGTTAAACATGCTAAAAATATTTCGAAGCCAAACCTATGATTAAAGTTAGTCAAATATGGGTATCATATAATTTTTGTAATTTAGAATATTTTCCAGCTTGTGAGGATGTTTTGTCCTTGTTATGGTTAAAGTTTGGGCAAGTCCAACTGTTAGTAATTTTAAATAGATGAAGCAAAACTCACAAGGATGTTTTTCTACTTCACCTATGAGTTACATTTGTAATTATTCTTTTTAGTTGGGCCCAAACTTATAAGTAGTTTTAAGTACTTTTAACAATGTTCTATCTAAAAGAGCCAGAACTAACATGCAAGGATATTCAGTATGATGACACAACATACCATAATTATGTAATCTGAGGTCCTGTAAAGTGGATCTATTTCACTAGAATCACTATTACACATGTGTGTGTGGTTGTGTGTGTAATTACCAGCTGAAATAAATACTCCACTCTGAAGCTGTGCATGAATACAGAACACTAAGGTAAGCTTGGAATCAGGGTTCTCTACTCCAAATGACAAGATGCTTAACTCAGATATGAGACTGTTGACTAAAGATTCACAAAGCATGCCTATAGGTAAGTTTTATTAATATCTTTTAATTTGCGTATGTGTCCATGAATATGTTTTATATATTATACATAATATTTAGAGTAAAATAACATAGTATTTTCTTATCCACTGTATTTTCTTAACCAATGGTCCTTTTTATTCATTGAAATTTCTATCAATTGTTTTATGGTAATCGTCCCTTGAAAAAATATGGATTTCCATTTGCTCTTCCAGACCTGGTGGTGACAAGGAGAGTTAACTGGTTGCAGCCTTTTCTGGCAGTCTCAACATTTCATAGGAGACTTGTGCATAACTCATGAATGTGCAAATTTTCCCCCTGCAGAATATACTGGTGTTAAGTAGAGCACTTGTAGATGACATTTGTGGCAGGTGGAAAGCTCATAATGTCTTTTAAAATGTAAGATACCCTACTATGATCTGATTTTTTAAAATGTATATTGTCTGCTTTTCCTTTCCTTAAAGCTAGAATAATGAGTGCTGTATAATTAAAAATTCACTTAAATCTATGGTATCATTGGAGTTAATATTATATATAAAAATAAAGAATGGATAAATCTGTAGAAATTGTATGAGAATATAAAATTTCCTAAATCCCATAAATGCCAGTGCCAACATATTATAAATGTAAAACACAAATGCATTTCTTACATGGAAGGAGCCAGGCTTTTTCAGTGATAAGATGTAACTCAGGAGAACTGGAACTCTGAGAAGCTATGCTTCAGTATTCAGCAGTAAATTGCTAGACTACTGTTTCAGACTCTATCACTGAAATAGCTTTCCCCAGTTTTATTTTAAACATTTCTCATGTGGTAAACAATTATTTCTGCTCTTTAAATATAATATTTATAATTTAATTGTAATTAATATTCAGATTATATGCAATATTTGAAGTTTTCTTATCTTAGATTTTATATTTATTATGTATCAAGTCAAATAAACACAATAAAGTGAATTTTAATGTCATATTTAGTTGATCTAGATAATATTTAAGCACAAAAAATCTATAATTTTAAAAATCTTTTTTTTGTACATGATTCAATTTAGTACTGAATGGTTATTTGCTATAATCTGAATTTTGGAATTCCTTTTAAAATGTCAACATTAAGTTCATAAAAATATGTCCACATTTGTTCTATCCCTACCTATACACTTGCATACTAGTTTGAAACTAGTTGGTTGACACTTAAAAGAAACTAGTTTATTAAACACTTAAAAGAACCATTTTCTATCTCAAAAGATTTTGATGGTTAAAAAAAAAATGGTACTGTCTTTACACAGAAAGTTACATCATGGCAATTAGTTAAATTAAAGACAAGCAAATCTTCCTGACTCACTCTAGTAAATAGAGTCAACAGAATACTTTGGGGCATCCACCATACACTGATGTTTGGGACCAAGGCATTTATGCCTACATTACCAGGAATATTGGCTATTGGCACCTCACAATTTAATGTCTTCGAGGAAACTTTCTCGGAGGGTGAAAGGGAGTTGCCTTGCCCAAGGTCATATGCCTCCCTTGGGATAGCACTCATCCAATGACCTCAATCTGAGATATTTCTGATGGGTCATCCCAACTCCAGAGATCCCTGTGGGATATACTGATGCCACTGTTGGAACTGTATTGCCGTTTTCTTCCCTTCTTAAAGCCCTGCTTCCTTCCCCCACTCCTCTCAGACGTTATTCCTGAGGTATCCCCATAAACTTTTGCACAGAAATCTCTGCCTTAGTCTGTTCCCAGAGAACCCAAACCAAGATGCCTTCTGTGTTGAAAGAGGAAAATAGGAGCAGATGTGGAGGCAGGTATCTGATCCTCAGACAGTTTTCCTTACTGGAGAAATGAGTGTGAGGAGAAATGCTGACATTTTTTCCTTAAGCAGAACAGTTAAGTCAGACTCTGCCCTAGAAACAATAGGTAGAGTCACTTCATTTCAACCCATCACAGCAGGAGTGTAAATCAGCATTCAGGAGGCAAGAAGATGCCAGTCAAGTGCAGAGATGAGGGAGTATCAAATTAAAAGCTTAGCGCCAACATTCTCTGTGCATTCTTTCCTGAACACTAGGAAATAATTGACATATTGGATTTTATCAAAGTAAAAATCATTTTTACCAGCAGAAAGTGCCTATATTACATAAAAGCAAAGAGAAATCACATCTAGTTTAACAAAATGCTCTATAGTTCTGAACACACCCAGTTTTTCTGTCAGCATTTGTTACCCTGTCACTCATTACATAGTTGCAGGTTCTCACAGCAGATGGCAAAGGGTTAAGAACAAATCATAGAACTTAAAAAATCAGGAAATATTAGCTATTATTTTCTTCTTAGGGAATTTAGAAAAACACTCCCTATATGAATTTAATAGCAGAACATCTATGTGCAGCACAAGTATCACTTGAGAGCCCCTGGCTTAGTGTACACAAGCTTCCAATGAGGAAAAGTAGTGAGAAGCATTAGATAAGCCTGGATGTTTGGTTTATGTTTTATGAAGAGAGAGCCTTCAACTTCATGGAGTCCATCCCACTTACTGACAGGGTAGATACTGTATCTACACATACACACACCACACACAAACATATATATATTTAAAAAACATATATTAACACTGATGACTGATTTTTTCAGACCTCTAAATTTATGTGTATTTGTACTGTTCAGTTGTACAATCAACCCTTATAAATATGAAAAAGGGCTTTTTGCCAAATAATTAGCCATATCAAGAAATGTCCCCACTGAAAATGCTGATGAGAAACCAAACAAGAGGAAAAACAGTTCCAAACAATGATCATGTTATTCTTGCATTTGGCAGAAAGCTCTGAAAACTATTGTTGCCATCACATATGTGCTTAGTCTTTTCTTACTGTATAAAGATTTAAATATATTAGAATGAGGATAATTCTTCTCTGAATTCTTCTCTAGAGAAATTACATCCTTACTGATCAGGTGAATGCACTGGTAATTTATAGTTTCAATGGTGGTAATAGATCCTTTTTGGTAGGTTTAAACCTGACTTTAAAAAATATTTTCTCTCTGTGATACTGTCATTCCTTAAATATTTCTTTTAAAACACTGTAAATTCTTTAGCAATAACTATCTTAGCTGGTCTGCTTCTAATGAATTACTTCTGCTATTGACACCATCAATATATTCAGTGGCAGTGCTATTTAATAGATGCTTTCCAGTGAGTCTATAATAGTATCTATTTCTATTTTGTTTTATCTTAATCCATCTCATTTAGACGTTATTTTTCTCTGGCTTTTAACCCAATTTATTTTTACCTTCAGTGAGAGTGAAGAGTGAATAACTAGACCAAAAAAGCAAAAACCTCAGAATTAAATCAGAAATATTTTGCGGATTTTGACCCAAGTGATCTATTAATTGCAACACAGTCTTATTTCAGTATATTAAGTATTATATTATAAGCTTCTCTTAAAAAGAAAAAAAAATCATATTTCTTTTAGGTGAAGCAAATGAAAATACTCGAAGAATTTAAATGGAGAAAATATGTATATGAGTCAAAAGCTACTAAAAAAATAGCTTTCTAAAGGCAACATTTTCAGAGATCATCTGTTTAACCTGCTTACAAAGACTCAGAATTTAGCAAAAGCCGTAAATATACATAACAAACAGCAGAGCAGAGAATATTTTTCTCTAACCACACACTCAATATTCAAGTACTTGGATTTACTTCTGGCTTTCTATCCCTTTTCCATTAGTTCTCATTTTAGAATGCACAACAACCATTTACTTGAACCAGCCACGTTACATCACCAACCTAACATGGTGGAGCTTTGGGGCCTCTTTTTATGTTGCACCAAGGTGCTCTACAGGCAGATTCACACATAGTGAAAAAATAGAACTATTTTGAAACTATTAAGAATATAAACTATATATTTTCTATTAAATCCTATCTTAAATGTATAGGCCTATTGTTAGGAAGCGGGAGGGCTCTGGATTTCCTGACAAAGTTGGGATTGTCCTGTGAAAGTTCTACAGAAACATTTCTCAAATCATGATGTGTAGGGGACAATACTGAGGGGCATATATAGGGTAAACTAGGGGCACAAAAATTAACTAATTGTGGTGGCTGTAGAGAAGGACAAGTCCTATGAAGGGAGGAACTATCTGAATTATCTCTCTTCCTGAAAAGATGCATTGGAAATGTATCAGGGATCACCATAATGTTAAAAAGTCATGTAGAGCATAGTTAGATTATTCTTTGGCAGTTACTTAAAACATTATACACAATTAATTTGCCAGTGCTATTCTGTTTTATGCTCATTAAATGCCTAGACACTTGTTCTTGCATGAGATTAGACTATCAGAGTTAGTTCAACTCCATTCCTGAAGACTGCAATACAGTGTTTATTACTTATGTAAATTTGGTTAATTACACACCAACTCAGTTATCTTATTTATTGCATTTCAATTAGTATCCCTTTAATAGTCACTAACCCTTTAATTAACTCACAAGAATAAGAGGTGTCTTGTTAAATGTAAATTAAATAGATTTAAATAGACAATAGATTGCAAATGGTAGATTTACTGCTAATGCTATAGAAAACTGTTGCTGGAAGAACTAAACATATTCAATACCATCTGCCTGTCTCTCTAGGCAAGAAGAAAACTGTATTTTCCTTAGAACTTTTTTAGCCTAAAGATAAGACCAAGGCAAAAGCAAAGGATAGCAGATATGTGTTTTGTTCTGTTTTCACAAAAGCGAATTAAACGTAATTTTGCATTTTGTCTTATCGTCAGGGGAAAAATCCCAGCAATAGAGAAATATAAAATAAAATCTCTCTTCACTCTTCACTATGGAATTCTTCCTGAAATGAAAGTTAAAAGGTTTGAAAATAATCCATGATCACTAATTTATCAGTCCAGGGGAGAAGGGAGCAAATTATTACAGCTCTTCCCTAAGTACTCCCTTGTGACCTTACAAGGAAATTAATTAGCAGGGCACCACTATGTGGCCACAACCATGACTATAGGGGAGGCTGAATGTCAATGGGTTGACACTGTAACCCAGTTTGGTTAGCATAAATGTTTCTGCTTTCACCAGTTTATTTCTCAGGAGTGAAATAAAGACTCAGCTAAGATGTAGAGAGCAACTACTTTCATTTAATAGCAAGTTTCACTCCTTGCAAAGAGAGTCCAAGAGCATTTCTGGTTTGTTATTTTTGACTGGAGACTGGCAGTCTGTCACTATAAACACTAGAAATAGATGGAATGGGGATTCCTACATATATTCTTTGTTATATTCTCCACACTTTGGATGTGTCAGGGTCTAGCCTGGAAGAGGAACATTTTAAAATACATTGGGCTAAGGTTTGGGGGTACTTCTTATTTTAACAGAATAACAATGTAAAGTTATATTGCCATAAATCCCTGAAATTTTAAAACTAAGTATTATCTTTTTTCTTTCAAGATTATAGTACTTCAGAATTCATCATAAAAATAAAGCTTTTAAAGCAACAAAGTATCATCAAAATGTTAAACTTCTAGAAAAAAAAAGATTATATACATAACTTTGGCAGTCCCTAAACTATTTAACTTATCACAGTCAACGTGGCACCCTCAGATATCCTCCTGTGTCTTCTTTCAACTTCCAAGATACTCTGGTTTCTCTCCAGATTGCAGTGAATGCTTGCTATCCATAGTAGAAAAATCTGATTGCAGGCAATGTATTACTATGAATACCACGTGAGATTACTTAATGCATTATACCTTTTCCTTTTCATCATCATGTTTACTTCCTTTCATTTCAGTACTTCCATGCTAAAGTTTTCTATTGTGTGTTCATTCAAAGTTCTTCTTTAAAAAAATGTTTTTTTATTCAAATTCCTTTGAAGAGCTCAGAGTGTCTGTAGGCAATCTCCGAATATTTCCTAGGGTACATAGTCTTGGCAGTATCATGGACAGAATATCCTTGTTGCTTTTCCTATCAATTTCTTTTCTAAAGAAGCAACCTGAGGGTCTATTCTTAGCAGAACTCCTCTCACCAGCGTAACAGGTATTCTTAGTTGACAGATCTAAGTCCAGGTCTTGGCTCCAACTTCCAGCAGCTATTACTTGAGTAAATGTCTTAACCACTCCCAACTCATATTCCTCATTTTTCAATGGGAATAATACTTATTAACCTATGAAGCTTTATATGAGGATTGATTTTTTTATGAAGATTATTTGTAAGATGTTTAATACAATGTCTAATACTTAGTGACTGCTAAATAAGTAGAAGTTGTAGCTATTAAAATATTAAAAGGTGATATCAGCTTCAGGGACAGAAACATTTTGCTTAATACAAATGAAAAAATTACATGCTATTAGATTTGGTTAATTAAGAATCAGTGCCCAGGTGGAAAGTAAAATTATCTGAAAAGCTGTTTTTCTTTAGATCATGGAGCAGAACAAAACAAAAATCTTAAGTGCTTGTAGGAACTCTACCTATAAGCGATACAATCAAATATATTTACTAACTGTTCTTATTAGCATAGATGACTTCACCAACTATATTAAGCAGTTTAATTTCACTAACTTAAAAATTATTTTACTTCATTGATATCATAACTATATGTACACATTCCATTTTAGCAAACCAATACACAGTAGTACCCTGGCCCAATCTAGAAAGGCTTTCCCTCTGGAATCCTAAAATCTATTCCTACAGGACACACTCCGGACCTTCACCACTCTTCCCAAAGCACCTGCCAAGCCACTGTCCCTTTTTTTAAACAGTGAAGTTTATCTCTGGATTTTCAGAGACAGTTGCATATATAAGGCATGGAATCTCTCACCCTCCCACCTCCTGAACCCAAATGATTCTTAATTTCTTCTCACCTTCACTTGCTTTTCTTCCCCACTCCCAGTTTCAAAGGAAAAGAAGTACTTTAGCTTGTTCATGTACAGTTCCACCATTTGATCTCTGATTCCATTTCCTCCCATCTTTTCTGGGACCTTGTCCCATTTCTTATACCTAAACAAACCAACCAACCCATTATCTATCTAGGCCCTAAGTTCCCCATCAGATTCCATTAGATCTCTCATTTCCAGTAAAGGTCACAAACGAAAATGGTACCAAGGGTAATATCCACCTTGTTATCTCATTTCTTTCAAATAAGCAGTCATGTCCTCACCTTGTCTCTGAATCGTCTGGTAAAGCTCACCAGTATCATCTTTGTTACTTACTCCAATGATCGATGCTTAAACATATTTGGCTTCTCCACCTCAGTTAAGACTGTGACTGTTTCTGTTTCTTGGAAACATCCCTTCTTATCCCCCATAACAGCATTTTTCTCTCCTTCCTATCTGAATTCTCTTTCTACTCCTAACTCAAGACCATTTGCTAGCTCTATTTTTTTTTTTTAGCTAAACCCTTAATTTTGATGTTTCCAAGGGTGCAATTCTTAGTTTACTTTGACTTTTCTATATCCATATCATCTCACCCATTCTCTTGATTCAGCTACAAGCCATGCTAATTTTTAAAAGGATGTCTTAGAGTTTTCCTAAAATCTTTAACATGTACCACCACACAGAGGAACTGTACTCCAGATGTCCAACTGCAGGCATGACTTAGAAACTACAAAATTAAAATTTCCACCTTTTCCAAAATACTCTACCAGCAAACAATAAGTCTAAAAGTAGAAAAATCAATATATCATAGGAACATCACTGAAAATGCGTCCACAGGAATTTGCAATACACTTCATTAGCATTTGACAAACCATGTTAAAGGTGACAATTTTTATTTAATAATATAGTTTGAATTCAAATGCCTCAAGCAAAACACAAAAATGGAAGTTTTAGCCTTTACTTCTGATAGGGGATCCACACAAGAAGGCCCTACACTTGAACTTCTTCAGTACAGTCATTGAGTAGATGGTTGAAATGAAATGATTTTATTATTAATAATCTCTGTGCTAAAAGTACATTTTAAAACATCTTAATGTATTAATTACACTAAAGTTAGGTCATCAAATTACAAGAAAAAAAAAAAAAACAAGTGTTATTTTTTCCCCTACTTAGAATGAACCACTTTCTTTAAAGAGGATTCTCTAGTGAGAGGTTGATACACAACTGGAGACAGATTTTCCCTAATAATTCATTTTTTAATCATTTTTTAACTTGTAACTTTTAGAACACAAGTAGAATAATGATTCTGGAAAGGGTCCCAGTGTGTATCATTCTATACTAAGCAGATATTTTAAAGAAAATGTTTATGATGGATTACTTTTCTAACACTTTTTTGACCTAAATTGAATCTCTGAATTTCGACTAGCATGGCTGCTAGTAGAACAGAAGAGTGACTTCTGTAACTTCTGTAGCCATGATGTCCTCTAAAGAAGGAGAAAGTAGGTTGTAGTGCGTTGCCCAGCTCTGTGTGGGATGAAGAATAGAAGATTAATGATCAGAAAAAGTCAACTTTTGATACTTCTTTAAGTAACCTGTTTAAGAAAAGAGGGAACAACTTTCTTCTGCATTTGTCATAACTACACAGCAACTGGTCAAGTTATCTTGGCAGGGTATCGGAAAACAAAGGAGCACAGAAAGTTACAAAAATGCAGATCTCGCTCACGTTGCTACACATGCATAAATGCTTGCTTCATGTAAGCTGCCTCAATTCGTAAAGTGATGAACACTAAACACTTGCTAAATAGCTCTTTACCAGCTTTGGAAAGTTGACTGATCAAATGAGAATGAAATGGTGGATTTCATAAGAAGTTTAATCAGCCATCTTTCCCTTCCATCCTTCCTCTACTGGAAATTCAGCTTTTGGTTTGTTTGTGGGTTTTGTTTGTTTGTTTATTTTTGAGGGTAACTCTTGCTTTCTTAATTTAGCAATTCTGAGAATAGAAATAAGACAGAAATCTGGCTGAATACTTGTCATCTTATTGATCATCACCTGTTGATTCAGCTGCTTTGGTGAATGCAGAGGAGGGTTCTTTTTCCTTCTAAATGCATCTCTTCTAAAGCTGGGGACTCCACATGTTTATGTGGATAAACTTTTTAATGGAGTAAAAAAGCGTATGCTGGACATGCACATGTATATAATGGAGATGATTAGTGTGGTAAAGGAGACATCTTGTAAAAATGATTTCATTAAAACTTATTTTATAGACCTAATTTTTGATATATCCATCCCTAGTAATTAGGGAAATAAAATCCATTGGACAGATCATTTCAGTAAATTCAAAATATCTGGTATTTTCTTAGTTTGCATTTGATTCCATCAAGAGGACCTGATAGGGGCCTCAATTTTCCTAACTACAAAATAAATAACTACCAAAGCTTTACAGGTAAGGCTTAGAAAAAAATTATTGATACATTTTATCGTGGTTGCCCTTTTCTGCCCATAATATTTATCAACATTTATTTAGCTAGTATACATGACTCATCTTTCTGTTAGTCTCCATGGAGATGACAAGGAACAAAGGTCATGGCTCCACAAAGCATCTCCTCAGGTAACTGCTCAATTTTCAAAGCTCTCAAGCTGTTACTAGTGAACAGTTAGGCTACGTCCCCTTTGGCTAGCTACCATAGATGTTAGCTAACTCATCCATTTCAAAATGACCTTAGAGAAGCTTTAGAAATTAGAGGCTATCTAAACTTCTGTAGTCTCACAGGTTCATATGTGAGGGAAAAAGAACAAGGGAATTTCTTTAGCATGCTGTTCAGACATAAATAAAACTCATAGTCTTAACGATGAGGCTTATTAACTGTGTATTCCAGCAAAGAGTCAGCTGTGTTCTTCTAATACAGGGTCGCATAAGTCACACATGGATTTCTTTTAGTGGGAGACGTGTGAAGAAGTTCATTTTAACAAAGAAAGCGATCCTAAAAAATTCCTTTCCTCACCTCCGCAGGGGCTTATTGTGACACATTCACATGGTTCCCGTAACTTTTCTATACCAACATACAGGCCATGATCCCTAATACACCATCATGAATGTGAATGCTCTAGAATTTAAATGGGACTTTGTTTATGAAGAATTAACTATGAAAGCTTTCTGTTCAGCCTAGCATATGCCTGGACTTACTTTACCCTAACTTGTAATTAAGAAATATTCACTATTACTTCTCAGGATTGGTAAGGTCTTTCATTGGTAGTTAAATCAATTAATGATATACTGACAGTGACTTAATGAAGGAGTTCAATAGAAAAATAATACATAGACTCACCTCTTTCTTGAAAATAAACTTGTGTTAGAAAAAAAAATTTTATGAGGACACTGGAACATTTTTTTCACACTATGAGATTCACAACAAAATGACTAGGCCTTAGCTATGAGCCAAAATAATGATTTTTTGTATGTGGATACCATCATTTGTCCTTAAAAATTTAGCTGGCTTAAGGAAACAGTCCTTTTTAATCGAGAAATGTAAAGCCATAGTCTTTAACGTCACATAAATCGACTTACACTTTTCCCCTTACTGACATATAGTTGATTTACAAGGTTTCAGGTGTATAGCAAAGTGATTGTGACTCAGTTAAACGTATATATGTACACATATACATATATATATTTCCCATTTTAGGTTATTACAAGATATTGAATATAGTTCCCGATGTTATACAGTGGGTCCTTGTTGTTTATCTATTTTATATATAGTAATGTGTATCTGTTAATGACAAACTCCTAATTTATCCGTCCCTCCTTCCCTCTTTGGTAAACATAAGTTTGTTTTCTTAACACTTGACAAACCAAACTTCTTTGACTATTGCCCATCAAACTTACATTAACATTATGAAATATACTGTAAGTTCAGTGTCTGAATAAAATGTATTTTTAACATTTGGATAAAATCTTTTCCAATAAATTGCGATACACTTTGATGCAATTGCAATACACTTAGTGTGGCTAATTGGACCAGTAAATGAGATATTGTTAAAGAGCTAATTATTCATTTGTGTTCCTCCTCCTAATTTTTTTAACTAGAGGCTTATCTACAATCTTGTGGCATTTTTCTTTAAAATTAGCAATATAAACCATTTATCTTTAAATAAACTTAATAAATTAAAACAAAGAAGTTATAAAAAACTGAAAATGAAGATCAGAATTATATTTATCTCAGAAAGGAAACTGTAATATTTCTATTATTTATTCCTAAAATTTCTATTAAATGTTTCAGGATGCAGGCCCTGTGATATCACTTTCCTTTGCTTTTTGACAATTTAAAAATTCCATTCTAATTTTATTCTAAATTCTCTCCAATTTTAAGGTGAAAGAAAAACCAGTGGTTTTTTTTCCCTCCACAGTTGATAAATTATTAGACAGAAGTTATACTGGTGAATCTGCACGACACAAAAAAGCTACCAATTAGCATTAGCTTTCCCATGACAGCAAAGTCTGTCAGGAGTCCATTCACCTTCAATGTCCATAATCCTGGCAAGAGAAAATCACCTACTTTCAAATTAAATTTAACCTTTCAGAGCATAAATTATTTATGCAACAATTTCCTTTTGGAATGTTCAAGTACAGTATTACTCACATGCCTTGACTTTCATGACAATGAATAATTACAAAATGGGGGCTACAGGAATAAAATCCTCTTGGTTGAATCGGTTCTAGGCAGTTTCTACTTTAGTTCTTTCAACTACGTGGTACAAGTCACATTTTTTCAGCATTCAAAATTTTGAATCAAATAGTTTTTCCATGAAAATTATAATAATGTAGAATGATAATGATATCTGAAATGTTCATTTGTATGTAATAGATTTTTTACACACAGGGTAATCAAATTAAAACTTCGTAAGTATAAAGCTCAAATGTGAAGAAAAGTAGAATAGCTTTTATGAAGTCAACCATTACTGTTGTTTTTAGCATCTTTGTAGTTTACTCAGTTTACTGAGCCTATTTTTCTTATGGTCCCAGAGTGAAAGCACTTCAGTGAAAATGAATGAGACACGGTAATTTGGCATCTAAATTACAAAGTCTTGGATCTCAGCTAATCTCTATTCCGGATCCTTATCCCAGGAGATTCTGAATTGATTAGCTTGGAGGGGGAAGCAGGCATTAGTAGGCCAAATCTCCCAGGTGATTCTCACACACAATCAGTTTTGTACATCCTTTTAAGACAGGGTTCTCAACCTGACTGCACTTTGGAAAGATCTGGGAAACTTTAAAAAATAAGGATGTTTGGGTCCTACAGATATTCTGATTTAATTGTTCTGAGCTGTGGCCTAAGCATCATGGTATTAAAGATCTCCTAGATGATGCTGTGGACTGAAAAGTCCACCCGCATCAGTCACCAGCAAATTCTAGCACACTTACTATATTTGTGGTCCAGATGTGAGCCAACCATTTCAATCTACAGTTACTATTGCATCTGGACCTTGTTTCTCAATCTCTTATTGGCAACACCTCATGCACTCTGTTTTAACCATCTTCATTTTGGCACCTCTCCAGTGTGATTTATGTTCTCCCCTTGAAATCTCAGGAAACATCCTCTCCTTTTAACTTAACCTGGGGCTCCCCTTCATGTGATGCTTGCCTCCCACATGGCTGCCTAAGTAGTACTCCAATCAGATTCTGTAGGTTCCTCCCACACCCCACCAACCCTATAATATGAACAACGACAAACAGACAGAGGCTGGTCCTCGATAATGAAAACTCAAGTATGGCAGACTTGGGACTACTCCAGGGAACTCCTATTGTAATTCAGTTCCTGAGGAATCCCTGAACCAAAGTCTTCAATCAGCTCCTTAGCAAAACTTAACCAATACATCCATGCATCCCTGTAGACACAGTCCTTCACTTCCCAGTTCTATAGCCTCCACTGCCCTACAGAAACAAAAAATACTTCATTTGGTAAATTGCACTTATATTGCCCAGTCTCCTTAGGTGTATCCTTCTACTCTTCATCAATTTCCTCTATGAACCCCAGGACCTATAACTGACATTCTGTTCCTTTTATCCCAGATATATATTTCACCAACTAGCTGGAATAACTTGTTTTAGTTTCAGTTTCATTTTACTTAAACAGTACATTACTAAGTTGCTTTTAGTTTGTGTTGTTGTCAACCTTTTCTCGTCATACATTCTGCAGCTACAGTTGAGAATACTGAAATTTACTTTCATTAAAGCTTCAAAACCTAATTTCTGAACTACACTATAGAATAGCATACTCACAATGGGACTGTGAGGGAGTCATTCAACAACTGAAATGCTCATCATGTAGGCTTTGTAGCTCCATGCTGAACATAAAATTCTTTGAAATGCTGAATTATACAGCTCTAGATTATAGTCTGTCTCCATCAGTTTCTTTCAATGAATGTGAAATTATTGACTCCACCTGGAGTCCTAACAGTTGAGGAAGTAATTCAGTCTTTATAGTGAAAAACTATTAATGAGGTGATTTTTCCTATTTTGTGAAAAATGAAAAGAATAAATCCTTGCTTCTTGATTGTGGAGAAAGCCAGTTTTCCATTTTTTGTTTTTTTACATAAGACAATACACTAAACAGTGATATCCAAGCTATTTATATCTTTCATGTTACCCATTAGTGATTGAATAACAGGGTGAAAAGGTGTTGGATAATTCTTTTGAAAAAAAGCAGTCTAAAATGGCTGCCTTTCTATTAACAGTTGGATCAATATATTGATAGCTATATAAAATTAGGAATATGATTTTTCTATAAAGTTGCAATGAGTGTAATAGCTTCTTGACAGTATAATGATCAAACTATTTCTGCATATAAATTTGGCCAATATTTCAGTTCCACATTCTTCAGTTCTTCAAATAATTTCAATTTGAAAGAGACTAAACTCATGTAAAGCCAATTTGTAAATTATTTGGTGAATAACACAGACAAAAGTAAGTGATACATAAAACTACATATTATATTAGGTATTTGTATAGTACTTATTATATAATTATATAATAATTAATACAATTAGATACCTCTGTAATAGTTTTAAGGGAGGTAAAGTCATAGATTTAGGCAATAGTGTGCTGATAAATGGATAAAGCTGGCTCTCCATAAAAAAATATGTATGCATGTGCATATACATATTATAAACTTTACACCCAAAAAGTCTGTGCAGCACACAATATAGAGATAAAATATACAGTACTCTTCATTCTTAATTGCATATAACAGATTGATTTTCCCAATATGTTTTTTTATCGGTTTTTGCTAAATTCTTGTATCCATAGCCACTATACTTGTGAGGGATTAATGAATCTAATTCTGACAAATGTTGGAGGATATTTTTATTTACCTTAATGAGCAAGATGAAAGCCAAACAAAGAAGACATGCATTGGAATGTCACTCTTATCAATGATGTTAAACACTTTGCTGAATTGGATACTATTTTTTCAAATAATGGAAGAACAGTATCTTATTCTTTAACAGCCAAAGTCACAACACACTTTTAAATTTCAACATCATTAACAGTTTTTCTATGGCTTTCACAAGTCTATACCAGGGATTTTGCCAACTTCTTAAAGGACAGAATTTTATATAATTGAGGCTTGCTGGCCATATGATTTTTGTTGACTACTCAAATCTGTCACTGGAGCACAAGAGCAGCCAGCATGCCTAGGTTCCAGCTACACCGTATTTATAAGAACGGGCAGCTGGCCCGCAGGTGATAGTCTACTGGCCCCAGTTTAGACAATGAATAAAACAGTAAATCAAGTCCTGATTTGTAGAATTGCTAATTTCAGTGGTGTAAATACTCCCACCATGGCGAATCAAACTACCAAAGTGATTTCACTGATAAGAGCTGAAAAGAGAGTTTCAGTGGCACAATGTCGTATGATGTTTCAAACAGACAGACACAGAAGGTAATGAAAAAGAATATGAAAATGAATGTATGTATATATACGCAAGACCGGGACATGATGCTACACACCAGAAACTGACATATTGTAACTGACTATAGTTCAATGAAAAAAAATCCTTTCATCAAAAAAAAAGTATAGAGCATGGATGGAAAATAGTAAAGTCTAGTAACATAGTTGTGAAATAATATGTTTTCAGTATATATTATCTTTGTTTTTATTTTAGATATATATATATTCATATCTATATAGATATACATATATAACAAGCTTGTACTTGTAAAGTTCCTGAAAATTTAATAATCTGTTCTGAAAGCCAAGATGAGCCATCTCCAGAAAACACTGGTTTTCATACTTTATAATATATAATATAAAAAGCAAATGTTTAAGTAGTCCAATACCTATAAACATTCCTTAGACACTGTTCTTAAAAATTTTGACAAATCCTATGTTCACTAGTTGATTTTCACCAGCTTATAAAAAATTATTAGTGTTAGTTGCACTGATAGTATCAGTAGATATAGATATTATTCTGAAGACAAACAAAAACTGGATATGTGCAAATAAAGTCAAACTTTAAACATTATGTATCTGTTATGATCTTTATGTCCTTCCAAAGTGAAAGAAAACTGCAGGGAAAAAGCACTGACCATTAATGAATAGTCTCATTAATTCTACTTTTGGTTTTGCAACTGATAAAATAATTTCACCTTTTGACATCTCCCCCATTCACAAGGTAAAGATAATGAGCCTTGCCATTTGCCTCCTTGACAAGAATTTTATAAGAATAAGTGAAATAATATCCAAACAGTGTGCTTACCTATTTAGTAAAAAGCCATTTTCCTACAAACAAAAAGACTTTTAAACTCCACGCACAAAATGACCTAGTATTATGGTTAAATTGTGGCACTGAATAGGTTTATTCAATTGGTTTACTGTGAATACACAACAGGTAAGTCAGATGCTGATCTGTGCTGGCAATTCTGCTGACTCTATTCTAGTCTCTTCATGCCATCCCTTTGAGAGGAGACAGTAAGCATGATTTGACAGAGGGATCAGCATGGAAGTTGCATTATCTTTGACTCCTATACGTTAAACTTTGCCTTAGATGATCCTTCATGGACTGATCTTTCAGATTAACTGCTGTAATTTGACTTTACAGGTTAAACATAAATGTGCCAACAATAGTCTGAGGTAGGATAATATTCGGTCTACATGCATGGGGAAATGAACAGATCAACACAAAGCCCTATGTTTGCTGGCTGAAGAAAACACACAATCCAATATGAGTGTTTGTAAAATGATCTCCAGCTTATGTGAAAATGAATATATGAAAATCTATAAGGCAAGGGATATTCAATTTTCAGAAGTGAAGTGTAAAGAAGACTTTACTAAGAAAACAGGATGAAATATTTTGGTTTCTAAATCATTTCTTTGCCAGCTTCTATGTTTAGGGATTTATGGAACAATTCCTTCAATTCCAAATTCTATTAAGTTTCTTTGCAGAAAATGAAAAAAGCAAAGCAAAGACCCTGAAAGGAATTAAGAGAACTCAAGAAGGAAACGTGCATGGAATCAACTTTTTTTAACGTTTTTTCTCTTGTTTTAGTTTTTAGGCCTCTGCTAGAAAAGCCTCAAGGCAATCTGTTTTATAATAAATTTCTAATATCAGTACTGCCAAAGTAAATTTTTTTTGAAGTAGAGTTTAATATATTAATAGCATCAATAAAGTAGTCCCATTTATTAAAAAAATAAAAATTTTATAATATGCAGGTGAATGGGTGGATATACTCTCAAAAAGTCTTCTGAGAAGCTCAAATTCAATCTAATGTGATCAACGTGATATCCTGAAATAGATTAACTTTTTCATATCTTTGCAAAAAGCAAAGTAAATTCTGATTAGAAGAAAATTGCATTAATCCAATTCATTTAGGAAATCTGAGATGATCTGATAATACATCTTGTTTTTGTGCCCTTAGGAGAAAATTTGTGTGTAAATATGTATTGTCTATCTCTAAAATAATAAGGCCATAGGTTTATATAATATTATTTCATCTAAAAAGGCAAAATAATTTATTTGTATTGCTATTCTGACTATTGCCTTTATATTTTAAATTGCAAATTATCATTTTAACTTATTTCTGGTAGGCAATTATTTGATATCTCTTAATAGAGCTAAATAGTATCACAGCGATAATGAGGCTTAATTTGGTCAGTATGTATCTGGGACAAGTAACTTTGTTTTTCATTCATGTCAACAAGCTCTAGTCATCCCCTCAGATCCACACAGTAATGGTAAGAGTAATGATGAACAGCACAAATTTTCACAAAATGCTCAACTTTTAAATTCCGTTACTCTCTAGCCTACTGTATTGTGATATTTTCTTTGGATATAAAAAGTAACCAATGCCAAACCATAGCCCAGGTCAACTGAAAGAAAATCTCTGATGGAGGAGTCCATATATCTGATTCCTTTTTAATCTTCTAGAAATGATTACAATATGCAACCAGTGATGAAAACTACTGTATTGGCCCTACCAATAGTTGGTTCACATATATGCAATAAATGGCATGCAACAAAATATGGATATTTTCAGAAATGAACTGATTAAGACTTCAGCATTAAATGCCTAACATGTTTGTATTTCTGCCAAAAATGATGATGATATGCTGTTTTTCTGAAATCATTTCTTAAGTATATCATGGGGAATACAAAAGTGCAAATGTTTTCCCAGTTTCACAAATCAGTTTGGTTCCTGAGGCAGAAATGGCTCTTTCCACCAAATATGTGTGTAAATCAATTTGGTTCCTGAGGCAGAAATGGCTCTTTCCACCAAATATGTATGTACAACTATATATTGCAGAGTCACTGCTAGGAAATGCCCAATCAGGAACCACATTTCCTAACTCCTCTTCCTTCCCTTACCATCTTAAATCTAGAATGAGCCAGATGACCAGCTTCTACCAATGGAAAGGAAGTGCAAGTAATATATGCCTCTGATCCAAAGTAGGTAACCTAGGGGTTTGTTTTGTATACTTCCTCTTCCCCTATCTGTGGCCAGATGCAGTGGTCCTAGATAATTGAAGCCCAATACGTTGGAAAAAAAGGGAGTCCCCAAATAACCAGAGACAGCCACTCAGAGAATAGAAGAGTCACTTGGATTTTTAACTGAGCAAGAAATGAACATACCTACTTATGTTATTGAGATTTGGGGCTTTTTGTAAAAGCAGTTCATAGTCCCTTAATGAAGAGTCCCTAAATGATGGTTATAGAGCTATTATCTATCCAACCTTGGATTTCCTTTGTCAACAAGCAATTTTATTAAATATTGTCAAGAAGTTTATAAAATCTAAACCTCACCTTGACTGAAAAGGCAATTAAAGTTATATACACAAAGTAATTAACTTTTCCTAATTTTCTTTAGAGTAATGAAGTGATTTATATTAGATAACTTAAAACCCTATATATGTAACAAAACTCTATTACAACTTTTATATATATATTCATGTTCTACCTGATTATCTTAGATACACATATATATTATGCTGCTCATAAGTTTCTTGGAGTTTTTTAATTTTTAAAAATTTAAGTATTTTTTAATTTATAAAAGAAATGTGTTTATTTTAGAAAACAAAATAAACAGATAAATTTACAAATAATTTTAGACTTTGATAGGTGAAGAATGCCAAATTTTTTAAAGCACCAAGAGAAAAAACAAGTTGTTATGTACAAGGGAATCCCCATAAGACTATCAGATTTTTCAGCAAAAAGTTCGCATACCAGAAGGGAGTATCATGATACATTCAAAGAGCTGAAAGAAAAAAAATTACCAAGAATACTCTGCCCAACAAAACTGTCCTCCAGTGAGAAAAGAGAGTTTTCCAGACAAGCAAAGTTCTGAAGGAGTTCAGAAGTTCAGAACCACTAGACTGGCCTTAGACAAGAAAGGTTAGAAAGACTTCATTAAGCTGAAATGCATAGGGAATTATATTCAGTATCATGTAGTAACTTACGGTGAAAGAGAATATGAAAACAAATATTTGTATGTTCAGGTATGACAGAAGCATTATGCTGTACACCAGAAATTGACACAACATTGTAAACTGACTATATTTTTTTTTCAAAAAATAAATAAAAGTATAACTCATGGGGGGAAAACTGAAATGAAAGGATACTAATTACTAACAGGAAAACTTACGAAAGTATAAATCTTGGTGGTAAAGGAAAATATATAGTTAATTTCAGAATAATCTAAAGTTGTAATGGTGGTAGGTTAGTCACTTACAAATCTAGTATAAAGGCTGAAAGATGAAAACAGTAAAAATAACTAACTACAAAAATTTGTTAAAAGATGCACAAGATAAAAATATATAAATTGGGACTCCAGAAACAAATGTGAGGGGATGGTAAAAATGTAGAGCTTTAGAATGCATTCAAACTTAAATTGGTATCAAGTTAAAATAGACTGTTATATCTTATTTAAGACTCATGGGACTCACAAAGCAAAAACATACACTTGATAAACAAAAGAGAAAGATAAAGAAATCAAAGAACACCAGGGCAGAAAAGCATCAAATCACAAGGGAAGAAAGCAAGAGAAGAAGAAAGGAATTGCCAAACACTAACAAAATAGTTAAAATGCAATAAGGCCATAGCTATCAATAATTACTTTACGTTTAAATAACTGTTTTCCAATCAAAATACATAAAAGACACTCAATTAAGCTTTAAGGACACACATAGATTGAAAAATCAAGAAGTGGAAAAAGATATTCTATGCAA
This sequence comes from Camelus bactrianus, assembly GCF_048773025.1. NCBI lineage: Eukaryota > Metazoa > Chordata > Mammalia > Artiodactyla > Camelidae > Camelus > Camelus bactrianus. Next base: position 80,999,489 of record NC_133540.1, read on the forward strand.
ATGGAAACCAAAGGAAAGTGGGGATATTTAACACTTATATCAGACAAATAGATATTAAGACAAAGACTGAAATAAAAGACAAAAGATAAGTAATAAAAAACGTCAATATAACAAGATAATATAACATTTGTAAATTTTTATGTACCCAACATGAAAGCATCTAAATACATTAACCAAATATTAATCACCAAAAGTGAGAAATAGACTGCAGTACAATAATAGTAGGAGACTTCAATACTCCATTTTTATCAATGGATAGATCATCTAGACATAAAATCAACAAGGAAACACTGGACTTGTACCATACTTTTGATCAATAAACTTAGCAGACATACACAGAACATTCCATCCAATAGCAGCAGAATATACATGAAGTACACATGGAACGTTCTCCAAGATAGAGCATATGTCAATCCACAAAACAAGTCTCAATAAATTTAAGAAGACTGAAATCATATCAAGCATCTTTTCTGACCATAATGGTATGAAACTAGAAATCAATGACAAGAAGAAAACTGGAAAATTTGCAAATATGTGGAGAGTAAACACCATGATGCTGAACAAAAATGGGAAAAAAATCAAAATTGAGTGATTAAAATACATCTGAAGAAAAATATAAATGAAAATATACAAAAACTTATGGAATGTAGCAAAATCAGTTCTAGGAGGGAAGCTCATAGTAATAAATTCCTAAGTTAAGAGCAAGAAAGATCTCAAATAAACAACCTAGCTTTACACTCCAAGGAACAGAAAAAAAAATCTCAGCCCAATATTAGAAGAAAGAAAATAACAAAGATCAGGGTAGAAAAAAATGAAATAGATACTAAAGACAACAGAAAAAATTAAAAAAACTAAGACCTACTTTTTTCAAACAATAGAAATGAATTAACAGATCGTAAGCCAGATTCAACATAAAAAAAGAGAAAAGACTCAAATGAAAATCACAAATGACAGAGGAGGCATTACAACTAATATGACAGAAATACAATGGCTCTTAAGAATCTACTATGAACAACTGTACACCAACAAATTGTACAACCAAGAAGATGCATATAAATTTCTAGAAATATACAACCTACAAATGTTGAATTAGGGGGAAATAGGAAGTTTGAACAGACTGATTACTAATAAAGAGATTGAATCACTAATCAAAAATCTCCAAACAAATAAAATTCCAGGACCAAACGGCTTTACTAGAGAATTCCAACTAACATTTAAAGAGCAATAAATATCAACCTTTATTGAATTCTTCCAAAGCAGGAAAAAAAAAGTAGAAAAAGGCCAAATTTATTTTACAACATGTATTATGCTGATATCAAAACCAGACAGGAATAACATACAAGAAAATTACAGGCCAATATCCCTAATGAACACAGATGCAAATATTTTTAGCAAAATCTAGCACATCAAAGTAAGATTCCTCTGCACAGCTAAAGAAACCATCAACAACATAAAAGGCAACCATCTGCACAGAAGATATTTGCAAATAATGTATCAGAAAAGGGGGTAATATCGAAAATATATAAAGAACTCATATGATTCAATAGCAAAAAACCCAAATAAATGGTTACCTGAGGTATGGTAGGGGTAATGGGGATTGGTGAAATGGGTAAAGTTGGTCAAATGGTTTAAAAGCACCCCTCCCCCCCAAAAAAAATACCAAATTTATTTGTAAGTGTAATCAGAGAAAAGTAGAAAACAAGTATATAAGTTCTAAACTTATTGAAACTTACACATGTATAGTAAGGAAAAATCATTGAATTAATATGAAAGATGTTGGAATGGTAAAAAAAAAAAAAGTAAGATATGGGACAAATTATTATACTTATATAGTGCTTATTTTGGGCAAGGAACTTATCTAGAATCTTTATAAATATTAAAATTCAAGATAGGGTAGTAGATACAGATCCAAATATACCAAAAATTTCCGTAAGTGTTCATGAAATAAATGCTTCCATTAAGAAACTATGTATGTTTAGAAATTAAGACTCACATCTAAATAAAACACAAAGAAAACATAGAAAATACTAAACAATGAGTTATAAAGATATAATACACCACTGTGTGCAGAAGATGACTAAATCACTTGATAAAAGGTATTTTATACTCTCAAATAATTTTTCTGAAATAAACAGAGGTTAAAGCTTAATGAAAATATAAAAAGTTAGGGAAAAAACAGCTGAACAGTCTCAAAGAACATAAAATGTGAGAAATAATGAGGATAGTAGCAGAAATTAATCATTTTTAAATGCAAATTTACACTACAGATATATAATAGTATCAAAATTTGAAAAAGACAAATAAAAGGGACAAACCTTAAAGTTGATAATACAGGAAAGAAAGGATGCATAATAACCAAAATCAGGATTGAAGAGGGAGACAGCATTGCAGATGCAACAAAAACTGGAAGCAATAAAATCATTTACAGTCTCATGACCAAAAGATGACAATTTACATAATGAAAAAAATCCTTGATGAGTAAAATTAACAAAATTAACTCAAAAATAAATATGTCACCTGAACAATTTCAAGCATTCAGTGCTTTGACTCAGTTGTCAAATATCTTCCCTGAAAAAAAAAAAAAAAAAAAAAGACAGACCCTTCCTTCCCCTTCCTTTCACATGTTGTAGTATCCCTGGTGGTCAAATACTCAAAGAATGTTCTAGAAGATAAGACGGTGTCAGAGTAGTAGACTTTGAGAATGAGAAATACATTTTTATTTTATTACATTTCTAAGATTTGGTGTTCATTTATTAGAGAAAAATCTGTATCTTGCTTAACTTACTAGTATTCTGGTTCCTGTAGAATTCATTCTCTAGGTGATATAAAAGTAGTACAGGTGTGCATACTGTGTCAAAGAAGCCCAATATTATTTTCAGGAAAATCACATTCTCTTACAGATTTCTGATCTTCCATTTTTAGAATGGTTTCTCATTCTCATGTTTGCGAGATGATAGCTGGTATTCCAGCTGTCATAACTGCATCTTAGATAAAGGAAACTATATATAAAACTGGAAAAGGCCATAGGGAAAGGCCAATAAATCTTTAAAGAGATTTTAAGAAAATTCCACCCAATGATTTTCTTTTAAATTACAATGGCCCAAACATTGCGTGGCCACATTTATCTGTTTAGGAGACACAAAAATGCTATATTCCAGCTAGGCACATTTTTCCATCCAAAGAAAATTGTGACTTACTGTGAAGAAGAGGGGAATGAATTCTGGATAGGCCAATGAACAGTCTGGGCCAATGGCACTTTCTAACATGTATTGAAATACATCCTTCAAGAAAGACTATTAATCATCTTCGCTTCATCAGTGATTTGGCAGATGGCATACATTAAAAATTAAATAGAATGTGGCCAAGATGGAAGACCTTGAGCTCACCTCCTCTCAAGGGCACATCAAAATTACAACTATCTACAGAGCAACTATCTATGATAAAGATCTGAAAACTATCAGAAAAGATATTCCACAACTGAAAATATGAAGAAGGAACAACAAGTCAAACAGAAGAGGGAGAGACACAATATAGTCACAACCCACATCCTCAGGTAGGCAACCTACAAATGTCAGATAATCACAACTGCAGAGGTCCTTCCCAAGGAGTGAGAGGTCTGACCCCCCACATCAGGCTCCCCAGCTTTAGAGCCCAGCACAGGGAAGATGAGACCGCAGAACATCTGGCTTTGAAGGTCGGTGGAGCTTGCTTACAGGAGCACTGAAGGCTATAGGTGCACACAGAGTCTCACATGTTACAAGTTCAAACAGAGACAGTAATTTCAAAGAAGTCTGGGTTAGACTCACGTGCTGGTCTTAAAGAGCCTCCTGGGGAGGCGAGAGGCAACTGGAGTTCTCCCTGGGGACAGAGACTTTGGAGGCAGCCATTTTTGCTACATCCACCAGCAAACCTGCACAAGTCTTCACCCTGGCCAAGACCTTACCCTGGCCATCAGCAGGATGTCACCAGTCACGGGACCCCTGTGTCACATAGCCAGCTGCCCTGGGACCTAGCCCTGCCTACCAGCAAATCAGCAGCAACCGCGTAAGGAAGAATGTAGCAAAAAACTGAGCTAGGGGTCAGCCCTGGCTACAAGCACACCCATAATATTTAATAGGTCAATTTAATAACAACTGAGATAATAAGGTTTATTGCATAATAGTGTCTACTATGAGGAAATTTTATATTTATTTCTAATTTATAGCCACATGCTCCAACTTGTGACACAAATTTATTTGTTCTTTGTATATTCTCAGTGGAGTAAGTAAACAAGTGCTCTCACTGTTAGAAAAAGCAAAACCATCATTCATTCAAATAAAACAGTAAATATTCATACAATAGCGACCTTACTTTTGTATACACAGAGTGAACAACATCAGTAGGAAGACAATAGTTATCTTCCCATTATACTTGTTTTTCAAAAATTAACTCCATAAAAAGTCTAAAGTTGCTAAATAAACACAAATAAAAATAGGTTCATGGAGTGGAAAGGGTAGACACAACCATTTCTAATAGGGTAGAAGAGTCAGCAATCTCTAAAAACTTATCCATCCTCTTGGACCCAGGGGATGTTCAGGTAATTGAAAAAGAACACAATAATACTGGGTTTCTAATGGCTCAGCAATGCTGCATACGTGAAAACACTGAAACTCTTGTTAATTATGGTACATTGCTTAGTGAGCATAAACATAATGGCAGGTCTTCACAGCTTCTAAAGATTTTTTGTCATGCTTTTACATAGAATGAAGGAGAATTTTATGTATAGTTTTAGAATTGTAATTCACCATTTAATTTATATATTTGCCTCCCGCAATAAAAATCAAGCTAATCAATTTAGTTTCTGACAATGTAATCTATTTTCCACATTCATGCATAATCCTCTTTTTTTTTCCAGAATCCATTTTAATATAGGTTACATTAATTGAAATCCATGGGATTAATCACAAGAAATCCCTGGACACTTGCTAGCTTTGGTGACATTCTCCAGAAACAACAAGCTCATGGTTGGATGGTTGTTAACTATTTTGAGTATATTCATTCCAAATTTTTTTTTAACAGAATTACTGAAAAAATCACTAGTGTCTAATTAAAGATGAGACAAAAATTGGAGTTTTTTCAGATTAATACCTATACAAAAAAAAAAAAAAATGAAGAACCAGGTGGAGGAAGAGGTGAAATCATGAAAAGAGAAGATGCAAAAACATGGAAGCAGAAAATAAATGACAAAATATCTGGGAAAGGTCTGTGTCTAAAGGCTATGAAGCAGCAGAAGCATTAAAGTAAATGAATGAAGAGAAAAACTTAAGAGAAATTTAACATTACTCTATGGCTTAAGGCTACAGAGAATAAAGGTAGTCACCATGGGCAAAGTCTAGAGAGTTTAGAATGGACCAGAGAACACAGAATTGAACTTGAGTAAGTTACTGGTGAACTTTTTGAAGGTACTTTGGGTATAGCAGAGTATACAGGTCAGTGAAGTTCAAAGAAAACAATATAGGAGCTGTTGGCAGAGCCTTACAGGTGATGGTCATAGACAAGTGGAGGCTTGAAAGTTGAAGACAGAGTGATGATGACAACTAAGGCACTGAAAAACAATTTACCCTGAAGAAAAAAGAGTTAGGGAAGTTTCTGCTCAGAGTGCTTTTGTTCTTTTTGACACTCAGTGGTTAAAATATGTAACAATCTATAGAATATGTACTAATAAAAATATTACAAAAGCACATTTTAATTTATCAAAACTTTATTCTAAGTATAAAAAAAGAATCTTCTCATACCTGTCATTTAGGCAAGGAGTTATGTTTGACATGTGATTCAGAATAGAATGCATATAGCTAAATGAATGTTTATATGGGCATCTATGTTTGTATATGTACACACATATGCATACACACATACATACATATATATGTGTATATTCTCATTTGGACCATTGCTGAAAGTGCTCAGTCATTTTACCTGTTGAAATGTTTAACCATAAGTTTCAAAGGTGATAATTTGGAGAAAGCATACTTGCCTGAGACATTAGTTCTGGTTCTGTTGCCAGTTACCTATAACCTTAATTAATCTGTATAACTAAAGAAGTTTTAGATTTCTACCTATGAAACTTAATTAATGATAGTTTTTAAGATCCATTTTATGTATCACATTGTGTTCTCCTCTCCGAGTTTTACTTTAAGTAGTCTCAAAAAATTGATGTCTACATTCAAAGCTGCCTTCATACTTCGAAGCAGAATCAGTATATATGAATGTTTTCAAACTTACGGTCACCCTTCTTAATCATCCATTTTAAGGAAGCCTTCAGAAGTGATGACAGATGATACTGCCTTTTATATTTATTGGATATAAAGTTGGAGCCTAAATTAAATGCACTTAATGGCATTAATGCATGCATAGCATTTTTTCCATGTGTCACATATAATTTTTCTGCAGTGGATGATATACACAGCAACTAAAAATATAAACCACCTGTTGTTCCAATTTTCACTGCTGAGTGTACCACATTGTTTAGCTTTTTCTGCAGTGTGCTGTGTGTGTCAATATTGATTTCAGAAAAAGTAATAAAGGATCCTGTCAAAATAAAATTAAAACCTAAGGCAATTTACGTTGCTGAAGGGGGTCAGCTTTAATAACCATCACCATCTTACCAGAACCGCTGTGAAATTTCATTAACACTGTATTCTAGTCACATATCAGCTAGGTTTACAATTACCACTTGATTATATGTCTGTATAGAACGTTAGGCCCACGTCTCCTTTCTGTGCCCTGTATCGTTTGGTGCATAGGGTTTCTTTTCAATTCAGTGGAAACTCTAATCAAAGAGAAAATGATAATAAAGAAAAGGCTGGTATTGAAACTATTCCTCAATTCTGCACAGAAGTAGTGAACACATTGCAATTTTAGGACATTTGGCACTTTAATCTATTCACCCTTTTTGAGTCAGATATTTATTTTGATATCAAAACAGAGTGACTGCATGTGTAAATGTAAAAAAAAAGCAAGACTTTCGGAGACTCAGGGCTACGTACCAGAAGAACATGTAACTGCCTTTTTTCCTAGCTCTGAGATGAAGAATATTCTCATCTCCACCTTTTATTTATCAATACATGTGGACCCATCCAATGCATTAGAAAATAAACCTAGAATGGGCATAAAACTACAAAGGCACTGAAATGGTGAGAAATTTAAACATAGCTACCCTCTCACTCAATAGGTTGATATTTCTATGTACAGCTGACACTTGGAAAACTTGAAGACTGGGGCACTGACCCTCTATGAAGTCTTAAATCCACATATAGTCAGCCTTCCATATCTAAGTTTCTCCCACATCTGTGGATTCAACCAAGTAAGGATTGTGTAGTATCATAGTATTTTCCATAAAAAAACCCCACACATACATGTAAGTGGACCCACTTTAAACCCATGTTGTTCAAGGGTCAACTGTAATTCTTTTCACCTATACAATGGAGACTTTTAATGTTAAATTTTGAGTGAAACTGGTTTATAAGTTGTTGTTTTATGCTTCAGTTAGTATCTTCTTGTATGATATCCAACACAACATTGAATGCATCTCAGTAATAAATGATGTATTGAGGTGAGGTTCCAGTATATTTACATGTTCATGTATTTGAAAGGCAAGCCACAGATTATCTTATAAATTATGTAGTCCATAGTTCCCTGGGCTACAGGGAGGGACATTGAGAGGTAAATTTAAAAGTAAGAGTAGACATCTATCAATCACTAAGGCCTGTGACCCACAGGCTTTGGATACAGACCAGTACTGAATCCAATCCTGACCAATCCGACCAAGTGGGCAGTATGTTAGAAGGCCATATTCACCAATGGGTAATTTGGGTAATCATGTAGTATTAAACCAATGCCTAGTGTCCATCAGACCTCACAAAATCTCTGAGGAACAATGTTTCTCATTAATCCTGTCTTAAATCTCATTCAGTTGTTCATTTATGCTCCAGTATTTTCTTCATGTCTGGGATCCTGCATTGAAACCTCATGCTCAGGTTTAAGCCCTTCTCAGCCCTGGTCTGGCAGGTTGAGCCCTAATCCTACTTAATCTCTTCTGCTTCCATTGCAGGTCAGTTACAAGCAATTAAATCACCTTCCTTTGGTCCTAGAGCCATTTGGCTCCATCTGCCTTGTAATTACTACCTTTGCTACATACATATTATTCTTTCAGTATATTGACTAAAAGCTGTATATTCTAAGTAAAATAGATCTTGTTTCATATCTAGGCCCTGTCTTCTGTTACCTGTAGATAAGTATATTTATCAGATCCCCTGTTTTCTTATTTAAAAAGGGATAATAATCATTTCTATTAAAAAAGGGGATAATAATCATTTCTATCTCATAAGAGTTTTGCAACAATTTGAATAACATTCCTAAATACTTAGAATATCATACTACGTGGTAAATGTTTCATAAATGAAAGAAATGTTAACTATGTTCTCTTATCGAAACAGACTTGTAGCCTATTAGAACTATTTCAGATTAATGTAGAAGTTTAATATCTCCTTGAATATTGTAAAGTAAATGAGCACACCTTCTTTGCAGTGCTGGCTCTATAGCTGGACCCAACTGTCTTCCTTCATCCATTAGAGCTGACAGTCACAAGAATTAGGGTACTCTCTTTTCCTAAGACTCTAACTCAAACATTTTCATGGTGGCTCCACTGAGGAAATATCTATTCCATGGCTTAACATCTGCAGTCACCAAGAGCTCCCTCTGTCACTTCTACCATTTTAATATGGAAAAATAAATGGAAGCATAAATACTGATCTTTTGCTTCACCCAACCACCAATGCTGTGTACAGCAGAGCTCAACATGAACACAGATCTCCAAATTATTAAAATTATTGGATTAAGTTTTCTAAAGGATAAATTTATCTTTTCAGTTTTGTTATCTTTCAGTTTCAGTATCTTCTCAACAAATAGCATGCTGGGCAGTGGGCTGGCTTCAATTTGAATAGTACCATTTTGGTGTCACAAGCACAGAACTCTCACCTTGGCCTTCTCTAGTATGAGGGAGCCAGTGCCCAAATCAGAGTCTGAGTACTGCTACAGTCTTGTTTCAAGTGGATCCCTCATCTAGCAATAAGGCCAGCAGATCCTTCTGAAAAAATAAGGTTCTTGGTGGTCCATCCAAAGTATTACAGAAATTATGAGTTGGGCATAAATTAAGGAATACCCTGGACCTTCATTAACAGTTCTACTTTTGGAATGAAATCTCTGTATTCCCAATATTTGAATTACCTGGTTCTCTTTCCAATCTGTCTCAGAATAAGAGATGCTATTTCTTTACAAGAAATGGAAAGTGTGAAAATAAACTGCCTGTGATAAAATCTTGGATCTATTATTTATTAGTTGGGTCAACTTGCATGAGCTGCTTAGCCTGTCTGAGCCTAAATCACCTAATTATCAAAATAGGGATAAAATGCTGTGGCCATTTTATGACATAATGGTGTAAATTACTTGGTCCTAAACCTGAAATATAGGAAGTAACCAATAAATACAGAGTAGTAGTATAATTTTTATGATTATTATTACTGTTATTACTACCTATGGCTTCGTTCAGGATATGTCCCAAGAAACTTGATTCACTGCTAAGCCAAATCCTGCACTAAAAGTTAATACCCTAAACTTTTTCTTGTTTATGAGAAAATAAAGAGTTGTTGACACATTATCTCCAATTTTATTTCCCACCTATATTTCAGCACAAATATCCTATCTTCTACTCCTAAATTGTTCCAAATTAAATTAATTTGTTTAGTCCTTATCCCATTTGAGATACCTTACCCTGTACAGACCGTTTTTAATATAAATGAGTGACTGTGGGTCCCATCCTTGGAATGGGTGGCTCAGAACTCACTTTGAAATGTGTTACTGACCAGCTAATTCCTCTGGTTTTAAGACTGCGAAGACATTATAAATAAAGTAGTTCTCTTTCGTAACGTCTAATTAACCAAGCCAGGGTTTTGTCACAAATAATTTCTCTATACTTTAGTGTCACATAAACTGATTGGGCCACAGAAAAATCTATTGACGCCTTTAAGAACAAGTTCGGAGGCTGCCTTGGCAATCTTTTCCTTGCCTTAGACCCATGTCCCAGACTGGCTTCCAATAGTATTAAAAAGAAAGGCAAACTTATACCCTTTTGAATACACCAGACTTTTAGGAAGGAAGATGTGGAAGGGAATATTCAAAACAGATTACTCACTTATAAGAAAGCACTACCTGTTTATTCCAGCTATACTTTACAAAGCCATCCTGCTAACACAGTGAGAGCTCTCATTTATCTAAGTCTTTGTTTGCACAGCTTTGGGGAATTGCTTCCTCTACTGTTTTACTGTCTGGAGATACACTACTCATTCTTCAGGACTCAGAAAAATATATGTCTATATTTTTCTTAAAAGAAACAACTCTTTTCCTAAAATGTAACCCAACAGTATGTCATGCATATTTATTTTGCCATACTTATTCTATTCTTGTATTATAGTTGTTTAACCATCTTTTCCTTATAGACAGATTCTTGAGACTGCAGATTGTATATAGTACCTCTTTGTTTCCCCATTTCCCATCACACTGTCTAGCATGTCACAAGTTTTTATTGCAAAATTTGGATATTTCTATCATTTCTTGAATATATAATAAAATATTGAGTGATTTTATTGTTTTACTCTAAAATGTAATGATCATTGAATATAGTGAGATAACTTGAATGTAAGTTGGTTTATTATACTTTAAATAGGCTCTTTTAACTTTTACTAGTCTTTTTAGTTCAACACATGACTACATGCTTACCATTCATGATGCTCATTCTGAGTCATTAAAGTTTAACAGAGAAAAATCCATTGCTTTTCATTGTTTTTACACTAGAGAAACCAGTTTCTTAAGTAGATGGACAGTGGCTAAGGCATAATACCAATATTGGCAGTTCACTATGCTCTGGAGACTGAGTCAGCAGACAAGTACTCCCAAATGCCCTCGTTCTTATTGCAGAAGAAATAAGCTATAGGGGACTCCTGATTGTGAACAATTCTAGTGTACTAGAGAAAGACTGTGGTTGTTAGTGAGCATATTTTAATGAAAACAATCATTATGTTGAATGAGGCATTCTTCTTCAGAAAGCTGAATCAGATATTAGTGTTTGGTAAAGACTTTTTCGAAGTCAAATAAAAAGCAATCTATAAAAATAATCTGTTTTTGTTTATGATTTATAAAATCATCTATTTCTGAAAGAATCCCCAAAATTGATTTAATCCTTTGCTTCAGATACCTTCTGCAACACTCTTGTAGTTCTCAAATGCTTTATCTTAGACTCATTTACTTCCACCATGTAGTATTTATTACATTCCTACTATATGATAAACAAATTTGTAATGCATTATAGAGGCAGTAGGATGAAGTACAAAATAAAATTACTGCTTCTGAGATTTCTCAATAGTGGAAAAATATATAAATGTGCAAAATAAAGTAAATGCAATGTGATTAAGTGCTTAATAATGGGGAAAATTATAGGTGTAAAGAGATTGAACCTCAAGTAAACAAAGACTTCAATAATAAAGTCAAAGTTTAGCTGGAAACGAAAAGAATAACTTAAATAAACTAGGGAAGTATGAGGAATACCTTGCATATAACCATAAAATATTTTAATCATCTAGTGAACACAGTATATTCAAAGAAAAATTAATTTATCTTGCCACTAGAAAAGTAGAATACATTATAATATAGGCAACTAGTAGAATTTTAACTTTTGGCAATGTAAAATTTGTTTCAATTAACTTTGTTTCAATTAACTTAACTAAGAAAAATCTCACATGATCTCCATATGACAGAGATCTTCTATATCCTTTATTATAAAATTTCTACCATCATCCACTTCCTTGTCATGCCAACAATTCCTCTTAAAGAAAACTGCTTCTCCCAGAGCCCTGCTGCAGGATGCAGCCTTAAGCAACTAGACTCTGAATAATATCCAGTGAATCTTCTTTATACCACCTACCTTCTTCCTAATTACAATTTATGTCAGCAAAGAAGAACATTTGATCCAAGGGCAGCTAACACAGATTTATGGCTTGGATTGCTATAATAAGGTGCAACAAGGATTTTGGTTACACTGAAAAAAATCATGTTTCACCTCTACAAAGTCTAAGAAGAAGAATCTGCCAGTATTTATAAATAAAAGAATTAAACAGATAAAGACAACTAGGAAATGTAGTTGGGTTGAATTATGGCACAGCATCTAATTGAATCACCACGTATTTCTGGTGCTGGGTCTCTGGAACTGACTTGGTTTGTAAATGATGTTTCTTATTCCACAATGAGTTCTTCCCATATGAGAGTTTCTATACTTGGATTTCCTTGAGCTTGCACTTTGTTTACTCCCAAGTGTATATATATACACCCTCACCCCTTAACCTAACCTGGCTTTATGATGTCTGTTTATTACATTCCAAGAGTTTACTAAAGCATGCACTAGGGGTCCCTGAAGGCATCTGCAAGGGCATTTGTATATGGTTTTCCCTCTGCTTGAAATACTTTCTACTTCCCTCATCTTACCTCCAATTACCTAACAGGCATTTATCTTTATAGAATTAGTTCAGAGGCACATTTCATGCCTTCAAGCATTTAAAGATATGAAAGCTGAGAAGTTTTAACACATGACATACAATTTTCTATGACTGTCTGGAAAGAATTACTTTGATCTAGAAGATTTTGAGTGAAAGGAATAATTAATACCAATATAAATAAACATTAGAATAATTTATATCATGGAGTTATTAAATAAGTATAGATGGATTACATACATTGTTGAAAAAACTAGAATAAATTCAGTGATAAGAGTTAGTGCCAAGATCATATATGATGATGTTATTTTGAGTTAACTGAGTGCTCACTAAGTTATCACTACACATTAACGTTCTGTTAGAATGTATAAAGATGTAAACTAGATTTATGACAGTAGAAGTGTAGATAAAATTCACTGGATTCTCTCAGATTATGTAAATATCTTTCACTCATTTCTAAATGGTTCTGAAAATAGTATATTTCTGAATTATAGTCTTAAACTATGCATCTGTAAGAATTTTATGAAAATATCAATGGGAGTTAAGCTGTTTTGCGGCTAAAGTATTCATTTTATACAGCAAAAGACATTATTTTACATTTTAATAAAAAATGCCTTTAAAGTCAATTTTTTTTATGCTCTATACGGGGAATTTTGTGGTGTCTGGAGTTTTTTCTCTAAAGTTAAAAAAAACTAAAGTGCTGAACAGTAAAGTTAATATGTGTTTAAAATTCCTTAACTGTTCAGCCTCTACAAATTCTCTCCAAAGCCTCCTTCATCTAACCCTGTCTCATATTTCATTGCGATGCTTGCCAATCAGTTACAGTCTTTGGCCCCATGTCACTTTCATCCCATTGGATGACTGTCATGGGAGCTGCCCAATGGTGCGCCTCTAATGAGGCAGCTTAAAGAGCAGCTGGGGATGTGCAATTGCTGGATTAGGGTCAAGGCCAAGAGAGAAAATGGATGAGAGAGATAGAGTCTGAATGACTGCCAATAAGCAGGGGTTCTATTATCCTGCTAAAGCAGGACATTCGTTACCATCTATTGTAACATAATTTGGGTTTAGTCAAGCTGTCTCTCCCTCTCGTTCGATTTACAATTCATAAACCACAAATGGTCCAAAGGGTGCATTGTCCCTTGTGGCCATGTAACCCTGGGTGAGGGAGAAGCATGGCAGAGATGAATGAGCTATGAAATCCCTAATGTAAGTATCATCAGGGCTGACACCTTGCTCCTTGGAGCTCTGACATAAGTTGTAGGCACATTGCCAAAATAGTTTTGCATCTCTCTGGAGCCAGTTTGCTCATTAAGCAAAGATAAAATTAAAAGTCCTCATTTATCCTTTACAGAAATCAAATCCTAATGCTAACAGCTGATATTTCCATACTAATTTCCTCTAGTAAGACTACTGCACAGGAACAGAAGTTTGTTTTTCCATAAAGATGCAAACACTTAGTTTTTTCAGACTGAGTTCTTCCAGGTGCCAAATGTTCTATTTTTCAGTTGGTTTGTGTTGTTTCTACACATGAAAAATGACATGCATAAAACTCTCATATTTTTTTCCTTTAATCACAAAGCTTCCCTTTAAATAGAATAAATGTTCCTCTCCCTCTTCTTTCTCCTCTCTTCTTGGGCCCCTACTGATCTATTTCAATTATACTACTTACTACCATTTGGATTCAACGCTAAAGCCCACCTGCCATCTGAACTAATGGGACCACAGTGTTATTGTCTATGTGCTGTCCACAGTCAGGAAGGCAAATGAACTTGATAAAAAGAGAGCAAGTACAGTAATTCAGAGCAAATTAGCCAAGGCATAGCGAATATAATCAATTATTGCAGTAAAGTAAGGAAAATGAAGTTCTTTGCCTGATTGATACTGAGATGCTGGTTACCACAGTCAGTAGCAGGTGGACACCACAGATCATCCTCTACCCCTACCAGAAGGTCGCTTCTGTAACTCAGATTCATATACTTGAAATACAACTGTAGTCCTTATGGATCTTTTAAATATGGCTTTAACATAAGGGATTTTTCAATTGTTCTTGCATTTTCTGGAATGTGTAAGATTCAATCAACCCTGGCTTTCTTTCCTCAGGAGCTGAAGTTTCATCTTATATGTATGATGGTTTCATATGCCACTGTGTCATGTAGATTTGCTATAACTTATTATTTCCATGTATGCTTCATAGAAAGATTGTCTTACTATGTTTAAAATTTTGGTGTTTTGACCTTAAATGCTCACCAGCACAGGTATTTCAAGGTGCCTACACAAAGAGTAGTAAACAGCCCATAAGCAAAGTCTGCTGCTGATTCTTCCAGAGAATCACTTTATAAATGTGTTTATACATTTCAAAATACATATTGTTTTTGTAATTCTTAGAAACAGAATTGTCTCTTAATGGATTCAGGTCATTTAATGTTATAGTTCAACATATTATCATAATGATAATTCTGATACCTAGCAATAAAAAAGCCACATTCTGATCAACAGTATCTGCAAACTCTTAACATAGCCATTTTTCCTGAAGGCATAAAGTGCTAAAAACTGATTTTTTTGTGTGTGTGGAAACACATTAATGTTTGTGGTAATTTAAGACAATTGATTAGTTGTAGCTGTTTTCTTTTACTGAAGATAATGTGGTTTATCTGTGGAGATTGGTCTAAGTTATTTCTGATGCTAATACAGCCTATGAGAATGGATGTGTTAGGTAGATTTTTTGAGGATGTGAATGTCAGGTACTCAGATCTATGAAATCTAATCTTTAACATATTGAATGATACACATGACCTTAAATAGTAATAGGCCTATATTTTTAAAATTATATCACATTCATAAAGATTGCTTTACTGAGTTACAGTTCCCATTCCCGCCCTTATTCGTGTTTAGCTATTTAACAAATGTGAAGTCTATGAGTTAAAGGCTAGAGATACCGTATTCTCAGGAAATACTTGCCAAAATAATTGAATATAAATAAAAAGAAATGGAGGAAATGAGGGCAGGAAGAAGAATTTTCTTTATATATATATATATATATATATATATATATATATATATATATATATATATATAGCTGTCAGTAAATTTTAAGAATTCTGCCCCTGCAAGGTTTTTGGGGGGGAGAGGAAATTATTGGTAAAGAGTACAGAAATTTAAAGATACATGATAGATCTAGTCTTAATTACTCGGTGTAATGAAGATGGTGAGGAAATTCTGGTTCCCTGGGGTTAAGGTCTTTGGGAAGGACAAAAGTGCCAATGTTGGATTGTATAAACCTTTCTTAGAGCAAAGATTGAGAGATGGGCTTGGGTAAGAGGTAAGCAGAATTTTTAAATATGATTCTTCCATAGGACGTTTTAAGGTTTTCACTACAGTTAAAAATCATGATATGCCTAGTAAATATATAGACTGAGTGATGGGGCTGAATTCAGCAAAGGGCAAAAAACAATATCAGCTTCTAGATGAGAAGACAAATGAGTTACAACCATAGCTCTCAGCACAGTAACTGGCTCAAAGACATGACGTGTCCTTAAAATGGCACCAAGACACTTAATACTTGGTCCGTGGCTGCTCACAGGCTGGCCGCATACCATTATATTTTTGTAATAATAACAGCTCTTATTCAGTTTTTACTGTAAGACAGGTTGTGAACTAAGTGAAGAAAGTATTTTCTTATTTTTTCCCCCAAAGAGAAAATGAATGCTTAGAGTTTAAGTAATTTGCTTTAAATCACCCAGCTATTAAGTTGTGAAGTTGAAATTCAAATTTAGGCCAATCTGGCTCCACAGCCCATGCTCTTTACCACTGAACTAGTTTAGTAAGGACGGAAATGTTAATGTGCTCCCCTAAGCATTGCATTTCTGCCAGAGAATGACTTTAATACCAAGAGAGAACTGGTCTTTTGGAATGAAGCCCTAAGGGGTAAAGAACAAATAGAAACTTTGAAATAAACAGAATGATGATCATGTCTATAGAAGAATGTTTTAATATTCTTATTCTTTCACCTAATATGTTTATCCACTTAAGTTTCTAGAAAAGTTACAGTACTACTCAGTGGGCTTCTGGAAAATAAGTTTATTAATTTAACATGTTTAAAATGACCTAACATCCCATTTTCCAACCCTTCCCTTCACTTATTTCTGGTGGTCAAGGAATAAATAAATGGGAAAAATACTTTCTAAAACAGTGTAGAATCTTCTAGAAGTTAATGGTAAAGTTTCTCCAGCCTCTGTGATTATTTATCAAGCATCTCATTTGAAACTTACTAGAATAGGCAGATATAGATATGAATCAAATTTTTTTTCTTAAAATGTTTAATTTAATATTAGGGTTTAGAGGATACTTAATGGTTTAGGAAAGTATATATGTCAACCCACATACCCTTATCTCTACCACCATTCCACCTCCACACTCAGGCATAAAATGACCATTTTTGTAGGTAAATGCAAATGTTTGTATTCTTAAGATAGCTATATGTGAGTAGAAAATTGCTATTAACCCCCAACAGCTTAAAAACCATATGCTTCTTAATTCTGTCAGTGAAAAAGAAAACATTTTGTTATTTTAATAACATTTTCTCCCTTAACTCATTTAAACATATTCCTGGAGGATTCCAGAACTCATTGCCTATCTGCAAGCCTCCCAAAAATCATCACAAATGGTGACATCCTGGCACTGGTAATCAGAGCTGGAGTGGAGCATGCAGATGAGAAGTGCTATGTAAATCAGCCTCGATAGCTTTCTGCCGCTTTTATCTGTCCACTGTGGGTTGGGTTCATTGCTGCAGAAGCTCATCCTGCCTGGATAAAAACCACAATCCAGCAGCAAACCAAAACAAACAGCTCTCCTAGGAATGCGGACAAAAACGGGAACTATGAGAACTTCCGCAGATTACCTGCTTGCATAAATCCGTAATCTGCAGTCACATCCTTGATAGCACGTATGTTTTCATTTTGGTAAATGCTAGGTCTGTACTGCAGTTCAGTGTTGTCCTGAAATAACTAGCACTCAACACAGGAATGCTGATACCCACTCTGGTTGGCTGGGTTCTACTGTAATCTACTTACTTGTTTTTACTTTTTAGCTACAATGGCTCATTTATTTTCTCTTGTTCTTGGCAAGTTTCTCAGGGGTAAGAATGTGGAAAGATATCAGAACTGTGAATGGAAAAACATGAGTGAAATAATATGTATATAAAAAAGACCATGTTAAAAAGCTTGTTTTGCTTTTGAGTTTCCAAAGTTAGTGTTTTGGGGTTTTGGGTTTTGTTTTTAATTTTTAAAGCAATTAAGTAAACATATTTCTTAGGGATTATTTTTTTCTTTGCAGGATATATCAAGATAATATATATATAGTTTACATATGTAATATGTATTTTATATCTCAATTTTACTCTGTCAAGTTTTACTTTGGAGAAACAAGAATTTAAAATATTATTTGGTTCTCTACTTGTGTATAATAAAGTGTTTATATTTATATATTGTATCCTGATATAATAGCTCAATGACATATATATATAATTCTTTGGAAGTAGAAAAAGATTAAAATACATAGGCCTGGGAAAAAAAGTTACTATTATCCTATTTTTTTTACGAGTTAAAAATGTTAGTAAAATCACTTAGGGTCCCACAATAATTTCACATCTGCCTGAATCTAGAATTTGTGCTCTCCTCCCCATGCTAAAGTTAAGTCTGTGTCACAAAAGTCTGCCTGACTGAGGCATCTCATTCATATTAGAACAGTCGGGAAAAGACTGTGACTTAAAAAGCCATTACACTGGTTGTTTTACTTAACGGACTGCTTACACCAAATTAGCCAACAAACTGAGACCTAACCGTCAGTCTTACAGCTCCAAGCACTAACAAAGCAAATTATTGCTTCTTTCAAAATTGAGTTAAACCAAGAATGAAATGCCAAGTCAAACAAAAATGGAGAATATACCAGCATTTATAATAAATTCATAATTTTCATGGCTTTTTGGGTCTTAGTCATCACCTGAGATATTTTATTAATGTGAAATGGAGGAATTTTCTGAACTGATCTAACAAAAAGTACTTGTTGAGGATCTGTTATGTCATCAGCTGACTCAAATACAGAAACATTAAAATGTGAGTGAATGACAACCCCATCAACCTCCGAGTGAGGAATACAAGATAGGGATTTTATAAAACAGATGAGAGGATTTTAGAAATTGTAAAGGTACAAGACAGGCTAGTCAGGTTGGAATTGTACCTAATAGGCGGAATCTTAAAATCTGACAGGGGGATTGCAGAAGAGAAAGTGGCAAAGCAAGCAGCCATGATGCTACTGCTATCATTTGGGTGGGCAATAGTAAGGACTTTGTTAGAATAGTGACCTGTGCTGATCTTCCTACTTGATTATTAGTTTTGCTTTATTGTGCTTTTAAAAATTTTTAGGCTTTTTGCTACTTCCACGTTGTTATGTAAACAGTTGCAGTGGAATAGGACATATGATTATAAATTACCCAATCTAATTCTGATCGAAGCTTTGGTACTGACTTGTGTGACTTTAGGAGAAACACTCTGCTCCATAAGTCAGGTTTCTCCGCTTTCTAGTGGAGGTGAGGAATTTCCTGACATGCTGCAAAGATTTCTCAGGCAATAAAATCGAATGAAGCTGTACACCTAAATCCCACATTTACCATCCTGCTCTTCCAGCATAGTCAAGAAAACATCTCTACTTTTAATTATTATTTGCCTCTTAATAATTGTTAACATTATTCAGATGTGCGTGGTAGGACACAAGGCTTTTTACATAGAGTTCTTTACAAAACCCTCACAAGCATACTATGGCGACAATATTTGTTTCCTCCACTTTCTAGATGACTCTTAATTCCCTCACTTTTTAGCATATGCTGCTCTCTCACTAGTTTCTAAGAACGTGGATTCAGTGTGTCATGTAACTGATACACCTATTCCAGAATTCCAAGTGTCCTGCAGACTTCCAAAGCAGTTAATGAGAAATATGATACAGTTTTCAGGAACAAATTGCAACAGAGAAAAAAAAGGAGTAAGAGATATACAAGCAATTTAACACAAAAATGCTTAAATAAAGCATATGAATATTCATCTTTGATTTCTTCTTCTTTCTCACTGTACATACCTCAAGTTACTTTTTCCTGCATATTACCGTTTTAAATGCCTTTTATACCTACATACTTTTCCAGGCCACTCCCATAATCACAACTCAAAACCGGACCACTATTCAGTCATAGTGTTTACCTGCTCTTAAATTTCAATGCATTTCTCCTAAGTGAAGAACAGAGTTG
Organism: Camelus bactrianus; assembly: GCF_048773025.1. Taxonomy (NCBI): domain Eukaryota; kingdom Metazoa; phylum Chordata; class Mammalia; order Artiodactyla; family Camelidae; genus Camelus; species Camelus bactrianus. The sequence continues at coordinate 81,019,358 of NC_133540.1, forward strand.
AAGAACAAGTAGCAAAATTTAAGCATGTCCACAATCTTATCCCAGGATTCAGTTTGGTGGAATCCTGGAAACGACAGCACAAACATGAGAGCTAATTATATTCATCTCTTTCTTCCTCCATGTTCAGCAATATGTGCCATGGTAGGAGTATTTACACCAAAGAAATTGGCAAACACTGTTAGGCAGTTAGATAGCTAGGGGCATCAGCAAGGAGAGTAGAAAGGGGAGAGAACAATCCAGAAAATAACGGTACACCCACCCTCAGAATAAGGGGCTTCAAAGAGTTTTATTTTCTCTAAATGAGTGCCAGCAAGAAACCAGACAGAACCAGACAGCTGCAGCTGTACAGTAGAGAGTAGGGCCCAACCTGACATGACCCAGTGCTCATTATAATATAATTAGCATTGTAGTTTAGGCACTGCTCCCCATGGGCTTTTCTGTATGCACTGTGGGCAAGGACATGCACAATAAGGAAAAGGTTATATAACCTACACATGCCACTCACATGATACCAACTATCTAACATAGCCCCTAGGTAACCTCACAAAAGAAAAAGGGGTTGGAGGAATCAGAGCCTTTGCTCCCTTGGATCAGCCTGTCTTGAGCCCTTGGATGTGTACTTTCACTTTGCTAATAAACTCTTTGTTTATACAACACTTTCATCTCCCTTCTGAATTCTTATCTTTTGAGTAAGACAAGAACTGGAGCTTTTCCCCTCCTTGGGGTAACAACACTACAAACAGATTTTTCTTTACCAAAGAGATGGTTGTTACACATGCATCTGCGTACCACTGATTCTGTTCCAAATCCCACTTACACTATATTTTCTTATGTACAGTTGATACTTCCTAAATCTGTCCTAAGCATGGCCTCTTCCATCGTTCTGTGGTGCCCTTACTCCCGATTTTGACTACGTGAAAACCATAATTTTGAAAGGTGGCAGTATTTTTCTTGGGTGGATCATTTTTGGTTCTAGAGGTTTTTTTGAGGAGCCTGTCTTAAAACTTAAAAAAAAAAAAAGTAATACCTTCCCTTCCAGGACAGTCTCTAATCCCACCTCCTCCCAAGCATGTCTCACTTTTTAGAAAATTTAGACAAGTTTTAGGCTCACAGCAAAATTGAAAAGCAAATATAGAGATTTCCAATATACTTCCTGCCTCCACATATACATAGCCTTTCCAATCATCCATATCTCCCACCAGGATGGGATATTTGTTACAAATGATGAAACTACATTGACACATTATAGTCAGTCAAAGTCCATAGCCACCTACCTTAAGAAAAATACAATGGCAAAAGTGATACCCTAAGTTTGGATAAGTTTATAATGATGTGTACCATCATCATACTATCACAGAGAGTGTTTTCACTGCCCTAAAATCCTCTGTACCTATTCATCCCTCCACCTCCAACCTTTGGCAACCACTGATCATTTTACCCTTTCTATAGTTTTGCCTTTTTCATAATGTCGTTTAGTTGGAATCATACAGTATGCAGCCTTTTCAAATTGGCTTCCTTATACCTTTATAATGCTTCTATATGCCTTTATAATTCTTTCCTGTCTTTTCATGGCTTGGCAGCTCATTCCTTTTTAGTGCTGAATAGTATTTCATTGCCTGGATGTATCATAGTGTATCCATTCACCTACAGAAAGACATATGCCTTATTTTTCACAGCTGAGAAATAATTCCTCCCTTCTCTGTGCTCTCGTAAGATTTTATTTGTATCTTCTTTATGACACTTAATGTCTTACTTAATGTCATCATTATTCACTTTTAATCGTTCCTACTATACTATAAAATTTGAGGGCAAAATTTGCATCTTGTTCATGTTTATTCCCATATTGCCTACTTTAATTTGTTTCAATAAATAAATGTTAAATGGAAAAATACCACTGGACATTTTACTGGCCTCATATTTCCAGAGTTCTTCCATTTTTTTCCACTAAATCTGGTAACTTTAAAAAACTACTGAAAAGACCTTTGAAAGAAAACAAGAATCCACCCCCACTTATTGTTACTTCATAATCAGACATGAGTATACTAAATGCCAAATAAGTCACAGGCACTGCTTTTGAAGGACACTTAAGAAAGCAATAAATTGAGAGCACAATGCTAAAATAGCTATTGAATCTCATTTTCTTTTCTAAAGAAAATAATGCAAAATAGCATGTTTTTTTTTTATTCTTTTACAAGCACCCTGAAAGGTCAGTGGGAGAGAAAACAGCAGTTGGGAAAAATATGTTCTGTAGAAATGTTTACTTAAATGTTTGGTGAAGGGGAAGTATTTGCATAATAAAATGGCTTTATTAACAACATAGCAGGTCTCACTTTCTTGATTTGCAAAGAAGCTAACGGGTCTCAACACTATTTTTGTTTTGTTTTCCATCAGAATAAATGTAGACAATTTTAGAATGTAATGAAAAATTATATTATTCTCCCAAATGCTTACACATATTTGCTCAGATTTGGAAAGCTACCTGAGTTCACTCAAACCCAGTAGTTCTAAAGTTAGAAAATAGCTACTCTTACTCACTGTTTTCTTATGAAGATTTTTGTCACTTCCAACATTTTAATCTTCAAAACAAACAAACAAAAAAACTCAGTATTCTATCAGCAGCTAATTGAAAGAGCTGATTTACTGGGCAGAAGAGCAGGTGGTGCTGACTTCCCATTTGGAAGTAGCTGGCTGAGCAGAATGATCTTGGTGCGCTCCAGTGTTAAGAAGTTTGTCAGGGGTACAGTGGTCAAGGCTTTGATCTCTCCCTCCTTTATCCTTTTCCTTGACCATCCTTAACCTTCTTAAGCTAAGTATATCATGTAGCCCCTGCTGACCAAGGAAACGAACAAAGGGAGGTTCCAGCTGGATCAGCACAAAACCATCAGTGAAACTGAGAGAAAGTCATCTGAAATGCACACACAGCAGTGATGGTGTTTTGTAACACCACTCTTGCATTGGAAAGTCAGTAGTTAACACTTAGGATTTCCCATAATTAACATTAACAGACAAAAACTCCAGTGGGTTGCTTTTAGGGGAGGGAGGGGTAGACTTTTAAATTTAGGATAGAAGTGTTGATGATATTTGGTTGACATGATTTTAGAAGGAAAAACAATTTCTAGAGGCCTGTACTTTTATTAGAAACTCTCCTTAGCACCATCTCAGATTCTAAGAGTCAGCAGATGTTAGCTCCATGTCAGGGAAAACCTTCCTGGGAAAAGGTCACTTCCCTCTAACAAAACAAAGCTGGGAGGAATTTGTAGAACCGCACACAGTGAAAACAGTTGAGGGAATTGATATTCTGTGTTCTGCTCCATAAAGTAATGTTGGTAATTCTACCAAATAGACCACTTAGCTTAAATGTTAATACACAATATATGAGTTATATACATATATAATTTATATAAAAATATGTATTACATATATAATAGGAAGTGATAATACTATAAATTGTGAAAGTATCAATACCTTGAATAGGTCATGTCGAACTCTAAAAGTAGTTATTGAAACACTGATGAAATCTCTAATAATAGTAACAGCTAAAGTTTTTCAAGAACTTTTGTGTCTGGCATTATACGATATATACTTCATCTATTACCTCATTCATCTCCAGAACCACCACACATCAGTAAGTATCATTTCTCTTCAACTGTACACCGGAAGAAACCAGGGCTCAGAGAGAATAAGTACTTTTCTCAAAATCCCACAACTAGTAACCAGTGTCATCAGCACTCAAACCCAAGGTTTTCTGCCACCAAGTCTTTGTTTCTTGAGCATTGAGTTCAATATGATAAAGTATCAAGTTATGTTTAAAAATCTTAACAAGATATTTATAAAAATTATAAACATCCCCACATTATGCAATATGGATGTTCACATTTTTCATTTTACCTTCAGACATTTGAATGTCATTTAGATCAGCATTTCCCAAAATGTGTTCTGTTAAGTAATAACTGCATGTTATTAATAAATATTACATGAAAAACTTGTACCATAGTTCAATGAGTCTGGGTTAGACAAGTTTAAGTAGAGTTACGTTTCTACAGGATTCACTTCTCCAATTACAATGTGCATTTTGAGTCTCCAAAAGAGAAATGAAATAACAAAGGTTTGCTAATGTTTACTGCTCATTTATCATGCTTCAGGCACAAGCATTACTTTATCTAATTATAGCTCAGTTCAGTTTATTACCATCACTTAACAGATAGGGAAGCTGAGGCTTATAAACATGAAAAAAATTGTCCAAGATCCCCAAACTAAATTGAAACTACAGAACCTAGCTATCCTAACTACTAAGATACACTACATCGCTGTCTTGTCCATTAAAAAATTTTTCAAAGGGCTCTTAATCTAGAACATACTTTGAATCATATCGTTAATACATGAAATAACAAATACAAACAGCATGTCAGGAGTTGCAAGACTATCTACTTCCTCTCCTGAGGTTTGGGAGCTCCTTGGTGACAATGCCTGAGAATACAAATATGATGGCTCCTCAGAAGAATGCCAGATACACAAGCACTCACTAGATATTCAAGAAATAATTACTGAATGAATTAATACTGTGTGTAGATTGATTGAACTGCCAAATTTAGATGGACAATGTTATGGCTAATCCCCAGAGTCAACCAAAATTTCGCGTTGGAAGTGAAAGCAGGTAAAGGCAAAAGGGAATCACAGTTCTATCCTATCCAGAATCTTGAGAACAAAATATATTTAACAAAATACAAATTATTAGATTACATGTTATTAGGGACTGGATTATAGAAGCAAAAATATGTATTATAATTCCCACCAGTAACTATTATTTCAAAATTATATTCATGGTCAAAGGAAACATTGTTACTTATTTTAAAAACTGTGAGGTAGTCAGGAGGGTATATTAAGTACAGAATTAGTGATGACATAGGCTAGAATTCTACCTCTTCACTTTTACATCTTTTGGCAACTAGGCACGCAGCACTGAACCTCACTTCCCTGATTTCCAAGTGGTTTTTTTTTTATCTTTCTTTCAGGAGGTTGCAAAAATTATGTGAGATAAACCACCCAGAGCAGTCTCTAAAACATAATAACCACCAAATAAAATAATAACAATTACTTTTACTCCAGCTAAGTAAATTCAGATTGTTGATTTTTATAAGTAAATAACCCATTTACTTATAAGGGATTTAGATCGATGTAAGTAGCCTGGTCATAATCTGCTACTTCTGAACCTGTCCATTTCTAAGAGGTTCATTCTCATTTTTAAAGCATATTAATGGTAGAAAAAAGAATGCATCTTAGACAGTGCTATAGTATCCTGACCATTAACTCACCAACTTCTCGAACAATCTGAAAATTGACTTCAGATGTTCCCTTCATCTAGAAATAAACTTGAACATGCTGAGAAGCATTAAATTGTTATATACAGTACCAAAGAGACTAGCAATTCTGCATAAGCCAGATAAATGCTGGAATAAATCTGCTGCTACTTCTAGTAGAGCATAGCCCTTTCTAACATGCCACTGCTAAATGTTCTACTTCACAAGATTGAAGTTGTCCAAAGTCAGTCACCATTCTAAAAATGATCAATACTTAAAGGGATTTACTAGTCACCTCAGTGCATAAATCTACTACGATTAAAGCCAGTTCTAGAGGATATAGTACTGACACTGGAAACTTTCCCTTCCTTGTTCAGAGGAGGTAATGAAATAACTCATTTATACAGTGATACAGATCATTTGTTTTCATCAGAACTATGTTATTCAGTTACTCATTTTTGCATTATGATTTATTTCTCAAACACGTACTGAGTACTTACTAAGTTACTGGCACGTGAAGAGCTACAAGGTTAGATTACACATAGACTGTAAGCTCCTTAAGGGAAGGATCTATCAGAGAAAGATCAATATGAACCTAAGTAAATCAGTTTCAGTGTTGACATGGGTAGGTATCACAAGTACATTAAGATAGTTTTAGAGAAGGAGCATTTGCACTTGGTTTGGAACTCATAAAAGGCTTTATAAACTTTTGTGCATTAGAGTTGGGCCTGAAGAATGGATACACTTGGCTATATAGAGAGAGTGGAAACTGCATTTTTAAACTTTTTGCAGCAGATTGAAAGCTCTTACAATAGATTAAGTAGTAGGAGACATCAAATGTGGGCATTCAATCATTCAATTAGACTTTTCTAGCAAAGTATAATTTGAATGCCTTATACATGATTGGTGTGTATTTCCCAAACACTTCAGTTACTCCCAAGTTTAAGTATTTTGAGAAATGAGTTGATCCTTCTGGTCTGCAGGGTAACATTCTATGCAAGTTCTGTCAAAGCGTCGCCTGCCTATTCAGGCGATCACAGCATTGTAGCTGTTTTACTCTTAAATGTCTCTCTCCTGCTTATTCAGTACAGATGAATAATAAAATTCTGACAACTTCTATGTGACATCTGGTTAGAGTACGAAAACAATTATTTGAAAGAGCATCATCAATATTTATATATTTAAAAACAAATATATAAATAACCAATAGAGTCAGGAAATGGGTCTTTAATGCATTTAAACCATTTCCCATTCGTAAATAGTGTCTGTGATGAAAACTGAGAGAAATACTTCCACCTTGGTCATTTTAACATTTGTTTTGTGTTCTGGAAAACTTTGCATCTGTAGGAAATTAAGAGGTTACACTGTCTTCCCCTAAGTTTTATATGGTAAAATAGGTTTGTGTTAAAACAAAGTTAAGCTTCTTTATTGCAAGAATTAGCTCTCAAAGTCTTTATATAAATTAAAAAGTAGTGTGAATTTCCCACATGGTACCTAGAATACAGCATGTCATAGGTACATGATAATGAACACTTTTATATAAAAAACTAATAAAAATAAATGAGCAAACCAAAGCAAACAATAAACATGTGGATACACAGAACAGATTAAAGGAAGAGTGGCAAGAGGGAGGGTGAAATGGGTAATGGGGGTCAACTGTATGGTGATGAATGGAAACTAAACTTTTGCTGGTGAGCATTCTGTAGGGTGTACAGAAGCAGAAATATAACGTTGTTCACATGAAACTGATATGTTATGAATCAATGTTAGCTCAATAAAATATTTTCCAAAGATTACACAATGTTAACTTTAAGAAATTATAGTGAATCATCATTCTTCCATTCTTAATTCTAAAATCTGAAATAGATTATTCAACTACAGATGAAAGCTTAATGGATATTAAAAAGATTGATTTCTGCCTTTATTCAGTCCAATTAAAAAATCTGTGCCCAGGAAGAAGGTGTTATTCTTGATGCCCAAGAGGCAACAGAACATAGTGTTGAAAAACATAAGGTCTAGAGTGAGATGGTTTGGGTCTATGTTCCAGGGCAGTTACTTATAATTAGGCCAGTTATCATCTCTGTGCTGCAGTTTCCTCACCAGTAATGGAGATGACAATATAATAGAACCTATACCCCACAGTGTTATGAGGACTAAATAATTGAATTCATGTGAAATTCTTAGCGTACTCTTAGCCACATGTATTATATATGAATTAGCTAATATAATAGCCACTTTAATAATTTAAAAACATTAGCTTCTTATAATCTAAATATTTAAGAATTCCTCTCTAAGATTGTAATCTTGGTTTAATTATTTTCCAGCTGTGCTTCTTTGGGCAAGTTATTTAATTTCTCCGAGTTTTAGTTTTCCCATCTGTCCTATGGGGGAAGGGTGAAAATGACTTCATCATGCTGGTAACTCTACCTCTGCTTTTCCCACTGATCTCCCTTTAGAACAGAATCAATTGTCTCAGGAAAACTAGAACTTTGATCCTCCCAAGTCAACTCAGCCTTCAGTGGAATTTGTGCCAGGGTCATCAAACCAGATATATGACTGCCTCATGCCCAACCTCAGAATCAAGATCAGATGGCCCCACAAAAGAATGACAAACTTTTTTTGCCTTTTTAAAAGGACAAATTAAGTCAAAAAACTTTGTGTTATAATTATCATCTAATTCACCCTTTTAAAATGTGTAATTTGATGGGTTTTGGCTCAGAGTTGTGCAACCACAAATAACTGAAGGACATTTTCATCCCTTCAAAAAGAAACTCTATAGGTTTGGGGGCTGGTCTGGAACCAGAAGCACATGGGCTGCCAGGCTGGCCCTTCTTAGGCTTTTCAGGAAACATGGAAGCAGAATGGATAGTTGCAGTCTAAGCATGCTTGTGACAGTTCCATAGTTCCTTGTGAGAGGAAATGCTACTGGGAATCATCTTCCTCTTCAATTATCCTTTCCTTCTCCCTTACCCTAGGTACAATACAATGTTTGTGACTTCCTATCTCCAGAAGGAAAAAAAAAACAAACTCTCTTATCAGCCACTAATCATTCCACTCCACTTCAATCCCTGGCAACCACTAACCCACTTTCTGTCTCTATGGATTTGCCTGTTCTGGACTTGCCATACAAATTGAATCATACAGTATGTGGTCTTTTGGGACTGGCTCCTTCATTTGACATAATATATCCAGTTTCAGACATGTTGATACATGCTACAACACTTTTTTCCTTTCTTTTGCCAAATAATATTTCATTGTATGGATATAACACATTTTACCTATCTACTAATTAGTTGATAGGCATTTCAGTTGTTTCTAGATCATGACTATTATAAATAATGCTGCTATGAACATTTGTATACAGATTTTTGTGTGGATGTATGTTTTCAATTATCTTGGTTACATACCTAAAAGTGGAATCACTGTGTCGGTACAATAACTCTGTTTAACATTTTGAGTAACAGCTAAAATATTTTCCAATATGGCTAAAGTATTTTACAGTTCCACCAATAATGCATGAAGGTTTCAATTTCTCCAAGTCTCTCCAACATTTGTTGGTCTTTTAATCATCCCAGTGGGTGTAAAATGCTATCTTAATGTGGTTTCAGACCACTGATACAGGACTGAGATTACAAACAAATTTTAGAGGAATACCATCAGATAATGTAACAATAACGCACAATGAGAAAACAAAGGAATTATGTCTTGTTAGTCACTCGCCATGAATACGCTGCCCTTTTGATGAATGATCAAGAATATATTCAGTTCCATGAAGACACACTTCTAAACTGCAGGAACTACAAAAAGCTCTGAAATGGTACTATTTTCCTCATTTTAAAAACTCTAGGAAAACTATGGTCTATTTGGGTAAAACCAAGCTTTTCAATGCTCTTAAAACTATGAACTTTTCAGTAGAATTTACAATTTTACATTGGAGGCAGCTTCAGAAACAAAATTACTTCAATTACACTTAGCAGATTTAATTTTTTTAAAAAGTGTAACTGAGCAAGCTGTAAGTTACCATTTCTTAAACACTTTGTAGGGTATACAGAATTTTATTTATCCTTATTGCTGTTAGTTTCTTATGGCTGCTATAACATTATCAAATTTAGTAGCTTAAAACACACATTTATTCTCTTACAGTTCGTTAGCCCAGAGTCTGAGATCACTTTCACTGGGTGGAAATCAAGATGTCAGCAGGGCTTCATTCCTTCTAGAGATTCTAGAGGAGAATTTGTTCCCTACCTCATCCGGCGTCTGGTGGCTGCCAACATTCCTTGCCTTGTGGCCCCATCACTCTAATCTCTGCCCCTGGGGTTACATCTAACTACCTGCATGGCTGTAGATCCAGATATACTATTTTGTAACTAGAGATGCACATGTTATATTTTAAACTTCATTAAATGGTAATGAGAAATCATTTCATATTTCTGTGACCTGGTTTTCTTAGTCTCAATCAACTTCCTACTAGAATGAATGTATATTACTGTCTTTGGAAGTTATTATAAAACCTTTGTGGAAAGTGGGACAAAACTATAATAATTATATCATTTCAAGAAAAATTTATGACCTCTTTTTTAACCCTGTGCCAAGTATTATGGTCAGTGATGATGTAAAGATCACTAGCGAATTAGTCTCCAATGGAGAGACAGACATGGAAACAGGTATGCAGACTAGAATGTAACGAGGAACATCTGGGTAAGGCTGAAAGAGGCTCACACAAGCTTAACAGAGTGTTACCAGCTGACCCAGGCCTGACAGATTGTAGACAAGAAATAAATATCTATTGGGTGAGTGAGTGGACAATTCATACAAAGAGATTTTTGAAATTTTTTTTAAAGGAAAACTTCCATTGACTTTGCCAGTATCCAATTAAACGTAAAATTTCTAAGAAAAGGAATAATACTGGCAAAGTCAATAATAGTTTGTTGATTCAAATAGGAGATATATTTCCACCAATTAAATTATTTGATATAATTAGGACACTGTAAGACCCTTAAATATTATTCAGAGCCCAGAAGAGTTTTTGTAGGATGTAATTCTTAATATTTACTCTATTAGAAATTCAAACTAAGAACTCTAATTTATTTACTTAATGATTTTAAACAACAACGAAAACATTGCATATTAACATAAGTAACATTTTTTATAGAAAATGATACTTTCCAAAACAAAGTAAGTTAATGTGTAGAGGAAATATCTTTAATGTACAAATTCAGATAGTAGAATTTTCCTATCTGCTTCTGTACCTAATGTGCTGAAGGTTTTTTGGTATTGTTTAAGTATATAAAGAAAATTCATGCAGATATTTAGTTGGAAAACAATTATACTATTTCAGATAATTGTGGGAATATTTGATAATACACTAAAATGTGCAAGTAATAGTTTCTTAAAGATTAGTTGCCAGGACAATGACTAGTTTAGCCTACACATTACAGAACTGCACAAGAGCTTTTCCTCCAGACACTTGCCCCTGCTGTTCAGCAGAGCACATTGCTGTGTCCTTACCATTTCATTCTGCAGAATATCAGGAAGAAGTATATTTACAGGTTGAGCTTTAATTAAATAATTTTTCTAGTACTTCAAAGATATTAAGTGAACTGGCTTTTCTTTTCCCTGCAAGCGTGTGGCAATGAAGAACACAATGACCGTAAAGATAGTGTGGTGCCATTGAAATGGTTTTGGAAGTCCCCTCGAATTAGAAACCTGCTGGATTAGTACTTGAGTTATTAATTGAATTATCAAAGTCTAGCAATATCACTCAAGAGACTACTGAAATATCTTTATGTAAAAAGTAACTATGTAGCTACTTCTCTATCAAGAAAATAAAGGGCCGTGTTTTCTCATCCCACCAAACTGACATTACCAAAGTAAGCCCTATACTCACAGAAGAGCCCTCAGACACTTGCAACCCACTGCAGACAGTGAACAGTATCTTCCACATACTCAGTCAATAAATACTAGTCGAATGAATAAAATTTTTTAAATGTCAATTAGAATTCAAAAATGAACTGCTAGAAAAGGAAACTGACAAAATTGTAAAATGATACTGAAATCTAAAAACAGGAAAGAGAATTTTAAGAGATATTTAGAAGACTTCAAAAGTATAGCTAGTAGTCTATTAGACTTAGTGCTACCTAATCACTTGGGGAAATGCTTTTTATTACAACAGGAGAATCTTATTCTTACTTTGGATAACTTGTCAAAAATACTAAAACATTGTTTATTCTACTGAAAATATTTTTACTCAAAATCTTTGAAATTGAAGAAAATAGAAAAGATTAGTACTCAAAAAAAGGTATTCAATTAACAGAAAAACTCTTTTTGAGTATTCCAGGTAACTGAAGATTAATTTGAAATCTCATTTCCCAATCTATTCATTCCCTGCATAGCCTGTTAACTGTGTAAGGAATCTTTTTGAAATCTGAACACAGCTGTCAGTGCTATTTCACTTCTTTAGGGGAGTTTTGAGAAAGGAAAGATCTTCAAAAGTTACTGTTTCACTTGGTATGGATTTAAATATACAGAACACAGAACTGAACATTTACAGAAGAAGTTAGACTATTTCTCAGCTCTTTATTATAGAGTTGTTTCAGTTCTTCGAAGTGAATTATAAGTACATATTAAATTGTAAATTACAAATCACGTTTAAAACCTGTTATAAACACTTTATGATCACTTGTTATTTAAAATACGTATGTCCTTTCCCAAATCAATTTAATAAAAATAGTTGAAAGCTGATGATAGATTAAGAATCTGAGAGTTGATATAAAGAAAGATCAATGAAATTACCTACCATCACATGTCAAAATTAGAGAACATACTGAATTTACAACTCTTGAGCTCCAGATCTAAGTGCAAATTATTAAATAAAAAGTGTTTCCATTTAGTTGAGAGCTCAATGGTCTCTCATATTATCTTAAGTGAATATACCTTGTCTGAATTATCATTAGATTTTTATGTATCCTCCAGTTTCTGTAGAGAAAATTAAAATGCTAAGTGATTGTACATAATGTAAATTCAAATATGACAAAGTATTACTAAAATTTAGGATGTCAATACAAACCACTTTGAATTTGTATTTTAATGTCCTTATGATAGCTCAAATACCAAAAATATTATTAATATCCTCTAGTAAAGAAAAATACATTTTATAATTATTTTGTGAAACCAGTCCTACAAACAGGATCGACTGGTATAACTGCAAATGTAATATGAACTTACAAAGATCACAAGTACTGTACACCAGAAAATAGAAACTACTGCTAAATGTACCATCTGAATATTTTCTATATTATTTCACATTTCTATATATCATTTCCCAGCTAAATTTAATTGGCTGTTTGCCACAAACATTTCTTTTAAACTGCACTTTTACTATTATAAATCTTCATTTCTTATAATGTGAAGACACCAATAACAGCACGAGATTTCTTTCTTTCTCATGTATTGTAAAGTGAATCTTTTGCATGTTGAAGACTACCTGGAGCAGATGTTACCCAAACTGAAAACTGCTATTTCCCAAGTCAGCATTAAAATTTAGCCTCACACATATCCCTGTGGAAAACACACCCAAACAGTCTTCTCAGAGGACACCGAAGCCAAGGCTTAGTTTTACTTTAACCACATCAGCAGCAGTAAGTAAAATATGTGGTCACAAAGAGTTATCAGCAGCAAAAACTGGTTCAAAAGCCTTCTACACAATTCTCTGCACACAGCAATTTGTAGATTATCGCTAAGAACACTCTAGGTGACTTTCCCTGAAGAGCTTTCTTGGAACATGAGAAGTGGCATGAGAATCTCAGCAAGAGTGTCCCGCCTAAGGTATTTAATCTCTCAAAGCACTTTAGAAAAGGCAGATACAACCATTCCATTGCGGCCGGTGCTTTTTCACTCTTCGTGTGACTAAAATGCCATGTTATGCCCTATTCTGACACTCTCAGGCATAATTGTTAGACAATCCATAGTCATATAAAAGTGTCTTCTGTAGCCAGCAGGAACCCAATAACAAATTGGAGACTAGTTTAAAGTACCGTAATCTTGAATATTAAGAATCCTAAAATTAAGGGCCAGGTTCCTTTGTATTCTAAAATGCCATTGTTGATGATAATTGGCATCTGTTAAGGCTTAAAAGGTACCAGGCACTTTGATAAGGAATTTTCTATTTAAGAAAACCTATCTAATTCCTGGCATAAACAATGATAGAAGTAAAATTAGGATCACCTTCTTAAGTAAAACACTGGAGGCTTAGAGCTTAAACTATATGTACAAGTTCTCATAACTAACAAGGATATTCTAATGCCTAAGAATTCACACTGAACCAGTATATTCTTTAACGGATCAATAAGAATTCAGTTCTTAAGCTCCATCATGAAATGAGAAAGGCAAGGATATGTTATAAAAGTGATCATTCAACTGTCTATGCTATAGGGTTAAGTTATAAGAATCCTCTACTAGAGAATTAATAAAGCTACAGTTATGGTTATGGATCAGGGTGTATTAAGTAGAAAATATTTATTTTATGCCAGGCATAGTGTTATTTGCTGAGAATACACTGCTAAGCAAAATAGGGAGGCACTTTGCATTCATGATATTTGCTATCCAGACAAGTCCTCTGTGTGACATGAGCTGTAATAAAAAGAATTTAAAAACAGGGTATCGGTGGATTAGTGGAAAAGGCAAGTTTCCACATTCTTTAGTTTTGTAGTCTCCTAGAACCATTTGTACATTTGTATGTGTGGCTATTCTTGGTCACTAGCTACTCAAGTTTCAGTGAATTCCCTGGGATTGCAAGGGCCAATTTTCCAATTTATAAATCATGAGGACCAGTTATTCTTCACTCTGCAACCACCTATCTGCAGGCCATTTTCCTGATCATATTTATCTACAACAAAAACGAAATTGAAGGTCAATCAACAAAGTCATCTTCCTTTTTTTTTTTTTTTTTTTTTTTGACACTTCTGGTCAAACACTGATGGGAAAGAGAATTAAGAATACTAGTTGAAAGAGCTTGAGAATTGTTAATGTTTTTGTAGATTGGATTTATTGTTGTTTCTCTTGCCACTATTGAACTATTAGATAAAGAGAGGGCCATTCCCTGTTCAAGATAAAAGATAGTGTGTTCAATTCTGCAATATTCAATAGATCAAATGAAGATTAGAATCTAATTTTCAGCTATATAACTACTATTTTAATAAAAGGAGACCTCAGAAGAATGTCAACTAGTATAGTATAAACAGACCAAGCTTGAATCACCGGACAACACTATGTCTTGTGCTCATTCAAAAAAATTCTGGTCACAGAGACAGATAGGTGTTTAGCAGGTACCCAGAGAACTAAGGGGAAAAAAACACCCACATTTGCTGAAAAGATTAAATTTATGGTCATGACATACAAAAGTGAAAGAAATACCGAATGAGACACAGGTGTCACAATTTCTATGGCTTTCGCTGATGGTATCATACTGGGATGGGTAGTGTTTAGCACTGTGTTGGTGATAAACGTAGTTTATACACTTCCCTGCATTTAACTTGCAATTTCTTCTGTAATAGCTATAATTTTCAGTGCATTGAGTGCTATTCAAGTGACAAGGGGATTGTGAGTGGAAGCATGCACTCTTCTAAAATGCTGCAAGATTTTTTTTTAACCTTTACAGTTTTCAAGTACTTAGGAGCACGTAATGTTTATTAACCTACTGAAATAAGTTAAATATTTTAATTGCTCCTGCAAACACTCCTAATCTGAAGCACCAACTTTGTCTGTTACATGTTCTTCCCACCAGTCTCCTCAGCAACAATACCAAGTTCTTCACAAGGTCTTACGTATCAGAATGTGATGCCATTTTGGAAAATGCATCTGAAGCCAGTAATGTCTAAAATTTTTCCAAAAAACCACTATGGAAACATACAGGGATAATAAAAAATGAACATTCAATCTCAAGAATCTTTTAAATGGAAAGATATTATTCTCTTTAGATTTCTACAGAAACAGTATACATCTCAGTGGATCTTCCTTTACTATCAGCAATAATTTGGCATTTATGTAGTTATTCCATTTTTTAACATATACAAACTGCTGTGTGTACGTTTCATTCTACTAAAAGTTAACATTATTTAGTCAAATTACAGCTTCAGGGACACTCAGCTACTAGAAGGCATTTTTTGACTCCTCCGTCTCTCACACACTACAATCAGCCAATCAAGTCCTTGTCTGTTCTACCTCCACCTGATCTCTCTAATCTCATCTACTTCTCTCACTCTTAATGCCACCTACCTCGTCTAAGCCATCATCACATCTAGATGTCTGGGTAACTCCTAAGTCTTTGCCATCTTTTTATTCTTAGTCTGTTCCTACCCAGTTATCAGTGAGGGATAACATAAATAAAATCACATTATGCAAACTGCTTAAAGCCTTTAATTTTTCACTATTACGTCTAGAATCAATAAAAATTCTTTCCCTAACTTACAAATCCCTGAATGATGTTGTTTGAGCCTTTCTTACAAAACTCCTATCATGCCAGTCCTCCAACCCATTATAGTCCAAAATAACAACCTTCTGAAATGCCTTCGAACAAATCATCTCTCGTAAATTAAGGTATTTGCCCTTGTTGCTCAAGAACTTTCTTCCTTTATCTACTAGTATAACATTTCTTCTCATCCTTTATGTACAAGGTTAATTGGCAATTTCTTAGAAATTTTGTTTCAGAATAAAATAATGCCTTATAATCTGATCTAAAATAATCAGATCTAAAATAATCTCTTCTTAGTATTTAAAATATGTTCTTATTTGTCAATATCCCTTGCTAGATTAAACATTTCCATGAAAGCATAAAAGCATATCTATGTTTTTCCTCTGTTACAAAACTGGCCAAGTGCTTAACACCACAGGCACTTCATTAAGTATGTTAATTCAATAAAAGAGCAAGTAAACCAATACCCATAGCCTTTAAGTACTGTATGGGTTTTCTTTAAACAGGGAAAATGATCATCCACATAATAAAGAACACTAAAAGAAAACACACAAGTTTCAAAAAAAGCTTGTTGATTATTTTGTTAAACACCATAAGAAAAACTGGAAGAGTAAGGATAATAGTTAACATAGTTCAGGTATTCTACATGTTACTATTTGGATTCTAAAACTCCAAAGAGCAAAATTTAAAATTAATGTTAAAAGATCTCATCATCATTCACATTTTTTTTTAATCTGTAAGGTCCCCAAAAGATTTCATAACTTGCCCAAAGTCATAGGGCCAGTAAATGTTAGAATCAGTCCTTATGCCTGGATAATCTAATATTGGCACCTCCAATCTTGCTGTTTTTAACCAAAGTGAACACCTTCATTTTGATTACAATGGCACTTCTTTCATGAATTGTTAAAATTGTTTTAAAGGTCTCCTGAATATTTAAAAGTCAGTAATGCCTACTGATATACATGGATACTTTTATTCCACAAACTTCTTCTACATTTATCATTTTTATTTCTGTTTAGTCAGCTTTACTCATTAACAGTCTAAATGAAAGAACAGACTATTTTCTAATAAAATATTAAATACCTTGCCTGATGTATACATGTACATATATATTTATCTATCACCTCAAATTAAGAGTTTTAAAATAATTTTTCTGCAGTACTTTATACTCTGAATAATCTCACTAACAATTCCAAAATTATAGACTAGAATAAAAATATTTCTGTATTTAACTACAAAACTTTGTTTTGTAGCAGTTTTACACATCATGAATATTGAAATATACCTACAGGATCAGTTTCAACAAAATTTATAAAAGTACAAGCACCAATTTTAAAGTTACCTTTATAAAATACAGCAATATATATTCATGTGCATGCTATATCTTAATAAAATTACTCTTCTTGAAGAGACTTTAAAATAAAATATTGTTTCATAATTTTAGTTTACTTTTCACAACTAATCTCACCAGAAAATTACACATGGACTATTAAAAATTGCACACCCTGAACAACAACATAAGAGTATTTCCCTTTGTTATATGTATTTACTTCACAGGTAAGAAAGGTCTTTGGGGAAACATATTGGCAGCTTTTCTAGGAAAGACTCCTCTGGGCTGTTTTACTCTGGGTAATAAAATAAATTAAGATACTAATTAGCTGTGCAAACCTCAGGTGGTAATGTGACCATACAGAGAACAGACTACAGCCTTTTGAAATGTGTGTACAGTTTTGAATGCAATAAAATCAATAATCATTTCCCTTCATTTAATTACAGCTCCAAGATTATGTATGTTGGCTCTAAATAAAAATATGAATGAAGTTGAATTAGTTTCTTTAAGACTAAACCCATGACTTCTCCCAGGTGTAGTTTTGTTTTTGACCAGCGAGTCTGCAGGCCAGTGGTTGAGGAGGTTAAAAGCTAAGGGTATTTCTTGGAAATACCTGTCTACCATTAATGCAAGAGAGATTTCATTTTTGCCAATAAATAAAATCAATTCTCTACCTTATCGGCTACTGGTATGGACTGGAGTCACTAAATCCATTTAGCCCATCAACTGCTTATCTCACAGGAGAGCTGAACTAAATGCTTTTGTTCAAGAGAAAACAAGAAATGAAACCAAGTTTGAAGTTTTAAGATTCTGAATCTAGCCTTAAGCAGAGCTGATAAGGAGACTACTCATTCTGAGGTATTTCTCATCGGTTTAATTATCGATCCTTGTCTTTCTAGGTGTTTTGAAAGTCTAGCCACTCCTCCACATAGGTGGAATCAAACCCCACTGATAAACAACTCCCCGACTCCCACAACCAAATTTATGGAATATAAGTTACTGAACACTAGGTTACTTCAAGCAACACTTTATCAACTCAAAGCTTATTCAAGTGGTAAACAATGAAATTTCACTCCAATCTTTTGTATTTGTAGTCTATAATGCTATACAGATCAACATTAATATGACTTGTTCCAGCTACCTGACTTGTTCTTGAAGAAAAGACAAAGTCAGAGTTAACCTCTTTCACTCAGTTCTTTGCATATAGGTTCTTGTTTTTATCTTTTGCAAGTAGAGTGAGAATTTAAGTAGCTCTGAAAAGACCTGGCCCAGAAAACCTCACTAGTATTTCCTGAATTGCTTTACTTCAGTTATGTCTTAATAGCCTTACAATAAACAAAAATCCTCTCTTTACAGATTGAGCAGATAGAGGAAACACTTGAAAGCACAGGAAGGATAGGAATCAGGAAGGGAGCATCATTGGAAATCCGGGTAATTTTGCTTTACATAATTAATATTTGTTTGCCACATGATGTACTGTTTTTTTTTTTTTTATTTTTCTGTTTCTCTCTATTGTTATTTTTTTCCTTTTCTAAATGCAGCTTCAACTTACCCATAACCCCACCACCACCAAAATATTGTTCTTAACACCTAGGTCTTTATCATCTTAAAAGTCAGTTACCATATATAATCAAATCCATATTCTACTTAAAAATTTCCAGAAAATACAATCTGATTGTCTCAGTCAAAATGCTGGATCCTCCAAGGGTTACTTAAGAACACACACACACTTCAATTGAGTAGTTGTCATTTCTCATGCAATTAGCTTGGCCACTTTGTGGACTTTTGATACCAAGAGTGTTCAATAGAAATTTCAACCCAAGTAAGTACTTATTAGACACTCCACATGGCACTGTGCAATGTGAAGTTTAAAATAATGGACTTATCCAGTAAGATTCTTACAGTTACAAGACGGACATGAGAAATATGTGTTACATATAAAAATTGGAATATATATCAATTATAAGATTTTTGTCAGTATTTCATCTTATATTAAGAAATGACTGGCTATAAACTTTAAAATTCTCTTTCTGAGGGGAAAGCAAGGTAATAATGGAAGACCATTTATTAGAAGTGGAAGATTCTATCACGTAATACCATTTTTATTGGCTAAGTGGATTTTTGACATGCTATAGTCACTGACTTTCTCTAAAACTCCGAGTCTGTTACTCTATCAAAGGGCATGATGCCTACCAAAATTTAATGAATGCTGACATGGAAATACTATGTTTGTAAATATGACCACCAAAAGAATTTAACTCACCTCAAATCAAATACAAGAAAGTATGTTAAAGTACAATAATTATAGCAAATGCATTAAAATTAAAGTGAGGTTTACAAACAAGATGTATTCCTTAAAATCCTTCACAAAGATCGATTATTTGGCTCCAAGCTTATTATCAACAATAAAAAACAGCAGATACAGTTTCTGGATTTAGACTGCACAAGTGTGCTAGCTACTCAAAGGAAGCATTACTATTCCCAGGCCCTGGGTCCTAAGATACTACTTGCTTGCATTCTCAGAAAACAGGATATAGTTCAATATGATGAATCTCCTCAACAAGATCTTCTTAGTGCCTACGGTAAGAGGCTGTACTATACTATAAATGAAGTATAGTAACGAGGCTCCCTTTTCAATCACACCTCAGCACAGGCTGATGCATTATGCCAAAGTTCAGTTCATTAAAAGCAACTGCATTCTGGGAAAAGCAGAGATGTAAAGGGTCCCAAAGATGATTGTTCTACAGCTTTTCGACAGTCAAAATAAATCCAAGAAAAGATACACTGTGAGTATTAAAGAACTGACTACGTAATTCCGACAACCTGCCATAACCCATTGCTTGCTACCTTCTGCATTCATGTGTGATTTGTTAATAAACTTGAGGTTTTATTCTCAGAAAAAAATAACCTATTGAGTGTTTTTTTTCAATATCATTTGTCAAATGCAGGCCCTATGTCAGGTCCAGAAGGAGTATGGTTTACATCCTCTATTGTTGGCCAGGAATGCGATGCAGATACTTACCTTGAAACAATATTATCACATGGGGATTGGCCCAGGTTTAAAAAATTAGGCTCTACCCTAAAGTAGCTAAATGATAGCAAACTAATTAACTACCTGCTCTTCCCAAGGAAAGATACATTTCTGTGATTCAACCTCTGAAATATCTTTAAAATCTTAATATACAGAATTTTATCTTGTACTATTAATATTGTATATCTTACCTCTTTTTCAACATGAAAATGGACATAGCCTGCTTATTCAATCAGTATTATTTAGAGCATATTGTATGTAACGCTTTGTAAAAGTCACAAAATACACTTATGTTACAAGTTATAGAGAGTAGTGAAATAACTATGACAGGAAGTAGTAATTGCCCCCATGAAAGGATCTAAGAAGTATTACAGGAACTCAAAGAAGTACAGCTGATAACAGCTACCATTTAGTGAGTGCCATGTGTCAGGAACCACTATAAGTATTTTGTGGATATTATCTCACATAATCCTCCCATTCTGCAGATGAGAAAACCAAGACACTGATGTGCTACCTAATTTGCCTAAGCATTCTGTTAACCCTTGGGGAACTTGGATGAAAGGTAATGACATTAGAAAGGAATCTGAACGCTGAAGAAGAGTTTTGCTGGTAAGGAAGAAGGTAACATAAATCCGGGCAAAGGTAACAACATGAGCAAAGTCATGGAAGACGAGTTTCCATGGTGTGTTTATCCAACAAAATAGTCCCATGTTGAAGAAGCTGAATAGTTACTGAAATAATTGGCAGTAACATGGATGGATAGAAATCTGTAGCCTTTGCCCAAAGGTAAAAGGTCTTAAAAGATACAGCTAGAAACTTGAGATCTATCTTATAAGGAAAAAAAAAAATCAAAAAATTTTAAGCTGGGAAGTGGCAAAAGATCCACGAGAATGGGTTTCTCTTATGTATATTCTCTTATCTATTTTCATTTTTCATTTATAAAATCAATACTTGCTCCTCAAAAATATAAAAGTAGTATACAAAGTATAAACATTCAGTTATCTATTTTTACATTTAAAGAGTACTTATATATATACATATATATATAAATAAAACTAAATTACCCCACAAAAGTGGTGTAATTCTTTCCACATATTCCATAAATTGTTAACCTTCCCCTACCCACTTAAGAACTTATTGTAGAGTCTTCAAAATGTCAGTGCTTATAGATTCATTTAGGTTTTAAAATTGCATCCTGGTATTCCTTATCAAGAACCTTCCTATTCTTTATGGACATCTGAGTGCTCCAGAAAAATATCTCCCGTCTAAGAAAGATTCTTACAAGCATTTTTCCTATCTCCATGGATTCTCATCAATATGATTATTAATCTTTTAGGCCTCTGACAAATGGATAGGTGACAAATATATCACCTAATTTTATTTTTCCAATGTTTATCCTCTTATTAATAGTGTCATTTGCCATACAGAAGTTTTTCGGTGTTCATACCCTATGTTAAGATTATAAAATATCTGCTGCTATATTTTATACTAGCTCTCTCATAATTTTAGATCTGATATGTAGATTGAATATAGATGTGAAATATGTTATGATTAATGTAAGGTATGAATATTTTATTCCATTTTCTATGCCAAATTGTTTAAAGCTATTGAATAATTATATATTTATACAGTTTTGAAACACAATTTCTTATATCATTCATATATACACAATCTATATCAAGCTCTAATTTAGTCTATTTCCATGCTAGATAATATCAGATTTTAGTCATTATAGTTTGAGAGTACAATTTGATATCTAACATACTAAACGCTCCCTAAAATTTAATTAGCTAATTTACAACAATTATTCTACCATGTGAGATACAGAATTAAATTGTCAAGGGTTTCCGTAAAACTATTGGAATATTAATCAAAACTTTTAGCTGGAAAATCCAGTATGTCTCACCTTTCATTTGAGCTTTATTTGTATCTCTCCATGACTATTTTGTATAGAGTTTGTCATTTCCTTTTAGGTGTTTTAGGTGTTGTCATTTCCTTTTAGGCTTTATATCTACTGTAGATAACTTTGTTTTTAATTGACTTATTACTAAGATTGAGGAAAAATACTAACCACTGTTGATTTTTGGTTGATTTTTTTAGATAGATTTTCTCAATAACAATTAAATTGCCTTGATATTTTTGTGACTGCATTTCCAGTATTATTTCCTTTATTTATTTTTTGACACATCACATGAGTTTGGACCATCGAGACAATACTGTGTAACATGTAAAAGCTTTGGTTGTAGCTTGGTAATGCTTGTACTATTTTACTGTATATTTGATGTTATTTTATTTTATATTTTATTAATTAAGGAAGTTATTGTTTTTAAAACTCAATAGTCTATTCAAAATTGTTAGGACTCAAACTCCATGCCATGTATCTTTTTTACAGTAAATCACTTCACCATGTTTTTTTATTCTACAAATAGTTTATGTTATATATTGCTATAAAATACTTAAGACTACCACTTGTAAATTTATAACATTTCAGTTTTCAAAATATGACTAGATAATTTTATATATTATTGCAATAAAATATCAATGCCATTTTTTAAAAAATGAAAACTCCCTAGACTCTCACTCTTAATTAACTTTTTTCTTTATCATTTTATCCAAACTCCTACCTAAGTCTTGGTCTGTAAACACCACAACACTTAGGCTTTATTTGTCCCAGAGTAAAGAGACAGTTTAATAAAAAGCATTGCTTTAATCAAAAAGTGCCAACTACTATCCTTTCACAGTGGCAAATAAAAGATCTCTTCTTGATCAGTTACTAGAAAGAGCTCCAGCATCAATTTTGAAAATTTTATTACTTGCTTTTCCTAATGGTCCATTTATACCAAAAATATTTTTAAAGCAAATAGAAGTAGAGCTCTGTGGAAGACCCCACCGTCAGTGGAGAATGGGTACAGCCTCCCAGGAGGATGAAAAGACGACAATTCATAGGATATATAAGGAGAATGCAGTCAGTTATGTTGATACAGATTCTCATTATAATCTTTGTCACTGCAATGGAGTCACGGTGTATCATTTTCCATCCTTGTTATATTCTTTGTCAGAAAAATGAGACATCATTCATGCCATCTGCCTTTGTTTCTCACACCCCTCCCCAACACTTTATTGTATTTTCACAGATTGCGTTAGAGGAATAAATTGTGTAGCTCAAAGTCCATAGAATTGTCTTGATAAATACCAGAACACAGTCCCAAATCATGAACCCACAGGCCATGTAATGGAATTGTAAAACAAAATCTAATTACAGAGAAATGCCCTGCTCTGATGCTCTGATATAACAGTATATACAAGTGGATCTCTTGCATATATGACATAAGTAAGCCACATTTCTATAAGACACTATAGTACCTTGGAATGAGAATATTATGAATATAATTAACAAATCATTCAGGTCCAATGTTTCCACAACTCCTCCCTTCCCAATGGTTCATATATACAAGTGGGCTGATAAAATTGTGTGTATGTTTTTAACCAAAGATAAAAACCTAAAGCTGAAGATTAAGGAATCTAACAGTTACCTTTAAAATCTTGATGTACTTAAAAATCTTATTGAAGCACTTTTTTCTGAATTTTAAGAAAAAAAGATAAAATTTGCAATATTGATAAATTTCAAGTTTGTTCTTAAGTTTCCTTTTGAAAAACCTTCTTTCCCAAATAAATTCCCAAATTTGCAAGAACAGATTCTTTTTTTTGCATATTATCCTGACATAGTTATTAATAAGCCTCCTTTCACTTGTAACTTTCCCTATTAGACAATCAATTGTACTTTAACTCAACTTATAGGCCCTCATGAACCACCACTCCTCCAACAAAAAAAATCTATGATCTCCCCAATCCAAACACCTTTCATATTCATACTTATAATGCTTTTTTTTCCTTTGGCTAAACTCAAGGTTTCTAAATGCTTACAATGTAGTAGGCCCAGGTTTATCAGTCTCATATTTACAGCTTGGGACAATATAGCAATTTAGGTTTTTATTTGAATAATTCAGGTATTGTAACCTTAATACTAGTTTACAAGGAAAGGACTGGCTAAATGAATTACTTTGATTATGATAATATCTGTATTCATTTTAACTTTGATTGAATACCCTAAGTAGGTATTCATACCTATTGCATTTGCTAGACATTTTATAAGTATTTTTACAATGCCACCTCCTCATTCAGCCTTCAAGTTTGGGAAGCTAATGAACTAGAATCTAGAAACTGGCATATCTGTTATCTTATAGAAAATTAAATGTGCTACTTTAAGGTAAAAATATTCCTTAGTCAAATAAAGTTAATGTTCCTTCTTAGAATTTTAGAATGAGTATTAAG
This sequence comes from Camelus bactrianus, assembly GCF_048773025.1. NCBI lineage: Eukaryota > Metazoa > Chordata > Mammalia > Artiodactyla > Camelidae > Camelus > Camelus bactrianus. Next base: position 81,043,816 of record NC_133540.1, read on the forward strand.
ATATTAAAGTCTAAGTCCTATAGTAAAGAAACCTGTTTAATTTTGTTTAATCAAGTATTTCCCAAATTTATTTTACCATGAAACTCTGTTAGATAACACCTATTATAAGCCCAAACAGGCAGCTCTTTGAAGCATACTTTGAAAAATGCTGAACTGACCATTAAATACTATTTGCTCTAATACTTACTAGAAAAAAAGGTGAGGCTGCTTTTTCTTAATTCAATGTAAACTAAAAAATAAAACAAACAAAAACAGTTCATCAATTTCTCCCATCCCAATGCCTCTGGCAGCCACCAATCTGTTCTCTTTATCTATGAGCTTGTGTTTTGTTTGTTTTGATTTCACGTATAACAGAGACAAGTCTTTTTCTTTCTCTATTTGGCTTATTTCACTTCGCATAATGCCCTAAAAGTCACAAATAGCAAGATTCCATTCTTTTCTATGTCTAAATAATATTCCATGGTATATTTATTCTACAATTTATTTAAATCCATTCAATCATCTGTAGACACAGGTTGTTTTCATGTCTTGGCTATTGTAAATAATGCTGCAATTAACATAGAGGTGCCTATAATTTTGAGTTAGCATTTTTTGTTTTCTTCAGATTAATACACACAAGTGGAATTACCGGATCATACGGTAGTTCTAATTTTTTGAGGAACCTCCACACTATTTGTAAGAGTGGCTGCACCAATTTACGTTCCCACCAACAGTGCACAAGGGTTCCCTTTTCTCCACATCCTTGCTAATACTTGTTATTTCTAGTCTTTTTCATAATAGCCATTCTGACAGGTGTGAGGTGATATCTCATTGTGCTTTTGATTTGCAGTTTAACCAAGTAATGATGTAGAGCAACTTTTCATGTATCTGTTAGCCATTTGTGTATCTTTAGAAAAATGTTCAGGCCCTCTGCCCATTTGTAATATGATGTGATTTTTTTTTTCTGCTACTGAGTTGTATGACTTATTTATATACTGGCTATTATCCCCTTATCAGATATATGATTGGCAACTATTTTCTCCTATTCAGAAGGTTGTCCTTTCACTTTGTTGATAAGTTTCTTGCTGTACACAAGTTTCCTAGTTTGATATAGTCCCACTTATTTTTGCTTTGGTTGCTTTTGCTTTAGGTGTCAGACTCAAAAAATCATCTCTAAGACTGAAGTCATGGAGCTTACCACCTATTTTCCCTTCCAGGAGTTTTATGGTTCCAAGTCTAATAGTCAGGTCTCTAATCCATTTAGAGTTAAATTTCTGTGTATAGGACATTGTGGCTCAGTTTCATTCTTTTGTATGTGAGTGCCCAATTTCCACAGCACCATTTATTGAAGAGATTGTCCTTTCCTCAATGTATATTCTTGGATCCTTTGTTGTAAATTAATTGAACATGTATGTGTGGATTTCTGGGCTGTCTTGTCCCATTGATCTATGTCGGATTTTCTGCCGATACCATATTGTTTTAGTTACTATAGGTTTTAATTTAGTTTAAAGTCAGGGAGTGTGATGTCTCCAATTTTATTTTTTTCCTCAAGATTTATGTTGCTATCTGGGGTATTTTAAGGTTCCACACAAATATTGTTTATTCTATTTCTGTGAAAAATGCCACTGGAATTTTGATACAAGTTACATTGAATCTCTAGATTGCTTTGGGTAGTCTGGACATTTTAATAGTATTAATGCTTCTAATCCATAAGCATGAAATATCTTTCCATTTATTTGTCTCTTTTTCAATTTTTTTCATCAGTGCATTACTGTTTTCCAATATATAGGTCTTTCACCCCCTTTGTTAAGTTTCCCCCTAAATATTCTGTCCCTCTGGTGCAGTGTAAATGAGATTGTTTTCTTAATTTCTCTGATAGTTTGTTATTAATATATAAAAATGCTACATATTTTTGTTGATTTTGTATCATGAAAATTTACTAAATTTGTTTATTAATTCTAACTGTTTTGGTGGAGTATTTAGGGCTTTATATATAAAATATGTCATCTGCAAACACAGACAGCTTCACTTCCATTCAGATTTGGATGCCTTGTGTTTCTTTTCTTTCCTGATTACTCTGCTTAGGACTTCCACTACTACTTTAAATGAGAGTGGCAAGAGTGGGCATTCACATCTTGTTCCTGATTTTAGAGGAAAAGCTTTCAGCTTTCCACTGTTGAGTATGATGTTTTAACTTTGGCTTGTCATATATGACCTTTATTATGTGGATGTACATTCCCTCTATACCTACGTTGTTGAGCGTTTTTATCAAGAAAAGATATTAAATTTTGTCAAGTTGCTTTTTCTGCTTCTAAGATCATCATAGAAGCTGCTATTGAAGGAAATAAAATTCATATATTAAATCATCCCTACCGTTTCCCTTAGTTACACACTCTTCATTAAAAAAGAGGCAATAGGTCCCTCAGCCCTGATGTCAAAGAGAATTTTCAATCTAAACAAGTGTACAAAATGTAATTAATTTTTGAGTTTGCTCCAATTTTGAGCATTATTTAGAACTAGGTCAGTCACAGAGGAGTTCCAAACAGGTGAGTCCACCATAGAAAAGTCCTGAATAGAAATGGTCTTCTGTAAGTAGAATTAATAAGATGACAGAATAGGAGCCTCCAGACTTCCACCCATGGACACCATTAGTGCACAGCTACATGTGAATTCATTCCCATCTGAGAGAAATCCAGAAACTAGTTGTATTCCTATACAATAAGCAACTCAGAAAATACCCACATTGCAACAAGTAGGAAAAGCTGAAACACACTCTCACCATAAACCCCACCCCCAGCACAGCAACATGTAATTGGGAGGTAACCAACCCTCAACTTCCAGCTTCTTTCTTTTGAGGAGCAAAGGCTTTGGACCACACAACTACTACTTCAACTTGGCTGCTAACCAAGAGACTGACTCCTAACTCATCCATCTCTGGGAACTGATGGGGCCTAGCATTCTCCAGTCCTTTGGGCCCCTGAGAATAAAGAGGTGTTTTTAAAAGGCATAGGAGCACTTCCTATGGCTTTTCCCACTGGCTCAGTGCAAAGAGGCAATAGAGCCCAGCTCTCAGATCCTCCACGGAAAAGGTTAGATTGCAATCTAACATCCTGGCCTTTCCCACTTTTGACTGAAGGCCTGGCTTCTAAGTAGCCTGTACCCAGGGCTGATGGGCCAGGCAATTATAGTCCTCTGGGAGCTTGAAAGGTTATGGGGCATCTTCTGTAGCTGCTCCCCCACCACAATCAAAGTTAAAGTGATCAACCCTCCAGCTTCCTTCTGGAGGGAGCTAGAGAACACATCTAACTTTTTTTTACTTTTCTGGCTATTGCCTGTGGGTTTGGCTTCTCACTGGCCTGTCTCAGAGCTGACAGGGCTTGGCATTTGCTAGTTCCCCAGGGTCTACAGAGACCAAGTGGTAGTCTTGAAGGTCCTGCAGGATATTCCTGAAGTCAGGAGTGGCTATATTTATATCGTACAAAATAGACTAAGTCAAAAACTGTCTCTAGAGACAAAGAAGATCATATAATGATAAAAAAGATTAATTTAATAGGAAGATAAAAATAATTTTAAGTATATACGCTAATATCAGAGCACTTATGTATATAAAACAAATATTGATGGATCTGAAAGGAGAAACTGACAGCAGTAGAATAATATTAGATTTAATACCCCACTTTCAATAATGAATAGAACATCCAGATAGAGAAAAAATTAAAATTAGAAAAGAGCTGACTTAATACTGTAGATCAAATTGATCTAGCAGAACTTTCTGCCTAACAGCTGACAAATACACATTCTTCTCAATCACACACAGAACATTATCCAAACTAAATCACATATTAGGTCACAAAGTTTAATAAATTTAAGAAGATCAAAATTATACTAAGTATCTTTTCTGACCACAATGGAATAAAACTGGAAGCCAGTAACAGTGAGAAAACAGGAAAAATTACAAATACAGGGAATTTAAACAAAACAGTTTTGAACAACCATTGGTTCAAATAGGTAATCAAAAAGGAATTTTAAAAATAGAGGCAAACAAAAACAAAGACATATCAAAACTTATGGTATACAGCAAAAACAGTGCTAAGAGGGAATTTTACAACAGTAAATGTCTGCATTTAAAAAGATGGCCTTGGTGAAAAAGAATATGACAAAGAATATATGTATATTCATGTATGACTGAAGCATTGTGCTGTCCACTAGAAATTGACACAATATTGCAAAGTGACTATACTTCAATAAAAAGGAGATGGCCTCAAAGAAACAACCTAACTTTGTATCTCAAGGAACTAAGAAAGAGCAAACTAAGGTCAAAGATCATGGAAGGAAATAAAGATCAGAGAAGAAATTATGACCAAGTATACACCAACATACATATGGATAACCTAGGGCAAATGGGTAAATCTCTAGGAACATACAACTTCCCAAGACTGAATCAAAAAGAAATAGAAAGCCTGATAAGACCAATAAGAAGACTGAAGCAGTAAGTAAAAAACTTCCCCAAAAACGTCCAGGACCAGGTGGCACTGTGGATGGATTCTGCTAAGCATTTGAAGAATTAATACCAATCCTCCTCAAATTCTAGAAGGAGAAGGAAAAGGAGAAGGAAAAGGAAGGAAGGAAAGAAGGAGAAGGAAAGAAGGAAAAGGAAGGAAGGAAAGAAGGAAAAGGAAGGAAGGAAAGAAGGGGAAGGAAAGAAAGTAAGAAAGGAAGGAAGGAAAGAAGGAAAGAAAGAAGAGAAAAGGAAAGAAAAGAAAGAAAGAAGACGGAACACTTCCCAACTCATTTTATGAGGCCAGCAACACCTTGATACCAAAGCCACACAATGCTATCACAAGAAAAGAACTATAGGTGCATAAAAGAAGAAACATAAATGCAAAAAAACTCCACAAAATACTGGCAAACCCAATTTCACATTAACAGATTTATATGTCATGACCAAGTGGGATTTATCCTTGTGTTACAAGAATGATTCAACATATACAAAGATGTGGTATACTACATTAACAGATAAAACAAATAAACCACATTACAGATAAAAAGCACATGATCATTTCAAAAAGAAAAGGCATTTTACAATATTCAGCATCCTTTCATGAACAACAAAAACAACCCAACAAATTAGGATAGAATGACTGTACCTCAACACAATTAAGGCTATATAGGAAAAGCTCACAGCTAATATCATAATCAGTGGGGAAAAATGAAAGCTATCCTTGAAGATCTGGTTCAAGTCAAAGATGCCAACTCTTACCACTTCTATTAGACAGGAATACTCAAGTTCCAGCCAGAATAATTAGAGAAGAAATTAAAGGCATCCAAATAGGAAAGGAAGAAGTAAAGTGATCTGTTTGCGGATGACAAGATCCCGCATATAGGAAACCCTAAAGACTCAACAAAAAGCTGTTAAACAAATTCAATAAATTTGTAGGATACAAAAACCAGCTTACAAAGATTAGTAGCACTCTATATAGTAACAGACTATCCACAAAGGAAATTAACAACCCCATTTACAATAGTAAGAAAGTAATAAAATACTCAGAAATATATTTAACCAAAAGGTTGAAGATTTGTATACACAGAACCATAAAACATTGGTGAAGGAAATTAAAGACAATATAGGCAACTATAACTCATAATAACCTATAATGAAAAAGGATATATATAAATGTGTAAGTGGATCACTATGCTGTACATCAGAAACTAATACAACATTGTAAATCAACTATACTTCAATTAAAAAAAAGAAAACATAGATAAATTCGGTGTTGTTTAAAGAAATTGTTTAAAAGTCCATGCTACTGGAAATGATTTACACTTTCAATGCTTTCCCTATTAAAATCCCAAAGGCATCTTTTGCAAAAACAAAAAAATTCATAAGGAACAACAGAAGACCTCAGTCAATACAATCTTGATCAAGAACAAAGCTGGAGATATCACACTTCTTGATTTCAAACTCTTTATTACAAAAGCTGTAGTAATCAAAACAGTGCAGCACTGGCATTAAAAAAAGACAGAACAATGAAACAGAACACCGACAGCGGAAATAAAGTCACATTTACTGTCAGCTGATCTGTGGGGAACAGATTGTTTCTTCAGTAAGTGGTACTGAGAAATCTGCACAACCACATACAGAAAAATAAAAGTAGACCCTTCTCTCACACCATATAGAAAATTCAACTCAAAATGGGTTAAAGATAAATATAAGACCTGAAATGATAAAACTACTGAATAAAACATAAGAATAACTTCAACATTGGTCTTGGCAATTATATATATATTATATATATATATATATATTTTTTTTTAATATGACACCAAAAGCACTGGCAACAAAAAATAAAAAGACTGTATCAAACCAAAAAGCTTCTGAAAAGCAAAAGCAACAGAGTGAAAAGGCAACATACTGAATGAGAGAAAATATTTGTAAACCATGTATCTGATAAGGAATTAATATTCTAAATGTGTAAGGAACTCCTACAACTCAATTTTTAAAAATTACCAGATTAAAAATTGGGCAAAGGACTTGAATAGACATTTCTCAAAGGAAGATATACAATAGCCAATAGATATACTTCATATATATATATATATACACACACACACATATATATACACACACAATAGGCAATGTGAAGAAGTACAAAGACAGTATCAATAAGATAATTAAAGCATTATTGCTTATTTTTACCTAACCTAATTTTTAATATTACACATAAAGTATTTTAATTTGGAGCTATGGAAATATACCACCCAAATCTGTGGCAGTAAGAAGCATCAACTAACCTCCCCACTGTATCCACTGCCATGTTTCTGCTGATGCCTTATTTCCCTATGGCTCCTCCCAGTAAGTAATTAAACATGGCTGAGGGTTTAGTGTAGTCTAACTCCTGCAGTATAAGGGAATCCTCTAATAGGCAGCCTTGATTCAAGGACTCACCAGTGTCCTTACCAAAATCTTCTTTGGAAATATGCCTCTAAGACTTCCTATTCAATCAGTCTCCCTTTCCACACCCTCCTCTCACATACATTAGGCCTGAAATGTGGTCTGAAGGCTCTCCTTATGCATTTATCTTTAGTTCCACAACACACAAATCTTTTGCACATTTAATTCTATCTTTGTTCTGCTTCTTGGAGTACCCAGACTAGCACAGATAGTGATCTTTATCTTAAATGTTAAGTTGTCATCATCATCATCAGAAACCATAAAAAAAGTTTTATGAAATCTACTATGAAAGAATGCTAACGTTAGTAATATGGTTCCCACTTATTTTAGTTGTTATGAAGCAGGTGTATCCCTTTAGCACTCTACATGTATTACTCAATTTTCATAACAATTCTTCAATTATTACCAACCCCCTTTCAGAGATAAGAAAACAACTGTAGGACACATTGTACTCCTGGAAGAAAATAGGTAACATACTAGAAAAGGAAAATTAAAGAGAGTTTAATAAAAGGGACAATTTGTAAATGTGTTAGCAGGTTGAAGAAAAATCAAAAAGATGGTGAGACACTCTGGAGCTAGGGACTCTGGAAGCCTCCCCAGCTCCAGGCAATGTTGGGGGGAGGGAGAGATACCCAAGCACCCAGAGTGTTATAACTGAGGTAATGAAGGAAAAGACCACAATGGCGGCAGGAACTCTGTCCTTCAGAAGGGGAATACAGGTCATCAGGAAGAGAGAAGAGGAATAATTAAAACCTCTTTCTCTCTGCCATCTAGATGCCTTCCTTCCTCATTGACTCTCATCAGAAGCTGGAGGCTCAAAGAGCCCACTGATGCAGGCTGTACGGGCCAGTCTCCTGAGACAATGAGTGGGTGAAGAAGAGTAGAAAATACATCTGGATAGGGATACACAAAGTGTATTAAGAATAGGAAGGTAATGATTTAAAGTCATTGCCAGTATCTCTCATAAAAGCCAGTATTGGAAAACTGAGCTCAAATGTGTCTAACTCCAAATGCTTTTTTCTACCACACATTATTGAGGACCAAGATTTTAAATAAATAAATAAATATACATATATATATATAATATATATATATACACACACACACACACACATATACACACACATATCAAAATAAATAATTATATATAAAATATTTGTATATAATAGATATATGAAATGAGAGAAGAGACAGAGAGATTGATTATCAAGTATTGGCTCTTACAATTATGGAGGCTGCAAAGTTCTAGGATTTGCTCTCTCAAGCTGGAGACCCAGGACAGCTGGCAGTATAGTCTGAAGGCCTGAGAACTGAAGAGCTAATTGTATCAATTCCAATCTGAGTCTCAAGCCCAAGAACCAGAGCATGCAGAGAAGGAGATCAACGTTCAAGCTCACAGACAGGCAGTTCATTTTAACTTTCTCTGCCTTTTTGTTCTATCCAGGCTCTCAACAAATTGGATGATGTCCACTCACCTTGGCAAAGCTTTATGCAGTCCACCAATTTGAAACCTCATCTCTTCCAGAAGACAACAGGAAATAAAGTTTAACCAGTTGTCTGGGCCTCCCATGGCCCAGTGTCTACTTGGTACATAAAGTTAATGATCATGTATCATATGCAATCATGCCTTCCTCTGAGGTAGGTGGTACTATGATAGGGTTCCATTAATTATTTCTGAAGAAAGGAAACAGCTATTAAATAGAAAATAAAAACTTTACATTGTCTGAATCTGATCAATGCCAGTGAAATCGTGATTTCAGGAAAGTATCAAGCCAGATGTTTCTTATGATAATTGGCTCAAGATCACCTCTGAGCCCCTTCCCTGAGGTGGATGGCTAAGGATCTAGTTCTACATTATTCACCCACAAAACTGATCATCTTAATGTATTTAATTGAGGTCCTGACTATATAATGTCTTCTTATCCCTTTTCACATATTCCAAGTTCAAGAGCCACTCAATAGCTTGAGCAGAGTAAGAAGAAAACAGAGACTAACACCTTGCTTTCAACTGATTGCAGAAAAGAGAAAAGACCAGGACTGGCAAAGAACTGCAGAGACCAAGTCAAGTCATAGAGAGTCAAAAACTGAACAGAGAACTTCAGCATTTCCGGCATCATCCATCACTGGAAATATTTCAGCAGCACAAGGTCATCTTTAACTGGCAATGAGATAACTAGAATAGATCACTTAGGTAAGGGAAGGGGTGTTGCAGCTAGTATGACCCTCATCACTCCTTTTCAGAACTCAAAGGAAAAAGTACTATGAAGCCAGAGTTCAAATTTATTTTATAACAAAATTTAAGTGTTCTTCCTGAGTATGTCTTTTGTTTCTCCTAATTTAATCATTACCCTTTGAAATACTCTATACTCTATTAGTAAAATTTAAGGAATTTAAATGGGAAATCTGTATTCCATCAAAAATATAGAACACAGACCTTTCTCCAAATAGGGTTTTTCTGCTAAAGTCAGTACTTTAAAAAAAAAAAAAAACTACAGTGCACTGGAAACAGCAAAGACTTGACTTCTGGGGCATTCATATAATTGTAGTGAGGCACCCTGCAGAGACTGAACTGTAACATTTTTGAAAAGGAAATAAAGCTGGAATATACTTTTAAGCTGGCAGCCCCACGTGTCTTCTTCAGTCATGTGTCAAGGACTCACACATAGTTCTGGGAAAACACACAAGAGTGGTGAGGGCTTTGTGAGTGTTTTAGGCTTAGGTGCTGTTAGCGAGTGGAGATAACCATTACCTCCCTAGATACATCTGTTTCTATTCTAGTGCTTATGGAGGGACTTACCAATCACCTGGTTAAAAGGAGATTGGGACTTGGATCCAGACATGTCAAATGGACTGGTGAGGCCCAGGGTCCTGATTGCTGAGAATAAGAATCAGACTTTGAGAAGGTAGAGAACAAAAGGTCTGAGGACCACCGAAGTGTGTGTGTGAATGTAAACAGTTCCAACACTTTAGAGAAATAATAGAAAATTTTGCTTTCAGTACTAATCTTGACATGGAATAAAGCTATGTCAGCAGGAACCAGGGCATTAGGGCCAACACAGTAAGATGGCAGATTAAGGATGCAAGGGCTTCAGCATGGCTCCCAGTGTCATCACAGCTTCCACAGTACCCTGAAGAAGTTGCACTCCAGACACTGAAACGGTGGGACAGTCTAAGGGCCCATGCCCCCGAGGATTACCTGCCTGTGCTACATCTTGCCCAGGAAAGAGCAGCAAATGAGACATCAACAACTGAGTCATGCAAAAGACTCAAAACCCTAAAATTATTCATAAATAAAATTGCCCACAGCCAGAGTGTGGAAAATTATAAAAGGAATTTTAAAGTACAAATGTGGAAGGCATTTCTATAAGACTCTCTTGTTCAAAGTCAATTTTTTCTTGTCCCCTTCCTTTGTCACTTATGTTTCAACTTCAAGATTCATCTCATCTTAATGAAAACTGAACATTTAAGTTTCATCCACTCACCTACTTTATTTAAACATGCTACTACTTCATTTTATTCATTTACCATTTCTTTCATTTGTCCACCATTATTACTGAGGCAAGGAGTCCTTGCTGTAATAAATAGAATAAAAGTTTATGAAGTCACAGAGTTTTCATAGCTACTAACACATGCTTTGCAAACGTGGACATACAGATATCCACTGGTTTGTCCATTCTTTATTTAGTAGTTCAAACACTAGATTTTACTTTGGGAATTCTGGCACTTGGATTATTGATAATTTTGATGTTCTCTGTTCTGTGTCTCAATGGTTCAACTTCTAAAATGAAATATTTCCCATTTCCATTTTCCCATCCTCATAGGTGTGTTTTTAGAACTAATGAGATAATATTTATAATCCTAGGGAGTAGACAGCTTTCTTTCTCAAGACATTAGTGTGCAATTTAGTGCTTATGAAGAAGCAATTTACTGAATGGCACCCTAGTGGTTTAAGAAATATTTCAAGGACTATTCCATTTTGAGAATGTAAGAAACTGGTGGATTCTGCATAGCAGAGCTTGAAAATACTTATAGTTTAAAAGTTTTAAGTGATAAAGAAAAACTAACCAGTGTATCTTCTCTAAAATATATTTACTGAATTTACTTTCCTAATTAGCTTATTAAAGACAGATACACTGTCTTCTATTAAAGACAAATTTTTTTTGTAGGAATCATGAATTAAGTACTTTTCCCCTTTACCTCTGCATACTATTTCCTTTCATTATAACATTATCTTGTGAAAAATACTAACTTTTTAATAATATTTAACCCATTCTTATTATTTTGATATATTCCTTACTCATCCATTTACCATTTCTCTCAAATGCCCACCATTATAGTAAAATGCAAACATATGCTTAATCATTAAAAAAAAAATCAATGAAAGAAAAAAGTCAAGGTTTTAAATACAGGAGCATGACTCAACCCCATATTATATGTTGATAATGTTTGAAAACCAGGAACAGTACATTTTTCTCAGAGTGAGCACAATGACGATTTTCATTTGCCTGTGCTACAGATACCCTGGGACATTTAAGGGTTTATATTGTGCTTGTGATATTCACTGCAAGTCTCCTTAAAATTAATTTTTATTTTAAAGTTATTTGCATATAAACCTACTTTATTTTCAAGCTTAATTTAAAGAGAAAAAACAGCAGAGGAAAAAAATTCCAGGTTTTTTTAAAATCACATAATCATAATAAGAGAAAGAACTGCACTCATCCAGCTACATGGTGTCAAATAAACAGGTTTTTACTGTTCTAAGTAGAATTTCTATCACTTATAAGATTCTGAAATCATTTTTAATAACTTAAAATGTACCATAAAAGTTATGAGATAATTTATAAGAAATATTTCTCTTAAAGTAGTCATATGTATACAACTAAATTTGAAACTTATCTAAATAGAGCTGTTGAGAGACCACTGAGATTTCCTGAACCACCATAAAAAGTATTCTAGATCTGCCTTGCAGCTTGTTAAGTTTTTGAACCTGCAAAGTTAATTTGCACTTAATTTAAAAACTAAAACAGACCCAGAGTCATCTCAATCTGTGAAACTGTTATAAGAACTTTTATATTCAAAGTAAATCTATGCAGAGAAAAAGCAGACTTTTTTATTTATCCTTTTTATTCTGGGCCCAAACACGAAGTCTCTAGAATGTTAATGGCTTATATTTTACCCTTACAATATTTTTTCATGTTGTCAAAAGTTTCATTTTAACTTGATTTTTATAAGTTGTGTGTGAAATTTAGGTATACTACTTGGGTAAAAAGGAAAGGTATTTTTTGTTAGAGAATTGTGATAGCCATTTATCACCATGCACCCAACTTCTGGCTTTCCTCCATTTTGGAACCATTGTGGATTATTTTTTTTTAAGCAAGTTCCCATGTGATTGAGCAGGTCTATGTGAGCAGTTCTGGTCAGTGAGTTATAAACTGCTTTCAGCCCAAAATGTAGAAAGCCAGGGAAAGACCCTTAAAGAGTTTTCTTCTCCCTTTGCCGTGTTCAGAGTCAATACTCAATATAGTGAGTCATCAGGCAGGCTGGTTCGAGGGTCAGGATGATGGCTGAAGGGGAACAGAGCTCCCACCTGACCTACCAAGGAATGGTAACATGAGCAAGAAATAAAACTTTAGGTTCCAAGCTACTGAAAGTTTGGGTTTATTTGTTATTGCAGTATAACCTACCCTCTGGTGACTGCCTAGGCTCTCTGGACTGATACAGGAGATTAATTTTTTGCAAACCACTTTGAAAGGTATAACATGTCTCTAACATCATAACTTTTAAATCTTTAGGATACTTTAAAGATAATTTCTTTAAAAAAGTAAATTAGAGTGGTTTGGACTTATTTTTTGCATGGTAGATTGAAGATTTTAGTTTAATAAGTCCTGAATTTCTAAAAAGTCAGTATTAAGGAATGAAGTATAAAATTAGACACAAGTCCAAAGGTCCACCAGCATCTTAGACCTTTTTGGTGTTTGCTTTTGACTTTTTCCTCTGCAATACAGTTTCGGTGATTTAACTCTCAACAGGGGAAGTGAAATTCTAGAATACCAAGTCAGGGATAAAGTAGACTTCAATTTAAGGCTGGAAGAATGCCTCATTCTTCCTCTAACATCCACAAATGTCTTCAAAAAAAAAAAAGTGTTTAAAAATATTGAAGGAACGGAAGAATGCATAATTTTTCCTAAAGGCCCCCACTGTTTCCCCAAAATCATGAACTAGAGTCACTTTAACTTACATTCTCCAACTCCAAATCATGCCTATATGCTTCTTAGGTTAAAGGTGAATACAGGTTTACCATTTTTAAATAAGCCAATAAATATTTCAACTCTTTCATACATTTTACAAGCAATGTGGACGTGACTAAATGATGTTTCCATGTTGCTTTTTAGATTAGTAAAAGAAGAGGGGACTTAGCGGCTTTAAATGAATAGGAAATTTATATGCCCACTTGCTGGCAGATACGCCCAAAACCTGATTATTCCTCTACTACTGAGACAGCATCCAGCCATGAAAGGTAGGAAAGCACAGTAAAGACTATAGGGTCCAAACACATTGCTTGAATTTTTGTCTGAGATCTCCCAGTAAATTAATCTCTAAATATCAGTTTATTCATGTGTAAAATGTATGTGGCAACAGTTCCAATTCTATAAATTCACTGAGAAGATTATATGAGATAATATAAAGCATTTTGCCCAACACATATAAAGTGCTGAAAAAATTAACTGGTAACTATCAATCTGCTGTATTTGAAATAGTGGAATTAGATCATTTATCACTGAATGAAATATAAACTTTGCTTCTTTATAATGTTTAAAATGTGCAGTTCTGTTTTCAGAACGATGTTCAGTTTCTCTACCTCTATAATCTGTATTTTCCCCTCAGTTATTTTTTTTTAATCTTTGGAAATCAGAAGTTCATTAAATTCATTCATAGGGTTTTTTATTCATTTATTCTTGTAACCAACTTGCCTCCAAATGTGTTTATAATATTTTATCATTAAAATATAAGACAACAATAACATTGTTTTCTAGATATAAAAATATGCAAATTTAAAATATAAAAACCAGAACTATGATTCCTAAGATTTTTTTTTTCTTGATTCTAGTTGAAAAGATAATCAATGGCTGGCTCCTTCCCCATTGGTAGCTTCTTTCATGGTTTTAAACCTAAGCAATGACGAGATGACCCATGCAATACAATATAAAGAATAAAACCAGCCTCTGCTCTGTACGGGTGGGCACTCTCTACAATGTGATTGTGCTGTCCTTCTGTAATTGATACACATTTTAGAGATAGGAAGAGAGTCCATTTTTCCTGTTATGTATTCTGCACGATTGTGAGCATGACTTTTAGAGAACAATGACCGTGTCTACTTGATTGTTTTTCAAAAATTGAGAAAAACCTTAATTTATTCAGTAGGTTTTCCTATTAAGTAACTGCTACTGATGGCTGCATGCAGTTAGCTAAATTACCTGATCGTCTTAGCAGTAATTATAGCTGCAGTTTTATCTTTCTGACTTCTGCCAGTTTTGGCTCTGCCTACACTCCCTATAACTACACACAATTTCTGTCTGTGATAGTGATCTTAAAGGTATAGTATATGTTGCCCTCTAGTGATGCATATGAACATTGGAAAAGTCACACAGACTTTCTCAGCTATTTAGAACTGTGTAGAGATAGATCATCATGCAGAATCTATGTAATATATTTCGTCCTTCAGCAGCTTCAGTTTTTACATTTCATTCTATTACTCAAGTCCAAACTAAACTGTTCTCCGTTCTTCACAAAAGACTCAAACAAAAAACCAAAATACTCTCAAACAAGACATTTCTCTTTCAAATGCTTACAACTGTAATTTTATGGTATGTTTTTAACCAGAGAAGCTCTTAACCTAAATTCATTATCTATTAATGTTTAATCACTTTTCTTACTTTAGTATTCCCTGAACATTTAAAAACAAAAAAAAAAAGACAAGTACAGTTCAACACCTCATGGAAGGGTCTGCAGTAGTTATTGGTGTATGTACTACCTCAAGCAGAATTATCTAAGACTTTTTTTTAATGCAGATTCTTTATGCTGAAATCTGAGTCAGAATCTGTTAATATTGCCAAGGAAGCTATATTTTTATTTGATTTCCAAGTGATTCTTGACCATTTAAGACACTGTCCTGATCTGAGCCGTTTCATTCTTTCCTATGTAATTTCAAGTTTCCCTTCATGAGACTCATCTTTCATATTGATCACATTCTCTCATGCATGGCCTTTAAGCAAAAATACTTCTAACGTATTCTATCTCCTTTCATGATTTTTCTTAGGCAATATTGTCTCTTATAGTTTTATCTTAATTTGATTTTATCTAATAGTTTAGGCTCAACATTAAGAAAATTCTCTTCACAATATTTCTAAAGAAATAGGACTTCCTAAGTTACAGTGTATCACAACAATTGGTCTTTAACTTTTACAAATGTTAAATAGTAAGCATGTTTCAACTTACCAATATTTAAAGTCTCTAGTACACTGCATGTGCCTTTGTATCTGTTGCTTCATTAAAATGCTACAACAGTGTTTTTAGGTATTATTATTACTCTTCCTATTTATAGCAGAAGAATCAGGAAAATAAAGTTTAGGCAATTTGACTCAGTGAGTGAGTATGAGAGAGAACTAGAATTCAAAATATTCTTTCTACTATAACAAATTAAGACAGCATTTGAAAAGAAATGTTAAAATCGTGACTATTTCTTGTAATGCCAATGGGGAAATATTTCAAAGTAGAATTTTCTAAACTATACTTGTCTCAGTATCTAATTTTTATTAAAATGCTTTTAAAATATTGAGAAATTTGCTGACCTAGGAAAATTAGAGACCAAAGATTTGCTTGTTGTTTAAATTAGAAATAAAATGTCTTAAATAGTTAAGAGCTTAACTAAAACCAGAACCAGAATCAAATACTGTTTTTACAAGTTACTAAACTGAAAAAAAAAAAAAAAAGGACTCCCATTTCCCATGGCATTTTTAGCAGTTTTTCTCTGATGTTTAAAAATCTCTTCTATTTTAGAATATTTCAAATCATATACATCTTCAAATAGTAAAAAAAGAGTGTATTTCGAAAACGAATCTAAAATTTAACTTAAAATTCCCATTCTGTACACAGGGACTTGTAAACTATTTAAGTAACTTGTGATTGAACAACCTTAGCAATTTCATCTCAAAAGGGGGGCTCCATCTACTGATGCCAAAACAAGTAAGCCATTTTAGTCCATTCAAAAGCAACCAATCAATTCAGTGAAAACCAAGTTACTTAAACTGGAAACTTGTAAACCAATAAACCATGGCTAATTTTACCGAAGTTTTTCTTTTCTACATTTTGTTCATGAAAAATCAACACAACTAGTAAAATATCATTACAGACACCTCCCAGTTTGGTCACCACCAATCTTTTTCTGTCCCCGACCTCCACACTCCACTCCCTGTGAGGCTAGTTCCCTCTCTAATGTTCTCTTTCACTCATGTTGCATCTATTACATATTAAGTACCTGCTAGGTGTGGCGGAACTTTGCATAAGTCTGCAGCAAATACAGGGTAATGTCATACTGGTCTTACATTCTCAAAAAGCTTCAGCATTGGATGAGAAATGACAAAATAAAGAGCTAACTATAAAGCAAAGCAAAAAATAAAAGCTATGAGAGAAGAACATTTCCTTGTTCAAGAGGCATATCACTTAAAATGTTTAGAGATGATTCCATGATAAGAAGATAACATTTGAAAATGTTCTGAGAAGAAAGAGGTAGATACTGACAACTGGAAATGGAGAGGGTTTACAGGATGTTCAAAAGATATCATCTGTAAAATTAGAGTCAGAAATGTGTGGGCAGGATCCAGGAAACAGTGTTTCAGCTATTCTCTCTGTGTTTCCCCTTTATCAGGTATCAGGAATTTGCACACAGACTCCTAGTTTGTCTGTTTCTCTAGTCCTGTCTCATTCTTCATTTGTTACCCTTCCTTCTTCTCCTTAGAGCTCTCTGCTGTTTAATGCATTCATACTATATAACCTCCATCCATAACTTCAATCTGTGGTTTCACCTCCTACCTATATAATCATGTCTATCAAATACAAATCTCTGAACCCCAACAATGCATCCAGAGTGAATATTCTGGTGCACATCTGATGCACATTCAGACTCCTCTTTGAGGACTAAGGTGCTTTCCACATATCTGCTGAGTGAAATTTCCTTCCAGAAATCCAAGTATCCGTTGCATATTAGAAAAGAGATTTTTCTTTGTAATAAAGATTCCACACATAAATGAGATCATACAGTTGTCTCTCTGACTTACTTCACTTAGCACAATGCCCTCAAGTTCCATCCAAGTTGTTGCAAAAGGTACAAACTTCCAGTTACAAGATACATAAGTATTGGGGACGTAATGTACAACATGACTGCAGTTAACGTGGCTGTTTGGTATATTTGAAAGTTGCTAAGAGTAGATGCTAAAAGTTCTCATCACAAGAGAAAAAAATTTTTGATATATATATTTATATATGTATTTTATATATATAAAAGATGGATGTTAACTAAATTATTATGGTATTTATATCACTGTATGTAAATATATATGTCATTATGTTATATAATTTATAATTGACAAACAGCATCACACATCTCAATAAAATTGGAGGAGGGGGGGAAGCTGCCTTGCCCAAGGTCATGCTCCCTCCTTGAGCATGCCCACATCCATAACTGTTAAATTCAGGAATATAAAGATATGTCCCAACTGTTGTATTAGTTGAAGATAATTCTAAAGAGCCATCCTAGATCCAGAGTTTTCCTGAGATGGGTTGAGAACTATTTTGAAAATGCATCTCAGTTCAACTCCAGCTGTACAATTCTACTTCCTTCAAACCCCCTCCACCTTCAAATAATTTTGGAAGTAATCCAACCTTTGATTGTATATCAAGTCAGTACTAGACCCTTTATACTTGTATGACAGGCTTTTCAAAGTCAAGATACTCAAAATTAAGCTCATTATCATCCCTTTGAAACATTCATTATGGTTTTGGGGGTGAGAGGATGTATACTCTACATCCCAGAGGTACCCTCCTCATCCATACCCTTCTTAAAAAGAGTCTGCTCCATGCACTGTCTGAAAGAAGCAAGCCTACAAACTGCAGGGACCATCACTGACTCAACCAGGAGTGGTCATGTGATTCTACTGTTACCAGAGCTGCCACCAGACCCTTGCTCAAAACCCACCAACCCCTCACCTGAATAGGAACTAATGTATCTTTAAGTCACAGGGTCTGGACACAAAGGAAGCTATGGGAAGCAAAAACAAAAACTGGGTAGAACCAGCTAAAGCCAACATGGTGACAAATTTGATGTCCACCAGACCCTTAGTCTCATTCTACACCAATTTTACTACAGTATTGTACTGACATACCTACTAGTGGCCATGACCAGAAGTCACAGACCAACAAAAAGGACAGAAAAGGGGACGCACCTTGTTTCAAGGAAAACCCTGCCTCTTTCCCAAAAAACTAATGCATATGCCTCCCCATCACTAGTCTCACTCCTCCCCAAATTGTCCTTAAATGCAAATCTCTCTATTAAGGCAAGAAATTGATTTGTGAACTAAGTTCCCACTCCTCCATTCTCTTGCCATTAAATAAGCTTGTCCTGCTTCAATCTCCACTTCAGTTTCATTTTTGGCTACAAGAACCCGGAAGGGAAAAAGAACCTTCCCCGCCAAAACAGGGGGCATTTGCCAGTGTAGGGCTCAAGTCGGGGTCCATATGACATAATTTGGTAACACTATCAATCAGGAAATTGGAGTAGGACATCGGACAGGCCTTGAGTTAGTCCTTTGGCTCCAGATTGTAAACTTGGGGCCAGATTTTATTTCATGCCAAATCAAAATCCAGCAGAATCTGATGTCACAGAATGCGGGGAAAAAAGCAACTATGAACTTTGCTGAAGAAGCCACATTACAGAGGAAACAACATAAATTTGTAGAAGGAAACATTAATAGGAACTCAGCAGAAGAAAGGGAATCAGATGGAAAGAAGACATGCTTTGTATTCGGAATATTTTTTAAAACCTGGTATTACATGATTTACCTGAAATCTTTTAGTATTATATTTATCATCAAATAAAACACAAGACACATCTCTTGCTTTGATAAAAACCACCAAAATGTATCCTTTTGTTTTCATCACAAATCCAAGAGGGACTGAAGTCCTTCCCTTATCTCCCAAGCTAATTACCTAAAAATTCTTTAACTTTTTTTGGTTGCCACTCTTCTCTCTTTCCAACCTTATTGAAATTACTCAAGCTCAGAACTTCCCTCTTCTTTGTCAATATGGATATATCGCCTATGGTCCAGGCTCTGGTTTGGACCTTCTCCAATCAATCCTTCATATTTATGTGCTGATACTAATATACTAATCTGACAAGGACATTCCGTGCTGATTTTTTCCAATGATCCTACCTCCACATCTAAAGGACAAAACGTGAACTGCTCTGTGAGTACACAGCATACTTTCTTCCATGGCCCCATCTTACCTGTCGGCTCCATCTTCTGTCATAAGCAGTGCTTGATTTTTATAATCCACTATTGGCCATCCCATAGTTTCATCAACTTATTATGTTTTCCCAAGTTTCTCTTCTTTTGCACATTCTTCCTACTGCTTAGTACTTCCCTTTCATTCCTGTGGAAAACTGTTCCTTCTTAATCTATCAGCTTAAAAGTCACTGTTGTTCAATACCCATTCTAAAACATAGATAGTGAAAAATTAAATTACACTGAGGGCAGCTTGAGTATGATATGTCATTTTTAAATAAATACAATCCTTCTTGTTTAATTAAGAAAATAGAACTTTCATGTTAAAAGGCCTTTCATTTATTCCTTTATATATTAGATAAGAATGTTTATTTTAATAACAAATGCTATAGTGATTTAAAAAAAATCACTTTGTAACCAACTAGTTTGTAAACTTCATCAGGACAAGAATCACGCTCACTTTAGTCACTGCTGCTTCTGCATAAAGCAGAGTACACCCATCTAGCAGGTCTATCTCCTGTGTTATGAATTAACCAAAGCCTTTCTTCAGTGAGGCAGATTTAGGCATTCTCCTTGTCTGGCAGTGTTTTGCTCATCACTGCAATTTTTTTCGTTATCATTTTTTTTTTTTTTTCTGAACACAACTCTTCACAGGAAAGTGTTTTGAGGGCCGATTCCATACATTTTCATGTAATCAAATGTTGCCCAGAAATGAACGGAGTCCTTGGCATATTGCGCTCAGAAATATGCTCTATAAGTGAGTGAATACTCACAGGGTAGAAATACAAGCTAGGGTTTCAGATCTAGACAAAGCTTTCAGCTCTCAGTAGGAAGGCGAAATCTCTGAGGGATACAACCTAGCAATTCCCTCTTTAGAACAACAGAAACAACGTGCATGAACTGAGGGGGAGAATTTCCCCTGAAACCAGATTGTCTGATGAAGTGAGGAACACCACAAACAAGCTGTATTTATAGAACATAGCCTGTTCATTCAGGAGGCAGGAGTGAGAGACTCTGCATTCGCAGCAGCTGTGCAATGCTGCATTCCGGGGGGCTGGGAGGCAGAAAATGCTACAGGAATGCACTCTCACATACAACCCTGGGCCATAGGGATAATTCCTGCCAGCTGGAAGTCAAATTCTGGTTCTTCCCTACCCATCGACACCCCTTACATACCCACACACCAACACTTCCTACACACAACAGGCCCAAGAGGAAATGAAAGATGAGCAGTGGCTAAAAAAGTGGCAAGGAGCTACACAGAAACAATAGAGAGAATGAATAAGAGGAACAGGAGAAACAAGAGGCAGAGGAAAAGGAGTCATGGAAGGAAGGACTCATGTGATCACCGCAGTCAATTAAAACAACCACCTCTGAAGAAGAAAAGCTCAAAATGGAAAGACAAGCATTCAAAGAAGGGCTGGTGATAAAAAATGGACTGAGCGGTCACCTGCCGTCATTTTTAGTCTTCACTACTGGTTTGGCTATTCCTGGTCTTTTGATCTCCCTTACACATTTGAGAATAATGTCAATGGATTCCCTGAAGAATATATATATACACACATTTATATATGTAAATTCCAGGTGGAATATAAACATAAAAGGCTAATATCTAAGTAAGAAAATACAGAATATCTTATAACAATTGAGATGAGGACAGTTTTCCTCCACAAGATACAAGAAATGCACAAACCACAAAAGATTAGACAAGTTCAATTATACTAAAAGTAATTTCCACTAATCAAAAGATGTCATAAATAAAGGGATTACAAGTCACAAACTGAAATGATTTAAACACATATAACAGGAAAAGAACCCCTACAGATCAATCAAAAAAGAACTATAGGAAAATTGCAGGTAGGGGAGAACCATGAACAGAAACATCACAAAAAAAGAAACCAAAATGGCCAATAAATGTCTGAAAAACTGCTCAAAGTTTTTAGAAATCAAACAAATGCCCATTAAATGATAAATTACACCACCTCTACCAAAGCAGCACATTTTAAATGTCCAACAGTATCAGACTTCAGTGAGCACGTGGAGCAGTAACACTTTGGTGGGAGCCTCCATTATTATAAACAGTTGTGGAAATAAAATGCTATCATGTGCTGAAGCAGAAAACACTCAGACAACAACCTGAGTTTCACTTCAGAAATACCCATTACTTGGAAGCTGTATTCCAGACTGCTGACAGCAGTGTCTTCATATCCTCTCGTAAGTCAGTTTCTGACAAGTCCATCCCATGAGTTACGATGTTTGTCTTGAACCTCAAAGGTGATCATAGTTTATGCTGATTCTGGGGTCCCTGTCACACTATAATGGCCCCTAATTGTTTTGGTATCACATTAAAGTTTCTTAACATGTCATAGTTGTTCCTTCACTAAAGACAACTTATGTTCAACTCTCAACTTCAGTTGAGGAGACCTCTCTCCATTTTATATTCCTCTTAAATACTGTACAACCAGAGTAGATCTCTGGCCCCACAACTTTTTATCTGGTCAGCTGATGTATTCCTCAACGCTCAGAGTCTTCCAAATTTATAGAGTAAGTTTGGCCTCCAGCAGGAGATATGTATAGTTGTCACTCGGGTGATTCAGTCTGGCATCAGTTTTTCTGTCATTCTGGCTTCGATCTATTCATTCAAAATCATACCCAACAGGTACTTGGCAAAAATGTTTTACATAAAGACCTAATGACACAGCAGTTACCAGGCTAGATATATTCTGGCCCACACAGAGGTCAGAGCAGAAGAAAGTAAGCTTTGACAAAGGATATAAAAGTTTGATGAAGGATAAAAAGAGGGAAATACTGGGTTCTATGAGACTATGTGGTCTGGGAGTACTGGGGAATATTCCCTAAAGGCAAAATATCTATTAAGATACGACAAATGAATTTAGCAGAAAGATCTGTAAGAAAACCCATAGGAAAAAAAAAACAGATCTGCAGGACCTCAACAGCCAAGTCATAACACATTAAAGGGAAAACTGAAAAGAGATTAGTATGGTGGGATGTAAAGAAATGAGGGTAGAGGCATGTGGCTGCAGAGGTAAGTAAACATTTCCTGAAAGGTTTGTTTGCCACAGAAAAGGTATGGAATTGTATTTCAAAGGCACAGTGATATGATTAAAGAGTTTTCCTCATATTTGCATCTTGAACATACCATCAGGGCTGCTCTGTAGAAAAGAGACTGATGTTTATCAAAGGAAGAAGGAAGAGGCAGAAGGCTAATCCTACTAGGAAACTGGCAAGGTAAATGAAGAGGCTCATGGGATTGAGGGAGATTTAGGAGAATCAGAATTAGGAGGATTTGTTGCTAATTGGCTATGGCGGGTAAAGAGAAAGGAGAAGTCCAGGATGACTCTCAGATTTCTGGTTGAATAACTAAAAGTAGAGTAGTATTATAAACATGGAAGGACAAAAAATTGGGGGCCTAGTACAAGGAGATGCCTGGGATGGATCTAGGATTTGAGTCTGGATGCTGATCTTAACTTCCCTTTTTCTGTTCATCAGAATAATAATTACAGCAGCTGGGATTTAGTCAGCACTTCTATGTGCCACTCAAGGTGCTCCTTCTGCATGAATTTATATGAGATATAAACTATTATTGTCCTCATTTTGCAGGTGTTAAAATGTGGCACTGGGAGCCTGAGTAATTCACTCTTAGTTTCACACCCAGATAATAGTGTCATTGAAATTGGAACCCAGGCAGTCTGACTCCAGGACCAGGGCTTTAAAGACTGCTCTTCTACTGCAACTTGGTAACCTTTATCTGGAGCAGTGTCTTAAGGTAAATAAAAACTAAATACAACAGAAATGCCTTTGCTTTGAATTTGCATGACTTCCTCATGGAATAATCAAAGACATGTGACAGCATAAGAATCAGAATGAGCTTATAGAAAGAAGGGACTCTAAAGAGACAACAGTGAGGAGGAGGCAAACACACAGGCACAAAACTAGCCACAAAGCAGACGATACTATGGGTCCCTATGAAAGGTATTTCCTAAGGCGACATTCAAAAAGTAAAAGGAGCTAACTGTATTTTGCAGACCTGAGTACCAAATACACAAAACTACTGGTGGGTTTCCAGAAAATCTCATCTCTGAATAGAAGTGATCATTCTCCTGTCTCAGTTGCAGGCTGGGATGCCCCCAAACACTATTTTCTTCATTCTGAGAGGCATGTAGCATGGTTCCTTCCTAAGGATTCTCAAGAGTGATGAAGAGATTATAATATTCAGTCACTCATAATCCTGAAGGGAGTGGTAACGAAAGACAGCCAACTGTCTCATCCTACGTGGCTGTGAGAATGTGTTGTTACAATGCCCACCCAGTGGACCTAGCCGGGTGCTTAGCATCACATAAACAAACAGTGTTCCCTTCAGCTGTACTGAGCGACTGTAGTTTAGCAATATACATGATACACATATAAACATGTATAAATCTATATGAATGACTGTATTCATGTACACCACACACAAACACACAGAGGGAATTCTGGTTCGTGGCCATAATTGTGAACAGAATCACTATGGCTAATTTAAGCAGAAAAAAAATTAAGTGATTTGGCTGACTCACTAACCCTAGAGTCACTGAAGCCTAGAGAAGTATCTTGAGGCAGGCCTTCCAGAAACATAACCACATTCCCAAGTCTGTGGTAAAGCAACTGTCACCATTTCAGCTAAGATCACCAAGCACCAAATGCCAGAAATTCAACTCTTCTGCCAGCAGAGGGGCCACACCTGTAAAAAGAACTAAGCCACAAGTACTCAGCATCAGCCCAAAGAAGCACGCTTCGTCTAAATTACACTTGCATGCCATGTATTTGAGTTTTTAATTCTATGATAAAGAGGTTGATTTTATAGTGGGGGGAATTCCCCAATTACAGAAAGGCGATGTTAAAAAGAAAAAAATAGCCAATTTGACCAGTTTGATGGGTGTCCATTGTATGTGTTTATGTTTATATAAATATATAAACTCAGTTGTGAGGATTACAATAATTCTTACATGTAAATTGTTTAGAACTATGCCTGGCAGATAAGCACTATGTCAATATTTGCTATTCTTGGCTTCCTTCCCCTTTTCTTCCTTCTTTCCTTCCCCATCTTTTTTCTTTTTTGCTTATACCAGTAGTGTGTATGGTATAAATATATGTATATGGGTAAATGTTAATGTGGTTATTACATATTAAATGAGGATTATCATTAAGATGTTCTAACCTGTATCATCTTGTGCATATACCATCTTCAGTCTTCGGTTCATTTTGATATTGGAATCTCTTAAAAAAAAATCACTGACATCAAAATCCAACATTAAACCAGTTAGTGTTTCAGAAGGGAGGTAAATTCAACTTTTCCTGCCTGATGCTCAGTGAAAATGTAGACAAATGCTTTATTATAATATCTCAGAAAATAAGACTTTCTCCTGAGAGTATGAAAATTCTCACTCCTAACAACAAAAACAGAAAAATGCACACAAACATTAAAAAAAAAAGACCCAACCCAATTAGGATCCTCACTGAGTTGTACTATAGGCTTAACGTAATAAGCATGTGCTCTGGAGCTAGAGAGACCCAAGGTTTTACCCTGATGTTGTAATCACTTGCTGTGTTACTCTGAGCAATTATCTAGTCTCTTAATCTCAGTCTCCTTGAAGATAAAATGAGAATCAGAAAATCTTGCATATAAGAGAATTAGACTATAAATGTTAAGGGCAAAATGGCTGGCTTTATGGTCTCAGATATCAGATGCCCAGAACGACATTGGTTTCATGTCCTGTCACTATGATGATTGCTATCTTACACCACCACCAATTTGCTTCCTGGAGTTTGCTGGAGTTGTCTCCGATGTTACTGCAGAGAAGTATCATAACATAGAAAAGCCAGAGATCTTTAGAGAAATGTTCACCTAAGTGCCCAGAGATAAGGATTCCACAGCATACCCCATTGTTGGGTGGCCATGGCAAATTGAAAATTCATAGAACGGGAAGGGATCTTCAAATAGTATCTAGCAAATTCTCTACTTTTTACAAATAAGAACACAGAACATGGAAAGCTGATGCAAATACAATCTTGTACCAAATCCTAGACCCCTAGTTTCACAATAGTGCTATTTCCATTCTTACTCTTTAGATTTTCATTATAAAATGGGTAGAATCTCACATAAACATTTCCTTTAACTTATATAGTCTGTTTATGCACATATTTTCCAAAGCTTTATTGAAGTCCTATTACATGTCTGCAGACAGAAGGAAACAAAATGGCATTATACTCAAACTCACCATCACCATCTAGTAGTTAATATAAAACAGCTGAAGAACAGTGCAAACCAACTGTTCTAAAGTGTTACAATACTGAAAGATGTAATTGACCTGTTGCCAATTTTCTTTTGCAAAAGGCCAATAACTATTTTTTGCATAGAAGGATGGCATTTCAAATGCCAGTTATTAGCTTGCATTATTAGATATTGTAAATGTATTACTAGTAAATATATTTTTAAAAACATGTCATACTTCTCTGACATCTCATAGAAGTCAAAATATTTTAACAAGACATTATAATCTTACTCCTACATTTCCCTGTTGTAAAATTTCATAGCATTCATATTAATTATTTTACTCCTGCCCCCATTTAAGGTAACATGCATGGTAGAGGAGCATGTGCTTTATACGTTTATTTCTTAACAAGTTTATTCTGAATGACTAACACCAATTTAAAAAGACCTAGTTGAAAGGGAGACATATATATATAAATGTATAAATAAAAGCTAAATAATTTCCCTTTCTTTTAAAGCATATCTACCTGGGGATTTATTCTTGAACTTTTAAACTGAGCTAAATTTTTTATCTAACCAAACTGAAAATCAGTAAAATAAAAAGATATAGTTTAGAAAACTACAATTTATATATATCCAAGATTATTGATAATAACAATGTTCTTTTACCCTTCAAAATTGCATATCCTAAGTGAAACTAAGAAAATTAATTCCACATGGTAAGAAATTGGCCTATAAAAATACTTGTTTGGTTAGGTACATACTGGCCATATGTCAGTATTAAAAAGAAAAAATAAAAAATCAGTTCAACATATTAATTTACCACCATGATAGGGCCAGTAGAAATCTTTTGCAGTTTTGGGGAGAAATTATTGCTTACATCCCCTAATATGCATAGAATTTTGGCATAATATTGACATTTTATTTATATCCACCTAATCCATAAAAGATCTTTTGATGTCTGGCTATGTTATATGTAATAATTAGGCATTTTTAGTAGGTATTAAAAATTTAGAATACTAAGCTAGCACTGACTAAATTATTTATAGATACCCATTTCTTCTTCTTGTTAAGGGAAAAATGTCTCATTTGTGTTTTAATGAGAAGGTCTATTATTTTCATTCATTCAAAAGAAAAGCCATTATAATCTGATGCCGAAATCAAAGGCACATTCATCAGTATAGGTTCCAAAGTTAACTTCCAATTTGCAAAATTCAGCACATGGTTTATTGCTTTTTGACATCTACAATGTTTAACCTGTTGATCTCTTCCTCCTTGGGAAGCTCTTTTCTTTTTTGGATCCCATCTTTTCTGGTCTGTCTCTCTGGTATTTTCTTCACCATTTGAAGATTAACTTCTTTATACATCTTAAAATTTTATCTCTACATTAAAAGTCCAAATGTGAGTATCATCTTTCTCACACCATCAAACCCTCTCTTCCTTGTTTATGAAATTCCATGACTTAGGAAGACTCTCATCCTTCCCTGTTACCAAATGCCTAGAAGTAGAACTCTCAACCACATTCACCTCTTAGCCTCACCTCCAATCAGTTGTCAAGTGCTATTAATTCTGCTCCTTCAAAGCATTTAAAACCTGTTCCATCTTTTCTATATCAACAGTAATTTCCTTGAAGTAAGAAAATGATTATTTCCCATACTGATTATTGCAACAGACTAAGTTGCATCTTTTTAGAAACATTTCCTGCATTAGTGCATCATTTACATTGCCAGAGTGATTCTTTAAAAAAAAAAAAAAAAATTCCATCATACCAGGACAGAATCGTGTTTAAGTAGGCTACCGACTCAGATGGTATGACTTGGAGAACCATGTGAACTTTTTTCTCTGCCCCCTCTCCTTCCCCCATTTCCTTTCTCTCCCTCTCTCTATATATATATGTAAAAGCAGAGAAAAACCAAGTGTACCTTCTTCATAAAAGCAATTAAATAAGGCAATATATGTATAATTCTCATAGTAGCTGGAGCATATTAATTATCACCAATCCCACGTAAAACTTAAACTTTCCACTACTTTGATTCATGTGCTAAGTCCAAAATATAGCATAAGATACTTCATAATTGGACATCTGCGTATCACATTCTACTCCCACGCTGTGCTAAAGCAATCTAAACTGCTGACTGTTCTCCAGATGCATCGTGCTTGTTCATACCTCTGCATCTTAACACAAAGTTCCCTCTGCCTGGTTTAGCATTGACTCCTGCTAGCCTTCTCTTCGTGGCTGACTCCTAATTATCTTTGATTCAAAGCAAGTGTCGTCATTTATAGCCAGCCAACCATATAAACCTCTATCATAGCCCAGACAGAACAGGTACCTCTCCCATCACAGTACTTGTCAAACGGTAACCATGTGTTACATTTCCCATTCTGTTTACTTGATACCAGAGTTACTATCTAACAAGTACTATACAAATTCTTGTGAGAGGAGGGAAGAAGTGAAGGAGGAAAGGAAGGATAGACCACAGCTTTCATCATACAAATAATTCATCATTTTAAAAAGTTGTTTGTTTAATCTCAACCAGATCCCCCTGGCCCCAAACACTTCACCATCATAACTCAGTAATTAATAATCCTATATAAGGTTTAGCTTAAGGAATTATATTGAGAAATTATGTTAAAATGTATGTATGTAATATATCCCATGTTCTCATCATTTTGACCTAGTGTAATTCTCTGAAACCTTGTTCTTATTCCTATTTATCACACGTATAGATACTTTTCACAAGAATACTAGTACATACCCGCTACATGATCTCTCATAGGCAGATACACACACATACACTTGCCAACTTCCAGAGAAGTCATCCCTTGAATTTCAGTTGGGCTCTTATTACCTCTTATCAATTCAGTTATTATATTGTTTGACTTTGTCTCAAATCAGCTGGTAGAAAGACCGTATTCTTCCTCTTTCATCCTTGCCCATAAGAAATCCAGTGTGTGTCTTTCCTGGTAGTGTTTACTATGTAATATATGTGTCATATATATATATGACAAGAGTCATACAAGAGATACTACAGAGTGCATATTGACATCCCAGGATAAGTCACCTCAATATTTTCAACCCACATTTCTTTTTCAGTTCAAATTCTAGTAATGACTGCTCTCTCCACATAGAGCATTTAGCACATCCTCTCTTGCAACAAAGGGTACATATTGTGTAGTCCACTCAACTGAACCAATGATCTGCACTTGAATCAACATCTCTGGAATAAATTTTCAAAACATCTTTTCTTCTTAGCAACTCACTACGTAGATAAGTTACTCACTCCTCACCTCAGAGGGAGATCGCTAAATATAATTTTCCCAACTTATTATACATATTTACTTGCCTATTTCTAAATTCCAGGCTTTATGAAAATATACATTTGTTTTCTTGCTACCATATCCTCATTGTCAGAATGATTGACAGAAAGTGCTCAGTACATATTCATCTAGTGAATGAATTATGAGTAAGCTCTTATTTAGAATCAATTAGAATATTTGTATTAATATTTCTTGATTGAAGTAGCTACTGGTAAGGTGAAAAGATAACATTTTTTTCCTTAATAATTTTGCCTCAGGGAAGGCAAGACCTTACTTAAGCTATTTTCCTCAGGACTCCTAAATCAAGAAAAGAAAGTTCTCCTGCTGATAATTCTGCAGTCAACTGGCTCCACATGACCCATTCTCCCCAACCTCCACCCCTCCCCAAAAAAAGAAAGCAAACAAACAGAATCAGAGTAACTGTTTACCTTAGCTATAGTGAACAGAAGCAAAAAATGCATACTACCTCAAGAATATAGCTTGGAATTAGGTTTGGTGTATTATAAGGATTAATACTAGCACACAAGTTATTAACACACTTGGTTCTTTTCACATTATTTCAAGAGCTTGTATATTAGTTTTCTATTCGTGCAATCAAAAATAACCACAAATTTAGTAGGTAAGACACCTTTTTATTTTCTTAGCGTTTGGTAGAACAGAAGTCTGAGATGGGTCTTACTGGGCTAAAGCTCAAAGTTGTCAACAGGGCTACCTTTCTTTCTGGAGGCTCGAAGGGAAAATCTACTTGCTTATTCATTTAAGTTGCTGACAAAATTTACATCCTTGTAGTGGTAGAGCTGAGGTCCCTTTTACCTTCCTAGCTGTCAGCTGAGAGTTGTTGCTGGATTCTAGAAGTCACTCGCATTCCTTTGCTCATGTTCTTCCTTCCTCCATTTTTGAAATCAGTAACAACATATTCAATCTCTCATTTCTACTTCCATCCTCCCAACTTTCTAAATCTCTTCTGCCTTCCTCTTCTACTTTTAAAGACCCACGTGATTGCATTCGCCCCTCATGGATAATATCCTTACTACAAAATCTTTAGTCTTAATTCCATCTCCGAAGTCTCTTTTGCTATGTAAAGTAATATGTCCAGATTCCAAAGGCTAAGCTGGGGGCATCTTTGGGGACATTATTCTGCCTGGCACAACTTGTATTCTAGTAACTAGTTTTACTGTACACCAATTTTGAACATTTAAAATCTGAGCAGTTAGTTCAATCTTAGTAAAAAATTTTTGCATTTGTGATTTTAGTAACTAATCCAGCTAACAGATTCACCTTCAAAGATGGGAAGTTCTTCTATTTTACATATAAATCCAGTCAAAATGTTGCTACATATTACCTGATGAACTTGCGTTTCACCCATTACTGAATACCAACTAAGCATAAAAGTCAAATATTTTATGACAATCATGATGCCCATTGACTAAATAAATTCTTACAATGTACTTTGTAATATAAATAAAACTTTTTTTTATTTGTTTTATATTTGATATGTGGATTTCTATAGACCTGGTTTGTGGGTCTAGAACCAAGCATTAAATAATTGTATT
Organism: Camelus bactrianus; assembly: GCF_048773025.1. Classification (NCBI taxonomy): domain Eukaryota; kingdom Metazoa; phylum Chordata; class Mammalia; order Artiodactyla; family Camelidae; genus Camelus; species Camelus bactrianus. The sequence goes on from NC_133540.1 coordinate 81,074,443, forward strand.
TATAATCAAGTTTGATATTAACTAAGATGTTTTAAAATAAAGTGTCTCAATCTCTTGGGAGGATATTTTAGTGCCACACAAACTTTTTCTTTGGCTGGCAGGATACTGAGCTAATGGTGGTTACTGAACTTCGAAGGGAAAGTTGAGCACAGGAATGGAAGTCAAGGAAAATGATCTCTTGTCCCCCAATACTTCCACTAGCCTCTGAGGCTTTCAGTGCTTATATTCATTAAAATGAAGGGGTTACACTGCATGAAACTTCTAATTTTCTATGACTACAATTACTTTCAAGTCAGTTCTGTAATGAATGTTTAGGTACAAGTAAAATTAAGAAGACATCAACACACTAACAGAAATTGTTGTTTCCAGTACAAAGATAAAACAAAATATACCAAAAAGTTTACAAGTTTAATAATTGAAAAAAATTGATTTCATGTTAATATATTGTTCAGTTAATATAGCACAGTATTAGATTATATTAGATCTTTTTTTTTTTTTTTTAGATTTGATTGGTATTACTCTAAACCTTACATTTTGTGGGGACTGTTCAGTTTCACAGTTTGGAGTCCTTTGATGCTTGCTATTACCTTCCTTCTATTTTTTCCACATGGACTACTCTATTGATAAATCAAAAGAAAAAGGATCAAATAAACAAAGCAACAAAGCAGGGAAGTGCTCACATCAAGGTTGTAGGCAATCTAATTAATTTTTCATTTGGTTCTCATGTATTAGGGATCAATCAATTTGGGGTTATGTTTACAGAGTTATAAAAGGAGAGGAGACCAGGTCCTTAATTTGTTGTCTAGTCTGCCCAAATTAGGTCAGTTAAATGATCTCAGGGGATACCATAAAATATATGAATAGGTTCTTATAAATACCTTTTCTTTTAATTACAGATCAAGTTGTCAACATTTTCTGCAGACCTTGACTTTGGTAGAAGGGCAAAATTCTGAAATCAAACAATGGGGCTTTATTTTCCAGATTTTTTTCTTTGCTTTTTTCACTGACATACTTTAGTTAAAATGTCTTTAGAGAGCTATTTTAGCATGCGAAGATTCGGCATGCCAGAATTGACTATCACTCAGTGAACGGAGTTTCCAGTCAAATAAAAAGTGATATTAAGATTAATGGCCTTTATCCTATAAGAATGTGTCACTCTTAGAGATATACTGAATCACTCCAGAAAATGGAATTGTATGAAATAGTAAGAAGGGGCACTATATTTCATGGAAATAAAGAAACCTGGAAAAATGGTGTCTTCTAAAATAAAGTTCCCAGAATATTAAGGCAGAACAAAAATAGAATTTATGTGTTATTCAAAGTTTGGTGGAACACTCGGGCAAGATTTGAGGTACATCAATGTCCTCTAAAGCCAGTGTTAAAAAATCACTACACTGGGACCTGGCAGATTAGGATAATTGACTTGAGTATCCAGTAACCTTTAGAACCTTCTCTAAATTTTCTCTAGTGTTCTCTCTATTCAATTAGTCACCAAGTCCCTAAGGACTACCTCTCATTAACTCTGTTCTCACCATCACTGCATTATCACCCACCTGGCCTATTGCAATACATCCTAACCACTCTAGCTAACTCCAGTCAGAACCACAATACACCCTGCACTGTTAACACATCCTGTTAAAGTTACTTTCAAAACAATCATACTTTTCTATCAATTCTGATATTGTTATAACTCAGTTAAAAAAAATTCACTGTGAAGGCCTTTGGAAATTCCTTTATTCCACTGTACTCAAGGAATCAGGAAATGTTACATAGTCACTTCAAACCATAGTCTGACAGTAAACATCGACCTGACTCATTCTGAAATCCCCGATTCTCAACCCCTGGTTCAGGAGAACTTCACAGACTTTAGAGCAATACTTCATTGGACTACTAAGTGCCAGAAAAATAAGATTTTTTTATATGAAGTAAATGAGAGTAGACGAGACGAGGTAAAATGAGTATTTTAAAATACATCAATATACTTTGTGCAACACCTTAGGCTTTTTAAAAGACAAAAGCCACTAAACAGAATCCTTAACCCTTTATATTCCATGTAAAATGAATTTTAATAGTTTTAAAAATAATTTTATTTTAGAAATCAGTCTATTACTGGAGATAAGCATCTTCTCCCTTTAACAAGAACTTTAATTGTGAGAACTCTCGGAAAAGGCAATGAACTCTTACTGCAAAACCAGATGGATTCACAGAAGGAAAAGATGAATTCTGAGGTTTCTTTTCAACAGTCTGTGATTTTTTTTCTCTCTTCTGAGATTAGTTGGGGCAGGGTACTCTACATCTCTATGCACACAATGACCTGAAATTCACGGCTCTCTTAGGATGTAGTCTGAAAATTGGATCAGAGTTGACTCCTTTCAGAGCTTAGTGAGGATTCTTATTATATCATTTTCATTGAGGTTTTACGGCTTAATTAATACTTTGTGAGGAATCAAGTGAAAGAACATGTTCTATTCCTCACCCTGAGATTCCTAAGCTCAACGCTTCCTCAACTGTGAGACGGTTGTGCTTGCTCAACTTAAAAAACACGTTCTAGTTTTAACTAAGTTTGTAAAAGGCTGAGTAAGACATAGTTAAACAGACTTTACTTTTTTAAAGCCAGGTTTACTAAGATACAATGTACATAAAGTAAAATTCACCCTGCAAGTACAAAGTTCAATGGGCTTTGGCAAAAAATACACTGATTGTAACTAGCCCATAATAAAGATATAGAACATTTTAATCATCCTACAAAGTTCCCTCCCCCACCCTTTGCCATCAATCCCATCCCTGAGCCCACAGCCTCTGGCAATTTTGATCTGATTTCTATCCCTTTTTTTAGTTTTGCCCTTTTCAGAATGTCTGATAAGTGGAAACACAACATATGCTTTCTTTTGTATGTAAACTGTTTAACATTAATAATTTTGAGGTTCATACACATCACTGCATTCATTAGCAGTTTGTACTTTTTATTTCTAAGAAATATCCACTATATGGGTGTACACACACAATTGATTTATTCAGCAGATGGGTACATTTGGGTTTGTAAATGCTAAACCATTTCCCAGTGACTTTTGCATCTCTATCAGGACCCTACTCTAGAACTTCTGACTTAGAAATTCTTAGGATAGATACTATAAATCAACATTCAAAAATAAAAAACAATTTGATTCTTATCCACATAAAAGTACCATGTACCAGGATTCCTATCTCCATGGATAAATTTATTCCTAACTATAAATATCATTGTTATTATCAAGAAATATTTGTTGAATTATTAAGTTTACCAATTACCTACACAAACACTATTGCTGTACAGCCAAAATACACCAGGCAATAATTTTCCATTGCCACTGTAAAAATTTAACACAAACTTGACGACTTAACACAAAATTTTCCATGGGAGTTCCTAGATGAGAAGCCCAAAACAGGTCCTACCTGGCTGAAATCAAGAAGTCAGAAGGGTTAGAAGGTGATCTAGGAGAGAATTTATTTTCTTACCTTTTCCAGCTTCTAGAAGCTGCCCACATTCCTTAGCTCACAGCTCTGTTCCCCAGCTTCACTGTCAGCAGCCTAGCATCTCTCTGACCATTCCTCCATTACTGTGCTCGCTTTGGGCTCCAGCTGGGAAAGGTTCTCCACTTTTAAAAGCTCATGTGATTGGATGGGGCCCACCTGGCTAATCCAGGGTACTCGCCCCCTCTCAAGGGCCTTAATTGAATCCATCTGCAAAATCCTTTTGGCTGTGTAAAATAACATTCACAGCTTTCAAGGATCATCAAGGACATCTTTGGAGGCAATTATTCTGCCTACTACAAACCCTGATTTTTTATGAAATTCTTAGAAAACACTGACAGTTTTTCTTTCTAATTGAAAGTCTGGACTTTGGTTCCACTTCACTGATTTAATTTGAATTTGGAATTAATTACCTAATCTCTTGGAACTTCTATTTTTCTATCTACAATGAGAGGCACAAAAATAGGTTTTTATAATCTCAACAAAATGGACGTTCATTAAATACAGAATAATCCCAGGAACTCTGTTCATAGCATTTGGGTTTGTTAGGTGACTGTTTGCGAATGTTAGGAATAACAATGTTTGCATGATTATTGTCACTAGTCTTTTTTTTTTTTTTTTTTTTTTTTGTAGACCACTGTTAGTAAGGAGAGAACACAGTCTACTGAGCAGGCTTGGAAACATGCAGTGAAGAGATAGCAAGCCTGCATCTGGTCCCATTAGTTAAATGCAATAGTTGGGACAAATACAAAGTTTTCAGTGGTTTATCTGAAATTCAAGTTTTACTGGCTGCTTGTATCGTTATTTGCTAAATCTGGAACCTAATGAGGGAGGAAGAGCTGAGCATAGAGCTTCCATTGTATTGTGATGTTTTAGTTCCTAAGCTGGGTGATGGGTAAATGGGTATTTGTTGCCTTGTTTATGCCATTTTCAAAGTTTTAAATATTTCATGCAATGTTAAAATATTAATAGGCAAAAATGAACCATTCACCAGAAGAAAATCTCCAGTTATAAGATAAAACTAAGAGCCAAGGCCAACAATAAAGAATCAGGAAGGATGATGAAAGGTAAAGAAAAAACTAAAGCATATAATATTTTTAGTTATGAAAAGAAAGGGCAATAAAGTGATATCATGCTCTACTTTTGTTATTAATGTCTTTAATTTAGATGGCATTTTTTTTTCCAAATCATTGACCTGAGATGAAATGCCTAATTACAGGATTCAACCTAGAAACAAAAACTTCAATCTTAGGTGTTTTCCAAGACTGTAATAATTTCAGTTATAGTTCATCAATGAAAATATATTCAGCAACAGGTGAGATTTGTAATAAATGGAATGTTTAAATCTGTAAAACAATATGCAAAGAGTTGGCCATCACTTAATTATTTAATGCCTAGAGCAGAAGAAAAAAATAAATAGATGAAACAGAATAATGAAATACACATTTACTTCTCTAGTCAAAATCAGAAAACAGCGGCTCTCCATCATGGCTAGGGATCACACTAAAACCACCCGGAGAGTTTTAAAAGATAAATGCCTGGGACTCACTGAAAGCAAGTCTAATTTAATTGATCTGCAGGAGGAAGCAATTATTGGCAATTTGTAAAGCTCCCCAGGTGAGTCTAATATATGGTCAGGGTTGAGAACCATTGCCCTCAAACGTGAAAAGCCCATACCTGTGTGGGAGAGAATGTAAAGCATAAATGCTTGCCCTGTGGGTGTACAAGCTGGCTCCTTAGAAAACAAATTCAAATATCAACTGACTCCACTGACTTAATACCCAGGGTTTGGAAAAGTGACAGGAAAACAGGTATTCAGAAGCACTATATCTTGCACATAGTCAGTGCTGAATGAACAAATCTTCACTGAAATAGTTTAAGTACGTAAATATCCTAAAAGGATAGAGATACTTGCAGCTTACATAGTGAGCCTTCAGGATGATCAGTAAAATATTAAGAAAATGAGAAAAGGTCTAATTTCAAAATGTGGAAAATGAAGTCTTACTTATTTTTATCTTAGAATGAAAATACTTTCCTGTCTCCCCGCACCCCTCTGCCATTACCACAATGAGATGAATTTAAGACAGTCAGTTTTTATTTCTACTTGAGTAACATGAGCTTTGGTTTATGGCCTTTTGTCCCCTCGCCTCATAATTAAATGACTGAATCCCATCCACAGCATTGCCTCCAGAACACGACTGGAGAAAGATTAGCCATTAAAGGGAGAGGGACTGCTATTACGGCTTTTGCGGCTGATAACCACCCAGTCTCTTAGGAATCCTATTATAGCTGAGCATTTGTGTTATTGGTATTACAACTCAATTCACATATATCAAGCTGTAAATTCCATTTACAGTCAATCCATATTTCTAGGTCTTCTCTAATAACTTACTTATTTGCGTGTTTCTCTTTGGAGGAAGTTATGCACTTCAAAATATCTTCATCTGTTGCCAGTGACTATGGAGCCGCCTTCTGTGGTACAATAAAGCCTCTTATCCCTCTTAACTAAAATCCAAACACCTGCTGTTTTACCTGCGGTTTTAGTTGGAGCTTTATAAAACCTCATCATGATGATTCGTGTGATTTCAGATCTACTTCCTGTTCAAAAGAGCAGTAATTACACGAGCAATTGTTTTCCCTGGTAAAGAGGTCTGATCAAGATCAATTCTATAAATCAGAGTAAACAGAAACCATGAACAAATCAATTTCATCTCTATTTCCTTTTTTTAGTCAAAAATAATTATGTCAGTAATATGCGTTAATGTCTTTAAATTCAACTCCTTAGAAACAAAGAACTAGCCCAAGTTAAGCAGTGACCACATATTTCCTTCACCTACAGTGTTCAATAGCCATCAAATACATCTTTGACAGAACAGCTTGCAGTGTTTGGTGAGCCTTCGTTTTCTTCCTATTTGTTTGTCTAAGTGAAGGATTATTTTTTTCCTTTTTCTATGTTTAAATTCATTCCACTGACAACAGGCATCGCAAACTCCTCAGTGATTTCTCTGTGCCAAATGAATTTCTGTCAAAAGGCTCGGATGAAATCTGTCTACTCCTGGTGACCAAATTGATCCAGCTGCATCACAAGACGAAAGAGATCATTCATCTGAGTTTGGCTGTGGCAAAGCCGGCTCCCTCCTACATACCCAAAGTTGCTGAAAAAGGAGCAAATAACTATCTTACAACCAGAGCTGAGGACAGTTGAGTGTTTTCATTACCTATGGACTTCAATGGCTTTGGGACATAATTAATCAGGCTGAAATCACTTCATTATTTTAATGAGGTTTTTCTCTTTCCTCTAACTATGATAAAAAGTACAGAGAAGAGAAATCTTTCTCATTATTTCTGAAACTAAGGGACACTGAAGGAAGTGGAATAAGAACACACAGAAAACTTACAAAAGAGAGGCAGCTGCACCCATGGCCACTGATCTCCTTTTGCAACAAAGACATGGATACGTGATGAGAAGGCAGCTTTGTGGACACGTTAAGCTCAAAGACAACATGACTGTGGGGGCCTTGGTGTGTGAAGCAAAGTAATTTCTTCCCAAACTCTTCAGAAGTCTGTGCTTCCTGAATATTTGAGAGCATATTTTTTAAAAGAGAGGGAAATGAGGAATATATGGATTTATACTAATAATAGTATAATTTATTTATACTAATAATTTATACTAATAAATTTATACTAATTTTATTATATAATTAATTATATAATTATATAATTAACCATTTATACTAATAAATAAATGACCTTCCTGCTCTTCAAATCAGGACTTCACTGTTCTCTAATAAAGGTGTAGGCTCATTGTTAGGTTTAGAAAGTAGAAGAACATAGACATTCTTTGAACATGTGAGCATTTATACATATTATATATTGAAATGTTGAAATATGTTTCATTTTATGAGAAAGAACTTCATTGAGATTAATTCTGAATGGCCAATAAGCTGAGGTTCAGAAGACTAGTCAGCATTTAAGATTTTGTTTTCCTGAAAACAGTGCTTCTCAAACTTTTGTGTACATCAGAATCACCCAGAACACTGGATCCACCCACACAGGTTCTGATTCAGAAGGTCTGGGGTGGGGCCTGAGACTCTGCATTTATAACAAGTTTCCAGTTGTTGTTAAAGCTGCCAGTTCAGGGACCACATTTTCAGAACTAGCCCCCAAATCACATCTGTGTGTTGCTGTGCAGAAGAAGGAGCCAAGGTATGTTTTTGCATCCTAAGGCCTTAGACATTCTTCACTATCAAGAGATGCTTCAAAGAAAAAGGACTTTTAGTAAGTCTGAAATGTTAGACTGATATGCAACTGTCTTGTTCTCCATTATCCAAAACTAATTGTTGGCATTAAACAGGTGAATAAAGCCATCATACTGGATATTTTTCAAGGACTTCTTGTTTTGCAATCACTCCTACCATACTTAGTAAGTCAGAGAAAAACGTGCTCTGTTATTCATTCACCATGGCACTTTTGTATTACTAGAAGATAAGGTTTCATATGAATCAAAAGCTTTAGATCTTGACAAAATCTCAGATTTTTGTGTCAGGTAGCTTAAACCCAGGAAAAAAGACAATATATTGTGCAGTCCATTCAACTCAATTCCTCCTTTACAATGACAGACACTAGGACCTGGAGTAGAAGTGCATTCTCAAGGTCACAGCTACATAGTTCAAGTCAAAGGCAAAATTAGAACCAAAATCTCATCCAGTGCTCTATTTTACTCACACATTCACACACTTACTTATTCATAGATTCCCTCATTCACTAAACAATGGTATTATACATATGAAATATGTTATCAGAAACTTTCAGGTACTAACTGTTCAAAAGAAAGGAAGAGCGGAACTAATATCTTCTTAGAAGCCACTCTGTGCCCACAAGCACTGTGCCGAGGGAGGGTACCTATTGTGGTTTCCCATTCAATCTTCATGGCTACTTTGAGAAGTATTACCACCCCATCTTCACTAGTGAAAAACTTTTAGTAGTTGAATGGATTTTGACCTCAAACTTAGTGATCTTAGTATCATAAGACATGGTCCCTGTTCAAGAGAAAATCAAAACCTAAACAGACTTCAATGCAAATAATTTCAATGAAATGTCATAAGAACGATAAAAAAGATAGAAATGAAGGAAGAAACAGTGAACACTGCCTATGAAAGAATGTTAGCAAAGCTGACATTGGCGGGTCATGTATTATATACTAGGAAATGAACTTATACCAATCTGATATGATCCTTTCAACAACACTGTGCATAAGATATCATTACCCCTCATTTCACAAGTGAAAAAATAAAAGGAAAATAGAAAGGAATGTGCCCAAGGTAGCCAAGCAGATTCGTGTTTTAGGGAAGATGTGTCCAACTTCAAAGCCACAGCTCTATTTTAAATTGTGTGTGCTACACCAGCATCTACTTTTCACTTCTCTATCTTGAAATGCACAAACCCCCTGGTATGTGGATTGCTCTGCTTTTTACCTACATTTTGTCAATAAACTTCCACTCTTTTCTAGCAGTGAATCCTGTCTCCAAAAAGTTGCTCAGAGCACACTGGTAGTGCAAACTCAAGAGTGTCTGCACCATAGTACAAAAGGTTTTACTGGCAAATTTTCAGCCCTCCCAGATGCTTCAGTCCATGATGTCTCAGGATGTTTTCTTTCCTTTTGACACTCTAATCATTATGAACTTCACTCTTAAATGGAGCAGAATAGGCAGAGAGATAGAACGAACACTCTCTCCTTGGAGAACCACAAACAAAATAGCATTCCAAGAGCATTATTTTCATAGAGAAATGTATTCACTCAGAAGATGAATAGAGTTGATAAGCTTGGCGTCTCTAAAGACTTTCCCAAACTTGCACTTTCAAAAAATTAATAATACAAAGAGAGTGCTTTAAGAAACGAGTGGTACAGTAACTACATTCTGTTTTATTAAAGATAGGCATCCCTCCCAGGGTAACAAGGGTTTTCACAGCTATCAGCCCTCCAGACTGATTAGATACAGCTAAACCCATCATGGCCAGGCAGGGTCTGTTGATTCCTGGGTGGATCATGGGACTTGAGGGGGCAAACAGCCCTGTGCACGGGGAGAGCATTATCTTGGGCAGCTGAATGATGCCGCCTGACTGCTGCCTGCTTCTGTGTCACTCTGCTATTCTGACAATGCCATGAGGCACTCTGAGCTTTAATAACCTCCAGAGACTAATAATGCAAGTGCTAATCGTTAGCATCTCCCAGTATTCTTGTAGTCCTCATCTCTTCCAGATTCTCTGGCTGCTGTTTGTGTAATTGAAGAGAACGACACAGCCAAAGGGAGGCAATTTATCTTGTAAGCCTCCCTGTAGCAGAGCGACCTAGCTAGGTTGCATAACAAAAATCTGAGCAGAGAAATTAATTGATCATCAGGGAACCTGTGGGTGTGGTCTCTCCTCTTAAAATAGATTTGAATTGAAAGACAGGAAAAAAAGTAGTTTTAAGGTGAATTAAAAATATTTAGGATTTAAAGCAGTCTTGAAGAGGCATCTCCCCACTGGAAGAAGCAACCTCAGCAGAGAGACATGCAGGCAGACTTGTATTTATCATTCAAAGCCAATGAATACCAGGGAATGACATCTTGTGCTCACTGGCTTTAAATCACCAAGTTAAGAAGGTACTGAAAGATTATTAGTCTAACATAACCAGTTAGATGCAGAGATACATATCATAAAATATGACACAAGTGTCCTGACACCCTCTCAATATTGATTCTGTTATTATTACGTGGCCTATCTTATGAATGTCACAATAAAGTGATATTCATAAGATCATCCTGTAGAGAACAAGTCACCAAACTGCTGGACTAAAGGACACCTATCAATTACATACCAAACACTTTTTGAGAAAACTCTCTCGGTATATAGAGGTAAAGACCAGTGATCCAGAGATATTTCTGGTTTTCCAATTGATCTGATAGCTCAGGAGGCACTAGTAGATAAATAAAAACAGCAAGGAAAGAGTGGAAGTGACATCTACTTAGTGACCAGCAGTTGCAACCTCACCTGGAAATTTGTGAGAAATGCTAAACCTTGGGCCCAGCCCCAGACCTACTGAATCAGAATCTGCATTCTCACCTGACCGTACAAATTATCTAGTTAGTATGCTAATATTCTTCTGTTGCATAGCCTTCTAAAAACTCTCTTTCATTTTTGTGGCTGCACGAAATATTTGGCTGCACCAAAATATTTTAATACTTCAAGGAAACCCACTCAAAGAAAAAAAGAAAGACAGTATACAAGTGGAAATTAAGAATTACTAATTCTGGTCTGATTTGCCAGCAACATGGATGGATTTGGAGGGCATTATGCTCAGTGAAATAACTGAGACAGAGAAATACAAATACTATGTATCTCTTAGTTGTGGAATCCTAAAAAATACAACCAACTAGTGAATATAACAAAAAAGAAGCAGACTCACAGATACAGATATCTGCCAGCGGGGACAAGGAAGGGGGAGGGGCAATATGGGGTAGAGGAGTCAGAGGTAAAAACTATTAGGTATAAAATTAGCTACAAGGATCTATTGTACACCATGGGGAATATAGCCAATATTTTGTAATAACTGTAAATGGAAATCAACCTTTAAAAATTTTCTAACAATGTAAAAAATTAGGAAAAAAGGAATTACTGGGTTCTGAAATATTATAGTAGGACATTAGAAAATCCCTTTATGCATTTTAAGGGCTTACCCTCAAGTTTTCTGTTTCTTTTATTTTTTAAAAATATCTTACCCAGGTTTCTTTTTATCTTTCATCTTAGCCCTCTGCACCTGTACTCATTTCTGGCATCATCTCAACTTCTCCAATGGCGGGCACATGATACCCGTCTATGGTACAACTGCTTCACGGTTATAAGATTCCACTGGTGGAGTTCCTCTTCACCACAAATCACTTATCATCTCAGCCTCACTTAGCAAACTGTCCCTTCATTTGTTATTACTTCAAACCACCTTCCTTACTGGTACTTCCTTTCTCATTGTTTTATTATGTCTGCTGATGAAGAAAGGAGGTCCCCTGGGATGAGGCTACATCAGTGTGATTAAGGTACTCAACGCTGGACTGATTAAATGTAGAGGAAGCTAAACAAAACTGGGCTCTTAGGATGGGTCTCTGAAAGCAAGTATGTTACGGAGGCCATAAAAGTACTAAATATATTATTTCCATCTTCAATATACCTTACTCAAAAAACGACTGGAAACAGTAGGAAATCTCAAAGGCTATTTTCCACTAATTGGCATTAACATCTTTATGCATATACAAGCTTAAAAATATCAAATAAAAGCCCGAAGCTAAAGCACTGAAGAATTCTTAAACTGCCCTTTACGAGAGTTGTTTCCTCTTGAATTGCCAAAGAAAATAATAATATGAAAAATTTAATAATCCAGAAAAAACATAATTATATACCAAGTCCCACCAATCCATATTTCGGTGGGCTATTTGGGTAAAGTAAAGTAAGACGGACTCAGTTCTAAAGAATATAAGTGAAACACAGGGAAATGGGAACAAGATGGGAAAAGAAGTAGAATTACAGGGATGTGATCTAAAAGATGAGAGCTATTCTGGTGGAACCAGTTTACTGGTCCCAGATAAAAACAAAATCTACTAGCAAAATTCACAAGAAGGCCAAAATTCATGGATTTTTGCCTGTGTTTTTATTTCTAATTTTAGTATGCATTTTTCTGTATTACTGGGACTTACTATACTGTAGAACGTTCAAGTAAAGATATGAAGTGAGCAAATGCATTCTGTGCTTTTTTATTCCTCACAGGCTTTAGAAATTGCAGATGAATGGCTGCAAATGCCACTTAAACAATTTGATGATGAGTTTTGGCTGTGAATACACTGGGCTCTCTATTTGCAGTTGTAACACTAAGTTTTAAGCATAAGATTAATTTAGAACACTGTCCTTTAAGAGAGATTTGGAAACACAACCCAGGAATCTCTGAATCATACCAAATTAGCTGTTTCTTTGGATTTTAGCTAATTTCAAAAATTTATTCAAGTCATTTGACAGAAAAAAAAAGATTCTTAGATTTTGAAAAAGTCAAAGTCAAGTCAGAGTTCTCTGGCCTTCTCAAGTCTACTATTTCCCTCTACTTTAACTTTTAATGAGCAAGACCACTTCCAGACTACTTCATCTGTATAAAATAATCCAAGCCCAAGATTAAATCTCCCTCTTGATCACAACCTTCTTTTTTCTCACATACTCCTATTTTGACCCCTCCTTCTAGCTTCATCAGGACCTCTAGCTCCTTGGCCTCTCTGTTTACCCCCAGTTAGGAGTTTCACTGGCACCCCATGTACCCTGGAGCCCCTGTCAATCATTGACTCATCCCTGAATTCCTCCCAAGGATCCTCCTAGTGCCAATCCTCAACCATAAATAAGTCCAGCATCTTGACTGATTAAAGCAGTGAGGTCACCCGTCAGCACCTAGAACTTGGGGAATATCAATAATTGCTGCTTTTCTTTACCTTCCTTACCTACTCACCTACTCCAACTCCAGACCCAAACAGGATAACTAAGAGACTCAGAAAACGGGTCAGATGAAATGCGTACACTCCATGTTTGTCTATCCTCAGCCACAACCTCAGAATTCTTAGAAATTATGCATTTTCCTCACCTTGACTTCTCTCGTGTCTGACGGAAGCTCTCCCCCTTTCGTTCATTCTTTAAACTTTCTACACTCTTTTCCCCTGCAGTTTTGTTCTTCAGTTTACCCTCTTCTTTTCGGGGGGGGGGGGGGTATCTTTTTTCACATGAATTCCTTTGACTTTCTCTACATTCTTCCTCTAAATACTCCTCTGCCTTCAGGAACCTTCCATTTCCCTCATCAGCAAAACTAATTTTTATGCATGTTTAAGTCCCATTGATTACCTCCTGACTCTCTGGGCCCCTCGTCTTCCCATTGTTCCCATTCTTATACCTTCAGCTGTTCCTTTCCCCTGGCCTTTGCTCTCTCCTGCCCTGAAAAGATTATACAGTTATCCTCTGGCCACCTCCAAACAGCACAGATTCATTCTGTATCCGTATCTCACACTCATTTCTCTTGGAAGAGTCACATACACCTGCCTGTGTATGTGTACTTTTCATACATGCCACTGTCTCAAAGGAACTTCTGGGCTTTTTAAATTTAAGCTAAACATCTGAATTCCTTGAACTTAGATTTTATTCATTGACAATGAAAGAACTGATGGGACTCACCATAACTTGGACAAATCTCTGAAATAATTCAGGTTACTTACTAGCAAAGACTAACAATAGTGTCCAGCGATTCTGAGAGGAAAGTAAAGCTAAAAGGGCTGAACAAAGAGGAAAAAGAGAAATCCAGGGACTGCAGGTCAAGATAAGCATCTAAATAATAGTTCCTCAATTTCTTAGTGCCTAATTTGTAAGAGGATTAACTGAAAAGTAAGAAATCTCCTTTTAGGAAATTTCCTTGTTATACTTTTGACCAGAGAAGTTCAAGCTAAATGCAAACTTAATATATAATTATATTTTATACATAAAATTCTGTAAGTTTTTACATTGATTTCTGAAAATAAAAATATTTAGATAGCCACTGGCTCATTATCAACAATAGTAGACATGAAATCAACAGGATAAAATGTTCTATTTTTCTATTTGAATATTGTCTTTTAACAAAGCAAATTAACTAACTAAATGATGACTGAAATAAAACTAGGCTTTTCCATGCCCAAACCAGTTTTTGTCATCACATTAAGAAGATTCTTCTAGCTTTATGTTGCTCATTAATGAAAGAAATATTAGAAAATCAAAAACAGAAATTTAAACATAAAATAATAAGCAATCTGGGAAAAGGCCTTTCTTTGTTTAGACTTTCCATTCTGACCAATGACCATGTACATTAGGGAGCTTCCACACTGTGTGGTAACAGTTTACTCTGACACCATACAAAACAACCAAATCCCTATTTGGCTTCTGCAAAAACATGGATAGAGAGCATATCCATCAGCCTTCTGTTCTTGGAGTGATATGTACAGTGCCCTCACACACATTTTTTTTTTCCCATATCATTTAGCACCATCCAAATCAGTGAACCTCTTCATTTTTTGCTATGTGTAATAATTCTAATTTCAGGTATATACCACATTGTGGGTGTTCAGGTATTTATTCTTTGTTCCAAGGATGACCCCAGAATTAGCTCTTACACAATCTTCAAATATGAAAATGTCATGAAAATAAGGTAAGGACCCATGTTTCTTCTCACACTGTCTTTTCTTTTCTATCTGTCATCCTTCAGGAAATGGCTAAACATGTTACCTCCAAACCCCTCTTTTGGACTGTACAGATAGCACTGTGAACTATTATAAGCACCAGGTAATCTTTGAGGCAAATGTGTAAATCTTTTATTTTTAAAAATAAACCTGTTAGTTTTAAATGAGAATGCTGTGAAGAGTGAACCCAGCTGAAATGACTTTTCCTGTCCTACCCTAGGCACCCTTGCCCCGCACATGGATGAAAGGAGGTATGGACCTTAAGACTGGTCAGAAGGAATATTCTTGTTTGAAGAAAATATAGAAAGGCTCATGTTATTGCCAGCATACCACATGGAAAAATAAAGTATGTTTTCTGCATTTTAGGGGGCTTCTGAGCTGATGAGCTGCTTAAAGCAGCAATACTTGCTGCACATATGTTAAAAAAGCTGCCAGATGATGGCTGTTCCAAGAATAATGCAGGACGCCCCTATGGTGTGTAGGAGAAGGGTAGGGGAGAGAGAGGGACTGATGCAGAACTGACAGTCCTGATAGGAGCAGATGGCAGTGAATACTTACAAAGCTTTCTAATACACACCACTCCTTCCAAGCTATTGTATGGGGACTTCCTGTATGCCAGAGTTTTTAAAGCTAATTGCCTTTGTATCTGCTTCCATAACTGTGTTTGTCCAAGGGGAAGCTGGGGTTGAGGGGACAGAAGAGACTACAGTGTGGACTTTCTAGCTCTCTACTACTTACTCAACTGTCTATTAATTATGTAATTTCATAGTTCATAGATTTCAGAAGGTACAGCCAGGAATAGATCAGATGTCCTTTGGGGTTAGAAAGTGGAAAAGAAAGAAGAAAGAAGGAAGGGCAAGAGTTGGAAAAGGCTAGGTTTAACTTCGTGAGAAGTCAGGAGATCAAGGTCAGGGTTGAACACAATTACTTGAATAAAAAAGCATCAGAGTGTATCCAAAGAAAAGCAAGGGGAGATTGGGGGTTCCTGCTGAACCTGTGTAAGAACTCCTAAAGAGATGTGCTTCCTATATATCTTTGGTGGGAGAGATTTTGTTTCTGAGTGTCAGCTTTAAAGCACTTGCTGTTCATCATTTTTACTTACTGAGCACCTACTGTGTGCTCCTGAGAGCTATAAAGGGTGGACAAGACAGTGTATTAGTCAGAGTAATCCAGAGAAACAGAACCAATAATACATGTACAGAGATACACAAAGACTTATTTTTATTCTTATTTTTCATTAAAGTCTAGTTGATTTACAATGTTAGTTTCAGGTGTACAGCAAAGCAATTCAGTTATACATATACATACATACGTATGTTTTCAGTTTCTTTTCTATTTACAAGAAATTGAAATAGTCCCTGTGCTCTACAGTAGGTCCTTGTTGTTTACCTATTTTGTATACAGTAATGTGTGTCTGTTAATCACAAACTCTTAAACTATCCCTTCCTACCCCCTTTCCCCCTTGGTAAGCACAGTTTGTTTTCTATGTCTGTGAGTCTATTTCTGGTTTGCAAATAAAATTTGTATCTTTTTTTAGATTCCACATATAAGTGACATCATATGATATTTTTCTTTCTCTGTCTGACTTACTTCACTTAATATAATAATCTCTAGGTCCATCCATGTTGCTGCAAATGGCATTATTTCATTGTTTTTTATGGTTGAGTAGTAAGTATTCCATTGTACATCTTCTTTATGCATTCATCTGTTGATGGACACTGAGGTTGTTATTTTAAGGAGTTAGATCATGTGATTTTGGAAGCTGGGAAATCCAGAGTAGGCCAATAGGCTGGAGACCCAGGGAATAGTTGATGTTGGGTCTGGAGGCAGTCTGGAACAGAATTCACTCATTCATGGGAGATCTCAGTCTTTTTTCTCTTAAACCTTTCAACTGACTCAATGAGGCCCACTCATACTATGGGAAGTAGTCTGTTTTACTCAGTCTACTGATATAAATGTTAATCTCTCTAAAAAATACCTTTACAGTAACATTGAAATCGGTGGTTCACTAAATATCTGGGTACTGTGGCCTAACCAAGTAAATATATAAAATTAATCATCACACACAACTTTATGAACTCTGTCTCTCAGGGGTATTCTTTAAATATTATTTTATTTAAAAAAATAAAAGTTCATGTTAAGAAAAGAGGCCTTATCTCACGTAAGTTTAGAATAAAACAGATGTATCAGTGGATAAAGTATAGTACCTTTCCTTCTAAGTGCTGTTCCAACTTCATTAAATCTATAAATTTTTTTAAAAATTAAAAAAATAAAAAATATAAATTCTGAAACATAAAAAAAATCACCAGTTTTTTTCTCTCAACATTCAAAATTACCTTTCCCAACAAACTTCTCAGTTATAGAGAATTGACTTATAGAAACAGATTCACAGACATAGTAAACAATTATGGTTACTGGGGGAAAGGGGGTGGGAAGGAGTAAATTTGGGAGTTTGAGATTTGCAAATGTAAGCCATCACATATAAAAATAGATTTAAAAAGTTCTTCTGTACAGCACAGGGAACTATATTCAATATCTTATAATAACCTTTAATGAAAAAGAATATGAAAATGAATATATGTGTGTATATGCATGACTGGGATATTGTGCTGTATACCAGAAATTGACACATTGTAACTGATTATACTTGAATACAAAAAAAAAAAAAAAAAGAATCAAAAAAAAAAAAAAAAGCAAATGGCTTTGCTCTTTCATAAAACTGGAGATTCTCAAAGACCTTGTTAGCCTGAGATTTACTACTTTGATCTTGGTTATTTAAAAAGTCAATATTGATTGGTATAGTATGTGTGAAAGAAGTAGAGGAAAGAGCATGAGGCTGGTGAACTGCTCTATTATCTCAACTCATAAAACTGAAATTGCCATTGGATATAACACATTAAGATGTTCTGTCTATGGAGATTTCTGGGTAAGAAAGAAATATGGCTATGCTCCTTTAAATCAACAAGTGTGAATAATTAATATAAAATTATAAGTTATTATAGGAGGTGCTTTATTTTTTATAACATATATCATCCTGTTATGATTTTGTTCATTTGGCCTCACCAAACTTCCCTAAGCCATATAGGGCAGCTACCCTTAGACCCAAACTTCAGAACTGGCAGATGAGGTTCACAGTGATTACAAAACGTGCTTTTGGCTGCTGAGCTGGTAAGTGGGAAAACAGAATTTAAATTATGTCCATCTCTTTCTCAGTCTAAGGCAGTTAAGGGCTGGGTGGCTGTAAATTAAGCTTCAGGTATGGGCCTCAATGTCTTCATTTCTTAAATGGGAATATAATAACACTTCTCAGAACACATTGCTTGGCATATGGGAAATACTGAATCCTTTCTAGCGTTTAGAATTATTAATCATCAACCACCATAACAATGGCTTAGAGGTCCATGGAGGGAGAGATGAATAAGCCCTTCAGCCCCAGCACCCAGAAAAGAGTGCTTGTTTTGCGCTGTCCTGTTGCTCAGTACAGGGGTTCCGAACCCAACCATGTAGACTACAATGTAGTCAGTGAGAAAGATATGTCTCCCTGGAGTTAAGCAATGTCTCTGCTTATCATGGCACTACGGAAGCAGCTGTCACTTTATTGTGGGTGACCAAAATGTTAGCAAAAGTGAAAACAGCAGCCCTGAAAAATAGGAGCTGTGAAGACGATGGCCAGTTGGAGCAGCACCCACCAGGGCTGAGCCCTTTAGGTATCTCATGGCTAATAGAAAGGAGAGTTGGGTGAAGCCAAACTTTGTAAAACTCCCTACCCCACCACACCCTAGTCATAGAATGCCTTCCCTAAAGTTCATTTCTATCTCTTACTAGAATTTTAGGGAGGGAAATGTATAAGCAAAATTAAAAATTTAACTACTTAAAACTGCTGGTTGATTAAGTAGACAAATCATTTTCGACATTATTTTCTGACAAATCATCCCATGATCTTTTCATCATATACTGATATTAAAAATGGAGGGTAAAGACTATGTCTCCACTTGGCATATAGATAAACTGAGATATATAAAACTTAATAATAGCTTGTACTTAGATTTATAAATCAGTAAAAAAGTCAGAATGGAATTCAAGTGATGTTTTTATTCATATTATTTGTCTAGTCAGAGAACCAAATGGCATCACTTACATTTCAGAAAGAGCAATAAATCAACCTAAATTTCCTTCACAAACACTGGATAGTATAAACTGACTAATCCAAAATGAAAAAAGCACCTTAGATTAAAATATCAATATAACTGTCTTCAGAGGAATCCAATAAAATATTAAACTCAAAAGAAGTTTGTTTATACTGACAGGCTCAGTGAAAAATAGCAAAGTCAGTTTGTCTGAGCAATAACCCTATGAAAATCAAGTTGAAAGACATAAATGCTTATGGGAGACATTGTCTATTATTATGGTGCTAAAACAAATATTGATGACAACTAGACAATACATTTAGAGCATGAAATGCAATGATTCAGCATACTAATTTTTTCTACCATTTTTTCAAAACACTTTTTAATAGTGACTTATATGCTGACAGACGTCTGAGAAAGGTATCAGTCTTGATTTAGAACTTACCTATTCACTGAGGGGCTAATAATTCTTGCTATTCTTTCATCTTTTTCCACATAAGATCTCAAGTACGCCAGCTTTGAGAACAGTTACTGCAAAGAAAAGACAATCATTTCTGGTGTATGGCTTATATTAGGTTTTTGACTGTGAGAACTTTGCCTCTGAAATTCAGATTTACATGCAAGTAGTTTATAGGGGTGATAATCCCAGGGGTGTGGGGGCAGTGAGGCAAGAAAGGGAAGGGATAAACCAGTATAAGGTTTCTCATACACAGGTTAACACTGTAGGCAACTAGAATCTGATCTGGTTCAGCACTTTTGGAAGAGGGTAAGAAACATGCCCCCGAGTTTTACAAGGGGAAGAGAGGGTGAGATGGGGCATTTATTCACCACTTCTCATTTGTCATTTGTGGGCTGTTGGTAGGTAAGGGTCATTGGTAGTTAATTCCCTAGCATTTCTGGCCTGCTCTGCCTCAGGCCTCTGTAGTCAGAAAAAGACTTTAGAGTAAAACCTGAAGGTATTTATATTAACAAGGCAGTGAGTGCCAAAGGGATATAGTTTGGAAACCCAGAGCATCTGTTATCAGTTCTTGGCCACAGAGTACACTGGATTCATAATTATAGTGTAGTCATCAGTCTCTAACACTTAATCACCTAGATTCTTTGGTGCATAGTCCCTCTAATCTTTATCTAGTGGTAGCCTAGAGCAGGGATTCTCAAAGACCCTGTGAGACAGGAGGGAATAGGGCAGGGTATAACCATTGAAGGAATGACACAGCAATTGAGGAAGGACAAACTGGTTAGAACCAAGATGGTGGAAGATTCGACTTTCAGTAGACCTTGAGCCTCAGGGCACACCCACAGGAACCATGACAGTTCCTAGGCTGACTATAAAAGGTCAAAAAGTAGGCGAGGCCCAATTCCTGGAATCCCCACCCCTTCCCCAAAATAGTTGGATAAATCCTCCTACTTATTAGCATATGTAATTACCAAACCCATAAAAACTAACAATCCTGCACCTCGTGGTCACACTTTCTTGCCTCCAGAGATGCCCACCCTCTGTCTATGGAGTGTGTATCTCTCTAAATAAACCTGCTTTCACTTGCATATGCCTCGCTCTTGAATTCTTTCCTGCACCCATGAGGTAAGAACCTATTCTCTGGCAACACCTGCTAGCACCACATGTCATGATCATTTGTGAGATGTGCAGCACTAACATATAACCGATAAGAATTCAGATACCAAAATTTGAAAATAACTTTTTAAATGAATTTAAATAAACCCCCTGTCATTCTCTTTAATGCATCCACCTAACTCCGTGGATTGACATGTTTCTTAGGCGAAAAAGTGATAGAGCGAAAATGTGTACTCTGAAATGCTTATAACCAGGAGTCCACCTCATCTACCCCAGAATCTACAGTGTCTCTCTCATATGGACAAACTTTATTTTGTATTTTATGGATTAAAAGTTTTGGAGTCTGGTAAAGGCAGAGATCCATCTCATATATATTCCTTCTGAGTGAGGGACTTGCAAAGGGCATGCCAAACACAAATCCTCAAAGAGTTGGAGGCATAGTCTCTCTCTTCTTGTGAAACATTTAACTTTTACAAGAAATTTAGTTAGACATCTGATCAAGTACTTTCCCAAGGGCATGCAATTATCCAAATTGCAAATAGCATTCAAAATTGGAAAAGATTGGCATGGTATCTATCACATGAAGGTTTTATTGGTCATGGAGAAGTAAAGTGCATTATAATTTTAGCCACTCAGAAGAACAAAGGAGAATGTATATATTTTAGGATATCTAATCAAATGTTCTCAAAGCAGAATTTATTACATTTTTTAGGATGTCCAAGAGACGCTGTAAGAGTGAATATGTATTTCAGTGCATTTTGTGAAGTGCTTTCAGAGTTGAATTTGTCCAAGAGACCATCACTGAAAATGATATTAATTATTAATTCAACACTTTGAACACTGAGTACTATGCTAATAAAAGGAACTTGCCCTTACAGAACTGAATTCATGCACAGAGTCAGAACGTGCATTTCAAAATTTAAATATTAGAAAAGGCAACAGATAACTGTATATAATTATTTCAAAATGACAGGTTGAGGCAGTAAGTACTGGCAGTTCACAGGAGGGCCTCATCATTAGTGATGACTTGGTTGAGAAGATAAAGCTGAATTGGACCTGAAAGATTGGTAGTTTGGACAGGATCAAACCACCACCAGGTTAAGGACAAAAGAAAGAAACGATGACTAGAAAGACCTTACAAAAGCACTCCTTAGAAAAGTACTGATATAGCGTTTACTGATATAGTAGCAATTCAGTGAATAATTTGATATTAAATAGCTCATTATTCAATAACTCAGTATCTCAATATTATTTTAAGCATTTATAACAACCATCAAAATGATTGAGCTCTGAGTTTGAGATTCTTTCAGCTCTGCATTCTGTTTAATATTTACACCAATTTTTCCAAGTATCAGGCAGTAGGTTACCAATTAAAGGATCTGATGCTACTAAATTTTGAAACTTGTTTCTTAAAGACCATTAGAGGGGAAAAAAAAGTCATCATTAAAGACAACTGTGATTAATCCCTTTCTATATCATTAAAAGCTTAATTTTCAAGTCAATCCAGATTTGGGTTCTCCTGAATACTGAAGAACTAACCTAGACAACAATAAGGATCTTATTTCTTTATTATCAATTGTGCCAATTTAATAAAAAGCAGTGGAGAAAAAAAATGTTATGTTTACAAGCAGTATGAGATCACCCAAACAAGATAATTTGGGGAAAATTATCCCAAAAGGAATGATTTCAAAATGTCATTTATTCATAACTTTGCAGAAATGCCACATTGAGGCTCCTGCAATCTTCTTTGATAACCTGAGTTTCTTGAGACCACAAATATAGTTAAAATTTAATGGGGTTTTTTAGTTATATGTGAAACATGTTTTATGAGATTTATATATATTCTTCTTTATTCCCTTTAATAGCCCTAAGAGGTAGTGTTAGGTAGTTAGATAAGTGGGGCACCAGGCAGGTAGGTGAAGGAGAGGAAGGATGGTCCAGAAGATGGCGTTAAGCTCACCTCCAGTATAAATGGACTTGACTTCTAAATGAGTGTCAGCAAGAAACTGGTTAAAACCCCACAGCCATGACTACCAGGTAGCAAAAAGGACTTAGTGGGACACAATCCAATGCTCATTGTATTATAATTAATATTGTGGTTTAGGGCCCCCAGGGATTTTTCTGTATACACCATGGGTAAGGACATGAGCAAAGGGCCCAAACATCACTAAGCATTCTAGGGACAGGAGCCCTCAATCGATCAGGAGACCACCTCTAAGCGAGGGTATAAGAGAAAAGTGAGACAAAGACCACCATGATTCCTCCTTGAATCAGCCCATCTCTCGCTCTTGGAGACGTACTCTTCTTTTCCAAAATAAATCTTTTAAAATCTTTTTGTTACACAACATTTCCTATCTCCCATCGGTAAATATTATCTTTCACATAAGACAAGAACCTTTTTTTTTTCCTGTTTCCCTTTTGGGTAACAATAGGAAATATTATTATCTCCATTTTACAAATGAGGAAAACTAAACTATAAAAAGGTTGAGAAATTTGCCTAAGGTTTCCAACATAATAACAGTTGAACCCAAGATGTTTAAAGTATATGCCTACATTTAATAGTAACAGAATAACTGTTTTAAGA